>NC_138901.1:39986308-42893049 GCF_965194825.1 Balaenoptera physalus
GAATTCCTGTTCCCTTGGAATTACTTTCTTTTGAGATTTCTGCTTTTCACAATATTTTTCATCCTTTTATTTTTTTTATGGGTTGCCAAAGTCTCTAAAAGCTCCATTGTTATTTTGTTGTTGTTAATAACTCCTGCCTCCCCTACAAGCCTTATTCTAGGCTTCACTGTTCTCCTGACAAACAAGCATTTCTATCAGTAATCACATTTCATTAATACTAGGCACTATAAGTAGAGCTAAGAGCCTTGGCTTTGGAACCAGAAAGATCTGAATAATTAGCTCTGTGACCTAGGACAATTTGCTAAAATTCTCGACATCTCTGTTCCTTGTTTGTAAAATGGGACTAATAATAGTTACTATCACACAGGATTGATGGGAAGATTAAATGAGAGAATGCACAGGAACCCAGACACAGAGCCTGGCACATAAGCGCTTGGTATTAGCTATTAATAACAAGACTAATATTAATAGTTAGATTCCCTCTCTCTCACTGGCAGGAATTCCCTATCCGTTGATTTGGAGTGGGCAGTAAGAGGGGGAAAACTCCCAAATTTTAAATTAGTGTAAGTAAATGGAGACCAAAAATGTCACTTAGATTTATCAGAACTGGAGTGGAATTTAGAAGTCATCTAATTGCACCCTGCTACCCAACTCTTAATAAACATCCATGTGGAAGAAATAATATTTATAGAAGTGTTTGGAAGAATATGTTGTCTACCTGGTCTTAGTTTTATCCTTGAATTAAGCCGGGCCTACTGAAAGCTGCATACTTGGGCCATGTTAGCTCAGCCCCTCCAGAATTGTTTTCACTGAGATGAACTTGGGTGTCCTGCCCTTTGCTTTATGGAGGGACGCTGTCCAAAATAGGTTTATATAACTTGCTACTACATTTCTTATAAGAATTTATATTGTTGAAGACTTAAGCTACAACTTCACTTAATGTCTCTGTTAAGTTAATCAGAGAAATTGCTTTCAGAACCCAGTGTTAGGAAAAGCTTTGCCTCTCCCAAGGAACTGGCATGATTTTTCTTTGTGGACAATTGGATATAACTGATCATATTTCTCTTTTTTGCTTTGGCTGCCAGGAAGCAGAGAAACAAATTTGTGGCTTGACTTTAGTAACTGTCGGGCCCTGCATCCCAATTTTTTCCAGCGTTAACCTTATAATTTTATTTTCCCTACTTTCAAGTTAATGGTTTATAACTCTCTATTAATTAGATATATGCTAGATTGGGTATTAAAAT
Source organism: Balaenoptera physalus (assembly GCF_965194825.1). Lineage (NCBI taxonomy): Eukaryota > Metazoa > Chordata > Mammalia > Artiodactyla > Balaenopteridae > Balaenoptera > Balaenoptera physalus. The sequence goes on from NC_138901.1 coordinate 39,987,553, forward strand.
CCATTTTAGGTGTTACATTTTAGAGATATAAACATTGAGGCTCAAACAGGCAAAAAGGACTTGCTTAGGACAGAACTAATTTGGGCAAAGCACAGACTGTAAACCATATCTTTTATTTCTCAGGTCCAAGGCTCTTACTACTCCTGTACATTCTGGAAAAGTACCAACTCCTGACTTAAACTCTAAATAACCCATAACGTCTCAATTTTAGGCAAAGCCTACCTTCCCTCTGTGATGGGACAAAGCAACATCTGCCAATGAGGTGTGGCACTGCCACTCGCATTCCTGTTTCCTGGCTGGGTCAGCAGCGCTGAGCTCTCCTGTCTCCTGAGTTGCAGGGCAGTCAGCCCTCCCCCCTGGTCTTGAGAATGTAGTATGTCCAGACTTAGTGGGTTTTGTGTGAAATTAGATTGCCTGCTCAGAATGAAATTAGCCTCTAGCGTCTGGAGTTCCCTTGGCTATTTCTTGCCGTGAAAGGAAGGCTTGATATCCAGATGGCATATGGATGCCACTGAGGCTCCAACAGGGTCTGCTGGGTGTGAACAGTGGTTGAGTTTGGTTGGGCAGAAGAAAGTGGTTTTATTCTATCTGATATGAAATGTAGTTATAGGAAATATTGACCTGCCTAATGATTTGTTTTGTTTTCCCATGGTGTTCTGGGTGGGAGTACCTGGGGCAAGAGAGCATAGGCTTGGAACATATCCCGCCTGAGTCAGGAAAATTTTTTTTTTTTAAGTTTTTAATTAATTAATTAATTATTTATTTATTTTTTGGCTGTGTTGGGTCTTCGTTTCTGTGCGAGGGCTTTCTCTAGTTGCGGCGAGTGGGGGCCACTCTTCATCGTGGTGCGCGGGCCTCTCACTATCGCGGCCTCTCTTGTTGTGGAGCACAGGCTCCAGACACGCAGGCTCAGTAGTTGTGGCTCACGGGCCTAGTTGCTCAGCGGCATGTGGGATCTTCCCAGACCAGGGCTTGAACCCGTGTCCCCTGCATTGGCAGAGAGATTCTCAACCACTGCGCCACCAAGGAAGCCCCGAGTCAGGAAAATTTTGATTCCTATTTTGAGATAGAGAAGAGGAACCTCTGGCCTGGGGCTGAAACTCAACCTTTTATTTTGTTTTATTTTATTTTTGTTTTCTTTTATTTTTCCTGGGTATTCATCATTCAACAGATAATAAGACCTTTGGGAGAAAAAGGTAAGTTATAATATGGCCCCTGCCCCTAAGAGCATATCCTCAAATAGGAGTGATTAAGACATCTATGTCAATAACCAGTACAAGGTAGAAAGAGTTTAAGGTCATTACAGAGATACAGAAAGAAGGGTAGGCATTTTGGAGATGGGGCTGGGAAGAATGAAGAGGATTTAAACAGGCAGAAACACGCCAGGGGAAACAGTGTGTGCAAAGGCACCGAGGTAATGACATGACAGGTAATGTATGAGGAATGCTCAGGAGGCATATGAGATGCAGGAAGGAGATACTGCTTGGGCTACCATCGCTACAGTTTAGAGGCGCTCCACAGATGTGGACTGTGACTTACGTTCACGGTAGAACTCTGGAGGATGCAGGCTAGCTGACATAGATAATAGGCATCCTCAAAAGTGAGACTATCCCTAGGGATTCTCAAACCTGGTTGCCTTAAGAATTCCTGGCCCAGCCAAAAGCCTATAAAATCAGAATTTAATACCTACACTCCCCCCCCACCCCAATTTCCCAGGTTTTCCTAATGCAGACCACCCCACACATGTCTGAGGTTTGGAAATCACTAAGGTAGTTGCTCTCCCTGGCAGATACCAACTACTAAACATCCTTAACCTTTGACCTCCTTTCCCTTAGTTTCTATTTTTGCCTCTTCCTTTTCTTTTGTTTGTATGTTCCTGTGTGTCATCCATTATATTTGTTTTCCCTTTATCTCTTCTTTTATCACCATTTTGGTCTTTGTCTGTTGGGGGTCCCTACCTAAGGTGACCCACCACCAAATGGACCATAAAAGTAGAAATGAATTCTCTTTCAGCATTTGCTGTGCTAATGGTATAAACATGTGTATTATGTAAATGTAAATTAGATAGGGCTTTTGGTTAGTTTTGCTTACATGATTCTTAATTTGTTTTCTTTAGGATTTGAGGGAAAAAGTATCCCCGAATGTGACTGCAGCCTTAAAGCTAAATATCCCATTAACATGAAGAGATGATAAGAACTGAAAACTAGCTTTTTCTTGTGCCTAATCTGTTGTCCCACCTTCTGGTTCAGGTTATTCCGTTCCCTCATTTGTTTTCTCAGGTTTCTGCAATTAAAAGTTGATGCATTGAGCCAACCCTGACAGCCTGAAGATGTTTTAAGAGAACTTGACATCTTTGTTTTGCATTGTAATTAATTGACTTAGACTCTCCCTCTGGGAGATATTCTGCTTGTTTTAGAGGGCTCAAGTACCAAGGATGCACATCTTCAGACCCCTCTCTGTCATGTCTTGGTTGAAGGATCCCCTGGGGGGTGGAGGTTGAGGGGGGCTGTTCCCAGGGTCCCAGTTATGGTACTTTCTAGTAGAGTGACCTTGGGCAAATTGCTTAACTTCTCTTGAGCTTTTTCCTCATCTTTCAAATAGGAGTTATCATAATAATGCCTGCCTCTCTGGGTTGTTGTGAGGATTGAGATAATGCATATCAAGTACTTGGCCCCTTATGGGCCCATAGTACGAAATTAATAAATTGTAGGGTCCTGGAGGCTTACTGACAGTTGCTGAAGGGCCTCAGATGACTCTCCCTATCTCCTCCCCTCCTTTCCCACCCTCCTTCAACCAACACTTTCTGAGCTCTTAGTGCCAGTGGGGCTTTGGGCTAACTATGATGGACGATTAACCAGACATGGTCTCTGGCTGTGGTCGGGGACGGCACACAATCTAGTGGGAAGATTGACTAGCTTTACTAGCTTTGTGGAGGTTTCTAAATTATATGAAAAAGCTGCACTGGCAATGTGCATGGCTCCCCTTAGTGTGCCAGGCCTGAAAGGAAAAGAAGCTGTCTTTCTTGTTAAAATTTATCTCCCATTCCCATAATAGGAGAAATCCAGAAATTTGCTCTAGAATCAGTCTGTCTTCCCCACCCTATTCCTTTTCCGCTGCTTCAATAAATGGCAACGCTAGATGACAGTTTAATTCTTAGAACAAAATGCATCCATCTCTGGGTTGGTGATGGCTGGGACTTTGGACATACAACAGGCATCCTTTTGAAAGTGCCTCTGCCCTTTTCTTCTCTTGAGTTTTAAGTTCAATTTCCAAATTCCAATCGTGGACAGGCAGGGAGCCCAGCCACAGATGTGAGAGTCTAGAGTTTTGGATTTATTTGAAATGGGAGATTAAAGTGAGAAAGCCAAAGGCATGCTGACAGCTGAACAACAGAATTGTATTGGCAGATTTGGGATGGATGGTTTGTCATTAATTGGGGCCCCAGCTGTGCCCTCGGGGAGCAGCAGTTAAAGAGAAATCAAGGTCACACAGTGCCCATATTCCAAAAGACATGCATTTAGTCAGTAAATAATATTGGATATTTGAGTGTGTGAGACACAGATGACAATCAAATAATCATCTCAATAAAACTACAACTGTGAAAAGTGCTATGCCTCTGGAATTGGGCACCTGACTTAGTGGGCGTTGGAGGAGGCTAAAGGGAGGGTTCCCTGGTGAAGTAACCTGAAGACTGGCCATCTCTTACTCTGCTTTTCAAGACGTTGTTTTCTTTCTTTTTTTTTTCTTTTTTTTTTTTTTTAATCAGTCATCAATTTTATACACATCACTGTATACATGTCAATCCCAATCGCCCAATTCAGCACACCACCATCCCCACCCCACTGCAGTTTTCCCCCTTGGTGTCCATACGTTTGTTCTCTACATCTGTAAGACGTTGTTTTCTTGATAGATCTTCTAAATGGCTGTTTTTACATTACAGTTCAAGTGTAGCCTTGTCTGTAGGCTACACTTTGGGTCCCAGATCAGGGGAAGAATGTATTCGCTTTGTTTTAACCAGGATTATCATCTCTGACCGTGGCCAAATACAAAATGCAGGACTGACGCCGAGGGCGGCAGTCTCTGGGGGCTGCAGGAAAGGGTGGATCTGGTTTCTTTGAAATGTGGAGCAGAGGCAGGATCGAGGGACCCCTTCCCTCTTAGTCTGCACCAAGTCTGCCACTGCATTTTCCCTGGCTCAGTCTTGCCTAGAACAGCAGCTCAGACTGCCGTGGGGGGTTTGTGGGGATCAACCTGGAAGGGTTTCTCTAGGGGTCCAGAAGCCACTGCCAGCCTGGGCAGGGTCCCTCGGGAAGCTGCCCTAGGTGACACACAGAAATGGTGGGAAGGGCCAGGTGAGACCGAATGGGAAATATTTCTGCCATCAGACAGCAGCTGGGTAAAACCATCAGAGGTTCTTGTGGTGTGGCCCATCGGAGATATGGCTCCACAGTCCTGAGTTGCAGACTCTACCTGACAGCCCAAGTAAGTTTACATCATAAGAGTTTGCTAGTTTTCAAACTTTGTGGAGCATTAATGGTGTGTGAGTCCCGTGTAATGCTCAGAATTCAATATTTTAAGTTGTACTGGATAGTGGCAAAGTAAGGAGACTAAAAATATCAGCTTTACAGGGCAGCACAGTGCCGGTGATGGTCATTCATTTTACTCAGTTAATTAACATTTATCAAGAATCTCCAATGTGCTGGATACTAGGAGTCCTGGGGACCCAAGGCGGGTAAAGACTGGACTTCTGACTGCAGGAATTTTCCAGTCTGGGAGACACACAACAATGGTGTGTTAAAGTGCCATTCCAGAGAATAGTTTTTTGCATGCTGGAAGAAGGGGGTCCCCAGCTCTGCTTAGGGTCTTATTTGAGCTGGATATTAAAGGATGAGCAGGCATTTACTGGGCAGAGAAGACAGGTTAAGGCTTTGCAGGAGGCTGAAATAACTTGAGAAAAGTTAGTGAACGAGCTTGGTCAGCTGGGGAAGCAGGTTTGGAGTGAGGTGGGAAGGTGATGAGAAGATAAGGAGAATTGGGCCCAGGTTCTCGGTGCCACCTAACGGGTTGGACCTTGTCCTGTAGGCTGCTAGGAAACCACTGGAGGCTTTGAAACATGAGAGAGATGTGGTCAGATTGTGCTGTATAAATAGAATTCTAGAATGGGCTGGAGAGGTAAGAGCTGAGTCAGGGAGACCAGTTTAGGAGGTTCAGGATGAGAGAGGACGGGGCTCACACAATGTGCTGGCTGTGACTGGGGATGGCAACGGGAGGGTGGATTGAGAGGCACAACCAACTGTCTAGGGGACAGATGGAGTGTGACATAGAAGGGAGAGAGAATAAAGGGTGTTTCCTGCTTGGGCAGCTGGGCCTTCAGGAGGAAGGAACAGAACGGGGGTGAAGGGGATAGGATCGGAGGAAGGGAAAAGATGGTGCTGGCTTTGGGAGTTTGAAGTGCCTTCCTAGGAGCCAGAAAGAGGCCCCCTTTAGAAAAGAATCCAGGGTTCAGGAGCAGGGGACAGAGATGTTTAGAAGACTTGGGTATGGGTGAGAATGCTGGGGGCGGGGAGCACTTAGGCATATGGTGGAAGCACCTCGAAGGAGGAGGAGGATGGAAGAGCAGCCAGGGAGACTGAGCCTCAGTTAGAGACACAGAAGAACCCAGAGAGGCAAGATGAGGCCCATAAGGGAGAGTTTCGGAGGAAAAACAGCCCATGAGAGAGCTGAATGCAGCACCAGGGCCAAATAGTGTTAGCATTCAAAAGTATTAGTGTTTGGACTTGGCATGTTGGAGGCTGCCCATATTTTTGTTACTCAAAAGCCTGGTTGTGATAAATGATATTCATGGAGCATTGCCAGAAGGCTCTGTAGCTCTTCCATTCCTCTGGAGAGTTGATATCACTGGATCCAGCCAGACCGTCAGGATCTGGGTCCTTGGGCTGCCACGTCCTTGGGCTGCCCTGATTTGACCCCATGTAGAATCCCTTTTACTGAGTTGCCCTTTGGTGTTCATTACGCTGTCCGTTTTCATGGAGGGGCCTCTAAGAAAGTCTTGCAAGAGGGTTACATGGTGGGAAGGGCTGATGTGCGCTGGGGCTCTGTCCACTGGGTGGCTCATTGTCTCCTGTGACCACCCGCAGGAGAAATAAATGTCTCTCAGAAAATCTGTATCCTGAACAACCAAGATGCTTTTATTTCATAGGAAATATAAACCTTATAACTGCTGGTATTTTCTTTCCTGCCTTGGTTACTGGGGAGCTCAAAGCCAAATTTGCAGTTGAAATTCAGTAAATATTAAGCAATTTAATAGCATGCATTTCTGTGTCCTAACCCTCCTTTTGTTCTTTTATTCCTCCTACCCTAATTTCTTAATCTATTTTAATAGTATAGTATTGTTTATGTTTTTGTAAGCCACCTTAAATCCTTTTTGGATCTTGGAGTTGTATAAGAAAAAGAAGGAAGCCACTGATGAACTTTAGCCAAGTGTCCTTGGTAATAAATCTTCAGACATCATTTTTGGTTGAAATTGTAGAAACAACCTAAAGTGATATCTGATCTCTTCCTAGCCAGCTAGCAACAGCTACTTCTATGTAATAAATAGTAAATTACATGCAAGTTTCAGAATGTTCAAGGGGAAGTGCCTCTTCTCTATGCCATGTTCTAACAGATGTAAGCCTCATATGGGGGCCTCGCAGGCAGAGTGCTGAACTAAGGACCATGTGATAAATATATTGCTTTGCTAACAGATGTTGCAAAGCACCGTCCAGTCATATCCAGGTGGACTCTGAGAGACTGGCAGGTCCTGTGACCTCGCTGAAATCAAGGTCTTAACAGAATAAAGGTGGGTGGATGGGTACTCAGTTCTGGGGCAAGGTTCAGCTGGCAGAGACATCATTACAACATGAAATCAGGACTTCAGGAGCTGAAGGAATCCTAGAGATCATGTAGGATTATCATCTGACAGATAATCCCCCTGAAATCAAGACTAGGCCCTGTATCCAGCATAGAGATGAATGGTTGGTTTTGTTTATGAAAGAGAGTGGTTTCTCTTTTTTTTTAATTAATTAATTTATTTTTATTTGTTGATTTTTGGCTGCGTTGGGTCTTCGTTGCCATGCGCGGGCTTTCTCTTGTTGTGGCGAGCGGGGGCTACTCTTCGTTGTGGTGTGCGGGCTTCTCATTGCGGTGGCTTCTCTTGTTTTGGAGCTCGGGCTCTAGGTGCGCGGGCTTCAGTAGTTGTGGCATGTGGGCTCAATAGTTGTGGCTTGCGGGCTCAAGAGCGCAGACTCAGTAGTTGTGGCGCACGGGCTTAGTCGCTCTGCGGCATGTGGGATCTTCCTGGACCAGGGCTCAAACCCGTGTCCCCTGCATTGGCAGGCAGATTCTTAACCACTGTGTCACCAGGGAAGCCCGAGAGTGGTTCCTTGACTATCCAAACTGGTTTTTATTATCAACTGGATGGATTTGAAGTACACCTGGGTCCAGAGCTGTAAAGTTGTTAACTATGAAGTGATAGCATTGCTTTCCCAGTACGTCTTGCACATCAGATCGTGGCAGTTTTGATAGCGGAGTTTCAGTAAAGTTTTCAATAGTGGCCTCATCCTGGGATTAGTAGAGTAAGTGCAGACTGCAGAGGTAACTTCCACTGCACTAAGTGATGGAGTGGTCTATTGTTTGGAATGATTTTGGAATAATGTCAGATCCCCAGCTAAGCCACCAAAACCTACTAAAACCACAGTATACCTTTAAGTGGATTAATTTAGGCCTAACCCTCTAGCCACCATGAGTCAACCTGGCAGACAGGAGCACTGCTCATTTGGGTCTTGTGAACAGGAACAGTTCCCGTGCTTTTCCTCCCTTGCTGGTAAGGATGATCACAGCTAATCAAGGTTATTGAGTACTAATGATGTGCCAGGTGCTATGCTGAATGCTTCACTTGCTTTATGTCATTTGATGCTTTTGTCTCCTCCATGAAGTAGGCACTGTTATTCCCTTTCAGGCAACTTGCCCAGTGGTGATGCAGCTAGTGAGAAGAACCAAAACAGAATCCAAGTCCATCTGTCTCTAATCCTGTCCTCCGCACCAGTGGACGACACCACCACCCACTTCTCTTTGTGGCAGCCCAGGGAAACTGGGTCTCTATGCTCCCTGGTCTGAGTCCAGGATTCTGGTGAGATTAGGAATGGGGAAGGAGGACTACCCTCTTGGGATAGGGGCTTTCCACAGCCATTCTGTCTCTTTGTTTTTTTCTGTCTCCAGTCCCAGAAATGGCTTACCTACCCCCTTTCCACTGCCACCTATTTATTGCCTCCAATCAGGGCTTCTCTCTTTGCTCCTGGAACAGACTACTCAGTCATGCTCCTACTCTCCTGTCCTTAAAGTCAGCATAAAGTCCTCTTCAGGCTTTCTAAGAGTTCCTACAATAAGTAAGAGATGGAGAAAGCTGGAAAATGGTTAAGCTGTTACCTCAACAGATATATATATATGTGTATGTATGTATATCTATATATAGAAATATTTACTATAGTATATTTTAACCTAGACCCTGTGAGTGTGAAAAATGGGCATGGATGCCAATGACAGGCCTTTTTTTTTTTTAAATTTATTTATCATTTATTTATTATTTATTTTTTGGCTGTGTTGGGTCTTCGTTTCTGTGCGAGGGCTTTCTCTAGTTGTGGCAAGCGGGGGCCACTCTTCATCGCGATGCGCGGGCCTCTCACTATAGTGGCCTCTCTTGTTGCGGAGCACAGGCTCCAGACGCGCAGGCTCAGTAATTGTGGCTCACGGGCCTAGTCGCTCCGCAGCATGTGGGATCTTCCCAGACCAGGGCTCGAACCCATGTCCCCTGCATTGGCAGGCAGATTCTCAACCACTGCGCCACCAGGGAAGCCCCAATGACAGGCCTTTGATGAACATCCAGGACTTAAAAAAATCTTCTGTTGCCTAGAAGAACTGTAGTTATGGGCATCTCAGCACAGGATCTGAGTGGGGACCATTGGGGAGAATAGGGTTCCACGGGGCCAGAGTCATTCTGCGTCCTGCCTCGTTACTGGCAGGGGGAAGGAAGGAGCCTCAATCATTTGTGCTGCCCACATGGATGAGTAGACTGGTCTAGTCAGCAGCCCAAGGGGAAGCAGGGGTAGTTCAGTCCAACAGTGGCCGCTACTGTGTGCTCTGTGCTGCCGAGTTCAGGGGGTACAGAAACAACTAAAATGTGGTCCCTACTCTTGGCACTTACCTCTAGTAGAGGATACAGAGGCAGAAAAGAATAATTTCAGTTTCAATAGGGTAAATGTTAAGATGGAGGTGAGCACAGAGGATGAGTCAATAAGTCCAATGCTGAGGGGATATTTGAGCTGAGTCTTAATGGACAAGTAAGGGCCTGGTGAGGAGGTGGGAAGGATATCTCAGATGGAGGGAATGGCATCAACAAAACCATGGAAGGGTGAAATGCAGGTGTGGTGTATTCGGGGGAACTACAGAGAGTTTGGCTGGCAAATCTGAACACTTAGGGGACTGTTCCTGACACACAATAGACCCTTAAATGTCAGTTCGAAAAATGGAGTATATAGAGTATGAGAGATGAGTCTGAAGCCATTCATGGATGTCAATGGTTGTCAGCAATAATACACACTTGGAATTTATTGTGTGCTTACTACATGCCAGGTGCATATGCTGAGTACTGTATATATATTAGCTTAGTTAATTCTCACAAGAGCCTTATGAGGTCAATATTAGTGTTCCTAGGTTTTGATGAGGAGAGCAAGGTCCAGAGAGGTTAAGTAAGTTGTTCAAGGTCACACGGCTAGAAAATTATAGAACTGAGATTTGAAACCCTCGGAGTCTGATTTCAGAACCCGTCTTTTTTAAAAAATTGAGTTATAGTTAACGTACAATATTATATTAATTTCCTGTGTACAACATAGTGATTCAATATGTTTATACATTGTGAAATGATCACCACAATAAGACCTGTTACCATCCATCACCATACAAAGTAATTACAGTATTGTTGACTATATTCCCTATGTGTACATTTCATCCTCATGACATTTATTTTATAGCTGGAAGTTTGTACCTCACCTATTTCATTTGTCCCCCCACTCCTCTCCTCTCTGGCAACCACCAGTTTGTTCTCTGTATCTATGACTCTGTTTTATTATGTTGGTTTATTTGCTTTTTTCTTTAGACATGTAAGTGAAATCATATGGTATTTGTTTTTCTCTGACTTATTTTACCTTGCACAGTACCCTTCAGGTCCAACGGTGTAGCTGCAAATGGCAAGATTTCATTTGTTTCTATGGCTGAGTAATATTCCATTATATATATATAATATAACCTGTCCTGCCCCTAGGTTCTTCATGACCTTTTTTTTTTCTCTTAGATTCCATATATATGTGTTAGCATATGGTATTTGTTTTTCTCTTTCTGAATTACTTCACTCTGTATGACAGACTCTAGGGCATCCACCTCACTAGAAATAACTCAATTTCATTTCTTTTTATGGCTAATATTCCACTGTATATATGTGCCACATCTTCTTTATCCATTCATCTGTCGATGGACACTTAGGTTGCTTCCATGTCCTGGCTATTGTAAATAGAGCTGCAATGAACATTGTGGTACATGACTCTTTTTGAATTACGGTTTTCTCAGGGTATATGCCCAGTAGTGGGATTGCTGGGTCGTATAGTAATTCTATTTTTAGTTTTTTAAGGAACCTCCATACTGTTCTCCGTAGTGGCTGTATCAGTTTACATTCCCACCAACAGTGTATGAGGGTTCCCTTTTCTCCACACCCTCTCCAGCATTTATCGTTTGTGAGATCTGCTTTTTAAATACATAACACTGGCTGAAACGCAGAGGGTGGATTTAAGGGGGAAAGGAGGCTCAGGGGCCTGCCAAGGCTGTGTGAATCAGAGACGCTGTGTTCCTGGCAGTGCTTTAGGGCCTTTGGGAGCATGGCCACTGGGGAAGCCGCCTCTTAGGGGACTACTCCTATGGTTCCTCCAGTGTCATCACCACCCTGTCTTACCTTGAGAGGAGAATTCTAGGTTTAGAGGAATGTCATCCCAACAGTACCATCTACCTTGCTTGAAGACAAGCTAGAGAGTCCTAATGGAAGTGGCAGGAAAACTATGTATGTCTCTGAACTCTTCGGCCTCCTTTTTCTTTTTCTTGTCTTTTTAAGTAGCAACATATATTTTTAAAAATTCATTAACCACTAAAAATAATAATAGCTACAATTTTGGTGTGTTTTGTGTGCCAGCACTGTGTCTGTACTTACATCAATCTCATTTAATCCTCATAACCCTGTGTATGTTGGTCTTCTTAGAATTGGGGAAGCTGAGGGTGGTTGAATAACCTGCCAAAGTCACTCAGCTAGAACGGAGTAGAACTGGCTTCTGATTCCAGAGCCCACTTCTTTTCCAGACAGTCTTTACCTACCCTCCTCCAATACACCCCACAAAAACAGCAACACTGAGGCACATCTAGGGGTGGTCCTGTCCTGTGGCTGGAGGTGTCACTTCCCCTGGCGAGTTCTGCCTTCTCGGTTTCTGTGGCTCTGTGTGTGGCGGTACAACCTTGTTCCCACATCATTTTTCCAGTTCCTTCCTGACTTATCTGAGGAATTCGTACCTCCTACCCCTCCATCCTGGGGACACTCAGAAGGTTCTGTTTTGAGTTCCACCTGCAATTGTGGCTCCTTGTGGAAAAGGCCAGTCCGTGAGGTGGGACGGCCAGGTTTGCTGTGCGCTCCCTATGCGTTTGGCTCTCAGAGTGGTGTATCTAAGGTCTTTGTTTTTAATCATAATAGTTCACATCTTTGCTTTCCATGCTGCCCAGCGGGAGCCAGCTGGAGGTGGTAGCAAATCTTCCTTTAATTTCCACTGTGATGGATTATTACTTCATTTAAAATGGTGTTTAATTTGTACACGTGCCCTGAGGCTTTAAAAAAGCGAGCTCATTTGATTATTGTTGGAAATCAATTTAGACTCCACAGTATGTTCAGCGGGTTGGACTCATGAAGCCCCATGGAGCCTGTGGCCCCATTAACAGGTACCAGAGTCCAAAAATTAGAATGTGGTGAGTTCTACAGCCCCATACCCTTAATTTCTTCCATTAAAAAAAAAAAAAAATCTGTTTCATCTTCCTTCCTAAAAACTGACTTCTTTTTTACTTCCTTTTTACAAACAGACTTCTTTTTAAAGAAGCAGCTTTTAATATTTTCGCTTAAGAAGGAAGAAGACAGTAATAGGTGATTACTTTTCGGTCCCTAGCTCTCACCTTTTTTCTCTCACTCAGTCCGTTCTCTCCTTTATTCTCAGGCACAAGGAGCCCCTCTTGATCCTCCTTCACTTTGCTTTCCACTTTCCCTCTTTCATTCCTTCTTGATTGCCCTGTACCAGTGGAACAAGATTCACATTTCAGCAAGCCACTTTTTCTTTTCTTCCTTCGTGGGTAAGGAGTCACTTTTGTGGGTGCCTGTCAATTCCTAGGAAAGAGTGAGAAGAGCAGAATGACCACAGAGCAAAGTCCAAGGCCTGCAGCCTAGGCTCTCTGGGGCTTTTCTAGCACCAGGCAGCCTGAAATGTTGCTTGCACGGTCTCTTTTTCTCTTTTTAAGTTCTGAGCTGTGGTGTGCAATGAATGTGTTTGTATGTGACATACTCACATTTAATGCACACTATGAATGCTGATTTCTCCAAAGGTAGCTATGAATAAGTTTTGAGATTCACATTTGAAGCTGAGCATAACCAGAAACCCCTGCCGGTGAACTTTTTTTGGGTTTCCTGCAGAAGAGAAGTGAGAAAAGAAATAATTCTACTCTGGGGAAAGGCATAATTTAGAAGCCGTCTGCATGTGTAAGAAAACAGACTCTGTGGCTGCTCTATAAACCCAGACTGGCAGCCAGGGCTCATTGTTTCCTTTCCTTCCTTCAGTGTTTGTATAAGGCGAACGGGGCCAGCGTTCCTCCTGCTCCCCACCGGGCGGCTGAGGCTGTGGACTTCAGAAGTGGCTGGCCTGGGGCAAGCCTCCCGCTCGCTTCCCCTGCCTCCGTCTTTCCTGTTCCTTACCCCCCTGACCTATCACCCCTTCCTTTCCTGGAAATACTGTCCTTCCTGAGAGTGGAACAGGAGTATTGGAAGGTTCAAGGATATTTCAGGAAACCCCAAGTCGGGTATTTAGCTCTTTCTACCACCTGTTACACTTCAACACCCAACAACATTGGTCTACCATGGGCTTTGGTTTTGACCACTCACCTTCCACTTCTTCCACTTCCACTATGCCTGGGTGAGACGCAGGGGTTCTGATCCAAGGGGTCGTGTTATCTCTTGTTATGGCCAGTCCTAACTCCGAGGCAAAGCTGGGGAGGTTAATTCTCACCCCCATATTCTTGAAGTATTTCTGTGATGTTCAGTTTAATCTGATTACTCATCTTTAAAATTAGCGGTGGGAGGGCTTCGCTGATGGCGCAGTGGTTGAGAATCTGCCTGCCAATGCAGGGGACACGGGTTCGAGCCCTGGTCTGGGAAGATCCCACATGCCGCGGAGCAGCTGGTCCCGTGAGCCACAGTTACTGAACCTGCGCGTCTGGAGCCTGTGCTCCGCAACAAGAGAGGCCGCGATAGTGAGAGGCCCGCGCACCGCGATGAAGAGTGGCCCCCACTCGCCGCAACTAGAGAAAGCCCTCGCACAGAAACGAAGACCCAGCACAGCCATAAATAAATAAATTAATTAATTAATTAAAAAAAGAAAGTTATTTAAAAACAAAAAGATTAGCGGTGGGAGACCGAGCAGGGAAGACATTATGCCTGGGCCCCTGTAGGTCTGAATCCCTTCAACAGTTGGACATCTTGTGTAATTGGTCACCCCGGATGTGGAGCTTGCTTGGCTCAGCTCCTCAAGGGACATGCAGGGTAAAGGATAATGACCACTGCTGTCCTTCAGCCTAGTGCTGGCCAGTGGTGTTGGCCACTCAGGAAGCTATGCAGAGTCCCAGGGGTATAGTGGCTTTCAGTGACATTATGGTGGGAAGGATGTCGGGGAAGAAGGCAGCTTCCCTGCTGAAGATTTGGTTCCAGTGAGGTTCAGAGGAAAAAGAGGACTATGATTTGTGGGCTTTCTCCAAACATCCAGATGGATCCCAGGCAGAATCCAGCAAGGAAGATCTGATTTTGTTTGTCTTCCTCCTCTGTCTCTCTAAATAATTTTATCTTCAAAGCATGACGCAGGCGTTAATTAACACTCTGGCTCTCCTGGGAGGTAGGCAAGCGGGAACACCACCCCCGTTAGCGAAGCCCAGGGAATAGGTAGGTCCAGAAGCCTCAGGTATGTGAGCCACAGAGAAGCGGAGTGGATCTCAGACCTTGGGGTTTTGCCCTCAGACCTTTACTTGGACATACCCTAGGTGGCCCTAGGAGCCACGCCTCTATCTCAGTGTCCTTCTTTCCCATTAGAATAAAAAAGCTGAGGCTATGGAAGGAAAAATGCTTGGTACTGTGGGATGAGTAATGGAAAATTTGAGAGTTGAAGAGAAATTCTGGTCAGATTCACTGTCGTTGAGAATTTTAGATGCAGGATCCTGATTATACCATTAGTTTCATTAATTTACTTGCTTTAAAAAAACGTGCTGAGCATCTACTTCTGGGCAAGGTATTACAAACAGAGTCACTTCTCCTAGAAGTACTGGCTAGCCGCGAGGGATCCTGCTGGTTGGGAACTTGATCCTTTGTATCCCATGCTTAGTTCATAAGCGAAAGGTGGTGTGGGGTTTGTTGCCTCTTCAGATGGTGGTTTCGAGTGCTGGAGGACTCCTGGCATCTGGAAATGGATGAGAAATCCACTTGTGATTGTTGATGTAGCAGATCTCTAGAGACTAAACTTTTTAAGCCATTTATCTTGGTTGGATCAGGAGAAGGGTACCCTTAGGAGTCCTCTCCCTGGGGTTGGAGGTAGCATATCTTTAAGCCTGGCCTTTTCTAGGGCTCCCTAGGAATGGTGATCATGCAGGTTTGCTGGATGTTGGTAGGGTAACTCCTGAGAGCCCTGAGTTGATACTGAACCTCCGACTCTAGAACTGCAGCAATGTTGGGATCTCCATTGGTTTCTTTCTTGTTCACAGGGCATCTTGGCACAGTGTAAGAACAGAGAAGGGGGGTCGTTTTATCCTGTAAACGTTGCCCTCTCTCGGGTGGCAGTTGGACTCTACTGTACTGGCCTTACAGGAAGCCCAGCTCCATCAGCTAATGATATTCCTTATCTTGGCACTGCAGGCTGCTGAGAACCAGCCCTAGACCTCTGCTTGAGGGTCCTTCCTCTGAAGACATCACCAGTGTGTGGAGCCTGCCCCACACCCACCCCCTGCCAAACCACGGCCTTTACCTGTGTCTTCCGGTGTTTCCCGTGCGACCCATCCTGTGGGAGTGCCTCGTGGGCCACCCCAGAGTTCACCCCACACTCAGCAGCGCCAATGGTGAAGATGACAAGATCCAAGACCTTCCAGGCATATCTGCCCTCTTGCCACCGGACCTACAGCTGCATTCACTGCAGAGCCCACTTGGCCAATCATGATGAACTTATTTCCAAGGTACATGTTCCCTGCAGGCGTTCCTTGCCTACCTTGGGGGAGGGCACTTCTGGCTTCTAGGTTTGCAGACGTTTATCAGCTCTGCCAAAGGGCCCGGAACATTTGTATTCCTTCTTTTGTCCAGGGAGGGCTGACCCACGTGGCTGTCTCACTCAGCTGAGAAATAACTCAGAGGTAGGGGGAGCGTGTACTCGTTTAATTTGTAACTTTGGAAAGTAAATGTCACCCCTGTTGAGTCTGTGGGGGCTGGGGGCTCGCGAGCCAGAGGGGAGAGGGGCTGAAAAGGGGTTGGAGCCTTGCACTCAGCTTGCCTGGGCTGTGTTGGCAGATGCATGCGATGTAGGGTGCTGCCTGCCTAGAAAGGAATTCTGAGAAAGGTGGTCTCTTGTAGGAGAGGTTAATGGCTGAAATGAGAGAGGGGACTATTGCTTTTGAAGCCCCTAGGGAAGGTTACCAGATGATTTAGTTACTAAAATGGGTGGCCTTTGGAGGACCAAAAGTGGCTTGGTGAAGAGCTGACCCACTGGCTTGTCGGGACCTCTCGGGCTTCTACGTGAGGTGAAATGGCATGATGTTTGGTCACGATCAGAAGAAAGAGTTGGAACCCCATTTTCCCTGAGGAGCCTTGGCACCTGCTTCCTGAAGTTGGGGTGGGGGGATTATTAACAAATAAATAAACCTAATGTCCGGTTGAGCAGTCCAGACACTGGCTGCTTCAGGCAGCATTCAAAGGGGAGCTACTCCCTCCTGGCCCCAAGCTCCTTGCCAAGGGAGGAGAAACAGCTTTACTAGGCTGCAGGAAAAGGAGAAAGAGCTCATGGGGGACTTTTCGCTTTAAAATGCATCCGTCTTCGGAACCTGGACTTCATGCCATTAAAGTAAAAAAAAAAAACAAAAAAAAAACCTTTATGCGGACTCAGACAAAGTTTAAAAAAAACAAAATTTAGTGTTCTTGATCTGTTTACAAGAACTCCTAGAAAAGGTGGCATCACTTTCCCTGCCTCTGGCTCGGTAGCCCCGGGCAGAGCGGGAGGAAGGACCAGCAGTTACAGAGCAGTCCTGTCCAGCTGGCTGATCTGACAGGAAGTGGAGAAGCTGCTTGAACAACCACGTCTGATAGTGGGGATTCTCACATCAGGACTGCAGATGGAAGAACTCCTCCTTCTAGGCCTCTTCTTGGGTCTAGGGTTACCAAAAGGCTTGAACCCTGCAGCCCTCAGAGTCCTGGTCTCTGGCCCACTTTCCCTTCTCTAGGTTTCTGCTGATTACTCTCCTCTGTGCTATTTGTGTTCCAGCCAGCCTATAGCTTCCTCCTCTGTCAGCTAACTCATCTTGTCTCAGATTCCTCTTGGATCTTTGGGGAACCCCTGGAGTCTGGAAGTTTGGATGTGGGGAGGCTATGTCAGTGAGAGGAGAGGGGAGTCAGTCCTCTTCGCTTTGGAAGCTTGCAGGGAAAATATGAGTTGTCCTACTTCTGGAAATCTCCAGAGGAGTAGAAGCCAAGACATCTTTTTAATATCCAGAAGTACTGTGGGGACTTCCCTGGTGGCGCAGTGGTTAAGAATCCGCCTGCCAATGCAGGGGACACGGGTTCGAGCCCTGGTCCGGGAAGATCCCACATGCCGCAGAGCAACTAGGCCCGTGCGCCACAACTACTGAGCCCACGTGCTACAACTACTGAAGCCGGCACACCTAGAGCCCGTGCTCTGCAACAAGAGAAGCCACCACAATGAGAAGCCCATGCACCGCAATGAAGAGTAGCCCCCGCTCGCCGCAACTAGAGAAAGCCCGCGCACAGCAACGAAGACCCAACGCAGCCAAAAATAAATAAATAAATAACTAAATTTATTAAAAGAAAAAAAAAGAAGTACTGTGTATCGTAAGAAGTGGAGGTAACCATAAACTGTATTTAAGCACCTTCTGTGTACTAAAAACTGCTACTTAACACTTTATAAATATTATCTCACTTAACCCTCATAAGAACCCTTTAAGGTAGGTGATGTTAGTCATATATTATATGGATGCAGAAGCTGAGACTCATACAAGTTGCCCAAGAACTCAAGTCTTGAGTTCTCAAAGAAGAAAGAGCAATTACTTTGAGCGTGTTCAAGAAAAATTTCTGGAAGAGGTGGTATTTGAGCTGGGCCTTGTAAAATGGTCAGAAGGGAATATGTGGGGACGGTAATGGCCTTCAGAGTTGATGTCTTACCTCTTTGGCTTGGCACACAGGGCCTTGGATGATCTGGCAAAGCCTAGCTTTTGAGTTAGGGTCCTTGCTTTATGTTCCAACCACTTGGAACTAAGCAACATTTCCCTGAATATGCAGATAGGGGTGTTTCGGGCCTCTGTGCTTCAGCCAAAAGCATCCGTTTTTCTTTACCTCTTTCCTCTGTCACAGGAGTTCTTACACATCCTTTTCCTCCTGGAGCCATGTCCTATTAGCTTTGTATCTCTGGGTCAGAATCTGACCCATGGCAAGAGCTCAGTTAATGGTCAAATAAACAGATGGATGGCTCTTGAGCTTTGGGACAAGACAGGTGATGAGCAAAAAAGACTGTTGGCCTCATGTCCTCCTTTCTGCCCCTTTTGGGGCAGAAAGTCCAGGCCAAAGTCAGCACAGGCTGCAGTTTCATTGTCTACAACCGGTGCACAGATGGGGTGCATTAGAGCTTGATGATTAAAGAGTTGTGTTAAATGCCTGACCGTGGGGAGAGAGTGAGGGAACTGTGGCTAGCATTGCACAAAGATTCCTTTATTTCATTCCACAGCCACCCCCGGCGTTAAATAATCTATAGATTCTTATGCAGGTCCGCTTAATGGAAAGATCATTGCCCCAGCCCCCTCCTTGGAAAATGGGCCTTTCATTTTGTTTCTCTCTTCCATTTAAGAAAGTTCAGGGAGAGAATGTTTCTCCTGTTCTCCCCTCTTGACATAATCTCCTATGCGGTTTCAGAATCCACCCAGTGGGAGTTAGGAGCTGGGAAGCGGCTAACTGGAGCAGCCGTGTAATTAAATGATACTTTGTACTTGTAACAGAGCCTTTCATCTGGAAGCTTGACATTCCATTGTTTGTTGTTTTTTTTTTTTAAAAAAAGTGAGTCTGCCTTCATTATGGAGAAGGCAACACAAAGGTCCAGAGAACTAAAGCTCAGAGCACGTGGCTAGCAGAGAACTGGGAACAGGATCAGGACTTCGGGCTCCCTTCTTATCAGCGTGGCTGAGCCGCCATGGAAATGTGTGCTTGTCAAGTTTTAAACAGTTAGGGTCTGTATTGATGTGGTGGAAAGACTCCTGCACTAGGCCTTCTGTCTTCCCAGCTTGCTTCAGATTCCTAGAGGCCTGGAATCAGCTGTCCGACCTCTGAGTCTTAGCTTCTCACTAAAAAAATGAGTTAAATAATATCTGCTGGGTCTGATGGCTAGTAGTTAGCACTCGTGTGCTTACTGAGTGCCATGGCCGGAACAGTCCTAGGAGGTAGCCCTACCTTATTTGAGTGTGGGGGGAGTAGGCTTACCTCATTGGGTTGTTAGGAGGCTGGATGAGATCATCGATGTGTGGGTGGCTTGCAAATCACAAAGCTCTATGCAAATGTAAAGTAGTCCCTTTGCTTCTCTTGGCCTTGATGTCCCCCCCCAAAAAAAAAAAAAAAGCAAGGAGGTGGGGTGGAGGGAATTGTTACTGCCTAAGCAAATTTACTTTAGCCAAGATAGTTTCACTTTAGAACCTGGAGCACAGGAGTTGGATTTGAGAGAATAAGGCAATGGAAGAGAAGGACAGCCAAGTTGTGTGTGTTGGCAGAAAGGTAAGAGCATTTGCTCTGTAGGACGCTGGGGGGTGCGGGGCGTTGGGGGTGCTTTTTGAATCGATGACAGAACTATCTAGGGAATGTGCTGAGGCCTCCTACAATTTCTTTCTTCGGGGGTGCTGTGGTCTAAATGCTGAAGTGTTTGCACGCAGAGGTATTTTGAGTTGGCACGAGGAATTGCTCACGCTGTTGTTTCTCACTTAATGGTGCAAGTCACAGTATAAAAATATACTTTGGTTATAAAATAGTTTCAATAGTTTCAATAGTTTTAATAGTTTCAATTGGAACAGTTAGTTGCCCCCAGTGAAAACAATCTAATGCTCATTTCAGTGGATACTATCCATGATGGAAACCTGGATCTTTGCAAAACTTTTCCATAAAAATTATCTGTAGTCAGTCCTTCCCTTGCCTCCCTCCTGCTAGCCCTTCAGTGGCGTTGCAAGTAGACCATTTAAGAATGGTGAATTGGATTAATCTATCATGAACCCACTTTGGGGACGTTGGCTTCATTCCAAGACACAGGTTGCTCTAAGTGCCCTGGGTCCTTAGAGGGAAGGTGTTGGAGGCTATGGAGTGGGCAACTCAGTGACCAGCCTGAGATTACACAGCCTCAGGGCCAGGCATCTCTACCTCACACCCCTCAACTGCCGTCTGTGTGAGGAGCTGGGCCTCCTTCTGAAGCTGCAGCCTAATTAGGAGGCAGGTTCTTTTTGTTCCCTGTGGGATTCCATTGGGCTCACAGTGGTGACATTTTGGTTTTTCCTTCCTGCCTAGACATTAGCTGCAGCATAGCTTTGAGAAAAGTGTCAGGGAGGAAGACGCTGTGAAGCCTGAAGACTTGTATTGATCTGGTGGCTGCTGAGAGGCCCACCCTGCCCTCGGCCTCCCACCTCTGCTTCTGAGCACTAGCGTTCTACACCAGTGACTCTCAAAAAGTCTTGTACCCCAGCACAGTGACTGAGAGGTTGTGGACAAAGAGGGAGTACCGTCCCATCCTGTCAACTCTACGTGTCAGGGGTTTGTTTCTCTCAATCCCCACCACCCACCTGCTTGTCTTTAATGTGCAATAAAACTAACTTTCCAAAATATTAATTCAGTTATTTGTGTCCTGAAAAAACTTCATGTAAAAAAATAAATACAGAAACAGAACTTCTAAAAATCTACTCATTTCTTTTCCTCTAGGTGCCCTGGAAAATGTTAACAGTGAGCATCAGATTGTATTAGTTGTGTTAGTGACCTCTGTGTCACATTAAAAGGCATAATTCCTAAAGAAGGTATACAATAAGATACGACTTTTGAAGATAATTCTGTGAGCTTGTCTATCTTGCAAAATATATGTATGTATATATTGTAGTTTTATTAATTGAGAGGTTTTGGTATCCAATGGATGACAATTATTTTTACAAAAACCATAATTCAGTAAAATTAGTTTTTCTATTCTAGCAGGAGGGGAAAAAAAGCCAGATTGCATGTAAACCTATAAATATCTGTCTCATTAAAAGTGTCCATTTTTTTGTTTCCAAAATAGTGGAAACCTAGGGCCAGAGTGATTGTTGGGTTTTAAGAAACAAAAGGTTGAGAACAATCACCGTTGCAGGACCCATACCATATAGCAGGCGCCTTTGCTTCTTTTGCAATGTTTGCAAGACACTGTTGTGTGTTTGTCAGTTTCCTAAAGAGCATTTCTGAGGTGCAGTAAAGGCAGAATTAATAAATTATGGAAGAGTTCCAACATACACCAATAAGCCCAGTTTAAAAACACATTCAATCAATTTAGCTTTTGTAAAGAAAACCACATATCCAACCTAAAACTGTTTACTTCTTTCCCTCAGCTATTTGATCCTTGAAAGCCCTAATCTCCTACTAATGAAGTGTTAGTTCTGGAGGGGTACAGATGAGCTATCTGTCGACCACCCAGGAAGGGTGACAGGTGAGCCACGTCTACAGCAAATCTCCAAAGGAATGTGGTTAGATTACAGTGTTTCTTGGTGAAAAGAAACTATTTAGAGTTTGTAAGATAGAACATCTTATGATACCTTCTCCTCATGGGCGCAGAGATTGAATCAAATCAGGGTGAGATAAACCATAAATTAGGCTGGTACAATTTGTACAGCATAATTGTTCAAAGTTGGGACCACCTTAACTGGATCTCAGAGGCCTCTGGCACATGTGGGTGATGGCAGTGGGGACTGTGCCTGTAACTTGCTCTTTTGTCTCATTGGCTCTGTTCTATTATTGCACGGATACAAAATATGTAATGGGGTGGGGTGCACTGTACTAGATATGATACTACCCTCGAGGATTTTACCCTCAAGAACTTTCACTCTAGTCGGGGAGATAATAGGTTCATAAGTCATCCCTTTTTTCTCCCTTAGAACAATTTAACACAAAATATACACATGTATAGCTCCTGAGATGTTACAACAAATTTAAAATATGTAGATCAACATGATCCAAATCATTTCCAAGACACCGTTATGGTGGTTCAACAACCATTTTACAGTGTATACTGAATGGATGTCCACATCGTGCCACAAAACCCTACTCTTTGTTTCCAAATTTGAAAGCTATTCCTCCAGAGCAGGGGGCCAGTCAGCCTCTACAGAGACAACATCCAGCTCAGGAATGTCTGCAGTCACATTAATCAGAGTCAGTGTTCGGCTTGGTTCTTCCAAAGCCTCCGTGTACAAACTCTTTATTGTAGGTTCCAACTTGAGTCTTTAGATAGAGGCGAAAACGATGCTCATCCACATGGCATGTCTCCATAGAGTGAATGGTGTGAGTTCTCACAGCTAAGGGCCTCTGGTAAAGGACCCGTAAAGGTGTTTTCTGGGCGCTCTTCAAGTCCCATCTGATTGTGGTTCCTCCTTTATACGTTTAGTTGTAGAAGATCCTTTCTGCTAGTCTTCAGGTCATTCCCCAGGTCATTATAGCTGCTCTATAAATAGTTGTAGTTTAGGTGTGCCCATGGGAGGAGGTGAGCTCAGGGTCTTCCTACTCCGCCGTCTTGGCCACTCCCCCATAAGTTGTCCCTTCTTGAAGTTTGTATGGTCAACCCTCTGTATCCACAGTTCCACATCCGAGGATTCAACCAACAGCGGATCAAAAATAATTCGGGGAGGGCTTCCCTGGTGGCTCAGTGGTTAAGAATCCGCCTGCCAACGCAGGGGACACGGGTTCGGGCCCTGGTCTGGGAAGAGCCCACATGCCACAGAGCAACTAAGCCCGTGCGCCACAACTACTGAGCCTGCGCTCTAGAGCCTGTGAGCCACAACTACTGAAGCCCATGTGCCTAGAGGCCGTGCTCCACAACAAGAGAACCACCACAATGAGAAGCCCACGCACCACAATGAAGAGTAGCCCCCCACACATGCCACAGCTAGAGAAAGCCCGTGTGCTGCAGTGAAGACCCAACACAGCCAAAAATAAGTAAATAAACTAAATAAATAAATTAAAAAAAAAAAATTCGGGGAAGAAAATTCCAGAAAGTTCCAAAAAGCAAAACTTGAATTTGCTGCATGCACGCTGGCAACTATTTACATAGCATTTACATTGTATTAAGTGTTATAAATAATCTAGAGATGATTTAAAGTATAGTAGTTTATATGCAAATACCATGTCATTTTATATAAGAGACTTGAGCATCCTTGAATTTTGGTATCTGAGATGGGTTCTGGGACCAATCCCCTGTGGACACAGTGGGATGACTGTCCTTCACCTTATGATTATCTTGGGTGGTCTCTCTCTTTTTTTCTGGCCACACTGCATGGCTTGTGGGAACTTAGGTCGCCTACCAGGGATTGAACCCGGGTCCTGGCAATGAAAGCACTGAGTCCTAACCACTGGATGGCCAGGAAATTCCCCACCTTATGTTTGTCTTAAACCATTTATCACAGTATAACGATGAATGTCTCCCATTAGCCTGTGAACTACTTGTGGAGATAATTGTGACGTCATCTTTGTGTCTCTAGCACCCAGCACAGCTCCTAAAGACTGGTAAATTTTCAATGAATATCTGAACGAATAACTGTTAGTTCTCTAAGATAGAGACAGAATAAGGGGCTCTTAATCTGGGGTCCATGGGCTGGCTTCAAGGGATTTCTGAAATTGTATGTTTAATTCTATGTGTATGTATATTTTTCTAGGGAGGGTTCCATAGCTTTCATTAGCTTCTCAAAGGATTGTTGATCAAAAAAAAACCCCCTTAAGATCCATCTGTCTAGAAACAGAAGTTCTGGGAAGACTTGGTAGAAGTGACACTGAGATGTACCTGGAGGCAAGAACCTAGACGTGTGGAAATGGATGGGGAGGGGCTGGTAAAAGGAGCATCACGAACAAAGAAGTAGAGGCCAGGAGTGTGTGGGGAGGAGCCATTCTTTTGGGTAACATTGAGAACTGTGTGAAAATGGATTGAAAGAGGAGGCTGAAGCCAGGTTGTTGGGAGAATAGAAGTTCGGACTTTATTTTGCTGGCAGTTGGGCGCCACCGAAGACTTCTTTCTTTTATTTTTAAATTAATTAATTAGGTTGCGCTGGGTCTTAGTTGCAGCAGGCGGGCTCCTCAGTTGCGGCTCACCAGCTCCTTAGTTGTGGCATGCAAACTCTTAGTTGCAGCATGCATCAGGGATCTAGTTCCCTGACCAGGGATCGAACCTGGGCCCCCTGCATTGGGAGTGCAGAGTCTTGACCACTGCACCATCAGGGAAGTCCCATCACTGAAGACTTTTGAGCAAGTAATGACATGACCAGAGCTTTGCTTTCAGATGGCAGATGTCATGGTATCCTAGGTGAACTGCTGAAGAAGAGACTAGAATTGGGGAAACAAGTGTATATGCACCTCAGTGGTCTGCAGGTGGTCCAGGCACATGGTGGTCATTCAGTACATGTTGATCACCACTTGGGAAAGAACTACAAGCATTCTAGGGCTTAGAAAAAGTCTCTCTATCATTTATAGCCATGAACAAGAGGAATTGAGTTCAGGAAGTCACACTCTTTGGTTGGGAGGCAGACCTGTCCTACAGTCTGTGAAAAATTAATGATCTGGGTGGGCATAAGTAGAATTGTTCACCAATTTATTACCAAAGGAACTGCTAGGGACCAAGTCGAGTGAATCATCTGTGTTTTTTGCTGCGGACTGCAGGCAGCTGGAGCACAAATCTGCTCAAATGTGGTCCTTTCTGTGTGGTTGCTTTAAATACCAAAAGGAAATGTTGACTTGAGCTATGAGGCATACCCTGAAAATTAATTCTGTGGTTTGCAAATGCCTGTAAGATTCCAGTCCTGAGATTGGTTTGTACATTCGTGCCTCAGCATTCAGCAAGGACGCTGGTGATTGCAAGCCTGTGTTCCTCGTGAAAATCCGGACTCTTTTCAGTGGGGTGTTTCTCCCTGGGAAGCAAGAAGTAGGTGCAGAACCCCTGCCCTTGTGTTTTTATTTGAGCACCAGCACTCCTTAGGTCTCTGGAATGGTAAAGCTGCACCATTGCTTCTTTGGCTGTTTGTATTTTGGGGTCTGACTGGAATCTACCATTATACACTAATTGTTCAGTTCAATAATATATATATATTTTTTGTATTTTAAGGATATACATTAAATTTTTATTATGAAATATACAGAAAAAGATGCATAGAACACAAATGTATGGCTTAAAGAATTGCTCATCTAACCACTACCCAGTTCAAGTAACTGAATGTAGATCATTGACAGAACTCTAAAAGCTGACAGTTATTCTCAACCTTCCCCTTGAATGTCACCATTATCCTGATTTGTATAGGAATTTCCTCCTTTCTCTTCATATTTTAACCACCAACGTGTATATTCAGTACTTTAACATTTAGATTTGCCTGTTTCTGAAATGTACATAAATAAAATTATTCTGTATAAATCTTTCATGTCTTACTTCCTTTGCTCAATATTACATTTTAAAGATTTATTCATCTTGTTATGTGTAGCTATAGCTTTTGGTTGTTGTGGCGATGCTGTATAGAGTTCAATAATTTTTTTTGTGTTTCAAACAACATGCCAGGCCTAGCCTGGGTGCTAGGGATAGAGAGAAGCCAACATGATTCCTACACTCAGAGAGCCTGTGACCTTTGGGGTACATGGGAATGTAAGGCTCACTACGGAGGGCAGAAGAATGGTACAGATGAGGTTGTACTGGTGCCAGGATGAAAAACACAGGATGAAAAATCTACATTGCTGCTATTAACTACTATTTATTGAAGATCTACTGTGTGTTAGGGACTCCTTACTTTACAACATCCCATCAAGGTGGGGATTAAGTGACTTGCCTAAAGCCATGGGGTAGCAAAAAGCCATATGGGATACAGGTCTAGATAGATCTGTGCCCTCTTTATCAGAGCTTGACCTAGGTAGCTCCTTTTGGCATTGACTATTCTCTGGGTCTCAGTACTACTGGTGGTAAATCCTACCCCTTCTCCCCTCCTATCATTTCTCTTGCCTGGAGAATGCTTCTTTTTCTCTATTCAATTTCTACCCATTCTTGAAGACCAGCTTAAGTATTTTTTTCTAGGATGTCTTCCTGGACTATAGGATTCTCTCCCTCCACTGAACGTCTGTAGTACTCACTGCCTCGTTGTTCATTTGGCAATTAGTAATGACTCTTGTAGTAATATGGTCTGTGTTATTGTGGTTACATGCACTTTTATGTGTAATTGTCTTGTTTCCTAATAAGATTCTAAATGACCTGGAGTCACAGACTTTCCGAATGCCTTTGGCCCTGGGTTTTTCTAGTTCAACTCCTCATTTTACAGATTAGGAAACCGAGTGCCTCTTAACTTTGTACTTTGCAACCTCCTCCCTGCCACACACGCCACCTACTGCCTTACACATAAGGGGTGCTTGAAAATGCTAGAGGCAGCCCTGGAGGAGAGGGCTGGCAGCCGGGATAATGAAAGTATCAAGCTGTGAGATCTTGGGCAAGATTGTTCTCTCAGGCTCTCCCTTTTCTTCATCCATCCATCCAAATGAGGCATTAGATTAGACTGTCATTAAAGGTTCCTTCCACCTCCCCCATCCTCTGATTCTAATATAGCAGCAGATGATGATACAAGGCAACATAACTTAGTGGTTAACAGTGTAACGTCTGAGTCAGGCTACCTGGGTTCAAACCTTGGCTTCTTTGCGTATTAGTTACGCAAGTTAAGTAACCTCTCTGTGTCTTGGTGCCCTCATTGGGAAAAGGGGAATCATATTAATCTTAGATACCTATAAGATTTTTGTGGCAATTAAGTGAGGCAATCAATATAAAGTACTTCTCACAGTGCCTGACATATAGTAAATGCTCAGTAAATGTTCTGTCTGTGAATATCGTTAAGCAAAAAACAGAAGGTGGCACTCAAACATAATCAGGTCCTGGCACCCATAACAGTTCTGGTATATTCGCTCCTTCCTTTTTTTGAGTCTCAGGTATTGCCCTTTAGCTATACGGTGTTGTCAGTGGTCTTCTGAGACCCGTATAAGTCTCTGGTTCTTTACAGTAATTCCAAAGGGACCAACACGTTTCTGGAGGTAATTGAATACCAGCAACAGCAGCTTCCATTCTGCTCTTGGGGGGCCTTACCTGCAAGTAGCTGGGAGGCCTCTCTAGAATTTAAATGGAAAAATCTGCCCCCTACCCCCTTCCCTCCCAGTCTACCAGGTGGTTATTTTGCCTGTGAACCACACATCAACCAGTCACAGAAACCTCAGACTACCATGACAACAGCAGCCCGGGCAGCTGGAAGAGAATTCCGGGCCTGAGTGTTGCAGCCGTAGCTGAGAATTGCTTCTCAGTCTGGTTCACCCTGTGATACTCCACGGTGGGGGGGTGGGGCGAGGTTCTTTTGAATGAAGCCATTTTTCTTTCTTTCCTTTTTTTTTTGTTACAGAAAGGTTGTTTTTATTACTTATTTATTTATTTAGGCTTTGTTGGGTCTTCGTTGCTGCGTGCAGGCTTTTCTCTAGTTGTGGTGAGCGGGGGCTACTCTTTGTTGAGGTGCACAGGCTTCTGTTTGCGGTGGCTTCTCTTGTTGCGGAGCACGGGCTCTAGGTGCGCGGGCTTTAATAGTTGTAGTTCTTGGGCTTCAGTAGTTGTGGCTCACAGGCTCTAGAGCGCAGGCCCGGTAGTTGTGGCACACGGGCTTAGTTGCTCCACCCACGGCATGTGGGATCTTCCCGGACCAGGGCTCGAACCCGTGTCCGCTGCATTGGCAGGTGGATACTTAACCACTGTGCCACCAGGGAAGTCCCTGCCATTTTTCTTATCTTTAAAAACAAACCCAAAAAAGAATCTCTGATGCCTTTGTTTCCAAATCACTCAGCCAACTCCTGAGGGGAGGGTTTGACCTGGTGACCCAGAGTGTTGTCTCTGGGGTCAGGGCTGCTTAGCCAAGGAGAAGCTTAGCTCTCTGCTTCCCTCCCCTCCCTGCCTGTTGCTGGTGGCTGGACCGTGACTCAGGGGAGGAGGAGGGAGGAGAGGAAGAGAGGAGGAGACAGCTCCACCAGCTGCTGCTAAAAACAACAACATCTAATCAGTCCATAAACTCCCTCCCCTCCAGAGCACAGTGATGTCAAGAGGCAGAGCAGGTGGCATGGGCTCTCCCCTCCCCCAGCCCCTAATGCCTTTGGACCTTTGAAGGGACAATTTATGGTTGTCAAAGGGAAAATTATCTCTCTTTGGGGGGTGGTGGCAGGAAATTCCTTTTCTTCCCTTTTAGGACTGGTCCCGCCAAGAGCATTCACTGTAACTTCAACTCTAACAGATAAATGAGGGGCCTGGAAGAGCATTCCCTTGCCAAAACAAAAGATCCTGGTGTGAAGCCTACTTCACTAAGCCCAACCAGTTCTGCTTTCAGTGAGCTCCTCTGACCTGTTAGATACTAGGGATACAGTGGCAAACAGATGTATAACTTGCCCTCACCCAACTTGTACCCGGAATCCAGTCTGAAGAAGCAGCTGGTAGCAGTACAAGTGGGGAGATCCATCCTGAGCCTGGTACCCAGGGTTGTCTGGAGCAGCTGAGAAGCCAACGTTTCCATATTGTTTTCTACCCAATTTGCCTGATTTTCATGAGATGCCCAAACGTGTACAGCTTTCCCCCTGATTACCCCTGCTTCTCCTACTGTGTCAGCCCAAGCTGTAAAACTGCCAGCTGGGTTCTTGCAGCTTGAGGTGGCCAGCGAATCAGACCCGCTGTTCTCTGATACGTCTTTGGAGGAATGTCTGTTCTTAGGACCAGGCCTCTCACCACTGGGTGGTGGCTGCTTTGCTTACTTTACCCACAGCTGGTCCCTGCCCTTTACATGCTGAGGGTTCCAAATGACGGGTTTCTCTGAGGAAACTTTAAGGTTCATCCTAGACAAATTCACCCAGGAAACCTAAGGAGAGAGGAAGTGAGAAAAAATAGACTTCTTGGAGCTCCTTTAAGCTCCAAGTCGCCATATATCTTGATCCTCCCCTTAGCAGGAGAAAGAAAAACAGCAAAGTGTATCTGTGGGGGAGGAGAGTTCCTCCCAGTCTGTCTCCTTCTCTAGAAGAACAACAGGCCAGTCTGCCCTGGGCACTATGGGGCCAGGTGCTGAGTAAGTACACGAGGAAGGAAAGCTGATAAGATAAGGTCTGACAAATCTAGGTCACCAGGCTGCTTCAGGCACCTGTGTGACTAGTCACCTTGAAACGGACAGGAGGGAGGATGGACTTCTGTTCAGGGCACAGACTAGCTGACTTGCCAGGCCTTTGTTTGTTTGTTTGTTTATTTAATACACATTTCTTGATCACCATTAAATGCCAGGTCATGTGCTTAGGTGTTCCAGGCCCCTGTGTGTCTCTGGTAGGCAAAATCTCCTCCTGGATCCCAGGCCTGTAACCAGTGCTAAAAAAAGAAATGACATCATGCAAAAGCCAGTTGGTCCACTAACTTCCAGAGTGGGAGCAGCCAGACTCTTGGTAGAAGGGAAGGGCTGTTTGGAGTCTTCATTCCCTTCAGCTCGATCAGGGGTCAGCAAAACTTTACCTGTAAAGGCCAGATAATAATATTTTAGGCTTTGCTGGCCATAGGGTTTCAACTCTGCAGCCATAGTGAATACATAAACAAATGAGCCTGACTGTGTTCTAGTAACACTTTACTTACAAAACAGGTGAGAGGCCCCATTTGGCCCTAGTGCATTTTTTGCTGACCCCTGAATAGATGATTGGAATGACAGTTGTGAAATAGGTGTTGGAGAAATGAGTTTATGTGATTTCAGGAGGCATCCCAAATCAACACAGGGGCTTCATTTGGTAGGGATAGTATAGGAGTTGATGCACTATGCTCAATGGCAAGGTCTGATTGACACCAGAGAATTCTACTGCACAGGCCAAACTTCACCCTCAGCCATCTAGCACACTGGTTCCCACCAAAGGTTACAGGGTAACCAAGCCAGACAGAGCACACAGTTTCATACAATCTCATCACTTATATGGGAAAACAATATGGGGCCCTGTGGATGGCGAGTCATTGGCACCACCTTAAAAGCCCTGAATAAAGGGTCAGGCCACCTCTGCTCTAGGGCCTGGCTCTGCCACTAACTTATTTATTTATTTATTTATTTGGCTGCGTTGGGTCTTAGTTGCGGCATGTGGGATCTTCGTTGTGGCATGCAGGGTCTTTCATTGTGGCACGTGGGCTCTTGTGGCACGTGGGAGCTTCTCTCTAGTTGTGACGCACGGGCTCAGTAGTTGTGGCGCATGGGCTTAGTTGTCCCGTGGCATGTGGGATCTTAGTTCCCTGACCAGGGATCGAACTCACGTCCCCTGCATTGGAAGGTGGATTCTTAACCACTGGACCACCAGGGAAATCCCGCCACTAACTGTGGAGGGTGGCATTGGATAATGACGGCTCTCTGACCATTTAGCGTATACTGAGTACTACTGTATGAGGCACTGGGGGTACAGAAATGGACACAACAAAATTCTTGCCCTTAAGTAGCTCATGATCTAGTGGGGAAGACAAATAGGTGAACTATTATACGATGTAGTGAAACACAGGCTTTGAGTAGGTGATTATTCAGGCTGCTATGGGGGCAAAGAGCAAGATGAGTGTTATTAAGTGAAGAAGAAAGGGGAGTCCATTCTGCGCAGAGGCATAGAAACATTCTAGAGGAGATGCAGCCTAGGGGGCCACAGGTAAGAGATGGAGAGGGCATGTAGAGGGAAGCAGGAGGCCAGCAAGGATGGGTCACGTAGGGCCCAGAAGGCCCAGCTAAAGTGTTTAGACTCAATTTTGTACGCTGCATGCTCTGGGGAGCCACGAAAAGTTTTTAAGCAAGGGAGTAATAGCATTTGGTTCATATTGCACTCAACTTCTCTCTAGCTTCTACAAACTGTATATCCATGAGCTTTGTGTGAAGAGGAATGTTGATATTGTATAAAGTTAATAAGCACCGATAATTAAGCCAGTGGCTGTAATTAATAACCAGGGTCAGTCCCTTCCTGGTGATGCCTTCAGCTAAACAGCAACCAGATAAATCATTGGCAAACACCAAGCACCCATAACTGAGAAGAGGGCCTTTCAGAATACTCCAGGACCTGGATTCCCTGCTTTTCTGGGTGAGATACTCCGTCTCATGTGACCCGCCTGGCTTCTTGAGGCTCACTGAGTCATCATAAGCTGGCAGTTGCAACCCCACATGTCTGAGTTTTTCTGTTACTTTAAAGGGAGTACTGAGTTGCAGAATTCAGATGCCTCTGGTGTAGTTCTGAAGTTTAGGACAGGGAAAAGTGAAGGGGAAAATAAGTGGCTTCTGCAATCTTCATGTCTTTTAGGGCCTGAGAGTAGTTAAAACTGGCATTGGAAAATGGGGATTCTTTAGGCAGCGATTCCCGAATCTGACAGTACATCAGAATAAGCTGGGATAAAAAGGCTGGTTTTTATCAAAAGGTCCCACCTCCAGAAATTCCTGTGCTGTAGGTCTGGATGTGACTGGGAATCAGAGCCCCTAGTGGGGGAAGGAAACAAGTCACCTAGGACACCAGATTTAAGGAGGCACTCACTCCATTATAGGTCATTACAGGATATTGAGTATAGTTCCCTGTGCTATACAATGGGTCCTTGTTGTCTACCCATTTTATATATAGTAGTATGTATCTGTTAATCCCAAATTCCTAACTTATCTCACTCCCACCCCTGCTATCCCCTTAAGTAACCGTAAGTTTGTTTTCTCTGTCTGAGTCTATTTCTGTTTTGTAAATAAGTTCATTTGTATCATGTTTTTAGATTCCACATGTAAATGATATCATATGGTATTTGTCTTTCTCTGACTTGCTTCACTTAGCATAATGCCTCCAAGTTCATCCATGTTGCTGCAAATGGCGTTATTTCATTATTTCTTTATTGTTGAGTAGTATTCCGTTGTGTATATGTACCACATCTTCTTTATGCATTCATTTGTCGTGGACATTTAGGTTGCTTCCATGTCTTGGCTATTGTAAATACTGCTGCTATGAACATTGGGGTGCATGTATCTTTTTGAATTAGAATTTTCTCCAGATATATGCCCAGGAGTGGGATTGCTGGATCTTACGGCAACTCTATTTTTAGTTTTTTAAGGAACCTCCATACTGTTTTCCATAATGGCTGCACCAATTTACATTTCCCACCAACAGTGTAGGAGTGTTCCCTTTTCTTCTGTTGTTCCCATTTTCAGATGAAGAAAGTGAGGCTTAGGCAAATTGAGTTGATCAAGGGGACTCCGCTAGGAAATGGTAGAACCAGAGTTGGAACTCAGGTGTGACCCACCAGGCCACTCCCCTAAGTGCTCTACCACAGGGCCTATTTCTTGCTCTGAATTAGCAGAGGAACTTAGCCCAGCCCCCTCTCTTGGTCCTTCCCAGGCTGTCTGCCTGGCTCTGAAATCTCCAGGTAACTTCCTATACCTGGGGTTTAGCACCTGGACCAAACATGACACCCCAGCTTTCCTTTGGGTGTTTTTTTTGTTTGTGTTCATGGGTTTCCTGACATGTACAGCCATGGCAAACTGGGGAAGGGGCAGAGGAAGGGCACGGGTGATCTTTGGCAGGGGCAGAAGAAGAGTTATTCTTTCTTAAGCTGTTTACTGATTAACTCCCTTTGCTCCTGAAACCAGAAAGAAGAGGAACTCAAGACTCAGCAGGGCTCAAGAGCCCCAATTGATTTGTGGTCCAACTGGGTCAGGGGGAGTGACCCTGTGCAGTGGCCTTTTTTTCCTTCCCCCCAGGGACCTGTATGCCGAGTTCCATGCCACTGAGGGGAGGGGTTCCAGCCCTGCTCCCTCCTCCACACTCCCAGCCCCCCAGCCCAGAGGGCTTAGATCTCCTGTGAGGGACATGTCTACCTATTCAGTCCCTTCCTCCCTGGCCCTCTGGCTGGGCTCCTACTGGTGTTAAGTTGCCCCAAATACCCAGTCTCTTATTTCACATCCTCAGGCAAAGATCCCACAGCCAAGGTGCCCTTTCAGCTTAGCTTTCCCATCGGCTGCTCACTGACAGATAAGCTTCTAAGAGGAGGGAAGAGGGAGGGTGGAGAGATGGGTAAAACCTGGGGCAGACCCCTTTGTGCCTTTGTCATGGGGCGCAGTGGGTCCTGTAGCTCCCCAGTTTTGTGATTGACGGGGCGAGCCCTGGCTGGTGGCTGGCTGCCTAGCCCCCGTCCTTTATTGGCAAATGGAACTTGACTTGGCCGAGGCATACTTGTACATATGCTAAGCTTTACCTTAGGCTAGAAATTGGAGGCTGAAAGTTTGTAAGTGTCAAGAGACAAGGAAACTCTGTGTTCAGTGTGTGGGCTGGGAGAATGCAGGGGTTCCTGAGCCAGGCTCTGTTTCTGTATAATCTGCCATGGCCGTGCCAGACTCCCTGTCCAGACCTCGCAGAGATGTTTCATTCCTCCGGCTGGATGGAACTGAGACACGAGTGCTGCTGCGAGTTGGGAGGGGGAAGAAGCTCGTGGACAAAACGTTCCTGCGCCTGGGTGGACCAGCACAGCACAGGCTGGGTCCCTGGGAGGAGAGATGAAGCCTTTCTCCTTTCTTTAGCCAGTCCATATCTTGAGTCACAAATGAGTTCCTGCCAGATGAGCTGGTGTTAATTTACCTTTCTGAAGTGATAGATGCACTTAAAATAAAAATGAGAGTGACCAGGAAGTTGGCACAGTTAGCTTTGCCAGTCTCACTGCTTTGGGAAATGAACCCTGGAGTTAGTACACTCACTCCATTATAGAACTGGGCCTCTGTGTACAAGTTGGTGTCCAGAATATATTTAAAATGATATCCAGAGTATCCAGAGACTATGTTAAAAATGTGTACAGAAAGGTAGCAATTAAATGGTTCTCTTGGAATAAGCCTGGCCTCTGCATTCTCCCAGGAACCCTTGCCTAGGGAAGATGATTAAAAATAGATCTGAGTAGCACTTCCTGCTTGGCAGATGGCTGATAGCAAATGCTAGGGCTTGCAGCTGACCTTTCCTTTCTGAAATCTGCTCTGTGTTTCCATGATGCTAATTGAGTCCCTCTCTAGACCTAATCAAAGTGCTGGTTGCGAAAAAACACGGCTTGCCGTCCTGGCTGGGCTCAGTTCAGGGAGCAACTTGAAAGTGCTGGGATTTGCATGGGAACACCCACTCTGTGGTCCAACTGGCTGATCCTTGTTTAAAAACTAACAAGTTCTGCTTTCAAATTTGCTGTCTAGTGCTATTAAGGATCCCACACCCTCTCCACCCCCATCAACAGGAAAGATCAGTGGATCGGGGAGTGATGTGTACACAATGGACAATGCTCACACACACTTCCAAACAAAGTAGCTGCCCAAAAGAGAGACAGGGCATTTCTGAGATTTAACTTCCAGGTGTGGCTCTGTCCCCATCAGCTGCCTTATAAAACAGGGATAATACCTGAGACAATGCCCTGATGTGGTATCAAACTATGGGAGATACAAGACATCATTGTTTTTCTTACTATGTAGCAAATATCTAGGGACCACTGCTGACTTCTCACTGAGTTATTACCCTCCCCTGGGAAAGAGATGGGCATATAGACAGGCTGTGCTGAGGCTATGCGAAGTCCTCACCATCCTCTTCACCCTACTTTCTCTCCCAGGAGAGCCCTCTGCTGGAATTTAAGCATCTTCTGGGCAGAGCTGCTCACTACACACTCTGGGGCGGAGCAAGGTCTGGGACATTAAATATTTGTTGATTTAGATCTCCCCCCTTTCCCCCCCCCCCCCCATTTAAAAACTATCATAGACTGCTTTAGTGTGACAAAACCTTTTTGCCTGGGAGATGATTTTCTAGTGCCTGATATTTCACAGTGTGCCTCAGGCTTTTCTGTTGGCCAGGGGAAAATGTTGAGCACCAGAATAGGTGAAAGGGATTTAAGTCTCTGTGTGTTGAGGATGAGTCTTAGCCAGGACTTAGACAAGATAGACCAGCTGATGAGCAGAAAAGACCTTTTATGCAGATAAACAGGAAGTTTAAAAACACAAGAAAAGAGGTCTAACTCTGACTCAGATATGTTCATTTAATGTGCCAGGCGTCTACTCTCTTGAGAATATGGCCTCGTGGAATATTCACCCTCGTAAGAAACCTCACTCAACCCCCTCATTTCACAGATGATGCAACTCCCAGTTCAGAGGATCAGGGGTCTGCCTAAGGAAGTCATGCTGGTCGGAGGCAGATGATCTAGCCTTGCCTGGCAGGGGTGGGAGGGGGTCAGCTGGTTGTTCTGACCCAGTCGTGTTCTGTTTCTAGAGGGAATACTGAGAATCACCAGTGCCCAACTTTTGCACATTGGCAAGCCCTTTATGTTCACATCTTTCTAACATTTGTATGCTCAAGTCTCTGTCATAAGAGCTCTTTGACTGTGATTTCTTCAAGCCCTTTTAAATAACATTGTCTCTTCCTTCGTAACTATTTCATATAACTCTCTACTCCTAACTCAGCCCCGTCCCTGGGGGTATATGAATACAGAGGTTAAATGTAGATATATGCTAATACGCCACAGGTGGAAAGTCTAATGCTGGACATCTGCCATGAGGGGTGGGGGAGAACGCAGTACTTGGCCTACTTCAGTTTGTATGTACAACCTGAAGCCTGACTGTTTAAGCAAGGCCTTGTGCTTTGATTAGCATTTCCAGGAGAGGAAAGCGTTGAAAGTGTTTAGGGAACACCTAGTATGAAATGAAAAATCAGGTTAAAAACACGGTGGTTTTTTACTCCCCCAGTGAAGGGGTCCCGGGTTCGATCCCTGGTCAGGGAACTAGATCCCGCATGCTGCAACTAAGAGTTCCCATGCTTCAGCTGAGGATCCTGCATGCCGCAACGAAGATCACGCGTGCCGCAACTAAGACCCAATGCAGCCAAATAAATAAATAAAACAAAACAACAACAACAACAACAAAAAACACAGTGGTAGACTCAACAAGGGTGAAACCGTGCTGTGTACAGGAAATTTGAAGGAGCCGGTAGAAGGAAGGATGCTACCACTTCTCGAGGGCCTGGCGTACGCCAGGCACTTTACTATCTGTGAGGTGGGTGTTATTAGCCCATTTGGCAGGTGAGGAACTTGAGAACAGAGAGGTGAATGTACCTAAGAGCATACAATAGAGAAAGTGCCAGAACTGGGATTTGAATCTAGTTCATCTACTAAACTGGGAGAAGCTTAGCCCACAGAAGGAGACCTTGGTATGGGCAAGACAAAAGCTGTAAAGTTATTTGGCACCAAAGGCTGTAAAGATGAAGGATTCAGGGAGCTCTCAGGAGTTGAGCTCATAGTAGGAGTTTTGGTCCTGTCAGAGCGGCTGGCAGTGGAATGGGCTTCCTGAGGAGGCATCCCCTATCCCTGAAAGTATTTAAGCAGAGGTTTGGTAGAAATGTGGAAAAGAGCTTTGCATCAGGTGTGTAATTGACCTTGGAGCTCCTCAAATTCCAGTGGCCTATGAAATTAAAACTGGATAAAGTCATAAGTATATTTTGTTTCGTTTTGAGATCCTCCACTCTACCCAACCTGCAATCCACTGCATGGGATTCCTGCAGACTGCAATTAGTTAAGTATTTCTCTTTTTGAAAACTCCCCAAAGCATTCTTCTGAGTTCTCTGCTCATTCTTTGCCATGAAGTCCAGGTGCCAAAAAAAAGGCAGGGGTGGATTTTAAAGGGCTTCTTTGCTTTAATTATTTTTTCCCACGAGTTGTGAAATGAGAATCATTCATTCAGTAGTTAGCTGGGAAGGCTGTTTTCAGGTTAGGTTGCAGAGAACATTTTCTTGGTGGTCCTGTCAGCCTTAAGCATTGTAAGTTTACAAAGTAAATTTTATCCATTCACCCAAGAGTGACCAAGCTCTGGTGAAGTGATTCACCCTAACACAACTCGTAGGAATCTAACTGGTAGACCAGAATTCTAATTAATTTACAGTGGAGCAGATAATCCCAAAAGCTTGGACTGTGTGTTATCTTCCTTGAGGGGAAACCCACTGAGCGAGAGAATTAAATTTAGGCAGTTGCTAAGTAAATATGGAGTCAGGGCAGAGGAAGGTGAATAGCCTAAGAGACTTTCATCAGTTCTGACAGCTTAATCCATCCTTCTTCTTCAAAGAGACAGATTTTCCAAGTGAACACATTCTAGAAAAATCTTGGGACCTGGAGTCAGAAGCTGTAGGTTTAAGTTCTGACCTTGACTTACAAGCTTTGTGAAACTGGGTAAGTCACTCAACAGCCCTGGACCTCAGATTCCTCCTCTGTTGGTTTGAAGGTTAATCAGTTAATATATGTGAAAGTGCTTTGTACGTTCTGAGGTCCTGTAAACGTGTCAGTATTAGTCTAATTCTGTTGAGCTCCTTTCTTTTAGGAAGTCACTTGGACAACACCCTTGTCATCCCATCTTCATTTTTCCCTAGATTTTGGAGCCACACTGCCTGGGTCTCTGTCACGTATTGGTGTTTGATGCTGGGCTTATGTCTTAACCTCTCTTTGCCTTGCTTTCCTCATCTGTAAAATGGGAACGATGAAAGTACCTCCCTCATTAGATTGTTGAGAGGATTAAATTACTTGGCTTATGTAAAACAGTTTGAATCTGTCTGGCATGTAGTAAGCACTATATAAATGTGATCTGGGACTGTTGTTATTTCACCATTTCCAATTTATTTTAATGAGCCACCTCAATCTCATCTGTAAACTGCCTCCAATTTCACTATAGTGATTGCTTTTTAGAAAATATTTAAAAAGCAGTCCCCTCCATGGCATGTGGCTTTAGTCTTGGAGGAAAGCCTTTTCTGGCCTTTTTGTCTGGATTGGTTACAAGGGAAGACTTGCCTTGAGAGTCTGTAGGTTTTGCCCACTGACTTTCCAGAAATCCTTTGTAGTGTCAGGACATTTTCATTTGCCAATGCCCAGTTGGCTTTGGGAGCAGAAGTGTAGATTGAAACATAAATCCAGGAAATTGATTATGTTCTTCCTAGGTGTATTAACTTGCATTGTCTTCTTAACTTCAGCAGCTCATAGTGAATTGTTTTCAAAGGCCTGATGATTTTCAAAAGTTTCACACACATGATTTCATATAATCCCATAATAACCCTTTTAAAAAAAATCCTACCCCTATATTGCCCCTCCTCCCTTCCTCTCCCCACTGGTAACCACTAGTTTGTTCTCTATATCTGTGAGTCTGCTTCTTTTTTGTTTTAGTAGCTAGAGTGTTGTGTTTTTAAGATTCCACATATAAGTGATATACAGTATTTGTCTTTTTCTGTCTGACTTACTTCACTTAGAATAATACACTCCAAGTCCATCCATGTTGCTGCAAATGGCAAAATTTCATTCTTTTTTTTACAGCTGAATAGTATTCCATTGTGTATCTATATCACATCTTTTTTTTTTTAAACATCTTTATTGAAGTATAATTGCCTTACAATGGTGTGTTAGCTTCTGCTTTATAACAAAGTGAATCAGTTATACATATACAATATGTTACCATATCTCTTCCCTCTTGCATCTCCCTCCCTCCCACCCTCCCCATCCCACCCCTCTAGGTGGTCACGAAGCACCGGGCTGATCTCCCTGTGCTATGCGGCTGCTTCCCACTAGCTATCTGTTTTACATTTGGTAGTGTATATATGTCCATGCCACTCTCTCACTTCGTCCCAGCTTACCCTTAGCCCTCCCCGTGTCCTCAAGTCTATTCTCTACGTCTGTGTCTTTATTCCTGTCCTGCCCCTAGGTTCTTCAGAACTATTTTTTTTTTTTTTAGATTCCATACGTATACCACATCTTCTTTATCCATTCATCTGTTGATGGACACTTAGGTTGCTTCCATACCTTGGCTACTGCAGATAATGCTGCTATGAACATTGGGGTGCAGGTATCTTTTCAAATTAGTGTTTTCATTTTTTCAAATATATACCTGATGGTGGAAGTGGAAGGGCCTGGTGGTTTTTTGTTTTTTTTAAAAATAAATTTATTTATTCATTTAATTTAATTTTTTGTTTTTTGGCTGCATTGTGTCTTTGCTTGCATGTGAGTTTTCTCTAGTTGCTGAGCGGGGGGGCTACTCTTCGTTCTGG
Source organism: Balaenoptera physalus (assembly GCF_965194825.1). Lineage (NCBI taxonomy): Eukaryota > Metazoa > Chordata > Mammalia > Artiodactyla > Balaenopteridae > Balaenoptera > Balaenoptera physalus. The sequence continues at coordinate 40,026,506 of NC_138901.1, forward strand.
TGCGCGGGCTTCTCACTGCGGTGGCTTCTCTTGTTGCAGAGCACAGGCTCTAGGCGCGCAGGCTTCGGTAGTTGTGGCGCACGGGCTTCAGTAGTTGGGGTTCGCAGTCTCTAGAGCGCAGGCTCAGTAGTGGTGGGGCACGGGCTTAGTCGCTCCACAGCATGTGGGATCTTCCCGGACCAGGGCTCGAACCCATGTCCCCTGCATTGGCAGGCGGATTCTTAACCACTACGCCACCAGGGAAGCCCGGCCTGATGGTTTTGAGAGATATTTGAGCTCCATTACTTCAGCCCCTAAAAGTATTAGTTTTATATTTGAACTGCAAAGGACCCAGCTATTAACGACTGGCTGCCATTACATCCTGATTCCACCTGTTCACTCTCTAACTCAGAAGCCAGTCTCCCAGAACAGACATGTCAGCCTTTCTTCTGTAGAGGATGGGGCTTGTCTGATCATACGAATCCCCTGCTCTTTATCCTTGTGGAGAATGCATGTTTTCCAGGCCTTCTCTATGGAGAACAGGAGGGAGTGCAGGTTGAGAGCTGATGGCATCTGCTGAATTGAAAGGTCTGATCGTTAAGTGACTTAAGTGACTTAGATCCCGAAAACTCCGCATGTCAGCAATTAAATGTGGCCCCCAAGCCCCAGGCCCTACACCACCTTTTGTTTTTGCCATTCAGTTCCTTGCATAGTTTGCATCGTGTATGCTCCCATGCCCTTGGAATTTTATGACTCCACACAGCAGATATTTCCTCCTTTAGAGCCAGTCCCTTCCCTGCCCCTCCCTCCATCTGTTTCAGGAATGGGAGAGCGAGTTGAGATCTACCAAAGCTCAAAGCCAGCCAAAGAGGGCTGGAAGCAGCCATGCTTCTGCCCCTAGGCAACACACATGTCTTTTTACCCCATCTTGAAGTTTCTAGACAGATGTGTGAACACTTTTTGTAAGCCATGAACACGTACAAATGGCTTTGTTCTTTCCTAGTCTTTCCTGGTGACCTGTGTCCTAGTGTGGAAGTTATACAGAGTCAGGAAATTCTTCCCTTATAATTAACCCAAGTCTCTCTTATTTCCGTCTAAGTCTATTTCCTCTTGTTCTTATTGCAGAGAAGATGGAAGAAACCCCCTTAATCGTCTTTCCTCTTACCTAACTGTTCAGTTTCTTTAAATTACACCATGTTCTAATTGTGGAAGTTTTCATCATTTTCATTGTTCTTTATTACCACCCTTCCCACTTTCTCCATATGCTTCCTCAAGGGTGAAATCCAAACAAGATCCAGTATTATTTTGCTTGGGTTTCAGCTCTTTGGAATGGAGCCTGTGGTTTACTTTGACCCTGAATAGCAAACTCCACCAGGCTTAACCATGGATGCAGAAAGGAATGAGAAAGGAAAAGGGACTGCCCCGACCTTCCCCAGCAAAATGTTGAGGTGGGGTATTTAGCCAGCACCCCAAGGCAGGAGTTTTACAACTCCTCCATTGTATCTCTATCTACTACCTCTGTTACCTTCTCACTGAGATGGTACATAGTATAGCATATAGTACCTTGAGCAAATCCATAGAGACAGAAAGTAGGTTTGTGGTTGCCAGGGACAGGGGAAATGGAAGGTGACTGGTAATGATGCAAGATTTCTTTTTGGGGTGTGAAAATGCTCTGGAATTAGATAGTGGTGTGGTTGCACAATCTTGTGAATATACCAAGAGCCCCTGAATTGTATACATTAAGGGTGACTTTTGGGACTTCTCTGGTGGTCCAGTGGTTAAGACTCTGAGCTCCCAATGCAGGGGGGCCGGGTTTGATCCCTGGTCAGGGAACTAAGATCCCACATACTGCAACTAAGCCTGCACTCCACAGCTACTGAGCCTGTGTGCTCTAGAGCCCGCGTGCCGCAACTAGAGAAGCCTGCGTGCTGCAGTGAAGACCCAGCACAGCCAAAATAAATAAATTAATTAATTTTTTAAAAAGGTAACTTTTTGAAGTTTATGAAGTACCTTCATACCTTGAAGTTTATGAAGTACCTTCTTTCATATATAGTGTCTCATTTATTTCTTGTACAAATCTGGTGTGGGTGTGAATACTATATTATTGTGCCTATTTTACAGATTAGGAAATTGAGTCTCAGAGAAATTAATTGGCTTGACCAAGTTAGTAACATAACGAGTATATGGCCAAGCTGGGGCTCAAACTCTGCCAGTCCTTCCTCTTCAAAGCCCATGTAATGAACACTGTGCCTATGGATGGTAGGTTGGTGAAGTAAGCACCAGGTCCTTTAAAAGACTCATATTATTACCAGTGGAAAGGATAATGGGGAGCTTCAGTTCCATCCCTACACTTTTATGGATATTGAGTTACAAAGAGTGGAAGGGTGGCCTTATGCCGTAATATAGAGAAAGGGGGACACCAAAAGTCACTGAAGAAAAGAATTTTGAAGAACCAAATAGATTAGAGTCAACCTTTTCTTCTGTCTTCTCCAGGCTCCTGAAAAGGCCAAAAAGGGACGGTAGGGAACTGATCTTTTTACTCTGCACTTTGTTTACCTTGTTTTACTTCTTGTTCTCAACAACTTGGAAAATAGGCATGGTTTCCATCTGCAGATGTAAAAGATGTGGAAGCCAAGAGAGGCTAAATAATTCTGCCAAGATCAAGTAGCTATTAATTAAGTTGAAGTTGTAAAACCAGGGTTTTATCCTGAATTTCTGAGCCAAGATGAGATCCTCTTATCATACGAAGATATGCAAAGGCTCGTCTAGCTCCCAGGTGTTACAGCTGAGTAGTCAGGTGGGCGTCTGCTTCCCTCACCTCTGGGCACTTCCCGGGGCACATACTCGGTTGATAATGGTTGACGTTCCCAGAGAGAGGAGATTGAGAGGCTCTGCTTCATGCTAGGAGGACTTCATGCCTGAGCCTGTTCAAGTGAAGGAGGAACCCACATGTTTGCTCTGTTGCCACCTCCCCCCACAAGTATTCCTTTTTTTCAATGGTCCTCCTACTTTTAAAAGGGATTGCTGCCTTCCAGACTTTCAAAGGGGCCAGAAATCAGTGGTTTTGGCTACTAAACAGGAAACTCAAAGCCCTTTCCGTTCCTTTGAGCTGGCTGGAAGGGCTGGGCCTGGAACTATTACCTTCCTTTAAAGGACAGAAGAAAAGTTTTGTATAATTTAAAAAACAAAAACAAAAAAACCTTTTCTGCGGTCCTGAATACCAGCCTTCATTGATATACAACATGGAAAAGAGCTGCCTTGTTGCCTGGCAGTAATGACAGCAAACAAATGTGTCCGACAGTCTGTTTGGGATCTCCTGGTCTGACATTCTGTTTGCTTCATTCTAATTGCTTCCTTCACTTCCTTTCAGTCTCCCCACCTTGGGTACCACCCTCACTCAAGGGAGCGCCAGACCGTGCCTCGTTGTGCCAGGCTGGGCTGGGGCCCACAGGAGACAGCGACCCAGCCGGGCTATTCTTGTCTGTGTCTATTTGCAAGATGCCTGTTGTTCTCTGTGAATGTTTTTCTCATCATAAATGTTGGCTTGGCAGGGGCCCAGTGTGGAAGCCACGGTGGAAGAGCTTCCAGAATCCTGCCCCAGAGATTCAGTTGGTCCTGAGTGCCAGGCTGAGGAGACAGGCTCATAGATACTGTCGCTGGGGAGGTACCTCTGTAGGTATTGCCACCGAGACAGCCCTGATTGGGTTCGGCACCCTTTGTAGAGTGTGGACCTCTGCCAGCACTCTCTCTCGAAGAATAGGCCTGGAGGAACCGTGGTGGCCTTGTGAGGCGCCTCTGGGCCTGACTGGCAACTCTCTTCCCTGCCATGTGCCCTCCGCAACCCTACTCTCTAGGAATTCGAATCTGTGTCAGGCCAGAGAAAGTGACTCTCAGGCCTTGCCTGAAACAGATTGGAACCCCTGGAACAGTGACCTCCAAACCTTTAAAATCACATACCCCTACCAGTAAAGTGTTTGAGCATGTATTCCTAATATGTCTACTTACTTATAAATGGTATACATGGGTTGCTATGTAATACCTACATTATAAACAAATATTAGAAAATTTTAATAATTTCTGTAATTTAAAAGGATGGAAGAAAAAATAAAACAATTGTAAATTTGCTTTTAATCTTATTTTATTGAAGGTATATATGATTGAATATGCTCTCTTTTTAGGAAAAAAAATATCTTGGTTTATCACTTTGTGATTCAGTAATTCAGAGGTGTGTCCCTAGGAGAGTATACTTCTATACTTCATTTTAACAGTTGCCCTTAATGAAAGCTTCCTTACAAAGGTAGATTCAAATGGAACATTTGCATCCTTGAGCTTACAAAAAATCATGATCCCCATTTTCCAACCCACCCACCAGTTATACAAAGGTTTTTGCTGAACTTTGTAGTTCAGAAAAGTACCTTTTAACAAGACTTCAAACTCCTCTGAAGCTCTTTGTTTGGAATACTTTTAAATAGATCAGGAAATATTTTACATTTCCTAATTGTACAAATATAGGAGTACGGTGTTCAGATATAGGAGAGTTTAGAGATGGCTTATTTTAAAATTTTTATTGGATTTCACCAACAAGGGTGAATTTTACTGTATGTAAAGTTAAAAATAAAAATTAAAAAATCCAATGAGTTTTGACAAATGCATACTCTTATGCACCAATGAAATCAAGATAAGAAAATTCCAACTCCTGTGTTACCCATGTAGTCAAACTTTCCCCTTACCTATAACCTTTGGCAACCAATGCTCTTCTTAGCTAAAGCATTTCAAATTCATCCATGTTATGTGTATTAACATAGGTTTTCATTTCGTTTGAGTAATTGAAACTGCCAAACTCTTATCCAAATGGCCGTGCCATTTTGCAGTGTCTGAATTCCAGTTGCTGCCCATTCTTGAGTGCACTTAGTTTTGTCAGTTAAAAAATTTTTTTTGGACCATTTTAATATGTGTATAGTGATTTGTCAATTATGTTTTTCAATTTGCATTCCCCTAATGACTAGTGACGCTGAGCATCTTTTCATGGGCCTGTTTCCCATCTGTTTATATTTGGTGAAGTCTGTTCAAATCTTTGCCCATTTTAAAATTGGGTTTCTTGTTTTATTATTGAATTTTGAGAGTTCTTTGTATATTTTAGATACAAGTCCTTTGTTAGACAAGTGATTTGTAGATATTTTCTCCCAGTCTATGGCTTATCTTTTCATTCTCTTAAAAGTGTTTTTCAGAGCAAAAGTTTAAAATTTTGATGAAATTTAGCAGTTTATTCTTTTATAAATTGTGTTCCTGGTGTAGTATCTAAGAAATCTTTTCTAACGCAAGGTCACAAAGATTTCCTCCTGCATTTTCTTCTGAATATCCTCCATTTTAATTTTTGTACAGGCATATCAATTCTGAGCTACAAAGATCATATAAAATGAAAGCATTGCTAAATACTGTTTAGTGAAACTTTTTTTTAAAGATAAAATTAAATAGATAAAATTTCTAGTATTTTCCCCCTACCCTGAAGGATTGTCTTGTGTACCTTCTGGGGGGACTGCTGCCCTGAAAAGCTCTACGGTGCTGCCTCTCTCCCTGCATTCCCATTGTGCCCAGCAGATAGCAGGTGATCTGTGAGTCTTTGAGAAGTGAATGTCTTTTCCTGCCATAAATGGTGAAGCTGTGTTACTTCATGTTGTCGTTTTCCAGTCTGCTTTCTTCTAGAATTTGTTTTCCCATAACCACCTTCTTCTAAGCTCTAACTTGAAGATCTTGATAAAAGTTTCCTCGAGGGTGGCACTCCCAATTATCCATAATGTAGGACCACAGAATTATACGAGAATATAATTTTGGAGCTGGAAGGAGACTTGGAGGTCAACTAGTCCAAATCCCTTATTAAAATCAAACCAAAAATAAATGAACTCTGGTAAATTCACAGACTGGAATATGACTCAGCAATGAAAAGAGAATGAACTATTGATATATACAGCAACATAGATGAATCTTAGAAGAATTATGCTGTGTGAAAGAAGCCAGGCAAGAAACACTACATACTGTATGATTTCATTTATTAAAAATTATGGAAAATACAAACTATAGTGACAGTAGACAGTGGCTGCCTGAGGATGAGTGGGAAGAGAGTGAGGAGGGAAGAGATGGCCAGATTGTGGGACATGAGGAAACTTTTGGATGTGACAGATAGTCCATAATCTTGGTTGTGGTGATGATTTCACAGGTATATGCAGGTATCAAAACTCATCAAATAGTACACTTTAAATATACACACTTTATTATTGTATGTCAGATATATGCCCATAAAGCCATTTAAAGAAAAAAAAAAAAGGAAATTAGAGGCAATTGACTCATGCAGTAAATATTTTATAAATGATGCCCGATTCATGCTATGTGTTGTGGGTTCAGAGAGAGATTGAAGACATGGTTCATGCCTTCAGGGAGCTCACAATCTAGTGAGTGAGTTAGACAGAGAGACAATTTAAATCCAGTATGCTAAGAGCTAAGAAAAAGGAACAGGCAGGGAACAAGAGGAGTGCAGTACATGGGTACCAATGGGTACCTCTTCCTGAGGAGGTCAGGGAAAGCCTTACGAAAGGGAGGAAGCTGAGCTGAGGCTTAGCATTGGTCAAGTGGAGGAGCCTCCCCATCTCAGGGAAGATGGCGGTCAGAGTTGGTGAAATGCAAGTTCCAGGAATTGCACGTGGTTCGGCCTGACTAGAGCAAAGGACACAGTGGGAAAGTAGCAAGAGAAGAGACTGCAGAGGTTGGTGGGACCAGATCGTGAAGCTTTTGCTATCCTGGCGGTGCTTGGATGTCTTGTGCTCCAAAGTTGAACTAACAGGTTGGCCAAATATAGGGTCTGTGTTGCTGGGACATTGTCTCATCCAAACACTTGGCATGGACTTCCAGGTTCCAGGTTTCGAGGCTGTGACACTCCTATTCATGCTCAGTGCTAGCCTGGATCTCTTATGTTCCCCGGGGATGTTTCAAGACCCAAAGGAAAGAGAGCTGGTTTCAGCCTGAGCAGCAGCTGGGGAACATCTGCCTGCTGCTCAGAGCTGCACCTGGGAGCCAAGGCTTCTGGTACATTTGTATGTTGGAGGCAACCAACAATCTAGCTTCCCCAAAGGCAGTTTTTCCACAGGTCAAGAATTTTACCTTTCTCTCCGGCTGGCAGCACTGATCCCTAAAGTCCTGTGCTTCTGACAACAGCTGTCTCATGGGCAGTGATCTGTGTCCCGTCTGGTTCTCTCCTACCCTTTGGTCATCTGTTAACCAGTCACCCATAGATCTCTCCAGCCAGTGAATAACAGAGGTCATGGGAGAGTCCCTTATTTGTTTGTTTGTTTATTTATTTTAAGAGTGGTCTTCAGAGCAGACCAGGATGTTTAATTCAGGGTACAGTTGTCAGGCCACATTAAAAATGCAGGCAGAAATGCAGTACATGGATGGCTCATGTCAGCCAGACGTTTCAGTGTAACCAGAGGAGGAAAACACGGATAGGGCCTGTGTTACTGGAAGTAGATGCCAAATCGCACGGCAAGCTCTGGCTCCTGTTTCTCCTGTTCCCTGCCATCCTCCAGCCAGAAGAAAGAAGTTCCTCTTTAAGCTAGAAGTTAAAGTGGGATTACTGCTTAATGAGCATTCCTGTGATCTAGAGATGAAGTTGCTTACACCTCAAAAGGAGAGCTTTCGTGCTGCCATTTAGGAGGATGGTCTAGCAGTTAGGATTTCCAAGAAAGCAAGACCAGTGAGAAGTGTGGGTTTGGTGGTTTATTCTTACCTTGGGGATTCTTTGCTGTCTTCTGCAGGGTTGAACCAAGAGGGCAAGCAGAGGTGCTTGTGCTGGTTTCCATGCCCTAGCCGACTTGAAAGCTGTGGGCAGTACAGGTGGCTGAAATCAAGTGGGTCCAGGAAAGGCCAGTGTGGATTAATGATATTTTCTTACCTGGGCTGGTGAAAACAGTCCGAGTGTGGGCTGACCCGGGCTCTGTAGCTCTGTTTATTCTGCCTTCTCCTCCTCCCACCATGCCATCTGCTAGCTGGAGGGTTAACTGGCTCACTGCTCCCTTTTAGCCGTGTCAGCCCTGCAAGGTCATGATTGTTGTGCTTTGGGGCTGGTTTCCCGAATGGGTGGGTGAAATGGATCTCTAACTATCGATTTGTCTTCTTGCATTTCAGTCGTTCCAAGGAAGTCAAGGACGAGCATACCTCTTTAACTCAGTGTGAGTGTCTCTGAATGGTACATGCATTGTTTGGTGCAAATATTGAGGGGTGGGGAAAAGCAACGCTCAATGATAATTAAACAATGGAACCTGTCCTCTCTGACACACACACACACACACACACACACACACACACACACACACACACACACACATCCATGGAGCATTATTTACCACAAGTGGTAGCCAGTCATCCTTGGGGACTTTGGGGGGGCATCATCTTTGGCTAAAAATAATATAGTCACTACCCCCAGTAAGTACAGAGGGCTGTAGTCTCCTAGGGAAGAAGCTGAAGTGCTTCTGAGAGCTTCAACACGGGAGGTCTCATAACTAGACCTGAGATGTGTCTCTGGGGAAGAGAAGGAGGGCGAACAGAGGACACCAGGATCTGCTGGAGGACTAAGGTTGGAGGAGCCTTCATAAAGTGGAGTTAGTGAAGAGCCTTCATCCCCTCCTACAGATGCACAGTCTGCCACAGCCCTCAGCATTATTTACAGCTTTCTCTAGGAAAGCAAGCCTGATGAACTGTGAAAATGGAAATCTAGCGTGTTCAGTCTAAAATAATAGGTGCTCTGTGAAGAAGTCTATGTATTTGATAGATGGGGCTCACCCATCCTTGTGATCAGGACAGGACTGTGCCGTCATGATTGACATCTCTGGCTACAATCAGTCCTCAGGAAGCTCTGAGGACCTGTGCTCATGGCTGTGGACTTCAATGTGGTTGTCAGTTTGTCCCCTTAAATCACAAGGCTAAAAGCATTTGTTAGAAAAATTCTGAGCAGAGTCTCAACCATAAAGACTACTTTTAGTAGACTCATTGAATCAGAACTTGCAGATCTGAAATGCATCTCAACGGAGACGTTTCCCTGTGGCTACCTTTTCGGAGGTTATTCCTGGTTTCAGTTAGAGATGATGCTCTTCTCAGTGTTGGCTTCCCTTCAGGCAGCTGTACTCAGTTAATTTTTTGCTGCAAGTCCAGCTTGAACAACTGATGGTGAGCATGTGCCTGACGCCCCGCTCTCTCTCTCTCTGTCCCTTGGCACAGAGTTAACGTGGGCTGCGGGCCGGCAGAAGAGCGCGTGTTGCTAACAGGACTGCACGCCGTCGCAGACATTTACTGTGAAAACTGCAAAACCACTCTGGGCTGGAAATATGTAAGTACCAAGGAGTCTGACTGGTGGAGAGAGGGCCGTGAAGGAACTGGCTGAGAGCCACACGTTAGAAGAATGTTTTCTTCTACTTGCCTCCCGTGGCCTTGTGGGATTATCTTTGACCAGGATGGGAAACTCAGCTCAAAGAGCAGTTCCTGGCACACTTCTGTTTGCCACACTCATCCCCTTTCCACTGACAGTCACTCCTCGTACTCCTTTCTTCACCTGCTCCTGATACACGCACACACACACATGCACACACACACACACCCTCTCAATTTAATTAATAATAATAATAGTAATAGTAATAATAACAATGGCCCATAACATTTCCTGACAACTTACTGCGTTCCAGACGTACATTATTTTATTTACTCTTCACAGAATCCTTAGAGGATAAGGATTTACCCATTTTAATCCCTAGTTTATGGCTGAGGAAACTGAGGCTTATTTAGGGAGGTTAATAGTATGTCCAGTGTCGTCTAGCCATTACATGACCAAACGAGGAGAGGAGTCCAGGTGGTGGTCAGACTGCAGAGCCCATGTTCTTTTTTTTTTTTTAATTTATTTATTTATTTATTGATTGATTGATTGATTGATTGCTGTGTTGGGTCTTCGTTTCTGTGCGAGGGCTTTCTCCAGTTGCGGCAAGCGGGGGCCACTCTTCATCGCGGTGCGCGGGCCTCTCACCATCGTGGCCTCTCTTGTTGCGGAGCACAGGCTCCAGACGCGCAGGCTCAGTAATTGTGGCTCACGGGCCCAGTTGCTCCGTGGCATGTGGGATCTTCCCAGACCAGGGCTTGAACCCGTGTCCCCTGCATTGGCAGGCAGATTCTCAACCACTGCGCCACCAGGGAAGCCCGAGAGCCCATGTTCTTTGATGCTCCAGTAAATGTCCCCAAAACATCTCTTAGGTCCCAGACCCTGTGCTAGGCATCATCAAATACTGTGTTAATTAATGTCCACTGTCAGATATAGTCATGGCTGGACCTGCCCAACTGGATACTTATTCCTGCACTGTTTAACTCCACAGATATTTTTAGCATCTCCTTGGTACCTAGGAGAGTGGGCAGTCCCTTGCCAGGGTGAGAGGAGGTGTATGTGTTCAGTGAAAGTCAACTTGTGTTATTGTTATTATTATTATTGGCAGATCTTTTCACAGTGCTTTTCTCTGCCCTCTCTCTCATTGTGGGAATATTGAAAAATGAGTCTTCCTGTTTCTGGGAGGGCAATTTATTCCATGTAAAACGCCTCAAACCCTCTGTCCTGTCAGTTGCAGAGGGTCAGTGTGGGGCTGGCTCATAGGACCTGCCGTTAGCTAGCTCGGGAAGGAGCCTGAAGGAGTAGTCAGAACCGCCCACAGAGTGGTGAGGACGCATCAGTGTAGGTTTGTTGCCTGCAGTAAATGCACCACTCTGCAGGACTTTGATAGTGGGGGAGCTTGTGCATACGTGGGAGCAGGGAGCATATAAATAAAGTTCAAAAATGTGCAGATCTTGGGGAGTTACCTGGTGGCCCAGTGGTTAGGATTCCGGGCTTTCACTGCCGTGGCCCGGGTTCAGTCCCTGGTTGGGGAACTGAGATCCCACAAGCTCCGTGGCTTGGCCAAAAAAAAAAAAAAGTGCAGATCTAAAAGACTGCTGCAGGTGAAGTCTGCAGTGCAGCAGCGTGGCCTTTAGATTCCGTCTTTCCATGTCTTCCTTGAAATGTTCAGAATGAGAACGAAAAAACCTGGACACTGTGTTTCATGACGCCAAGAAGGTTTAACCACAGCTTCCTACGGGAGAAACTGGCCTTGGCCCTTCTCCCCCTGCATGGCCACTGGTCCCCTCTGAGTGATCTGGGGGGCCACAGTTCTGGTTTTGATTATCCAAAAGTGTTCTGCTTCCTCTTTGTTTCCCAACTTCTTGGCTGTCTTATTCCTTGAACGTGTGCTGGATTTATATACAGAAGATAAATCTGACTTGGTTGGTTTTGCTCCTTTCTTCAGGTAAAAGGATTCAGTCCTTTGACAAAGCTTTATTAAGAACCTTTGTGCTGGATACAAAAGCGAATGAGATCTAGTTCTTGCCCTCAGGGTGTTTATAGTCATGATACCAAGGGGGAAAACCCGCAGGTGAAGTTCCAACAGCTGGACAGGACAACAGAGGACCATCCATCTCCCCAAACATTCATTGATCACCTCTCCCATGCCAGGCCCAGTGCTCCAACCTTTCACTCTACTATTCCTTCCGACCCTTATAATAACCCTGTGAAGTACTTGTAATTATCCCAATTTTGTAAATAGAAAGTTTATAATTTTGTAAATTGTAAAAGGAAGTCAGACGCTTCAATGATGCTTCTGATGCTAGGAAGCCGTAGATGTGGGGTTTAGGGGGGATGTTTGTTTCAATTCCAGATCTAGTGCTGTCTCCTGGAATCCAGTTGTGACATTTTGCAAGTGCCCTGTGGCTTGGGGGGTGTTGACTTTTTTCTTTCTTTTTTTTTGTTTAATAGGGACACACTGTCACTTTCCTAGTTTTGTTTTTTCCTCCTCTCTATCCTGAATACACTACTATGGAACAATAGGTCCTATTCCCAAACCACATTCCTCTGGTTGTGTACACATCACACACACACACACAGACACACACACACAAACGGAGCTGGGGAATAATGAGGTGTCAGGGAAATTACTGCTGAGCACACAGCTCTTGTATGTGTGTGGTGTGTTTGCACTTTCTCTCGGTGCCCCTCCCCTCTCCGCTATGTGGAATGATTCCTCTCTCAACAAGAGGCTGGAGTCTGAACTCTTGTTCTGAGACCCGGAGCCCCTGAGCTCTAAAACAGAAGATACAGTCCATACAAATGCTGCCCAGAATCTATTGACAGTAGGATTTATTTAGCTCCTTCCTAATTTAGGGACTCGGGAGGGAGAGCTGATGTCCACTGCTCTGCACATTGAGCTTTGCCATCTGATGACCCTGATACCCAGTGTTTTTCAGATTATACACCAAGATGGTTTTTTGTATCTGTGTCTGCAAATAGAATATCACCTTGATCCTACTCCTAGGCAGGACTTATTTCTGTGGGGCTTATTAGCTGGGAGAGCCTGCAGTGCTGTAAGTTTCAGCTGGTAACCTCCCAGCTGGTTTGCATTGGGTTTGCCCTTCTCTGGAGGCCTGGCAGCTGGGTAGGGCTCAAGGGCTGCCAGGTCCTTCAGCCTGGAGTTCATACAGCTCCTTTTTCCCTGGAGAAAAGCAATGACGGAAAAACAAACTTAACACATCTGACATGGAAATAGCAAGATAAGAAATAAAAGAGAGACCTGTTTGGCCTCACAATATATTTTGTTTCTGTTCCTGAATGTCTTTTCTCTAAGCCTAACAAGCACAGTTTAAAATAATGACACAGTGGGAATTCCCTGGCAGTCCAGTGTTTAGGACTCTGGGCTTTCACTGCCGAGGGCTCGAGTTTAATCTCTGGTCGGGGAACTAAGATCCCAGAAGCTGCACAGACCGGCCAAAAAATAATAATAAAATAAAATAATGACACAGAAACTTTATGGATACCTCCATAGGGCAGATTTCTGGTAAACATCAAAAACCAAGTGCCCCTAAGATTTTATACACACGTACACACACACACACACACACACACACACACACACACACACACACACACACATACATATATATATAGATGGATCTATCAATGAACAAAACATGAAGTTTATCTTGTGGTAGTGGGAGACAGACAAAACACAAAATAGATATGCAAGTTATACTGCATGTTTGAATGTGGTAAGTGCTGTGGAGAAAAATAAAGCAGGAAAAGAGGGGGGCAGGGAGGGATTGCTGCCTGGGAAGTTGTGATTTTCAGTAAAGACCTTACTGAGATGGTGACGTTTGGCCAGAGACTTGAATGAGCAAAGATCCTGAAGAAACGCTATTGCAAATATTGAGAAAATATTTAGAATATTTAAATTCAGAACATTTAAATTTAAAAATATTTAAATTCTACTGTAAATATTGAGAAAGTCCTGCTGATGCCTCAGTGCTGCAGTTAAGCCGAGGGGACATAGTGTGCTGAGTGGTAGGAATTCTCAGTGAGTCTGGGTGACGCCGGAGCCAGACTTCAGTGGTCCTGGTACCTGTCATTGGCCCCGCCTTGGCTCCTGTGCTCCAAAAGTCATCTGCTTGTCTTCGGTCATTCAGTATCTTTTCTCTTCCTTTGTGTTTCCTAGGAACATGCCTTTGAAAGCAGCCAGAAATATAAAGAAGGCAAATACATCATTGAGCTAGCACACATGATCAAGGACAATGGCTGGGACTGATTGGAGAACATCTACCCAACCCAGTGTCCACGTGAATGCCATCCAACCGAACATTCTACCCAAGCGTGAGAGAGTGACTGAACACTTGGTTCCATCCATTTAGGGGCCTTGCCATCTGGGGCATTCTCCCACCCTGCCACCATCTTTCTGGTGACCAGCCTCTAAATTGCTGTCTCTCTGTCTCTTTGCTTTGTATCTGTTTGTGAGTTGATCCTGGCTTCTCTCTCTGTTCTAGTGTTGGCTGAAAGCAAAACAACGAAAGGAACAGATGCCTGCCTGCATGGCGGCAGCCCACTTTGATAAAGGCCCCAGGGCCCTTGAAGAGCTGCCTGATGGCCTCTTGTCAGGAGAACAGTGGCACAGCGCAGGGGTGTGAGGAAGAGGGGAACCATGAGGGTCCCGGGTGGGTAGGGGACGGGAGGGTAGAGGTAGGAACAAACTTGTGCTGCTCCTGGAGACCTGGGAACTTAGGCTTGAAATAATCGACTTGTCTAAAAGGACAAAGAGAAAAAAAAATACCTCATGACTGCATTCTCTCTGATCAGAAGCTTCTGTTCCTGACACCAAATGTGCCAGGTTAGCAAATGAGCACAAGAAGTGGCCCTAATTCTAGCTGGCAGGGCAGGGGCCGGCCTGGTTCTCCTGGGCCGAGCTGGGGAGTGTCCTGGCAGCAGTGAGTGACTCGGGAAAAGCCCAGATGGTTTTGATGACTCTGATGCCTCACTGCTCCTCTGGGTAATCATCTTTGCCTCTTCAGCCACTGTAGGTGACAGGAGAGGGGACTGCCATTTGCAATGGGTGCAAGATCCAAACGTCCCAAAGGCTTTGACCAGCAACGAAGTAAAATCAGTGATGGAGGATAACAGGGAACAAAGGGGGGTGCAGTTTAGGAGCTCCTGCAGAAATGGCTCTGATACTGGGCCAGAGAAAATAAAAAGTAGAATCAGTTAGCAGTTCTGACTGACCTTTTCTTCTGAACCTTAGTAAGAGAAGAGCATTGTGGCAAGGAGGGGGGTGGGGTGGGGTGGGGTGGGGCATTGCCGGGAATAGTTTAGGTTTGAACCATAACAGGTTAAGTGCATCTTTCTTCTTTGGTATGCAATGGCTTCACTGAGATCAGCAATTCTTTGTACGTAGAGTTTTGGGTGTTTTTCTCCAGTTCTATCATTGTAGATCATGGAAAACAAAGTCCCAAGGCTTTGAGCTTAGTGATAACCTGGCTGGTAGATTTCTCATGCCCCTAGCTGTTCTCTTTTACTTGAATGTTTTGTGTGGAGACAGATCTGTCAATTTGATCCAGCAATGGGAAGGTCTCAGATTTGATGTCAAACGGCAAGTTATAAATTCCAGTGTTACACCCCACTCCCCACCTCCCCATCCAAAGTTCGTTATATTAGGGAAGTGGAGAACAAATCCCTGTAAGGCTCTTGAGAGAGAGAGGAGTTTGTTACGTTTAATCAACACTGTGAAGTCTGTTCTACAGCAATTTAGCCAGTACATGGTGCATGACCGAAACTCATTTAACTGAGTTAATTTCATTGCTTAGACTGAAAATATTATTATTGCTAAGATATGTGTAGGTTTTGTTAGGTAATTCTCAGCATCTCATTCCCCAAGTAGGCTGATCCTATAGGAAAATTCACCTTAAAAGTCACGAAAGAGTGAGTTCATGGAGATGAGAACCTGTAAAATTCTTAACCAAGATTAAAGCAGCCAACCCAGGACATTTTCAGAATTGAGCCAGATTCCCAGAGGGGGCGAGTCTGTTGTGGAAATGCCTTTTTGAATCTCTGTGTGTTGATTGTGGAACGAGGGGCTAAGATGGGTGTGGTCCTGCCCAGCCCCACGTTTAGCAGCAGACAGCTTCTGTAAGACAAAGAGGATTCTTAAAAATCGAATTTTGTTCCCGAAGGCTTCTTGCCCACATCTTTTGGTGCTTTTAGTAGCCTGGGAGATTAAGTTGTTCTCTCCACGTTACTAAAAAGCAGACTGAGGTTCAGAAGAAGTCTTTTCATTTCTGATCCCAGAGAAATAGTTCCTCTGGCTCCCAGGCCCCAGATCTCAATTAAAAAAAAAAAAAAAAAAAAAATTTCAACTTTCACATTCCTAAACTGGCTTGCCAGCATAGAAATCATAGATTCCCCTCCCCATCCCTGCTGAAGGCAGTGGCCCTCATTTCTGTATTTTGATTAGCCCCTTGACTCAGGAAACGTCCTGGCTATTGATAATCCTTTCCATAAAGAGAAGACGGTATGGGGGGTTGGGGAGGACATGGGTAAGTGTGTAAAAACGGAGCGTGGTGACATAGAAACTGGACATGAGGTGCCCTAGAATTTTCAAGGGGCAGAGGAGACTGATGTGCCACTGTGTTTGTGGGGGTGGGGCCTCTGACTCTTACACGGATCAGAGCAGGCCAGTTAGACCCCGGTTCTGGTATTTTCTTCAATTACTATCCATTGAGCATCCAATGGGCGCATGGCACCGTACTTGGTGCCAGAGATCTGAGCAGCATGTTGCAACAGGGGAAGAAAACCCAACTCATTAGGCTTTCCCTTTGTGTCAACCAAAAGTGCTTCTTATAACTTTAGCTTCATTCATGGCTTGTCTATCTACCGTCTATAGTATTGGAGAGACCGCAGCTGAGCGATGGAGATGCATCAACTCAAGGCCTCAGTCAGTTCATTTCTTAATTTCCTCACCAAATTATTGACTCAGAGCATAACCAAAGACCTCATCTATTCACCCCTGGGATGTTTGGGGAATTGGAGTTCAATGATAAAGCTAGGGTGGGGTGCAGGGAGCAGGGAAGGGGAGAAGAAGTGAGAAAGGAAAAGGTATAAAACCTTTTATTTATACTGAGGTTCAGAAGAAGTCTTATACCTCAGCCAGCAGCTGCCTTCATTTTCAACTGAAGTCCAACCGGCAGACTCTAGTTCCATCTCCCCTGTACCTCCCTAAGTCACATGGCCTCGGCGGTCCTGGATTACACCCAAGCCTGCTGGGCGGGATATTAGTCTCAGGCTGCTGATGTCCACCGATCGTCAGCTGGGCCTGCCTGAGTGCTCCCCCAGTTCCCCTGACAGCAGAGTAAATCTTTACTGGTGGATCAGTGTGTAAAAGAGAGGTGTCCCCTTGACAAAAAGATTTTCAAGTGGATATATAAGACACAGTTGCTTGTGAAATATACTTTTGTAAATAATATTTAATTTTTTAAATAATATATTTGGTGCTGTTTTCTCAGATCCCCTGAGAGCACTTTTTATTTTCATTTTTAAATGCTGTGGTTTCCTCTGCATTTCTTGAAGTATATCTTAAGGGAAACAGTGATCACCAATATACTCTTAAAAAAGAAAAAAGAAAAAAAAAGATCTCCATCACTTTAGTCTGGACGGAGGCAATAAAGCAATGCCTCTCTGCATTTCTTCCTAATGGAACAGACTCTGCAGTACATTACCAAGTTGAGAATTGAAATATTTTCTTGCACCACTCTTGGCTAGAAAAGAAAATAGATAAAATCAAATAAATTTAGTAACAAATTAGAGTGATTCCTCTTGTTGGAAGAATTTCCAACAGATTGGAGTCTTGGAGTCTTGTTTTTAAGTGTGTGTGTGTGTGTGTGTAAAGCACTTCGGGTTGTGCCTCCTGTTTTCGTTTTTACTGGGGACACTGTACCTACAGTTTACACCTTGGGCACATAAGATTTTTCTTCTCTTTTTCTCTGGTGGTTTTGTTTCTGAGAGGACCAACAGCACAACCCTCGAGGATTTTGTTTTCCTGAGCGTGGAGCTGTTGCCTGTTTGCTCCTTTGTCTTTCTTTGTGTGCTCAACTTTTACAGACTGTAAAGGAAATCTGTCGTTGTGAAGATCAAGCAGAGTCAAAGCTGTGTTTCTCACTGAGATGTGAGTGTATTCATCATGAACCCAGGGCTCCAGCTGTTGTGGAAGCCACATCATGTTAAACATTAAACTGGTTTGGGTAGAAAGAACGTCAATAAAATAATACACATACCTTGGAGGTAAACACCTTTTTTTTTTTTTTTTTTTTTTTTTAAGGTCAGATTGCCTCAGGTTCAGGAAGAGGCTGGGAAATCAAATCTTGAACACAATCATCTTACATATTTTAAAAAAAGAGTCTGCTCAAATGAGAAAACATGGTAGTGGTCTAGTTCAAGGAAAGAGATATTTAATATTTAAAAATAAAATACAGTCGTGAAATTGGCCAGCAGTGACAGGTAAAGGCAAGAAGAAACAAGCTGTTCTCATATTACCAAATTCTATCTGTCCGTGTGTTTTTGTATAACATTTTGGTGAAAGTGAGAGTCAGTTCCCTTTTCCAACCTGCAGAGACTATCTTTCAATACAGACTCTATTTATGCTTGTGTTTACAAACTGTATTTGTTGGGTTTGGGTTTTGTTTTGTTTTTTTTTAATTAAAAAAAATTTTTTTTTCAGTGGCATTTTCAGGTCACTTTGCTTCAATAACAAAGATAATTATTTTCAAGTAATTTGTCTTCACCTTTTCCTGTATTTGTACATAGTGATTCAATATTAGAGAAAAGTGCATTGTTTCTGTCATATTTCCAATCTGTGTTGGTGCTCATTTGAGAAAATAAAGTTTTCAAATATTAATTCTTTGGAGAGCTCATCTGTCTTAATTGACCCGGCATGTTTTATCTTGACATTTAACATTTAAAGTAACTGACAGTGGTGGTGGTCATCTGTCTAACCCTATTCACAGATCTGTCAACTGAGGCCCTGAGGGGTTATTTTCCCTAAGGACACTTGGCTGATTGATGAATACAAATCAGGTCTTCTGTTTATCTACAAACATTTCTCCTGGCTTTGGAGATCAGAAATGCAGAAATGTATCATTTCTGTCTACTAAGCCCCATATTCTTAGACTCTGCAAGCTTTTCTGTTTATACCAATTTTCTTTAGAGATAGAATTACATTAGGTGAAGGGAAAAAAAAGTAAAACAACAAAATAATGTCAAAAAGAGGCAACATTATCTCTGAATGGTTGGCTAACAAAGGGAGATAAATATTCACAGTTGTAATATATGGAAAATCAAGTCTTCTCACTCACTGGACAAATATTAAACATCTGTTAGGTTCTAGCCACTGAGTAAGGCAATTCAACCATCCTAATAAAGTAGCTGTCTTTTTCCCCAAGTACCTTTCCTCTAGTCTCGTCCATATGCACACACAACCTTGCATAGCTAGTCATTGTAAGTACAGTTTTAACAAGGCTAAACATATTTGCCTAGACATCATCAATTTATACTGTATCTTAAGCACTTTTTCAAAAGCTTGCATCCATAACTTATAGAGTTCCTACCTTGTGCAGGCAACCAAAATAGCAAAGAGGATATTAAAGCCACACAAGTGTATGTGTTTGTGAGTTTTCACATTGGTGATAATATTTGAAAAGCTTATTCCCTATAAAATAGGAAATACCTTCTCTATGTCCCTAGACTTTTTACTTACCTATTCTGGGCCCAGCTACAGTTAACTTTTATTTGTCCTTGAGTGCATTATCTTATTCCTGTGACCTGTTTTGCTTCAATGCCTATGCCTGTTATCATTTCATTCCTGTTTGCCTTTGGCAGGCAGGGAGGAGAGAAAAGATAACATGTGCAGGAGACAACCAGTCTCAGACCAGCAGCCCTTGGACCCTCCTCACCTTTGCAAGCTCTCATAGCCCACAGTGGCTGTCCGGGAGATCACGCTGGAAGAAAGGGAGGGGAGGGCAGAGATGTTCATGGAGTGCTTGGTTTGCGTGAGACCCTGTGTTGGGTGCTTTGCTTCTGTGACCTCATGTAGGATCTTCACAGTGAGGTACTTCCTCATATCATTCTAGGAGTCCTTCCCACCCTGTGGGAAAACAGTGACAAATGCTGATCATCCTCATTTTGTAGATGACAGAATTGAGGTTTGCTAGTGACAGGATCAGGAATCATAGTCAATCTGACTTCACAGCCCTATGTTCTTTGTTCTTTCCCTACACCATGTTCCAAATTTCAGCCTCTCTCTTCTCCAGCCTTCTTTCTTTCTTTTTTTTTTTTTTTTTGGGCCGTGCCATGTGGCATGCAGGATGTTAGTTCCCAGACCAGGGATTGAACCCATGCCCCCTACAGTGGAAGCGTGGAGTCGTAACCACTGGACCTCCAGGGAATTCCTCTCTAGCCTTAATTCTAGTGTGGCTTCACAAGACACTTTCCCAGTACTGATGAACCTATTTGCAGGGCGGGAAAAGAGATAGACGTAGAGAACAGACTTGTCGACCCGGGAGCGGGGGAGTGGGGGGGCATGAATTGAGAGAGTAGCATTGACATATATACACGACCATGTGTAAAATAGATAGCTAGTGGGAAGCTGCTGTATAGCACAGGGAGCTCAGCTCTGTGCTCTGTGATGACCAGAGGGGTGGGATAGGGGGAGTGGGAGGGAGTCTCAAGAGAGAGGGGATATATGTATACGTATAGCTGATTCACTTTGTTGTACAGCAGAAGCTAACACAACATTGTATGTAAAGCAATTATACTCCAGAAAAAAAAAAGACAATTTCCCAGTCTGCCCACCATGACTGCCTAATAAATAGGGTTCAGGGAATGCAAATTAGAAAATTAAAGCCACAAAGGTCAATGCTACCTAAAAAGTATTGTGTATTCCACAGCTGAATATAAGCAGGGCTTTGTTGTTTTTTAATACTCAGTAATGGATTACATATGTAATCCTTGGCCCCTTGATTAATAGTAGGTACTTAATAAGTGCTTGGTGAACACTGAATTAATGCGGAGACTTAACAGGTTAAGAAAAAAGTCTCTTTAACATGTTAGTTTCCCTAAGAGAAGAATGGAGAAGAGGTTAGCATTAAATATTACATAAAGTAAATGGTTACACTGTGAGCAATCAGTTTACTAATTTGCATTTATTTATTCAGCAAGTACTTTGGGGGCATCTATTATGTGCCTAGTCTAGTCAGGAAACTAACCCCAGGGAGCAGAAAAGCAGGGGTACTAATTGTGCTGAGTGAGAACAAAGGATTATGCATGGCTTTCCCTACTGTTGGCCAAATATCTAGCCACACGGACCACGACCCTCAGGCAGCTGTTTCCTGCAGAAGCAATTGCTCATAAATCCTTTAATCTGAACCCAATAATAGTGTACCAGAGCAGGGCACAGGGCAAGCCCTGGAATTAGAACACGTGGTTTCAAATACTGGTTTCCCTTAATAAAAAGGTAATCTATGGAAAGGGCTAGCCCAGTGCCAGTAAAGAGTCAATGATAATAAAATGATTGTTATCATTATGAATTGCTCAAGTCTATTTTGCATTTGGAGTGGGATAAAGAAGACGATTGTATTTTGCTCTTTATGTGTATTTTTTGTTTAATTTCAAAACAAAAGCATCCCCATTTTACAGAGGAAGAAACTGAGGTTCAGAGAGCATAAATAACATGTCCATGGAAGAGCTGGGATTTTTTTTTTTAACTCTTATTCTGATTCTGAAGCCCACACCATATCTGTGTCCCCAGCCTGCTGTTCAGGAAAAACGAATAACTACCAAATAGGAAACTTTCTGGCAGATCTGATTAAGCACACACCCAAAATGTCATGGCTATTTTGCTCTCTCATATTTTATTCTTTTTTCATGAAATGGAAACCATGGCTTTTCCACTGGAAGCCAAGAGCTTAGAACTGAGGAAGAGTTGTTGTATTATACCTTTATTTTACAGGATTTCACGGCTGTTGCTTGCAGCACTATTATTTTTCATTTCTTTTGAGGGGAAAAAAAAGTGTTACTTTCAGTTGTTCAGACTGATTTAAAAGGTAGAAACCCAAAAACTTACCCCCGCAGAAGTGACTGAAGTATCCTAACACATGGCAGTTCTATGGGGCCATTAGGGGTGATGCTCCAGGCCAGCTTGAACAAGCCAAGGATTAAAAGTTCATGTTGCATGAAGATTCTTCTAATTCCCAAGTGACGTGGGATCATTTTTTTATGACAGACAGAATAGCTAGAGAAGCTGAATTTTTCAAGGCATCAGCAAATTATTTGAAAACTATGACAGAACTAGCGAGTTATATTTATTTTGAATTAAAATCATGTTAATGATTTATTCCAAGCTCAGATATTAGCAAGGTCAAATAGAAAGAAGGTTGCTTTGGAGTTGGACAGATGGGGATTTGAAGCCTGACTGCATGCTTATCCATTGATCACTTTGAGGAAGTCACTGCAATTCTCAGGACTAGTTTCCATCATTTGTAAACTGGGGGTACCAGCAACGATGCGTAAGTTACTGTGAGGATCAAATAACAGCCGTAAAGGGCCCAGCACATTGCCCAGACCAAATAGGCCTTAACATGTGTCACTTGTCCTTTTTTATTTGCTGAGTGATTGGAACTCACTGTTATGGGCACTACTAGCACATAGGATATTTAGGATCCAACAGTCATCCCTCCACAAAGGAGGCTGACACCCAGGGAGGTTAAGTAACCAACACTTGGTCACGGGCCTGGTAAGTAGCCAGAACTGGAACTGAAACACAGGGCACCTAGGCAATCAGGTGAGTGGTCCCTGCACCACACTGCTTGCTTTTATTTCGAGAGGAGAGTGTGTACTTTTATGGAAAAAAAAAAAAAAAAAAAAAGGAAGTGTGTCAGCTAGAAAAACATCCTTGCATTTTAGGATCCTGTTTGAAATGTTTGTAGTAACCATCTTTGGGTCGTCTTCAATAAAGCAAAATTTGCTCATTATCCTTACACCCTGGACTGATGTGCTAGCAACCTGTGGGAGAAGAAGCAGGATGTTCTCAGATGAGCTCACCTCCCCAGCCTCCCTGGACTGCCTGCCTCCAATTCTGAGCCACTTCTCCAAAGCGCGGCCACACAAGCACAGCAACCAAGCCGCTGAATCAGGGATGTTTTATTTATGGCTTTAATAATGGAGTCTCTTGGGAAAACTTTGGTTTCCCATTCCCAGAAGCAAAAATTCATCTACAGAATGTTCTTGAAATTTATGACTGTTTATGTTTTTTTTTTTTTTCTACCATAATCTTTGAGCCACCTTCATAGTGTTTTAAAACATCCCTTCACAAAAGAAGGATAATTTGAGCTGATGTTAATTGGGCTGGTATGTTCCGAACCAAGCCAGCGCAGTGTCAGAAATTGAGAATATAGGTTGATCACGCTGCTGATGACACAGTCCTATATTGAACGTGGTATTTATTACCAAAGCTGCCATGAGTCCAACAGGGGCTTGTTTTAGCTTTGTTCAGTTCCCAGACCCTTATTTCCACGACCATTGAAAGAATAGCACCCACATCTCCTGGAGGCACTCAGGCTTGAAGTCGTTTCCATGGTGACGAGACATACCCAGGGCTCAGGTTTCATTTCGTGTATATATCTCAACAATATTATAAAGAAATAGTACCAGCGAGAATGTCAGCCACATGAGAGAGGCAGGTTGAGGAGAGGGCAAGCCACTAACCTTCTGGGGCCCTGGCTATAGGAGGGAGCTCTGGGAGTTTCTGCTTAACCAGGGGGAGTTGCGTAGTCATCTTGCAAAGAAAAGGTCAGAGTTACCACTGACATAACTGGTTTGGACCTGTTGTGTCCAATGTATCAGATATTTCATCTTGCCTTGGGTAGAGCTAGATTCAGCCTGAGGGAGACTTACCTGAAAAAGCAGATAAGGCAGGCAGAACTCAACAGGGGAATGCCTGGAGAGATCTTTTCTGCCTGCGGGCATGAGACTACCAGGCACTTGGGGATTAAAAAGCAGGCTTCCAGGCTCTAGTTAGCTGTGTGACCTTGGATAGGTTGGTTACCTTTTGAGGCTCAGCTGACTCATCTGTAAAAGAGGGTTGTTGTAAGGACTAAGTGAGATGATGTGCATTAAGTGCCTGGCACCCCAGAGCTAAAGAAATGTCGGTTTTTGTTGCTTAAATAGTGGTAAAGGCAAAGCACGGATGTGTGCTATTCAAAGTGGAAAAATGCATGTGCACCAATAGTCAAATAACAAGGATTATTAGTAGGCTGGTTTATAATCATTCTTTTTCTTTGCATGCACTTTCTGAACATGTTTTATTTTATATTTCTTTATTTCTGTATATTTGGCAAATATTAAATATCCCCAAGGACAATAACTTACCCATTCTTTCAACAAGTCTTTTTTTTCTTTTATAAATTTATTAATTTTATTTATTTTATTTTTGGCTGCGTTGGGTCTTGGTTGCTGCGTGCGGGCTTTCTCTAGTTGCGGCGAGCGGCGGCTACTCTTCGCTGTGGTGCGCGGGCTTCTCATTGCGGTGGCGTCTCTTGTTGCGGAGCACGGGCTCTAGGCGCACGGGCTCTAGGCGCACGGGCTTCAGTAGCTGTGGCACATGGGCTTAGTAGTTGTGGCTTGCGGGCTCTAGAGTGCAGGCTCGGTAGTTGTGGCACATGGGCTTAGTTGCTCTGCGGCATGTGGAATCTTTCAGGACCAGGGCTCGAACCTGTGTCCCCTGCATTGGCAGGGGGACTCTTAACTACTGCGCCACCAGGGAAGCCCCAGCAAGTCTTTTTGAGCCAGGCAGTGTGCTAGGGATAACTAGACTAGGTCCCTGCCCTCAGGGAGTTTTCTCAATCTCTTCAGGGAGTGCTTGTGTAACAAGGGAGAGAAAGGGTTGCCCAGTAAAGAAAAGCTCAGAGTTACCACAGCAATTACTGGCTTGGACTAGAAAGTATAGTTCTAGAAAGGCTTCACAGTGGCCCCTTGCTGCCTGTCTCCCACTGGGTCCTTATAGCACTTGACTCAGGCCTCTTCAGTGGCCCTTACCAAGTTTATTGTCTATCTCCTTCCTTAGGACTCCTTCCTGGGCAGGGACCCAGACTCTTTATAGCCGAGCAGTGAATGTTTAATGAACAAATAATCGTGGGGAGTTCCCTGGTGGCCTAGTGGTTAGGATTCCGGGCTTTCACTACCATAGCCTGGGTTCAATACCTGATGGGGGAACTGAGATCCCACAAGCCGCGTGGCCAAAAAAAAAACAAAAAAAATTGTGTGGATGTAAGGGATGGTCAGCCAGCCAACAAAAGAATTATTCCTTTCAATCCCAACCCAAAAGGAGACATGATATTTATTGAATGTACGTGGAGGAAAGGAAAGATTGCTTCAGCGTTTACCTTCCTTCCACTGGAAACAATAAGGTAAATGAGAGAAGTTTACTTATTATTTATGTATTTATTTATTTATTTTCTGCCGCACCGCACGGCTTGCGGGATCTTAGTTCCCAGATCAGGAATTGAACCCAGGCCCTCGTCAGTGAAAGCACGGAGTCCTAACCACTGGACCGCCAGGGAATTCCTGAGAAAAGTTTAGGAGACAGGAAAGGTAACTAAAGTGGGCATGTTTTACATCTCCTGGTGGGAGTGAAGGTTCTTAAATGGTTTCATTCAGTCTAACCAAGTACAAGTGGTGGGGAGCATGGGGTGGCGGGCAGTCATTCATGTAATAGCAAGGCAGGCGGATTTCTCCACCTGGGGTAAGCCGGACAGAGAGCTGGGCAAAGTCTTGGGGGAACACACATGAGTCATTTCAGCTGTCTGGTCAGAGGGTGATGAGCAATCTGCTGCCCAAGGAAAGTCCTCACCAGTATGGCCTGGACGCCAACAAGTTGTGGTTCCCTATCACTCAGTCATAGGCTGGGAAGCTGGTGAACAGGGATTCTAATCCTTCTTGTGGGTCCCATTAAGTTCAGCCTCTACATCTCCAGGCCCCACTAATCATTTCCTCTTCCTCTCTCTTCCCTATCTTTCAGGGTCTAGGGAATCCCTTTCAAGTGAAGGATAGAAGTGAGGAAATCTTGCTTTCATTTGTGGTGTTTTCTCCCACATACCTTGTTCTTGCCTAAAGTCCTTTTTTCTTACCCTTGATGACCTAGGATTTTGAAACTCGAAACTCAAAAGCTAAAGAAATACAAATATTTTTTCAAATCAGATGTAATTTACAGACAGCAAAATTTACTTTGTTAGGTATACAGTTCTATGAGTTTTGACAAATGTGTACAGTCATGTAACTAATCATCACCACAATCAAGATAGAGAATATTTCCTTCACCTCAAAAAGTTCCTTCATGTCCCTCTTCTAATGAACCCACTTCTCCCATCCCCAGCCCCTGACAACCACTGATCTGTTTTCTGTTCCTATAGTTTTGCCTTTTCCAGAACGCCATGTAATAAGTAGCCTTCTGAATCTGGCTTCTTTCCTAATGCTTTAACATAATACTTTAGAGGTTCATCCACACTATTGCATGTATCTGTAAGTCATTCCTTTTTATTGCTTAGTAGTATTTCATTCTATGGATATACCACAGTATTTTCACCAGTTGATGAACGTTTGTGTTTTTTCCAGTTTCTGGCTGTTATGAAAAAGCTGCTTTTAACATCTGTGGACCGGTTTTGTTATGTATTTTGTATATATTTTCACTTTTCTTGGGTAAATGCTTAGATGTAAGATTGTTAGGTCATATGGCAAGTGGATGTTTAAATTTAGAAGAAACCATCAAACTTTTTCCAAAGGGGCTGTGCCATTTTGCATTCCCGCCAGCAGTGCGTGAGAGATCTGGTTGCTCCACATCCGTGTCAGTACTCAGAATTGTCTGTCTGTTTGTTTATTTTTCAGTTTAGTCATTCTGATAGATGTGGATACTCATTTTTTTTTTTCTATCTGATTTTTACTGACACATTTCTCCTTTGGGATAAATGTGCAGAAAATCCTATCTGACCAAATAAAGCCAAGAGGAAATTTAAGAGTAAATTTACATAATAAGCAAAAATATATTTTGCTTCATAAGAAAACACAAAGATAAGAATGAAAAAATGAAGGTGTGAGGAGCAGGTGTTGGGAAGAGGGACCGAGGTGTGGGGTCTCATAACCCTTCCAGTATGGTTCCTTTTTGTTACCCATCTAGGTAGGACACATACCTTTGGCCAAATTTTCTGATTAATCCATTTGGAAAAATTCACTTCTGCTCTCAGCATATATTATAAAACCCACCACTTTTTGTTAACTCCTGTTTTCCACCTTAGTCTCCTTTAAACCAGAAATGCCAGCTCTCACAGAAAGATGGGTGGGACAATGGCATTGTTAAAATAGCCACATGGAAAATGATTATAAAAGATTACACATTCAAAGGAAGACCTCACCCTTGACCCAAAATTATGTTATTTTTTAGTTCTTTAGAAAGTGATTTGACATGAAGAGTCTTTGAATTTTTTTGAGGACTCACCTTGTTCTTTTCCTCGTCACTCCTCATTCACTTCATTGGCACACACATTTTCAGGATAATCTTGCAATTTATATCTCGGCCATTTAGTTCCAGGCTCCATTGAGACTATTATGGCCTCTGAAAGAGGCTGTTTGAATCGAGATCCAGAAAACTCACGTCTGAAATAAAGACTATAACCCTCTCCTTATGCATGAGAATCGAAAGGAAGGCGTTCCTTCCAGCTGTATTTGGGACACACACCAGGGGCTTTGTTTATCCATGGTTGCTTTGTACACCTCTGTGCAGCCAACAAAAGGAACAAAACACCCCACACCCTACCCTGACAGTCTATGTCCCACTTCCTTTCCTCCAAGGAGAAATTGCTGCTGTATCCAAAGCTGCTTACACCCATCACCTCTCTTTTACCAAATGCAAGGGACAACAAGGGGGCAGAGGGATGGGAATTTTGAAGAATTCAGGTAATCTGCTGACTGGTTGGCAAGGCTTATTTTTGGTTTCTAGGTAATAAATCATGACTTACAAGCTGAAGGCTACTCCTGGCTTCAGCCATCATCTGCAACCATACTCCCCAAGGCCCTGTATCCAGGGTGACCCAATACTTTGGCAAATGGAGAGCATGCTGAAACTGAGCGTTCATGTTTGAGAACCAGACTCTAGACATTTGGTTCAAAAAGTGATGGTGACACAATGGGGTCAAGCGAAGCTGTCAGGAAAATAGCTACTAATAATAGCTCATATGTATTGAGCACTTGCTCTGTGCCAGCCACCAAACGCTCCACATGGTCTTTTATTTTATTTTATTTTATTTTTTTTAAAGATATGGCAATTTATTATTTATTTTTATTTATTTATGGCTGTGCCGGGTCTTCGTTTCTGTGCGAGGGCTTTCTCTAGTTGTGGCAAGCGGGGGCCACTCTCCATCGCGGTGCGCGGGGCTCTCACTATCGCGGCCTCTCCCGCCGCGGAGCACAGGCTCCAGACGCGCAGGCTCAGCAATTGTGGCTCACGGGCCCAGCTGCTCCGCGGCACGCGGGATCCTCCCAGACTAGGGCTCGAACCCGCGTCCCCTGCATTGGCAGGCAGATTCTCGACCACTGCGCCACCAGGGAAGCCCTGGTCTTTTATTTTTTTGGCTACGCCACACGGCTTATGGGATTTTACTTCCCCGACTAGGGATCGAACCTGGGGCCCAGGCAGTGAGAGCGCTGAGTCCTAACCACT
The DNA here is from genome assembly GCF_965194825.1 of Balaenoptera physalus. Lineage (NCBI taxonomy): Eukaryota > Metazoa > Chordata > Mammalia > Artiodactyla > Balaenopteridae > Balaenoptera > Balaenoptera physalus. The sequence continues at coordinate 40,054,663 of NC_138901.1, forward strand.
GGACCGACAGGGAATTCCCATGTTCTTTTTTTTATTAGCCCTCTCATTAGCCCTATGATAGGTCCTACTGATATTATTAACTCAGTTTTACTGAGGCTTAGTGAGAGAGTGACTTTTACCTAAGGGCCCATAGCAGATGGTAGAGCCAAGTTAAAACCAGGTAATGTGAGGGACTTCCCTGGTGGTCCAGTGGGTAAGACTCCGCACTCCCTACGCAGGGGGCCCGGGTTCAATCCCTGGTCGGGGAGCTAGATCCTGCCGGCATGCTGCAGTTAAGACCCGGTGCAGCCAAAATAAATAAATATTTTTAAAAAAATGTTAAAACCAGGTGATGTGAGTCTTCATTCTTAACAACTACTAAATTCTATCTCAAATAGAGCCCCATTGCAGCAAAAATCCACAGGTAGATAAGTCTAACAATGGGAAAATGTGAGGACCAAAATTTCCCAGATTTTGAATTCTACTTCGAAAATCAATTCATTTCAACAAGTCATTCATTTATTCATTTAACAAAGATTTATGAACATGTACAGATGCTGGGCATACAATAATAACAAGATAACTATGGTTCCCGCCCTCATGGACCTTACAATCTTAAAGAGAAACAGTTTGTAAAGAGACAATTACAGTAAAAAATGATGTATTTTGGGCTTCCCTGGTGGCGCAGTGGTTGAGAATCTGCCTGCCAATGGAGGGGACACGGGTTCGAGCCCTGGTCTGGGAGGATCCCACATGTCACGGAGCAACTGGGCCCGTGAGCCACAACTACTGAGCCTGCGCGTCTGGAGCCTGTGCTCCGCAACAAGAGAGGCCGCAATGGTGAGAGGCCCGCGCACCGCGATGAAGAGTGGTCCCCACTTGCCGCAACTAGAGAAAGCCCTAGCACAGAAACGAAGACTCAACACAGTCATAAATAAATAAATAAAAGAACGTGAATTTCTTTAAAAAAAAACAAAAAAAATGATGTATTTTTTATCAGAGCTATGAAGGCACAATGCCAAGGAGAAGGAAGAGGAGCCTACATCTGATTGTGAGAGTGAGGAAAAGCAGCTGAGTCTCAAAGAATAGAGAGAAATCACCCAATAGACAAAGTGTGTATTTGTGTGTGTGCCTGCACACATGTGTGCACAGGTGCTCGTGCATATGGGGTGGGGTATTGCACAGAGGGGAAAAGGAAGCATAGTGTTCATACCTGAGAGCAGGTGTTTGGTGTGCCTGGAACACAGGGTTCAAGGGAAACAGCAGGAGAGGAAGATGAGGCTGCACAAGGAGGTCAGGACCAGGTCTGTGAAGGGCCTTATAAGGGCCTTTAACTCACAGGCAACAGGAAACCATTAAAGGATTTTGAGCAGAAGCATGACATAGTCAGATGGGCATCAAGGGAATTCCCTGGTGGTCTAGTGGTTAGGACTCTGTGCTTTCACTACCGTGGGCCCAGTTTCAATCTCTAGTTGGGGAACTAAGATCCAGCAAGTCAAATGGTGTGGCCAAAAAAAAAAAAAAAAAGGATGGGTATCAAATTCCAACTTGGTCAGTTATGGAAGGAGGCATGGGGGCAGGGAGATAATTTAGGATGATGGGGCAATTTCGAAGATGAGAAAAGATAAAATGCCTAACCTGGGGCAGTGCCCCTGGGGACAGGGAGGAGGAGACAACAGGAGTATGATTAAGAAGACAGAATCCCTGGAGTTGAGGACTGTTTCACCATGAGGTAATGTAGTGGTTAACTGCATGTGGCTCCAGACTGCACTGGTTGCATACACTTCATAGCAATGTGACTCGGCCAAGGTATTAATACTTAAACCCATCTGCCTCCTTCTTCTCATCTGTAACATGAGGACACAATAGTACTTACAGGAAAGGGTTGTGGCTAACATCAGATGAGATCCATGCGTCGAGAACAGTGTCTGGCACAGTAAGTGCTCAACAAGTTTTCTGTATACATCATTTTAGTATGAGAAGGGGAGGAATCTAGGCTGGGTCCCGGCTTCCTGACCTGGGTCACTGTCAACGTCAATTAGGTGCAGGCTACTCTCCCTGAGAAGGTTGTAATCTAATAGAGCACCTACTGAAAAAACATTGTGAAACTGTTCCTAATGGGCCACAACTAAGATTTGATGTACTTGTTGAGCCACGGAAGTAATAAGTGACACTCCTGAGTAGCTCCAGGTTCTGGGCTGCCTGACTCATAGCAAGATTTTCTGCCTTTGTTCTCAGAAGATATTTTTCAAATATCAAAAATATTTCATGTGATCCTAATGCTCTTAAAGTAATCCCAGATCACTGAAAAAAGTACTAGGTACTAGGAAATGCTCCCTGAAAAGATAATTTCTTCAAATATCTACGTTTTTATTTTAAATTTAACAAAGCTTTCTAGAACTTTCTATGTCTCCCACGCCCCCCACCCCACCCCCCAAGTGAATTCTATCTCCTCTGAATTCCTGGGAATAACTTTAGTGGGAATCTATGCTTGGCTCTTCTATTTTTTTCCTTTCAGGAGTAGATCTGAATCTACTCCTCCCAGTTTGAATCTCTTTTACTTTCAGAAAGACACTATGGTATAAATGATTTTCAGCATGTGGTGTTGCCTTCTAGCCATGCATCTATTCATCCATCCTTGGATCCATCCATCCACCCACCCACCCATCCGTATACCCACCCAGACTCTTTGACTGTGTGGTACACTGGTGAAGAGCCTAGAGTTTGGAGCCAGAAACACCACTATTAAACTTTACCACTTAGTACCTATGAGACCTTGAGGCTGTCATGTGACCTCTCTGAACCCAACTCCTTGTTTGTAAAATGAGGATACAAACAAGTGTCTCCTCGCATTTCTCTTGTGAGAATTAAATGAGAATGACTATTAAGCATGAAGCACAGCACTGGGCATGGACTACATGCTCAGTCATTGGTATGTGGTTGCCTTTATTATTCTACAGGCCAGACATGGTGCCAGTCACTGAGCACACAGCAGTTAACAAGAGAGTTAGGGGCCCGGCCTTCATGGAATGTATAGTCTAGAAGAGGAGAAAGACATGGAATTAGTCATTTCTCCCAAACAATCCCATCTCATTAAACAGTACTACTATTCTCCCAGTTTATTAGTTTCAAAATCTAGGACTCATCTTTGGTTCCTCTCTTTCTATCAACCCCCCTTCCCCCTCCCCGCACACCCAGCCCCCATATCTAACCCATAGCTAAGTCCTGTTAGCTGTACCCTCAAAAGATATCTCAAATCTGGCCAGTTTTTACCATCTCCTCTTGCCTGGACTCATGGCAACGACCTCCTTAACTGGTCTCCTTACTTTCATTCATGCACCTTATAGCACATTTCCAAGAATAGCCACAGGAATCTTCTCAAAGCTTAAATCAGGGACTTCCCTGGTGGCTCAGTGCTTAAGAATCTGCCTGCAAATGCAAGGGACACGGGTTCGGGCCCTGGTCCAGGAAGATCTCACGTGCCGCGGAGCGACTAAGCCTGTGCGCCACAACTACTGAGCCTGCGCTCTAGAGCCCGCGAGCCACAACTACTGAGCCCATGTGCCACAACTACTGAAGCCCGCGCACCTAGAGCCTGTGCTCCACAACAAGAGAAACCACTGCAACGAGAAGCCCGCGCACCGCAAAGAAGAGTAGCCCCCGCTCGCCGCAGCTAGAGAAAGCCCGCCTGCGGCAACGAAGACCCGACACAGCCCCCCCAAAAAATAAAATCAAAGCATAAGTCAGATGTTGCTGGTCCTCTGCTTAAAACCCTGCAGTTAGAATAAAATTCAACCTTCAAGGCCCTACTTGCTCTCATACCTGCGGTCGCACTACCACAGCCACATGGACAATCATTCTGTGCCTTGAAGCATGAAGCTCTTCCCATCCGCCTATGCCTGCCTCCTCCTCACCCCCCAGGTCTCTGCTCAGATGGCATCTCCTCAAAGGGGCGTCTCTGACCACTGCACCTCATTACCCCCACCCCCATCACTCTATCCTCTTACCTTGTTTTATTTTCTTGATATCACTTCTCTTTTTTTCTCTGTCTCTTTCTCCCTCCTGCCCTTCCCTCCTTCCTTCCTTCCTCTTTCTCCCTCCCTCTTTTAAAAACCTCTACATATAACTGGTCTCCATGAGGGACAGGGCTTTGTCTTCTTGCCTCCATATCCATGTGCCTTGAATAGTACTCGGCACATAGTTACTGCTCCATAAATATTTTCTGAATTAATGATTGAAGGACTGAGTGAATAGTAAAGTCTGTGTGATCACAAGAACAGTATGGCTGGGGCAGCGTGGTGATGCCTGCTCAACTATGTACTGGAAAAGACTTCCATCTGTCTCAAACTGAAATTCAGTCCTGCCTGATAGCAAGAACTTGGACTAGAATTTTCTCAGGATTCCTTCCAATCCGAGCTTCTGGGATCCATGCCTTTTACTGTGTCCTGAAGTGTCCTCCTTTCACCTGGTTCTCATCAGTACTCATATTAAAGAGCTGCTGTGGCCAAATGGTTGGTGAAATGGAGACCTGGCCACCATTCTTGAAAGAGCAATGGATCACCTTCTTAAAAGAGGCATTGCCAAAACTCTACTGAGGTTATTTTATAGCTGATATCATAACAAAGGCTCCCATTTGTAGTGCACTACTACATTTCATCCACCTTGCCTCCCTCTTGGCCAATTCTTACATCCAGTCTGCAGAGTAAGCAATTTCCCCCGCCTCGTCTTGCATGTAAGGAACCTGAGGCCCAGAGAAGGCTCCTGACTTGCCCAAGGTCACAGAGCTGGTTAAAGTGGGGAGCTGGGGGGCTTCCCTGGTCCAGTGGGTAAGACTCCGTGCTCCCAAGGCAGGGGGCCTGGGTTCGATCCCTGGTCAGGGGACTGGATCCCGCATGCATGCCGCAACTAAGAAGCCCACATGCTGCAACTAAGAGTCCACATGCTGCAACTAAAAGATCCCACATGCTGCAAGGAATATCCCGTGTGCTGCAACTAAGACCTGGGGCAGACAAAATAAATATAAAAATATATATATATTTAAAAAAAAAAAGTGGGGAGCTGGGATTCAAATCCACGTCTGTCTGGCTCTGATATCTGGGCTGGTTCCCCAACAGTCTAGAGCAGGGGTCCCCAACCCCCGGGCTGCAGACCAGTAAGGGTCTGCAGCCTGTTAGGAACCAGGCCGCACAGCAGGAGGTGAGTGGCGTGCCAGCAAGCAAAGATTCACCTGCTCCCCATCGATCCCCATCTCTCCCCATCGCTCACATTACTGCCTGAACCATCGCCCCCGCTCCGTCCGTGAAAAAATTGTCTTCTACGAAACCGGTCCCTGGTGCCAGAGAGGTTGGGGACTGCTGGTCTAGAGGGCCAACTCCTTAATGTAGGTGGTAGATGGCACTGATGTCAACCTAGCTGATACTAATTCAGGAAAACAATCCTGAGATAAAGAGTTGGAGAAAGAAGACTCTGTAATTAGCCTGCTGGCCCAGCAGGAATGATGAGTTTTATCTACTGCAGATCAGAGCTATTTGGCTTCTGGAGATTCAAGGACAGAATCCTGTGGGGACCTTGGAGAAAACTGTTTTCAAAGACAGTGAGCCTGGGCTCCTCTGGGCTGTGCCGGTGGTGGGCAATGTCCTCACCGTAATGAGAACCTGCCAGGTGAGAGGAACAAGGAAGGGTTTGTAGGGACACATGTGTGCCAGGAAGGCCCTGGACAGAGGACAAATGGGTGCTGGGGTGCAGGAGAGGGAAGAGAAGTAGATATGCCCACAGTATCTACTTCTTTTGTAGTCCCCTTCCTTCTCCCAGGATGTTCTTCACTGCATCCCTGGCTGAGGTACCGTTTTGTTCTTCTTATAGTCTTTCATTAGGAGAGAAGGGAATTAGCTGAGCAGTGAGGGGGGAACTTCATAGACAATTGCCACCGAAATCCCATCAAGTTTTTAAATGTCACCTCCTCAGAGTGGCCTCCCTTGACCTTCTTCTCTAAATAAGACACCCCTCACCCCCACCATCATTCTCTCTTTTTTTTTTTTTTGCCGAGCTGAGCAGCTTGTGGGATCTTAGTTCCCTGACCAGGGATTGAACCTGGGCCCTTGGCAGTGAAAGCCTGGAGTCCTAACCACTGGACCGCCTGGGAACTCCCCCCACTATCATTCTCTATTACTGCATCCGAGCGCTTCTCTTACCACCATTTCTCACAATTGGAATTACATACTTACTAATGTTCACATTCTGTGTCTGATTCTTCCCCTAGGGCAAAGACCATCGTTTTTTATTCACCAATGTGTGTTCAGAACCCAGAACGGGGCTGGTGGGAGGGCAATGTTCAAAAACTGTTTGTTGCATGAGCGAAGGAGTGAACGGTGTCTGGGTGGCCGATCCTCAGACAGGTGGTCTCTGTGGCATGGAAATAAATTACAGTGTGTTCATTCCCCTCAACATCTGCGGATGAGTAAAATCATGTTAGGTTAATACCAAGGATAGGTCCAAAGGGGAAGTCAGGACCACTCCCCAAGAGGTGTCTGAGGAAGTCCTACCCCTTTGCCTACTGAGGTGCAGGGGATTGGGGGCTGCTTTTATGGAAACGAGCCTAAGTCAACTCAGCCCTGGTCTCTCCTCCCCACGCCAGCCCCCACTCAGTGCCCAGCGGGGGGCAGGTCATGCTGGGGCTTGCCCCACTTTGTGCTGCCAGGAGCTCCCGCCAGCTCCCATCAGATACATGCCGGCTGTTGGCAAGCGAGAAGGAAGCAGGCTGCTGCAAGAACAAAGTCTGTCACCCTCCTAGGCTGGAAGTAGTAGCTGAGGGAAGCCAGCTGGTACTGGGTTAAGGGGACCATTATTTGCCATCTTATAAGCAGGTGTTTGAGGGTCAGATTATTTCTCAGCAGGTTGAAAAACGGGGCAGGCATGATGTTTTGTTTCTCCTTTGGCCTTCCTGAGAGCAGGGTTCGCCCATGAGGCCTGATTGACCTGGTTCTTTTAAGGGGGGACCTTGAAATGTAGCTGAGCATACAGACCCTACGCGGTGCCTACCCGTTCTTCCCAGTGCCATCCTTTACTTGTCAACTGTGAGACCTCTGATAAGTGTCATGAGAGAAGATAAATGGAGTCAGGAGACTCCTCACTATGGCCTCAGCAAGATGCGTCACAGTCGAGACTGGGCCTCTCTTTGGGCCTTCTAAATGGTAGGAATCTAAGGAAGGGAAACAAAGTTCTGCTTGTTCTTATGGGCTTTCATATCAGAGAGGTTCCCGTCGTGGGTCTGCACATTTAGAGATGATGGCCATTTTTTTCCCACTAGTGTGAGGGGCTTGGATGACCTTGATTTGCCCTCACATTTTATTTTCTTTTAATTAAAAAAAAATTATTTTATTTTATTTACTTATTTTTGGCTGCATTGGGTCTTCGTTGCTGTGCATGGGCTTTTCTCTAGTTGTGGCGAGCAGGGGCTACTCTTCATTGCGGTGTGCGGACTTCTCATTGCAGTGGCCTCTCGTTGCGGAGCACGGGCTCTAGGCGCGTGGGCTTCAGTAGTTGTGGCACGCAGGCTCAGTAGTTGTGGCTTGTGTGCTCTAGAGCGCAGGTTCAGCAGTTGTGATGCATGGGCTTAGTTGCTTCACGGCATGTGGGATCTTCCCAGACCAGGGCTTGAACCCGTATCCCCTGCATTGGCAGGTGGATTCCCAACCACTGCGCCACCAGGGGAGCCCCACATTTTATTTTCTGGAAATAAAGTTAAGACTGTTTATTGATCACCTACTATATTCCAGGCATTGTACTAAGCATATTTTCCAAAGTTGTCTCACTTCACTGGTATAAAACCATTTCAGGATAGATTATTATTTCTTTTATATACATGAGAAGATGGAGGTTCAGAAAAATAGAATAAATTTACTAAGCCCCTCAGCTGAGAGACCGAGTCAGAATTTGTACTCAGGTTGCCTGGCTCCTAAATTTGTGTGTTCTTCCCATCCAGGACCCATGAAGAACAAGAATGCTGGAACAAATTACAGGGTAACCCAAATACATTATTCATCAGTATGAATCTAACACTAAAGATTGTTTAGCTTTTTGCTTTTACTGGGGAGTGACAGAGGAGGGGTAGGAGGGGGGCATTTTTCTCTTGCTGGGGTTCAATCTGCTCTCGGCACCCTGTCCCGTCCAGACAACCCGAGTCTCTCTAAGTAGGCCACCTTGCTACTGTAGTGTCAGAGAAAAGGTGACTTCGGTAGGGACTAATGTTAACTTGGCCCAAACTTCCATCCAAGGTAGCTGAAGGATCTGCATCATTGGATAAGAACCACACTTTTTCAGTCCAGGAATATCTGCCCAGGAATATCTGCGGGGATAAAAGCTCCAATAAAATGAAAGTTAGCCTGTATTATTGTCTCCTGCCCTAAACCAGAGGCAGCTCAGCAAGACAGAGACCCCAAAGCAGTGTCTTGTCTCGGAGACCAGTCACCTGGATCTCTATCCTTCTGCAGGAGACAAGCCTCTGCCTCTGCCTTCTGGGATGGAGCCTGAGCTCTCCCAGCGCTCGGCAGCCCAGCTCCAGGAAGTTTGCTGCTTCCTTATTTGAGATGTATGATTAAACTGTAATCATACTGTGAAAGGAGCCAGCCAAAGCAGTGGCTATTAATAGGGAGGTGAAGAAAGCTGACTCAGGAGGAAGCTGACTTAGACTGGAGGGGCGAACCTGGCCACCTTGGCCTACAATCCTTGGCCAGAGGTCAGCGAGAGAGAGAGACCTGAGCTCTTTTCGTTCCTGGGCCAGAGGAACTGGATTTCTGTCTGGATTTCTCAACTTTGGAAACAGAAACCTGAAGCAGCCCTGATCAAAGGGATATACGGCTGTCTTTCCCAGGTCCTTGGGGCGTCTCAGAGACCTGAGAACAAATAAATAGCTACGACCCAGCAGAGCAGCCACGCTTCCCTCACGATGTCATCAGTCAGTGCGTCTCGGAAAGGTGCTGGAGCTACATTTCTGTGGTCTCTCTCAACTGAGAAGCCAGTGCTGACCCAGCCCTTGGCTGGCCAGACCTTCCCATTGGCAGAGACGTCAGAGCAGGGAGATTCTATTTCTGGCTTCTTGATAAGGCTTGGGGAAGTGGGCGTTACAGAAAGGTGCAAGGGGAGGATGAAGGGCATGGTGCAGAAGGGCCTGATAATGTGGGAGAAGGTTTTCAGTAATTTCTGTTGATGTAATGCCTTCTTCAGGGAGTTAAGACTTTAGCCATTTGGTAGACTTGCCATCCTCTGGCAGCTGGAAGCAGGATAGATTCCAAAATCTGGCCATGGCATGCCACAGGAAAAATAGAACTGCTCCTGGATGCTGGGTTCAGCGTATCCCTTACTCTGTACCAGGCACTGAAAGAACACATGTTCTGCATATGTTGCTACATTTAGTCTGTACCAGCCCCCACAGGGGGGGATTATTACCCCTCTTCTAAGGGGAAAAAAGTGAGATTCACAAAGGTAAAGTGACTTGGTCACACAGTAGGTGACAAAGATCGTACTAAAAACTAGGTCTGTCTGAGGCCAGAGGAAAAGCCAGGCTTCCTGCTCTTGTGCCCAAAGCACATCCCTATCTTTTCTGCTTCTTCTACCTTGACCCAGCTGTCTCCCCTCTGTTGCTACTCCAGTACTCATGCTGAGCTCAAGGTGGTAAAGGTCTGTATGTGTGTTGCTGGGAGGTGCTGAGAAGTGGGGGAGTGATATGTTATAATCTTCTCACCTTTCCTTTAGTTGGTTAGGCATGCTTAGGTATGTTTCCTCAAAGTAGAAGATTCATTTTGGTTCCTGGATCTCTGAAGAAGGAGGTTCAGATGCAGATAGGATGTGGGAGACTTTTTTCCCCTTCCTTCCTAAATATATTTATTAAGCACCTATTGGGCTCAGCTCTGGGTGGCCTGGGCACTTTCAGATTATAGGACAATTGAATGACACCATTGATCTGGTATTTTTCTCTGATGTTTTTCACGTATCCTAGGAACTATCCATATGTGTATATCTCTTTAAAGTTACAAAGGCGTCATAATCTACACAGTTATATGTATCTATAAAATACCTTTTCATAGAAAAGAAAGGAGTGACTTTCCTTCCACTGATTGTCATATGGGCCACTTCCTGAACCTGAAAGAAATTCCGGGATCCCAAACACCAGGTCCTAAACTCTAGCACTTACATGAGGGAAGAGTTTCAGCCCCCAGCAGTCAGGGCACCCCAAATACAGAGGTGGGACCAGACCAAGCTTGGTAGTTTCCAAGCCCTCAGGCAGTAGATCATCTAGGCTCTTGTTTTGGGGTCTTATGTACTCTTTTGGTCAATTCTTTTTTCTTCCTTTTTTGGAAAGGCAAACAAGTAGCCTACCAGCAATAACAGTCAACAGGATGATGGCAGCCTCTAAGTTCAGAGAGCGCCTCGTCTCACTGTAGTCAAAGTTAATTAATTCCCACTGTACCTTGAACTAGGTCACCTGCGGGTCTGTGCTGGGGCCTGACCTGGCTGTCAGGGGAGGGCATTTCTAGTCTGGCTCTTGGTGCACTGTCCTTGGCAGGGGGGGGTGGAGAAGTGGGTATATTTCACCTTTGCGTGGGGTTGCCTCTCCTCTTCTCCTCCAGGGAGGTGACCATTTTCAGATCTGTGGGTGGGGAGGAAAATCTTCTCTTCCAGAAATAATCTCTTTCTGCAGCGGGGTTTGAAGCTGGACCAAGCTGCTAGTGCTATTTTTACCCAGCTTGCAGTTCAGGGTGTAAATAGCAACTCTGGCTGTTTTTTCCCACAGCTGACAACAGAGTCGACCTCTTCGAGGCAAAGGCATTCTGGTGTTTTGCAGAGAGGAAACAACAAAGGTTGTCCTCGGGCCCAGGGGATGATTCCTTGACCACTGGGTCAGTATAGAAACAGGGGCGGCATCTCCGTGGTTCTGTTGTCTCGGGCTCGGCTGTAAACACCAGGCCCCGTGACAGCTGCTCGGCTGAGGCTGATTTAAAGAAGCTTGATGCGGAATCAGGAGGGGAAGTCTTGGCCTGAGCTGCTGAGGGTTCCAGGAGCCTGAGCAGCTCCAGGCTCCCCCTGGCTGCCCCCTTGCCCCACCTCTTGCATTAGCAAGCACTTCCTCCGAGGTTGCTGCCCTTGGAGGCTTTCTTGCCCCAAACCCACCAGATCAGGAGCTGAAGAAAGATAGAAAAAAAAAAAAAAATCCACTCGAGGCTGCCCAGATGACAGAATGTCTCTATAAATATCCGCCTCCCGGTTTTCAAGTGATTGGAGGCCCCGCAGTCTTCAGTGTTGGAAGTGTCATTTAGAGGGCATTGGTGAGAGGGCTGGCTCCCTCCATGCCACGTGTGAGCAGAAGCTCAGAAACTCACCACAGCCTTGGGTTATGTCGCCACGTGGCTTGGCTGAGGTGGGTGGGAAGTTCGGCTTCACAGAGGACCATCGTTGTATGGCTGATGCAAGATAAACCAGCAAAGACTGAGATGTGCCCATCACAGCTGGCAATTCTCTATTGCTTTTCTTCGGGGGAACAAATAAACTTCAGTGGCTTTTCTCTGAGGCCAAGTTTTGTACCCAAATCTTTCCCTGAGGGCTTTGGTCTGAAATTAGAAAGGAGTTATGAGTCAGCTCTTTGTTATGAATTACACAGCAACTCCTTATGGAACTGCCCATTCCTTTCCTTAGGTACACATCAATCAGAGAATTTCTCAAAGATCTACCACACACTCAGAACTGGGCATTTAGGCACATGGTTCAAGTTTCAGGTTCTTCCAGCAGATGATGTGTGGGGTAAGAAAAGGATTGAGGAAAGGCAAGCAGTGAGTAATCCCCAAATGTGCTTTTTTGGAAATGGTTTCTATGTAACTCCTTGAAATTGATTCTGGGCTGCTGTTAGTTGCAAAACTCACTGGCAATTATCGATAGCTAAAGTGACATTGGAGAGCGTCTCATGGTAAAAATAGGGGCAGGTAATAGATGAGAAAACAGCTTTGCATTTGAGAAGAGAGGATGGGAACATATTGTTTCAATCTGGGTTTCCACTGTTAGCTTGGGTTCTCTCGAGGACTGGCCAATGAAACCTGCTTCCTGACCTCCAGCAAGAAGTCTGCCAGAGAGCTTCTCAGGATGAGATCAAAGCTTAGTCTTAGCAGCCAGACCAGAAGAGATCCATGCTGGGTTCAGGGCATCCTGGCCCTAACTGTGCTCAGTCACATTGAACAGCCAACACCACCGCTTGCAGTAAAACCCGCTGAATTTTACATGTATTATTGGCTAATTTGGGGGATTATTGTTGTCCAGTTGATGCGGTAATTTTTTTGTCCACCAAACTTCAAATTTACAAACAATGGGTTTTTTGGAATGCCTCTTGAAGCCTGAATGGTAAATGTTTACCTTAAGAAACAAACAAAAAAACCTGGAGCAGGAAGAAGTGCCCTGGTGAATAAAACGAAAAGCATGCGCAGACAGTCATATTGCTAAACTGACCATTTGTTTCGAAAAATGCTTCCAGCTCCAGCCTTGACATTGGGCAAGTTGGGAACACTGTAACAGGCTTCCTGTCAAATATTTCCCTAGATTCCTGGAATCCAGTGTGAAGTGCCGTTTCCCCTACGCCACCAAGGAGTTAAACTTTGGCTCTGCTCTCTGGTGACTAATAGGCACCGTGTGGCTCTGAGATCAGCGAGAAAGAAACTGACAGTCGGCGTGGGAAGTGTGTGAGATTTCAGTGCTCTTGAAACGCCTTTGATGGGCATGGTGTGCGAACACAAGGATGATTGCCATCTAGTGCCCTCGATTGTGTACTTTTATCATGAATTCTTGGTTCTTCCTTTGAACTTTGCATGATTTTAAATGAAGATCTTTAACTCCTTTGGGAGCTTGATATTACTGTGGTGGGTGAGGTAATTCCATGGAGAATGATATTTTAGACAGCAAACATATTTCATCACTTTGAAAAAGAACCCATTTTGATTGAAAAGAAAGCAGAATCAACTGACCTGACCAAACCACACTTGACTTGTGCTAGAGAGACGTCGTCTTTCCACTCTTGCTGTTTTCTTCCTGGTGAAAGAAGCCCAGATTAGCAGGACACTCCCGATTGCTCTGCACCCCCTCATTCTTCCCTGGGAAGGAGGAGTGGTTTAATAGGACTGTTGAGTTTCGAAGGAGAATCTGTGCCTTTTTAACATCGCCTCTTCCTTTCCTCTTGGGAGCCCACACTGCTCCTGCAGGGTGGGAGGGGGTGGCCCATTTTGGCCCAGCTGCGTGTCACTGAGTGGCCAGGTCTGTCTAACGCTGAGTTTGAGTATTGGGAAGCTCATGTACCTGACAATATAAGCCACAGTCTCTAAATATCAGGTTTATTAGTTACAAAGGGCATTTTTGGTCCTCATCTAGCTTACTGTTATCTTACCTCTGATTTAGTTCAAAAACTTGCAGAGAAAAGGGGGTGATTGCTACCTTGGGGCCTCCTCGAAGCCCCCAACATTTACTGGGAGGCTTCCTGGTAGTTAGAAAAAGCCTTGTGTTGGGTTGAGATCCTGGTGTCTAGATCCACATCACTGCTTTCGTACAGATCACCAGGTTCCTTAGCTGTCAGATGAGTACAGGGGAGTTAATGGGGTGTTTCTTCCAGCTGAAATGCGTCCACTCAAAATGTGTTTATTGAACGTCTACTACGTGCCAAGGGTGATCAAGATGGACCCTCTCTGTTGTCACACCGTTTATAATGTAACTAGGGTGTATCAATTAGAAATTTAATGTTCCAAGTGAAATAAAACAACTTCAAACAAGCTTAAGCAACAAAGAAAATTTATTGGCTCACTGGGGATCCAGGCACAATTTGATCCAGGAACGAAACAACAGGGCTCCATTGCTTGGCTCTGCTTCCCCTGGGCAGGATTCGTTCTTTTGCTGCCGCATGACGGAACCCCTCCCCTCTCCTGGCGGCTTCAACCTTTCCACCTATGGCTGCAGCGGAAATAGGATACGTCATTTACCAACTGGCCTGAGAAGAGCTCAAGTCCCAGCATCCCCTGCACACCTCTGAGGTCCACTCTGACGAGACCATTCTAGGTCACAGGCCATCCTTAAAGCAACGACCGGGCTCAGTGTGATGGGATGCACTGATGGGCTTAAACCCAGTGGGGCCCATCCCACATGACTCAGAAATTCGTGGACCCTACCCTCAGTGCGGCCGGGCACAGGGGGCGAAGAGCTGCGGGCGCGGGGAGACAGCGGGCGTCCAGGCAGCTGCGAGCAGAGCGCCCTCCGCCGTCGGTGGTGGGGCTCAGGCTGGGCTGTGGGGGCTCTCGGAGGGGGGTCTCAGGAGCCCCTGGGGCCGCCGGAGGGTTGGGAGGGCCCGCTTAGGAATGGGATGGGCCCAAGGGCCTTCCTCGAGGCAGCGTGGGAGGGAATGGCCCCAGGGAGTGCTCGAGGCTTTTTTTCTTTTTTAAATTTTATTTATGTTTTATTTTTGGGTCTTTGTTGCTGCACGCGGGCTTTTCTCTGGTTGCTAGTCTTCGTTGCGGTGCGCAGGCTTCTCACTGCGGTGGCTTCTCTTGTTGGGAGCACGGGCTCTAAGCGCGCAGGCTTCAGTAGTTGTGCTGCACCAGCTTAGTTGCTCCGCGGCATGTGGGATCTTCCAGGGACCAGGGCTCGAACCCGTGTCTCCTGCATTGGCAGGCGGATTCTTAACCACTGTGCCACCAGGGAAGCCCGTGCTTCAGGCTTTGTGTCCTCCCTTCCCCCTTCCCGTGGGTGTGAAAAGAAAAGGGGGGGGAAAAAAAAAAGGAAGGAAGGAAGGAGGGAAGGAAGGAAGAAAAATTTGGGGACCTATTAGGAAGAGAGAAGGGGCAGCAACCAATAACTGTCCAAAATATTGTAGAAGGAAAAGAAAATACATAAAATGATTCTGCTCGGGGGGAACAATTCAGCTTGCAGAAAACACAGATATCCCGTTATTACCTGGTGAGTCAAGCACAGGCCTACGAATCAGAGATCTGGATTCTGAATTCTGTGCAGGGCCCCATTACACAACAGGCCCCTTAAGTCATGGAGGTTAATAGACTTTGCTCCTTGATTTGGCCCCTTAGGAACTGCCCTCCAGTTGGATTCTCCTGCTTTGTGGTCCCCTTTTTCTTTATGGAAAGGAGAATAAGGTGCCTGAGAGGACTGAGGTGATAGCCACAAAGCACCTGTCACTAAATAAACCCAAGCTATCTGTTGGCCTCTGCTTGTTATTCTTTCAGATTTATGGACATTCGGCCAGCGGTTTAGGGGTTAAACATTAACCACACTGGAGCAGATTAGCACTATAGGAGCCACAGGACTTCAGTGTACTAAGTTCAAAAGATCTGTGTGAAACAATATATAACCCAAATGAGTTGAAAACAGACAGAAATGACATCAAACCTGCAGGGTAGGAAGAGTGCTCCAGCTAAGTACCCAGCTACTTCTCAAGAGGTCTCAGTACTTGCCAAGCAACTCAAGAGTATCACTGGGGCCTAAGCAATCCTTTACTTCCTCATTCAATGAACATTTTTTGGGTACTTTCTATACAAGAAGCTACTGTAAGAACACATAATCAGTTATGAGGCTGCCACTTAAATCCTTTTTGGAAGAAAGAAGGAATCTCCATTTTCAAATAGGTAAATTATCATAAGAAACCAGATTACTATATGCAAAGCTAAAATGATCTAAAGATCTACTATTATACCAGAGACAGAATGTAAAACTAGTTTCATTTGGGGGTGAAAGTTGGAGAAGGAGTGGGCCATGGCTGGATTTAAGTGAATCTTGTTTTAAGACATAAACAAATATATAGGGTTACATTGAAAGATCGCAATCAATTACAGTCTCAGTCCTTTGAACACCCAACAGCAACAGTTTATTTGCACCTTTCTTATCGTTCTTATTCTGACTCGTATCACAGTCAGTTATTTATTCATTCAGTTATTCGGTCAGTCTCTCATTGAACATTTAAGGCAGGCTTGCTATGCACCAAGTACAGTGTCAAAGGCCAGTGTACGAAACAGAGTGAGATGTGGTCCCTACATTCCAGGGACTCAGTCCAGGAGGGGAGGAGGCATATAAAAAAATAACTATAACATGAGAGGTACCATAACAGAAGCATGCACTGAGTGCTTGGAGGTGAAGTCTTTACAAAGGAGGTTACATTTGATCTTGAAGATAACAGGAGTTTTCTAGGCTGAAATTCCAGATTATCTGGAAAGTCTCTGAAGGAGGAGCCAGCATGGTGTGTGAGGAAATGGGAAATAGTTTGGTATGGAGGGATCTTGAGGTATGTAGGGAGAGTGTCAGAAGAGGAGGTTGGAAAGGTAGGTGGGGTAAGAGGTAAGTCGCCAGAGCTTCATGCATAGATCTCGCTATGGGCTTTGGACTTTATTTTACAGATAAAAGGGATTTGTTGAAGGACTTTAAGTAAAGGAAGGACAATATTAGGTTTGGGCTTTAGAAAGACATTCTGGCAGCGGTCTGAAGGAAGGGTTATTGTGGGGAGGAACTGGAGAGCCCGTGCTCCGCAACAAGGGAAGCTACTGCAATAAGCCTGCGCACCGCAACGAAGAGTAGCCCCGATGCAACTAGAGAAAGCCCGCGCACAGCAATGAAGACCCAATGCAGCCAAAAATAATAAATTAATTAACTAATTTTAAAAATGTCATACAATGTTAACAGTTCTTTTGCATTTACTCATTCTTCCAACATTGAGCACTTCACATGTTCTAGATGCTGTGCTAGGGACAAAAGACATCTTCCCATCCCTCAGAGAGCTCATAGTCAGTCCAGTAGAGGTGGGTAGGGGGATATAGAGAAGGGAATACAGTTCAAATATACTGTGAAGTGCTATGATAGAGGTAAGCACCGTATGCAATTAAAGACAGAGAAGGACAACTGAACACAGAGGGTAGGAAGTGAGGGTGGTGACATGGTTAGAGAAGTTTTTCCAGAAGAGACAACACCTGGGCCATGTGATACAAGGAGGAAGTCAGGTTGCAGGTCAAGGGGAGAGCAACTGTAAAGGCAAGGAAGAACAGAATTCATTATGGCTGAACATAGACTACATGGAGGGGAATGGCAAGAGATGAGCTGGGAGATGTCGGCAAGGACTTTATTAGGCCCCTAGAAGCCCTTCTGTGGAGTCTGAACTTTTAGCCTGAAAGCAACAGAGCCACTGAAGGATTCTTATAGAGGACTTCAAAGTAAGTCTTTTGCTTTTGACATTTTTCTTATTTCCCATTCTCTCTCCCTGTCTCTTTCTCTTCCTCTCTCCCTCTTTCCCCTCTTCCCTTCCTTTTTCTTCTTTTCCTCCTCCCTCCCTCCTTTTCTCCCTTTCTCCCTTCCTCCCCCTCTTCCTTCCTTCCCTCCTTCCCACAAGCATGCTTTTGGAAATTGCAGCTGATCTGGCCTATACCTAAAGAATAAGGGAATTATTTATGATTTGTCCATGCTTGGGCTAGAGAAAAAGGAGTTATAGACCCCTGAGTCCTGACCTTTGTTGGCAAACAGAGTGAGAGGATCACAGAAATAATTCATATCACCTAGAGACTTTCCTTCCAGTCAAATCTGGAGATGTGTTCGGTTTTAATAAAGGTACTGTTACCTCCAAGGTGTGGACAGGAAACTTAACTGAAGAGAGGTCTACACTCTTGCTGCTTAAAACGAGGTCCCCGGTCGGGCGGAATCAGCATCACCAGGGAGCTGGTTAGAGAAATAGAATCTCAAGCACCACCCCAAACCTGAATGAGAATCTGCATTATTAACAAGATGCCCCGGGGACTTGCCTGGTGGCCCAGTGGTCAAGTATCCGCCTTCCAATGCAGGGGACGCAGGTTCGATCCCTGGTTGGGGAACTAAGATCCCACATGCCACGGGGCAGCTACTAAGCCCGTGAGCTCCAGAGCGCAAGCGCCACAACTGGAGAGAAGCCCGTGAGCCGCCGTGAAGATCCCGCAAGCCACAACTAAGACCCAGTGCAGCCAAATAATTAAATAAATAAATATTAAAAAAACAAACAAAAAGAAAACAAGATGCCCTGGTGATTCCCAGGTACATTCAAGTTTGAAAAGTCCTGATTTACAAGGTAGGAAAACTACTTAGCTGGTAGAACTTGTCACAATGTTGCAATCTTAAGGTTTTTTGCAGGGCTAAGTGACATGTAATCAGTTTGTCAACCCCTATGATTATGATTTATGTCCAAAAGTAAACTCAATCAGGGGTTAAACTGTTTGTACTCCACTAAACATTTCCAAGAAATCTCCTTGGAGTCAATGAGGTTGAGATCCCTTTAAATGAAGGGCTTGCCCTCTGGCTGATGGGTGAAAGATTCATCTTTTCGCGCCATTGTGACAAAATAAACATAACATAAATTTACCGTTTTAACAGTTTTTAAGTGTACAATTCAGTAGCAATAAGTACATTCACATTGTTATGCAACCATCACCCCCATCTATCTCCATCTGTCTTCCCAAGCTGAAACTCTGTACCCACTAAACAATAACTCCCCTTTCCCCCACCTCATGTCCCTTGGCAACCACCTTTCTGCTTTCTGTGTCTATGAGGTAGACTATTCTAGGTACTTCATATGAGTGGAATCATACAGTATTTGTGCTTTTGTGATTGGTTTTTTCACTTAGCATAATGTCTTCAAGGTTCATCTATGCTGTAGCTTGTATCAGAATTTCCTTCCTTTTTAAGGCTAAATAATATTCCATTATATGTATATACCATATTTTATTTATCATTTATCCATCGGTGGACATTTGGGTTTTTCCCATTTTTTTAGCTATTGTGAATAATGCTGCTATGAACATGGATGTAGAAAGATTCATTCTTATAACCAGGCATTCATGCCAGGCAGGCAGCTCTCCTTTTGCAGCTTATCCACATTATTTTCTAGAAGCATACCACAAGGAACATTATAAAATTCACAGTTAATGGATGTTCTAAATGAATTTTCTTTAATATGTCAAGTCTCTATTTGACTCCTCATTAAGAAAAGGGAATTTGCTGTTGTTTGTTTGGAGCGAAATGTCTGTTCCATTTAGCGTCTCTGTCTGGGAGCAATGGCCTCCTGAATACAAACTGAGAGTCAGAGCCAAGGCATTAATTTGTAAAGCTCAAGTATTGATTTGGTGAAGCCATTCTCTTCCCTGATGCTATTCCTATCAACCCAAATTATCTCTGTGACTATAGGAACCATTTTTTCCCCTGGGTGTGCTGGGCAGCTGGTGACAAGTTCCTTGATGATAGGCTCTGACAGAGATGAACAGTCAGCGCTCCTGGGCAATCTGGGTCTTCCCTGCCAGAGTGTTGCTGGGCAGAGGAACTTGCAGCCCTGAAGCCAAGGGGTAGATGCCCACCCGGTCAGACTCAGGGCTCCATCCTGATTTCAGTGACCCATACCAGGGCTCAGATAAGAGGAAGAGTCCTTGAGCTTACGGTGGAACTATTCTAAAGAATTATTTAAAGCGTATTAGCTCCTCACCATGATCATATTTCTCTTCTGGAGTCTCCAGTTTACTTGTGCCACTTCAGGAAGCTGGGGACTGGGGTGGGGGAAAGGGCGAGGGGGGCAGGTGCTCCTTGCATGCTTTCCCACAGGCATCCAGTGGGGATGTTCTCATAACCCTCCATTTCATCCCCACTGTTTCATCCCTGGAACAGCTCTGGTTTATCCCATATGCCTGTGAAGAGGAGAGGGTTACAATCACACCAGCTCATTTGGAAAATGAACACTGAAACTCTGGATTTCATCTTCTATGCAATCACTTTTGCTTTGCAAACTAAATCTAGACGTAAAGACAGGGGAACCACTAAGTCTTCCATTTTCATGTTAATTCCTGGCCTTCAAGGATGATTAACTTTACCTAGAAACTGTAAACATATTTGGGCTAATCGTTTATGAGATCTGATTAAGAGCTTTACAGAGAAGATTTGCACCACGTCAGAAAGGCTCTAGCAATTTGGGAGAGTGCACATGTAAGGAATTTCCTTTTACACAGTTATAAAAGAAGAGCTAGAAATCACAGCCAACTACCCAAGAAAGGGGTGAGGATCTCCTGCCTTTTTGAATCCAAAGGAAAGAAAGTTTGCATATTGGTGAGAACATTTGAAGAATTCCCATGAAAACCATTGATTAAACCAAAATACGTAACATGAGATGAGATTATATGTGTGTGCAGCCACAGCAACCTGTGACATGCTGGAAGGATCCAGTGAGAGTCCGGAGACAGGCATAAGATAATAAAGCATCTATAGGCCACTGCCTAGAGTTTACAATTTGCCCCGATCTGTCCAAAAGAAAGGCCTTTTCCTCTCCATTCATACATACTTATCAAAATTTCACTGCTTGTGGGAATACTGCCCAGGCTGACCCCTCTAAACTGTAATCATCCTTCTGCACGCTCTCAAAATATGTGTCCTAGGGCAGCCCACATGGCATTAATAACACATTCCTTTTTTTTTTTTAATTTTACTTTTTATTTTTGTCTGCGTTGTGTCTTCATTGCTGCCCGCGGGTTTTCTCTAGTTGTGGCAAGTGGGAGCTACTCTTCGTTGCGGTGCACAGGCTTCTCACTGCGGTGGCTTCTCTTGTTGCGGAGCACGGGCTCTAGGTGCACGGGCTTCAGTAGTTGTGGCGTGTGGGCTCAGTAGTTGTGGCTTGTGGGCTTTAGAGCGCAGGCTCAGTAGTTGTGGCACGGGCTTAGTTGCTCCACTGCATGTGGGATCTTCCCTGACCAGGGATCGAACCCGTGTCCCCTGCATTGGCAAGTGGATTCTTAACCACTGTGCCACCAGGGAAGTCCCAATAACACATTTCTTAATGGTCATTTGCATGACATTTTTCATGAAAAATGTGGCTTGAGCTGTTAAACAATCTATAAGCTCCGTGAGGTAGGGACTATTTGGGGAGAGGAAGGTGTTGTCTGTTGTTGGATTTGGCCTTTTTTCTAGGATGTCCTAAAGCAGCACTTCTCACACTTTAACATGCATGGGAATCAACAGGGGATCTTGCTAAAATGGAGATGTTGATTTAGCAGGAATGGGTTGGGCTGGAGATTCTCCACTTTTAACCAGCTTCCAGGTGTTGTTGCTGGTTGGAAGACCACAGTTTGAGTGGCAAGGCCCTATAACACCAAGTAAGGTGCTTCAAAATAAACAAGTAACACTTTCTCTTGGTAATAGTTCTGGGAAAATGCCTCTTCTGGGGCCTGACCCCTTCAAGCACATGCTAGCTTGCAATAAGGCCTTATCCTTTGATCACTAGACTGTCCCCTAAACCAATGGAAGCCTGAGGACATGATTTTATTATAGTGCAGTTTGGATTTGTGTTTAAATTCTAGAGATATGAGCGGTTTTACTCATGTAATTTGAAAGCCTTGGTGAGTTATTTGGGTGTACATAGCCCAGCCCTGCCAAGCTAGGCCACTCTCGATAAGAGCCACAGTTATACTATCTGGTCCCTTAAAAGGGAGCACACGCCAGCCTGCACAGAGTGCTGAGAGCTGTAACTCCCCTTCTGGAATAGGGGCCCGGAATTTTCTCCCCAGTGGTTTAGGTAGGTAGAAGCCGTGTTTACCTGTGTCCGGTAAGTCTCTGTTTCCTAAGTCCTGCTCTGTTACAGGCAAAGACACCCCTTTTCTTTTTTTAAAAATTTTTATTGGAGTGCAGTGGATTTGCAATGTTCTATAGAGCAAAGTGAATCAGTCATACATATACATATATCCACTCTTTTTTAGATTCTTTTCCCATATAGGCCATTACAGAGTATTGAGTAGAGTTCCCTGTGCTATACAGTAAGTCCTTATTAGTTATCTATTTTATATACGCCCCTTTTCATTTCACCTTCGAAACTAGGAAAATTAGTCTTTAACTATTCTAAGCAGACCTCAGTAAATGCTTTTTAACCAGAGGGACAGGTCAGAAGGATAAGCTGGCACCACTGAAAGTGCAAAGACAGCTACCTGGACTCAAGTCAAACCTCTCAAAGCCTCGGTTTACTTGTCGTAGAGTCAAGGTGTTGGACTGGAAGATTCTTATCAGCCCTTAAAGTCTGTGATTCTAATCAGCATATCAGGGAAAGGCACAGAAGGAGACAAGAATTCTGCACCTGGCTACTTGAGGGCACAGTGTGACCGGGAGCCTCTTGGCTCTTCTCCTCTGCCTGGTCTCAGCCCAAATGCTTGCCCTGAGATGGTGCTAAGTTATCCCTTCCTAGACAATTTGGTGCCTCACATCCGCCAGCCTGTTGTAGAAAGACTGGAAAAGATATGCCCTGTGCTGCCACCTAACGGTTCCTGTTCTATCCAGGTGATTCTTCAGCACCGTTTGGATATTGTACAATCTTTAGGCTCTTTTATACATAATCCATCAGCTATGAGAATCAACCAGAGAGAATAAAAATAGGATACTTCCAGGTGCCATCTCATTCGGGGAATCAGGGACCATGACTGTAAAAACTCTAAGGGATTCTTAAACTTTGTCATTTCCTCCTTATTGTTATTTCCTGTCTGTTTCCCTGTAGTGATTAGCAGTAAAACTCGAAAAACAAAAAGGGCCAAGGTGTTTGTTTTCAAGGGCAGTGAGGAAGCAGGGAACTGGGGAAACTGAACTCCAGGGTTTGAGGTAAACAACTCCAGGAGATGGAGTGGGTGGAGGGAGCTGAATAGCTGAAAGGAAAGCAGGCTGAGTCCTCAGGCTTGCTTGAAAAAGGAAAGGGGGGGGGTGGGAGAATGAACTTGCCTTCTAGTTGGAATGAAGGTAACGGTCTTAATAGCATTGTTGTTCTTTCCTATTTTGTCTTCAGATGTACCAGTCTGTTTTCAAGCCCAGGAAACGAAGCAAATGTATAGCTAGTGTTGTAGTTTAGGGGCCTTTGTAGCAAATGATACTCCTCTAGAGTAAGGATTCTAGATGCAAATGTCTACAGAAATGCCAGGCAGATAAGGTACCTGGATGGAGGCAGCCTGGGGTCAGGCTATAGGGAGTAGTGGGGACTGTGGTGAATTGGAGGGCACTTACCCCATCTAAGGAGGTAACAGCTAGTCAGCCCCAGGTGGTTATGGCCCTAACCAAAATGTGTACCCATATTGCCTGATCGTTCAAATTTTCAAGAGAAGCAGGAAATTTGAATTATTAGTGAAGTCTCCCTATTTTTTAATGTTGGCCGCTAATGCTGCTTTGAAAACAAACAGCAGCGTTGTGTGTGCCAAATAAAACATGTTGATGAGACATATTTAGCCCAAAGTCCAGCTCTTTGAAAAGTTGGATTTAGAGCAACTTGCATTCTGGAATCTTAAAGCACTAACATGCTCCTGGCAAAGCATGTGGTCTTCTGTCAACAATAGCAAACTACAGTCCAACAAGCAAATACCAGATAAATTGGGGAAGTATAAAATGCTTTGTGTTTAGATTTGTTCATTTGTTAATTTTTCATATCCAGTTGGAAAGCCTTGAGTGTATTCATTCAATAAATCAAGAAGCATTTATTGAGCACCTAATATGTGCTAAGTAATGATAAATAAAACTTTTTCTGCAAAGGGCCAGAGAGTAAATATTTTAGGCTTTGAGGGCCATACAGTTCCCCACAAAACTACTCAGCTCTGCCCATTAGAGTTGCAAAGCAGACTTAGACAGTATATAAACAGATGGGTATGGCTGTTTTCCAAAAAAACTTTATTTACAACAGGCAGTAGTTCAGATTTGGCCCATAGTCCATAGTTTACCAATCCCTGATCTAGAATATCTGAGAGCTTGCAGCCTAATGCAACAGTTTTCTTTAAGGAGTCCTACATGTTTATGCTTTACCTATTAAGACACAGGTTTAGGGTGGTATCACTATGATTTTAAACTTTTTTTTGTAAGTAAGATGCCCAAAATAGCTCTCTATTATCGTTTAGTATAAGACAAACTATCATAACTATTCTGTAAACATAAGCAAGTTACCATAAACATTGGAAATAATTCTGGTCTCACCTAGCTACTGAAGTTAGCTTGGCAAGGCTGTCTGAATATGAATTTAATGTCGGATAATTCTTCATAAAGAGAACCATTTACATAGGAGAACAGTGAATATTTGACTGAGTGACTTACCTCAGTGGAGTGATTCAGTGCCTGTTTTTTTGGATTTGAAACTGTTGTGAAGAGGCAACACAAAGCTGAACACACCTGTTTGTTTCCTGACTCCTAGGATTTACTACTTGGAACTTTCATAAGTATGTTCTAAAGAGGACAAATGAAGCAATATATCACTTTCATCTTTATATTCTCAATGAAGTAATAGTACATAGAAGATGCTCAAAATATTTTTGCTTTATGAATGGGAGGCATACAGATTGTGGCCAAGTTAATTTCTTCTGATGTAACTTTTATGAACTATCAACTAAAGATGCCTAGCTGTTTATATGGCTGTAGATACTGTGTATTGGTTACTGAAATGTATTTGTAACTTCTTTCTCCTTTGCTTTCTTCTACTATAGACTCCCATGCAGGTAAGGAGACCATATATTCCAATTCTGACCAACAAGTTATAAATCCAAGTACCTGCTGGGGTCTTCAAAGAAAGTTTCCTAATAGGGACTGATTCAGTTTGACCTCATATCCCTTCTCTTTTCTTCCTAATCTAGAACATAGATGCAGTACCTTAGCAGTTCAGTAGCATTTTGAAACCATGAGGATAAAAGCAACAGACTGAGGATGGTGGAGTGGAAAGAAAGAGGAAGGTCTGATGATATCACTGAGCAGCTCCACTAGCCCTTTGTTTTTTTGTTGTTTCTTGTTTTGGCTGTGCCATGCAGCATTCGGGATCTTAGTTCACCGACCAAGGATTAACCCCATGCCCCCTGCAGTGGAAGTGCGGAGTCCTAAACACTGGACCGCCAGGGAAGTTCCAGCTCCACTAGCCCTGAACTGACCACCTTTGGGTTTCTTTGTTTTGTTTTTTTTTTTAATTTATTCTATTTATTTTATTATTATTATCTTTTCTGGCTGCATTGGGTCTTCGTTGCTGCACGTAGGCTTTCTCTAGTTGTGGCGAGCCGGGGCTACTCTTCATTGTGGTGCACAGGCTTCTCATTGTGGTGGCTTCTCTTGTTGTGGAGCACGGGCTCTGGACACGTGGGCTTCAGTAGTTGTGGCTCGTGGGCTCTAGAGCTCAGGCTCTGTAGTTGTGGTGCACGGGCTTAGTTGCTCCGTGGCATGTGGGATCTTCCCGGACCAGGGATCGAACCCGTGTCCCCTGCATTGGCAAGCGGATTCTTAACCATTGCACCATCAGGGAAGTCCGGGTTTTTTATTACATAAGAAAAAAAAAAAAGTCCCTGAGGGGTAAAGCCATTATTATCTGGTTTTCTATTACTTACAACCCAACCCAATCTTATCTAATTGGGGCTATTTAGAGTTTCTTTCTAGCCTCATACTTCATCACCATTGCTCAGGAAATGAAATTTCTGGCATCCAATGTAGTCGTATTAATTCTCCAACTCTTCCTATGTCGCTTTAAAGAGTTGGGTTAAAGACATTTGAAATCTTGTTACAAACCCAAATAATATGTAATGATCAAAATTCACTGGTTTTCTTAGGAAGTCCCATTATAATACATCAACATCAACTTCAAAGAAAATGTTCTATAATACAGCTTCTAAGAAATCAAAGGTGTCAACAGATTCTTTCTGAACTAGTTAGGTAGCAAATATTTTATGCCAAGAAACCATCCAAAAAATAGTTAAAATATGTGAGTATATTTTACATTTTAAAGTTTCATGGCCCCTAAAACCATCATATTTTGTGACATATACATTAGATTATTATAAAGACCTTTCAAATTTTGGTTTTTAAGAGCTCCCAGTTGCCAAATTTTGGACAATTTCAGCATAAAAAAAATTAATGATGGTAATAGATTGTAACACATTAAAAAAAAGTTTTAAAAAATCTATGAATCCACAGTGATTCACAAGCATGTCAGCTAATAAATGTAGACAAATGATAGAATTAGAGTTTGCAACTGCCAATATAATAATTGACTCAGGGTAGGATCATTAATGCATGCTAAAGTCTTTGAGTGAAAGGATTTTGGGGAACAAGATAATCATATGGTTTCAAAGTAGCATCCTACATTGGGAATTCCCTGGTGGTCCAGTGGTTAGGACTCTGCGCTTTCACTGTGAAGGGTCTGGGTTCAATCCCTGGTCGGGGAACTGAGATCCCTCAAGCTGCATGGCGTGGCCAAAAAAATAAATAAATAAAAATAAATAAATGCGGCAAAGTAGCATCCTTCAGGTCAATTAATAATTTCAAAGGGAGGGCTTCCCTGGTGGCGCAGTGGTTGAGAATCTGCCTGCCAATGCAGGGGACACGGGTTCGAGCCCTGGTCTGGGAAGATCCCACATGCCGCGTAGCAACTGGGCCCGTGAGCCACAACTACTGAGCCTGTGCGTCTGGAGCCTGTGCTCCGCAACAAGAGAGGCCGCGATAGTGAGAGGCCCGCGCACTGTGATGAAGAGTGGCCCCCGCTTGCCACAACTAGAGAAAACCCTCGCACAGAAACGAAGACCCAACACAGCCATAAATAAATAAATTAATAAATAAATAAATTAAAAAAAAAAATTCCAAAGGGAAAATGTATCTTTACCATGGAAAGATCTGTCAGACACCATCTTAACCAAGAGCTAAAACTTGGCATCATCAATAGTAAGACAACAGGCAGTGTTCTGATCTTATGCACTAAGAGGTACACACTACCTCCTATGCAGAATTCTTGAGTGCTTAACCTGAATCTAAACATAAGGAAGCAATTAGGCAAACCCAGAATTTGGAAAAATCTGCAAGACAACTGGCTTGGATTCTCTGAAAAGTTCAATGTCATGGAAAACACCAAAAGGTGGAGATTTTTCTAGACTAAAAGAAGCTAAGGAGATAACGACCAAATGCAACGTGTAAACCTTGATTAGACTCTGCATTAGGAGGGAAAAATCCAACTGTAAAATAAATTTTAAAGACCACTGGAGAAATCTGAATATAGATAGGATATTAAAGTATATTATTGAATTAATGTTAATTTTCTTAAGTGTGATAGTAATGGTATTGTGCTTATTTGCTAAAATGTCCTTTTTCTAGGAGATCCATATGGAGATATTTAGGGGTGAGTGTCATGATGGCTGCATCCTACTTTTTAAAGAAGTATGGTGTGTGTGTGTGTGTGTGTGTGTGTGTGTGTGTGTGTGTGTGTGTGTGTCAGAGAGGACAGGGATTTCCTGAGACATGGGACAGTCAAGGCTAAAATAGGGACAGTCCTGGGCAAACTGGAATGGCTGGTCATCCCAACCATTCTGCAACTTGTGTCACCTATGTGACCTTGAGCAAATCATCATTTAGCTTCCCAGAGTCTTGGCTTCCTCATCTATACAAAGGGTATTATCTACATGCTACAGCATGGATATACCTTGAAAACATTATGCTAAGTGAAAGAAGCTAGACACAAAAGCCACATATTGTATGATTCCATTTATATGAAATTTCCCAAATAGGCAAATCCATAGAGACAGAAAGCCGATTAGTGGTTGCCAGGGCCTGGAGGGAGAATATGGGGAATGATTGCTAAGGAGTATGAGATTTCTTTTTGGGGTGATGAAAATATTCTAGAATTAGATATTAGTGGTCACACAACTCTGTAAATGTACCACTGAATTGTACATTTTAAGAGGGTAAATTTTGTGGCATATTATTTATATTTCAATAAAGCTGTTATTTTAAAAATTCAGTAACATAAAGCTTCCGGGAATTCCCTGGTGGTCCAGTGGTTAAGACTCCACGCCTTCACTGCCGAGGGCCCAGGTTCAATCCCTGGCCGGGGAATTAAGATCCCACAAGCTGCAAGGTGCAGCCAAAAAAAAAATTACCTGTTTAATAGTTTTATTGATATATAATTCACATACCATACAATTCGATTCACCCATTTAAGTAAAATTCAATAGTTTTTACTATATTGATAGAGATGGGCAACCATCACCACAATCAATTTTAGAACTTTATTTTTTTTTCGTATTTTGGCGGCATGTGGGATGGTTCCTCAACCAGGGATGGAACCCGGCCTCTGCAGTGAATGTGCCAAATCCTAACCACTAGGCCACCAGGGAACTTCCCAATTTTAGAACATTTTTATCGCTCCAAAAAGAAACCCCATGCCCATTAGCAGTCACTCCCCATTTTCCTCCACCTCTCCACAGCCCTAGGCAACAACTAATCTGCGTTCTTTCTCAATGGATTTGCCTATTCTTTCTTTCTTTATTTATTTTTGACTGCGTTTGGGTCTTTTTTGCTGCGTGTGGGCTTTCTCTAGTTGCCATGAGTGGGGGCTACTCTTTGTTGCAGTGCGCAGGCTTCTCATTGCGGTGGCTTCTCTTGCGGCGGAGCACAGGCTCTAGATGTGCAGGCTTCAGTAGTTGTGGCTCGTGGGCTCAGTAGTTGTGGCTCACGGGCTCTAGAGTGCAGGCTCAGTAGTTGTGGTACACGGGCTTGTTGCTCCGCAGCATGTGGGATCTTCCCGGACCAAGGCTTGAACCTGTGTTCCCTGCATTGATAGGCGGATTCTTAACCTCTGTGCCACCAGGGAAGGCCCCAATTTGCCTATTCTTAGGAGTGGAATTGCTGAATTGTTGAGTTATACAGTAACTCTATGTTATTTTTTTGAGGGGGCCATGTCCTGCACCTTGTTGTGGAATCTTAGTTCCCCAACCAGGGATTGAACCCAGGCCCTCTCCAGTGAAAGCGCCGATTCCTAACCACTGGACTGTCAGGGAATTCCCAAATGGATAATAATTTTAAAATATTTTAGGCTAAAAAAAGGAGATTGAAATACTTGTGTGAGATCTAAATGAGTCTTTGCTCTTATAACACCTCATGCCACCCTCCCCAACACACATTATCATATCAAATCACCACTCAGTATGACTTTGTCTTGCCCTTAGATAATAACAACTTTCTAATTCACCCAGGGCCAGCTCCTGGGTGTTCAACCTGTGAGTCATACAAGATCCCATACTCAGAAGGGCCCTACATTTGGTTGAATGCTCTGCTGTCACCATGTTGAAATTCTTTTTTTGTTGTTGGTGTTTTTTGTTTTGTTTTTGTTTTTGTTTTGAAGTTCTTAATAATTTTTTTTTAATGCCTAGCTCTTTTTTTTTTTTTCATAGAGCTTTTTTTCTCTTTTTATTTATTTATTGGCTGTGTTGGGTCTTCGTTTCTGCAGGCGGGCTTTCTCTAGTTGCGGCAAGCAGGGGCTACTCTTTGTTGCGGTGCGTGGGCTTCTCATTGCGGTGGCTTCTCTTGTGCAGCACGGGCTCTAGGCGTGCAGGCTTCAGTAGTTGTGGCTCGCAGGCTGTAGAGCGCAAACTCAATAGTTGTGGTGCAGGGGCTTAGTTGCTCCGTGGCACGTGGGATCTTCCCGGAGCAGGGATTGAACCCGTGTCCCCTGCATTGGCAGGCAGATCCTTATCCACTGTGCCACCGGGGGAGCCCAATAATTTTTGAACAAGGTGCAGGCACCCCCATTTTCATTTTGCATTGGGCTCTGCAAATTTTGTAGCTGTCCTCAATCCACCTTTGTACCCCAGCGCTTAGCACAGTACTGATGCTCTGTGGGTGTTCAATAAAGGTTAATTCTCTTTCCTGGTCCCTGTACCCTGAGATGTGCATTGATCTTCAACACAGATTTACCCAGAGCCTCATCTGTGCCAGGAACTGTGTCAGCAGCTGGGGATACAGTGAGGAGCCAAAGCAGGCAGCTGAGGCCCCCTCCCCCTTCGCAGCAGGGGAACTGCTCAGAAGGCTGTTCACGCAGGCAGATGAGCCCACCTAACCATTTGTCTGAAACAGCAATGACAGCGTCTGACTCATCTGTACTTTTAGTTAGAGAAAATCACATCACCTTGGGATCCTTATTTTTCGAGTTCTGCTTTGTTACAGGAAATAGAAAGCTTTGATAACTGAGGATGGAACTTCAGTTCTCCTCCATGGCGTGAATAAAAAGTCAACGTCGCCATTTTCAGTATGTTTGTGGTGTCTATCACATTGACATCTGGTATTAAAGAAATCTGTCAGCACCTTTCAATTCAATTCCATTTCTATGTACAAAACACTGTGCTAGGGGCTTCCCTGGTGGCGCAGTGGTTGAGAATCTGCCTGCCAATGCAGGGGACACGGGTTCGAGCCCTGGTCCGGGAGGATCCCACATGCCGCGGAGCAACTGGGCCCGTGAGCCACAACTACTGAGCCTGCGCATCTGGAGCCTGTGCTCCACAACAAGAGAGGCCACGATGGTGAGAGGCCTGCGCACCGCGATGAAGAGTGGCCCCCGCTTGCCGCAACTGGAGAAAGCCCTGGCACAGAAACGAAGACCCAACATAGCAATCAATCACAATCAATCAATCAATCAATCAATCAATAAATCTTTAAAAAAAAAAAAACAAAAAAAAACCACTGTGCTAGGCACTGCTGATAGGAAGATCCTTGCTGGATTTTTTAAAGCTCATCACACAAGCTCTTTGTTGTTGTTGTTTTTTAAATATTTATTTATTTTTCTGCGCCAGGTCTTAGTTGCGGACTCGGGATCTTCATTGCAGCATGAGGGATCTTTTTAGTTGTGGCATGCGGGCTCTTAGTTGTGGCATGCATGTGGGAACTGTTCACTGACCAGAGATTGAACCTGGGCCCCCTGCATTGGGAGTGTGGAGTCTTAACCACTGGACCACCAGGGAAGCCCCTGATCACACAAGCTCTTTGGACAAAGATTATGGTGGGCTACAACTTCATGGGGAGTCAGCAGAGAGCAGTAGTCAAACTAAAATCCCTGATATAACTGGCTCCCACTTGCTAAATGTTTTTTACTAGCTCTGAGTCCCAGGGGCAATTCCTTAGTCTTTCTAAACTTCAGTTTTTTAATCATTTGATACGACCCTGGTGTCAAAAGGCTGTTGTCAAGATTCGATGAGATAACGCACACACAGTGTCTGGCTCTTAGTAAGAAAGCTGCAATAAAAACAAAACCTAAAACATCTTGTAGAATTGAGCTATTTTGCCTCATAATGGCTAAATGATACCCTTCCTGGCACATAGCCCTGAGTCATAAAATACCTCTGCCTGCAACTTCTATTTGTCCAGTGAGAGGTGAAGGCAAGCAACTTCAGCCAGCATCACCCAGCACTGTGAAGTCAGTGAGGCCCTCCTCGCTTTCAGCCTCGGTAGTGACCCACACACTCCCAGGCACACACTGTCTTTTGTGGGGAAGGCTGAGCAATGGGGCCGGAATGCCTGCAGCTGCTGGTGCGGCTACTTGCGGTGAGAAGGTTTGACCTGTCCTGGAATCTTTAGCTTCTTTGGAACCCGAAGCCCACTCCTGCCCAGCACAGTCTGCTCACTGAGCACCTAAAGACTCGGGATCTCCCCCGCCACCCCACCTCCCATCATTGGCCAGTCATTAGAAGTGGCTACACCCCCAAGGACAGGGGCATGATCTTGGACAAGACAGGTGGGCAATTCTTGGAGAGACACTCATCTGAGAGCAGTTGGCCAACTCTCCCAGCAGGTAGAGGATTGAGTGCTCAGTTGTGAAAGGGGGAACCTAGGTAGGCAGTGTACCCCTGAATGCATTCCAATAACAAGAGGTAGGAATTTCTGTTTTACATTTCAGCCATTGCTAGGAGTTCTGGAATGGGGGTGGGTTTGGGGAGGATAGAGAATTGAGAGATGGGCCATCTGCTAAATTTCATAGTTGATTATCTGGGAGAATTGATTGAAAACTGCACATATTATGATTTTATGTATATATATATATATCTATTTTAAAATTTATTTATTTTTTAAAATTTTTGGCTGCGTTGGGTCTTTGCTGCTGCCCACGGGCTTTCTCTAGTTGCGGCAAGTGGGGGCTACTCTTCGTTGCCGTGCATGGGCTTCTCATTGAGGTGGCTTCTCTTGCTGCAGAGCAGGGGCTCTAGGTGTGTGGGCTTCAGTAGTTGTGGCACGTGGGCTCAGTAGTTGTGGCCCACGGGCTCTAGAGCACAGGCTCGGTAGTTGTGGCACACAGGCTTAGTTGCTCCGCAGCATGTGGCATCTTCCCAGACCAGGGCTCGAACCCATGTCCCCTGCATTGGCAGGTGGATTCTTAACCATTGTGCCACCAGGGAAGTCTGGTTTTATGTATATTTAACCAAACTTAGATTCAAGCAAAAAAATTTCTAAACAGATCAAGAAAAAGTACAAACAATGCCTTTGTCATAAAATATCCATTTACAAGAGTCTGCTTGCTTTCTTTTAAAATCTTTATTCTTGTACAGACATAATGGTTACATAGTCAAAAAACCCCAAAAAACTAGGGCTCTGGAAATAGACCAGACTGGGTTTAAATCCCAGATCCATAACTTATACCCTGAGTGACCTCTATTTAGTGACCTTTGTAATGAAGATAATATTACCTACCTCACTGGATTAATGAGATAATGAGACAATAAAATTTGTATTTATTTAGCCATTCGTAAAGCTTTAAAGTAGGTTGATATGAGAGAGAGTGTTGGTGGCTACTCAACACAGGGTAGCCAGAGATTTCCTTGAGGAGACGACTTTATGCTGAGGCCTGAATGACAAGCAAGAAGCAGGCAAGTGGGGACTTCCCTGGTGGCGCAGTGGTTCAGAATCCTCCTGCCAATGCAGGGGACACGGGTTCAAGCCCTGGTCCGGGAAGATCCCACATGCCGCGGAGCAACTAAACCCGTGTGCCACAACTACTGAAGCCCGAGTGCCTAGAGCCCGTGCTCCACAACTAAGAGAAGCCACTGCAATGAGAAGCCCGCGCACCGCAACAAAGAGTAGCCCCTGCTCTCCACAACTAGAGAAAGCCTGTGCGCAGCAACGAAGACCCAATGCAGCCAAAAATTAATTAATTAATTAAAAAAAAAAAAAAAGGAGAAGAAGCAGGCAAGTGAAGATCAGAGGAAAGAGAGCTCAGTCTAGTGCAGAGACCCTGAGGCTGGAACAAGCTTGGCTTGTTCACAGAACCAAATGGCCAAGTGGCTGGAGCATGATGAGGGGAGGCTGAGGAGCACACAGTGTAATCCGAGGTCGATTTACCGTGAAGTCAACGGAATGACATTTTGCAACATTACAATAAACTAGTGAGAAGTTACAGACCTCTGATTTGGATACGAAAGGCATCTTCCTTTGTAATCTTTTACATTTAGTTATTAAAAGACTGAAAAAAATCCAGAGTAAAAATTAGTAGAATATGAAAGAAAAGTGATAAAGATGATAATTCAATAGTAAATACTCTGACATTGAGAAATGAAGTAGAAAACAACAAAAATTATAGATTCTACAGAAAGTACTAATGTGTTAGAAGGAAGAGACAAAACTTGAATAGAAGATATAAATAAACTCCTAGATTGTTTGATAATCCAGTTAATGAAAATGAGGGAGGGACTTCCCTGGTGGAGAAGTAGATAAGACTCCACGCTCCCAATGCAGGGGGCCCGGGTTTGATCCCTGGTCAGGGAACTAGATCCCACAGGCATGCCGCAACTAAGAGTTCACATGCCACAACTAAGGAGCCCGGGAGCCACAGCTAAGACCCGGTGCAACCAAATAAATAAATATTAAAAAGAAAAAGAAAAGAAAATGAGGGGCTCGTAAGAACCCATCAAAAAAAGATTTTGAGTTCTTGCTGATTTGATGTGAAATATCAATGTCAAGGAAAGTAACATAACACTCGGAATTTACCACTAAAATAAGGATTTCAACAACAAACCAGGGACTTCCCTGATGGCGCAGTGGTTAAGAATCCGCCTGCCAACGCAGGGGACACGGGTTTGAGCCTTGGTCCGGGAAGATCTCACATGCCGCGGAGCAACTAAGCCCATGTGCCACAACTACTGAGCCTGTGCTCTAGAGCCTGCGAGCCACAACTACTGAAGTCCACACACCTAGAGCCTGTGCTCCGCAACAAGAGAAACCACCACAATGAAAAGCCTACGCACTGCAAGGAAGAGTAGCCCCCGCTCGCCACAACTAGAGAAAGCCGGCACGCAGCAACGAAGACCCAATGCAGCCAAAACTAAATTAATTAATTAAAAACAAACAAACAAAAAACAACAAACCGGTTAAATGGTTATTGTCAAATCAAAGAATACTTAAGATTAATTTTTAACAAGAAAGCATGAAATGGCCTGAAATCTTATAGCTCATCTGCTAAATTTGACATCAGTCCTAAAATTTTACATAATAATGAGTCGTGAAGCTGAAAGAAGCTCTTCTAAATGATGATAAAAAACAAATTTTGAGCAACAAAGCTGGAGGATGAATTACCTTTCTATCCTCTCTTTAGGAAATGAAATTCAAGATGATATTAAAATTTGTTATCTTTTGAAGGGACAAAGAATTGGTAGCCAAAAAATGTAGAAAAAGGTATTATAGTTGTGTTAATCAGTTAATTCATGAAAACATCATATTCTGTTATTTTTCTGAACTCAGTGATATCTGTAATATTTGTAAGCCTTTGTAAGTTTGAAATTTATTGTAGTTTCCATTCGGATTCTAAATAACTATTCATTTTCAATTTAATTTTTTTTGTAAAAAAACCCCAACTTTTTGAATGTATTATGTGAAATGGATTAACAAAAACATTTAAATTCAGATTAAAGTGGTATAGATCTAGTATAAGTTATTTATTTATTATCAGACAAGAAGAGTTAGAATATATAATATTGTTCATTACTTTATAATAATAAAGTGTAGCTAAAACGACAATTTTTTATAAGGATCATAATAAAGTACATATTATTTTTCAGTAATTGTGAATTAGTGCACATATTGATCAGGTGCTTTCAATTTAATTTTTTATTTGTGATTTTATATTTTTTCTTAAAGAGGCTACTCTCCTTCCCCCCAAATAAATTGTATAAGTTTCAGGTTCCACAAAACCTAAATCTGCCCATGGGTATAAAATGAGGTCTGGCTTTGTTGGCTAAGGGAGGGATCTGGATTTTCTTCTAGGTATGATGGGAAGCTATTAAAGAATTTTTGGTTACACAAATGACATGAACTTACTGATATTTTAGAAAGATTGCTCTGGCTGCTGGGTTATATGCAATTAACATGGTGTTAGTGGGGACATGAAGAAGGGGGGCTATGTCCATGCTTATGGTGATGAGGTGTGGGGTGTGGCCACAGCTGTGCAACACCCAGACCCTATAGAGAAAAAGCCAGGACAGGGGTTTGGGGCAGGAGGTGATAAGCCCCAACTGGAAGAAGATAAAATAGCCCTGGGTGGATTCAGAATTATTGAGGAAGAGATTGACTTTCTTATAGGATGGGGGCCTGAGTTAAGGAAATTGTGATCTGAGAAGGCTGGAGGGCTTAGGGACATGGGGAATAAATTACTGGTAGGGAGAGAATAAAAAGACACAAAAGGAATGAAACATGGGACACCAAGGGTAAAGGGAGAAGTTGAGAGATTAGTTGGACAGAAACAAAGGATAATAATAATAAGAAGAATAGCCAACACTTCCATAGTGCTCACCTTGTGCCACGTTCTGTGCTTTGCATGCATTAACCTATTTTTTTTCTTTTTAAAATTTTATTTATTTATTTGTTTGTTTATTTATTTATTATTTTGGCTGCGTTGGGTCTTTGTCGCTGTGCGCGGGCTTTCTCTAGTTGCTGCGAGCGGGGACTACTCTTCGTTGTGGTGCACGGGCTTCTCATTGCGGTGACTTCTCCTGTTGCAGAGCACAGGCTCTAGGTGCACGGGTTTCAGTAGTTATGGCACGCGGGCTCAGTAGATGTGGCTTGTGGGCTCTAGAGAGCAGGCTCAGAAGTTGTGGCACATGGGCTTAGCTGCTCCGCAGCATGTGGGATCTTCCCAGATCAGGGCTTGAACCCATGTCCCCTGCGTTGGCAGGTGGATTCTTAACCACTGCACCACCATGGAAGCCCCCATTAACCCATTATTTTAGAAAAATGGGCTGCAGTTGGATTGTGGTATGTTCTAAGTACCAGGCCAGGAAATATGGACATATATTATTTTATTGACAGTGAGGAGTCACTTAAGATTTTTGAGCAGATATGATTAGAAAATAAAAGAGAAGAATAAAAGTTTGCTTAGATAGGGGAACCTAAAGAACCCCTGAAATTTTGAGTAAATATTTGTGGGAATAGCCATAGATTTCTTTTTCTGGAGGAGAAAATCCATAACTTCAATCCAATCACAAAAGTAGACACTTCAAAAAGGGCTAGGAACCACTGGCTGAGCAGTTTCAAGCCCAGATGACCAGCAGGATGGCAGTAGTGGTCAAGAAAAAGAGGTCCCAAGGCAAGAAATAAGGAGGTGGGTTGGCTGGAAGAGAGTAGAGATGATCGCTTCCCTCTGATATATATTGCTTTCACAATGCTGTAGGTGGACCTTCCAGTGGGCACTAGGGATGGAGAACTCAGGCCGTCAGAGACAGAGCAAGGTCACAGACACAAGCAGGGAGTGGCCTCCATCACAGGCTAGAGTTTGAATGACATTGTCAAGGAAAACAGAAAAGGAGGCCAAGGACAGATCTTTGAACATATTTAATCTGTCTGCTCTGCCTTTTCCTAAGAGCTTTCTGACAGATTACTTTTCTCTACACAGGAAATTCACATTTTGAACTTTAGTTCCTAAAATACATTAAATCACACTTTGGCTTTGGAGGAGGGGCAGGAGGGGATGCACATAATGACTACTTAAGTGGTTCACTTCTCATCTGAGGAAATTATCTTTTCAAAATGATCAAGGTGCTTCTGACCCTGTTCGAGAGAGTGTGGGTATTTTTGAGCTAAGTTAGGAAGTGTGTAGGATAATTGTTAGCACTCAGAGGACCTAGTTCTAGCCCAGTGCTGAAATCTCAGGAACCCACAGAATTTCTTCTCTCCCTGGAGGGAAAGGAAAAGATCTCTGTTACCCTTTCCCTGCTCATTACAGAAAAGCTACTTAAAATATTTGGGTAGATTGCAAATTGATAGCCCTAGCCTGGGTCAGTGGTTATAACTCAGCTGTACTGTTGTGTAGAAATATCCCAGAGAACACCAGCATTTCCCCAAGAGTTTGTGTAATTTTGTATGGGTGCTTAATTTCAAGAAGAAAGGAGCAGAAGTTCTAATATGTCATACCCAGAAACTACTTAGTCAGCAACATCATGGAAATTTGTGGAAGCAGTAAAATGTCTAAAGTGGCCATCATGGTCCCCATAGTTAACATATTGAATGTTCACATTTTACCAGGCACTGGGTTAAGGCTATATATTCATTATTCATTTAATTCCCACAAAAATCCCATAAGATACATTTGGTTTATGGGTCTCATTTTATGCATGCAGAAGCTGAGGCTTAATGAGCAAAATTCATGCCCATAACCATTGCCAGACTGTTCCTGCTTTACTTTGGGGCACAACTCATCTGCAGACCTTTATATAACCGTAGTCTAGCCTTGTAGGCCCAGATTGTCCGTAC
The DNA here is from genome assembly GCF_965194825.1 of Balaenoptera physalus. Taxonomy (NCBI): domain Eukaryota; kingdom Metazoa; phylum Chordata; class Mammalia; order Artiodactyla; family Balaenopteridae; genus Balaenoptera; species Balaenoptera physalus. The sequence goes on from NC_138901.1 coordinate 40,092,184, forward strand.
AAGGGGCAGTAATAAACACACTTAGATCTACCAAGTTGCACTATAACTCTGTTTACCTGTGCATTCTCCCACCTGGTTCTGAACCTTGCCTGTCTGGCTCTAAATGTCCTCACTTCTATGAACTTCAAACACTGCTGGCTTGGGACTTCCCTGGCGGTCCAGTGGTTAAGACTGCACGTTTCCATTGCAGGGGACGTGGGTTCGATCCCTGGTCAGGGAACTAAGATCCCCGTGGCCAAAAAAACCCAAAAAAACATTGCTGGCTTCCCTCAGGATGCAGCTGGGTGTAGCCCCAGTACCTGCAGAGGGTGGGGCACAGCTAAAAAAGCAGGGGCCTGGATTAGCACATGCCCTGAGGTGAGGCCTGAGGAAGTCCGCTCAGATAAACAGAAGAAACACTGGCAGATTAGGAATACAGGACAGGTGTCATGGGATGGCCTTTCCCCACCTATATCCCCTTTTATGGGTTGAATTGTATCTCCTCAAAATTCATATCTTGAAGTCCTAAGCCCCAGTAAATCAGAATGTGATCTTATTTGGAAATAGGATCCTTGCAGATATAATGAGGTCATTAAGGTGGACCCTAAGCCAATATGACTGGTGTCCTTATAAGGGATAGTTTGACACAGAGACACACAAAAAGAATGTCATGTGAAGATGAAGACAGAGATCAGGGTGATGCTTCTACAAGCCAAGGAATGCCAAAGATTGCCAGCAAAGCACCAGAAGCTAGCATGGAACAGAATGTTCCTCACAGCTCTCAGAAGGAACCAATGCAGCTAACACCTTGGTCTCATGCCTCTAGCTTCCAGAATGTGAGACAATAAATATCTGTTGCTGAAACCACACAGTTTGTGTTACTTTATTGCAGCAGCCCTAGAAAACGGATACACTCCCTTTCTCTAAAATTATAGAGCGGTTCCACTCTGCTTCCTGGTTTCCTGAACCAAAGCCTCAGAGGCGGTGGCTCTGAAGAGAACGTTTCAAACAAAATGCCTCCTGCAGAGCTTGCAAGGTCTGCAGAGCTCATTGGAAGTCAGCAGGTAGAGTGGCGTGGAGACCTCCAACCCCGCCTTGCACTTGGAGGACACTCTGTCTTGCGTGCACTATGGCCTGAAGGAGGGGGCCCCAGATGTAGAGCTGGGTGCTAACTCTCTTGAGGGATTCAAGTATTCCACCCCCAAGTCATGGATTTTGTTTAATCTGGATCCTAAAAGTCTTTGTTCTCAGCCTCTGTCTCCGTCATTCTCATCAGGCCGTTACCAACTTGCTTCCAGCCACCTGATGAAGGCAGCGGGTTTCCATGGTTACCCACAAGCATGCAGCAAGGTTTCATTCCTAGGAGGCTCCAGCAGTAGGCAAATAACAAAGACAGGGCCTCTGGCACACTGAAAATAACCTGGATCCAATGATCCGCATGGGATACCAGGGGCAACTGGGTCTCAGAAGCAAGTCAGAAGCCTAGCTGTTAGAGCTGGTCATCAAGGCAGAGGCAGAGCAGCAGTCATACTTAGTACTACCGTCTGGCAGATTCTGAGCCCCTTCCTCTTCAGGAGGTGCTACACCAAGCACTTCATGGGCATTACCACCTTTTGGTCCTTGTTTACTAAAGCTCTCTGTTTTATTAATGAAGGAACTAAGCTCATGGGACTTGTTGAAGATCACACAGCTGGTAGTTACAGAGCAAGGATTTGAACCCCAGTGCTGAATAGTATCTCCCATCTCTCCCTCCAGACCCACTTTCTGCTCTTCTCCACCCCAGAGGCTGACCTGCATGGGCTGCATCAACAGCCCCCTGACTTGGATTAGGTCTGTTACTGGACGCCCCACCGGCAAGGGGGAAGTAAGGAGGGGTGGCTTTTGTCTGGTTGTGCTGTCTGTACAGAATCCTCTTCTTCCTTTTTCTCCCCTGGGGTCTTTGAGTCTAGGGCCCTATTCCAGGCTACTGCCCAATCCCTTGTGGTTACCTGTACCCACTCTTTTGTAGGAAACCCCTTTATAGTAAGTCCTTCTTTATTGTCTTCTTTCTAGGGAGACCCTGACTGCTCCACCAGGTCTGTCTGTTGCTGAAGGCTTTGCCTATGACTCCATGCCATGCTTCTCCCGATTCCCAGCCAGTGTGATGGAGCTAAGTCCCGGAGTGTTGGGTCAGTGCTCTTTAAACCCTCGCAATCTAAGGGCAGGATTGGTTTCTAAGACTTGGGGTTGCGGGAAAGAGGTGCTGAACCTGAGGTGGGTGCCCTGTGGTTAGAGCGGAGCGGGCCACAGCACAGCCTAGAGAGTTAAGCAAGGTCTGATACTCACCTGTAAGGATTTTCAGTTCCCATGTGATCTTTCCTGTCCTGGCAACTCCCCAGTGTTTGGTTACTGCAATGAGTTTAGCTAACTGTACATTTTGAGTGAACAGTCCCCACAAGACTGTCCTCGCTCCAGGTATTGGCTGTAAATATGTGGGTTCCCAAGACCTCCCTCCCTTCAGACTAGCTGGCAACAAAATCAGAGGTTCCCACGACGGCCTCAACTTCTATAATTTGCTAGAACAACTCACAGAACTCAGGAAGTGCTATCCTTAAGACTACAGTTGTTTTTTTTTAAATTAATTTATTTAATTTATTTATTTTTGGCTGTGTTGGGCCTTCGCTGCCGCGTGCGGGCTTTCTCTGGTTGCGGCGAGCGGGGGCTACTCTTTGCTGCGGTGCGCGGGCTTCTCATTGCGATGGCTTCTCTTGTTGTGGAGTACGGGCTCTAGGCGCGCAGGCTTCAGTAGTTGTGGCTCGCGGGCTCAGTAGTTGTGGCTCACAGGCTCTAGAGCGCAGGCTCAGTAGTTGTGGCGCACGGGCCTAGTTGCTCTGTGGCATGTGGGATCTTCCCGGACCAGGGATCGAACCCGTGTCCCCTGCATTGGCAGGAGGATTCTCAACCACTGCGCCACCAGGGAAGCCCCATGACTGCAGTTTTATCAAAATCAGTCAAGGGCAGAGTCCAGGAGGGGTCCAAACGTGGAGTTTCTGGTCATCCTCTCTGCATGGAGGCATGGAGTCCTGACCACGATATGACAATATGCTCATAGTCTTGCCAACAAGGGAAGCTTACGCAAGCCATTGATGTCCAGAGTTTTTACTGGGGCTTGGTCACATACTGCCCGCATGGCTCACCTTTAGTCTCCAGCCCCTTCTGGAGGTCAGAACTGATATGCTGTGACCCAAAACCCTCACCATAAAACACAGTATTAGACTATGCAATGACCAAAGCCTCTAGGCAAACAAAAACACTCCTCCTGTCAGACAGGACATTCCAGCGGCCTAGAGATTACCTTTCTATAGCTAAAGACAGAGAACCAGACCTTTCTTGGGTAAGTTTAGTTTTTCATTACACAGCTGCTTTGTTCTTTATTATCCATCAGACCCCCTTGGCTATAGCACCAGTCCTGTCTCTCCTGGCCAGCCCAGGGGTATCACCATCCATGTGTCTGCCGAAGTTTGGAATGAGGCTAAGGAGATATTTGATGCAATCTGTAGTGAGCTTAGCAGATCTTACCCACTGCAAGATTCAACCACTGCAACCACCATCCCTGTCACTGTGCTAGCAGATCCCATGTCTGAATCCACCTTACAAAAGTTTACCAAAAAATCCGCTTTACAAAAAAGTTCCTTTTTGTGTCACTAGGGAGAGAGTTCACGACCCTCTTCTAGATTTTTTTTTTTTTTTGGCCGAGACGCACGCGTGCCCAGGACTTTAGTTCCCTGACCAGGGATCGAACCCGTGCTCCCTGTAGTGGAAGCGCAGAGTCCTAACCACTGGACCGCCACAACCTCCTTCTAAATGCTCTTGCAGAAGACAACAGTTGCCACATGGAGAATAGTGGTGGCCCCACTCCGTCAGTCATGGTGAACATCTTCCCTGTCCGACCTTTATTCTATCACCTACCACATTATATGTCTGCTTCCTCCTCTAGTCTTAGGCCCCTTGAAGGCAGGGTAATGTCTTATTTATCTTCTACCTCCAGTGTCTACCATGTGCTGGTCTCTCACAGGCATCCTGTAAATGAACTTCTCCAGATCCCCCTGCACAGGAGCACCATTTAGTGTTTTGTTTTGTTTTTTAAAATATATTTTTAATTTTTTAAATTTTTGGCTGTGTTGGGTCTTCGTTGCTGCATGCCGGCTTTCTCTAGTTGCGGCGAGCAGGGGCTGCCCTGTTGCGGCATGCGGGCTTCTCACTGCAGTGGCTTCTCTTGTTGTGGAGCATGGGCTCTAGAGCGCAGGCTCAGTAGTTGTGGCTCACGGGCTTAGTTGCTCCGTGGCATGTGGGATCTTCCCAGACCAGGAATCGAACCCGTGTCCCCGGCATTGGCAGGCGGATTCTTAACCACTGCACCACTAAGGAAGTCCCCATTTAGTGTTTTTAGATGACTTAGGAGAGTTGCCTCTGACTGCATGCCTGCCTGCTCTTTAACAATGATAACTCATATTTACCTAGAAGACTTACCTGTTTACAAATATTATCTCTTTAACCTTTGCACCTATGGAATAGGTACTCTTACTATCCTCATGAACAGGCGGAGAAATTGAGGCAAAGACAGCAACTTCCCCAAGGCCATTTAATCTCCAGGTGGGCCAGCAGGGATGGAGCTGGGTCTGCCGGATTCCAGAGCTCCAAGCCCTTAACCACTATTCCATAATGGATTGGGGCAGTCCATTGAGATGAATGCGATTGATAGGCCATTTCCAGAAGAGGATTTAGCTTGAAATCAGATTCTCAACCACTGCACCACCAGGGAAGCCCTGATTTTTTTTTTTAAGGCAGTAGAAAGCCACTGCAAGTGGATGAAAGAGATCATTGTTAAATCCACAGGTAAAATATAAGCTGAAATATTTCTCTGTGTGTTTTTTTCCTGACCTTAGAGTAAGGTCAGCTCTCTCTTTTCTATATTTTTCATATTGCATGGACAATCTATCCCTTTATTTTTAGGTTAATTTCTATTTTTATACATGTAATATTAATACATACATGTATATAACAGTATAAAAAGGTAACATTGCCTAAAGATTTCTAAAAAAAAGTCAGTCCCTGGCCTGATCTTTACGTACCTTCCAGTTCTATTCCCCAGAGGCAATCACTTCAGCTCTTTCAGCTGTTTCTTCTTTTTTTTTTGGCTATGCCGCATGCCTTGCAGAAACTGAGTTCCCCCACCAGGAATTGAATCCAGGCCCTCTGCAGCGAAAGTGCGGAGCTCTAACCAGTGGATTGCCAGGGAATTCCAGCCATTTTCTAAATGATATGCTTTTATTCAACCTCTTGACTGATTGATTTTAGACATAATCTATTGACTTTCCACCGTGGTAGATGAGGGTGTCGCTTTTCCATACCACCTTTCCCATTTCCCTTTCTCCCATGTTCTCTGCATAAGCATATCAATACTTTTTGTTATATCAAAAGTCAGTGTTTAGGGAGTTCCCTGGTGGTCCAGTGGTTAGGATTCCGGGCTTTCACTGCCGTGGCCAGGGTTCAATCCCTGGTCAGGGAACTGAGATCCTGCAAACTGCATGGTGCCTGAAAAGTTAGTGTTTACATTATTATGACCACGCAAATATTGTTGACAGACAAGCCAAGTAGTATTCTCAACCACACCTCCTTTTTCATACAATCTTCATTTTTCCTATGTTAAAAATTGCCATGTTTTTTCATTTGCCTATTTGTCTATGAACCCATCCAAATTCCCCCAAGCAGTTCATACCTCTGTCATCTACATATCAACAATGTCTCCCAAATATTCACACAAGCCTCTTCCATAGTTTTCCCAGCTCTCTCCCAGAATCTTCCTTTGTGCTCTTGTCTGGGCACAATATTCTCCTGGGCTGTACACAGCTGCTGATTTGGGAATTCCTAGCCTTTTATTTTTATATGTCATTAAAAAGCAAAAAACAAAACAAAAAACCACTGATGCTTATACACTATACCTTCTGAAGTTTTTTTTTTGCATAATAAATTCCTATTTGAATTTTATAAAGTAATCTACTAACTATTTTGAATACTGGAAAATAAAGGGAATGAACCAAGCATTATTCTACCATTCTGCTTTTCCTATTCTAACTGTATCCTTGGGTAACCAAATGTAGATACGGAAAGATTCCTCTTTATGGAGCTCTTCCAGATAACAAGTGAATAAAAGAGTCTTTGAAATAAAATACCACCATTTTGTAATTCTTAATAAATTAATGGATCTAGGCTTTGAGCATCAATGACCACTGATGTCACAAAAAAAGAGACAACCAGATATTATGCGCCTCCTGATGAAAAAACTCAATACCACCTCTGAAGGTGTGTTGCCAAAAAAATCAAACTAGAATCTGATTAGCATCAATATCCAACTACCAATATATAGGAAATACAGATGAAAAACAACAAACAAACAGGAAAAATTACACCACTGGGATGCAGTCAGCAAAATCCAGATTATGGGAGAGTTTATAGGACAAACAACCCAGTTTATTCAACTAATAAATTGCAAAAAATAGAAAAACGGGATGTGGGGGATTTTAAAATTAAGGGGATTTTAAAGACATATTGACAAATTGCAGTATGTGACCTTTATTTTAATACTGATTTAAACATATTAAAGAAAATTACGACATTATGAGATGTTGGAAGTTTAAATGCCAACTAAATATGATATTAAGTGATTATTTTTAATCTTCAAAATAATGCGGGAGTTGGGGAAGCAAGTGGAGGTATAGATGAAACAAAGTTGGCCATGAGTTGATCATTTTTCTTTTTTTTGGCCGCAGTGCGTGGCTTATGAGATCTTAGCTCCCCAACCAGGGATTGAACCCGGGCCATGGCAGTGAAAGCGTTGATTCATAACCACTGGACTGTCAGGGAATTCCTGAGTTTATAATTTTTGAAGTTGGGTAATGGGCACACAGGAGTTCATTGTACTATTCAGTTTGCTTTTGTATGTTTGAAATTCTCTATAATAAAAAGTTTTAAAAATGTAACCTTGAGATAGTTATAATCCAAAGTAAATGAAAAATCTTATAAAGGGTAAGCTGACTATGCCCCAAATTATCAACCTGGCTGTGGTGATTTTGAAGACATAGCCCCAAAATTCTGTGATACTCTCTCCATTAAGTGGTGGCTTCTATTTCTCCGCCTTTTGATTCTGGGTGAACTTGTGATTGTTCTGCCCCATAAAATTCAGAGGAAGTGATGGTATGTGATGTCTGAGGCTGGGTCATAAAAGGTGCTGCAGCTTCCTCCTGGTTCTCTCGGGACACGGCTCTGTGGGAAGTCAGCCACCATTTAAGTAGTCTGACAACTGTGAGACCACCTTGCTGGAGAGAGGGTTTTTTTTCAGGTTTTATTTCAGTCTTTAAAACAATTTTTCCCCCCAGAGCTTGAAACATAACTTATAGTTTAGCATGTACAGTCGCTAAACCTCTATGATTTAATATTTTCCTTTTTGAAAAACAGACAAAACCCCCAGGCTCAAGAATCAAGAACTTTCCACAGGAATATTCGAAAAGGTGGCGGGGTGGGGGGGGGCGGGCAGGGAGCTTTAAAACTGCAAAATAAAGAAATGGAAAGCTAGGTTTGTGCATAGGGGCCTCTCGCTGGGTATTCTTTTCTTTTCCCCCTGAGTTTTTCTTTTTTTTTTTTTTTTGCCACACTGCGTGGCTTGCGGGATCTTAATTCCCAGACCGGGACCCCTGCAGTGGAAGCAGTGGAGTCCTAACCACTGGATCACCAAGAATTCCCTTGCTGGGTATTCTTTTCCATGTCTCATTTTATTACAAAGACTACCACCCCTGACTTCTGATAAGCTGAGAGGTAGAGTTCTGGAAAGCAGCTACTGTCAAGAAGACAGAAGCTCTAGCAGCTACCCAGATCCACTTTTTGAAAACATGAGTACTGTGTCTGAAAGAGTCATTAATCTATTTGGATATCCATATTTTCTCTTATGAATTGAGGTATAGGAAGTGACTTAGGTCACTTCTAAGAATCCTTCTAGTTCTAGCATTTTCTAATCAGTAATAACAAATAGGCAAATTTTTTTACATTACTCATCCAGTTTTTCACTTATCTTTTATTTAAGCAGCATGATTTAAAAAAAATTTATTGAAGTATAGTTGATTTACAATGTTGTGTTAATTTCTTCTTTACAGCAAAGTGACTCAGTTATGCATATATATGTATATTCTTTTTCATATTCTTTTCCATTATGGTTTGTCACACGATATTGAATATAGTTCCCTGTGCTATACAGTATGACTTTGTTGTTTATCCATCCTATATATAATAGTTCGTGCTAATCCCAAACTCCCATTCCTTCCCTCCACTACCGCCTCACACCCTTGGCAACCACAAGCCTGTTCTCTATATCTGTGAGTCTTAAACAGCATCATTTATTAAATTTTTCAACAAATATCTGACTCAGACACTGTTGCTAAGCTCTGGGCACTGTTCTTACATCATCTAAGGGAACTTGGCCTTTTTTTAAAATTGAAATATAGATTATTTACAATATTGTTAGTTTCAGGTGTACAGCAAGTGATTTGGTTATACATATATATGTATATATTTTATTCTTTTTTAAAATTTTTTTCCATTGTAGGTTATTATAAGACATTGCACATAGTTCCCTCTGCTATACAGTGAATCCTTGTTGTTTATCTATTTTACATATGGTAGTGTGTATCTGTTAATCCCATACTCCTAATTTATCCCTACCCCCCCTCCACTTCCTAAGGGAACTTGTTGATCCAAATTTAGGCATGGCATAAGCAGAGAAACTGGTCCACATCCCAATTGCCCCTTCCCCCCAACCTCCTTCGTGTTTTTGCAGGTTTACTAGAGTCAGCACTAAAACACTCTTTTCATGTTTTTAAAAATCTTTTCTGAAGAAAAGGCCTTTTTATTCAGAAATTACCATATACAGTACTGAACTCTGTTCATTTGGGTATATAAATATCAAGGAAATTGGCTTGGGTACATAAATATGGAGGAAATTGGCATTAAATTCTAGGTAGTTCCATGGCAAAACTGCTACAAAAATAAATAACAATATTATTTTATGCAGTGCTGTTTGGTAATCTTACGGTACATTTCTGGACTGACATTTGGAGTTTGGGCTTTGTTCTTAGGCTGGAAATGAGAAGAGCTAAATGAAATGATAAGTTAATGTCTTCTTTGCTTAGGCCAAATGATGAGAATTCGGGCCTAAGAGAAATTAATTTGAATTTTAAAGAAATGTCCAAGGTCAACCTGGGCTCCAGTTCAAAAATTTTGTTTGCTTACTGTGGTTTCATTAAAACCTCCCCACTAATTTTATGTTAATCCAGTGTGTATGTATGTATATGTATGTGTGTGTGTATGTATATATCAGTGTGTAAAATTTTTTCATTATAAACACGTCTATAATACTTAGATGAATCAATATGGTTAATCTGTTCTCTGCTTTCTGCAAGGTAAATTAAAAATCAAATTCATTCTAAAGAAATTAGTGCTATACTTAGAAGTAGGTTAGGAGTTAGAGATTTAACTTCAGAGACTTCTGGAGTTGATAGTCTTGTTGGTGTCTCCCAAATTTATATCTCCTGTCCAGATTTCCCCTTGGTTGAGCCCCAGATTTATATATTCGACAACCTGCTTGATATTTCAGTTTGGTTACAAGCTACATAAACTAATTCTAACTGCCTGAGGAAAAGGGAATTTTATGGAAAACTGTGAGGTTATAATAGGAGAGGTCGTGAAGACTGAAGAAGACAGAAAAGAGGCTGACAATTCCAGGATGTCTTGGTAGAAGGAACTGCTCAACTATCTCCCCCTATGGTTTCCTGGGTCACTCCAGACAAGATTCAAAGTCCTGCAGAGAGTTTGGCTGGCCCCAACTTGGGTCATCTGACAACTCCTTTGTTGATCTAGTGTGATCAGATTTGCAAAGATGTAAAGTTTACCAATACCCGTTGTTGGTGTAGATGTGTGAAAACAGGCATTCTCACGCATGACTGCTGCAAGTAAATTGTCTCAGCTTTTTCTGGGAGTCGATTTGATAGTACACTAAGATATATACTTATATATATTTTTAAGGACATACTCTTCAATCAAGACATTGCACATTTAAGAATTTTTCTAAGAGAAAAAATTTAGTTAATTGAGCAAAGATATAGATAGTTGGTTATTTTATTATTTCTTGGAATAGCAAAGTTGGAGATGGCCTAATTGTCCAACAAGAGGAAACTGGTTAAATAAATGACTAAATAGCCATACTAGAGTGCTTTACAGCCATTAGAAATTATGATGTAGTCTCATATTTGTTTACATGGATATATGTCCATTATGTACTGTTAAATGGGGAAAAAAAGCAAGTTATAAATAGTGTATACAGTATGATCCCAGTTTTCTAAAAATAAATACATATATGTACATCAAAATGTTTTTAAATTGGGGTATAGTTGATGTACGATATTATGTACGTTTCAGGTGTACAACATATATATATTTTAAAAGTTTAAAAAAACATAGAGGGACTTCCCTGGTGGCGCAGTGGTTAAGAATCCGCCTGCCAGTGCAGGGGGACACGGGTTCGATCCCTGGCCTGGGAGGATCCCACATGCCAAGGAGCAACTAAGCCCATGTGCCACAACTACTGAGCCTGCGCTCTAGAGCCCATGAGCCACAACTACTGAAGCCTGCGCACCTAGAGCCCGTGCTCCGCAACAACAGAAGCCACCTCAATGAGAAGCACGCACACTGCAACGAAGAGTAGCCCCCACGGGCAGCAGCCTTCGAAGACCCAATGCAGCCAAAATAAATAAATAAATAAATAATGAATTAAAAATGAAAAAAATAGAACATTTGCAAGCAAGTGTGTTTTCACTTCTATAATCAGAAAAGACAATAAATTTATTTTAAAAAGGAGTGTTAATAAGTAAAAGTAGAGTCAATATTACTTAAGTGTGCTTGGAATTCTTTTTTTTTTAAATTTAATTTTAATTTTATTTTTTTATTTTTGGCTGCGTTGGGTCTTCGTTGCTGTGTGCGGGCTTTCTCTGTTTGCGGCGAGTGGGGGCTAGTCTTCGTTGCGCTGCGCGGGTTTCGCATTGCATGGCTTCTCTTGTTGCGGAGCACGGGCTCTAGGCGTGCGGGCTCAGTAGTTGTGGCACGCGGGCTCGGTAGTTGTGGCTCGCGGGCTCTAGAGCTCAGGCTCAGTAGTTGTGGCACATGGGCTTAGTTGCTCCGTGGCATGTGGGATCTTCCCGGACCAGGGCTTGAACCCTTGTCACCTGCATTGGCAGGCGGATTCTTAACCACTGCGCCACCAGGGAAGCCCGCTTGGAATTCTTTTAATGCAGGTGAGTTGGAAAAACACTCCTGTGTTTCTCCTTGATTCTCACAATGTTACCACACGATACTTCTGACAAAAAATGTGTGGGTTTTCCACACATCAAGCAACTACCAACACCAGCTGAGTGTCCTACAATTCAATTCAATTCTGACACCATCTACCTGGATTTACCTTAACCTGTTGTATCCACAGGTTAAGGGCTCAATCGCACAAGACTCTCCCCACTCCAGATTGTAATTGCAAGTAAGTCCCAGATAATCACCTGTACTTCTGACCCACGGGCAATAAATCAGGGTTCCCATGCACCCCTCCTTGGGTTCAAAAATTTGCAAAAATCGTCACAGAACTCAGGGAAACACTTTCTTATGGTCACTGGTTTATTATAATGGATATAATAAAAGATATGAATGAACACCAGATGTAGAGGTACATAGGATGTGGTCTGGAAGTGTCCGAAGTGCAGGAGCTTCTGTCCCTGGGGAATTGGGTGTACCATCCTCCTGGCACGTAGATGCATTCACCAACCAGAAGCTCTGTGAACCCTGTATTATTGGGATGTTTATGAAGGCTTCATTACATAGGCATGATTGATCATTAATTCCATTTCCAGGCTCGCTCCCTTCTCTGGAGAAAGGTGGGAAGAGGGAAATGAAATTTCCAAGCTTCTATTCATGGCATGATCTTTCTGGAGACCAGCCCCCATCCAGGAGCCCACCAAGAGTCACCTCGTTAGAACAAAAGACATTCCTATCACCCAGGAAATTTCAAAGGATTTAGAAGATCGGTGTCAGATTCTCCTATCACTTAGGAAATTATAAAGATCTTAGGAACTCTATGCCAAGAACCAGGAGCAGTATTATTTCCCAGTAGATTATTTCTATAAAATGGTATCTCACTTTTAACTTTGTGACACACCCTCCAAGATTTTAACTGTCATGATGCTACCTTATTAAAAATAGTAGCATCAGTGATAATAATAATTAACAGTTATGGAGTGCCAGGCACTATGTTAAAAGCTTTCTACGCATAATATCATTCAAAGCTCACCACAACCTTATGAGGTTGATATTGTTATTGGCCGCATTTCATAAATAAGGACACTAAGGACTTATATCAAGTCAGTGGAAAGTCCCAGACTCCCACCCAAGTATTGGGTTGGCCAAAAAGTTCCTTTGGTTTTTAAGTAAAAATAAAAGACACATTTTTCATTTTCACCAAGATCTTTGTTGAACAACGTATTCACCATTTTGTTCCACTACCTTCTGCCATTTTTCGGGCAACTTCATAATTCCATCTTCCAAGGACTTTTATCTTTTTGAGCAAAGAACTGTTCCAGGTGCCTTTCACAGTCTTCCAGGGAATTGAAATTTTTTCCATTAAGAGAATTTTGTAAAGACCGAAATAAATGGAAATCTGAAGGTGCAAAATCTGGTGAATACGGTGGATGAATCAGAACTTCCCAGCCAAGCTGTAACAGTTTTTGCCTGGTCATCAAAGAAACATGCGGACTTGCATTATCCTGATGGAAGATTATGCGTTTTCTGTTGACTAATTCTGGACGCTTTTCATCGAGTGCATTGGGAGCAGTACTTATTGGAATTAATCGTTCCAGAAGGAGCTCATAATAGAGGACTCCCTTCCAATCGCACCATATACACAATGTCATCTTCTTTGGATGAAGACCAGCCTTTGGTGTGGTTGGTGGTGGTTCATTTTGCTTGCCCCACGATCTCTTCTGTTCCACATTATTGTACAGTATCCATTTTTCACTGGCCATCACAATTTGTTTTAAAAATGGAATGTTTTCATTATGTTTCAGTAGAGAATTCCATGGTCAAGAAGGTTTTTTTCACTTAACTTATGTGGAACCCAAACATCAAAGCAATGAACATAACCAAGCTGGTGCAAATTATTTTCAAAGCTTGATTTGGATATTTTGAGTATGTCGGCTATCTCCCGCCTGGTATAATGTTGATTGTTCTCAGTTAATGTCTCGACTTGATCACTATCAACTTGAACTGGTCTATCCAACAGTGGAGCATCGTCCAGCGAGAAATCTCCAGCACAAAACATCACAAAACTCTTTTTACATGTTCGATCAGTCACAGCACCTTCTCCATACACTGCACAAATCTTTTTTTTTTGCATTTCGATTGTGTTTTTACCTTTCTTGAAATAATAAAGCATAATATGCTGAAAATGTTGCTTTTTTTTCCATCTTCAATATTAAAATGGCTACACAAAAATTCACTCATTTTGATAAGTTTTTTTAAAATGACAGCTGTCACAATACACCCTAACAAAATTGTTTCGAATGAGGTTAAAGACAACTAAGTGCTACTAGAGCCATCTTATGGAAAAAAAACGAACCAACGTTTTGACCAAACCAATATATTTAAATCAAGCCTGTGCTTTTAACCTCTAAGCTATCTTTCCTCTATAATTAGGAAATTAAGGCTGAGCAGGATCATTTATTTATACCATTGCCTTGTTCCAGAAAGGATTTCAGGCATCTGGTTAAGTCACTTGTCCAAGATTACCCAGACAATAAGTGGCAGGGCCAGGAATCCAATCTCTTTGTCTCACGAACTGTATAAACTGAGTGAGATAACACAGATGTAGACCCACATCATATATTTCCTCATAACCATGAGAAGGGGAAACAGGGACATTTTCTTTGGCTTTCATTTTCATTCTGGTTGGATATGTTCTCAGTGTTAGAGTTCCTTGCTGTATCTTTTGAGAAGGGATGAATAGAACAAGAGGGGTTCAGAATAAAAGGACTGGGCAGTAGATACATAGGCTGCCCGTGGTGGGCAGATGAAAAGGCCTGAGACCTCGTGAGAAATGTGCTTGGTACATGGCAGGCAATGCAAACACAGCTTAGTAAATAAGCAGAGTTCAGGAGGAAGGGTAAGAAAGAGCAAAGAGAGGGTGAAATGGGCAGACAGAGGAGGCCAAGTATTAGAGGAAGTGGAGGGAAGGCAAAGGGAATGGGGAAGGGAACACATCTGTTCAAGAGTGAGAATAAAAATAATAATTCAATTTGGTTGTGCAAGTTTTCAGAGAAGAAAATTATGAAAGGTAAACATCACCAAAACAGCCAGTTTTTAAAAAACCGCATATCCTAAAGTATGTCTCAAATCAGGGACAGTCCCTTCAAGTCTGAGCAACTAACAGTTTCATCAATCCCTCTCAGTCCTTTCTTCTTCTTGAATGTAGCATTGTCCCTCTTCAGACAAATAATCCATTTCTTTGGGCCCCAAAGACCCAATCCAAACAGGATTGTGTAAAAAAACAGTCTTTTCTTGGGAATTCCCTGGCGGTCCAGTGGTTAGGATTCAGCGCTTTCACTGCCGTGGCCTGGGTTCAATCCCTGGTTGGGGATCTAAGATCCCGCAAGGCTCGGCCAAAAAAAAGTGGCCTTTTCTTGGCAATACCTTGAAAAAATAAATAGGATGAAACATACACTCATATTTTGGTATGTGCCTAAAAAGTGGAACATTCATTTGCTTTCAGTTTGAATTATTATAAAAACATTGCAGAACTTGTTCTTTTTTTTTAATGAAGGAGCCTGTCTCAATTTAGTATCCTTAACCAAATATGCTTTAGTCTCAGGGCAAGAACTGGCTATAAAGAAAATATAGCTCTTTTAAGAGCAGCTCTTTAGCCCTGGCTGTTCACTGAAAGCTAACTATGAAGGCAAGATGCATTTGAAACTCTTCTCATTAAGAGCCATGATGTTTTACTTAAGTTGGACTTGACCACTCTGGATAATGTGAAACAGAAGTCACTTATTGAGAGGCAGGGACAGGAAGAGGAAATGGCTGACTGGGAACTAGAGTTCTCCAAAGGTGATAGGTACATTTATTAATCTCCTGGGACCTACATTCAGTTAGCAACTTGAGCTGACTAGCATGTGTGTGGAGTAATGTTTAAATCGTTAAAGTGCACGTATATACAAACTTAACATCACAGGAATTTATCTCCTCCCCCACCCCTCCTCTTTAGACATTTCCTCTTTTACCTAAACTATGCAAACAACATTCAAAAAAAGCAACCCAATTCAGACTTGGTGGATAGAATCTCGTGGAATATTGATCATGAGAATTTCTCTTTTGCCACCAGACGCGGACAAAAAGTTCTCTGTTGTAAGTCAATTAATCCAGGGCAAAGAAATTTCCGAATCTCCTTGAGTTTAGTTTGGAATTCTTCCTTCTTTCTCCAAAAGTGGCATAATGTATATATTTATTTTTAACTATATGTATTATATATATTTTAATGTAAGCAATTTAATCTTGTTTTAAGGATTAAAAAAATAAGGTAATTGAAGGAGTTGCAAATTCAACAAAGTAAACAGCACAAAGTAAACAGTATTTCTGGAAATACTGTACATAGAAACGCACACGGTAGAAAATGTACCATGATAGCCAGTGGCTAAAAGCCTGACCTAAATTAAATTTAATCCCTCATTGATTACTTTGTAAAATTTCAGGTCTAATACAAACAATAGCCATGACACACAAATGTGACAAAGGCACAAATGCATTAGACTTCAACACCCAATAAAATGATATGAGACATAGAAGATCTGTGCTCTGATACTATTTTTAAAAATTGTGATGTTCTCAGCTCTAAGAACCCCTGAGAGAAAAATGACTCATTTTATAAATGCATTTTTGTAAGCGAAGTGGATTTAGAATTTAATGGTGACATTTAGTCATTATAAAGCAGACAATTTCATGAAGAGTAATTTGATATTTATAACAGCATCATTATCAATTAAATTTATAAAGAGTAAAAGTGAATCAAAAGTCCTCGATGAGCAAAGATAGAGAAGTGGGAGCTGTAATGGGGTTGTCAGCTGTTAAGAGAGAAGAAAAACAAAGGAAGGTTGTAATTTTTGTAGTTGTTCGTTTTTAATTCCACTGATCTTTAGGTGTGCATCATGATAGAATCAAAGGCCTTTAGTATGAGGTAAATGTAGGTAAATTCAGATTTCTTGATGGCCAAATCTTCTTGTGGATTTCATTGTCTCCCTTATTTTTCTCTTTGTCTTAGTCATCTAATAGACTAGTTTCTCTTCTGCAAGGTTTCCTAAAGATTTTGTTTTGTAGCAATTTCTGGTTGGTGACCAGTACATGAAAGACAGTTGTTTACTACATTCTAAAAAAGCCACAAAGGAGTGTTTCCATTGTTCTTTGGTTACACATTCCTGTCTATTCAAATTGTGAACCAACTTGCTTTTCTGTTGCTTGTAGTTTATGGCCCCATGTGCTCTGTACTACCTTCTGAGGACAATGGAGGTATTGTAAACGTCAGAAACATATGTAAGCAGTCAAACTCCATTGTATAATATATTGTGCCAAGAATGTATTTTTCACACATGGTGTGTTAGTGAAGAAATAAAACCTTGAAAATAAAGTGTTTTCTATTAGGTAGAAAATGGTAGTGCCCCAGGGCAAAAATTAATTGATGCTCAGGCATAACCTATTGATTGAAAGCTTGCTAATTTTACAAGTGTAAATCTGTGAGCTAAATCACATTTTGAGCCTAAGGATTCATGACTAGGATAAGTTTAATGCTGAATTAGCTCTTATAAAATGTGCTTTCTTAGAATAATAGCATTAGCTCCAAAATATATGTTCTTTGGTTGCCTTATTGCACCAAAAACAAAATTAGTGAAATTTGACAATAGCATAAAACATTTACCTTAATTAATAATAACACATATTTGAGCATAAAATATGTTCAGTAGTTGTTTCCTGAGATTCCATTATCTGGAAATGCATTCACAATATCACCTGACCAGCAAACAAATATTTCACTTTTAGGCCTGAAAAGATGAAGTTTTAACACTTAATTATTAAGGCTATGTTTTACAGAAACTATAGTATATTGTTTTAAGTTCTTTTTTTTTCTTTGTGAATGTCTGCTTTGAATTTGCATTTATTCTTTGGGGTTTGTTGTTTGGTAAAACACAGTGGCAAATACATTTATCTAAAAATTAAAAAAATTTTTTTTTCTTATGACTCTTCTAACTGCCCAACTGAAATTTTAGAAGATCAAAAGGAAAGTAAGCAATAGATGCTGATTTTTTTAAAGGATAAAAGAACAGAATGTCTGGCTCATTTACTTCTAATTAAGGTCTGCATGAAACCATTAAAGCGGAAATGTGTTTATGTAACCCACTTAAAAGCTAACCAATCCAGAGAAAACAGCCCTCACTGGGTGTGTCAATACACAGTTTTGTAATATAAGAAAAGAAAAAGTGACCCCAAAAATAAGATTCAATGGTTAGTCCCTTTCTTAAAATAATTTCCCTCTGTTAAATACATGAGTATCCAAATGAACATCCACAGATGGTGGTTTGCCTCTACGTATTAGGAGAAAACAATAATGAACACACTGTGCAGAGAAATTGCTTTCTTTATTCACCCACAGTTATTCAGCATTCAGTTGTGTGCCGAGCACTGTGTTCTGTCTATCCAAGTGTCAAATGCCTAATAGAATGAGGTGAATTATCGTGTCTCTCTGCAGTGAAATTATAAGTGTATCTGTAGATAGCCTTTCATTTTCACCCATTGTTTCCTTGAAATTCATATTCTTTTAGACATTTTTCTCTCATATTGAAGGGTAAGTATAATTTTTAGGAAAAGGTTAATTTTATTTATTTATTTTTTGGCTGTGCTGAGCTGCTTGTGGGATCTTAGTTCCCCGACCAGGGATCTAACCTGGGCTCCCAGCAGTGAGACCGCTGAGTCCTAACCACTGGAATTCCCGAAAAAGGTTAATTTCAGATCTTCCACCGTATAGGCTTAATCTGAAAATGTTCTCTTTCACATTGTTCCAAGTAAATTATTCTATTTTTTCAGGGCTGAGTTCTGAGGCTGTTGGGCCTGCTTAAACCACTGTGTGTTGAAAAGTTTAGTAAGATATCCGTGAATGTAAGATCCTGTAGGTCAGTGTATTACTTTGATCAGAGATTTTTTGCCCAACCAAGAGGACTAAATTTGACATTTTTCAAAACCATGAATCATTTGGTAGCAATATATACTATTCTTTCTGGGATATTTGCCTATGTCCTTGTCAATGGTAAATTCTCTTTTTGGTCTAAAAATTTAGACTTCTTGGCAGTTTAATTTTCATAGCTATCCCCCCCTCTACCACCTGCAATAGTCTGTTTGTTAGTATTCAGATTGGACTTTCTAGATTTTTTTTTTTTTAACTTTAGAGCTGGACCCTTATTTTGGCTCCTTGATTTGAATTCTCTAATTCTGGTGAGATAGGATTCTCCAGTATTACACTAAGATGTCTCCAGGGTAACAGAGCAGAGAAGTGGTAGGATATGCTAAATAAGGCTCTGAGCTATTTCAAATATTATGTGGAAAGCAACCAGGAATAATCAAAGGCACTATAGAATATCAAAGAAAGGCACTCTGAATGAACCTATATTGAAGAAACAAAATGCATGTAAAACAGAGCCAAGCATGCTGTCTTTTGTATAACAAAAAGGGGAATTAAAAAATATATATTCATATTTGATTATATTTGCATAAAGAAACACTGGAAGAATAAACAAAAAACAATAAAAATTATTACCCATGAAGTAAAAGAGCTGAAGGGGGAAAAGGGAAGGTGTAGAACATTTTTGTGGGCTTCCCTGGTGGCGCAGTGGTTAAGAATCCACCTGATAATGCAGGGAACACAGGTTCGAGCCCTGCTCGGGGAAGATCCCACATGCTGCCATGCAACTAAGCCGGTGTGCCGCAACTACTGAGCCTGTGCTCTAGAGCCCACGAGCCACAACTACTGAGCCCTGGCGCCACAACTACTGAAGCCCACGTGCCTAGAGCCTGTGTTCTGCAACAAGAGAAGCCACCACAATGAGAAGCCCGCACACCACAATGAAGAGTAGCCCCCGCTCGCTGCAACTAGGGAAAGCCCATGTGCAGCAACAAAGACCCAATGCAGCCCAAAAAATAAAAAAAATAATAACCAAAACTTCAAAAAAAAAGAACATTTTTGTATTTAGACTTTTGAATCATGAAATATGAAATTAAAAATTACCTGGAAGATCAGGATCCCCAATCAGTAGATTGGGATCTATAAAGTTATCTTTAGGCTGTCCCGGGCAGATCCTCATGCCAATTGCGTCCACCAGCCCCATGAATCCTCAACTTACTCTCCTCTCTTGCTCAAGTACTAAATTTTCTGCACCTGTATTTGCAGGTGTCAGAAAACTCAACTCAAATTGATCTCAGCAAAAAAAGGAATTTATTGACTGCGGTAAGCCAAAAAGTCCAGGCATAGATCTTCAGGCACAACTTGATTCAGGCATTAAACTAGAGAACACTAGGATCCACTGTTCTATTATACTTCCTCAGAATTAGGTCTATTCTGTAGTTGCCAAGGAATGGTCCCTGGCCACTACAGGCTATCAAAATCACGACAACTAATTATACTTTTCCTCTAATGCTCCAATAAAAGTCCCAGAATTAAGTCTTATGGGTTTTGATTGGCCTCTGTTGAATCATGTGCCCATCTCCCAACCAATCACTGTAACCAAAATGATAGCACGCCATCATTGGCTTAGTCTAGGTCACATGTTCCACTGTGGGAGCAGGAGCAAGTGAGCTTCATCTGAAGTGCATTAGGTACAGACAAGGAGAGGAGTAATCCCCCATAGTGAAACCAGGGTATACTGTCAGGAAGGATGTTAAATGCTGGGCAGTCAAAACGTTCACCGTGGACTTCCCTGGTGGCGCAGTGGTTAAGAATCTGCCTGCCAATGGAGGGGACACGGGTTCGAGCCCTGGTCCAGGAAGATCCCACATGACGCGGAGCAACTAAGCCCCTGCGCCACAACTACTGAGCCTGCTCTCTAGAGCCCGCGAGCCACAACTACTGAAGACCGCGTGCCTAGAGCCCCTGCTCCGCAACAAGAGAAGCCACCGCAATGAGAAGCCCGCGCACTGCAACGAAGAGTAGCCCCCACTCGCCACAACTAGAGAAAGCCCGCGCAGCAATGCAGCCAAAAAAAAAAAAAGTTCCCCACAGCACGCCCTCAGAAAGACTCCTCATCCCTTAGGGACTCTCAGTGCTCACTCCCACCAGACAGCTCCCGCTTTGGAGAGATGACCAAAAGTAGCTTTTTAAAAGAGATTTGAGACTCCGGCATTAAAATGAGTTTCTCAGCCTGAATTAGGCTATGCAGATAACATTTCACTTTTCAAAGCAGGTCAGAAAAATTGCTGTGTTAATCAAGAAAGAGCAAAAGTTAAATAAAAATTGTTTATATCCCAAAGACTGAAATTTATGAAACAGTTCACGATGAACAGTTTAATAGAGCTGTCTTTCTTGAGTTAGACAATAAACTCTCTTTGTGTGATTCTTTTGTTATGAAACCTGGGTAATTATTTGGGCCTTTAAACCCTCTTTTAATGTGTATTATTTCTGAATGATGACCATAGCCAGTTTTTAAATAAATAGATAAATAAATACTCCACAAGGGAAAGACTGAAAGGAGGCATTCTTTCCAGGGGAGGCTCTGCCCTGTTATTCCATGGCGGGTCTCAATTAGCTTTGTGCTGCCACCCGTTAGTGAATACGGCAAAGGCGTAAAGAAGATGCCCATAGGTCCGGGGAAGATTGCCATTTTCTCTTCATTTTTGGCACTGCAGGAACACTTCAGTCCAGGACACATAATCAGTTCGAGTGCATGAATAAAACTCTACTATATATAGTATGAGTGAATTCCAGGATGCAAACTATATATAGTTGAGCTAAAAAACAAGTTCGGTGTCATGTTACTCAGCTTGGCAATGTTTAAAACATTAAACAGTTCTTTCCAGTCATCCCTTGTTGGACGCTGGTCCTTACTGGTGCCTCCTTTGTGCACCCTTACTTTCAGCTGGTCTGTTTTCATAAGTCTCTTTTTGGACTTGTGTCAAGTGGGAGCTGCTTCTGTCTGACTTCCTCGTACTGAGATGGCTCTAGCTTTTCTAAGCAGGAAGAGCTCAGGGCAGCAATCTGGTTGGGGAATTGCTTGGAATCTTTTGGGGGGTTACTTGGAGGGTGTGCTGGAGACTACAGAGGAGGGAGGGCTAAAGAGCTCACCCTAGGCTATCTTTTGGTGCTGTCACTACCTGTATATACCTGTTTGTTGTCTTATAGACACTGCTTATTCTGGCATGCACTTGTCCAGCCAGTTAAGCTAAGCTCACCCAACAGAAAGTCTCTAATTATTCTCTGAATTGCCCATTTCCATCAGCAGGGCATTGAGAGATCCTATGAGCATTTATTTGGACATTGGAGATGTAAAAATGAACAAGATTGTCCTTGTCCCAAGTTGTTCATGGTCTAAAGTGGAGTGGGGGTAAAGGGACATACAAAAACAAAAATAAAATATATACAATGACTGTACTTTAATGGTACTTTGAAAAGTAACAGTGTGGGCCCAGGTGAAGGTTCCATATACCTCAGATTGCTCTCTCTATTTGTATCTCCTCTCTCTAGTCTAGAGCAACTCATATTTCATTTTTTTCCTCACATTCAACTCATTTCACAAATATATATTGAGTATTGACTCTGCTCATTGCTGAGGCTGCAGCTATGTTGGACTTTTATTCTAGTTTGGGAATCAGATAATAAACAAATCAACAAATAAGATATTATATAGTGATAAATAAAACAGGCTAAGTGTAGCTAATGACTGCTGGTGGGGAGGGGGTGGACGTCAAAGGGAAAAGGTCGCAACCACAAGCACAGAGGTCAGGGAAGTCCTTTTTTTGGAGAGGGCACATGTGAGCTGAGACCTGATTGGTAAGAAATAAGCAGCCATGGGGAGAGCTGGAGGAAGAGCGCTGCTGGCAGGTAAAACTGGAAGGTGGAAGAAAGTTTGGGGTGTTTCAGGAATGGAGAGAAGGCCACATGACTAGAACCTAGAGTTAAGGGGGAGAATGACCGGAATTGAGGTCAGAGAAATCAGCAGGGGCCCCACCCTGAGGGCTGGAGATCGCGTTTGAATTTTGGCTCAGTGCAATTTAGAGAGGGGGAAATACTTTTTCCAGTGATCAGACATGCATGTTTCTCATCCAGGGTACTCTCTTCAGCATCTAAAGAAAACAGAATTAGTAATTAAAATATTGGCTGCTTGGTGAGAACAGAATTAGAGCAAAGGTAAATGAAAGATCTTGAGGGATATTTTACATGGGCTACCGAAGGGTCCACACCATTGGGGATTTTCCCTTTTGAGTGTCTGGATATTTGTGAGCAACAGATATACTACCCTTCCTTGAACAAATTTTCAGTCCCCAGGTCTCCTTCTTTTTTAAGGTTGACTGTCCATTTGTCTTTATTCTTTTTTTAAAAAAATAAGCTGTAGTAACTACTTTTAATGTTTTTTATTTATTTATTTATTTATTTGTTTATTTATGGTTATGTTGGGTCTTCATTGCTGCACGCAGGCTTTCTCTAGTTGTGGCAAGCGGGGCTCCTCTTCATTGCGGTGCGAGGGCTTTTCATTGCAGTGGCTTCTCTTATTGTGGAGCATGGGCTCTGGGCATGCAGGCTTCAGTAGTTGCAGCACGTGGGCTCAGTAGTTGTGGCTCACGGGCTCTAGAGTGCAGGTTCAGTAGTTGTGGTGCATGGGCTTAGTTGCTCCGTGGCATGTGGGAACTTCCTGGACCAGGGCTCGAACCTGTGTCCCCTGCATTGTCAGGCAGATTCTTAACCACTGAGCCACCAGGGAAGTCCCGATTTGTCTTTATTCTTTTTTTTTAAAATTTTTATTTATTTATTTTTGGCTGCGTTGGGTCTTTGTTGCTGAGCACGGGCTTTCTCTAGTTGCAGCGAGCGGGGGCTACTCTTCATTCCAGTGCGCGGGTTGCTCATTGCGGTGGCTTCTCTTGTTGTGGAGCACGGGCTCTAGGACACGCAGGTTTCAACAGTTGTGGCTCGCGGGCTTAGTTGCTCCGCGTCATGTGGGATCTTCCCAGACCAATGATTGAACCCGTGTCCCCTGCATTGGCAGGCGGATTCTTAACCACTGCGCCACCAGGGGAGTCCTGTCTTTATTCTTTATCTCACTGTCACCTTTCCTCACTGCCACAACTTTCGATGCATTGAGGATTCTCAGTTTAGAGATGAAATTTAATCACCTCAAGAATCTAATCCAAAGCCTATTCTACCATGGATCTTCGTGGGAAGTATATAGTTATATAATATCCCATCTATGTTTAGTGAATGGCTGTCAGAATCAACCCCAGAGAGTGAGACCTCCTGACTTGGTCTTTTGGTTTGGAGGTGAGTCTTTCTTTCAGGCTTGTCACCCTATGATCACTGAATGATTATGGTTTTAACATAAAATAGAATCTTTAACCAAAGAATCTGTCCACCTAGCAACTTTAGAACCCATACAAAATAAGGAGATTCTTCTTTTGGGGTCTCATTTGCTCATTCATTCAAGTCCCTGGAAGCCCAGGCAGGGCAATGGGCACGGGAATAAAAGAGATGCATGATGTATTCCTAGCCCCCGAGTCTGATAAAGCTTTCATGTATATCTCTGGTTCTTAAAATGAACAAATTGTCCACTAACAAACTGTGTACTTATAACTGCCCTGGATTTGCAGGGTGTGTTCTCCATGCAGCTTACAAATATCTGCATTTAATTATCTTCCGAAGACTAATAGCCACCACAGCTTCTGGTTTCTCCTCTCTCCTCTCTCTTCCTTCTTTCTACCTCCAGGGCCCTTGTTGCTGTTGCCATGACAACTGGAATGGAAAGGCCTCAGAATCTTATCTCTTACTATGGGTATGTGCCTCCCTATAAGGACATTATTGTACATCAGCCAAACTGGATTCTAGGGGCTGTTCTTTAAATATACCATTAAGTCATGTTGAAATTGGAACCCTAGAGGCAAGATTATGATGGTATTTAGTTAAGGACCTAAGAATTCTCAAGTCTTTCTTTCAACTGGTCATCTCTTTCTTTGAGATCTTCAAAGAAAATATGTGCACTAATGACGAATCAAAGTATAGGAATGCTTTTTTACGAACTGGGACTTCACATCTAAACCCCAGTTCTAGTAAGTACATCCAGGCCTGGTGGAGATCCCTTTAGGCCTAAGCCGGGTTGGCTTGAGAAACCTGCTTGACCACTGAGAGACTGGAAAAAAGATCCTCCACCTCAAATCTGTCTTCTGGGCCCCAGGCTCTGGTAGCCATCTGCCTGCCATCTGACTCATCTTCATCTTATCAATCTCTCCATCCCTCTACTTCCTCCTCTCTATAAACAGCTCCAATACCCAGCCAGTGGCCCAAGCCAGAAAACTGGGAGTCATCCTTGATTCTTCCCTTTCCCTTGCCTCCCTCCATACCTAGCCCTTCCCAAATCCTATGGGCTCTACCTCTACAAAAACTCAAAGATGTCTGCTTCTCTGCATCTCCACTCCACCTCTTTAGAACAAAATGTAGTCATCTTCTGCTTGGGTTATTTTATTATAATAGCATTCTGGTTCTACTTGTTTTTCCCCGAAGCCCTTCTCCCTAAAGCAGCTAGAGTGCGCTTTGAAAAAGATAAATTCAGACCATATCATTTTGCTCTTTAAAACTTTTTGTGCCTCCCGTTATACTGGGAATAAAATCCATACTCTTCACCCTGGCCTACAGGGCCCTGCCCTGAGTTCCCTGAGCAACTGTCCGGCCTCATCGGGTACCACTCTCCACCTGGCCCCCACTCCACTCACACTTTCCTTCCTTCAGCTCCCCATGTGCCTTGCAAATATCTGTCTTTAATTTCCTCCAAAGTCGAACAGCTGCCATAGTCCTGGTTTTCCCACCAAACTCTTTTCTCAACTCTCAGCCTTTACATTCTCAGCTCCTTCTGCCTGAAACACATTTCCCCCTGCCTTTTTTTTTTTAATGTATTTATTTATTTTTATTTTTGACTGCGTTGGGTCTTCGTTGCTGCACGCAGGCTTTCTCTAGTTGCGGCGAGCGGGGGCTACTCTTCTTTGCAGTGCGGGGGCTTCTCATCTCCGTGGCTTCTCTTGTTGCGGAGCACGGGCTCTAGGCACGTGGGCTTCAGCAGTTGTGGCTCGCAGGCTCTAGAGCGCAGGCTCAGTAGTTGTGGCCCATGGGCTTAGTTGCTCTGAGGCATGTGGGATCTTCCCAGACCAGGGCTCGAACCCGTGTTCCCTGCTTTGGCAGGTGGGTTCTTAACCAGTGTGCCACCAGGGAAGCCCTCCCCCTGCCCTTTGCCAGCTCTTTGCACGGTTCTATTTCCTTCTCAACCTTGAGGTCTAAGTTAAATGTCACTTTCTCAGCAAGGCCTTCTCTGACCACCCTATCCAAAATTACCCTCCCCACCAATGATCCTCTATCAATACACCCTGTTTATTTCCTACATAATATTTCCCAGAACATCTAACTCTTTTGTTTATTCATTTGTGTATTTACTAAGTTTGCCTTCCCAACTAGGAAAATAAATTCGTTGAAGGCAGGGACTAGGTCTGTTTTATTCACAATCAATGGCATATAGCAGGAACATAATATCTGTTAGATACGTGAAGCATCCTGCCTGAAATTCTGCACCCAGGAAGGACTAAGAAACGCTTTTTCCTCTTCTTCCTTCCCTCTCTCAGTCAGGGTATTGATGGATGGAATTCCACTCAGATGGTACAAATGAAGAGATGTTAATGAAGAGATTTTTAACTGAGGCATGGGTGGGGTTAAGAGAACCAACACAGGATGCTGAGATACAAAAGACTAGCAAGAGCAGGGAGAGGTTATACCCCCAAGACAAGTGGAGGGGATGGAGGTGGGGAGGGAAGGGGAGTGAATGAATGATGTTCCCAGAGCCCGGTAAGAACTAGAGATGTGGAGGAGGGGCTGCCCAGCTAGAGATGTAGCCCCTGCCAGATTGGCAGCAGCTAAGCAAGACAGGAACAGATGAAGAAACACCCCATCCTCTCTCTCCTCTTTGCTTGTCTCTGATCCATGCCCCTCCTTGGCCAAAGCCAAGCAAGGGAACCCAGATAAATTGAATCCATTTGTAGCCCAGTCTTCCAGAGCACAGAGCAGGTGATAAATGGAGAATAATCAGCACAGATGTTGTCTTCTAGCAGCTGGAACTCAGGCTGGTCTTGCTCCTGTTGACCTAGAGGTCAATCAGATTTAGAGTTTATGCTTGGAATTTAACTACCACTTATACTATTATGCCTAAGGAAAAAAATGTGGATTTTGAAACAACCAACTAAGTAATAAACTTGGGAACACAATTCACTAGGGCAACGGAGCCTGCCTTTAGAGTGAATGAGTGGGTGAGTTGTTTTTATTATTAATAAGCACAGCACAGCCTACTCAGAAAAAGAAAACTCCTATAATCTTATCTGGCTACCTATAAATCAAATTATGGAGCATTTTGGTGCTATCCATAGTATCCTCACAAAATATATGGGACCAGTATTTGGCAAATTTGATTTCTAGTTTCTTTCAAACCAATTACAGAGAAAATGTAGCTACAACTTTTTTTCTGAGGCAAAAAGCTTTAAGTCTTTGAATTCTAGTTTCCATCCTGCTCTGAACAGTTGTTGTGTGAGAATGTCCATTTCTGACTCATTTTACTCTGCACCCAGAGTAATACAGAATTGCACCCAGCTGATTTTTAAAAAAATTTTATTGAAGTATAATTGATTTACAAAGTTGTGTTGATTTCTGCTGTACAGCAAAGTGACTCAGTTATACATATATATATTCTTTTTCATATTCTTTTCCATTATGGTTTATCACAGGATATTGAATATAGTTCCCTGTGCTATACAGTAAGACCTTGCCGCTTGTCCATCCTATATATACTAGTTTGCATTGCTACTCCCAAACTCCCAGTCCTTCCCTCCCTACCCAACCCTTGGCAACCACAAGTCTGTTCTCTATGTCTTTGAGTCTGTTTCTGTTTCAGAGATATGTTCATTTGTGTCATATTTTAGATTCTGCATATAAGTGATGTCATATGGTATTTGTCTTTGACTTACTTCACTTGGTATGGTAATCTCTAGGTCCATCCATGTTGCTGCAAATGGCATTATTTCATTCTTGTTTTATGGCTGAGTAATATTTGTACCCAGCTCATTTTAAGGATATTGGTCATGGAGTTTTCGTAAGGTTTTACAGACATATGCTGGGGGAAAAATAAGAAGTGAGAAGCAAGCCTTCCTGAAAGATGATAATCCTGCTTGGGGAAAAAAGTCATTTCATCTTTATAACTCTAGCAGTCGGAGCTGGAGCTGGGTTGTATGGCTGGGGAGAATCACAATATTAATACACAGCTTCTCTCTAGAAATCTTTATTTTAGAGTACGACTTGAACACTGCGACAGCTATGTTGAATGTCTAAATAGGAGCAGAAAGGTCTTAGGACAGAGAAGCAGCTGCCCAATTTGCTGTATCTTTGTTAATTAAGTGCTAGATCTGTGAATGGAGCGTCATAGTAGCAAACAGCAACCTCATTTTCAATTCATTTTTCTCTTTGCTTAAAATGTTCTAAATATTGGAAACAAAAACTACCAATATTTAATTGGAATGTCCCCCCTGTGTCTACTCTGCATTGTGTAACAAGAAAGCATAACATATACTTACTGTGTTTATTGATTAGTTTATGCTTAGAAAGTAATAGAATGCTAGTTTAAGAGAGGCTGCATTTTATCTTCCCTCTGTGTAGAAAATGTAGAAAAGAGTCAAATTGCTCTAAGCTCTCAAATGCTTGAAACACAGAGGCTTGTAAGGAAAATCAAATCTGCCTCTGATTTCCTTGTGTTCTGAGATTCCACAGACAGAAAATTCTCTCCTAAAGGAACTACATACCACCTGGCACACATCCTGAGAGAAGCAAAGCAGGGTGGATGGTAGAATGAAATATAAGCTCAGCGGAAGAACACTTGGAAAGCCACTTCATAACAATAAAGATCTTAATTAAATCACCCAGGACCTTATTCCATAATGATATGCACCAGGTGTTTCTGCTTCCATTTAATCAGCTCAGCATTGTTTCTCTTTTAGAAATGACACGTACTGTTGGGGTGTATCCAGCTGAAACACACATCAACATAAAGTACAATGCTTTTAAAATGTGTTGTCACTCTCTCTCTCTCCCCATGTATATATAAATATATATATATATAAATATATATGTATATATATATATAGCCTCATTTCTTTCACTGTCTGTGGACTGACCTTAATGGGTCACCCAGGATGAGGAATGAAGTAGAAATAAGGCAGTTCCATGTTTATAGACACAAAAACACTGTAACTGTAGCTTTATGGAAACTAAGCTTAAGAAATGCAAGGCATTCACTGGTTTCTCTCAGAAGTCTCTCAGATATAGGAGAAATATGTGTGAGCTTTGGGCTTTCATTTATCCAAATATGAGGAATTTATTTGCTAGAGTCAACCGACTGATAGTGGATGGAAAAGATTAGTGCAGGTCCTATTTGGCAGGCGTCTCGGCAGAAACCCATATGCTCTATGACATTGATTATAATTATTTTTCCATCATTCCCAGGTTACGTTCTTAGCAGGAATGTGAGCCAACTCTTTCCCTAAGAAGGCTCCTGCTGTGAAACCATCTTTGGCAATGAATCTTTAACAAAAGATCAGGAACTTGACATTTATTTTTAAGCATGAGAAGAAAATTTGTGCAATGTTGGAAGCAAATATGGGATAGGAAGAGCTTCTAACCAGTTGCAGGAGTAGCAGTGGAACAGGAAGAAATGTTATATGACAGGCCAGTGGCTTTACTTTTGTGAAATAGCAACTAATGACTAGGTATGGAATATGTAGACTAAGTATATAATGTTAAGCTGTAATGTCTCTCTTTTTTTGTTTTTGAGAAAAACCTACCTAAATTCTTTTTTTTTTCTTTTTTAATATTTATTTATTTAAGGACTTCCCTGGTGGTGCAGTGGTTAAGACTCCGAGCTCCCAATGCAGCGGGCCTGGGTTCGATCCCTGGTCAGGGAACTAGATCCCACATGCATGCCACAACTAAGAGTTCGAATGTCACAACTAAGGAGCCCACCTGCCACAACTAAGACCCGGGGCAACCAAATAAATAAATAAATAAATATTTAAAATTATTTATTTATTTATTTGGTTGCCCCGGGTCTTAGTTGCGGCACTCGGGATCTTCATTGCAGCATGCGGGATCTTTAGTTGTGGCGTGTAGGATCTAATTCCCTGACCAGGGATCGAACCCAGGCCCCTGCATTGAGAGCACAGAGTCTTAACCCCTGGACCACCAGGGAAGTCCCTTTAAAGTCTTTTTAAAGTAGAAGATGTGGAGGCAATGTGTTTGTTATTTTGGATCAGGTGTGTCTTCATGATTTTATATTCAACTGATCATCAAGGAGATTGTTAGGACACTGGTTGTAAGAGAAATTTAGGATGATATATTAAGAAACAGGAAGAACAATCATTTTCATTCTAATTGACTAGATCAACAGAGATTAAAAAAACTTTTTTTCAGAAAGAGCATGTGCATTACAATTTGTGAATTCATTCATCTGAGTTGGGGGGTGAGTTCTTGGTGAAAAGGTTAAATAAAGTACTTTGGATGCTTCCACGAGGTGAGAATTTTTCATCCTCACGCTGTCCACCTACAGTAAGGAAATATCTTCAAAATTAATTTAAAAAGCAACAGAGGCAGAAAATGGCATGGCTGTCAGAAAATTACCAAATTAAACATAAAAGAGTGTCAGCTTCTCTCTTAAAGGATGGTTATTTCTATTTCATGGTTTAGTGCACTGTAATGATTAGTTTCTCCATTAAAATCAAATGCAGAATATAATTAAGTAAATCCTTCAGGTTACATGTCTTTTAAATTTATTTATTTTTTTTGGCTGTGTTGGGTCTTCGTTTTCTATGCGAGGGCTTCCTCTAGTTGCGGCGAGCGGGGGCCACTCTTCATCGCGGTGCGCGGGCCTCTCACTGTCGCGGCCTCTCTTGTGGCGGAGCACAAGCTCCAGACGCGCAGGCTCAGTAGCTGTGGCTCACGGGCCCAGTTGCTCCGCGGCATGTGGGATCTTCCCGGACCACGGCTCGAACCCGTGTCCCCCGCATTGGCAGGCAGACTCTCAACCACTGCGCCACCAGGGAAGCCCCTACATGTCTTTTAAAATTCCAGTAGCTGAAGGGCTCACCAGAGGAAGTAATAAGTACTTTAATAAATGTCCTGTACCATAAATTTAGTTCAGATGTGACAAAGTCAGCATAAACCTCATCATAGACAGTTTATAAGCACTGGACTGGTAAGTGTTTTTTGGCTTTCTTGTTTTTGATGAGTTAGAATTTTCTAACCTTTTGGATAAAGTTCCTAATGGTATTCTTTCTACCTTTATGAAAACCTTAGCCCAGGTAGATGTGTACATGCTTATACACGAGAATGAGATCAAATGAAAAGTGTTGATTTTAAAAGGAAACCACATATTATTGAAAACTGAAATGTATCACAGTAACGGACCTGTGAATGCTACATCAAAACTCATTGTGAAAAAAAAAACAAAAACAAACAAACAAAAAAAACTCATTGTGGAGGATAAATTACCCACCCTGTAATAGAGTTTTTAAATATGGAAAATGTATACTGTTCCTCATGTCTTAACATGTAGGCTTACATTTGGTTACATAATCACAATTCAATTTCCATCTCACTTTTTTTTTTTTTAATTATTTTATTTTTGGCTGTGCTGGGTCTTCGTTGCTGTGTGCGGGCTTTCTCTAGTTGTGGCGAGCAGGGGCTACTCTTCCTTGCGCTGCGCGGGCTTCCATTGTGGTGGCTTCTCTTTGTTGCGGAGCATGGGCTTCAGGCACGCAGGCTTCAGTAGTTGTGGCTCACAGGCTCAGTAGTTGTGGCTCACGGGCTCTAGAGCGCAGGCTCAGTAGTTGTGGCGCACGGGCTTAGTTGCTCCGTGGCATGTGGGATCTTCCCGGACCAGGGCTCGAACCCGTGCCCCCTGCATTGGCAGGCGGATGCTTAACCACTGTGCCACCAGGGAAGCCCTCCATCTCACTTTTGATGGTCATTATCATATCAATACAAAATCACATTTCTAGAAACCATTACCATTACTTGTACTTGCATTGTTTCTTTTAAAAACCTTCTTGGTTTGGCGTAGGTGGAGATGTCAGTGGTAATGGGAAAAAGATAATAACAGTTCTCTACTGCTAGGCAAATGAACATATCCACCAGGATGAAGGAAAGCTAAAGAATTCCCATTCATAGTCTGCCTTATCTCTTCATTAGTATAACAGCTAACATTCACCAGATGTGCAAGGGTGTCTGCTAAACATTTTACATGCATTATCTCATTTAATTCTCATAAAAATCTTAAATATTTTATATATTTAAGCCCCCCCACAATCCATTGAGAGAGGTAATAATAACCTCATTTTATACTGAGAAAACTGAAGCTTAGAGAGTTTAAGTTATTTGCCCAAAATCACGCAGGGAGGAAGTCATCTCTTGTAACCATCTGTGTCAGCTGTGTCTTCCAGGAAGCTAAGAGTGCAAGGAGTTGATTTGGGTAAAATGCCTGTGAAATAAAAAATAGGGAGGAAGCAGAATGAGATAAGGAAAGCCTTTGGGCAATGATTCAAACCTGACACTTGTGAAAGAAAAGTGGGGAGGAAACAGGATTGAACAAGGAGTGACTCGGAACTCAGTGCAGATGTGACAAAGTTTTGACCAACTCAGTGGGATGCTCTGGAGTGAAGGTTGCCAATTAGAGGAGATCCACGTTGGGCAGAAATAGTTCAGGCCCTAGTTAAACAACTATGTTCAGTTATTGTCTAGGGGAGATTCAGGAAGAGTGTGGCCTCAGCTCAAAAACTGAGGTACAGGACTTCCCTGGTGGCACAGTGGTTAAGAATCCGCCTGCCAATGCAGGGGACACGGGTTCGAGCCCTGGTCTGGGAAGATCCCACATGCCGCGGAGCAGCTAGGCCCGTGCGCCACAACTACTGAGCCCGCGTGCCACAACTACTGAAGCCCGCACACCTAGAGCCCATGCTCCACAACAAGAGAAGCCACAGCAATGAGAAGCCCATGCACCGCAACGAAGAGTAGCCCCTGCTCACCGCAAATAGAGAAAGCCCGTGTGCAGCAATGAGACCAAACACAGACAAAAATAAATAAATTAATTAATTAATTTAAAAAAAAAAACAAAAAAGAAAACTGAGGTACATTCTGAAGATGCTGCAGCCGGATGCTGTCAAGCCAATTGCTCTCCTAGCAGCTGGCTGGATGGAAGTACCTTCTGGAAGGGAGATCCAAGTGGTGCATCTTTCTGACGGCCACAGTCTACGCCCTGGCACCATGCAGACCCACTTCTTTTTTTTTTTTTTTTTTAATTAGATTTTATTTTATTATTTTTTAAATTTTTATTTATTTATTTATTTATTTTTGGCTGTGTTGGGTCTTCGTTTCTGTGCGAGGGCTTTCTCTAGTTGCGGTGAGCGGGGGCCACTCCTTATTGCGGTGTGCAGGCCTCTCACTGTCGCGGCCTCTCTTGTTGCGGAGCACAAGCTCCAGACGCGCAGGCTCAGTAGTTGTGGCTCACGGGCTTAGTTGCTCCGCGGCATGTGGGATCTTCATAGACCAGGGCCCGAACCCGTGTCCCCTGCATTGGCAGGCAGATTCTCAACCACTGTGCCACCAGGGAAGCCTCCCACTTCTTCTTTCACATTTGGGAGCAGCTCCTCCAGGGTTCCAGTGCACCTTTCTTCTTGCAGAGAAACTTAGAAGAGGGATGTTAGTGGGATAAACTATAGTCCTTATCACTTAAGTTGGTCTTGGGGCCACAACCGGTACTCATGCTTTCCTCTCTCCACTAACCATTCTAAATTTACTTGCCCTTAGCTCTCATCTCTATTTGTTTCAGCAACTTACCTGGGGGTGGAACACAACCTTCATTTCTGAGGGGTCTGACCCAGTGGTAATCATACCTTTCTCAGGCTGAGGTTGCTGTAATTGTCCGTATACATTCTTAGTTGGGAAAGGGAGTACCATAAAGCACCCAAATGGGTCACCCGAGTTCAGTACATATTCTTCCTTGCCCCTATTTTGTAACAACAGCCCTCCTCCTCCTACTAATCAGAGCCATTACCCTTGCCAAGAGGGTGACTGTTCCTCTTGCCTGCTTGTCCGTGGACGCAAGGAACTAAAAGTGCCCAAGAAGGAGCCATAGCTTGTAGATCAAATGGAGCTCTTGCTGGTTCTCCATTCATGACTTTTTATTAGGGCAACTGATCTCAGCCTCCGGCTTCTTGCTTTCTTTTTTTTAATTTTTTTTTATTTTTGGCTGTGTTGGGTCTTCATTACTGTGCGGGGGCTTTCTCTAGTTGTGGCGAGCAGGGGCTACACTTCGTTGCGCTGCACGGGCTTCTCCTTGCGGTGGCTTCTCTTGTTGCGGAGCACGGGCTCTAGGTGCACGGGCTTCAGTAGTTGTGGCACACGGGCTCAGTAGTTGTGGCTCACGGGCTCTAGAGCACAGGCTCAGTAGTTGTGGCGCACGGGCTTAGTTGCTCCGCGGCATGTGGGATCTTCCCAGACCAGGGCTCGAACCCGTGTCCCCTGCATTGGCAGGCGGATTCTTAACCACTGCGCCACCAGGGAAGTCCCTTCTTGCTTTCTTTTGACTATATATTAAGCAATAACCACATTAGGTGTCCATCTATTTTGCGCCTTGGGATGCCCCTTGGGATGTCATATTCTTTTTTTTTTTTTTTTTCGGTACCCCTGGGTGGGCTCGAGGGAGATGTCATATTCTCTCTCTTATTTATTTATATTTTTGGCCGTGCCTTGCAGCTTGTGGGATCTTAGTTCCCTAAGCAGGGACTGAACCTGGGCCCTCGGCAGTGAAAGTGCAGGGTCCCAACCGCTGGACCATCAGGGAATTCCCGGGATGTCATATTCTATTGACCATCTCCACAGTTCTCTTTGGATCAAGCCCCCTTGGCTGCTGTTCTGCTGGTCATTACAGTAAATGTGACCCCCCGGATCCTGGTGGTTAAGTGCTGCCCCCTGACCTCTAGTGCTTCAGGGCCCCATGAGGCCCATTTCTATCAGTAAGCCAAGCTCTGTGACAATCTCTCTTACTGGCAGCCTTAGCCGTCTCTGAACTTCTTACTGTTCTGGTGTCCCTCTCTCTACCATATTCCTGAAGGCTTTGGCAAATGAAGTGTATGTGGGGTTCGATCTGGTTCAATCCATGGCCTATGTGTGTAACATAATCTGCTGCTGGGTCTTTCGGCCTCACATAAAATACCTATTCCAACATGCCTACCTCCCTCAGCTTCTTCTTCTGTTTTTGAAGACACTGTACAGTTTATTTAATTAATTAATTAATTAATTTATTTAGGTTGCGCCGGGTCTTAGTTGCGGCAGGCACATTCCTTAGTTGCACTTCTTGGGCTCATTAGTTGTGGCTCGGCGGCTCCTTAGCTGTGGCATGCATGTGGGATCCCAGTCCCTGACTAGGTATCGAACCCACATCCCCTGCATTGGAAGGCGGATTCTTTACCACTGGACCACCAGGGAAGTTCTCCTCTCTCAGCTTCTTTATTCCTTCTTCTGCCATCTGTCAGGGCAATGCAGACATTTTGACTTCACTGAGAGTGGACGTACTTCGAAGAGTCACCTCAGCAGTGAGTTTTCCCCTTCCTCTGAGGCCCTTGCCAAGGGTTCAATCCCATATGCTGGGAGGATAAGGATATAGGATTTCAAGAAATTTTTTTCACCAGTGTTATGTTCTGGGACCCTTAGTCACACACCCTCAAAATACAGTCCCACCAGTACTCTGGCTCCTACTGGGACATGCTGGCTTGTTTTTGCAGCTCTGTTGGGAGATAGTCCCTTTTCTCTCTTCTCACACCCAGCTGAATTATGCTGCAACTTAACATAGTTGTGGACCTTTCAGCCAGGAGAGGAGGCGAGGCAGATGCTGAGAGAGATCCCTGTTTTCTTGTGAGGCTGAGGCTTCTACAGTGTCTTTTTACCCCTGGGAGTGCTCGTTCTAAGTAGGGAGGGGAGCACCTCTGCAGTCTCTGAGGGTTCGGCAGAGTCAAGGGAGTCAAAACAGTCAGGGGGATACTCCAGATCTTCTCATCTCATGTGTCAGGGTCCCAGGTTTCATATACCAGGGCCCTGACCATAACAGACCATAACATGGCACAACAGACTCAGCTTCAATCATGTTAGAAGCTCTTCAACTCGGGAATTCCCTGGCAGTCCCTGGCAGGGACTTCCCTGGCAGTCCAGTGGTTAGGACACAGGTTCAATCCCTGGTGAGGGAACTAAGATCCTGCAAGCCACATGGTGCGGCCAAAAAAAAAAAAAGAAAGAAAGAAAGAAAATGGGGACTTCCCTGGTGGTCCAGTGGCTAAGACTTGTGCTCCCACTGCAGGGGGCCCGAGTTCAATCCATGGTCAAGGAACTAGATCCTGCACACCACAACTAAAGATCTGGCAGGGCGCAACTAAGACCTGGCACAGACAAATAAATAAATATTTTTAAAAAAGAAAGAAAGAAAGAAAGAAAAAGAGGGACTTCCCTGGTGGTGCAGTGGTTAAGAATCCTCCTGCCAATGCAGGGGACACGGATTCAAGCCCTGGTCCGGGAAGATCCCACACGCCATGGAGCAACAAAGCCCGTGCGCCACAACTACTGAGCCTGCGCTCTAGAGCGCACGAGCCACAACTACTGAGCCCATGCTCTACAACTTCTGAAGCCCACGCACCTAGAGCCTGTACTCCGCAACAAGAGAAGCCACCGCAATGAGCAGCATGCACACCACAAGGAAGAGTAACCCCCACTTGCCGCAGCTAGAGAAAGCCCATGTGCAGCAACGAAGACCCAACGCTGCCAGAAATAAATAAATAATAAATAAATAAATAAATTTTTTAAAAAAGGAAAATATTTGTGAATGAATCAATGGACAAAGGATTGATCTCCAAAATATATAAACAGTTCATGCAGTTCAATATCAAAAAAACAAACAACCCAATCAAAAAATGGGCAGAAGACCTAAATAGACATTTCTCCAAAGAGGACATACAGATGGCCAAGAAGCACATGAAAAGCTGCTCAACATCACTAATTATTAGAGAAATGCAAATCAAAACTACAATGAGGTATCACCTCACACCAGTTAGAATGGGCATCATCAGAAAATCGACAAACAACAAATGCTGGAGAGGGTGTGGAGAAAAGGGAACCCTCTTGCACTGTTGGTGGGAATGTAAATTGATACAGCCACTATAGAGAACACTATGGAGGTTCCTTAAAAAACTAAAAATAGAACTACCATATGAACCAGCAAGCCCACTCCTGGGCATATACCCAAAGAAAACCATAATTCAAAAAGACACATGCACCCCAATGTTCATTGCAGCACTATTTACAATAGCCAGGTCATGGAAGCAACTTAAATGCCCATCAACAGATGAATGGATAAAGAAGTTGTGGTACATATATACAATGGAATATTACTCAGCCATAAAGAGGAACGAAATTGGGTCATTTGTAGAGACGTGGATGAATCTAGAGACTGTCATACAGAGCAAAGTAAGTCAGAAAGAGAAAAACAAATATTGCATATTAACGCTTATATATGGAACCTAGAAAAATGGTACAGATGAACCGGTTTGCAGGGCAGAAATTGAGACAGAGTTGTAGAGAACAAATGTATGGACACCAAGGGGGGAAAGCGGTGGGGGGTGGTGGTGGTGGTGGGATGAATTGGGCGATTGGGATTGACATGTATACACTGATGTGTATAAAAGTGATGACTAATAAGAACCTGCTGTATAAAACAATAAATAAAATAAAATTCAAAAATTCAAAAGAAAAAAAGAAAGCTCTTCAACTCTAATGATTAAATCTGCAGTTTGGTCTTCAGCTTTTGCTGCTCCCCCCCTTGGCGGAATAAGGGCCTCTTTATAAGCTACAAAGGGAATGAGAAGCGTTCTTTTCTTCTGCTTGGAGCTCTAAGGACCTTAACCTGCCACTGCTGGTCACCATCTTCCTACCATGAAATGAAAGTGTACCTGAGAATAAAGCCAGCACAGAGGGAGAAGAAGCAGAGACATTAATAGACCTGTGGTCCTGATAACATCACCGAAGCCCCTGACTCCAGATACGCCTGAAGTCAGCATATTCCTGGACTTTTTTAGTTACATAAGCCAATACATACCTTTTTCTTCTTTTAGATCATTGAAGCTGGGTTTTCTATCACTTGGAAATAACTAACTTCTGACAGTCATTCATTTAGTCAGTCAATCAGTCAGAACATTTTCAGCATTTCAGACGTTGTTCCAGTGTAGGAATATAGCAACTCTCTATAAAACAGAGAAACTCAGAAACAACAGAAAACAGGCAACTGTCTGTTGGCCTGGAACTTACATTCTTGTGGGAAGAACAGAAGAAGAAGAAAAAAGTAAATATATAGACATACGTCGACTAGTGATAAGCTTTGTGTGGGAAAAATGAAGCTCTGTAAGGGGAAGGACATGTTATAGGGGACACAGCTTCACTGATATGGTGACTTTGAGCAGAGACCTAAGATACGTTGAAGGAGAGAGCCATGAGAGAAGCAGTAGGAGGGTTCCAGGAAGAGGAAACGGCAAGTTCAAAGGTCCCAAGGAGGAAGTTTGCTTGCAGAGCAATGAGGCCAGTGTTGGGAGTGTGGTGAGCAAGGAGGTGTGGGTAGAGGATGAAGTCAGAGAAGTATCAGGTTCAAACCATCCAGCCCTCACCAGCTGTTGGAGCTTTGTGGTTTTACATCATGTGTGATGGGAATCCATTGGAGGGTTTTAAGAAAAGGAATGACATGGGCTAGCATATTTTCAAAGAATTAATTTGGGTGTTGAATGGAGGGGGCAAGGGCAGACGCATGGAATCTCGGTAGGAGATTGCAGTAATCCAGATTAGAGATGATGGTGGTTTAGGGAGGGGTAGTGAAGGGGACATGGAGAAGTGGACGGACGTGGGGTATATTCTGAACGTAGAGCAGATGGGATTTGTTCATGAATTGGATGTGAGGATGGAAAAAAAGAGATGAGTCAAGAATGACTCTAACGTTTGTGGCCTGAGCAACTGGAAGTTTGGGATAAAATTGCAGTCTTTTTTTAATTAAGTCTGAGATGCCTGAGATACCCAAGGTCTGCTGCCGAGACATTCAGGGTAGAGGCATAGAATAGAGATAGACATTTGGGAGCCATCAGTCATATATGGTATATATACATATATTTTTTTGGCCGTGCCGCCTGCCTTGCGGGATCTTATTTCCCCCAACAGGGATTGAACCCGTGCCCCCTGCAGTGGAAGCGTGGAGTCTTAACCACCAGACTGCCAGGGAGGTCCCAGTGCATAGATGGTATTTAAAGCTGTGAAACTGAATGAAACACGAGTATAGACAGAGAAGAGATATGACAGCTGAGTCGTGGGACATTCCCGTGTTCAGAGCTCAGAGAGATGAGGAGGAACCAGTAATGAAGAAGGAACGGCTATTGCAGCAGCTGCTTTTGTATACCCGGGAGAAAATGGTTTAAGGAGGAAGTGATCAACTGTAGGAAGGTACAAAAGGTACTGATTGCTGGGACAAGGAAAATGGGTGCCTGAAATTTATTACTGGATTGAGCAATGTGGAGCTTTTAGCACTTACTGCAGTCTTGCATACTATCAATTGACATTTGTTTATTTTTTATCTCCTCCCATTTAGATGTAACCTCTGCAACATTTTGTTTTGTTCACTACTACATTCCTAGTGCCTAATAGTGCCTGGTATATGGTAAACGCTCAACAAATATTTCTCAATAAGTATCTCTTGAAGAGGGAAATGTGAAAAACAAGAAAAACTTGCATTTTCTCTATTCCTCTTTGTACATAGATAGCTTGCATTTTATATTTCGACAGAGGAAGTAATGGTATAGCATTAGATTTTGAATTATGTTGAAAATTTGGCAAGGGATTTAACCTCACTAAGCTTTTATTTGCTTATTGATAAAAGGAGAGGGATAATAATATGTTTGAGAATGTACCCCCAAAAATGTCCCGTAAGTACTCAATTAATGCTTTGTAAATCTGAAGGGGTCACATGGACCAGAACACAGTGACATGCAAATTTATTTTAGATAAATAAGTTGTTTGACATGGGAAGTTTCATTTATTTGAGGAGTCTGAAAAAAGGAAATGTTGCTAGTAGGTTGCATGTCCAACAAAAAGCATTTGCGTGTGTCTCAGGATGAGATAAGGGTCATAATACATTGAGATTAGTCTTGCTATTATGGTTGTTTAACACTGAAATCTAATAGCTTTGATGCTTTTTATTTTTATTTTTTGTACTTTTGTCTTGTAGATTCTATAGTTCAAGTACCATTACACTATAGATCTATGATGGGTAGACTTTGGTAAGGCCACTTCCTCTAGACCTACACCTTTCCCTAGATTGCCCAGATCTGGATCTTAAAGAAGGCACAGAGTTGGCTAGAGCAGATGCCAAGGCTCGGAAAAACTGCAAATTCATTGTGATCTAAGCATTAACCTTAAAAGGTTAACTAGGAAGTTCTTAAAGGATCTTGTAGGTTTAAAGTAAGTAAAGATTATATTTTAAAAGAGATTGGCCTTTAGCAGGGGAAAAATGTGCTGAGTGAAGAGGAGGGATAACAAGTCAGAGTTAAGTTCTTCTGGATTATCACTTAAGCAGGCTGGGCAAGCAGCCAAATCTCTTGGGTTAATATTTCTTTTCCCTTGTTGTCCAGGATTAGGCAACAACATAGCCTTCTGTCATTTTGCATTTCTTTGTCTGTTAAACAAGTCAACAGGTGATAACCTGAAGTCCCTTTGGACCCAGAATATTTGGCCAACACCGTACCCTTAGTAGATGCCCAGAATGGATGACATTTTGGTATTGATGTATTGATACTGGACATCTTGGGGTGGCGATGACTGAAGTTCTGGTTCTTTGGAAATTAGTGCTAATGGACAGGTACTAGCCATTACAAGATGCTAAGAACTTGAAAGACAAATTATTTGGAGAAAACCTCCAAGGGTAAACTTCCAAATGGGGACAAAGTTTGTATTAGCATGCCAAGTCTTCTACCTCTCTTGATAATACTACCTTTTGCTGTGAAATGTGGGTTATTAGTAATAGGCGAAGAGAGACTGACTCAGAAAGGATGTCAAAATGTGGCAATAAGAAAAAAGATTTTTAAGACTTAGTGTTCCCTTCATGGAAATGGCTCAAAGCATCACATTGTGGATTCCATTTTTGTACTTGGGCTTCATAAGGGCAGTAACATCTCCTAAGTTACTAAATCTCACTGGTCTTTGTCATTATTATTACCTCATTTATTTAACACTTCCTAATATTAGGCATTGTGTTAACTGTTTTACATATAGTATTCATTTACTTCTCACAGAAAAACGTTATGAGATCGGCACTATTAACATTCTCACTTCATACAAGGAAAACTGAGGCTTAATCCCAGTATCAGTAAGACCTTTGTGATGTGCAGCATCTGGATAGTGGGAAATAAGTGACTAGCTGAGGTGCTAAGAAGGAAAAACAAACACAGTTAAGAGCAATTTAATAAAGGCTAGAGTGTAGTTATCATGGAATAAGAGCATGCAGAGCTCAGAAAAGTGCTTTCCCAATGTTTCCAGGGCTCTTTTTTTTTGGAGATTAATTTTATTTATTTATTTTTTATTAATTAATTAATTAATTAATTAATTAATTATATATTTTTTTTGGCTGTGTTGGGTCTTCGTTTCTGTGCGAGGGCTTTCTCCAGTTGTGGCGAGTGGGGGCCACTCTTCATCGCGGTGCGCGGGCCTCTCACTGTCGCGGCCTCTCTTGTTGCGGAGCACAGGCTCCAGACGCGCAGGCTCAGTAGTTGTGGCTCACGGGCCTAGTCGCTCCGCGGCATGTGGGATCTTCCCAGACCAGGGCTCGAACCCGTGTCCCCTGCATTGGCAGGCAGATTCTCAACCACTGCGCCACCAGGGAAGCCCTCCAGGGCTCTTATGAAAAGAAACATGTACATTAGATTAAAAATTTTTTTTATTGGAGTATAGTTGATTTACAATGTTGTGTTAGTTTCAGGTGTACAGCAAAGTGCTTCAGTTATATCTGTATATATATACACATATTTTTTGTACATATATGTATATGTTCTTTTTCAGATTCTTTTCCATTATAGGTTATTACAAGATAATGAGTAGAGTTCCCTGTGCTATACAGTAGGTCCTTGTTAGTTATCTATTTTATATATAGTAGTGTGTATGTCAATCCCAAACTTCTAATTTATGCCTCCCCCCCCGACATTAGATTTTTTATTCATTCACATTTTGCTTCTTTCTGTGAGGTGGACCCTGTATTGGGACTGGGAATATGATAATGAACAAATGCAGTTTGCAGGCTATTGAAAGACAGATAATTCAAATAATGGTATTAATAATATAAGTGCTATAATACAGAGCAATGTTTCCAAGACTTTTCTGAAGGAATCCCCTGGGTGACTTGTTAAATATACAGATTATCAGCCTTCTCCCATAGAAATTCTGAGGTCCTAGATTATGCTTTTTAACAAGCACCATAGTTGAGTCTTAGATTCAGGAAAGTTTGGGTGTGTGCCCAAGTATTTTGAGTGATCAGAGGTGGGGTGTCTTCCCAGCCTGGGGCGTTAAGGATGGCTTCACAGAAGAGATGGCAACTGAAGAGGAGGTGTGGGGTAAGGGGGTATTCCATCCCTCAGCAAGGGGACCCATGTGTTCCAAGGTATGGAAGTGAGAGCAAGCACTAACCTATCTAGGACGCTGGCAGCAATTAGACACCACTGGACCACAAAAGACAGAAAGGGAAATAGCAAAGGGTAAGACGGGGGAGAAAGTGGAGTCCAGATTATGAGGATCCTGGAATGCCATGTGAAGAAATTTAGATTTTAAGAGATGATTTTTAGACTGCCTCAGCCTTTATATACTTTACATTTTTATATTATTTGTGTTCATATTGCATCTATAATAATTGGATATTATATATTGTTTATAAAATAGTTGCACAGTGTTTGTATATGTATGTATTAATATTAGATACCATTCACCTAATATTTATATATTATTCGAGTAGGATATATTATTACATTTATAGCTTTTCTATGTAGTGAAATTCATTCATTTTTAATTTTCCTTAGACAAGACTTGGTGGTGCATGACAGAGGAATGAGAGACTTGTTTGTTTGGTCCTCAGCAGAAGAGTCAGGCTGCTGGGAGCAGATGTGGTCAGATTAGGGGAGGGAACCAACATGAGAGAACCAAGATAGAGAGGCGGGCTTCACAGGGAAAGGTCTGGGAAAGACTGGAGTAGCATCTCCTCCCTCTTGAGAGCTTCTGTGTTCAAACCAAAAGAGAATTTTCGACTTTGCTTTTATAAGACTGGGTGTTTTCTATATGAAACCAGATCTAAACATTTAGGTATAAAATACTGAAATCCAAAAGTGCTTTTAAAAATGTATATTTGATCACTAAGGATAAGGAACCCTCTATATTAATTCCAAGGACTATTACATGCTCAGATGTCCCCTGCTCCAGGGAATCCTTCTCTGCCTTCTTTCCTCTGTCTTGCCCTAGTTCAGGCGCCTCTCCTCCGGGCTTCTGTAATATCCTGCGTGGGCCTAACCATATCGCACATGCATATTATATCCTTATTTGTTTATATGTTTATTATTGCATATTACATGCTTATTTGTCTGTCTTTGTATCCATAGGGATGAGCAAAGGCACAAAATGAGTTAGTGTTTTTGTTTTTTTTTTAATTTATTTATTTTATTTATTTATTTTTGGCTGAGTTGGGTCTTCGTTGCTGCCCGCGGGCCCTCTCCAGTTACGGCGAGCAGGGGCCACTCCTCCCTGCGGTGCGCCGGCCTCTCACTGTGGTGGCCTCTCTTGTTGCGGAGCACGGGCTCTAGGCATGTGGGCCTCAGTAACTGTAGCACGTGGGCTCAGTAGCTGCGGCTCACAGGCTCTAGAGCGCAGGCTCAGTAGTTGTGGCGCACGGGCTTAGCTGCTCCGTGGCATGCGGGATCCTCCCGGACCAGGGCTCGAACCCACATCCCCTGCATTGGCAGGCGGGCCCCCAACCACTGCGTCACCAGGGAAGCCCGAGTTAGTGTTTTTTTGAATGAAAGAAAAAGAGATTGAATGAGAGAGAGAGAGAAAGAATACTGTGTTTATTCTTTGAAACCATATTATTATCAGGACTTTTGACTACTCTGAACTGAATTGATGAATAAATGCTTTTTCTCAACAACTTAGGGAAGCCTGTATTTGATGTGGTTTAAAAGCACAGATAGCAGCTCCTCTGTTAGTATGAATTTGTGCAGTAATTTCAGAAC
This sequence comes from Balaenoptera physalus, assembly GCF_965194825.1. Taxonomy (NCBI): domain Eukaryota; kingdom Metazoa; phylum Chordata; class Mammalia; order Artiodactyla; family Balaenopteridae; genus Balaenoptera; species Balaenoptera physalus. The sequence continues at coordinate 40,135,975 of NC_138901.1, forward strand.
TAGGGTTGGTATATAGCACATTTAAGCCACACTGCTCACAGATCACATATAATGTTATGTATGTTTTAAGGAGGACATTTCAAGTCAGAAGTTCTAAAGGAGAGAAAGGCAAAAAATTAATATTGCCTTCTAGAATTTTAACCCACTTATGATTTTTGCTAAGAACAATTTTCGCTCAAAACCCATTAGATTTATATGTAACATATATAAAAACTCCAGAACAGAAAGCTATTATTTTGTATTTCACATTATCAATTCTCTCATTTTAGATGGGAAACATTTAAAAATAGTTTCCATTTCATCTTTAATTTGGTTTAGCCCTGATTTTTTAGACTGGCTCAGTATCCTGTGATTATTGTATCAACACAATGAAATATTTCAAAACAACCCTTCTTTTGTAAAACAATTAGATTTATAGAAAAAGAACCCATGCTTTTTTCTTTTGTTGGGTCACTTCAAATTTTCATTATTGAAAACTTTCCATTTACTTTTAATGGTTACAAATCTATTATTTTAAAATAATTTTTCTAGAAAAAACCAATTATTTTACGATTATTACTTTAAAATAAAGCCTTGGGTTAAAAACTTATTTGGATATTTGTGACAACTGAAACATACAACATGTGACATGAAAATGGCAGGCTTCAGAAAAGATTGGCTTTGGTGAAGAGATATCATGCTGAATGTGGACATGTGTTCTCTATAAGAACAATATGTATTAGAAGGTACTGTTATCTATACAAATCTTAATTGAGTGGAGAATTGTACATCTGTCCAATGAATTTTTGTGAAAAAGTTAATTCATTTTAGGAAAAGAAGTAAAATTACTAAACAGAAAAAAATATTTGGAAAAAAAAAAAACCCTGTGAGTCCATTAGCAATTTGGATTCAGGCAATTTATCCAAGGAAATAGTTGTTTCCACTTATGAAATCAGGGCAAAATGTTGATAGTTTTCATTTTCTCTTGTTGGACCATCTCATTTAGAATCATGGATGATTGAAATAAAACAGATTCTTAGACATCATCTGGGTCAGGGATTCCCGACACTTATTGTGCATCAGAATTACCTGAGAAGGAATTCCCTGGCAGTCTAGTGGTTACAACTCTGCGCTTCCACTGCTGGGGGCAGGGTTCAATCCCTGGTCGGGGAACTAAGATCCCACAAGCCGAGGCATGGCCAAAAAAAAAAAAAACCTGAGAAGCTTTAAAAAATGCCCATATGCAAGCCGCAACACTTTGCCTCCCATCTCCCAACCATCAGACTCAACTGCTCTGGCATGGGGCAAAGCATCAATATGAGTGTGTGTGTGTGTTAAAATAGACAAAATATGAAATTCACCATCTTAACCATTTTTAAGTGTGCAGTTCAGTGGCATTAAGTATATTCACATTGTTATGCAACTACCACCACCATCCACCTCCAGAACTTTTTCATCTTCCCAAACAGAAACTCTGTACCCATTAAAAACTAACTCCGCATTCCCTCCACCTCCTAGCTCTTGGTAATCACCATCCTACTTGCTGTCTTTATGAATTTGACTATGCTAGGTATCTCATATAAGTGGAATCATGCAATATTTATCATTTTGTATCTGGCTTAGTTTAGTTCACTTAGCATAATGTCTTCAAGGTTCATCCACATGGTAGCATGTATCAGAATGCATTCCTTTTCAAGCTGGTAGCATCAGTAGTTTTAAAAGCTCCCCAGGGTTGGACCTCCCTGGTGGTGCAGTGGTTATAAATCTGCCTGCCAATGCAGGGAACACGGGTTCGAGCCCTGACCCGGGAAGATCCCACATGCTGCAGAGCAACTAAAGCCGTGAGCCACAACTACTGAGCCTGTGTGCCACAACTACTGAAGCCTGTGCACCCAGAGCCCGTGCTCCAAAACAAGAGAAGCCACTGCAATGAGAAGTCCGCGCACCGCAAAGAAGAGTAGCCCCGGCTCGCCGCAACTAGTGAAAGCCCGGGCAGCAACGACGACCCAATGCAGACAAAAATAAATAAATAAATAAATTTATTTTTAAAAAAGCTCCCCAGGGTTTTCCCTGGTGGCGCAGTGGTTGAGAATCCGCCTGCCAATGCAGGGGACATGGGTTTGATCCCTGGTCCAGGAAGATCCCACATGCCGTGGAGCAACTAAGCCCACAAGCCACAACTACCGAGCCCAAGTGCCAAAACTATTGAAGCCCATGCGCCTAGAGCCCATGCTCTGCAACAAAGAGAAGCCACCGCAATGAGAAGCCTGCGCACCACAACGAAGAGTAGCCCCTGCTCGCCGCAACTAGAGAAAGCCCACGCGCAGCAACAAAGACCCAATGCAGCCAAAATAAATAAATAAATAATAATAAAATAAAATTGAAAAAAAAAAGCTCGTCAGGTGATTCTAATGTGCAACCAGAGCTGAGACCCACTCATTTCATCCAACTCCTTCCTTATATTCAGAGGAGAAAATAGAGGTTCAGAGAGAGGAAGTGACATTCACTTGTCCTCTCATTCAGCACGTACTTTCTGCCCATCTACCATGTTCCAGGCACTGTGCTGGGTACACTTAATCTCACACAAGGCCGAATAAATTGGGACTCACATCTAATTTGAACTCTTGGAAGCTTCACAGGTTGCCCTGTTATAATACACCCTTTCCTTGTGTTTGAAAAACTTCAAACTTCAACAACAGTAAAATAGTATTTTAGACTCTGGGGCTATTTGGGGAACCAATTTTTAATATGCTTTTATCTAGAGTTCTATTTAGAATCATTTTACTTTCTCTAATTATAATCAAAGTTGAATATAGTAATCATGAATCGAGCCAAACTATTAATTTAGTTGAGAATAGCTGATTTACAGTAACTTTAAGTTTACCCTCTAGACCAAGAACTACCTGGTAAATAAAAAAATAAGAGAAAAGCCTTAAAATGCTATTTCTCTAAAAGATGGGTGGGAAACCTCCAGCCTTCAATTTGATTTCATCTGGCCATAGGAAAAATCCAAAGAATTTATGCCTAAGGCCATGAAATTATAACCTTATTTTACAGTATATAATAGCTGTGCCCTTAAAATGTACTTTTGTGTAATAAAAATCCTCCAAGAGTCTAAAAAATAACTTAAAAAAAGCAAACAAAAGGAACATGTCATATTTCTTTAAAGACAAAATAATAAATTCATTTTACTTATATAAATTTTTTATTTTGGTAAACTATGCTTGACATAAAATTTACCATTTTAACCGTTTTTGTGTTCAATTCAGTGGCAATAAGTACATTCACAGTGTTGTGTAACAATCACCAGTATCTATTTTCAGAACTTTTTATCATCCCAAATAGAAACTCTGTACCCATTAAACATTAACTCCCTTTCCCCTCTCCCCTAGTTCCTGGTAACATCTTTTATACTTTGTGTCTATTAATTTGCCTATTCTAGGTACCTCTGATAAATGGAATCATAAAATATTTGTTCTTTGTTTCTGGTTTATTGCACTTAGCATAATGCTCTCAAGACTCATCCATGTTGCAGCACATGTCAGAATTTTATTCCTTTTTAAGGCTAAATAATATTCCATTGCATGTATATACATTTTGTTTATCCATTCATTTGTTCATAGACATCTGGCTTGTTTCTACTTTTTGGCTATTGTGAATAATGCTGCTATGAATGTGGGTATACAAATATCTGTTCAAATCCCTGCTTTCAATTCTTTGGGTATATACCTAAAAGTGAAATTGCCGGATCATATGGTAATTCTGTGTTTAATTTTTTGAGGAACTGCCTTACTATTTTCCATAGTAACTGCACAATTTTACATTCCCACTAGCAGTGCACAAGGGTTCCAATTTCTCAAATACTCTCCAACTTAAGTAAAATTTTAACCTGTATTTATATAACCCTTGATATTAAGAAGTTTCTAACCACCTCATCTTTAATTATTCTGCATTTCCAGGTTGCATGGTTGTTTTTCAGCCCAACATAAATGTTCAGATTCTTATTCTTCTATCCCACACATCTACCTTCTCTGAATACAAAAGCAATATGTACTCATTCAAAACCTACAATTCATATAATCCATATTTCTCCAGGTTTCACCAAGCTGAGAGTACTGATGTGGCCACATTAACAATAGTATCTGAAATTTTACTGCCTCTTGTTCCCAGGCAAATCTGCCTTCCTCCTAATCTGCCCTGTTTGAGGTGTTCCTGAAAGTCCTCAAGAAACCCCTACATGAGCTGGGGTATAGTCACTGATGTAATTCCTTGGGAAGCCACTGGAGGGCAGCAGCTCATGCCCACCCCTTACCCCAGTCCTGGAGTAAGTCCCAGTCAGGCCAACTGCATTTCTTTTTCTTTCTTTCTTTCTTTTTAAGGTTGATAATTGAGAAGTATGGTCCTTTTTAAAAATATATATATGTATTTATTTATTTGGCTGTGGCAGGTCTTAGTTGCGGCTCATGGGCTTCTCTCTAGTTGTGGCATGGGCCCTAGAGTGCACAGGCTCTAGAGCACACAGGCTCAGTTGTCCCGCAGCATGTGGATCTTAGTTCCCCCACCAGGGACCGAACCCGCGTGCCCAGCTTTGGAAGGCGGATTCTTTTTTTTTTTTTAATAAATGTATTTATATTTTATTTATTTATTTTTGGCTTCGTTGGGTCTTCGTTACTGCTCATGGGCTTTCTCTAGTTGTGGCGAGTGGGGCCTACACTATGTTGCGGTGCACGGGCTTCTTATTGTGGTGGCTTCTCTTGTTGCGGAGCACGGGCTCTAGGCACGCGGGCTTCAGTAGTTGTGGCTCACGGGCTCTAGAGTGCAGGCTCAGTAGTTGTGGCACACAAGCTTAGCTGCTCCACAGCATGTGGGATCTTCCCAGACCAGGGATTGAACCCCTGTCCCCTGCACTGGCTGGCAGATTCTTAACCACTGTGCCACCAGGGAAGTCCCCCAACTGCATTTCTGGATGAGCAAACTCTCAAAGTGCTGCACGGCAATTACTATAAAGAAACAGGGGAATATCCGTCTCCCATACTCTTGGTCACACTTTGTCACCTGGGTTTCTAGAGTCCCATGTGGAAACTCAAGCACAAGTCTGAATCCAAGATTAACAACTAATGGAGGGGACTTCCCTGGTGGCGCAGTGGTTAAGAATCTGCCTGCCAATGCAGGGGACACGGGTTCAAGCCCTGGTCCAGGAAGATCCCACATGCCGTGGAGCAACTAAGCCCATGTGCCACAACTACTGAGCCTGCACTCTAGAGTCTGCGAGCCACAACTACTGAGCCTGCGTGCTGTAACTCCTGAAGCTCATGCACCTAGAACCCATGCTCCACAACAAGAGAAGCCACCGCAATGAGAAGCCCGCGCACCACAAAGAAGAGTAGCTCCCGCTCGCCGCGAGTAGAGAAAGCCTGCGTGCAGCAACGAAGACCCAACACAGCCAAAAATAAATAAATAAAATAAATAAATTTTTAAAAAAGCAAAAACAACAACAACTGATGGAGAAAGTGGAAAAAAAAATTTACCCCTGACAGCTGATAACTGGCCATAGTGTTCCCCTATTGAAGATAAACAGTTTCAAAGAGTAACAATTATCACACAATAATGGCGGAAAAAGACCACACCATAATCATATCTAAACACAGACAGAAATAAGGGCATTAAGCCACCACAGAAATACCCAAACACTCTCCTATTCTAGCTACATGAATGAATTACCTACCTACTTCCTAGGTAAAAATTAAGATCCCCAATCACTGAATTGCCCCTGCTTCTGGACAGAACTCAAATCTAGAACAAACCCTTGTTTCTTCCTAAATCAACCAGCCCAAGTCCAAATCCTAATAAGACCCTCCTTACTCGTTCTTAACCTAGACACCCCCAGGTCCTGGAGTGTGCATTCCCCCTTGTTGCAGTAGCAAGCTTATAAACCTAACTTCATCTGACAACAGTTGTATTTCTGGTGGCCTTTGATTGGCGAGATTTAAACGTCTGGAGATATTTTAGAGATTTAGGCTGTTGTCCCTATCTGACCACTCTGCTTCCTCATTGCCTTCATCCCCCTTCCTCTCATAAACATTCTCAAGCAAACTGGTGCCTGCAGAATGACTAGGTGTTAGGTGAAAAAAATTTCTTCTGTATTTTCTGAAAATATACAGTGAACGTGGAATACTTCTATAATAAAAAAGAATTATACCTTTAAAATAATAGTACCTAAGAAGATACTCTTTTGCCCACTAATCCACTGGTAGGGAGACTTTGAACACCCCTGTAATCTTCTCCTTGCTTTACACATCAAAATAACTACTATACCCTTTCTCTTTTTATCAGTTTTCTACCCCTTCATTACTCCTCTTTTTTTTTTTTTTTTACTTTTTACTCCCCAAATGCTTATTTTCTTGGCTTAGACACATATATTCACTTCTTTTATTCCAGTCTTCCCTCTGTGAGTTCTAAGGTAGGGCCTGTGAGCTCTTCAATGGATAGCAGCTTCTGGCAGAGATGGCACCACATCTTCCTGCCCAGCTTGGCAAAAATCACTACTTGATCATGGCTCTCCTTCCCATTGACCCTGAGCAGGGTCTTGAAATGCTGCACAACACAGCACTCTTTGTCGCTACAACTGGCATACTGGGGCTGACCTTCTCGATGAAAATGGTTTATCATCTCCTGACACAGGTAACAATCTTGACAACTAAATTCCTCCTTTTCATAATTTGTGATCACGTCACCCAGACTGGGGTAATACTTACTCTTGAACAGCCTTTCAAGAAAACGATATTGGAAGGGTGATATTTAAACTACTTAGGTTTGAAGGACAAATTGTTCATTTTTCTTGTTCTCTAAACTACTGATTTTAATGAGGAACGTGTAAGAAGTGCTGTTAATTACGAATAGATCTATCTTATCCAATATGAGACCTTTATGTAATAATAAACTATTTTCCTTTATTAAATCTTTTACTTCCTAAATCTTTAATAAATAAATTTTTACATATTGAGTACCCCCCTCAATTCATCTCAACCAATGAGATTTTTAGCTTCTACAACTACATTTAATATTTCAGAGTCATGCATATCCTTTTTTATGTTTCTCTAAATAAATTCAAATTGGAGCATTTATAACTTGTAAAAACTTTAGTTCTGAAAAATACACGTCCCAGATCAGCCCAAAGGAACACATAAGAGCCATTTTCGTTTTTAGTACAGAACTCCGTACAATGTGACCATCAGAGACAGTCTTATATTTTCTTGTTCCTACTGGCATTATGTATTTTTTATGACTGAAAAGCTTACCAGTTCTCAGTGTGGGGCCCAGATGAAAATCTTTGCAAGTTCAGAGAATGCAAATTTATTGTAAGTAAAAGACTGCAGACACAAATGGAAAAATATTAGTAAGATCAGTGTTCCCAGTTGCATTCCTGAGGCATATCTTGATTCTGATCAAAAGGCCTAAAGGTTTTTTGAGAGGTAGAGGAAGGGGGAAAAAGAAACCTGTTTTGCCTTTTCTTTTTATTTAATGGCTAATTAATATATCTGTTAGTACTTAATTTGTATATAATCAAAGTAAACATTTATCTTAGGCTTTCCATGTGCCATGCCCTCTTTTAAGAGTTTCACGTGTATTAACTTGTTTACTCCTTAAACAACCCTAAGAGATCAGTACTATTCTTATGCCTGTTTTGCAAATGTATAAACTGAGCCACAGAGAGATTAATAAATTACCAATGTTGCCCACTAAGTCAGTGGTAAAGCCAATATTAAATTCCAGAGGTCACAGTCGTGACCTCTTCTCTACTGGATAGAACCCCCTGAGATAGTCACCGGGCCCTCACCCTCTCCCCTGATCCAAGCTGGGCCATCCTAGGCCAGTTGAACACTCCCTCCCCATAATTCCTGTCTCAAGTCACGGGAAAAAAAGGGTGCAAATGTTTGGAGTCTGTGCATCCTGGTTGAGGGGATATCCTGACAGACCACCTGTGCCATGAACTTTTCCTCAATTCTAGTCCCTGACCCTCCAGATCTGCCCTGTTTCCAGCTTGGATCCAAGTTGGCTTTGCCAGCCTTCCCATGGATTCTGTCAGCTTGTCACCTAACGTCCAATAAATTCCCTTCTGCTTGAGTTGCCAGAATGAGTTTCTATTTCTTGCAACCAAAGAATGTGAATGGATCCCATTGGAAGTTAGGGAAGATGTTTATTTCTTTAGATTTTCTCTGCGGCACTAGTGCTGTCCCAAGGGAGGTATGTATTTCATCACTGAGAAGGGCTAGCCCTGCAGTTCAGCTGCCTAAATTCCCTCCTAGGCCCATCACTTACTAGTCTCTCATCTGTAAAATGGAGCTAATAGTAGTACCTGTCTCAAAGAGTTGTTGTGAAGATTAAATGTGAGAAACATATAAAGTGCTTGGAAGGGTATTTGGCATATACTTAGCATCCAATAAATATTACCTTTTCTATTACCATCCTCTGTATTTCTAGTCAATTAAAATCATTCCAGTTATAAATGCAATATACAGCAATAATTTTAATTCAACATTAAAATTTAATCCTCCATGTATAAGTTCTCACATTTGTAAGTAAGGTATTAACTTAATTTAAAAATCTTCTCCAGAGAGAAAATTTCTGAATAAATCTATGTTTATGAAAAGATGCGCTTTGGGTTCTGCAACAGTCTCTCATTTTAATACATATTTTGTCTACTAGAATATCTCTTCTTATTTTAGCTATTGCCTGAGAGACAATGCCGTGAATACATTAATTTTTCATATAAGGAGGTGAATGTCTGTAAAGAAACATTGTAACAAATCTTTATTCTTGCTGAGAAGATAATCTTAAAATCTGTATAGATAAAGCCACTTCAGTTTATTTTGTATAATTAACGAAATTTAAAAATATGAGTTCTGGGACTGCCCTGGTGGTCCAGTGGTTAAGACTCCATGTTCCCAATGCAGGGTGCCTGGGTTTGATCCCTGGTCAGGGGACTAGATCCCGTGTGCCACAACTAAGACCCAGCGCAGCCAAATAAATAAATAAATAAATATTTAAAAATATAATAAGAGTTCTGAGTAAAATTTATAACATTTTTTTTTCTGAGAAAGTTGAATTCTCTCTGGATTTTTTTTTGGTGTAACTATGGTAGATGAGTGATTGTCAACTTTGTGAATTAACTAAGTGAGAAACATATATTATTTTTTTCTATTGACCTAAATTATCTTAATTGGCTCCATTGAACTCATTAGATAAATATTCAACCCCCAAATTGGCTTTCCTGTTTAAAAGATCAAAGTATGCACTGAGAATGTTTTCTGATAAAAATGCAATTCCATCTAAGATAGAGGCAGCTAGCTATTAAATACCATACCATCAAAGTTAAGCTATCACTGCATGTAATTGCTTTTAAAATGAAAATTAAAGTTTCAATTATGGAACAAAATATGAATAGGTGAAAAAGAAAGTTCTCTTCAGGAAAAACAGAGGCGAAAAACAAATAAACAGGACAAAGACATTTAGAGGCATAGAGATACTTCTAGAAGCAAAAGAAAACATCAAAAATAAAACTATTAAAAACATTCTCAGAGAGATAAAGGAGGATACACACTCATGAAATAATAAAGAGCCCATGGAAATTGAAAACATTGTAGCAAGAGCAAAAATTTTAATAAATAATTTGGAAGAAAAAGTTGAGGAATCTTCCAGAAAGAAGAAAAAAAACCCAAAAGATGGAAATTGGAGAGAAGAAAAGAAAAGTATAGGATCACTGCAGAACATCCAATTTCTACCTAAAATGTGAACACCTCCAAGGCAAGGATTTTTTATGTTTTGTGTATTGCCTAGAACAAAACCAGACACAGGTTAGGTCCTCAATATATATATATTTTAATGAAAAGGGTTCAAGAAATAAGAACGGGGAAAGTAGAAAGGAGCAAATTATCAAAGAAAATTCTCAGCATAATTTCCAGAGTGAAAAAGATCCACTTAGCATAAGGAATGGGGAAAGACCCACATCAAGATACATGATTGTGAAACTTTGGAACATCAGAGACAAAACTTCCAGAGAGGAGGAAAAAAAACCATGCAAAAGATCAAGAATCGGAGCTGCTTTGAACTTCCCAAGAGCAAAGCAGGAACTGTGTCAGACACCAGTTAGGAGTCATCATCATATGATTTTTATACATTCTTTCAAATGTCCTATGATACAGAGAAACCTATTTCATTCATGCCCAATGACAGAGAGCAATCTACTTTAATATCATGTAAAATTAGTCCCTATTTGCAAGTAACTAAATTGAACTAAATTCTTTCAAAATTTTGTCACCAAAGATGAAAGGCAAGTTCACGTCTTAAGTTTTGTGGCTTGATATAATTCTGTGGTGCCAAATTAAAATTAAACCCGTTAAATATTCAGTCTATCGAATGTGCCCTCATTGTATGCAATTGCAACAAGTAGAAAATGGAGGCAAAAAGTGGAAATTATACAACACAGAATTGATTCTCAAATGTTCATTAGTAAAGTAAAAAAACTAATAATGCTTATCTCTGGTTAGTATTCATGTGGTGACCAGGGCTAGTGATAGTGCCGCGAGGCTCCACATGTCTGGATTGTTGATTTTTGAATGTCCAGACCCTTTCAGTTGTAAATGATAGAACCTCAACTCAATCTAATTTTAGCAATGAAGAGAATGTTCCAGGAAATAGAAAGTCCAAGGAGTGGGTCCTGCTTCTAGCATAACTGGATCTAAGGGTGCAAATCGCATCATTAGATCTCTCCTTCTACCTTTCTCTTTGCATCTTTCCCTCTTGCTTCTATTTTTCTCTGTGTGGCTGCATTTTCAGGCAGGCTGTCTCCACATGGGACCAAAGGTAGCCACCAAACAGCCCAGGCTTACATTATTCACACAACTAGCATTCCAAAGATAAGAGTGCAACTTTTGCTGCCCCAGCATTTGCATCAGTCTTTGGAAAGAACTTACGTTATGTCACTTGCTCCCTCCTGGACCGAGTGTGTGTCTAGGAGAATTAAGTACTCTGATTGGGCAGCGTGGTTCATAAACCCATGCAACTGACAGACCCACCAGAATCCCATAGAGCGGAAAGGAGAGAGCTTTCAAAAGGAAAGAATGGGAGAAGATTCCTCCATACCCACCACCCCAAAAGTAACAGATGACCACTTACATGAGATTTTCCCCTAGGAGTCAAAATTCTTCATGCTATAGGAGACTAAATAAAACTCAATGGTTTTATGAAGAGCATACTTGAGAAAATTGTCACCTTGAAGTGATGGATGGCTTAATTAGAATTTAAAAAAGAAAAAAACTCAACCCACAATATTATCCAAATTACTGGAGGTATAACATCCTTGGTTTCTAGGAGATATGTAAAAGATTTGCTTGTATTTTTAATTTGTAAGTAAATGGTGCCAGGTTTCTAGTTTGAAACCGAAGCCACATCTTTATCCATAGAACTTCACACAGAGAGGCACATCTTGGGAGATGAATACAAATCTCAAACTATTCCTGTTCAAACGTGCCCCAAAATTGTACCTAATATTTGCTGGTCATGATATTCTCACAGCCCTGGGTTCTTCAAATCAGATGTGGACTCTTACTCTTTTTAAAAATATCTGCCGTCTACTAGTTTAATACAGCTCCGGAACTTGATCTGACCAAAACACATTCTATTAAACTTGCATAGTAAATCATATTCTCTTGTATCTGTCAGAACCTGCCTGACTTCCAACTTCTATATCCTCCTTCTCCCCACAGATACCAACTATCTAGCCCATAAAATAAACCCCAGCTTCTGGAAGGCATCCTGCCCATTGCCCAGGGACTTGGCACACAAAGTTGTACTCACTGCTAGACTAGCTCTGAACTCATGCTTCAGTAACTGGGCTTCTGACTTGTCTCCAAGAGAACACTTTCTGGTTATCAGTTCTAGTAACTACATCTCTGTCTGTTTCCTGTGCCAGAATCCCTGACTTAGAAACCTACTGAAAATCACATTCTCTCTAGACCTGGAGGGTCTGCCTTGTTCTTTTTTTTTTTTTTTTTTTTTAACATCTTTATTGCAGTATAATTGCTTTACAATGGTGTGTTAGTTTCTGCTGTATAACAAAGTGAATCAGCTATGCATATACATATATCCCCATATCCCCTCCCTCTCGCGTCTCCCTCCCACCCTCCCTATCCCACCCCTCTAGTTGGTCACAAAGCACCGAACTGATCTCCCTGTGTTATGCAGCTGCTTCCCACTAGCTATCTATTTTACATTTGGTAGTGTATATATGTCCATGCCACTCTCTCACTTCGTCCCAGCTTACCCTTCCCCCTCCCCGTGTCCTCAAGTCCATTCTCTATATCTGAGTCTGCCTTGTTCTTATCACTCCTCATTCTTCTCATACCAGGGACTGAAGGTATGCACTGTTGATCTGAAACAAATAGACTGCCAGATATTTCTTCAGCAAAGATGGGCTTATTCAGAATCAGCAGGGAATTGCAATTCAGGGTCTACAACCCTGGTGAGCCACATGCAAGTCCCCACACAGCCAGGGAAGAGAATGCTTTTATAGGAAGGTGGGAGGGCTGTGGTAAACAAAGAGCCCATAATTTTTCATTGGCTGAGTCCTTGCCAGGAAAGGAGTCTTTCTTCCTCCTGTTGAGCTCTGCTATCAGCACAGGATGTGAGAATCTCCGCATTCTGGCCTCCCAACTCAATTGAGATTTCTGTTTATTAAGTTTTTACAGCACCATAACCTCAGCCTGAATACCTGACAGATAGGTGACTGTCAATATTTGGAGATCTATGTAGAGAAACCTTAGACATCTACCATCTGATGCTTTGTGACCGCCTAGAGGGGTGGGATGGGGAGGGTGGGAGGGAGATGCGAGAGGGAGGGGATATGGGGATATATGTATACGTATAGCTGATTCACTTTGTTATACAGTAGAAACTAACACAACATTGTAAAGCAATTATACTCCAACAAGGATGTTTTTTTAAAAAAATCTGCCACCTGAGACCTTCCAGCTTCTTTGCGTTGGGCCCATGCTTTCCTGGATTGTAGCCTGCTGTCTCTTACTGAGCCTTCCAGAGGTAGATTTAGTCTCAGCCTCTGTTGCTCTGTCTTTCCCTTTCTATGCCTATTTTACCATCGTGGGGGGAACCCGCTTACAGCCCTTCTCTATACGTCTGAGGAGAGCAAGATTATTTCCTATCCTGCTGCAATTTTCTCAATATCCTGAGTTTCACTTCATGAAAAAGTTACTCTTTAAGAAGAGTAATTTAATTGGGTGCTTGGAGAAGAAGCCCAAGCTGGATTGTAGGAATTTTTATACTTCTTTTGTGCTACACTCATAAAAATAATTTGTCCTTAACTTCCCTTACCATTCTGGATTTTGTTGTTTTTGTCTCTCCAGCATCTTTAGCATTGGGGAACTGACCCTTCCCGTTTCATAGGACTGAGTCACAGAACTCTGACAGTCTTTGTCTCAAGGGTTAACCCATGGCCAGGACCTGGCCATGATCTAACCAGGATCAGTCCCTTCCCCTGATTGGCCAGCCAGAGAGACCTTCCCTAGGATTTGACGTATTCAAGTTTGGAGAGAAAAGTGGGGTAGTTGTGCTGTGATGTAGCCTGGGGCTACTGGAGCTGTCTTACCCACCATGTAGAAAAAGGCTGAAGTCACCAAGAATGAAGAGATGAAGCCAAGATATGAAGATACAAAGTCAGAGAATAAAGTCAAGCCAAGTAGAGATGAGAAACGAGAGATGGAAACTTCTAACACACACTCCTGTTTTTCCCAGTATGTGAACCAGCTAGCCGCTTTTTTTTTTGGCTTTAGCTAGTTTGAGTTGAATTTTTGTCTTTATAATTAAGAGTCCCAACTAACAGAACTCTATTTCAAGATATTCACATATCTAACCAAAACCCATCTGCTGGAGGTCTGGGAGCTAATCTCTCCCCTATCTTCCCTTTCAAGTTCTAACCCAGTGGAAAGGAGATGTAGGGAGAGTTTTTTCCTTATAAATTGTGTTGGGAATTCCCTGGCGGTCCAGTGGTTAGGACTCTGGGCTTTCACTGCCATGGGCCTGGGTTTGATCCCTGGTCAGGGATCAAAGATCCTAAGATCCTGCAAGCCACATTGTATGGCCAAAAATAATAATAATAATAATAATAAACTGTGTGAATGTAATTTGGCTTTAGCCTGAGGCTAAATTAGGGCTAATCTCAATTCCCCACTGATCTAGGCCTGTCAACCCATCTTTAGGGAGAGTTGGGTCTGCAAGGAAGACACTCCCTCAACCAGTGGTGCTTAGGGTCATGACCTGCTTCACAAATCCTGTCACCTGCAGAACAGACAGCATAACACCCACAGTTAATAGTGAAGCCTCTGGACTCCCCTTTTCAGTGCAGAGTTCCTGCTTCCAATGGCTTGTCTTGATGTCACTAATTACATAAGTCACTCTTACTTGATGGTGCAGAAAAGGATGGTGCTCTCAGGGAATCAATTTCTACAGAAGTTTTTCTTCTTCTGGAGTGTGAAGGAGAGTCACTCCCCTTCTTGGGTCCTTCTGTCCCTTCCTTAGCACCTTGCCCTAGCTCCTCCCATGTTATTCATAGTACTTTACCCACAGGGGTTGGCATAAGGCTCAGGATGGAACAATCAGAGCTCGTCTCTTGACTCTCTGAACAGAATTACAACCGTCTATGCCCCCTTCCTCAGAGAATGCCACCTTCAAAATCATTCTCCTTCCTCAGGGCCTTCATACAAGCTGTACCTTCAAATGGAATGCTTTTCCCTGCCATCTCATTTGACTAGCTTTTTGTCTTTCTTTAAGCCTCTGATGAAATAAAATTCGTATTTTACGGCAAGACAAAAATTTAAGCATAAAATTTTTCTCTGCCCGTTTAGGCCTCCTCCCTCCCCTTTAATGTGTGTTGTGCATTCACGTTTACCAGACCTCCTTAGGAGATAACATTCCCTCTTAATCTTGTAAAGGGTCATGATGACCCATTACTTGCTTTGTACATGCAGATCTGGATCGTGTAAACTGACAATATGTCATTTGATGTATAACTTTTTGTCTCAAAAGTGTGTAACTGTGCTTTGACCTCTAATGGGTGGAACAGTCCTCAGAGCTTTCTAAAAGACTGTCTCCCAGGTTATAATCCTCAGGTTGGCTCGAATAAAATTTTCCATTCTTTTCTTTTTTTTTTTTTTTTTTTTAATTTATGGCTGTGTTGGGTCTTCGTTTCTGTGCGAGGGCTTTCTCTAGTTGCGGCAAGCGGGGGCCACTCTTCATCGCAGTGCGCGGGCTTCTCATTATCGGGGCCTCTCTTGTTGCAGAGCACAGGCTCCAGACGCGCAGGCTCAGTAATTGTGGCTCACGGGCCCAGTTGCTCCGCGGCATGTGGGATCTTCCCAGACCAGGGCTCGAACCCGTGTCCCCTGCATTGGCAGGCAGACTCTCAACCACTGCGCCACCGGGGAAGCCCCTCCATTCTTTTCTTAGATCGACTATTGGTTAACTTTTTGGTCAATGCCTCAAATATGGCTTCCTCAGCTTAAAGATTAGCCCCTCAGAGAGGTTTTCCCTGACAGTTCTATTGAAGCTAAGACCCTCCTTATGATCTCCATCTCAGCCCCTTATTTTACAACGAAAAGAAATGATCACTATGTTTTACATATAAACTGATGTAAGAAAATAGAATATATTTACTGCTAAAAATGAGATGAAGAAGTACATTGACATATCTTTTAAAAATACACTATAAAAGAAAAATGGTCCCAAACCTGGATGGGGAAGAAATTAGCATTCCTAATAAAATGCTTAAGGAGTTTTCTAAAATTTAACTGGTTAGAACTTATTCTAGAAAAACCAGTCACCTATCAGTTTAACTGAGTAGAGTGACCTAAATGAACATTCTTTTATATTCGATCTAAAAATGATTAACCTATTTTCCTATAAAATAAATAACATCTTATAGTATCTTTACTTGCTATATTTGTTCATAACTTGTTTCTGGTCTTTTCCTTGCACTAGACCATAAACTGTGAAACTGTAAGCTCCAATAGGACAGAGACCAGGTTTTATTACTTATCTCCAGGAAAAATTAGCACAGTACCTGGTAAATAGTGGGAGTTGCCATGATATTTGTTAAATTAATCAGTAATAAGTGAGTGAGTGAAATTTAAATGTGTGCCCATTTATAGAGTAGATACATTTAAATAAAAATTAGTGTGAATCTCCTCTTTTCTTGTGGTGGGATTCAGGACAAGTGACCCCAAAATGTGGCACCTTGGCTTTTGAATATTTTAAACTGAAGGGGTTTGAGAAAAACGGCAGAAGCAGTAAGGTCACACTGACCTTCCCCTTGCCCTTCTCCCCTGAAACTTGTCGTAAAACCCTCAGGTAGGAGATGCCCTCCTGAAACGGAGCAGGACCCTATGGTCCTTGCCCCCCACGTCCTCCACTTGCCTTTTGTCTGTGGAAAAACTTTAGCCAAAGAATAAGTTTAATCAGAGAAATGAGAAAATGCAGAAGCAAATAAAAACAGTCTAACAAGACTAAATAATAATAGTTTAGTCATTAAGCATAGTCAAGGACCTTCTCAAGGGCTATAGATAATATTCTGAGCCATATCCTGTGAGTTGTTTTACAGTTACTGAAACATCCACCAGGTGGAAGAAGTTAACTACGTGATGACCAGACTGTAGCCATGACATAAGCTGCCACAATTCCGAGAATTTGCCTCAGAGAAATGGAAACAAACCGACCCTGGAACTGATGATTAACTGTACTTAAAACAATCAAAATGACGCTGGTCAGACCACTGCATGACCAATTTCAAGATGACTGTCAGAGCTGACTGTGGTGGTTCTGCTGTAGCCCCCTCCTTCCGTCTATAAAACTCTTGCCCCCTGATTGTCGGGGGCGAGGGGGAGTCTGCCTTTGGACAGGAGTCCAACCCCTCCGCCCCCCAGTTGCCACATCCAAAATAAAGCAAACTTTCCTTTCCACCAACCTTGCCTATTTATTGGGTTTTGAGCAGGGAGCAGCCGGACCGCACTTTTGGTTACACTCCCTGTACCTGGAGGAAAGGAGCATCCTTACCTCTTGAGACAAAGGGATCTGAAGAAGAATCCTAACAGACAGGACTTGCTAATTTTCCCTCAATTTACGACCCTTACTTCATACTCCTTATCCTATCATATTTCTACACAACTGCCCACACTTCATCAAACCTAGCATAAGTATACACAGGTCTGGTTTTTTTGGGTTTTCATTTCCATATGAAGGTTCCATGTCACACAAAACTTATATTAAATTTGTATTCTTTTCTCTTGTTAATCTGTCTTTGTCAGTTTAATTTTCAGACCCAGCAGGAGACCCTAAGAAGGTTGAGGAAAACTTTTTCCTCCCCTACACTTGTGAAAAATAAACATGAAGAGAAAGGAGTCCCTTTTTCTCTCTCCAACCTGTAACATGAGCATACTTGACATTCCTTGGCCCCTCAGAGGCCACTCTCAAATGTCATCTCATCCAAACAACAGGAATCCCACTGCAAAAATATTGGTGAATAATAATTTTTTACTGAAGGTTTCATGGGAGACAGAGAGGTGGTTATGTAATATACCACAGCAGCATCTTTTTTATTTTTATTTTTTTAAACATCTTTATTGAAGTATAATTGCTTTACAATGGTGTGTTAGTTTCTGCTTTATAACAAAGTGAATCAGTTATACATATACATATGTTCCCATATCTCTTCCCTCTTGCATCTCCCTCCCTTCCACCCTCCCTATCCCACCCCTCTAGGTGGTCACAAAGCACCAAGCTGATCTCCCTGTGCTATGCGGCTGCTTCCCACTAGCTATCTATTTTACATTTGGTAGTGTATATATGTCCATGACACTCTCTCACCCTGTCACATCTCACCCCTCCCCCTCTCCATATCCTCATCTTTTTAAAAAAAAAAAACTGTTAATTTTATATTGGAGTATAGTTGATGAACAATGTTGTGTTAATTTCAGGTGTACAGCAAAGTGATTCAGTTATATATACACATGTATCTATTCTTTTTCAAATTCTTTTCTCATTTAGGTTGTTATATAATACTGAGCAGAGTTCCTTGTGCTATACGGCAGGTCCTTGTTGGTTATCCATATTAAATATAGCAGTGCATACATGTCAATCCCTAACTCCCTAACTATCAGCAGCATCTTTTAAATACCTACCTGAACACTTCTCTCTCCCTGAAGTTTCTCCAGCATCAGCCTCTTGTCTTTCTCATTTCTCTTTCTCAAATCCATTCAACCTCCCTCCCTGTCTTTGTAAATTTATTTATTTATTTATTTATCTATGGCTTCTGTAGTTGTGGTGAGCCGGGCTACTCTTCGTTGCAGTGTGCAGGCTTCTCATTGCGGTGGCTTCTCTTGCCACCCTTGTGGCACATGGGCTTAGTTGCTCCAAGGCATGTGAGATCTTCCCGGACCAGGGCTCGAACCTGTGCCCCCTGAATCGGCAGGCGGATTCTTAACCACTGTGCCACCAGGGAAGTCCCCCCTCCCTGCCTTTGACACTCTCATTTCTCCTTCTTCTTCTCTTTCTCCCCAAGTTCTTTGCCTTTGGGTCTCTTCCCATTTCTAAAGTGGAACAGGTGGCCCTCTTTTGTTTTTGTTTTTTGTCTTATTTTATTTATTTTTATTATTTTTGGCTATGTTGGGTCTTCGTCGCTGCCCACGGGCTTTCTCTAGTTGCGACGAGCGGAGGCTACTCTTCGTTGCGGTGCGCAGGCTTCTCATTGTGGTAGCTTCTCTTGTTGCGGAGCATGGGCTCTAGGCTCACAGGTTTCAGTAGTTGTGGCATGCAGGCTCAGAGTTGTGGTGCACAGGCTTAGTTGCTCTGCAGCATGTGGGACCATCCTGGACCAGGGATCAAACCCGTGTCCCCTGCATTGGTAGGCGGACTCTTAACCACTGCACCACCAGGGAAGTCCCCAAGTGGCCCTCTTTTGACTTCTTCAGTTTACATCCCTACCTCCTCAGTAGGTACTCTGAAGGCTTTCCATCATTAATAGAAGATGGGAGAGAGGAAGGGATGGCAAATAACTGATTCGTTTTCTTTTTCTTTTTCATATTCCTTCTGTTTGAAATTGCAAAAAGTGAGAAATTGAGTGTGCAATACAGTAGAGAAAACAACAAAATATGAAGCCTGCACCTAAGGGATCTGCAGGGACAATCATTTGTACCAAATGGATCGTCAGTTGGGCACTAAAAGGATTAAGTGATTTGTCTTGGCTTTTGTACTTCATTAATGCCAAAATGGCTAGTTTATAAGTCATTAACGTGTCAACAGGTAAGGCTTCTCTGTGTAACTGTTAGGGAACCATTGTCCAAAACTGCCTGCCCTGGCCAGGCATGATAATAACCACTGCGTGAGTTGTCTCACTACAGGAGGTCCGGATAAGAACAGGGAACTGACAAGCTGTTGCCAACCGGAAGAATTTGGGAGGGGTCAAAAGGAAGGAGGAGATGCCAGCCCATAATATGTCCTGCCAACCTCCCAGAAACCCCCCTGCTGGAAACCATTTTGACTGAGAGATGCCCATACCGCCAGGAAGGGCCTTGAATCGGACCAAATATGGGCCCAGGCAAGATGATTGGCCAGAGACAACCGGGAAGGCTATCCCCACTACCAGAAACCCTGAGGCTGCAAGCCACGCGGCAGAACAGTTCTCCTGGGTTCCCTTACCCTGCTGCTCTCCACTTGAGCACCCCACTCCAATAAAGTCTTCTGTGTGTCAGTATGTGTGTCTCCTCAGACAATTCATTTCCAAGTGTCAGACAAGAGCCCACTCTCGGGCCCTGGAAGGGGTTCCCCTTCCAGTAACATAACTTCTAAAAGAATGCATTACAAATAACCTCTGTATGATTAACTCACTTAATCCTTTCTCATTTAAGGTGTCTTTTATTGTCTTTCAGATGCAATTTTTTTCCAATAAAAAAACATATTGCTAAATCCTTCACTGAACTAGTAAGTGCTTGAGATACAATAGGCCTCCTGCACGTCTTCCTTCCTTTTGCCAATGTGGGCTACCAATTACACGAATGTAGGTCTAAGGACACTGGAGAAGAAATTTTCAGACTCAGACCATTCAAACAAATGATTAATGTCCAACCAAGAGCTCATTCTATATGGGACAAAAATAGATGGAATGTGTTATTTGTGGTTCAGCTTGGCTTGCTTTTTTTTGACAGCACAGAACTGATTTCATTTTTATATCCTGCTCTTTTCTCTACAGTGACTTAGAAACATAGGTTATAGAAACTTTCAAAAGAGTTATCTGTTATTTCCAGTGGCCCAAAATGGATATTTAAAAGGGTCTAAAAGCAAAATAGACTGCAGGGGCTTCCCTGGTGGTGCAGTGCTTATGAATCCGCCTGCCAACGCAGGGGATGTGGGTTCGAGCCCTGATCCAGCAAGATCCCACATGCCTCGGAGCAACTAAGCCCCTGTGCCACAACTACAGAGCCTGCACTCTAGAGCCCGTGAGCCACAACTACTGAGCCAGCGTGCCACAACTACTGAAACCCGAGGCCCAGAGCCTGTGCTCCGCAACAAGAGAAGCCACCGCAATGAGAAGCCTGCACACCGCAAGGAAGAGTAGCCCCTGCTCGCCACAACTAGAGAAAGCCCACGTGCAGCAACGAAGACCCAACGAAGCCAAAAATAAATAAATTAATTTTTTTTAAAAAAAGCAAAATAGACTGCAATTCACTGTAGTGCTGTTTTCAGTATAATTTGAATCTTTTTTTTTTGTTAAAGACACACACTTTTTACACTGATTATAAATAAATATATATCTATTGTGAAAATTTATATCATCAGTAATCCCAAACCCCAAAAGTAATGACTATTGACATTTTGGGATATTTTCTTTCAGTCTTTTTTCTACAGATCGGATCAGTTTCAAGGGCATGAGACCTATGCAGTCACAGAGGACTCATGTTCAGAAGGGTCCTACATTTGGCTTAAGACTCTACTGTTCCTATCTTGAAATTATTGATAATTTTTGAACAACAGGTTCTGCATTTTCATTTTGTACTGGATCCTGCAAATTATGTGGCCCATTCTGTCTATAAATGCTTATGCACACGCTGATTGTATATACATATACATATATTACATGCATGTATACAATATATTTATAATCCGTCATTAAAATTCTAGAATTCTTTGCAATTTTTTTCTTTTTAAAAAATTTTTATTGGAGTATAGTTACTTTATTTCATTTTATTTTTATTGGGGTGTAGTTGTTTTACAATGTTGTGTTAGTTTCTACTGTACAGCGAAGTGGAGTTCCTTGTGCTATACAGCAGGTTCTTATTAGTTATCTATTTTATACATATTAGTGTATGTATGTCAATCCCAATCTCCCAATTCATCCCACTGCAATTTTTTGGCCACACCACGCGGCATGCGGGATCTTCGTTCCTCAACCAGGGATCGAACCTGTGCTCCCTGCTGTGGAAGCACAGTCTTAACCACTGAACCACCAGGGAAGTTCCTGCAAATGTTATTTTTAATATTTGAGTAATATTTCATCATATGGAAACATAATCACTTATTTAATTATGTTCCTATTTTTGGTACCTAGATTGTATAAAATTTTATACTGTTATAAATAAAGATGAGGAACATCTTTCTATATTATTTTTAAAATGTATTTCTAATTATTTCCTTAAAATAACATCCCAGAAGTAAAACTGAAGGGATAAACAGATTTGAACATTTTTGGAACTTTGTATTTAAATTGGCAAATAGCTTTCCAGAAAGAATACTATTACCAGAAGAGTGTAAGAAACTCCCTCTTCATATCCTCAACAGCAAAAAATATTATAATTTAAAAATATTTGGGGGACTTCCCTGAAGGCACAGTGGTTAAGAATCCACCTGCCAATGCAGGGGACACAGTTTCGAACCCTGGTCCTGGAAGATCCCACATGCCGTGGAGCAATTAAGCCCGTGAGCCGCTGAGCCTGCGAGCCACAACTACAGAAGCCCGCGCACCTAGAGCCTGTGCTCCGCAACAAAGAGAAGCCACTGCAATGAGAAGCCCGCGCACCGCAACCAAGAGTAACCCCCGCTCCCCGCAACTGGAGAAGGCCTGTGCGCAGCAACGAAGACCCAACGCAGCCAAAAATATAATTAATTAATTAAAAAAAAAAAGAATTGACCACCTAACCTGGTGAAGACCATTCAACTCTTCAATTCTGGGGTCAAATACCTGTCCAGGTTAAGTGAAATCTTATTTGGAGATCTTCATTCTTAGATGTCTTATCAATCAAGATAACCATCAATAATTGAAATCTGCTGTCTCATTCTCTGAGAAGTCTTTCATCTCTACCTAATTTCAACCTGATATTTACCACATGAGAATTCTCCTCTTGAGCCCTCTTGGCCAGGGTCCTTTTTCAGACTTTCCAAGTTCTTCCTCTGGTTAAGGACACTTCAGGTACCCTGCATGGAAATGAGGGCTCACTTTCCAGTATTTGTATCTGACATAGAGAAGGAACATAACTCTGTGCAGCATGTAACTTCGTGAAATCTTCTTGGAGAATAAAGTTTTTCTTCTCTGAATCTCATTCATTTCTGTAGCTTGTATACCTCTTGTAAGCACGAGGAGTAGTCAACAGGCAGTTATATAGAAGGAACTGCCGGCTCTCTGTACTTCATGAAACCTGTTTGGGAAGTAAAACCGAATTAACATCAATTGTATCTCCCAGGGGTACAATGCTCTGTACAATGTGTCCTGCCTATAATTTGCTTGGAGAAAAGTTGTTATCAGAAGTTGTGTCTTGCTCAGAGAAGCCACGATGCTCTACATCTCCCAGGCTACTTCTTTACTCCTTGGCCACAGGCTTGACCCGGAGTTCTAATCCTAAAGAAATGTTCATTCCCTAAATACCCCAGTCACATCTTCTTTCTCTTTCTTCCTGAAGGTTGTCATAGGTGTCTATTCAAAAGAGCACAGAGTTTTGTTTTTTTTTTTTAATAAATTTATTTTATTTATTTATTTATTTTTGGCTGCGTTGGGTCTTCATTGCTGCATGTGGGCTTTCTCTAGTTGCGGCGAGCGGGGGCTACTCTTCACTGCAGTGCACGGGCTTCTCACTGCGGTGGCTTCTCTTGTTGCGGAGCACGGGCTCTAGGCGTGCGGGCTTCAGTAGTTGTGGGTCTCGGGCTCTAGAGCACAGGCTCAGTAGTTGTGACGCACGGGCTTAGTTGCTCCGTGGCATGTGGGATCTTCCCGGATCAGGCCTCGAACCCGTGTCCCCTGCATTGGCAGGCAGATTCTTAACCACTGCGCCACCAGGGAAGCCCCATAGCACAGAGTTTTAAAAAAAACCCTCCCTACTGTGTTTTTTTTCCATAACAATTATTATCATCCAGCGTAATAAATGTTATTTGTTCCCAGGATTTATTGTATGTTTCCTCTCACTAAAATGCACGCTCCCGGACTTCCCTGGTGGTCCAGTGGTTAAGACTCTGAGCTTCCAAAGCAAGGGACGTGGGTTCGATCCCTGGGAACTAAGATCCCACATGCTGCAGGGTGCAGCCAAATAAATAAATAAATAAATAAAATGCATGCTCTCTAATGCAGGAATTTTTGTCTGTTTTATTTACTGTTGTAGTCCTAGTGCTTAGAAAAGTGCATAACACATAGTAGGGGCTTAATAAATATCTGCTGATAAAATTAATGATGCCCAACCTATAGAACAAAGAATATACTGAAGATTAACTATATCGTGTATAGGGTTTAATGCAGTTCGTCATTTCAAATTGTGAAACGAAATTCTCAAAGTTACACACACACACACACACACACACACACACACACACAAAACAACCCACTACTTTGGAAGAGAATGTACACATGTGGAAGAAATGAGGTGCAGAATTAGGGAATTTTGACTAGAAATACCACGGAGGAGTGAGCACTTGGGGACAGGCTAGATATACCTATATATCACACATGCAGCTTGGGCTTGGTTGCTAGAAATAATTGCCCTGAATAATTTCTGGGAGTTTCTGCCATCCATGATCTTCTTGGCTTCACCTGTCCCTGGGGCTCGGCCACTTGGCTTGCTTCCTTGCCAGAGAGGTTTTTAGGAGATACTAGCAGAGTCAGGGTTTTATAACCATGGGAATGGGGCAAGGCAGCCTCCTGAGGGTGAGGAGTGGGGTGCAACAGCAGTTTCAGGAACCTGGTTCCACCTGACTGGACCCAGGCAGGCTCTAGTTTCCCCAGGGGTCTCTTGGAGAAGCAGGTAACTCAGAAATGCATGGGAGATTAATTGTTTGCCCGTTTTTCCTGTCCTTCAACAGATTGTTCTGAGGCCCATACGTCCTCTCCAGAGAGGTCCCAGTCAACCAAGCAACCAGTTGTGTCTCTTTGAGAAGCTATGGCCCTTTCCTCCTTACTCTTCCTTCCCTGGAATTGCACTCAACTCCCCTCTCCACCCGTACCCTATGCGCCATAAAAATGAACTCGCTAAGCTTTGTCTCAGGCTTTGTTTTCTAGAAAACCCAGGCTAGGCCATAAAGAAGAGGGAGTACTTGTCATAATTCAGTTTCAAAAAGATTACACTAAACCATAGACATGTCTTAGCGTTCAAGTCCTTCTGTCATGCTTATGGCAAGGAAAGTATGTTTCAACTTCAAAATAGTTAAAATATTACTATTGTCTACTTTAAAAAAATGCGCAACGTGAGAGTGGCGAGTTAAGTTTTATTTGGGGCCAAATGAGGACTGCAGCCCGGGAGACAGCATTTCAGATAGCTCTGAGAAACGGCTCCAAAGAGGTAGCGGGGGAAGGTCAGTATATATGTGATTTTGGTGAAGGCGGAGTACATGCAATCGAGCACATATTTTTTTTGTACGGGGTTTCTGCCAGTCCCGAGGAGCAGTGGTCACCATAAAGGATTTTAGTGCTTTTCTAGATGTGAGGAGATATAAGAATTGGGCTCATAAAATTAGCTCCTGAAAATATCTATCTGAAGACCTGTTCTGCCAATTTTTCCCAGAGCACAGAGTGCCTCATTTCTGCTCTCCACCTGAACTTCTTTCAGGGGGTGTTGAAAGTCAGCAGCTGCAGCAGCATATGATTTAATCCTTGTAGAGGTAGAAGGCAAGTGCCAATGGCAAGTGCCAGTTTGTAGTTGACACTATCTAGCAAAAGTCAAATAACCATAAAGTAAAAAATTGGTAGAACTTCAAATGAAGACTGAAAGACATGGAGATGAGTTATTGTAGTCAGAAACACTTGTTTAAAATTTATTCATTCACTCAACAAAGAATATAAAGCACTAATCTAGGTGCTGGAGATACAGTAGCAAACAAGACTTATGGACTCTTCTTCCCCAAGGAGCTTAAATACTACTGGAGGAGACAAATGATAGACAAATAAATATTTAATATAATATTTGTCAGATGTAATGTCAGATGGTAATAAATGAAATGAGGAAAAATAAAGAGCAGGGGATGGATAGAGAGTAATGAAATACTCTTTTAGGTATCATGGTCAGGGAAGGCCTCTCTGTGAAGAAAACCTAAGCAGAGACTTTCATGAAGTCAGAGAGGGATGCATGGGAAATTGCAAGGACTGGCACCCAGCTCTGCATTTTCATAAACTATTTGTTAGATTAGCTTTGAACTGAGAACAAATAAACAGAGTAAGGGAAGGAGAAGTTTCTGCCTTTCCTTTTTATCTCAAAATCATCTCTCTAAGCCTGAACCTCTTCTAAATTCCTCTTGGTGGCTAGTTGTTTTTTTTAAATTAATCAACTTATTAGAAGTCGAAGATACTTCACTGCAAGATTGTTTCTAATCTTTTCTAGCCCCGTTATCGCTATTTATTTATGCATCTCATATCCATGTAAAATAATATACACTTTGAAAGCAAAGTCTATATATTTCCGGCATTAGATTTCCTGAAATACCTTGTATGGTGGCCTATCACAGAGTCAGCAAATACTTATTTGTCGAATTTAAATTTTTATTTTTATTACCATAAGTACTACTGGGGACAAAATCATCTGACTTCTTAAAATTCCTAAATCACAAATAAATGTTTAGTTTAGCCTCTTTGAAACTATATTTATGCATGCACTGATTTAAAAAAATAAAATATGTGGTCTTGGACCAGTTTACCTAACCACTCTAAGCCTCGGTGTACTGTAGGGCAAATACAAATAATAATTCTTATTTCACAGAACTTGTTGGTGCAAGAATTAAAAAAGGAACATAAATCATCTAGGATAGGACCAGACACATGGTAGTGTTTAATAAGTTTTTGGTAACCAAGATATAAGGAATTTTCAAGGTTAATCTAGACCAGGTTATTTGATCATGTAAAGAATGTGCTAGTTTTTTGTTAACAGCATTTGTTATTAGTTATTTCCCATAATGAAACCATGATATTCTCACAAGATTCTTTCTTTAATCACCTTTATTGAGGTATAATTTCTATGCAATAAAATTAATCAATTTTCAGCGTATAGTCTTTGAAGAATGCATACAGTTGTGTAATCACCCCCACAAACAATATGTAGAATACTAACATCACTGTCAAAGGTTCCCTTACACCGCCTTTGCAGGAAGTTCCATCCTTCTACCTCCAGACCTGGCAACCACGGATTTGTTTTCGGCCAAAGATACTTTTCATTTATTAAGCAAATAATTATGAAGTCTTTCTATTTGGAAGTCCTTTAGCTAGATACTTCATAGAATACAAAGATAAGTAAGACAGTGTGTGTCCTTAAATAGCTTAAAATCTAGTCTAGTTTTATGTAATTTTGAGATTACTTGTCTACAAATAATGTGGGACTGAATTTTAGTAGTATGCCTACTAAAAAGGAATAGGAAG
Organism: Balaenoptera physalus; assembly: GCF_965194825.1. NCBI lineage: Eukaryota > Metazoa > Chordata > Mammalia > Artiodactyla > Balaenopteridae > Balaenoptera > Balaenoptera physalus. The sequence goes on from NC_138901.1 coordinate 40,162,889, forward strand.
AACAAATATTGCAAATGATTCCCTTACTTTTTAGAACACTGAATGAGAACAGGTACCTTCACGAATGCCACTAATTATGATTTCTTTAAAAAGGCACAAATTTGTGATTGCATGATGATCCAGATAATTATTAAAAAGTAAATTGTTTTTAAAATTAAGTAACAAATGGACTTCCCTGTTGGCGCAGTGGTTAAGAATCCTCCTGCCAATGCAGGGGACACGTGTTCGAGCCCTGGTCCGGGAAGATCTCACAGGCCGCAGAGCAACTAAGCCCATGTACCACAACTATTGAGCCTGCGCTCTAGAGCTTGCGAGCCACAACTACTGAGCCCGCGTGCCACAACTACTGAAGTCCGTGTGCCTAGAGCCTGTGCTCCGCAACAAGAGAAGCCCCCGCAGTGAGAATCCCGTGCACTACGACGCAGAGTAGCCCCCGCTCATGGCAACTAGAGAAAGCCCTGTGCAGGGCAACGAAGACCCAACGCAGCCAAAAATAAATAAATAAATAAATTTATTTTTAAAAATAAAATAAAAAGTAACAAACATATCAGAAAAAAGTGCAGAAATCGTAAGTGTGCAGCTTGATCTTTCCAGGTTATTTAATGTCAACCTAGACCAACTCTCTGACCAATGCAGTAAAAAGGCAACATCCTAAAGCCTTTTGGTTTAGGTAGGATAATTACATCGTTGAAAAAAAGAAAGAGATAAGAGAATAATGTTCTGCAAAGGCTCACAAAGAATTGTGGGATGGCACAATGAATGGAGAAAATGGATGGCACATTAAAATTCATGAGGAAATGCCAGTTAAATTCCATGAGTAACAAAGCGATTATTGTGCAGGATCGGGTTTTTCTTTCATCACTACAGAAAGACACAAAATCATTATTGCGATCTGCCACGTGGTTTTCCTTTGTTATTAGTTGCTGGGACTGCCCTATTAAATGTTTCGTGTTACCCAGGGGAACGGTCACAGTGGTGAGGAATGGTGGTCGCAGTGCACGTGGCTTTCTATGGTTCTAATTGTAAGTGCGATTAGACCAGAGGAAAGGAACAAATTAAAAAGAAGGGCAGAATGGCTGGGTGGGCATTTTCTTGTGATTACAAAGAACCGAGTCTATCCTTAACCTTACTGCCCCTTGCTTCCCGCTTTACACCTGCCAATTCCAGAACAGGCGAAGCTGGTATTTGCATTTGGAGCCTCCTTGGCCAATACAATGGGGACTACAGGTAATTTCAAAAGCGGTAATACATGCAAATTGAGGAGAGGTATTAACATCAGGAGAAAAAACAATCTGGAAAAAGAATCCTTTAAAGATGTGTGTAGAGGGGTCAAAATTTTATCCGCAGTATAATTTCAATATGCACAGAAAACGCTGTTCTTTATTTTCTTTGATGGACCTAATTTTCCTTGCAAACTTCCATACTGGGAGGGAAAAAACCCCCAAAACTTTAAGCTTGTCAATTCAAAGTAACTTTTTTTTCCAGTTTAAATAATAGTCACTTCTGAATAATATGTTTTCTTTTGGGTAGGTGCAAAAATCTTTCACATTTCTTTCCCCTTACCCTTGCTTCTCTTCAAAATAGTGTCTAGATGTATAGAAGGATTTGTGACCTAGTGGTGGCAAGGAGAGAGGAGGCCTCAGATCTCTGTGCGGTCTCAGGATGCAAGTTTGTCCCTGTGGCAGAACAGCATCTCTGTTGACTGGTGGCCATTGAAGGCCCCTTTGAGATGTAGCGGGTCTCACCTGGCCTTTGGGCAGTGTGCTGGTATCATCACTGGGTCTGTGTTTCAGGCCATTTGCTCTATACACTGCATGCAGGGCACTCAAGACACAGGGGACTAACTCCTCTTTCCCCTTTCAGGGCCACCATTCACCTTCCACTCCCTCTCTCTCTCTGAACAGGCTTTCTCTACATCCTCCTGCTTCGCTAGAAGGAGGTGGGCACTGGATGGCTCCATCTTAATGGCAGACAGGAGTGATCCTAATAGGCTAAGTTGTCTTCCCCTGCAAGACAATTGGGAACTGGGGGTTTACAAAATATTTATTTTTCCCAAATATTGTTCCAATTTCTTTTTGAAGAAGCATGGCAAATGCTCCTTAATTATATATGCCATAGTGTTCAAAAGTTATGACCACCTAGGAGAGACAAAAGAAATTTGTGATTTCATATTTTAGGCTGCTTATTATTTAGGCCTTTTATGAAAACAGAATTTCAAAAAGACTTTCAAAAAATTTCTGTTTGAACCTTGAGATAGGTTACTTTAAAGAAGAGTGCAGGTCTTCCCTGGTGGCGCAGTGGTTGGGAGTCTGCCCGCTAATGCGGGGGACGCGGGTTCGAGCCCTGGTCTGGGAGGATCCCGCATGCCGCGGAGCGGCTGGGCCCGTGAGCCACAACTACTGAGCCTGCGCGTCTGGAGCCTGTGCTCCGCAGCGGGAGGGGCCGCGGAAGTGGGAGGCCCGCGCACCGCGATGAAGAGTGGCCCTGCTTGCTACGGCTGGAGGGAGCCTTCGCACGGAGGCGAGGACCCAACAGAGCCAGGAATAAATAAATAAATAAATAAATGGGGGGGTGGAATAGTCAAGGCAGAATATCCAAAAAAAAAAAAAAAAAAGAAGAGTGCATTCCAGTTCTTATTTGGAGGAGTTTAATCCCATTTCTTTTTTGTTTGGCCCTTTCCTCTCTTCTCTGTCTTCTCCAGCATCAAAGGTTCATCTAACTCTCCCAATGACAAAAGACCCACAATTGCCTTGAACCTATGGATGGTCAGAAAAACAAAAACATGGAAGCACCAAAGTTCCTGTAGGAAGTGTGTACCTTTTACGTGCTTCTATTTCTTTCCTTCCTTTGAAAACTACTGAACCTTTGTGAGGAGAGTGTTTTGGATGCATCATAATATGAACAGAAATACAGTCTTGGGGGGCTTCCCTGGTGGCACAGTGGTTGAGAATCTGCCTGTCAGTGCAGGGGACACGGGTTCGAGCCCTGGTCTGGAAGATCCCACATGCCGCGGAGCAGCTGGGCCCGTGAGCCACAACTACTGAGCCTGCGCATCTGGAGCTTGTGCTCCACAAGAGAGGCCACGACAGTGAGAGGCCCGCGCACCGCGATGAAGAGTGGCCCCTGCTCTCCGCAACTAGAGAAAGCCCACGCACAGAAACGAAGACCCAACACAGCCAAAAATAAATAAATTAATTAATTAATTAAAAAAAAAAAGAAATACAGTCTTGGATCTCAAGGATCTTCTACCTTCAACTTCACTGCAGTAGAGGGTCAAAGGGATAACCAGGAAGACATGTGACATGGTATATTGTCTCTCCTATAAGCTATGTTCACAACGGATGTGGAAAAGACAACTTTGCTGTCTCCTTCAATGTCCTCATAACCAGTAAGATGTTTATAAATATTTAATTATTGATTTGCACAAATAGGCTTATTTATTGAGATATTTCTGAAATGTTTTGAGAGTTTTTAATGTAGAGTTAATATGTCAGATATATAGAAAAATATAGAAAATAACATGATAAATATTTCTGTACTGAACAGCAAATCTTTTTTGTTTCTTTTGTTTTGTTTTTAGGCTGCATTAAGCAGCATGTGAGATCTTAGTTCCCCCACCAGGGATCGAAATCGTACCCCTTGCAGTGGAAGAGCAGAGTCCTAACCACTGCACTGCCAGGGAAGTCTCTTAACAGCAAATCTTAACATGTTGCCATATTTGTTTCAGATCCTTTTAAAAGAAATAAAAATTAAAAATACAGTTGAAGCAACCATCCCATCATCTCGTTCCCTTTCCTACTTACCACAGGCAACCAGTGTCCAGAAGTTAGTATGTATCCCATTTTTTAAATAATTTTACTACATAGATATGTGTCCATAAGCAATGTTATTATTTTTTGTGTTTAAAATTTTATTTAAATGTTATCATGCTGTAAGTACACTTTTGCAACTTTACTAATATAGTAGAGTTTATTTCTACTTTCTTATTTTGTGTTTTCTATTTATCATGCTTTTATTTTACTTCCTTTTCTATACTTTCCTGCCTTCTATTAAGTTACTGAGTTATCTTTTTCCCCACTTCTACTGGCTTGAACATTACACCTTAAAAAATATTAACCTTTATTTATTATGGGAATAAAAAGGATTTTCTCTGGTAAACAGGTGGGGTTTCAGATTTATTTACATAAACATTTATGTGATACAGAAAAAGTATCGGAAAACAAACTATGCTATTTTCTTATAGGCTTACACATTTTGAAATCTATCTTTTCTTCACTGTAATTATATATAAGCTTTAAACTTTTTTTTGTTTTATTTATTTTTCCTTGGATTCTCTTTTGGTGAGAAGTTCATGGTTGTCAAGTATATTTTTTTCATAGTAGTAAAACTAAGAAGAACTTAACTTTGCTTATGTTTTACATTTATATAACAATATACACTTCTTTCTTTTTATTCATTCAGTGTTTACCCTTAAATTTATAACATGCACACTCAACCAAGCCTATCGTCAGCCTCTTTCGAACAATATACAATCTTAGAAGCTTCAACCCTCCCATCATCTTTTTATTTTTTTAATTTATTTATTTTATTTTTTATTTATTTATTTTTGGCTGCCTTGGGTCTTTGTTGCTGGGTGCGGGCTTTCTCTAGTTGCCGCGAGTGGGGGCTACTCTTTGTTGCAGAGCTCGGGCTTCTCATTGCAGTGGCTTCTCTTGTTGCAGAGCATGGGCTCTAGGCTTGCGGGCTTCAATAGTTGTGGCATGCTGGCTCAGTAGTTGTGGCTCGCGGCTCTAGAGCACAGGCTCAGTAGCTGTGGAGCGCGGGCTTAGTTGCTCCACGGCATGTGGGATCTTCCTGGACCAGGGTTCGAACCAGTGTCCCCTGAATTGGCAGGCGGATTCTTAGCCACTGCACCCACCAGGGAAGCCCCATTCATGTTATTATAGTAATTTGGTTTCACCTTTTCAAATACCCTCTCAACTTAGAAATAAGTATCAATATTTCTTTTTAACACTCAATATTAATTTAGATTTACCAGTATTTTTTACTAACTATTATGTCCACAATTAGTACTTATAGCCAATGCTTTTTCCTGGCTTCATTGTCCTTCATCTTGAAGTATATACTTGAGCATATTTTAAGCAACAATTTATTACTATTAAACTATTTTAGTATTTGTCTGAAAATAACTTCAGTCTCACTTTCAAATGATACTTTGAGTATAGACTTCTTGATTATTTTCCCTTAACAATACCTGCCATTCTATTATCTTTATTTTTATTGATGAGAAATCTGCTGATAATGTATTATTTTTCCCTTGTAGGAAATGTTTTTTATCTTGTTACTTTTAAGATTTTCTCTCCTTCTGTTGTGTTCTATGTTTCACTTTGTTTAGGTATATATCATTTTTATTTTTTCCTGTTTTTGGCTCAGTGATTATCTACTCAAATATTGCTTCTTTCCTATTTTGTTTATTCTATCACTCTGGAACTCCTTTTCAATATATATTGGGTCTTCTCAATTCTAGTCTCCATATCTCTTAATTTCTTTTTCATATTTTCCATCTCTTCATAGTTATGTGCTGCATTCTGAGTGATTTCCTAAGCTGTGTCTTCTCTTTTTTTTTTAAATTTATTTATTTTATTTATTTATTTTTGGCTGCGTTGGGTCTTTGTTGCTGTGTGCAGGCTTTCTCTAGTTGTGGCGAGCTGGGGCTACTCTTTGTTGCGGTGCGCGGGCTTCTCATTGCGGTGGCTTCTCTTGTTGCAGAGCACTTGCTCTAGGCGCGCGGGCTTCAGTAGTTGTGGCACGTGGGCTCAGTAGTTGTGGCTCGCGGGCTCTAGAGTGCAGGCTCAGTAGTTGTGGCACACGGGCTTAGTTGCTCCGTGGCATGTGGGATCTTCCCGGCCCAGGGCTCTAACTCATGTCCCCTGCATTGGCAGGCGGATTCTTAACCACTGCGCCACTGGGGAAGCCCGCTCTGTCTTTTACTTTATGATTTTCTCTTGACTTATTTAAACTGTCCATGGACTGTTTAATTTCAATGAATATATTTTTAATTTTTTAATGTTTAATTTTATTATTTTTATAAACCTTCCTATTTGTTTTTGTAATGTTCTCTTGTTTCATTATTGATCTACTTTTAAAATCTTTTTAATAATTTAAAACATTTGTAAAGTTTTAATAAAAATAAAGTTAGTGACACATTCAATAAGGAGGCCCCAAACAGTTGGCAGAAAGAGCAATGGCCTGAGATTTGGAAAGCTGTACCCTGGACTTTGCACTGCCTCTGTCTAGCTGTATGACTGTGGGCAAGTCACTGGAGATCTTAAGGTCCCAGTTTCCTCATCTCTAAAAGGGGGGCTGGCACTCTCTACAGTTTAAAAGTCCATAATTCTAGGTAGTGCAGAGATAGATAGTGTCATAGGAAAATACCTCAAAATTCTGACACTACTAAATGGAATGAAATGAGAGACAGAAAAACCGAGACACAAACTGCTCTTTTTATTTATTTATATATTTTTTCAGTTTTTTCCTTTTTTCATTTATTTAGATTTCACATATAAGGGATAGCATACAGTAATTGTCATTCTCTGTCTGACTTATCTCATTTAGCCTAATGTCTCAAGGTCCGTCCATGCTTTCAAACTTTTTTTTAATTCAAGTATAGTTGATTTACAATGTTGTGTTAATTACTGAGGTACAGCAAAGTGACTCAGTTATAATATATATGCATTCTTTTTCATATTCTTTTCCATTATGGTTTATCACAGGATACTGAATATAGTTCCCTGTGCTATACAGTAGGATCTTGTTGTTTATCCAAACTGCTCTTTTTAAATAGGGTGTAATAATTGGAAAGTAAAGTGAAAAAATTGAAAAACAAAAAGTTGAAAAAAACTCTCAAACAGGACCTATCACAGATTTTAACTGTATAATTTAAAAGTGTAAGTCTCTACTTCTGCCACATTTTTCTCCTATGAAGAAATGATGCTTGAACAATTGGACATCTATATGAAAAAAAGAACCTTGACCCATACCTGTACATATACAAAAATCAACTCAAAATGGATTATAAACCTAACTATAAAAACTTTAGAAGAAAACACATGAGAAAATCTTTGTGACCTTGGATTAGGCAAAGATTTCTTAGGTACCACCAGAAACACAGTCAAAAGAAAAAACACTGATAAATTGGACTTCATCAAAATTAAAAACTTCTCTTTGAAAGACACAATTAAGAAAGCTAAAAGGCAAGCCACAGACTAGGTCAAAATGTTTGCAAAGCACATATCTGATAAAGGACTTGAATCCAGACTCCATAAGGAATTCTCAAAACTTAATAATAAAATAAGTAACCTCTCCCTCCCACACACAAGTGGGCAAAAGATTTGAACAGACATTTCACCAAAGATATGCAGACTACAAATAAATACATAAAATATGTTTAAAATCATTGTCATAGGGATATGCAAATTAAAATGACAATGACATACCACTACTACCTATTATTAGAATGGGTAAAACAAACAAACAGACAAACAAACTGAAAATATCAAGTCCTAGCAAGAATGCAGAGCAACTGGAATTCTCACACATGGCTGGTAGAAGCACAAAATAGACCAGCCACTTTGGAAAAAGGGTTTGGCAGTTTCTTGTAAACATACATTTATAATTCGACCCAGCAATTCCACTCCTAGGTATTTACTCAAGAGAAATGAAAACATATGGTCACTCAAAAAACTGTGTATGAATGTGTTTTTTTTGTTTTGTTTTGTTTTGTTTAAGATTGAGCACTTTATTTTTATTTTTATTTTGATTATGAAAGCTTGATGGTATTCACATTGCTTAATTTGTGTCATGCTTTATTTATTTATTTATTTACTTATGGCTGTGTTGGGTCTTCGTTTCTGTGTGAGGGCTTTCTCTAGTTGTGGCAAGTGGGGGCCACTCTTCATCGCGGTGCACGGGCCTTTCACCACCGCGTCCTCTCCCGTTGCGGAGCAAAGGCTCCAGACATGCAGGCTCAGTAATTGTGGCTCACGGGCTTAGTTGCTCCGCGGCATGTGGGATCTTCCCAGACCAGGGCTCGAACCCGCGTCCCCTGCATTGGCAGGCAGACTCTCAACCACTGCGCCACCAGGGAAGCCCTGTATGAATGTTTATAGTGATTTTGTGCATAATCACCAAAAACTGGAAACAACATAAATGTCCCTGAATTAATGAATTGATAAATTGTGGTACATCCATACGGCAGAATACTACTCAGCAATAAAAAGGATTACATTTTTAATACACACTACAACTGTATTTGACTACAGCTGAATACCAAAGTAATTATGCTGAATGAAAGAAGCCAGATCAGAAAAGAGTACATACTGTACGATTCCATTCATTTTGGAAGAGGCAAAACTAAAGAGACAGAAAACCAATTAGTGGTTGCCAGGGCCTAGAGGTGAAAGAAGTGATTGACTACAGAGGAGCACAAGGGAATTTGTTAGAATAATGTAACTGTTTTATATCTTTATTATAGTGGTGGTTACATATCATATGCACTTGTCAAAATTCATAAAATGCATACAACTATACACTAAAAATGATGCTTTTTACTACTTGGAAATTATGCCTCAATAAACCTTACCACAACCCCAAAGACTTATACACAGGCTCTATCACAGATTTTAATGGTCATACTTGAAAGTATAAGCTCCTTTCTTCCTCCTACGAGAAAATTGTATCATAAGTAAGAAATCAATAAGGACAATAAAAATTAAAAAATTTAAATGTAAAATACTTGCAATACAAAATCTGTATGCTTTGAAATAAGTAATATTAAATATGTACGGTATTTACTTGCTAGTAATTTCAATCTTTTTGATTTTACAAGTTAAATGTCAATGAAGTTTGTTTGTTTTTTTTTTTCTAGAGAAATAGTACTGTTTCATTTTTCCTTCAAATAATGTTGATGCTGAAGTTTCTCAAATAAACCCAGCTTGCCACCTTCAGGCAAATGAAAGATTTACAGAGATCGTCACCAGCGACAGAACATCAATTTTGCAGATTTCTCAATCATCCATAATTAATAATATCTTGGTCACCCTATTAGCGTCTGTGAGATTTCCTCTATCCAGAATCTTTCCCTGGCGTTTACTGAAATCTTTCCAACTTTCAAAGCTCAGTTCAAATGCCATTAACTCCAAAAAGTCTTTCCTCATCACTCTAGCTAGTTTTTCCTCCTTTAAATATTTAGCTCCTTGACTGCTTGCAGGTAGTGATAATCTCTTACACATATTTTTATGCCTCTTTATGGCTATTAAGAAGGGTGAATAATATGGTTGTGCATTCTAATATTTACTGAATGAACACATGAATGAATGAATGAATAGGAAGTTGGAGTACCCATTGAGCTTTTATTTGAAAGTTCCTATTTTACTGATAGAATAATGGGAATGCCACACATTCATGCACGATTATATGCATATGTGTAAAGAATCAATTTTCATTGATAATGACTAAAAGTGTCTCAATTTTTATTAACCTCTCAATTAAATAATATTACTGATGAATGATTAATGCCTGCTTGGTAAGTGGCCTTGTGCTACTTACTCAAATCGTAATATCTGAACACCAAAAAAACAAAAACAAAAGAGAAGAAAGTAGGATGATGTTGTTTTTTACTTTTGAACTGAAACGTGGGTACTTCTCTAAGTTCTATGGTATGGCCATCTAAATATTTTCCACCAAATTGCTAACATCCTACACGCATGTCAATAGAATATGTAACTAGCATGGGGTCCACTACCTCACTCATAGGAAAATTCCCTATTGTTTCTGTCTAACTCTGGTTAGGGAGTGAGGTTCTTCATGCTTCCATTCCTTCCAGAACGTACAAGCTCCCCTCTCTCTTTCCAGGCTTACATGTATCTAGGACTGCTAAGTGACTAACTGGTCACAGTTTTGGTTTTTTATTTATTTTCAAAAGGAGGAATGGTCCACACTTCAGATGGCTTATCTTCTTGAATGCCTCCCACTAGAACTTTCTAACGAAAGATTCTCTTTCTCTTGCTTACTTTGAGGGCTCCTTATTCCTTCGATCAGTTCTTCCTTTCTCATTACATCCTCCCTTCTCTCTGCCCTCTCTAGGCTCAGTCTTATCTGTTTGAGAGAGGCAATAACCGGTTCTTCAAGCATGCACAGGAGGCTCTTGGCATTTAGGTTAGCAGTGTCCTTGGATCTTTGTTTCTGCTCTGGTGAGGGCTGGGACAGAAGAAAGGTCTTTAGTTTACAAGTAAGACAGAAATAAAGGAGGGAAATAGGGAGGAACAATCAGATTCATATTTTGGGATACAAATCTGTCACAAATGCAGATTCATTATACCTACTTTGACTAAAAGTTTGTTCTCTCTCTTCCGGTCCTGCATTCATTCTCAAAATGTGAACTTGCTTTTTCTCCCTCATCAGTACCTCTGTGTTTCAAGTCTCCTAAACACACCTTCTAATTATACCCCAATGATTCCATTGACCATGAATCATCACACATACACTGTAGCAGCAGCACCTTTTTCTGGCTATTCTCTTCTCTCCTTTCATTTACCTTAGTTGATTCTAACCATACATCTCCAAATGCATTAAGTACCTTTTCAGTTTGCCCTCTATTTCTCTTCCCACCCACTTACAGTCTGGCTCCTATCTGTTTCTCTTTACCAGACAACTATCGTTTTGGTCAAATTCATGGATTAAAAAAAAATCCATGAAGTTTGACACTATTGCTCACTCCGTTGACTTCCTGTTATGATTAGCTTTCTACATGCTGCCATTTGTCTGGTGTTTTTGACTTTCTGTATTTCGTTGTATGAATATCTTTGATAATTTTCCTTTCTGCCCCAGTTAAACTATATAACAGTGGTTCTATACTCTCCTTTCTTTCTTGAAGAGGATTTAAAATTCTACTCCATTTTTTAAAATCTAATACTGAGCCTCTTTCCTGTCTTCTGGATGCTCTGAAGTAGATTGCTTAGATTCAAGAACATTTTGAAAGACTGCCTTATGAAGCAATAGCAGCAGGGTGCAAGTCATACTTTTCACACTTCTTTGAATATCATTTCCTTCAGGGTTTTTTTAAAAAATTAATTAATTAATTAATTAATTTTTGGCTGCATTGGGTCTTTGCTGCTGCACACAGGCTTTCTCTAGTTTCAGTGAGCGGGGGCTACTTTCTGTTGCGGTGCGCCGGCTTCTCATTGTGGTGGCTTCTCTTGTTGCGGAGCACGGGCTCTGGGCACACGGGCTCAGTTTCTCCGCGGCATGTGGGGTCTTCCCGGACCAGGGCTCGAACCGGTGTCCCCTGCAATGGCAGGCAGATTCTTAACCACTGCGCCACCAGGGAAGTCCTCCTTCAGCTTTTTCTTGTGACCCAAAGAAAACAGGAAATAGATTCAGTGTTGTTGAGAACATTGACTTTTCTTCTCAGATTAAACCCATGTATTTTCTATTTTCATTCTATATTTGTATCTTGTTTGCCATTGCAATTTGTAAACTCACTGAGTAGGAAATAGGTGTTGTTCTTTCAATATGGAATAGCTCTGAGCACATGGTTATTAATGGTGACATGTTTTAAAGTCCTTGGTTTTAAAATCAACAATGTTAAACAACATTTGAGTTTTTCACTTTTACTTTTCTTTATTCTTGGCTTGCAGGTTTTATTCTGGATACTCCACTATGTGGTTCTCATACGAGAATGGAGTCATCCTATAATAGTTGATTTACAAACATTGGAAGAAAATATATTAGCCACCAAGATTTAGATAATTCCATCTCCCATTACAATATAGTGGTATTAGTGTGACTTTTAAATCTAGTTGTATTACCTCTGTTTTGAGGCAAATATGTGAGCTTTGATTCCCATATATGAAAATTAGTGATAAAAACCTATGGGTTTTTGTGAAGAATAAGTGAAAAAATTTATATTACATGTTTGACTGCTAAGTGCTCAATAAATGGTAACTGTCATTGGTCTGAAATGATTCTGCTCATTTTCTTAAAAGTGACTACCATGCCCTGTACTCACCAATACCTTGCCTATACTACAAATATATTTTTGCTCTTTTTGTGGTTTTTCTGAGTTGTGATATTTTGAATTCTAACAGAATGCAGGATGTTGGGAGATTCCTTTAATGGATGAGAGAAATCTGGGATGTTCTCCTATTATCTCATTTATTCCTGTAGCTCCCAGGTTTGGAGATATAAAGTTGTTAGCAAGTTGCTCTCACTCACTTGCATTTTAGGAGATGTTAATCAGTCCCATTTAAAAGGAGTTGGTATACATATATTTTAAATAAGCACAGAAAAATCTTGGGGTCCAATGACATCTTTTGAAGCCTGGTTGGATAGGAGAATAGTGAACTTTAGTTAAAGTGACAACTTGAGCTGTCTTCTTTGGGAGTAACTGTTGGTTAATTCTAACAGCAGGAATGATTGAAAAGTCCAAGAAACAATCTTCTTGCATGGATTTTGTTACGATTGGCACTACTTACAAAATTGTAAGGTTCTATAACAGAAAGACCTGCTTCCCAAAGTACCTTTTCTGAAAATTCACCCCACCCCGATTGTCGTATATCTGTTTAATTTTTCAGTTCTTGTGGTTTCCAAGGAATCCACAACCATTAAAAGTGAGCTTAACTCCTCTGGAGATCAATCATTCATTCATCCATCAGAGAATTCAAAAAATATTGACGGTCCAGTTTGAATCACTTTGCTGTGCTCCATGTACCATGATTTTCTAAAGTTGCCGCCCTTGCGTCTAGTTGGGGGAAAGAGGAAGAAAATAAACATGGAAATAAATTAAAATGCAGGGTCCTATGAAGGAACTGGACAGCGTGGGGGACCTAAGTTTTGGACACTACGGAACTAGAAGTTCAGCTCTGCAGCTCATGAGCTGTGTGCCTTGAACAGGTCATTTCAGGATGAGCAAGGTGAGAATGTCGTGGAACGCCGAACTCTAGGATGGTTCCAGCTCCTGGCAAAGGGTCACATCACGGTAGGTGTGTGAAGGTAGGATAGGCTTGCAGTAACCATTGAGAAAAAAAGGTGTCGCCTGGCCCTTTTGCGCACAAGAGGAGAACCAGGAGGGGTCCTTTCGGGACTTCTGGGCTGGCTTCGCCGGCGGAGCCGCAGCGCACGCCGGCGGTTGGCGGGAAACGCTCGAGGGTGGGCCCTCTGCTCGGGGCCGCGTCGCGAGGGTTAGACAGCTCTCCGGTCGCCTCGCGCTACGTCATCGAATAGCTCCTCCTCCCCTCGCTCGAGTCGCACGCGCGGAAGTAAACACCTTGACGTCATCAGGGCGCGTCTTCGCCTTTCCCCTCCCATCTTCCCAGAACGGTGGACGTGCTCACCTCCGCTCCGGGCCAGGTCTATGTCCCGGTTTCCCGCCGTCGCGGGCAGGGCGCCAAGGCGGCAGGAGGAAGGTGAGCAATCAAGAGACCTCCAAGAAGAGCGGCCTTCGGCAGTTCCCATCGCGGATAGAGGTGCGGTCCGCGGGACACTACGGAGGCCCGCGGGAGTTATGGCATGGGGGTTCTGGGGGGGATAAAAGTCCGCCTTAGGCAGGCAGAGGAGAGTAGAGGGGGGGAGGCCGCAGCGTTCTTGTCGCTCTCCAAGCCGGAGGCGAACTTTGCATCCAGTGAGGACTTTGGTCTAGAGGGGGGCGGTCCCAGACCCAAGTTGGGTGAAAACCCTGCTGGGGGACAAAAAAGTGAACCCCAACGCCGAGACGCGTTCTGCCCTTAAATGGGCTCATAAAGCCTTTGTTCTCTACCCATCCATTCCCCCCTCCCCCCCTCCGCCCCTTCGTCGGGCCGCCAGCCTGCCTTTGGGTACGGTATGAGGGAGCCAGTTTCCAGGAGCCAGTTTCCATGGTTACCCACCACTTGGCCTTCTGGGATATCAGTCACTCTGAACAGAGACCTAACTTGAACCGTGAATCAGAAGCAAACACAGGTGGCTTTTAATTCAGCTGAGAGTTTTTCTGCTGTGTTCCAGGTTTTGGTCTATTGTTTAATAAAATTGGGTTTTGTACTTCTGTATAGGTATGCTTGCAAATACATTGCCTTGTGCTAGGCTTAACTTTGTCAGCTACTTTGAGTCATGTATTAGCAAATGCTCAAGTTGATTTCACTAAAAAGTTGCTCTGGGTTTATAAACCCTCGCTTGCAAATTGGATGTAGGTGATTTAACTGAGGAGTCATGGGTTGATTATTTCCAGCCCTGAATTTCTATTGTCATTTCCTTTTCAGTTTTGGGAGATTGAATCAGAGTATATCTTTACAGGCCATTGAATTGCACAATTTTTTCTCCCTGTCATTACAGAAGATAAAGGATGCACATCACAGGAGGGAGGAACTACTCCAACTTTTCCTATTCAAAAACAAAGAAAAAAGCTTATTCAAGCTGTGAGGGACAATTCATTCCTTATTGTTACTGGAAATACAGGAAGTGGTAAAACAACTCAACTCCCAAAATATCTATATGAAGCAGGTAATTTTATTCTGGGAAAATATTGGGAGTACTTTAAAAATATCCTCTTAAAAGCTAATAGGACTTCTGTATTACGCAAATGCCCATCATTTGTTTTACAGTCCCAGTTCTTCTCTTGGCACACTGTCCCTACATCTTCCTTGCTTTTTTACGGTCTTATTAAAGATTAGTTGAAATGGCATTTTCAGTTATCATAATAATTCCAAATAGAATTATAGGTAGATGTTGATTCTGTGCTATAGAATAAGGTTGTCTTGCAGTAGACTGTTGACCATTGGATACTGAAATAATTTTCAGAGGGAAGGGATATACTGATATCTGCTGCTGACATTAGTATTTCTTGGTTCTAGCTCCAGAGTGTTATCAGGTAACTATTTATTCCTTGACTCTCCTAACACCAAGCCAGCTAACAAATTATCCTTACGGTGTCTTTCCCTTCAATACGGTAAAACTTTCTATCATAAGGTTGGTATAGAGCAAAATTATGTTGGATATTATAAAAATTTTGTAGTGTATATTACCTTACTCTAATGCATCAAATCTAAGATGCCGTCTATTAAAACATACCACTATTTTACATACTATTAATAAAAAAAAATGCCATCAGTTATAAGATGCATCTCCCTTTCAAAGATATTAAAATAGTAAAATATGTTTGTAGAATCTATGAAAAGTGGTATATTTAAACTTCTGTGGCCAAGTTAAATCCATTTTAGGAAGTCTGTGGAATTTTATGGATTCCTAGGGGTTAAAAATTCTTGGCTTACTCTTTAGAGTAAATCTTTAGACTGAAATTGAAAAAAATTAATTAAAATATATACATTTAGAACAGCTATTAATATGTATTCTTATTTTTAATTAATACTTAAATTTCCATGGTGCAAATGTAATACAGTGTGTTGTTAATTGGCAGAGTTTTCTTTTAGAAACACTTGAACAGTTTGTATTGATTGACCAGAAAGAATTTAGCTCTAATGGGAAGCAATTGTTAACATTTTTGTGTTTTTTTACCTCTGGTTTTGATAGGGTTTTCACAACATGGTATGATTGGTGTGACTCAACCACGAAAAGTAGCTGCCATATCTGTTGCTCAGAGGGTTGCTGAAGAAATGAAATGCACTTTGGGATCCAAAGTAGGATACCAAGTTCGTTTTGATGATTGCAGCTCTAAGGTACAAAAATTTTGTTTGTATTTAATTAAGTACCGTAAATTTATAGAAAGAGTGAGAAAGTGATGAAAGATTTTGACTTCAAAATTCCATTTATATTTTAAAGAAACAAAGCCTCAGATTAGAATTAATTTGTGTTGCCCATTGTTAATGCTCTAGTCCTGGGATGTCTAATTCATCCCATTTTCTCCCTTCTCAATTAGTTTATGTGACAGTTATGTTGATTTTTCACAGGACTCACATGTATTTTAGTTGTAAGGATCCTTGGCATGTAACTTACATCTGTAGTCTTTAAAATTTTTTTTTATTGCAGTAAAATACACATAAAATAAAATTTACCATTTGTATTATTTTTAAACCATTTTTAGGTGAACAATTCAGTGGCATTAAGTTCATTCATAGTGTTGTGTAACCACTCCTGCTGTCTATTTTCAGAATGTTTTCACCATCCCAAACAAAAACTCTGTATCTACTAAATAGTAACTCCACATTCCCATCTCCCCGCCCCTAGTCCCTGGTAACTTCTATTCTGCTTTATGTCTCTATACATTTCCATATTCTAAGTACCCTGTACAAGTGGAATCATACAATATTTTGTCCTTTGTGTCTGGCTTATTTCATTTAGCTAAAGTTTTCAAGGTTCATCCGTATTGTATGGTTGTATTCTTGAAGTCAGTGGAAAACTGACAGCTTAATGAACAAAGTCATTGAGCAAGTATTTATTGAGCATCTTCTATATTCATGGCAATAGTTCATAGCTACAATTTACATTCCTTCCGGATTTCTTAATCCTGTACCAGATACAAAACATTCTCTGATTTGCCTATGGTCCCTGATAGGAATGACCATCAACAGTGGCAAAGAATGACTCCCCAAAATACTGTCTTTGCCTTCCTAGTGGTCACTGCTGGGGATTTTTCTTTCTTTTTTTCTTCCTTTGTTTTATGGATATCATTGCTGTTAATTCCTCCTCTGGACCTTACTCTCACCTTGTTTTAATTCCAGTCGACTGACCCTATTTTTGTAGCAGGAAAGTGGTCAAGGAAGAAGAGAGTGAGAGAAATGGTGCACCTACCTTTTCTCCTGAGTCCTCTAAAATAGCAGCTGAGACAGGGAGATGAATTCCATTTCATTATTGTTTTCCCACAACTTGCTCACCTGAAGTCGTTGCATTATCTTAACCACTTTCCACTGACTTCATTGTATTTCCTTATTGGTCACTTTCGTTTGCTTTATCCCAGAATATTCACCTTAGTTCCTTATCCCTGTCTCTGTATAGATCACAAGTTTCGTAATTTACCATCCATGTTATTAGACATGTTATTAGACTATTTTATGTACTCTTATTTCATCAGATTAGTTTGATCACTTAGTATCTGTACATCTGAGGGGGAAAATTTAGTTTGCAAAGCAGGGATGAATTTCTGTGATTTTATTTTTATGTATATGTTAATGTACTCTGCTGTTTGAACATTAGGAAACAGCAATCAAATACATGACTGATGGATGTTTACTGAAATATATTCTGGGAGATCCAAATCTTACCAAGTTCAGCGTCATTATATTGGATGAAGCCCATGAGAGAACTCTAACTACAGTGAGTATTTTGCTGTATTGGTTACTACAGTTCACTTCTTTTGGGTAGCTTTGTACTCTATAGTGAATTGCCTTCTCTTACTTACATTTTAATCTATTCAAATGGGAATCCTTTGGTTAGGAGAGCAAAATATTTAAAATAAATTGGTTGTTATGTACACTTGTGACTTATTAGAAATTTACTTTTCTTTCAGGACATCTTATTTGGTTTATTGAAGAAGCTGTTTCAGGAGAAGTCTCCTAATAGAAAGGAGCATTTAAAGGTCGTAGTGATGTCAGCAACTATGGAATTAGCCAAGCTCTCTGCATTCTTTGGAAATTGTCCAATATTTGATATACCTGGAAGGCTTTATCCGGTCAGAGAAAAATTCTGCAATTTGATTGGTCCACGAGATAGAGAAAATACTGCATATATTCAAGCGGTATTACTTGGCATCCTTTTTATGTCTTTTCTGTATCTATGATTCTAGTTGATTGAGTAGTTTGATAATTCATTTGTCTCTATTATTTTAATGGCAGGCAGCCCTCATAGGTCCTAGGACTTTTTTTTTTTAAGATTTATTATTTATTTATTTATTTAATTTTGGCTGTGTCGGGTCTTAGTTGCAGCACTCGAGATCTTCGTTGAGGCACGCAGGATCTTTCGTTGTGGCGTGTGGGCTCTTCTTTGTGGTGCACGGACTTCTCTCTAGTTGTGGTTTGCACGCAGGCTCGAGGGCACGTGGGCTCTCTAGTTTGCAGCATGTGGGCTCTAGTTGAGGCATGCAAGCTCAGTAGTTGTGGCACGCGGGCTTAGTTGCCCCGCGGCATGTGGGATCTTGGTTGCCTGACCAGGGATCGAACCCGCGTCCCCTGCATTGGAAGGCGGATTCTTTACCACTGGACCACCAGGGAAGTCCCAGGTCCTAGGACTTTCGAGAACCAAATTTAATTTTTCTGTGGAACTAGGGGAGGTGGGGGGGGGGGGGGACTGTATTTCCATTAGCATATTATGCTTGTGTTTCTTGCTTTAGATTGTGAAAGTGACCATGGATATCCATTTGAATGAAATGGCTGGAGACATCTTGGTTTTTCTGACTGGTGAGCATTCAGTACCAGGTTTAAAAATTTTACTATTTGTACGAGGGAGTGGGGCACCATGATAGAGTGTTACCTTTGTTGGAAAATCTAGGCTCTACTCATGTTATCCTAGGCTTTTATGATTTTCTGAGTAGTTTTAGATATTATATCTATTATAAGATACATAAGGTAATTCTACACTGCCCTAAAAACCATTAGTCTCATTAGTAAACATAGGTAAAATACACTGACCTTTTAGTAGCAAGATATTAAATGGTAAAATATTAATATTTTTATTACTCTATCTTATATAGAGCTGTTAACCACACTAAACAGTCCTGGATCTGAATGATTAATTTCATTATTTCAAAAGACATACTACTATCTCCTTTCTTCTTTGAGTGGTGGGATGGTATTGTGTGGTAGCAGTACATAAGGTGTGGAATCCATGTCTCATAGACAAGCCTTTTCTGGAGGTCAAAAATAGAATAGTTAAATCTCAGACTAGTGTGATTTTTCAAGTAGCAGCATCCTACTAACAGATATGAGTAATTTCATGGCTCACCTTCTACACTGCCTTGTACCCATGTCAGAAGTGAGACATTGTAACAATCTCTTAGCCTTTTTGAGGTACTTAAGTATTTTGAAATACACCTAAATGTAGTATTTCCTGGACTAGCCTCCCCTATGGTAATGATTAACTTTATTGAGTCTTCCTCAAATATACCATATTAGCAAGATGAAAGGCTTAATGATTATAAACATTTTTATTCCTTTAGAGATTTAAATTCCTTGGAAACTTTCTTCTATTTTTAATTTTATTATTGTTGAGATTGAGTACAATTTATGTGTTCATCTACCTTAGATCAAATGAGAGATTTAAAATAACTATTATGCAAAACCAATATTAATCTAGAAGGGTTTTTTTTTTATTCTTAAATTAATTTTGCTGTTCGGTTGCTGACATTATTTTCTCCCCTCATTTCAGGTCAGTTTGAAATCGAGAAAAGTTGTGAGTTACTTTTTCAGATGGCAGAGTCTGTTGATTATGATTATGATGTCCAAGATACCACTCTAGATGGCTTGCTAATATTGCCGTGTTATGGATCTATGACAACAGGTAATTCCTCACTAGAACAGAAAATTTGATTTTTAAAACTTTTCATTGAATAATAACATGTATACAGAACAGTGTGCAGATCTTAAGTGTTTAGGTCAGTGAATTTCACAAAGTGAACTCACCTTTGTAACCAACACCCAGATGAAGAAACAGAGCATTAGGAGAACCAACCAGCATCCCTTTGAGAGAAGTGATTTTTTTTTCTTGAAGTCTTTTCACATTCACTTTTTCAAGACCTTGGACATCTATCCCCCTTACTATTGTTAAGAGTGGGCTATGTCTTCTCCCAGCAGAACAAAAATATTCTTGGTAATTATTTGAAATTAAGGCTATAATTCCTTGATAGTAGTACCATAAGTCAAATCTAATTTGCCACTGCCATGGAATTTCTAGAAATCTTATATATCCAGATATAACTGGAACAAACCAGTGGATTGTTTTCTTTTTATGTGGCTACACACATTAGTCTACTTTTCAAGTACGACGTTGTTCTTTTTTAAGTTCAAAGAGCAAATGCAAACTCTTATCATTCTATTTGTTCATAATAAATGTTGTTGAATGAGGTTTAGAATTTGTTTTATAAAACTATTTTATTATGGAATTTGACTTGTAAAAGCAAAGGGAAGTTAACCTGCAGCCTCCTATTTGAAGTTTGATTGGGATTACCATTTAATGTAATGCAAAAAGCATTTAAATGTTTTTATATTTTACATGTAGTTTTGTTTTTGTTGAGTAGGTGGTTCTTATATTAACGAAAAAAGTTCAGGAATATATGTGTTGGTAAATAACAATAGACCATGTGCTATTTTGGAAATCCCTTTTGTGATGATATTGGGCCCTTGCTCTCAACACTGAGATCTATTTTAGATTTTTACATCTTTAAGGGAATTTGTAGGATCATTATTAGATATTTAATGTTCTCATTGTTTTTTTTGAGATTTTATCTACTAACTTTTATAATTTACTTTATAACTGATAAGATAATTCAAAACCTGTTATAGTTGCTTTGTTAACTATTAACAATATATATATTGTTTCTTTTTCTATATAAAGTAAATAATTTCATTCTTTCCATCTTACTGCCATATTGAAAATAATGTTCTTTATCTGCCATTGCTGCTTGATTATCTTCCTGAAATTCAGTTTTTGTACTATTAAAGGTTGCTAGTGACCTCCTATTCCTCAAATACCATGGCTTTTTTCTACTTGTATTTTGATTTTGAGTTAATATAAGTCTCCTTAAATGCTGTTGTTTAGGATAATTATTTGGTTCTCCTGACCACTGTTTCTATAAGTCTTCCCACCCTCCCTGGCCTTTGTTCCCCTCTGAATGTGACTGTTCCCTAAGGTTTCATCCTTAGCTTGCTGTTTTCTTAGAATTCTCTGTTTTGGAGAGGTTGGCTCCTAGGATTCACGTGTCACTTTGTGATGACTCCTGAAAGCTGTCTCTAGTTCAGTCTCCTGCACTCTAGACCTGCTGGGTCTCACAGGGCTTTCTGGTCTGTGCATCATATCCTAGATCATACAGTCCAAACAAGTGACAACTCCTACAGGTTTTCTTTTACCTTTATCTTGTCCAGATCATTCATTTTTCTTTTTTTTTTTTTCCTCATTGTCATCATTAGAATTGGGATCCTCAGTTTGCTTTCCTGAGCTGTTAACATATCCTGATAACTTGTTTTCCCTGATTTAATTTACCATCCTACCTGCCATGATAAACATAATCTTCCAAAAGCACAGCTCTGATTGTGTCAGTCTCCTGTTGGGTACCTTCAGCCATTTCCTATCGCCAACTGAATTATAATGCCAACTTAATAACTTGGTGTTCATTATCCTTCCAGTATGACTTCAGCCAGCTTTCAGCCCTAATTCCCAGTGTATGTGATTTTCTTTGTTGGTGTATATGCGTAAATGTAAAGATGTGGGATTGGGTGTGAGTAGAGCCATTATTGAAGGGTTTTGTTTGTTTATTTTAGTTTCCCTTCCGGTTCCAAGGACACTAAGGGTGAGCTACTGGTGATCCATCATGATCATAACGATATTTATTGTAGCAGTTTATAACAGTGCAAAGAGACATTCAGATGGAGCTGATGAGGTACTAATTAATGGGTGAGGTGGAGTTGGATGAAGTAGGGAGAGGGTGGCAGGTTCCTGGGATCTAAGGCTTTCTTTCTAAGCCTGGTAAATACAATATAGCACTTATTTTCTTTATTATTGCTACTTTGGGTTGTGGGGAGAGACACATAACATTGTAATGTTATTTCCTTTATTTTCTGTTAGCTTCAGGAACAGAAAACTTGCACTTGGGAGTGAGGAGAGGGAAGAAGAGTTTCCTGCTTATAGCCTGGAGTGAGGGGGTACAAATGGACCTAGGTTTAGTGAATAAGTAAAAATTATGAGGTGGATATTTTATATTTGCTCTTATTTCTGGGCTAGCCATGAGGGTGGCTGACTGTTTTAAAGGGACATCTTAAAATACCTCCCTACTTGACATAAAAAATTCTCATCTGTCAAATGTGAAGAGGTGCTGTAGTATCCCTTCTACTACCAGGGTTATATGACCCTGCTCCTTGGGCTGAACTCCCCCAAACCCCACCCTTTGCGATGTTCACTCAAACGCAAAATGTAAGAGATATTTTTGATTCCTTTTCTTCCCACAACATTTTTGTGACTCTGTGTTTGCGCTTTCCTGAACTTGTACTCCTCCTTTCCCTTTTATTCTCCCCTTTCACTGGTTGAAATTATGCTATTTTGTTTCACAAGTGCAACCAACTCCATAAAAACCTTTCCTGATTTCCCTCCTCACAGCTGGTTTTTATCTCTTCTTCATTTGAACCTCATTGTGCTTTACTGTATCTCTTGTGGCACTTAACACATTTATCTTGTGTTACGATTGTCTCATCCTCTCTATAAGATTGTGGACTTCCTGAGGACAAGTACTAAACATTGAAAAAGTCCTGACTAAGTATTTGTTAAATTGAGTTCCAGATTTTTTACTTTCTGCTGGATATTCTATTAATGTCTTGCACCAAACACTATGTCTGAACCTTTTTCTTGTTTCTCTCAAACCTTTTCCCTCTTCTGACTTCCCCCTTTTTGTTTAGGTCTTACACTCCTTCAGGTTGGTCATGCATTTAGGGAAAGCTGAACCCTCACAAAAATTTATGAACTGAAATATACCTGTTACTTCATAAGTGACAATTATTTGCATGGAACTAGACACTTTTAGCACTGACATAATTATCTAATTCAGTGCTTCTTAGCCTTTTGTGGAGGGTGGGGATCTCAGATTTTTATTTTTAAGTAATGAAAGCCTGGCTGTTTTTCTAGAAAAATGCACATATACCCATATATATATATTTGCATAATCAGATTTCTTTATTTTACAGATAGAGGCTAAGTGATGTTCCTGAGGTCACATGGTGAATCTACATTTGATAACTGGTTATTTATTCAGTAGTGGAGGATCTAACAGTACATGTGTTTCCAGAATAGATGAAGAAAAGGAGAGGAGCTTTACCTTGGATTAGTGTACAACATTTTAAAAGGGGAAAACCTACTCATTTAGATTATTGCATAAATCCAAAAATAGTTTTTTTTCTTTCTTCTGCTTGCAAACCAAAGATATTACTTCAATATAGCAAGTACCAAGTGTCTAAGATAGTTTCCTTAAATGTTAAGATTAAAGATGTGGGGGAATAAGGCTAGTGAGTTTCACATAAAAACTTTTAGTCTATGTGGAGTCTCCCCAAATGGGAAAAATTTTCTTTTGTCTTAAAAAGAAATACATACTTTTTAAAAACAATAAAATCAGCAAAGAAAAATAAACTTACTCAGATGCCACCAACATGATTAAGTGATAATCACTATTAATATTTTGAGGCATATTGTTCTGACCTTTTAATTATACATTTAGATATATTTTATTGTTTAGTGTTTTGTTTTTTAACAAAAATGGGTTTATTTTACATATGCTCCTTTGTTTTTCTTTTTTGCCCTTTGTAGAAGTTTTAAAAGTATAGAAAAGTAAAAAAAAAATCCATTTTCCACTATGCAGAACTAATAGTTGGTGTCTCTCTTTTAAGAAAAATTACTCAATTGAGGGAAAATAATACAGTTTCATTATAAAGAATTCAAGCAGTGTACAGTTTTACAAAGGTAAAAGTAAAGAAATCACCTCAAACTCCATCCAGAAATAACCATCTTTAACATTAGAAAAAACATTATTCAGATCTGTGTTTGTGTGTGTGTGTGTGTGTATGTGTATGTGTGTACGTATAAGTAAGTAGTTAGATAGTTTGACAGAAATACTTTTTTTAAGAGTGAGATTATACTATTAGCTGCTTTTTTAAAAAGTATTTAATTTTACTTGAATTTACTTGAAGGAATTGTTAACTTCAAGAATATCTTTCTTTACCACATGAGATAATATTTTATAAAAGAGTGCTTTAAAGTTTAAAAAGATGAAAAATATTAAGCTGAAGTTAATATCTTCTTTTTAGACTATATTTGATTGGAGATCTTATCTGTTGCCTGATTTGAAAGATGAGCACTTAAGTACTGATATTCTTCTGTATCCTCCCCTTCTGATTTTTGTTAGTTATTTTTACATTGTTCAGTTGTATTCAGTATTTACTATCAATCCTTTTACCATGGTTTTTCCATTCCTAAGTTACTTTTGGTTAATTTTAGATTGGCTAGACTTTAACCTTTTTTTTTTTTTTCTTTTTAATAGAAGAGCTCTTGGGTGTTATTTTTTTTTGTAGTTCTTTTGTTTAAGAATGTCTGGCTTTTGCCTTTATACTTGAGCTACATCTTGGCTGGGTTTTATGTTCTTGGGTCACACTTTCTTTTCCTTAGAACTTGGTAGACGTTGTCCAGTTGTCTTCTGGCATTGAATGTTGCTGCGGAGAAGTCTGAGGCCAACCTGATTTTTTTTCCCCTCCTTGTAAGTGATTTGCTTTTTCTGTCTGATTGCCTGAAAATTTCTATTTTTATCCTTAAAGTTCAATAGTTTTTAATTAGAATATTTTTTGGTGTTGAGTGTTTTATAGTAAAATTTTCCTGGAATTTTATGTGCTCTTTTTAAAAATCAACTTTATTGAGGTATAATTTACATACAATAAACTGTGCCTGCTTTAAGTATATAGTTCAGTGAGTTTTGACAATGTACATACCTGTGTAACTACCACCACAAACAAGATAAATTATTCTTAGTTGCTCTTTTGATCTGCAAATTCAATTCTTTATTTCAAGGAAATTCTCTTGTGTTATATCTTTGTATATAACTCTTGTCTATTTATTGGTTTCCTACTTCAGGGATACCAATTATTCTTATGTTGGATTGCATGTCTTCCATATTTTTTAGCTCCCTTCTGGTTACTTTATCTTTTCAACTGCATTTACTGATTATCTCAAGCCTTTTCTCTATGTCAGAAGTTTGATTTTCAGCTGTGTTAGTGAGAATTCTCAAGATATTTTTGACTTACCCAAAAATGACTTCGGGAGAGGGGTAGAGTTTGAGCTGAGCAGTGTTGTACCTCTTTTATTCTGTTCCAGAATCATCTTTTTTCCCCCTTTGATTGACAATTTCTGTTTATAGCTTTATGTTCCTTTTATATACATATTCTCTCTCTCTCTCTCTCACACACACACACACACACACACACACACACACACACACACACACACACGCTTTCTCTCAAACACTTTTCTGCTTTGGGATCAATTTGGAACAAGAAATTCTATGAGGACGTTTCAGTTGGCCTTAACATATAATATGTCACATACATGTATCTTAGGAGCATTACTCCATTAAGAGCGTTAAGTGGTCTCTCCTCAGTATCCTTATTTCTTGGTAGATTTTGGAGCATCTTTCTGCCTCTTTGCCAATCCCCCCCCCCCCCCGCCACCATTAATTTATATTCTAGTACCTTATTAGCTGCATGGAGGTAATCAGGAGAATTGCTACATCTTAATGAAAATATTCAGTTTCCCTTTTTCTTTGTGGAAGGTGAGAATGTGCTTTAGGATATATGTATTTAACTTTTTCCCAAACCTTTATAAACAAACATAAAATTGGCATGTGTTTATACTTGTGGAATGTGGTGAAAGTATGTGGGTAAAATGTAAATGTGAAACAAACGTGAGTCTTGTCAAAACAGCAGTTTCAGGACTTTTTAATTGACTGTAGTGAACAAAATGATAAACTGAAATTTTGCTTGAACTGAAGACTAAAATTAGGTACTTTTAGACATGGGTTAATTGAAAAACAGAGTTACTCATAAATATGCTCAGAATGGACATTTCTAATTTATGTAAAATTTTAGGGTAATGTGGAATTTCAAAGGTAGAAGGATCTCAATTTATTATTTATATCATGCATTTTTAAATTGATCAATTCATTGAACTTTACTGAGCACTTTCTGTGGTCCAGCCATTGTAGGTACTGGGCGTATGTACCTACAATGACAATGTACATACCTGTGTAACTACCACCACAAACAATAAAAGAAAATCCTTATTCTTACAGAGCTACATTGTAGTAGAATAGATAGACAATAAATAATAAATAAATGTGTAAACATATAACTTGAACTGCAAAGTAGTATATGATTCCTTTGAACCATCTGAGCTACCTAAATCGAAGAAACTCCTAAAAAATAATTTTTATCACTTATGTGTAAGCTGCCTTTCTAGCACTTTTTTACTTGTGAAATTAATTTCAGAATGATTTTTAGAAGAATAGCAGCAATACTTGACTTGGTTTTAAACTTGCCTGTCTATATGTAAATCCTGGGCAAGCTGCTTGACCTCTCTGGGCTTTAGTGTTCTCATCTATAAAATGAGATAGTTGGCCTAGTAACATAATTTTAAAACTGTGCTTGTCTGTGCCACTCCTTTTCCCCTTCATAATAGTTCAACTTTGGTCTGTTTTATATATTGCGGATACATGGATCTTTTTAAGATTTTCTTTGGAAACAGGTTTTGTACTTTATTTAAAAACAGGTTTGGTTAAGATTTTCTTGGCTGCTGAAAAGAAAAGAACTTGAGGTTGTTCAGGTAGAAAGAGTGAATTTTCTGGACAAATTTCCAAATATCTTGTGGAAATTGCAGCCAGGCATTTAAAATTTTTCTCTTTTTAAAGGATACATATGTACTTACTGTTCTAACATGTAACATAAAATAGTAAACACATATAAAATAAAAAGTTTAAAAGGATGTTATGAGAAATATAAATAGACATGCTAATGATTTCTTTTCATACCCCAATCGATTGACTTGTATACTCCCTGGAATGATTACTCCTAATTTTTGGATGTCATTAAAATAGACGATCTACCCAAATCCCTTGCTTGACCTCTCTAGCTTAAGTGATCTTTTCCTTCATCCCAGCACAGCCACCCCTTCACAAATTGAACGTTGTAGACTTTATCATTATCTTCATTTCTGATCTCAGTTTTAAACCTCTTTCTGATGATTACTTCCTGTCTCTGCCAGCTCACTCTTCTGTTCCTAATTCAACAATTTTCAGATTGCATCGAGATTTGTCTTATCACTTATCTCCTTTTGCCTATGCCGTAATCATTTCCTTGCAAACATTAACTCTCTTGCCGTGTTCTCTGCTTAACCTGGCAGGAGGGCAAGTCTGGTCAAATCTACCTTTCTGCTTATTTTACACTAAGGCCTGAGAATTGCCAGCAACCCAGAAATACTCTCTTGTGAACTCTCATGGATGATTCTATTTTTATTCTCTTTAGATTCGCTTTCCATATACACTAGTCACTTCCCTATGGTTCACAAGTTAATTCTTTCTCTTTGCAAGAAACTGGCTTAATCAAATTGAGCATCTCTTGGACGTTATTCCAAATTCACAGGAGAATGGGACTGGTCCAGTTGAAGGGAGATGTTTATCCTTGGTGCCACAAACTATGGCCAGAGGAGCAAGGTACCATACTATAAGCATCGCTGCTGAGGCCCACCCTTCAGAATGTGTGGATGGTGGAAATAAGGGTGGTGTTACTTGTTTAGAGATGGAGTGATGAATTGGGCAGACATCTGAAAAAGTAAAAACTGCCTTAGCTAATCAATCTTTAAAGCATAGAGAGGTTCTTAATCTGTTGTCCGTGGATAGACTTCAGAGTCCTGAACACCCTGTTATTGTTTGAAAATTTTTTTGTGTCTGTACATATGTGACTTTTAATGGAGATGAGGCCCACAGTTTTTAAATAGCCTCTAAGGGAGCTATGACCTATATAAAGGACTCTGCTGTAGGGTTTATTTTAGCAATAATCATCTGTGAATCCATGGATCTAGAGGTCTTAATAGTGAAAGATGAGGAAAAATAGTTTTTGCTATTATATTTTGAATTCAAGATAATTAAAGAGGTGAAGAAAACAACTTTTAATGAAAAGAAATGAGTTTTTCAAAACTTGAGTTTGACAAATGCATGTTGTAAATTAGTATTTTCTCTTTACATATATTTTAGATCAACAGAGAAGAATATTTTTGCCACCTCCACCTGGAATTAGAAAATGCGTCATATCCACCAATATTTCTGCAACATCTTTGACAATAGATGGAATCAGGTATAACTTTTAAATTCCTTTTAAAGCTGAGGAAGCCACTTAGCTAATCATAAAACATTAAGTTTGTGTCTCTGTGCCCTCCACTAATTCCCTTCTCACTTTTTTAACTTGTAATCACCTATCATTTTTTGTAATTATTGATTGCTCTGAATAGGAAATGGAGTAGGAGGTGCACATAGTATTTCTGTTCACACTTTTTAAATACTGGTACTTGGTAACATGTAGCTTTCTCTTCCCAAATTTAAGATTATGTGTGATGTTTCATGGGTTTCATTAAATGGGAAGCCAAACCTGTTTCTCATATTACATTACCAGCAGGTACCTAAGATAATCTGATATTCCCTTCTTACCTGTCAGCTCCATTTCACATAGTAAGCTTTGTATATCCAAGTGTTTATCTGGAGGTACTGTTGCTTGCTTTTCACCCTTTTGTGAAATGGACTTTTATTTTTCAATGTAATCAGTGATGCCATCAAATTTTTGGGTAAATTTTGTAGAGAAACACTTATCAGTCTAAGTCTAGACTGATAGCTAATGTGAAGTTCTTTCAGACTGTTGAACCACATTCCTTCCGGATATTTATCTTTTACCCAATATATTTTATGTCCTTAACTAAGTCTGTCTCTGCCACAGGAAGGCTGGACCTGACCCAGAGATCCTATATGTTTCTTTTGGGTAAAATCATCATCCAGATCTAAGAGGAAGTTTAATTTCCTCTGCTTTTCTCTTTACTTTAAAAATAATGGTTTCAATAAAGGCTTAGGCAAGCAGCTCTCTTGAGTAAATTAACCTCTGCCATATTCTGTTCCAGCAAAGGCAAAAGTCATTAAATAGCGTGTTTCAGAATGTTCCCTAAGTGAATGATAGACTTACTACTCTTCCTTCCAAGTCAGTTTTTTACCTGACTTGTTCTCCATTTAGTTGGCTTAAAGTGGTATAGTTAAAGGCTAACTGGAATTAGATTCTGAACCTGTTAGAATGGTTTAGAGCTGATTTTCAAGTTTGTTTTTTTAATGGGAGAACATAAAATTAACATTGAAAAGTGAATAATTAAGTAGTATTTATTACATACATAATGTTGTGCAACCACCACCTTTATCTAGTTCTAAAACATTTCATCACCCCCAAATAAAAACCTGTACACTTTAAGGAGTTGCTCCCCATTGGCGCCTCCACCCCAGCCCCTGGCAACCACCCCTTTCTGTCTCTATGGATATCCTATTCTGGATATCTCATATAAATGGAATCATACAATATGTTACCTTTTGTGCCTGGTTTCTTCCACTCAGCATGTTTTTTGAGGTTCATCCATGTTGTGGCATGTATCAGTACTTCATTCCTTTCTATGGCTGAATAATATTCTGTTGCATGTGTATACCATAATTTGTTCATCCTTTCGTCCCTTAATGGTTAATGGACATTTAGGCTGTTTCCACCTTTAGGCTCGTATAGTCCTCTTACAGTGCTACTATGAACATATGTCTACAAGTATTTGTTGAGTACTTGTTTTCAGTTCTTTTGGGTGTATGCCTAGGAATGGAACTTCTGGGTCATATGGTAATTCTATGTTTAATGTTTTGGGGACCCTCCAAACCATTTTCCACATTGGCTGAACCATTTTACATTTCCAGTAGCAGTGTATGGGGTTTCCAATTTCTTGACTTTCAAGTTTTACACTTAAAAGTTGTTGCGTAGTTGTTAGTTTGGTAGAAAAGGAGTACCCAAAGTGGTTAAAAATTAACAAGTCTTTCCTTGTTTTCTAGAAACTTACCTTTTTTTTCATTATACTTAGATATGTGGTAGACGGTGGCTTTGTGAAGCAGTTAAATCACAATCCCAGATTAGGATTGGACATCCTAGAGGTGGTTCCAATTTCAAAGTAAGTCTCTGTGGTAAGCCTTTTTGTTCAAAGAACAGTTGATTAGATAATTTCTAATTGGTTTGGGGAAGGAAGTGAATTACTTAGAAAAGTCATAGAACATTTTGGGGACTTTGTTTTTTTTTTCCTCTAAAGGAGTGAGGCCTTACAGCGAAGTGGCCGAGCTGGCAGGACTTCCTCAGGAAAATGCTTTCGCATCTATAGTAAAGATTTTTGGAACCAGTGTATGCCTGACCATGTGATCCCTGAGATTAAGAGAACTAGTTTGACATCTGTAGTTCTGACCTTAAAGTGCCTTGCCATACACGATGTAATAAGGTATGTAGACAACTTGAAACAAAGAAAAATTTGTTAGGGAGTCATGTTATTTCTCAGAAATTTTTTTGAAGTATTTGACTCGTATGTCCCTACATTTCAAGGTTCAACTAAACCCAAATAAAGAGCTTCTTTGCATTGCTTTACTGGGATTTGATCCCTTGCTCGTATTTTAACCTTGGCTTAATGGAGTTTTCGTGCTGATGTTTATTTGGATAATTTAATGACCACTGTTTATCTGTAATGAAAGGTGTACAATGACCCTAATGCCACTCAGAAAGTGTTGTTGAGTTGGTTTTTTTTTTTTTTGGTAGCATCTTTTGTATGGCCAGCATGGTACCAAGTACGATGAGAGACAGAATAATACTCTTTAGTAGGTTTTTGCTTTCACTAAGCTTAAATTATAATGGGGAAATGAGATTCGACATGAAGCAAAAAATAGAACAACTGTTAAATTAGTTAAATGTTAAAGAATATAATTAGTATAGGACAGAATATTGTAGGGGCTTGAAATTTCATATTATGAAATTTATGGTAGAAGAAATAATGAAAGAAAGTATTATCTTGGTTTTAATTTTGGTCTTAATTAGGAATATTAAAGTGTGAGGAACCTTGGGAGAAGGTGACCATGCATTCTTTAAATTCATAATAAGAAAGGAAGTAATTACTAGGTGCATCGAAATATGTATTGTATACTCTTAGAAAGCCATCTAAGATTTTTTTTATAGTTATTATCATAAGACTAGAGGTTTTCTTCTTCTTTTTTTAAAATGTATTTATTTTGGCCGTGCCGGGTCTTTGTTGCGGCATGTTTAGTTGTGGCACGCGGGATCTTTTTTTAGTTGCAGCATGTGGGCTTCTTAGTTGCAGCATGTGGACTCTTAGTTGCGGCATGCATGCAGGAACTAGTTCCCCAACCAGGGATTGAACCCGGACCCCCTGCATTGGGAGCGTGGCATCTTACCTACTGGACCACCAGGGAAGTCCCGAGACTAGAGATTTTCTAGATGAGAATATAAATCCTAGAAAGAGGAAGGCAAATATGTAAAATTCTAACTGTTATCATAAATGATACTAATGAGAAAGAAAAGCCATTTAAAGAAATCTAAATGGCCAAACAGATGAACCCATATTTAAAAATAATATTTATAAAGGCTAACAGAGCAGCATATAATCAAGAATAAATATATGTTAGAAAAATAGGAACAATAATTACTCAATGTCATCTGCACTGAGTTTTTTTTCATCTTAAGTTTTAAGACTTAGAATGTAATGAAAGTTCTTAAAATGCTAGAGACCAGAAAAAAAAAAAAGACTTCTCTCCCACACCCCTTTTTTCTCCCAGTTTTATTGAGATATAATTGATATACAGCACTGTATAAGTTTAAGGAGTACAGCATAATGACTTACATACATCATGAAATGATTACCACAATAAGTGTAGTGAACATCATCTCATACAGATAAAATAATAAAGAAATAGAAAAAAAATTTTTCCCTCATGATGAGAATTCTTAGGATTTACTCTCGTAACAGCTTTCGTATATAACATACAGCAGTGATGATTACATTTATCATGTTGTGTCTCCCTGCTCTTTTTAAGGTGTGTGCAGGGCTTCCCTGGTGGCGCAGTGGTTGAGAATCTGCCTGCCAGTGCAGGGGGCACGGGTTCGAGCCCTGGTCTGGGAAGATCCCACATGCCGTGGAGCAACTGGGCCCGTGAGCCACAATTACTGAGCCTGCGCGTCTGGAGCCTGTGCTCCGCAACAAGAGAGGCCGCGATAGTGAGAGGCCTGTGCACCGCGATGAAGAGTGGCCCCCACTTGCCGCAACTAGAGAAAGCCCTCGCATAGAAACGAAGACCCAACACAGCCAAAAATAAATAAATAAATAAATAAAAATACTTAAAAAAAAAAAATGTGTGCAGAATATGGGCAGGTACAACCAGAATTTGGGATAGGTGGTATAGTATTCGTAGGTGACAGAAAGAAAATGGAACTTTTCAGTTATTATTTTGCCTCCCCTTTCTCCTCCGTTAGGAACGATTTTAAAACTGAAAAGATAAGAACAAGTCTAGATAAGAAGGAATTGATGACCAATATCGATTAGGAAATAATGAGAGAAAACCTAATGACCATAAATGAGTTTGTATTGTGGCTTTAGACATTATTTCCATGGTACCAGAAGAACTTGCAGATATAATGTCAGAGGTATCGTGGGTCGTCTCTGAGAAATTATGCAGAACAGGTTACCAGAAAATGTGAGAAACTCAAAAATCAATTTTCCATTTAAGAAAAGGGCAGGTTATAGAAACAACTGCCCAGTAAGCTTGACATTGATTCTTGCAAATTCTAGCATAGTTTATTGGAAAATGGTTTAAGAGAATATAATATATATTTTTTAATATTTATTTATTTATTTGGCTGTGTTGGGTCTTCGTTGCAGCATGTGGGATCTTTCCTTGCAGTGTGTGGGCTTCTCTCTAGTCGTGGAGTGGGCTCTAGAGCGTGTGAGCTCTGTAGTTTGCAGCACGTGGGCTCTAGTTGAGGTGCGCGAGCTCAATAGTTGTGGTGCACAGGCTTAGTTGCCCTGTGGCATGTGGGATCTTAGTTCCCTGAGCAGGGATCGAACCCGTGTCACTTGCATTGGAAGGCGGATTCTTTACCACTGGACGACCAGGAAAGTCCCTAAGAGAATACAATGTTGATTTGTAATCATCAATGTGAATCAAAATGGTTCACAAAGAATATGTTATCATAAACCATTTTCTTTTCAGTTTGAAGGCAGGACCATCCACTTAATGGATGCACCACAAGAATTTATTGATTGCTAACCTAATGTCTCTTGTTTTCAACACAATATTTAACAAGATTACATTGACGTATTTGTGAATAAGATGTGACAGTACTGCTGCATTAGGATATATTTGCCAAATAGCCGAATCCAGAAAGTACTGATTAATTGCTCACCAAGCCTTGATGAAGGTTTTACTGGTAGTATGCTGAATTTCACTCTTTCCTGATAAGCATTTTTAATGAAAATATTAAATAAAGATATTGAAGTCATGATTACCAGATTTATGGAAAATATCTTCATTTCTAATGGGTAGATGATTAAAACCAAGATTTAGAATGGTCTCAATAGGCCAGAACCTTGGGCAAAAATCAACAAGGTAAAAGTCTGAAGGGGTACATCTTAAATCTTATGTTTTGGTTGCACATTAAAGAAATTCAATGTGGAAAAGATCTGAAATTATCAGATCACCACAAACTTAGTATGAGCTTGCAATTATTGTTCTGTTTAAAGAACAATTTTAAAAATTCCACTGGCATAAACTTTGGTTATATTAATAAACCACAGTGTCCAGGTGATTGGGAATTATAGCATTCCTGTTCTGTGTTGGTCACTGTACACTTGGAGTTCAGTTTTGCATGTCATCGAGTTTTATTAGGAGTTTGACGAACTAGATTGTTTCTAAAAAATGCTAAATATGTTTGGTGGGTCTCTTAGAAACCAAATAATACAAGGAAAGTTTGACAGAATTGGTAATTGGTATAATCGAGGGAGAGAAATAATTGTAGTTTTTACAAATCTAAAATGGCTCTTATCTAGAAGAGGAAGCTGACTAGTCTGGTATTACTCTAGGATAGGGGTCGCAAAATATGGTCCAAGCTCACTGACTGTTTCTGTAAATAAAATTTTATTGGAACACAGCCATGCCCATTCATTAATGTATGGCTGCTTTTGCTTCAGCAGCAGAGTTGAGTAATTGTGACAGAGACCATATGGCCTGTAAAGCCTAAAATATTTACTATCTGGCCTTCTTTAGAAAGTGCTTGCCAACTCTTGCTGTAGCAGATACCAGGACTTGTTGGTACAAGTTCTAGGAAAGCTGACGGTAGAACAGTCTACCAGATTTTTGTTTGTTTTTAAATAGAGTTGTCAATCCTCGAATGGACTTTTGTGTAAGGTATTAGACCTTTTGTCCTCTGTTGTACCTTTTTCAAGGTGAGAAATTGGAGTAGATTATTTAGCATCTCAAAACTAATGGTGGGGAAAAAAAAATCCAGTGCAGAATAATATTAAGTGATTATTGTTCCTGGGGTGGGGGGATATATATTCACACTTGGTTATATGCCACTCTGCTGTCCTTTGTGAATATTATTTTTTTCCATATTTAAAGAAATATTTATTTTCAAGTGTGAAATAGATCCATGTTCTAGAGGCATCTCAATAGTCATACTGTCCTTTGTGAATATTGTTAATTGTTTTATGTTTATAAATGATATTGTGGTATGTAAGAGAATGTCCTTATTTTCAGGGGATGCACTCTGAAATATTTTGGGGGTAAATTGGCATTACATTTGCAGCCTGTTTGCAGGTAGTTCAGGAGAAAATAAGTACATACATATCCATACATACAATAAAGCAAATTGGTTAAATTGAAGATATTTATCATTTTATTAAAAACCATTTTGAGGTACTATTAAATAATTTGTAATTTTTAGCCACTTTCAGTTAATTTCCTTCACTGTTTTATAAAATGGTAATAAAAATTACAGACTACAGAACAGAGTAGACTTGATATTGGCTATGAAGAATGGGGAAGGGTTAAGATAAGTAGAGAGGAATGGTGAGAGTGTTCCAGCTAAGGGGGAATCAAAAAGAAGGGCTTCTTGAATTAAATAGAAGAGTGTGATTCAGAAAAAAATTTCCTCCTTTGCTGAATGCTGATCACAATCATAGAATGCTTTGGAAAAAAAAAAAAGACAGAGAAAAGAAAGACTTGTAAAACAGAAGTAAAACCTTTTAATGGAATTTTCAAATCTGTATAAAATCTTGCCATGTTCAAGGAATGGAATCTCATTTTATGTCTCATTTAAACACACAGGTTTCCCTATTTGGATCCACCTAATGAGAGACTTATTTTGGAAGCTCTTAAACAACTCTACCAGTGTGATGCTATTGACAGGTAAAAAACAAACAAAAAACAAAAACAAAACCAACCCCAATAGATGTTAATCTCTTTTTAAAATAGGGTTCTTTTTTTTTTTAATTATTTATTTTTTATTTATTTATATTTGGCTGCATTGGGTCTTTGTTGCTGCGCACAGGCATTATCTAGTTGTGGCGAGCGGGGGCTACTCTCTGTTGTGGTGCGCGGGCCCCTCATTGCAGTGGCTTCTCCTGTTGCAGAGCATGGGCTCTAGGCACGTGGCTTCAGTAGTTGTGGCACACGGGCTCAGTAGTTGTGGCACGCGGGCTCAGTAGTTGTGGCTCGTGGGCTCTAGAGTGCAGGCTCAGTAGTTGTGGCACACAGGCTCAGCTGCTCCGCGGCATGGGGGATCCTCCCAGACCAGGGCTCGAACCTGTGTCCCCTGCATTGGCAGGCGGATTCCCAAGCACTGCGCCACCAGGGAAGCCCTAAAATAGGGTTCTTAATACTTTCCTTTATCATTAGTAAGTGATTTGTTTGAATTGAATGGATTGTTTTCCCTGAAATTAAAATTTGTCCTCAGTCTTTCTTCACCACAGTTCTGAAATTGTACCGTAAAACTGTTTTTGTTTAGTATTGGTATTATTTAACAAGTAATTTCTTTTCTTTTTTTTTTTTTGTACCTTTTGACTGCTTTCATCCAATTCCCCCTCTTTTCTCACCCACTTCTGATAACTACAAATCTGATCTCTTTTTCTATTAGTTTGTATGTTTGTTTGCTTTTGAAGTATAATTGACCTATAACTATGTTTTTCCCTAACAAGTAATTTCTGAGTACCACTTCAGTGCCAGGCATTATGCTGGGTACATCAAAATGATGAGACCCAGAGTCCTTGTTCTCATGATTGTGTGATGGGAAAAGATTTGGTAATTATCATTGTCTCATTTCTTTAAGGACATTTTCCATGCTTCTGTAGCATTGTGTGTCTTTTATTATACTACTTTATTCTGCCTCATTGTTTAGTTTTTTGGATATATAGGCCCTTGAGAGCAAGGAATTTATCATCTTTATATTTCTCTTATCAATGACCACAGCGTATCATATTTCTTATCTTGAATTGAATTTCTGGAGGTAATTTAAGGTAATCTAAATTATATCTGACTTATTCTGAATGATAAACATTTCATTTGTACTCTTCCAAGGTAGAAAGACTTAAAAACTTTTTCTTTCCATTAAGGAGTGGCCATGTGACCAGATTGGGTTTGTCTATGGTAGAATTTCCTCTCCCTCCACATCTGACATGTGCAGTAATAAAGGCTGCTTCTCTGGACTGTGAAGACCTATTACTTCCAATAGCAGCAATGTTGTCTGTGGAAAATGTCTTCATTAGACCTGGTAAGAAGTTTATTGATGCGTTTTCTTTTCTAATTAATAGATTTTATTTTTTAGAGCAGTTTTAGCTTTCTAGAAAAATTGAGGGAAAGTACAAACACAGAGTTTTCCCTATTATTAACATCTTTTCATTAGTGTGGTACCTTCATTACAATTAATGAGCCAATATTGATACATTATTATTAACTAAGGGATCGCTGTTTGTATTGTAAATTCTGTGGGTTTTGACAAATCTGTAATGACACATACTCACCATCAGAATATTGTGCAGAATAGTTTCACTGCCCTAAACATTTCCCATGTTCCACCTAGTCATTCCTACATCCCTTCCCCCAAACCCTTAGCAACCACTGATCTTTTTTTTAAACATCTTTATTGGAGTATAATTGACCACTGATCTTTTTACTGTCTTCATAGTTGTGCCTTTTCCAGAATGCCATATAATTGGAATCATACAATATGTAGCCTTTTCAGATTGACTTCCTTAACTTAGCAATGTGCTTTTACGGTTCCTCCATGTCCTTTTTTTTCTTTTTTTTCTTTTTTGGAGTATGGTTGCTTTACACTGGTGTGTTAGCCTCCACTGCACAACAAAATGAATCAGCCATACACATACAGATCTCCCCTCCCTTTTGGACTTCCCTCCCACTTAGGTTACCACAGTGCATTAGGTAGAGTTCCCTGTGCTATATGGTATGTTCCCATCAGTTGTCTATTTTATACATAGTACTGAAAATGTATATGTGTCAATCCCAGTCTCACAATTCCTCCCACCCCACCCCTTTCCCCTTTGGTATCCATACATTTGTTCTCTACGTCTGTCTCTATTTCTGCTTTGCAAATAAGATCATCTATACCATTTTTCTAGATTCCACATATATGCGTTACTATATGATATTTGCTTTTCTCTTTCTGACTTACTTCACTCTGTATGACACTCTCTAGGTCCATCCACATCTCTACAAATGACCCAATTTCATTCCTTTTTATGGCTGAGTAATATTCCATTGTATATATGTACCATTCTCCATGTCTTTCTGTGGCATGATAGCTCATTTCTTTTTATTGCTGAATAAAATTCCATTGTGTGCAATTTGTTTATCCATTCACATATTGAAGGACATCTTGGTTGCTTTCAAGTCTTGGCAGTAATGGATAAAGCTGCTCTAAACATTAGCGTGCAGGTTTTTGTGTGAACATCGATTGTCAACTCATTGCCAAACTGTATGATAAGAATATGTTTAGATTTGTGAGAAACTGCCCAACTGTCTTCCAAAGTGTCTGCACCATTTTGCTTTCCCACCAGCAATGAGCCTGAGATTCCTGTTGCTCCACATCCTCAACAGCTTCTGGTGTTGGCAGTGTTTTGGGTTTTGGCTATTCTCATAGTTGTGTAGTGGTATTTCATTGTTATTTTAATTTGCAGATCCCTGATAACATATGATGTTAACTGTCTTTTCATATGCTCATTTGCCATTTGTGTATCTCCTTTGGTGAGATGTCTGTTCCAGTCTTTTTTAATCAGGTTATTTGTTTTCTTATTGTTGAGGTTTAAGAGTTTATTGTATGTTTTGGATAACCGTTCTTTATCAGAAATGTCTTTTGCAAATATTTTTTCCCAGTCTGTGACTTGTTTTCTCATTCTCTTGACGTTGTCTTTCACAGAGCAAAAGTTTTTAATTTTAATGAAGTCCAGCTTATCAATTATTTCTTTGATGGGTCATGCCTTTGTGTTATATCTGAAAAGTCATCACCATACCCAAGTTCATCTAGATTTTCTCCTGTGTCATCTTGTAGGAGTTGATGTCCTTTTGTTCCAGCCCCATTTATTCAAAAGACTCCTTTCTCCATTGTAATTCCTTTGCTCCTTTGTCAGAGTTAATTTGACTGAATTTGTGTGGGTCTATTTCTGGGCCTTGTATTCTGTTCCATTGACCTGTTTTCCTGTTCTTCTGTCAGTACCACACTGTCTTGATTATTGAAGCTTTATAATAACTCTTGAACCTGGATAGAATCATTTATCCAGCTTTTCTCTTTCCCTTCAATATTGTTTTGACTATTCTGGGTCTTTTCCCTTTCTATATAAACTTTAAAACCAGTTTGTTGATATCCACAAAGTAACTTTCTGAGACTTTAATTGAGATTATATATCTTTTAATAAGATTTTTTAAATATTTATTTTATTATTATTTATTTTTGACTGCATTGGGTCTTCGTTGCTATGCACGGGCTTTCTCTAGTTGTGGCGAGTGGGGGCTACTCCTTGTTGCGGTGCGCGGGCTTCTCATTGCGGTGGCTTCTCTTGTTGTGGAGCACGGGCTCTAGGCACGCGGGCTTCAGTAGTTTTGGCACGAGGGCTCAGTAGTTGTGGCTCGCGGGCTCTAGAGTGCAGGCTCAGAGTTGTGGTGCACGGGCTTAGTTGTTCTGCGGCATGTGGGATCTTCCTGGACCCGGGCTCGAACCCGTGTCCCCTGCATTGGCAGGCAGATTCTTAACCACTGCGCCACGAGGGAAGCCCCTAATTGAGATTATATTGAATCTATAGATCAAATGGGAAAGAAGTGACATCTTGACAGTATTGTCTTCCTATCCATGTACAAGGAATATCTGTTAATTTAGATCTCCAGTAATTCACTGAACATTTTTTTGATTAGCATATAACTAGCCCTACGGAACATGAAACTGAAGATAAACAATTTTTTTCATTTTGTTATTCTTTAACTTAGTTCTTTGAAATAGGGAGTATATAACGTTCCTGGCTGAAAGTTAATTTCCTTTCACTGGTAAAGCAAGATAGTATGGTGAACCTTTGCCCTGTTATAATACATTAGTAATATATTAACCTTTTTTTCCCTACAATCAAAAAAAAAAAGGTAAGTCAGCCCTTGTACACTTAGAGAATTGTTTTGAAGTTTCCATGTCTTTAGCCTTCTGCTTCTTTCCTTTCTTAGTGTGTCAGTACAGGATACAACTTGGTTCATCACATGTGAGCTTTGCTTTCTTCTAGTGCGGGGGTCGGTGGGGGGGGTGGTCACAATTTTTTTTTTCCAAAGAGCTTCTGAGTAGATAGTATATCTTACCTGCAACCAAGACTAACAATAGTGTGCTATCTCACTGGCCACATCCCCTTATGACTGTGAGTGTTGGGTCCAGATTGGTTTATTATTGTGTTGGTTATAATGGAGGATACGTTTTTCTATAAAAATACTCTGTAGTTTAATTAGTGTGCTACCTATCCCAAATAGATTGCAGTGTAGTTTTTAAGTGTCAGAATTTTGATTCTAGTAGTACCCTAATTGCAGGGGTTTTTTTTTTTTCTAGTATAATACTATATGCAGTAAATAAGGTTGGCTGGCTTTCATTAGGTAGTATCAAAGCTAAAAATACTCTTTTTAAAAACTATTACAGAGTATTGAAATGGGTGTCAAGAGATCAGGATTCTAACCTGACTCACTGCTACCTAATTATCTGACTGTTGGCCTAGTTTTTCTGGACTTCATTTGTAAAACCAGGGAGCTGGATTAAGGTGATCCAACTCTAACAGTCTTGTAATGCCAGAAAAAAAGGAAATGTTTTTCCTTGTTGGAATATTGAAATAGATGAAACTAGTCTGGTGTTACATTTTTGTGTGTGTGTGGAGGTGGGGTATAACATTTTATTGTAATACAATTTCAAACTTACAGAAATGTTGAAAGAGTAGTAAAAGAATTTTTTTAAAACTTTTATCTAGTTTCAGCAGTTTTTAACATTTTCCTGCATTTGCTTTATTATTCTCTCTGTGCATGTATACATATACGTATTTATTTATTTTTTATTTTTATTTTTTTGGCTGCGTTGCTGTGTGTGGGCTTTCTCTAGTTGTGGCGAGCGGGGGCTACTCTTTGTTGAGGTGCACAGGCTTCTCGTTGCTGTGGCTCCTCTTGTTGCGGAGCACAGGCTTTGGCGTGTGGGCTACAGTAGTTGCAGCACACAGGCTCAGTAGTTGTGGCACATGCACCCTAGAGCGCACGGGCTTCAGTAGTTGTGGCCCGCGGGCTCTAGAGCGCAGGCTCAGTAGTTGTGGCGCATGGGCCTAGCTGCTCCGAGGCATGTGGGATCTTCCTGGACCAGGGATTGAACCCACGTCCCCCTCACTGGCAGGCAGACTCTTAACCACTGCACCACCAGGGAAGTCCCTACATATATGTATTTATAAATATGCATTTTATTTCTTTTTCTGAATCATTTGAGAGTAAATTGGAAACATTGTGCTCCCTTACCACAAAACATTTATATGTATGTTTACCAAGAACATGGGCAATCTCTTACTTAACCATAGTACATTTATCAAAATTAGGAAAGTTAACTGATACAATGCTGTTATCTAGTCCAGAGTCCATATTCAAATTGTCCATTGTCCCTAGAGTATACAAAAGTAGTTTCAGAATTGCTAAGCTATACCACTGTGAAAGGCAGTCCTGTATAAGTAGAGTTCAGTATTTGCTTATAGTTGGTTTTTTTTTTCCTTTTTTTTGAGGCAAAATTTACATGTAGTGAAAAGTATAAATCCTAAGTGTATAATTCAGTGAATTTTGTGAAATACATTTACCAATGTACCCTACACTCCTGTCAAGATATAGAACAGTTTTATCACTCCAGAAAATTCTCTCAGTGCCCCTTCTCAGATTCCATCCTACCTCCCCCCAGCAAGCCACTTCTCTGACTTTTTTCAGGTTAGTTTTGCCCCTTCTGAAACTTCACATAAGTAGAATTATACAGTACGTGCTTTTTTGTGTTTGGCTTCTTTTGGTCAACATACTGTTCGTGAGATTCATCCATGTTCTTGTATGTATCAATGCTTTGTTCTTTTTATTGTTGAGTAGTATCCTGTTGTATACTACAATTAGTTTATCCATTATCCTATTGATGGACATTTGAATTGTTTCTTGTTTGGCGCCATTTATGAATACAGCTATTTTGAAAATTCTTGTGCAAGTCTTTTGTAGATATATATTTTTATTTTTCTGAGGTAAATACCTAGGAGAAAAATAGCTGCATTATTGAGTTTAACTCTAAGAAATTGCCAACTCTTTTCCCAAAGTGGCTCTACCATTTAAAAATCACATCAGCAGTGTTTGAGAGTGCAGCTTGCACTACGTGTCCTCTTCAACATTTGGTGTTGCCAATCACTTTCATTTTATATATTCTGTTATATATTAGTGATACCTCTTTGTGGTTTTAATTTGCATTTTCCTGATGACTAATAATTTTGAGCACTTTTTCGTGTGAGTATTGATCATTTATCTGTCTTTGTGAAGTGTCTATTACAGTCTTTTGCCCATGTTTTAAAGTAAAAAATATATATATATTGAATCTGGTAGTTCTTTATTCTAGGTACAAGTTATTTGTTAGGTATGAGTTGTGCATATTTTCTTCCCAGCCTGTGGCTTTTCTGTTTGCTTTTTTCACAGTGTCTTTTGATGAGAGAGGTTTTGAATTTTGAAGAGGTCTTAGTATATCAATTTTTGTGTGTGTGTGGTTATTGCTTTCTGCGTGGTAAGAAATGTTTTCCTGCCCCAAGATAGTAAAAATATGCTTCTCTCTTGTATCTCTATTGATACTTCGATCTAGAAGCTTTACAGGTTCTAGCCATTAAGTTTAGGACAGTAATCCATCTGAAATTAAGCTTTGTATATGGTGTGAGGTAGGGGTCTAGATTACTTTTTTTCCTGTAAATATCCACTTGTTCCAGCACATTTGTTGAAAAGATTTACTTCCCCCATTGAATTGCTTTGGCACCTTTGTTAAAAATCTGTGGAAAGTAGGGGGACTTCCCTGGTGGTCCAGTGGTTAAGACTCCATACTTCCACTGCAGGGGGCACGGGTTCTATCCCTGGTCGGGGAACTAAGATCCCACATGCTGTGCAGTGTGGCGCGGCCAAAAAAAAGAAGTTAAAAAAAAAAAAAACCTTATTAAAAAAAAATTTGCGGAAAGTATATGTGTAATAGTCTATTTCTGGACTTTATTTTATTCCATAGATCTATTTGTCTATCCTTATGTCAGTGCCAACTTTGTATTGATTACATAACTTATGATAAATTTTGAAGTCAGCTAGAAAAAGAAGCAGAATATTTATTTTTTCAGTATTGTTTTGATTATTCTATATTCTTTGTATTTCCATATAAATTTTAAAATCAGCATATTAGTTTCTTAAAAATAAGCCTGCTAAGAATTTTGATAGAGATTGTATTGAAACCTTTGCTGGCTTTTGACATTTCTTAACATATCCTTGCTCTATTGTTGTCATATATATTATATTTACATACATTATAAACCCCACAATACAGTATTGTAATTTTTCCCTTAAACCTTCATATGTCTTTGAAAGAAGTTAAGAGAAGAAAAGAAAAATTAAGTCTTTTCCATAGCTAGAAGTAAAAGTCCAGGTGTTAGTTTTTAAATTCTTATTTAGAACCCTCTATCTGTGGGTGGACTGTTGACTCAGTTTTTTAGCCTTTCAGGTTGTTCAGGTCTTAAGTTTTGATTATGTGTTCTTTTTTTTTTTTTTTTTTTTATTAAGTCCTTGAGGTGGTTTTTGGTATCTTGAAGGCCTTTATTTGGGATCTACACTTTAGCAATTCCAGGAAAAGGGAGACTTTCCTTTGCTAGCCTAATACTTGGCCTTAGATATCTATGGACATAGGTCAGTCTAATTCTTTAGAATATTGAGATAATAGCCAATAGGAATATGTCTTGTATTCTGTGCTTTGATTTGATGGGAAATTTTTGAGTAAGTCTTGCCTTTGTGAAGCACATGATGTCAGTGATGTTAATGGATATGAAGCATGAATTACCCTGAAAGCCCTCAGGTAACACGTAGATTTATCAGTGTTTCTAAATTCCACACAATGAAAACATAACTGTAAAGCAATGGCCTTGTCTATTGTCTTGTCAGATTTAAGATTAAGCTTATTTTCCTTAGATACTGACCTAGGCCCTTTTTTAAAAAAGTAGGTAATACATGTGTTGCTATTGTCAAATATATTACATTTCTATGTTATAGGTCCAACAATACAATTTTATAGATAATGTTTCATGCAATTTCTTTTAAATACATAAGGGAATAGAAGAAATAATCATTATACTCTTTTAAAAAATTAACCTACATTTTAACTTTTACCAGTGCTCTTTTTTAGTG
Organism: Balaenoptera physalus; assembly: GCF_965194825.1. NCBI lineage: Eukaryota > Metazoa > Chordata > Mammalia > Artiodactyla > Balaenopteridae > Balaenoptera > Balaenoptera physalus. The sequence goes on from NC_138901.1 coordinate 40,206,654, forward strand.
TCATTCAGATTACCATCTTGTGTCACTTCCTTCCAGCCTGAATAACTTCTTTTATTATTAATTGTAAGGCAGGTATGCTAGCAATGAATTCTTTCAGGTTTTGTTATCCAAGAATGCCTTTATTTTGCCTTCATTTTGAAAGATAGTTTTGCTGGATATAAGATTCTTAGTTAATGGTGGTTTTCTTTGAGCATTATATCATCCCACAGTCTTTTGGCCTCCATCATTTCTATTGAAAAGTCGACTGTTAATTTTATTGAAGTTCTTTTGTGCACAACAAGTAAATTTTCTCTTGCTCCCTTCAGTATTTTGGCTATTATATGTCTGTGGATCACTTTGCTTTTATCCTACTTGGAGTTCATTAAGCTTCTTGAATGTGTAGATAAATGTTTTCCATCAAATTTTGGAATTTCTCAGCCATTATTTTCTCAAAATTTTTTCTGCCCCTTTCTCTCTCCTCTTCTTCTGGCACTCCCATTATGCATATGTTGGTGTGCTTAATGATGTCCCATATTTCTCTGAGACTCTTTGGATTGCCTGATCTCTCTTGATCTATATTTTGCTGATTCTTTCTCCTGTGAGTCCAAAGCTACTGTCGAGCCCCACTTAGTGAAGTTTTCATTTTGTTTATTGTACATTTCCACGTCAGCAGTCAGCCACTGATTGGTTGGAGGTTGTTCCTAACCCCCTTAAGCCACTGGTGTTTGCACCCTTTACTGTTGGATTTATGTTGTGTGGCTTGAAGACTGTTTTCACAGTTCAGGGAGTTTATGAGTTTGTCCTGTGTTCAGCCAAAGACCAGAGGCTCAGATGTTCCCTCTCCTTTTGCTTCTTGGGCATCTGCACAGTCTTCCAGAGCATCAGGACAAAGTATGGTTTTTGCAGGTTTCTCTGATATTTCTGTTAAATGTTTGGCTGGTTCCATTTATTACAAACCCATAGGTAACGTCATACTCAGTGGTGAAAAGCTAAAACCCTTCCTCTAAAACAGGAACAAAACAAGGATGTGCACTCTAGCCACGTCTGTTCAACATAGTATTGGAAGTCTGAGCCACAGCAGTCAGACAAGAAAAAGAAATAAAAGGCATCCAAATTGGAAGGGAAGAAGTAAAACTGTCACTATTTGCAGATGACATGATACTATACATAGAAAACCCTAAAGTCTCCATCAAAAAATTATGAGAATTAATAGATGAATTCAGTAAAGTTGCAGGATACAAAATTAATATTCAGAAATCTGTTGATTTTCTGTACAGTAATAGTGAACTATCAGAAGTAGAAAGCAAGAAACTAATCTATTTTAAATTACATCAAAAAGAATAAAATACCTAGGAATAAACTTAACCAAAGAATTGAAAGACCTATACTGTGAAGACTATAAATCATTGATGAAGGAAATTGAAGATGATACAAAGAAATGGAATGGTATCTCATGTTCCTGGGTTGGAAGACTTAATATTGTTAAAATGTCCATACTACTCAAAGCAATCTATGGACTTAATGCAATCCCTTTCAAAATACCTGTGACATTTTTCACAGAACTAGGACAAATAATCCTAAAATTCGTATGGAACCACAAAAGACCCTGAATTGCCAAAGCAATCTTGAGAAAAAAGAACAAAGCTGGAGGTACCATACTCCTTGACTTCAGACTGTACTACAAAGCTACAGTAATCAAAACAGCATGATACTGGCTCAGAAACAGACATATAGATCAACAGAACAGAATAGAGAGCCCAAAAATAAACCCATGCACTTATGGTCCATTAATCTACGACAAAGGAGTCAAGAATATACAATGGAGAAAAGACAGTCTCTTCAATAAATGGTGCTGGGAAAACTAGACAGCTATATACATGTAGACTGTATGAAAAAGAATGTATAAAAGAATGAAATTAGAATGTTTTCTCACTCCATGTATAAAAATGAACCCAAAATGGATTAAAGACCTGAATGGAAGACCTGAAACCATAAAACTCATAGAATAGAACATAGGCAGAACATTCTTTGACATAAATCATAGCAATATTTTTTTGGATCTGTCTCCTAAGGCAAAAGAAACAAAAGCAAAAATAAACAAGTGGGACCTAATTAAACTTAAAAGCTTTTACACAGCAAAGGAAATGATTGACAAAATGAAAAGACAACCTACTGAATGGGAGAAAATATTTGCAAATGATATGACTGAGAAGGGGTTAATATCCAAAATATATAAATAGTGCTTGCAACTAAATATCAAAAAAACAAGCAGCCTGATTGAAAAATGGGCTGGGAATTCCCTGATGGTCCAATGGTTAAGACTCCGTGCTTTTACTGTCGAGGGCTTGGGTTCAGTCCCTGGTCGGGGAACTACAATATCCCACAAGCCCTGCAGCAAAAAAAGGGGGTGCAGAGGACCTGAATAGACATTATTCCAAAGAAGATATACAGATGGCCCAACAGGTACATGAAAAAATGCTCAACATTGCTAATTATCAGAAAAATGCAAATCAGAACCACAATGAGATATCACCTTAACACCTGTCAGAATGGCTATCATCAAAAAGTCTACAAATAATAAATGGTGGCGAGGATGTGGAGGAAAGGGAACCCTAGTATACTGTTGGTAGGAATGTAAATTGGTGCATGCAGTATGGAAAACAGAATGGAGTTTCCTCAAAAAAACTAAAAATAGAACTACCTTATCCTCCAGCAATTCCACTTCTGGGTATACATTTGAAGAAAATGAAACCACTAATTTGAAAAGATAACATGTATCCCAGTTATAGCATTGTAGCAGCATTATTTACAATAGCCAAGATATGGAAGCAACCTAAGTGTTCATCAACAGATGAATGGTTAAAGAAGATATGGTGTGTGTATATGTATATGTATGTATGTATATATATATATATATATATATATATATATATATATATATGTGTATATATATGTGTATATATATATATATACACACACAATGGGGTATATCTTAGCCGTAAAAAAGAATGAAATTCTGCCATTTGCAACAATGTGGATGAAATAAGTCAGACAGAGAAAGACAAATACTCTGTTATCACTTATATGTAGAACCTAAAAAATAAATGAATTTACATAACAAAACAGAAACAGACTCACAGATATAGAAAACAAACTAGTGGTTACCAGTGGGAAGAGGGAAGGGGGGATGGATAAGATCATGGTGTGGGATTAACAGATGCAAACTACTATGTATAAAATAAATGAGCAACAAGGATATATTTTACAGCACAGGGAAATATAGCCATTATTTTGTAATAACTTTATTTTTTTTAAATAAATGTATTTATTTATTTTTGGCTGTGTTGGGTCTTCGCTGCTACGCGCAGGTCCTCCCCAGGTGCAGCAGGTGGGGGCTACTCTTCGTTTGGTGCACGGGCCTCTCACCGCGGCAGCCTCTCCTGTTGCAGAGCACGGCCTCCAGGCACGCATGCTTCAGTAGTTGTGGCTTGCAGGCTCCAGAGCGCAGGCTCAGCAGCTGTGGCACACGGGCGCAGTTGCTCTGTGACATGTGGGATCCTCCAGGACCAGGGCTCGAACCTGCATCCCCTGCACTGTCAGGTGGATTCCCAACCACTGAGCCACCAGGGAAGTCCCTGTAATAACTTTAAATGGAGTATAATCTATAAAAATATTGAATCACTGTGTTGTATACCTGAAACTATTATGATATTGTAAGTCAACCATACTTGAATAAAAATAGTTTGGCTTCTCTACTTCAATTTTTGCTGGTCTGCCTCTATTGGTATTACACCAAGCTGTCATTCTCCATGGATTGGTGGCTGATTGATCTGTTGTTTTTGACAGTGCCCTGGGGCATAAATTGCTCCATAGTCTGATCCAAATAAAGTTAGGCACCTTGGCAAGTGCATTCCTTGGCATCATCCAGGTCTGATTCCTTGAGGCAACAATTGCTACCAGTTTCTTATTCATACTTAAAGAGACACTCTTGCTATATGTACATATATGACCTAGGCTTAATTTTTTTTTTTTTAATTTATTTTTGGCTGCTTTGGTTCTTTGTTCCTGTGCACAGCTTTCTCTAGTTGCGGCGAGTGGGGGCTACTCTTCATTGCAGTGCTCAGGCTTCTCATTGCGGTGGCTTCTCTTGTTGCAGAGCACAGGCTCTAGGCGTGCGGACTTCAGTAGTTGTGGCACGTGGGCTCAGTAGTTGTGGCTCGCGGGCTCTAGAGCACAGGCTCAGTAGTTGTGGCGCACGGGCTTAGTTGCTCCGTGGCATGTGGGATCTTCCGGGACCAGGGCTTGAACCCGTGTCCCCTGCATTGGCAGGCAGATTCTTAACCACTGCGCCACCAGGGAAGCCCCTAGGCTTAATTTTTAAACCTGGATCATCAAGGCTTCAACTGTTACAAAATGCAGCTTCAGTTTTTGAGCATGTGACTTGCTGAGATCTTGTTACACCCTAAAATATGTTTTCGTTGTCCAACTGCTTTTAAGTGCATATATAGTCTTTATAGGTTAAGCAGTTCTTTCTGGCTTGCGTCTTAGTCATTGTAGATCATCTAATTTAGTTTATTATATATTTATTGGTAAAACTGACTAGTATTTTCAGATCTAACGTTGAATAAAGATTTTAAACATCAAAATGATGATACTGTCAACATTTTTAGTAATAGCTCTTTTGCTGTAGTAAACTGTGTACACAATGTCTGCTAGTATAGATATTGCTTTAGAAGTCAGACAATGGAGTGAGGGCTCTTAAATGTTTTTAAGGTGGTAAACAGCATTGCCTTAAAATGGAACAAATTTAAAATAACATTGTGTTGGTTTTAAAGTTTTTAATTATTTTAACTGCGATATTTTTAGAAATAAATCATACTTTATGTGTATGTGTCACTTACAGCCTTACTCCCCTGCTTCAGCTCTGAGGATTGTTGTTATTAAAACCCTTTCTGTGTAATAGTTTTATTTTCTGATTGGTTGTTATATAGAAAAGTATTCACTTATCTTCCCAAAGAGAGAAGTTCAGCTGATACAGCCTTGTGTTGCTGCTTCAGCTTATTTAGTTTTTGCCTCAGTAGCATTATTTGCATGAGTTAAAACTGATAATAGAATTTCAATCTGGGGAAAGATAATAAATTAAAGAAAATGACAAGTCTGCTGGGAAAGTAATTAAAGATGGATAGTCAAACTACTGTTTAGTCAGAGTATAAACTTGCTGGGATTGTAGGAACTGTGTGTGATATGGTTTTTTACTTTCCTATAGAAATCCTGAATTTACTGTGGGACTTCTGCCAGTTTTAGTTTTAATTAATTAGGTTATTTTTGAGGGAAGAGTTAGGGAAAAGGAACAAAAATATGTTCTATATGTTCTGTATTTTCTCTTGACTTTGAGAATAACAGGGGGAGAGAGAGAGACAGAGAGAAGGTAGTGACAATGTGGGAAGGACAGCCAGAAAAGTAGTGTGCTGTCTACATTTTTTAAAGTGTGAGCAGGTAGCCACTCTTTAAACAGCAGAGATCCAACACTAACCATGCAGAGTTAATCCTTACAAAATATAAACTGAGTTTAGAATTGTAATCCACTAAAATTTATTGTAGTTATTATGACATTTTAATAAGAGATGGTAAGCCATTTGTGTAAATTGTTGTAGTAGGTATTACAGCTAAATTGACCATTTCTAGGGTCAGCTGGAGGCAGAGAAGAGAAGAACTGAACCATAATAGGAAGCTTCTCTGAGGCTTCATAGCCCAGAGGTCGGAGGAGGCTGGGACTTTACGTTTGTATAGCAGGGATACCACAATTCAAGGATGCAGGAGCCCCTGGCTGATAGGTAGGCTTGTCTCTTAGTGTTGGAGCCAGGACAGGGTTGATGCTTGAGTCTAGTGCAGTTCCACTTTTGGCATAGTACCTTCTGGGCAATGGTGTTTGGGTGCATGAAATTAGATGTTTTGGCTTACAAATCAATGTCCATGACTGGTTCAAGAGATAGGCATTATATCTTCACCTTGGCAGGGCCATTTGTATGGCCTGTGATAAATCATATTTGCTCTCCTTTTGTCTCTAGCTGCTTCCTTCAGTTGTTACCCAGGTCACATAGGTGGAAGCCACTTAAAGCCTGGGATAGAAGACTTTATATCTTCGTGAGTGTTTCATTTAATCAGATTGCTTTCTTCCTAATACCTGGAACTGATGCTTTGCACATTCACATTGTAGTCTGTCTAAGTGCTGCTGCCTGGAATTGGGCAGCATGGTGCCTCTGCCAAATCTAGCTGCGATGGGCATACTGAACGAGTAGGGTGGGAGTTTGATGCCCTACAATGAGGGAAGAAGCCCTAGGACCTTTTGAAAAAAAGGGGGGGCGGTTAAGTTTAGAAACAGGCAAAACACTTCTTCGGGGTTCGAAGTCAGGATATGGGTTATCCTTGTGGACGGTAATGGGTAGTTATTGGAAGGAGAGCAAAAAAAGGGCTCTGGGATGCTGGTAATATTCTGCTTGTTGATCTGGGTGTTGGGTACATTGGTATGTTATATTTGTGACCACTCATTGACCTGTACACTTATGACCTGTGTAGTTTTCTGTATGCATGATATACTTCAATATAAAGTTAAAAAAGAAAAGTTTGTAGTAGTTCAGTTCTGCATATATGATGGTCCTAATTGTCCATAATTAGGAATTGGATAAATAGGGACTGGTTAAATTGTGTTATGTTCCTTATACCCCTGAGAAATACAATGTAGGTATGTTTGAGAATGAATAATTCTATATGTACTTACATTAAGCTGTTACTAATAAAGGAAATTTCAGAAGGTATATCCCACTTATGTAAAAATAAACCATTATACACAGTGCTTGTATATATATATAGAAAATATCTTGAAGGACCCACACTAAATAATTAACCGTGGTTAGCCTTGAGGATTGGTTTATGGGTAATGTAACAAAGTGGGGAACATTGAACTTTTACGTAAGTTTTTTTTACTGTGAGCATGGGTTACTCTTACGGTAAAAACCAATAGTAAATTCTAAATACTATTTGGGAGGAGTAATGTTGCTATTCTGGTAAAATCTCCAAAGTGTGATTAAAGAAGAAAAGGAATTGTGGGAGTAATTAGAGACCCCCCCAGAAGAGTTAATGTACTTCTCCCTTATTCCACCTCAGAGGGCGAGGCAGATTTTAATGAGCTTGAATAAACAAAGTGAATATAGGCACTTGATGTAAAGTAGAACTACACTGCCTTTCCAATTGTCGTTTTAGTTGATCCAGAGTACCAGAAGGAAGCAGAACAGAGACATCGAGAATTGGCAGCTAAAGCTGGAGGATTTAATGACTTTGCGACTTTAGCTGTCATCTTTGAACAGTGCAAATCAAGGTATGTGAGATAGTTCTTCATACTGGAAAGTGTTAGTTTGAAATATATCTTCAGTATAGTCTGCTGGAGGATTTAATGACTTTGTGACTTTAGCTGTCATCTTTGAACAGTGCAAATCAAGGTATGTGAGATAGTTCTTCGTACTGGAAAGTGTTAGTTTGAAATATATCTTCAATATAGTATAAGATTTTAGACAGTAAGGTTCAGTGGGAATGATACTGACCTCAAGGTATTTTTAGGTATTTTTGTGAACATTAGTGAGATTTCTCTGTCAGGTGACTATGACTTAGTAGTCATTTATTGCGTAACATTAGTTCTCTTCTTTCTTCTCTCCCTAAACCTTTCCTGAAAAATGACCTTATAGAATTTTGGCTGTGTACAAGTAGCTTAGTTGAGAAAATGATTGGATATTTGTTAAAGCATATATGAATAAAAAGGAACCCATTTACAAATCATGTTTTAATTCACTTAGAGGCACCTGCATTAATTTGTTTTTTCAAATTCCTTAAAGTGCTTTTTTATTAATTGGACAGGTCTCATAAAAGAGCTGACAGATGCCTATGGGTTTCTAGTTGTGTAATAGAAATGAGAATGTTAGACTGTCTTTCACTCATAGAAGATATATTTGAGACACCAATATTTTTGTTTTGCAGTGGAGCTCCAGCTTCGTGGTGCCAGAAACATTGGATTCATTGGAGGTGCTTATTTTCTGCATTTCGTGTTGAAGCTCAACTTAGAGAACTGATCAGGAAGCTTAAACAGGTGATTGCTATAATGTTTTTTTCCTTGAGTAGCATTTTGGCAAGGCCTTCTGAGTACTCTACCCCAAACCATGTATATTATAAGGTGTTGAAGAATGGTTTGTAGGAACAGGCACCGTTCCTGACCCTGTGCGAGCACACAGCTCTGTTATCCCTTATCCTTTTGGGAGGCTCTTTTCCTGGCCTTGGGTAATTTCCTCACATTCATATGCTTACCAGTACTCAGTTGAACTCTTGAGGCCCTTCTGCATATCTTTGGAGTTCTCTATGCAGATCTCTTCTCTCCTGAACTCTGGCCTGGGAACTCTAGCCATCCTGGTCTTCCTGGATTCTCAGCTCTGTCTCTTTAACTCTGGGAGTTCTCCAGGTTCCAGTTGGGTTTTTCCCTTCCTGCACCTTCGTCCAGAATCTTTCTCAAGGTTGACTGTAAGCTGGGGCAGTTGTTGGACTTACTTCATTTATTTTCCCTACTTCATTTATTTCTCAGAGGTCACTGTCCTTTATTGCTTGATATATAGTGTTTTGGAGATCATTATTTCATATGCTTTGTCCATTTTTTGGTTGGTTCAAGCAGAAGGGTAAATCTGGTCCCTCTTACTCCATATTGGCCAGAAACAGAAGTCTTTAGAAATGTGGATTTTTCAAACTAAAAGATTTTTTCAAATTGTTCTGTGAGATTTACCACTGTACATGTATTCTTTCTATAGCAAAGTGACTTCCCAAGAGAGACCTTTGAAGGCCCTAAACATGAAGTACTGCGAAGATGTCTTTGTGCAGGTTATTTCAAAAATGTAGCTCGCAGGTAAGCAGTAAGAGCTTGAGAGGGATAGAGAAATACAACCGTATTTGATGACAATATTAAATATTTAATATTAAAGACAGTTTGATTTAAACTCTGTGATTATGATGACATCAATTACAGTGACCCTTTTCATAATTGTCACTTGTGCAAGGGGAGCTGCAGTGGCTGAGAGCAAGATATTGAAGCTCATGTGGGGCAGGAGGGGAGTCTGTAGGACAGCTGTCCAGCATGGGGTATTAGTGCCTAAGTTGAGTGACACTGGTTTTCTTGCAGAGGGGTGGCTCTTTTTGGAGTGTGAAAGCCAAATAGGTTGAGGATGGCATCCCTGAGGAAGGGTAGTTTGGTGTGGAATGTCAGGGCTTGAGCAGGATTGGGGAAGGTACTCACATGGGAGTTATTTGGTATTTAGTGTCAGAGTCTGAGTGTAGGGAGGGAGGCCATCTTTGTAGGGAAAGGGGTAAGAGTGGTGGTGATGGGAGATTCGTTATATACAGAGGAATTGATCACATAATTGAATATATTAAGGCAAATGGTGAAGGGAGTTAGAAATACTGAAAGGGAGAAAACAAGAATGAGCCCTGTGGTGTTGATTGGAACTTCAGGTATTACGGGTTTTTAAATTAATTAATTAATTAATTAATTTATTTATTTATTTTTGGCTGCATTGGGTCTTCATTGCTGCACACGGACTTTCTCTAGTTGTGGCGAGTGGGAGCTACTCTTCGTTGTGTTGCGTGGGCTTCTCATGCGGTGGCTTCTCTTGTTGTGGAGCACAGGCTGTGGGCACGTGGGCTTCAGTAGTTGTGGCACGCAGGCTCAGTAGTTGTGGCTCACGGGCTCTAGAGTGCAGGCTCAGTAGTTGTGGTGCACGGGCCTAGTTGTTGCGCGGCATGTGGGATCTTCCTGGACCAGGGATCGAACCCATGTCCCCTGCATTGGCAGGCAGATTCTTAACCACTGCACCACCAGGGAAGTCTGGTATACCGTTTTTACTATAGTTAGATGGATGGATAGATTGATATGGTAATAAAAATAGATGGTACTGTGTGTGTGTGTGTGTGTGTGTGTGTGTGTGTGTGTGTATAATATGTATTTGTATGTATGTAAATATGTAACCTGACTATGAGATGGACTGGGAGCAATGACACTATAATAGGAATGAATATACTTTGTGCCCAGATCTTGACTTGGAACAACCATCTGCCACATGAAAGACCCAGGGCTCTTTGGAGAAATAGGGCTGGGAAAGTACATGATGAGCCTGAAACATCTTATTTTGCCAGCAAGCAAAGTAGTGATCAGTGAAGGTAGAGACCATGTCAGAAGTACAAAGGAGCCAGCTTGAATAGGTCCCAGCTGATCAAAGATGGGATATTTTGAGCATTGAAATAAATAATGATAGTAATGGATTATATAACCCATTGAATAAAATGTGAAATCATGGGTCTATAAGCATATAAATTAATAAATGAGTAAATTAAAAGTTTAATGACAAATAGAATTATTTACATAGTTGAGCACTTCTCCACAAAACTCTTGTTAATTACAAAGGGAAAAAGTAACTTCTCAGTGAAGAAGCCTGGCAGATGTTACCTAAATCAAGCAACAAATCAAAATCATGTTCCTCCTGATAGGATATAATGAAAACACAGCATCACTTCTGTGATATTCCTGCCAAAGATCTGTAACCTGAATCTAATCATCCTAAAACAGACAAAATCAAATTGAGGGACATACTACAAAATAACTAGCTGATAATTTAAAGGTGTCAAGATCATGAAGGTCAAAGGAAGACTGAGGAGTATTCCAGCATGAAGGAGACTAAGGGGCCATAAAATGTAAAGGCAATAAATGATTCTGAACTGGATCCTTTTGCCTATAAAGGATATTATTACGACATTTGGTAAACTTCATTGGGTTCTGAGGATTAAATGCTAGTAATGTGTCAGTGTTAATTCCCTGGTTTTGATGGTTGTATTATGGTTATATAGGAGAATATTCTTGATTATAGGAAATGCACACTCAGGTATTTGGGGATGATGGGTCATAAGTTTGGCTACTAACTTTCAAATGGTTCAAGTAAAAAAGATTTTTGTACTGTCCAAATATGTACTGTGTAGATATATATACAAATAATTATAATGCAGTCTGATCTGGGTTATAATAGGAATATATGTAAAGTTCTGTAGGAAATCAGTTGTGATGATTGAGCTCTAAGGTATAATTTTGACAAGTTTTTGGAATTACATATATATAGGGAAGTATAGAAGAGGATAAGAATTTAAAGTTAACATGAGTTAGAAAAAATGCAGATGAAATGTTCTAATTATTGTATTTTTTTTTGAATTTTTGAATTTTATTTTATTTATTTTTTTATACAGCAGGTTCTTATTCATTATCCATTTTATACATATTAGTGTATACATGTCAATCCCAGTCTCCCAGTTCATCCCACCCCCCACCCCCACCCCACCGCTGCTATCCCCCCCTTGGTGTCCATACGTTTGTTCTCTACATCTCTGTCTCAATTTTTGCCCTGTAAACCGGTTCATCTGTACCATTTTTCTAGGTTCCATATATATGCGTTAATATATGATATTTGGTTTTCTCTTTCTGACTTACTTCACTCTGTATGACAGTCTTCTAGATTCATCCACGTCTCTACAGATGACCCAGTTTTGTTCCTTTTTATGGTGGAGTAATACTCCATTGTATATATGTACCACATCTTCTTTATCCATTCGTCTGTCGATGGGCATTTAGGGTGCTTCCATGACCTGGCTATTGTAAATAGTGCTGCAGTGAACATTGGGGTGCATGTGTCTTTTTGAATTATGGTTTTCTCTGGGTATATGCCCAGTAGTGGGATTGCTGGGTCGTATGGTAATTCTAGTTTTAGTTTTTTAAGGAACCTCCATACTGTTCTCCATAGTGGCTGTATCAATTTACGTTCCCACCAACAGTGCAAGAGGGTTCCCTTTTCTCCACGCCCTCTCCAGCATTTGTTGTTTGTAGCTTTTCTCATGATGCCCATTCTAACTGGTGTGAGATGATACCTCATTGTAGTTTTGATTTGCATTTCTCTAATAATTAGTGATGTTGAACAGCTTTTCATGTGCTTCTTGGCTATCTGTATGTCTTCTTTGGAGAAATGTCTGTTTAGGTCTTCTGCCCGTTTTTGGATTGGGTTGTTTGTTTTTTTAATATTGAGCTGCATGAGCTGTTTATATATTTTGGAGATTAATCCTTTGTCCATTGATTTGTTTGCAAATATTTTCTCCCATTCTGAGGGTTGTCTTTTCGTCCTGTTTGTAGTTTCCTTTGCTTTGCAAAGCTTTTAGGTTTCATTAGGTCCCACTTGTTTATTTTTGTTTTTATTTCCATTACTCTAGGAGGTGGATCAAAAAAGATCTTGCTGTGATTTATGTCAAAGAGTGTTCTTCCTATGTTTTCCTCGAAGAGTTTTATAGTGTCCGGTCTTACATTTAGGTCTTTAATCCATTTTGAGTTTATTTTTGTGTATGGTGTTAGGGAGTATTCTAATTTCATTCTTTTACATGTAGCTGTCCAGTTTTCCCAGCACCACTTATTGAAGAGGCTGTCTTTTCTCCACTGTATATCCTTGCCTCCTTTGTCATAGATTAGTTGACCATAGGTGTGTGGGTTTATCTCTGGGCTTTCTATCCTGTTCCATTGATCTATATTTCTCTTTCTGTGCCAGTACCATATTGTCTTGATTACTGTAGCTTGGTAGTATAGTCTGAAGTCAGGGAGTCTGATTTCTCCAGCTCAGTTTTTTTCCCTCAAGACTACTTTGGCTATTCAGGGTCTTTTGTGTCTCCATACAAATTTTAAGGTTTTTTTGTTCTAGTTCTATAAACAATGCCATTGGTAATTTGATAGGGATTGCATTGAATCTGTAGATTGCTTTGGGTAGTATAGTCATTTTCACAGTATTGATTCTTCCAATCCAAGAACATGGTATATCTCTCCATCTGTTGGTATCATCTTTAATTTCTTTCATCAGTGTCTTACAGTTTTCTGCATACAGGTCTTTTGACTCCCTAGGTAGGTTTATTCCTAGGTATTTTATTCTTTTTTTTTGCAATGGTAAATGGGAGTGTTTCCTTAATTTCTCTTTCAGATTTTTCATCATTAGTGTATAGGAATGCAAGAGATTTCTGTGCATTAATTTTGTATCCTGCAACTTTACCAAATTCATTGATTAGCTCTGGTAGTTTTCTGGTGGCATCTTTAGGATTCTCTATGTATAGTATCATGTCATTTGCCAACAGTGACAGTTTTACTTCTTCTTTTCCAATTTGTATTCCTTTTATTTCTTTTTCTTCTCTGATTGCCGTGGCTAGGACTTCCAAAACTATGTTGAATAATATTGGTGAGAGTGGACATCCTTGTCTTGTTCCTGAATTTAGAGGAAATGCTTTCAGTTTTTCACCATTGAGAATGATGTTTGCTGTGGGTTTGTCATATATGGCCTTTATTATGTTGAGGTAGGCTCCCTCTATGCCCACTTTCTGGAGAGTTTTTATCATAAATGGGTGTTGAATTTTGTCAAAAGCTTTTTCTGCATCTATTAAGATGATCATATGGTTTTTATTTTTCAGTTTGTTAATATGGTGTATCACATTGATTGTTTTGCCTATACTGAAGAATCCTTGCATCCCTGGGATAATTCCCACTTGATCATGGTGTATGATCCTTTTAATGTGTTGTTGGATTATGTTTGCTAGTATTTTGTTGAGGATTTTTGCATCTATGTTCATCAGTGATATTGGCCTGTAGTTTTCATTCTTTGTGACATCTTTGTCTGGTTTTGGTATCAGGGTGATGGTGGCCTCGTAGAATGAGTTTGGGAGTGTTCCTTCCTCTGCAAATTTTTGGAAGAGTTTGAGGAGGTTGGGTGTTAGCTCTTCTCTAAATGTTTGATAGAATTCACCTGTGAAGCCATCTGGTCCTGGACTTTTGTTTGTTGGAAGATTTTTAATCACAGTTTTAATTTCATTACTTGTGATTGATCTGTTCATATTTTCTATTTCTTCCAGGTTCAGTCTTCGAAGGTTATACCTTTCTAAGAATTTGTCCATTTCTTCCAGGTTGTCCATTTTATTGGCATAGAGTTGCTTGTAGTAGTCTCTTAGGATGCTTTGTATTTCTGTGGTGTCTGTTCTCCTTTTTCATTTCTAATTTTATTGATTTGAGCCCTCTCCCTCTTTTTCGTGATGAGTCTGGGTAATGGTTTATCAATTTTGTTTATCTTCTCAAAGAACCAACTTTTAGTTTTATTGATCTTTACTATTGTTTTCTTTGTTTCTATTTCATTGAATTCTTTCCTTCTGCTAACTTTGGGTTTTGTTTTTTCTTCTTTCTCTGGGTCCTTTAGTACGGTTAGATTGTTTATTTGAGATTTTTCCTGTTTCTTGAGATAGACTTGTATTGCCATAAACTTCCCTCTTAGAACTGCTTTTGCCATATCCCATAGGTTTTGGATCATCGTGTTTTCACTGTCATTTGTCTCTAGGTATTTTTTGATTTCCTCTCTGATTTCTTCAGTGATCTCTTGGTTATTTAGTAACATGTTATTTAGCCTCCATGTGTTTGTGTTTTTTACGTCTTTTTCCCTGTAATTGATTTCTAATCTCATAGCATTGTGGTCAAAAGAGATGCTTGATATGATTTCAGTTTTCTTAAATTTACTGAGGCTTGATTTGTGACCCAAAATGTGATCTATCCTGGAGAATGTTCCGTGCACACTTGAGAAGAAAGTGTAATCTGCTGTTTTTGGATGGAATGTCCTATAAATATCAGTTAAATCTATCTGGTCTGTTGTGTCATTTAAAGCTTGTGTTTCAAAAAAAATTTTTTAAATTTTAAAAAAAGCTTGTGTTTCCTTATTAATTTTCTGTTCAGATGATCTGTCCATTGGTGTAAGTGAGGTGTCAAAGTGCCCCACTATTACTGTGTTACTGTCGATTTCCTCTTTTATAGCTGTTAGCAGTTGCCTTATGTATTGAGGTGCTCCTATGTTGGGTGCATATATATTTATAAGTGTTATATCTTCTTCTTGGATTGATCCTTTGATCATTATGTAGTGTCCTTCCTTGTCTCTTGTAACATTCTTTATTTTAAAGTCTGTTTTACCTGATATGAGTATTGCTACTCCAGCTTTCTTTTGATTTCCATTTGCATGGAATATCTTTTTCCATCCCCTCACTTTCAGTCTGTATGTGTCCCTGGGTCTGAAGTGGGTCTCTTGTAGACAGCATATATATGGGTCTTGTTTTTGTATCCATTCAGCCAGCCTGTGTTTTCTGGTTGGAGCATTTAATCCATTCACGTTTAAAGTAATTATTGGTATGTATGTTCCTGTTACCATTTTCTTAATTGTTATGGGTTTGTTTTTGTAGGTCCTTTTCTTCTCTTGTGTTTTTCAGTTAGAGAAGTTCCTTTAGCATTTGTTGTAGAGCTGGTTTGGTGGTGCTGAATTCTCTTAGCTTTTGCTTGTCTGTAAAGCTTTTGATTTCTCCATCGAATCTGAATGAGATCCTTGCCAGGTAGAGTAATCTTGGTTGTAGGTTCTTCCCTTTCATCACGATCGTGCCACTCCCTTTTGGCTTGTAGAGTTTCTGCTGAGAAATCAGCTGTTAACCTTATGGGAGTTCCCTTGTATGTTATTTTTCGTTTTTCCCTTGCTGCTTTCAATAATTTTTCTTTGTCTTTAATTTTTACCAGTTTGATTACTGTGTGTCTTGGTGTGATTCTCCTTGGGTTTGTCCTGTATGGGACTCTCTGAGCTTCCTGGACTTGGGTGGCTATTTCCTTTCCCATGTTAGGGAAGTTTTCGACTATAATCTCTTCAGATATTTTCTCTGATCCTTTCTCTCTCTCTTCTCCTTCTGGTACCCCTATACTGAGAATGGTGGTGCGTTTAATGTTGTCCCAGAGGTCTCTTAGGCTGTCTTCATTTCTTTTCATTTTTTCTTTATTCTGTTCCGCAACAGTGAATTCCACCATTCTGTCTTCCAGGTCACTTATCCGTTCTTCTGCCTCAGTTATTCTGCTATTGATTCCTTCTAGTGTATTTTTCATTTCAGTTATTGTATTGTTCATATCTGTTTGTTTGTTCTTTAATTCTTCTAGGTCTTTGTTAAACATTTCTTGCATCTTCTCGATCTTTGCCTCCATTCTTTTTCCGAGGTCCTGGATCATCTTCACTATCATTATTCTGAATTCTTTTTCTGGAAGGTTGCCTATCTCCACTTCATTTAGTTGTTTTTCTGGGGTTTTATCTTGTTCGTTCATCTGGTACATAGCCCTCTGCCTTTTCATCTTGTCCATCTTTCCGTGAATGTGGTTGTTGTTCCACAGGCCGCAGGACTGTAGTTCTTCTTGCTTCTGCTCTAATTATCGTATTTTAGAATAGTGAAAATTACCTATACCCTTGAAAGGAGATGTAGCATAATATAATGTAAAAAATACTGTATTTAAGTCAGAAGACCTATGTTTAGGACTTGCTTCATCATACGTTAGCTCTGTGACCTTGAGAAAGCTATCTAATTTATTTGAATCTCAGTTTTGACCTTTTAATAAAGTACCTGGCTCTCAAAACTCATAGGCTTATTTGAGGTTTTATTATGAAAGCATTTTGGAAATTCTCAAGCACAAATACAATATTATTGTTAATATTGCTATTTATTGACCAGAAATGTTTATACTTAATTAAAATGAGTATTTAAGTTGTATCATTAGTTCTTTTTCTTTTTGGCTGCACCATACAGCTTGTGGAGTTTTAGTTCCCCAACCAGGGATCAAACCCAGGCCCTTGGCGGTGGGAGCACAGAGTCCTAACCACTGGACCACCAGGGAATTCCCTGTATCATTAGTTTTAAGATGAATTGGTAGAGGGGACTTCCCTGGTGGCGCAGTGGTTAACAATCCACCTGCCAATGCAGGAGACACGGGTTTGAGCCCTGGTCCGGGAAGATCCCACATGTCGCGGAGCGACTAAGCCCGTGCGCCACAACTACTGAGCCTGCACTCTAGATCCCATGAGCCACAACTACTGAGCCCATATGCCACAACTACTGAAGCCCACACACCTAGAGCCTGTGCTCCGCCACAAGAGAAGCCACCGCAAAGAGAAGCACGTGAACACAGCAAAGAGTAGCCCCCACTCGCCACAACTCGAGAAAACCTGCGCGGAGCAATGAAAACCCAATGCAGCCGAAAATAAATTAATTAATTAAGAAAAAAAGATCAATTGGTAGAGAAGTTATAGTGACAGTTGAATAAATATAAACCTGTGCTTATAGCAATTTTTGTAGTAGAACGTATAATTTTTCGTCATTAGTGCTGTACGATGAAACTTATTTAGTGCTGTAAACTTATTTCATTGTTTTTACTGTTCTTGTCTTTATCCTTTGTTTTTTTGGTTCTTAGGTCTGTTGGGAGAACGTTTTGCACAATGGATGGGCGGGGAAGCCCAGTTCACATTCATCCTTCCTCAGCAGTAAGTACCTTGTTTTTAATAAAAGGAAGAAATTTCTTCCTTTTGTAAAGGAAGGTGTAGGAATTTCTTCCTTTTGTAAAGGTATAGGAATAAATAATATACAGACGTCTTCTACTTTTCTCTTTTGAGGATAAGTTTAGTATATATCTATATTACATAAAGGTATTGGTTGGCCCATGCCTCCTGTTTGATTGAAGAATATAGAAATTAATTCAGAAGAGTTTGGGCTGTTGGTATTTGGTTGGTCTAATGTGCAATAAGGCAGGTTATTGAATTACCATCCTTAAATGAATTCTTTTGTTGAGCTTCATGAACAGGAAACCAAACTTGAATGGATCATTTTCCATGAGGTATTAGTTACCACCAAAGTCTACGCAAGAATTGTGTGTCCAATCCGTTATGAATGGGTGAGAGACTTGTTACCCAAGTTGCATGAATTTAATGCACATGATTTGAGCAGTGTGGCCCGACGTGAAATGAGAGAAGATGCAAGAAGGAGGTGGACCAATAAGGAAAATGTAAAGCATCTAAAGGGTGAGTGAATCACTTGTTCTAGAGCATAAGTGTCCAAATTCTCATATAATTACAGACAAACTGTTACAGAGCTTAGATTCTGGCTCTGTCTCCTCAGAAAAGCAAAGAGTTGTCATGAGTCTCAGACTTATTTTGACTTCCTTCTTTCCTTCCAGTTAATCATGTTTTCCTTAACCCCTCTGTTCAACAACATTATTAATAACAATATCTATTGAACTTTTTTGCCACATGCTAACAACTTGCATTGCCCCATTAAATATTCACAATAACTCTGTGAAGTAACTGCATATCCCTACTTTATAGATGAGGAAATACTTAGCAGTATACAATAATTTACTGAAAATCCCAAAGCTAATATTTGGTGAATCTGAATTTTGAATCCAAGGAATTTGACTCCGTGGCCTCTACTCTTAACTATTATGCCATATTGCTTCCCAGTAGTGCTTTACTATTTTTATTTTGTTTATAAAATTTTGTGAATTATTACCGCAGAACATCTTTTTTTTTTTTCAGGAGATTTTTCCGTGAAATGTTAGGTCCCTAGTTGTGAGGCATAAACTGCTGTGGTACTGAACTAGGACAGAAAGCTTAATTCTCAGCTCACAAATAAAAAGAGCTTTTCAGTAAAGCTTTTTGAGGCTGATTGATGGAGCAAATTGTATTATCCTTATTTAACATCACTGAGAAATAGAATGGTGGGGAATTTTGCCCAAGGTCATTGGAAATGTTAACTACTCTGTTTTGTTGTAGTGTATAACCACACTATATGCTTGACTTAGGGTCAATTTTTCTGACTCCTCAGACCTCTATGCTCTTATTTATTTATTTATTTATTCATTCATTCATTTATTTGGCTGCGCCGGGTCTTAGTTGTGGCACGCAGGATCTTTTTAGTTGCAGCATGTGGGATCTAGTTCCCTGACCAGTGATCGAACCCTGACCCCCTGCACTAGGTGTGCAGAGTCTTAGCCACTGGACCAGTTGGGAAGTCCTTTTATGCTCTTATTTTTATCCATAGACTATATCATTTCTTTTGAAAGGGCAAAATTTAATTTCCTTCTTTTCCCCTTAACATTTAAAAATCAGAGCATCTCTTTCTCTTAACATTTCTAATATTGAAACTCAAAACTAAAATTTTATTGGATTAATTTGTAATGTTTTCAGATGGAATATCAAAAGAAGTCCTAAAGAAAATGCAAAGAAGAAATGATGATAAATCCATATCAGACGCACGTGCTCGTTTCCTTGAGAGAAAGCAGCAGAGGTCCCAGGATCACAGTGACACCCTGAAGGAAACAGGCTAAGCAGTGAACCCTCCAATTCAGGAAGTAGGAAAAGGAGGCAGAAAATGTGCTTCTGCTTTGCCATTTATGTCAGACAGCACTAGCAAGAGGAAGTGGTCAGCAGCTGTTTTTAGCATACGAGTTAAAAGCAAATCAAAGTTCATCAGTACCAATAAATGGAATTTTCAAAGAAAAGATTGAGTTGCCATAGTCATAGGAAATGATATATGAAACCAATGAAAGACAATATATGTGATATTTTCCTCACTTCAATTTTGCTGGCCTTAACTGGTATCAAATGCTGTCAGTGAGATATTTTCAAAGAACATTGAATTGTATTTAATC
Organism: Balaenoptera physalus; assembly: GCF_965194825.1. Classification (NCBI taxonomy): domain Eukaryota; kingdom Metazoa; phylum Chordata; class Mammalia; order Artiodactyla; family Balaenopteridae; genus Balaenoptera; species Balaenoptera physalus. The sequence continues at coordinate 40,226,260 of NC_138901.1, forward strand.
AGTGTGTATTCCATTTGCATTGAAGCATTAAAGATTATTTTCCTTAAATCTCTTTAAGGCCTTCTTGTTGCTATTAGAATAGTATTATATCAGGTTATCAGGTATGTGACCATTTCCTTCTGAAGGCTGAACATAAAAGAGGTTTTTACTGAGCAATACTTAGATGTCTAACCCTTTAATTGCTACAGAGCTTTATAGATATTTAGAGAAAAGACTTAATTAGTAAATAAGAAAATTGCCTATGGCAAGATTCTTTGTTGAATTAATATTAATCCTTAAGTTGATTTTTCTGGGATTATACAAATTCCTTTTTATATAAAAGTATATTGTTTAAAACAGTAGCTATAGCCATTAACCAAAGGACAGATGATATATATATGTTCTCTTTTTAGCTGTCCCTACATACCTGTATCAGCACCATGTATGTAGGTGTGACAGTGTTTCAAACAGCCCTTCCACCTGGCCTACTCTCTTGCCTCCAGCTGCTTGGGTAGGACCATTTAAACATCTATTATGCCGATCTTGAAATGGGATTTTCAAAGCAGTCAACACTACATCACCAGTGTTTCAAATTGGAACCTTGAGGCTAGTTAGTATCACACTCAGGCCACACTCAGCACTTGTCCACTCTGTTGTTTACTGCCTTGTATTCTAGTTATTTGTGTATTTGTCTGTCTCCCCCACTAGATTATACGCTCCTTGTGGGCAGGGACTATGTCTTTTTCATCTTTGTATCTTTCATGGCACCTAGCACAGTGCTTTGCACATAGTAGTCAATGTTTGTTAAATAAAGCTATTAGTGTCGTTCAAATTCAAAAGGCAGTATAATGTGTGTTTTTAGATGTTTTCTGTAAAAATTAAGAATCTAAAATTTTAATAGATAACTCACTCTTTCGCAGTTACTTCCTTTGGCATCTAAACAATTTTCTGTTCAGTATTAGAAACTTGAAGCCTTTATTGAAAAATCACATGAGGACCCAAATCCATGTTTGTTCTTGAAGTAAGGTGAGTGGTGATGGTTTCTCGGAACATTCCTAGCATTGTTAATTTGTTCTTCTAATCTTCAGTGCTCAAGACACTGTTTCAGCACATTAGTCCTATCAGTTTCTCTTCTCAGGTATGTATCAGTGCATTTCCTTAGACCTGGTGGGGGTGTATGTGGTTCTTGGAATGACAGCTCTTTTATTTCAGTAAGTTTTGATTAAGCACACATTCTAAATCTATAGTCTATATCTATAATTTCATCAGTTTTCCCAATAATGTCCTTTATAGCATTTTCCCCCAGTTCAGAATCCAGTCAAGAATCGTGTATTGTATTTAATCTCCTTTAATCTGGAAAAGGTCTTCTGTCTTTGTCTTTCACATTTAACATTTTTTAAAATTGAAGTGTAGGGAATTTGGGATTAACAGATACACACTACTATATATAAAGTAGGTAAACAATAAGGACCTGCTGTATAGCACAGGGAACTATATTCAGTATCTTATAATAACCTATAATGGAAAAGAATCTGAAAAAGAATATATATGTATGTATATATAGTTGAATTACTTTGCTGTACACCTGAAACATTGTAAATCAACTATACTTCAATTAAAAAATAATTTTAAAAGTAAACTGGAGTAAACTGACCTACAACACTGTGTTATTTCCAGGTGCACAACATAGTGATTTGATATTTCTATACGTTACCAAATGATCATCACAATAAGTCTAGTTACCATCTGTCACCATACACAGATATTACAATATTATTGACTATATTCCCCAGGCTGTACATTTCATCCCCATGACTCATTTATTTTGTACCTCTGAAGGTACAGACCTGAAGAGTGTACCTCTGATCTCCCTCACCTATTTCACTCATCCCCCTACTCCTCCTTCTCCTCTGGCAGCCACCTGTTTGTTCTCTGTATCTATGACTCTCTCTGTTTTATGTTTGTTCATTTGTTTTATTTTTCAGGTTCCACATATAAGTAAAATCATACGGTATTTGTCGTTCTCTGACTTATTTCACTTAGCATAATACCCTCTAGGTCCATTCATGTTGTTGGAAATGGAAAGGTTTCTTTCTTTCTTTTTTTTTTTATAGCTAATACTCCATTGTAAATATATATACCACATCTTCTTAATCCATTCATCCATCAGTAGATACTTAGGTTGCTTCCGTATCTTGTCTATTATAAACAATGCTGCAATGAACATAGGGTTGCATACAGCTTTTCAAATTAGTGTTTCCTTCAGAAAAATACCCAGAAGTGGAATTGCTAGGTGTATGGCAGTTCTATTTTTAACTTATTGAGGAACCTCCATACTGTTTTCCATAGTGGCTGTACCAACTTACATTCCCACCAACAGTGTACAAGGGTTCCCTTTTCTCCATGTCCTTGCCTACATGTGTTTGTTGTCTTTCACATTTAACATATTTGAATAACAGTTTTGACATTTTTTAATAATACAGGTTACTTATTTTATAGTGTATCCTCAATTTGGATTTCTCTAATGTTTCCTCATGGTTTTGCATTTGTGACTGGAATACTGCATAAGTGATACAGTGTCTTTCCCAAGGCATCAAATCTGGAGGTACACGGTATTTGTCCCTTATTGCTGATATTAATTTTGATTAATTGGTTAGGGTGTTTTTGATTTCTTCAGTCTAATTACTCTTTTTTTATTATTATTAATTAATTTATTTGTTTTTGGCTGCGTTGGGTCTTCGTTGCTGCGCTCAGGCCCTCTCTAGTTGCGGTGAGTGGGGGGGCCACTCTTCTTTGCCGTGCACAGGCCTCTCATTGTGGCGGCTTCTCTTTTTGTGGAGCACGGGCTCTAGGCACGTGGGCTTCAGTAGTTGTGGCATGCGGGCTCAGTAGTTGTGGCGCACAGGCTTAGTTGCTCCGCGGCATGTGGGATCTTCCTGGACTAGGCCTCGAACCTGTGTCCTCTGCATTGGCGGGCAGATTCTTAATCACTGCACCACCAGGGAAGTCCCAAGTCTAGTTACTCTTATAATTAATAAGTAATTTGTGGGAGGGATACTTTGAGATTATGTGAAATAGCCTGTTCCTTATAAATTATTACCCTCTGGATTTATCATCAACTGATGATTCTTGTCTGAATCAGTTTATTCTTACGGTTGCAAAATGGTGCTTTTTTTTCCCTATACAGGTGATCCTTGAACAACATGGGTTTGAACTGCGTGGGTCCAGTTATACATGTTTTTTTTTTTTTTTCCAATGAATATGTAGTATAGTATTGTACTACATGATCTGTGGTTGATTGAATCTGAGGATGCAAAACCATTGATATGGAGGGCTGAGTGTGAAGTTATACGAGGATTTTCGAATACTGGGAGGGTGGGCACCCCTAACCACTGAGTTGTTGAAGGGTCAACTGTATTTATTTGTTGACATTATATTGTAAGGAAGAGCTTTCCTTGAAGAAGAATTTCCAATAAACACTTGGTTGCTAGGAACAGCATAAATCAAGACAGAATTAGAAAGCCCAGGGGGTATTTGAGAGGGGTGGCAAACAGTCTAGTTTATTTGGTGCATTGAGTATAAATAGGAGAATAATAGATTGAAAATATTGGTTGAGGACAGATTATGGAAGGCTTTGAAAGCCTAACTATGGAATTTGGACTTAACTTTGTACTATATATGAATTTGTTGGAGGGGAATGACATCATTACATCTTAAAGGTAATTGTGACAATGGTGTTTTTTTAATAAATTTATTTATTTTATTTATTTATTTTTGGCTGTGTTGGGTCTTTGCTGCTGCGCACGGGCTTTCTCTAGTTGCGGCGAGCAGGGGCTACTCTTCGTTGCAGTGCGCGGGCTTCTCATTGCGGTGGCTTCTCGTTGCGGAGTACAGGCTCTAGGAACGCAGGCTTCAGTAGTTGCAGCACACGGGCTCAGTAGTTGTGGCTCATGGGCTCTAGAGCACAGTCTCAGTAGTTGTGGCACACGGGCTTAGTAGCTCCACGGCATGTGGGATCTTCCCGGGCCAGGGATCGAACCTGTGTCCCCTGCATTGGCAGGTGGATTCGCAACCACTGCGCCACCAGGGAAGCCCTGTGACAATGGTGTTGATAAGAAGAATTGATTTCCACTGAGAGGGCTGTGAGAAAAGTAGTATGGGGGGAATACTGGATCCAGTTAAGAAGGTGGAAGGAGTCTTGGAGGAAAAGGTAGTGATTATGGAAAAGTCTGTTCTTAAAAGAATGATTCACCTTTAAATTACTAAATGAAACAAAAAGAAACAAATGAAGATGAATGTTATCACAGAAAAATGGTCAAAAGACATGGTCAGTCATTTTATAAAAGGAAACATGAATGGTCAATAAATAAAATACTGAATCTTACTAGTAATTCGGGTAATGCAGTTGAAAATAAGTGAGATGCCATTCTTATCCATCAGATTGGCAACAATTAATATATGCCTGAAAAGTGTTGTCATAGGATAAATTGCTCTTATTTTAGAGAACATTCTGGCAATATCTAGTAAAAGTGAAGATGTGCACAACCTGTGACCCAGCAAGCCCAACTTTAAATTTATATCCTAGGAACTCTCTGAGAGCATATAAAATATTCTGTTTCTAGTAAAATTTGACTCCTATAGATTTAGAATCAGTTTGATGATTTATGTTACGTACGGCATTTATAAAAATGTTATATACTTCACTGTTTCTAGTAGTAAAAAATTGAAAATTATATACATAGCCATCAATAGGGAAATGAAACTGTGATATTTTCTTATGGTCGAATTCTTTACATCAGTGAAAGTGATTTTTGAGACTCCTGTTGCCTACTCTGCAGAACAGATGAACCACTTTACATTCCTAACAGCAATGTTGTAAAGAACACTGTCTTACCTGTCTTGTGGTCCCTCAAAAATGTTTTTGTAATTATAGACAAAAAAGTGCCTCATTATTATGTTAATTTACATATTTAGATATTCAGCTCTTTTTCCTTAAATTGTCTATAAGAAATGAAATTAATGAAATTAACTGATTTGAATTTGATAGGGCCAGATAGTAAATATTTTAGACTTTCGAGGCATACAGTCTCTGTTGCAGCTACTGTGCTGTTGTAGTATAAAAGTAGCCATAGACAGTACATAAACAAATGGATATGGCTGTGTTCCAATAAAACTTTATGGACAATGAAATTTGAAATTTGAATTTCATATAATTTTCACGTCAGGAAATATTCTTCTTTTGATTTTATTTTTTACCACTTGCACTTTATTCCAGAAAAGCTACTTTTCACGAACCCATTCTAATTCAAATTATTTCAATTGAAAGAAAAGATCTTAATTTCATGAAATACTGAATTTTTCTGGTTTTTACTTTTTCTTTTATTTATTTATTTATTCATGCATGCATGCATGCATGCATGCCACGCCATGAAGCTTGTGTGTGGGATCTTAGTTTCCTGACCAGGGATCAAACCCGGGGCACAGGAGCGAAAGCACCGAGTCCTAACCACTGGACCGCCAGGGAATTCCCAACTTTTTCTTTTCTTTATAGCAGAGCTGACAGGATTGAACATGTCAGGAATCAAAAAATTTAATTTGTAATCTGTATTCTCCCAAAGATTTTCAAAGTACCCTGTATTACTTGTTCGCTGTTCCTTTAACCTGAAAATATGAATAATACAAAACTCTTGTGGGGACTTCCCTGGTGGTACAGTGGTTAAGAATCTGCCTGCCAACGCAGGGAACATGGGTTCGAGCCCTGGTCCGGGAAGATCCCACATGCCGCGGAGCAACTAAACCTGTTTGCCACAATTACTGAGCCTGCACTCTAGAGCCCCTGTGCCACAACTGCTGCAGCCTGTGTGCCTAGAGCCCGTGCTCCGCAACAAAGAGAAGCCACTGCAATGAGAAGCCCACGCGCCGCAACTAGAGAAAGCCCGCGCACCGCAACGAAGACCCAACTCAGCCAAAAAATAAATAAGTAAATAAATTTATTAAAAAACCCAAAAAACTCTTGTGAAGCTATTGAAGATTTTTCAAAGAAAAAATCATATTATTTGTCCAGATAAAATCTAACGTGTGTTTCTCAACCTAATATTACTTGGTTCTCAGCTAAATCATAAGAAATAAGACGGGATAACCCAAAATATAGCCTAGCACAATTTGGTGCTTTTTGTATATGGTTGGTATTTATGAATGATTGTTGTGCTAACTCCAGATGTGATTATTAACAACATAAGTTGGCCTGGGCTTCAAATTAAATAGGTAGTATAGTTGATAAATGCTATAATAGCTTAAGAAGTAGGGTAAATAGATTTTAAGACGAGTTTTTAAGTAAGGGTAGGACTTGGACTAGGATGAAAAAGGAGACAATTTGTGTGGTTGGAGAGAGGAATAAGAGATAAACAGTGGAAAGATTATCAGTGTCACCTTGAGAAAGGCTTGTTTGAAGGGTTTTGAGGTTTCCAATTCTGTAACTAGGGTTAACACTAAATAGGTCATATGAAGTATAATTTGAGTGCCACTCATTCTTGCAGATAGAAAAATTTGAAAGTCAGCTTGGACTGGGGTTTTCTTTTTACAGTGTGCAGCACTTACAGACTGCCATTGTGTGTTAGTTTGCTACTCCATCTAGTTCCCATTCAAGAAGTGGTATTTTTAAGGCCTCTGCAGTAATGAAGAGTATAATCTTATCTCTACATCTGATCTGATGGCTTAGCTTGATAGACCCAAAATATGGAGAACATAAAGGACTGTCTTTATCAGGTTAGTTCTCACCCTGTGGAAAGCTTTATATTTGAGTGACCAACTTTATATATTAAGTGGCGTAACCTAGAAACCTTTTCATGCCTTTCGGTGCTAATAGGGCTGGCTTAGAAAAGAAAAATAAAATTTAAATCAGTAAATATGATGTAGGGAAAAAATAAGGTCGGTATATTTTTCATTACTGGAGTGTCATGGAATGAACAGTAATTATATGGCTGTATACTGTACAACATTAAACTCAGTTATTTGGAATATGAGCAACAAGGAAAAGGAAGTAAACAGGCTTTGGGTTTGTTTTACATAATGCACTTTTATCAGCCGTGACACATTGAGGTATGAGGCACTTAAAAAACAGTAATTTCTCGTGTGTCCTATATTTGGTACATATTCAGATCAGGCTACATTAGCAAGAGTAGTATACCAAAACTTCACAGTGATTAACATGAGGCCTTTAAGATTCAGAATTTATTTCCCCATATAAAAATATTTTTTAAAGCCTTTCAAAAGATTTTAACATTAAGTATTTAACTTTTCATTGTTATGTACTGAAGTGTTTGTTGACCGAGTAAATTATATTTCCTTGACTTTGCTATTATTGAGTTAAACAAAACTTTGTTTACCAAATCTCAGTCCTTAATATTGTGTTCTGAGGAGGAGTTTATCACCATAACAAGGCTGCATAGGTGCACTGCTACTTGTAGAACTATCTATCCCTGGAGTGTGACAGAATTTTAAGATTGCTGACAGAACATGTTTGTGGGTTCTACCCTGCTTTGGAGACAGTAATAACTCCAGGAGGTAAAAAGAGACAGTTCTACATATTTAGAAAGGAGCCGGTGGCAGGGGGCGGGGTTGGGGGGGAGCCCATAACAATCATTCCCACATCCTGGCCCTCATGGCCCTTTCATTCTGTAGATCCTCTCAAGCTTCTTTTACCTTTTTTCCATTTGAAAGGGATGTTGTGACTAGCATCTGTTGATCAGTAGTGTTATAACTCTTCTGGTTTTTCTTTCCCCAAAGCTCTGTGTATCACTATATTTGAACCAACTTTTCTGAGATGACTTTTTAAGGTAATGTTATGAGCTATTTCATTCCTCTGCTGCGATCTGATTTAACCTTTAGAAAACATGGGAGGGGCCTATATAATATGCTAGATTCCAGATTGTATTTCCACAGGGCTAGTCTTGACTGTTCACTTGGAACATGCTTGATCCTGACACAGAATAGATTCACTACAGATCTTATTGCTGTCCACGACACATTATAAAACCTGTCTGTACAAATTAGGTTTAGCACAAGCCTGAGCAGTGAGTGATAATTGAGTTTAAGTTAAGGTCCATTTCATACTAAAATAAGACCGTGAAAATTTTCTTCTTGCTTTGTAAATGTTCTTTTTGGGTGAGCTTTGCCTATAATCAGTGCCTTGTACAGGACCAAAATAAAGTGGTTATTTATGTTGACTGATACCTGAGCCACTTATTGGCCTGTGATAGGGTCTTTATCTAATCCTGCTGGGATTCATATCAGTGGCCCTAGGGGGCTGAGATGTTTCTCAAAGCTGCCGTTTAAATGGCAAAACCACTCATTTAGGTAATGCTAAAGTATATCCCTCTTGGTTTCATTAAAATCTGAACTTTAAATATTTGGTACAGTGGGTTGGGTTTAAACTTCTGCTTTAAAATTAATCTCTTAATGTTTGAGAAACACCTTTACCTTGTGGCTTTTGCAATGCAGCTAGTTCACGCTGTTTTTAAAAGGTCAAGTTAAAAGGCAGGGGCCTTAAATCCAGGGTTGCTTGAAAATGAAAAACTACAGAAGAATCCTACAATGAAAAGTTTTTCTGATGTGTCATTCCCATTGGAGGATATATATATGTATATATATGTAAAACAGGTCCTGGCATAAAATATAAAATTAGGGACACAAAGTTTTCTTGTATAGGTTTTGAGAAACTGGCACTCCTCAAAATAGCAGATGAGCAATGCAGTTTTTGCTAATGGCACTTGCTGTGACTCAGAGCAAGGACCTACTATTGAATATTCTGCTAAAAATACCTTCAAATTCAAAGAATTTGACGATTTATTTTATTAACATGGCTACTTTACATTTTCTGAAACCAAAAGCCATGATGATAATACATTTATAGTCTTATTAAAAGACTTTGTCATAGTTGGATAACCTAATAAACCAGAAAACTTTTTTTTTTTTTCTATCTTCTCTAACTTAAGGTAGTGCCTGAAAACAAAGCCATTCAGTTACTGTTCAGGTAACCGTTAACACTGACTTAGTCTTCGGGGCTTCTAAACCAAGTATTGACAACCTTTTGTCCTGCCTCTACACCATTAGCAAGAACAGTGTGCTACCATAAAAAGCTCTCTCATTACCTCAGCCAAAATCATTAATCTTTAAAAAGCATCGGTTTGGGTTTTGGGTTGGTTTTTTTTTTTTTTTAACGTTTATCATCTAGTACATTTTTTTCTCTTGAAAATTTTTGGATTTATTGATTTGAAGGACAGTGTTCAAAATGAGCTGGTATACTGTAATCTATTTTTCTTCCCTCTAAATGATTCTGAAAACAATGCATTCATTAGATTTCTGTGTGATGACACAGCAGTCACTTTAACAGAATCTCAGTGCACTTTTGGTTAGATATTCCACACCAAATATCCAAGCTAAAATCAATTGCTTTGGGGATTCTAAACGTCTTTAAAATTACAGGTCTGAAAATGCAAGACAGTTATTAAGAAAGAAAATTTTGGTGGCCAGTTCATAATATAGCTCTTGTAACCCAGATTCTGAGATTGGAAATGTAACTTGATTAAGCTACTGCTTTAACTGTAATAAAACAGTAACTCCTTTAGATTTTTAATTTAGAATTTGTATACTTCCAAAAAAGATTCAAAGTAGCTATACTATTAAAGTGGTATTAGGTCATTTCGAATGCTGCAGAATACAGAACATCTTCAAGTATTTGTATTAACAAAACAATGAAATTTTGCCAAGCATAAATATTCACTCTGATGACATGGTGGCAAGGCTTTTCTTGCAGAACAGTCTCTGTCTGCTCTCTTAACTGCCAAAGATTCTTCTCTCACCCTCAGTATGTGAGGTATACTTTGGGAAAACATTAAAAGCAATTTAAATGATTAAGCAAATTCTCAGCAAAACTGCTTAACACACAAAATTATTGTATACCTAATAGAGTTTTCTGTTTAACTGAAAAGGTTACTAAAAATAAAGTGTACTTGAATTCTTCCTCAGGATCTTTCTGGAAAAGCAATCACATCTCTTTAAGATGAAAAGCACGGAATGAAATTCTTTTATGCTTTATTGTATTTGTTCTATTATGAAATATTATTACAGCTTATACTTTAGCAGTAAAGTACTGGGAAGGTTATTAATCGATAATGAATACCGCAGATACTTTAATGCTGATACAAGACACGATGCCCCAGCTTTGAAGCGCTTGCATTCCCAAACACTGCTAGTTTACACTGTTGAGGCGGTCCCACTGAAATACACCGCTAATAGTTAATCCCTTTCTCCAAGAGTGTACCTTAGCCACACCGAGGAAACACCTTAAGGTTTTACAAACCATCTTTAACCTAATTATCTAAATCTTTGAGGCTCATTAATTATTTGATATGGCTGGAAAAAAAAAAACCCTCCTGCTACAATTTTAGTCCAATTCTTTAGCGTATTTGACACTCAAATTCTTCACCAAATTTATTACTCAGCTAGACCCATATATACGTTCGCCAAAATGTCCGCAGAAACGTTAAGAGAGGCTATCACAAGGCCAGTTTGAGATACCTCATAAATAGCCTTCACTGCCCTTTGAGTCAATTGTTTAACGTCCCAAGAGACTACTAGTTCTGTTAGAACCTAAGCGTCAGCTTCTCCAACCGTCAGAAGGGCGTGCGTAAGGGCAGACAGGATTTTTAAACCCCATTTCAGTGTTTCAGTGCCCCCCTCCCTGGGATGTAACAAACCACCCACCACATGAGACTAGGCGGGGGAGGAGCGCTGCAGCCGGCTGCCAAGAGCGCTCTGCAGGGGGGCCGTTTCCCTGAGTCACGGAGAGGGCGGGAGGCTGGGCCCATCTGCCCACGCCACGTCCACTTCGTAAGGGACTACGTTTAAATAGGCAGGGCCCACTGGGAAAGAGAGCAGCACCGCCATTCCTCAAGGCGGCCCAACAGCCACCTCATTCCCAGGAGACGCCGCACTTCCCTAGAACTCGCTCTGCATTCCGGCAGCAATCAGCAGACCTTTCCTGACCAGCGTCACGTGCACCCGGAAGTACGTGGGTGGGACCTAAAGCGCCCACGGAAATGACGTTGGTCGCCCCTAGTCGCATGATGTGGCAAAATACGAAAAAAAAGGGGGGGAGGGAAAAGCAGGCGGCTGGGGAAAGTGATGAGACAAAAAGTAGTCCCTCCGATTCCTCTATTTATCTCCCTGTCGCAGCAGTAAGCGAGGCCCTCAGCGCCCTGCGCCCCGCGCCCCGAATTCCTGCGCCCCGATGCACCGCGGCGCTCCGTGGAGGAGTACATAAGGCGGAGGGGGTGAGGTGACCTGGGCGGAGTTCTGTCGCCAGGATCCTTCCGCAGGGCTCAGCCGTTTCCGGAGTCTGCGCTGCGCCCGGTTCCGCCATTGCGGCTCTCGCGGACCCTGGAGCCTCCGCCCCCGACCTGAGTTCTTTCGTCTGCCTGCCAGTTTCCTGCGTCCCCGGAGACTCTCCTGCTGAGCCCAGCCTCCCCCCTCCCCCTTCTCCTCCTCTCCCTTGGAGAGCCCGGGCAGCCACTGCCCCGCAGCCCCAGTGACAGGAGGAGACCATACACCCCCGACAGCGCCATGGCCCAGATTCTGCCAATTCGTTTTCAGGAGCATCTTCAGGTGCGGTGGGCCCGAGCTAGTGAGGGCTGTGGAGAGAGGGAGGTAGGAAGGAAGAAGCTGGAGTCTGAGCCCAAGCAAAAAGAGGCGAATCGGGGTGGGGGGTGGTGGTGGTGGTGGTGGTATCGGTTCCTGGGGTAGATGGAGGATGGGGCACTATCTTGGAAAGCTTGAAGGGTTAAATGATGTGGGGCTTGGGTGGAAAGGAAGCGAGTCGGGGTGCATAGGGCAGTGAGGCCATACCTGGGTTTGAAGGCCTCTCTGTCTTCGCTTCCTGGATGGCAAGAACTGCGCATAATAACCCTTCCACCCCCGGTTTTATTCAGTTCATTCATTTGGGTACGTTGCGGGGCGGGGGGGGGGTTCTCCCGGAGCAAGAATTCTCTTCCCCTAGGCCAGCGCAGGCTGTCACCTTTCATTGCTCTCTTCCCTTTCCCCCATCGTGTCTGCACCCGGGAGTTGTGGCGCGGGTGGGTTGGGGAGAGGCAACCTTTTTTCTTCCTCCCTCTGCGGCTCTCAACGGGAAAGGCACCTTCCCCGGGCATGCGGAGAACGGCAGTGGCTCCTCTCTTGCCTTCCCCGAGGCAGTAGGAACAGGGAAGCTCACTGAAGGAAAAGAAAGAGGATAGAATAGGGGAAAGTATTTCTCAGGGCGGTGTCAATTTCAGAGTGCGTGGGGTCAAGGTTCCTAAGGGGATTCGCCTTTTTTCACTTTCTTGATGTCTCTGGGAATGGTGCGGCTTTTATCCCCTCTTCGGTTCTAGAAGGGAGAAAAGAGTTGTTCAGAGGTTATCTTGGGGTCTGCTGGAGTCTAGCAGCTAGTTGGCTTGGCGTGAGTACTTCCCTCAGGATTGCATGGAATTGAACGACCCCTGGGGATAGAGCACACCTGCCCTGAGATATGCAAGGTTATTTCGTCTGTAATTGGTTTTCTTTAGTAGGTTCTAGAGTTCTTCCCCATGGTGCATTATCCTGTAGGCAACAGACTGTCTTATCTGGCAGCTTGCCCATAGCGGGTCCAGGCAGGTGATCATTGGAGGGCTTGACTGAATTAAGTCTCTTCTAAGCTTCTGATTTTCCTAGTTCACCAATCCTGGTTTTACTTTGACTGAAATAATTTATTCATAAAGTATGCTTTCTTTCTAATTACCTCCTTAAAGAGGTCTGTCTCAGCTCAGTCATTTGAAGGACTAATTCATAATGATAAGAGATGCCAGTGGTTTGACATGACACTAATATTAGTGGCCTCTTGGACACTTTACCATTGAAGGCTGTTTACTTTCTGCCATTGTTATAACAGTAAATGTTAATTAAAAGGTTTACTATTCTGGCTATCAACATGATTTCATTTTTTTTACAGGTATCACCTTTGCTTGCATCAGCAAGACTTCTTTGTCTTGAAATGTAATGAATTATAAATCTTTACTCAAAAAATGAGTTAAGTCATGTACTTTATTAAGTCATTTTTGGTTTTCAGATAACTCATCTGATGTAATAGAACACTATTTTACAAAAGGTTAAAAAACATTGTGACCGAATGGGCACAGAAGTTTTTGTTTATGCTTCATCCAAATTTGTATTGCTGTGGTTACTTCTGTTGAATGTGGAGTGTTAGGAAAATAATGTTTTTGAGTGTGAGGGGAAAACACAACCTTGTCCTCACACTAAAGTGCTTCTGGAATATAATCTTCCTGCAGACAAAAGTATGTAAAATCATACACAAGAAAAGCAGTTATAGTTGCTGTTTACTTTACAAAACAGGTATAGCCCACTAGTAAATCTTGTTTCTTGACTGGTGGTGGTTTGAGCAATAGTTTTGCATTTCTATTAATGAGGAGACAAGATTGTTGAATAATCCCAAAGACTGGACTCCAACCATGTCACTGATTGAAGACAGATTTAATATGGGTCTGATTTCTAAGTGGTTCAGAGTTTTTGCAAACACTTGAGTGAAGCCATTTCCTTCTCAAATACTTTGAAGAGTTGAGTATAAAGTAGCTTTGCAAATAAACTTGACAAATTCAGTCATTCACTTTTTGGAGTAGTATATATGCCATGACTAAGTTTAAGCTTGCTTTGGTGGCTGTGTACTCAAGCTGATAATGATTATTTATTGTGCAGAGCCCCAATCACCAACCTCTTCCAGGATAATATAATTCCTGACTTTTTCATTTTTATCCCTTGCTGTGTAAAAATTAATAAGGATTATTTTAATTGGCATCTTAGGTCTTTGACCTCTCAGCCCCTGCCAGTTTGCTAAGTAGCAGAAAACTTTCTGAAACACTTAGGATAAAAATTGGGAACAAGAATTGAGGAACTTGCGTGTAGAGTTAACCTGTGAAATCTTCGAAGGGTGAACTGTAAATGAATTTATTTTTATACCATGGAACTACTTTGGCCAACTGAAGGGTCTGTCATCAAGGACTCAGAACTACATCAAATGAAGCTTAATATTTTAAGTTGTAAAGGAGTTTTTTTTTTCTTTTTTAGGATGTTTAGGCTGATAGCAGTGAACAGATGAGTGCCTATTTGAGCAAGATTTTGCTAGGATTGCAGGTTCTGAAAAAAATCCTAGGCTACCTATAGTGTTGCCTGCAACTCTGATTTCTTGGCTCATTAAGTATCTTTATGCCAATTGACATATTCTGCTGTATTCCCAGGTTCTTCGGGTATGCAATTAAAAATCTCCCAACCGTGTTCTTTTCCCTTTGATCCATAAATGTGTTGTGAATTCAGTGGTAGGGGTTCTTGCTATGATTATGTTAATTTGCAAAGAGAAAGCAAGGCTGAGTATTACTGGGATATGTTATATGCTTAACCGTACTGCCTGGAAGAGGCATACTGCTTGGAATTATGTGGCAGTCTACTTTAGGAATAGCTTCCAAGTTTAAGATGTATCAAGGTTTTCAGAATTTTCCTAATGGTCAATTTACTCAACTTAAAGGGGTATGGCTAATTCTAGTGAATGTGCTTTCACTCTGTTTAGGAAATAATTTAAGGCATGAAACTGTGTGTGTAGAATCACAATCATTTTCATTTTGGTGTGCAGTGAAATACATGATTTCAGGAACCTTAACTTAATGATATTTGAATTATATTTAACAGGATGTTTTTCTGTCATTGTTACTGCGTGGCTTTTGCCTTTTGAGAGTTACTATCCAATAGAACTTTCTTCCATGATGAAAATTTATACTAGCTACATAGGCATATTGAGCACTTGAAATGTGGTTATTGTGACTGAGGGACTAAATTTTTACTTTTATTTCTTTTCAATTAATGTAAATGTAAATAGCTACATGAAGCTATTGACTACGACATTGGACTGCACAATTACAGGCCATTCTGATGTGCTTTGTAAGAGTGAAGATTTATCTGGCCACCCATATTTATATGTTTAGAACATTTTGTTACCTAAAATTAAAACATTCATTAATAGAAAGTGTTGGTTGACTACTCTCTCTTTTGGGAAGTGATGACGAACAGTGACTAGTGAATGGAAGGAGCAGCAGACTTCCTTTCTTGTGAGAGTCTGTTGTGTCCTATGAATGTGGCTGGGTGCGTCCAGGTCTTCACCTAATTCCCCCAGACATCCTTCTTAAACAGTAGGAGAAAGTGAGACTCAAACTAGTGCTCGAGGGAACCTGTCAAAGTGGGATTTGAACCTAGGTCTTCTGACACTAAATATTTTGAAGAAAAACAATGAATGGCCTTAAGAGGAGAAGTTATCAGTATCCTAGTGTGCTTTTTTATCTGTTGGACTTTGCCCTGAGAAGGTGACTTCTCTTCTGGTTTAACGTGTGGTTAATGATGCGGTATAGTAGACAGATCAGGGGTTTGGAGGTTGTTGAGACCAGTTCCATCCAGTAGAAAAATATGAGCCACATCTGTAATTTTACATTTTCCAGTGGCCATATTAAAAGTAAAAAACAGGTGAAATTAATGTCTCATTTAACTCAGTGTACCCAAATGTTATAATTTCAACATGCAACCAGTATAAACTTTTCAGATGAGATATTTTACATTCCTTTTTGGTGGGGGTACTGAATTTTCAAAATCTGCTATGTATTTTACACTTAGAGCACATCTCAATTCAGACCCTATTTTCATTGGATATATTTGACCTGTATTTAGCTTTCATAAAATTTACAGTTGGAAAAGCAGGTTTGCATATGTAGGTTGTTCCAAACCTAAGTTTTCCATAATTGACTCAATTATCAGTTACTATTTAATTTTAATTAACTTAAACTTGAAAATTCAGTCAGAGTAGCCACATTTGAAGTTCTCAGAACCACATGTGGCTTGTGAAATGTCGCTACAGTATTGGAGAAGGCAGGTTAAGACTAACCTCTTGCTCCTTTTTCTCTGTAAAATATGTGTACTACCTCACAAAGTTACCATGAAGGTCTGAGATCATGTATGTGAAAGTACTTGGTGTAGCACTTGAAGGGTATTAATTGTTAGCTATATAATTTTTGTCCAGTATATTTTATTCAGGTATCTCTTAACCAGTGACAACATTTTATTT
The DNA here is from genome assembly GCF_965194825.1 of Balaenoptera physalus. Taxonomy (NCBI): domain Eukaryota; kingdom Metazoa; phylum Chordata; class Mammalia; order Artiodactyla; family Balaenopteridae; genus Balaenoptera; species Balaenoptera physalus. The sequence continues at coordinate 40,242,425 of NC_138901.1, forward strand.
TGCAGATTTAAGACCTAGATTTTTATGGTTTATAAATATTTGGTACTCACCTGAGATTTGAATATTTACTATATATCAACAATTATGTTACACTAGGGACAAGGTGGTGAACAAAACTGACTGCAGCTTGCATTTGTGCTTGCATTGATTAGTTGGCAGAGGCTGTCCACACATAATTGTAACCATGGATGTTATTGAATGTTTGATATTGTGCAGGATTTAATACAAATATTCATATGACACAAAATTGATTCTGCTCTGAAACTGCCCAAAAGGAAGGAAAAATTCTAATTAATCTTTTATAATATCCCATGAGTGCTCACATGTGCCATTGGTACATCTTTAATTAATGTTCCTTGGTCAGACTCCTGATAAACCACATCTGATAAAATACCCACCTGGAATGCCAGTCAGGCCTTTGTTAGTTATTTATATGTCCTATAAGATGGTACTGCAGAAGTGTATGTTCTCACTTAGATAGGAAGTGAGTTCATAGCTGATATTTTAGCCCTTCATATTAGAGCAAGGCTGTTTCTTAAAATTTATTTACATAGCCATGCTAAAGCTATTTCATAAAATCAAATTGTAAGCCGTAGCAAAGTTTCCAGCTCTTAGGTATCTTTTTTTTTTTCCCCCCACCGTTCTTGGCCAAGTGCCTGAGGCTAATGCTCTTAACTCAGGGGGTGGCAGGAGGCTTGGATCTGAATGTATTATGCAAAACCCATCTGTCAGACTCAGATTTTTGTGTCTGTTCTTTTGTGTTATGAAAGACGTAATTTAAGATAGTTTACATAATTTATGATAGTTTATCCTAGTTCATAGGGAATAACTATTCATCAAATCCTAATTGTCCTGAAATCTACAAGATCAAAATAAATTGACCATTATAGCTATTTGAGCACCTACTGTGTGCCAAGACCTCTGCTAAATCTTTTATGTTCGTGATCTCATTTGATTGGCAAGAACATCCCTTCAGGTAGGTAGGGTTAGCCTTATTTTGCAGATGGGGAAACTGAAGTTCATAGCAGTTAACCGGTAGAGTCACACAGCTAGTGAGTGGGTGGTAATATTTGCTCTTCTTTCATTGTGGCACATTGCCTCATTTGGTGAATGATCTGTATAATTTGTATGTATGCTGTGGTGGTCTTTGACGTATACATTCTACTAGTATGTTTTTAGGTCAGTAGTTTTTATATTATGAGAAAATTAGGGGCCAGTGAACCAACATCTGATTTTCTGTGCCTTAAACGGGTATTGAGATGATGTTTTTTAAAGGGCTTTATCCAAGTTCCCACTAAAAAATTGTGCAGAATGATTGGAATCAGGTTAACTTGTAATAACGAAGATTATTTATATCCCTGTCATAGGGCTGAACTTCTCAAATTTCTCTTAGACTTTTCCTTAGTGACAAGAGAGTGAATATGTTCCAGTCTGAAGCCACTTGTGAAAGCAGGAAACTTCTGCTTTCTATTTTACTGTATTATTTATGTTTTTGTGTTTATTCTAATGTAAAACTTGAATAGAACTCAAGGAAGACTGTTATGCTTGGGGAGGGAGGACGGGAAAAGTGGCAGTAGAACATGCTTGCTCAGTTTGAATAGCATAACCGTAGAGGGGAAAATGGTTACACATTTGTAGGATTGTGCTTTGGAGACAGAACTGCCAGTAATACTAGTACTTCCTTTTCTGAATCATTAGATAAATAAGGACCTTTCTTTAAGTTCTGAAGTACAGCAGATTTTATTATTTATTTATTTGGCCGCGGCGTGCAGCATGCGGGATCTTAGTTTCCCAACCAGGATCGAACCTGTGCCCCCTGCTCTGGAAGCACGGAGTCTTAACTGCTGGACCACCAGGGAAGTCCCCTGAAGTACGGCAGATTTTAAAGCTTATTTTTGAAAGAATAGGAACTGGGTCCATTAAAACCATATGGTCACGTTAAAAAATTTAAATTCTGCAATATACCGTTGTGGAAACTGTTTCACATGTTTAATCCGAGCTCTATCTTTTTAGCTTTTCTCAACTTCCTCTTTTATTAAATATTTAAGACAATACTTTCTGGCAGTTGTAAAGTTAGCCTATAGTATGTGGTTGTATTTATATCATGATACTTAGCCCATACAGGCACCCAAATATTAATCCTTAGCCCCTATGCTGGAGGGGAGTCTCTATCCAGTTGAGTTGAACATATATGCTATGCTCAAGGAAAAAATTACCCATTTACCCAGTTATTGAAGACAAGATCTTGGAGTTACACCAGACTCTCTCCTCCTTCTCATTTTCTACATCCAGTCCATTTCTGAAGTAGGGAAGGTGATTGCAGTGTTTAATGACCCCCATCTGTTGAAACTGGGAATCATGGTAGATGAAAAATGAGAATTGGGTTGAGAGTTGCCTTCATCTATTTCTGACCAGCTGCTCATCTGAGAAAGAGGACTTAAAAACCACTAAAGTGGACAGAGGGAAGCCAAAGACTATCCACATATGCTCAGCTTGGCAAAAAACTAACTTTGGGTAGATCTCATTATTTGAGGATTAATAATTAGGGAAGAAAACCTATAGGGAGAACATGGTTTACAAAATCCATCTCTTTCCCAACTCTGTACAGTACTTTACGTTCTTTTCTATTGAACTGTGCAAATCTAAGGCAGGTGTCTTTTTTTTAACCATAAAATATTCCACAGGAAAGAGTTTCCTTGTATGAAAAGTCTTACCAAGTGTCTGTATTACTGAGTCCTTTACAGTTGCTTCTGTTTGAATTGAATACTACAACACTGTTCAGGGAAGGCTACCATGGACTTGAAATCAGCTGGATTGGTAAGAGGTAAATTTAACACACCTAATAATTATTCCTCTCTGTATGGCTTCACAATTACAACTGTTGGATGTTGTAAGCAAACATTTTAAATTTCACTCAGAAACCAGTCCATTAGGGAGGTGTTTCTGGAGATTGTAATCCAAAAACAAGTGTAAAAACAACTCTCCTAATACAGAAATAGAGATTTGAGGCATGTTATAAATTTCCTATGATGGTACCATAATGAATTTTTAAAAAGCACTTTGATGGAATGCAGATGACTTTCCACTGCTAATGAAGACACTGATGTAAAAAATGCACATGAAGAGTTTAAAATGGTTTCTGAAATATGAAGAGTAGAAAAACATTTCCGAGTTAATTATTTTATAATTTTAAATGTCTATATAAACTGTCAAATGACTACATGAATTATATATTAAGCATATCTAAAATTAAAATTAACCATTTTAAAGTGAACAATATAGTGGTATATAGTACGTTCACAGTGTTTTGCAACCATCACCTGTATCTAGTTCCAAAACGTTTCATTACCCCAAAAGGAAACTCCATATCCATTAAGCAGTCTCCTTCCTCCCTCCTCCCATCCCCCAGCAACGACTAATATGCTTTCTGTCTCTATGAATTTATCTATTCCTATAAATGGAATCATACAATGTGTGACCTTTTGTGTCTAATTTCCTTCACTAAGCATACTGTTTGAGGTTTATCCATGTAGTATGTATCAGTACTTCATTCATTTATGGCTGAATAATACTCCATTGAATGGATATACCACATTTTATTTGTCCTTTCTTCGATCGATGAACATTTGGATTCTTTCCACCTGTTGGCTATTGTGAATAGTGGTGCTGAGAACATTAATGTACAGGTTTTTGTTTGAATACCTATTTTTAGTTCTTTTGGATATATACCGAGGAGTGGAATTGTTGGGTCATATGGTAACTCTATATTTTAACTTTTTAACTTTTTGAGCAGCTACACCACCTTACATCCCCACCAGCAGTATATGAGAGTTCCAGTATTTCCACATTCTCTCCAGCAGTTATCAAAAGCTTTTTTGGATGACCAGGGAATAGTCTACTTGGGAAAATGAATACCCTATTTGGTGTTTTTACTTCCATGTGTTCTCTCCCAATCTTTGTAGCTCTGCCCTCCCTTAAATTGTGTGTCCTGCTTTCGGTTGCATTTCCATAACCAGTCATAGCTTGGGTAGCATTCAGTTGTTTTGTGCCAGCTGAACGGCATTTATACAGGAAAGGGCATAACCTTGGGGGGGTCATACCTATCTGCAAGGTTTGCGGTATAAAAACTTCCCTGTATTTCCCTGCAGCTTGGTCAGAATTGATATGTGATATTTCATCAAATTATTGGATTATTATTTTTAAAGAACGAGTCACATTTAAAGGTTTTTAATTTTCCAGTTAGTAGTTGGCTACAAGTAGGAAAAATTCTTTGAGTCTCTTGATAGTTTACCAAAGCTAGTAGTCTTATAGTTCCTGTCTCCAACTGTGGTTCCTTCCTGAATGTATTACTTAACAATACGAAGTGACCAGAGTAAAAAAATTCTCCTGAGAATGATTACCTCAAAGACTAAAATGGAGTAGAAATAAATCTATATGTTTAAGTGTGGGGTCCACAAGGACATTTTTATTTGTTGCTTAAAATGTGTGGAGCGCATAGAAAACAATGGCTGGTATACTGTTGATGAAAGAATTAAAGGAATGCTGCACTTTCAGCATTTTAATTTATTTCCTGTAGAAGACAGAAACTGCAGTTTTTATTTGACATTCTGCTAGTTTCCTGGAAGGGCTCAATGAAGTTACTATTGTCAGCATTTTCTTCACTGTGATTAATACTAGTGAAGGTAGAGGATGTTTTGGAACTTTTAAAGGAAGTTATGCTGAGTGATATCCTTGGGGTAGGAAGTTAACCACATCTTCAAGCACCTAAAAATATCTGTATTGGGTGACATCCAAGTATCAGCAGGACTCGAAAATTGTTGACCTCTTAACTCTGTACCAGTAACACTTAAGTCTTTATCAAGATACAAGATTCATTTACAGAAAAGGTAACTGAAATAGGATTATACATAGAGCACAGCACAGAATTGCCTTGTCTGAAATACAGTAGCTGTATATGCTTCCTTTACATTCTGACTATTCAGATGAAACAAGGAGGAAGGAACTGGAAAGTGTAAAGCCAAGCACTAATTGTGAAACATAATCCTTAATAATGCTGTCATAAACACAAATTTTAATGTATTTTGATTTCAGCTGATTCAGCTGGTAAATGAGTTGTTCTGAGCCTACTAGTCATTCATTAGGAAGCATACTTACCGGGTGTGCTTATAAATAAGCCTGTTTCCAATGAGTGTTCCTATCTGATCAAATGTAATAAGCACTGGTTGAAATTAGTAGGCTCAAAGCAAACTTATTACTCCTTGAATAATGTGATATTTGTAGGCACAGACACAATTGTGATTGATTGCTGAGACAGACGTGCTGATGGAGAGTATCATCTTTAGCCAGTCAGAGAACTGGGCATTGAAAAAGTAGTCTGGTTTTCCTTGGTTGAATTGTCATATGCCAGAATTTTCTACCCTTTTTATTTTATTTTATTATTTTAATTTTTTAACTTTTGGCTGCACAGTGTAGCCTGCGGGATCCTAGTTCCCCGACCATGGATCGAACCCGCACCCCCTGCAGTGGAAGCTTGGAGTCCCAACCACTGGACCGCCAGGGAAGTCCCTCTACCCTTTTTAATACATGTATACTATTGGATTAAATATATATATATATAGAGAGAGAGAGAGAGAGAGTCCATTCGGTTCCTTTAACAATATTTTCATAGTTTGATCACTAATGTATTCTACTAAGATAATGACTCACCATCAGTGGGTTTCCTGATTTCTTGATATAAGAAGGCTTTGCTAGCTGTCTTTAGTAACAAGAATTTTGAAAAAAGCAAGTTGGCCTTCCCTGGATTTGACTATGTAGTGTTAGTAGCATGACATCAGAGCCAATGTGTTTTAGAACAGTTTGTCACGATACCATAGTCCCAGAGCTAAATAACTGTAAAAGGATAGAAATCCCTAAAATAGAGTGCTTATGTGCCCCCACAGTGTTCTAGGTGCTTGCTATATGTTAAATCACTTAAACCTTTTATGCAGCACCTAGGCATGCCTTGCTCCCCCTCAAACAGGGATGGACACTTTCTCTTTTCTGTTTGCCACATGTACAACTAAATCAAGTACAGTTTCAAAACCAAGACAAGAAAAAACAAAGCTTAAAGCATTAAAAACTGATGAGCATGTAACTTAGATTTCTGAATCTAATATTGCTGAAGTTAAAAAAAATTTTTTTTACCATATTTCTTTAATTTTAATACAATCTCTTTCACAGTTAACATTGTTGAAATTGGGGATTCATCTTACAGTTGTATACTCTTTCCCCAAAAGCTTTATGATATTGATGAGCATCTTAGAAACTGAGGCAGTGGTAGTTTCTCAAGCGCAGAGATGGGCCTTTCTTTTCTCATGTTCTCTGAAGGAATTACATCTTATTATTATCTGCACCTTCTCAGTCCTTCTCAGTCCCTTATAACTTGGGCCTTAGCTATTTGAATGTTTAGTGATTTCTTGAAAGAGGCACCGAGACTGAGGTTGGCTCTTCCTTGGGCTCTTACTTGTGCTACCGTTAAACTTTATAGATTTTTTTTCCCCAAAGCCTCCTGCAGATATCTGGACTTTGAAACCTGAAAATTCTAGTTTTCCCGCTTCTCCTTGTCAGAAATCCTTATATAAGATGAAAGTGTTTCTTTGCCAACTATCCTTTATATTTTGCCAGAGTTTAATGTAAAAGAAGTTCTCCCTTTCTCCTTCTCGGATTCCCAAGAAAAACTTCTGAAAACAGTGGTCTCCAACAGAACTGTGCAATGATGGAAATGTTCTGTATTCTGTGCCTTCCAATACAGTAGTCACATGTGGTAGTTGAGTACTTGAAATGAGATTGATGTGAATGAGGAACTGAATTTTAAATTTTATTTACTGAACAAAATTAAATAGCTGCATGTGACCGGTGGCTGCCATACTGGACACTGTAGCAAACCTCTCGGTTCTGATAGGGCAGACATTATACAGCTCCTATACAGAGCATAAACTCTTGCTCTGGAATTATGTCACTCTTTGAATGGTTTGATTTTCATCTTTACCTTTTGAAGTTGTATTCTTCCTTCCTGCCCTACAGGTAGATTACCTAATAAAAGTCTAATCCCTACAATTACAATTTAATTTTCAAGTTCTGTAACCTATAAGAGCAAAGATTCATCCCTTTTTTAAAACTTCAAAAAATAATAAATTTGCAAGTTTTCATAATACTGGGAAGAGCATATACCCAATCATCTAGATTTTTAATAATATTTTGCTGTATTTGCTTTTTTGTTTTAATTAAACATTTTTTTTAAATTCAGGCTATTATGACATTTTATAAATATTCCAGCATGCATCTTTAGAAGATAAGGACACTTTCTTACAGTCACGATATCATTATAGCATCCTAATAGTTAACAGTTCCTCAGTACCTAAAAACCAGTCCGAATTCAGATTGGCCCCAAATGTTACTTGGTTTGTTTAAAGCAGGATTCAAGCAAGATCTACATGAGATCTTAAGAGTTACGACTCTTAAGTTTCTTGTAAGAAACATTTTATTCATACAGAGTTCGAGATTTATGGAAAAGTTTGAAGAATGGTACAAAGATTCTTTGTACACTTTACCCAGATGTGTCAGTTCTTATAATTTTTTACATTTGATTTATCCTCTTTAGCCTCTCTACGTACATTTTTTACTGAACTGTTTGAAAGTAGTTTGCTGATGTGATGTCGCTTTGCCACTGCATACTTTAGTGTGTATTTAATAAGAATAACAAAATGGTCTTCTATAGCCATACTGCAGAAATAGAGGTGAAGAAATTGACTTTAACAGAATACTGTTATCTCGGGCTTTATTCAGATTTCATCAGTTGTTCCAATAATGTTCTTTATATCAAAAGAAAATTCAGGATCATGAATTGCATTGAGTTGTCCTGTTTCTTTAGTTGTCTTTAGTCTGGAACTCTATTTGTATTTCAAGACATAGATATTTTTAAAGAGTACAGATCACTTATTTTGTAGCATGTTCCTCAATTTGTGTTTATCTGATAGGTCATATACTTTTGGCAGGAATACTACAGGAGTGATGTGTTCTTTGTAATGCATCTCACTGGGAAGCATATGCTGTCACTTTAACCCATTGCTAGTTACATTAACTTTTATCATTTGGTGAAGGTTATGTATAACAGGTTTCTTCACTATAAATCTCTTTTTCCCTTTGTAATAAGTATCTTGTGGGGAGACATTTTGAGACTTTGTAAATATCTGTTACTCCTCAAAATTTCATCCATTAATTTAATATCCATTGATGATCGTTGCCCAAATCAATTATTGTGTTGACTGCAAAATACTGACTTTTAAAGAGTTCCATTGGTCTTTCACTATTTTTTTTTTTAAATTAGGGTATAGTTGGTTTACAATGTTGTGTTAGTTTCTGCTGTCTTTCACCATTTTTAAGTTAGCTTTCTTCTCTAAGAAACAACTTTTCCTTTTATATTTATATTATTTATATTAGTGTGGACTCCTGGGTTTCATAAATCTCTTTTAATCTATAATTGTCCTGAAAAGTAATTAGCAGTATACATAGAGTAAAGGAATGTTGTCCTTCTGTGTAAGAATATTTAGACCTCCAGAATTTTAGGCATATTGAAAAGAAGAGATGGGAGAGGCTTTCATTCTTTAAGAAAGTTCTTTTATTTGAGGAGCTTAAGGTTTAGTTGGATAAATGGATCTGAAATTGTGGGGCATGGGCAGATTAGGAAAAGTTGGGAAATTTTGGTTTTGGAAAGGTATAGTAGAGGGGAGAGAAAGAGGCAGTGTATGTGTCTCTGAACCAGGTAGTTTCAACTATTCTGCACACTAAGGGGAGAAATGCTGAGCCTGCTTTCCATTTCACCTTCTATTTCTTAGCCTTGAGCTCTTTACAGTAAAGAATTTTTTATGATACTGACCTTATGCCTATTTGCATTAGCTTTCCCCGCTTGCTCCCTAAACAAAGGTGTAGGAGACATATTTGCCAAGTTCGTTAGAAAGCCTTAGCAATACTGTTCCATGGTGCCCCTAAAAATAAGAATTGAAATAAAATATGGTTACTTAGCATGAATATGTTACATGATTCCATGTTATGTGATTTTGAAGATTCTGATCTCTACCTAACTTTATTTTTTAAAAAAATTTTTAAAAGTATTTATTGAATTTGTTACAATATTGCTTCTTTTTTAATATAAATTTATTTATTTTATTTATTTTATTTTTGGCTGCGTTGGGTCTTCGTTGCTGCACACAGGCTTTCTCTAGTTGCGGCGAGCGGGGGCTACTCTTTGTTGCGGTGCGCGGGCTTCTCATTTTGGTGGCTTCTCTTGTTGGGAGCACGGGCTCAAGGCACGCGGGCTTCAGTAGTTGTGGCTCGTGGGCTCTAGAGTGCAGGCTTAGTAGTTGTGGTGCACGGGCTTAGTTGCTCCGCGACATGTGGGATCTTCCCGGACCAGGGCTCGAACTCATGTCTCCTGCATTGGCAGGCGGATTCTTAACCACTGCGCCACCAGGGAAGCCCTTGCTTCTGTTTTATGCTTTGGTTTTTTTGGCTGTGAGGCATGTGGGATCTTAGCTCCCCGACCAGGGATTGAACCTGCATGCCCTGCATTGGGAGAAGAAGTCTTAACTACTGGACTGCCAGGGACTAAATTTAGTTAGGCAAATTAAAGAGCAGAATTGGAAATTTTAAAGAGTAATTTCCTTTTCTTGAAAGAAAAAACAAACAAAAATTCAGTGTCTAATAAGTTAAGCACCCAGAGACCAGTAATCTTTTATCAGTAATCAAAAGAAATTCACACCCAGAATTTCAGCCAACTTCTAGGACAGCTGTATTAAGCAGATAAAATGCAAATACAAAAAAAGCTAACCTTGAGCTGGCCTAAGTACTGATGTGTTATATGTACTAATAGTATCTATTGAAGTTTTACTATGTGTGAGGCACTGTTCTGAAAGCACTTCACATTAAATCCTTACAATTGTGTGATATGTACTATCATCTCACATGTTTCAGGTGAGAAAATGGATATACAGAGATAATTGATTCGCCCATGATCATTTATGTGGCAAAACTAGGGCTAAACCCAGACATTTTGGCTCTTATGAGGAATCCACAGAACGAATTCTGGGTAGCACTTCCAGTTTATAATCAGAGTTATACATTTGTACAGTAATTGTCTACTTGAATGAAGAACCCTCTGTGTTCTCTAGATTATGGGGAATCTGAAATACTATTTTTCACTTCAAAACTAAGAATGCAGTGTCTCACTTTTTTCTCTTGGCATGTTAATCCAAATTGGGGTGAGGAGGGGAGGAGAGGGAAAAGGAATCATTTTTGTATCGTTTGTAAAATGTAATTCCAGGGTACTCCAGAGTTTTGGGTGTGCTGATTAACAGTAAATGTATTAATATTTACAGTCAGCCCTCCCCTCCATATCTGTGGTTTCCCATCCATATGAAGGACTTTCCAGCATCTGTAGATTTTTGGTGTCTGCGAGGGGTCCTGAAATCAATCCCCAGTGGATACTGAGGGATGGACAACTGTACTTATTTTTTGGAATCTGAACTAGACTTACGTGTCAAGTCCTACAGTATTGCCACTTACAGACCAGTGTCCAAAATCTAGCCTGGAAACTAAACAAATCACGCAGTTTGGGTGGCTTTCTTTAAAGGGGGAGCAGTTGATAGTTTTTGTGCCTTTGTGCATGTGCCATTAATTTTTTTTTAAAAGGGAGAATGGAAATACATACTTTCATCTGTGCGTAGGATATCTAAGATGGAAAAGTATCTCATTGCTGGGGGGAGAGAGGTATTACTGGAAACATGGAGTGGGTGACTTTTCATAGTGTATGTACCCTTTTGTATAGTATGAATTATTTGCCATGGACGTGTAATAACTATTCAAAAAAAGTAATCCCTTTTCTTGGGCCTAAGTTTATTGACTCCATATTCTTATTTTATAACAGCAAAATAAAAGTTATTTGAAGTTAAAAAAAAAAACTTTATTATAGAAACTTCCAAGTATATCTCAAAATAGAATATCCCCATCTTCAACAGTAGCAACACTTTGCCAATTGAGAGGATAAAAAATGTGGCCAAAATTCTGATATTGTTGTATATTCTCTGTAAATAGCTGCAAGTTTGGAGATGCTTAAACGGTCTCTGAATTTATTAGTGGTTTCTTCCGCAGTCTGTAATTCAGTTTCTGTGGTAGATAGCTCACACACCATCAGACCTTTATGATTGACTAGAATATTTTATGGCTAGTATATGCTGTTTTGAAAATGAAATCTGTTTAAAAACATTACGGTGTTTTTTGGGTTTTTTTGTCTGCGCTGAGTGGCTTGCGGGATCCTAGTTCCCTAACCAGGGATCAAACCCGGGCCTCCAGCAGTGGAAGTATGGAGTCCTAACCTCTGGACGACCAGGGAATTCCCTATGTTGTATTTTAAAGTTTTAATCTGTATGAATATTGCTAGACACAGTTATCTAGTATGGTAACCCGTTTATATGATCCTATTTTAAGAGTGCATCTAACCCAGAATTGTGATTAATGATGGTGACCTGTCCTGTGACTGTTTTGGGATGTTTCCCTTTTGAATATATCCTAGGAAAATATGGGGAGAATTGGTGAGCGTTCTGGGCATTCTCACTGAAAAGTATCACCAGTAAGGAAAAATTCTTACTGACATTATTTGAAGAGAAGGGAACAAATGTAACTTTCTGTTAACTGATAGGAATAGGTCACTTGAAGTTCTGTCACTTATCCTAACAACTGGGATAGGCTTTTTAGGAAGGGAAGTTTCCTATTTAGTTGTATAAACAGGCATTACTTAAGTATGCTCCTTAAAATGTTTAAATATGTGGATTGGTGAGAATTTGCCATCTACCTCTTGTTTAATTTTGTTTTTTAAATAAAGGGTGTATGTTTGTTTCACATGGAGTACATTCTTGATAGAGAAGATGAAAAATATATATGCATAGCTTTCTTGGTAGAATGTGTTTAATGAGAAAAGAATATAAGGATTACATAAATTGTGAGGAGTACAGGAACCCCACCCCCTTTGAACCAGTTCTTTGCCTTTTCTGCAAATAAAACAGCTCTGAGGCTGAAGGTCAGTGCTAAATTTTGACATGTGCGTTTCTTGCTGCATTTATCTGGAGATCTAGCTGGGAATAGGAAACATATTTCTTGACTTACCTTTTTTCCTCCTCTTTACTGCCTTTTCTAATAGTGTTTTCTTCTCTTACAGTTGTCTTGTCTTGCCTCTTATGTGGAGGGGTCAGAAGGAATCTATTCGAATCATTTATGGGTTCAATTAGTAGTGTTTGTGGTTTGCATCCTTGTTTTACTTTTAATTTTACTGTTTGACTAACACTATTTTTACTTTCTCAGACACTGTAGGATTTAAGCTGTGACAGTTGGGGCTCAAAATTGCCTTAGGTGAATGCTTGGTAGTGACTTAGAAGCATAGAATTCTTATTTTACAGAGTAGTCTAGAAGATAACTTGTTGCTTTTACGTATATAGTTCTGGGAGCTCTAGGATCTACTGAAATATTTTTTTAATTATTGGAAAGGTAACTATCAATTAAGCTTAAGAGTCTGAGGACTGGTCTACTCAGAAAAACGAATGTATCCACTTCCCGTGAAATTAGACGAACAATTTGGTTTGTGCAAGGCTTCCTTTAAGCCCACACTCAGTGTCTTCATATATTGTTGAGGACCACGTATATTTATCTTCCTCCATTAGTTCTTTAACTAAAAGTCACAAAAAGTTAAAGTTAGGAAGAAATGAAAATTGATAATTCATAAAGTTTTGTTGTAACCAAACTCATGTATAAGTTACATATCTCACAGCTTGTGTATTTGCCTTGCACTGCAGCATATACTTGAGCTTGTACAACTAGTTAATCTTCTACTTTATTACCATGTTTGTGTTAATAGTTAGACGATTGCTTGTCTCCTTGCCCTGGTATTCAGTGACTAAGTTACTGTAACTATACTTCATAATTGGTTGTGCCTGCAGTCATTGAGGTATAAGAGGGAAGTGAAAGTAAAATGTAGTCTCTTAATCTTATGTTGTATATTTTTGAGATCCTGGTCTGGTTATAGTTAAGCACTATCGGCAGAAGAGTTTGACAAAAGAATTTAAGTTAAATATATTTAATTTGGCTCAGCCGGTCCACAAGAGAGTAATGACAGTGATGGTCTCTGGGAAGGGAAATTGGCTATCTGGGGAACAAAGGCAGGAGGAAGACTTGATTTTTTTTTTTCTTCCTGTGCTTTAAAATTTTTGTTTGATTTTGTTCTATGTGAATTTGTTATCTATTGGAGGAAAGGAAAAAAACAAACAAAAAACCCTAGGCTGGTCAAAGCTAAGAAAGCCTTCAGATAGCCTTTGAGTGGTACTTAGTCTATTATACTACATTTAGTCACTCAGAGAAATGACCCACTCTGGTAGAAGTCTTCTTTTAACAAGTGCCTTTTGTTCTTACACACTTAACTAGTTTTCAAAGACCTGCCATCTTTAGATCCTATATATTTGCTTAGCAAATACTTTAATAGCTTCTGAGTACACAAAGCAAATCTGATTCCATTATTTTCCTTGTTAAAATCCTTAAGTAGCTTCCTTTACCTATAGAATGAATTCAGGATTCTTACTGGAGTACATTTAGCTTATCAGTCTAGCCCTTGCTTGTGTTTATAACCTTAATTCTCTACTCCGAAAGCCTTTCATGGTCTATGTTCCCAATGTTACAAAAGTACTTACAGTTCCCTTAGCAGACCACACTTTTGTATCTCTCTAGGCCTTAGCATTTGTTCTTCCTTCTGTTGAGCATTCACGTTCATTCCCTTGCCTGTAGGCCTCCTTTGACTGGATCTCTCTTTCGTATCTTTGTTTTGGCACATTTTGCAAAGTATTGTTTGTCTGCTCTGGCTAATCCAAGTTCCTTTAGACCAAGAACCCTGTGAAATTTTTAAATCTCTCATTTTATGCTGTAATTTAATTTTCAGATTCCTGAAGTCCAATGCATATGAACAAGTAACTACTAATTGCTAAAGGGGATTAGAGAGGACAGATGCAATAGTTCAAAGATCTTAAACCAAGAAACATGGATTACCTCAGGTCCCTTGACCCATAAAGGCTAGCTCTCAGATGTAGCTATTTCCTTTATCTTTATATCTATTTATTCTGCCTCTTAATTGTAACCGAGGGTTATACATCTCAAGTTACAACTACAAGGTTATAACAAAACAATTGAATGCCATATTTGTTGGAAGAGAGAAGGTCCATTATAGTAATTGCCTCACTTGAATCAATGGAGTTGTCACTGTTGACCTTGAAGCAATAATGGTTAAGTGAGGATTTGTAATGGTAACAATACATGAATATCAAGTCTTTCTAATTTGCTTTGTAATATGATTTATTAATATTTTTTGGTTTTTTTCCCTCAGCTCCAGAACCTGGGTATAAACCCAGCAAACATCGGCTTCAGTACCCTGACTATGGAGTCAGACAAATTCATCTGCATTAGAGAGAAAGTAGGGGAGCAGGCCCAGGTGGTAATTATTGATATGAATGACCCAAGTAATCCAATTCGAAGACCAATTTCAGCAGACAGCGCCATCATGAATCCAGCCAGCAAAGTAATTGCACTAAAAGGTATAAAAAGATTGTGGGTTTTTTTTTTTCTTAAAACTCTTTTCTATGTATAATTTATTCAAATACAATAATTAGGATCTATTTTTTTAGTATATTGATTAAATTTGGTTAAATAGATCTGCAAAGTTAAAGCTGTTACTGTATTTGATTTTTAACTACTTTCATGACTTTTATTTGGCATATTTCTGTGAGATGTCTTACTTTCTACTCATAAGATCTACTTGGAAAATTTTAAATTTTAGATTAAATGAATTTAAATTTTATACCTACAGTGTGATAAGATTGTACTGAAAACATAACTCCATATACAGAAGACATAAGCAATTAGTGATTCATATTCTGGAATAAAATATACTTTACTAATATTAGCACCTAAACATTGCAGAAGTTTGTTGTGATGATAAACTTGCTCTTCATGCTGTGCCTTTTTTATGCTTCAGGCTTGTGTTTCATTTAGATTATCAAGTTCTAAAAATGGCTTGAATTTACACTCATTTTTAAAAGTGTGTGTGTGTATAGGTGGGTATTAAATTTTTGGAATCAACGGTGTTAGAGTTTATTCAGACTAACTTTTTAATTGTCACAACAGGGAACTGTACAGCCTGTCAATCTAAACAGAGTTCAAGGGAACCTCATACTCTCTGGGAGTCTATGTTAATTTTTTTCCTTTGAACTATATAGACTGAGTGTAATTCACCATTTAAAACAGGTTTTTAAGAGGGCTAGGTAACAAACTGGCTGAATCTGAAAGGCACATTTAATTGCCTATTTTTTGCTTTGTCGTTTTTCTTCTTGGTTGTAGGAGGAAGAGTTCAGATTCCTAGTAATTTCTTGATGAATTTGTGGGTGACTTGTTAGAGGTGCTGAAGTATTTAAATAGACTTTTAAATACATTTTTTTCCCACATGATTTATACTTTGTATTTAGTAGTAACTCTGGTTGGAGATCAAATTGGTTGGCTGAGGGTTGGGGGGCAAGCATATTCAAACAAGTCTCCATTACATATCCAAGATAGGAGTTGATCTCATCTCAGGGAAAGATGGTCCAGCTTTTACCTGGGATACTTGTTTTGTGGCAGTGATCTATTATTTGCTTCCATTAAACAATACATATTATACTTGAAGGTATTAAGCTCCCTTCAGCCTCCTTAAAGAATTTAAATTCAACTGCTTAGCAGCTCTCACACCTCTATAAAAAGGCCATCGTTTTAATTTTCTCAAAATTCTTTGCTATTTTTAATGTTACTGTTATTTTATCACATTTCTTAATGCTTTCTTATGTGTGCAGATGGTGAGTTATCTTAAATTAGATTGTATTAGTTACTGTCCTGTTCTATAAAAAGAATAAATTGAAAAGATTTGTGCCTGTATGTCTACATTACAGAGTTAAGCTGTCATCCCTTGCCCTCCTCCCGAAACCACCCCGCCAACCCCTTTCATGTAAAGAATAAAACGTGTAATTAACTAGGGGTTGGGGAAGACAGCAAAGGAAAGTCCGTCATTCCCAAATACTGCTTCCCTCTGAATCCAGTTTCAAATCCCTTGGTTTCTTTTTATAAACAGGACTATAACTCTCACAATTGTTCAAGTCTGGTTGTGGTTTACATATTGTGTGGGATGGGAATAACATTCTTCATTTTATGGAAGAAGTTTTTACCCATGTAGTAATTAGGAAGGGTCGTGGTACAAAGCTGTATGTTTTGTGTCCCGTCCCATCCCCCTCTCCACCCCCACTCCCACCCCCATACTATCGTATAATTTTTGTTCTTCAGGAGCCAGATTCTCTGTGGCTCAGTAATGGAGTTTTCCTTAGTTTCTAAGGACTAATCTGAATTAGATAGCCTAGTGTCAGCCGTGGGCTTTTGACCTCTAGTAATTTAAACCAAATCACTTTTCGGACTGTGATGGATTTCAAATTATAAGTACAAGCCTTTGCATCTGACTCAGTGAACTGTTAACATTCAAGGCAAATTTCATCCTTCTTTTACTAAATGCTGTCTTAATTGGATGAAGCTTGAATTTTGTTCTTATCTCTAGTATATTAACATCTGAAACTGTCCTCCTTTGTCTCCCTCTCCTTTCCTCCAGCACCCCTACCTTCCCTTTGTATCTTAAACCAACTAAACGTAGCATGCACTTCTCTTATGTGCTAGTGGTACAAGGTAGAGTTGAAGTAGATCCTCTTCCAAAAAGAAGTTTCCACGAGATTTAGTTGAATGGGGCGGCGGTGGGGGGGCGGGGATGACTGCCTTTTAAAAAGTAGACATTTTCCCCATGTGCTTGAATCAGATTTGCTTTGTTCTGTGTACCTACCACTAACTCAGTTTATGGGTAAGCATTCTTAATTAAGCATGAAGATTACAACTTGTTTTCCATTGTTAAGTGAACTGTTCTTTAGACTCATTTTTAGTTGAGATTTAGAATTCTTTGGAAGTCATACTGTCTGTTTAAAATGTCTTGATTAGAGGTGATAGAGTTTTTGCTTCACAGTTAGGTGTAGACTGCTCAGTTTCAGCTATCTCTTCAATGGTTGCTAGTCTGTCAGTGTGACTTCTGTATTTGGTTATTAGTCTCATGATAGAACCATTTTGTTTGGAAGTTACAGATTTTGCTGCAGAGTCTAGTCTAGCTAGATATTAATTTATCCTGAACTTTGCTTTCTTAGTGATTCATAATTCTTAATTTTGTTTTTAGCTGGGAAAACTCTTCAGATATTTAACATTGAAATGAAAAGTAAAATGAAGGCCCATACCATGACCGATGATGTCACCTTCTGGAAATGGATCTCTTTGAATACGGTTGCTCTTGTTACGGATAACGCAGTTTATCATTGGAGTATGGAAGGAGAGTCTCAGCCAGTGAAAATGTTTGATCGCCATTCTAGCCTTGCAGGGTGCCAGATTATCAATTATCGTACTGATGCAAAGCAAAAGTGGTTACTTCTGACTGGCATATCTGCACAGGTAACATTTTTCTAGTTCTTAATAAAGAAAAGGTTTAGAGAATTAATGGGCTCAGAATGCAGTTTATTTTGAAATTAGGTTATCTTTGCAAATCTGATTTATTTTGGAAGACTGGTTTTTTTCCTTCCTTTTTTTTTTTGTTTTTAGGAAATAGAGGTTGCTGGCTTAATGCCTTTATACTAACATACAGTTCAGAGTACTCTTACCAAGGTGTTTTTAGGTCTTATTTGCAGGTTGAGTAGATAATGAGTTCCTGTATGAATGATTTGGAATTTATTGTGGATATTTACTGCAGAATGAGTACTCATATCTTTCTTTTTTAAAAGATAGTGTAAAGAGATGGTTGTATATGAGGCACATTTTAAACTTTCATGTTACGCTTTAATAAGAGAGTGTTTGCAGCTAAATTTTAAATTGAGAGGTATCAAATCTACATTGAGAGACTAACAAGGAATTGTAAATCCTTGTAAAGATGATAAAGCATTCTAGTTATTTCAGTAGTTGTTGAATCTGGGAGTTATTGGGTCCCCAAACTTTACTCTGCTTGATCTTTTGTAGCAAAATCGTGTGGTAGGAGCTATGCAGTTATATTCTGTAGATAGGAAAGTGTCTCAGCCCATTGAAGGACATGCGGCTAGCTTCGCACAGTTTAAGATGGAAGGAAATGCAGAAGAGTCGACGTTATTTTGTTTTGCAGTACGGGGTCAAGCTGGAGGGAAGGTAAGTTTTGCCTTTGGAAATTATTTTAGTGAGAACTTATCTTTTTTGTCTTTCTGTTACTAATTAATTTGTTACCTAATTTCAAAATAGTCTTCTCCCTTTCTTGCTAATTTGTTTTTAACATTCAGGTTTGTGGTGACTTAATTTGTTTAAATTCTGTTTCTAGTGATACTTGTCTAAAATGAATGTTCTTTAACAACTTATTTGTATCAGCTTTTTATAGTAAGACTATTTTCACTGCCTTTACCAAAGGCCTTAATTTGATGTTTTTCAGCTTTACCGTGCATAAGAATCACTAGGGTGGCTAAAATGTACATTTGTGTGCCTTCCATCTAGAGAGTCTGATTCAGTAAGTGGAGCTCATAATGTGCATTTTAAATGCTCTAGGTGACTAGATAGAATGTGGACCACAATTTCAGTACCATTGCCTTAAATCAGAGCTTCTCAACGCTGACTATACATTGAAATCACCTGGACAAATTGAAGTACTTTGTAGGGTTCTTAGTTTCAGACAACAGAAACAGGGTGTGGTTGATTAGAGCATAAAAAATTGAATGAAAGGATAGTGGATAGTTTTCAATAGCTAGGAAGGTTAAGAACCAAGCTTGGAAAATTAGGAGGAATAAGGGAGAATGGGCAGCAGCCAAAAGTCCTGACACAGAACTCTGCAGACCTGCTGCTGCTATGATTGCACCACAGTTAGCACTGCTGCCCCTGGAAACTCAGTTTGACTGCTTTTCTCATTGCCATAGCAGAATCTCTGAAGTCTTAATATTTTTCCATGCTAAGTAGTTTTTAAAAATCAAGATAGAGATTGCCTAAAATATGGTAATCGATAGCCTTTAGGCTGGATGGCTAGTCATCCTAATTAAGGATGAGACCACCCTAATAACTTTCATGTGGTTATATATCTTGGAAACGGAATTATTTATTGTTTTAGTCCATTCCTGACATGACTAAGCAAAATATATAATACCCTTTCATTGACATTATTTGCTTTCTCTTGCCTCGCTCACTGATGTGAAGCATCGGACATTTTAAATCAGAATGTTCTCATCCAAATTTGTGAGGTGCATGTGATGAGAGCGACAGCTCAGCTTAAGTGCATACTTATCTGTGTTTAGAGCAGGTGTGGGCAGAGAAGAATTCAACAACTTAAGTTAGATTTCTATTTGGAAAAACTAAATTATAATCAAAAGCCCTTTTGTGGGTATTGTTTTACCATTCTTAATTTAAAGTAGATTGAGGTGTGATTGAGCTATTCAACCGACTCCTTAAAATTTTTGTCTTGAAATAATACATATTATTCATAGGAAGCTGCAAAGACAGTACAGAGAGATCCCATGCCCTTTACCTAGTTTACCCCAACGGTTACATAACGATGTAGTACAGTAGATAAACCAGAAGTTGACATGGTTCAATTGTATAATTGTGTCATTTTATCATGAATAGATTCAAGATACATACTCTTCCATCACCACAAAGATTTCCCTCTTGCTACCCCTTTATAGTCACAACCACTTACCTCTCCCTCACCATCTTTAACCCCTGAAAATCACTAATTTACTCTCCATTACTAGAATTTTGTCTCTTCAAGAATGCTGTGTAAATAGAATCATATAGTATGTGATCTTCTGAGAGTGCCCTTTTTTTGTGTGTTCCCACTGGGCATTGTGTCCGTGAACGTGAACGTTCATTTTATTACTGAGGAGTTCCATGGTATGGTTGTACCATATAGTTTAATGTTCACCTATCATAGGACATTTTGGTTGTTTTTAGTTTGGGGCTACAAATAAAGCTGCTATGATCCTTTTAGCATTTGATCATAAGTTTTATTTTCTTTTGAACAGTTACATATCATTGAAGTTGGCACACCACCTACAGGGAACCAACCCTTTCCAAAGAAGGCAGTGGATGTTTTCTTTCCTCCAGAAGCACAAAATGACTTTCCTGTTGCAATGCAGGTACTTTAAGCAAAACAAATGAACTTAAAATCTCTCCTCTTAACACAATTAATTCAAAAACTACAACTGATAGTCAGTATAATTTAAGTGGTGCCTTTACTCAAAAATAGTTTGTTAGTGAAACTTTGTAAAGTAATACTCTTTCTTTAATGTAATATATAAATTGGGTTATCCCAGGTTGTTCAAAATGATGTTTTTCTCTTTTATCTTATATAATTTATTAATATTCTTGTGTTTTATGTAAGAACTTGGGATATCCCATATTTGAATTTGCTGTAAAAATGAGGAAGCCATAAATACTAGCTTTTAATTTTTCATATAAGCCTCTTGTCAAAGTTCTAGAATTTCACCATCTCTAAAATGGAATTGGACTAAATTTTCTGTTTATAGATTCATTATTTTACTGAAGTGTTGATTTTCTTTATACAGATCAGTGAAAAGCATGACGTAGTATTCTTGATTACTAAGTATGGTTATATCCACCTGTATGATCTTGAGACTGGTACCTGCATCTACATGAATAGAATCAGTGGAGAAACAATCTTTGTCACTGCACCTCATGAAGCCACAGCTGGAATAATTGGAGTAAACAGAAAGGGACAAGTAAGGAAACCTTGAAAATTAAATTAAGTGATAAAATAAAATAGCACTTATTAGTGTTAGCTTTTTTCAAAAAGTAAAGGGTAACTTTGGATGTCAGAAAGTAATATATACCTAAAAATGCAGAAGCATGTGATAACAGTCTCTCTTTAACACTGTCTCAGAGAGAGAAACTATTTGGCATACAGTATAGCCACCTAGGATTGTGTGTGTGTCTCTGTTATCAAGAGAAGTAACTCTTCATGCAAAGAAACTAATAGGGTCACATTTGATAGACTGTACTTTTTCTTTTGGCTGCACCTCATGGCTTGTGGGATCTTAGGTACCTGTCCAGGGATTGAAGCCGGACCCCAGCAGTGAAAGCACCGAGTCCTAACCACTAGACCAACAGGGAATTCCCAGATTGTATACTTTTTATAGGGGTTTTCTTCCTATGATCTCTCTAAGACAAATTATCAACTACAAAGAAAAGAATTCTTTTTACATCTTTTTCCCTACCTCTTTAATTATTACTAAATGTTTAATGTTGGAAGGTGATATGTTACAGTAGCTATGATATGTTCAGTGGGGGTATTTGAAAAGTTATCCAATTAGGGAGTATATTAGCTGTTCTGAATTTGTCACATTTGACATACCTCCTCATACCACCTAACACAAGTGCTCCTTTTTCTGTGTTTTAGTGTTTTAATGTAATTTAAAATATTATACCAGGAGGTATCTTTTTCCCTAAAAAAAAATGGTTAAATTTTCAAAAACAGTACTGTTACTGGCCTTGCCTTTTACTAGTTTTCCTCCAAGTTAGTATTTTTCCTAGATGGTAAGCAAAAGAAGTAGATAGGTTTTTTCTCCTTTATTCTATTAATATCCAGAAAATGGTATGTATATGAAGAGAGAAATACTCTAGAGAAAGAGAGTCTTTCCCTATTTACCCATCCCCTCCCTCAATTCCACACCTGCTTAGGTGCTTCTGCTCTGTGTCCCTAGATCTTAGGTAGCCCTCTTCATGGCGCTCACCACAATGAATTACGGTTGTTTCAGTCACTATTCTCCCTTAGGAAAGGGGCTCTTCTTTGTTTAATTGTATTTCTACACCAGTCAGTGTCTGGCACAAAAGCTACTTTAAAAATTTAGTAGCGTTCATTTATTCAGTTGCATGTGTCTCTCTTGGAAAAATCAAGAATGAATGGGTCTTTTGGTGAACTAGGTTAGTGATAATTTTATAATGATAAATTTGTTAAGCCAGAGACTACTGTTTTTTAGGGTTTTTTTGGAGACTGTTATTTGAACTAAAGTATCTTGCATAATTTTACCATATGTATTTAATATTCATAACTTTAATTCTGGGAACTTATTGATTGTTTTCCTCCCCTTCCCCCCACAAATTTTCTGTGCCAGCTGCTTTGAATAAGAAGATGAATGTTTACAGTAACCTTTAGGCTTCAAGGCTTTACTCTTTTGATCAGAGCCAACTATAGCTGGACCTATGCCCTGAAGGAATGAGTGTGTGGTTTCTGTTGGTTGAAAAATCAAAAGTGATCAAGATGAGATTGTTGCGAATATCTATCTTACATTCTGAACTTGATAGAACTGAGTACTTTAGAAGGTACAGGAACCTTCTTTGTCCCCTGTAGATCTTAAGTACTGGTTTCTAAAAATCTGCTAGTACAGTCTAAAAATAGGATAAAGATGAAACTATGGTTTGATGTTTGGGGAAGACTACAGGAAGTATAGTTAGAAGCGGGTTTGTTCATCTCCCTTATTTTTCCTAGGAGGTAAGTATTAAATTAAAGATGGGTGGAATGCAAATGACTATAAAGAAAGTAATTCTTCCTTTTTTTAAAAGGTGTGTCTTAATATGGAGTAGAGTGACACGTTGCAGGTATAGGATGGCCTAAGCTTTTGGCGATGGGGGTCAGATCTGTAGAAATGAAAGAATTTCGGAGGTTAAAATTTTTTCACTTTCCTCAAAAGGAATAATAGAACGGGCAAATAGATATTACCTATCTGTTTTGTTACTGAGTTCTCATTTCTTTAACAAATATTAAGCATTTACTTCATGCTAAACACTGCCTGGTGCTAATAATACAAGTAAACAAAGATAAGTCCCTTTCCTCATGTGGAATAGTGACTGAGAAACACTTAGATGAGAAATAATAGTATGAGGACTGCTGTTGGGGGCGATATAAGTAGTTCACTGGGATGTATATATACCAGCTCTGGTGTTGGGGAGAGGAATGGATGCATAGTGAAGGGCTCCCTTTCTCTTTGGCAACTGACAGGAATTCAGCTTTTAAGCAGTGTTCTGTGACTTATTAGGACTGAAGGTAGGTAATTGTTCTTTAAAAAGAAGCAATTAGAAGTTCCTCTTCACTGGTGCCACATTTATTAAGCACCTACTGTATACCTTGTGGTATATAAGGTGCCTGAGGATTCAGTGGTCCTCCGCTTATTGAGTATATAATCTGGACTCTGGGAATGTAAATGTAATTAAAATTACTGAAAAATACTAGAGTTAGAAAGAATGTACCTTAAACTTCTTCCAGGTGAACTCATACCATGTTAAGAATGAATGAATGGTAGCAAAGCAGTTAGAGTTTGAACAGTATGAAGTGGGGAGTTATTTATATTATAAGATGGCCATATTTTAGGAACCCGCAAATAGCTTAGTACCCTTTAGTCTTCTCTTTTCTGCCCTCTTTTTTTTCTTTTTTCTTTTTTTTTAATGGCAATAAGAAAGCAGCTGTCACAGTTTTATTACCTTTGTGACTCAGTAGTCATCAGCTCTAAATGGATTTGGTGTCACTGATACTCACATGAACACATTGCAGCTATTCATTAGATCTTAAATTGCAGGTTCTCTCAGTATGTGTGGAAGAAGAAAACATAATTCCTTATATCACCAATGTCCTACAAAATCCTGATTTGGCCCTGAGAATGGCTGTACGTAACAACTTGGCTGGTGCTGAAGAACTCTTTGCCAGGAAATTTAATGCTCTTTTTGCCCAGGGAAATTACTCAGAGGCAGCAAAGGTGGCTGCTAATGCACCAAAGGTAAATAGTTATGAAAGTGAAGTTGCCATGATTGGATTAATGCTAATATGCTCTATTTCTAATACTGTTAGAACTGGAACCAGCTTTCCACAGAGAAACTAATCTTTTTTAGGATATGTTTTCCAGTAGAATGAGTTACTTGTCAGTACCTCTAGATTTAATTACTTTTCTGTGCTCTAGATTTGGTTAGCTTTTTAAAACTCAGGATGTCAGAATGATATATAGATCTAACAAGCTCTGATTTACATAGATGTAATACTGTTTAGTTACTCAGTTGTTATACTGTTTGATCTTATCTGTGATAGCTACTGATTTTATTTCTAAGAGTTGAAGATTAAACAGATCCTGTTCAATTTATGGTAGGAAGAGTTGTCTGAAATTGAGCTGAATTTATCCTCATCACCTTTGTATTATGTTGAACTGAATTAACACCTTACTCCCTGACCAGTGTAATGAAATTTCCACTTAACCTAATGTGAACCTGGAATGATAGCTAGTTGTAACTGTTGTTGTCTTACACATTGACATTATAATTAGGTTGGTATGTTCTTGATTCAGAATAATCTCATAACATTGAACCAGAAGTGTGACTGAATTTTTACTATTCAATATATTGAAGATTTGAGGTTTGGTTTTAGTAGATGGAATCATGCCTTTAAAATTGACTTAAGAGACCCATGGAGTTATTAGTGTGATGTTGGATCATCTTTAAAAGGAGCCTGTAATATTTCTGTTTCTTAAAGGGAATCCTTCGTACCCCAGACACCATCCGTCGGTTCCAGAGTGTCCCAGCTCAGCCAGGTCAAACTTCTCCCCTACTTCAGTACTTTGGAATCCTTTTGGACCAGGGCCAGCTAAACAAATATGAATCCTTAGAACTGTGTAGGCCTGTACTTCAGCAAGGGCGGAAACAGCTTTTGGAGAAATGGTTAAAAGAAGATAAGGTATATTAACTTCTGTTAACATATTTTTGCTTTGATTAAATACCATGTTAACAAGTTAAAAACATAGGCTGTGCCAGAACATCTCCATCCATTATTTATTGCTTGTAGGAATAGAACAAGAATAGACATTGCATGAGATGCATAAACTTATTTCCTTTTGAAAATTTATTTATTTTGTGGCATGTTGAGGGTAGGATATCTGTTTTAAAATGGAATCCAGGATTACTTGCTTGGTGGTTAAAACTACTAATCTGGAAGCAAATTGCTATCCTTTTGCTTTAGGAAAAGCTTAGTGTGCGATGCTTTGCGCATTCATATTTGTCAACGTATGTAACACTCATTTGGACCTAAGAATGTATTCCTTTCTCCCACATCCCACACTTGATATGTCCAGTAGTTTCAACCATACAACATCATATCTTTTCTTGTAGAACTTCCCAGGTATCAAAACTGTGATATTTGCTGCTAGTAACCATGTTTGGGTGTGCAAGGGAAACATGTTATATAAAATGTTGGCTCGGAAATATGTTAACAAGACAGCAGGGCTGTCTAATTAGCAGTGATACAGATTCCCAAAGAGATTTCACAGAATGTTAATTGGCATTACATGAAAAAATATTTAACTTAGTTTCTTGAAATTATTTAAATATAAATCTTTAAAAACTGTTGTTAACCAGCTTTCTTTACTGTAGGATTTCTCTATGCCTTTTAAATTCACTCAGTACTTACTAATTTCTTTTTACATAGAGTATCTAATGGTATTATGTTTTCTGGAGCACATTATGGAAAATGTTGCTTATTTGTAAGGCAACTAACAAGTTTAAACAATCCTTTAGTGGTATTATTCCTAGAAAGAAATAGAAAGCCTTTCTCCACAAAGTGGCAATATTGAATTGTCATTTCTTATGCCAGTGTCAAGAACTGAGGTGGTACTGTTTACAGCACTCTGAGTAGTGAATAACTTTTAATGTTAGACCTTTTGGCTTTAGTGTTATGTTGGTTATATTTTTACATTACTAATTGTAAGTCCTTGTTTCTTGACCCAGCTTCTGGCAATCTTATAGGATATTGGAGGATAGTACTTCAGAGTTGGGATGCTTGGACAGGAGTCTGCTGAAGAATAGTTACTAGCCACATAGCGAGTATTTGAGGTCCGTCCTAATTGTTTAAGATAAGGGAGGGTGGGAATAGCCAAGGTAACTGAGTTGACCAATATAACAGTGTGAAAGCTTTTTGGGTATCATTACCTTTTTTGGTGAACGGTCACATAGGATTCATTTGTGGTAAAAAGGACACTGGTCAACTCTTCATTAGTTAGCGTGTTCGGTTGAGAGGTGTAGACTCTGATAGAACTTCTCATTGAATGTCAGTGATAATCATAGAAAATCAACTCTAGTATTTAAAGCAGAACTCTTTTAGAGAAGCTGCTTTCCAGATTGGGCAGCTGACTAAGGCAGGCTGAATAGTACAGAGGAGGGTATCTGCATGTATACCACCTAAAAATTCTAAAATTTTTATCTGTTTGACCTCTTAAAATTAATGTCCTGCTTTATAACTTTAAATCCAAAAATCAAGAAGATAATGAAGCTTAGATCCTTCAGACATACAGATTATACCCTAATTTTAGTAATGGTCTTTATGGTAAGCCTCATCTGGCTCCTTGAATATCAGATTTTCATTTGATAACATTACATTAGGAGCTGCATTATTCTTGAAAAATTAAGACCACGTGGGTCTGATATCTGAATAGTCTTAATAGTTAGAGGTGCAAGATTCTGCTTTTTAAGTATTTATATTCCTAACAAGATAATTGGTAGTATCTGTACGTGTGAAGTCTTGGTGGGTTTTTATCCTTGATTAAGTAGAATGTGTGGAGAATTCTGAGTTCTTGCTGTGAATACAAAATCAAGAGTCTTGGGCTTCCCTGGTGGCGCAGTGGTTAAGAATCCGCCTGCCAATGCAGGGGACACGGGTTCAAGCCCTGGTCCGGGAAGATCCCATATGTCGCGGAGCAACTAAGCCCGTGTGCCACAACTACTGAAGCCCGTGCGCCTAGAACCCGTGCTCCGTAACAGGAGAAGCCACTGCAGTGAGAAGCCCATGCTCCACAACAAAGAGTAGCCCCCGCTCGTCGCAACTAGAGAAAGCCCTCACGCGGCAACGAAGACACAACACAGCCAAAAATAAATAAATAAATTAATTAATTAATTAATTTTAAAAAAGAAAAATCAAGAGTCTTTATAACCACAACCCCTGCATATTTATAATACATTCTGGGACAACTGAGTAAGTGCCTGTCATGTTAGTTATTATTTATAGTGGAAGTAGTGTCAATTGCTGATTTATACAACAGCTCATGGATTACTAAACAGTCTTTTTTTCCTTTGGACAGCTGGAATGCTCTGAAGAACTGGGAGACCTTGTGAAATCCGTGGACCCTACATTGGCACTTAGTGTGTACCTAAGGGCTAATGTGCCAAATAAAGTCATTCAGTGCTTTGCAGAAACAGGTCAAGTCCAGAAGATTGTTTTATATGCTAAAAAAGTGAGTTCAATGAAACAGATTCTCCACATAAATTCATTAAAACATTAAGAGAGAAATTAGCTTATAGTAACTCTCAGTGACTTTAATAGTGAATTTCCTTAACTTTTTATAATTACTTGGAAAAGTATAAAAATGCTGTTATGGCTCTCGCATATAGAATTACACTTCAAAAATGGAGACAGTTACTCTTGCATGGCTTATAGAATTTAAGCTGCTAGGGCACGTTTAACCTGTTAGAACAGATTCTTTTGGTGGTCGATGAGACTGAATAAGCCAATTATAAAAATTTATAGCTATTTGTTCAAATATGTTATCACCAAAGTGTCTATTTGTCTTATATAAACCAAGATCAAATTGAGCATCTAAGTTAAAACTGAATTTGTATTTTCACCATTAGGTCTGTAGTAGCAAGATTCTATTGCAGAAAAAGCCTTTAAATGATATAAAAATGGAACTTTGCAGCAGGGCTTAAGTTTTTGTCTCTCTGTAGGTTGGATATACTCCAGACTGGATCTTTCTGCTGAGAAATGTTATGCGAATCAGTCCAGATCAGGGGCAGCAGTTTGCTCAAATGTTAGTTCAGGATGAAGAACCTCTTGCTGATATCACACAGGTAAAGGAGTTAAAATGTATTTTGTAGAAGTTGATTTAAATAGAGAATGGGGGGGATCTGAGTTTAAACAACTTCGGAGAAGAAAGGGTTAACTTTTTTATTTGTAGAAATTAGAGCTGTGTTGATCTACATGGATAAACCTTAAGTACGTTACCAAAAAAAGCAAGTTGCAGAAGAGTGGACAGTCAGATACCATCTATATACAGTTCTAAAGCATGCAGAACAAATACCATCTCATTTAGAGTGGTATATGTGTTAAAAATATGAAAAATATATGGGAATAATAAAACACAAAGGATAGCCGCTGCCACTAGGTGAAGGGAGAGGGAAGAGATGCATATATGAAGTGGGAGTCACAGACTCTTTCATTTTTATGCTTTTGTATATTTTAAATAGTTCATCAGGGAATTCCCTGGCGGTCCAGTGGTTAGGAGTCCGTGCTTCCACCACACGGGGTACGGGTTCGATCCCTGGTCGGGGAACTAAGGTCCTGCATGCCGTGTGGCGTGGCATGCATGCATGCATGCATGCATGCATAAATCATCAAAATTTTAAATCTATCAATTTATATTCTGCTATTATATAGTATCTTGAAATATTTTGTGGTTGTTTTTACTAGAACAAAAGTAACTCCAGAACACAAAAACTTACTCTTAAATTACGAGGTTATGCTGTCCAAATAATATTCTTTAAATCTGGGATTTGATCTGGCAGTGTTTTATATGTGAAGAGAGAGATAATGTTTCATTTCCTTTCATTTACATATATTGTCAACAGTATCATAAAGCAGTTTTTAAGTATCTTAAAACAATTTCCTTTGAATCTTTTTTTGCAGATTGTCGATGTGTTTATGGAATACAATCTAATTCAGCAGTGTACTGCATTCTTGCTTGATGCACTGAAGAATAATCGCCCATCTGAAGGTCCTTTACAGACAAGGTTGCTTGAGATGAACCTTATGCATGCACCTCAAGTACGTGTTTTCATGCTTTTTAGGCATGTTTCCAATACTGTTTTTGTAGTTATTCAGAGCTTCTTAGATTATTTGAAGCTACTGAGATGCCTATTCCTCGTTTTAGAAAATTTAGCTAACATTCTTTTGTACTTTCTCTCCTTTAGCAATTCACTGTTGAATCTTAATATGTAATCTGCATATGGAGTTACTGATATAAATGGAGTAGTAAAATAAACTCATCCTTTTTATGGTTTTATAGGTCGCAGATGCTATTCTAGGGAATCAGATGTTCACGCATTATGACCGGGCTCATATCGCTCAGCTGTGTGAGAAGGCTGGCCTCCTGCAGCGTGCATTAGAACACTTCACTGACTTATATGATATAAAGCGTGCGGTTGTTCATACCCATCTTCTTAACCCTGAGGTATTTTAGGCTTTTACCTATTAGTTATGATTAATTGGTATACGGAAAATGTGTTTGTGTTACTGAATGATAGTAATTTCATACCACCATTAGGTTTAACATTGTTTCATTTATTTATTTACTTATTTATTTTGTCCTCTAGTGGTTAGTGAATTACTTTGGGTCCTTATCAGTAGAAGACTCCCTGGAATGCCTCAGAGCCATGCTATCTGCCAATATTCGTCAGAATCTACAGATCTGTGTGCAAGTGGCTTCTAAGTATCATGAACAACTGTCCACTCAGTCTCTGATTGAACTTTTTGAATCTTTCAAGAGTTTTGAAGGTAATTAGGAGTTTGAGTTGGTTTAAATTATTTAAGGTAGCCAAGAGGGGTATTGTTATGTGGACTTGTCATAGGCTGTTGGAAATTCTTTCTACAAGCTTACTTTGATGGGATATTTTAAGTCTTATTATTCAGTAACTGTTGTCAGGCATATTCTGTACCAGGTTCCAGGGACATGCAGTGAAGAAGACTGTCTGCATGGATATTTTATAGGTGAATTAAAGGCAAAATTTTAAGATACAAATATATGTAGTAGCTTTGTCATAATCGTATAAGATGAAAATACTAATGATCAGGTATGTAATGATTGTGTTTATATTGTCTGACTCTTAATAATGGCAAATGATTCTAGCCAAGGAAATTTTGTGACTCGTCCCTGTAGCAGGTTTTCTCCGCCTCAGCGATACAGACACGTTGGGCTGGATAATTTGTTGGGTGGGGGCACATTTCTGTCTGCAGGCAGGGTACTTAGCAGCATCGCTGGCTTCAGGCCACTAGATGCCAGGAGCGTCAGCTCCACCAGCTGTGACCACTAAAATGTCTCCAGACCTTGCTAAATGTCTCCTGGGAAGAAAACCGTCTTGCCCCCAGTTGAGAACCACTGTTGTGCTGAGTATTAATGTAATCACTGTTGGTGGCTTTTAGGTTCATTAGCTAAATATCTGGTCTCTACTTACCTTTTCCTCCCTCTTCTTGTAGAACTGCTCTAGACAGAAGGAATAAGCGATTCCTACTAGTTTTCTTAATTTTTTCAGTTTCTGTGTTAACTGTGCACTACATTTATACTGTTCATTCAGTACAGTAGCCACTAGCCACATGTAGCTATGTAAATTTAAAGTAATTAAAATTGAATACAATTAAAAATTTAGTTCTTCAGTCACACTAGCTACATTTCAGGTGCTCAATAGCCACGTGTGGTTAGTGGCTACTGTATTAGATAGTGTAGATATAGAATATTTGCATCATTGCAGAAAATTCTGTTGAACGGCACTGCATTAAATTCTTTTTAAGCTACTTTTGTGTGTTTCCTATTAACTGCATACAGAAAAACACCTGCTATAGTGGACTTCATTTAAAATTTCTCATATGGAATATGGTATGATAATTAGCTTTGATATTAAGTAGCTGTCTCCTATTTCTCAACTACTAGAAAACATTGAATTTTCTGTTCTGTAGGGATTAAAGTACAAATCCATTTATTGAACTGATTAGTGGACTATTTAATATTCTTACTGAGCTTTTTGAGCAACCAGTTTTTATTTGGGACTATTCAGTATAACAGTGTGGTTTTCTTTTTGCTTGTTTTTTAAATTGAGGTATAATTGACATAATGTTTTTTAATTGCTTAAGCATTTTTCAGGTCTGTCGTTCTCAAAGGTACACCTGTGCTTAATTTCAATTATTTGTTTCTTTAAGGTCTTTTTTATTTTCTGGGATCCATTGTTAACTTTAGTCAGGACCCAGATGTGCACTTTAAATATATTCAGGCAGCTTGCAAGACGGGGCAGATCAAAGAAGTAGAAAGAATCTGCAGAGAAAGCAACTGCTATGATCCTGAGCGAGTCAAGAATTTTCTCAAGGTAAGAGTAATGCATTTTCTGGTTGGGTTGAAGATCAGCAGTTCTGCAAGGGTTTGCTCACAGTTTTAAAATATTTTTTTCCCCTAAAAGTGAAATTCTTAGCATTCTCAAATTGTATGTTGAATTATTTCTTCCAAATTTAATATTCTGTGGTTTCCTTTGAAATAAGGAAGGAAATTGGTAAGTAATACTTAAGAATGACCATCTGTTTAAATGAAGAGAAAAATAACACTATCTAAGGAATTTCCTTTCTTTCACTTTAATTTTAGAAGAAAATTTTTGAAAAGTGATTGTAGATGCTCAGTGTTTTAGAATATCACTTAAGCTCTTTTTGAATATTAAGATCAGCTTGCCCTCAGTGTTATTTTAAGGGGCCTGTATTATATGCAAAGGGTTCTGTTGTGTAAAGGACATAGGTTAATATCTGTCATCGATTAGCCTAACTCTAGAAACTAAATATTAATCATGTGTAATTCATAAATTGAAGGTACAATCGAACAAAAAAACCCTCAGCTTTGTGACACGAATTTGGTTATGGAGAAGTAAGAACTGCCTGCGTTGGAATGAAGAGTAATGGTTTAAAGATTCTTAGACCTTTACAGCATACCTGAGGGCAGTTAATTTTTGTTTAATGGTTAACTTAACTTTAGCTTTATTCTCATACCTACTAATTACTTTGTGAGGAAGATAAGACTTTAAAATTGGCAGTTGTTTACAAAAATAAGGAAAACTTCAGAACATTCAGATCCCCCCAAAATACATATTTACATACTTTACATTTATATTAAAAATATATTAAATGATTCCAGAGATTGTATATAAAGTTCTTAAGTATTTTTTTCTTCTGGAAGAATTTTAGATTGAAACTAAAACCAAAATGTTCATTGTGCAATTTAGTAGGAAAAAACAGGCTTTTCTTACTCCTACACTGATCATTTTTAGATAATCTATAGTTGTTTTAGCTGATTCTTCTTCTGAAGAACTTAATACCTAGATTAAATAGCTAAACCCTTAGGTGTTTTAGTGTAATGATGTAGTTAAAGTGCTGAAGTTGCCCTATGTTTTAGATTAAAAGATAAACATTCCCCAAAAGTATAGCTTTATAATGTCTTGGCCATCATGAATAGTCTGAGGAGCCTGGCTAGTATATGTTTGGACCCATGACTTCTGGTGTCAGAAAAAAAATCCAAATGAGAAAGATTTGATACTCTATGCTTGACTAGTGTACCCATAACACCAGTCCAGTTCCTCGTTTGCGTAACAGTACTATTTCCTTTTTTTAAAAATACTATCAGATCCACACTGATTTCTTTTTGTTTTCATTAAGCTCTCAGCTTTTATGCTTCAATTGTAATTTCTTGAGCATTGGGTTGTAATATTTGAGTTATCATATATATGTAAAGCAGGACTAAATTAACTGTTTTCACCTAATTATGATGATCTTGAGCTTCATAAAAAACCCTCTGGAAACTAGGATGTGACAGTCTTACATTGCTTAGCCCGTGAGATCTAATTAGATGAGGAATCCCCCTCCACACTTGTGAATTGGATGCAAGTCTAATAGAGGAGAGTGGATGTGAATTATGGCCTTTTGAAAAGTCAGACCTGGTTCAAATTCCTTTTCTTTCTATAAAGCTGTTGACCTCAGGCCAGTTAACTAAGGTGCCTCAGCCTTGGTTTCTTCAACCACAAGCTGTATTTATCAAGTACCTTGTATGCCATAGGTGTTCAAGTGATAACCGTGGTTAATAAGCTGTGTTGGTGGGCCTTGGAAATAAGGTATTGTCAGACTTTCTAGCAGGCAAGTTTTGTTTCTTTTTGCTTTTAAGTTATTCCTGACTCCTTGAAGGAATTTTAATACCAGCCTGAGTTAGAGGAAAAAACCTAGTCTCTTATCATTAAATAATCTGAGATGGGAGCTCAGTGCTAATATGCTACTATTGGATATTCAGCCTTTCACCCCATTAATGAGAATGAACATACTAGACCATTTACTCACTTTCCTTATAGATCTGTAGTTTGTAGCGGCATGCTACATTTCATCATCACTGTTATTAAACTTCATTTTGGAGTTACTAGCTGTATTATAAGTGGTGTTGTATGTAAACTGTGATAATAAGAAAAATACTTCTCTGAATCTAATCTTCAACATTAGACAAGTGCCAATTACATGCTAACCACCAGGAATACAGAGATTGATAGACTATGAATTCTCCTTTAAAGTAGCCTGTTAAGCAGGATGAAATGGTGTCAGTAGCATTATTTGGCTCGTGCCCTAACTTTGTGGAACTGTAGCCTTGCATAGAAAATGTAAAACTGTTCTTCAGACCCATGCCTCTTGCTACCTTTGATCTTATTTTCCAGGTTTTGTTTCTTCACTGGCCTGCTTGCTACTCCTGGAACTCCCCAAACCCTCTCCTGCCCCAGGGCCTTTGCTTGTGCCCTTTCCCACTTTCCTCTCAGACTTTCATGACCTGCTCCCTTACCTTCTTTCAGATTTCCAGTCAAATGTCATGAGAAAGGATGTCTCAGATTACCCTATCTAAAATAAAATCTATTCCTGTTCCATCCTCACTTCCCCCTTATCTTGTTCTCTTTTTCTTTATAACACTAAGCATTGTCTCTTCCCACTAGAATGTAAGTCTCTTTGGGGAATGCTTACTTTGTTCCCTGCTATATCTCCAAACTTTATGTTTAAGAAAACCTGAATATGTTCATATAATTGCAATTTTGATCCTGAAATCTCTAATCATAATACCTAAAGGGTAACCTTTAAATAAAAATTTAAAATATTAATAGCATTATTTTCATATATGAAATCATATGCAAATTTAGGTAATCAAGAAAGTATCCCAGTTTTTGTCTGCTTTTTTCAAATTTAAATTTTCTTTGTGAATACAAATAGTTGTCTTTTGCAGCAGAAATCTTAAACACCCACGTGTGAGACTAGAATACCTAAGTAATCTTAGATTACTTGCCAAGTATGTTTTCTCCCTAAGTGGTAAAATGCAGAAGGTAATATTTTATATGTATATTAAACAAGATAAAGAAGATTAGTGTGTTGATGTTCGTTTAGTAGGAAAAACTTGGCCTGCTAAAATCTTTTGCATAGGTAGATCGAACATTCCCTTTAGAAATGATTATAGCAGCTGTTAGTTTCCATGGTGCTAAATAATACTTGCTTTAGACTTTCCTTGATGTGAAAAATCTGCAGCTGGACTTCCACTTCAGATTTACAGCCATTTTGTTTTTTTTTTAATTCAGGATTTCTTACGACTCCAGATTTAGTTTAGTGTTCTCTGAACACTTCATAGACTAATTATAATTGTTTATAATTGGGTGACTTATAAGTGCTAGACTTAGGATTTATTCTAACCTTGCAAATAACGTTTTTTGTGGCTGTCATTGAGGAAAGTCCTGTCCTGCTTAGTTCTTCTTCTTCAGTAGACAATCCATAGAGGAATCATTTACTGAGGAATGTTTCACTGTGTATAAATGAATTCCTGATGGAAACTGTTGTTTTTTGTGCTGTACCTAATGTCTGTGGAATGTAACAGGACATGTATCAGGTAAATGCCCAGTACAGGTGTTACCTACCTGTCTATAACATCTATGTCAATCTGTAAGTAGGATTATAGCTTGGTATTTGTAATGGTAAAAGCAGTTGACAATTTAAAGATGCTTGAAATGCTTTTTATCTTTTAAACCTTTTTTTTTTTTAATAGCAACATGTGGTATATTTAAATTCATGGCCATCACTATCATGCTACTCCTTGTAGGCTTTATTATAACAGTGTTAGAAGACGGCCATATAGATTAGAATGGGGAGGGGTAAAAAAACAAGTCATCAGTTGGAAACAAATGTGAGCCAATATGCCTAATTTTGACAGTGTGACTATAGCTCTTAAATCAACTACAAATTCAGTTTTTACTATTAATGAAAGTCCCAGTGTGATGATTTTATATCCTGAGTGCCACTGATGGCTCACAAATCTTGTTACTTTTTTTTGTAAAGGATTATATGTGGGAAGGACCTGGTATTTTGCTGTGACTCTAGGTATTACTTCATAAAAATTTATGGAAACTGGGTTGGGCACTTCTAAGAATAGCCAAGTTTATGTGAGCCTCTCCCACAAGTGTAGAACAGATTCTCATATTTTA
This sequence comes from Balaenoptera physalus, assembly GCF_965194825.1. Classification (NCBI taxonomy): domain Eukaryota; kingdom Metazoa; phylum Chordata; class Mammalia; order Artiodactyla; family Balaenopteridae; genus Balaenoptera; species Balaenoptera physalus. Next base: position 40,277,927 of record NC_138901.1, read on the forward strand.
CATTGATAACCTCAAAGAAGAAGAAAATTAAGGTTTCCTTTTTTTTTTTTTTTTTCCAGGAAGCAAAGCTAACAGATCAGTTACCACTTATCATTGTGTGTGATCGATTTGACTTTGTCCATGATTTGGTGCTCTATTTATATAGAAATAATCTTCAAAAGTATATAGAGATATATGTACAGAAGGTAAGTAATACTTAGATAACTTTAAAATATAATCTTGTAGATTTTACTTCTCACACTGGAAATCTTCATCCTTTTGAAACTCTGTGTCCAGTAAGAGTGGTCTGCTACAATTGCTTTCAACTTTTTTTTTTCCAGCAGAATCCTTTCTTTGGTTAAAATTTTTTTTTTTTTAATATTTATTTATTTTTTTATTTTTGGCTGTGTTGGGTCTTCGTTTCTGTGCGAGGGCGTTCTCCAGTTGAGGCGAGCGGGGGCCACCCTTCATTGCGGTGCGCGGGCCTCTCACTATCGGGGCCTCTCTTGTTGCGGAGCACAGGCTCCAGACGCGCAGGCTCAGCAGCTGTGGCTCACGGGCCCAGCTGCTCCACGGCATGTGGGATCTTCCCAGACCAGGGCTCGAACCCGTGTCCCCTGCATTGGCAGGCAGATTCTCAACCACTGCGCCACCAGGGAAGCCGTCTTTGGTTAAAATTTTACAAGCATTCCAAGTAGGTAAAACAAAACAGAGCTGCTGTAGTTGAAAAATTTGAGTGGCCTACACCCTACTTATATGATAGCCCCTGAAGTATCCATGTGGAGGCCATAGGCTGCAAAGCATAGTATTAAAACCATCTTAAATAAAGATATAAGAAACTTTACCTTCTAACTCCAGAAATAGAAAGGCAGTTTTGCTATGATGGAGCCCTTTTTACCAGATAATGTTTTCACAGTCATTCTGTGACTGTAGCTTCTTTGGACTTATTTGTCCTTTGGAGCAATGCTGAAGTAATTAATTAACCAAGTCAGACTTCCTGCTAAATTTCTTTGTCTAGTTGTAAATTTAGACTCAGTTTATTACTGAATTTTAAAACTGAGCTTGAAGAGGGAAATGAGTTTCATTTTTTAAAACTCCTTTTGGTTTTGCTTATTAGTAACGTAATGACATTCTTCTCTTTTTTAAACCATAGGTGAATCCAAGTCGACTTCCTGTGGTTATTGGAGGATTACTTGATGTTGATTGCTCTGAAGATGTCATTAAAAACTTGATTCTTGTTGTAAGAGGTCAATTCTCTACTGATGAGCTTGTCGCTGAGGTTGAAAAAAGAAACAGGTGTAGTACTGTTTTAATCTTCATAACTGAAGATAAATTATTAGTCTCTTCTAGCTTGGTAATGAATAGAAGTATAACCTGTCAGTTGCCTAAAAGCTACTCAGTAACTCATGGACCTTAATTCCCTGGAGATACCTAATTTAGAAGTGATAAGCTAGCTGTAGCTTGCTCTATTTCTGAAAAATGTTTTCTGAACTATTACAGATGTCATATAGAATATCTGTTAATCTAGTTGATCACCTTCTTTGCATGTTTATACACAGAGTCAAACCACGTAGCTATATGTTTTTAATGTAAACTATGTAAAAAGCCTCCTTTTGGTTAGGTATGATACCACCATATTTAATAACTAATTCTTCTCTGATAAATTCTTCTCAAGCATGACAAAAGAGTTCCCTGTGTAACTCTGGGTTAAACTCATTTTTAAGTTGAACCTTGATATGATAATATGAATTATGAATTTCCAGTAGAGGAGAACATAGTGTGAGTGCTTCTAATACTTATACCATGAAGTCCTTTTTTAGTTGGGACATTTTGTGTTCAGAAAGTGCTGACGTAGTAAATGAGGTTAGTGGGTTGGTATAATAGTAGGAGGTTGGTATAATAGTAGGAGGTTACTCTAGCTATGAAAAGATTATCAAGAATGGGGTTTAATTTTAACCTGAGGTGGTACAGGTGTTCTGTTAATGGTATTCATAGAATTTATATCTGAATGTTTCAAACATTCAGAAAATGTTTGAGAAATTCTGCAGTTAAGGACAGTGGAGATGTAGAATATAATACTGATTTTTATAAAGCTTGAGACTAAAGTGATTATAGGTTGTAACAATTTTGTTATTTAAATCATGGTAAAAGAGTGTTGGTCATCTGGACCATTGAAATATAAGCTATAACTTAGCAAAACCATGGCCCTTGGTGGAGTGATTGTATGACTGCTAGAGGTATTAAAGCTAGAGCTTCTAAAGCTACCAGATTTTGTTCCCAGTATATATTTAGGGTACTGTTTCTTTTGGCTTTAGGTAATGTTGTATGTTACTTGCGTTAAAATTGAAAGGAACCTCAGATAATCAGGCCTATTTTTTCATACCACATCTCTGTCCTACTCCTAAACAAAATTTATCTGAAGTCCAGCCATTTTGTCCAGTTTTAAGAACAATCTATGAATCTATAATCTTTTTTTTTCTATATCCTGTCTAGATAATGTAGCAGATAGATCTGGGAGAGTATGAAAGACAGTCTTATATATACCTTCTGTGTAATCTTGGGCAAATCATTTAACCATCTCCAAGTCTTAGTTTCGTAATTTGTAGTAGGCGTGTTGAGAATTCAAAATAGTGTATGGGAAAGTACATTATAGACCATAAGGTTCTTACGTAGTGTGTCAAGAATGTGCTCTTTATAATATAATATGTGTATATGTGGGGTTTTTCTGTGTGTTTCTTTTCCTTTTTTTTTTTTTTTTTTTTTTTTACTAGATTGAAACTGCTTCTGCCTTGGCTGGAGGCTAGAATTCATGAGGGCTGTGAAGAGCCTGCTACTCACAATGCTTTAGCCAAAATCTACATAGACAGTAATAACAACCCAGAGCGATTTCTTCGGGAAAATCCTTATTATGACAGTCGTGTTGTTGGAAAGTATTGTGAGAAGAGAGATCCACATCTAGCCTGTGTTGCTTATGAACGTGGCCAGTGTGATCTGGAACTTATTAATGTGAGTACTGCTAGCTGAACGTGTACAGAGAAGGCTGCATTTTGTTTTGTTTTGTTTTTCAAAATAAATTTTTTAATTTATTTTTGGCTGCGTTGGGTCGTCGTTGCTGCCTGGGCTTCCTCTAGTTGCCGCGAGCGGTGCTGCTCTTCGTTGCGGTGCGCAGGCTCTAGGCGCACAGGCTTCAGTAGTTGTGGCACGCGGGCTCAGTAGTTGTGGCTCGCGGGCTCTAGAGCACAGGCTCAGTAGTTGTGGCACACAGGCTTAGTTGCTCCGCAGCATGTGGGATCTTCCCGGACCAGGGATCGAACCCGTGTCCCCTACATTGGCAGGTGGACTCTTAACCACTGTGCCACCAGGGAAGCCCAAGACTGCGTTTTTTAAAAACCTGTTATATCATGTTGGATTAGTGAATTTTGCGAGTTTCAGAGTGGTTTTAGGTAATACGGAGCATCTTTGGAAGATACATACTTTTTTTAAAATACTTTGCTGATAATTATGAACTTAAACTGGCCAAAGTAGTTGATTAAGCTTACATTCACCCATTAACATTTAACCCCACTAGTTTTATCACTTATGTTCTCATACACTCATATGTATACACACACATATATGTATATATGTTTATATATATGTGTATGTATGTATAGACACATCTAAATTTTTAATCATATGAGAATAAATTGCATACCTCATGGCCTTATACCTCTTTGTTGTGTATTTATTAAGAATAAGGATATTCGCTTTCATAACCACATTGTAGATGGCAACCTCAGTCAGTCTGACACCAGTAGAATACTTTTTACAGTCTGTTTTATTCCAGTTTTGTCAATTGACCCAATAATGTCCTTTAAAAGAAATTTTTTCCCTCCAGTCTAGGATTACATATTGCATGTAGTTGTCATATCTATCTTGTCTCTTTTAATCTGAAACAATTCTTCACACTTTCTTTGTCTTTTATTGACAGACATAATTGTAAAAATAGTCTTTTTCTCTATTTGTAACTTTTTATTGAGGTAAAATTCACATTACATTAACCATTTGAAAGTGAACAATTCAGTGGCAGTTAGTACATTTACAATGTTGTGTAATCACTACACCTCTCTCTATTTCCAAGTTTTCATCACCACATGCGGAAATCCAGTACTCAGTAAGCAGTTGCTCCACATTCCCTACCTCCTTCCAGCCCCTGACAACCTCCAAACTGCCTTCCGTCTCCATGGATTCACCTATTCTGTATATTTCTTATAAATGAAGTCTTTTTTAAAAAAATAGAATGTTCTTCGCTTTGAGTTTCTCTTATTGTTCCTCCTGATTAGATTTAGATTGTACGTTTCCATCCAAAATTTATTACCTAAGTGATGTTTTGTTTTTCTCATGCTGTAACATGCAGAAGCACCTAATTAATGTCCTTTTGTCCTTCATTTTGGGGGTCACTTTTTATCAAGTTGTCAATTTCTCCTGTTGTATAAATATATTTTCCCTTGCAGATATATTTCCCCTTGCAGATATTAAGTAGTATGTGAAGAGACATTTAAGACAATGCGAGTATCCTACTGTGTGTGTGTGTGTGTGTGTGTGTGTGTGTGCGCGCGCGCGCGCGCGTGCGAGCGTATGTATGGCTCCCCTGCCCCCCAGTTTTGAATCTATTGATTCTTATTCAACCATTCTTAATGTGTTGGTTGCAAAATAACAATTTTCCAACTTTATCCCTTTCTCCACATTTATCAGTCAGCATGCACATATTCGTGCACTCATGAGTTCTGTGGGTTATAATCCATTGTTTTGATTTTCAAATTACTCGAGTTTTGACTGATAAAAGCCCTATCAACCTGCCTCTCATGACTTTGTGTCATGTTCTCATTGCTCTTGGAGCACTCTTTGTTTCTTGGCCCAACAAGTTATACTATGCTCATTTTATACCCTCCCCAGCCCTGGATCATTCATTTTTCTGGGGAACTTTGATCCCTTTTAGTGGGGAGTACCATTAGAAACCCAGATCTAGGCTCTAGGTATATTTCCTTCTAGGGTCTTTCAGTGGTCAGAGCTAGGAAATAATGCATCTATGTACATACACATTCATATATGAATATGAATATGAATATGTGTATATGCATATACACATGGGAAAATAAACACACAAGAATAGCTAGTAAAACACTGAAAAGAAAGCTATGAAGGTGCACTAGCCCTACCAGCTATTAAAGCACATTACAGAGCCTCTATAATTAAAACTTGGCATCCTGGTGCATGAATAGATAGTCCAGTAGAGTAGAATATGAAGTCCAAATATAGATCCCACATCAGGGTGCTTTTTAAAAGCCTCCAAAAATTAATAAGTATGTTTTTTCTGTTGATTGAATTTTAATAAGAAAAATATGGTTGTGACCTATTAAAGATACATGTAAAAGTAATGGATTTTTTTTTTGCTATAAAAAAATAAACAGGGTATAATGATAGGAAATAACCTTTTTAAAGTCAGAAAAGAAAAAAAAAAGTAAAATCAGTCTATAAAAAGGTTTTATCTTTTACCATGAAATTAATCTTTAATATCTCATTTAGGTTTGCAATGAGAATTCCCTCTTCAAAAGTCTTTCTCGCTATCTGGTACGGCGAAAGGATCCAGAACTGTGGGGTAGTGTGCTGCTGGAAAGCAATCCTTACAGGAGACCCCTCATTGATCAGGTAAACCTGGCAAATGTGTTTAAGGCTCATCTTTTTAACTATGAGTAAAACCTTTTGCCTCATCATATACCAAATATACTCAAATGGATCATATTTAACTATGAGAGATGACAGTAAAAAGTAGAAGAAAATAAAAATTGTACTAAAATGTATATATATCATAAATGTTAACAAAAGTGAAATATATCTTCTCCAAGAAAATATATTCCGAAAGAGAGAATTTAATTATATAAGACTCCCTCAATTCATCATAGTTAAAAGGATAACAGTAAATTAAACATTTAATAAAATGAGTAAGAATTGCGATTTATTAATACCTGAGAAGTGACTCAGTTGATTAGAAACATTCAAGACAATGGTAAATCAGCAAAGGATAAGAATTCGTGAGAAAATACAAATGACCTAGTGGGTAAATGTTAAATAAATCTCAATAGGGTAAGCATAGACCTGCAAAGGAGATGCGGGTTTATATCTATATAAAAATTGAAAACATTTTTGAAAACCTTAAAAATTGAGGGTTGTTAATAATGGTTCTTAAATTGTTGGTAGAAGTATAAATATAGAAGAGAATAAATTGAAGAATATTAATTTTTCATTCTTAGGAAGCATTTCTAAGGAAAATTTCCAAGTTAATACAAAGCTTCCTAGAAAAAATGTTCATTGGTGCATCTGGGAACTATGCAAATAGCCAAAAATAGAGGAATTACTGAGTATATAATGCCACATCTGTATGGTTGAATTGTATGTAACCATTAAAGTGATAATGAGGAGTGGTTATTACGGATAATATTTTAATCAGGGAAAAGATAGAAATTATGTAATTAGGGTGATTTTTTTTTTTCAAGAGAACGAAAGTATACATGTTACAGGTATATGTGGATTTATGTAAAAAGACCTTTGGGTGGTAAATTTAAAGGTATTTTATCTCGTTCCTTCTTCTCTGCCTATTTCATTTTCTACTGGGGCCAGCTTATTCTTATTAGATAATATCATCAAAACCACCTTGACTCTCAGTACTTATTCCCTGTATATCCTCTGCAGGTTGTACAGACAGCCTTGTCTGAGACTCAGGACCCTGAAGAAGTGTCAGTAACTGTCAAGGCTTTTATGACTGCAGACCTTCCTAATGAACTCATTGAACTGCTGGAGAAAATTGTCCTTGATAACTCTGTATTCAGTGAACACAGGTATCCTGTGAAGAGGGGTCTATTGGCTCTTTAGAGTTAGTCTTTATAGCCTGTCAGTTTGGAGAAGGAACAGAGACAAAGATTAGAGAATGTTGTCTAAATTCTCACTTTTCTAATACCCTCTTGTCACCCTACCTCCTGAGGCGAAATACTCTTTAGCTGCAGTGTTTATTCTTTATGACTAATGAGCTTTTCCAACATTGCATTCAAATCTTTCTTTCTTAAAGGAATCTGCAAAACCTCCTCATCCTCACTGCAATCAAGGCTGACCGTACCCGTGTTATGGAATATATTAACCGCCTGGATAATTATGATGCCCCAGATATTGCCAATATCGCCATCAGCAATGAGCTGTTTGAAGAAGCATTTGCCATTTTTCGGAAATTTGATGTCAATACTTCAGCAGTGCAGGTAAATCTACAGATTACCTGAGTTGATTTACTAAATATAATACCTCCTCTTGATTCAGTGTATGTATTGTCCTGTGAGAATGGGCATAATTTATTGCTGTGGCAATAGAAGAGCAATAAAATCCTAACCGTTTAAGTGTAATTGCTGTGTGGTAAGATTCATTGTACTGTAACTCTGATTAAAAATTGGTTGCCTAGGTCTTGATCGAACATATTGGAAACTTAGATCGGGCATATGAGTTTGCTGAACGCTGCAATGAACCTGCAGTCTGGAGTCAGCTCGCAAAAGCCCAGCTGCAGAAAGGAATGGTGAAAGAAGCCATTGATTCTTACATCAAAGCAGATGATCCTTCATCCTACATGGAAGTTGTTCAGGCTGCCAATACTAGTGGTATGACTTCTCACTTTTATGTGTTTGCCACCTCAGAAAATGTACCTAAGCTAAGCATTAAGTTATATGTCTGTTCTGTATTAAGTAGGAGTTAGAGACTGCATGGCTGTTTGCCCTCCGTCTTAGTTCAGATAAAGAGAGTCTGTGTTTTGTGAATTTAAAAGCTCCATGGGGAAGTTTAATTTTCTGTTTTGAAGTCTCAAAATTCTCATCTATCTCTAATCCGATAACTTTAAGGAAAAAGGGGATTCAGCTATTCATTTGGTCAGTAATAATACAGAGGCATAATAGAAGTTTCACTATTTTGATGCCTTTCACTGTTTGTATTTGTTATTCTCTATACTGTCTCTTTGAAAGGGAAATTAATAGCAATTCTCATTTGCTTCAGTGAAAAGATAAATGTTGGTATGTTAGTGTTTGGATTTACTTACTTATTTTTCTATACCTAGGAAACTGGGAAGAACTGGTGAAGTACTTGCAGATGGCCCGTAAGAAGGCTCGTGAATCCTATGTGGAGACAGAATTGATATTTGCACTGGCTAAAACAAACCGCCTTGCAGAGTTAGAAGAGTTCATCAATGGGCCAAATAACGCTCATATCCAGCAAGTGGGTTTCCTGTTCCGATTTTTTTTTTTAGGAGTGTAAAAATAGTTGAGCAGCTTCATTAGCTTAGTAGGATCAACAAGTGGCAACTGAAAGTTTCTAAGGAAAAATATTGTTTCCTAGTATTAAATTGAGTTGTAACTTTGGAAAGAAGATTGAGTTTTAGGCTTACTGAAAATGGTTTTTGTTTTTTTTTCAGGTTGGTGACCGCTGTTATGATGAAAAAATGTATGATGCTGCTAAGTTGTTGTACAATAATGTTTCCAATTTTGGACGCTTGGCATCTACTCTGGTTCACCTGGGTGAATATCAGGCAGCTGTTGATGGAGCTAGGAAAGCTAACAGTACTCGAACATGGAAAGAGGTAATCTAAACAACAGTTTGAGTACAGAATTAAGATGCTATTTAGGAATGTTCTTTAAACTGATTAATTGAGTTAACCAGCCATGTTTACACTTGAGTTCACATAATTGCAATTTTTTAAATTGTAGGTCTGCTTTGCCTGTGTAGATGGGAAAGAGTTCCGTCTCGCTCAAATGTGTGGGCTTCATATTGTAGTACATGCAGATGAATTGGAGGAACTTATCAACTACTATCAGGTAATGAACTGAGTCTTTTGTATTAACTGAGATCTTTTGCCACAGATATTCTTGTCTTTAATTGCATTTTTCTCTTATTTAGGATCGTGGATATTTTGAAGAGCTGATAACCATGTTGGAAGCAGCACTGGGACTTGAGCGAGCTCATATGGGGATGTTCACCGAATTAGCTATTCTGTATTCTAAGTTTAAGCCACAGAAAATGAGGGAGCACCTGGAGCTCTTCTGGTCCAGAGTGAATATTCCTAAGGTAACCAACCTTTAATTGTAAGGCAACTCTATAGCTAAAACTAATACTTGAATTTTAATTAAAAAAAAGGTTTTTTTGCTATTAATTAGAATTAGAGACCCATATCGATCTAAAGCACTTAAATCTTTCTTATGCAGGTGCTAAGAGCTGCAGAACAAGCTCACCTTTGGGCAGAATTGGTGTTTTTGTATGACAAGTACGAAGAATATGATAATGCCATAATTACCATGATGAATCATCCGACTGATGCCTGGAAAGAAGGGCAGTTCAAAGATATCATTACCAAGGTGTGTACCTTCTTCAGAAGAGAAAGTCTTCAGAAAGAGAAAGCTCATTAGGAAGTAACTCTACCTCATGTATGGATTTTTGCTGTTTTAGGTTGCCAATGTAGAACTATACTACAGAGCAATACAATTCTACTTAGAATTCAAGCCACTGTTGTTAAATGATTTGCTGATGGTGCTGTCTCCACGGTTGGATCATACTCGTGCAGTCAATTATTTCAGCAAGGTAATAATTTTTAAAACCTCAGAACTTCATAGCAAGGAGCTAAGACATTCTTGGATAACTTTTGTCCATGAAACTTTAGCAATGTACTACATTTGTAACAAACTCTTATTTTAAAGGTTAAACAGCTACCACTGGTGAAACCATATTTGCGTTCAGTCCAGAACCACAACAACAAATCTGTGAATGAATCACTGAACAACCTCTTTATTACAGAAGAAGATTATCAGGTAAAACTTTTTGGTTCTTTCATGTATTCTCAAAACTCAGGTTATCATTGAGTTGTAAAGTTGGTATGTTCTGCAGTAAAAAAAAAAAAAAAAGCCCATCATCCCTTAGGACTGTAAATAGTAGGTGCTTGAGTGCCACGGATCTAAATTTAGTGAAGTTTTCAGGATTGGTAAATCTGATGTCTCCTAATTAAATGCCAAGTTTGCAGAATTCTGCTTAGATCTTGTCCAAGTTAATGCTTTAGACAAATACCTAACATCTAGACTGTAGATTGAGTTGAAAAAGTTTTTGAGCTCTTAAACTAGTCCATAAAACTTACACAGTATTAACTCTTTTAGTCACTCTTTTTCTTGCCCAAGAGCATATTAGTACTGTCTTTTAGTAAACTTTCCCTTGTGAAGGATTTTGCAAAAACAAAATTAAAGATTAAGCTAGTTGCCTTTGTCTTTCTCTTACTGTCAACATGGTTTTCTTTCAGTCTCAGATCCCATGCTGATCTCTATGACTGAATATCATGTTGAGTTGTATCAGGAGTTTACCTAGAGCATAATATCTTACCCTCCAAATTACAAATCCCTCCAATTTCATAACCATTCAAGTTAGTCCTTGATACTGAAAACTTTGGAGAAAAAAATTGTACCTTTAGAAATTTTATAGTGCCTTGAAGGACTTTATTGTTAAACAGTTAGATTGAGGAATGTTGATACTTGTTCATATTACAACTTTGTGGTTTGATTCTTGAATCTAGGCTGTCATATTACAATAACGGCTCATTGATCAAGTCATATTATACATATATATCATGTAAGCTATTGATCATATTACATACAGTCAGTCATATACAAAAATGGCTCATTGATCAAGAATGATGGGACATAAAATTTAAACTAAAATGAAATACTGGTTTGGCATTTGAATGGCTTTGTTTTATTTTTTAAGGCTCTGCGAACATCGATAGATGCTTATGACAACTTTGACAATATCTCGCTTGCTCAGCGTTTGGAAAAACATGAACTCATTGAATTCAGAAGAATTGCTGCTTATCTCTTCAAAGGCAACAATCGCTGGAAACAGAGTGTGGAGCTGTGCAAGAAAGATAGCCTGTACAAGGTGAATAAAGTTGGTGGGGGTGGGGCTCTTAAGGCAAATACTAGATGATCTGTGTTAACCCTGGAATGGTATATTATAAGGGGTTATGGCCTATAAAAGTATTAGTTTTTGCAAGTATGAGAACTGCCTTTAAGCTCCTGCTTGAGGAGATGATAATTAAGTCGACTTCTTGATTCTGGAGCCTGTCTTCTGTTTATGTCAAACGTCTCTCTGTTTTAAAAAAAAAAAAAAAGAAAAGCTTTACCCTGTCTTTTCCTTTTCTTTCAGGAAATCCTTAATTTAAATGATATAACTGTGAGGTTTTTTCCCCATTGTATTTCTTAGTTTACCAGTTCAGTGTATTTGAATTTAATGTTTGACCTTCATCCTTTCCTTTAAATAGGATGCAATGCAGTATGCCTCTGAGTCTAAAGATACTGAGTTGGCTGAAGAACTCCTACAGTGGTTTTTGCAGGAAGAAAAAAGAGAGTGCTTTGGAGCTTGTCTCTTTACTTGTTACGATCTTTTAAGGCCAGATGTTGTCCTGGAAACTGCATGGAGGCACAATATCATGGATTTTGCCATGCCCTATTTCATCCAGGTCATGAAGGAATACTTGACAAAGGTAATGGCACCTCTGAGAACTAATTATCTTGAGGATATGTAAAATTCCATGTACAGACTTTGTTTCAAATGTTTTTTTCTCTAGTAGAAGTAATTTAGTTGATCATAAAATATTCCTATCCTCCAGTAATTTTTAATATCTGACAAATGACATTGAATGGAAAGGGAACTCAAACATAACTTGTCAGAATGTTTACCCTCAGAATACCTCAGAATGTATTTCTGAGGGGCGAACAGTATTATGTCCATGTTGTATGGGTTTTTTTTTTTTTTTTTTTAACGTTTGATAGAAACCTTTTTGTCAAAATAATGTCTTCCTCAAATCAATTCTTGTAACTCAGACGACCATAACGTAGTAGTGTAGATTCCCTTCTATTTGGTTGGTTCTTGACTTTAATATGTATGTCTGTTTCCCCTAGGGAAGCTACACCTATATTCTTAATACCCTGTTAATCTTCTCAATATTTTGATAGCTTAACCCCTTATTTAAAAGTATTGTAGGAGGTTAACAATTAATGAATGACACATTTCCTAAAAGTGCATTAAACAAGCTGGGGGTATAATCATTTTATAAAATTCACTTATTCATCTTAATATCCATTTTTGATGTTAAGATGTCTTTTACTTACCCTGTCCTCAACAGTTACTAGCTTTCATGCTATAGAACATATTTAAATGGTCCTAAAGCATCCATTTTGTCAAAGCAAAACATGCTTATTAAAATCAGAGTTTCATATCTGATCTCTTCAGCATGCCTGAGTTAAAGCGGGGGAAAAAGCACTACTAACAACCCCCAGTATAACTGAATATTTCCTTGGGCTACCATCTAATTAGATATCATTGTGTTAGTTATAATTTTTTAAGAATTAACATTTTCTGTGTATAAACTGCTTAAAGTCCAGTGTAAGAGGAAAAACATTCGCCTTGTCTTAGCCATAGATGAGAATAGCTTCTTTTCTTATGCATAATGCCAACTTGTGAGACCTGGCTCTAAGCTGCTGTTAACCGAAGTGCTGTAAATTTTACTAGTGATTAAGCTGCTTTCTTTCACACTGACTCTAGCATAAACTCTTCTGCAATAAGCTCTGAAGTTAAAAAAAAAAAAATTCTAAGTTTTGCTTCCCGTATGCCCTTTATTTTCACTTTTCTCATACCTTTTTTAGTGGTTAGATGTTTCTCCCCTAAACCTTTGTTGCTGATTCTACCTTTTTATGCTCAATATGGAATTTGATTTTTTTCTAAGCTGCACCTTCTGAATTCCTTTGCAGGTTGATGCAATAAAGGAAAAGGTGAAAGTTGATTCTTTTCCATCTTTAAGTCTGGAGGACTAAGTCTAAGGAATTTGCATGATTTTTTTTCCTTCCTTTTCTACACTGCTGCTGCTGCTTTTTCCCCCGATAAATTTTCACTAAAGCCTCTGCAAGTCCCTTGAAACATAACTATAATAGAGCTCTAGGACATTAGTAGATGTTTGCTACTAATCGGCTAATAGGCTTTAGGAAGGGCAGGAGGCTAATCAGTAGTTGGTTCACAGTCTCTCTTAAATATATTATTAAAAACTGAGCATGTTGAGTTTCCATATTAATTCCAAAGTTTCAGGAAATTTCTCTTCCCTGTCAGGGTATCTGGACCATAATAGGATTTTCTCAATACTCTAAGTAAAATTAAACAGCCTCTGGTTTTATTTTGTAAGCGTGCCTGACAGTTGTTGAATTTATATATGTATATACATGCCCTAAAAGGCTTTTTGGGGTTTTTTTTGGTATTGAAGGACTGTGATCCAGTTTCTGATCTCTTGATTCTTACTAATTTTTTGCTGAAAGTAGATATGAGAGATACTAGCTGCTTCCGAAGAGACTTTCCTCATGTTTCTCCAGGTGTCCAGTTCTTATGGTGCTAGTCCATTTTCAAGAGGAATCAAAACTTTAAAAATCATCAGACTGGCTTGCTGTAATTGTTGCTAAGCAACATGGATTATTTCTGTATATAATGAAACAATATTAACTTATACTTTCTGTAATAAGGTACATCTCTGAAGCTACAAATTTGCTCTTATTCATCCGTTGGCTTGTCCAAGGTCAAATTTAGGTACCTTTTGGTCACTGCTTCCCTCATTGGCTTGTCTCCATCCCAGTATAAATGAAACAAACTTACAAAGTTACATCTGGTATCAAATTGTGGTGAGAAAAGGGTGGGAAGGTAAAGGACAGTTGAAACAATTTAAAAGAATTTGGAGGGGGGACAGTGCCTTGGAATTATGTTGAACCAAACTGGAGTCACCATTGGAACTTAGGGCAAACCTGAGTAAAATGCATTGTGTGTGAGGCCCTTCAGCAGCTAGTAAGCAAGGCAGTTAGAAAGCGTGTGTGTGAAAAATAGGTAATTGAACTGCAGTGTTATGCATTGTTTTAAATCAAGCATGTACAACAGTCATTGCAATTACATCATAGTACTTTTGAAACTCTTAAAGCATTGCTGTGGGCTGTGTGTGTTTCTTGAGAGCCTGTATAGCAACAGTCATCTTCAGATCTCACTTCTTGCTTCAGTACTTTTGCCTTTTTTTCATGCACACATACACCAAAGTAACTGACTGCATGTTAACTTTTCCTCTGCAGCATATTGCAGTCTTTGTGGAAAAGCCTTTTACATTATAGTGAATTTTCAGTAGTACAGATATAACTGAACTCAGTGACATGCTTACCTGTAATTTTTCTTTTTTAATCCAAGGATCAGAAACTTTTGTTACAGCTCTTAACAAAAGCTTGTGTTCATAAAAGCCTTCTCTGCTTTTCTTTTTTGAGCAGTCTAAATTGGGTCAGTGGAAACAATAATTGGATGTTGCTGTGCCAGAGGCTGTCCCATTAAATAGAAAAATCAAAAATTTTTTTGCTTAGCTCGATACTACTCCTTCACAGTTGTTACTTTTTGTTTCGTTCCTGTGCCCAACCTGCCTATGTCTGTGCCTGGGCATTGTGACATTGCTAGCTCTTCTAAGTCTTTAATGTACTTCTGTAATAGGACTTCTGTCTTCAACATCTGACTCAGACATTAACTTTTAGACACGTGTTCACTTTAGATTCCTTTCCTTGAAAGTCTGGAAATGTATTATGCAGTGGTGGTTTTTTGTTGTTGTTTGGTTTTTCTTCTTAGAAGTTATTAATGTACACTCATCCATATTTTTTTTTGTATAACCTCTTTAGCTATACTTATAGTTTTGTATAACTATTTAGGTTAACAAAACCCCATCTGACTGCCCTTGATGGCACAAACTGTGCTTTAAATTATAAAGCTGCAGTAATTTTTGTTTTAAGTTTGGGTGCCAAACAGTGGGTGTTTCTCATGGTACTTATACTGCATAGTAGTCTTTAATTTGATACTGGGGTAATTTGTAACACATGAGCACTTAGGTTATAAAATAGAAAAATGGTATACAAAAGCAAACTAACCCATCTTCCTAGGGTAGAAAAACCATATTTTATCTGAAGGTGTCTAGAGTCTACCTCAGCTTACTTTTCTCACATTTTGCTCCCTGACAAATTAGGATGGATTAGACCCACATTTATGGTATTTAATATGAAACAATTAAAATATGTATAAATTACTGTCCTAACCTTAATGGCCTATGTGAGGATTGAAACACTATTTTAAATAATTTCAAATAGAGACTAGGCGCTGCTTTAACCTTTCTGGGACCCAGTCTATAATAGCCTTTTCACTGAAGTCTGCATGTCTTTTTTTGTGAGTGATTTTTCACTGTTGGCCTTTTTGAAGAACATGCAGTGAACATTCATAAAAAAGTTCTTTCCTGCACTCTGCCTCCCCATCTCAGCACACTTAGGACTTTGAAAGCCACTATAATAGATAACATTGAGATTTGAAGTTTAGTTTTACTTCAAGTATAATGATAGACCAACTATAAGACTTTTAATTTTAAATACAGTCTAAGAGACAAATATAGTACAGTTTAAAAGGTAAATGGAAGTGGTACGGTGGAGATTCCCTAATCCCAGTGTCCTAATGTCATTCTCCCCAGTCCTTCACAGAATTCCAGATTCAAATCATGTTAATCCTACAAGGAACTCTGTAGATTATCTCATTCAACTGACTCACTGTATAGACAAGGAAATTTGAGGGTCAGTGCAATGGTTTGCCAAGGTCACACAACTAGTTAGTGGAAGGATCTATGTATTCCAGCTCTTTTCTTCCACTAATATATTTGGACTCCTCTACAGTATTATTTCTGTCTGATACTATCCAGTTTTACTTATAGAGTGGCTAGCATATAGTAGCCATTTGCTTCTTTGGCTTTAATTAAAAGCAAAAAATGTCTTCCTCAAAGAAGTTGGGGGAGAATCAGGCATTCCTGGTTCCTTCTTAGAACATAGAGCATCAATACATGCAGCCTGTCTTTATATAAAAAGATTGAATATGGAGCCACTTGAATCTTAAACTTCAGTCCGCACGTAATCAATATTGACAGAAGCTGTGCACAGTTGGCAAAAGAGCTCATTCTGCACAAGTACTTATCCAGTCACTAGACTCATTTCACTTTTTTGAATACCATTTCCTTTGGGGAGGGAAGTCTTGCCAGGTCATGAGTTCATTATCATTATCTTTGATAGGGTTTAAACTTCATTTGAGAAAGTGGTTCCTTCTCATTATCTCCCTCCCTCAGGCTGGCTGCATCCTAGCATGCCCAGTTTTAGCCTGGCGTGAGCTTTTATGGCATTTATAAATCCCTCCTTCCTGAGGGTTTATAATGATAGTGCTAAAAATCACCTTGACTGAAGTATGAACATTGCCATTGAATTTGAGGGGGCCTGAGAATGTTCTTTCTACTCTAGTCTGTTTTATTTTGACAAAATTTAACATACTAAGGCTTTTCCACTTTCTGCCATAAACTAGGTTTATAATACTTTTGAGGTGCTAATTACCATTACCTGTTTTTCTCCAGGTGGATAAATTAGATGCTTCAGAATCACTGAGAAAAGAAGAAGAACAAGCTACAGAGACTCAACCTATTGTTTATGGTAATCTCTTTCTCTCTTTAACCTCACAGAAATACAGTAGACAAACAATTCATTCTGTGGAGATTCTATCTCAGAAATGTAGTAAGCTCTAAAGTGCAAAAGGCTCACTGAGTTAAGGAATAAGTCTATTATTTTTTTCTGAAAACAGTCTTAAAGCGGGCATTGACATTATTCACTAAGATGATCTTTTTTTTTCTTTTTTTTTTTTTTTCTGTTGCTTTACTCACTAAGATAATCTTAAATGCAAAGGTAATCTCAAAAAACAGTCAGTTGAGATCATAACCTAATTTACCTAATGCCTGGTCACTGATTGCTTATTCATGAATTACTGAGAAAGACGTGTTGGTGAGCTCAATTTTCAGAAGTACAAAAGGTGAGAGAACATGCCAAGGTCATCTTAAGTGTGCTTTACAGAAATAGTACATCTCTTTAAATTCTGACTAGGACAGAGAACTGGATAGCGTTTCCATTTGAGAACATTCCAGAGAGATAGGATCTTCAGACTCTCAGTGAATATTTAAGGCAATTTAATTTCTTCTTACATGTGCCTTTCTGAAATACTTCCCCCTTTCCATTTCACTCATGGTGAACAGATTGATTTGAGCAATGAATTTGAAGGGTATAGTTTACAGCACTTTAACCAGGTGGTGTTGGGAGGAGGGTATAAAATTATGGCTGCTGTATCTCAACCTGCTAAAGGAAATGATAGTATACAAATCTATTATGCCATTATCTCCTTTTTACTATAGATAAGGACTTTGGGAATTTAGAGGACAGCGTAGTGTTGATAAAGTTGGAGAACATAAAGTAAATTCTTAGAGATGGGAGCAAGATGTTTGACATATTTGATATAGGAAACAAAGTAGAAACAGAAACAGGGTGGGTGTAATAATTGGGGGGCATCTACTGAATTTGGCTTATCTTCAGGGTATTTTAAATGCATAGTCCTTGTAGGCAGTTGAAAATGGGGTTGAGCCAAGGACAGCTGTGACAGTGCCACCTTCTCACCATTCCACCTGCCCAGCCGGCTAAGGAGAGGCATGATGTTGGAACTACTTTGGCATTTCTTTCAAGCCTCTCCTTCCCTCCCCCTCAATTGCCTTGAAGTCTCTGCTGTTTGTCAGAGATTTGCAGACTCATGGGGTTTTTCTTTGTTGTTCTTGTTTTCTCATCATTCCATTGTGATACTAAGAAACTAAGAAGCTTAATGAAAAAATAAAATGCTTATGTTGTTAAAAAAAAAAGGGGGGGGGTTTGAAATTTCAAGGTAGACATCAGTGTCAAGGTTAGAAGTGTTTTTTTAATAAACTGCTGGTTCCTAAAGAGTTCACTCACTGAAGACGGTTTTGGTTGTTATTCACAAAAAGGAGAGACACGAGGTCACTTGTGGGAGAAATCTCGCCCTAGGTTTACGTTATAGTGGGAGATTAAGAGTAGTACCTCTTTTGCAGGGGGTGGGGAGAGGTGTTAGGTGTATTCTCCCTCTAAATAAGCCAGGTTCTCAACAGGTCGTTTCCTGTATGTGTCAATAACTATTTAAACTTCATGAGAGTGTTAACTTAGTATTCGAAAGAGGTTGTATCCTCTAATGTATTTCACACCTAATGCATATTTGAATATGTCTTGTCTTTGACTTCTTTTTTTTTTAGTACTGGATACTTTGCTAGAAATGCATTTGGTTTTGTTACCATTTAGACATGTCTAAATCAGGAATTTAAATCTAACTTTAAAAGTTCAGTTGCGTTAAAAATATATCTGTTAAAAAATTGTTTTCCTGTGCTAATTATATTGTCACCAAATAAAATATGCAAACACCATGTGGTGATAGGCTTATTGCTAGATGTCTTGCCTAAGCATGTCGAGCATGCATGTGCTTATTGCTTTAAATGATGTATGAAGTAACATAATCACTGTTACAGTTCTGGCCCTCGGCCCTGCACGGTTTTTGTTGGCTGTCTAGGCAGGACCCTTCTCAGGGTGACTGTCGTGGTGAAATTGAGACAGTCAGAAGTGCCCCCACAAAATTCATTCAAAGTAGAATGAATTATGTTGCTAGAGTAGGGAGACTGGGGTGTGATCATCCTACGATGCTAACAGTTTCTCCCACCTCCTTGCCCCCCACCCCTGCTCCTTTTTGTTTTCTTCTGTAGGTCAGCCCCAGTTGATGCTGACAGCAGGACCCAGTGTTGCAGTCCCTCCCCAGGCACCTTTTGGTTATGGTTATACTGCACCACCCTATGGGCAGCCACAGCCTGGCTTTGGGTACAGCATGTGAGACGGAAAGCTGATCCTGTAGTCGCCTATTTTCGTACCGAAACATCGTCTCTACCCGCTTCTCAGTTTATAACGGGGGAAAACAGGCACATGTTCTTGTAACCTTTATTTCATGAAGGACTACTTTTTGTTTTTAACTGTAAACTTGGATCACCTATGTTAAAAGCTTATTTCACATTCCGCATCATTTTAGAATTTATTTTCAAAGGGGAATAGTTTCAGTGTTTTATTCACTTGGGCTTTTTTTCTTCCCCCTCATTCTTTGAAGAAGTGCTTAATATTCAATCTGTTGTGAAGAACCTGATTTGCACTCTGTAGTGTTTAAAGAAAAAAAAAAAAAACTCTAATATTGAATCTCTTAAATTTAGTGTATGTAAACAGCTTACAGTATGTATTGTCTAAATGCATTTAAATCTCTTTTATTCAAAGAAAAGCTAAAGCAGAAATATTGGTGTGTGACCATGCAAGACTGTCAGTACCAACAAAGACAACACTAATCAGCATATCCTACACTGGATTGCAGTGCTCTCCAAATTATTTGAAAAATGCATTACAGACAACTTGCCTGACTTTTAAATGAGCGTAAAAGGCCCTCTAACCTATGCAGGTTTCCTCATTACACATATAGAAAATGCTAGTGTGTTTTTGCTCACTTCATATGTAACAGGTGCCCTTATGTTGTGCTGTATCCTGTGCTTTTTTTGTGGGACCATTCCATTCAGGAACAAAGAGCACCATGATTCCAATCTGTGTGTATTTACTAACCCTTCCCTGAGGTTTGTGTATGTTGGATATTGTGGTGTTTTAGATCACTGAGTGTACAGAAGAAAGAATTCAAACAAAATATTGCTGTTCTTCAGTTTTGTTTGTGGAATTTGAAATTACTCAAATTTAAAATAAATTACTGGACTGTGGAAATAACATGTAGAATGGCAGTTTTACTTAAATATCTCTCAAACTTAAACCAAAAGAACCGTTTCATATTGGATGCTGAGGCAGTATAGGAAGGCATGAGAGCAGACGTGGAATGCGGATTGGGACGTGTGGAAACACTGCATTACACTGCGTGCATCCCAGTAGTTAATAAGGTACATGCAGTTGTCTAAAGAACCAGTCAGTGCTGAAGTGGGCTACACTTCTACTACCTCCATCATTGTAACCAGGGGGCACTTTAGGTGTTTATCTAAGCATTTCATTTATGAAGAGATCATGGATGTTAAATTGTATTAACTTGAAGTAAGAATATACAAGCATGTAGTTAACATGCTGTTCTTCAGCATGAATTGTAAAGGCCCCCAAATTGTGGGTATTTTAAGTTGATTTCTTTTAAACCAGTGTTTGAATTCAAGTTTTTTTGCTTATGGCTGAGAATGTTACTCTAAGTTCATTTCACTGTTAATTCTCAATAGTTAGAGAGCCCCCTACCTAGCTTTGTATTGCTCTATAACTCTAAGTCAAGCCATTGACCATAAACTCCACAGAATGGTTTTTTAAAACTTAGAACTCCTGCTTTTCCCCACCTTCACCTCCCCGCCAACCCCCCAATATTCCTATAGGAAATTATAGTATTAGTTGGAAAAATCCCTTTTCCTTTCTTGGTTTGTCGTAGGGAAAACATCTTGCTGCTCAGGTCCTGGGCGTCCTGTTGTTTCTCCTGGATCTCAGCCCCCTTTCTTCATCTTTGTCAAAAGCAAGAGATTTTTCTCTTTTCCCTTCCCATTTAATAGAAACAAGTTAAAATACTTTAGTAAAGGTTTTCTTACAGCATACTTAAGAGTTTTTTGGTTTTTTTCTTAAAGCCTTGTTTTAATCTGGTGCTATGTCTGTGATACTGAGTTGCCCCTTAAAACCATCCATAATGGGCTACAGTAGAAAGAGAAACTGATGCAGCGTATAACTTAGGTTCAAATTGAGAGCAAGCTGAACTTTTGAGCTTGTTCCTTCACCTGTATGTTAACACTATGAGTAATTTTCAGGATTATTTGTAGGAGTATGTTTAAATTACAGAACACCTAGGTCAGTACTGGGCCGTAGTAAGTGTTGTACAATAAGAGACAGAATGAATTGGTAATAAACTAATTTAAGGGATCTTCCCTAACTTTCCTCTGAATAGGATGATGGTCGATGGTCTGGGAGAAGGAACTAAAAACAGAAAACCAAGAGTACTAAGAGTTCTTTACCACTCTCTAAAGGTAACTAAAACAGGAGGGAAGAAGGGGAAAGAGATTCATAGGAAACTTTTCAGGAGGTAAACATGCTTTCAGTTATCTGCCTCCCTAGGAAGAACACTTCTTCCTCTTCCTCCCTAGTATCCAAATACAGACATTATACCCCAAAAAATGTGATAATTGTTGACAGTCATTTCAACAGACATTAGTACAATAGCAAGAGACTGATGATCTCCAAGTAAGGCTGCTTTAATTTTCCATAAATTGATTTAGTCATGCAGATATTCTCACTGTCGTGCAGGGGTCCCCAACCCCTGGGGACCTGTTAGGAATGGGGCCTCACGGCAGGAGGTGAGCAGTGGGCGAGAGAGCGAAGCTGCACCTGTATTTACAGCCGCTCCCCACTGCTCGCGTTACCGCCTGAACTCCACCTCCTGTCAGATCAGAAGCAGCATTAGATTCTCATAGGAGCATGAACCCTACTGTGAACTGCACATGCAAGGT
Source organism: Balaenoptera physalus (assembly GCF_965194825.1). Taxonomy (NCBI): domain Eukaryota; kingdom Metazoa; phylum Chordata; class Mammalia; order Artiodactyla; family Balaenopteridae; genus Balaenoptera; species Balaenoptera physalus. The sequence goes on from NC_138901.1 coordinate 40,299,462, forward strand.
ATCTAGGTTGCGTGTTCCTTGTGAGAATCTAATGCCTGATGATCTGAGGTGGAGCTGAGGCGGTGATGCTAGTGCTGGGGAGCGGCTGCAAATACAGATTATTGTTAGCAGAGAGGTCTGACTGCAGACTCTCATCAAAACCCTATCAGTGAGTGGCAAGTGAAAACAAGCTCAGGGCTCCCAGTGATTCTGCATTATAGTGAGCTGTATAATTATTTCATTATAGATTACAATATAATAATAATAGAAATAAAGTGCACAATAAATGTAACGTGCGTGAATCATCCCAAAACCACCCCCTGCCCCCACCCCAGTCCGTTTAAAAATTGTCTTCCATGAAACCAGTCCCTCGTGCCAAAAAGGTTGGGGACCGTTGCTGTAGCGGTTCTCAAACTTTTTCTGAGGATCCTTTTTATACTTAAATTACTGAAGATCCCAAAGGGCTCTAGTTTATGTGGGGTTTTATCTATTCCTACTTACTGTATTTTAGTAGTTAAAACAATTTTTTAAGCTATTAACCATTTAAATATGACTAATAAACTCATTGAATGTTAACATAAGCAATAATGAATTAACCATATTTCCCCAACCAAAAGTCAAGCACGAAGAATGGCATTGTACTATTTTTTACAAGTCTCTTTAAAGTTTGTTGTAACAGAAGACTCCTGGACTCTCATATCTACTTCTGCATTCAATCTGTTATGTTCTGAAGTATATGAAGAAAATCTGGCCTCATACAGATATTTAATAAGGAAAGGAAGGAGTATTTTAATAGCCTTTCCAGATACTTGTGGTTAGCTGAAATGTGGACTCTGAAATCATGAAGATGAACTTTTTGTAGTTGTATCTGCCAAACACCCAGGTCTGGTTAACTAGATTTTGTCAGTTCTTGCAAGTAAAAATGTTTGATGACAAAAGCAGCTAGTTCAGCTCAGGACTCAGCCACAAGTGTTCTTCCTCAAGATGACAGTCACACTTCAGTGTGTACCAGAAGTGTTTGATGTTACATAAAATATAAAGACAAACAGTCAAGGATCAAATTTAGTAATTTTTTTACTGCTTCATCAACGACATGAAGTGAATTTTTTTTTTTTTTAAACTAAGTGTAGGGCAGTGAAAACTGCAATGACTACTTGTACAGGTAGGTGCCCCTGCCTTGATTTGTGAAAGGTGCCAGCAGTATTACCCACCATTGCTTTTTTATCATCACTGCAAATGTCAAAACAGTGGAAAAGAATGTCTTAGTATTAGGAAAATTGTTTTGACCCCCTGCAAGTGTCTTAGAGACCCCAAGGGCTGTACAGAGCATACTCTGTGAACCACAAGATTATGAACCCTATAAAATAAATATGAAAGTACAGGTGAGCTAGAAAACAAATATGATATTTCCATAACTACCAGAATTTGTGTACTATTCATCCTAGTAGATATGCCATGATTTATTAAAATTACTTCTATCAGCCACGGCAGACCATCCTGTCGGGAATGCACTTTTGAACCTAGAACCGTCAGTGTCTGAGGCAAGCCTCAGAAATTACCGGAGCCAGAATCATACATTTAGGATTGGGTTCTCTTCAGCTCAGTTACATGCTGTTGCATCACTTTCGAATCCAGTATAAACATTCTATTTAGAAACAGTTGCTATTGCGGCATCCTTCACACTTGCAATTTCTTCTGTGCTGTCAGATGCCAGTGTAAACTACAAAACTGACGAAATAGAACCTTTAAGACTGGCTGCAGTAGTCTTTAGTGTTCTGCCCAGACTCCACTGACCTTAGAGCTTGCAGTTGTGCTATATTACTGCTTATGTTGAAGTTAACTGCTAACTAATGCTAATTGCTGAAGTTAACCATGGAGAGCTGCAGTCACTTAACATGTGCCTGTTACCAAAATTCTCCCTGACATCATCATAGTTCTTAGGGATATACTGAATTTAGAAATCCTGTCAGGATCCCCCTAAAGAAGGCTTTCAAGAAAAATGGCTTTTCGCAAAAAAGAGATCAGGAAGCTATGTGGCTCTTGGGAGCTGGAACCTTCATATTCTGGGCAGCTGGTATAACAGTAATTATTGGAATTATGTCATGCTAAGTGTATAATGATCAAAAGGGAAATAAGGTGCCCTTAAATAATTGTCCAGTTCCTTAAGTTCTAGGTAAAGAAATAGCGGGATGTTGGGATAAGCTACATTCACTTTACAATCACCATAAATTCTTACGTGGGCCCATTATCACCTTCAAGGTCCATACAAGTCACTTGGCAAGTTGCAATGCCTTCATTGTTAGGAAAGGGGGGGAACTAAAGAGATGAAGGACCGCTGCTGAGAAACTTTAGCCAGTGTGGGTCAGGGAATGAACATGAAACACAGCACGGGTGGGTTATATCAGTGCTATAAAACCTCAGCTTTAAGACAAATCCACAAAGTTAGATTTTAAACCCATGATCTATTAATAAGATAGGCAGTCATCCAAAAACTGAAGGCAGGAAAAACAAACTACAGTTTGCACCTAATGGTAGTACCCTTGACCCCTGATCCTCCAAGGGAGGTAATAGAAGAGCTATTAACACACAAAGGGACCGAACCACACATAGGAAATGCTGTTTCCCACCTCGTAATCCAATTTTATTGTGACCTTTGCCTCTCATCTTAAATATTTCTTGTTTCAGCACCCATCTCTTGAACCACCAGGACTATTTATTAACCAAACTTTTTTTTTTTTTTTTTTCAGCCCAAGATAACTGTGTAACCAGGCCAAGTACATGATTGATAGAAGAACACAGGAATGGATTTTCATCTCAAGAATACATAAGTTGGGGGAAGAAATTCAGCTTTTATTGTTAGAATTTGACAGTTTCAAACCCTTGTGGTGGTGGGATGACCATCATCATACAATATTCCACCTAGTAAAGTTTTAGGTGACCAGTGACCTTGTCAATTAGGTCTACTGGTCCTGGCCCAATTCCTAGAACAGTTCGAGAGCCTGGTACAATCTGAGTACGTCCTGCATCTTGGATTAAACTTACAGTCAGTCCCAGCATTTTTGCATGGGTCAATAATTCAACTAGAGTTTCTTCATCAGGAGCTCTGACCACCACTTTGGGCTGGCCACAGTATTCCCACTGTTTGAGTAATTCAGGGTTTCTCCTTTGAATTTGCTTGTAGGCAGAAACAGCAGCATGAGAGCACTGGGCAGCCACTTTCCCTTTTCCCATCTTTAAGTCATTTCGAACCACAAGAATCATTTTGTACTCCCCACCCTCTCCTAAGATGCTTGCTTCTGTTCTGGTGTCAGTGTCTGTCTCGCTCACCGAGCTCTTGGGGATCATTCCAAAGCGTACTCGGAGTCCCCAGCCCAGGCACATGCCACAAGCAACTCCGGCTGCCAAGCTGAGTGCACCAGGATTAGTCAAATATTCCATAACCAAGGGTTTGGAGAGCATCTGAAAGGAAAAGAAAGTTGTCACTATCTAGCAGTGGAAAGTTACAGGCTTATCAGATAAAACATCCTGACAGTATATAAGCAGCAGTATTTTAATTCATCCAGAAAAAAGGCAAAATATGTTTTGGATCTTAGGCATGTACTATTTTTTCTCCCCTGTGTACTAGAAAAGGTTCAAGAATACAGGTGAAGCAGTTTAGGTCATTTTGAATCTCAATGTGAGGAGTACATCTCTTTCTTGGATACAACAAAGCTCCGTTCCTCAATTTTTGCTAAGTCTTGTGGAGAAAGGAAATGTTCTGTTTTACCAAGATGCCTAAAGGATCTAGAGAAACCAAGATTAACTCACTCTTTCTGGAATATAGTGAGTGCTTATTTACTTGTGTCTTCGTACTGCATTAATTCTTAATGGGGATGGTACCAACCCCTCAGAGAAGTTCCTGGGTGTCACAACAACGGACCTGGAGTGAGGTGCGCTGCTGACATTTACTAGACCTTGGCATGGAATGCTAAAAGCCTTATACGTGAAGATTTGTCCCACTGGACATTACTGTAGATGAAAAACTATTAATGTCTGAGAGTAGAACCCAATTTCATTTTGCATACGAACACAAAGTATTTTTTGCATAGTTCTGACACACTCAATTTACCAGTAGTATAACTATCATATAAATCAAAGGAAGATGATCCTGTATCCTCATTATTTTAGAAATTCCTATTACCCCAGCAAAGCTCTTCACGGTATTTGAATCATCAATAAAGCACTTATATCAGTCTACATTTGAGGCTGTTGGATTCATGACGCTTCAGTGTATAGGCACAAACAGTCATCAGTTTCTTCTAGTGGAATAAATAGTACCTAAGCATTTATACATTGAAATACATGGGGCCATCATGTTTGTAGAACTTACAAGTGGTGCCCTTGGAATTGTACAGTGCATAATCTGTGTGGCATAGATGGCAGTCCTGGAAATACATATTTTACCATAAAGTTCTTTTTTTTATTCTCTTTTTTGTTAAAATTAGAACATATTAATGTTTTTGAAATTACATGGTAGGCAAGGTATGCAATGTTAGTTATCAAATGTTTTAAAATGAGAATAATATAGGGAATCTTAAAACTTTTTTGAGATGTAATTCACATACTATAAAATTCACCTTTTTAGTGTACAATTCAGTGTTTTTTAATATATCTACAATGTTGTACAACCATCACCACTATCTAATTCCACAACATTTTCACTGCCCCAAAAAGAAACCCCTACACCCATTAGTAGTCCCTTCCCATTTCTCCCTCCCCCAGTCTCTGGTAACCACTAATCTACTTTGTCTTTATGGATTTGCCTATTCTGGACATTCATATAAATCAAACCATACAATATGTGGCCTTTTGTTTCAGGCTTCTATCATCCAGCATATTTTCAAGGTTCATCCACACTGTGGCATGTATCAATACTTCATTCCTTTTTTACTGATGAATAATATTCCATTGTATGGGTATACCACGTATCATTTATCTATTCATCAGTTGATGAACATCTTGGTTGTTTCTACCTTTTGGCTATTATGAATAATGCTGCTATAAATACAAGTTTTTGTGTGGACATTTGTTTTCGTTTGTCTTGGCCTTATACCTAGAAGTCTAACTGCTGGGTCATACAGCAACTCTTTAACTTTGAGGACCTGCCAAACTATTATCTAAAATGGCTATACCATTTTACATTCGTTGCAAGTGACTTTATTTTAAAAAAACTGTGTGTTGGGCCTGGTAGGGTTGAGAGCCACTTCTCTAGTGCCTTATGACTCAAGTCTCTAATTCAGAAACAAAAAGCCAATGCCTTTGCAAACAGATCTTCATATAAGTCATGGCTGTCTCCAGATCTCAAAGAAGGATTGGGAGGATTATGAGATAAACCAGGCTAACAGACCTTCAGTAATTGTTAGAGAATGATGGAGTACACTTAATATCTGAAGGAAAAGAAAATGACTATGAATTCTTTTGTCTCCAAACTATAAAAATATAATTTAACACATTACACTGCTATACTATGTATCTTGCTTTTCTAAGTCAAACGTACAGTTAATAAAAAATTGAAACAACCCAATATCCCCACATTTGCAATCTCAAATTCAAACCCTGCCCTCCCCAGAACAAAGCTAATTTCCCTGAAATAGCTACTTAATGTTATAAAACCTCTATCTCCACTTCCTTGGAGTCCATTAGAATCCTTTACTATTCAGTTACTTTCTGAAACACCTACCAAAAAAACTCTGCATTTTATAGTAGTTCATGCATCTCCTTCTCTAGTTGGACCCTGTCTGGAGCTACCTTTTTTTTTTTTTTTTAAAATGGTTCAATTTCTCCATATCCTCACTAACACTTGTTATTTTCCTTCTTTCTTTTTTTAAATTTATTTATTTATTTTTGGCTGGGTTGGGTCTTCGTTGCTGCACACGGGCTTCCTCTAGTTGCGCGAGCAGGGGGCTACTCTTCATTGTGGTGCATGGGTTTCTCATTGCAGTGGCTTCTCTATGTTGCAGAGCATGGGCTCTAGGTGAGCGGGCTTCAGAAGTCGTAGCATGCGGGCTCAGTAGTTGTGGCTCGTGGGCTCTAGAACGCAGGCTCAGTAGCTGTGGTGCATGGGCTTAGGTGCTCCGCGGCGTGTGGGATCTTCCCGGACCAGGGCTCGAACCTGTGTCCCCTGCATTGGCAGGCGGATTCTTAACCACTGCGCCACCAGGGAAGTCCCTGGAGCTGCCTTCTTAAATGGCCAACTTTTACAGATACAGAGGCAGGAATACCAGGACAATGTGGTGAGGAACATATTTCCAGAAGTTGATAGCACTCTGAGACAGTCTGTCCATTAGTTTTGGCAAAAAACTAATGTGGGGTAGTTGTGGGGCAGAAGCTAGTTTGAGGCGGGGTCAAGAAAGAGAAAGTGAAAGCAAGCAGAAAGAAAAAGCAACAGATACAAGGGGCTGTGAAGAAAAAGGAAAGGTTTTTTTTTTCCCTCTTAGGATGGAAAGATGAGTATATACAAATGTTGAGCATATTTAAATGTTAATGGATGGACCCAGAGAAAAGGAAGGTAGATGCTCAAGACAGGGAAAGAATAATTAATACAAAGCAGTAGGTGGGAGGCACCTTAGTTCCTGTGAAGAGATTTGGTCTTGGAAAGAAGGGACACCTTTCCCAATGTGACAGGTTTAGATGCAGGTAGGGCTGTGGATTTGTAAGCAGGAAATTGTTCCTTGGAGGGAGTTATTTTGTACAAAAGTCAAGCTGGAGTTGAGAAGAGGAAGACTGAAATAAAAGTTACAGCAAAACACAGCAGGATTGCAGAGGAACATTGAAAACATGGTTAGGATTAGTAATGATTTTATAACGGTACCATACCTACCAGTTATAATCTTCTCCAGCAGTACTTAGCAGCCTGAGTATAGGTAAAAATATAGAAGAGATGACTTCATACTTCACAGAGAAAATAGAAGCCAGAAGACTAAAACCACATAATCACTGCCTCCAAACATATAAACTAAATCTGCTGCACCTATATTCTTCCTTCATCCTCCCCATCTACGACAGATAGTTGGATTTATCCAAGTTTGAATTCTACTAAGAGTAAGCACCAAGACACAAGGGCATAAGGGAATTTAGGGTGAGGGCCAAGAATGTTTGAAATGATAAGCCATGAAATCCACATTTTTAGAAAATGATTTAAGGACAGGAAGGTGACAGAGGATATGCACATGCTATTAAGAAAAGGTATGACGGAAGTAAGCTGGAAAGGCAGATGGCTGTGGTTAGAGAGAGATGTCTGGGGTTTTGAGTTTGGAAATGGAACATTATAACGTGATGTAAAGTCCCAAGTGTAGCTACAGAAATAGGTTATCTGAATTATAGTCAGAAGTGTGTCATTAAGCTCATCTGCTTTCTTAATTATTTTATTTTTATGATATATTGCCTCCTTCCTCCCACAAATATTAACTGGTTCTGCTCTAGGATCTGGGGGAATACAAGAGCACACAAAGGAGAAAAAGTCCCTTCTGTCATGGAGCTTATGTTCTGGTAGTGGTTTAGAGATGACTCAGTCCTAATTTTGAATTTCTTTCATTTTATTTTAAGAAAACTTCATGTTGTCATAGCTCAAAGCTTCAATGGTACTTTGAATGTATTGTGTCATTTGATCCACATAACTGTAAGAAGTTAGCATTAATTCTATACATTGAAAATGAGGAAACTGAGGCAAAGAGAAGTTAAAAAAAACCCAAACGTTTGCTGACTTCCTATGTACCAGACACATACTTTGTTAGACTAGGAATACGGTGAACAATACAGGCCACTGCCAGTTCACAGATGAGTGGAGGAGAAGACAAATAATTACATGGCTGGTAAATGTTATGAAAAGGCATTAGGGAGGACTTCCCTGGTGGTCCAGTGGTTAAGAATCTGCCTTCCGGGACCTCCCTGGTGGTGCAGTGGTTAAGAATCTGCCTGCCAATGCAGGGGACACAGGTTCGATCCCTGGTCTGGGAAGATCCTACATGCCACGGAGCAACTAAACCTGTATGCCACAACTACTGAGCCTGTGCTCTAGAGCCCTTGAGCCACAACTACTAAGCCCACACACCACAACCACTGAAGCCCATGCACCTAGAGCCTGTGCTCCACAACAGAGAGAAGCCCCTGTTCACCGCAACTAGAGAAAGCTGGCATGCAGCAACGAAGACCCAACGCAAAAAAAAAAAAAAGAAGAGTCTGCCTTCTAATGCAGGGGACACAGTTTCGATACCTGGTTGGGGAACTAAGATCCCACATGCCGCGGGGCAACTAAGCCTGCGTGCTGCAACTACTGAGCCCACGTGCCGCAACTACAGAGCTTATGTGCTCTGGAGCCCACATGCTATAACTAGAGAGCCTGCAAGCTGCAACTACTGAGCCCACATGCCACAACTAGAGAGCCCGTGCATAACAACTACAGAGGAGCCCGTGCGCCGGAACGAAGAACCTGCGCACTGCAACGAAGATCCCACGTGCCGCAACTAAGACCTGACACAGCCATAAATAAATACATACATACATAAATAAATATTTTTTTTAAAAAAGGTGTTGGGGAGTACATAAAGCGCTTTAGCTCAGTGTAGGAGGTCAGGGAAGGCCTCGTTGAAGAAATATTTAAAATGCAACAAAGGATCAGTAAGAAGATAGGAGGCGGGAAGATCATTTCAGGCAGAAAGAACACCAAGTGGGCAGGCCAGAGGAGAGAAATACAATATGTCAAATGACCTGAAAGCAGTCCAGACTGCTGGAAGATGGAGAGAAAGAGCTGCAGAGAACAAAGTGAGAAAGAAGGGCAGATCACAGAAGGCCTTGTAAGCCATGTTAGATGGTTTGGAATTTACCCTAAGGACAATGAGAAGCTGCTGCAGGGAAATGATTTTTGTTTTCTAAAAGATCACCTGGGACTTCAGTATAAAGAATGAATTAGAAGCTGTTAAGAATAGATACAGGGGATTGATCAGGAGACTGCTATAACGTAATAATAGTAACAGTTAATAATTGCTAAATTAGGTTTTATATTAGGTATATATTAGGTATTGACACTCTACATGAATTGTCTCCTTCAATGTTCCCAACAGTCCTTTAAGGTAAATACAGAATTACTATCTGCATTTTTTCAGATGTGAAAATTGGGGTACAGAGAATATAAGTAGCTCACCCAAGTTCAGAAAGCTAGTAAATGGTAGCCTGACTCCAGAGCCTGTGTTCTTAACACTACTCTGTTGCCTTTCCCAGTAGTCTAGATGAGATGACAGTCACTCAGAGAAGAGTAGTGACAATGGGAAAGGAAAGAAGTAGCTGAGGCACACCTGTATGATTTGGTGACTCACTGGAAGTCTGATGATAAAAGAAATGGAGAAGTTTAGAATGACACCTAGATTTGAACAAATGGAGATTGGAAGTATACTATTTACTGATGAAGGGATTCTGGTGAAAGAGAAGGTTTGAAAGTAAAAGATACTAAAATCAGTTTTAGATATATTACGTCTGGTTTGACCAAAAGACACCCTGGTTGAAATATCCAGGAAAAAAAAAAAAAGATATATCATTTAAGAGGTCAGAAGATAAGCTTAGGGCTTCCCTGGTGGCGCAGTGGTTGAGAATCTGCCTGCCAATGCAGGGGACACGGGTTCGAGCCCTGGTCTGGGAAGATCCCACATGCCGCGGAGCAACTGGGCCTGTGAGCCACAATTGCTGAGCCTGTGCGTCTGGAGCCTGTGCTCCGCAACAAGAGAGGCCGTGACAGTGAGAGGCCTGCGCACCGCGATGAAGAGTGGCCCCCGCTTGCCACAACTAGAGAAAGCCCTCGCACAGAAACGAAGACCCAACACAGCCAAAAATAAATAATAAATAAATGATAAATAAATTTAAAAAAAAAAAAAAGAAGATAAGCTTAGGCTAGAAATACATATTTAAAAGAAATTAACATATAACTGAGGTTACTGAAGTGATGAAAGTGGGTAAGGCCACTGGGTCAAGTATATCGACGGAAGAAATGGCTAAACAGAACCTAAAGGAAACAAGCATTTAGGGATAAAAGGAGAATGACAAGGAATGACCAGAGGGTCATAAATGGTTAAGTCATCAGCACCTAGTTTCCGTCCTCTTTCACTGGTGTGCCTAAAATGGTGACAGGGCTGTACTGACATGGTACTTTAAGGCTCTAGATGCCTTTGCAGCCACAAAAAAAGAAAATAAAATGTAATTCTTATTAGAACCCACATTATCTCACAATGCATCTATCATTTAGTTACTACATGATGCTTACATATCAGCAGGACTTCTCTCTGATAATCTAACAACCAGACTACAAATAGAACAAATATTCAATTATATATATATAAAAATATATACACATACACACACACACGCACACAAACTTCTATGTCAAGAATTAGAAGGATTCTCTGCACCAATTTCTAGGTTGCAAAATAACCAAATATCCCACATACCAGACTCAGGTACTATCTGGAGAAAGGAACTACACATAGAGTATTTGTTGAATATACTCATCTAAAAGGTCATGATGCAAAGTTTCTCATTTTCTCAGCTTTATTTAAAACCAGATATACCAGTAAGAGTCATCATAAACAGAAAGCAGAAAAAGTTCCAGAAATAACCAAGCTTGTTTATCACTTCTGTCCCGTATCTTATGAGGTCTCTTAATTCTAAAATGTTTAAATTAATACTAGCATCTCTATTCTTTTTTTTTTTTTTAATTTTATTTTATTTATTTATTTATGGCTGTGTTGGGTCTTCGTTTCTGTGCGAGGGCTTTCTCTAGTTGCGGCAAGTGGGGGCCACTCCTCATCGCAGTGCGCGGGCCTCTCACTATCACGGCCTCTCTTGTTGCGGAGCACAGGCTCCAGACGCGCAGGCTCAGCAATTGTGGCTCACGGGCCTAGTCACTCCACGGCATGTGGGATCTTCCCCGACCAGGGCTCGAACCCATGTCCCCTGCATTGGCAGGCAGATTCTCAACCACTGCGCCACCAGGGAAGCCCAGCATCTCTATTCTTTAGGATGTTCTAATCTCCTATCAGCCTGAGCAGATCAACATCTAACTCCTGTAAAAAGTGTTTCAGCCTGTCCCCTTTTCTGCGTATCTATTATAGACATATATCAATAAACCCAGTGCTTGAGACTAAGGTAAAAATAACTACCTTAGTCTCATAGACAATCCCGGGCAATGATGGCACTGCCAAACGAACATGTCCTATAAACCCTCCTCTTGGTGCCTTCTAATTTCTCAGCCAGATTAAACCTCTTTCACCAATGCTTGTGATTCCATTACCTTCTGAAGCATGCTACCCCCATTTATCCTGTTCCACTGGCTATTGCCCCTTGGCCTTTTCCAACCTAAAAATCCTTCCTCTTTGACCCTTAAACCACTGCCTCACTTTTCCTCTTCCCTTCATCTCTAAACTTCTTCAGTTACCTGTCTCCCTTCCCCACTCGACTGAAACTGCTAAGGAATCAGACACTAGCTAATTGCCAAATGCAGTTGCCTCTTTTTAGGCCTCACCTTGAGTTTTCTGCACCACTCACTGATAACTTTTCTTTAAGCTTTCTTCCCTTGAATTCTTTAACCCAAAGTTCACCCAATTATCATCCTATCTTTCTGATACCTTTTTTCCAGTCTCTTTTTCTGGCTATATGTCCTCTGTTGGCCCCTGATGTATGTATTACCCAAGCTTACACATTTGGCCCTCTTTTCAGTCTGTACCTACGTTGTCCTATACAGCAACCATTAGCCAGACGTAGTCATTTAAACTTAAATTAAAACTAAATGAAAACTCAGTTCTTCAGTTACATTTAACCATATTTCAAGTGCTCAATAGCTCAACAACTTAAAAGTGGCTAGGTGCCACTCTATGAGTTAGCGAGATACGGAACATTTCCACGACTGCAGAAAGTTCTATTGGACGGTGCTGGTTTATATACTCTCTTTCCATTCAATCAATCAATTAATCAATCAATATTTACTGAGGGCCTATTGTGCACAGTTCTGGACCCTGAAGAAGTGCACTAAACAATGTAGTAGGAGGAGACAGACAATAAATAGTTGGTGAGATGAAGAATCTCACTCATTCCTGAATCAACAAATGCTGAGGATTCCTAGAGCGTCTCCTGGGCGCCACACTCGAACTTCCAGCTTCTACTAGATTTCACCACTTAGATGTCTATGAAGTGGTCTAAACTGTGTCCTACACTGAACTCAGCATCTTCCCTTCCCTCTCAAACTTCCTGTAATCTTTCCATATTTGGTTCACTTGTGCCCTAGTTCATCCTAGTCCATCTGCCATTATAATTAATTGTACTTCTAAAGCACAAATCTGATCCTGTAATTTCTCTGCTAGAAAATCACTGGATAAAAGCCTAAGGAATAAGGAAACCAAGTCCCCCTAAAACTGAGTCCCTTACCGAGTTTATGATTAATCTCTCTATCCAAAACTTTATCCCCTTTCTTGTCCGCTGTGACCTCAACCCTGCACTAACTGAATACTAACCAACCAGAGTTGATGACTGAAATTGTTGTTGTCAATAACACTGTCAATACACTAAAACTGCTGTTGTAGATATCATCTACCACTCAGGTTGTTTCTCCAGGGCAAGATGAGCTAACAGACCTCGAGCCATAGACCACCTGGCCAGAGAATCATAAACCAGAGACATCCTGACTCCTGAAACTACAATTAAGGAAAGTCACAGAAATGTTACAAGATGATTAATTCCAGCCTCGTTGTTCTTCCCCTTTAAAAAAACCCTAACTCAAACACGAAGTTGGAGTGGATTTGAGGCTTGTCTCCCACTCCCTTGCTTGGGGCGCTGCAATAAAGACTGTGCTTTCTTTCACCACAACCCGGTGTCAGTACCCGTTTGCTACCCGTTGGGTGAGTGGACCCAAGTTCGGTAGTGTAACAATAAAACATAAATCCCTTCGCAGGAATTCAAAGAACTACACAACTTGGTTTCAACCTACTTTATCCTCCTCTCCTGCTACACAGTGTACTATTCAGCCACACCAAATGACTAGGTATCTTCAAGCAGCAATCTCTCCCTGAAATAATTTTCTCCACTTAAACACACAAAAAATCCTCTTCACCCATGAAGGTGTAGTTCAAACCAAACCTGTCTTTTAAGTCTTTACTACACCCCAGTCAGTCTTAATTATTTACTTTCCAGAGCCGCTGTAACAATAACACATAACCACTGTAGAGCATAATTCTCAACGTCTAGTACAGTGCCTGGGACTGTTAAAGGATTAAATACTCCTTTAGACATTATGTCTGTGACACAGGGAGGCAATTTTTCCATCATATTCTTAGAGGGCTTTTCTTTCCTCGTAGGACTCAACAACTTGCTACGCTGTGGGTACTCAATAAATACTCAGCAGAATGTGAGGCCTGCTCTGTATTTTCTCACATTCGGAGCGAATCCATCAATGCTGCCTCAATGGAGGCGTTGCCTGAGAACTAGAAATTCTGGGTCCTTCCCCTCCCCAGAAGCTTGGTCCTTTCTTCCAAAAGACGACTGGCCGAACCGGAACAGTGGCTCCGGCGGCCACTGGGCGGGAGACAGTTTACGAAGGAGAAGATGAAAGGGTGAGGGGGTGGTTATAGAATTATATGGGAAGAAACATTCCAATTGGAGACAGAATGAAGAACATCCCCCTACCTGTGAGAGGATGACCTGCCTAGAAGACCTCTCCTCCGCCTCACTCGCAGCTTTCCGTTCTTCACTTCTGGGTAGCGAACACGCTTCCCTCGTGCGATTTACCCCTTCCGGGGTTCCTTGACAACAAGTTCCGGATCAAGAACCGCGAAGAGAACAGTCATTCTTCCTCTCGCCCCGCCCACAATTCCCTAACCCAGACTCGAACTGAAATCCCGCGAGTATCAGCTGAGGTGGCCGAAAGGAGGGGGGAACGTTTTTCTTCTGGAGGCGGCCTCCCGGAGGGGAAACGGACCGGAAGTGACGTGAGCTAGTTCCGGTTGGCCGGAGCCCTGCGGCGGGTGAGAGAGTCAGTCGCGAGCCGCTTCCAGGATCCGAGATCCGGAGATCCGGAGAAGCCGGAGTCAGAGCGGGTAGGTAAGCGAGAGCGGGGAATTGGGGACGGACGCCTGAGGCTATCCTCAGAGCTTAGCTTCTTCTGCACTTAGACGGTGCAGATCTAGGGCACCGTGATTTCGACTTAAAGCAGTGCTTTAGAGCGCTGCTGACTCTGTCTCAGTCTGGCAGTAGATTATTTGGGACACCTCCCCGTGGTTGGCCAGCCGTACTGGACTCCCAACCATTCCCTCTCATCGCGGCGAACTTGGAAGCCGTTCTGAGCTTCTGTAGAGTACCCATCTCCTCTTTCTCTCCGGGTGTCTAGGACCTTAGAGTAAACGAGGAAGGTCTTCCCTGCTGATGACCAAGCTGTTTCTCAGCATTTGTCAGTTGGTTTCTTGCCCCCCGCCCCCCGCCAACCACTAGCACATGATTCTATTTTGTATCCATTTCTAAACAAAATTCAGACGTGCAAGTGCCTTCTAAAGCGTTGGTGGCCAAGGGAGTGGGGCCTTCCCTCCGTAGATCTCTTGCAGAGGACCTTCACGTTATTTCCCACTACTTTCATGAAGAATAGCGTTCTCTGCCTTTTCCAAATCCCTGACCCCATGTATTTCTTTACAGTGGAGGTATTTGCAATAAAACATGTAGGTTAGTTTAACCTCTAAACTTTCAGTAAGCCATATGTGACCCTGTGTCACACTGCTTAAGATTATTTGTGACCTCCAGTAAGTTTTGCACTGTTGTCTTTTGTCTTCCTGCAAATTCATGCAAAACTCTCATATAGGCTCTGGCACTGTTTACCTGTCTTGACAACATAGCTCCTTTTCCTAACTTTAATGTCTTTCAATTCTTCTTTGGAGCTTGTCAGAAATTCTGTAGACGGATTGCACTGATCCTTTGGAGAAGTTCGTACAAGTATTTCTAATGTTGTAATGATAGAGAATTTAATGTTCTGCTACTACCTATTAATTGTATTATCATTGGCCCTGATTTTAGTTGTGTATTCTTATTATTATTTACTAGGCAACATTTTATGCATTACAGATTATTTTTTTATTGACCTTTGGAAGAGGTGGTGGTATCCAGACAAATGTGGCCAATTTGTGTAGGTGTGAAATGACTCTACAGTAGAAATCTTTTATATTTTACTTATTTGCCTATATTATTTTAAAACACTGGAGCATTTTTTTCCCCTTTGAGGAATATATCCTACTTGATAATATAGTTTAATTCCTTGATTCACAGTCCAGAATAACCTAGTTTCTGAAATACTTCAGTAAATGATTTAATACCTTTTAGCAATTTAATGCTTTATAGCTAGTTTAATCAATTTGTTGTTTATTTACATATTGTTCTTATTTTTGAGTTAGAAAATTTTTTCACACTTGTCTTTGAAACGAGGCAACAAGATTTTTGAGATGTGGAATTATATAAATTAGATGTTATTATTTTTAACAGCTGGTAAATTTGCTTTTTTACTTTATAACTGCCACACCTGGTCTTATATTCTTTTTGTTCAGTCCAGTTATCCAGGGGCTGATTACCCAAATTTTCTCACTTTCCAACTTCTTCCTGCCTTTGACTTGAATTACTACTTTTTAGGATTGCAAACATCATTAAACTTTAAATCAGAAGACCTAGATTGGAATCTGGGCTCCAACACTTACTGAGTATAGGTTGGCAAGTTTCCTAACTTTCTGAGCTGATCTGAATTGTGTTGATTAAAGTACTGCTCACTTCATAGGATTGTCACAGTGATGAAGGGAGATAGTAAATGTGAAATCACTATGTAAATGAAAATATGGTGATATTGTCATTTTACTCTGAAAGCAGGAAATATATCAGTGCAGAATACTGTTACTTTGCATCATTTCAAAATTTGATGTTTTATATTAAGTGTGTTATTTATCTGAAATTTGTCACACACTTTTCTGAGATGATCTTTGCCCTCCTTTTGAACGCAATAAAAGCTAATCAGGAATAGTTTGAAACTGTAATCCACTGTATTAGTCACCTTGGTTTATAAGTAGGTGACTTCAGAATGAGTTTAGTTTTGCATTTGGGAGTTTAAATTTGATCTTTTTTGGCCATCAGGTATTGTTATTAAGAATTTCCAAGTGCAGAGGAAGTTGAACTTTTGGGCGCTTACATATAGTTAACTAAAGCCTTACTTACTTATATTATTTTACTGAAACCTATTGAAAGCAATATTTAGAATTAGAAGCAACCTCTGTGAACACAGAGTTAGATTCTTCTCATTTAACAGAGGAGAAAATTAGGGCCCAGAAACAATCAGTAATTGGTTTGCCTGAGGTCATATGGCTTAGGTAGTGCCAGAGCCTGAACTGGAAATGAGGTCCCAAGTGTTCTTTCTTTCTGCTAAGGTTGTCTCCAGGCATCTTTATTTGGTTTCACAGTATTTCCTGGTTTGCATGAAAATGGTTTTTTTATGTATCAAAGGGATCTATATGCGTATGTACATTTTTTCCCCTTTTTACCTTATTTTCAGTCTTGTAAATTATAGGAAAACAAAAACTATGCTTGGCAAAATTTGTGGTGGAATGGAATAAGGATAGAAAAAAGTTAGTTCTATTCTTCAGAAGTTATTCTGAGTTCATGCTTCATTACTATCAGGTATCAAGGTGTCTTCTTTCTGGCAAGTGGAAAAGACAGAGGATCTTTGTAACACATGTCTCTACTGAGTGAGTGTCGTTGCTAACGAGTAGGAGGAAGCTATAATAATTTCTTTGCTCCTGATAAATATTTTCCCAAGCTATTTGTAATTTTAATATAATTATTTCATTCTGGGTAAATAGCCACTGTAGAAGAGTTTATTTTTTGTCTTGTTGAGAATCCTTTTGCTTCCATTGATTTCACAAAACTTGTTTAGTCTCTGACTATAATTTAAAGAGTTTGTCAGTATTCCAGAAATAAAAAATCTTTTCAGTAGGTCACCGTGGTGTTGTTCTAGAGGTTCATTAATAAAACCTTGGTCTTTATAGGTTTTCCTGGAAGGACTACATAGATAGTGTTAAGAGCCTAGGCTATGAATTTAGATTGCCTTAGTTCAAATTCCAGGTCTACTACTGTGCAACCCTTGGTCTAGTCTAGTTACTTAACCTCTTATTATCTCAGTTTCCTCCTAGATATTGAAGTTAGTACACACCTTTATTGTTAGGGTTAAGTGAATAGATTTAAGTAAAGCATTTAGAACAGTGCCTGGCATATAGTTAACCATGATTGTTATGTCATCATTATCATGTGGCCTACTGAGCAGTTGCTAAGAACTTTTTCCAGCCCTCTTTCGAAAGCATATCTTTGTGTTCCTGCTTACTTGATTATTGTTTGCTCATTATTAATGAAGTTTCAGTAAATATATATATGGATATATTCACATTTCGTTAATGTTTTACAGCATATGTGGGATTCTTAACCAAATGAGTCGTTCTTGTAGGCCATTATCTCAACCTTTTTGTGTTATTAACAGTTTACATTATATGTGTAAGCCACAACACAGAATTTGAGAATTGAAATTTGGGGGTTTGATATTTAGCAATGGCTTCTAGCACTTACTTTCTTTGCATGAGAAGATTATTTTGCCGTGATATCTATTGTCATATTTATCTGTTCATTCATCCAATCAGTGAACAAACATCTTGTGTCTTAAGCCTTTTACCAGGTTCTGGGAAAAACAGTGGGAAACAAAAACTAATAGATATTTTAGTTAGGAGCCTGACAGAGAGAAAAAAAATAATACAAAAATGAAAGAATAAGCACAGTGTAATAAATGTTATGAAGGAAACAGTCAGGGGTCTGAGAGAGAGTTAA
This sequence comes from Balaenoptera physalus, assembly GCF_965194825.1. NCBI lineage: Eukaryota > Metazoa > Chordata > Mammalia > Artiodactyla > Balaenopteridae > Balaenoptera > Balaenoptera physalus. Next base: position 40,317,345 of record NC_138901.1, read on the forward strand.
TGTGGATATGTGCTTGTTTAAGACTCTAGTATCACACACCTAGAATATACTGACATGAGATAAGATAGGAAACATTCATGGTCCAGGTTATGTAGAGCTTTGCAGGCCATGGAAATGAGTTTGGATTTGATTTTGAGTGTAGTTAGGAAGTCATTCTACAGTTTCAAGTAGGAGAGTAGTATGATTTATAAGTAGTTTACTCTTGCTCATGTGTGAAGGATGAATTGAAGGGGACAAGAGTAGAAATGGAGAGAGACGTTAGGAGTCCATTGAGTAGTCCAAGTGAGATATGAAAATGGCCTGGACCAGAGTGGTGGCAAAAAAGTGGAGAGCAGTGGGTGGATACTACATATATCTGGAATAGGATTGGTCCTGGATTAGATGTGAGGTGTAAGGAATTGAGAAGAGTCAAGGATGGCTGTGCCTCTGGACTCAGTAACTTGGTGGACGGTTGTGCCAAGTAGTGGGAGAGGGAAGGTTTGGGGAGGACCAGGTTTGTTACTGGAAGAGGGCTGTGGAGGGAGAAAAAAGCACGTGTTAAATTTGAGGTGCCTAGGAATCATCTAAGTGCTGCTATTAGGTATTCCAATCTAGAGGTCAGGACGAAAAATACAAATTCAAGCTAGTATTTTAAACCGTGCAGCTAGATAAGTCACTTGAGGGAAACAGGGAAGAGGAGCGGTCCCAGGTCAGGTAAAAGAGAGCTGGCAAAGGAGACTAAGGAGTGTTTAAAGAAAGAATGATGGGGTACACAGAACTCATAAAAGTGGTTCCACCTAGAGAGTACTAGACAGATGAGGGACAGAGGGGAGCAAGATTTTTCATTTTTTTTAAATTTTATATTTTAGAGCATGTGGAAGTCTTTGCTTATTCAGAATTCTCTTAAGAAATGGTCAGGTCTGTCAAATGCCGCTCTCTAGTCTATATGAGGACAGAATAAAGTCCAGTAAGGTTGAATTGGTTGATCTGACTAGCTACTTCTAATCTCATCATTTGAGTCTGGTTCCTTCCAGAAACTTTCAGGTCACCACATTTGAAAAACGTTTAATCAAGCGAATATACAAGATTCTTCTGCTCCTTATAAGTTTTTAAGATCTATTTAGAAGAGATTTTATTTTTTATTTTTTATACATATTTTTCAATTTTTACTTTAAAGTAATTATAGGAAGTTGCAGAGATAGTACAGAGTATGATTGGTAGGTGTATGATAATTGCATGTTTAGTTGTTGGGTTTTTTTTGGGGGGGGGCCCGCGCCACGTGGCATGCGGATGTGGGATCTTAGTTCCCCAACCAGGGATCGAACCTGGGCCCTTGGCAGTGAGAACATGGAGTCCTAACCACTGGACCGCGAGGGAATTCCCTAGAGGAGCTTTTAGTTCTGATTCTTTGGGGCAGAGGAATTTTCTTTAATTTTTTTAAATAATCAGAGAGTATCTATAGTATTTCTATATCTATGAAACCGTAAGTTTTAGAAACTTAAGTGTTTGAATTTATCAGTAACCTTAATAACTATTGGTAAGTGGAACATGCCAGACAGACTCCTGCCTCAAAGTCTTTGCACTTCTTTTTTTTCTTTCCCTACAGTGCCTCTTCCCCATATTTTTCCATGGTCCTTTTCTAATGTCACATTCTCAGAGAAAGCTTCTCTATCCACCCTGTTAAATATTGTGCACAAACACATACATATGCACACATACCAAATTTCTTTATTTTTCATTTGTAGTACTTACTTCTATCTGATGATATGTTTGAATATTTGTCTGTTTATTGCTGTGTCTCTAGCATCTCACACTGTGCCTGGCACATAGTATGTACTCAGTAAATATTTGTTAAATGAGTAAATGAAAAATTTATTTTCACAGCTGTGTAATATTTCATTGTACCTTAATTTATTTATCTGTTTTCCTGACAGTGGACATTTGAGTAGTTTATAGCTTTTGCTATTAAGACCAATGTTGCTAAAAATAATATTGTACATATTGGCTCTTCACATGTGCAAGAGGTTCTTTTGGCTATATACCTAGGCATAGAATTCTAACAAGGGTATGCCAATATTCAGCTTTACAAGTTGTTTCCCAAACTCTGCTATTGTCGTCCTTCCTAATTCTTGCCAAAGAATGCATGTAAAGAGTGATGTAGTGGATTATAGATTCTTCTCATCATCGTATGCATACCCCTCTGCAATATGATTTTACTTCTAGAGTCTCTTATTCCACCCCTTGACTCTGTACTTGACTGTGTGACTTGCTCTGGCCAAAGGGACATCAGCAAGTGTGACACAAGGAGAGACTTGAAAAGCACTTGCACGTTGGGTCCTGTCTTCTCTTACTGCTCTTTTGAACCCAGAGCCCACCATGTGGAAAAAGCCCAGGCTAATGTACTGGGGCATAGAGGACTAGCTGGACCAAAACAAGGCATCACAGCTTAGACCTGCCTAGCTTAAGAGCCAAGCTAGCCCAGAGCAGAACTGCCCAACCTAATTCACAGAATCATGAGAAATACTAAATGATTTTTTTAAGTTGCTAAGTTTTGGAGCTACGTTGTTAAACATAGCAAAAGATAATGGATATACAACACTGTAAATTAACTATACTCCAATAAAAATTTACGAAAAAAAGATAATGGATACAAATGATACCTCATTGTGATCTTGGTTTATATTTTTAGGATGTCAGTGAGGTCAAATAGATCCTCTGCTGTGAAATACCTCTTCCTGTCTTTTGCCTGTTTTAGTTTTGTAGGATTATTTGTCTTTTTCTCAATAATTAAAAATTATTATCTGCCTACTAGTCCTTTTCAGTTATATGTTTCTGTGGTTTGTCTTCTCACTTAAGATATCTTGTGATGAATTTAAATTTTAATTTCAGTGTTGTCCGATTTATCAGTCTTTTTCTTTATGATCAGCTCTTGCGTATGTCTCAAGAAATCCTTTCCTACCCCAAGGCAGAAAGGCATTTATGTTTTCTTCTGAAAGTTTTGCTTCTTGACCTTTAAATCTTCAGCCCATTTGGAATTAAATTTTGTGCGTGGTTCAAAGTAGGGATCCAGGTTTTCTTTTCTTTTATGGATAATCAATTTGAACAGTCTCTCCTTTCCCCACTGATTTATCTATCTTGCCATCTCTGTCATGTAGAGTTCCAAATATACAAGAATCTTTTGAGAAGCCACATTTTCTGTTTCTTGGTCAGTTTGTCTATCGCCATACCTATAAAACACATCTTCATTATTTATTACTCTAACATATGTACAGAGAGATAGATATACTCTGGATATGAGAACTTTGTCGGATACGTGTATTGCAAGTATTTTCTCTCATTCTGTGGCTTACCTTTTTTTTTTTTTTTAACAATGTGTTTCAAAGAGCAAAAGGTTTTAAATTTGTTAAAGTCCAGTTTATACATTTTTTTCTCTTATGGTGCATGCTTTTTAAATCCTAAGAAATATTTGTCTACCCCAAGATCACCAAGATTTTTCCCGTGTTGTTTTTTTTTTTTTTTTTTTTCTGGAAGCTTTATGGTTTTAGTTCTTGCATTTAGATCTATGATCCATTTCAAATCAGGTGTTACATATGAGAGAGGGTCAATGTTCACTTTTTTCATAAGAATATTCAGTTGAAGTAGACATTCCTTTCACCATTAAATTGCCTTGTACTTTTGTTGAAAAGTAATTGACCCTATGTATGTGGGTCTATTTCTGTATTATCTGTTCTGTTCCATTGATCTATATCTATCCTTTTGCCAAAACCACAGTCATGATGACTGTAGCTTTATAGTAAAGCAAGACTTGAAATCAGTTAGTGCAAGTCTTCCACCTCTATTCTTTATCCAAATTGTTTTAGCTATTCTAAATTCTTTGCATTTCCATATAATTTTGAATCCATTTGTCACTTTCAATTTTTAAAAAAGCCTGCTTGAGTTTTGGTTGCGATTGCATTAAAGCTATACATTAGTTTGAGGGAAATTGACATAGTAACAATATTGAGACTTCCAAATGATGAACATGATATGTATTTTCCTATTTATTTAGGCCCTCTGTGATTTCTTTTTAAAATTTTTTTTAGAATAGGTCTTGTATGTATTTTGTCAAACTTACCTCTAAGTCCCTCTAAGTACATGAACTTTGTTTTTTAGACCCACAGAATATTTTTATTGAATTTTTTTCTTTTTAACTGTATATCCTCACCTTAGTATAGGTGAAAATCTAAATATAAATCTCATAAAAACAGTAGTTGAAAACAGAATTATATATATATACACACATATTTATATACCTCAGAGATTGAATTGACAGTAAGCATAATTTTTCCTTAGAACCAAATGGATATATAAATCATATATAAATACCTAAGGATCATCTAAAAATGAGATATTCATGAATATTTCTAGGCCACATGCAGAACAAGTATATACATTGTGACATCAATAAATACTTTCTGAATTAATGAAAACAAAAGATCTCAGGAGGTTTGTGAGTCTTACAACATGTTGTCTTCAATATTTCTTTCGTTGTTTGCTAAGTGGACACTCTAAAAGGCATAGCAATTATTTAGTCTATCCTTGTTCATGTTACCATCACCCCCAAATTACAAAATTAATCTACATTTCTTCTGCTTTCATAGAAATCTATTTAACATTATGTCCTTAGACTTCTGCCAAAAGCCGATGTTGAAATGACCATGCAAGGAATATTTTGGCATCTTTCATAAAACTGCAATTTGGGGACTACATGAACTTTTAAAAAATTTAACTTTCTGTGTATTCCAAGTATATAATAGAGTATTGATTTTGACCTTTAACCTGTGACCTTGCTAAAATTCACTTATTAGTTCTAGTAGTTCTGAGCATTTTTCAATTTTCTTTTATTTTGACCCTAGTTATTTAGAACTGTGTGCATTAACTTCTAATTGTGTACAAATCTTATATTTTTGTTGCTGAAGTTTGACCTAATTTCTGGGTTGAGAATGTGGTCTGTGATGCCCATTGTTTGGAATTGGTTGTGACTTATTTCTTGGCTTAATTATGATAAGTGGCTTATGAAAAAATATGTATTCTCTTAATTGTTAGATGCTGAATTTTATACATATCCCCCCTATATTTTATTTCTTAATTTTATTGTTAAAATCTTCTATCTTATTGAATGTCTTGTTTTTGTTTTTTGTTTGCTTGAAATATCAGTTATGAACAGTTGCTTTGAAATCTCCCGATATAATGTTGGATTTATTCATATATCTGTGTACCTTTATCTATTTTTATGTTGTAAATTTTGATGCTGTATTCTATTAGGTGAATTCAAATTTAGAATTGTTGTATCTTCCTGGTGAGTTGAACCTTTTATCATTGTTCTCTTTCCCTAATAATGACTTTTGTCTTTTGTTTTATTTTCAACCTTTTTTTAAAAATTAATTAATTAATTAATTTATTTATTTATTTTTGGCTGCATTGGGTCTTCGTTGCGCGTGGGCTTTCTCTGGTTGCGGCGAGCGGGGGCTACTCTTCGTTGAGGTGCACGGGCTTCTCACTGCGGTGGCTTCTCTTGTTGCGGAGCACGGGCTCTAGGCTCACAGGCTTCAGTAGTTGCAGCACGCAGGCTCAGTAGTTATGGCTTGTGGGCTCTAGAGCGCAGGCTCAGTAGTTGTGGCTCACGGGCTTAGTTGCTCTGCGGCATGTGGGATCTTCCCAGACCAGGGCTCGAACCCATGTCCCCTGCATTGGCAGGCGGATTCTTAACCACTGCACCACCAGGGAAGTCCTCAACCTTTTTTTATCCTTATTTTAAAAAGGGTGGAATTTTTTTTTTAATTAATTTATTTATTTTTGGCTGTGTTGGGTCTTCGTTTCTGTGAGGGCTTTCTCTAGTTGCGGCAAGCGGGGGCCACTCTTCATCGCGGTGCACGGGCCTCTCACTATCGTGGCCTGTCTTGTTGCAGAGCACAGGCTCCAGACGCGCAGGCTCAGTAGTTGTGGCTCACGGGCCTAGTTGCTCTGCGGCATGTGGGATTTTCCCAGACCAGGGCTCGAGCCTGTGTCCCCTGCATTAGCAGGCAGATTCTCAACCACTGCGCCACCAGGGAAGCCCCAAAAGGGTGGAATTTTTAAAAATATAATTTGCAATCTTTTTCAAGTGATGAGTTTAATCTGTTCATGTTTATTTTGATTATTTACATATTTGGCCTGTTTGGACTTGTTTCTATCAAGTACTGTTTCAATGCTCCCCAACTTGAGAACAGTTTAGCTCTGGTCTTTCTCTTTCTGATTTATATACCTTTGTCCAAATTTCAAAATCTGTTTCGTAAATCATAAATTTTAGAATTATCTGGATTAAATCCTTTATTTTGATGTAAGTAATCTGAAGCATGTACCTTTGTCATTTGAAAATATTCTGTGACTTAACTTTTCATATTAATGACTTGTACAGACCAGTTTATATTCCTCAGGTATTTAGGGGCAATAAAATAGTGAGGTCTATTAAGCAATCTGAATGTAAAATTTTGTCAGAGAAATATACAAACAGTGATAACCTACAAATGAGTCAGTTTGAGTAATGAGAAGCTATGGAGATGAGTGTTCTCTTAATTCTAGTAATGGGGAACATGTGTAAATACTAGGACAAGCTAAGCCTTTAGGACTATTTTTTTGTCTTTTTTTTTTTTTTTCTGTGACTCCAGAATTACTTGGTGAGAATTGAAAATACTATCATCAGACTGTTTTGTATAGTAGAAGAAACGTTGAATTTGGACTTGGGAAAGTGAGGTTGAACTCTTACTTTGCCATTGATATGCTGCTGAGTTGCTATTTGGGGCCCTTTGAGCCCTCAACTTCTCGTTTGTAGAAGGCAAGTGTAAAAATAACAGTTTCCTACAAAGTGTTGTTCGCATCATATTAGCTAATCTATATGCAACCTATAACTCACTATACAGAAGTAGTTGTTATTACAGAAATCCAAAACCCTGGCCTTGGGCTGGGTAGGATTCATAGACTACTAGAAGAGAAAGGAAATTATGGCAGTCTTTTACTCTATGTGCCTGATAATTGGATGAGGAAAGGGAGAATAGGGGTGTGAAATGACATTCCGAAGTTCTCTCAGTTAGCTGAATGTCCCAAATCTAGACTGTCATTCCTTTTACTACCTTAATTCTTTTTTTTTAATTATTTATTTATTTATTTTTGGCTGCGTTGGGTCTTCATTGCTGAGCGCTGGCTTTTCTCTAGTTGTGGAGAGTGGGGCTACTTTTCGTTGCAGTGCGCGGGCTTCTCACTGCGGTGGCTTCTCTTGTTGCAGAGCACGGGCTCTAGGCGTGCGGGCTTCAGTAGTTGTGGCTCACGGGCTCTGGAGTGCAGGCTCAGTAGTTGTGGCGCATGGGCTTAGTTGCTCCGCGGCATGTGGGATCTTCCCGGACCAGGGCTCGAACCCGTGTCCCCCTGCATTGGCAGCCGGATTCTTAACCACTGCGCCACTAGGGAAGCCTACTACCTTAATTCTTGACCTTACTCTTACTCCCCCATCTTTTTGGTAAAAATGTTTTGCTGAAATTGCACTGGTTATGAAAAACTGAATGAATATTTAAGAAGTAGATTGAGGGAAAATGAAAACTGGGATTTTTCAAGTTGTAATTTTACAAGTTATGCATTTTCCCTGCGAAAATAAAATCATGTTTTTATGCATAGGAACGTAAGATATTTTTATATATTGGAAAGTGAGAGATGAAGAAACCTTCCCCAAAACCTATCAGACTCGCAAAAAGGGAGTTCCTAAAGTGTCTTCCAGGTTGTATCTTTTCAAAATTTGGATTTTTACTTAAAATTTTATCTAATTAAAAAAATTAGGGTTTCCCTGGTGGCGCAGTGGTTGAGAGTCTGCCTGCCAATGCAGGGGACACGGGTTCGAGCCCTGGTCCGGGAAGATCCCACATGCCGCGGAGCAACTGGGCCCGTGAGCCACAATTACTGAGCCTGCGCGTCTGGAGCCTGTGCTCCGCAACAAGAGAGGCCGCAATAGTGAGAGGCCTGCGCACCGTGATGAAGAGTGGCCCCCACTTGCCGCAACTAGAGAAAGCCCTCGCACAGAAACGAAGACCCAACATGGCCAAAGATAAATAAAATAAATAAATTAAAATAAAAACAAAAAACACACACAAACTTTAAAAAAAAAAATTAGATCTGGAGCAGTGGCCTTTTTCAACAGTTAGACTATGATGAGTTGAATATACTTTATACTTCACTTAATTAAGTTGAGGGACATTTTAGGCCAGAAAAATATACACTTATAACCTGCTAACCCATTATTAGGAGATTTATGGAGATTTTGAATTCTTTTAATTGTTACCTAACTTGGGATTTTAACTTTTTAATTTCCCAAAGCTTTAGAAAGTTCAGAAAGATTCAAGGAATGTTTTCATATATTCTCATTAAAGTAATGACTTTTCAGAGAACACATTGTTAAACTGTCGCTACCATGTGATAGATACTCTCTGGCTCTCAAAGCCAGATGATCTGATAATCACTTTGATACTGTGCATGGTGTTGGAATTATCTTTGTCTTTATACTCCTGCACAGCAGAAAACTATATCAAAACCTCACTGGTCAAGATATATTACTCTTCGCTTACAGTATTTATTTATTAAGTTTCCAAGAATAAGTTGCAGTTTCTTAACGGTTTTAGGGAAATCTACAGCTATTTTGGAACAGTCTGTGACTGAATGTACTAAATAATCCAACCAAGGACACACACTCTGAAAACAAGAAAGGTTACCGAAAGATATAATATTCTCAAATTGGATATCTTTATATGCCTTGTATGATTGACAAAGCTGAATTGATATTTTTGCAAGAAAGTAGAATCATTCGGATAGATGATTTTCTTTTTTTTTTTTAACATCTTTATTGGAGTATAATTGCTTTACAATGGTGTGTTAGTTTCTGCTTTATAACAAAGTGAATCAGCTATTCGTATACATATATCCCCATATCTCCTTCCACTTGCGTCTCCCACCCACCCTCCCTATCCTGCCCCTCTAGGTGGTCACAAAGCACCAAGCTGATCTCCCTATGCTATGTGGCTGCTTCCTACTAGCTATCTGTTTTATATTTGGTAGTGTATATATGTCCACGCCACTCTCTCACTTCATCCCAGCTTACCCTTCCCCCTCCCCGTGTCCTCAAGTCCATTCTCTACGTCTGCGTCCTTATCCCTGTCCTGCCCCTTGGTTCATCAGAACCCATTTTTTTTTTTTTTTTTTTTTTAGATTCCATACATGATTTTCTTAAAAGGAAGTGTGTTCATTTTATTTTGGAATTCAGTGATGAAGAAAATTAGAATCAGTGGCTTCACTATATTTTCTTTTTCTTTTCATTTTGGTAAATTCTCCATTAACTGTTATATTACTCAGTGAATTGCCATTTTCATGTCATCCTTAAATGTTTTTTTGTGTCGCTTTGGGGAACTCACAGTAATTTAGTCTTACATTGTTTTTGCATTACAAGGGTAGCTAATGTTTAAAATGAATGGAGTATTATAGTCTTAGCACATTGGATATACAGCCTACAAAGAACCTTTGTGAGCTGATTTTAGCAGTATTTTCTGAGCACTTCTGCCGGAAACAAACAAAAAAACCCCACATGTTTTAATATCAACCTTAGATTTTAACTGCTTCAGCTGTATTTAAAATCTGCTAGTTACAGCCTTTTAAAGCATTTCTTGCATCTAGATATATCTTCACAATGAAAATAATTTGATGTTTGAGTTATGCTTCTTTTCTATTTCTGTCTTCTCATCCCATCCACAGACCTATAGAATTTATTTCAACAGTTTCATTCTTAGAAACAAAACTAACTTAGATGCATGCTGTTCAAATTGATATTACAACAGTCTCACTACAAGGCTGCATTGAATGTCAAAATATGTCATGTGCTAGATTCCTTTTTGAGGAGATTTCAGTCTTTTAAACAGGCTAGTAATACTTTGGATTCATTCCCACATCCAGGAATCTGACTGACACCGTTTAATAACAAATTTCCAAAATTCATGCTACCTCATTAAACTGTGAAAAGTGGCTCTCCTTAAAAATGATTATTTCCTCTTGCCCTACCTACATTGGCTAGAGCTTTTTTACCCTGTAATAATTTTTTTAATATAAATTTATTTATTTATTTTTGGCTGCGTTGGGTCTTCCTTGCTGCGCGTGGGCTTTCTCTAGTTGCAGCGAGTGGGGGCTACTCTTCGTTGCAGTGTGCAGACTTCTCACTGCGGTGGCTTCTCTTGTTGCAGAACACGGGCTCTACGCCTGTGGGCTTCAGTAGCTGTGGCACACAGGCTCTAGAGTGCAGGCTCGGTAGTTGTGGCGCATGGGCTTAGTTGCTCCACGGCCTGTGGGATCTTCCTGGACCAGGGATCGCCCCCGGGTCCCCTGCCTTGGCAGGTGGATTCTTAACCACCACGGAAGTCCCTACCCTGTAATAATTTTTAACAGATTGTCCTTTTGGTACTTTTCAAACTGTTTACATTGATGAAAAATAATTTATTTTTGTTATCCAACATAAACTAAGATTTTTCTGTGGATGCTTCTGTAGAAATCTGTTGTGCAGTCTCTTCTGTAGTATAGAAATACGGAAAACAAGTGTCTGTAAGTGAATACTTGGGTAGTATTGACTATGATTATTTTGGAAAATTGAGACATTCATGGAAAGGGTGTGGAGAAGCTAACATTAAGTGCCTGCTATGTGCCAGACTCTGTGCAGGACAATTATATGTAATTGTTTTTTGAAGTAGAGAAAATAAATAGCCGAGAGTCCCCCAAAGCAACACAAAAGACATTTAAGGATGGCATGAAAATAGGAATGGGGATATTTTACAAATAAACTCAAATGCAGAGGCTTAAATTACTTACCCAAGGCTATGCAACTAGTAAGTGATGTTGGTAGGATTCTTTTAGCTCCAGAGAAGTGAAACTACTTTCAGGTGGGAAGGTGAACAGAGTTAGAATAGCGTGGATGCATTCAGTCTTGGAGTGTGGAGTACAGGTGAAATGCTGCTTGCCCTGATTTGGCCCTCAAATAGACATATTGGCAGCTTTGGGGCACCGAATTTATGTTCTCATTTCTGGATGCTGGAAGTCCAAAATTGAGGTGCTAGCTCTCTTCCTGGCTTGTACATGCCTGCCTTCCTGTTGTGTCCTCACATGGCCTTTCCTTGGTGTGCATGCAGAGAGAGTGTCTCTTTTCTCCTCTTACAAGGACACCAGTTCTATCTGACTAGGGCCCCACCCTTAGAACCTCATTTAACCTTAATTACCTGCTTAAAGGCCCCAACAATAAATACAGTCACATTGGGGATTAGGACTTCAGCATATGAATGGGGGAGGGGTACAATTCAGCCCATAACTAGCATATTCTCTCCTTACAGAGTAATTGTGGCATAAGAAATCTATATTTGGTCTTTGTCCCAGTTCCTGGCACAAAGCTCCTAAATCCTTTGTAGTTTTCCAGAGTAATGTGAGTGATAAGAACATCTTTTCTAATGAGGCAACTTTTGTCGGGCCCCTAGTTACCTCCAGGATGGGGACTAGTCACCAAAAAAACCAAAGCGTGATTAGAGGGTTGGAACTTTCAGCCTCAACCCCCAACCTCTGTGTAGGGGAGTCGGGCTAGAAATTGGCAAAAGTTTTTCAAAAATTGTTTTTTATTTTTATTTATTTATTTTAAATTTTATTTATTTTATTTTATTTTATTTTATTTTATTTTATTTTATTTTTTGCAACTCTGGATACTTTATTGTATCAAAGAGGAAATTGAAAACAGTTACATATTATCTAGGAAGTAACATAATGAGATCAATGTATATTCATGTCTATGGGAGGTGGCCAAAGCCAGATTTATGAGAAAACATCTTGAATAACTGAAAAAGAATAAAAATTAAATACTTTACTTAAGAGTATTAAAAGGAAACAATGAAATAAACCTATGGAAAACAGACTTAATAAAGTTAACACTGATATTAACATATTAAGAGGGAAAAAATAGTCAGAAATTATAAGAGCTGGTTCTTTGGAAGGGAAAACCAAAACGGTAGACTAAACTATGCTAGCTGAATAAAGGAAAAAAGGGATGATACAGAAATACAAAATTCGGAATGAGAAAAGTAAATAATCGCAGATATACCTTTGGGTTATCTCCATTTTCAAAATAAATTTGAAAGCCAAAACAAAGTTGCCAGAGAGCTACTTCTTTAAAAATTGCTCCAGGCCCACATTATTTCATGGGTAAATTTTTTCCCACTTTCAAGAGGATCTGCTATTAAAGTTGTTCTAGTTCACACAGAAAGTTTTCCAGTTCTCTTTATGAAGCCACGATAACACTGATAAAATCTCACAAAGATAGCACTAAAAACAGTCACTTTTGAATATTGATGTAAATATAAATTACTATCAGAGTCCCACATTACATTAAAAGTATAAAAAATGACACTGATTTTGTAGAAATGTAGTCAATATTGGGAAATCTGTTAGTAAACAGTAAAGGAATTAAAAAGACACCTCTAATAAAATTCGACATCCATTCTTCTTTTTCTTTTTAACATTATTTTTTTATTCAAACAGAAAGTCACAAAAATTATAATCATCCTCATCAGTTCACTCAATCCCATGTAATTAATTTTTTTTTTCATCTTGATCTTTTGTTAGCACTTTTATGAATTCATCAGTTTTCCATTGGAGTTCTGAAAACGCTTATTCATTCAGTTCAGCAGTATAGTCAGTTACCAGAAACCTGTACTTGTCAGAGTCTTTTCCATGAATTCCTTGAAGATGAAACCCTTTTATAGGAACATTTTTGCAAAAGCATCAGAGTACACCCAGAACTGTCTGTAAATGACAAAAGACTTAAAAATGACCATGGTTAAAGATTAGATGAAAGTTCATAATAATGCAATTGACAAGGAAATTTAGTTATTTCTGAGATATACTTTTTAAAGTAATAATTAGAATTATGACTTATAACATTATACCAGAACATATAAGATTTTTAGGAATTTCATGTAATGTCTGAAACATTTATATTAACATATTTCCATACAAATAACCCAAAGAAAGTTTAGTATTAGTTTTTTGTTTTTTGTTTGTTTTTTTTGATTTTTAAATTTTATTTTATTTATTTTTTTATACAACAGGTTCTTATTAGTCATCAATTTTATACACATCAGTGTATACATGTCAATCCCAATCGCCCAATTCAGCACACCACCATCCCCACCCCACCGCGGTTTTCCCCCTTGGTGTCCATACGTTTGTTCTCTACATCTGTGTCTCAACTTCTGCCCTGCAAACCGGTTCATCTGTACCATTTTTCTAGGTTCCACATACATGTGTTAATATACAATATATCTTTTTCTCTTTCTGACTTACTTCACTCTGTATGACAGTCTCTAGATCCATCCACGTCTCAACAAATGACTCAATTCGTTCCTTTTTATGGCTGAGTAATATTCCATTTTATATATGTACCACATCTTCTTTATCCATTTGTCTGTCGATGGGCATTTAGGTTGCTTCCATGACCTGGCTATTGTAAATAGTGCTGCAGTGAACATTGGGGTGCATGTGTCTTTTTGAATTATGGTTTTCTCTGGGTATATGCCCAGTAGTGGGATTGCTGGATCATATGGTAATTCTATTTTTAGTTTTTTAAGGAACCTGCATACTGTTCTCCATAGTGGCTGTATCAATTTACATTCCCACCAACAGTGCAAGAGGGTTCCCTTTTCTCCACACCCTCTCCAGCATTTGTTGTTTGTAGATTTTCTGATGATTCCCATTCTAACTGGTGAGGTGATACCTCATTATAGTTTTGATTTACATTTCTCTAGTAATTAGTGATATTGAGCAACTTTTCATGTGTTTCTTCGCTATCTGTATGTCTTCTTTGGAGAAATGTCTATTTAGGTCTTCTGCCCATTTTTGGATTGGGTTGCTGTTTCTTTAATATTGAGCTGCATGAGCTGTTTATATGTTTTGGAGATTAAGCCTTTGTCCGTTGATTGTTTGCAAATATTTCCTCCCATTCTGAGGGTTGTCTTTTCGTCTTGTTTATGGTTTCCTTTGCTGTGCAAAAGCTTTGAAGTTTCATTAGGTCCCATTTGTTTATTTTTGTTTTTATTGCCATTACTCTAGGAGGTGGATCAAAAAAGATCTTGCTGTAATTTATGTCAGAGAGTGTTCTTCCTATGTTTTCCTCTAAGAGTTTTGTAGTGTCCAGTCCTACATTTAGGTCTCAAATCCATTTTGAGTTTATTTTTGTGTATGGTGTTAGGGAGTGTTCTAATTTCATTCTTTTACATGTAACTGTCCAGTTTTCCCAGCACCACTTATTGAAGAGACTGTCTTTTCTCCATTGTATATCTTTGCCTCCTTTGTCATAGATTAGTTGACCATAGGTGCGTGGGTTTATCTCTGGGCTTTCTATCTTGTTCCATTGATCTGTGTTGCTGTTTTTGTGCCAGTACCATATTGTCTTGGTTACCGTAGCTTGGTAGTATAGTCTGAAGTCAGGGAGTCTGATTTCTCCAGCTCTGTTTTTTTCCCTCAAGACTGCTTTGGCTATTCGGGGTCTTTTGTGTCTCCATACAAATTTTAAGATGATTTGTTCTAGTTCCGTAGAAAATGCCATTGGTAATTTGATAGGGATTGCATTGAATCTGTAGATTGCTTTGGGTAGTAGAGTCATTTTCACAATGTTGATTCTTCCAATCCAAGAACATGGTATATCTCTCCATCTGTTGGTATCATCTTTAACTTCTTTCATCAGTGTCTTATAGTTTTCTGCATACAGGTCTTTTGTCTCCCTAGGTAGGTTTATTCCTAGGTATTTTATTCTTTTTTTTGCAATGGTAAATGGGAGTGTTTCCTTAATTTCTCTTTCAGATTTTTCATCATTAGTGTATAGGAATGCAAGAGATTTCTGTGCATTAATTTTGTATCCTGCAACTTTACCAAATTCATTGATTAGCTCTAGTAGTTTTCTGATGGCATTCTTAGGATTCTCTATGTATAGTATCATGTCATCTGCCAACAGTGACAGTTTTACTTCTTCTTTTCCAATTTGTATTCCTTTTATTTCTTTTTCTTCTCTGATTGCCATGGCTAGGACTACCAAAACTATGTTGAATGATAGTGGTGAGAGTGGACATCCTTGTCTCGTTCCTGATCTTAGAGGAAATGCTTTCAGTTTTTCACCATTGAGAATGATGTTTGCTGTGGGTTTGTCGTATATGGCCTTTATTATGTTGAGGTAGTTTCCCTCTATGCCCACTTTCTGGAGAGGTTTTATCATAAATGGGTGTTGAATTTTGTCAAAAGCTTTTTCTGCATCTATTGAGATGATTTTATGGGTTTTTTAAAAATATTTATTTATTTATTTTTGGCTGTGTTGGGTCTTCGTTGCTGTGCGAGGGCTTTCTCTAATTGCGGCGAGTGGGGGCCACTCTTCATCGTGGTGCGCAGGCCTCTCACTGTCGCGGCCTCCATTTGTTGCGGAGCACAGGCTCCAGACGCGCAGGCTCAGTAGTTGTGGCTCACGGGCCTAATTGCTCCGCGGCATGTGAGATCTTCCCAGACCAGGGCTCGAACCCGTGTCCCCTGCACTGGTAGGCAGATTCTCAACCACTGCGCCACCAGGGAAGCCCCCATGATTATATGGTTTTTATTCTTAAGTTTGTTAATATGGTGTATCACATTGATTGATTTGCGTATTTTGAAGAATCCTTTCATCCCTGGGATAAATTCCACTTGATCATGGTGTATGAATGATCCTTTCAGTGTGTTGTTGGATTCTGTTTGCTAGTATTTTGTTGAGGATTTTTGCATCTATATTCGTCCATGATATTGGTCTGTAATTTTCTTTTTTTTGTAGTATCTTTGTCTGGTTTTGGTATTGGGGTGATGGTGGCCTCATAGAATGAGTTTGGGAGTGTTCCTTCCTCTGCAATTTTTTGGAAGAGTTTGAGAAGGATGGGTGTTAGCTCTTCTCTAAATGTTTGATAGAATTCACCTGTGAAGCCATCTGGTCCTGGACTTTCATTTGTTGGAAGATTTTTAATCACAGTTTCAATTTCATTACTTGTGATTAGTCTGTTCATATTTTCTGTTTCTTCCTGGTTCAGTCTTGGGAGGCTATACCTTTCTAAGAATTTGTCCATTTCTTCCAGATTGTCCACTTTATTGGCATAGAGTTGCTTGTAGTCGTCTCTTAGGATGCTTTGTATTTCTGCGGTGTCCGGGGTAACTTCTCCTTTTTCATTTCTTATTTTGTTGATTTGAGTCCTCTCCCTCTTTTTCTTGATGAGTCTGGCTAATGGTTTATCAATTTTGTTTATCTTCTCAAAGAACCAGCTTTTACTTTTATTGATCTTTGGTATTGATTTCTTTGTTTGTATTTCATTTATTTCTGCTCTGATCTTTATGATTTCTTTCCTTCTGCTAACTTTGGGTTTTGTTTGTTCTTCTTTCTCTAGTTCCTTTAGGTGTAAGATTAGATTGTTTATTTGAGATTTTTCTTGTTTCTTGAGGTAGGCTTGTATAGCTATAAACTTCCCTGTTAGTACTGCTTTTGCTGCATCCCATAGGTTTTGGATTGTCATGTTTTCATTGTCATTTGTCTCTAGGTATTTTTTGGTTTCCTCTTTGATTTCTTCAGTGATCTCTTAGTTATTTAGTAACGTATTGTTTAGCCTCCATATGTTTGTGTTTTTTTACGTTTTTTTCCCTGTAATTGATTTCTAATCTCATAACGTTGTGGTCAGAAAAGATGCTTGATATGATTTCAATTTTCTTAAATTTACTGAGGCTTGATTTGTGACCCAAGATGTAATCTATCCTGGAGAATGTTCCGTGCTCACTTGAGAAGAAAGTGTAATCTGCTGTCTTTGGATGGAATGTCCTATAAATATCAATTAAATCTATCTGGTCTGTTGTGTCATTTAAAGCTTCTGTTTCCTTATTTATTTTCATTTTGGATGATCTGTCCATTGGTGTAAGTGAGGTGTTAAAGTCCCCCACTATTATTGTGTTGCTGTCAATTTCCTCTTTTATAGCTGTTAGCAGTTGCCTTATGTATTGAGGTGCTCCTATGTTTGGTGCATATATACTTATAATTGTTATATCTTCTTCTTGGATTCATCCCTTGATCATTATGTAGTGTCCTTCCTTGTCTCTTGTAACATTCTTTATTTTAAAGTCTATTTTATCTGATATGAGTATAGCTACTCCAGCTTTCTTTTGATTTCCATTTGCATGGAATATCTTTTTCCATCCCCTCACTTTGTCTGTATGTGTCCCTAGGTCTAAAGTGGGTCTCTTGTAGACAGCATATATATGGGTCTTGTTTTTGTATCCATTCAGCAAGCCTTTGTCTTTCGGTTGGAGCATTTAATCCATTCACGTTTAAGGTAATTATCAATATGTATGTTCCTATGACCATTTTCTTAATTGTTTTGGGTTTGTTTTTGTAGGTCCTTTTCTTCTCTTCTGTTTCCCACTTAGAGAAGTTCTTTTAGCATTTGTTGTAGAGCTGGTTTGGTGGTGCTGAATTCTGTTAGCTTTTGCTTGTCTGTAAAGCTTTTGATTTCTCCATTGAATCTGAATGAGATCCTTGCCGGGTAGAGTAATCTTGATTGTAGATTCTTCCCTTTCATCACTTTAAGTATATCATGCCACTCCCTTCTGGCTTGTAGAGTTTCTGCTGAGAAATCAGCTGTTAACCTTATGGGAATTCCCTTGTATGTTATTTTTTGTTTTTCCCTTGCTGCTTTCAATAATTTTTCTTTGTCTTTAATTTTTGCCAATTTGATTACTATGTGTCTCAGTGTGTTTCTCCTTGGGTTTATCCTGTATGAGACTCACTGTACTACCTGGACTTGGGTGGGTGGCTATTTCCCTTCCCATGTTAGGGAAATTTTCGACTATAATCTCTTCAAATATTTTCTCTGGTCCTTTCTCTCTCTCTTCTTCTTCTAGGACCCCTATAATGCAAATGTTGTTGCGTTTAATGTCGTCCCAGAGGTCTCTTAGGCTATTTTCATTTCTTTTCATTCTTTTTTCTTTATTCTGTTCCGCAGCAGTAAATTCCACCATTCTGTCTTCCAGGTCACTTATTTGTTCTTCTGCCTCAGTTATTCTGCTATTGATTCCTTCTAGTGTAGTTCTCATTTCAGTTATTGTATTGTTCATCTCTGTTTGTTTGTTCTTTAATTCTTCTAGGTCTTTGTTAAACATTTCTTGCATCTTCTTGATCTTTGCCTCCATTCTTTTTTTTTTTAAGAGTTATTATTATGTGCTATTTTTTTTTAAATTTATTTATTTAATTTTGGCTGTGTTGGGTCTTCGCTTCTGTGTGAGGGCCCTCTCTAGCTGCGGCAAGTGGAGGCCACTCCTCATCGCGGTGCGTGGGCCTCTCACTATCGCGACCTCTCTTGTTGTGGAGCACAGGCTCCAGACACGCAGGCCCAGCAGTTGTGGCTCACGGGCCTAGCTGCTCCGCGGCACGCAGGATCCTCCCAGACCAGGGCTCGAACCCGCATCCCCTGCATTGGCAGGCAGACCCTCAACCACTGCGCCACCAGGGAAGCCCGCCTCCATTCTTTTTCCGAGGTCCTGGATCATCTTCACTATCATTATTCTGAATTCTTTTTCTGGAAGGTTGCCTATCTCCACTTCATTTAGTTGTTTTTCTGGGGGTTTATCTTGTTCCTTCATCTGGTACATAGCCCTCTGCCTTTTCTTCTTGTCCATCTTTCTGTGAATGTGGTTTTTGTTCCGCAGGCTGCAGAATTGTAGTTCTTCTTGCTTCTGCTGTCTGCTCTCTGGTGGATGAGGCTATCTAAGAGGCTTGTGGAAGTTTCCTGATGGGAGCGACTGGTGGTGGGTAGAGCTGACTGTTGCTCTGGTGGGCTGAGCTCAGTAAAACTTTAATCCGATTGACTGTTGATGGGTGGGGCTGGGATCCCTCCCTGTTGGTTGTTTGGCCTGAGGCAACCCAACACTGGAGCCTACTTGGGCTCTTTGGTGGAGCTAATGGCAGACTCTGGGAGGGCTCATGCCAAGGAGTACTTCCCAGAACTTCTGCTGCCAGTGTCCTTGTCCCCACGGTGAACCACAGCCACCCCCCGCCTCTGCAGGAGACCCTCCAACACTAGCAGGTAGGTCTGGTTCAGTCTCCCCCGGGGTCACTGCTCCTTCCCCTGGGTCCCGATGCACACAGTACTTTGTGTGTGCCCTCCAAGAGTGGGGTCTCTGTTTCCCCCAGTCCTGTCGAAGTCCTGCAGTCAATTCCCACTAGGCTTCAAAGTCTGATTCTCTAGGAATTCCTCCTCCTGTTGCCGGACCCCCAGGTTGGGAAGCCTGAGGTGGGGCTCAGAACCTTCACTCCAGTGGGTGGACTTCTGTGGTATACATGTTCTCCAGTCTGTGAGTCACCCACCCAGCAGTTATGTGATTTGATTTTACTGTGATTGTGCCCTTCCTACTGTCTCATTGTGGCTTCTCCTTTGTCTTTGGATGTGGGGTATCTTTTTGGTGAGTTCTAGTGTCTTCCTGTCGATGATTGTCCAGCAGCTAGTTGTGATTTTGGTGTTCTCGCAAGAGGGAGTGAGAGCACGTCCTTCTACTCCACCATCTTGGTTCCTCCTCTATTTTATTTTTATTTTTATTTTTATTTTTGGCTGTGTTGGGACTTCGTTGCTGCACGTGGGCTTTCTCTAGTTGCAGTGAGCGGGGGCTACTCTTTGTTGCGGTGCTCGGGCTTCTCATTGTGGTGGCTTCTCTTGTTGCAGAGCACAGGCTCTAGGCGCATGGGCTTCAGTAGTTGTGGCACATGGGCTCAGTAGTTGTGGCTCATGGGCTCTAGAGTGCAGGCTCAGTAGTTGTGGCTCATGGGCTTTGTTGCTCCACGGCATGTGGGATCTTCCCCGACCAGGGATCGAACCCATGTCCCCTGCATTGGCAGGCAGATTCTTAACCACTGCAGGGAAGCCCCCCAAAATTGTTTTTTAAACTGTGAATTTATTTTGTTTGTAAAGAAGTAGACGGATTAAAAGAAAATAACTTAGTCTCCTATGCTATTTCTCACAAAACAAAATTCCAGACTATGTTTTTTTCTGGAGAATTTTTTGAGTAGGAAATGTCTGTAGACTGTTTTCTTTTTTAGCATATTGTGTAAGAACACATTATTTGCTCAAATAAAAATTCCTGTTGAAATGTCTTTAAAAACATCTTTGAATAATTGCATAATACCATTGTTATTAAGTAAGAACTTAAATGGACCCAAGTTGTTTTGGACAAAACTCTTTCTGTCTCTTAAAGATGATACTATGGGAAGGAGTAAAACTGGGGAAATGAGCTCAATTATCAGTGTTTTGCAGGGGAAAGGTTTTAGAGTGTTTTCTTCATAACACATAAGCTCTTTTGTGCCTTCTTATATCTTTTCATCACAAATTAATTAAATGTTATTTATTGTGATGTAGGTGAAGGGCTGTTCATCTCTAAAATGAATTGCCTATAGAATTTGGCTGAATATGAGTTCGCACAGTTTTAAGTATTTACAGAACTTAAGTATGGCTTCAAGTTGAATGATTGGAAGATGGAAAATCTTTAACTCCTTTATTATATGGTCCATTTCAAATATGTTCTATTAATTTTATTAATAAAACCAGAAAGCATGATTTGTGGAATAGATTTACATTTTGTGAACTTATTGTGGTGATGCTTTGATCTTATAGATTTTCACAATTTATCTTCATCTTTCTTTTTTTGTAATTGCTTGTCTTTTGAAAACATCTTCACAGAACGCTGACTTAAATTTGCAGAATCAAATTTCAGCGTCTAGTACTACTCTGAATGTATTGCCCTCTGAGCTCCCATACTTTTTCCTGTACTTTCTTTCTCCTTATCATCATTATAAACCAGTATATATTGAGTTCATATAAAAGGTGGGACAATATACTAGTATTTTATGTACATTACGTTATTTAATCCTCAGAGTAACCCTTGGTGTGTCGTGTTATCTCTATTTTACAAATTAAAGAAACTGATACTTAGAGAGATTTAGAAACTTCCCAAAGCTCAAAATATATACTTGTGAAGTTTGGGTTTGAATCCAATTCTAAAACCTGTTTTCTTCCCACTAAGTTATTTGCTGTATATCTGTTTCATTGTTTTATATTATAATTGAAGTCTTGTGCTCATCTGGCTTCCCTACCAGATTATGACCTGCTGGAGGAGAAAGATCTTGTCTTATTCACATT
Source organism: Balaenoptera physalus (assembly GCF_965194825.1). Lineage (NCBI taxonomy): Eukaryota > Metazoa > Chordata > Mammalia > Artiodactyla > Balaenopteridae > Balaenoptera > Balaenoptera physalus. The sequence goes on from NC_138901.1 coordinate 40,338,629, forward strand.
TATATCTTCAGTGCCCATTACTGACCCCAGAACTTTTATAATGAGTGTTGAATGAAAGACACTGACATCACTGATATGGTAGCAGTGAGGCATGTGCTATGAAGTAGTTTCTCTAGTATAGACAGTTTCTAGGTTTACTGTGTCAGATGCCTCCTACCCTTTCCATGTATTGCCATTTATAGTTATACACACCCTTGCATGCCCAAACACACACTCTTTCATCCTCATTAATCCTGTGAAAGTGAGAATTTTTGTCCTCCTTTTGTAGATCCAGAGAATCAAGATCTAGAAAAAATGAGACTTGCTTAAGGTCACACAACTAGTTAGTGGCAAATCTGGTATGCAAATCCAGATTTTAGACTTACAATCATCTGCTCCAGGCTATCCATCTGTGCTAATGGAAACCTATACTTTATTTCCTAATATGTTTGTTTATTGAGAAATGAAGGCAACAAAACAAAGGTGTCCACAAATGGATTGTGTCTAAACGAAGAGACCTTCTGTTGGAGTGATGAATGTATGCTCTTTGTTCTGTCTTTATAGTCTTTCACTTATTTTCCTTTATGAGGCCTAAATTATGGTTAGAATTTTAGTCAAGGGATAAAATAGCTCCAGCTAACAAACCATAGGAAGATTGAAACCATGACCATGTCATATTCTAATCAGCTGAGTATAAGAGTAGCAGGACTCATGGCACATGCAGAGGACTCAGCATTGAGACTTTGAAGTGATATGCTTTTTGAGTAGAAAGATTTGCTTTACCAGCACCTGAAAGAATGATACCTGCACAGGTAATCTGGTGTTTTCGTGTAGAATAATTATGTCAGTACAATTTATGTGTTGTAATACAGGGATTTAAATTAAAAATTTATACCTATACCTGTAGTATGAATCATGCTATAAAGAGTACATTTAACTTATCTTAAACTTTTTAAATTTTCACCTTCTGTGCCCATATCTTTTTTTTCAGTAGAATTGTTTCCTAAATAAAATTGATCTTGGATCTGTGTGGCAACATTTTTGACATGTTTGATAATATAATTGTTTTTTTAAAGTAATGCTAAAAGGACTGCAAGATTGGTAAAATTTGTGTAGATAGTATGTATGATATTCAATTTTGAATTAGAAAGACTTTAGACCTTATAGGTTATCCGTACTTGAAGATGCTAGTATTTTATATCCTTCTGTGGACAAATTGCCTCCAAATTTTAATCTGGAAAATCACTGGGATAACTGTTTGGAAAAGGATTACAACAACATGGCTTTTATATTTTTAATACTTCTACTACAGTTTCTATACAAATTATTAAATCTTGATTATAAAAGAGAAAATTAAGGTATAAACACATTATTGAGATGGCACGTGGGGATTACTCCCATGTTGTTTCTGTATTCAGTTTCATTCAGCCACAGATGCAAAGCAGAAGTATGTAACATATCACTGGATTTTATTTTGTTTTATTAGCTCCTCAAGAGTTATTGATCTATGAAATGGCAGAGAATGGAAAAAATTGTGACCAGAGACGTGTAGCAATGAACAAGGAACAATATAATGGAAACTTCACAGGTGAAGTATGGTGGTTTGGAGGGAGAAGATCTACGGGTTTAAATGATATCTTTTTCATTGGAATAAAATAGAAATATATTATATCTAATATTTATTATCTTTTGTTAACAAAATAATATCTTATATAATAATATAGGATACATAAAATTCTTATAAATCTTGTAAAAGATTGATTATCTTTTGTTTCATCTTCATAGTAAATTAAATTACGGGTATATAAGGGCCTATGAGGTGATTTTTCACAGTGATAGCAGAAGCAGCCTGGCCGTAGTCACATCAGCAGTGTTCTAGGTACAAGATTATTATTTTTTAATCTTGTGGTGTGGTAAATATTTATTTGGCTTTGTTTGGCACTCAGTTTTATCATGCTATTTTGTAACTTTAGAAGTAGATTATAAATTTACTTATTATGCTAATCCTAATTTTATAATTATCCAAAAAGTCAGAATGTGATTATTGTGGATTTATTTTTAAATTTTAGTTTGAAACAAATAAATTTATATTTTAACCAAACTAGGAATTTGTAGTAAATTTCACTATATTTGACTCTTATTCACACATTTACCCTGAAAATTACAGCTATTACTTATATAGATGATTTAAGTAGGAACTTTCCTTTTTGTGTTTAAAAGAAAATGAAAGGTTTTCCTTTTCTGTTAATTATAATGGTTTTCTTTTTAACTTCTAAATCGTTTGGCATCTCAAACACATTGCAAATAATACTTCAGCATGGTAATATTATATCATAGAAATGTTCTTCTATTAGAAGAATTGCAAGCTATCTGAAGTAGTAGTTTCCATTTGTTTGTTTTGATCACTGCATTGCCTTGCAGAACGTATTTTGCAGCACTTACTGACTTTTGGGTTACTTTGGTTGTCAATAAATTTTGCATCGTTTCACCAGGAGTTTCAGGATTCGGAAATAGACATTGCATATATCATAGTCTCATCCTATTAGGAGCTTTTGCATGTTATTTTTTCTTTCCTTTCTTTCAACAAGCACATACATTTATGTATTCTTCCACTACTGCCCACCCCTTTGGAATTTAAAATTAATGTTAGAATGACACACTTTCTATTCTGTACCATGGTGTGTGTTGTTTGGGGTTTTTTACTTAATATTTCATAGAGATTGTACATGAAGAACTTATTCTTTGTTATGGCTGCTTAGTATTCCATTGTACAAATCTATCATATTTTAATAGCTCCTCTGTCCTCTGTTGGTAACATTTGTTTATAATATTTTGCTAGAACCAATAACACTGTATTGAATAAACTCATACAAAAGTCATTTCTCCTTACAGCTAATCATTCTTAGAAATGGAATTATTAGGTGACAGGGTATATGCATTTATAATTTCGAGAGATGATGCTGAGAGAGTTACTATTATTACCAATAATAACTAACCTTAATTGCACATATACATACATGTATTAATTCATTTAATCTTTACAAGACACTAAAAAGTAAGTACTATTTTTATCTTCATTTTAGAGAAGAGAAAACTGAGGCATAGAAAGGTTAATTACCTTACCCAAGATCACATGACTAGTAGATGGCAGTGCCAGGATTTGGAACCAAGTAGTTTGCCTTCACGTTTTGAGCTCTAAACCACTTTGTTCTATGATATGGTGCTAAATTGCCCTTCATAGAAAGTGGGCTAATTTAGCATTCCAGTAATGTATAAGAAAAGAAACTTGTGTCCTGACAATAAAATACTTCCAAAAATAATGGTAAGAGTAGAACAGCAGGACATAGCCTAGACTTGTCACAATGTGAACCAGATTGTTTGTTTTTTGAGGTTTATATACAGTCCTTCAAATGTGGGATGGGAAGGTAGGTGAATTTTGAAAGTGACTGGAAAAAGTGAACATCCTGTTTTAACTTCTACACTGTTTTTCAGATCCCTCTTCAGTGAATGAAAAGAAGAGGAGGGATCGGGAAGAAAGGCAGAATATTGTCCTGTGGAGACAGCCACTCGTTACCTTGCAGTATTTTTCTCTGGAAATCCTAGTAATCTTGAAGGAATGGACCTCAAGGTAAAGAGTCTTCCGTTTCCTTTTATATAAACTGTATTTACTAATTTTAGAAATCTTCAACAGTCTCCCTGCCACCTGCTCTATCAAAATGGATTAATTAAATTTAGAATGTTATAGGAACATACTTGTTTTCCTTTTTATGTGTAGTTTGAAGAAAAATAGATTAGGGAAACTTGTTGCTATTTGTTCACTGGATTGTTACAGTTGACCATTGTCTCATGTTGAATCTTTTATGCAGAGGAGAGCAATGAAAATGAGAAGTTTTTTCTTCTGGCTTTACCTTCGGGAGAAATCAGGCCTGTGTACATTAGATACACTGATTCTTTAGTAGGTCAAGGTTCAGGATACGTGGCACTACTGATAGTTTGAGCCAATAAAAAAGGACTCTGCCATGGAAATTGTGTTCTATCTTTAAATTTAGTACCTGTAAGCCCTGTTTCTGATATCATAAAGAGCAAGTTGAACTTTTACTTGCCTTAATCATTTTCTGGTTTACTTTTCCAAGTTATCTGTAATAATATCTTACCTTTTTATGTACTTACAGTTTATAAAGCATTTTGTAACACTTTTTAGTTCATTTGATCCTTATAGCAATTCCATGAAGAAGGTAAAATAAGTATATGATCATCATGATTTTAAAAACAAGAAACAGAATCAGATTGGTTGAGTGTCTTACTCAAAGTACAGTACTTAAGGGACTCTGATCCAAGTCCTCTGACTAACGGCCAATGCCCTTTCCATTATATCATAATGCCTGTCCCAATTAGAAGTTGGGGTGTATATAAAAGATTAGTTTGGGGTATGGGAAAGGCTATGATGTAATTTCTTGTTCTTTTTTTTTTTTATAAAGTTGTTTATGTTTGTTTATTTATTTATTTATTTATGGCTGCATTGGGTCCTCGTTGATGTGCAGGCTTTCTTTAGTTGCGGCGAGCGGCAGCCACTCTTCACTGCCGTGCGCGGGCCTCTCATCGTGGTGGCTTCTCTTGTTGCGGAGCACGGGCTCTAGGCGCGGGGGCTTCAGTAGTTGTGGCGCACGGGCTTAGTTGCTCCACGGCATGTGGGATCCTTCTGAACCAGGGCTCGAACCCGTGTTCCCCGCACTGGCAGGCGGATTCTTAACCACTGCGCCACCAGGGAAGCCCCTACAATGGGGTTTCTAATAAGAAATTAGATTCTATACCCAAGTATCTGGTCTTGACCCCCTTCTGCACCCCAAGAGACCATAGTGTTTAAGAAAAAAAGAGCTCAATCCAGCAAGAACAACTTCTAAAGCTGAGCTAAGTAACCTAATTGCTTCAATAAGAAATGTTTTGAGAGTGATGACTCCTGAAAATGAGACTGTGACATATTTCATTTTTTTTTAATTTGTTTTTAAGATTATGGCATCGTCAAAGCGTTGTGATGTCTTTTTTACTGCTGCTTGCTGTGCTTATAGCTACGTATTATGTTGAAGGAGCACATCAACAGGTAAGAGGTTCAGCACCTCTGTTTCTATTCTTGTACCTTCCCTAATCCCAAACAGTTTCAAAATGGAGCTTTTGTGGATTTCATTGATTTTTTTTTTCTTTTTAATTTATCTCATAACTGGTATCTTAATGTCTTACTTTTAAGGCCAAATATTAAAAATATTCTTGTGGTAGTTCATGGCTGCTCAGCATTTATATTGGGTATATATCATTCCTTTTTACCTTTAAGGATTTAAATGTAACTTTCCTAACAGTGTTTAGTCAAAGCAGCATGAATCCTTTAATCACTACCAAAGTCTTCATATTTTTTATAACACACTCCTGTGATCCATCCAAGCTGATATACTCATCCTAGATTGAAGGTTAGGTTTTATATGTACAAAGTGGGGGGAAGTTCACTTGCCTGTCATCTGTACAGCATAAATGAAAGGAAAATAGGACATTTTGTTAATAACTTTTGATAAAATTGCAAAACGTTAATGTATTCTATTAGGAAATAGTTCTAAAATGGTATCATTTCATATTTTAGAGCAGTTTACCTCTAAATGCATCAAAATGCTGATAGTGATTATCTCTGAGGGGGTAGAGATTATGGGTAATTGTTTTTTACTTTACGCTTTTATGTATTTCTAGTTGTCTGTAATAAACATATATTGCCTGTAAAATTAGAAAACAACAAATGGCATTAAAAATGGGGAGGAGCAGCACTTTACCTCTAATCAGAGAAGTTTTTATACTTATAAATGCAGTAGTTGTGGCTCACGGGCTTAGTTGCTCCACGGCAAGTGGGATCGTCCCGGACCAGGGCTCGAACCTGTGTCCCCTGCATTGGCAGGCGGATTCTTAACCACTGCGCCATCAGGGAAGTCCCTATCATGCTTTCTTAAACAAAATTTTTATAACTTTTAAGTATCTTTAAATTTTTTATTCTCATAGTTATCAATAATTTGCATTTTTTGTATAAATGTCATTGTAATAATAGGACTTTTAGAATGTAGAAATGAGCTTTATTACAGTTACATGATTTTTTTTGCCATCTCTGTGACCACATATTAGAGGAATTTGGACTCTTCAAGGAGCTTTTAATCTTAATACTTTCTTCCTATTGGAAACTTAGTTGGTTTTTTTATTTTTATTATAGTTGATAAATACCACATTTCTGCTTAAGAATTCTGATTTTGTTTTCACCTCATCCCTTTTGTTTTTCAGTATGTGCAACGTATAGAGAAACAGTTTCTTTTGTATGCCTACTGGATAGGCTTAGGAATTTTGTCTTCTGTTGGGCTTGGAACAGGGCTGCATACCTTTCTGCTTTATCTGGTAAGAATAATTTTAATAAGCAAGATTGAAAGAGATTATGTTTTAATTGGTGCTTTTACTTCAGAAGTTAAAATTCTAGAATTTTTACTTAATTACCTTCGTGTTTTATATGTATTCTAATTCTCAAGTCAGTGATTTGGAATTCCGTTTTGTTTTTCCTTTTGGGTTGAGAATTTAAAAAGAGAAGGGAGGAAGAACCCTTAGGCAAATGAGATTGTTTACTTATATTAATTCAGCCAGGAAATGTTTTTTCCTTCCAGATTTTGGAATAATGGTTCTCTTGCTTATGCAGTTGTCTTTGTAATAGTTGAAGTTATTTAATTGTACAGAATTCCATGTAAGACTTAGAATTAATTTGGTCAGTTATTTTCTCTGTTAATCTGCAAATGAGAAATGGTATCTTCCCTCACGTCCTCAAACACCATGTACATACTGGATAGTTATTTTGGTAATCTTATTGAGTGCAGTTAATGAAGTATTACATGCGTACAACTAATGCTTTCTTAAACTCTTTTAAATCAAAGTATAAAATGTACCCCTCCTAAAAAATATTTTTTTTTACTTAGTTGAAATGAGAGAGATACTCTTAAAAATATTCTTGTGGTAGTTCATGGCTGCTCAGCATTTATATTGGGTATGTGACACTGTAAAGGAGAATGCATAACATTCTCCATTACAGTGCATAATAAATTTTGGCTTTGTCCAGAATGTCATATAGTTGGGATTATGCAGTATGTGTCTTTTTCTGCCTGGCTTCTTTCACTTAGCAATATGGTTTTAAAGTTCCTGTGTGTCTTCATGGCTTGATACCTCATTTCTTTTTATTGCTGAATAATATTCCATTTTCTGGATGTACCATCACAGTTTGTTTATCCATTCACTTATTGAAGGATATCATTGTTGTTTCCAAGTTACGGCAATTAGGAATAAAGATGCTGTAAACATTCATGTGCAAGTTTTGAGGGGCATATAAGAATTCACCTCATTTGGGTAAATACCTAGGGGCATGATTTGTGGATCGTGTATGTTAATTGGTGATATATAGGAAAGCAATTGACTTTTGTGTATTTGCCTTGTATTCCGTAACCTTGCTGTAATCACTTAATAGTTTCAGGACTTTGTTGTCGATTCTTTAGGATTTTCTATATAGGTAATCATGTTGTCTGCAAATACAGTTTTACTTCTTCTCAGTCTGTATACCCGTTCATTTTTTTTTTCCCCCTGTCATATTGCATTAGCTAGGTCTTCCAGTCTGATGTTGAATTGGAGTGGTGAGAGGGACATCCTCCCTTGTTCCCAACCTTAATGGGGAAGCCTTTAGTTTCTGCCACTCCAACCACTCTCTTGAAATATTAAAGGTTTATGCCACCTTTTGCCTTCATTCTGCTTAGTTTCTCTGCATATTCTTTTTTTTAGTAAATACCTCTTCCTCTCCATACTTCTTGCTACCTCCATGGAAGCCTGTGTCCTCAGAAGGATTAGCATTAACTGACCATTTTCAATTCTGATTAAGTATCATGTTAGCTGTAGGTTTTTGTAGATGTTCTTTATCAAGTTGATAAAGCTCTTCTATTCCTAGTTTGCTGCGAGTTGTGTTTGTTTTCGGGGTTTTTTTTTTGAGAGCTTTTATCATGAATGAGTGTTGATTTTGTCAAAAGAACAGTTTTTTAGACAATAGTGATCAAAAATGGATAAAAGGCCAACATAGCAAGCAAATTCAGTATGTAAAGGCTTGAAGAGCAATATGTTAATGTTAAAAAGAAATATAAAGAGATACCCAGCATATGCCATTTCCATTTGAGCAGATTATCTTTAGTTCTTAGATCTGTTAGTTCTTGGACACAGGATTCCTTCCAGGATTCCCTAGATATAACAGGGAAAATGAAGGAAAACAAGCATTTGCAAAAAATAATTTTCAGGGAAGTCAAGCAAAAGGAAGATAAAAGATGTCACTGGTTTTTGTTTATTTTCAATCACCTGGTTGGGATGGAAGTCAGATTACAAGAAGTTAACTATAGCTACTACTACTACTACTACTGAAAATGGCAAACATTGTCATCATCATTGTCATCAGAGTAATATTAGTTGAGATCAGTTTTTTTTTTTTAATAAATTTATTTATTTTTGGCTGCGTTGGGTCTTCGTTGCTGTGCACGGGCTTTCTCTAGTTGCGGCGAGTGAGGGCTACTCTTTGTTGCGGTGAGCAGGCTTCTCATTGCAGTGGCTTCTCTTGTTGTGGAGCATGGGCTCTAGGTGTGCGGACTTTAGTAGCTGTGGCATGCGGGCTCAGTAGTTGTGGCTTGCGGGCCCTAGAGCACAGGTTCAATAGTTGTGGCACACGGGCTTAGTTGTTCCATGGCATGTGGGATCTTCCTGGACCAGGGATCGAACCTGTGTCCCCTGCATTGGCAGGCAGATTCTTAACCACTGCACCGCCAAGGAAGTCCCAGTTTATTATTTTTTATCTATATTTGGTATTCATTTTTGTGGGGAGTTGTTGCATCCCCATCCTGTTGAACTCCAGCCATATGATTTGCTTTGACATGTGAGCATAAGTGATAGGTGTTGCTTCCTGGCAGATGCTTCACGGTTTGTCATACTGTCTTTCACCTGGAGCCTGAGTCTCTGACTGTGATGAACAGATTCCCTTTGCTAGCCTCTGATGGATATGTAGAGTAAGGGAGAAATAAACTTTGTTGTCTTAAGCTACTGAGGTTTTTGGGCTGTTTGTTGTTATAACCTATCCTGACTGATAGACTAGCTAACATTTATTGAATGTTTTCCACATGCTAGGCTTTTTGCTCAGCACTTTTTATGAATTATCTCATGTAGTCCTCCCAAGAGCCACGGTAGTCAATAACCAATAGTGTAGCAAATGTATAGTAAAAAAATTTCATGAGTAAGTATAGACTGTGCATTTGTGAACTTTGGCAATTATGGAGAAAAATAGCCAGGAAACCGAAGGCAAAGCAGAATCAAATAAAGGTTTAAGAATTTGATCTCTGTTATTATTTAAGAAGCTATTCAAAATAATCTCTGGTTAGATTTTTAAAACGTAACATTTTCTTGGTGATGGTTGACACAATTTTATGCTTATAGATCACCATTCCTGTTGTTTTATATTTGTCAAATGTGATTGTATCTGGAAAGTCCTAATTACACCTCCTTTCATTTATGAGCCCTTACATAATCACTTAGGGAGATGTGACGTTAACATTCTCATGTCATACATTTTTGTGCTGATGAAATAGGCACTCTTTCCATATACCCATATAATTCCTCAGTCAAGAAAGCAATTAACTATATTAGGAGAGAAGTCTGGTCAGAAAAATGATCCTTCTTTTGACAATAATTTACAGCAAAACAGGTGAAAAAGAAACTGAGTTTAACAAAGGGAAAAGATTTAATTCATTCTTGATCATGGTTCGCTTTACTGGAAATTATGGCTTTAAAGTGAAATAGGAAAATTTTTCCTGCATAGACAGACTTTCTCAATTACCTTCTTCCCAGCATGGAAGTTAACCTCTTTTGGAAGTAATCATTTAGTTAATTTTAACTCATTGGGCAACTAAATGGTGATCTACAAATGTTACTATATTTCCTAAAATATTATATACCTATATATCTGCCTTTAAAATGGAAAAGTTATCTTGACTTTTAAGTTTATCAATCAACAATTTCATTTATATTTTTAGATATAATTGAAAGGTTTTAACTTAATTCAGATGTCCTGAAAATTGTCATCACTTCTTTAAACACTAGATGTAAAAATAGTTGTTTGATTAAATTTAAAAATTAAATTTAGTGAAAATCAACAGGGAAAAATGACTACTATCAAATTTTGTAAATTGATTTGGGAACAGTAGAAATCTAGTAGTTTGCCAAGAACAGATATGTAGCCACAAAGGAAGAGTTAGATATTGTTTATGCAGGAATAGTGATTGCTAACCAGAGAGGAAGAGATGAAGGGAGAAGTGAATGGATTCCTTCTCAAGGCTGAAGGGGAGTTGGTTGGGCCTCTAGGTTAGTTGGTTTGTTCCATTAATTCTAACAGTCAACACATGGGCTTCAGGAGGTCTGTTACTTCCCTGAACACTATACTTGTTATGTGTCTTCGCAAATATATGCATCTTTCTGGCAGAAAGGACCTATAGTATTAGATTCTCCAGATTCTGTAACCCATAAAATGTTAAGAACCACTCTTATAGGACTTTTTTTTCTAACGATGGCTATATTAGTTTGCCACTAGGTGGCATTGCTAATACAACCAATATACTATACTATATTTGCAGGTTCTATTCTGGATAAATAGGAAACCCTCAAATAAATTAGAGGCATATTCTATTATTTATCTGTATTTATGACTACATAATGCCAGTTAATGCATGTGAATGAAAATAAGTTTTCTTAATAGTTTTGCACATTCATTAATTAGTTTCACAGTTATTAGACTTTCCATTGTGATATATATTTACATGCAGGACATACTCCCATGGCATGCGTAGTTTCAGATGTAATGCCATCATTCTATCTTTTTCTTTAATATTTAAGAATATGCAATTGATGGAGGGTGATTTTGTTATGGGACTAAAATCTTTTATTCCTATGGGAGATACTTAATAGGGCATATTCAGAGCTGGATTTGAATGCATAGTCAAATATTACTAACTCTGTGATATTTGGGAAATATCTTAACTTTTTAAGCCTCAGTTTATTCAACTGTAAATGGAAAAGATAATAATAGTACCTATCTCATAAGGTTGTTTGGAGGATTAAATGAAATAAAACATGTACACTTTTCAGTTCAGTGGCTAGTATATATAAGGTGCTCAGTAAATGTTAAGCGACTATTATAATTATTATTGTCATTTTTCTTGCTCTGATTTTATTTTTAAAACAATCATTTTCAATTTTCATGCTTTAGCTATTATTCTAAAGAAACTATAAGCAAAATTTCCCACAATTGATTTTAATGTAGCAGAATGTAATACCATAGTTGAAAACCACAGATTATTGTTCCATTTTCAGTGACAATAGATTAGGCAGTTTGGATCAACTCGCTTGTGAAAGTATCTTAAAAAGGTTGATAAAAATTTAAAACATCTGCTTAAAGGCACCATAGAGATAAAAAGATAGCAAAGAATTACAAGGCCAACATCTAGATTAAAGGGGAAACCCAGAGAGGTGAAACCAGTCAAGTATATGGCCTAATAAACCCGCAGGCTTTGGATTGGAACCTGATGGGCCACACTTTAAATATAAGGGTGAACTAGATACAAATCAGCCCATACAGGGACTGAAGCTCAGGCTAAATCTTAAGTCTGGAGGAAAATAAAATAATCGTAGGCGTCACATTATTTTAAAAAAAAAAAGTCTAGCACTCAATCAAAAGTAATCAGATATCTGAAGCAACATGATAATTTGGTCGAAACAAGAAATAAGAGAAACAGATCCATAGGGTATCTATTTAATGAAGTTATTAGATGTGTACTTTAATCCAAAATCAATGTGTTTCAAGGAAGTAAAAAACAAGTTTGAGTATTTTTGCAGAGATTGAAAACTACAGAGGAGAGCAAGTGGAAATTTTGAATTAAAAAAACATTATCTGATATTAAGAACTCAATGAATGGACTTCAGTAGACAGCAGCTAAGACAGGACTAATAAACTGCAAAATCGGCCAGAGAAAAATATCCAGAACAAAAAAGGAGAGATGGAGAAAAAGACATACTATCTTCAGAGAAACTTCAGTAAGACTGATTTGCTGTCATTAATTATTTTTTTTTTCAGAGATGAAGGACAATTTATTATTTTTCACAGCAATAGCAGTAGCAAGTACATCAGCTTTTTTTTCTTTAATTGGGGTATAGTTGCTTTGCAATGTTGTGTTAGTTTCTGCTGTACGGCGAAGTGAATCAGCTATATGTATACACATATCCCCTCTTTTTTGGATTTCCTTGCCATTTAGGTCACCACAGAACATTGAGTAGAGTAAAAGTCAGCTGACAGTGGAATATCTTTAAAGGGCTAAAAGAAAATAACTACCAACAGAAGATACTCAAAGTGTCCCCTCAACAGTATAAAATAAAGATACTGTCAGAAAAACAGAGCAGTTTGCCACCAGCAAACATGCTTTAAAGGAAATACTAAAAAGTGTTCTTTGAATGGAAGGAAAGTGATTCTAGATTGAAGCTCAGATTCAGGAATGAATAAAGATTAAGAAAAGGGTATATATATGGGTAAATTTAAATTAAGATTGACATTACGGGTTTTTTTTTGTTTGTTTTGTCTTTCTATTTTTTTGACATTATGTTTTTTATTTATTTTTTTTATTTTTATTTTTATTTTTTATTTTTATTTTTTTTTTAATTTCAGCCGTTATTTAATATTCTGATCTTATTAGTTTGTTAATCATGAGATTATTATTACTTTATTAATAATTTATTTATATTTGTTTTTGGCTGTGTTGGGTCTTCGTTTCTGTGCGAGGGCTTTCTCTAGTTGCAGCGAGTGGGGGCCACTCTTCATCGCGGTGCGCGGGCCTCTCACTGCCTCGGCCTCTCTTGTTGCGGAGCACAGGCTCCAGACGCACAGGCTCAGTAGCTGTGGCTCACGGGCCCAGTTGCTCCGCGGCACGTGGGATCTTCCCAGACCAGGGCTCGAACCCGTGTCCCCTGCATTGGCAGGCAGATTCGCAACCACTGCGCCACCTGGGAAGCCCGACATTATGTTTTTTAAATGTATTTATTTTATTTATTTATTTTTGCCTGCATTGGGTCTTCGTTGCTGCGTGCGGGCTTTCTCTAGTTGTGGTGGCTTCTCTTGTTGTGGAGCACGGACTCTAGGCGCACAGGCTTCAGTAGTTGTGGCTCGCGGGCTCTAGAACGCAGGCTCAGTGGTTGCAGCGCATGGGCTTAGTTGCTCCGCGGCATGTGGGATCTTCCCTGACCAGGGCTCGAACCCGTGTCCCCTGCACTGGCAGGCGGATTCTTAACCACTGCGCCACCAGGGAAGCCCAACATTATGTTTTTAATGATAATGTAGTGATAATGTTTTGATAGATTTAAAGTATTTAGAGGGAATTAAAATACATCATCTCAGAAGCTAACACACCATTGTAAGGCAATTATACTTCAATAAAGATGTTTAAAAAAAAAAAAATACATCATCTGCAAATCACGTGTGGAGTAATTGAAATAAAATTATTCTAAAGTCTTTGCATTGCCCTAGAAGAGGTAAGATATTAATTTATATGACATTAATTAATAAAGATCTATATTATAATCTTTAGGGTAAGCAGTACAAGAATATGTAACTATCAAGCTAATAGGCACAAGTAAAAACCAAGTAATTTTTAAAAAGCCAAGGCAAAAGAGGGAAAGAAAGCAGACAAAAGGAACGTAGAACAGGCAGGATAAGTAGTAAGCATTCAGTGGTATGTTTAAATCCAAATATATCAATAAATGGAATAAATGTTTCTTCCAGTTATCCAAATAAATATTTTAAAATATTCAGCTATTTGCTAAATCCAGCCTTCATACCTAAAATACACACAGAAAGAACACACAGAAAGATTAACGGTAAAGGATGGAAAAAGATGAGCCATTTGATGCCAACCAAGAAGAAGCTCATGTAGTTATATTGAAATCAAAGTAAAGTATGAGGCAAGAAGTGTTAATAGATAGAATGTGTTCGTTGGTAATAATAAAAGACTCAGTTCACCAGGAAGATATAACAGTTCTAAATTTGTATTTAATAATATATACTCAACTTATGGAAAGCAGAACTTGGCAGAAATTTAGAGAAGGAGATAACTTCCACAAACTTGTAGAATAGGGAAGTGTAACACAGTTACTGGCTATACGGTCAACGTGTGTGTAACAGTTGTGTTTCTGTATACTACAATAAACATTTAGAGAGTGAAAATTTTGGAAAGCATCATTTATAATAACATTTTTTGAAAAGCAAATACTTAGATTTTTATTTTATTTTATTTTTATTTTATTTATTTATTTATTTATTTATGGCTGTGTTGGGTCTTCATTTCTGTGCGAGGGCTCTCTCTGGCTGCGGCAAGTGGGGGCCACTCTTCATCGCGGTGCGCGGGCCTCTCACCATCGCGGCCTCTCTTGTTGCAGAGCACAGGCTCCAGACGCGCAGGCTCAGCAATTGTGGCTCACGGGCCCAGCTGCTCCGCGGCATGTGGGATCCTCCCAGACCAGGGCCCGAACCCGTGTCCCCTGCATTGGCAGGCAGATTCTCAACCACTGCACCACCAGGGAAGCCCGAAAAGCAAATACTTAGGAATAAATCTAACAAAAGATGTGCTTGGCCTCTATATAAAATTATAAAATATTATTGGAAGCAAAAAGATCTAGGTAACAGAAGGTATATATTATTTTCATGGATTAGAAGACACAATATTGTAGCTGTTCTTCCCAATTTTGTTTACATAATCAATGTAATATCAGTCAAAACTTGAGTAGGTATTTTTGTAGAGATTGACAAAGTAATTGAAAAAAGATTTTCATCCTAGCAGCTTTGTAGTAAATCTTGACAACCAATAAGATATGTCCCTCTTGTGTGTTTCTAATATTTCTTGATCTGGATAGAGGATACCTGTGTCTGAAATAATTCATTAAGGTGCTTACATTATGCACTTTTCTATATGTACTATACTTAAATAAATACACTGTTTTAGTACATCTGCTCTTTTGTTTTAGAATTTTGAAGTCATTTTGCATAAATACACCTGTAATAGATGTCTAATTCATGAGCTAATTTTGCCTGGCAAGTAGTGCAAGTTTACTGATTTCATTCATTTACTTTACTCATGTTTTTTGTAAGTAGATCAGATGCAAAAAAAGGTTCTGTGGCTGGTAGATTTTTCTAAGATCATGCCTTCTAAGCCCTCTTCTCTTGGATACTAATTTCCAGAAATCCATTAACGAATTTATTTTAGTCTTAGCACGTATGTAGCAGGTTTCCATTCCAGGCCATCCAGGAATGCTTATTTACTAGTGGAAATAATGCCCAGAGTGAAAACAAGTTAATGAAGAGAACATGGCTGCTATTAACCTCTTTGTTGTATCTCTGTGTTTGAATGTGTCAAAATTTTCACCTTAATAATGATTTGACCCAAGGGGAGGCAGCCCAGGGGCAGCACCTTTGCTGAAAAGGGACCGGATAATAAATATTTTAAGCTTTGCGGGCTATGCAATCTCTTTTGTAACTCCTCAGATCTGTCATGGTAATAAGAAGGCATCCAGGGACAGTGTGTAGGAATGAATGTGAGTGTTTTCCAGTCAACCTTTATTCACAAAGAGAGGTAGCAGACTGGATTTTATCTGCCGGCTGTAGTTTGCTAACCGTTGCTCTAACTCATGGGATGACAGTAGTACACCAGAAGAAGCATATTGAGCTTGGGAGCCTTAGTGAGCTAGCCACCCCCTAAGGATTTTTACGTGACGTGTTATGCATTTGATTCCTCCATTTGCCAAAAAAGGATCATCACTTCTCCCAGGTCATAATATTAGACTTAACATGATGTTTTAGAAGAGAATATAGTTGTGTGAATGCTTGAGTGGTCTGTAAGACCATCAAGGGGAAGAAAAAACAACTTTTCATGAAGAGAAAAGTAAAAGAATTTCTTCCAAATGAGCTGCCTGATGACAGCAAAATTTAGTTCTAATCTCATGTTTTAAACCATCGATGTGTGCAATTATTAAATACCGGTCTTTACAACAGCACTCATTTTGAGAAATAAATAATTTGTGGATTATGTTTAGATTGATACAAACAATTAGGAGAAGTGATAGGGTAATTTCAGTAGCCACCTTAAAACTATTTCCCATTACTAGAATATATGATTGATTCATAATATATTCATAATAATAACCTGGTAAACAACCAGTTTAACAAAAACAGGAACTTTGGTACTTCATGATGAGAAATATATCTCAGACATGCTCCTTATATGCATTCACATTATTATTCCTCAAGTTATAAGACAAGCAGTTGATTTAAGAGCCATTTGTAAACTGTGCGTGCCATTAATGATTATAAAGTCTGTTCTATTTGACAGTAACAAAGGAAATGAGTCCTTCGGCAGGAATTTACAAATAATGTGATACATGAACAGTTTTTGACAGTAGGTGGAGCAGTTTCCCGGAGAAAGGCTTCCCAAGCCCTATATTCCTTTCAAAATAAGCCCAGCTCTTAGACAAAGAACTCTGAGAACAAAAACTATCAATAATCATTAAAAAATGTTAAAGGCACTCAAATATTGAGCTATAAATAGAAGGCTGAATATATTTTGCAGATAATTCTTCTCTTTGTCATATATTTTAACCACTGAATTCTCTCACCTTTGGGGATCAAAATGGTAGGGATTTTCACATAAGAACTGCCCTATCTAGATGGCAGTTGGTATGTAGAAAAGTTTGGGAACTATTCAGTTACATTGTAGAATAGATCAAGGTTTATAAGAAGATATAACATCAAGACATTATTATCTGAATGGTATTTATGAGTCATTTGTTTAATATGACAATTTTAGATTAAGAATATAGTTTTATAGATAAAAATTGGTAGTTTAAATTCACTGGAATTAAGTTAGTAGATGTCAAGAGTGTTTTAAGTACCATGAGAAACCATGGCCATAAAACTGTAAGTTCAGAATGCAGTTATCAGGTATAAAAATAAGATATAAATGAATAAAGAATTCTACTTAAAAATAAAAACAAAAGGGCTTCCCTAGTGGCGCAGTGGTTGAGAATCTGCCTGCCAATGCAGAGGACACGGGTTCGAGCCCTGGTCTGGGAAGATCCCACATGCACATGCTCCACATGTGGAGCAGCTGGGCCCGTGAGCCACAGTTACTGAGCCTGCGCGTCTGGAGTCTGTGCTCCGCAACAAGAGAGGCCGCGATAATGAGAGGCCCGCGCACCGCGATGAAGAGTGGCCCCCACTTGCCGCAGCTGGAGAGAGCCCTCGCACAGAAACGAGGACCCAACGCAGCCATAAATGAGTAAATAAATAAATAAAAATTGTAAAAAAAATAAAAATAAAAAAAAAAAATAAATAAAAACAAAAAAATGACCTTTTTAAAAAATTTTTATTTATTTATTTTTTGCTGTGTTGGGTCTTCGTTGCTGCGTGCAGGCTTTCTCTAGTGGCGGAGAGGGGTGCGCGGGCTTCTCACTGCAGTGGCTTCTCTTGTTGCGGAGCACAGGCTCTAGGCATGCGGGCTTCAGTAGTTGTGGCACATGGGCTCAGTAGTTGTGGCTCGCAGGCTCAGTAGTTGTGGCACACGGGCTTAGTTGCTCTGCAGTATATGGGATCTTCCTGGATCAGGGATCGAACCCATGTCCCCTGCATTGGCAGGAGGATTCTTAACCATTGCGCCACCAGGGAAGTCTCCAAAAATGACCATTTTAATAGAAAAAAATTTTGGAAAAAAATTTTTGGCTGTTTGTTATAAAATAAGTACAGGGAAAGTTAATTGTGAGATATTTGCCCCTGTGTAAGATTCAGAGGTCTGTTTCTGCCTTAACGTTTAGGATCATGTCGTCACTAAAATGGGGTAAAAATTGTACATTAAAAAAAATCCAACATCTTGATTACTATCAAATGTTTATAGAACATCTCTGTCTATAACACCCTGTTTCCTTTAGTGAACAAGTACTTTATAGTATGTATATAATACTTTATAGTACTGTTTTATATATATATATAAAGCTGTTTCTTATACTTTTTTGACTCTTGGCTATTTATTGCCTAAAGTAAGTGTTATTTGGAAAACTTCATGGACATAGGTTGAAGTGAAATAGCGAAGCAGTTTCAGTAAGAGAACTATTGTAGTAATTGTTTAATGCCATGAGGTGGAATAATTCTTTTAAAAATTGTTAGCCAACCTGTTCACTGTTTTTCCTGCTTGACTTCCATAGCAGGATTTATCGCTCCATAGCTTACGTGTCTATCCCTCGATAAGACAAAAAAAGAGAAGAAATTGCCAAAAGTAAGGTTCTAGTGTGACTTAATATTGCTCTGTATAGGTATAATGACTCTGGCTATAAGCATGCAGTGACTCAGGGCTCTTGCGGGAAGACCAACAGGCCCTTCTTAGAAAAGGTCTGTTTGCCTTTTTTTGATGAGGGCATGATCAGCTATTCTCCCTGTCTTTCCCTAAGGAATGACTCATGTATTAACTCTTAAGAACATCACCACATCAAAAGTAGGAACCAGGGTCTCCAGGACACAGGGCTGGGTTTTCACCAAACAGAAGGGTATGCACAGACTGACTGACTTCCTGCCCTTAAGTCACTATTTATTAATGTGTGTTTAAATGCAAGCTAAGAAGATTCAGTTTTGCTGAAGTCTGTTCTGTTGGGTATATATTTTAAACAATTTATAACCTTTTTAAAAGCTCTCTCTATAAATATGTGGTCCATTCCTCCTGAACACTTAAACCAACTTTATGATCAAAATTGCTTAGGTTTAGAGAAGAAAAGTGAAATATGTCTTTATTTATGGATTGATTGAATATAATAAAAATGACTTTAAAAACAGGTCCTTATAACCTGAAGCATGAACTATAGAGTTTACACATTTTTTTGTTTTGGTTATTTTATGCTTATCGTAACATTTTTACTACATAATCTCATACATTGCTGTGTTACCTAGGTTGTGCAGGCATTATTATCATTATTATTTTCAGGCTTTTCATCAAATGAGGAATGTGAGATAGAAGTCTGATTACATCTAGTAAGTTACTAACAGAATTAGAAAACTAAAATCCACATTAACTAATGGCCAAATTACTGCTTTTTTACATATTATACTGCATTTTATAGGGAGGGACCAGGGGCTTAAATTTGTAAACTCGGGACCTTCTTCACAAAAAGAATATAAACACTAGTTAAACTTCTCAGTGCCCATTTGGAATCAACAGTTTTATGCTCTAGCCTTCTAGAATTATTTGTTGTATACCATAACCTTAGGTAAGTTGTTTTCTGACTGCGATGAGAAAAGCAATGATTAAAAGTATTTGAAGAGTACAATTCCTGTTTGTAAAAGCATTTCTAAACTCCCCTAAAAGTTGGACTTAAAGAAAACAAAAGGTTTTGCAAGTCATACAGACAACCATCTGTCATCTCCTTTCATTTATTTATCACCCAGATATTCCTAATGAATCACATTCCAGACTAACCACTGACTCCTTTTGTTCCTCAGTGAAGGAGTGTGGCAAACAAATGTTTTCCCAGTGAATCAGCAGAGGATTCCTGATTTTATTACCTTTGTCCTAAACTTTCCAGACAAAACTAATTGGGAATTTTGCCTTTGGGATCTCAGTTGACTTCTGTGTGTGGATGATGAATTAGGCTATGAACTGACATTACAGATGTGCAAACAACTCCAGTCTTCAGGAATGTTTTATCAGTTCTGAGGGAGCCGCCTAGAGTGGAAGAATGTCTGTCTGTCTGTCTGCTCATCTTCCTTAAAAACCTCATAGGGCTTCCCTGGTGGCGCAGTGGTTGAGAATCTGCCTGCCAATGCAGGGGACACGGGTTCGAGCCCTGGTCTGGGAAGATCCCACATGCCGCGGAGCAACTAGGCCCGTGAGCCACAATTACTGAGCCTGCGCGTCTGGAGCCTGTGCTCCGCAACAGGAGAGGCCGCGATAGTGAGAGGCCCGCGCACCGTGATGAAGAGTGGCCCCCACTTGCCGCAACTAGAGAAAGCCCTCGCACAGAAACGAAGACCCAACACAGCCAAAAATAATTAATTAATTAATTAATTAATTAAAATAACTTACATGACTTTCACTATATTTAAAAAAAAAAAAAAAAAACACCTCATACTGGGACTTCCCTGGCGGTCCAGTGGTTAAGACTCTGCACCTCCAATGCAGGGGGCACAGTTTCGATCCCTGGTCAGGGGACTAAGATCCCACATGCTGCAGGGCGCTGCCAAAACAAAAAAACCTCATACATACACATACTGCGCTCTTAATGTGACATATTCTGTATCTTGGTTGGTAAAAAGGCTTGGCTAAATTAGGCTCATAATTAACTAATATGATCATTTTAGGTTTTCACTTTTATTTATTTATTTATTTATTTATGGCTGTGTTGGGTCTTTGTTTCTGTGCGAGGGCTTTCTCTAGTTGTGGCAAGCGGGGGTCACTCTTCATCGCCGTGTGCGGGCCTCTCACTATCGCGGCCTCTCTTGTTGCGGAGCACAGGCTCCAGACGCGCAGGCTCAGTAGTTGTGGCTCACGGGCCCAGCTGCTCCGCTGCATGTGGGATCTTCCCAGACCAGAGCTCGAACCCGTGTCCCCTGCATTGGCAGGCAGATTCTCAACCACTGCGCCACCAGGGAAGCCCTCAGGTTTTCACTTTTTAAAAAATGTCTCTGGAAGAAAGGGCCCCCAAATGATCTGAACAATAAAGTTAAAAATCCAGAAAATACTTTTCTTTAACTGAAGCAGCAATACATAGACTAGGTTGTCATTTACTAATATGATTTTTTTTCAGGTTTTAAGGTGTGACTGTCCCACACCTTTCTTACAAAGACCCTAATTGTGGCACTAGGACTGCTTTCTCAGGGCTTACATAGGTACTACATTATTATCAGGGCACGCCTTAGAACTTCTCTTCTCCACCGGATTAGGATATTTTTGTGTGTTATAATTTCAGGAATGATAATTTTACCTCTAGGATAATTTTTTTTAATTCTAAATTTCTCTTAATTTGACAGAGCTAGTAGGATATTTACTATTCCTGAATGAATGTAAATTGTAGAAGTATAACTTTTAAAATTTATCTTAAAAGAATGTCTTAAGTTAAAATACTTTTTCCACAAATACCTATATCTGCTCTTATTAGGAATCCTACCCCCTGATCTAACTATGGTTTTGCTCTCACCCAGACATCTTCTTGCCTGGCCAAGCACTACATCTTTTATCCTGGACAAAGCAAAATTATTCCATTATCAAAACTTTGGAAAATATAGTGTAATACAGCTCATGAGACTAAGATATATGAGGCTTTGAACTGAAGCAAAACCAGATGTTTGATATGTCACAAATAGCTGAACTATCTTGTTGAGTTGACTTCACTTAGAATGAGTATACTGAAGTACCCACCCACCCCAAAAAAGGAGCCTAAAAACCTGTCACTGATGAGAGTGTAACTTTTCATCACAGTCATAAAATTTGACCTTCGTATCATTAAAGGGAACTTCCATTGGCAGTAATTAGGAACTCTCAGGGGCAGTTAGTGAATGTTACTTATGACCTGGTTGCTAACTAGGAAATTTATAGAGCTTCCTGTGCTGGGGAATAACAACCTGGGCTGTATATAGCTGTTTAACTTCCTTTGATTACCACTATATAGATTAAAGGACACTGTCCTTAAATAGAAAAATTAACCTTTGAGGACTATCATTTGCTACTTTTCCTTAAGAAGTACTCCTTGTATTGATCTTTACTTACCTTGCCACGTGGCACATTCTTTTCAATGTGCTGAGATTCGTTTTATACCACAGTATATGGTCTATCTTGGTGACTGGATTTCATGTATACTTGAAAAGAATATGTATTTGGCTATTTTGGGGTGTAGTGTTCCATATTGTTCAAGTGTTCTGTATCCATACTGGTTTTCAGTCTACTTATTCTATCAACGAAAAAGAGAAGTGTGTTGAAATTTCAACTTTAATTGTGGATTTGTTTATTTCTCCTTTTAGTTCTATTAGTTTTTGCTTTATGTATTTTGACATTCTGTTATTAGGTGCCTGCACATTTAGGATTATTCTGTCTTCCTGAGAATTAGCCCTTTTATCATTATGAAATGTCCTTTTTCATCTCTAGTAAATACCCTCTCCTGAAATCTACTTAATCTGGTATTAATGTAGAGTACTCTATCTTTTGTATGATTATGTTTACATGGTTTATCTTTTTTCATCCCTTTACCTTTACTTTTGGATCTGGATATTTAAAATGGGCTTTTTATGGACAGCATGTACTGAGGTCTTGCTCTTTAGTTCAGTGTGACACTCTCTGCCTTTTCATTTGTATGTTTGGCTCATTTGCAATTAATGTAGTTGTCAGTATGGTTGGGTTTAAGTCTATCCTCAAACTATTGGTCCCACCTATTTTTTATTCTTTTCCTGCCTTCTTTTGAATTGAACATTTTTTTTAGTATATATAATGTAACCACGTTACAGTATTATACTCCATTTTCTCCCTCCCATACTTTATGCTGTTGTTGTCATGTATTTTACTTCTACATATGTCATAGTTTTTGCTTTAAGCAACTAGTTATTTTTTTAAGAGATTTTAAAATGAGGAAAAAAGGTGTTCTCTATTTCCAGTGCTCTTCACTCTTTTATGTACATTAAAGTTTCCATCTGGTATCACTTTTCTTCTATCTGAGAACTTCCTTTAACATTTATCTCCTGGAACAAATTCTTTTGGCTTTTGTTTGTCTGAAAATGTTATTATTTCATCTTTATTTTTGAAATATATTTTCCCTGAATTCTAGATTCACAGATTTTGTTTTTTCCTTTCAGCCCTTTAGAGAAGTAATTCTATTGTCTTTTGGTCTGTTTCTGATGAGAAGTCCTATCTGTATTTCCCTGTAGATGACTCAGTCATAACTTGGAAATATTGTGGGTTTGGTTCTAGACCACTGCAATAAAGCGAATATGGTGATATAGCAAGTCACACGAATTTTTT
Source organism: Balaenoptera physalus (assembly GCF_965194825.1). Lineage (NCBI taxonomy): Eukaryota > Metazoa > Chordata > Mammalia > Artiodactyla > Balaenopteridae > Balaenoptera > Balaenoptera physalus. The sequence continues at coordinate 40,361,761 of NC_138901.1, forward strand.
GGTTTCCCAGTGCATCTAAAAGTTATGTTTACAATATAATGTACTCTATTAAGTGTCTAAAAAAACAATATATGTACCTTAATTTTAAAATAATGCTGTTGGAAAAATGGTGCCACCAGACTTGTTTGACGCAGGATTGCCAAAACCTTTAATTTGTAAAAATCACAATATCTGCAAAGTGCATTAAAGTGAGGTATGCCTGTAATGTGTTTTTATCCCCTTGGATTGCTTTTAAGACATTCTTGATATTGCTGAATTATAGAATTTGATTATGATGTGATTATGGTAATTCTCAGCAGTTTGATTATGCGTTTTATTTTCTTTATGTTGATCTTGACTGAGGTTTGTTGAATTTCTTAAATTTGTGAGTTGATGGATTGATATTTTTCATCAAATCTTGAAAATACATGGCCATCCCTTCCCCAGTGTGTGTGTGTGCGCACACACACACACTTCACCCTCTCTTTCTGGGGTTCCAGTTACATGTATATTAGACTGTTTGGTATTATTCCACAGGTTACTGAGGTTCATTTGCTCCATAGCCTTTACCCTCTGTGTCCTTTAGTTCAAATACTTTCTAGTGCCTTGTCTTCAAGTTCTCTAATATTTTCTTCTGTGGCATCTAATCTGTTGATATCCAATGAATTTTTCTATTCATATATTATATTTTCAGCTCTATAAGTTCCATTTTGGTTTTTTTTTATACTTTATATTTCTTCCCTCATTGTGTTTATCTTTTCCTTTAAATCAGGAATCAGCAAACTATTTCTGTGAAGGGCCATATAATAAGTGTTTTAGACTTCATAGGCCATAGAGTCTTTGTCAGAGCTACTCAGTTTTGCCATTATAGCACAGAATTAGCCAGAGATGATATGTAAATGAATATACATGGCTGCATTCTTTGAAACTTTATTTATAAAACTGGTGGTGGGCTGAATTTGTCCCCTGGGCTGAAGTTTGGCAATTGTTGCTTTAAATCTTTGAACATATTTATTTTTACTGTTTTTAAGTCCTTGTCTGCTAATTCCATAATCTCTGACATTTCTGGGTCTGTTTCTATTGATTAATGTTTCTTCAGCTTATGTGTCATATTTTCCAAACTGCTTCACATCATGTCTAGTTATTTCTTATTGGATGCTGGAATGTGGTATTAAGTTGTTGATTGTATGGATTTTGTTATCTTCTTTTACAGAGTGTCAGTTTTTTGTTTTGGGGGCAGTACCAGTGGATCAACTTGATCTATTTAAGGTTTTTTTAAAAACCCTATTATGGTCTGTCTAGAGTAGCTTTTACTGTAGGCTCTTTCCAAGGTCTTCCCTGAATGTTGAGTCTCTCCACTCTAGCTAGATGAAGTTCAGGTGTTTCCCAGCCCTGTGTGAAGTCTAGGAATTGTTCAGCTTACAACCCCCTGTTAGTTGTTCTTTTCTCACTAATTGTACTTTGCCTGGCCTTATGAAATCTCATCATAGCATGCAGTGGAACTTTGTGTGCCAGAGTCTCAAGGGGACCCCCATGCACATATGTAGAGTCCTTTCTCTGCATAGCTTTCTCTTCACTAGTATTCTATGCCACAGATTTCAACCACTCAGCCCCCCTGAACTCAGATTTTCTTCTCAGTGCAGCAAGACCACCATGCTTTGCTTAGGGTCTTTGTCTTTGGACTATGGATTTTACTGCTGACACAGAATGTGTCTACAAGTGGAAAGCCAGAGTCATCACAAGGCTTCCTCATTTGTATCCCTTCTCTCAGTGGTCAGAAGTATTATACTGCCTGTGGTACAGTGTCTGAAAAAAATTGTTCCATGTATTCTGTTTAGTTTTCCAGTTGTCTAGTGTAGGAGTGTACGTCTCTACCAGTCACTTCATGATATGAGGCAGAAAACCCTCAGCCACAGGCCAGAATCTCTAGCCCATACATATCAATACTTGCATACGCCCATGAGAGCTGGAACGTCCTGCTCAGTACATTGTGTTATTTTTATGTTTTATCGTGGATCTTTCCAGGTAGACTTTGCAGCTTATACTGTAGCTGTTTGTCTTTATCCCTCATTTCTTCATTTAGTATGGTTTAAATGTGATTCTTTCATATTTGATACTTTGTAGTAGGAACTGTAGGTTTTAGAAAACAGACTTAGGGCTTCCCTAGTGGCGCAGTGGTTGAGAATCTGCCTGCTAATGCAGGGGACACGGGTTCGAGCCCTGGTCTGGGAAGATCCCACATGCCGTGGAGCAACTAGGCCCGTAAGCCACAACTACTGAGCCTGCGCGTCTGGAGCCTGTGCTCCGCAACAAGAGAGGCCGCAATAGTGAGAGGCCCGCGCACTGCGATGAAGAGTGGCCCCCGCTTGCCACAACTAGAGAAAGCCCTCGCACAGAAACGAAGACCCAACACAGCCAAAAATAAAATAAATAAGTAAATAAATAAATAAATAGAAAACAGACTTAAAAGGTAGTTTGAATATGTGTAACTTTTAAAATTCTCTTAATCAAAATGATTGTTTTTTAGTTTTTGTGTTTGGATTTTTCATGTAAACTAATATTTATCTCAGTCAAGTCTGTTATATTTAGGAACCATTAACCTATAATGTTGAAAAGAACTTGTGAGGTTTCCTATCAGTTAACACAGTCTAAACTAAAATGTCAAGGTACAGGTTAAATGGGCTCTTGAGAATGAACAAAGGACAAGAAGCTGAGTTATTCATGTTCATTTTGTCTGGGAACCACCACATCTGCCTCTAAGGCTGAGTAATCATGACCTATTAGTGTGGTTATGGAAAGTATATATCAGTTTAACTGTGTGAACCATCCTTTCTTTAGGGAAAATATTCTCATCAGATTGCTGAAAATTTCCCTTTTTAGAACATTTAAAATTAAAACTATGAATCAGTCTTTTATCTTGTTGGATAACCTGTTTAATCTGTTGGGGTGCATATTTTATTTTTGTTTCTGGAATAGAAATGTAGGGTTTTCCTTCCTATATAATCCCAGAAAATTTATTATTTTAGTGTCTAGGACGGTTCAATTTTTGTTCACCTAGAGTTCATTTCTAGAGGACAGTTGTAGGGATATCATGGACAGACTCTTAAATTTCTTTTGTTTTGCTTAGTAGTATCACATTTCTCCTTTGTGTTTTCAAACAGTAAATGTGGAAGTTACAGGGGTTTTTAAAAAATATTTATTTTCTTTATTTTTTTTGGCTGTGATGGGTCTTAGTTGTGGCACTCAGGATCTTCACTGAGGCACATGGGATCTTTCGTTGCGGCGTGTGGGCTTCTCTCTAGTTGTGGCACATGGGCTCCAGGGCACGTGGGCTCTGTAGTTATGGCGCGCAGGCTTCAGAGCGCGTGGGCTCTGTAATTTTGCGGCACGTGGGCTCTCTCATTGAGGCACACAAGCTCAGTAGTTGTCGTGCGTGGGCTTAGTTGCCCCGCAGCATGTGGGATCTTAGTTCCCTGACCAGGGATCAAACCCGTATCCCCTGCATTGGAAAGCAGATTCTTTACCACTTGGCCGCCAGGGAAGTCCCCCCCCCCTTTTTTTTTTAATTGCATCTGATGTTAGTGAGAAATTTTTCACTAATTATTTAGTTACTCTGAATTCTACAAACTTTAAACTTGGGTGTGTGTGTGTGTGTGTGTGTGTGTGTAGGATCACAAAATAATTCTTTTTTCTTTAACTGAAATCTCTTTTGTGCACATAATATTCAAAGAAACAGTTGTAGATTTCATGGTTAATCACAACTTTTCAAAAAAAGAAGTTCCTTTTTTAGAGATTCTCATAATCATTTTTTAAACTTATTATCACTATTTATTGATTTCTGTGAATTAAAATTCAAGAAAAAGATGAACAGACTAAAAATTCACATAGACTTTTTTTTTTTTTTGGTCCAGAAGAAAACCTTATAGTTAATTGACTCAGTGCTAAGTGTAGGATTTCATTTTTTAGATTTTTAGTTGAACACAAAATGCAACTATATTTAGGGAGAAATGTAGCTTAGATTTATGAATGTCTTTCTTTTTCGTATTAACATGCAACAGAAAAATTTGTTTAATGTCACCTTTTATCTAGGTAGCAGTAGGAGTTCTTTAATGTTTTATTTCCATCACTACATCTTATGCACTTTGTCTTTGAACCACAAATTCTTTCACCATGTGGTTTAAAAAGACTTTCTTATATCCAAAGATCACTTACTGTATGTGTATCTATATATACATACATATGTATGTGTGTGTGTATATAATTTTATTCTACAAATACAGTGCTTTTGTTCATAACAGCTAATGGCTAATACTTTTTGAGGGCTTATTATATGCCCAGCACTGTTCTAAGCCTAGTACTTTATATGTGTGTTAGAGTAACATGTTAAGAATATCCAACTTCTAGAGCTTATACTTCATGAGAACTTTGGAAATTAGCAATAGATTTTATTGACATCTTGATTATGTTAGGGGTTTTTGAATTTTGGAGCTAGATAAAAACATAAGATGAATCTAATTCTTTTGCCTTGCAGAAGAGTAGCTTGAGGTCCAGAAAGGTTAAGTGACTTCTCTGAGTTCGCTTATTTTCTGACACCTAATAGCCTATTAGAACCTAACCTATTTGAAACTCTAAAGGAGCTTGTTTAAAACATACAGGTTGGGGGGCTTCCCTGGTGGCACAGTGGTTAAGAATCTGTCTGCCAATACAGGGGACACGGGTTCGAGCCCTGGTCCGGGAAGATCCCACGTGCTGCAGAGCAACTAAGCCCGTGTGCCACAACTACTGAGCCTGTGCTCTAGAGCCCGCGAGCCCACGTGCCGCAACTACTGAAGCCTGCACACCTAGAGCCCGTGCTCCGCAACAAGACAAGCCACCTCAATGAGAAGCCCGCACGCCACAACCAAAGAGTAGCCCCTGCTCGCCGCTACTAGAGAAAGCCTGCACTCAGCAACAAAGACCCAACGCAACCAAAAATAAAAATAAATAAATTTTTTTAAAAATCAATTAGTTAAAATAAATAAATGCATAAAACATACAGGTTGGGAAATCCCTGGTGGTCCAGTGGTAAAGAATCCGCCTTAAGATGCAGGGATGCAGGTTTGATTCCTGGTCGGGGAACTGGGATTCCACATGCCTCAGGGCAACTAAGCCTGCGCACCACAACTGCTAAAGCTCGCATGCCTCAACTAGAGAGCCTGTGTGCCCGCAAACTACAGAGCCCACGTGCTCTGGAGCCCGTGTGCCACAACTACAGAGCCCAGGCACCCTGAAGCCTGCGTGCCACAGCTAGAGAGAAGCCTGCATGGCACAACGAAAGATCCTGAAAGATCCCGCATGCCTCAGTGAAGATCCTGCGTGCCGCAACTAAGACTCGATGCAGCCTAAAATAAAACAAATAATAAATAAATCTTTAAAAAAAAAAAAAACTTAATCTTAAAAAAAAATAAAAATAAAGTAAAATAAAACATACAGGTTCCCATGTCCACCTATTGAATCAACTTATGCTTAGGGGACCCTGAAATTTATATTTTTAACAAAGTCCATAGTTGATTCTTATGCAGACACCTCATCTTGGCATACATGTTCATTTGGGAACCAGTGTGTTTAAACCTTTATCACACATCTAAATGTTAATTCATTTTAATCTATATGATTATTATTAATTTGTAATATTTCAAAATAAAGGTACAAAGCAGCCCAAAAGCTCCATAGAAAAAATTAATTTAAAAGAAAAACTAACTGATACTGGTTCCAGAGTTTTACTTTTGTTTTAGGATCTCAGTGGGAAAGATAAGTGAGGTAATTACTTCATCAACTATTTTTATTTTTTTGAAGTATAGTTAATTTACAATGTTGTGTTAGTTTCAAGTAAATAGCAAAGTGATTCAGTTATATATGTGTGTGTATATATATATATACTTTTTCAGATTCTCTTCCATTTTAGGTCATTGCAAGATACTTAGTAGAGTTCTCTGTGCAATACAGTAGGTCCTTGGTTACCGATTTTATATGTAGTAGTGTGTATCTGCTAATCCCAAACTCCTAATTTCCCCCCCCAACCCCCACTGTCCCCTTTGGTAACCGTAAGTTTGTTTTCTATGTCTGCATCAACTGTTTTTTAAGTAAGGACAAAATATAGTATTCTCAAATTATGCCTAAAGGAATAGGGGCACAGGAGGTTTTTATCACAGGGGATGGCATTCTTACAAATGAGATATGTGGATAAATAAAATAAGAATCAAGCCAGAAATCCTATGGTTTCCAGGGTCTAGTGTTGGGGGAAGGAGACTGACTACAAAAGGACACAGGGAACTTTTTGCGGTGATGGGACTGTTTTGTATCTCTGTCTTGATAGGTTATGGTTATACGACTGAGTATAATTGTCAAAGCTTATTGAACTACTGACCTAAAAAAATGGCTCTTACTATATGTAAATTATACCTCAGTAAATTTGAAATTGGTTTTTAAGAAAGCAAACCATGAAGAGATTCTGGAAAGGATTATTTTTTCAAATTATCAGTTGCATCTTGAAATATTTAGTTAGGTAGATTCTTGTTCTTTAAAAGCTAACATTTTTCTATTAATATAGAGTGATTAAGGTACCATTAAAATAACATGTCTATTAATAATTGCTTTCTCTTTAATATTTCTCATCAGAGATTTCTCATATTTTTTTGTAGGGTCCACATATAGCTTCAGTTACATTAGCTGCTTATGAATGCAATTCAGTTAATTTCCCTGAACCACCCTATCCTGACCAGATTATTTGTCCAGATGAAGAGGGCACTGAAGGAACCATTTCTTTATGGAGCATCATCTCAAAAGTTAGGATTGAGGCCTGCATGTGGGTAAGATGTCCGTTTTCATATTTGTCCAAAATTAACCTCACTGTCTTGATTCTTTGTACCTCATTGAAATTGAAGCCAGACATATACCAAGTCAGTAGATAATTAATTCGTAAAGTGACCAGCTACCTAACTTCCATGTAAAAGAAACCTTTAGAGCTTCTCCTGTTCATGAATAACATTCAGAAGGAAGGCAGGAAACCTTAGGTACCAGGAAGCATTGATACCAAGTGGACAACAGCAGGGAAAAGGAGTATAGATGGTGCAACTATACTACTTTGTAAAGTTTTACTAACGTTTATAAAACTTGATAAACACATAGCAAATGGTTATATTTCAGTCCAAATTAGGTAAGTATTATATGTCTCTCTCCTAGATTTAAATACTCTCTGTGTTTATTCTTAGAAGACTCATCTCATTTTCTGGGTTGTTGTAATACTAAAGTAAGTTCAGACATTTCTTAATAAACTAAGCTTTACTGTATTGGAGGTATCAGACTATATGGTGACCTTACTTTCAGAAGTTCCAATTATTCTTTTTATGGCTTGCTTAATATATTTTGGGAAATTTTGGACTACATGATCAATGGTAGATGTATTTTAATCTGCATATCCACACAAAGCATTTTTTATATGCTTAAATTCATTCACGTGTATATCATTGAGGAATAGTTCATTTGCTAAAGACTTCCTATTACCATTTGAATTATTTTTTAATTCATCATTTGGAATCATTAAGTTTTATGTTCCCTGTAACTTTTTTTCCCCTAACAGTTTCTTATAAAATGAAAAATATGGAACACATCACTTAAAACTCTTAATTAAAATGAACGTGAATAGAATGCCCACAGAAGAGGCAGAGTTTTCAAACACATTCAAGCGTTTATGTCGTGTTTTAAAAGAATTAAAAGGGAAATGCCATATATTGAATTTGTTGAATATGAAAGACAGGAAAAATTGTCATATTTCCTGTTACTCTTTTATAAATACTGGAAACAAATTCATTGTACTAGTTGCATATGTATTATAAATTTTACCACATTAGTCTTTTTTTTTTTTAACATCTTTATTGGAGTATAATTGCTTTACAATGGTGTGTTAGTGTCTGCTTTACACATTTGTATTTTGATGAAAAGCTATTAATAAGATAACTAGATACTCAGAACATGCTAGAAAAGGAGTATGTATATAGACTTCAGTTTTCTGTTGTTCTTTTGTTCTTTCAAAAATGATTTATGTGGCTAGATTAACACTAATGCCAACAAAGAAAATTTTTCATCCCAGCTGGCAGTGATAACTGCCTCTTCCAAAGTGTATATTGTCTGCAGCACTCATTTGGCCTGGCTCCATGCATGCCTCAAATTAGTTAAACTGGCTGGTGTAGTGGCTTACTTCCCCCAAATAAATTTTAAGCTCCTCAAAAAATTCAGACTGTACCTTAAATTTATTACTCACAGCAATCAGCATTAGGCTTTGCTCATAGTTCAAGAATACCAATAAATACTGATTGTCTGAATGTTTGTTCTTCATATTCCCTTCTTTGAAACTGTCTTTTGTTATGTAAAAAAGGTAGCACATATCAAGTTATGCTTAAATTGGTTTCTTTTGTTTTCACCATTTACAAAGACAGTCCTTTCATCAAAGGGTGCTGGGAAAACTGAATATCCACATGCAAAAGAGAGAGGTTGGATCCTTACCTTACACCATATGTAAAAATTAACTCAAAATTCATCAAAGACCTAAACTTAAGAGTTAAAACTATAAGACACTTAGAAGAAAATATAGAAACAAATCTGCGTGGTGATTTGGCAGTGGTTCTTAAAGAAGACATTGAAAGCAGAGGCAACAAAAGAAAAAAATAGATAAATTGAACTTTGCTAAAATTAAAACTTCTTGTACATCAAAGGACACACTATCAAGAGAGTTAAAAGACAACCCACAAAAAGGGAGAAAGTGTTTAAAAGTCATATATCAGATAAGGGTTTAATATTCAGTATGTTTAAAGAACTACACAACTCAACAACAAAAAGACAAACAACCCAATTAAAAAATGGGCAAAGGATTTGAATAAACATTTCTCCAAGGAAGATATACAAATGGCCAATAAGTGCACAGAAAGATTCTCAATATCATTACTCATTGGGGAAATGCAAATCCAAACCAGAAGGAAATACCTCTTCACACAGATTAGGATGGCTATTATTTTTTTAGAAAACGAAAAATAACAAGTGTTGGTGAAGATGTGGAGAAATTGGAACCCTCATAGATTGCTGGTGGGAATGTAAAGTGATTTAGCTGCTGTGGAAGAGAGTTTGGTGGTTTCTTAAAAATGTAAACATAGGTTTATTATGTGACCCTCCTCTAATTCCATTCCTACGTAAATACCCAAAAGAACTGAAAGCTGGGACTCTAATATGTACAGAAACTTGCAGTTCACTGTTCAGCAACATTATTCACATTATCAGAAAGGTGGAAACAATCCAAGTGTCTCTTAACAGATAAATGGATAAACAAAGAGTAGTATATACACATAATAGAATACTATTCAGCCATAAAAAGGAATGAAGTTCTTATACATGCTGCAATATAGATGAACCTGGAAAACGTTATGGTAAATGAAATAAGCGAGACATAGAAAGATAGATATTGTATGATTCCACTTATGTGAGCTATCTAGACAATTCAAATTCATAGAGACAAAAAGTAGGTTTGAGGTTACGAGGGTTGTGGAGAATGAGAAGTTAATGCTTAATGGGTATAGAGTTCCCATTTGGGTGAAGAAAAATATTGAAAATATAATGATGATGGTTGCACAACATTGTGAATACAATTAATGCCACTAAGTTTTATATTTAAAAATGGTTAACTGAGATACACTCATAAAAAGTCAATACTGGGGCTTCCCTGGTGGTCCAGCAGTTAAGACTCCACTGTGTTCCCAATGCAGGGGGCCCGGGTTCGATCCCTGGTCCGGGAACTAGATCCCGCACACCACAACTAAAGACCCGGTGCAGCCAAATAAATAAATAAATGTTAAAAAAAAAAAAAAAAGTCAATACTACTGAAGTTGAGAAATGTTGATTTAGAGTGTATTGGCCTTGATTCTTATATTTTACCCTTTCATAAAATTGATCCCGCTTGTGTTCACATCCATATTTTTTTTTTCAGGGGAATATCTTGCTTGATTAAAAACTGATATGTTATTTTAAATTTTTACCTAATTTGTACTTTGCAAAGTAAAATATCTTTACAGACTTCACTATCATTATAAATATAGTAAATCAGTAAAATCATTAAAATACATAGTACCTCCAATTATAAGATAAAGACCAGGGTCAACCTCAGTTTCAACTTGTTCACATAAGTCTTTGGAGCCCATTAAAATGAATTGTTTGGTGTTGCTGATAAGTAGGTTTTTTCAGTTTGTATCTTTTTCATCTTTCACAATTTGACTATATCACTAGTGTAAGGCTTCACAAATTTTCTTTTCAGTTATAAATTCTGATAATAGTTATTAAGCCTCTAAGCATTGGAGATTCAGAGTGAGCAAAACTTAACAGTCTCTACCCTCATGGAGCTTTACATTCTAGTGAGGGAAATAATTATGGGAAAATGTGTATATAAGTATTGTCGAAAAATTATATATATAAATATTTAAACAAATTGAGATAAGTGCTATGAAGGAGAAATTTACTGCATAACACAAAAATGTTTTCCTAGTCTGTGATTCAGGGAAGATTTCCTTGAAATAGCAGTGTTTCAATGGATATCTAAGGATAATAAGGAGTACAGTGAGGAGGCAGGATGGTGGCAGGGCAGAAGAGAGGAAGCATGTGTGATGACTTTCAGATAGAGAACATCTCCTTTTTGTTTTGTTTTTTTTAACATCTTTATTGGAGTGTAATTGCTTTACAATGGTGTGTTAGTTTCTGCTTTATAACAAAGTGAATCAGTTATACATATACATATGTCCCCATATTCTTCCCTCTTGCATCTCCCTCCCTCCCACCCTCCCTATGGCACCCCTCTACGTGGTCACAAAGCACCGAGCTGATCTCCCTGTGCTATGCGGCTGCTTCCCACTAGCTATCTATTTTACGTTTGGTAGTGTATATATGTCCATGCCACTCTCTCACTTGGTCCCAGCTTACGCTTCCCCTTCCCCGTATCCTCAAGTCCATTCTCTAGTAGGTCTGCATCTTTATTCCCATCTTGCCCCTAGGTTCTTCTGACCATTTTTTTTTTTTTTAGATTCCATATATATGTGTTAGCATACAGTATTTGTTTTTCTCTTTCTGACTTACTTCACTCTGTATGACAGTCTCTAGGTCCATCCACCTCACTACAAATAACTCAGTTTTGTTCCTTTTTATGGCTGAGTAATATTCCATTGTATATATGTGCCACATCTTTATCCATTCATCTGTCGATGGGCACTTAGGTTGCTTCCATGTCGTAGCTATTGTAAATAGAGCTGCAATGAACATTGTGGTACATGTCTCTTTTTGAATTATGGTTTTCTCAAGGTATATGCCCAGTAGTGGGATTGCTGGGTCGTATGGTATTTCTATTTTTAGTTTTTTAAGGAACCTCCATGCTGTTCTCCATAATGGCTGTATCAATTTACATTCCCACCAACAGTGCAAGAGGGTTCCCTTTTCTCCACACCCTCTCCAGCATTTATTGTTTGTAGATTTTTTGATGATGGCCATTCTGACTGGTGTGAGATGATACCTCATTGTAGTTTTGATTTGCATTTCTCTAATGATTAATGATGTTGAGCATTCTTTCATGTGTTTGTTGGCAATCTGTATATCTTCTTTGGAGAAATGTCTATTTAGGTCTTCTGCCCATCTTTGGACTGGATTTTTGTTTTTTGATATTGAGCTGCATGAGCTGCTTGTAAATTTTGGCGATTAATCCTTTGTCAGTTGCTTCATTTGCAAACATTTTCTCCCATTCTGAGGGCTGTCTTTTCGTCTTGTTTATGCTTTCCTTTGCTGTGCAAAAGCTTTTAAGTTTCATTAGGTCCCATTTGTTTATTTTTGTTTTTATTTCCATTTCTCTAGGAGGTGGATCAAAAAGGATGTTGCTGTGATTTATGTCATAGAGTGTTCTGCCTATGTTCTCCTCTAAGAATTTTATAGTGTCCGGTCTTACATTTAGGTCTTTAATCCATTTTGAGTTTATTTTTGTGTATGGTGTTAGGGAGTGTTCTAATTTCATTCTTTTACATGTAGCTGGCCAGTTTTCCCAGCACCACTTATTGAAGAGGCTGTCTTTTCTCCACTGTATATTCTTGCCTCCTTTATCAAAGATAAGGTGACTGTATGTGCGTGGGTTTATCTCTGGTCTTTCTATCCTGTTCCATTGATCTATATTTCTCTTTCTGTGCCAGTACCATACTGTCTTGATTACTGTAGCTTTTTAGTATAGTCTGAAGTCAGGGAGCCTGATTCCTCCAGCTCCGTTTTTCTTTCTAAAGATTGCTTTGGCTATTCGGGGTCTTTTGTGTTTCCATACAAATTGTGAAATTTTTTGTTCTAGTTCTGTGAAAAATGCCAGTGGTAGTTTGATAGGGATTGCATTGAATCTGTAGATTGCTTTGGGTAGTAGAGTCATTTTCACAATGTTGATTCTCCAATCCAAGAACATGGTATATCTCTCCATCTATTTATATCATCTTTAATTTCTTTCATCAGTGTCTTATAATTTTCTGCATACAGGTCTTTTGTCTCCTTAGGTAGGTTTATTCCTAGATATTTTATTCTTTTTGTTGCAATGGTAAATGGGAGTGTTTTCTTAATTTCACTTTCAGATTTTCATCATTAGTGTATAGGAATGCAAGAGATTTCTGTGCATTAATTTTGTAACCTGCTACTTTACCAGATTCATTGATTAGCTCTAGTAGTTTTCTGGTAGCATCTTTAGAATTCTCTACATATAGTATCATGTCATCTGCAAACAGTGACAGCTTTACTTCTTCTTTTCCAATTTGGATTCCTTTTATTGCTTTTTCTTCTCTGATTGCTTGGGCTAAAACTTCCAAAACTATGTTGAATAATAGTGGTGAGAGTGGGCAACCTTGTCTTGTTCCTGATCTTAGTGGAAATGGTTTCAGTTTTTTACCATTGAGGACGATGTTGGCTGTGGGTTTGTCATATATGGCCTTTATTATGTTGAGGAAAGTTCCCTCTATGCCTACTTTCTGGAGGGTTTTTATCATAAATGGGTGTTGAATTTTGTCGAAAGCTTTCTCTGCATCTATTGAGATGATCATATGATTTTTCTCCTTCAATTTTTAATATGGTGTATCACATTGATTGATTTGCATAGATTGAACAATCCTTGCATTCCTGGGATAAACCCCACTTGATCATAGTGTATGATCCTTTTAATGTGCTGTTGGATTCTGTTTGCTAGTATTTTGTTGAGGATTTTTGCACCTGTGTTAATCAGTGATATTGGCCTGTAGTCTTCTTTCTTTGTGATATCTTTGTCTGGTTTTGGTATCAGAGTGATGGTGGCCTCGTAGAATGAGTTTGGGAGTGTTCCTCCCTCTGCTATATTTTGGAAGAGTTTGAGAAGGATAGGTGTTAGCTCTTCTGTAAATGTTTGATAGAATTTGCCTGTGAAGCCGTCTGGTCCTGGGCGTTTGTTTGTTGGAAGATTTTTAATCACAGTTTCAATTTCAGTGCTTGTGATTGGTCTGTTCATATTTTCTATTTCTTCCTGGTTCAGTCTCAGAAGGTTGTGCATTTCTAAGAATTTGTCCATTTCTTCCAGGTTGTCCATTTTATTGGCATATAGTTGCTTGTAGTAATCTCTCATGATCCTGTGTATTTCTGCCGTGTCAGTTGTTACTTCTCGATTTTCATTTCTAATTCTATTGATTTGAGTCTTCTCCCTTTTTTTCTTGATAAATCTGGCTAATGGTTTATCAATTTTGGTTATCTTCTCAAAGGACCAGCTTTTAGTTTTATTGATCTTTGATATTGTTTCCTTCATTTCTTTTTCATTTATTTCTGATCTGATCTTTATGATTTCTTTCCTTCTGCTAACTTTGGGGTTTTTTTGTTCTTCTTTCTCTAATTGCTTTAGGTGTAAGGTTAGGTTGTTTATTTGAGATGTTTCTTGTTTCTTGAGGTAGGATTGTATTGCTATAAACTTCCCTCTTAGAGCTGCTTTTGCTGCATCCCATAGGTTTGGGGTCGTCATATTTTCATTGTCATTTGTTTCTAGGTATTTTTTGATTTCCTCTTTGATTTCTTCAGTGATCTCTTGGTTATTAAGTACTGTGTTGTTTAGCCTCCATGTGTTTGTATTTCTTACAGATTTTTTCCTGTAATTGATATCTAGTCTCTTAGCGTTGTGGTCGGAAAAGATACTTGATACGATTTCAATTTTCTTAAATTTACCAAGGCTTGATTTGTGACCCAAGATATGATCTATCCTGGAGAATGTTCCATGAGCACTTGAGAAGAATGTGTATTCTGTTGTTTTTGGATGGAGTGTCCTATAAATGTCAATTAAGTCCATCTTGTTTAATGTATCATTTAAAGCTTGTGTTTTCTTATTTATTTTCATTTTGGATGATCTGTCCATTGGTGAAAGTGGGGTGTTAAAGTCCCCTACTATGATTGTGTTACTGTCGATTTCCCCTTTTATGGCTGTTAGTATTTGCCTTATGTATTGAGGTGCTCCTATGTTGGGTGCATAAATATTTACAATTGTTATATCTTCTTCTTGGATTGATCCCTTGATCATTACGTAGTGTCCTTTTTTGTCTCTTGTAATAGTCTTTGTTTTAAAGTTTATTTTGTCTGATATGAGAATTGCTACTCCAGCGTTCTTTTGATTTCCATTTGCATGGAATATCTTTTTCCATCCCCTCACTTGCAGTCTGTATGTGTCCCTATGTCTGAAGTGGGTCTCTTTTAGGCAACATATATACGGGTCTTGTTTTTGTATCCATTCAGCCAATCTATGTCTTTTGGTTGGAGCATTTAATCCATTTACATTTAAGGTAGTTATCGATATGTATGTTCCTATTACCATTTTCTTATTGTTTTGGGTTTATTATTGTAGGTCTTTTCCTTCTCTTGTGTTTCCTGCTCAGAGAAGTTCCTTTAGCATTTGTTGTAAAGCTGGTTTGGTGGTGCTGAATTATCTTAGCTTTTGCTTATCTGTAAAGGTTTTAATTTCTCCATTGAATCTGAATGAGATCCCTGCTGGGCAGAGTAATCTTGGTTGTAGATTTTTCCCTTTCATCACTTTAAATATGTCCTGCCACTCCCTTCTGCTTGCAGAGTTTCTGCTGAAAGATCGGTTGTTAACCTTATGGGGATTTCCTTATGTGTTATTTGTTGTTTTTCCCTTGCTGCTTTTAATACTTGATCTTTGTATTTAATTTTTGATAGTTTGATTAATATGTGTCTTGGCCTGTTTCTCCTTGGATTTATCCTGTATGGGACTCTCTGTGCTTCCTGGACTTGATTAACTATTTCCTTTCCCATATTAGGGAAGTTTTCAAGTATAATCTCTTCAAATATTTTCTCAGTCCCTTTCTTTTTCTCTTCTTCTTCTGGGACCCCTATAGTTCGAATGTTGGTGTGTTTAATGTTGTCCCAGAGGTCTCTGAGACTGTCCTCAATTCTTTTCATTCTTTATTCTGCTCTGCAGTAGTTATTTCCACTATTTTATCTTCCAGGTCACTTATCCGTTCTTCTGCCTCAGTTATTCCACTATTGATCCCTTCTAGAGAATTTTTAATTTCATTTATTGTGTTGTTCGTCACTGTTTGTTTGCTCTTTAGTTCTTCTAGGTCCTTGTTAAACGTTTCTTGTATTTTCTCCATTCTATTTCCAAGATTTGGGATCATCTTTACTATCATTATTCTGAATTGTTTTTCAGGTACACTGCCTATTTCCTCTTCATTTGTTAGGTCTGGTGGGATTTTAGAACATCACCTTTTAAGCTCATTTATTTTCTTTTTTTTTTTTTTTTAAGACTTATTTTATTATTTATTTGTTTTATTTATTTTTGGCTGTGTCGGTTCTTAGTTGCGGCACGCGGGACCTTTTGTTGAGGCATGCAGGCTCTTTGTTGCGGTACGCGGGCTTCTCTCTAGTTGTGGCATGTGGGTTTTCTCTTCTCTAGTTATGGCACGCAGGCTCCAGGGCATGTGGGATCTGCAGTTGTGGCTTGTGGGTCCCAGAGCACATGGGCTGTGTAGCTGAGGCTTGCAAGCTCATTAGTTGTGGCGCACAGGCTTAGTTTCCCCTCAGCATGTGGGATCTTAGTTCCCTGACCAGGGATCGAACCCGTGTCTACTGCATTATAAGGCAGATTCTTTACCACTGGACTACCAGGGAAGTCCCTAAACTCAATTATTTGTTAAGTTCATGGTTTTGTTTTTTGGGAGTTTTTTTCCTATTGTGGTAAAATGTACATAACATAGTTTACCATTTAACCATTTTTAAGTGTACAATTTAGTGGCATTAAGTACATTCACAGTGTTGTGTAACCATCACCAATATCTACTTCCAGAATTTTTCTGTCATCCACAAACAAACTCTGTATCCATTAAACAATAACTCCTCATTCCCTCCTCTCTCCAGCCCCTGGGGAGAGAGTAACCTCTCGACTTTCTGCCTCTATGAATTTGCCTATTCTTGATATCCAGTATAAATGGAATCATACAGTATCTGTCCGTTTGTGTCAGGCTTATTTCACCTAGCATAATGTTTTCAATTTTCATCCATGTTGTAGCATGTATCAGAACTTCATTCCTTCCTGAAGCCATTTTAAAACTGACCTTAAGGGAAACTGGAAGCACATTTTCTCTCTTTTTTTGTTTGTAAAACAATCTGCTAATTTTACTAGAATTGAGATAATTGTTTTTTAAACATTGCTGTAAAAGCCTTGAATTTCTCAGTGGTTCCAAGTTACCCTCCAAACTTTGGCTTTTAACCTCTGTTTCATGTTTGCAGTTGGAATATTTAATAGAAAATGGTTTTGTTTTTAAAGATTATTAACACACTGATAATACCAAACTACTGTAATTTCTGAGTAGTCAGCATATGTAAAATTTTCTACTCCCCAGATTTTTACCATTAAACTTACAATTCCTAACATAGAAAAGCAAGATGCTGGTGATTTACCTGTGAATCCAGTTGACAAAACTTTTGAAAGCACAAAAATTTAGGATTTTTGTCCTCCCCAAAATCTTTTAATAAAATTGACACTCCAGTAAGATATTGTGTTTCTCTATTGGTTTTGCATATTTTGTGCATATTAAACTCTTCTCCAATTCAAGAAGCAGGGACTTCAGGGTAATAAATTGATATGCAGTGGACAGTCTTTAGAAGAGCTTTCTGAATTATTGCTTGGCTAAATACCACTTGTCTTTCTTTTGCAATAAGGAAGCCAGTCATTTCTTCCCCTTAATTAAACTTGGGCTGACAGTTTTTAGTGTTCCACAATTTAGTTTTGTTTTTTTATGTTGATTTTGCAAGAATTATAAAATTGTTTTGCAATAATCATGAAATTATGGGACTTCAGTATCTAATTTGAGATAACTGACTAAACAAACTTCTGTATCTGGAATATGATGTGTCTTGAGGGGACCTGTCTGGATGACTATATTTCCTTTTTATTTATATGCATAAAAAATAGAACACTGGCTCATGATCACCATTCTTACTCCTTGCTAATATGGGAAAACATGGACAGAATTAAAATATAACAATGAATATGGTCAACTAAGTATAAGACAGTATTTAGCTCTTGATTTCATTTCAATCCATTATTACTTCCTTTTTAACTTTAGGGAAACTTGTCATGAGTTTGAATCATATGATTGCTTTCAGAACTATTGAACATTTGACTTAACATGTTTTAAGAGAAGTTTATGTTTTGAATAAAATGTTGCAATTAACTTTTCTTCCTACTTTTTGTCATGAAAAAAAATTTTTTTAAGTACAGGGAATTATATAATTAATTCAATATATTATCACCCAACTTCAGCTAATATTAACTCCTGGCTAATACTTTCATCTAGACCCCTCCTCACTCTGCTCACAATTATCTTGAAGCATATTCCAGATAACATATCATATTTTATCTGTAAATATATCAACCTTAGGACTTAAAAAACATTGTCACACCTAAGAGAATTCAGGAATAGTCTCTTCAAATCAGTTACCCAGTTAGTGTTCAGATTTTTCTGATTGTGTTTATTTCTTTGTTTTTCTTTTCAAATATATTTGTTGATGAAACTGGATTGTTTGTCAAGTATAGTTTTCCACGGTCTGAATTTTACTGATTGTATTCCAGTTGGTGTAATTTAAATGTGTTTCTCTGTTTCCTGTGAATTGATAGCTAGGTTGAGAGGCTTGAAAAAAAATTTTTTATTTTAACAAGAATACACTTTATAGTCTTATGTATTCTATCACGAAGTGCAATAATGTCTGGTTGTCTTTCTGTTTATGATATTAACACCATTATTATATAAGTCCATTATTTTATTAGGGCTTATAAAATGGGGGCATTCCAGTTGCATCATTTTTTTCTTTAGTTATTGACTGGAATACGTTTATAAAGAGAAACTTCTCCTTATCACCAATTTGGTTACCCTGAGATATCTTCCATATAGGTAAGACAGGATAAATAATTGATTGTTTCTTTTTATTTACCAGTTTTTAAAATAATTAGTTGGTTCTCTAACATCCTCTGAAGGTGACTAAATTAACTTCTCTTGTTTAGCAAAATATGATTTGTGTTTTCTTCCTATATCCTTCTTTGTATATATATATATATATCTCTCTCCTCTCCCTCTTCTCTCTGTTCTTTAACTAAATATGGTCTTATTCTTTTGGCACTTAAGTATGTTCTTTTCATAACTCTTGGTTCACATGTGGATAATGCAGTTACACTTGGAGATCATTGATTTCACACACTGGAGTATAACACTGTGATTGTAAAATGTTTGAATTTCGTAATGTCCCTTGGGGATTCTTGTCAAGGCATTTGCAGGCAGAGCCATAGGACATAGCAAACAGTAAAGACTAAAGTTGCTTCTGAAAACTGCCAAAGGTTTTTCATTCACTATGACTCAGGGCAGAGAAGCATGGCTCTAAGTTAAGAATTCTCCTGGAGACTACAGGCCTCTTGCATTATTATCTATCCTGTATTTAAGCTGTATATGTCCAAACCAAGTTCCTGATTCTTTTACCTTTGTTTTCGTCCTTATGTTCTAAGTTGATTTAAAAAAAAAAATTATCTTCAAAAACAAGAATCCACAAAGTGACTGAAACATGAGTCACTCAGTGTCCTGAGGAAATCAACATTTTTCCTGTGGTGAAAATTTATCCATCCTAATGTTGAGATTTCAAGGGGCTTCCTGACCACAGTGTGTTAAAAGCTTTAACTCTGAACAAAAAAGTTGTATTGGGATTAAAACAACATCCTAAATATCAGAAGATTTCCTATATATCTAACAGGTATACTAGTGAATGCTCATTAGCAAATCATTTGAATATTTGAAAAGGGGGGGAACTGACAAAAATAACAGTGTATGTGTGTGTGTGTATATATATATATATATATATTTACATATAAAATCTAAAAAAATAAAACAAATGAGTGGTTATAACAAAACAGAAACAGAATTTCAGATACAGAGAACAAACTAGTGGTTACCAATGGGGAGAGGGAAGTGGGGAGGAGGGAACAAGATAGCCATAGGGGATTAAGAGGTACAGACTACTGTGTATAAAATAAATAAGCTACAAGGAAAATAGACCAACAGTTTATAATAACTTTAAATAGAGTATAGTCTATAAAAATTTTGAATAACTGTTTTATACACGAAACTAATATTATATTATAAATCAACTATACTTCAATAAAAAAAGAAATAACATTTCAAAAGTCTGGAAAACCATGTGCTATTTCTTTTTTTTTTTTTTTAATTTTTATTGGAGTATAGTTGCTTTACAATATTGTGTTAGTTTCTGCTGTTTCTTTAACAAGTTCTTGTTTAAATTATCATTTATTTGACGAGTGAAGTTTTTAACTTGCTTTGCTGTGTGAAATTTTAAAAAGGGATGTTTTTCCAGGCTGAAACAATAAATGTCACTGTGCAGTTTAAAAAAAAAAAAAAAACTAGTGGTTTGTTTTTTTTTTTCTTATTCTCTGACAGGTTTATTAGCTTTCAAATTAATGTAGGTTTTTAATCCCAACACAACAATATTGTGTTGTTTCAGCAAAGTGAATCAGCTGTACGTATACATATATCTCTTCTTTTTTGGATTTCCTTCGCATTCGGTCACCACAGAACATTGAGTAGAGTTCCCTGTGCTATACAGTAGGTTCTCATTAGTTATCTATTTTATACATAGTATCAGTAGTGTATATATGTCAATCCCAATCTCCCAATTCATCCCACCCACCCCTGCTATTTCTAAACTTAATAAAATGAAAAGAGATGTAAAAAGTAAGAACAGAGGGCCTAAGTAGAGATGCTAGAGAACTAACATTAATTTAGTGTCTGCAGCGTACCAGGGATTGTCTAAGAGTTTTATGTATGTTATCTGGCCTGGCATTGTGTAGGTCAGTATTAGGGTATGATTCAAACTCATGTCCTCCTGATTGTGTAATATATCTTTTCCTCCCTAATACATGCATCTTAACATGCTTTTAGTGATATTGAAAAATAAAGATTTGATCCGCTTAGTATCACTGTGTTGAGAAAATCTCATGTAAGTATTTTGGTTTTTTTACGTAGGGTATCGGTACAGCGATCGGAGAGCTGCCTCCATATTTCATGGCCAGGGCAGCTCGCCTCTCAGGTGCTGAACCAGATGATGAAGACTATCAGGAATTTGAAGAGATGCTGGAACATGCAGAGACTGCACAAGTAAGATCAGTGGGGAAAAAAATAGAATACTTTAATTATCCCTTAAAGTGGTTATGATTAAGGTAAATTTTTTAATAGTTACTCTGAAGAAGAAAACTGCCAATGTAAACACATAGTTTAGTATAAAATATTTAGAAAAGCTGAAATATGAAAATGATTATACTCATGATCTTAGAATAGAGAAATACAGAAAGAGTCAACGAGACAACTCAGACTAAACCAGGGTAAATTCATGTGGCCAGGGACGTTAAGGAGCTGAAACATTATTTGTCCATTATGTGTTTATAAGTATTACCAAGCAGACCAGTGAATAAGTAAGGGGGATAAATAGGTGGACCAGGCTGTGAATCCAAAATAATAGAACTTCCTAATTAATTTTTTGAAAATAAGACCAAAATAGTTTACCATGTTTAGAGGAAACTTAACTCCCAATTAAGAAGGAGCAATTAAGATAAACTTATCCTTTGTTGCGGGGTGGTGGGAGGGAAAGGCTGAGGCCTTTTACACCTGAGCACAAACTATATATCAACCTGTATCTTAGTGTTACAAAATAGGTGTTGTTTCTTTGTAGGAAAATTCCTACAAACATTATTAACTGATTGAGTCTCCATCTTAGGGATGATAGTAGAAATCAACATAGACATAAATAAAAAGGATATAAAAGAGATTCTTGAAAGTTTTCATATAAAATACATCTCACTCCCCAGATTTGATCTAAATTGTCTTATTATTGTGTGTCTGTAAGTGCATGTGCCCACATAAGTACGCATAGATTTTTTTGTTCAATGAGTTCATAGTTTTCTTAGTGGAATCTGAAACCCCAAACCCACTACCCTAGAGAGGGAAAAACATTTGTTTTTTAAATGACAGATGTCCTTTTTTTAAAAAAACGTTATTAAATGGAAATCAACTATGGATAGTTACAGTTTTTTATTGAAAACAAACTTTCAAATATGAATGTAGAATAGCCAAACGTAAAACAAAGCAGTCAAAGAGCTATGGCCATCTCTCTGCATGGAAAGAGGCAAATTGTCCTTGTGCTTTGTTTTAACCAAATATTGTGCCTTTCTTCCTCACATCATAATGTTTATATTAATGCTAATAATTATTACTAATAATTACTAATAATACTTTTTAATTATTTTTAATGCTTTTTAAAGTCCACTATCTGATTTAACCCTAGTATTAACTCTGAGGTAGTATGGAAAGGTACCATTTTTCTAATTTTATAGAAAACTGCAGATCTAGAAATTGTTACCTCCCAAGTTTTACATGCTTAGAAGTAGAGCTGGAACCAGAACTCAGAATGGCAGTGTCACTGGTAAATTCCATTTACTGAAACAATGTCCATCTATAGACATAGGTGGTTGAGTATCCCCATTTGTGATAACTGATACTTCTGTCATTTGGGGCACTAATTAATGCATGTCATTTAACATATCAAAACCCTTTATCATCTATATAAAATCAGCAAGTTGAAGTAGAATCAGTCTAAGATGGTGTGCAGCTTTAAATTTTCATGCTGTGGTTGGATACCAAACAGGTATAAGTACTGTTCTCTATTAAGCCAACTAAAGCCAACTAATGTATTGTGATTATTTTCCTTAAAGTTTTTTTGTTTTGGAATTAATATTTTTTTATTTGCATAGTTTCCTCAATCTCTTCTTTCTACCAGCTCTGTGAAACACTTCTCAAGATCACTTTCCACTTGGTAACGCACTTAAATTAATATCATTTCTATTTCTTTTTCTTGGAGTCATCACTCTGGATTCCCCCATGCTCCCACTCTAGTCTGTACGTGGTGTTTTCTTGGCGCTCTGCGCCATTGCTTCTCTCTTGATTTGGATCCCTTATCTTGCTCTTTCTTGATTTACTCCCTAATTTTAGTTGAACATATTCTGCAGTACCTTTCTGAGAAAGGACAAGTAGGAGGAAAATTCTTAAAATGCTGTATTCTTCATTCACACTTAATCAGTTAGATGAATATAGGATTCTAAGTTGAAATCATTTTTTAATTTAGAATTTGGAAGGCATTTCTCAATCATCTTCAGGCTTCTGGTGTTGATAGTGATATACCTAATGCCATGCTGAGCCCTCTTTATAGGTAGTCTTTTTGGTGGTTTTGTTTTTTTCTCTAGAAGATTGTAGATTCATTATCTGAGGTATGGGTCTTTTTTAATATTTATTCTGCTAGGCACTGAGGAAACTTGTCAACCTAGAGTCCACTAGTTTTGGGAAACATTCCTTTTTTTTTTTTTTTTTTTTTAATAAATTTATTTATTTTTGGCTGCCTTGGGTCTTCGTTGCTGCGCACGGGCTTTCTCTAGTTGCGGTGAACAGGGACTACTCTTCGTTGCGGTGCGCGGGCTTCTCATTGCGGTGGCTTCTCTTGTTGCGGAGCACGGGCTCTAGGTGCGCGGGCTTCAGTAGTTGCAGCACACGGGCTCAGTAGTTGTGGCTCGCGGGCTCTAGAACACAGGCTCAGTAGTTGTGGTGCACAGGCTTAGTTGCTCTGTGGCATGTGGGATCTTCCCGGACCAGGGCTCAAACCCGTGTCCCCTCATTGGCAGGCAGATTCTTAACCACTGCGCCACCAGGGAAGCCGCATTCTTGTATTTTTTCTGTGTCAGTTTACCCTCTTTGGTCTCTACTCTTGCTTTCTGGAATTACCATTATTTTGATATTGGGACTCCAACACCTGTCATTTTAGTTTTTTTTATAATTTTCCTCCTAATATTTATCTCATTTTACTTTGTATGCAATTTCCTCAACTTTATATTCTATAATCTAATATTAAAATGTTTTTCCACTGTCATATATTTATTTTCAAAAAGCAATTTGTATTATACTTCCCCAAAAATGGCTTATCCTATCTTTTTGAAGGTATTTAGTTTCTTTAAGTTTTCAATACTCCAGGCATTTCTTTTTATTTTTCCCCTTTGTCTGTTCTGTTTCCTGTTGGAAGCTTTCCTCAAAGTCTGGTGATCCTTGTTTTTCTATAGAATAAGGCACATAAAAGCCAAATGGAAGCTATGTGTGTGGAGGCAAGGTATAGGAGTGGCAGGCCACCTGGTTTATTGGAACCTCTGTATATCAGTTTTTGTGCATCTTTCCTTTGGGGTAGTTCAGTTTCTTTAGTGATGGATCTTCCAGTTCCTTGCCTTGGGAATATAAATCTTGCTGCTGACATTCTAAAGCTAAGCTGTAGAAGGCGAGTTAGAGATCTTCATTTACTGAGTAGACTTTCACTTAACCTACTTTGTGGTAAGTCCGTGGATGCCTGCACAAAGATATCCTGAGTCCAGAACCTTTGGTATACTTTCTAGAGACTATACTTGATGTCTTTTTTGGGACTAGGGGAGGAAGCTGTCTGGCTGTGCTAAGTACTTTGTATACAGTCTCCTTGTTTTCAGCCCTACCCCAGTTTCTTCTGCAGTTCTGCTGATGATCCTTTGTGGAGTTCTGTAGTGCAAATCACTTTGCTTCTCTTCTATATCTTCCACTGCAGCCTCTCTGGTATAATCTTTTCTTCCCATCTGCCCCTGTCTTCATTTATTAATACTAGTTTCATCAAAGAGAGAGTTCAGTGTTTCTGTTTGGGGTTATTATTAAGATAAAGGGTGTTCCAGTTATCTATTGCTGAGCAATAACCCCCCACCCCCGGTATTTAGTGCTTTGAAACAAGAAGAGTTTATATTGCTCACAGCTGTGCAATTTAGGCAAAATGGCTTGACTGTAAATCGGAGTATCTACTTCCAAGATGGTTTGCTGATATAACTGACAAGTTGATTCTGTCTGTTGGTTTGGAGTTCAGTTGGACTGTTGGTTTGGGACCTCAGATTACTCTTCATGGGGCTTCTTGGGTTTCCTCATATCATGGCACCTGAGTTCTAACAAGTGTTCTGAAAGAACCTTGCTGGAAGATGCAAGGCTTCTTGTAACCTAACCTCAGAAATCCCAGTCACTTTGCCACACTGTGTTGGTGAAGTAGGTCACTAAAGCCAGCCCAGATTCAGAGAGGGGAATAAGACCCACCTCTCAATGAGAGAGTGAGCAAAGAATTTGTAGCCATCTTTAACCTATCACAGGGGCAACGGTCTTATTTGGTCATCTTGAAATAGAACACTTACTATACAAACTAGAATTTCTCTAGGAGGGGGAATGAGATGGTAATTGATCTTGAAATCATATAATGTGAGAAACTGTTGAAAAGAATTTAGACATGTTTCCTTGAAAGGGGGAATTGATGAGCTTGTCAAATATTCAGAAGTTGTTATACTCATGAGTTATACGCATGCTGAGAAACTATAGAGGTAAACTTTGTCTTAGAATTAGCCAGTGAAAGTTTTCTGAGGCTCACATTGGCTGAATATTAAAAAAAAAAATTCCTATAAATTTTAATTGTGTACAAATGGAATTGCTATTTCAAAAAAGAATGAGTTCCTTGTCTCCCTCTATGTGATACCTTTCATGGATCCATGCATAGCGACTCCCTGCATTGAGTAGAACATTAGCTGGATGACTCATTTCATTCTTCACAATTTTTTGATTCTTAGATTATGAATAATACATTCTGTAAATTTGTTACCATCTAAAAGCTCAACTTCCAAAAATTCAGGTCTCCTAGAATTTGATGAAGAAGTAAATCACGCTTCATCTTATACGTGTAATTTGAGCTCTCGAAGACTTTTACATCTTGAAG
The DNA here is from genome assembly GCF_965194825.1 of Balaenoptera physalus. Lineage (NCBI taxonomy): Eukaryota > Metazoa > Chordata > Mammalia > Artiodactyla > Balaenopteridae > Balaenoptera > Balaenoptera physalus. Next base: position 40,387,207 of record NC_138901.1, read on the forward strand.
ACTCTAAATCTTTATCTACCATTAGGGTAATAATCTTTTTCCTTCATCCCTTATGGCCATGATTATTTTTTTTTTTTTTTTTTTTTTTTTTTTTTGGCTGCGTTGGGTCTTCGTTGCTGTGTGCGGACTTTCTCTAGTTGCGGCGAGCAGGGGCTACTCTTCTTCGCAGTGCGTGGGCTTCTCATTGTGGTGGCTTCTCTTGTTGTGGAGCACGGGCTGTAGGCGCACAGGCTTCAGTAGTTGCAGCACGCGGCCTCAGTAGCTGTGGCATGTGGGCCCTAGAGCACGTGGGCTTCAGTAGTTGCGGCACGTGGGCTCAGTAGTTGTGGCACACAGGCTTAGTTGCTCCACGGCATATGGGATCTTCCCGGACCAGGGATTGAACTTGTGTCCCCTGCATTGGCAGGCGGATTCTTAACCACTGTGCCACCAAGGAGGTCCCACAATACTTCTGATGGTCCTGAGGTTTGACTGTTTTCATTCTATAAAGCCAATAATTACCATCACTGTTTTAGGATAAACTTTATATTTCTTATTCCCTAATTTCATACTTGCTTGTATTAAAAAATCAAGTAAGCAAAACGTACACTTCTGTTTCATGTTCTTTAGTCAGAAATTATATACTCTTTATGAACATTTTATTTAAAATTTTTACCCCAAATTACAATTGTATGTACTGTCAATTGTTTATATAAGCTAGAAAATAATATAATAAAAGAGTAACTTATTCCTGACAATTTTGTCATCTTCCCTATTAATTTTCTTTCTAAGGTCAATAAAAATCTGTGTGTAAGGCGCTTGAATGAAGTGCCTCGGTACAAACAATGAAGTAGAAGATATTTTTCCTGATTTGAATAGGAAAAACACTCAGGAACACACAGCCGGTGAATCTCAGAGCCAACACCCAACCCAGTTTTCTGACTTTGAGATTAGTGCTTTGCTTACTGTAAGCCAGCATAGCAACATTTTCATCCAGGTTAATGCAACAAAAAGTGAAGAACTGATTAAAAATTTTTTTTTCTTTCTGTTACATTTGATTTGAATTTTCTTTTCTTTCTTTATTGCCTTTCATGCTTTTTTTCACTAGTATCCATCGGTTTTGTGGCTTATTATAGATTTCAGTATATGTAGGTTTATTTATCCCTACATACTTTTTCCCAGGTGTAGACAAGGGGTTATGAGGTTTTTAACTTTTGTTTATTTATTTTGCAGGTTGGGGAGGGGGCTGTTGCCAGTTTTCCACATTTTAAATTAGCTGAGAGAGTACTAATGTTTTAATTCATTAGTCAAAGAAGAGTTTTGCAAAATAAGTTTGTCAAATATAAGGTTTTTGTTTTTGTCTGTTCTTGCTTAACACTGTGTAGAATATTACTATATCCAAGTAAGATACCTCACCTGCTTTTTTTTTGTTTTTTTTGTTTGTTTGTTTTTTGTTTTTAATTTGGCTGAGTTGGGTCTTAGTTGCGGCACGCAGGATCTTTCGTTGCAGTGAGCGGGCCTCTCTCTAGTTGTGGCGTGTGGGCTCCATAGTTGTGGCAGACGGGCTCAGTTGCCCCACGGCATGTGGGATCTTAGTTCCCCAACCAGGGATCAAACCTGCATCCCCTGCATTGGAAGGCAGATTCTTAACCACTGGACCACCAGGGCAGTCCCTCCTCAGCTGTCCTGATACACTTTTGTGATGCATCCTTGTGTTTGTTTTTCATTTTCACTATGCAAATAAATTTACAACAGTTTTGTCATTTTATGTCTAAATCAGTGATATTGCAAACATTTTTTGTTTTTAGTAACAAATTTGTCTTAGGCTCTTTGCTTCTGTTACTTTTTCCAGGTTTGCATATTTTCAAATTATGTTAGTGCTTATAAATTGAAACATTCCAGAAATATTAAGAGTAAAAAGTGAAAGTTCACACACACCTACTCTCCAAAGTAGGATAATAACCACCATATTCTAGACTGTTTTCTGTGTATGGAACACTTTTTTTTAATAAAAGCTAAAATCATACCATATATATTAGCCTTAGATTCCTTTTTCACATATATATCGTAGACATTTGATACTGATTTTTAAAATTGTGTTCTTATTACAAAGTGATTACGTACAGCTCACTGTAGAAAATTGGTATTTGTATACTTAAAAAAAAATCCCTTCATCCTTCATTCTTTTTCTCTGTAAATATTTGTGAGTGAATCATATTCTATTTATTGTTTTATGACTTGTTTTGAATATAAAAACATACTGTGAACATTTTTCAGTCATCAAATATTTTCCACATCTTTGGTTTTTTTTAGTAATTTTCTTTGTGACTACAAAGTATGTTTATGGTATAAAATGTTGAAACCACAGAAAAAGAAAAAAACCCTTTCGTCTAACTGGTTCGTTTACCCATTTTTTTATATTTAGTGTATTTTTCATTTTCTTATTGATTGACATTTTTAAGGAGATTCCTTTTGTCATATGCTGCCAGTAATTTTTCCATATTGTTCATTGTGTGTTTTACTATGTTTTGTTTTTTGAATAAAGAAGTTCACATTTTTGTCTTTATTCCAATATCTTAGATGTTTCCTTTTGGAGTCGTGCCTAAAATTATCTTCCTGAACCCTTACGATTATGTAGTAGATATTCTGCTGCATTTCCTTTTAGTATTTTTATGGTTTTATTCTTTTACCTTTAAATCTTTTACTGTTAAAATATTTTTACCAATCATATAATGTAGGAATCTAAGTTTCTCTTTTTTAGATCATTACCTATTTGTGTATTGTTCTAACACTATTTACCCAGTGATTTTAACATGTTAGTTTTCTCTTAGGTTTTATTGTTATAAGTTGTATATTATATTTTTGTAAATAGTTATTAATGGTATATAAAAAGATACTAGGTTTTTATTTGGTAATCTATAAGTTTCCTGACATCTTTTTAGTTATAGCTTATTGATTGTGATTGTGATTTAAAAGTTTTTATAGTAATCAGTTTCATAAAGATCCAAAAGTTTATCTGACTTTGGTGCTGGAATTTCCTCATAGATGCATGTATTTTGTAAAACCCCCAATTTGACAAGAGCAATAAAAAAGTTGGATCAACTGTAGCTAAAATAGCAAATTAAGTAAAATGAAACAGGGTGGGAAATGTGTTTTTTTATTCTTGAAGGTAAAAAGCCTTTGGTAGAATAAGTTTATCAGCAGGAAGAGTGAAAAAAACCTTGGCTCTCGTTGCTTTACCATGTGCTCTCCAACTAGGTTAAAGGGTGTATATGCTTTTACTAGGAAACTGTTTCTAGGTAACAATTTTAAAGCTAAGTATTTACTTAAATTCCAGTTTTGACTGATGGTTGGATTTTGTTCTGTAGGTATTTGGGGGAGAAAAAAAGATTATTAATGCATTTATTTGAATTCTGATTCTTTATGGTACCTACTTTATTTTTGTGACTACAGTATTGAGATTGGGCAGTATTTTTCCACTAAGCTGACTTCCTTTTGCTCTTGGCTTTCTATCATGTTTTTACTAGATGTCTGTGGGAGGTAGACATGAATGAATGTAGCTTCCTATGACCTTGAACAATTCTAGCATCATTTATAAGAGTTACGTCTAGAGAGCTGTTATGTGCTTTGTGGACTGTTTCATGCAAGGTTTAATTATTCCCTTTATGATCTTCTTCTTCTTTGTTCCTGATTTCTGTTAATGATATCACTGTCCTCATAATCACTTGGTGTCAAAATTTGAATCATCTGACTCCCTCCTCACTTCTCATATCCAGTCATTCTTCAGGCCTGTTGATTCTACCTCCACAGTATCTTCAAATTCGTCCTCTCTTTTCCCTTCCCACTGCTGGTTCATGCCTTTATCACTTCTCCACTGAACATTTATAGTGACTTCCTAATAGGTCTCCTCTTTACTAGCCTTTTTTCCCCCCACTCTATTTCCACAGAAAGCAACAAAAAACAATTTTCTGAAAAATACCTCTGGTCATGGAACTTTGCTGCTCAAAAATCTTCCCAGTCCCTGGAAATTGTCTCTTGCTGTATCTTTCTTGTGTCACTTATCACTTTCTACCTTCTTTTAGAACTGTCTGTGGGCTTTTCTCATCTTACCCAGGAGTTTGTAAGCTCCTCGAGAGGAGGCCACAAAAATATTTGTATTTTTGGCTGTGCCTGCATGGTCTTGCACATACTACTCACGCAGTAGATACTTTGAATGAACTAAGAAATATCAGTTAAGAGAGAAAAGGTACCATTACATGAAACATGTTCACTTAATATTCAGTCTTTTTTATTAACATCACAAATAAGATTTTTTATTTGTCACCCTTACAAGTCTGAATTTTAAACAGTTTTTTGGACTGGTGGCTCATATCCATCAGCTTGTTCAAGTTTAGCACCTGTCTCATCCCCATTAGCTTTTCCAGAACTACTTACTGCCTTCATCATGAAACATGAGTTTTCCCATTTCAAACCTGGGGTTTACTTTCCTAACAGAGACATCATAGAGCAGATAAATAGATTGGCAAGCCTTTTCCATGTCTTTTCCAATGCTGTCTGGAATCAGTTTTTTGACAATTTCTTTCAAGTCATCTTCTTCTGGTTTTGGCAGACCTATTGGTGCTAACAGTGAGGTTTTCTGAATCTGATTGCTGCATTTTTTAGTAAAAACAGCACTGGATAGACGAAGTTAATAATCATCAGTAGTCTTGACATCAACATGGGCTTCAGTCATGGGCTGCCATTTTTTGACCGTGGAGCACATTTTGTCATAAGCAAGATCCATGCCACGGAAATTAGACAGTTTTTGCCCTGAACATCCTCAGTACTTAGCTTGAATTTTCTAAATGCAACTTCATCATTCTGCAGATCAGCAAAGCTCACTTCAAAACATGACCCTTGAGGCCATCCAATGTGATTTTGGTTCCTTGAGTTTTTGTGACCAGTTTTTCCTGTATTTTTATATTGAACATATCTGGTGCTTTCCCATCATACCGATCTTTCTTAGAAAATGGATCAACCACTTTCCTCTAGGCTCCCTTTTTGCTGCCTTTTGTAAGGTGCTTATTCTTGCAGACTGCTGTGTTGCTGCTCAGCCAAAAGGGAATATTCAGTCTTACTCCCCTGCAAAATAAAATATAAAATACGGTGAACACAGAAATCATCTTACATAAAAAAGGTTGAACTGTTTTGCATCTTTGAGTTTAATAATCATCTGATTGTAAAGCACTACAGAATTTACAGAATCTTTCATTCAAAAAAAAAATCATCTGAGAGCAAGGGTTGAAGATAATATAGTAGACATCATTAAGTTAAATGACTTACACTTTTGAATTCACATTAAGTAAAATAATGCTTGTAAAGTTCTATACTTTAGAAAAAAATAAAGGTTATTGTGGTGACTTGTTTATTCTGTAAGCTGTATAACCAAAGAAAAAGGTAAATTAAAGACATGAGGAATAAAAGAGTTTGAAAAAATAAAGTAACTTATTTGCTTGATGTACCCTAAAAGATTAGGGCAGCCACTATTATTGAAGTAATGGGGAACGGGAGCATGGGTGGTTGTATTTTTGTGTTTAAAACTTACACAGTAGGGTAGGAATGTTGTACATATTTACTTAGAAGAATATGGTTTGAATAAGTTTGCTTTCCTAAATGACATCTGTCCAAGTGACCTAGCTGCTTGGATTCTTTTTCATAAAATATTAGGTTGCTGACTGTGAAAGTTACTATCACTATAGAAAATTGAGAATTAAGTTAGAAATAAGAAATTTAAATTTCTTAGAACTCATCTTTTAAAATAATACAGTCTTTTCCTCCATATTTATAGTGGTTAGCTTTTCTTTCTGTTGGGTGTAATTCATGAGTCTGTACACCACCTTAGATTAACTAGTTCCTCAAAGGCTGTTTTATAATTTCTGGATTTAATTTTATTTTAAGGGAGCGTTTCTTAGCTTCTGTTTAGGACAGCAGTATTTAAATTAATTAATACTTGCCACTTACACTTAGTCTGATTTATTGAAACTAAGTCCCCAAGTTAAGTTTAAATACTAATATCTTTTACTAGCTTGTATTAAATATATTTAAGGCTGAAAATACCTTTTTGGGGGGGTTGAATAGGATCCATTTCCTATTCAGAAATTTCAAGTTATTTACATTATTTTATTAGTGAAAACACGTAAGTGATGAACCAAAAAAAGTTCATCAGTTGTAATGTAGTTTTTGTTTTTTTTTAGAATACTGAGTAATATCTTTTTTTTAATTGAAATATGGTTGATTTACAGTGTTTCAGGTGTACAGCAAAGTGATTCAGTTATATGTGTATATATATATTCTTTTTCAGATTCTGTTCCATTGTAGGTCATTACAAGATATTGAATATAGTGTAGTTCTCATTCTTATGGTGCATTTTCTTTGTATGCAGAATAGATTACCCAGTGAACATCCTCCAAAGTACAAGGTGATAGTTAAAGGGGTTTGGGGGGGGGGGGTTGGCATTCTTTTGATAATGATAGAATATATGCTTGATCATTTGAGTTTAGAGACAATGGGAAAGCATTTAATAATGATTATTTATACATTCGCTAAAGTGCTTTAACCTTCCTTTGATGCTATTTTTTGTTAAGCACATTTTCCTATGAAGTGTTTGTAGTTGCACACACCATGTCAGTGCCTGCTGGTTTTTCCTCCTGTGAAGTATCCGTTCTTTTATATACAGAGATTTATGAAAGAGTTCATGGTGTGGATGATCAGAAACCCAACAGGACTCATTTTCATATAATTTAGTGCCAGTTGAACACTCTGGGTGCTGGTTGTTGCTGGGACCTGTTTTTGACTCTGTTGAACCTTTACTGGCTGTGGTTTGTCTGGCCATCACATGACTTCTCTGAAAATTCCCCCTCCCCTTCATTTCCAGTAAACTGTTTGAGTAGGAGTGAGTCAGAGTGAAACCAGCTTCCCTGTAACCACAGGGCTTGTTAAAGAATTTGTCAACGTGGACTCTAGAGGGTTTGCATTAAGCTTTGCAGTAACTGCTATGGTTTGTGTTGCGTCAGGAGTTCCACAGAAAAGCTTCCTGTTCTCAAGATCTCTTGCTTGTTTGCAAAGGGTTAAACTGATCAACTTTACCATAATGAACATTAGAGACACATGTTAAACACATTTATTTATCACTTAAAAGCTGTGTCAAAGCTACCAAGGCTTATTGTAGTTTCTCTTTTCAGAATCAACCAACCACACCCAACAACGTTAAGTTTTTGAAAAGGCAGGCCTGCTAGATCTTCTTTCAGAGCTGGCTCATAATTTTACCACAAAGTACCATCAAGATTAAGCAATTTTAAGTGGTCTCTTTTGAAGGATTCTGTTGCAAGATATTGCGACTGCTAGCACAGTTAGCTTTTGGTACACAAAGGTCACTTACTTGCATTTGGTTCAACAAGAAAAGGTAGCACTTAAAATAGTTCTGTAGTTGTAGTTTCTAAGCACATTTAGCATGAATTATGGTGGAATTCTTAATACCTCATTTTATTTGCTTTCTCAGGAAGATTTCACTTTATTTTGAATTCTTCTCTTGCCCCTCCACTCCCAGACTTTTAATCTTTCTTCGTTTTCTGACTCTTCTCATTTTCTTTAACCCATTCTTATAGTAGTATTAACAGGAAAGAGAGTCGCAATTTGATTCAAACTGCCAAATCAGTGGCCACTGGGAAACTTGTCTGCTCATCGTGCACTCCTGAACCCGTTTATTTTTACACGTTCATTTCTGTATTTAACCACGTCATTTTGGCCAGACTTTTATTTTAAAAATAAATTTAAAGAATACATTTAAACTTAACCTCCTTAAAATCATTTTTATTCTGCTTACCTTTTTTGTAACAAAATAAATTTAGGGAAAAGAACATGGTAGAAAATTTTGAGCTAAGTATTCCTCACAGGAAAGAATACTACAGAATAATGGAAGTTTAAAATTGTTTATATTCTAACAATGCTCACAAACTCTCAATGATCAAATCAAAATAGAAGAGAAACATTAGTTTTGATGAAGAAGAATTCTAATTGAAATTAGATGATTTAAAAATGAAAATAAGAGGTTAATACATTCATTTACAAAGCGCAATAAGTAATAAATGTTTTAAGATTTTTCTTGTTAGTTTGCTTTAGACATTGGAGAAAAATATAGTTTTGTTTTATGTCTGCTTCGTTCTTCTCATTTGCACACCTGTTTACAGCTATGGGGTGGAGGGGTTAAGCATTAGACAGGCATTAGGTTACCTTTGTTAAACTAATTTAAAGATTTTACTCAGGTTTGTGTTTCAAACACCTTTTGTAAAATGCCTTTAGAAAGGCCCCTTTCATTGAAACTTAGACCAACAGACTGTATGTATGCTGTGCTTTTGCTCGAGTTTGCAAATCAGTAACACACTAAATACACATCCACCCTCTGTTGTAACTGCTGAATGCTCCTAGGGATCCTGGCCTAAGATCAGAGTTAGTGCAAGACATGGACAGCAGAATAACTATTATGCTCATTTCCTATTACAAAAGGTGTTTTTGTTTCTAATTCGTCAAGGTTCTTGGTTTCTCATAACAGATATGTAGTTCTTTCTCGCTGAGTATTTAAGAAAATTTCTCTTGGTAGAGTGTTCTTCCCGTTTTCCTGTCTTGGGCCTTACCATGTAATAAACATGACTATCGTGCTTTTAAACTAAAGGGCTATGTAGAGACACCAGGAAGTAGGCATGGGAATTAATACCGTGCTCCCCTCAAAAGCAGGCATGTACTGTAGACTTCCTTGTCCACTTTCCCTGATAAGGGTCTGCATCCATTAATTTATCAAAACTTGTAAAAATTTATTGTTACTACTCCTTGAGGTAAAGACTTCAGTAAGTTCATAGGCTGTTATTTAAAGCCATGCTCCCATTTGTTTGTTTTAAATTTGCCTCTTTCACGTTATAAAGGGCGCTACCCTCATTCTAGTATTGTAAGATTTTTTTTAAACACTTTTCCTTTCCTCTGTTCATAACTTTATAGATTTTAGTCAGTTACCTTTTCAGCCTTTCTAAAAAAAATAATCATTTACTTTTTATATCTAATAACCCCAAACTCTTTGATCATTTTAATTCGTGCTCCCCCCATGGATCTTTATCTAATTCTTTTACATTTTTTCTGACATGAAGTTGTCAGAACTGCATATGATTTTTCAGGGACAACTACACTACTGTACTTGTGTTTTTTCAGATTTCTACAACCACAGTCCTGTTTGGCAATGCATTTTGCTAATGTTTTTAATAAATTGTTTACTTCATGTTTACTTCAATAAACTGTTTACTTGGGAGACCACTCCCAGTTCCCTTTCCTTTGTTCATAACTGGAAACTTTTATAACCCATCACTTTATCTATCTATCTATCTATCTATCTATCTATCTATATATATATATTTTTTTTTTTTTTTTTTTTTTAGCCACGTTGCATGGCTTGCAGGATCTTAGCTCCCTGACCAGGAATCGAACCCAGGCTCTCAGCAGTGAAAGCACAGTGTCCTAATCACTGGACTGCCAGGGAATTCCCCATCATTTTACATTTAAATAATTTTTCCCTAAATGTGTTATCTTACTGTTATCCACTTTGAAACTTACCTTCCACGTTTCCATTTTCTCTCTCAAGTTTACATGATCTTTAAATTTATTGCCATGATTTTGGCACTTTATAATTTTAATTTCAGCTGTAGGTTTAGAACTTAAACTCTGTTCCTTTTTTCGGGACCATTTATAAACTTGTTAAGTGGGATGATTGGGTCTATCTTAGGAAAGAATCCCACTATTTACATTTCTCATCATAGAGATGATCCCATTTATCTTTATCCTTTGTTTTCGGTCTCTTAAGTTTCCTCTCCCTGACAATTTTGTAAATTCTGTACTGACCTAGTTTTCATAACTTTGCATGTCTGAGTTCATCTCAACCATTTTTACTTTTTTCCCCCTTTTTTTCATTCACAGTATTATTGTTCTTACATACACAGTAGATTGTCATATGCTTTTTGTTTAAATTCCAGTTTTAATCTGGAAATAAAAGTTATTCATTAGTTACTTACAACCAAACTACAATCAATTATAAATGCTAAAAATGAAGGGTGATTTTTTTTTTCCCCCCCTAGCATTAACTAAGATTAGGTAAATACCCTTTCTGGTGAGACATGAGAAGATCACATGAGGAGATATTGGCTTCAGACAGGAAGAAGAGAGAGAAGAAAAGAAAAATGCATTACTTGTGTAATGTGTCATTTCTAATAAATCTTGCATACTCAGACATTTTCCCTGAGTGTCTAGAGCGCTGTTGTTCTTCTTGGGCTACAGTGTTCGTTGTTATTTCAAGTAGAGGCCAGGCAGGCACTGATAGGAGTGGATGCCGGCCTGCCTGCCTTCCTAGGAATTACCATATGGTTTCTTTTCAACAGAAAACTCAGCAGGGATAGAGAGAGGAAAAGGAAGCAGCAGATACTGGCTGGTTTTACTGCTGGTAACTTGGACTGTGAAAAGGAGGAAAAAAACTCTGTATAGTTATCTGGAACTTCCAAAAATACTGCTCTACTTTTTATCTGAAAATGTTAGCAAATGCTGACTGTCAGACCCTGAGAAAGTCTTCTGAAACCTTATTTCTTCCATCTCTTCTTTGCTCCTAGACTACCCAAGAGATATTTTGTGTCTAATAGATGATTTGTGAGTTTTACGATTAGTAATCATGGTGAGGTGACCATTACAGATGTAAGTAACTAAAGAATTTCCTCTTATTTCCATCTTACCCTCTTGTCATGGAGTGTTTGGTAAACTAATTGGTTGCACTGCAAGGCAGATTTGATAAATTTTCAATTCTTAATGCATTTCCTTCCTTTCCTCCTTCCTGCTTTATAGCCCTCTTCCTTCCTTGATATTAACATGTTGCTCTTCTCTTTTTGAAATTAGAAACAAAACAAAACAAAAGCCTCTTATCCCCTTAACTTGTGATGTCGCCCTAGGACTGAGCTCACATAGTGTCTGACTAAGAATTCTGACAAGATATTTTATTTCATTGGTTCTCAGGGTTTTTTTCTTGATAGTAATGTCAAGTAATATCAGTCTAAACAATTTTGTCCCATAATCAGTTTTGTCTCTTAATTATCATGGTGATAGATATCATTATCATCATTTTGCAGAAAAGAGGAAGAAACTGTGGCTCAGGGAAGTCTGAAAACAACAAAGTTGGTGCTGTATCATTTGATGTTGCAGTAAATCTGTAGAATGGGTGTTCTTATATTCTGTTTCTCTTTTTCATGCTTTCCTTTTCATTGTAGGTTTCCTTAGTCATCTCTTTCCCCATCTCTACCAATTGCAACCCACCCACCATCCACATATACACACTAGATTATTTATTTATCTCTCAAGGGAAAACACTTGCTGGAACAGTCTTCCTCTACATTCTTAGCCTGGCTTATTCCCTCACCTCCTTTAGGTTTTTAATCAAATGTCACCTTTTCTGTCAGGCCTTCTCCAACCATCCTATTTAAAATTACAACTTGCCTGCCACCCCATTTTGTAGTTGTTGTCTCCTCCCATTAAACTGTAAGCTCCATGAGGATCCAGATTATCAATTTGATTCAGTGTTGTATCCGTTGCTCCTATAATAGCATTTGGCATGTAGTAAACACTTGCTAAACGTTTATAGAATTAATGGTCAAACCACAATGTCCTCATCTTTATGTTCTTTATTACCATGCATGCATATACCATATATATATGGTAGTTAACAGCTTTTTTGGGTTGAATTTAATTGCTTTTAAATAAGAATTTTGGTTCTAATTTTGTCTTCTAAAATTCTGTATGGGTGTAAAAACTATATGTAGTTTTCCCAAAACTCAGCACTTAAAGCTTTTCTTTTCCTCCTCTTTTCATGCTTGAATTTATTCAGTCTTCATATGTTTGAGTTATCAAAGCTACTAATTACCACAGACAGACTCATTAGAACCATCTGTAGGAAAGTAAATAGGTTTAGATTTTTTTCAATTGAGATTTATTATCAACTGGCAACGTGGAAGCAATATTAAGAGTAATTTATGTTACAGCCACTTTTGAAAAGTGTTTGGCACTGTCTACATAAACATACCCTACAATCTAGCAGTTCCATTTTGTAGATTTATACATAGAAGAAAGATGCTCCAGAAGACTTGACAAGAGTAGTCATAGCAGCATTATTTGTAATAGCCCCAAACTAGAAACAACCCTAATGTCCACCAACAGTAGAGTAAATAAATTGTGGTATAGTCATACAAAGGCAGCAAATTGATTATTGCCACGTGCAGCAGCAGGAGTGAATCACATGGACATAATGTTGACCTACAGAAGCCAGAAATAAAAGAGGACCTACTGTATAATTCCATTTATATAAAGTTCAAAAATAGGCAAGCTACATTTATAGTAATAGAAGTCAATGAGGGGCTTCCCTGTTGGCACAATGGTTGAGAATCTGCCTGCCAATGCAGGGGACACGGGTTCGAGCCCTGGTCTGGGAAGATCCCACATGGTGCAGAGCAACTAGGCCCATGAGCCACAATTACTGAGCCTGCGCTTTTGGAGCCTGTGCTCCGCAACAAGAGAGGCTGCGATAATGAGAGGCCCGCACACCGCAATGAAGGGTGGCCCCCACTTGCCGCAACTAGAGAAAGCCCTCGCACAGAAACGAAGACCCAACACAGCCATAAATAAATTAAAAAAAAAAAAAAAAAAAGAGGCATGAATGCAAGCCTGTCATGTTAAAAAAAAAAAAAAGAAAAAGAAGAAGTCAATGATAGTGGTTATTTTGGGAGAAGAAGTAATTACTAGTAGTGCCACCAGTGGGGTTTCTGGAGTTCTGGTAATGTTCTGTATCTGGATCTTGGTGGTAGTTACATGGGTGTGTTCTTTGTAAAATTTCACCAAGATGTATATTTTAGATTTATGTACATTACTGTGTATCTGCTGTACAGCTAAAAAAAAATAGTTTTACCACCCTTCCCCCAAAGTAAATTTGGTAATAAATATACGAGTACATGTAGAAATTCATTTAATTATATAGCTGATATCTTTCTATTTTAGGCACAACTCTCTGAAATGTGTGTCACTCATGGACCTTTATTTTTTACTATACTCCATGTTACAGACTACATTGATTGTACTTAGGGCCTATGCATGTGTAACTGAAATAATGTTTTGTGAAACAGTATTTACTTGTATCACATGTACTGATCTCACATTTTTATTCTGTTCATTAAAAAGATGCTATTTGTGACCAACTAAATTTTCACAATATGCAGGCTAATAAAACTGCACTAAATAATAGAAATGTATGAATACGAACAGGAGCAAAATCTGAATTTTCAGATTTCTAGATGGATCAGGTTTTTAGTACTTATTAAATTTAGCTAGTCGCCAAAATAAATGGTTCTTACTGTTTCAAAAAATACACAGATCTTCTTTGTGTTCATTTTTAGACATGACTTCATAGATTTTGATTAATGTGTGATCTGATTTTTATATTTATATGTTTTATGTGTAATCCCCCCTCTTTCAAAGGGGAAAAGATGATGTTTATGTTCTTCAATTTTATTTTTAATGTGTCAGAGAGAAGGAACCATATCCCATTTTTAGATAATGACAAAAGCAAGCAATAGATAATTCTAGCTAGAAAATCCAATACTGTTTATAATCATTATTTTTAACTTCCTAAATAGTAGTGTACCGGATGGGATATGAAGAAGATAAAACAAATGTTTACTTGTTACACATTGGAGTACACAGATTTCTCATATTTGTTATTTACAGTCTTGATTTTTGCCCCATCTGTGAACCATCTAAGGAACCATTAGTTCTTTATTGGGTTTTTTTCCTTCTTTTTAACTGCTGAATCCTTATTTTTCTTAATTGAGATATAATTGACATCTAACATTGTATTAGTTTTAGGTATACAACATAATGATTTGATGTATGTATATACTGCAAAATTATTACCACAATAAGTTTAGTTAACTTCCATCACCACATATTGTTACAAATTTTTTTTTCTTGTGATGAGAACTTTTAAGATGTCTCTTAACAACTTTCAAATATACAGTACAGTCCTGTTAATGAGAATCACCATGCCGTACATTACATCCCCAGAACTTACTTATCTTTTAACTGGAAGTTTGTACCTTTTGACTACCTATGCCCGTATCACCCATCCTCCATCCATCTGCCTCTGGCAATCACCAACCTGGTTTTCTGTATGTATGATCTCAGGGTGTTTTTTTTAGATTGCACATATAAGTGAGATCATATAGTATTTGTCTTTCTCTGACTTAATTGACTTAACATAATGCCCTCTAAATCTATCCATGTTGTTGCAAATGGCAAGATTTCCTTCTTCTTTATGACTGAATAATATTACAATGTGTGTCTTTCTATCTTTACGTATATATCCCACATTTTCTTTATCTATTCATCCATCAATAGACACTTAGGTTGTTTCCATGTCTTGGCTATTGTAAATAATAATATTTCAATAAACCTGGGGGGGGGGTTGCAGATATTTTTTCAAGATAGTGATTTCATTTCTTTTGGAACAAAACCCAGAAGTGAAATTGTTGGGTCATATGGTAGTTCTAATTTTAATTTTTCGAGTACCCTCTATACTGGCTGTACCCATTCCCACCAACAGTGCACGTCTTTTTCTCCGCATCTTTGCCAACACTTATCTCTCTTTTTTTTTTAGTTTTTAATGTTTATTTATTATTTATTTTTGGCTGTGTCACGTCTTAATTGCGGCACACAGGATCTTTCATTGCGGTGTGCGGGCTCTTCGTTGCGGTGTGCGGGCTTCTCTCTAGTTGCGGCACGCAGGCTCCATAGTGCATGGCTCTGTAGTTGCGGCACGCGGGCTTAGTTGCCCCACGGCATGTGGGATATTAGTTCCCTGACCAGGGATTGAACCCGCGTCCCCTGCATTGAAAGGTGGAATCTTAACCACTGGACCACCAGGGAAGTCCGAACAGTTGTTATTTCTTGTCTGTTTTATGATGGCCATTCTAATAGTTGTGAGGTGATATCTCATTATGGTTTTGATTTCCCTGATGATTAGTGTTGTTGAGCACCTTTTCATGTACCTGTTTGCCATATGTGCGTCTTTTTGGTAAAATATCTGTTCATATCCTCTACCTATTTTTTAATCAGATTTTCTTTTCTTTTGAATTGTGTGAGTTCCCTATATATTTTGGATATTAACCCCTTGTTAGATACATGGTTTGCAAAAATTTTCTCCCAGTTGTTACGTTGCGTTTTCATGTTGTTGATGGTTTCCTTTGCTGTACAAAGCTTTTTAATTTGATGTAATCCTATGTGTTTATTTTTGGTTTTGTTGCCTTTGCTTTGGTGTCATATCCAAAAAATCATTGCTAAGACCAAGGTCAAGGGGCTTATCCCCTATGTTTTCTTCTAGGAGTTTTATGGTTTCAAATCATATGTTCTAGTGTTTAATCCATCTTGAATTGATTTTTGTGTGTGGTGTAAGATAGGGGTCCAGTTTGATTCTTTTGCATGTGGCTATCTAATTTTTTTCAACACCGTTTATTGAAGAGACTATTCTTTCCCCATTGTATATTCTTGGCTCCTTTGTCATAAATTAATATTTCATATATGTGAGGGTTTATTTCTGGGCTCTCTATTCTTTTCCATTGATCTATGTGTCAGTTTTTAAGCCAATATCATACAGTTTTGATTACTGTAGCTTTGTAATACAGTTTGGAATCAGAAAGCATAATGGCCCCAGCTTTGTTCATCTTTACTAAGATTGCTTTGGCTATTCTGGGTCTTCTGTCATTCCATATAAATTTGGGGATTGTTTGTTCTATTTCTGTGACAAATGCCATTGGAATTTTGTTTGAGATTGCATTGAATCTGTAGATTGCTTTGAGTAGTATGGACACTCGAACAGTATTCTTCCAACCCATGAGTATATAATGTCTTTCCATTTATTTGTGTCTTCAATTTCTTTCCTCAGTGTCTTATAGCTTTCAGTGTGCAGGTTTTTTACCTCCTTGGTTAAACGTATTCCTAGGTATTTTATTCTTTTTTGGTGCAATTGTAAATGCAAATGTTTTCTTAATTTCTTTTTCTGATAGTTCATTATTAGTGTATAGAAACACAATAGATTTTTTTTTTTGTTTTGGCTGCATTGGGTCTTCATTGCTGCACACGGGCTTTCTCTCTAGTTGTGGCAAGCAGGGGCTACTCTTCGTTGTGGTGTGCGGACTTCTCTTTGTTGCGGAGCATGAGCTCTAGGCACGTGGGTTTCCGTAGCTGTGGCACGCGGGCTCTAGAGCACAGGCTCAGTAGTTGTGGCACACAGGCTTAGTTGCTCTGCAGCATGTGGGATCTTTCTGGAGCAGGGCTCAAACCCATGTCCCCTGTATTGGCAGGCGGATTCTTAACCACTGCGCCACCAGGGAAGTCCCCACGATAGATTTTTGTATATTGATTTTTTATTCTCCAACTTGACTGAATTAGTTGATTAGTTCTAACAGTTTTCTAGTGGAGTTTTTAGGATTTTCTGTATATAACATCATGTCATCTGCCAACAGAGATGGTTTTACTTTTTCATTTCCCATTTGAATAAAAATGATAAGAGAGGGAGCATCCTGTCTTCTTCTTAATCTTAGAGGAAAAGCTTTCAGTTTTTCACAAGACTATGATATTAGCTGTGGGCTTGTCATATATGGCCTAATTCCCTCTGTACCCACTTTGTTGAGAATCTGTGTGATGATTTTCCTTTTTTTTTGAGAATTTTTGCATCTGTTCATCAGGGATATTGGCCAATAATTCTCTTTACTTGTAGTGTCCTTGTCTGGTTTTGGTTTTGGGGTAATGCTGGCCTCTTAAAATGAATTTGCAAGTGATCCCTCCTCTTCAGTTTTTTGGAAGAGTTTGAGAAGAGTGGTGTTAGTTCTTTAAATATATGGTAGAATTCACAAGTGAAACCATCTGTTCCTGAACTTTTCTTTGTTGGGAGATTTTTGATTACTAATTCAATCTCCTTACTAGTAATTAGTCTGTTCAGATTTTCTATTTCTTCATGATTCAGTGTTGGTAGGTTGTAGGTTTCTAGAAATGTATCCATTTCTCTAGGTTGTTCAATTTTTCAGCATGTCATTGTTCATAATAGTCTCTTATGATCCTTTGTAGTTATATGGTGTCAGTTGTCATGTCTCCTCTTTCATTTTTTACATTATTTATTTAAGCCCCCTTTTTTTTTGGTGAGTCTAGCTAAAGTTTTGTCTAATTTATCTTTTCCAAAAATCATCTTAGTTTCATTGACTTCTTCTATTGTTTTTCTAGTCTATTTCATTTATTTCCACTATGATCTTTGTTATTTCCTTCCTTCTACTAACTTTGGGCTTAGTTTGTGCTTTGTGTTCTAGTTCCTTGAGGTATAAAGTTAGGTTGTTTGAGATCTTGTTTCTTAATGTATGCATTTATCACTATGAATTTCCCTCTTAGAACTGCTTTTGCTGCATCCCTTAAGTTTTCCTATTTTGTGTTTCCAATTTTATTTGTCTCAAGATATATTTTTAATTTCACTTTTGAGTTCCTTGACCCATTGGTCGTTCAATAGCATGTTGTTAAATCTTCATACATTTGTGAATTTTCCAATTTTCTTCTTGCAATTGATTTTTAGTTTTATACCACTGTGGCCAGAAGAGATACTTAATATGATTTCAGTCTTCTTAAATTTATTAATACTTGTCTTATGTTCTAATACATGATCTGTCCTGGATAATGTTCCATGTGTGCTAAAGAAGAATGTATATTCTGATGCTTTTGGATGGAATGTTCTGTAAATGTCTGTTAAGTCCAACTAGTCTTATGTGTCATTTAAGTCCAATGTTTCCTTATTGATTTGCAGTCTGGATGATCTATCCATTGGTAAAAGTGGAGTATTGTATTGAAGTCTCCTACTGTTATTGTATTGCTGTCTATTTCTCCATTTAGATATGTTACTATTACTTTCTTATTTTGGTATCTCTTAGTCCACTATAATCTTGTGGGTCTCATGGACACAAGTCCTGTTGACTTTCAAATCTAGATGTTTTGGGGGCCTATCTATCAGGTGGAAGTCTTAAAAGTTGGGTCATCAGGTATGGGTTTGTGGGGAGCCAAGCCTTTCGCTCTACAGGAAGAAGATGGGAGTTGTGAGTTCAGTGTGTTCATGGGAGGAGGTGAGTTCAAGAGCTTCCTATGTTGGCATCCTGAATGAGAACTCTCTAATCTCTTATTAAAAGTTCTAAATCTGTAAATTATTTCTAGAATAAAATTGCTTTCCTGAAATGTGTTTATATGATGTATTCTATTTGCGCTATTATAGAATTCTACCCTAATTTCCAATTTAAATAGGAATTCCAGTGATCATCTCTGATTTAATAATGTAAAAGCTATAAATTGGATATTGAAACTTTCATTTTCAAAAGTAGTTGCACCACTCTGTTCTGATCACTCTTTTTGGTAAATGTGTGTGTGTTTTGTAATCCAGCATCCTGTAGGTACTGAATTAAAAATTTATTAATTAGTTTCTATTGTCACAATCACTTTACTTCATCAAATTAATATCCCTACTTTATCTTGTAATTCTGGAGTTTGTTTCTTAGCAATCTTCATCTTATAAGTTTGTGTGAGTCCATTATAATTCAAAAAAAAGAATAGGGACTTCCCTGGCAGTCCAGTAGTTAAGGCTTCGCCTTCCAATGCAGGGGGTGCAGGTTCGATCCCTGATTGGGAAGCTAAGATCCCACATGCCTCATGGCCAAAAAAACCAAAAACAGAACAGCAGCAATGTTGCAACAAATTCAATAAAGACTTCCAAAAAAATGGTCGACATCAAAAAAACCTTAAAAAAAAATCTTAAAAAAAAAAAAAGATGATATGTGACTCTTTTGAAATTATACTACATTTAAAGGAGACCTCAAATATGCAATATTAAAAACATATCAGTTACATTAATGATATTGTTGAGGATGTCAACACTAAAATAAAATATTTTGTTCACTTTGAATTTAATAAATTAATGCTCTATATCTTTCTGTGAAAATAGCTCATAAAGAGTCCTGGTAACAGGTAGGAAATTGCAGTTAGGAAACATTTTATTCTGTTTTTAAGAGGAGAAAGATTTAAAAATTATGAGTTATGTTTCACTGTAGTTTCTGTGAAGATGATAATTAATCGTACCCATTAATTGTGTCCTTTACCATGTGTAAAATATTATTCATTGTAGAAAATATTTAATTACATGGTTATTAGGATCTTAACAAGTTAATATTTCAGACTGATTGTCCATGATACTGAAACAGCTTACAATATTAAGTCATCATTACCATTTAGCTCCATTTCTGGTTAATAGAGAATAATATGACACAACATATTTGACTGGGACACAGGAATTAACAAGTCATTTTTAGATGCCAAAAGAACTTCACAAATACAGTAGATATTAACACAAATTCCTCTTATACACAAGAAATTATTGAAATAGTTGCTCTGTGGTTTTTAGTATTGACCTTGCAGCCACTTCAGTGTCAAACCCAAGAAGAGCAATAGCTCAGCAGAAGTTTTAACATAGGGAATTCCCTGGTGGTCCAGTGGTTAGGATTCCAGGCTTTCAGTGCCGGGGGCCCGGGTTCGATCCCTAGTCAGGGAACTAAGATACTGCGAGCCACACGGCACAGCCAATAAAAATAAAAACAAAATAAAATCCTTTAAAAATATATATATTTTTAAAAAAAGAAGTTTTAACATATAATGTGTTAAGAAGGCAGTTAATTTATAAAACTGCTGACCAGTTACCTCACACTGATGGTGATAGTTCAGCTCAAACTAACATAAGGTATTAACCGAATACATACTTATCTCCAGTAATAATGCATTCATTTAACATGTTTAGGGATTATCTGTTGCTTTGAAAGAAATCTTGGAATTTAATGTGATCCCTTATCATGAAAATGAAAAGATTTTCTGTTACCATTTGAAGATAAACGTTATTTTATATATTTAGATCTAAGTTGACTTCTTCAATTCAAAAATTAGTATTTTGCAAGCTAATTATTATTATTATAATTAGCTGTACAGTTTCTCTTCTCTTAATCTTAAATATATTAGGAAAACGAAATGTGAAACAAAAATAGTGCAGGAATATTCATACTTGAAGGCATTGTCTGTTTTTCTTTATTAATCCTTGAAATCTCAGTAGTAAGGACTTATTGTAACTTTTCTTCATCTGCCTTCTGTAGTCATTGGAGAAATGTTCCTGGTGTCTCTCATTCTTACTTTCAGAAGCATGATTGGTTACATACATAATCACTATCAGTGGGAGTGGGAAAGATAATTTTATTTACTTGTATTTTGTTTATTTACTTTTAAAAAGTAGAAAATGATATATGATTACTAGTTGTAAATGCATGCTGCTTATTTAGATAGAGCTAGAGGATGAAACCCCTCTCAGGCACTTAAAATTGTGAAATACGTGAGCATTGTGAAATGTGAATCCAGCGAAATGAAACTATTAAAAGGAATTTGGTTTTAGTTGTACAGATTTTTTTTTTTAATGAAGAATGACAATTGAGGAAGTAATCAAATTGAACTTGCTACACAGTTCCCACAAACGCAAAAAAAGAAAACGATTAAAATGAAATATTAATTTCCTTTGATATTTAACTTGAATTTTGAATCTCACATATTAATTTGTTAAACTTTTCCTTTAAATTATTGTTGTTTATTATTATTGGTGCACAGTTTTTCTTGGCTAGTTTATTTTATCTGATGGCCTAAAAAGAATAGCAAGTTTTGTTTGAAATTGTTCTTTTAAACTTTAGTAAAAGAAGGTTTTTTTTTTCCTGTTTTTGTGTGTGTGTGTGTGTGTGAGAGAGAGTTGGGTTTATTGTCTAATATTATACCTATAGTACATTTTTCTCTCTTTACTTTAAAAGCAAACACAAACAGAAATATTTTAATGCATAGAAAATGTTAGCTTTACATCATTAGAAAGCTGTCAAATTAATGCAAATAATGAAGTACTGAAGTTGTTTAAAAATAAAGAACTTCTAAAATTGCAGAGCAACAAACAAGGAACATATAATTACCTTTAAGATGTAGAACATTTTAGACAATTAAAAAATGATGTTTTTAATAAATATGTTAACAAAGCCTTTAAAGCCATATCAGTAAGTTTTGAATATGACTTTAAATATGAAATAAGTTTAAAATAAAAACAACAAAATATAGTTGTGTTTATGAAATCTAAACATGAGTTAATTTACCATTGTAAAGTATTTCAGATTTGGTGCAAATACTAGTATAATGCTGCCTTGAGTTTGTTTTCATTACTCTGGCAAGGAAAAACATCAAGAAAATTCTTCCTCTAGCTGCATACTCTGCTTCTGTTGGTTTCTTGTGATGAAAGCAACTGTGCAGACTTATTAGTTTAATTTAAATAAACTTTTATGAATTATTTAATGTATAAATGTAATTTTAATTCCAAGAATATTGTGAAAGACCTGGAAAATAAATTATAGGAAGTGAAAGTAGCATGGTCATGGTGTGTATATGTATGTGTGTGTGTGTGTAACACATAGGAAGATTTATGAAATCCATTTTCAGTAGATGACTTTCAGACTTTTTAAAAAGTAAAACTCCCCATTAAAAAGGTACTTAACTTATTTTCCTTGTAAAGTATGCCAGCTAAAAATTAATTTAAAAAAAAAAAGAGTAAAGGGAACTTTCTATTATACTTATTTGGGTAGAGTAACTCTTTTCCTTCAAATAAAGGTTCTTGAAGCACCGTTAAGGATAATTGATGATGGGCACCCAGGCATCCGAAAGAACAAGGAGTCTATTTTAATTTTTTCTTGTCTAGTTTCTGTTCAGTAAAGAGATTCTGCCAAGGGATAAAATAGTTCCTTACTTTCAGGATGTTTTAAAAAATATGATTCCTTGAACTTCTGTAGGCTTAAATATTCTTGTTAGTTTATATGTTAGCTGATCTGCATAATGTTGAACATTTTTTCCTTTATATAAGCCAATTAGTATAATCATACCTCTTTTTCAATTTAAATGTATGGGTGTATGTATCTCTATAGTAGAAAAATACCATCAGTTTAAAATGATGGCACTGTCATAGTCACTTGGTTGAAATAAATATAAGAATCTAAAGCCTTGAAATTAAGATAAAGGAAAACAGGATAGCATACCTTTTAAATACAACACTTTGTTAATCTTGTCTACACCATTTTATGCAAAAAACTAATTTTTTGTAATTTTATATACTGAGGACTGCATAAATGCTGAGATAGAAAAACGTTCCCACATTAGTCTGACTTGGCAAATAGGTTTATAAAAAGTTTTGTTGTCTTTAAAATAAAATTTGTATACTTTTTGTTTTCTTTGTTTTACTTTTTCTTCACAATTGAGTACCATCTTTCACTAAAGTAGATTTGCTATGAAGATATCAAGAGCTGTGAAGGAAGGCGTTTTCCTGAATTTATATTTTTAACTCTTGGGCTATATTAATTAAAATTTCATAACTAATTTATAATCTAATAGTATTGTTTGGTATTTTTAAAACTCAAAACATTTCTATTCATTATGGCCAGTTTTTATTTAGTGCTCTGATGAATTACAAATTTAGTAATTTGTGAATTATGTAAATTATTCAAGACAATTGGAAGTATAATTTGTTTTAAAATAAGTTATATAGGAAGACTGATTTCATTATATATTCCTAAACAGTTTTTAAATCAATAAAATCAGTATTTCACTCTTAATGCAGTAAATGTTAATTTAAGAAAAAAAATTAAATCTTCAGTTAGAAATACGAAAAAAAATACAGAGAACCCTTTGCTGCAGTAATTTAGTTGTTTAAAAATATTAAATCTGATATATTTTATTTACTAGACGAGTAAGCCTAATCCCAAAAAGAAAAATTCTGTCTTTGAAAATACATTGCAAAATTACAAAATTGCATTGTAGAATTTAGTTAATGATTAACTTTCCTATATGTTTGAACTTGAAAGTATTTGTATTAACTGTTAATATCTTTTTTTTTTTTAATTTATTTTATTTGTTTATTTTTGGCTGTGTTGGGTCTTCGTTGCTGCGCACAGGCTTTCTCTAGTTGTGGTGAATGGGGGCTACTCTTTGTTGTGGTGCACGGGCCTCTCATCGCAGTGGCCTCTCTTGTTGCTGAGCACAGGCTCTAGGCACATGGGCTTCAGTAGTTATGGCACGCAGGCTCAGTAGTTGTGGCTCTTGGGCTCTAGAGAGCAGGCTCAGTAGTCGTGGCGCACGGGCCTAGTTGCTCTCCTGCATGTGGGATCCTCCCGGACCAGGGCTCGAACCCGTGTCCCCTGCATTGACAGGCGGACTCCTAACTACTGTGCCACCAGGGAAGCCCTGTTAATATCTTTTCAAATATATATTATTGGTTTAATTCCTTTGACTTTCTCACCATCCTCAGCAAGTAAGTAGGAGGAAGGTCATTTTTTTTTTTAAATTTCAGTATTCACTGTTGTACTTTGATACAGCTGTTAAACATAATATTATGGGTTAAAGTGGTTTTGTGTGTTTGTTTTTTGTTTTTTGAATCTACAACTTCTGTTGTGGATTAGAGAAGTGCTTTAAACCCTCTTCCTAGTCTATGAAGGCACCTTCTATCATTTATATTATGACCATTCTATAAGATTGTTGAGCTAAAGAGAGAGGAGTGTTCTATCATGTGAACACTTCTAAAAAAGACATTCACACGTTAGCTAATATCTTTTAATCGTATCAATTATTTTCATTGAAATTTTGATGGGAGTATATACCATTTCAAAACCAGAAAACAGGTAAAGTCAAATTTCAGATTGGTACTTTTAAGAAAAAATATATACATATATATAATTACAGCATCCTCATGCTAGAAGAAGAAAATCGTGGAAATAAATTGGCCAGCCAAATGCATGTTTCAGCCTGGGAGGTAGAAGAATGAAATAAAAAGAGCAGTGATTTTTGAGTCTGAAGTATCTACTCTGCGTACACCCGAGTATTATTGAAGGGCTCCAATAAAATGTTTGTGAAAACCATTTTATATAACTAGCACAAACTGTGTAAATGTAGGATGTTCTTTGTTTTGTGGGGTAATGAATGGTTAGTTATTGCCACATAAGTTTTTTTCCATCTTTTGGCCAATGATCAGTAGAGGTGTCTTCATTGGCTATCTTGAAAAATCCTGTGGTTTCCTACCCTAATATTAATGAGAGAGTAAGTCTGATGAGTTAATTAAAGGAAAGAGAAAGAGATACGTGGTAGACTAGCATTTCCAAAAGAATGGGTTGGTTCATGGTTGGTTTATAACATTTTGTTCATCCCTAGTTAATCCAGAGAGAACCCAAAAAATAGAGTAACAGTGTTTTGGCTTATTCTTGAAATGTGATAAAAGTTTATCTTTAAGGGTGTGTAGTTAATGTTTTATCAAGATTTTATTTGCATGTTTTTCAGTGCACCCTGCTGTGATTTTTTTTTTAATCATTCAACTTATTAAATGAATCAATGCTTTTAGATTATGAGACATTTGATATTATAAACTCTGTAAAGAGCCAACTTTCTTTCTTCCGTCTACTTTTCATTAATGTTTTGATATCCTCCTTTTATACAGGACTTCGCCTCCCGGGCTAAACTGGCAGTTCAAAACCTAGTACAGAAGGTTGGATTTTTTGGAATTTTGGCCTGTGCTTCGGTAAGTGAATTGTATTTAAATAGTAGATTTATATTTCGATCCAATTTGTTTTTAAAGGTACATGACTGAATTTAAAAAAGTTATCACTTTTAACAGGTATATAATGTTATTAATCATTCACCTTACTGATCAAATGAGCTGTTTTCTGTTGGATAGGTTTCTATGTTGTTTATTGACTTTCAAGCATTTCATCATACCATGATGACTTGAGACCTAAATGGCTTGATTCAGTAAGAAAAAAGAGACAAAATCCATCTTTCTCATGAAGAATATATAATGAAGTGCATTTAAGCAAATAACAATGACTTCATTCTTTCCAGAGTTATAGATAGGTAGTCTTTTTCCAAAGCTTCAGGCATTAGTTATAAGGAAGAATTCATATAAAACCTCCTTAAGTGACTTTAACACCTAGCTAGGTAATTGAAACATCTGTGGCAAGGTTAAGGACATCTTTGGCTACAGTGAATTAAGAAGCTATTTGTGTCAAAAACTTAATTAGGACTTCCCTGGTGGCGTGGTGGTTAGGAATCTGCCTGCCAATGCAGGGGACACGGGTTAAAGCCCTGGTCCGGGAATATCCCACATGCCTCAGAGCAACTAAGCCCATGCACTGCAACTACTGAACCTGCACTCTAGAGCCCACGAGCCACAACTACTGAGCCCGTGAGCCACAACTACTGAAGCCCGCGCGACTAGAGCCCATGCTCCGCAACAAGAGAAGCCACCACAATGAGAATCCCACGCACCGCAACAAAGAGTGGCCCCCACTCACCGCAACTAGAGAAAGCCTGCACACAGCGACGAAGACCCAGCACAGCCAAAAATAAAAATAAAATTTAAAAAAAGAAAAAAGTTACTAACTGTATATAAAAAAAAATTCTATAAAAAAAATAACTTAATGTCTCAAATTGCAGATTTATGAAATTGACATTCCTTGATGAGTTGGTGTTTATCCTGGTCCTTTTCTAATATAATAGATACAGTTACATTTGAAATGCGGTGTTTTGGTCAGAGTTTTCTTTGTTAGTCTGTACACAGTTCTTGGTAGTTCAGTGGTAGATTTGACCAGAATAACTAGATGCACCTAGTTGATATGGTAAAAGCTGCAATTATAAGTAAAATTCAGAAAATTATTGTCTACTGACCCACAGTTACTTTATCCATTATGTATTAGAACTTGAATATATCCTTGAGTACCCCTTTCCTCACCTTAGCAAAATAAATGGCCAAAAAGGGAAGACATTTGGTGCCAAAATTTCTAATGTGATATCAACATTCTAGAGATATTCTAAAATATACATGTGCCTCAATCTTTGGACCCTGGCAATACTAGAAATTTTTGTAATCTAACTTTTCTTTTCAATGTAGAAGCTCTTTATCACAATATTGATCTCAACTATTTGAGCAATGTATAGGTATGTTGTAGTGTGATGGAGTGGGATGAGAATTGGCTTTGGAGTCAGGCTTACTTGGGTTCCTAAACCAGGTTTGCCTCTTAGCTATGTAGTCTCAGTGTCAATTTACTCTCCTTGAGCCCTAGTTTTCTAATGTTTAAAATGGGGCAATAGAGACTTCCCTGGTGGTCCAGTGGGTAAGACTCCGCACTCCTAATGCAGGGGGCCCAGGTTCAATCCCTGGTCAGGGAACTAGATCCCATATGTATGCCGCAACTAAAGATCCCGCATGCCGCAACGAAGATCCCACGTGCCACAACTAAGACCCAGTGCAGCCTAAATAAATAATTTTTTTTTTTTTTTTAATGAGGCAGTAAGACACTCATTACAAAGGTTGATGTGAGGATTTAAGATAATATATATGAACCAACACAAGTGCCTGGAAGGCGAACTAAGAGCTCAACCATTTTTTATTGTTATTCATCAGCTTTGTATCAACCCCTGAGCGCTTGGATGAAGAAGTGAAAGCTGTATTCCCTTACCTCAAGGATCCTGAAGTCTAGTGAGGGAGACAGTTTAAATACAATAATAAGTAAAAGGTGCTGTGGAAGCCCAGCAGAATAGGATTAAGCTGAGAGGCCTGAAGAATGATAATGTCCATAGTTTAGAAGCTAAGAGAACAGTGTGAGAGCCATGTTGCCTGGGTTGAAATTCTAAAATCATGCTCTGCTGCCATTAATGCTGGACAAATTGCTTAATCTGTCTGTCTCACTTTTCTTATCTATAAAATGGATGTAATATCATATAGCATTGTTTTGGGAATTAAGTGAGTTGATGATGTAGAAACCTTAGAAACGTACCTAACAATTCAATAAAAGTTAGCTTTCATTATTCCTGGGGAAAATACAAGAACCTTTGATTTATTAAAGCAAAAAATATTTATTCTTTGGCACTCATCTATGCCTGTGTCTTCCCTGCTAAAATTCCACTTTCTATACTAGCCAATCTTCTTTATATTTGACTAGGAATAGTCAATAGCCAACATAAATTAATAGATCAATTTGACCCTCTAAGAACTTTTTACTAGGAAATTGTTAATACTTATATTAAAGTACTAAAAGTATGTGTACTTGATTTAAGGTAAGAAGGTAAGTAGAGGGTAAGGTAGGAAGAAGTTTGTTTTTGTTTTTTTATAAATTTATTTATTTATTTTATTTATATTTGGCTGCGTTGGGTCTTTGTTGCTGCGTACAGGCTTTCCCTAGTTGAGGCAAGTGGGGGCTACTCTTCCTTGTGGTGCGTGGGCTTCTCATTGTGGTGGTTTCTCTTGTTGTGGAGCATGGGCTCTAGGCACGTGAGCTTCAGTAGTTGTGGCACGCGGGCTCAGTAGTTCTGGCTCGCTGGCTCTAGAGCTCAGGCTCAGTAGTTGTGGCACACGGGCTTAGTTGCTCTGCAGCACGTGGGATCTTCCCGGACCAGGGCTTGAACCCGTGTCCCCTGCATTGGCAGGCGGATTCTTAACCACTGTACCACCAGAGAAGCCCAGAAGTTTATTTATTAATTAGTTATTTTGTTGTTAACATTTAAATTATAAGATAAAACTCGTAATTGAGGGAAAATCTAAAAGCTACTTAATAGTTCTTTTAATTCTAATCTTCCTTTCTGTGTATTTAGTTAACAATTGAAAAAAAGGATAAGTAACATGCATATGTAACAAATTCATTGATTATGCTCTTCTGAGAGTATCCAACGTAAAACTTCTAATTTTTATCTACTCTGATTACATATCTTGTATACTTTAATTTCCATTTCAATATGCTGTGGAGCCTGATAATAAAGGAAAACAATTAAAATTTTAATTCATGGAGTTGTGAGAGTCATATGAGAAAATATAAGAAATGACAATTGTAAGGATGTGGAAGTGACATTGTCATTAAATGGTTGTAAGACAGATGAAATTGTGTAAAGCATTTGAATTTGGATAAGAAAAATAAAATTGAGCTATTGAATCTGAGTGTTATTAACAGAAGAATACTTGAATTCTGATTTAGTTATGGCATTGTTTTTGAAAGAACATTTGTGACAAATATCTTTTAAACAACTGGGCTTTTATTTGAAAGTCCAAACACAAAATTATATAAATTAATTAGCTTATAAATGGTTCCACCAACAGACACAAGGACAAGAGTACCTCTGTGGGAGAAAAATGGATGAAGTGCTCAAAAAGAGCTTGTGGTTTCTTTGCATTTTTACATGAAATTATCTATTAGCATTCTTGAAATGTGGGAATGTTCAGAAAAGGTATTTGTTGTGAATCACTTCTTTGTCTGGGACTGAGTATTCACAACATCTGAATCTGTGCTCTTGTATTTCCACCCTTGATTTTCTTCCTAGAATGAATCGCATGACCCCATGGCCTTGGGCTGTCATAGATAAAAAAAAATTCATTATTTGTATTTTACTTTATGTTGAGAAATGAAAGCACGGCCACCTATAAATGTATTTGTGAATTTACAAGAATGTTTTCTGTAGATGTGAGTACTTTCTAGACAATCTTTTTCTTCATTTATACCTCACCTTATAAAACAGCTACCAAATGGTCAAGTATCTACTGAATGGGATTAAGTTCCTGTTGATCCATTGGCTTTATCCAGTTTTAATGTGATGGAAAAAAGTATATTTACGGGGCATTAGTCATAAGTAATGCAGGCAAAAGGACAGCTGTGTTTGCTTTGAACAAATTAAGCAATCGCCTGGGATGAATATGTGACACAACTTATAGAGACATTAGAATACTTGTCTAACTATCCAGACAGTCTAGTACTGATCAGGGAACACATACCTCTCTTTCCAGTGGTAGACAAGGCTTAACACATAATTCCACACACCTATAGGTGGTAAAATTAAACTGTTTTTTGGATTATATATGGACGTTCCATTTTAATTTTTTCTTTTTTTAAATAGATTCCAAATCCTCTGTTTGATCTGGCTGGAATAACATGTGGACACTTTCTTGTACCTTTTTGGACTTTCTTTGGTGCAACCCTGATTGGAAAAGCAATAATTAAAATGCATATCCAGGTAATTATACCCTTTGACTCCCTGTTTAATGATGATGAACCCCTTAAAAGACACTGAAAACATATTCCCCTTGCTCTCTCCAAGGCAAATTGTCAAGATTTTGGTTCTGCTTCTTGGTTGGTAGCATGCTTAGGTATTCAGCCACGGAACATCGTTTGGAAGTTAGTGGATTTCGGGCAGGTTTTCCCTACTCCTGTTGGAAAGTTGTTCCCCTTTATTATTTTTTTCCTTGTTTTATTTCTTTCCTTCTTTTTTCCTCCCTCCCTTCCTTTCTCTCTTTCTTTATTTCACTTTTGCCTTGTGAAACTGTTTATCCAAGAATTTTACCAAACAAAAATAGTGTTCCTGTATAGGAAAATGCACACCATATTAACATACGTAGTCCAAAGATGTTTTATCTTTACTGACCATAGGCTGAGGAAGTATTCCCTTTCATTAATTCTACTTTTCTTTCACACATTCTATATATAACACTTCCTCTCAAGGCACAAATATCCTTTACAAAATACCAGCCAGATGTTAATGTGGACAATGTGGAAGAAAGGGGGCCCTGAGGAGACGAAGAGATGTGGGTTTTGGTTAGAGATGTGAGAATCTGTTAGTCTTCAAAGACACTCTTAACAAAATCTTTAGGATAGGGCTGTGTGTGTGTGTGTGTGTAAATAGAGGAGAGAAAAGAGGCCAATAACTTAAATGAGAGGAAATGGATATATGCTTCTAGGACTGTGATACGAATCGATACGTGTGGTATAAAAGGCAAATCTTACTAGAATAAAATAAAATTAACGTGGAAAGAATGTCTTCATTAATGAGGTTTGCAAGAAGGAAGCATTCACCAAAGGAAGGTCAAGAACAGTGAGTAATGTCTATGCCCTCGTCTGATTCCTTAATAATTAAAAGCACGTCTATCCCCCAAGTTTCTGCTTACCACCTCTCTACCTCCAGTTCTTAGAAGAGAAGAATGAAAAAGGAAAACTTCAGCTGCTTCTACCTGCCCAGTTTGTCATATTAGACTTTGGCATTTAGGATGAGTTTATTGAGCTTGTCATCTACTCTCTGGCCATGCTAATCACTCAGAATTTCAAGGCTTTATTTTTCCTCCTTCAAGGAATATAATTTCTCCTACTTACATTAAGTGTATTGTTCAATGACTATGGGTTTTTAAATACTGATGCTAGTTACTTTGGGAAAGATTTAAATTACTATAATAGGGTTTTTCAAATGATAAAATCATTTAGCTTTTTGAAGTCCTTTGAAAGTATTAATACTTAAGGAACAATAACAGATTATTTTAATTCCCTTTATAACAGCAACTTCTCTAGGAATCCATAAACTTAATGTATCCTGCTTTATGTACTAACTTTCTATAAAATACAGTAAAATATATTATGCTAAAAGTACCCTATAGTTATAGGGTATGTAACTTATCAGACCTTTCATTATAGCATATTCAAAAATCGTATATTTTTTTAACATTCTCAGTAGAATTTTTCAAGTTATCATAATAATGCTTAATGTTTTAATATAGTACTTCACACTTTAAAGTACTTAGTGTATGCCATCCGATTTAATTCTTATAATCCTGGGATAGAGAAATTAGTACTCCCATTTTGTAATTATCAAACTTAGAGAGGGAAATAGGTAATAGTTGCCTAAAAGAATAAGTTAACAGCTGGAATTTGAACCTGAGTCAGCTTCAAGTTCAGTGTTCTTTCCACTCTTTTGCAATGCCTTCTTAACTGTATTTATATGATCACGAAAACTGAATTGTTTAATACCTGCTGTTTATCAGGACCTGTGCCAGGCAGTTTGCATTGGTTATCTCAGAACAATCCTGTGAGGTGGTTATTATCCCCATTTCATAGATGGGAGGGACTAGAATTCAAACCAAAATCGTGCTGTTAAACCTCCCCTAAAAGTTTGAAATCAGCCCACCTAATAATGTTAATTAAGGATTTCTCTTTCTACTGGACAAGTTCCAATTCCTCAGCCTGTAGAAGTTCCCTTAGAAATATTTCCTTTCTCCTAAATGATGAAGAAAATAAGGAGTCAACATACTCATATAATATTTCATGTACCATATAATTTACTTATCATGTGTATTATTTATGCCTTTCAACTTTCCCCCTACCGCCACACACACGTGTACAGAAATATAAGCTCCATGAGGGCAGAGGTTTTTGTTTCTTGGCTCCCTAAGGTATTCTAGTGCCTAGAATAGCATCTGGCATGTAGTTAGCACTCAGTAAATATTTAATATATGAATCAGTCTAAGATACTTCTTTCCATTGGAGGACCCTTCTTTTATAGATATATAGTTTCTTCTTTGTTCATTCTGGCACCATTAGTTCCCTACCCCCATATCTTTCTTTTTTTTAATTATTCCTACTCTACCCTTATTTTCTCTGTGCACATGGTTGACATGGTTGAGTGGGCTCTTTGGGGATCTGTGCCTTTTGTTTATTTGGTAGAATCCCCACCCAGACCTCAAGCCTGAATGATTCTGAGACATATGTTCTTAAATGTCTTGCCCAGCCCAGTGAATTTTCAAGCTGTTATATATAAGAAGAAAGTCTTGTTTTGTTTTCAAGAAACAAAATTGTGCAATTATCTGGGCATTGGCTTATTTAGAATGTTAGGAAATGATGGTAGGGAACACATGGTGGTGAAATCACTGAGAGGCAAACCATTAGCTCTGTTTCTTAGTAAAAGATTTATAGCTCCAATTAACTGGCTTTTAGTATGGATACTAGAAGAGTCCCCATATATTAATGCTTTTCTCCCTAAATGATCTCTTGTAATTGTCTTATTAGCTTCATAATCTTCAAACACCATTTGTGTAGGATTGTTGATAAATCATCATCCATCTTGTAATTGTTTGATATCTATATGTGCTTACTTTTTTCACGAGATAGGTAAATACCTTTTTCACATTAATAGATACATAAACAAACACCAAAAAGGACCGTGAACTTATTTTTTTTAGTCTTATTTCCTCACACATATCCAGCTGTGCAGCTGCCAGTGTCTTTGTTAACTGTAGGACATTAAGAAAATATCATTGCCTTATTAGTCTTCTACCTGAAATAATGAGCTTTAGTCTGAATTAGCCACTTTCTTGAGATTCATAATGGATGGCTAAAAAGAAGGCTATTGTTATTTATTTTATTTCTCTTCCCTCCCATTTGGTTACATAGGCTATAGTTACTATTTAACAACAGTAACAAAGCACTGGAGAGTTTGTTATCAGGAACTAGGAGAGAGAATCTAGAATTACTCATATTTATTCAGAGAATTATTATCAGTCCTTTAAAGCTAAACCTTAATATCACCTTCTTGAATCTCTAATTAATTGTACTTATGTGACCTTTTCTTTCTCTCAACTTCTGTAACACATTGTTTTCACTGCTAATGACATTTACAGTTTATATGTATATCTTTTGTACTTAACCATCTTTCTACTATGTATAGAAAAATTTTTTAATTTCTTCAGGGTATTGAAGAAGTATTCTTCCCATCTTTGTGTTCCCTGAAAGCCCTTAATAATGCTTATATTATCCATAGTAAGTACTTTTCGTAACATTTGTTGAGTTGAAAATATTTGCTACCTGTTAGCCTAAAGACATCTTTACTTGTAAGTTAAGTATCAACATCTTTAATTAATGAAGAATACCTCAGTAATACCAAATTGACAATGACCCAGGTCTGATAAAGATCCCCCAAAACTTGTTGATGCCTTTGCTTGTACCCTAAGCCTGAAATTCCAGTCTCATTCAGGATCTGAGAATGGAACTTTCATGATACTTTTATAAGAACTTTCCAGGAAGGACATAGTCTTTTCAAAGATCCTCTTGATTAGATTTAGCCCAGACACCTATCATCAGGCTGATCAGCTTTAATTTCAGTGGTGGAGGCTATATGGGAACCCATGACTTTAGTTGTATACACCATTCTAAAACACATAGAACAGGCTTCCCTGGTGGCGCAGTGGTTAAGAATCCGCCTGCCAATGCAGGGGACACGGGTTCAAGCCCTGGTCCAGGAAGATCCCACATGCCGCGGAGCAGCTAAGCCCATGAACCACAATTACTGAGCCCACATGCCACAACTGCTGAAGCCCGCATGCCAGGAGACTGTGCTCTGCAACAAGAGAAGCCACCACAATGAGAAGCCCGCGCACCGCAACGAAGAGTAGCCTCCGTTCTCTGCAACTAGAGAAAGCCCACGCGCAGCAATGAAGACCCAACACAGGCAAAAATAAATAAATAAAATAAAATAAAACACATAGAACATGTGGAACATCCACCCAGCCTTGGGTTTCATGACTCACATTTCTCCCTCAGACATGGTCACGTATCCTGGCAAGACTAGAACTGTGCTTAAGGAAAAACATCTTTAAAATACAAAGTACATAGCATTTGTCAAATGGTGTTTTGTTTTGTTTCTTAAAATTTTTTTAAATTGCAATTAGCAGCAGCATGGTCACCTTTTTAGACTATTATCAGAATTGTGAATTTATATATATATATTTTTTTTTTGGATGAGAAATATTTATTTTAACTGGCATTTTCTTTACAGAAAATCTTCGTTATCATAACATTCAGCAAACACATAGTGGAGCAGATGGTGGCTTTCATTGGGTGAGTAATTCTTTAAGGACTAATATTAATATCATCATGGTTTGAATGGGAGGAAATGTATAAAAAAGACTTTATTGGTATAGAATTTTTGTGATAGCTCTTTATTTTTTGAGAAGGAAAAATCTTTTGCCCTGTTATTATTTAAATTGAAGATGAACCTCGTTCCCTACAGCAGGGAAGGATGAAGCTCAGATTATCCTTGTTTGATTTTAAACCAAACATGTATCAAGTCATATAATTCTTGATTTAAAAGAAGCTTTGCAGTTTGAGACTTGCCCCTCCAAAGAAGTATGAAATTCTCTTTATGTAAAAGACATGTGTATATAGTTAGAGTTTAATGGTGCTTTGATACAATGCTATGACTTTTAGCCAAAATTGGATGCCAGATACACAGTTGTATTTCATTTATATATAAATCTTACATAAAATATTAATATTCCATTAAATAAGGCATGATAAGATATTACCAAAATATGTGTTATGAATCTATTACTTCACTAGAGAAAAATTAGGCCATTTTAAAAGGCTAAACTATCCAAAGCATTTATTTTTGTGTTTAAAGAAGTAAGACCAGTTTTAACATACACTTTAAATGACAGTGTCACAAAGTTTTTGGAGTTTACTTTGATAAAACAGTAAAGAAAGACCTGTTTAGTTAATCAAATTAATGTCAACTGGAATGTGAATCCTACCGGATATTAAATGAACCCTTTTTTTTTTCAATATATGATTTTTTATTCGATGTTTACAGGTGAGAGGTTTTCTTTTCATTTAATAGCATAACTGCCCTATGGTGGAAAAGTGTTAAGTTGGAATGCACTTTACGTAGTTTTAACACAAATCTTTATTTTAAAAGCCATTTATAAAACAAGACCTTTATGAAAATTTTCACTATTAAAAAACTGCCACTTGGTAGTGAGTTCATGAGTATTAGTTTTATTATTCTTTGAACCATGCACTACATATTATACTTACTCTTTTCT
The DNA here is from genome assembly GCF_965194825.1 of Balaenoptera physalus. Classification (NCBI taxonomy): domain Eukaryota; kingdom Metazoa; phylum Chordata; class Mammalia; order Artiodactyla; family Balaenopteridae; genus Balaenoptera; species Balaenoptera physalus. The sequence continues at coordinate 40,422,080 of NC_138901.1, forward strand.
ATGTATGATATATTCTATGATAAAATAGTTTTTAATATTTTCTACTTAGGTATTAATGTAATAATTGAGGAAAAACATATTCTTGAGAATATACTCAGTGGAGCCAGCTGTTGATTTTATTACTTCCTAAGCTTCTGATTAGAAATATGGATTATGGCTTGTAAATTCAATTTTAATTACTCCAGTTTTTTGTTGCCTGAATTCTTACCAAAAAAGTGGTTTATAAGTCACCATATATCACATTCGAAAAGAAAGAGGGAATATTCTTGTCCCTTTTTTTAAAATAAGAAGACATTTCATCCGTTCCTAGAGATTATTGTGCCACCTTGAGAGAATTCTGAGGGACATGTAGGACTACCACACAAACCACACAGACCCACACATTGTAGGAATGACTTTGCACGCAGCATCCTACATTCTTTTTCTCCTTTTTCCATACTGAACATTTATAGAAGGAAGTTTTCCAGCTACTTCTACATCCTCACCACTACCACCTTTTGTTTCCCCAGCCTTTGGAGCTTCTAAGAAGTTATATTAGTTAGCTACCTATCTCAAACACCCACATCCAGTTTCATTTCCTTCCAATCAGTTCATCATACTGCAGTTAGTAACCTTTTAAAAATCATATCTGAGCCTGTCGCCACCACTGTCCTCACTCCCCAGTTCCTCCACTTCTTGAAACCCTTCGCTTGTTTTCTCCTTCATTCTTAAGATAAAGCTAAAACTCCTTACTGGGTCTCTATAGCCTTGAATGAGCTATCCCCTATAGTTTTCTCTCCTTGAGTCTCTCACCATTGGTCTTTGCTCAGGCTTTTCCCGTTGCCCTGTTCAGGGTTTCTCAACCTTGGCACTATTGACATTTTAGGCCAGATAAGATGTCTTTGTTGTGGGGGACTGTCCTGTGCACTGTAAGGTATTTAGCTGCGTCCTTTTCCTCTACTCACTAGATGCCAGTAGTGTCTCCCAGTTGTGACAATCAAAAATGTCCCCCCCCAAAAAAAAACATCGCCAAATGTTCCATGGCAAGTAAACCGCCACTATCACCACCAATCCCATTGAGAACCACTGGCCTAGATAATGTCCTTTAGATTTCAGCTACTATATTCACAAAAACACCTTCCCTGACTAGGTCACAATTACCCTCTTTCCTAGGGACCTCTTTTCTCAGCAGTATGTACTACATGCACTGACAGTTGTATTTTTACATTCATGTTTGAGGGTGTATGATTACTGTCCTTTTACAACTAACCTGTAAACTTCTTAATGGCAGAGGCCATGCCTATTTTTGTTCGCTGTTGTGTCCATAGCATCTGGCATCTTGATTGACGCATAGCAGGTGCTTGATAAATATCTGGTGAATAAATGAACAGGTGGTGCCCAAATAAAGATCTGGTCAGTAAGAATCAGCAAATTATTTGTAGAGCCCAGATTCTTCTGTTTCCCCAGCCTTTGGAGTTCCTAATAAATTATATTAATTACCTACAGTAAATAGCAGTAAACGTATCTGTAAGCTTAGGCCAATGTATTAAAGTTAGAATTTCTTATTCCTTATGTTTTTCAAAATCAGTAGTCCTGGGCTTCCCTGGTGGCGCAGTGGTTGAGAGTCTTCCTGCCAATGCAGGGGACACGGGTTCGAGCCCTGGTCCGGGAAGATCCCACATGCCGTGGAGCAGCTAAGCCCATGTGCCACAGCTACTGAAGCCCACGTGCCTAGAGCCCATACTCTGCAACAGGAGAGGCCACCGCAGTGAGAGGCCCACGCACCATAACGAAGAGTGGCCCCCACTCACCGCACCTAGAGAGGGCCCGTACGCAGCAATGAAGACCCAATGCAGCCAAAAATTAATTAATTAATTTTTTAAAAAATCAGTAGTCCCTCCCCTTAACTATCTCCTCTAGCACAGCCCCTCAAAAAAAAAAAATTCCAGTGATTCTTCTTAAAGATGGTTTTGCATAAAGTTATTCTAAGATATTCAAGGCCTACTGGAATGGGTGCTGGTTTGGTTTTGTTTTGCGTGTGTCATATTTTATAAACTGTTTGCAAGAGACAAATGTTGCAATGTCCTGATATCTTCATCTTTTCCCCAGTACTGTCTACAGGGATTACCCATCAACTTCTTTTCTAGATAAACTATTAAGCAGTATAAATAATTAGACTTAGCTGTAATAATAATTCTTTATTACCACATGCTAATGAGTATCTTTTTCATCTTTGTCTGTAATAAAATTATCTTTTAATCAGATTCTCTAATTGAGCTTGACATGGTTTGTTTTCCTACATTTTGAAGTAGGAAATGCTATACAAGTGTTCAGATGATAATAAATGATAATAAATAGTATCACCAAACCTAGACTGAAAATTAAGTTAAACCAGAAGGATGAATTTTTAGAAGACCTAAATTTGTTCTTTTATATCATAATAAATAGCTTAGCAATTTATTTCAGAAAAAGGAAGGAGAACAGTCAAACTGATTCCCTAGACTCATTGTTGAGTTGAACTGAAAATACTACATGTAATTTGCTATAGAAACATTCTCCTGTGATTGTTAGTTCTCCCTTTTCACACTGTTAAAACTACTGATATAAATGGTGTGTGTGTGTGTGTGTGTGTGTGTGTGTATATATATATATATATATATATATATATATATTTATTTATTTATTTATTTATTTATTTATTTATTTATTTATATATATGGCAAATCATCAAACTAAACTAGAAAGTTTGGAATACAGCCTTTTTTTGCGGGGGGCTGTGTTGGGTCTTGTTGCTGCACGCGGGCTTTCTCTAGTTGCAGCAAGTGGGGGCTACTCTTCGTTGCGGTGCACGGGCTTCTCATTGCAGTGGCTTCCCTTGTTGCGGAGCACGGGCTCTATGCACGCAGGCTTCAGTAGTTGCAGCACATGGGCTCAGTAGTCGTGGTATGCAGGCCCTAGAGCACAGGCTCAGTAGTTGTGGCACACGGGCTTAGTTGCTCCGCGGCATATGGGATCTTCCCAGGCCAGGGATCAAACCCGTGTCCCCTGCATTGGCAGGCGGATTCTACCACTGCGCCACCAGGGAAGTCCTGGAATCCTTTTGAAGGATGTTTAAAACTATGTGCCCACAATTAAGAGGGTGATGAATTGCCATGGTAGAGTAAAAATCAAAAGACCAAGAAAAAGTCAGCAACAGTTCAAGTGTAAAATAAAATTATGAGATAATAAGGCAAGGAAGAATGAAAAAATGAATCCCAAGAGTAAGGACAGCTATGGAGTGAAATATGAAAAGAACACACAGGCTTTAGACAAAACCAATCTAGGTTTGAATATAAACTCTGCCACAGGCCAGTTATTTATTTCCTCTCTGTATCCACTTTTAGCTGCTGTTCTCTCAAATAATATATTTTCTTTAAGTAGCATTTCTTCCCCAGTTCAGGAGGCCACTGGTAATCTTTCCAACTTCCAGTCAAAATGTAAAATGTCCTGTCTCAAAATATCTTACAGTTTAGTTGAAATGTACTCATATCAAGTGATTTAAAATTCTAAGGCATGTGGATTTTTTAAATGCCTTTCCTCTCAATTTTTATGTTGCCTGTGTTCTCATCTCATTTTCCAAAGTTTCTACTGACTGTGAATGGAAAGGTAGCATGCTAGGTGACTACTTTGTATGCTCTCAGAGAAGATTGAGGGAAGGCCTACTTCTTAAAGGAAGTACCCATTTCTTTACTCTCTGATCAGTAAAACACCTTTTATCAGGACAAAGTTTTTCATCAAAGATTATACAAATAATTCTTGAAGGTACTATTTATTAAACATAGTGAGCACTTTACATACAATTGTTATTACTGTTTACTTCCTTGTTTTTCTAATTGTTTATTTTATTTATTTATTTTTGGCTGCATTGGGTCTTCGTTGTGGTGCGCGGGCCTCTCATTGTGGTGGCTTCTCTTGTTTCAGAGCACGGGCTCTAGAGTGCAGGCTCAGTAGTTGTGGCACATGGGGTCAGTAGTTGTGGCTCACCAGCTCTAGAGCGCAGGCTCGGTAGTTGTGGCGCACGGGCTTAGTTGCTCTGCGGCATGTGGGATCTTCCCAGACCAGGGCTCAAACCCGTGTCCGCTGCATTAGCAGGCGGATTCTTAACCACTGCGCCACCAGGGAAGTCCCTTTTTTTGCTGTTTTGAACAATGCTTCTGTGAGCATTTCTTAATGCAAGATAGATGAGCACATAGTGGAACCTAGAATATGATAAAAGGGACAACACAGAAGAGGGAAAAGGTGAATAAAAAAGAGACTGGAAAAAAAGAAAGAAAAAAAAAAAAGAGACTGGACATAAGCAAGATAACCCTTTATTGTGATAAGTTAACTTAGTTTTGTCTAGGGTCAAATTTTGTCTAGGCAGGTGTGCCTGTGGCCTGCCATGTCAGGCTACTCACCTCCCCAGGTGTCAGGGAAAGAATTATTTAGTGTTGACCATTACATCTCTGGTGGTGAGGTTTAGGATCAGTTTTATACAGGTTTGAATGCTATACTGATGACTGAAAGAAATATCCCTTTCCCCAGACAGCTTCTAGTCTCAGTGTTACTATGGAATGGCCCAGCTACATAAGTGTGCCTTTGGACTGTGGTATTTTTAGTATAGTATATCATGGTATGACAGTCCTAAGGTCCCAGAGAGAATATAAGCCCTACCTCCAAAATATATTGTAATTTTAAGAGTAAATAATTCCCCTCCCTTGACCAGAAATAATTATTTGTAGATTTATTTCTTGGACAGTTCTGGAAAGTAATCATTAGTATCACTGGGTTTAGGGGAAGGTATCCCTATTACCTATTCCTAAATCAAAGGGTTTGTCTAGTTATATATGAAAATCTGAATAGATGTAATGAATCAGTTACATATTCTGAAAGGTTAGAACAGATAATAGCCTTGAAAAAGCCTTTTGGTTTATGGTGTGTTTGGCAAGAGGACAGAGAAAAGGTTCTGAAAAAAGATTAGGCATGTAATGGAGTTTTTCACTCTGATATCCTAAGCTGAAGTAAGTCAGAGGACAGAACCAAAGAACCAGGGAACTTTAGAGCTTCAAAGGCATTACATTTGTTGCAGTCTTTCTTCCTTTCTTTCTTCCTTTCTTTTTTTTAAGATTTTAGACTTATTTTTATTTAATTTTAGATTTTCTCCAATGAGAGAGACCTGGACATATTTCTTAAAGAGCATGACCAAGTCTAACTTTAAAATCATGATTAAAATGACATGTTCTGATATTCTCACCAAATAGAGGATGAGAATTCCCAGAAAATAACATTAAGCATATGACTCGTAACAAACCATATGCAGAACATTGGCTCATTGTCAGGTTGCCAGAGTCTTATTGGAAGACAGAGTCCCCAGTTTTACCACACAAGAAAATTTCCATAACTCAGTCATTGAACTCGGGGGATGGGGTTGGCTGGAGCAGGGACTTTTTACCAGATACAGAATGTTCCATGCTCTTCTTTGCTGTCTCCTATTTCTAAGTTAACTTGACGTTTGACCTCAAGAGTCGGACTTGCCTGTGGCAAGAGAGATCATTTTAACCAGTGAGTAATTAAGTGCTTGAATCTTAATGTTGTTTCTTGTACCTCACTCTGTAAGTGGTCAGAATGAGCTATATTGGTCTGGACTTTTTCTTCTACAGAAAGAAAATCTATCCTTTCATTTTATTTTATTATTATTATTATTTTTTTTTTTTGGGCTGTGTTGGGTCTTCGTTGCTGCGCACGGGCTTTCTCTAGTTGCGGCGAGAGGGGGCTACTCTTTGTTGCAGTGCGCGGGCTTCTAATTGCAGTGGCTTCTCTTGTTGCAGAGCACAGGCTTTAGGCGCGCGGGCTTCGGTGGTTGTGGCACGTGGTCTCTGTAGTTGTGGCTCACGGGGTCCAGAGCACAGGCTCAGTAGTTGTGGCGCATGGGCTCAGTTTCTCCGCAGCATGTGGGATCTTCCCGGACCAGGGCTCGAACCCATGTCCCCTGCATTGGCAGGTGGATTCTTAACTACTGCACCACCAGGGAAGTCCCTACCCTTTCATTTTAAAATACACAAATCTGGTTTATGTATTTGATTCTCTTTGACTTTTTTTGATCATTGTAAAATAATCAGAAAAAGTTATGGAAGTGTGGAACACAAATAACTGTATTAATCGGAGGAGGTTACAGAGGTTTTAAGACCCCAGCTGCTGAGAATCAGTTGTACATGATGATTTTAATATAATCTTCTGTACTCAGGTAGAAAACTCCTTCTTTTTCATGTCCTCTTCCTGTAGCTTATCTTCTTTTTTGACTCTTAACTCCTTTGTATTTTTCTTATAGATATTGGGAGGCAGAATAGTTAAAGGTTAAAGCAAGAACTCTGGAGTTATACTGTAAGGTGAGAAATGGACATTGTATTAGGAAGTTACTATTAACCATAATTAGAGCATTTCTGTAGAATGATGAAAACTAAAACCCAATTATATTAACCTACATAGTGGGTAAAGAAAAAGTCAGGCCAAGGTCATACCTGACGCATTTTAAGTGTTCTATAAATATTTGTTGACTAATTGAATTCATTTATTCATTATTAGGAGAGACCTCTGTGTATTTTAGGCTGAGGGAAATACTCTGGTTAAAAGCTAGAGATGGAAAATACAAATGAAGAAAAGGAAGGACGTGGGTTGGATATAACATTTAGTAAGCACTCAGTGTGCCAGATGCTTTACATTTGTTTTTATGAATATGCATAATAAAACCTATAAGGTACTTACTATCACTGTCTTCATGGGGAAACTGAAACATATTTAAATTCATATAAATGGTAAGAGCTGTAAGGAGATAGGATCAAAAGCCTGAGTGGTTTGATTTATTCTCCTTAACCACTTCTTCCTTCAAAACTGGAATGAAGGGACTTCCCTGGTGGCACAGTGGTTAAGAATCCGCCTGCCAATGCAGGAGACACGGGTTCAAGCCCTGGTCCGGGAAGATCCCACATGCCTTGGAGCAACTAACGCCATGCCCACAACTACTGAGCCTGCGCTCTAGAGCCCGCGTGCCACAGCTACTGAAGCCCGTGCGCCTAGACCCTGTACAAGAGAAGCCACTGCAATGAGAAGCCCGCGCACTGCAATGAAGAGTAACCCCTGCTCGCTGCAACTAAAGAAAGCCCGCGTGCAGCAACGAAGACCCAACGCAGCCAAAATTAATTAATTAATTAATTGATTTTTTAAAAACTGGAATGAAAATTTCAAGATCTTTTGAGGTGGAAAAGAGGGACATTGAGAGAGTGCTATAGAAGTCAGTGAGGTAATCTTGAAGTTGGAGATTTGGACGAGAGTGCTAGTTTCAAATGGCTGCCTCGTGAATGTGATAGGGAGTCAGCATGAGTTCTTTCTGTCTACTCTCCTTGTTCACACTTGTATTGACCTGGCACAGCTGAAACTAGTTACTACCGGTGTTTGAGAAACCTACTGGGTTTTGTACCGTAGGTTTAAATGCATTTTTTTTTCCTCTCCCTCTCATCACCCTTCTAGATTAAGTTCTTTGAGGGCAGAGATCCTGGCTTTTGTTTTTAAGGTTATCTACTGCATTTAGCGAGTTTCTGCCTAAGGGTTGGAGTAACTAGATTTTTCTTGATGAGTTTAAATTCCTTTTCAATACTGTCACTTTTTTGACCCACAATCAAGCCATTCTGAATGATATAAAGGCCAGTGAGCTTCCGTGCTATTTCACCTTAAATTTGAAATTCCACAAACTATTCTTTATTCTTGACCTTTGGGCCTGTGGGTCCCTGTTGCTGATTTCTTTCTTTCTTAGAACTCAGTGGGTCATCCAGCCAGCCGCAGATTGATTTGTCACCATATAAAGCTGCCATCAGTCTGTCATTTTCTGTAACTGAAATCAGTTGATTTTTAACAGGGTTTTGTTTTGGCAGCCAATCACTTTTACTTGGTTCTTATAGACCACTTCTTTAGCTCTGCCCTCATTCATTAACATAAATGCCTGTTTGGCGTCTATTGCTCAACTCAAAATTCTGAAATGAGGTTTTGTTTTCAAAAGCTTCCCTTTAATGGTAGTGTATTTCAAAGAGTATGTGCTATTTGTAAGGAGGTCTTACCTTCATCCTAATTCTTATAGAAAACAATTCCAAATGTTCAAAAGCAAGTGCAGGGCTTCCCTGGTGGCACAATGGTTAAGAATCCGCCTGCCAATGCAGGGGACGTGATTCGAGCCCTGGTCTGGGAAGATCCCACATGCCGTGGAGCAACTAAGCCCATGTGCCACAACTACTGAGCCTGCACTCTAGAGCCTGTGAGCCACAACTACTGAAGCCCGTGCACCTAGAGCCCATGCTCCACAACAAGAGAAGCCACGCAATGAGATGCCCGCGCACCGCAGAGTAGCCCCAGCTCACCGCAACTAGAGAAAGCCTGCGCACAGCAATGAAAACCCAATGCAGCCAAAAATAAACAAATAAATTTTAAAAAAAAGAAAAGCAAGTGCAGTTGAGGGTTACTTTTTTTGAAAGAAGCCTGTGAAAGAAATATGCTGTGAGGCAGTAGAAACAGTACACCTGATGTTTCTGGATAAAGCAGTGGTCTTCCTTGTACACAGCCGCTAGGAAACTGATGGTGTCATGTGTTTATAATTCTACTTAGCGCACAATGGACTAACTTGAGTACAAAAGAGGTTTTAATAATTTGAAAGGGGCACAGCTGTGAATGAAATTCAAGATGTTTTAATCCCAAATCCTGAGGTTGAATCACAACGAATTTTAGATGGTGCCAGAGACTATCAACTCAAACTTGTATATATGAGAAAGCCCTAGATTTTAACTCTTTCATTTCAGTCACATAGGATTACTGGATCCCATTTTTACTGGGTTAAATATGTTTATTTGCAGCCAACACCAGTTCATTTACTTGTCATATTCCTGGGTTAATGGATTAATTAGGGATCAATTTGTATCTTTTTTTCTTTTTTCTTTCTCTAATCTCTGAGGACTGAAAGGCTATAAATATTAATGGATGTTAGCATGATGGCCTTTGGCTTCTTCAGAAAGATTGTTTGATAAACTACCTCCCCTCTGCCTTGCCTGCCTCTTCTCCTGAGCAGTCTACCTAAGGAGGAAAGATGTTTTTTTTTTCATTTGCAGGGAAATCTATCATTGTTGAATCAGGCCAGGAGTCTGAGATCCATTCTGAGTCACTATGAATAGAGTTCTAGTATTGGTCGGGGCCCCAGGGAAACTGGTGGTTAAATACTGTGAGAATCTTTATCAGACAGGAAATGACAACTCATTAAAGTACTAACCGTTAAGCCTGTTTAGATCCTGGCCTCGCTGCCCAGTGGGGGCAGGGCCGGGGGTGGGGTTGGTTATGGCGGTGTGGTGTTTAACTCTACAGTGTTTGACCAACATGTGCACGTTTCTGAAAACAAAGAATTATTTATAAGACTGTTATCAAGAAAGGGACTTGCTAGTCCGTCTTATTACTGAACGTCTACCTACCGTACTATCATCGCCTCTTTTGTTCAGAAGACAGATCAGCATGTAATGGAGGTGGGATAGGGAGGGGCTTTTATTTCATCCCTGAAAATATATCCTACCAGTACCTTAATTGTAAAATTTAATCTCTTTAGCAGAAGAACCTGTAGCTTCAGTCTAGAAGAGTCTGTTTACGGCTCTACTTACTTCTCAGCTCCCAGGACAAATCTCAATTGATAGAATTCTCTGGAGTCGGAGGATAAATATGACTTATTGATTTACATACAATGATCCTCACCCAATCAAGAAAATTCTAAAGACCCTGATATTCATTTAAAACATAAATATAAGTTTAACTGTGGGCACAGGATTTCAGTCTCTTGAGATTTGGCTATTCAGGTTCTTAAAGGCCCTCTTTATAGTGGCCTATAGGAGCCACTATAAAGGATGGAAGGATGAGCAAAAAAGAGACACTTAATCTGGATCTTTGTAGAAATAGCTTTCTTTTCTCTAATATGTTACCTAACAGTTTTGCCTTGAGTTAGTCTGCTAACTAAGCCTTAAGATATTTTTGACCTTTTGGGAACAAGGTATAGTATCTGTACCCCTTGCAGTTTAGTTTCCTGGTCTAAACCAGTGGTTTTCACCATTGGAGTGGGACTAAAATAGAACTTCTATTTATATTTATTTTCATCTTTGTTATTTTCTTTTTTGTGTATTTTTGTAATGTACATAACATTATTATGGTAGTATATGTACATATAATTTATATGGCTATACGTACATGGAGGATATAGCTTACCATCAGTCTGATTGGCACTCCCTCAAACCACATGTCAGAAGATCACAAATCATGGATTACAAAAATAGGCTAGGGTTAGAGTAAGAGTTCCATGGTACAAAAGGGGCTTACAGTGGGCATGCTGCAATTTATTGTTTTTTCTGTCCCATTAATCAGAAATATTTGCTAATGATAGCATGAAAGCCGTCATAATTAGCAAGACATTTAAAGTAACAACTTAAAAATTTTTAAGATTTCATCCATATTTTATCCATTTTAATTTGTATTTGTACACTTTACTATTTGCATAAATAATATACATATATCAAAAATGTTTGCACACCATTGGTCTAGGCTCCTCTGCCCTTAAAAGCTGCTTTTGGTGCTATCAAAAAGTAGTCTACTTCAAAAGATCTCTATTATGCTTTCTGAATTATAGCAGCAGTAGACTTGATTAAACCTTTCCTTTCCCTTTCTTTTAATACTACCCCTGACCTGAATCTTCTTCTAAAAACATTTTCTCACATTCATAAGCTTTCCGTGGTTTAACTAACCACACCCTGAGAATGTTATTTCCATGTTCTGATTAATCATTAGAGGAATGTTAAATAAATCAGCCTCAAAGTACTGCACAAATAGTGAAACGAAGGTTAAAAAAAATTTTTTTTTTGCCCATACTTTTTTTTCCTAAGAAAGATAAAGGCTTACTGCCCTATAGCCTTACTAGGAATCCATGTCAGACAGTATGTTTTCTGGAACGCCAATGATATGACTTACACAATCACATTAATGCTAAGATCTTCAAAAAAAGTGGTTAAGAAAGCAGAGCCTGTATTAAAAATTTACTTTATTAATACCTGTTTAATTCCCATAGTCATTTCAACTGCTTAACCTTCATATAGGCCCTGTGTAAGTAGGGCTAAACAAGACAAATCAATTTTTTAAAAGTTTATGTTACTTCTGTGTTATTAAGCACTGTGCCCCAGTTTTATGATGACACATAATAATAAAAATCACTCATCTGGATGGAAAAATCCAAACAGAATCATGAACAGGAAAATTTCAGGTCTTTTAATAGCAAGTCCTAGATTGATGACTATGTCCGTGATGGAGAAGAGATTCAAAGTAAATCAAATGGTGTGTTTTTTATATCTGGTGAACCAATTTGTTTGAGAGTTAAACAATTTGAAAGGAGTCCCTTGAAAACAGAATAACAATGACCGATGAATGTTTTGGAATGGGTGTATGCTCATAAAATGAAAATTTAAGCATTGTGAAAAACTGGAGTACTCACATCACCCACTCTATGCAACCTCTGCCAATTGTGATGCTTCCTTTGGTAGATTTTCTGGCTTTTTGTGGGAACACAATGCAGACCTTTATTTATAATGAGTCAATATGGGGAGAGTTGAAAATACAGATTTCTTATCAGATAAGTGATTTCCACAAACAGAGTCACAGATGCATTAAAAACCATAGAAAAATAATAGATTTTGTTTGCATAATGGTCAGGGCCCTTGACAGAATTTTGCAAAGAAGTTTGTCTTGTTTTTGTCTTAACACATACTTAGGTATATAAGCATGGCAAAATATTGTTCCCATGAAACCACTTTTGAGCTCTGGGTGGGTTTATTAGACTTCTGTGGAATTTTTTCTTTACTTTTTTTCTCCTCTTTTGTTTGCATTTTCTGAGGTGTTTTGTTTGTTTCTTTCTTTATTAAAATCAGTAACAAAAGTTCAAAAATTGCCATTAGAATAACTTGTTGGAAATTTGTTTCTTCATGAGTTATATTATCTGAAAAATGTTTGTGTGTGCCAAGAAAATAAATATCAAGATATTACTATCCACAAAAAATGTTTTTACCCACTATGCTGAAGGTCTACAGCAAGGAAAAGTAGATGAGATCAATTTTATTCTTGCTTTTGTTTTCCTTTCTTTTTTCTTTTCTTCTTTAAGGCTTTCTCACCTAGAAAAAATGGCTGTTTACGGCTTAGTTTAAGTATATTTAAATCCAACCACTGACTGGAAAATAGTAACTCTAATACTTTGAACTTAATCAGCACCTAATGGCAGATGGAGAACTTCACCCACCCACCATGGGTTGAGATGAGGGTCCTTAGCCAGGTGCACAAGGTACTCTGAATTTAATGGCTTTCAGAAAATGGCATTTAAGTTATTTCCTGAGCCAACTATAAAAAGACACTGAACTGTGATGCAAGTTATTCCTTTCTCATGTGTGTACCTTAAATTAATCCTAAATGTCAGAATGGACTCTTACTTCTGTCTGCTGCTTGAAAATAACTTGAGGGATGAAGTCGTGAGGTGGCGTTATTGTTTTCCTTAAATGTATATTAAGAGTGAAAGCTGTAATTTCAACTTTTATCTAAAGAACTTAAAGAACTTTCGTGTTAATTAAGAAAACTTTAGTATAAGAGTGCTTTGTATAAGCTGAGGCATGTGTGGCCTTAAGCCATTGTTTGTAGACATGGAGAAATGAAAATAAAACTAAAATTTTGATGAATATATTTAAAAAATTAACAGGACCTGACAAATAATTCATTATGTAACACTTAATACCTAGATTTCAAATATGTTAATTTTTTAGATTTTTTCAGATCATGTGGCATTTGTTCATAATAGTTTTGGTTAATATATTGCTGTAAAAACTTTTAACTTCTCTATTTTCACCTGTGCCTAGTCTCTTATGAAAAACTGAATCTCCCATCCCACCACCAGAAACTCTCTAAAGCGTGTAACAAACACCATAGCCCCTTGAAAAATTAATCTCTGCATTAGCCCAAGATAATTCTTTGAAAGTTATACATCATGTAAATGTGTAATGACATATATTCTCTATCAGCTAAAAAAGTAGGTCTTAATGGACTTACAATGGCAAATCATTTATGGTTTCCAGTTATTTTGAAGGGAATCTAGAATGATTGTTGCCAGTCCCTTCCTCATTCCCCTCAACAACAGCAAAGTAGAACCTTTCTACCATTGGGTCTTGGTTCTTAATTTTCTCTTTAAATAATGGCTTGACCCTGGGGCCCAAGAATGGTTTGAGGAAAACTGTAAGCCATATTTTTGCTTAACTTTAGTCTGAAGTTAGAGGTCTGAAGAAAGAACAAGACACATAATGGAACCCAACTCTTGGAGGACATCAAAAAGGGAATTTTCAAGTCATTTCTTGTACAACCTAGCTGTTCAAATAAGCATACAATCATTTCAGCCTCTCTAAATAATTTTTTTTAACTTTCAAAAAAAAAAATGGCTTGACTATAGCCATCCTTGGGAGTTTAAAATAATGACATAAGGTATTGTTATTAAGGGTGAAAGAATCCATTTCTGGGAATTCCCTGGCAGTCCAGTGGTTAGGACTCGGCACTTTCACTGCCGTGGACCGGGGTTCAATCCCTAGTCGGGGAACTAAGATCCTGCAAGCTGTACCTGCGGCCAAAAGAATTTCTGAAGGAAAGTTCTTATAAATCTGTAATCTTCAAAGCCAATCTTTTTGTGCATTTATTTTACTGGATTTTTTTTTTTATATTCATGTGGTTTATTTCAAGTGTAAGTGGATGAGCTATTTGCATTCCTTTATGCATTATATAAAGAACTACCCAAGGGAAATCTGTTTTAAAGAGAAAGTTTGTACTATTGTTGCTCCTTTGTAGAAGAATCATTACTAATAAACAGCAACTGAGCTCCGAGACAGCTCTTCTAGTTTATCGTACTAATGTAAGGCCACATAGAAGTCTATAAGAGGGGGCGGGGGCTTCCCTGGTGGCGCAGTGGTTGAGAATCTGCCTGCCAATGCAGGGGACACGGGTTCGAGCCCTGGTCTGGGAAGATCCCACATGCCACGGAGCAACTAGGCCCGTGAGCCACAATTACTGAGCCTGCGCGTCTGGAGCCTGTGCTCCGCAGCAAGAGAGGCCACGATAGTGAGAGGTCCGCGCACCGCGATGAAGAGTGGCCCCCACTTGCCGCAACTAGAGAAAGCCCTCGCACAGAAATGAAGACCCAACACAGCCATAAATAAATAAATAAATAAATAAATAATTTTTTAAAAAAAGTCTATGAGAGGACTTAACCCACAGTCTCCCTCCCTTCTGTGTGTGTGTGTTTTTTTTTTTTAATATTTACTTATTTATGCGGGATCTTTAGTTGCGGCACGCAGGACCTTTTTTTAGTTGAGGCATGCGGGATCTAGTTCCCCGACCAGGTATCGAACCCAGGCGCCCTGAATTGGGAGTGCAGAGTGTTAATCACTGGACCACGGGGGAAGTCCCACTTCTCCATCTTTGATGTCTGTCACACGGGTCTTCTGGAATCATCAATGCACTCATTGCCTCTACTACATATGTCTATCCAGGCCTTTTTACATATCCTTCAGTATTCATTAAAGGACTTTTTAAACAACTTCACCCCACACTGATCTCTCTTTTTTCCCTTCAGTTTCTTTGGAATATATCTTCTGTACCAAAAAGTTGAGAAACTTATTATTGATTTATAAATTCTTTTGTTTGCAAATCAGGTCATGTATGTGTTTGTGTGTGTGTGTGTGTGTGTGTGTGTGTGTGTGTGTGTGTGTGTGTGTGTGTTTTGAATCCCTGTAATGATTTTAAGTTCTTGGACACAGACTATTTCTTGCAGTTTTTTTCTTTCCCCATAGTACCAATTACAGTGTTGGATATAAAATAAGGACTCCATTAAGGGCATGGTGGTTGATAATTAAAAGGATCAAAGAAAAGTGTCAGCCAGGAGTTATGTATTTGTTCACCTCTTGTAAATATAGTAGCAAGAAATTTCTCTTCCTCTACTCCTGCTTTTTGTTACAGAAAGCAGCAACTGAATTGTTCTAGGAAAAGGGCAGTGAAGTTAATTTAATACTTACTTAAAAAAGGAGAATATAAGGCACTGTTGCAAATACATAAAATACCTTTTGCTGGCACCAGGAAAAAGACTGGGCTCATTTAGCTTTTAGCCCTATTATTATCAGATGAGAAAATAAAGGGTATAGAAAATAGAGATGTTTGGTTTTCTAAGTTGCCCCAAGTTACCATTTTTTAAAAATGCCTGCAAGCATTTCTAAAACGGGAGCCTGGTACCTACAGTTGCCAGACCGGTTTAACAGCACTACCTCCACATATTCTAGGTGAGAGGGAGCTCCGAGTACATAAACTTATCAGAGATCACTGTCCCAATCATCTCAGAACAAGTTGTTTAGTAATGTACTGTAGTTTCTGTGCAAACCATCTACCATAAACCACGAAGTGATTCAAGGTTCATAGTTCCTTCTTTGTTCCTTTGTTAATCACTGACTTCTGACTAGTGGGAGGTGCCTCCCAAATTTGCTAATGCATTCTTTTTGGATAAGGATGACGCACAGATTGTCCTAATAAGGACTTGGATTGAGAAAGGACCGCCCCCTCTGAGAAGATGGGACAAGTCAGAGAGAGGGCGGGCAGTTTCTTTTTCAACTAGGGATGACACAAGCATAAGTCATTTCCTTATTAATCGGTTCAAACCAGTTCTTACAGGAACTGGTGGTGATAAATGTGAGACTTCTCAGAAGTCATTCATTTTATTCTTTGTACCACACCAGTGTGCAACATCAGCTGAGAGCTGGCCTCTGAGAACTAACTCTTCTACTAGAAGGGACTCTCAGCTCCTATTTTCTTCTTAAACATTTGGAGGGAGAGCTTTTTCTCATTTATGGGGTTGTGAAAGGATGAATTCTGATCCATTGAAAAGAGTTCACAGGATTTCGCCAGCTCTGCTGATTGTTGTTGGTTTTTTTCCTCCTTCTATCTAATCCCTGCTTTTTGAGTTGAGGCGGTAAGTGGATTTTTCTTTAACATTTTTCCTGCTTTTCTTCCCAAATGTATCTTTTTCCATGGGTTATTGTACCCTGCTTCCAGTGCTGTCCCTGGCATAGGTCCATCTCTGCAGAAGCCATTCCAGGAATACCTGGAGGCCCAGCGTCAGAAGCTTCACCACAAAAGCGAAACGGGCACGCCGCAGGTGAGACTTTCCTCTATCTTCTTCTCTTCCCCCTACCCCGCCCCCCCCACAGTTTCAGGGCGAAGTTACATTCACAGCAGTCACCGGCATTTTTAGGCAAATAGAGTGAGGTTTGTCAGTCTTAGCAGAAGTTTGAGGCTCGGTTTACTCTCTACGGGCAAATGTGCCTTTGTCTAGATCAGAAAATGTATTGATAACTTCTATTTTGTACATCTTTTCCCAAAAACAAGCCTTGGGCTAATGGAAAATAATAGATCTGTTATGTAGAATGAGTTATCACCTTGATCTTAAATGATTTATTTATAAGTAGCAAGTATACTTTCCAAGTGGATTAAAAAGTTAAAATTTATAGCATAACAAAGTATTGGACTTACTGAGTTCATTTGAATATCTTCCTTCATTTTTGCTCTATTTTTCTTTTCACAGATGGGAAAATAATTTTTTTTTAATATAAACCAAAGCTGTTAACATAACTGAACTTAAAAACTTAAATTAAGCCTGCCTTTTCTATAAACAGTTCTGCAGCAAAGGAAATGACTAGAAGAGGATGAGTAAGCAATAACCTGAAATGGGAAACTTGAAGGAAGCATAGTGTTTTTCTTGTTTGGTTGGGGTTTTTTTGTTTTTTGTTTTTTGATGGCCTTACACTCTTTACATGGCCCTTTGCTGCCCTCAGTTGACCAAACATGACTCCAGAAATAGATAACATTTATATTTTAAAAGCTGCTCCTAATCCTGGAGCAAGAATATATACACATGTAACTATCTTGACACTACTCTCTGCAAGTATCTCCATGGTGACTTCATATAGTAAGATTTAATCAGAGACTTTATGTAGTGAAAGATAAGAGATGACTTCACACTCACCCCATTCTAAACTATATGAATCAACACTGACTTTATATCTAACAAAGTGAAATCTTAATAGCTGGGTATAAGAAGGCCTGAATGTAGTTTTCACAGTAGCTGAAGACACAAGACTCTTCATTTTTAATTGTTTAGGCTTCATAAGTTGTAAGCTCCAAGTTTTCATTATTTTCGGTAAAACATGGTAGGTGGTCCCCTTTTTACTACTGAACTAATGAAGCATTTCTCGTGGGTTGTTCTGCCTTTCTTCCTGCAGGGAGAAAACTGGTTGTCCTGGATGTTTGAGAAGTTGGTTGTTGTAATGGTGTGTTACTTCATCCTGTCCATCATTAACTCCATGGCACAAAGTTATGCCAAACGAATCCAGCAGCGGTTGAACTCAGAGGAGAAAACTAAATAAGCAGAAAAGTTTTAACTGCAAAAATTTAAATGGACGGGTTCTGCCTTAAATTGGGAGGACTCCAAACCAGGAAGGAAAATTCCCTTTTCCAACCTGTATCAATTTTAATTTTTTTTTTTTCCCCCTGAAAGCAGTTTAGTCCATATCTTGCACTGACATACTCTTCCTTTGTTAAGGTAAGGTATTCACCGTCAATTCAATCCAAATTGTATTTTATTAGGGTGGAATGTGATATTAAGCAGCAAACTTAACAAAGACTGGCCTTCTATTTGTTACTTTCAAAGGCCCACATGGTACAATTAAAGAATTCCGGACACCAAAAAAAAAAATGGTTCCTAAGTATGTCAAATATGTCAAGCTTTTTAGGCTTGTCACAAATGACTTCTTTGTTTTTCTAAGTCATCAAAAGTGTATATAAATTATACTAGATTGGATAACAGTCTTGCATGTCTATCATGGTAAAATTTAATATGCCATCCTGCCCAACCCTTCCTCTCCCACCTTTGAAAAAAGGCCATTTTATGATGCATTGCACACCCTCTTGGGAACTGATCTTTCAATTTTGAGACAGTATAAGGAAGATCTTGTTGGTGTCTCGCAAATGAGCTGACACCATTTTTTATTCTGTATATTTAGAATGAAGTCATGAAAAAACTTTATAAAGACATCTTTGATCATTCCAAAATTGTGTCCGTTTTCTTGAGCGTTTTGATATTTTTACTTCCTTTTAGCTTCTACCAACTAAATGCAACCTTGCCATATCCACCTACAACCGCAGTTTCTTAAGCCTTCATTTATTTGCATGAAAGGGCCACCACCAAAGCATTTTTTGTTGGGCTGGAATTGGGCAGCTGGCTACACACTGCTGAAATGGCACCTTAGGGACTGGTATATCAAGGGGACTTCTTGGCTTGTGAAAACAGGAGGGATGACAGTATACAAATCAAAGGACATGGAGAGAAAAATGACTCATTTTTTAAAAAAACAGGCTTTCTCATATCTGTTAATTTTTAGCCCAGCACGTACTCTGACTTTAACAGACAGAAATTTACTTTTATATGTATCCTAATTTTCTTGCCTTTCTTCAGTAAGTGTTTTGTTCTTATGTGATTTTTCCTTTGGGATGTTTCTGGTTGAACTTGGTCATTTTGTTTTGCTTGGGAAAAAAATAAACAGTTTCACTTTTTTCCTTTAGGAAAATTGGTACTGACATTATGTTGAGTGTAGAATTGGGTTTAAATCTCAACAGGCCAGAAATGCCTGGTTTGTTTTATCAAATCCTGCCTGAATGTCTGCTTGTTTTGCCTACCGTCGCGACATCTCCATGGCTGTACCACCTTGTCGGGTAGCTTATCAGACTGATGTTGACTGTTGAATCTCATGGCAACAGCAGTCGATGGGCTGTCTGACATTTTGGTATCTTTCATCTGACCATCCATATCAAATGTTCCCATTCAAACATTACCGAGCATCATGGTTTACGATTAAAAAAACTGGTCCTTATGTCTACTGGCACTTTGAATCTTTTATGCCATGATATTGTAGCAGTATCACGAGGATTCTGTGGAAAATTGGGATAGTCTATGTGATCAAAGCTAAATAAATAAAGGACAAGCAACGTGCCTTGTGGGTTTTGGAAAGGTTACTTCTTAACAATCTTTTTCCCCCCACCCAGAAACTTTCTAGCAGTATGACAGTTACTTACATGAAAAGCAGTACCCAAATGCTTTATTTTAAATAGATTCACATTAACCAGTATAATTTTTTAGATTCTTTAGCGTTAGTATAAGTCTCTAAATCAGCTTCCAGTTGTGTTTCATCTCCTTCACCTGCATTTTATTTGATGTTTGTCTGAAGAAAGGAAAGAGGAAAGCAAATATGATTTGTACTGTTTGAACTAAATCTTTGAGATTTGTTGGTAAATTTATTTCAGGGTAAAGTATAAGAAAAACAAAGACTTGTTTCTTAGGCTGAAGGTCTAAGTGATTTATAATACATTTGACTTGTGATGACGGCTTGTTCACTCTTTCAAATGAATTTGCTTTGAAAACAAATGAAGAGCAGCTCTCCTCCTTCCCTCCACTAAGTGTTCAGGTGTGACATGTTCAGGTGATTCTGCTGGATTCCAGCTGGAGCAGTGTGCTACCCTTCTGTTCCTGCGGTTGGTTTGTTCCTTTCTTTTATCCACCAAAGTGGACGCAAACAACATGATCCCAAAGACATGCCTAGTTAATTCCAGCTGACTGGAGACCAGAAAATTTGTAAATGGTTGGTTTGATGTTACTGCAAATAAAACAAAGGGCCTGGGAATTCTTTTGATTCCATCTCTACTTTGTTTAAGTCTCATTTTGTGCCTTAAATATCTGCAACATTTTATCATGTCTCAACTCAGTGACTGACAAGCAACACAATACAGTGCAACACATCAGGGTTTATACCCTAAAGTATTGAGGAGCACCTCCCTCAAGCAATGCCATGTGGGAACTTGCAGTGTTTTCTGTATTCTCTGTATAACCATAATCCAGAGTGTGGGATTTAGAAGGAAGGGAGACTTTTAATTTCATTTGGACAATGGCCACTATTTCCATTCTCTAAAAATCCAGAAGACGACAAGGCTGGAAGTGACATTGCTGAATTACACTAGTCAATTCAGTGTATATAGTAGCGAGTACTCCTTACAAACAAACTCAGTCTGTGTTCCCAGAGTGCTCAGTGCTGTCTGTAGCTTTAGTAGGACAGCTTGAGGCTTGTTACTCAAAGTGATTCCTTAAGTACAAATTACGCATTAATCTAAAAAAAAAAATAACCGATTGCCCTCTTGTAAACTGCGGTGAACTGTGTTTTGACTGACCCGTGTGTCAATAGCTCATGGGGTCCCCTTTTCAGCATCAAAAAACCTTTCCATATATTTTGAAACCCGCCGTTTGCCTCCATGTGCATTAGTCTGTTAATGATGTTTTAGATTTCTGCCTCTAACATAATGTGACCTTGAGAAAGTTTTTAACTGAGCCTAGATTTCATCTATAAAAATAGAGATATATAGCCAGGTTGTCCTAAGGATTAGATCAGATAAAATGTAAAGAAGCTGTAAATGTTAGTATGTCACCAATTTTTTTAATTCATCAAAGACAGCATTTGCTACACATGTAAGAATTTTACAACATTGCATTTACTCACTTCAAAAACAAAAGTAGGATTTTAAATGCTGTCTGCAGGGACTTCCCTGGTGGTCTAGTGGGTAAAGACTGTGCTCCCAATGCACGGGCCGGGGGTTTGATCCCTGGTCGGGGAACTAGATCCCACGTGCCGCAACTAAGAGTCCGCATACCACAAGGAAGACCCCGTGTGCCGCAACTAAGACCCAGTGCAGCCAAAAGAATAAATAAGTATTTAAAAATAAGTAAATAAATAAATGCTGTCTGCATATATGCCCTCATTTGGGAGCAGATATGCTCTGTCTAAAGAAGTTATTAACTAAATCCAAGATAACAAATTAATAAAAAGAAAAGCAGAAATTAATGAACTAATGACTTGATTAGTAAGACCAAAACCTTCTTAAATCTAAAAATAGCTCTCCAGGCCTCTCGGCTTCTGCGATGGCCCACACTCTGTGGAGTGGGTTTCTCCCATGGCCGCTCTCGCCTTCTGAGATGGACTGTGTCCTGTCTATGGAATGTGCATCTCTCTAAATAAATCCACTTCTTACCTATCAAAAAATAAAATAAAAATAGGCTCCCAGCTAACCTAGTTAAGGTACAAAGCACAGATACACAAAATTTACTATGAATAACTGAAAATACTTGTCTAATCTTACCAGCTTTAAATGTTGCCATTTTCTAATTTATTTTTATTATAAAGACAGTTAATACTAAAAGAACTAGAAGGCAAATGAGGAAAAAGGGAATGATCAGCTTTTAATACCTTGTTGGAAAAGCTCCATCTGGAATATCCAGTGAGATTTGCTGGGTGTAAAGAGGTTTTAAACAGTAAAAGAAAAATTTGATTTGGTGGCACGCCAGGTCTTACTCAGTAGACCTGAAAGTCTCATTCCTGTTACAAAAACACACAAGATTGGTTTATTTTATTGATAAATAATTAGGTATTAATGTGCTCACAAAAAGTTAAGACAACCTAAGCAGGAGTTTAATAGCCATTTTTGAAAGCCAAGTAACATTCCGTCTCTAACTCACATGATCAAAGCTTCTCTGGTATTCACAAAACATAGTAAATGAAATGCTACACAAAACTGCTGCATGTGAAGTGTTTTGTTCCTTTATTCTCAAAGACAGCAAGAAAAGAAAGCACATAATGTACTTTAAAATTCTAGAAGCAGTTGAGTCATTTGTATCTGGTAGTCAGGGGCTTGGGTTCCTGTCCCTCCCTTTCCAGCAAGGCCAGGAGTTCGCCTAAGGTAATGCAATTTGCCTTGAGGGTGAGGACTTGAATTGCAGCATATAACCTACATGTATTTGCATATTTAACCAGTACTCATAAGAGGGATTTTAACAAAAACCTGTTCTGGATAGCTGCTTACTCATTGCCTTTAGAACTGTGTGGCGCTGGGACAGGCAAGTGCCAACTGTTTGCTCATTTTCTTTGACCTACTAGCCTTCCACAGTTTGCTGTGTGGGTGTTGATACTACTAAAATAAAAGAAAAAAAAAAGTTGTCTTAGATGGCCCCCACTATCTACCCAAACACCCTGGATTTATTTGAGATCTGGGATTCTAGTTCTGTAGTTGGGATACTGGCCCAAACTGTGGCCCAGAGAGAGTGAGTCAGTTCTAAGTGGCTGGCTGACTCTCTGGGAACAGAAATGAAATGCAGCTTAGAGGGTTTGTCAGCCAAATCCACAAATGTGTGGCTTTTTGAAACATTGGACATCTGTTCCTCTTAATTTAAAGAAAACCTTTTTAAAAAGCACAGAGTTGCTTGGCTCCTTGTTTCTTTGTGTCAGCAGCAGTTGCTGCTGTAATTTAGTAAGCCTAGAATCAATCGTAGTTAGAAAATTTGGGATCTTTAGGGCACGCTTCAGAGAAAGTGGAACTGAATTGCTTTGGGAAGGGAAGAGATGATTTTACAGCATAGAGTCTGTTTGGAAATCCCCTTCTGGGGTAATCAGCCCAGGTGTTCAACCCGTTTGTTAACCATTTCCAAATGACTCAAAGGACATAAAGGGAAGGCTTGGATACACTCCAGCACTATTTCGACAATGTAGTATCTGTTTGTGTTGGAAACCATATTCCTGAATTCTTGAGGGGAAGGCTCTGGCTTATTCTGGGCATTTTTGGCCGAGAGGGACCCCTGGGCCACCTGTCTAAGCTAACAGTCATGGCCTTTTGAGAGTTTCCAGGGAGGAGTATCGACAGCTTGCTTTGATGGCCTTCCACCCAAAGCCCTTTGGGGAAAAGCCTTGTTTATTCAAGGAGGCCTCTGACGGCCACTTTTCTCTGCCCCCAACCTAATCCCAAACGTCATTTCCCTTTGTTGCCATCTATCCCCCTGTAGGGAACAGCATGAGCAGCTTTTTCCTTCAGGCCACTTTTGACTGACTCAGCCCAGCAGCATTGCTTAATTGTGTCCCAGTCTGTTTCTGATGGAGGGAAAAATTGTTTTTGTGGCGCGAATTTGAAAAGAGGGATGGGTTCTGCCTTTCCCCAAAGGTGGGGAGTGACTGTGCAGATTATTCTTGTCTTTCTCTGGCTCCTCACCAGGCTGTGTTGGAAAACAAAGAGCAGCTCAGGTTCACTTCTCTTGGCAGTAAGTGCTGAAGCCCAACGCTCCATGTCACCAGAGAACCTTGCTGTTCTCAACCTCTTTGCACCTTAAAAAGATGAAAGCCAAAAATAACGAGAGGAGGCCCTTCTGTGCCTTTCATTTTTCTAGTGCACCTTGGAGTGTCTTGAGAATCACTTTCACTTGAGTGACAGTCCTAAACCTCTTACAGCAGCCAGACTTTCTCTGCCTAACCTCACATGGTTTGGCCACACTCTTGACGCTCTTCAGACTGCACTGCTCCAGCCTGCCCCTTGCACCAGGCCCTTCCCACTCCCGTGTCCCCTCCACAGTATGTTCTTTGTACACAATCACACAACACCAGCAATCAAGATTAGCTCCCAGGAACCTCCTCTGATGTGCCCTGTACCAGGAAGCACAGTGGATTTACTGTAACTTTGATGATTGCTTGCTTGCTTTGTACCAGGCACTGTTTCCAGTGTTGTTTTATGTGTATTGTATTTAATCTTTAAATCCTTCCAACAGCCCCATGAGAAAATGAAGGCAGAGAAGTTCAGTGATTTGCTGGAGGAAGCAAGGAAGTAGAGCAAGAATTCGAACCTAGGTGTTCTGGCTCTTAGCCACTCAGTTCTGCAGAAAAGTCCAGTGCAAAAGTCCAAGCGTCTGCTTACTTGTTTCATCTTGTGATCACAAGGTAGGTGATGGGAAAGGGGAGACAGCAGAAAATCAAGGCCACAGCCAAAAAAGTTTTGCATTTAAACAGAGGAACAGCTTTTGTGTGTCCCTATATCAGGGGTTGGAAAAGCCAGCTCTGCTCTTAGCCATCCTGTGTGGGCAGGTTCCCAGAGTGATGTTTGCTATAATTATGATTACAAAGCAGTCCGTACAAAGGTACAGACCTTTTTTCTTTTTTAAAGCACTGTCACATCTTGAGTTTTATTTGATCTTCATAACAACCCTATGAAACAGTTAGGGCCAGTAGTGGTATTAGCCACATTGGGGGGAAAAAATTTTTCTTATTCACTTTTTAAATCTCTAATAGTTTAAAGTACTATAGGGAAGAGGCAAAGCTGTTGAAAAATGATCTCCCTCTAGGAGCTTACAGTCTTCTTGGGGGTTATGCAAATATGCAGGTAACTACAATGTAGAGTAGTAAGATGAAGGCCATTAGAAAAAAAACGGGAAGAGGAAGAAAACTGCCAACTAGGAAGGATCAGAAAAGGTTTCATGAGGATGTGGCATTTGAATTGCCAGGTAGGGGTTGGGGTGAGGGAAAGCCCTTGTGAGAGACACCAGGAAAGCGCCAGTGAGGGAGCTGTACGACAAGGCCAATGAGCCTTCTACCTCTGTTATTCTCTGCCTAGCTTCGTTTCGTTTCCTTTAAAGTACATGTAATTCACAACTAGTCTATTTTCTTGTTTTTGCTCATTCCTCCACTAGAACCTAAGCCACATAAGGGCAGGCACTATTGTGCTCTCCTTTGTATGCTCAGAGCCAAGCACAGGGTGGGGTCACACACAGTATTTGCTGAATGGATATTGCAACAGCCCAGGTGAAGCAGCAGCAGAGATTCCAAGGCAGGCAGGAGGTGCTACCTAAGTAGAGTCCAGGTAATGGTGGAGTGAAAGAGGTGGCGTATACATGAAGGAGGAACCAGAGAACCCTGAGAAGACAGCAATAATCATTGATCACCGAGCCAGGAATATAGGAGGAGGACCAAGTTTGAGAGAGAGTCACTATTCCATTTTGAAGATATGAAGGGAAGATACCAATAGAATGAATGGTGGGGCCTAGTACAGGGGTGTATGTCAGTTCTCCTAACTCCTCAAACCCCTCCCTGTCGGAGAATAAACCTGACTTTTTCAGAGAATTCTCTAGAGTAGTATGTCCTCTGTACTTTCCTGTAAGTGATCATCTAAGCCTCACCTTGTTATGTAGCACTGTTCTTGAAGAATGGCTCTGTGACTGGACCTTGGAGCCACAGGAAACTGCTTTAAAATTCCTCTCCACAGTTGTATCCTGCCTGCCTTGCCAGTGGCTCCTCCCTCTGAGAAATGGGAGGATGGTAATTCCTGGATAGATTGTCTTTATAAGGAGAAAAGTTTGGCAATGTGATTTCCTGTATATTTCTACCAGAGTCCAAGATTCCAGTAGTGCTAGCCTAGACAGCAGTGGCAGCCGCCTAGAACCCAGATGTCATTAGTATTCCCAAGTAAGTACGAGGGCGTCCTCCCAACTGCCTTTGCCAAGCCAAAAGGCAGAATCACGGCTTTATTACACCTTCTAGAGCATGTGGTAAAGGCGGCTTTCCATTTGGCTGCTTTGGTGCCGGGGTTGTTTACATGTTTCAGTAAGTGAGTTACGCTTATTGAAGTTGGCTGGGTAGGAGTTCAGAAAAAATGACATATGACCACAATCATACCACTCACCAGGAGCACCAGAGTTCAGAAGGAGAGAGATTTACTTGTGTAATAATCCTTTGGTAGAGAAGAGAGGCGCAAACTTGAGTATTCCACTCTCAAGAAGGTGCACAGTTTTTGAAGCCTTCGAGAATTGGGGTGTGACTGTTCCTGGCTTTCTGATGGAATCAGACAAAATGAGATGCCTATCTGGTAAAAGCACAGGTGTGCGAGTACTTTGCACAATTTTAGAAGAAAAAAAAAAGGAAGCTGAAAAATAGTGCTTGTAGAAAAATGTAGAGATCAAAGAAATTTGCGGATGTTCTGCATTTTCTTCTTCAAACATAATCTGTCTGAGCATAAAAGACATCCCTGGTCTCTGCAAGGAAGAAATAAAAGGTTCTTTCATACATAAATGATTTCCTACTTTATACACCTCTTTTCAGGCTGCTCCCAGACTTTGTGTTTGATATATTTACTAGTCTTCCCTGCAGTAGGCGGTGTTCATTAGAAGAACATGTTGAGACAGTAGGACCCCAAAGTTAGTCTTTAATTTCTCCCTTCCTCCTCTGCCCTTGACTGAACCTGGAGCATCCTATAATTCCTCCACCCTATTTCTGTGATAGTTTACAGAACGATGAGGATGCCTATTACTTCCACCCCTTGTTGCTGCCTTCTGATTCATTTGACTTATTCCTCCATTCTTCAAACTGTCTCCAGGTCTTAACATCCTTTGAAAAATCATTTTTGAGTTATTTTATCTTTATGTTGGGTTTTTATGGCTTTGCTTAAAAAAAAAAATGCAAGCCAAAGAAATGCATAATATAAAAAAGAAGGAAATCCCCTAAGATATTACCCCAAAGAAATTACTATGAAATCTAGCATGTGTCCTTTGAGTCCTGCTCAAAAATGTTCTGAGCTTCCCATTCTTCTTGGTCTTGGGACCCTAGCAGTGGGGGCAGAGCTGGGGCAGGCAGGATCATTGGGGCGTGTCTCTCATCTGTATCTTCAGGTCAGTGATAGCTCCACCTCTGTCCTTACTGAACAAAATCAAACATAAACATGTAGACGAATCTATGTGTTTCTCATAACCACATTTAACACCCATTTCTGTCAGCTTTGGCTGCTACAGTACACAGAAAGGAAACGGTGGGAGAGGGGGAATGGCCAAACATTAGAAGGCTTAGAATTCCAGAACAAGGAATTTAGATTTTAGGCAAAGGACTTGCAAACAAAGGCAGTTGTACACTCTCTTTTAATATACTGTTTGAATTTATATTGCCTTAAGTGGCTCTTAATTATATAAGATGACTTCAGAAACAAAATATTTTAAATTATATTTCCAGGTCCTTAGTTTCATCTAATAGTTGTGAGATCTGTTGCTAATATGGGACCTTTAATAGGCTTTATTGTGTGTCTGTAGTTTTGCAGCTTTACGTCTCTTCCATAGTTTTTCAGACATTTATATTAATCTGTTCAGTAAACAGAGAGTCTCTACATGAGCCAGGCGTATGATCTGCAGCAAGGAATATACCAAATGGTGAACTCCTAAAGGGCAGGGGCCAGGTTTACCTCATTCTTTTATTTCCCCATCTTTGCACAGTGTCTTTCCTTGCAGGTGTTCAATGGATGTGTGTGGAATTAAGCTCATACGCTGCCTCTTTCATACTGTTCACATGAGCTGAGCTTAAGCAAGGCCCTTTTTTTTTTTTTTTTTAAGGCCCTTTTTTTTAAAAAAGGAAAACTTCCATCTTTCTGCCTCATGTCATGTTTCTTACTATCATGTTCCCATGAACTCTCACCTAGTAAGGACAAGCTTTGTTCAACTCCAGTTTCTACAATTCCTGGGATTTTGCTCCTCAAATGTCTAGAATAGCTCTGTCCAATAGAAATATCATGAAAGCCATATATCTAATTTTTAAAATTTTAGTAGCTATACTTTAAAATGTAAAAAAACAGGTATTATACCAATTTGAATAAGTCATTTAACTTATTATGTCCAAAATATCATTTCCACAATTTAAGATATTAATATTTTACATTATTTTATTTGTATTATCTTCAAAATCCAGTGTGTATTTTACACTTACTAAGCACATGTGGCTAATGGCTACCTTATTGGACAGCCAATATTGGACAAAAAGATTGGACAAAAATCTTTGAATTTCTGTGTACTTACCATGTAAGTAATTAAATTCATACGACAAGAGAGCCATAAAAGTATCCATTGTATTGGCTCCATCATTGGCAAAGGAGAGAAATTCAGGTAACACAGAATTATTTGCTAAGCGACATGTAATTTAGCTTCTTGTTTCTTTTCATGCTACTCTTAGATTTTTTATCATTAGGTAAAGTCCATAATTCAAAAACCATCAAGTTTTTTTTTTTTTTTTAAATGCTTGTAAGCTATTAGCAGTTCTTTGGGATCATGATCAGTTCCCCTGACCTTCCTTTTCATCTCTTTCCCTGCTTCACTGGCTCCCTGGAGTCTAAATGATCAGGATTTTCTCTCTTTTCCCTCTTCTCCCTTGAATGCCATATCTTCTGCAACACTGACCCAACACTGCGTTCTCCAGAAACTTAAAATATTTACATTGTTTATCTTAACATTCCTGCTAGTGGAAATGGGATTCCATTTATTAATAAGGTTGACATTTCATCGTCTGAGACATTTCAGAGTGTAGGAGTAGGAAGTTATTTAGTTAAAAATATAAAGCCAGATTTTTTAGCTCACATTCCTAAAACCCATAGGAAACAATGTGATTGATACAGATGAGCAAATATCTCTTAAATTAAATAACTGATTATTTGCAAAAATGACAAGTTAGTGGGCAAAGCCATATTTGGAAGATAGGTGGAAGAACAAGGAAGGGTTGACTGCCAAACCTTGAGCTCATGCGTAGAGAATAGCGGGATGGGAACATATGGAGCATGTTTTAAAACAAAATTTTGGACAGGAATGCAAGTGTGATAAACACGGTGGTCAGGAGAAGAATCACTGGTATGTACACTGCACAGTCAAGTCTACAGAGCCAGTGAAGAGGCTTCAGACAAATTTAAAGCCTAGACTAGAGGTCCCAGTTCACGGTTCTTTACCTTGTACCACATCTTTACTGTAAAAAAAAAAAAAAAACTGAACATGGACATGGGCCAGATAATAAGCAGTAATTAGGAAGCTAGAATCGTAGCACCAGGCATGGAAAGAAACTTAAGTACATTGTAAGCTTCTTCATTTAGACTTTGTGTTATTGATCCCCATATACTTAGCATTTGTTCAGTGCCTGGCAGTGAATAGATACTGGTTGAATGAATGAATGGACTGAGAACAGTGAATCATGGGCACACACTGAGTTCTAAGTGGCAGGTTAAAGAAAGGAGAAAGGGATTGTTGGCTGACTGAATAGTAGTGGTGAGGGGTTGCGGGGCGAGTACTCAAAGCTAGAAGCAAGAGGGAATGAATGGGAAGAAACAGGTTCTACCGCTTAAAGAGCTCTTAAGAAAAGCACAAATGGGGGAGAGCGAAAAGGTTTGAAAATAAGAAACAGTTTGAATTTTTACTGTACTCACTGCCTATAGGGGTGCATCTTGGCTGTGTGGGATAATGTCTGAGTGACACATAGTACGCCAGTTACCCAGTAATCTAAGAAATTACATGTTCAAAGCTTTTGGCTCTCTATGCCCAGGAAGTTATGATTCTAATGTTGTCCTGGCTGATTGGCCATTATCTCCACACAAATCAAAGTACATTTCCAATGCCACCCCTTATTTTGAAGCTTTGGCATCAACTTCTTTGTGTTAATTTTTAACTTATCACAACTCTAATAGCAAAAAATTTTATATTATTCCAAATAGACAAGAAAAAAATTTCAATGTAAACATTTAAAACAATTTTGCAAATATTTAGGTATCCACACATACCAAATAATGCAGTTGTGCATTAAACAATAATGTGCATAAGAAAGGGTCAACTCACATAAGTGAATGAACCCACGGCTCTGTCTAATTGGAGTTTTCTTCCAATAGTCACCTGCCATTGATTCCATGAGTTGCCAAATTAGAAATATATTTGTCCCATTTGGTACCTCATGCATACTTTTCTCAAATATAAAATGATTTCAACTTACAACTTTCTTTAAGCTTAACTTGTAGCAAAGTTCCTCAGAATCAGCCTACCCCCTAGTGAGGTAATTCGGTTACAGATCTTCATTAATGCTGGTTTAGTTCGGGAAATTGTTTCAGTCTTTGGATCTCTGCAATGCTAAACTATTACTTTTAACTTTATTTTGTAAAAATTACGATCTCATTATTTTCTAGTATTCTTGGCTTAACAAAATACAGCAGTGGGTGTGCCTTTTAGCAGTTGAACAGACCACTTTTTACATTCCTTAGAAATAAGATATGGTTCAGTATTTTAAATCATAGCAACAGTTGATAAGAAAAACAGCAAAAAGGTAATCATTTCCATATGGAAAGAAAAGGAAGAAACCACTGGTAGATTTGGCAGAAAGGGCAAAATGTTCCTATTTGTTTGCCATTTTATATTTGTTAATACACTGCATGTGATGTGTTTTATTGAACTACACCATTCCCCTCAAACTCAGTTGCCAATTTCCAAATGTGTTGTGTCCTTCTGAATGAAACCAACATCTGTATGTGTCAATTTCATCTAGGACACTATTTCCTTGGTGATAATTTTCTCAACTTAGTGAAATTTTGGTGAAAGCTCTTTTACCCCTTTTACTGAAAAGAATATAACCATCTTCCCCACCAGCTAAATACCTGTAAGTAATTTTAAAGCACAGGTTGAATAAAATCAGTTTCTGCTCTGGCATTCTAAGATCTAAAAGAAAAACCCAATTTTCTGATGCCCAGAAAATTTAAGAACAGCAAACAAAGTAAACATTTGCTTATTTACTTTTGTATTTAAGCATGATACACATTTATTAACAAAGTCCTGACATTTATTTTTAAATAGCTGCTTAAAGTGGAAAATCTTACCGTTTTAAAATAAAATATTCAAAAATAGATGTTCACCCTGTAGCTTTTGACAACAGCTCCCTCTTATGGTTCAAAACATTCACTTCAAAGATGAATATATTTAAATAGGGAATTGCAATTTCTTAGCTTAAAATTGTGCTATGAAAGTTTAGCTCATATTTAGTGAATGCTTTTTGGAATAAAGAGGGAAGTTTCCCTTTCTGATAGTGCTAGAGTTCTAACATCTCAGCAAAGTATTCCCAAAGTTCTTTAAAGAAGTACCAATATTTTTTCTTACAAAGGAAAATTTCAAGTAGATGTTTTCATTGAAAACATGAAAGGTTTTTCTCCTTTTCTGTGGCTATAGTATGAAGAAGGAATCAGCATTCAACCTTGTTACATTAGCAGATAGGAATTTGAAAAACCTTATGGAGAAAGTAGTATTCCAAGTATTTTAGTCCAAAGATGACTTAAGGTAATTTTCCCCCTTTGTTCAAAATCCGAGGTTGCAGTAACTAGCAATAACCTGTTCTAACAATGTGAAACTGTCCAAAAAATCCTCTTCTTCAATTCCAAATTTTGTGTACTGATGAATGTAGGCTCTGGTGAAAGAAACAGAAAATATGAAATAAAAATCTCAGGCAAACGAATAACTCAAAATCAAATAATAAATAGACCTTTCCTAGCTCATGAACATTTGAAGATGGCAGACTCTCTTAAAAGTCTTACCTTTGCTTCAATGTTTACTCCAAAGGTTAGCAAACTCTCAAAGTTTGTGTCAGGCTCCCTGTCTATTTAGTGTCCAAGAGAGTGACAATAAGAAGCACACAGGAGGGGAATTCCCTGGCAGTCCCGTGGTTAGGACTTGGTGCTTTCACAGCCAGGGCCCGGGTTCAGTCCCTGGTCGGGGAACTAAGATCCTGCAAGCCGCACGGCATGGCCAAAAAAAAGCAGCAGCATATAGGAAAAAGAAGCATGTTCAGATCTGGCTGTCTACCCAGCACATATTCAACACCCTACAGGAGATGACTGTGTTCAATATAAACTCTTAAGAAGTGCCTGAGAAGTTTTATCTAAGGCGTGAAACTGTAGAAACACATTGATCCAGCTCTAGGAACGAAGTGAAGCCTCCCAAGTGTTTTTCAGACAACACTTAATTTTCACTAATGCCAGGTGATCCTCTTCATACCTCCAATCCCCCAAAATGTTCTGAGGCAGGAGAAATCATGTTAAAAAGAATATCAAGGGCAGACATGAACTAAATTGATGAAATAATAGCTGCTACCATTTAATGAGAGTGGGACGAGAACTATACCAAAAAAGGACACAGAGTTCAGTCCTGAGGAGCAGGGGTTTATGGAATGGCCATGTGCAGGATGGGGGGCCCTTGGGAATCCTAGCTAATCAAAGTACAGGCTTACCCAATCATTTGAGGAATTCTGCTTTAACATTAAGTAATTGTGGCAGAGGTCAGGGAACCGGATAACACATTTCTTGGTAACCAAGTAGACATTTCTTAGTACCAAGTGGAGTTGAACTTGCAATATTTCTTACTGAGCAAGATCAGGATCTCTTCCATTCTCAAGGATCTTATTTTGGAAAGCTGTCTTATTGTCCTTGCCTTATAGTGAAATTTCTACTTTACTTTCATTTCATTTAGAAACTACTCATTTAGGGACCTCCCTGGTGGCGCATTGGATGAGACTCCGTGCTCTCAAAGCAGGGGGCCTGGGTTCGATCCCTGCTCAGGGAACTAGATCCCACATGCATGCTGCAACTAAGAGTTCCCATGCCACAACTAAGGGGCCTGCGTGCCGCAACTAAGGAGCTGGTGAGCCACAACTAAGGAGCCCACCTGCTGCAACTAAGGAGCCCACGTGCTGCAACTAAGAAGCCAGCAAGCTGCAACTAAAGGAGCCCTGGAGTCACAACTAAGACCTGGTGCAACCAAATAAATAAATATTTTAAAAAAAGAAACTACTCGTTTAGTCAACAACAACAATAATACTATGGAACAATTATTGAGCATTTACTAGTCACGCACTGTACTAGGTGTTTTTTACATTATCATCTCATTTAATCCTCACCACATATATCCTCTCTTTTGGATCCATTGTACAGAAAAGGAAATGAAACCTGAAGTAATGTGCCCAAAGTTTCATACCTACAAAGTGCTTACTCCATGCTATTGATTGCATGTTTGTGTTCCCCCAAAATTCATATGTTGAAATCCTAACTCCCAAGGTGATGATATTAGGAGGTAAGCCCTTTGGGATGTGATTAGGTCATGACAGTGGAGCCCTCATGAATGGCATTAGAGGCCCATGAAAGCTCCTTTGCCCCTCTGCCCCTCTGCCATTTGAGGACACAGCAAAAAGACACCACCTATGAACCAGGAAGTTGGTCTTCACTGGACATCGAATCTGCCAGTACCTTGATCTTGGACATGCTAGCCTCCAGAAATGCGAGAAATTTCTGTGGTTTATAAGCTACCCAGTCTACGCTATATTTGTTATATCAGCCCAAACAGACTAATACACTCCAGATCCTGCCTAGTGTTTTAACATTATATTATCTGCTTAAGGTTAGGAAAGGTTTGTAGATTTATTTTTTACTTACTTTGAAGCAAACATATTCCATGCTTTGCCCACAATCATATCAAGTGGTTTTACTAAGAACTGGCTATTGCTGACCAACGCTGCAGACTTCTCATATTTGCTAAAGGCTCGCTGGGTTTTCCACACACTGAAAGCATGAACAGGCTCTAACCAGGAAGTATAGAGAGCTGGATCTTTAAATGCTCCTAGGGTAAAATAACAAGACACTGTTTACATCATAAATCGTTAGTTTTTGAAACAAATTAATAAACAGATATTTTCGTATCCATTTCACCAGAAATCTTTTGTTTTGCTCTTTGAGACTAGCTTTATATTGCTTTCGGATAAATGATCCACATTCATCATAAAAAAAAAATTCACACCATTCAGAAAAGTATTAAGAAGAAAATTTAAAAGTCAACTCAACAGCTGAAATGCTACCAACCCAGAGACAGACTATGAACCGTCTGCTGACCCTCTTTTGTACTATAATTTTATATACATGCCCTTATGTAATATGCATTTTTCATTCACCAATATGTTGTCAACCTCTTTTCTGTGTCAGTAAATATCACTCATATTTTAAAAAGCTTCTATGAATATACCATAATTTCTTTAACATATTTCCTACTGTTGGGCATTTAGGTTGTTCCCACATTTCTGTTAGTGTGAAACATGTTGCAGTGAATATCTTTGCAAGAACACCTCTGTGTACCTGCATCATTTGCTGTGGGTAAATTTTTGGAGGTTAGATTACTTTATATATCCTTTTATTAATTTTCTCATTTTAAAATCTAAAATGAAGAATATGAAGAAAGTACACCATCTGATTGACTTGAAATGATCTCTTTTTAATTATTACTAGTTTTTTATTTAAGAGGTATTACAGGGATGAGATTGATTTTCTTTATATCAAAGCTAGAAGCAGCCAATTGGATGCTGCTGGAATCATCAGACAAGGATAATATAATCCCAGAGACTTGCCACAGAAACACAAAGAAAGCTAAGAAGAGTACTGCTCTTTCAACCTCCTGAAAATGTTGTACCAATGCTTGTCACAGAGACCATTAGTTGTCCTGCAATACCTGTTCTCCCCTTCTTCTTTAGTAACAGAACCACCAAATTTTAACTGTGCTCATAGCCACCCCTGCAGCTAGATGTGGCACATGACTCAGTCCCAGTCGAAGGGATATAAACACAAGTGTGGTGTGTGACTCTAGGAGGACCAGGCCTGGCTTTCTTTGCTTATTCCTATGTGATTTGATGGCTGAAGTTCAAACAGATGTCTTGCACTAAGGACAAAGCCACAAAGTGAGGATGACAGATCAACCAGATTCAGGAAGAAAGAATTAAACTTGTCCTCTTGTTTACACCACATCTATTTTGGTATCCAGTCACACACTTACTGATAACAATGGTTACATTTTGTTACTAAAATACAGAGTTATTATTTTCCTTTTGTGTGTGTGTGTGTATCTGCATGTGCATGTGTGTGTTTGTGTGTACGTGTTTTTTGTTTTTGTTTTTTTAATTAATTAATTTATTTTTGGTTGTGTTGGGTCTTTGTTTCTGTGTGAGGGCTTTCTCTAGTTGTGGCAAGCGGGGGCCACTCTTCATCGCGTTGCGCGGGCTTCTCACTATCGCGGCCTCTCTTGTTGCGGAGCACAGGCTCCAGACACGCAGGCTCAGTAATTGTGGCTCACGGGCCCAGTTGCTCCGCGGCATGTGGGATCTTCCCAGACCAGGGCTCGAACCCGTGTCCCCTGCATTGGCAGGCAGATTCTCAACCACTGCACCACCAGGGAAGCCCTATTTTCCTTTCTTTAAAAATAAATTCAGGGACTTCTTTTTTTTCTTTCTCTTTTCTTCTTTTTTTTTTTTTTTTTTTTACCATGCGTACCATGTACATGTGCAAAATGTACATTTTAATTTTCACCTTAACTTTGCTTACCCAGCTCCGCACTATGTACATCTTTCCCACGAAGGATGACCAAGTTAGCAATGGAAGTGTTAAAATGAAACTCCTTGTTGAGAGACATTTTACCAAGCGTAGGAAGTCCTGATAAAGGAGGCCGTACCTGCCAATCAATACCTACCAAAAGAAAAAGAAGAGCAAGAGATTTTACAAATCACCTTGACAAGAAGAGAAAAATGTACTATGGTATGTGTATTTTATACAAATTTCCATTTTATAAGTAAAAATTGTGGCAGGGTGGGGTTCTTCTAAAAATGTAAACATTCTTATCTGGTTGACCTAAAGTGATTCAAACTACTCAGTCCTGAGAAAGGCATGAAATATTCTTCATCGAATATTAAAGGACGGTGGTAGGTGCAAAGGATGGAATTCTACAACGCAGTAAAAAGAAAGTAACTTCTGACACACGTAACAATGTGGATCAAAATCAGAAGCCTGATGCTAAGTGAAGCAAGCTTGACTCAAAAGATTACATCCTGTTTGATTCCATTTACAGGACGTTCTGGAAAAGGCAAAACCATAGGAATAAAATTCAGATCAATAGTTGCTAGGGGCTTGGAGTGGAGGAAAGAGACTGTCTACAAAGGGGTGTGACGGAACTTTTTGGAACATGGAAATACTCTGTCTCAATTGTGGTGGTGGTTACACGGTTTCAGTGTGTCAAAATTCATAGAACTATCCACCTAGAAAGACTGAACTTCATTCTGTATGTCTCTATGAACAAATAAACAAAATACATACAAAAACGTTAAGGGATGCAGAAACACAAAGCAAAAATAGGATTGAAAATTGAGGGCTTCCCTGGTGGCGCAGTGGTTGAGAATCTGCCTGCCAATGCAGGGGAAACAGGTTTGATCCCTGGTCCGGGAAGATCCCACATGCCGCGGAGCAACTAAGCCCGTGCGCCACAACTACTGAGCCTGCGCTCTAGAGCCCGCGAGCCACAACTACCGAGCCCACAAGCCACAACTACTGAAGCCCACGAGCCACAACTACTGAGCCTGTGCTCTAGAGCCCGTAGCCACGACTACTGAGACCACATGCCACAACTACTGAAGCCCATGTGCCTAGAGCCTGCGCACCGCAACAAAGAGTAGCCCCCACTCGCTGCAACTAGAAAAAGCCTGCGCACAGCAACGAAGACCCAACGCAGCCAAAAATAATAAATAAATAAAATGAATACATGTATAAAAAAAAGAAAATTGACTAGTCATAGGGAAATATCAAGAAAATACTCTTAAATGATACATAGGATAGGGAAAATTTTCAGTGTGCAGCAACAGATTGATTTTCAGCAAAAAACAGAAAGAGAACAAATCAAAAATATTGGCATACTGAACTCATTGATAATAATAAGACAAACAAGCCAACTTAAAAATTGGAAAGATGTTTCAACAGACATTTCACCAAAGAAGATAAACAAATGGCTAATAAGCACATGAAAAGATGCTCAACATCATTGTCGTTAGGAAAATGCAAATTGAAACCACAAGGAGACACAAATTCACACCGTCTAGAATAGCTATAATCAAAAAAAACTAACAATATCAGATGTTGGCAAGGATGTGGAAAAACTGAAATCCTCTTAAACTGCTTGCAGGCATGTAAAATGGTGCAGCCACTTTGGAAAAGTGTTTAGCAGTTTTTTAAAAGGTTAAACATAAACTTATCCTTTGACCCAGCAATGCCACTACTAGGTATCTACCCAAGAGACTGAAAACGTGTCTACACAAGGACTTGTACACAAATGTTCATTGCAGCATTATTCATAATAGCCACAAAGTGAAAACAATCTAAATGTCCAT
The DNA here is from genome assembly GCF_965194825.1 of Balaenoptera physalus. NCBI lineage: Eukaryota > Metazoa > Chordata > Mammalia > Artiodactyla > Balaenopteridae > Balaenoptera > Balaenoptera physalus. The sequence goes on from NC_138901.1 coordinate 40,459,114, forward strand.
CAACTGTTGGACATATAAATATAGTGTGGTATTATCCATTCAATGGAATACTATTTGGCAATACAAAAGACTCAACTACTGATAAATACTACAACATAGACCAACCTCAAAAACACTATGTTAAGTGGAAAAAGTCAGACACAAAAGACTATATATTGTATAGTTCCATTTATATGAAACGTCCAAAATAGGCAAAACTAATAAAGACAGAAAACATACCAATGGTAGCTTAGGGCTAGAAATAAATATGGATATTGACGGGAGTTCCCTGGTGCCCTAGTGGTTAGGATTCTGGGCTTTCACTGCCATTGCCCGGGTTCAGTCCCTGGTCTGGGAACTGAGATCCCATAAGCTGTGCAGCATGGCTAAAAAAAATACATATATGGAGCTTGACTGCAAATAGACACAAGGGAACTTTTTGGAGTGATGGAAAGGTTCTAAAACTGGATTGTGATAATGGTTGCACAACACTGTAAATTTACTAAAAAAAAAAAAAAAAATCACTGAATTTTATTCTTATAATAGGTGAAGTATATGGTATATAAATTATACATCAGTAAAACTATTAAAAAATTCATGAGATGCTGTCAAAGCTGTACTTGTTAGATAATTTATCACTCTATATTACTGAGAAACAAAAGGTAATCAACTCTTATCTAAAAGTTTCAAAAATAAAAAAGAAAGCCAATCCAAAGTTGGGCCCTTAAAAAACTGGTGTTCAAAAAATGAAAAAGGAAAACTTAAGCAAATAAATTTTAAAATGGAAAGAGAAGTAATAAAAAATACATGATCAAGGGACTTCCCTGGTGGCACAGTGGTTAAGAATCTGCCTGCAAATGCAGGGGACACGGATTCGAGCCCTGGTCCGGGAAGATCCCACATGCCGCGGAGCAACTAAGCCCGTGTGCCACAACTACTGAAGCCCACGTGCCTAGAGCCCATGCTCCACAACAAGAGAAGCCACCGCAGTGAGAAGCCGGCGCACCGCAACAAAGAGTAGCCCCTGCTCGCCGCAAGTAGAGAAAGCCCGCGTGCAGCAACTAAGACCCAATGCAGCCAAAAATAAATAAATAAAATAAATAAATTTATTAAAACAAAAATAGGGACTTCCCTGGCGGTCCAGCGGTTAATACTCCACGCTTCCACTGCAGGGGGCACGTTTGATCCCTGGTCGGGGAACTAAGATCCCACATGCTGTGCGGCACAGCCAATAAATAAATAAATAAATATAAATAAAAATAAATAAATAAATAAATCCCAGATGGGTTAAAATTTAAATATTAAATATAAAACTATGAAAATACTAGGAAATAATAGAGAATATTTTTATATCTTTGGGGTGGGCAAGGCTCAGAATCTATAAAGGAAGATTTACAGGTTTGCTCACATAAAAATGTAAAATTTCCATATAGTGAAAAATACCATACAAAAGACAAAAGTGATGGACAAAAATATTTACAATCCATGTAACAAAAAAGGGGTATAAACCCACAATATTATATTTCCTTCCATCCAAGTCACCACTGATTAGAAAAAAAAAAATATTCACTTAGGGCTTCCCTGGTGGCGCAGTGGTTGAGAATCTGCCTGCCAATGCAGGAGACACGGGTTCGAGCCCTGGTCTGGGAAGATCCCACATGCCACGGAGCAGCTAGGCCCGTGAGCCACAACTACTGAGCCTGCGCGTCTGGAGCCTGTGCTCCACAACAAGAGAGGCCGCGACAGTGAGAGGCCCGCGCACTGCGATGAAGAGTGGCCCCCGCTTGCCGCAACTGGAGAAAGCCCTCGCACAGAAACGAAGATCCAACACAGCCAAAAATGAATAAATAAATAAATAAATAAATAAATAAATAAATGTACTATTCAATTAAAAAAAAAAATATTCACTTAGATTATTAAATTTTACACTTATTGAAGAGTTCTTTTAGAGTAAATTAGGTTTATATTTTTAAAAATCATATATCATTCTTGAGCATATATAAAAATATATATGTAACAAAATAACTTGGTTAAGGTTTTCCTAAAACTTTTTCACATTCAGTGATTTTATCACTCTTTGATTCAGCATTAATGATGCCTATGTGTTTTCACATTATTGTGCTCTGTGCCTCCAGAAAGTAGGTGGTGTGGCATTCCTTAAGGGAATCCATGAAAACACTAAGTCATTGGCTCTTAAACTGGCTTTGCAACCATGTAAAGCACATCTATCTACCTTTGCTTTGACTCCTGCTTACGGAATCTTGCTAAACTTGTCTGTTTATCATGAGGACTGCCTCTTCCCCACCCTAGCAGAAAACTAAAGGTTTACTTTCTGGAGATGATATGACTGAAGGACTCTAGTCTGGAGAACACCAGGCAGAGGTAAGGGCAGGAAACATACCAAAACCAGAGAGGTCAAGTGAAAACTAGGAAAACCAAGGTCTCTCCCTCCTCTTCCCCCAGATCACTGGGGCTTTGTGTAAACCCTCTGAGCAGAATATCCAACACAACAGACAGGCAAATAGAATATCCAGAAGGACAAATGTACACTGGCTGGAGAGGGCAAAAAAACTAGATTGAAGCAGGTCAGAAGGCTCTAGGGGAGATTTCTTAAAGAAGATGAAACTGATAGAATACTTGAATACAGGCAGACCTTGGAGATTTTGCGTGCTTGGTTCCAACCGCCGCAATAAAGTAAATTATCACAATAAAGTGAGTAACAAATATTTTTGGCTTCCCAGTGCATATAAAAGTTATGTTTACACTATACTGTAATCTATTAATTGTCCAATAACATTATGTCTAAAAAGAAATGTACATACCTTAATTAAAAAATACTTTATGGCTAAAAAATGCTAACCATCATCTGAACTTTCAGCAATAGCAACTTTTTGCAATAGTAACATCAAAGATCACTGACCACAGATCACCATAACAAATATAATAAGGAAAAAGTATGAAATATTGCGAGATTACCAAAATGTGACACAGACACGTGAAGTGAGCAAATGTTGCTGGAAAAATGGCGCCAATAGATTTGCTCAATGCAGGGTTGCCACAGACCTTCAATTTGTTAAAAAACACAGTATCTGCAAAGTGCAATAAAACAAGGTATGCCTGTATATCAAGAAAAAATTTAGATAAGTAGAGAAACAGGGTTGAATAATTGACAGGTGCATAGAAAAACTAAGCAAACAAGAAAACAAGGTAATTATTAACTCCAAAGAAAACAAAAAAATTATACAGGAAGGGAAAAGTAATCACAGGATACTTTGTTGCTCAGCTGTGAATAGCATTTACTTGGTCATGATAATGTAAAGCTGAGTATCGATTTAACCCGATGATGACACTACCATATCAGAAGGATAAGCCTGTCTAGAGGGTGTTTTAGAGCTTAGGGGCCAGTGTTAGAAAAAAGCTAAATCCTAACCCTCCATGGTGGGAAGTAAATAGGTAATACCTAAATCATTGAAAAATCTGTAAATGGCAATCGATAAAAACAGTAAAAGAAACAGCAAAAGAGTTTTGAAAAACGGTTACCTCTGGGAAGGAGACAATAGAAGAAGGTTATGGACTGACAGTTTTAACAACCAGCTTCGTAGAATTACCTGGCTCTTTAATCTATGTGCATATAATAAGTTAGGGCTCCTATATAGTAGAAAACTATGTAGCTACTAAAAAGAATAAGGCATGTCTAAATGAATGAATTGGAATGAAGGCTACAAAATACTATGTCGAAAAGACAGTTGCAGAACAAAAAATACATATAATGTGATGCTAGTTTTATTTTTTAAAGTCTGTTTATATACACCCTTAGAACTTTGAATCTCTAGTCCTCACATGAATAAACTGATCCAAACTAGAAAAAATAAATCAACTAATAAATTTTTAAAATAAGGTGTTGTAAATAAAACTTTAAAATAAATAAGTAAAATACTACACCTGTTCCACAATGGACTGTTGTGGGTGGGGCATACTTAAAGAGCTATACCCAGGAAATCTCACCTGAGGAATGTAAATCCACACCTGCACCTGCTTTTAGATGACAAGATTCTGGACTTTAGGCTGATGTGCTAATGGAATGTGCTAATAGGCTGATGTGCTAACTCTGGGGGTGCTTGGAAAGGGTTAAGTACATTCTGCAAATGGGAGGACATGATTCATTAGGGGACAGAGGGCAGAGGATGGTAGCCAGCCTCCAAGATGAACTCCAATGATCCTTGCCACCCGGTATTCAGGCCCTTGTGTGGTCCCCTCCCCATGGGATAGGGCTGACCTTACCAACCAAAAGGATGGTGCAAAATGATGGTATGTGACTTCCAAAGCTAGTCCATAAGAGACACTGTAACTTCTGCCTTGCTCCCCCTTGGGCCACTCATTCCTCCTGTTGCTAGGACATGCAGAAGCAGATACACCGCTGATGGTGATCTTAATGGGGTCAATCTTCATATAGAGCATTCTGATAACATATGAAGAGTTTTCAAACTACATCCTTTAACCTGGTTAGTGGCATAAATATATTTATTCGTATGTTCATATTTATATGAAAACATTTAAATATTCAAAACTCTATCTATAACTGTGAAAAAATGGTGACACTCTAAATTCCCATATGGGAAAATGACTAAACAAACTGTGGTTCATCGACCTAAGAGGGCTCAGAGCACCACGTCTTACAGTACCCTGAGGAACACTGTGTTCCTTGATAATAGGTATTGCCAGAAAAACAGGTCCTGTGGCCAAAAAGTTCAGGAAGCATTACTTAAGATGTGAACTTTCTACTTATCTCCAAACCTCAGGCACTACGATCTAAAATCTGTAAGGTACTACAAGTAAATGTAGAGGAAATCCACTTTCATAGTATTGAAACCTAACTTACTGTAATTTGTGGTAAAATAGATGCTCCCAAAATAGTACATAGTAGTGACTTCCAGTTAAATGTGACAGACTGAACATACCAGTTTACTCCCCAAATCTCACTAACAACAAAGGGATTTTTTTTTAAAGGCATAAACAAGAAAAAATGGAAAGAAAATAATGGCAACAAAAATTTGGAAGCTGGAAAGCAAATGAACCAATGGTTACTGACTTAGCAACCAGGGAAAACTGAAATTTCTGCCCACAGTGGAGGTCCTGGAAGCAGGCCAGGTGCTTCTAAAGGAGGATTAGTTAAAAATCTGTATGAGAAGCAGTGAGAGCCCCAGACCCTTCCCCACTCCTGCACTAGGGGGAGTGCCCCCCCCCCTCCATCCTAGAAGAAGGTTTCTGCTCAGGAAAGGCTAAACCGGTGAGGCTCTGAAAATACAGCAGTAAACAAAACAAAAATCTCTGCCCTCATAAAGTTTGCATTATACTGAGATAAATGAAAGATCCACACTAAGGAATTCCAGAATGCTAGAGACAAAGAGAAAATCCTAAAAGATACAAGAGAGAATAAAACAGGATTAGGAATTCAGATTGAAGTGGGACTTCTCAGCAATAACACTGGAGGCTGGAAGATATCGAGCAGTGCTTTCAAGACACTGAGTAAAAATGATTCCCAGCCTCGAATCCTATACCTGGCCAAACAATCAAATATAAAAGTAGGATAATGACATTTGCAGTCTTAAAATTTTTACCTTCCCTGTACTCTTTCTTAGGAAGCTCCTGGAGGGTACTATCCATATGAGGGAATTAACCCAGAAAGAGGAAGATTTGAAATCTAGGAAACGGGCTAGAATATAGAAGGAGGCAGAGGTGCCAGCGCTGGCTGCTTATCAAGGCTGGAGAGTAAGCAGTGCAGACTGGAACAGGAGGGTGCAGTCCTCCGCAAGGGACATCTCCAGGCAGATAATGGAAGGAATACGATTACCTGAGAGGTCTGAACGTGCTGAGAAGGGTTTCATTTTTACGGAAAAGTTTAGGGGTAGATTTGTAATAGGTACAAAGAATATCGACCAAATAAATGTAACTATTAACTCTAGGAGGAAAAAATAAACTGTACATGAAATAAAATGTAATCTGTGTATACAGTACATGCCTCAACTGTGAATAATATTTACATAGCAAAAATAACACAAACAATGAAAACTGATCTAACCCAAAAGTATGTTTTAGGGGCTTCCCTGGTGGCGCAGTGGTTGAGAGTCTGCCTGCCAATGCAGGGGACACGGGTTCGAGCCCTGGTCTGGGAAGATCCCACATGCCGCGGAGCAGCTGGGCCCATGAGCCACAATTACTGAGCCTGCGCGTCTGGAGCCTGTGCTCCGCAATAAGAGAGGCCGCGATGGTGAGAGGCCCGCGCCCCGCGATGAAGAGTGGCCCCCACTTGCTGCAACTAGAGAAAGCCCTCGCACAGAAACGAAGACCCAACACAGCCAAAAATAAATAAATAAATAAATTTATTAAAAAAAAAAAAATAGACTCCCTGTTTCATTTAAAAAAAAAAAAAGTATGTTTTAACTAGACTGGGAGGAGGGAGGGAAAGGTGTGTGGATGTGTATATAGGGGGTGTAAGAAGATTCAGTTCTCAACTTCATGCTAGGAAGGCAACTGATAATATCTAAACCTGGAAAGTAAAACAAATAGTGGAATATGCAAGATATTTAGAAATATGGGGGCAAATTCCAGAAGAAACATCTCAAAACACTGAAAGCAGTTTCTGCTGGGCTGCGGGGAAGTGTGGAATAGGCTGTTCTCTTCCTCATTATAAACTCATACTGGACAATTACTTGACTTTTTTTAAAAAATTGAGATGTAATTTACATACAACGCAATGGACAGATTTAAATTGACACCTAAGTGGGTTCTGACTACTTGATTTTTTTAAAAAAACTATGTTCATATATTACTTTGATAAAAATAAAATAAAATAAAAATAAATGTCACACTCATCTGAAATTTTTTTGAGAAATGAAACTGTGAAGTGATTAAGAAATCCTCCCAGGATGCTCTGGTGAGTTTTTTGCAGAAGCCTCCCTGGTCAGAAGAAGGCACCATTATTTCCACTGGATCAAGCCAGTTTATATTGAGAACTCCAGTATAGGCATTTTTCCCAGCTTGTGGGCTGCATATTTTTAAAATACCCTTTACCTTCTTCCATTTTCGCATTAGAAATGAGCATCTGTCTCAAATGCTTGAGGAGGCCAGCCCAAGTAAATGTGCTGTATGCCAGTGAATTCTCAGACATTTGAGGAATGTTACGAACACCCAGCATCTTGAATTCTGGATGGGGAACTAAATTCTCCATTAAGTCTCCTGCAAAGAAAAAAAAATCTGAACTAAATTTTTAAATTCCACGTTGTTTCCACTGACTCATACACAACCATGATTTGATGGCTTGGGGGAACCAAATGTGTTTTCTCCTCCAAGGCCAAAATTGCTTAAATTTTAAAATGTAAATACAATTTCAGAGACAGTGTCTATTAAAGACCACATATTTGCTTGATTTTGGCACCTATTTTAGCATGAGTGAAAAAAACACACTTTGCCAAAAGGAAACAAGAATTTCTTTTTAGCTAAGAAACTGGAAATGTGAATGAAATATTTAGCTAAACCCCAGGAAAACAAAATAAGCATGAGAGCTAATGTGCTTTTATTGTCATTCAGTGTTCACTAAATAGTCCCTTAGAAACTTTCCTAGATCTCTTATTTATTTTATCTGGTTAAATAATAATCAGAACCTCTTAACATCAAAATTTACTGGGAAAGAAGACAGGATTAGTAACTTCTGAACACAGAAATACACCTATTTTTAGAACCTTGTATTTGTAATGAAACAGAATTAAGGAGAAAGGCTAATTTGTTTTTCATTCAGAGCTTATTTTATATGTTTTTAAAATATTTTTATCTTTTTAATGTCATATATTTTATATATTTTATATATATTTTATATATTTATAGAAAATACCTAGAGGAGAAAGAAAAATCTTCTACCATAACATGAAATTTAAATTTTATGATAACGTTGAGTGCAAACTCATATCCTACATCCTAATGTTAAGAACAAATTTTGACACAAACATCTACAAAATGTTGCACAAATTGATCCTATGGCTAATGGAGTTTCCTCTAAACATAAGAATCCTTTTCTGTAAGATACCTAGAGCTGAATTCTATTGCATAGCACGCATAAACAAACAGCAGTCAGCAAATAATTCCTGCAGACTAACACACAAATTAATTGTTAAAATCTGCTTTTCCCCCCCAGCTTGTTTACCTACTCTGATCTTAACCATTCTTGACTTTGTCAAACCCTGTTATGGACTGACAGTTTGTGTCCCCCAAAATTTATCACCTTACCACCAAGGTGATGGCATCAGGAGGAGGTGGGGCCTTTGGGAGATGAGGTCTCTATAAAAGAGACCCCAGAGAGGTCTCTCATCCCTTGTGCCAGGTGAGAACACAGTGAGAAGATGGCCATCTGTGAACCCGGAAGCGGGCCCTCACCAGGCACTGAATCTACTAGTGCCTTGATCTTGGACTTTCCAGCCTCCAGAACTGTGAGAAGTAAACTTGTGTTGTTTATAAGCCAGTCAGTCTATGGAATTCTTGTTATAGCATATTCCTACACAGCTTGCGGGATCTTACTTCGCCAACCAGGGACTGAACCCGGGCCATGGCAGTGAAAGTGCCGAGTCCTAACCACTGGACCACCAGGCAATTCCCTGGACCTAAGTTTTTAAAACTGAGCAATTGAAGGATCGAGGAGGAAACAGGCTTCTTCTGGGGGAAAGCTAAGAGATCTGTTTTAGACACATTATGTTTGGGACGACCATGAATGTGTACACATAGATGTTGGGAAGGCTGCTGGATATAGAAATCTAGAGCTTAGGGAACTGGTCAGAGTTGGAGAGAAACTGGCCAGCTGGAGAATACAAATGGTGTTTAAAGCCATGGAACTGGGTCAGTCACCTGCGGAGAGGGTTCAAGACCAGCATTTAGAGCTTAGGAAAAGGAGGAGCCAAAAAAGGAGGAAAAAAAAGGGAATAAAAGGAGTAGTCATTGAGATAAGGAGGGAAATCAGGAGAGGGGCTGTCAAAAGACAAAGAGGAGACTTGGAAGACAAGGGATCAGCCACTCCAAATTCTACTGAGATAAAATAAGGACAGTGAACGGTCCACTGAATTTGACAATGTGAACATGCTTGCGACCTATTAAGAAAAGCAGTTTTAGAAAAGTGATGGAAGAGAAACTAGATCAGAGTGTGTTGAAGAGTGAATAGATGGTGAAGAAATGAGGACAGGGAGAATGGAGACCCCTTTGAGGACAGCTGTTCTAAAGAATGACAGATAAGTGGGGAAATCACGAGAGGTGATGTCAAGGGAGGGCTTCTTTGGTGTGAAAGATGCCAGAGAGCAGTTGTAATGGCAATAGCCCAGGAAAGAGGGTTAATGACATGTGAGGATGAGAGATGAGTGAGGAATTAAGTCCCTGAGAAGAGAGAGGGAATGGGACCCAGAACCCAAGTGAGAGGCTGGCCTTTGATAGAAGCAGGATACTTCTCCCACTGTGACACAAGGTGAAGGGCAAATGTGGACCCAGTGCCCTATAGTTTGTACATGGTAGTGGGAGTCAAGAGCACTCCCATGGAACTGATGGCTTGGATTTTCTGAGGGCAGTTCACCGAGTTCATCACAATCTCCCCAAAGAACAACTGGACCAGCCTGCAGACTCAACCTCCAATCAGCTCTCCACAGGCAATGGATTTTTCAAAAATAAAGGTGATTATGCCAACGACCTCCTGAAAATCCTTCAGTGGCTTTCCCCTGCTCTTAGATTAATGAGGAGGCCTTTAAATGGCTTACAAGGACCTGCAAGGTCGGCCCCTGCTCACCGCTCTAGCCTCAGGTTTCAATCATCCCCCACACCATTCTCTGTGCTCCAATGACACTGGATTTCTCTCTTCCTAAAGGGCCATGCTTCCTTCTGCCATAGGGTCTTTGCACATGCTATTCCCCCAACATGCTACTCCCTTCTCCCTCCCTTTGCTTAGTCAACTCCAAGTCTTCATCCAGCTTTTTGCTCAAGTGTTACTTCCTCAGGGCAGCCTTCTTTTGCCTCATCAGCCTAAGTCTGGTTCCTTCATGACCCGTTCTCTTGGATCTGTACTCCTTTCCTTCAGAGCATTTAACTCAGTTTTTAATTATATGTTCTTAGTGTAATTATTTGTTTAATGTGAACACAATGTCTGCATTGGTTCCCCACTGGATCCCCAACATGTAGCATAGTGCCTGGCGCATAGCAGGAAGCCAATAAATACTGGTTGAATGAACAGATGTGCAATATGGTAAGTACTATGGAATGCAGAGAAATTAACAAGACACATGTCCCCAAGGAAGCTGCAAATTAGTAGGGACTATAAAACAGGCATTTGACAGATCCTCTAAGGAAACACATGGTGCAGCATCTGGGAAGGGGCCAGAGGGAGACTTACTTTTGATTGCATATTCTTTTGTACTCCTTGAATAAATGTGTGTGTGTTACTTTTAAAGGTAAGCAAACACACTTAAAGAAATAATAAAGGCAAAAAACATTAAGTGACATAAAAGAGATACAGAATGCCACAGGAGTTCAGAGAAAAAGGGTTACTTTAGGTAAAGGTCTCAGTAGGAAAGCTTTATGGAAAAATTATCACTTGAATTGGACCCTACAGGAAGAGTAAGATTTCAGTAGAGGTGAGGAAGGGAAGGAGGAAGTGATTTCTAAGAAGAAGGAACACTGAGCAAAGGGACCAAGGCAGGGAAGTACCAGATTGAAGAAAAAAGTGGAGACAGGATGAAAAGTAGGTGGGGAATCTATACAGAGGAGGCAGAAGGTGATGAAAGCGGAAAGTTAGGATTCAGGGCGTAAGGAATTATGACAAATCTGGCAGGTAATGCATGAGCCATAGAATGAGGGTTAAGTAAAGTACAGGATTAGATCTGTGCACTGGGGAGGCTCATTTGGGGCCAGTGTGCAAGATGGATTGACTGCAGGGGGAAGAAGCAGGCAACAGGAAGGAAAGCAGGAATAGGACCACCTTAAGCCAGGAATGTCCGTGTAGATGTGAGCTTCGGTTTTCGTAAAAAAAAAAAAGGAGAGAGGGAGAGGGAGAGGAGAATGAAGAGAACTTTGTATTCAGGGAGAGTATGCAATATTAGTTGAGAGATACTGACCAAGTGAACCAATATCAGAGAGATAGGGAAGTAGGGAAGAATGCAGACAGCTGGCAGAGACGGCACCAACAGGTCTGAGCATACTGATGAGATATGAAGACAGTGGGAGAAATCCAGGTGACAGGAATTGAGGAAGAGGGGGCTGGGGAGTGAAGACAGGGAAAAAAATGATGAATCCATTCAGAACATGCTAAATCTGAAGAAGCAGATGGCAACTAAGAAAACTGGGATAGGCAACTATTTGGGAAAGAGAGTAAGACTGGGGGTATAGATTACGGAGTCCTTTGCATCTAGATGATTTGAATTGATAAAGCACCACTTGACAAATAACCTGAAAAAAGAATCATTTCTTTACGGAGTGATGAAAATGATGGTTGTGCAACTTTGTGAATATGCTAGAAAACACTGAATTGTACACTTTAAATGGGTGAGTCGTACGGTATGTGAATTATATCTCAAAGTTATTTTTAAAGAACAAAAAAAAGGGGATTTCCCTGGCGGTCCAGTGGTTAAGACTTTGCCTTCCAATGCAGGGGGTGCGGGTTTGATTCCTGGTTGGGGAGCTAAGATCCCAGATGCCTCGCAGCCAAAAAACCAAAACATAAAACAGAAGCAATATTGAAACAAATTCAATAAAGCTAAGCTGCAAGGGTTTTGAAATGAGGGAGACCTGAGTATATCTTTAGGCGGAGGGGAAAAGCCATAGCAGAACAACTTTCAGGCTTTCAGAACATCAGACTTCTCTACAAATAACACACAGGAGGACAAATACCTAGTGGATTTCTTCTGTAGTGAAATGAGCCTTCCCCAGAGTAAGTAGGCTGGAACACACTTCCCAGCTGATGTGCGAGGACTTGGTTTATATCACGGAAGGAGATCTGCTTGATATTCATCAGTTTCGCACAGATCTTATGAACAGCATCATTCTCATGAATAAGGAGGGCATCTGAAGATTGGTACAAGTGAGAAAGTGTCAAAATGGAGTTGTAGTTCTGAACAATAACCTGGAGGAAAAAAAGGTCAAAGATAAGAAAGGCAGGAGAGAACAGTGGTTTACAGGGTAGACTCTAAGGGCATCCTGCCTAGGTTCAAATCCTGGCTCTTTCACTTTCTAGCTATAAGATCTTTGACAAGTTATTTAATCTCTCTATGCCTCAGTTTCCTCATTTGTAAAATGGGAATAATAATTATACCAGCCTCCTAGAGTTGTACGGATTAATGATAGAATGCAAGTAAAGCACTTAAGAACAGTGCCCTGTGTATAGTAAGGGCTCAATAAATGATGACTATTACTATCACACTTTCTTCCTACATCATTTCCTATACTGACTTATTTCACCTCTTATTTCTCCTACTAGGGTGATCAACAGGAAATTGGCCTATACAGAAATTTCCTTTCAATGGAAAGAAATGAAAATTCTTTGAAGGTTGGCAATGGCATGATGAGGCCAAGGTCCCTGCTTTACATGCTGTAGCCAGAGGGACTGAACCAGGAATGGGCTCCTGAGAGAAGATGCACAATTGTCTTCTTCGGAATTTTTATGAATAAGGACACCTCATTTGTTTGGCAAAGTTAAATGAATTGTACATGAAAGTACCATATTGTATAATCATTCCTGACACAGTAACTTAACATTTCCAAAGAAAGGGTGAGATCAATCTTTTACCTACATTTAACTGCAAAGAATACAAAATATAAATTTTTCAGTTGACATGTTCATACCTCACCAGTTCCATAAGGCCATATAATCTGATTCATTTTCAAAGAGTTTGAGTACTGATCTTGTAAGTTCCGTGTAACGAAGGCTCCTAGCCCTGATCCTGTGCCTCCGGCCATACTCATTATGATGAAAAAACCATTCAAGGAATCACATTTCTCCACTTCCTTCTGGATTAGGTTCATTATAGATTCTTCATGCCTGGGTCCATGAACAGAGTATCTATGCAATGCAAAAGAAACAAACACCTTTCAATTTAACCAGAGATGGAATGCAGAGAAAGATATAGGATAGCGAAGGCTTTTTAAACCTATGGAAGTGAACTAACTCTTATGAAAGGTACAGGTACCCTGATTGACGAAATTTCAGATACACAAGTTAAATATTTTTAACAGGTGAATAGGACTGCTAGGAGAGTAAATTTACTGAGAGTAGAAAATTCTCTTTTATAGTCCATTCCTTTGGCTGGAGACTTCAATTACCAGGTAGTTCTGCAAGTTTACGGTACAACATAATATTCAGTATTCATAACAATACTCCTAAAGCAGTGGTTCTAACTCTGCTGCACATTAGAATCACCTAGGGAAGCTTTGAAAAATCCCGACATTCAGACTTCATCCCAAACCAATTAAACCAGAATTTCTGGAAGTGAGCCCTAGGCATTGGAATTTTCCAAAGAACCCTAGGCAATACTACTGCCTTGGCATATTTCCTATTAACTGGAATACCTGCCAGACAAAGATATTGTATTGACAATAAGTTAGCTGGCAGAACAACAATGAAGAAGTGGAAAAGGCTGCTGCAAGAGATCCTTGGTTTCATCATTACCTGAACCTGAAGCATAGACATACACGAGACAGAATGAGCGTCTTCTGGGTGAAGTCACACTCCACATTTTAAAACAGCAATTTCAAGATTATGTGTTTGGTATATCAACTGTGCAGTTGTAACTATACTGTCTATTAATCAACTATGCAGCTGTATTTAAACTGAAAATCATGAGGAATTATTCTTACCCATATGCCCAGTTGTTTCCAGAACCTTGTTTTTGACAGAAGCATGAATGCTGGCCATATTTCCATCGGCCAGAATGGGCAGCCTTTGACAGTGTTTGATTGATAACTTTAGGTTCCATGTCAACAAGTACAGCACGAGCAATTGGAACTAGAGAGGGAAAAAAAAATAAAAAGAAAAATATTGCACATGGCTTATTTGGGTTAACTCAGAGCATAAACTTCTAGGTCCAAAAAAAAAAAAAAATCAAAGATTGAGGATAGGAAGAACTTTCCTTCTGCTTAGAAATTCAGGTGGGCAGCAGCAGGTATATGCAGATGTGTCATAATGCCTAGCATTGTGCTAGGCAGGTTGAATAAACGTGGGCTAAAATGATGACTGGGTCAAGTCTACAAACATCTGCTGAGTGCTGTGCTGGGAACACAGAGATAAAGACAACATCAGTCCAGCCCTAGGAGGACCAGTGGGAGAGATAAAACACATCAACACTTAATCACAGTATGATGTGATATGACCCACAACAAATCCACACTAACAGAGTGGTATTTTTATTCAGAGGTATAAAAATACCAAGGGCACAAAAAGCATCTCAGGATTATTGAAGCAGAAGATGGAGAAAGAGAGGGTGTAAGAAGTGATGGATGGGGAGAGAAAGCAGGCAGGGCTCAGATGTTGGAAGTCCTTGTATGCAATGCTAAAAACCTTGAAATTTACTTTTTAGGCAATGAGAAACCACTGAAAATGTTCAAGCAGGGGAGGAATAGTCAGATGTCTTTTTAAATACAGTAGTGTGGAGGATAGATGTGATAAACACAAGAGACCAGGCAGGGAAACTCAGGAGGATTGTCTTGAAACAGTCCAGGTGAGAAAGGACAAGAGCCAGAACTAAGGCAATGACAGTGAAGATGGAAAAGGGAGAAGAGTTTCAAGAGATGTGCAGGAGGTAAACTAAGCAGATCTTGATGTTTGATGGTATGTGGGCAGTAAGAGCAAAGTTTTAAAGGAAAAAATAATGAATGCCCTTGGGTATGGAGATGTTGAATCTGAGGGACACATGAGAAACGCAGGTGATGTTCACTAATCAGTCTGCAGCTTGGAAGAGATGCTAGGCTAGAGATTTTGAGAGTCACCAGTATAAAAGATGTAGCAAAATTTGAGAGTCACTGAAATTGCCCAGAGAGAACTATACAAGTGAGGACAGAAGAGAGGCTGAGATGCAACCACTGGAGAAGAAAAGTTCAGAGACTAAGCAGAAGGAGTTTCAAGGAGGGAGTTTTATAGTTAATGTTATCAAATCCGGTAGAGAAGTTAAGTGAATTAAGGAAAGAAAAACAGTTACTGGCTCTAGGAATTAGGAGATCATTGGGAATTTTTCATAGAACAGCTTCAATGGTATTGCAGAGCAGAAGTAGGATTTTAGTTGGTTAAAGAGGGTTCTCCTTTGAGAATCTTAGATGAGAAGGCAAAGAGATGAGGAAGGAAAAAAGCTATAGTCAAGAGCTAAGTTTTGTTTGTTTGTTTGGTTTGAGATTGGCATGATCTGAGCATGCTCACATGCTGAGGGGAAGATGTCACTGGAGAGGCAAACATTAACATAGAAACAAAGGGCTGAGAGCAAAATCATTCCGTAGTAAGGCGGAAGGGGATGGGGTTCAGACACCATGTGGAGGGCCTGGCCTTGAAGAGGCTGGTTATGTCAGAGTAAAGGAGAGGTCTGTGGACCACACATACCTCCATTTTCCTCCTCACTGAAGAATCTTTCTTTGCAAGATGCTTGATATGCCTCATTCTCCCTTTTAGAGCAGAGTCCCTGGGGACAGTGTGAGTCACTAAATAAAGCATCAAACACTTCAAAACCAATCTGATTGCCACACTGACCAAGCTGCACTGTTACTATTGACATGCTGAGACACAAACCAGGCTTACTCCCTCAAAACAGTGAGCAACCTGTAATAGAAAAAATAGAGTCTTTGAGAGCCACTACGTTACTAATAAAGAACAAATAAAATGCCATATATGTGAATATACATCACTAAAAATATAATTTGTAAGTACTATATATGTCTATGGTGTTATAGACACAATAGCTATGTTGTCTAAGGAGCCAATCATTCAAGGAAGTTGTTTCAGGATTCAGGATTACTGTACCCAAAACCACTCATACACAGCTCAACAGTTTCCAAAATCGCTATTTTCCTAAGCATGCATTTAATCTTAATCGCTATTTTCCTAAGCATGCATTTAAAACAAACAAAACAAAACAAATTCTGGTTAAAGGAATTCGTAGTGTACACTTCACACCACAGGGACAGAGCGAATGCAGAAGTGAGCTCAACAGTAGCACATGTAATTAACATTAATTTTCTCTCTTCAAAATAATGACTTTCTCCACCAATCGCCTTTCTGTTCTGGTAACTACAGTAACACAAGAAAGTCTTTGTATTTAGCTCAGATAGGACAGCAAGGAAGACGAAGCTTGGGGGAAAAAAGACCAGATGAAATATTAGAGGAAGTATCCACTACTTTTAACACTGAAAAGAGACAATTTTGGGTAAAGACCTCACACCGGGTCTATGCAGCACTGGAAAGAGCTGTGGCCTGTAAGCCAGACTCTGTACTTAACCATTATCAACCAACCTTGCAAAAACAGGTATCGTTATTTTCATTTTACAGAGAAGGAAACTGAGGCTCTGAAAGGTTATGCGACTTTCGCAAGACCACTGCACTAGTAAATAGCAAAGCCAAGTTCTCCCTTTCTACACCGCCCCAGGAGTTCCCCATTAACCCCACTCACTGACAGCCCCAGGATCAGCCGTTTCTGTCCGGTTCAAACTTCAGTGGCAACCTTCTTATTATGCGCATGCTCACTTTCAATACCAAAAAAATTACAGAGAACGAATGCGCATGTTCCACAGACGACGAGATTTGTTGTGGCTTTTTTTTTTTTTTTTTCTATTCCGAAAGGTTAACTACGCATGTTCAATTTCAATTTATCAACTTCAGATGTGGTACGCATGCTCACTGTCCCTCAAAAGCTTTAGCTGACAATGCGCATGATCTGGCTTCCGAGCGAGGCTTCGGCTGGGCTTCTGCGCATGTTTCTGCCAGTACCTAGCTCCCAGCGATAGTTCTACGCATGTTCATTGCCCACGGTTCGGCTTCATAGAGTCCTGTACGCATGCTCCAGCGCTGAACTTGAGGAGCCAGTCTAGGGCCTAGGCGCAGACGCACTGAGCCCAAGCAGCCGGTGATGGCGGCAGCTGCGGTGGTGGCTGCGGCGGGTCCGGGCCCATGAGGCGACGACGGAGGCGGGACGGTTTTTACCCAGCGCCGGACTTCCGAGACAGGGAAGCTGAGGACATGGCAGGAGTGTTTGACATAGACCTGGACCAGCCAGAGGACGCGGGCTCTGAGGATGAGCTGGAGGAGGGGGTGAGGCCCGGGGTCCCGGGGGGCCCGAGGTGACAGGGCCGGGGCGGCGGCCCGCGCCCTGGAAGCGCGGCGCGTCCGAGAGCGCGGAGACCCAGGGGGGCGCGAGTAGTTTGCAGGAGGAGCCGAGGCGCTGCATGGCCAGAAGCGGGGGGGCGGGCGTGGCGGACCTGGCTGTAGGTGCGAGGCTGCTGCGGCGCTTGCAGGTGCGGCTTGTGCCCCTATAGCCCCAGACCGGCGCAGCCGGGAGCAGTCTGTTTGTGGAGGGAACGAGGAAGGGCGCGTGGTCGATTCCTGGAGCTACTGGACTTGAGTGTGGGGCTCGAGTGTTGGGGGGAGGGGACTGCGCTTGCTGGGTGGCCCATAAGTGCAGGTGAAGTGTGGAAGGGTTTCCCTAAGTATTCCATCTTCAGACCTCCCACAACCGCTTCTCTCGGCCTGTCGCTTCTCTCCTAGGAAGCGCTCAGCTGTTAGAAGTGACAGCTGAAAACTTCTGTCGGGAGTAGCGCTGCCGCTGCTGTTACAGCCACCAGGAGTTTTATTTCGGGAGCAAGGGGGCTCTGCTGCATCTTCCAGGGTTTGTTTGTTTGCTTTTTTTTTTTTTTTAAACCCCCTTCCGTGTGACTTTTTTTTTTTTAAAGCATTTATAACGACACACGGCATTTGTAACTTACTTTTACCCCAGTTGACGATGTCTACATTTTTTCAAAATACTTGATGTAATTTTGGGGTGGAAAAAAACCAGCGTTGACAGCTGTGATTTGGCTTGCCAAAAATAAATTGGTTGCACTGAAACTTGTGAATGGTGGTGTGAGGGCTTTTCTTGCTGTAATTTAGGGTGTTAAATTTAGAATTGTTTTTCCTAATGCATAGCTTGGTTTTACCTTTGCTGCCTTCGTAGTTTGTTATTCTTTATTCAAGATTCTTTTCTCAAGATAAATTTATTGAAAAATCACAGATTGTACCTGATGTTCAGAAATGGTGTTGTCATGCTAAATCACTGATTCTGGGTAAATGACCATCAGTGATAACCTCACGGTAACTTAGATTCTAAATTCCATTGCCTAGATGAGTACGTGGGTTAATGACTGATGTCAGATGTTTGTTCTAACTACAGAAGGGTCTTCCCTTTCTTTTCCTCACCCTGTTTTCCTCCTTTGGCAAGTAATTTGTTGCCTGCTTGTTGACCAAAGATTGAGATGCTATATGTAAAGAATTTTGAACACTTTAAGAAACTAAGTGGGCTAAAGTAATACGGCCCTTTTCATAATCAAAGGAGTCTAAATCAAAATCAGACAGTTTGGAAGGTGGGTGTTGAGATGTGTACTTTTTAATATGTTTGCATATGGAATTCCAGTTAGCCTCTTAATGGAACATGTGATAACACTGAATACAATTTGAAACAAACATAGGATTACTTTCAATACAAATAACGTACTCATCGATTATATTGGCCCCATATGGTAGTGGCTTTGGAGCAGAGCAGGGGAGAAAATGATAGGAAGGGTATTTTATAAAATCTTCATCAGTTGAACTTATAGAATTTCCAGACTATGGTTTTATTAGGAGTTGGAAGTAAAATACTATATTCAGATTCCTGTTATGAACTGGGACCTCTCCTGGACATTTGTTTTGCTGGGTACAAGCAAATAGGATTTTGAGAGTTTTGAACGGGTGTGGAAGAGGCCAGAGAAATTGTTGGGAATAAGAAAGAGAAAGAAATGTGGTCACCACCCTGGGTAGAGGAGCTTTGGGGAAAGAGCAAAGGTAATTAAAGAGGATTTTGAGGAAGAGCCTTCAGCAAAATATATCTTACTTAGCAATGCTTTTGGAGTTGAAAATGTTTCTTTTGAGTGTGTTATTCTAAGAGGTGCAAGCTGGACAAGCAAAAAGAATTGGGGTGGGATTGGGTTGGCCACCCAAGGAGATTCAGTGACATCCAGGTTTCTCTAAAGTAAGATTTGAAATTCTGAAAAATGAGAGAAATTTAGATTCTTGGAAAATCTGACCACTGTGAATTTATATCCAAGCTTTTTAAACATTGGTGCATGTCGGAGTAGCCTCACTTCCTCATTTTATAGTAAGGAAACTGAGGCATTGGCCAGAGAGATGATTGCCCAAGACCACAGAGGTAACTAGTGGTAGTATTTTCTTGACTCAAGTCAGCAAGCTTCATTGCATAGCTTCTTCATTGCATTTACTAGTTTTGTTTGTAATGTACCAGTTTGTGGTTTGTCAAAGTGAATTCTGATCCCTCCAGCCATGCTCACTGACTGTGTGATCTAGAATAAATTGCTTAATCTCCCTGACACTTTTTTCTTCTCCATAAAATGAAGCTTACACGCGATAAAGTATATAAAGTACTCTCAAAATATCCTGGCACATTATGTAGTTAGCTAGTTTATGGAAATATAGCTTGTCAGTGTTAACTCATTGCCAAGGAACCAGTCATTCAAATTTACCCTCATCTATGCCTAGAGACTTAATAATAAATACACTTATACTAGAGGTGCTGCATTTTTAGAACTGTAGTTTGTTTGCTTGTTTGTTTCCTTTCTTTTTGTCATTGGTCCTATTTAGAGATATATACCTTTTTAGGTATGTTACACTGAGTGAATCTGTATTAGTAAATATATGTGTTTACATAGCATAGTTAATTCTTCAGTGAGTAAAAGATGAGGAGAATTAATACATTTTAAATACTGTATTAAAACCAATGGGTGAAAGGGTTTGTTTTTTTTTTTAAATTATTTATTTATTTTTGGCTGTGCTGTGTCTTCGTTTCTGTGCGAGGGCTTTCTCTAGTTGCGGCGAGCGGGGGGCCACTCTTCATTGCGGTGCGCGAGCCTCTCACTGTCGCGGCCTCTCTTGTGGAGGAGCACAGGCTCCAGACGCGCAGGCTCAGTAGCTGTGGCTCACGGGCCTAGTTGCTCCGCGGCATGTGGGATCTTCCCAGACCAGGGCTCGAACCCGTGTCCCCTGCATTGGCAGGCGGACTCTCAACCACCGCGCCACCAGGGAAGCCCGAAAGGGTTTTTTTGTTTGTTTTTCTGTTTCATTGGTGATAATATAATTTGGGAACAGAGTTGAAACTAAGGGAAAGTTTTCCTCTAGAGATTTTCATTAGATTATGAAAATGTTGGAAACATCTGCTTTCTGTGGAGGCACAGGTTAAAAGAGTAATAGATAATTGTGAATGCAACTTAAAAAATCCTTAATCTTTACTAATTCAAAATTTGAAATAGTCACAGAGGCTTACTAGTAGCAGGAATTTCAGATTGGGATATTAAAGTTTTATAGAGCAAAAGTTTAAAAATTTTTAATGTTTTGAAAAACAGTGCTATATATTCAATAGATAATATGTATTCAAATATTCACGATTGTGAATATCTCATTATCAATGCTTATCTTGCATTTTAATAGATACTTACCTTAAAGTATTTTTAAATAGCCCAAGATTTGGGGCCAGGTTTACTCCTTTTTCCCAATGTATCTGAATTACTGAATCTTATTTTATAAGGAAATATCTGTGAACAGCCAGGCAAGTAGATAAATGATTTAATGAATGTTTGGATTAAGGATATTTTTCACCCATTCTGTAACAATTTATTTAAGTTTTTATAAAATGTGCTCCCTTTCATTGGGACTTAAGGCATATTAACTTGAATTTATATACAATTTTAATTTAAAACTTTGTGAATAGTCATTCTGATGTGCTAGTTTGAAACAGTGTATCTTGTATAGTACCTTAGATGAGGAGGATTCTACTTTGTCAATCATAGTGGCACACACAAGAAACATTGGGTGGGTCATAAAGCTTAAGTCAGAAAAAAAAAAAATCTGAATAAAGTTTCCTGTGAAGGAGAATTGTCAGTATGTCCTATATGGTAGCTTGATGTTTCTGGTGTGAGACTTCTAGTTGTGGGTTTTATTTATTTACTTCTTTATTTTTGGCCACACCGTGTGGCAGGCAGGATCTTAGTTCCCTGACCAGGGATCGAACCCATACGCCCGCCATGGAAGCACAGAGTCCTAACCACTGGACCACCAGGGAAGTCCCCTGGTGTAAGACTTCTAAAGATAACATTGAGTAGTAGAAAAGAATTGTGCCTCAAAATGCTTCTGCTCCAGAAGGTAACGGTAGGTAGTTATAAGCCCAGATGCAGGTGGTAAGACAGGCCTGGCTGGCTCCGGAAATGAAACATAGCCACAGGGCATATCTTTCTAGGTGGCTTCAGAGTCATAGTTCAGTTTTAACTACTCTGTGGTCTTTAATTTAGAATTAAGTAAAGCGAATATTAAAAAAAAAAAAGCAATTACATAATACCAGTTTTATAGAAGTTAGCCTTTTGTCTTTAAAGTGAAGCCATCATAGGTGATTGTATGAAGCACCAGAAACCAAAAAAATCCCTTTAACCATAACCACCCCATCTGCCCCTCCCCACACACAGAAGAAACTGTATCAAGTTGAAACTGCAAGAATTTTTTTCCCTTGATACTGCCCCCTCCATTTGCCTAGGTCTAATCATGAAACATACATCCTTGGTGTTAGACTTCATCCTGACTTGTTTACACTGTGAGCAAGTTCTGACTAAAAAACTTGTGTTTTGAGGGGTCATTTGAACATCCATTGTGTAAGAATACTGTCAGTTTTCTTTGTGTGTCTTGACTGTGTGCTGGTATCTTTGAAGAAAGATGAGTTCACTTAAATATTTTTTGAATTATTCTAAAATTTTTAATAAAAACTTTAAACTTCTAATTTTTTAGAGCCTACTTTCAATTAAGTGATAGCCTTTTGTATAAATTGAAAGAGTTCATAATCAGACTATATTTAAGAATACTCATTTTAAAGGTGTATTTTGTAATATAAATAACTGACTTTCTGCTGCCAAATTATTTTTTATAATTCAGTGACTTTTAGTATATTTATGGAGTTATACAACCATCACCACAATTTAGTTTTAGAACGTTTCTGTTGCCCTCAAAAGAAACTTCGGGCCCATTTACAGTCTCTCCTCATTGCCACCCCTAGCCCTAGACAACCTACGCAACTAGTCTACTTGCCATCTCTATAAATTTGCCTTTTCTGACGTGTGTATATGGAATTATACAGTATGTGGCCTTTTGTGTCTGGCTTCTTTCACTTAACATAATGATGTGAGGATCATCTGTGTTGTGGTATATATCAGTATTTCATTCATTTTTATGGCCAAATAGTATTCCATTGTTAGGATTAACCACATTTATCATTTCACCAGTTGATGTTCATTTGAGTTGTTTCCATTTTTTGGCTATTGTGAATAACGCTCCTCTGAACATTTGTGCCTAAGTCTTTGTGGAACATGTATTTTCATTTCTCTTGGGTAGATACCGAGGAGTAGATTTGCTGGATCATGTGGTAAGTCCATGTTTAATTTTTGAAGAAACTGCCAAACTGTTTTCCAAAGCGGTTATACCATTTTACATTGCTGCCAGCAGTGTATGAGGGTTCCAATTTCTCTACATCCTTGCCAAACTTGTTATTTTTTGTCTTTTTAATTATAGCTATCCTAGTTGATATGAAGTGGTATCTCAGTTTAGTTTTGGCTTGCCCTTCCTTAATGGCTAATGATGTTGAACATACTTTCATGTGACTATTGGCCATTTATATGTCGTCTTTGCAGAAATGCCTATTCAGATCCAAACCCATTTTTTAAAAATTTGGTTATTTATTTTTTTATTATTGAGTTGTAGAAGTTCTTTATATGTTCTTATTCTGTGGATTTTCTTTTCACTTCATAATATCTTTAGAAGTGCAGAAGTTTTAAATTTTCAGTAAATTCACTTTATCGACTTTTTTCATTACTCTTTTGTGCCTTTTGTGATCTGTCTTAAGAAGTCATTGCCTACCCCAAGATTGTGAAGATTTACTCCCTTCTAGATTTCATCTAAGAATTTTATAGTTTTAGTTCTTACATTTAGGTCTGTGATCCATTTTGATGTATGGTGTGAAGATGGGGTCCAAAGTAAATCTTTGCATGTGGATATCTGATTGTGCCAACACCATTTATTGAAAGACTGTCTCCCATTGAATTTTCTTGGCATCTTTGTAAAAAATCAGTTGACCGTAAATGGAAGGGTTTATTTCTGGGTTCTCAATTCTGTTTCATTGATCTATATTTTTGTCCTTATGCTGGTACCACACTGTGTTAATTGCTGTTGCTTTGTAGTACATTTTGAAATCAGGATGCGTCAGTCCCCCAACTTTGTTTTCCTTTTTCAAGACTGTTTTGGCCCCCTTGTGTTTCTGAGTGAATTTTAGGATTAGCTTGTCAATTTCTGCAAGAAAGGAACCTGGGATTTTTATAGGATTGAGTTGAATCAGTAGACCAATTTATTTAGTATTGCCATCTTAACCATGTTAAGTCATCTGATCCATGAACATGGAATGTCTTTTGACTTATGTAGGTCTTCAAAAATTTCTTTCAGCAGTGTTTTGGAGTTATCAAATATACAAGGCTTGCACTTTTTTTGTTAAATTTTTTTCTAAGTATTTTATTCTTATTGATGCAACTGTGAATGGAGTTATCTTAATTTCATTTTTGAATTGTTCATTGCTAGTGTACAGAAGGTTAATTAAGTTTTGCACTCATTTATACTATGGTCAGAATAAATTTTTGGCCAACATGACTCCTCACAATTTGAGAGTGTTGTTTAATTGTTTTGCTTTGATCAGCCATATCGTACACTACAATATCTTGGACTGGTTGTGGTTACTTTAGGCTTAGCTAGGCTGTAGTTACATAAGGTTTGTAGCATTATGTTAGTCTTATTATCAAAAGCATATCAGAATAGCACTTTTTGTAAATCATTTGATTAACTCATACTTGGAATGTAGTACCTTTAGTTTCATAATATACAAAATACATATTTTGAATAAATGTAATTTTTGAAGGAAAAATCACCTTTTTTTTTTTTAATAAATTTATTTATTTTATCTTTGGCTGTGTTGGGTCTTCATTGCTGCCGCGCGGGCTTTCTCTAGTTGGTGGCGAGCAGGGGCTACTCTTCGTTGCGGTGCATGGGCTTCTCATTGCGGTGGGTTCTCTTGTTGTGGAGCACTGGCTCTAGGTGCACAGGCTTCAGTAGTTGTGGCACACAGACTCAGTAGTTGTGGCTCTTGGGTTCTAGAGCGCAGGCTCAGTCGTTGTGGCTCACGGACTTAGTTGCTCCGTGGCATGTGGGATCTTCCCGGACCAGGGATCAAACCCGTGTCCCCTGCACTGACAGGCAGATTCTTTTTTTTTTTTTTTTAAGTTTTTATTTATTATTTATTTATTATGTTTATTTTTGGCTGTGTTGGGTCTTCGTTTCTGTGTGAGGGCTTTCTCCAGTTGCGGCGAGTGGGGGCCACTCTTCATCGCGGTGCGCGGGCCTCTCACTATCGCGGCCTCTCTTGTTGTGGAGCAGAGGCTCCAGACGCTCAGGCTCAGTAGTTGTGGCTCACGGGCCCAGTTGCTCCGCGGCATGTGGGATCTTCCCAGACCAGGGCTCGAACCCGTGTCCCCTGCATTGGCAGGCAGATTCTCAACCACCGCGCCACCAGGGAAGCCCAACAGGCAGATTCTTAACCACTGTGCCACCAGGGAAGCCCAATCTCCTTGTTTTGTTTGTAGATCTTTGATGAGTAGCATCTGTAGCTTAGTTGTCACATAAAAGTGAAATCCCATAGTATTGTTTGTGTACCTTATTTTGTTCATCACCACATTTACCTGTTATTAAAGTATAGAGAATTTGTAAGCTGGTTTAT
The DNA here is from genome assembly GCF_965194825.1 of Balaenoptera physalus. Taxonomy (NCBI): domain Eukaryota; kingdom Metazoa; phylum Chordata; class Mammalia; order Artiodactyla; family Balaenopteridae; genus Balaenoptera; species Balaenoptera physalus. Next base: position 40,484,178 of record NC_138901.1, read on the forward strand.
TTCGTTCATTGTCCTTCAGTAATGGGGTGAAGCAGTAAATTCTTTAATTTCTTGTTTATGAGATTATTTATTTTTAAAACTTTAACATATTTTTCAGGGTCAGTTAAATGAAAGCATGGACCATGGGGGAGTTGGACCATATGAACTGTAAGTTTATATAAAAAGGTTTCACTGTGCTGTCTTTCTTTTATGTAGTTTATAGCCATTATGTGATTTCAATAACCTGTTTTTAAATATTTAGTCATATATACAGACTTGGTTTATTGAGTTTGGCACCAATATAATAACATATCTGGGGTTTTGAGATCATGTATGCATTTTGAGAAAAAGATTATTCAAATTTAGAGTATACTGAATATGAGTCTGCGTGTGTTAGGAACTTTTATTAGTTTAATATAGAGAACCACCTTTTCCTATTGAAAAAATAAAAATTTTAGGAATGCTCCCCAAAGCAAATGCTTTTTTTTTTTTTTTTTTTAATACTTATTTATTTATTTACTTGGCTGCGTCGGGTCTTAGTTGAGGCACGCGGGATCTTCATTGCCACGTGCGGGATCTTCATTTCAGCACATGGGATCTTTAGTTGCGGCATGCGAACTCTTAGTTGTGGCATGTTCCCTGACCAGGGATCAAACCCGGGCCCCCTGCAATGGGAGCGCGGAGTCTTAGCCACTGGACCACCAGGGAAGTCCCTCAAATGCTTCTTGTTTTGCTTGTAATACATCATCCAAACAGAGATCTGTGCAATCTTATGTCATTTTAGGCAAGCTTCATTAGGTGAGTATGGTGTTTAGTCTGCTTTGTACCCCATCTTCAAGTAAAAAGCCTTGGATTGTGGGGAGACTGAGAAGATCACTCATAGAAAGCATTTAAGTGACAGATAAATTGCCTCCCTTTTTGGAGTCTTTAAGCAGATGTGGAAAGATGCATGGATATAATTTATTAGCAAGAATTTTTAGCTAAAGACTTGAACTAATTGGGTACCTTTAGAAAGCTCTCATTTTCTGCTGAAGTTGCCAAATGAAGTTGGGTAATAGCTGATCTCATAGACATTTTGAATGAACTAAATTTGAATAACTAGAAGACTTTTTTCCCTTTGTCAGCTTAATAAACGTGTTCTAATTTATCTTAGTTTGGGGATGCTTGATGCTTATGAAAGTAAATAATCAATAGCATGTTCTGTAAACAAGCAGATAAGCAAACAGTTATCAAGCCACCCTAATCTTGACCTACCATGTCACTGAATCATTAGTTTACTTAGAGCACAGATACTATATTTGTTATCATGCACCTTTTTCCTTTTACTTAATTGGATTATAATTCTCTTTCTAACAGTATGCTAAAGGTAATTTAACTTTTTGCAAATTTACTTTTGGTTTTGCTTTTCTTCCCAGTGGCATGGAGCATTGTGAGAAATTTGAAATCTCAGAAACTAGTGTGAACAGAGGGCCAGAAAAAATCAGACCAGAATGTTTTGAGCTACTTCGAGTACTTGGTAAAGGGGGCTATGGAAAGGTAGGAAGTATTTTGAAATGAGAGCTGTTGTCTGTCTTGTGTGGATTAATTTTTATACCCTGATTCCAGCAGTACTCTTCAATCTTTGTTAGCTATCAGCAAAGGATATGATCACTTACCTGGTATTATTTGAAGGATATACAGAAGTTCTCCTTTTCCTACCACCATTCACTTAAAAGCCTGGCACATTGTAGGCACTCAGTCAATATTTGTGGAATAAATAAATAGGCAGCTGTGCCAGGCAAAGTCTGCTATTAGAGGATTCATTCCTTCCTTTGGTTAAATGGTACCGTCTGTTGGTATCCTTTAGAAAAAACAAGCAAACTACTGCTTACTTTCAAGAGGCATGGCACATTAAATTGGTATCTGTTACTGAGACCTTAATCTAAATTAGTTTTCTTTGACTTGCAGTATTTGGAGCAATAGAGTTAGGGAAGCTGAAGAATATAAGAGGGGAGAAGAAAAATGAAGAGAACCTCTTAGTTTCATAGTTTTGCCAGAGGCTTTCTAATTTAAGACCTCACCTCTGTGTGTTCTGCCCAAGAAAATTTATACCTTGCCATTCTCTATCAAAAGACAGAATTTGGATAACATTTTAGAGTTAGGATTAAGCTTGAGAACTATTTATGCTATTGTGTAGTGTTCATTTTTGCAAAACATGACATTTGTAGTTTATTCTTAGGCTTGAGGACATATTCTAATATGTTCTAATCATCTTGAATGTGTAACACATGCACTGTGAATCAGACATTTTAGCTGTTGCATGAAAATGTATTATAGCTAGTCATTTTAAGGAATAGGTAATTGCTGTCAGCTATTATTAAATAGTTATATGTGAAGCATCCCTTAGAATTTATGAAATATTTTATAATTTCTGTGTGTCTGGGAAACCTGATTATAGCTTTTTCTATGCAAACTTGGATTTTTTAAGTAACACGGAGTGCTTGTTATAAGATGGTCATTGCCCAGCTTTGCCACCAGATGTCAGCAGACCAGACAGAAAAGTCCCATGTTGTGTAACACTTTTCACTACTAAATCTTTAATACAATCTCATAGCTCATCATTTTTGTACACAGTCCTTCATGATACTAGTTTTTGTAAGAATACAGACTGCTATATCATTTGTTTCTTATAAGTAGGAATTAAGGGATTGTGACTAGCATAGTTTAGCTTTTAATAACACACACTTCTATTTTTCATCTAGGTTTTTCAAGTACGAAAAGTAACAGGAGCAAATACCGGGAAAATATTTGCCATGAAGGTGCTTAAAAAGGTGATTTCTCCCCTCCCCCCCAACTATATTCTTAATTGCTATAAAATCCATACTTTGGTCTAAAATTCTCAGTCAAAAAATGTATTTCTAACACAATTATAAGTCTTCTTGGAATGTGGGTTACATTTCATTATTGTTATTCTTGTTTTATTCTGCTTGGTGAGGGTGGAGAGGAGAGCTGTTTCAATTCTCCTCTGAGGTAACTCTTTTAGCCCTTTGTTCTGGTCTCTGTATTTCTAAGTAATAAGCAAGTTCTGCTATGACTTAATTCAGTAGTTTTAGAATTATGTATTGACTTCCTATTTTATTCTTTTTTACTCCTTTCTTCCTTTTTCCCATCCTCATCTTGCTTCATTTTCTTTCGATCTACTATTGTCTTCTCACACCTTCCATCAACTCTGTAAAACACCTTTCGGGCCAGTGTTCTATGATCACACTTATTAGATAATTTACTAGTTCCATTTATTTTCCTAGAGACATCCCATAGGAACCTTCTGTCCTCCTGTTCTCACCTGTACTGATAGTTATCTAGGCATAGCTATCATTACTGGACTTTCCCTGCACCACAGTCCTTGGAATCCTCCTGACACCTTCAGTGTTGGATCTTTGGTTCCTGGATTCCATATGTTCCTTTTTCTTAGTTTGTGACTCGTTCCCTTGCTTTGGTGACCATTTACTGGTGGGTTCCTGAGAAACGGAATCAAGGTAAATTTTTTGGGAAATATTGCATATTTGAAAATTTTCTTATTATATTCTTATACTTGTTTGTATGGATGCAGTTTTGAAGTCAAAAATCATTTTCACACAGGATTTTGCTCCATTTTCATCTAGCTTTCAGTATTTCTGTTCAGGAGTCCCTTGCCATTCTGATTCCCAATCCTTTATAGATCTATTTTTCTTTAAGATATTTAACATTTTCTTTTTATTTTTAATGTTCTAAATTTTTGCAGTGATGTGTCTTGCTTTGATTCTTATTATTTATTTTTACTCTTTCAATCTTGAAAGTTTCAGTCTTGTAGCTCCAGGAAATTTTCTTTTATCTCTGATGATTTTCCCCCTATTGGTTTGTTTTCTTGGAATTGGATTTACTTGGATGTTGGACCTCCTAGACTGATCATCTATTTTTCTTACCTTTCTGTTTGTCCATTTCTTTATCTTTTTGTTTACTTTCTGAGAGTTTTCTAGAAATTTATTTTCTAATCATTTTACAGATTTTTTTTTTTTTTTGGCTGTGCCATGCAGCTTGTGGGATCTGAGTTCCCAGACCAGGGATCGAACATGGGTCCCTGGCAATGCAAGCGCGGAGTCTTAACCACTGTACTGCCAGGGAATTCGCTTACTGATTTTTTTTTTTTTAACTATCATATTTGTGGTTCCCCAAAGCTCTTTTTGTTTTTTCTTTTTATAGCAACCTATTTTGTGAGTGCAGTATCTTCTTTTATTCCTCAGAGGGTTTTAATTATAAATTCTTTGAAATGTTCTTTTGTTCCACGCATGTGTCTCTTTTCTAAGTTCCTATTTTCTTTGACTTTGATTTAGTGGTTTTTTGCCATGTCAGAGGCCTTCTTTAGATGTCTGGTGTCCTTTAAGAGTGGAACTCTGAAAAGCTGATCAGAAGTTTTATGTGTTTAGGCTTCTCTGTAGTGCAGTCATGAGATTAGCTGGCAATTGACTAAGAACCTCCAAATATCAGTGTCTGAAGGTCTTTTTTCTGGTATGGATCAGTTGGTACTGAGAAAGATCCTCTATTCTCTTGCCTAGAAAAAGCATTTTGGAGCTGGATGACAGAGAGGAGATGGAGATCTCACCTTTCAACACCAGATTTTCACTGAAGTCACTTTTTTTGTTTGTTTTGTTTTTAATTTTGTTGAAGTATAGTTGATTTACAATGTTATGTTAATTTCTGCTGTACAGCAAAGTGATTCAGTCACGCATATATATATTCTTTCTCATCCATTATGGTTTATCACAGGATATTTATTAGAGTTCCCTGTGCTATACAGTAGGACCTTGTTGTTTATCCATCCTATATATACTAGTTTGCATCTGCTAATCCCAAACTGCCAAACCATCCCTCTCGCACTGCCCCCCTTGGCAACCACAAGTCTGTTCTCTACGTCTGTGAGTCTGTTTCTGTTTCGTAGATTAGTTTGTTTGTGTCATATTTTAGATTCCACATACAAGTGATATCATATGGTATTTGTCTTTGTCTGACTTACTTCGCTTTAGTATAATCTCTAGGTCGTCCATGTTACTGCAAATAGCATTATTTTATTCTTTTTTTTTTTTTTTTTTTTTTTTTATTCTTTTTTATGGCTAAGTAATGAAGTCACGTTTTTACTTTAGCACTGTACTCTGTATACTTCGCTCTTTTTTTTTTCTGGACACTACATCTCTCTAAGAGGTAGTTCCCTGGCTGGTTAGTGTGGGGATGGGAATCTTGTTGGTCTGTCTGTTCCTTATAGAGACTTTCAGATAATCTCTCTGTTTTCAGTGCTCCACCTTCTGCCTTCTGCAGTCCCTAATGATTCCAGTTTTTTTCCTTTCTTTCCTTTTATTTTTGCTTCTAATTTTTCAACCCTGCTAGGGTTCTATAGATGGATTCAACTTCTTTTGTTATGCCTCTTTGCAGGCATTTAGGTTTGATCATACCCCAGTATACTAAGTCATGCACTATTGCTTTACCCCCACTCTGTCTTCACCTTTTGAGATGTGGAGTTACACATGTTTCTTAGTTTTATTGAAGATGGATTATGTATGTTTGGTTTCTTGTTCTTTTTGTTTGGGATTGATTTCTGAAAAGAGCTCACTCTCTTAAATCTTAGTAGAAAACTATATTAAAAGACAATCAAAATGACTTTTAAAAAAAATTATAGCGTTTGTAATATTTTGGTCCTATTTTCCTGATTTTTACTTAAGCGGTACAAATGACTTCCTAATTTAATTTAATTTTTTTTTTTTTTTTGGCTGTGCTGGGTCTTCGTTGCTGCACGCAGGCTTTCTCTACTTGTGGCAAGCGGGGGCTACTCTTCACTGCAGTCCACGGGCTTCTCGTTACGGTGGCTTCTATTGTTGTGGAGCACAGGCTCTAGGGCGCGTGGGCTTCAGTAGTTGTGGCATGCAGGCTCAGTAGTTGTGGCACACAGGCTCAGTAGTTGTGGCTCGCGGGCTGTAGAGTGCAGGCTCAGTAGTTGTGGTGCACAGGCTTAGTTGCTCTGTGGCATGTGGGATCTTCCCGGCCCAGGGATCGAACCCGTGTCCCCTGCATTGGCAGGAGGATTCTTAACCACTGCGCCACCAGGGAAGTCTCCATAATTATATCTTAAGTGAAGTATGTTTCTGGCACTGGTGTCTTTAATGGAAAGAAGAGGGTGGTATCTTTAATGGAAAGAAGAGGGTGTTGGGGTTTTTTTTTATACTGATGGTGAGTGGGCATGGTATATTGGGAAATCCATAGACCTAATTACTGCTAATTGTCAGGCTTCCTTTTTGTGCCCAGGCATCTAAAACCTAACTTGCTTGCCTCTCCTTTTGCTTAGTTACCATTCCTTCCCACTGTTGGTTTTTGCTTTCCCCAAGCCTGCCTAGATTCTTTCCTTGAGCAAAGAACACTGTCTCATTCTTTCCTTGCTGTTCCTAAAAACAAGCTTACACCAGAACATAATGAAAGTGAAAAGGTTGCTAGGGTTAGGTCCAAGGTTTTAATTTCTAAATCCCTAGGTAAGATGACTGTGTACTCCCGTTGAGTTTCTTCTTTTGATTTTGTTATCCTTGAAGCAGAGTACTAACCCTCTTGACCTGAGTATGTGGTAAGAATATACCTCTTTCTAGCCTTAAAGATGAACTCAGAATAAACCAGGTGTCCCCTTGTCTTAAATGAGTTGCTTACATCTGGACAATCTGTCTGGATTTAGCACTTCTGGGATTGTTTACTCATAATGAGAATGGTCCCATTTGGGTACTTGCTCATGGTGGAAAGTTGAGGAAAAGACTGTTTCCAACAACTATCTCTCTACCCTACCAGTTGCAACAAAAATGTACTCTGGAAGCAAAATACTATTGCCCATGGCATTAGTTCAGCTCACACTGTAAATTTTAGAACCTTTGGCCAAAGGCTTGTAACTCACAGATTGGTCATACTTCTTTCATTCCTTCTTTTTTAATTAATTTATTTATTATTTATTTATTATTTAGTTTTGGCTGTGTTGAGTCTTTGTTTCTGTGCGAGGGCTTTCTCTAGTTGCGGCAAGCAGGGGCCCCTCTTCATCGCAATGCGCGGGCCTCTCATTATCGCGGCCTCTCCCGTTGCGGAGCACAGGCTCCAGACACAGGCTCAGTAGTTGTGGCTCACGGGCCCAGTTGCTCCACGGCATGTGGGATCTTCCCAGACCAGGGCTCGAACCCGTGTCCCCTGCATTGGCAGGCAGATTCTCAACCACTGCTCCACCAGGGAAGCCCTCATTCCTTCTTTTATTGAACCAACTGAGACTCTCCAATGTGCCAGGCATTTTGCTAGACGTTAGGATTTAGCACTTGAGACAAATGTAGTCTCTTCCTCTCGCTCTGCTCACTGTGTAATTCAAGGGAAGAACTGATAAACTTATCCTTGCAATTTCTCCTCTACTCTGGTCAAAACCTTTTCTACTTTGAGGTTTAAACCTATACTACTTTCTTATCTTTTATCAGTCTTTTTTCCCCCACTCCCAAGTCTTATTGCCCTAGTGTCTTCCATGTCCTTGTACTAAATAAGTAATCAGTTGCCTAGCCTTCTAATTCCTTGTTGATCCCAACTCCGTCAGCATTCACCTCCGTTCCACTTCACCAGCCCCCGCAGCTGTATCCTCCACCCCTGAAACATTGGACTGTAATAGAGCAGTAACATTCTCACTTATTTATTCCCACAATGCCTGGTCTTTGGCCCTAAGCCCTTCTAGTGCTTTGATGTTTGTTTTTTCTTCAAGTTCTTAGCCCCGTTCTAATTTCAGTTTATTCCTAATCTAGCCTAATCAACATGATCTGCCACTTCAGTCACCTGCTATCCCATTGACCTTATGTTCAGGAAAGTTCTAATCTAATCAGTTTATTTGTTAATGCTCCTTTATTCCTGTATCTCAGTTACTGAACATCACTGGCAGAAATCACACAAACTTTTAAATGGCTACTGGGACAAATTCGTAGTCCTGAACTCATGTGGACGCTTAGGACTCACCAAATGTCCCTAGACAACTCCTTCCATTCTCTACAACTATTAGAGCCTTTACTATCAGTCCCACTATTCTTTTTTAGCAGACTGCGTCTCTTTCTATTTGAGGCTCTCAGATATGATTCCCTTCAACTTCCTGTTCTAATCCTTGTCCCCAGTACCATATTGTCTACATTTTCACCTGTCTTTACTTCCCTCTCTCCAGGCTTAGTGGGAGATGTGTTCCTCCTTCTTTCCAAGGCTAAACCCTCTCTTTATGTTTTGGATCCCATCACTTTCTGCCTGTTCCGGGTCTTTGTCACTTCTGCCTCTTTTTTCCATAAATATATTCATGTCTTTGCCATATTTAGAAAACAAATCCTTTCCTCACTCAAGGTCTACTGTAGCTTCCAGTCTCTGCCTTTCATAGCTGAATTTCTTGAGAAGTCATGTTTTATTATTTTTTTCACTCACTATATTTTGACTTCACAACTCTATTTTGATGAAATGCTTGTCCCCTACATCACCAGTGATCTCCTAATTGCTGAATCCAGTGGTCTTTACTTAACTCATCCTTAATTTACCTCTCTGTTAAATTGAAGCTATTGACCACAGCATTTTGAAACTCTGCTCCCTTGACTTCTATGATTCTTCTTTACTATTTCTTCATCTTCTCTTCTTGGCCTCTTCTCAGACTTTCTCAAAATTATTTATTTAAAAAATTCAAACCTCCTGAACAGTTAAAAAATAATGTATCTTTGAAATTTTTCAAACTTTCCAAAGAGTTACAAGAATAGTACAGTGATAACCAATTGTTAAGTTTGCCATATTTTCTTTGTCTGCCCCTCCCTCAGTTTCTCCTCTCTCAGTATGTATGTGTGTGTATATTCAAAGTTTTAATTTTTTTGGTGTACAATTTGAAAGTTATTTGTATACATGGTACTTCGCCCTTAAATTCTTTAGTATATATCTCTTAAGAATAAGGGCATTACATACATAACTACAATGTAATTGTCACATTTGGGAAATTTAACATTGATATACTATACTGTTTTCTAATACATTGTCCATACTCAGACTTCCCCAGTTGTGTCAGTAATCTCCTTTATAGCTATTTTGTTTTGTTTTTAACATCCAGGATTTAATCAAGGGTCACACATTGCATTGGGTAGTCCTGTGTCTTTTGTTTCCTTTACTGTAGAGTACTGTGTCTTTAGTTTCTTTTACTTTAGTTTCCTTTACTTTTTTGTCATTCATGACGTTGACATTTTTTGAAGACTCTGGGCCATTTGTTTTGCCGAGTATCCCTAATTTGGATATGGTTCATTGTTTCCTCATGAAAACACTTAAATTTTAAATTTAGGTTAAATGCTTTCTGCAGGAATATTTTACAGGAGCATTGTGTCCTCAGTGCATGGGCTCAGGAAGCACATAATGTTAGTCTGTCTCATTATTTGGTGAGACTGAGTTTGATCACTTTGTTAAGGTGGTGTCCACCAAACTTCCCATTCTACTGATAACTTTTTCCCTCTGTAATTATAAAGTATCTATGGAATGAAAGTTAGAGATTGTGTTAATATTGTGTCCTAATAATCTTCTACACCAAATGGTTTTATTATCCATTGTTTCTTAGCCAAATCAAATAATACTCTGGTGATTATAAAATGGAGACTTTTCTATTTTTATCATTTTTTTCTATATTGTCATTCTTCTGTAAAGAAGAGCTTTTCATACTTGCTTTTTTAAATTTAATTTTTTAAAATAGTATGGACATTTTTTCAGTGTGTTATCCATTTCTTTCATTATTCAAATTTTGGTCCACAAATTTTCCCAGGTTTTGCTAGAGAGAGCTCTATTAAGATGGCTTCTGTGTCCTTTCAACATATACCCTTGTTAGTTTTTGAGTAGTTCCTTACTTTCTGTATAATAGCGTGCTCCAGGTTTACCTTGCACTTTCCCTGACCCTGGCCTAGAACCATCTGATTCTCCATGGAACCCTGTTTTTTTTGGTAGAGAAACCAAGATCTGGGTGCCAAGCTATACTTTTTGCTACTGAAGTCTCATTGTTTCTGGCTTTTTCAGTACACAGAGCTAGGAAGTTTTGTTTTTGTTTTAAATCATGGCTTCATATTGATATTCCTAATTTCAGTCCAATTCCGTAGGGTACTTCTTTCCTCAGCCTACATTTGCATCTCTTTTTCCACAGTGAGAAAAGCCTGGTAACAACGTCAGTACATTTACTTATTTGCTTAGTTGTACAATATATGCAGAATAGTTTGAGAATTATAATACCAATACTGTGAGTAGCTACAAAGCTACTAAGTGTGGTTTAAGATTTTTTTGCAATTTTTGTTATGCTTACATATATGTCACTAAGAATGTTCAGTGTAAAGTTATTTAAATATCTTTTTTTTCCTTTTGTGGTAAAATTATCAAAGTAATAGTCAATTAAATTTATGTATTTCTGTTGTATTCAATTTTATTTCCCTCCCCCATCCAGATTTAATTTTATTTTTGAAATGTATGAAACATTAACATGGTTCAGAATTTAATAATCACAATAATGATATTTGACTTAGGTAAGAAAAGAAATGAATGATAAAACCCTTCAGGTTTTACTCAGAGGTCCCATTCCCTTTCCTGCCTTTCCACTGTCATTAGCTTTTTTTTTTTTTTTTTTAAAATAGGTTTCTTGTTGGGATGTTTTCTGTTATGTTATGTTATGTTATTTTTTTGGCCACGCCACATGGCATGTGGGATCTTAGTTCCCCAACCAGGGATCGGACCTGGGCCCTTGGCAGTGAGAGCGCTGAGTCCTGACCACTGGAACGCCAGGGAATTCCCTGTATCATTAGCTTTTGGCTTAATTTAGTTGTGCTCATTATTGCAGATATAAGCATGTACCTATTATATATATTCTTATTTCCACTTTTACACAAAAGGTAGCATACTATGTATACTGCTGTGCCATATATGCTCTTTTGCACCTTGCTTTCAGAGATGTTCCTCATTCTTTTTATAGCTTTTTTACGCAGGGTTTTCAGGCAGTATCCTATGCATGGGCATTTAGGTTGTTTCTAATGTTTCACTTTTACAAATAATATTGCAACTAATGACCACGTATATATGCTTTTTCATGTTACTAGAGGTGTACAAGAACTTAGAATTTAAGACTTAGCATGTCCAAAGCAATATATCATTTTCCCAAAACTTTTTTCTTTGTTTCCATTTCCTGTTATTGAATGACACCATTACTTACACAGAAACCATGGTATCATCATTTCTTCTCATATCTCATTAGTCAGCGAGTGCTAATGATGCACTTTTCCCCTTTTTTTCCCCACCTTCATTTTCTTAGTTACAGGTTTTACTTCTTGCTTAGTTTACTAGCCTTCTAACTGGTGTAATTTCTTCCCTAAAACTTCACACTGCTACTTGAACTGTCTTTCTTAAAGCCAAAGGTTATTCATTTACCTTACCTCAGCATTTCTCCTCTACCTCTAAAATAAGATTCAAATGCCTTTGCCTAGATGCCCAGGCCTTCCATTTCCTGTATGTCCAGACTAATACATGTCCTAACCACTTCTAACCATACTGAACTACTTATAGATCCTCTAGACATGTCCTGTCCTGTCAAGTCTCTTTTGCACTGGGAATGCCTTTTTTTGTTTGTTTTTTTTTACCCTCTACATTTCATCTTTTTTTTTTTTTTTATAGATTTTACTTTTTTTTTTTTAAAGTATTTATTTATTTATTTATGGCTGTGTTGGGTCTTCGTTTCTGTGCGAGGGCTTTCTCTAGTTGTGGCAAGCAGGGGCCACTCTTCATCGCGGTACGCGGGCTTCTCACTATCGTGGCCTCTTGTTGTGGAGCACAGGCTCCAGATGCGCAGGTTCAGTAATTGTGGCTCACGGGCCCAGCTGCTCCGCGGCACATGGGATCTTCCCAGACCAGGGCTCAAACCCGTGTCCCCTGCATTGGCAGGCAGATTCTCAACCACTGCGCCACCAGGGAAGTCCTACATTTCATCTTAATAACTTTTTATGATACAGCTTAGGTATCTCCACCTCCAGGAAGACTTCTTGCCAGGTCAGATGTAGTTCCCATGGCACCTTGTGCTTAGCTCCATTGACTCATCTCTCTTCCCTGGGACTTTGGGCTCCTGTGGGCTAGAGACTCCTTCTGTTGGTTCTGCTTTCTTGTTAAGAGCCTATAAAATAGTAGACATTCAACAGTTAGTGAATATATGAATAAATTTGATCTGTTTACATTAAAACAGATTATTTAGGTTTTCATTTACATGTTTACTACAAAAAATCCAAACAGTGCAGACGTATATAAGAAGTGAATGTCTTCCATTACCCCTATCTCAGTCTACAGTGGGAACTATGATTAATAGTTTAATGTTGGCAAGAAAAGCACAAAATAGATTTTCCAGTTACTATAGAATAAAAATGTCTACTACTTTGTTCTTATAGATCATCTCTTTTCCTTTAGGCAATGATAGTAAGAAATGCTAAAGATACAGCTCATACAAAAGCAGAACGGAATATTCTGGAGGAAGTAAAGCATCCCTTCATTGTGGATTTAATTTATGCCTTTCAGACTGGTGGAAAACTCTACCTCATCCTTGAGTATCTCAGCGGTCAGTACACAGCTTGGTGTAATTATTTGCATTAGCTCCAGAAACTTGGTCAAAACATTTTTTTCCAATAGAAAAATGCTTTTTCCCAACATGACCAAATAGTTCTTAAAATTGACAAATACATTGACATAAGGAATTCAGATGTGACGAAATGTTTCTTTTTGCACACAAATGTGAAGGAAACTTTAAAGGTTAAGTCTTTTTCCCCATCTGTAATATTTTATCTTAATCCCATTGTAATCAATTAAAATAGCAAACAGCTAATTGATAGCCATCAAATTGACTACACTTGGGTAAGATAATATAATTCAAATAAACCACTGATTTATTTTTTTCTAAACTGACATGGAAAACTTAGAGTGTTGTTTAAGGTAATGAGTATTTTTGGTATTGCATCTTTAAACAGAAGAGTTTTTTGTTTAATGTAGTCTTATTGATAGATTTTGCAGTTTACATTGGAAATCACCCACCTTTTCCAGGGCTTACCCCCTCCTAGGAATTTGTGGCACCCCATAGCATTTCAAGATCACAGGTATCTATTTCCAGCAAACACTTGAGTTTTCTGAAAAACAGATTTCACAATAGCCTGTAACATGGAACAGAAAGTTGCAGAGTTTAGTCACTTTTTTGTGACTGTTGTTTTTTTCTTGTACCTTTATTTTAACATAGTTTCAGATTTCCACAAAAAAGTTGTAAGAACAGGACAAAGAATTCCCAAGTACTCTTCACCTAGATTCCCCAAGTGTTATCATTTTACCACACTGTTTTGTTTCATCATTCTCTTTCTCTCCCTCTCTGTATATGTACGTGTGTATATAGATGTATATATACACACATATATGTGTATATATATTCATAATTTTTTTCCTGAACTATTTAAGAGAGTGTCACAGACATGATTTCCCTTTACCCCTAAATACTTCAATGTATATGTTTCTGAAATTAACGACAGTATCTTGCATAACTGGACTAAAATTATCAAAATAGGATATTAACATTAATACAATAATCTCTCTCAGTTTCCTTTAATCTGGAACAGTTCCTCAGTCTTTGTCTTTCATGACCTTGACATTTTTGAAAAGTACAGTCTAGTTACTTTGTAGAATGCATCAATTTGGGCTTATATGGTGTTTCCTCAGGATTAGATTCAGGTTATGCATTTTTGGGAGGACCATCGAAGTGACATTGTATCCTTCTCTGTGTATCAGAGCAAGAGGTACATGATATTTGTATCTTTGTTCCATTACTGTTGATGTTAACTTTGATCATATGTATAAGGTGATGTCTGCCAGTTTTTTTTTTCTGGTGAAATTTTCCTTTTGTAATTAGTAAGTATCTTGAGGAGATACTTTGAAATTATTTAAATATCTCATCTCTCATCAAGCTTTCACATACAGTTTTAGCATCCATTGATTCTTGCCTGAAACAATTAACTATGATGATTGCCAAGTGATTTTTCTTATTCCGTCATGGCTTCTTCATTTATTATTTGGCATTCTGCTGTAACGAAGAGCTTTCCATTTATCTATTCACTGATTTACATCATTGTGGACTCATGGATTCTAAGATTTTTCAGTAGGATATCACACTTTATTATCATTGTTTATTTTGATATTCAAATAGTGCCATACTATGTACAAGGACATTGCCAAATTCATGCAGTTTAAGAGTTCTAAAATTGTGGAATATGGGTATTCACTAATTTGCAAGTATGGTTTAATTACATACTAACATTTTTCTATATGCCGGTAAAATGTTAGAGAAGCTTTAATCAAGATTTTTTTTTTAACCGCAGGTCTGGAATCTGTAAATATTTTGAAGTTTATAGATGTAAAACCTAGAATTCCAAAACTTGTATATTTCACATAAGAATAAGAACACTGCTAAAAATGGAATCCTGAGGACTTAGTTTTAAACCTGTAATTTTTAGGATCTGTTTTTTATTTTTAAAGGGTTGATGTCTTTTAATTATGGCTAAAAGGAAAGCACAAACCCTCTCATTAGAAATGGATTGTTGGAAAAAAAAGATTGTTTTGTTTCTAATGTCTTTTTCTTTTCTTTACAGGAGGAGAATTATTTATGCAGTTAGAAAGAGAAGGAATATTTATGGAAGACACAGCCTGGTAAGTGAAATTTTTGTGGTTGTATGGATTCAGGTAATAATTCATATAATTAAAAGCAAAATCCTGGTCCCACTGCGGGCAGCCAGATGATTCAATAAATTGTTCTGGAGCCAGTTGGTCACTCAGGACTCTAAGAGGGAGAAGCAGCTTTGGGACTTGGCAGCTATTGGAGGTCACATCATTCCTTTGCCCCCAGGCTTTGGGTGGAACGTTCTTCACACCAGTTCCTAACAGAACCATTCTCACTGGGGCTTTCTTTCCTTGAATTGGTAAGCTGCCTGCCTTGGCTCTGGGTGAGTGTGGTTTTCCAGTGAAACTTTATGTGTGGAGCAATGGAAAGTATCAGAAATCATCTCCTCTTTTTGTAGACTTTCCAGTTCCCAAGGTGCAGTCTTAGGGAGGTGATAAGCCTGCACATATCATCTGTGGATTGATTCAACGGCCAGGATGGGATCTACCCTCATATTTCTTAAGATGGCATCTGCTTCAAATTAAAAATATACACACCCTTTTGTGAGATGACAGAATTGGGTAACAATAAATCAGTTTATCCTACACATTAATTGAATAGAAAACACTTAAATGTTTTTTCTACCTTAATTACCAAACTGCATTCCATTGTTTAATTTCAGGCCTTTTCTAACACAGAAGCTGCACTTAAGAGCCTTAGGGATGAAGTGCCCTTTTTTGGAGGAGGCTCTCTGAGCCATGTTGGAGGCTGTGTTTGTGGTCCTGCTGGCTGTGAAACTGCCTCAGTCCTCTAGGACACACCCCCTCCATCCTGGAGTAATCTGCAGGATTGCAACATTGTTATGCAGCCAGTATTGCAGTGCCTTGTGCTTTTCGAATCCAGACAGGGTTGACTCAGCCCTTTATTCTTTTGAGGTAGATAAATTTGAGTGTCACACAGTTTATAGTTGTGGGCTGGCTGGCAAGAGGGAGGGCAGATACTGTGGGCATGAGCTGTATATAAATATGCAGCTGTATTAAGTAAGGGATGCGTGGGCTTCTAAGGGTCAGGTTATAAGGTATTTTTGAAACTAAGACTTGATCTCTGAGAATAACAAAGTTCCTGTTTCCTATGGGATTTAAAAATTGGGGGTGGGTGGGAGAAATTTGCTTTGATCTGGATGACTATTGGCCTAGTTCCTACATAGACAGAACAAAACACGACCAGTGACAGTTTGGCATATTCTGGACTTCTTTGCAATTTTAGCAGTATATTCTAATGATGAAATAAAACATTTTATAGTTTCACTAAATGAGTGAAACGTAAATGTCTCCATGCCTTTTGGCAGCATCCTATGCCACCTCTTTTCCCCATACCCACCCCCACTCCCACTAATTTGGTCTTTGGTGCATGTCTATTTCTTTCAAGGAATTTTGCTCCATACATAAACTGCTTTGAGTAGATTACTCTTTTTAATTTTATTAAATCACTTTTGTTTCCAGCTTTTACTTGGCAGAAATCTCCATGGCTTTGGGGCATTTACATCAAAAGGGGATCATCTACAGAGACCTGAAGCCGGAGAATATCATGCTTAATCACCAAGGTGGAGATATACTGTAAACAATTCTATAGTAAATAATCATCTTAAAATCTTCCCACACAGGTCATGGGCATTTTCAAAGCCCCATATTTATGCGTCAGTTATTATACATTCCTCCCTCAGAATTTATAGCATCATATGAACCTTTTCTGGTTTAATCCTTACTCTTTATAGCTTGTCATTCTTTTGAAATCCTTACATAAAGTGTGGTGAGCCAGAAGCCAGTCCAAATACTAATTTTGGTTGGTTCCTTAAATTGGAAAGTTAATCTTAACTTTATAAATTGAGTTTTCTTTACTGATGAAATACATAAGTATTAGAAGCAATATTTTTTATGATAAATTTTATTAATGCTCTAAAAAAGGAAAGGATTAGAATTGAACCAAAATATTTGATATAACTTTGGAGGTAAAATGTTTAGTAGGCATCAGTTTATTCTTGCTGTCTGCAACAACAACAGACATAAAAATCAGACAGACTAATTAATATTCTGTGCAGCTATAGCTAGAGCAAAGTGAGCCTTGATCATTACTGCATGCTGCTACAGACAGTTCAACTTATGTGAGAGTAATCTGGGCTGGCTAGACTTGGCAATTCACTCACATCCCAAAGGAGCAACCAACCAACTCGGGTATCTGGGGGCTGGTGGCAGCTGCTGATCCTTAGATGTCTATCGAATGATGCAAGAGGTAGTTAATGGTTTTAAATTCTTGTACAGAAAATGGTTTATGGACAACTGATGCCAGAATAAGTGTTTCAGATAGTGGGGGGTTTCTTGCTTTCCTTTCTTTTCCCTTTTTTTTTTTTTTTTTTGGAGAAATGTACTTAACCACATACATCACGGGTATCTATGTATCTCTCTCTCTCCCAGTTCTGCCCCCACTGCCACAAATTTAGATTCTGATTGTGAATTCTAAGGCAAGGAATAGGATAGGGAAGTGACTAGTTAACTTCTTTGATCCATAACCTGAGTGTATCAGGTGGCTCTGTGAAAATAAAGGTCATATTTCTTCTGTGTCAGAGTAAAGTACACACCTACATTTGAGTTAATAGTCCATTGCCTTTTCTTTTCTCGAAATAAACTTGGAACAGTAGGGTCCCTGGGGTTGCTGAACCACTGGATAGCTAATGACAGTTCATTAAAACTAAACTTGAACTGAGATGTTCTTTGTGTAAGGTGATGAGTTTTTCACTTTCTGGATCAAAGATGATGGTTCCATGCCATATAGCAGTTTCATTTCTTTTTCCAAACTGCATTGGCAGAATAAGCTAACTTGTTATAGTGACTAAGACTGTTTTAAGAACTGTCAGGTCACAGTTCGTGGTGATAAGAGCTATATGTTTGAAGTACAGTGTCACACCTTTGTTTAACATGCAGAAGATCTTTTTTATGTTCTGTGTACATAATCCAGACTTCATCAAGTTTTCCCAGGACTTACTTGCTCAGGATGGTAAAGGATTCTTGGTATAGGTAAAGCTAAAGCCTTAGACAAGCTGTTTTTCACCTTTTTCTCATCTTTGTTTTACCTTTACTAGATAGATTATATCATTGGCAAAGATAATTTTTTTTTGGCTGCTTTGGGTGTTCGTTGCTGCGCACAGGCTTTCTCTAGTTGCGGCAAGCGGGGGCTGTTCTTCGTTGCGGTGCGCGGGCTTCTCATTGCGGTGGCTTCTGTTGTTGCGGAGCATGGGCTCTAGGCACATGGGCTTCAGTAGTTGTGGCACGCGGGCTCAGTAGTTGTGGCTCGTGGGCTCTAGAGCGCAGGCTCAGTAGTTGTGGTGCACGGGCTCAGTTGCTCCGCGGCATGTGGTATCTTCCGGGACCAGGGCTTGAACCCATGTCTCCTGCATTGACAGGCAGATTCTTAACCACTGGCCACCAGGGAAGCCCCGGCAAAGATAATTTTGCCCTACCCTTAAAGGGTTATTTAGCATCCCATTTATGGATGGAACCTTGCTAGTTCTTGATGTCTCAAAAAATAAATTTAAGGCAGAAAAAGTAAAATGGAAGGATAGATTATTGTCTTGTATGATACATTCAAATATTGCACATAGAATTCTCAGAATAACCATTTATAATCTTTCATTGTAGGTCATGTGAAACTAACAGATTTTGGACTATGCAAAGAATCTATTCATGACGGAACAGTCACACACACATTTTGTGGAACAATAGAATACATGTGAGCTGCATGTTCAAAGAAATATTACTGGTTTGGGGATAATAGCTAACTTTTACCTGGTTTAAATAGTAGTGTGCTAAATTTTCTGTAGCAGCACTTGGTTCTGTATATTGTTTTAAAAATTTTAATTCAGATGATAGGCAAATAATGGATGTTTTAGGCATATTATTTTTCTCTTTATAGGGCCCCTGAAATCTTGATGAGAAGTGGCCACAATCGTGCTGTGGATTGGTGGAGTCTGGGAGCATTAATGTATGACATGCTGACTGGAGCAGTAGGTGCACAGTTAAAAGCTGCATGTATTATGGTCTGTGCTGAGTAGTTATTAAGTCATTACAGCAAGAGATCTTTCCTGTGCTTTTTGAAAATGTTACCAATGAAGTTATTTTTAAAAAATCTAACACTACTGATGCTTTATTAGTAGTATTATGGGCCTCTGTACTTTTATAAATATTTTCATTTAGATGATCTATGTCATGGCCTGTGGTCCTGTGAAATAGAGATAAAACAGATACTGCCCTTATTTTATTTTATTTTTTTTAATTTTTTTAAATTTTTATTTTATTATTTATTTATTTATTTATGGCTGTGTTGGGTCTTCGTTTCTGTGCAAGGGCCTTCTCCAGTTGCGGCAAGTGGGGGCCACTCTTCATCGCGGTGCGCGGGCCTCTTCACTATCACGGCCTCTCTTGTTGCGGAGCGCAGGCTCCAGACGCGCAGACTCAGTAATTGTGGCTCACGGGCCCAGTTGCTCCGCGGCATGTGGGATCTTCCCAGACCAGGGCTCGAACCCATGTCCCCTGCATTGGCAGGCAGATTCTCAACCACTGCGCCACCAGGGAAGCCCCTGCCCTTATTTTATAAATGGAGAAAGTGAAGCATAAAATCAAATGGCTCACCCATTATCACACCAAGTTAATGGTGGCAACCCAGTTCCTTCCAGGACCTTGCTATTTTCTCTGTGCCGTTGCTCAAAAATCTACAGGTCTTTAGCAGTCATCCTATATCACAGCATACATTTCTGATCTCTATGCGTAACTAATTCAGGAAATGGATAATTCTGTTACTTAAAATTTGATTTTTTCTATGCTAATTTTTCTCACTCTCTTCTACTCTTAGCCCCCGTTCACTGGGGAGAATAGAAAGAAAACAATTGACAAAATCCTCAAATGTAAACTCAATTTGCCTCCCTACCTCACACAAGAAGCCAGAGATCTGCTTAAAAAGGTAGGGTTCTAAAATAGGCACTCAAATCATAAGCTTCAACTACTAGGATTCAAATAGATAGAACTGAATATACATTTTGACTACAGAATCATACACAGGTGTTGACAAAAAAGCCTACAGTTTTTGCAGGCAAAGGACAAATTTGTTTAAAGATTTTCTTTTTATTCCCAAACAATATTTAGAAGTAATTAATAAATCATACATTTGCAAGGCAAAATACACATGCAAATTCTATAAAGAAAAATAATCAATTTGACTAGGTAAGGTTCATCACTGTGTTTCTTTTCCTCCCTAAAGCTGCTGAAAAGAAATGCTGCTTCTCGTCTTGGAGCTGGTCCTGGGGACGCTGGAGAAGTTCAAGTAGGGATTGGCATGTTTGGTGGTTTGTGGGGAAGATAATGCTATTTTATGTATTTGTGAAGGTTATATGTAGTTGCTTATAAGTATAGCTTATTTTGTGATTGGTAACTTCAAATAGGCTGTTAATTTGTCAGTCCAGTGAAGTCTGTTCCCCTTAACCTTTCTTCCTGCTCTTTTGTTTTGTTCTTCCCCAGGCTCATCCATTCTTCAGACATATTAACTGGGAAGAACTGCTGGCTCGGAAGGTAGAGCCCCCCTTTAAACCTCTGTTGGTATGTATTCATGAAAGCATATAATCTGAGGGACCTGGCACTTTTTTACAATAAGAAAATATCAGACCAGTAAGAAACATTTATATTTATTAATAGTTCAAAAACTTTGGTCTATCCTCTCTTCAGAATCTTTATTCTGTGCAGTTTTGTTTTTTTTTTAATTAATTTATTTATTTGGTTGCACCGGGTCTTAGTTGCAGGAGGCGGGCTCCATAGTTGCGGCAGGCGTCTCCTTAGTTGTGGCATGCGAACTCTTAGTTGTGGCATGCATGTGGGATCTAGTTCCCTGACCAGGGATCGAACCCAGGTCCCCTACATTGGGAGTGCAGAGTCCTACCCACTGCGCCACCAGGGAAGTCCCTCTGTGCAGTCTTTTCAGGAACTACTGCCAGCAGCAATTGATGGCTATATTAACTAGTTTAAAGTTGGTTGCCTAAGATGATTAAATATCTCAAGTACTTAGGACTTTTGTGTTTTTTTGCTTTGTTTTGTTTTGCTTAACCCAACCCTGTTTTGAATTTGCTTTTCTATAACAAAGTATCACAAACTAGGTGGCTTAAACAGAAATTTATTATGTCACAGTTCTAGAGGCTAGAAGTTCGGGATCAAGGTGTCGGCAGGGTTGGTTACTTCTGAAGGCTGTGAGAGACTGTTTCATGCCTCTCCCCTAGCTTTTGGTGGTTTGCTGGCAATCTTTGGCATTCCTTGGCTTGTAGGCACATCATCCTAGCTCTGCCTTCATGTTCATGTGGCGTTCTCCTTGTGTGTAGATCTGTGTCCATATTTTCCCTTTTTTGTAAGGACACCAGTCATATTGGGTTAGGATCCCTCCCTACTCCAGTATGACCTTATCTTAACTAATTACATCTGTAATGGCCTTCATTCCAAATAAGGTCACATTCTGAGGTACTGGGGGTTAGAACTTCATTATATGACTGTTGGAGGGACATAGTTCAAACCATAACAATATGTTTATGAGTAAATGAGTTAGCGTATTAGTTCTTGTCTTTTTCCCATCTCAAAATTTGAGAAAAGATAGTTTCTTTTTCTATTTCTTGAGATGATGGTGGAGGAGAAGGAATAGGATAATGATGATGATTATTTGGTCCTGGAGCACAAGGTGACTTGCTTTAAAATTTCAACATACATAACTGTAAGGATAATTAACCCTCATATACCAACTATCCAGCTTCAAAAATTATTAAGTCATCTTGTTTAAACATAAACATAACCACCGTGCTATCATCACAACTAAAAAGATGACAGTTTCCCCAATTGTTTCTTTTTTTTCCTGTTGGTTTGTTTCAATAAGGATTCAATCAAGACCTATGTAGTTTGGTTACTATGTCTCTTAGGTCTCTCCATCTATAGATATCCTCTCTCAATTCCTCCTTTGAGGACTTAATGAAGAAACTGGACCATTTGTCCTGTAGGGTTCCTCACATTTTGATTTTGCTGATTTTAACCCCATGTTGTCCTCAGCCATGTTCATCTGTTCCTTGTATTTCTGGAAACTGGTAGTTTAGGTTTAGTTTAGATCTGATTCACATTAAACTTTTGGTACTATATATTTTGATCAGAAGATATGTATACTTACATTTAAAAAAAAATGTTAGTGGTCATTGATTATTGCCTATATCAGTGGTTCTCAGCCAGGGTTGATTTGGCAAGGTCAGAGACAAGTTGTCACAACTTAGGGAGGAGTGCTACTGGTACTTAGGGGATAGAGGCCAGAAATGCTGCTAAACATCCTATAATGCACAGGACAACATCCTACAGCAAGAATCATCAGGCCCAAAATGTCAGAAGAGCTAAGGTTGAGAATCTATAGCCTAGTTCCAAGATTTCATTAGGGGTTTGCAAAATTGCCTTACTCTAATACTGTTATTCATTCTTTATTTATTAGGTGGAATTGTTCTCTAAAAAGATACTCTTGTATCAGTTGTTTGGTTACCTGAGGCACAGTTTATACAGGAAAGGCAGGATAAATGTTTCTTTCCCAGTTTGCAAAATAATGAATTAGTTCCCTAACATCTTCCAAAATTGACCAATGAATTGTGTGATTTTTTTTTTTAGTATAATTATGAACTCATGCTGTTTAACATATTTGTGTTTCAATTCATTGCAGTTATTTTTATTGATGTTCGGTTTTTCCCATCTTTAGACACTGGGTGCTTCTTTGTGTAGGTTCCTGAGTTCTTTTTTTTGGGCCGCGCAGCATGCGGGATCTTAGTTCCCCAACTGGGGATGGAACTTGTGCCCCCTGCAGTGGAAGCTTGGAGTCTTAACTGGACTGCCAGGAAAGTCCCGGTTGCTGGGTTCTTTTGACACAACCACATGGTCTGATGTTGTACCAGAGAGAGGAAATTAAAGAAACAGATCTGGTGGTTAGATCTGGGTGATAACATTCCTCCACAAGAAAATATACTCATGCAGAGTAGAATATTACTTTTGCTCCTTGAGAAATTTAAAGGAATGAAATATGGTATGGGAAGAAACTTTAACTAAAGCATATTATGTGCTTTGTGTTTAAACTCTGCTTCAAGTTTATTACAAATTTGCCAACTGCGCAAATTGTCTCTAAAAAGGGATTTCACCAGTGGGCTAGCCACACTGAAGCTTTGTGAGAAGGGAAGATATTCAGATTTTTAATAGGAATGATAACTGTGTACTAAAGATGTAGTTTGACCTTTGATACTTTCCACCTGTATTTATTTTTCAATCTGTGCCTGCTAAGGCTATTTTGCTACTTTATTACAGTCAAACCCTGAGAAAAGAGGTCTATCTAGCGCCTTCTCTAATGTGTGTAATGCATTTGATTGATATGTATAATGTAGTCTGTTCACCATTTTCTAATCATTTTGTTTTTTATAAAGCAATCTGAAGAGGATGTGAGTCAGTTTGATTCAAAGTTTACACGTCAGACACCTGTTGACAGCCCAGATGACTCAACTCTCAGTGAAAGTGCCAACCAGGTCTTTCTGGTAAGTGAAAGAATTTCTGATGTAGCCATGGGAAATTTAAGTATGAGGATGGGCCCTTTTCAGTAAGAAACGCCTTTTTAATAAGAAAATTTCAGTTTGCTTGCTTTAGAGTTCATGCAGATAACCTGAGGTGCTTTTTTTTTTTAAAGTTATCCCCTTATAACTTGTTGATAAGTTAGAAAACTCATTCTCATAATCCAGCATTCCATTTTAGCAATTAGAGTCAGAGTATGTGATTCCTTTTTTTGAATAGCCCACTGACTTAAAATGTTTGGCTCAGCATCTGAACTGAAGTCCACACAGTCATAGCAGTAGGAGAAGAAGAGCTCATAGTAACTATTTTATTCCTGAAACAGCTAAAGATTTTTTGTCTGTAGGGGATTTTTAACCTGTTGATTGTGAATATTTGACATCAAAATATATTGGTTCATATATGATTGTAAGCAAATTAATCCTAAGGAGGAGGTATCTGTATTGATTTATACCTTGTCTCCTCAGACAAAAAAAACAGAATTTTAGATTTTGATTAACAGAAATGATAGGTTTATATCTGATGACCATCATTGCATATTATTTGCCTAGTACTTATTTTATTACTATAATTACATGTCATGTGAATATCTACCCGATTTTATATCATTTGTTTCCTTTGTCATTTGTCATTAACCTTTGTCATTTCTTTTTGGATTATCCCTAGGGAGAATAGAATATGGGGAAAGTAATCATTTGGAAGTTTTTTTTCCTTCCTTATTTGTTTCTGAGTTCACTGGATTTGTCACTAACTTAATTTTCAAACTTTTTTTAAAAAATAATGCTCTCAGTATAACACACCACAGTAGTGTTGTATCTTTGGGGGTGGAGGGTCAGTTCTAAAGTTAGCATGGAATACAAAAATTGTGTATGGGCAAAATAACAGTTAAGTCACCATAGTACAGTATGCTTTTGAGTAAACAACATTGAATAGTAATAATTCTATAAATGTATGATTATATGGTGATATAAGAACATACATGCAAAATATAATTTTATAGCATTTTAATTACATAAGAGGGAAAGATGAACGCATGTTGTTAAATTTATGTCAGCATGATGCAAAGTTACTGTATCCCCCTTAGTACAATCTCTTATCAGTTAGGGAAGTAGGCATGATTCATTTTAATTGTGTCATTGCTTTCTTTTTTTCTCTCATGATGTGGAATTTTGTTTTCTACTGATGTGGAATTTATACCTTTGATTTAACATAACAGACCTTTTCAACTGGGCATTACAGAGTTTTAGCTAGTTTGACAATTGTTTTCCCCCATAAAAAAAAAAAGTCTAGAAACACCTTACTACAAAGAAATCCAGAGTTGTGGTGGCAAAAGTTATGTATCTAAGCTTTCATTCCATTTAAAGTATTGCTGATCTTTTTATTTGTTTATTTATTTATGGCTGTGTTGGGTCTTAGTTGCGGCACGCAGTATCTTTGTTGAGGCATGCAGTATCTTTCATTGTGGCACACAGGCTCTTCGTTGTGTCATGCAGGCTTTTCTCTAGCTGTGGCGTGCGGGTTTTCTCTTTTCTAGTTGTGGTGCGCAGGTTCCAGGGCACGTGGGCTCTGTAGTTGTGGCGCGTGGGTTCCAGAGTGCAAGGGCTCTGTAGTTTGTGGCACGCAGGCTCTCTAGTTGAGGCGCACAAGCTCAGTAGTTATGGCACGTGGGGTTAGTTGCCCCACGGCATGTGGGATCTTAGTTTCCTGACCAGGGGTTGAACCCTCATCCCCTGCATTGGAAGGCAGATTCTTTACCACTGGACCACCAGGGAAGTCCGTGTTGAGCTTTTCTTAATTACTTAAATTGGCTAACTAATGAATACAAGAACAATTCATTTGTTAGGTTGTAGCCAGAATTCTGTACACAAAGTGTATCTTTTTTAAAATTAATTTAAATTAGTAACAGCCCACTTATCTGGAGATTGTGGCTGTAGTAACTTCAGTTCAATTAATATTTCAATTCCTATTAGAATTCAAGGAAATTCAAAGATGATTAAGGCACAGTCTGGTCCTCTTGGTAGTTATAGCTTTAGCCCACAAGAACATGTGGGGAAATGGCCTTCGTAGTCCACATGTAGCTGTCACAACAAAGCATATGCTCTACAGAATTGCACCTTACTCTTTAGGACTTCACCCAGAGCCTTATTGAATCTTTTTATTATAACTCAAATGCCTACTCATAAGTGACAAGAATAATAAATAGAAGGGAAGATAGGTATAGGATTAACTGTTTTGGGGTTTTTTTAAAAAATATTTATTTATTTATTTATTATTTATTTATTTATTTTTGGCTGTGTTGGGTCTTTGTTGCTGCACGTGGACTTTCTCTAGTTGCGGCAAGCAGGGGCTACTCTTCGTTGTGGTGCACGGGCTTCTCATTGCGGTGGCTTCTCTTGTTGCAGAGCACGGGCTCTAGGCGCACGGGCTTCAGTAGTTGTGGCACGTGGGCTCAGTAGTTGTGGCTCACGGGCTCTAGAGCACAGGCTCAGTAGTTATGGCACACGGGCTTAGTTGCTCCGCGGCATGTGGGATCTTCCCAGACCAGGGATTGAACCTGTATCCCCTGCATTGGCAGGCAGATTCTTATCCACGGCACCACCAGGGAAGCCCAGGATTAACTGTTAAAGGGATAAACATGAACAGCAAGATAAATGACAGCTGGTAGCCTAATAGCAAGGTCCAAGAAAGAACTAAAGCTAACAAAATTGCATTACTGTCTCTTAAAATTAAGTTTTCACAATGCCGACCCTTATTCATCAGGAAAATCTGAATCTATCCATTCATTGGTATAAAACCAGAAAGATCACATGTGCCAAGTTAGAGAATTCTATTTTTACTTTGGCCTAATAATGAGAAACTGTTTGGGGGTGATAATCTTAGTTGCTTATATGCATGTGGCTAGAAACACTAGAATTTCTTTGCATTTATCTTCGTATTTAACATCTTAATGTAGAGCCTACATTTTCCTGTTTTGTTCTACTCCTTTCAGTAGAGTGAAATTTTGTTTGCTGGCATATGGGGCTCAATAGAATTCTGCTCTCTGGAGGTCTGTGCCTCAAGAAATGACTGGAAAGAAGGTAACGGGGTGTGAAATGAGATTGAGGAGATTGGATAATATCCACATTGGTGATTTTAGGTGTACATCATTGTCCTGGTGTGTCAGAGATTGAACCACCACATTTTCTTGATGTATATGACAAAATCCTATTCTGTAGTCCACTGTTACTGTCTTTCAGGGTTTTACATATGTGGCTCCATCTGTACTTGAAAGCGTGAAAGAAAAGTTTTCCTTTGAACCAAAAATCCGGTCACCTCGAAGATTTATTGGCAGCCCACGAACACCTGTCAGGTATTCAGACTTATTCTTTTTTTTAACCTGGAAGAGCATTGCTTAAGAAATTTATGCCAAGTTACATAAATGGAAGATCTGTCATTCTCTTTGACATAAGCACAGCATCTACACCTTCTAATATTGCAAGTGACTAGTCTGTGACTGATCAATGATAATATGCTATATAGTTTACCTCCCCTCCTGAAAATAAGCTGTTACACTGGAAAGTGTACTCTTTAACCATTCATTCAACATTTATTGTGTACCAGGGGTTGTGCTACATTCTGGGGACACATGATTAAGACAGGAATTGTCCTTGTCCTGATGAAGCTTACTATTTAGTGAGAGTCAAAATAAAGAAGGAGATAAAATATGTAATTACAAGTAGCGCCAAATGCTATGTGAAAAAGAGTGTGGTACTAGAATGCAAAAAATAACAAGGGGACTCCTATTCATGGAGAAATAGCTAGCCATACAAAATACAGAAATACAAGGATGTTACAGGTACAAGAACAGCTCATGTAAAAGCCCTAAGGGAGGAAAAAACTTGGCCTTTTTCTTGGAAATGAAAGGCAGGTCAACATTCCTGAAGTGTGGTGAGCGAGGAAGAGAATGGCAAAGGTTTGGAGAAATATTTTAAATGCAATGAGCAGCTGTTTTAAGTGGGGGAGAAAATGATTTTTTTAAAAAAGTAAGTATCATTGATGGTTTTATGAGGGCAAGTAGAGAGGTAAAGGTACCAGTTAGGAAACTAGCAATTAGTCTAGGGGAGAAATGGCTCAACTTCTGCTTTTGTGCTAATCCACACAAAAATGAAATTAAATGAAAAAAAAAAAAAGTCACATTACCCCACTCCCTTTAAATGTAAGGGAAATGTTCCTTGTTGAGATAGTACTTGAGACGAATGACAGCTCTTCCTTGTCTTAAAGCCCTGTCAAATTTTCTCCTGGGGATTTCTGGGGAAGAGGTGCTTCAGCCAGCACGGCAAATCCTCAGGCGCCTGTGGAATACCCAATGGAAACAAGTGGAATAGAGCAGATGGATGTGACGGTGAGTGGGGAAGCTTCAGCACCACTTCCAATACGACAGCCGAACTCCGGGCCATACAAAAAACAAGCTTTTCCCATGATCTCCAAACGACCAGAACACCTGCGTATGAATCTATGACAGAGCAATGCTTTTAATGAATTTAAGGCAAAAAAGGTGGGGAGAGGATGTGTGAGCATCCCGCAAGGTGAAACAAGAAGACTCAAAATGACAGTCTCGAAGAGTCAGTGTCATTACATAGAACACATTGGACAGAGGAAAAATAAACATGGATTTTAAAAAATCAATCAATGGTGCAAAAAAACTTAAGTGAAAATAGTACTGCGGAACTCTTAGGCACATCAATTAATTGATTCCTAGCAACATCGTCTCAACCTATCAAGGATTTTCATGTTGATGGCTCGAAACTGACAGTATTAAGGGTAGGATGTTGCTTCTGAATCACTGTTGAGTTCTGATTGTGTCGAAGAAGGGTTATCCTTTCATTAGGCAAAGTATGAGTTTGCCTGTAATACTTGCAACTAAGGACAAATTAGCATGCAAGCTTGGTCAAACTTTCCAGCAACATGGAATCAAAGACGAAAGAAACTTAACAATTGATGTTTTACGTGCAAACAACCTGAATCTTTTTTTATATAAATATATATTTTTCAAATAGATTTTTGATTCAGCTCATTATGGAAAACATCCCAAACTTTAAAATGCGAAATTATTGGTGTGAAGAAAGCCAGACAACTTCTGTTTCTTCTCTTGGTGAAATAATAAAAATGCAAATGAATCATTGTTAACCACAGCTGTGGCTCGTTTGAGGGATTGGGGTGGACTTGGGGTTTATTTTCAGTAACCCAGCTGCAATACCTGTCTGTAATACTAGAAAAAAAAAATCTATTTAATCATTTCTACTTGCAGTACTGTTATGTGCTAAGCTTAACTGGAAGCCTTGGAATGGGCATAAGTTGTATGTCCTACATTTCATCCTTATCCTGGGCCTGCATTGCACTGGAAAAATATCGCCACCTTATACCAGTATTTGGTTCAAGACGTCAAATGTGTTCAGCCTATGGCTGAAGAAGGACAGAAGAGAGGATAAAATGCATATCGAGGGCGGCAAAGTGAGAGAGAGGAGGGAGATCCAGGGGAAGAGGGTGTTGCCACGGTCCACCCTCTATGTCTAATCTCTTTACAGCAAATTGGTAAGGTTTTAAGTTTCACTTCTTTTTACTGTTTTTGGTGTCTGCCTTCCTTACATTTTTTCCTCAATGGTTTTAAAAGGAAAAAAGGTATTTTTTTTTCCTATATTGGGGCTACATTTTTTGATTGTAAAAGTATTTGATGGCCTTTTGATGAATGTCTTCCACAGAAAATAAGAAAATTCAGTGGCTTAATTTAGGAAACATGTTAACAAAACACTATGTTTTTGAAAATTGTCACAAAGTCTACATAAGTGATTTACAGGTACAAAGAATAAAAATAAAGGTAACTTTACCTTTCTTAAATACTTCCTGCCTTAAAGAGAGCGTTTCCATGACTTTTAGCTGGTGAAAGGGTTTAATATCTGCAGAGCTTTATAAAAATATTATTTCAGTGCATACTGGTATAATAGATGATCATGCAGTTGCAGTTGAGTCTTACCACCTCTTTTTGTTTGTCTTTTATAATGTCTTCAGTCTGAGTGTGCAAAGTAAATTTGTAATATTTTGCAACCCTACGATTTTTTTTAAATAGATGCTGCTTGCTATGTTCTCCAAACCTTTTTGAGCCATAGGATCCAAGCCATAAAATTATTTATGCATGTTGAATTCAGTCAGAAAAAAGCTTTGCTTATTTAAATGGCAGTTCGAGTGAGATAAGATGAAATCCTATGACATTAAGCAAGAATAGAACCATGAAAAATGATTGGAAATATACCTTTTCAATTGTGGCAATAAATGAAACGATTGATAACAGCTCATCTTCGGACAGAAAGCCTTTTTTTTTTTTTTTTAAATCATTCCCTCTAGACCTCCTCTTCCCTTATTGCAGCAGTCTACTGAGAACTTTATAACTGTAGCTAATAAATTAGAAACTAAATAATGGTAAGGGCAGAAATTGTACTTAAAGTGCAGAAATTGTACTCTTTGTTCTCTGACAGTTTATGATGTCTGAAAAACAGAACTCAAAAAGCTATGGTGATTGTACAGGCTTCATTTCTGACTGTAAATGGCTTGTACTACTCTGATACTTGTTTTCAAATGTGTTTACTAACTATAGTGTTGACTGCCTGACCAAATTCCAGTGAAAGTTTTACACCAAAATATTCCTCCTCAGTCCTATTTGCTAGTAACATTTGCACTGTGATTGGCTGGCTATAACCACCCCATAGTTAAACCAGTTTCATAATTAGTACTGCCAGCAATAGTGGCAAACACTGTAACTTTCTGCATAAAAAGTATTAATTGCACACTTACCATTCACACAAATGTTTTTCAAACTTAACATTCAGTGAAGTTAATTTTCTATACTGTGGCAAGTTTATTGAGAAATTGTTTCATAAATGGATATTCCTACTATGACTGTGAAAACATGTCAAGTGCCACTTTAGTGTCACAGACAGAAAGCACACACCTATGCAATATGGCTTACCCTATATTTATTTGTAAAAACCCAAGCATAGTTTAAAAATATATGTCAATAATACTAGTCTTGAGTTTCTAAGAAGGTTCTTTATGATTATTCCAGGTAAGTGTATAAAGAGATTAAGTGTTTTTCTTTCATCACTTGATTATTTTCTTTAAAATCAGCTATTACAGGATATTTTTTTATTTTATACATGCTGTTTTTTAATTAAAATATAGTCATTGAGAGCTGAAGTTTACTAATTTTGATTTTATAAGGTTTGTAGCATTACAGAATAAACTGGGATTTATAAACCAGCTGTGATTAACAATGTAAAGTATTAATTATTGAACTTGAACCAGATTTTTAGGAAAACTGTTATTTCTTTTTCCCCTTTATGGTCTTAACTAATTTGAATCCTTCAAGAAGGATTCTTCCATACTATTTTTTGAGATAGAAGGTAATTGGGGGGGAAGAATGCATGTATGATACTCCATAAACTCAACATTCTTTAAGAAATAAATGATTATAAATAAGCTGCATTTTCAATAGTATTAATATCCCAAGCCTTGGATTTTATATTTAATATAGGACCTACCTATTTTGGTTACTTAGTCATATGGTTCCTAGCTTATAAGGGCTAGATCTAAGATTATTCTCATGAGAAATGTTCAATTTATGCAGAATGGATTTTGAGGCTGTGGAAATGGTTAATTCCTCAAATAAAAACATCAATGTCCAAACATCTACCTTTTTTCATAGGAGTAGACACTAGCAAGCTGGACAAAATAATCATAAAGTATTTGTTCCACCATGACCTGTGGTCTGTTGCTGATTGATACAAAATTCTTCATGTGTGATTCTTAATTTACCACTATAGCACAAGTATTATATCAGTGGATTATCTAAAGTAACATTTGAAAGATGGGTTCATCTGTGTTTGCTCTTTAAACTATTATTTTTTTTCCTACCCCAAGTTGGCTTTGCATCTACCAGAGTAAATTCTTCAGCTGCCTTATTAGGAGTGCTTTGAGGGTAACACCTTTTCTGCTTTTCATCTTGTGTTTAGTTTACTGTATTAAGTATTTGATTTCAGATTGAATGAATGTAAATAGAAATTAAATACAAATTTGAATGAACATAAAATAGAAGTGATTTTTTTTTATTATTATTATCCTAAGATAGGAAGAAATAACTATCAGGTGCACATGTGGTTTCAATAATTTTTCCCATTAACATGCCAGATGTGTTCGATTCTCATATTTAATAAACTATATATGTGAAGAATGACAGTCATAAAACTGTTTTTGTGGAGAAATTGAAGCAATTTAAATTTATAACAAGTTTTAGTACTGATTTTATATTAGGTGTTAAACATCTGTGATTTCCCAGTTCTGTCAAATAGTAGAATTGAATTGGTTGCTTAAAAAAAAAAGTTCATGTGAAAGCCAGCTTCACATAAAAACAATGGAAGACTTTCTTGTGCTAACATACAACAGTTTTTCCAGCCACATTTGTCAACTACATTTCTTGATGTGTATGAACAAAATAACATAGTGGACAAATCTGTTTTTAACTAATGTCTCAATATCTCTACTGTAAGATGGGTGTTTTGTGTAAACCACCTCTTATTTATGAGGTAATTCTATCACACTTGCCAAGATGGTTTCTCTACAGAAGTTCTCAAACGTACTTTTTTATAAAACATAGTAGTGACTCGATGTTGATAAAACAGTCTTTTAGAGGATGTGATCTGAATTCACAGAATAAATGGGGTTTGAATCCCTATTCCTGTTTTTGAGGTGAAGGAATAAAAATACAGAAATGCTTCTAGTTCATCAATGTTACTAGTGAATGGCAAAGCTCTCCTGTTACATTTCCCTCCTTTTAAATTCGTATGTGAACTGCTTTCTTGTTTGTTAAAAAAACAAAAACAAAAAACCCCACTGTCCACCAGGGACTTCTTTTGTTATTCAGTCATATTAAGAAACAAAGCTATCCATATGGCCACAGGGTAAGTAAGTGTGGTAAGTAGGTATTGTATTAGGGCTGAAGTAACCCATGTGGTTAAGATGTTATTCTTATGTTTTTATCAAGAAGTCAGCATATCCTTCACACCCAAATTCTAATCTCAAATTGTCTTTCTCACTTATCCCCTGCTGTATACCTAAATAACAACTATTAGCTTCACCACAGAGTTAGGAAGGTGATTTAAGGCCAAGTAAGCCTGTTTTTTAGTATTTGCAGTGGTTCTCAAAGTAGGTAACATAGTTAAGTATTTCATCCTGAATGAACAGAAACAGTTGCACTTATAATCTAGCAATATTTACTTGGGGGAGAAAAGTTACAGGTTAATGTTCTTTTGTCAGTTTGGGTGGCCATAAGGCATGAAAAGTGGTTTAACCTGTATCTGGTTGGTCACTATCCTTATTAATCCAGGTTGGTTTAATCTTTGTCTTATCAGCACTGCAAATTTGTTTTCTACCTCTACCTTGTAACTTCTGCTTCCCACCACTATCTTTTTCTTGTGTGCAAACTGATAGATGGTAAAAGAGAAAATGGGCAGAGGCCTTGCATCTAAATGTAGATAATAACCAGTCCTTTGGATTTCTGTTACAGATCCATCCTCCCTTAGAGGTTTCATAGTGAGAGAGAAAGTGCCTCATTCTCTTTCCACCACCCTGCACAAATACCTGTAGGCAAACAAACCACACTCTCCAAAGCTTTTGTTGGCCTGAGTGCAAGCTTTAATCTCCCAAGTAATGGTGATTCAAGCATGAGATTCCAAAACTCTCTGGAGAAGACTAGTTATACGGGGAAATCCTTTTT
Source organism: Balaenoptera physalus (assembly GCF_965194825.1). Taxonomy (NCBI): domain Eukaryota; kingdom Metazoa; phylum Chordata; class Mammalia; order Artiodactyla; family Balaenopteridae; genus Balaenoptera; species Balaenoptera physalus. Next base: position 40,517,326 of record NC_138901.1, read on the forward strand.
TTTTTTCTTTTTTTTTTTGGCCACGCACCATGTGGGAGCCTAGTTCCCCGACCAGGGCTCAAACCCACGCCCCCTGCATTGGAAGTGCGGAGTCTTAACCACTGGACCGCCAGGGAAGTCCCAAGGAATTCTTTTCTAAGTGTTTGAGTTGGTCTTGTTTGTCACTCTATTCAAATCATCAGTGAAGCCAGCTGTTTGTAATCCATGTGAATTATTTTAATAATTCAAGAAAGTCCATGGCACTTTCCAAAAAGCAAGATCATGAACATTAAAGCTGATGGCAGGATTGTATGTATGAAGTCCACAAAGAAAAGGAATTTAAATCATCTGTTCTCAATGACTGCTAATCACACTACAGAGAATAATACAATATTAAAATATTTCATCCTCAGTAAATTAATCTTCCTTAGAAAAATCTGATTGTACAGGTAAAATATAGCATTTAGAGCTTTCATTTAAAAATACAAATTTTATGAAAAATTCCAGAATTTTTAGAATGGGAATTATAAAAGTCAATGTTAAAGAAAATTCTACTTTCAGGTAATGTGTATCTTAAAATATTACGAAAAATATTCTTTATTCCGAAAACAGTGTCAGGAAAGAATACCTGAATTCCTCTAAAACCACTAGTTCTAGTTATCCGATTGTCATTTTGGTAACATTAACAAGAAAACACATTTACAATTTAACACTGCAATCATCTGTCAAATAATTAGGATAGAATAAATGTTGCATATGCATTATGTTGAACATTACTTATATATATTTTTAAATATAGGGTTCTTTCATTTAATCTTTTGATAAGCTGGACTACACACTTGTCTTATTATAATATTCTAAAACCATTTGGAAACATTTTCCTTAACTTCCAACCCTGAAAATCCATTCTAAAGTCTTTACCAATAGTCACTGTAACCAAATAAAATTAGTGGTTTGTGGCCTTAATGTTAAGTTTAGAACTTAATATATTTGAAGGTGTGATGAAGTGGCTCCGTCTTGCCATTTGTTTATATGGTCTGAAATCACAGTTCTGCACAGCGGACATGTTTTCTCTCTGTTAAACCATAAGGTAATGCACTCTTCACAAAATATATGCTGTAAGGGAATTAAGAACTAGATTTTATAGTTGATAACATTTCAATTTTAAATCCATCACATTGCAGAGAATCATACTCTAGAGCTGAAAGGGAATTTGGAGAACACTAATCCCTTTATTTTACAAGTGAGAACAAAGTATAACATTCAAGAACACAGCGGTGTTCGTGGTAGAGGCACAAGTATTATTCTGACTTGTACTATCCATTTAACCACTTTTAATAAAATACAAGCTATCCTCAGGTGATAACTTTAAGATCAAGTATAATGACTAACAGCTTAATAAAGTCTTCGAGGGTTACTGGAATAAAGTACAGGAAAGGGCCTTATACAATCCAGTAACAAATGCTGGTATTATTCTAAAAGACTAGTATTCAATTATTAAAAATAGTCTGTTTTCCAGTCACTTTGGTATCCAGTCTGCCATTTGAATTTTTTTTTCCCCTTTATACACTCCTCTACATAAAAATCATTAGAACTAAGGGACAAGATTTAGCTAACCTACCAAACCCCTAATCACAAGTAAGAAATTAGTAGTATGTGCCCTGAATGCTACTTTCTGCTGAATAGTGTATATTTCCCTATAAGTAACATAAATGTGACTTTTGCAGGTCACAGAGAAGTGCTGTATTGAGGTTGCTTAAAAATACAGTTACCTGACAGATGAGAAGAATTGGCTTTTGAAATTCAGCTTGACATACTGAACAAATATCATCCACATCTGAACACTGTCTCTTGCTGGCAGCCACTCCGTAACTCTATAAAGATAAGAAGTTATGTTCCTACAAATTTCTTTCTTTTCTGTTCCTAAAATACATAGATGGTACTGTATTTCTCAAATCTCCAAGGAACTAGGCATTTGAAAACTCTCCCAAAGGATATAAACATTTCAGAGCTGAACTATGTATGCAGAACGATGCCTGGATGGATCGCATCAAGGTTAACTCACTATGTAATACATAATAGGATATTGGAAGATTGTTAGATTCACTGGATTCCCAAATAATGACAGTGCTTCAAATTCAAATGGCTTAAGAGACTAAGCGATCTGAAATATAACACAGCATTATGCAATCTATATTCATGTACTATGTGACCCAGTACTGCCAAATTGAGCCCACTTATTCCCTATGACACTGGTTCAAAAAAGTCAATCCAGAGCTTGGCTGGCTGAATGTAACTCATGTAGAGACTACTTTAGAAATAGGTTTCTGTGCTCCACACTGGAGATTGATTCAGTAGGTCCAGACATACCAGGATGTAACTCAGGAATCTAATTCTTGAAAGCTCTCAACATGAGTTCAATGTGAAGAAGGTTTGGGGACCACTGAACAGTGTCCTGCCACTAAATCTAAAAATAATTTTAATTATCATCCTTACTTATCACAAAAGTCGGAGCATTTAGTACTAAGAATGGTAAAATTTTACAGAAGAACTGTAATTGCAAAATGTCACTTGGGTAGAGTTATACTGTCAAACTGAATAATAACACAAAGCTTTGCATTTCCTTAAGTCCTAAAAAAAGTTTCTGATCTCTTTAAGATCTTAATAACTTCCCTACCAAATTCAGTAGAATTTAGTCATTAACTAGATGTGACAAAATGTTACAAATGAGATCAGCTTTCTGTAGAAATGATGTGGAAAAGGTGGCTGAGGAAAAGAAAGAACACCCAAGTTTCAGTCATGGTAACGAGAGCAAAAGCATGACTTGACTCAGCAACCTGAAGCTGTGACCTAAACTTCTTGTTATCGAGGGTTAACAAAATCAAACTAAGACTCAAAGGATAAAAACATTGAAAATTAAGATTTTTTGAGATTGGTCATGTTAAAGATTCCAGAAACAAATTGAGATACTGATGGATGATCTTGGTGCCAATTTCCCTTCAATAAATGTCATTTAGCAGAGTACACTGCAGATACGTATGCTGACAAGCTTTTAAAATAGCACTCTTGTCTGGCACTTTGCAGACTCCCTTCAGGTGAAGACATCCTGATGATGATTGCCATTTTCAGGGCAACATTAAGGAACATGAGAATCCCAGGAATAAAACAGAGTGGACTGTGATAGTCTCTTTATGCTTCACAGAGAAAGAATATCAAAAGTATTTCAGCTCAAGCCTTACTAGATTAATTACTACAGCAAAGTGGCCAATACATAATCAACTGAATAAACTCAAAAGCTGAAGTCTCAATTTTATTGTATCTTATCTAAAGAAAGAAGTCTGGGGCTTCCCTGGTGGCGCAGTGGTTGAGAATCTGCCTGCCAATGCAGGGGACACGGGTTCAAGCCCTGGTTTGGGAAGATCCCACGTGCCGCGGAGCAACTAGGCCTGTGAGCCACAATTACTGAGCCTGCGCGTCTGGAGCCTGTGCTCCGCAACGAGAGGCCGCAATAGTGAGAGGCCCGTGCACCGCAATGAAGAGTAGCCCCCACTTGCCGCAACTAGAGAAAGTCCTCACACAGAAACGAAGACCCAACACAGCCAAAAATAAGTAAATAAATAAAATTAAAAAAACAAAAACAAAATTGACTATAAAAAAAATTTCATCTCAAGCCTTACTAGATTAATTGCTACAGCAAAGTGGCCGATACATAATCAACTGAATAAACTCAGAAGCTGAAGTCTCCATTTTATTGTATCTTATCTAAAGAAAGAAGTCTGAATAGGATGCAGCAAAACTTAATACATTACTGTCTTCAGGAAAGGGTGCCCTGGCCAGTTAGTTTACTCCACTTTGTCGGTATAATCCTGTTTTTTTTTTTAAACATATTAGATTGGCATTCTTGTACGTCAGATTCCCCTGAGTCCTGACCACATAATTGTTAAGTACCTAATGGACTGCAAAACTGAGAATCAAACTCTGAAATCCGGTTATCACACTTACATACTGAGAACTTCTGAGGCTACTAAATACCAAATGAGCTATTTATCATTTGGGCTATGACACCCTTTTTCTGCAGTTTGTTACATCAGTAGGATCACATAATAAAGTTATAATTGACATTGGAGTCTCAATTTACTGTTAAAATTGTTTTGTTATTGTTAAATTTACTGTTATTGTCATGAACTTATTTGTGCATACAGAACTGAGTATTGGGGAAATTTTTCCAGTAAGAAAATTTCAAGGGACATGATTTTTGATAATAAGCTTTCTTCATATACACAATAAATTATAGTATAAGCACTTTCACAGAAGCTGAATAGGAGTTAATGAAAATACACAAAGCTACTATTTGTGGATTAAAAAAAGGAAGAGAAACAAAAGTTCATAAGATTTTTAAGGGAATGTTTATAAACCCTTAAGAACGTCAAGTGATTTGTAAGTGCAAGAGGCAAACTCAAATATGTAAGTACTTCATCAACTATCAGGTGGTTGTCAATGTGCAAGTTAAGAAACTTATCACAGAAACAAAACCTCTATATCATCACAGCCCCAAGTGCCAAAGTACAAGAAATTTTTCTAAAAAGCCATGTAATTATGAAATCTGCATTTGTAAAATTGCTGAACTGAAACATTTTTATAATGAAGAAAGAAAGATAAAAAGTGTTTTTTCTGATTAAAAAATACTTACTGGTCGTGTAAAAAATATTCGCAAAACCCGTCTGAAAGTTCTCAGATGTCCAAAAAAGTCCAGAAGCTGAAAGAGAAAATAATTCATTTATTCAAAGAGCCTTATCTGCTAAACTCAAGAGATCAAAGCTAATATCAAATACTGATATTAATTTTATGCTCATTGCATATCACAACTAATCATTTCATTCTAAATATATTTAAAGTCCAATTATGGAATATTTTACTCAATTTATCAATTTCAGCCAACTCTTAACCAAAATGAACTATATCTGAATGCCCAGAATTACAATTTGGTCAAGATAAATATAAACTTAACTAAATCAAAGGCAAGGCAATTTTATCTGGTTCACATGTCCTTAACCTATTTAACGTTTCATAAAGTGATTGAGGGGAACAGGCATAGAGGGAACAGGACAAGATGCTCCACTAGTTTGAGAATTATGTGTATGACAGATGCTACTGTAGGGGATGGGTACGTTCTGTTGTTCCCCTCCACCTTAGATAATCCATGCTTAGAGGTCCACTCCCCCAGTAAAATCTGAGAACCACTGGATTAAGATACCTATTTCCATTTCTCCATTTCTAAGTAGATACAGAATCTGCCATTACTTCAAACTAGTGATACGAAGATAAACTATAAAATATATAAAGAGAAAAGCAGTCATACGTAAAATATGTAAACAGTATTATATGAATCATTATAAATGATAAGATTTATTATGTTACCTACTTTTAGTATGAGGTAGAGTAAAGCCAGCAATATCCCAAGACTCCATCTAGTTACATTACCAAACTCCCCATAGCTTGTAAGGTAACGAAACCAAACTGGTACGGGGACAAAAGTTCGGTAAAACTGACATAATTCTTCTAAAACCATATACCAATAACCCTAAAAAGGAAGAAAAAAGAAAACAAATAGAGCCACTCAAGGTACTTACATGCACAGTGCAAATACTTCATATTGGGCTGAGAACATCATGGGTATATGGCACAATAACAACTATAAAATTAATCTTCATAATGGTAATGGTTATGACTTGTCGACAACCTCAACTTGGTTCTTTAGATATTACAGTCACTGGTCTGTTTTCAAAGAATTTCTAAAGAGTGACAGTGAAAATGTTTTATGTATAATAAAACATTTTGCTGATTATAAAAATTTAAAGTTTTCATTGAATATGAAAAAACACTGAATAACTGCCGAAGTCAGTTATCAATTATCAATTAATAATGCCCTGGAGGAAAACAGAAGTATAAATGTATATTTTCCCATATATGATGTGGGGACTCATTTTTAGATTATTCCAAAGCAAATATAATTGATTTTATTGGAATAGATTAATATTTAGGTTCAAGTCTTTGACCAAATAGCTGCCAGTCTGAGATAATATAGATAATTAAAATTAGGTTACTGAGCAAACTGAAAAATTATAGAAGGAATCATTTAAGCAAAGACTAAATAGCATTAATATGGTCTGCTAACATCTTTCCAATAAAACATATTACTTTCTTACCTTGGATTTAAAAGGCATGATGAAAGAAGGCACCAATAAAATAAGGCATTTTAAGCCCATGAAGAGGAATTTCAGAATGAAGTCTGTAATTCCAACAATCCAAAGTACGTCCCAGAAGCTCGAATAGTCCAAAGTAGGATTTAAAAAAATTAAGCTACCAAGAGAAAAACATCAAAACTTACCAGAGCAACATAAAAAGATAAAAGTGTCAATGGGGGTTCTAAATTTGCTACCAAATATTTTACTTTAATTTGATGTGTAAAAAATAAGAGTTTGGCAAGATGCTAGTGTTCATGTAAATAGAATGGAAGATCATTTTGCTTATTTTAAAGAGACTTTTTAGGGACTTCCCTGGTGGCGCAGTGGTTAAGAATCTGCCTGCCAACGCAGGGGACATGGGTTCAAGCCCTGGTCTGGGAAGGTCGCACATGCCGCAGAGCAGTTAAGCCTGTGAACCACAACTACTGAGCCTGTGCTCTAGAGCCCGCGAGCCACAACTACTGAGCCCGCGTGCCACAACTATGGAAGCCCACATGCCTAGAGCCCATGCTCTGCAACAAGAGAAGCCACTGCGATGAGAAGCCCACGCACTGCAAGGGAAGAGCAGGCCCCGCTCACCACAACTAGAGAAAGCTTACACGCAGCAACGAAGACCCAATGCAGCCAAAAATAAATTTATAAAAAAAACCTTAAATGTATTTCAAATCTTCCCTCCGTAAAGAACGAGTCTTCCTAACTTGTCATGATTGATATCTTTTTAGCCTATAATCTGAAAAACTCACAAATACTCGATATCTGCCACTCTGTCTTCAACCAACTCCAGTCAGGAGTCTAACCCCTCCTTTCCACTGAACTGTTTTTGTCAAGATCACCAACTCCCTCCCTCTTGCTAAATTCGAAGGTCACTTTTTCCCCCTCTTCTCTCCTTGAAATATTTTCTTCCTAGACTTCTGACACCACTCTCTTCTAGTTGTTCTCATATGTGACTGATGGTTCCTTTTTTTAAAAAATTTATTTATTTATTCATTTATTATTTTTGGCTGCGTTCGGTCTTCGTTGCTGCGTGCAGGCTTTCTCTAGTTGCGGTGAGTGGGGGTTACTCTTTGTTGCGGTGCGCGGGCTTCTCATTGTGGTGGCTTCTCTTGTTGTGGAGCACGGGCTCTCAGTGCATGGGCTTCAGTAGTTGTGGCACACGGGCTCAGCAGTTGTGGCTCGCGGGCTCTAGAGCACAGGCTCAGTAGTTGTGGCGCACGGGCTTAGTTGCTCCACGGCATGTGGGATCTTCCCGGACGAGGGCTCGAACCCATGTCCCCTGCGTTGGCAGGTGGATTCTTAACCACTGCGCCACCAGGGAAGTCCCTGATGGTTCCTTCTTAAGTCTCCTTTGCTGCTCCTCCTCTGGCTAATTGTGGGCATGTCCAGTCCTGGGCCCTCTCCTCTGTCTATACTTTCTTTCCCTGGTTAGTCTTGTCAAGTTCCTTGGTTTTTAAGTATCAACCATATGCTGATAACACCAAAATTTACAGCACTGACCTCTACTCTGAGCTCATGACAAATATCTGTAATCACTTTAACAGTTCTACATGGCCTCTCAAACTTAACATGTTCGAAACAAAATTACTGATTTTCCCTCAAAACCAGTTCCTTCCCCAGTCTTTCCCAGCCCAGTAAATGGCACCACCATCCAGCCAGTTGCTTAGACTAAAAAAACCCAGTATCATCCTTGATTCTTCCCCCTTACCTACTCACCCAATCCAAACCGAGTGGTACTGGCTACACCTACAAACTATATCCCACGTTTGTCCACATCTCTCCAACTCCACTGAAACCAGGACTTCTAATTATCTGATTAAAGCTGAAAATTCAGAACACTTCCATCTGACATGGAAACTTATCAACTACTGTCCTTTAGCAAGTCTTCTCCTTCTAGAGACAAAGATCAAGTGTTCTTATCACACATACACACAAGAAGGTAACTAAGGGAGGTGATGGATATATTAATTAGCTTGATGTGGTAATCATTTCACAATGTATACATAGATCAAAACATGTTGTATATTTTAAATATATACAGTTTTTATTTATCAAAAATAAAAAACCAAAAAAGATCACCAACAACAACCTAATGGTATTTAGTAACTACTGATTATATAAGTAAAAATTTAAGTATCAAAAATTAAGTATTTATTAAGCACTTGCTATGAGGCAAGGCACTGGGTATAAAAATGTGAGTAAGTCACTTTAAGCTCTCAATCTTGGAAGGAGACAGATAGGTAAAAATTGAACTCTAAGTATGTGCAAGTAAGATACATGCAAAGTGCTATGGAGTATACGATTACATAAAAATGTGATTGTGCACTTGGACCTCTAATTACCTGTAATAAAGTGACTGAGAATGAAAGGTGTAATATAAAAGAACAGAAGATCCTGCTAAGAATACCAGTAACCAAGCACACTGAATCTTTGAGCACCTTTCCTGAAAAATAAACAATTTTATAATTTGTTACTTTGAATTATGCCAGAATTTTAAATATCATTAAACTATTTTACTTTAATGACTAATTTATTAACTTAGAACATTTTAATAGATTAATTTATCTTAATAAAAATATAGAATATTTGTTAAATTGTACATCATCACATTCTATTTTATATACCTTTAGTGAAGAAAACAAAACACATACTTAAACAGATTTTTAAAATACAAGTTTCCTCATTGTGTAACAACATTACCTATGTTTCAAAGCCAAATCTTCTACAAACTGACATAAAGGACCTACATAAATAAAAACTTTACTTCTGCAGCTTCCTATTTTTGCCTTCCCAACAAAACAGACTTTTAAAAACTGCATTTATGTTACCAGGGTTTATAAATATAATTTTAAAAATTCTCAATTCAATAAGAATTTAATAAAATAATGTTTTTAATCTCAGTTTTATAACTGTTTTAATTACTAGTTTAATTAAAAATTTTACTAGTTTTAAACCCTGAATTAAACTTTTATGGTTTGATAGGTTCTAACTACGAATTTTCAGGTCAAAATGTATGAACCTTTACACAGATATAACCCTTTAAAGTTGCCTGAAGGTGAAATTTTATAAACTAATCCTGTTTTCCCAATAATTTACATGAATAGGAATCTTTTATAATTTCTTATGGAAAAACTTCTTGGGTTTAGTTTTCTTTAAATAAGAGAAACCTAAATAAATAGTTCAATACCCACTTATTCAGTGTACGTTTTATTTAACTATTTTAAATCTTATAGTACAACAGTGAAGTTTTTAATGATGATTATTATTACTTAGTATGGTCAAACTAAAAACATGATAGCACTTGACAAATCAGATCAAACAGTGTGTTGTAAACCTTTTAATCCTTCTGTCTAGTTTTTCTTTATCAGGAACCCAATATACAAAGAAAATAAGGCGAATCAATTCAGTATTAGGACAGATCATTTATTCCAAGTCATTTAGATAACAACATTTAATGTATCATGGATGGTACATTATGTCTACTTAAATTTATCAAATAAACTATCTTATGTTTATTCCTGTTTCTCTCAAAAATGAGTATATAATTCTACAGGGAGAAACATTTAATGATTTTTTAGTTGCTGGTTATACTTACTCTTAGAAAAACCTGATTTACAATGCTTCTGTTTGCATATATAAAAGTTGTAAGCAGCCCAATTCCAAGAGAAATTCCTGTTAGAAAATAAGGTCCAGTTAATTGAAAGGGAAAAAAAAGAGCTAACACGACATGAATTTAAAGGAAGCATATACAATTTTAAAAACTAAAATAAGAAACAAATACACAGGTTAAAGTAGATTACCAATAAAGAAAGAAAATTAGCTGCATATAGTAATGAAACAGCTCAATGTTTTATTATACCCTACCTGTTATATGCTGCATAACAAGTTTGACACCCAGAATCAAAATATATGGAAGACTTTTCTGCAACCACTTGAAGAGATATCGGAATTCTGAGAAGGAGCTACTACCATGATCTCCCGACTCCGTCTCGGTATCATCAGGTTGCCTTGCTTCATTGTGGGAGTGACTCCGTAAGCGACTATGTACACATCCATGGGTAGAGCTGTGGACACCTGACCTTATATTTCTGGAGCTTGGATTTTCAGCACATTCTTTAGGCATGGAGTTTATCTGAATATGAACATCTCCAGAATAAAGACAGGAAGCTTCTCCTGTCAATCTTGTCTGGACACACTGGGAGGCTGAGGCATCCTCACTGCCTGCAGCTCCTGAAGGGCTGTGCAGTGGGCTACAGTTGGCTTGCATGACCCCTGAATACTTTTTCTGTGATCCAGATTTCTTTGCTTCAGGGCTCTGTCTCCTAAAAGTCAAAGCGCAGAAAATATTCTAAGTGAACAGTTAAGTACAGGCAATATATTGCTCACTAGGAATAATTTATTCACTAAAGGAGAGGCTGATAGTCACATTACATGAATTATTTCCAGGTTATCTATTGCTTATTACTAGACTCCTCCATCTTCTCCCTTTATGCGAAGGCTCTGCTGCCCTAGGCAAACTATCCTTTAGGAGACATCTGCTACCAAAAAAGTTTAGCTTCAGATGCCTCCAGTTCTCCAATGACAGAAGGAACTGGCAAAATAGTCAAAGTATGGGTGCTCAGCAGATGTTAATAATACGAGTACTAGTAATCATACTAGAACACTTAAGTACATTTACTTACTGTTCAACTGGAGCAGTTTCATCTCTGAGGTAGATTCTACATCTAATAAGAGTATTTCTTTAATGTGTGGAAAGGTTAGGAAGAAAACATCAAATCTTAACTCCTCATTAAGTATCATCATGGAGAACTAATAATACACATTTCATTTAGGTGACCTACAAATTTCGTTTTATGCTGAAACAGCTTTCCCAAAGCTAATAAAAAAGTTTCCAATAATTAATACCAAGAGTATTACCTTTTCCTGTCCCCCCACAAGGGTGTTACCTAAATACCTTTAAAACAGGAAGACGTGGGGAGTCACCATGTAATTGCTAAGTGACTCTTTATTCTGAATAAGGATAATTACGTAGTCTGCACATTAAAAATGCCACCTTGCAGGGGAGGGGCGTCAGGAAAGAGAACACTGGCACGGAAAGATCCCTAAATGACGAGTGTGGGTAGCCGTCGAGGATCCAGCTGACGAAACGCAGAGCCTTTCTGCCGTTTCTGTAGGAGGAAGCTGGGGTTAATTAACGTCAGGGCATGTTCCGTGTCATTCTATTTCATTCCCAGGTTTGGAAATTTTTTTTTTTTTTTTTCAGTTACTGTTGGGCGGTTTGGTTTTTAGTGCCATTCACTAGAGGCTTTCACTGATGCTCCAACGCCACGGCTGCTATTTATTTCCTCCCACCTCTGAAGACCGACGCTGGACGGGAGAATTTCAGCGTCTTTTTCCACAAATAAAAACAGAGAACCCTCCCGCTTTCCTCCAAGTACGAGCAAGAAAGGGGAGAAAAAGGGAAGAAAAGTAAACGCAAAGGGCTCTTCCGGAATCTCCAGGACAGATTTTTCCTCCCACGTTCGACTTTCGAGTGCCTCAGTTATTCTCCCCAGAGCCCATTTCGCCGCGGCCCCTCGCCTCCTTCGCCCGCTTCCCCCAGGCCTGACCTCTCATGACGATGAGCGCACCAAGTCCCAGGCAGCGACTGCAGAAACAGCGGGAGATGCCGCCTCGAGGCCTTCAGTCAAGGCCATCACCTTCAGACCCACCACCGCCAACTCCCGCCCAGCTCCGCGACGGCGGGGGCGGCGCGCGCGTTCCCGGACGTCCTCACGCGCGCGCGCCCCGCCCCCGCGCGACGCGCCGAGAGACTGGCTGCGACGATGGGGCGGGGCAGAGGCCGCCTGGGGGTGTTGGCTGTGAAGAGGCGGCTGCGGCCGAGAAGCGGCAGCAGGCGTCTGCGTTAAACAATAAGCGAATGTGCGTAGGTTTGTGTAGCCCGCCCCACGCCGGTTAGAGGTCTGGACGTTTTGAGGTTAAAAATGTTTTAGCCTCCGGAACCTGCCCTCGAGGGAGGAGCGTGCTGTTAGGTGCTCACCTGGTCCTGCCCCCGGCTCGCCTGGCTTCTGGAGGCTGCCCAGCGCTTTGGTCCCGCTTGGCTCGCGTCTCCCGGGGCCTGAGTTTGAGGAGCCACGTTGGCGAGGGGTCGGAGCGCCTCTGAGAGGGCTGGGCGGGACGGGAGCGTTCTGGTGTCGGCTAGCTCAGCTGACCTAGTTGTGGCTGGGCGGTGAAGTTTGAACTGAACTGGGTTTTCGTTACAATCCTAACGTTGCACTGTGAGAACCAGGCCCTGCCGAAACCTGAGGAGATTAGAATCGGAGAGAAGTGGGGGACGGTTTGGGAGGTGGGGGGGGAGGCGGTTGGAAGTAGAAGTTAGAGTTTAAAAAACTTGTCGTGTATGGGGTATAGGGGACTCTGTACTATGTTCGCTATAATTGTTAACCGAAAACTGTTCTAAAAAGATTTATTAAGAAAAAGTTTAAACGAAAGAAACAAAGAACCTTGCCTCTTGGTCTCTAGCCAAAATATATTCTAAATGATACTTAATTGTATTCCATGAGTCTTCCCCATTCCCACAACCACCAATAGCCTTTCTATTTTGAACCTCAGGTTTTTTACCTTTAATTTCTAGAAATTGACGTGAAGTAAGTAACTCTTGGTGGTTAGGTCTTGAAATTAAAAATCCGTGCCACGCTCGAGGTGTGCAATCTTCCCTCACTAGAGAGGATAAATTTTCATACATATACACCCATGTCATGAGTTGAATATCTAGTGGGAAAAGTGATACTTTGCCTTTTTACTGGTCACTAATTTAGAACCATTCACAACTTTGCGCAAGTTAGTTTTCTGGCGTGTGAATTTTGAGGCTTCTTAATCATGAAATTATTTGCACCTTATTTTCTCCTATTTCGGAGTACAACTGAATCCACTGTTTAACCTGAATTAACCACTTTGAGGTTGTACTTAAATCATATTAATTTTATTACCAAACCATTTCCCTTGGTTAGAAAGGCACTCCCCCAGTCCCCCCCAACCGGTATTAGATCTGCTTCCCCTTGTTAATTGAGATATTGCAAGATATTTACTTTTTTTGTTTGTTTGTTTATGTCTCCATGAGCTTCACTAATGTAAGTCTTCCTGAGAAATTAGGCTTCTGGGTCAGTAAGTCTGTCTTAGTCTGTTTGGGCTGCAGTAAGATATAGCCTGGATGGCTTATAAACAACAAATTTATTTCTCACAGTTCAGAAGCCTGGGAAGTCCAAGATCAAGGTGTCAGCAGATTTGGTGTCTGGTGAGTTCTGCTTCCTGGTTTATAGACAATGTTGTCTCCGGCTGTGTCCTCACATGGTTGGAGAGTGGTGGAGCCCTTTGGAAACACTTTTATAAGGGCAGTAATCGCCTTCATGAGGGCTCTGTCTTAATGCCTTAATCATCTACCCCCACCTGCTTATACTATCACATCGGGGGTAGAATTTCAACGTGTGGATTTTGTGGGGGACACAAAAATTCGGTCTGTAGCAAAGGCTGAAGCCAAGCTCTGGGCTGTAATGAGTTTTTCAAGGAGACTTATTTGTATAATATTGATATATTGTATCATTCCAACTACAACGTGGATATTTTTATTTTAAACTTTAAAATTTATGAGAATTTAGGAAACAGAAAAAAGAGACTCAATCTCACATAATCCAGCTACCACCACAATGAGGCATCAATATGTTTTAGTACATTGATTATTTTAGTACATTTGGAAATAGTACATTTATGTACCTTAAATATTTTACTGAGTTTTATGACCCAGGAATCCTTTCATGTGTTTGTTGGCCTTCTGTATATCTTCTTTGGAGAAATGTCTGTTTAGGTCTTCTGACCATTTTTGGATTGGATTGTTTGTTTTTTTGATACTGAGCTGCATGAGCCGCTTGTGTAATTTGGAGATCAATCCTTTGTCAGTTGCTTTGTTTGCAAATATTTTCTCCTATTCTGAGGGTTGTCTTTTCGTCTTGTTTAAGTTTCCTTTGCTGTGCAAAAGCTTTTAAGTTTCAATAGGTCCCGTTTGTTTATTTTTGTTTTTATTTCCATTTCTCTGGGAGGTAGGTCAAAAAGGATCTTGCTGTGATTTATGTCATAGAGTGTTCTGCCTTTGTTTTCCTTTAAGTGTTTTATAGTGTCTGGCTTTACATTTAGGTCTTTAATCCATTTTGAGTTTATTTTTGTATATGGTTTTAGGAAGTGTTCTAATTTCATTCTTTTTACATGCAGCTGTCCAGTTTTCCCAGTACCACTTATTGAAGAGGCTGTCTTTTCTCCATTGTATATTCTTGCCTCCTTTGTCAAAGATAAGGTGACCATATGTGCGTGGGTTTATCTCTGGGCTTTCTATCCTGTTCCGTTGATCTATATTTCTGTTTTTGTGCCAGTACCATACTGTCTTGATTACTGTAGCTTGGTAGTATAGTCTGAAGTCAGGGAGCCTGATTCCTCCAGCTCCGTTTTTCTTTCTCAAGATTGCTTTGGCTATTCAAGGTCTTTTGTGTTTCCATACAAACTGTAAAATTTTTTGTTCTACTTTTGTGAAAAATGCCATTGGTAGTTTGATATGGATTGCAATGAATCTGTAGATTGCTTTGGGTAGTATAGTCATTTTCACAATGTTGATTCTTCCAATCCAAGAACATGGTATATCTCTCCATCTGTTTGTATCATCTTTAATTTCTTTCATCAGTGTCTTATAGTTCTCTGCATACAGGTATTTTGTCTCCTTAGGAAGGTTTGCTGCTAGGTATTTTATTCTTTTTGTTGCAGTGGTAAATGGGATTGTTTCCTTAATTTCTCTTTCATATTTTTCATCATTAATGTATAGGAATGCAAGAGATTTCTGTGCATTAATTTTGTATCCTGCTACTTTACCGAATTCATTGATTAGCTCTAGTAGTTTTCTGGTAGCATCTTTAGGATTCTCTACGTATAGGATCATGTCATCTGCAAACAGTGAGAGCTTTACTTCTTTTCTTATTTGGATTCCTTTTATTTCTTTTTCTTGTCTGATTTGCTGTGGCTAAAACTTGCAAAACTATGTTGAATAATAGTGGTGAGAGTGGGCAACCTTGTCTTGTTCCTGATCTTAGAGGAAATGGTCAGTTTTTCACCACTGAGAATGATGTTGGCTGTGGGTTTGTCATATATGGCCTTTATTATGTTGAGGTAGGTTCCCTCTATGCCCACTTTGTGGAGAGTTTTTATCATAAATGGGTGTTCAATTTTGTCAAATGCTTTTTCTGCATCTATTGAGATGATCATATGGTTTTTATTCTTCAGTTTGTTAATATGGTGTATCATATTGATTGATTTGCATATATTGAGGAATCCTTGCATTCCTGGAATACACCCCACTTGATCATGGTGTATGATCCTTTTAATGTGCTGTTGGGTTCTGTGTGCTAGTATTTTGTTGAGGATTTTTGCTCTATGTTCATCAGTGAGATTGGCCTGTAGTTTTCTTTCTTTGTGACACCTTTGTCTGGTTTTGGTATCAGGGTGATGGTGGCCTCGTAGAATGAGTTTGGGAATGTTCCTCCCTCTGCTATATTTTGGAAGAGTTTGAGAAGGATAGGTGTTAGCTGTTCTGTAAATGTTTGACAGAATTTGCCTTTGAAGCTATCTGGTCCTGGGCTTTTGTTTGTTGGAAGATTTTTTATCACAGTTTCAATTTCATTGCTTGTGATTGGTCTGTTCATATTTTCTATTTCTTCCTTTTCAGTCTCAGAAGGTTGTGCTTTTCTACGAATTTGTTCATTTCTTCCAGGTTGTCCATTTTATTGGAATATAGTTGCTTGTAGTAATGTCTCATGATCCTTTGTATTTCTGCAGTGTCTGTTATTACTTCTCCCTTTTCATTTCTAGTTCTGTTGATTTGAGTCTTCTCCCTTTTTTTCTTGATGAGTCTGGCTAATGGTTTATCAATTTTGGTTATCTTCTCAAAGGACCAGCTTTTAGTTTTATTGATCTTTGATATTGTTTCCTTCATTTCTTTTTCATTTATTTCTGATCTGATCTTTATGATTTCTTTCCTTCTGCTAACTTTGGGGTTTTTTTGTTCTTCTTTCTCTAATTGCTTTAGGTGTAAGGTTAGGTTGTTTATTTGAGATGTTTCTTGTTTCTTGAGGTAGGATTGTATTGCTATAAACTTCCCTCTTAGAACTGCTTTTGCTGCATCCCATAGGTTTGGGGTCGTCGTATTTTCATTGTCATTTGTTTCTAGGTATTTTTTGATTTCCTCTTTGATTTCTTCAGTGATCTCTTGGTTTTTTAGTAGCATATTGTTTAGCCTCCATGTGTTTGTATTTTTTACAGTTGTTTCCTGTAATTGATTTCTAATCTCATAACGTGTGGTCAGAAAAGATACTTGGTACAATTTCAATCTTCTTAAACTTACCAGTGCTTGTTTTGTGACCCAAGATATGATCTATCCTGGAGAATGTTCCATGAACACCTGAGTAGAAGGTGTATTCTGTTGTTTTAGAATGGAATGTCCTATAAATATCAATTAAGTCTATCTGGTCTAATGTATTTTTAAAGCTTGTGTTTCCTTATTTATTTTCATTTTGGATGATCTGTCCATTGGTGAAAGCGGGGTATTAAAGTCCCCTACTATTATTGTGTTACTATCGATTTCTCCTTTTATGGCTGTTAGCATTTGCCTTGTGTATTGAGGTGCTCCTGTGTTGGGTGCATAAATATTTACGATTGTTATAACTTCTTGTTGAATTGATCGCTTGATCACTATGTAGTGTCCTTCTTTGTCTCTTGTAATAGTCTTCATTTTAAAGTCTATTTTGTCTGATACGAGTATTGCTACTCCAGCTTTCTTTTGATTTCAGTCTGCATGGAATATCTTTTTCCAGCCCCTCACTTTCAGTCTGTATGTGTCCCTAGGTCTGAAGTGGGTCTCTTGTAGACAGCATATACATGGGTCTTGTTTTTGTATCCATTCAGCCAGTCTCTGTCTTTTGGTTGGAGCATTTAATCCATTTACATTTAAGGTAATTATCGATATGTATGTTCCTATTACCGTTCTCTTAACTGTTTTGGGTTTGTTATTCTAGGTCTTTTCCTTCTCATGTGTTTTCTGCCTAGAGAAGTTCCTTTTGCATTTGTTGTAAAGCTGGTTTGGTGGTGCTGAATTCTCTTAACTTTTGCTTGCCTGTAAAGGTTTTAATTTCTCCGTTGAATCTGAATGAGATCCTTTTTTCTTTATTCTGCTCTGCGGCAGTTATTTCCACTATTTTATCTTCCAGGTCACTCATCTGTTCTTCTGCCTTAGTTATTCTCCCATTGATTTCTTCTAGTGTATTTTTAATTTCATTTTTTGTGTTGTTCATCATCGTTTGTTTGCTCTTTAGTTCTTCTAGGTCCTTGTTAAACGTTTCTTGTATTTTCTCCATTCTATTTCCAATATTTTGGATCATCTTTACTATCATTACTCTGAATTCTTTTTTAGGTAGACTGCCTATTTCCTCTTCATTTGTTTGGTGTGGTGGGCTTTTATGTTGCTCCTTCATCTGCTGCGTATTTCTCTGTTGTCTCATTTTGTTTAACTTACTGTGTTTGGGTTTTCCTTTTCGCAGCCTGCAGTTTCGTAGTTCCCGTTGTTTTTGGTGTCTGCCCCCAAATGGGTGAGGTTGGTTCAGTGGCTTGTGTAGGCTTCCTGGTGGAGGAGACTGGGTGCCTCTATTGTGTTGGGTGGGACTGGATCTTGTCCTTCTGGTGGGCAGGGCTGCGTCCAGTGGTGTGTTTTGGAGTGTCAGTGGACTTAATATGATTTTAGGCAGCCTCTCTACTAATGGGTGGGATTGTGTTCCTGTCTTGCTAGTTGTTTGGCATGGGGCATCCAGCACTGGAGCTTGCTGGTCGTTGAGTGGAACTGGGTCTTAATGTTGAGACGAAGATCTTTGGGAGAGTTCTCGCCGATTGATATCATGTGGGACCAGGACGTTTCTGGTGGTCCAATGTCCTGCACTCGGCCCTCCCACCTCAGAGGTTCAGGCCTGACACCTGGCTAGAGCACCAAGACCCTGCCAGCCACACGGCTCAGAAGAAAAGGAAGATAGAAAAAACCAAAACAACACAAAAACAAAAACAAAATAACAAAAGCAAAAACAATTTAAAAAAATGAACAGACAGAACCCTAGGACAAATGGTCAGAGCAAACCTATATAGACAAAATCACACAAAGAAGCATACACATACACATTCTTAAAAACAGTAAAAGGAAAAAATACATATATATATTTAAAAAAAAAGAGAGAGCAACCAAACCAATAAACAAATCCACCAATGATAATAAGCACTAAATACTAAACTAGGAAAAACATAAAACCAGAAACAGATTAGATACAGAAAGCAAACGCCAAATCTACAGTTGCTCCCAAAGTCCACCGCCTCAATTTTTGAAACATTCGTTGTCTATTCAGGTGTTCTTCAGATGCAGTGTTTATCAGGCTGATTGTGGGGGTTTAATCTGCTGCTGCTGAGGCTGCCCAGAGAAATTTCCCTTTTTCTGTTCACCCAGCTCCTGGGCTTCAGCTTTGGTTTTGGCCCTGCCTCTGTGTGTAGGCCAGCCTCAGGAGTCTGTTCCCCACCCACACAGGAGGGGGTTAAAGCAGCAGCTGATTAGGGCTCTCTTGCTCACTCAGGCCGGGGGGAGGGAGGGGTATGGTAGTCATAATTGGAATGCGGGGCTAGCCTGAGGAGGCAGAGGCTGGCATGGCATTGCAACACCTGAGGCACACCATGTGTTCTCCTGGGGAGCTTGTCCTTGGATCACGGTACCCTGGCAGTGCTGTGCTTCCCAGGCTCCCTGGGGGGTGTGGATAGTGACCTGCGCTTGCACACAGGATTCTTGGTGACAGTGTTAGTAGTTCAAGCTCGTCTCTGGGGTCCAAGCTTATAGCCATGGCTCACGCCTGTCCCTGGAGCTCACTTAGGCGGAGCTCTGCCTTCTAAGGAATGGGCACGCTGGGCAGGAATCCCCTCTCCTCGCGCACTTGGAAACAAAGGTCTCTTGCCTCTCTGGCAGGTCCACACTTTTTCCCACACTCCCTTCTGGCTAGCTGTGGCACAGTAGCCCCCTTCAGGCTGTCTTCACGTAGCCAACCCCACTCCTCTTCCTGGGGTCTGACCTCCGAAGCCTGAGCCTCATCTCCCAGCCGCCACCTGCCCTGGTGGGTGAGCAGACAAGCCTCTCAGGCAGGTGAGTGCTGGTTGGTACCGATACTTTGTGTGGGAATCTCTCTGCTTTGTCCTCTGCACCCCTGTTGCTGCTCTCTCCTTCATGGCTCCAAAGCATCCCTCCCCACTAGTGAAGGGGCTCCCTAGTGTGTGGAAACTTTTCCTCCTTCACAACTCCCTCCCAGAGGTGCAGGTCCCATCCCTATTCTTTTGTCTCTGTTTTTTCTTTTTCTTTTGCCCTACCCAGGTACATGGGGATTTTCTTGCCTTTTGGGAAGTCTGAGGTCTTCTGCCAGCGTTCAGTATGTGTTCTGTAGGAGTTGTTCCATATGTAGATGTATTTTTGATGTATTTATGGGGAGGAAGGTGATCTCCATGTCTTACTCCTCCGCCATCTTGAAGGTCTCTGACCAAGGGGTTTAGTGTGAAGGAGCTGTCTCATTTTGTAGATCAGTATCATCAGCTCTCTGAAGAACCTTTACTAAAATTGATTGTGAGAATAGCTAAGTTAGGAGCAGTAACTTTGGTTTTAAATGCTACAAAGTAGAATAGTTTGTCTGGGTTGATACAGGACCCAAGCTCATGGTTGAACAATCACAGATGGCTATATGTGATCCAGACACACAGGAGGTTATTCTGGAAGGAACAACCAGCCTCATGGACTGGAGAAAAGCCACTGTAAAATGTGTTTATTCTGAGAAGGGGGACCACCCAACTCCCCCTATAATCACCATGTAGAGCACCCCAGATGAAGCAGCTGATATGCTTTGTGCAAGCCATGTGGGACTGGCTTTATGATGACTGGGTTATTCACCTACTGAATATGCCCATTACTCATTATGGAGATGCTGTGATTAAGGGGGCCCCTGTTACATGGGCACCGCATATCATTCTTACTGCTGCAAAATCAAACAGTAGTCTGAGAAGTCCTATCAGATTGGCCATCTCAGCTTCCCAATATGGGTCTTATTGAAACCAAGATCATTAGAGTAATTAACAAGAAAATGGGGGAGAGACAGAAGGGAGAGTCAAAGGGCTTGTCTCAGCAGAGTGGAAGTCTTTATATGGTTATTGAGAAATGGGGTGAATGTGGTGGACATTGATGGTGTTGAAACAAAAGTGTTGATACCGCACTATCAAAGTCTGGTGGATCAATGGGACCCACTGCTAGTCCCCCAACATTAAAAGTCCCCAAACAAGTCTGCTCTATTTACCTTAGTCTGGAAGAATTTAAAAAGCCAAAAGGCATAAATTACCCTGAGAACTCTTACCCACAATTGCTTGGGGTGATGGATCTTATTTTATTTTATTTATTTATTTTTGGCCATGCCACATGCATGTGGGATCTTAGTTCCCTGACCAGGGATAGAACCAGTGCTCCCTACGGTGGAAGCATGGAGTCTTAACCACTGGACTGCCAGGCAAGTCCCTGGGGTGATGGTTAGGTAGATTAATCAAGGTAAAGATTTACCAAGGGGCCAAGGTCTTCTGACCTGGCTGCCAAGGCTATATGCACTTGTGTGGGTAAAGTGGTCAGCGGGTGGAGATGTTTCTGGGACTCCTTTACAACAGAGTCCCATACACTGTGAACATGGAAACCCATTTATAAAACCCTAATTTGGACTTTAATCAGATTGAGAAGTTATAGAAATGTAAGAGTTGATAGGGTTATAAAATTGGAAGGTTTTATGTAAAGAAATTGTGTCTCCTTTATCTGAAAGTTTCATGGGAATGAATATTATGTCTGACTGGGGAACACCTCCCCCAGGGAGGTATTGTAAAACCAGAATCTGTTGATGAAGTTGTAACGGAGGCTACAGCTAGGAATGTAAGGGTCGTGAGATTAAGGTGAAAGTTCGAAGGGGAACTGGTATGTTTGAACAAGCTTTATGTGAAGTGGTTGGACAATAGCTGCATGTATTATGGGGATAGACATTTCACCTACCGAGTATTGTAAAATGGAATGCATTTGAACCTTCCCTTCAAGCAATATTATTTGGATATGCTAAATGGGAACCAATAAGATGGCCTGAGTTCAAACAGTGTAGAGTACAAACTGGAGTGCTGACATGGACAAATTCTCTGTGCAATAGCTGTGTGTGGAGCATAGATTGGGGCTTATAGCAAAAGCCTGTGAGCACCTCCTAGCCTTGAGTACTAGGACTTTAGCGAATTGCCATCTGAGGGGCAGTTACTAGCTTGCTGTCAAACAGTAATCAAAACTACCCCTGTGACTGAAGGATAGAAAATAATCTTGAAACCAGAAATGCCTTTGATGTCTTGGATGATGTCAGAAAAACAGTCTGTCGGGGAGGGCAATGCACAGAAGAGTTCCATAACAAAATGGAAATGGTTTATACAGCATCATGCTACCTGTGGAATGCAAGGATCATGTACTCACAAGCGGGGAGCCTTTTTTCCCCTAGGACTGACTTTGAAACTGTGTGAGGAGCCACAAGATTCTGTCATCACTTGGACAGTGCCTTATAAACAGTTCTCAACTGACCAACAAAGAGCTGCTTGGTTTATGGATGGCAGTTGTAAGGTAAATGGATAACATCCTGGTTGGAAGGCCACCACTCTGATCAAAGAAAGTAAAAAACAAATCAGTTAGGTGGGCTGAATTTCATACTGTTTTCCTAGCAGTGGTGGGAGAATTGAACAATGATAAAAGCTCCTATGTTTTGATCTTTACCAACTCATGGATGATGGCCAATGAAGGGCAATGGAAACCTGATCTATTAAAGGGATGCCTGTATGGGGCACAACTCTGTGGAAATCACTATGGATATTTGAGGGATACATTAAGGTACGACATGTCAATGCCCATCAGAAGAACCACCTTCCTGGACATTTTGAATATTTTTTTGTGGATACTCTGGGTCCTATTAAAATCCTCTGAAGCATGTTGATTTTTTTTTTTTTCCCAGCACTCAGTCATCCTGGTTGGATTGAGACTGCAATCTATCTTGCTCTTTTTTTCCCCATGGGTTCCAGTGTCAGGACAATTCTGTCCTTCATCTGTGCTACTCAGGGATTAGTCTTTGACTTGTGCTTTGCTTTATATTGTGGTTCAGTTCTCAAGGACTTTGCTATGCTGCTTTGGGGTGTTCTGTATATGTGTACCTCTGAAATGAGCCCTAGATGTATGCTGTTTCATACACAGAAATAGAACCCTTTTTCCAATTCTCTTCTCTCTTGGATTCTCCTCAACTTCCTGCCTCTGTTCTGCAGCTAGAATGATGGGGTTTCTCTAAGGAATTTTAGTTGCCTGTGACACAGCAAGAGAAAAACAGAGAGGAAAGAATGGAGATTCCTCCTCCACAACTCTGAACTCCAGGGACTTGTTTTCTCAGTCCTCTGTCTACAAAGACAGGGTTTCTCTAGGAGTTTTAGTTGCCCATGGTGCCACTGCCACAGCTTCACTTGGGCACCCACCCTCAAGTAAAACACACACACACAAAAGGGGAAACTCACTCCTGTATGGGCCCCTTCTCCAAGTTTGACTCTTCTTCCCAATATTGCTTTTGTTTACTTTTTGTTCAGGTAGTTGCTTTTTGTATTTTATCCAGAGTATTTAGTTATAATCAGCAGTTAGGACAGGCTTTAGTGGACTACACCTTCTTGGCTGGCACTGGAATCTCTAAATATGTGTTTCTTAAATTAGCTATTTAATGTCTGTCTCTACCATTATATGCAATGTCAGCAGGGACTATTTTGATTTTGTTTATTACTGTATCCCCATGCCTAATATAGTTCTTGGCATATACTAAATAGCCAATAAATATTTATTTAATAAGTGAATGAATGGACCCTTTTCAGACCTTATTTTACTTGACATTTTTGTAGCATTCTACACTAAGGATTGTTCTCACCTGGATTCTTTCTTCCCTTGGCTTCCATATTACTATATTCTACTGGTTTCCCCACTTCTCTACCATTTATTTCTTTATAGGCAAGTTGCTACTTCTTTATGATCCTTACAGTTTCAGAAAATGCTTTTAAAATGGGGACACCTACATAGTCAGCCCACAGAGGCATAAGTACAACCTCAGTAATAAATGTTCAGTCATCACTTCACTATCCTAGAACAGAGTAGATATCTGTTAACTGCATGATGGCACTCCTTTGCTGTCCTCTTGTTACCTGTTATTAGGTCCTCTACAGCTCTTTTTCCGTACTTATCTAGCTTATTATTACTTTCCTATATATACTCTTGCTAGAATATAATTTTCAAAAAGTTAAAAACATGACTCACGGGACTTTCCTGGTGGTGCAATGGTTAAGAATCCACCTGCCAATGCAGGGGACGTGGGTTCAAGCCCTGGTGCGGGAAGATCCCACATGCCACAGAGCAACTAAGCCTGTGCGCCACAACTACTGAGCCTGTGCTCTAGAGCCCGCGTGTCACAACTACTGAAGCCCGTGTGCCTAGAGGCTATGCTCTGCAACAAGAGAAGCCACCGCGGGGCTTCCCTGGTGGCGCAGTGGTTAAGAATCCACCTGCCAATGCGGGGGACACGGGTTCGAGCCCTGGTCCGGGAAGATCCCACATGCCACAGAGCGGCTAAGCCCGTGCGCCACAACTACTGAGGATGTGCTCTAGAGCCTGTGAGCCACAACGACTGAAGCCTGTGTGCCTAGAGCCCGTGCTCAGCAACGGGAGAGGCCACCTCAGTGAGAAGCCCACGCACCACAACAAAGAGTAGTTCCCGCTTGCCACAAGTAGAGGAAGCCCACACGCAGCAACGAAGACCCAACGCAGCCAAAAAAATAAACAAATAAATTAATTAATAAAAAAAAAAAAGAGAAGCCACCGCAATGAGAAGCCTGTGCACTGCAATGAAGAGTAGCCCCCACTCACTGCAACTAGAGAAAGCCTGTGCGCAGCAACGAAGACCCAACGCAGCCAAAAATAAATACATAAATAAATTTATTTTAAAAAATGACTCATTCAAACATAAAAGAAAAATATTTCAAATACTTTATTCAATTCACTCATTAGTGAGAGAACATATAAGCTATTAAGACTGGTTCGAAGAAAAATTTGAGGAATAGAATTTAAATAGTCCAAGGAATGCTGAGATAAATTTATCGATAGATGCAAATTCCTACAAGGCTGAAGACATAATATTTGAGGTTATGTTTTTCACCAGATGGAAAACAATTAAATCTCTACTAAGAGATTTGTATTTGTATTGTTAAGGACAGGAATCATTTTCACTGTTCTCTGATAGGAAGAGCAGTTGCTTTGTTATGTTACCTACAAGTTAACCACTACCCTATAAAGTCATAAAATAGTCAATAGAAAGTCAAATTAAGATGCACACCCCTACATAATCAGATAATTTCCAGAGGGTCTGCTAAATTACATCCTGCATTCCATTGAAAAGACCCCAGTAGTCCAAGTTTTGGATATTTTTTCTTAATACTCTTTACAATAGACAAGAAAACTTTCCTTTTTCCTTTGTATCTGTCCCTTTCCCTCATAGAATGATTTTTCCTTTCCTCATGTCCAGTCGTATCTCTTTCTTTAAATCTTGGCCCCAGCTTGTTTCCTTTAAACACAGATTTTTTTTCCCACCTTTATGTGACATGGCTGATCCTCAGCTGTTCATTCCCTAAACATTTGGAGAGTAATTTGGAGTGTTAAGTTTTCATTATGGGGGATAGTAAGATGGTATTATTTTTATTAAAAATGGCCATTATTGGTTTGACATATGTATATTATATTCCCAGTTTTACTTTAAGCTCTGGTATAAACTACAGTTGATCTTTGTTAAACAGAAGTTGTATTTGCTAATTCAGGGATGGTAAATATTGATACATAGCACTTGTGCTACCACTTTACCTGCCCATAACTATGGCAGCTTATTGACACTTGATGTCAAACTCATTCTTTTTTTTTTAATTGAAATATATTTGACATACAATATTATGTTAGTTTCAGTTGCAACTCGTTTATTTTATAACTGGAGATTTGTACCTCTTAATCCCCTTCACCTGTCTCACCCACCCACTCACCTACCCCCTTTAACCACCTGATTGTTCTCTGTATCTATGAGTCTGTTTTCATTTTGTTTTGTTTTGTTTTGTTTTAAATTCCACATATAAGTCAGATCATACAGTATTTGTCTTTCTCTGACTTATTTCACTTAGCATAATACCCTCCAGATCCATCTATGTTACTGCAAATGACAAAATTTCATTCTTTTTTTATGGCTGAGTAGTATTCCATTGTGTATCAATGCTATATCTTTATCCATTCATCTATCAGTGGACACTTTGGTTGCTTCCATATCTTGGCTATTATAAATAATGCTACAGTGAACGTGAGTGTGCATGTATCTTTTCTAATTAGTGTTTTTGTTTTCTTCAGCTAAATACTCAGAAGTGAAATTGCTTGATCATATGGCAGTACTATTTTTAATTTTTTGAGGCCCTCCATACTGTTTTCTAAACAAACAGTGCTGGAGGGTTCCCTTTTCTCCCTGTCCTCACTGACACTTGTTATTTGTTGCCTTTTTGATGATAGCCATTCTGACAGGAAGGAGGCGGTATCTCATTGTGGTTTTAATTTGCATTTCCCTGATGATAAGTGATATAGAGCATCTTTTCATGTGTCTGTTGGCCACCTGTATGTCTTCTTTGGAAAAATATCAATTCAAGGACTTCTGTGCATTTTTAAATCAGGTTGTTGTTTTTGATGTTGAGTTGTATGGGTTCTTTGTAAATTTTAGATATTAACTCCATATTGGATATATCATTTGCAAATATATTCTCCCATTCAATAGTCTGCATTTTGTTTTGTTGATAGTTTCCTTCACTGTGCAAAAACTTTTTTAAAAGTTTGATGTAGTCCTGTTTATTTTTGCTTTTGTTGCTCTTGCCTGAGGAGACAGATCCAAAAATATTGCTAAGACCAGTGTCAAAGAGCATACTGCCTATGTTTTCTTCTAGGAGTTTTATGGTTTAAGGACTTAGACTTAAGACTGTATCCATTTTGAGTTTATTTTGTATATGGTATGAGACAGTAATCCAGTTTGATTCTTTTGCTTGTAGTTGTCCAGTTTTCCCAACACCATTTATTGAAGAGGCTGTCTTTTTCCCATTGTATATTTTTGCTTCCTTTGTCATAGATTAATTGACCATATAAGCATGAGTTCATTTCTGGGCTCTCTGTTCTGCTCCATTGATCTATGTGTCTGTTTTTTTGCCAGTACCATACTATTTTGATAATTGTAACTTTATAGTGTAGTTTGAAATCAGGAAGCATGATATCTCCAGCTTTGTACTTCTTTATCAAGATTGCTTTGGCTATTGGAATTGTTTTGTGTTTCCATACAAATTTTAGAATTGTTTGTTCTAGTTCTGTGAAAAATGTCATTGGTATTTTGATAGGGATTGCATTGAATCTGTAGGTTGCCTTGGTATGGTCATTTAAACAATATTAATTCTTCCAGTTCATGAGCATGGTATATGTTTCCATTTGTTTGCATTGTCTTCAGTTTTTTTCATCTGTGTCTTACAGTTTTCAGAGTATAAGCTTTTTGCCACTTGGGTTAGATTTATTCCTAGGTATTTTATTCTTTTTGATGTAACTGTAGATGGGATTGTTTTGTTAATTTCTCTTTCTGAAAGTTCATTGTTAGTGTATAGAAATGCAACAGAATTCTGTATATTAATTTGGTATCTTGCTGTTTTACTGAATTCATTTATTAGATCTAACAGTTTTTTTGGTAGAAAATCTTTAGGATTTTCTATACAGTATCATGTCATCTGCAGGAAGTGACAGTTTTACTTCTTTACTTCTAATTTGGATTTAAAAAAATTTTTTTTTGTTTGATTGCTATGGCTAGCCCTTACAATACCATGTTGAATAAAAGTGGTGAGAGTGGGCATCCTTGTTCCTGCTCTTAGAGAAAATGCTTTCAGCTTTTCACTTTAGAGTATGATGTGGCTGTGGGTTTGTCATACATGGCTTTTTTTTTTTTTTTTTTTTTTGGGTGTGTTGGGTCTTCGTTTCTGTGCGAGGGCTTTCTCTAGTTGCAGCAAGCAGGGGCCACTCTTCATCGCGGTGCGCGGGCCTCTCACTGTCACGGCCTCTCTTGTTGCGGAGCACAGGCTCCAGACGCGCAGGCTCAGTAGTTGTGGCTCACGGGCCTAGTTGCTCCATGGCATGTGGGATCTTCCCAGACCAGGGCTGGAACCCGTGTCCCCTGCATTGGCAGGCAGATTCTCAACCACTGCACCACCAGGGAAGCCCCATACATGGCTTTTATTATGTGAAGGTATGTTCCCGCTATACCCAGTCTCTTTGGACATTGAATTTTGTCAAAAGCTTTTTCTGCATCTATTGAGATGATTGTCTGATTTTTATTCTTCAGTTTGTTAATTTGGTATATCACATTGATTGATTTGTGGCTATTGAACCATCTTTGCATTTCTGGGATAAATCTCACTTGATCATGGTATATGATCCTTATAATGTATTGTTGAATTCGGTTTACTGATGTTTTGAGGATTTTTGCATCTATGTTCATCAGTGATATTGGCTTGTAATTTTCTTTTTTGTGTGGTGTCTTTGTCTAGTTTTGGTATTGGGGTGATACTGACCTCATAGAATGAATTTGGAAGCATGCCTTCCTCTTCAATTTTTCGGAAAAGTTTTAGAAGGACAGGAGTTAACTCTTCTATAAATGTTTTGTAGACTACACCTGTGAAGCTGTCTGGTCCTGGATTTTTGTTTGTTGGGAGTTTTTTTAATTACTGATTCAATTTCCTTACTAGTAATTGTCTGTTCATATTTGCTATTTCTTTCTTCTCAGTTCAATCTTGGGAGAGTATATGTTTCTAGGAATTTGTCCATTTCTTCTGGGTTGTCCATTTTACTGGTATATAATTGTTCGTAGTACAGTTGACCCTGGAGCAACACATGTTTGAACTGCATGTGTTCACTTACGTACAGATTTTTTCAATAAATACATACTATGGTACTACACAATTCATAGTTGGTTGAATCCATGGATGTGGAACTGTGGATACAGTGGACTAACTATAAAGTTATATGCGGATTTTTAACTGTGTGACGGGTTGGCACCCGTACCCCTGTGTTATTCAACTATAATCTCATGATTATTTGTATTTCTGTATTGTCGGTTGTAATTTCTCCTCTTTTTTTTTTTTTAATAAAATAGCTTGCCTATTTTAAAAAGTATTTATTTATTTATTTATTTGGCTGCGTTGGGTCTTAGTTTCATCATGCGGGACCTTTGTTGCAACCTATGGGATCTTTTCATTGCGGTGTGTGGGCTCTTTGTTGTGATGCGCGGGCTTCTCTCTAGTTGTGGCACATGGGCTCCAGAGCACCCGGGCTCAGTAGTTGTGGCATGCGGGCTCTCTAGTTGTGATATGTGGGCTCTAGAGCCTGTGGGTTCAGTAGTTGTGGCATGCAGGCTTAGTTGCCCCATGGCATGTGGGATCTTAGTTCCCCAACCAGGGATCGAACCTGTGTCCCCTGCATTGGTAGGTGGATTCTTAACCACTGGACCACCAGGGAAGTCCCTCTCCTCTTTCATTTCTGATTTTATTTACTTGGGCCCTCTCAAGGGCCCATGATGAGTCTGGCTAAAGATTTGTCGATTGTGCTTATCTTTTCAGAGAATGAGCTCTTAGTTTCATTCAGTTTTTTTCCTATTGTTGGTCTCTATTGCATTTATTTCTGCTCTGATCTTTATTATTTCTTTCCTTTTACTAACTTTGGGTTTTGTTTGTTTGTCTTTTTCTAGTTTTTGTAGGTATAAGTTTAGATTGTTTGAGATTTTTCTTGTTTCTTGAAGTAGCTTTGTGTCACTGTAAACTTCCCTCTTAGAACTGCTTTTGTGGCATCTTATAGATTTTGGATCATTGTTTCCATTTTCATTTATCACCAGGTGTTTTTTGATTACCTATTTGATTTGTTCAGTGACTCATTGATTGTTTAGTAGCATGTTGTTTAGATTCCACTTGGTTTTTTTGGTTTTGTTTTTGTTTTTTTGCAGTTTTTTTCTTGTAGTTGATTTATAGTCTCATACCATGTGGTTGGAAAACACGCTTGATATTATTTTGATCTTCTTAAATTTATTGAGACCTGTTTTGTGACTTCGCATGTGATATATCCTGGAGAATGTTTCATGTGCACTTGAAGATAATGTGTATTCTGCTGTTTTGGATGAAATGTTCTCTATATATCTATTAATACCTACATTAATGGCATTAATAGATATATTAATATCTATATTGATATTGGTCTGATATGTCATTTAAGGCCAGTGCTTCCTTATTGATTTTCTGCCTGGATGATCTGTCCATTGATGTAAGTGGGGTGTTAAAGTCCCATAATGTTATTGTCAATTTCTCCCTTTACATTTGTTAGTATTTGCTTTATGTTTTTAGGTGTTCCTATGTTGGATGCGCATATATTTACAATTGTTATATCTTCTTGTTTTCCTTTACCATTATGTAATGTCCATCTTTGTCTCTTTACCTCAAAACAATCTTTGTTTTAAAGTCTATTCTGTCTGATATAAGTATTGCTACCCCAGCTTTATTTTCGTTTCCATTTGCATGGAATACCTTTTGCCATTCCCTTTCAGTCTGTGTGTGTCTTCAGATCCGAAGTGAGTCTCTTGTAGGCAGCATATATATGGTTCTTTTTTTAAAAAAATCCATTTACCCACTCTGTATCTTTTGGTTTCTTAAAAATATTTATTTATTTGGCTGCATCAGGTCTTAGTTGTGGCACACAGGATCTTCGTTGCAGCACGTGGGCTCTTCGTTGCAGCGCGCGGGCTTCTCTCTAGTTGTGGCACACGGGCTCAGTAGTTGCGGCATGTGGGCTCTCTAGTTGTGGCGCACAGACTCCGGAGCACATGGGCTCAGTAGTTGTGGTGCTTACCCACTCCGTATCTTTTGATTGGAGCATTTAGTCCATTTATATTTAAAGTAATTATTAATAAGTATGTACTTATTGCCATTTTGTTAATTGTTTTGGAGTTGTTTTTGTAGTTCTTTTTTGTTCCTTTCTTCTTTTGCTCTCTGCCCTTGTGATTTGATGATTATCTTTAGTGTTATGTTTGGATTCCTTTTCTTTTTTGTGTGTATACCTATTATAGATTTTTGGTTTGTGGTTACCATGAGTTTTATATATGTAACTCTTCCCCCCATATATATATATATATATATACACACACACACGTATATATATGAGACTGTTTTATGTTAATGATGTCTTAAGTTCAAACACATTCTAACAATTCACTGCTTTTACCCCTTCCTCATGTTTAATGTTTTTGACATCATACTTTACATATTTATTGTGGATAAAGATGATTTTACTACTTTTGTCTTTTAACCTTCCTAGTAGTTTTATAAGTGGTTGATCTACCTTTTCTGTATGTTTGCCTTTACCAGTGAGTTTTTTTGTTTCATAATTTTCAAGTTTCTAATTGTGGCCTTTCCTTTTCTGCTTAGAGAAGTCCCTTTAACGTTTCTTGTATAGCCAGTTTAGTGGTGCTGAACTCTTTTAGCTTTGCTTCTCTGTAAAACTCTTTATCTTTCCTTCAAGTCTGAATGATAACCTTGCTGGGTAGAATATTCTTGGTTGTAGTGTTTTTTTCCTTGCTGAGTAGAGTATTCTTGGTTGTAGGTTTTTTCCTTTCATCACTTTGAATATAACGTGCCACTCCCTTCTGGCCTGCAACGTTTCTGCTGAAAAGTCAGCAATAGCCTTATGGGATTTTCCTTGTATGTAACTATTTACTTCTGTCTTGCTGCTTTTAAGATTCTTTCTTTATCTTTAATTTTTGCCATTTTAATTATAATGTATCTTGGTGTGGACCTCTTGGGTTCATCTTTTTGGGCCTCTCTTTACTTCCTGGACCTGGATGTCTGTTTCCTTTCCCAGGTTAGGGATGTTTTCAGCTATTATTTCTTCAAAAAAGTTCTCTGCCTCTTTCTGTCTCTCTTCTCCTTCTGGGACCCCTATAATGCAACTGTTAGTACACTTGATCAGAGGTCTCTTAAACTATCATCAATTTTTACAATTCTTTCTTCTTTTCTCTGTTCAGCTTGGGTGATTTCCACTACTCTGTCTTCCAGATCACTGATCCATTTCTCCTTATTATCTAATCTACTCTTGATTCCTTCTGGTGTAATTTTTATTTCAATTATTGTATTCCTCAGCTTGTTTGGTTGTTCTTTATATTTTCTAACTCTGTTGAAATTCTCATTGTGTTCATCCATTCTTCTCCCAAGTTTGGTGAGCATCTTTATGATCATTACCTTTAACTCTTTATCTAGTCGATTGCTTATCTTCATTTTGCTCAGTTTTTCTGGGGTTTTATCTTGTTTCTTCATTTGGAACATATTCTTCTGTCTCTTCATTTTGCCCAATTCTCTGTTCATTTCTAAATGTTAGGTAGGGTGGTTATATTTCCTGATCTTTAAAAAGTGGCTTTATGTAAGAGACGTACTATGGGACCCAGCAGCATGCTCTCCTTGGTCACCAGAGTTACATGCTCTAGCAGTGCCCCCTTAATGGGTTGTGTGCACCCTCCTCTTATGGTGGAGCTGACTGCTGTAAGCGTGCTAGTAAGCGGGGCTGGCCCCTCCCCAGTTGGCTATGAGGTCATCCCTTGTGCTGTGGCTTCAAGGCCTGCTGGAAGGTGAAGTAGGCTTCCAGTGTGGTTGGCTGTGTAGCCTGGGGAGGTGCAGGACTGGTACTGGCCTGCTGGAGGATGGGGCCAGGTCCCTGTGCAGCTGTTTGCACAGCCTGGGGGCTTCAGGGCTGGTGCTAGCCGCTGGTGGGTGGGGCTGGGCCCCTGGCTCTAAATAGGCTGGAGGGAGGATTCCAAAATGGCGCTTGCCAGCATAGTGTTATCATGGTAGAAGGAGCTCCCAAAAATGTGTTGCCACTGTCTCCAGCCCTAGGGTGAGTCCCAGTTGCCTCCTGCCTCTCTGGTAGGTTCTTCAAGATCAGAAAGTAGGTGTGACCCAGGCTCTTTTCAAACTACTGCCTCTGTACTGGGACTCAGAGTGTGCGAGATTTTGCATGTGCCCTTTAAGGGCGAAATCTTTGTTTCATATAGCCCTGTGGCTCTCCTGAACATAAGCCCTCCTGGTTTTCAAAGCTAGATGTTCTGCAGGCTTGCCTTCCCAGTGCAGAGCCCCTGGGCTGGGGAGCCTGATGTGGGGCTCAGATACCTCACTCTTTAGGGAGTACCTCTACAATTGTAGTACTCTACCCAGTTGTGGGTCACTAACCCCCAGGGTGTGAGTCCTGACTATACTGCATCTCTGCCCCTCCTACTCATCTCATTGTGTTTCCTTCTTTATGTCTTTAGTTGTGGAAGATCTTTTCTGCTAGTCTTCAGGTTGTTCTCATAGATAGTTGTTATGTAAGTAGTTGTAATTTTGGTGTGTCTGTGGGAGGAGGTAAGTTCAGATTCTTCCTACTTCAGCCTCTTGGCCACCTCTTATATCAGTCTCATTCTTGCTCATCCTAAGATTCCTTCTTAACGCAAAATTCCAAGCATTAACTATAACTCAGTTGAAGTTGGTACAAGTTGGCCATGTTTCCTAAAATGAATGCTTTTAGGAAAAATGTCATAGAGCAATCTGGTTGTAGAACTTGTGTATAGGGAGGCAATTTTTGTCTCTCTCCCAAAATAAAAATATCTTTTGGGAATTGTTCCAAGGAAATTAGTTGTATGAAGTTGATTATCTTTATAATCTTAAAAAGTATGTTTTCTTTTGCTTTTTTAAAGCTAAAAGTCCAAAGTATCAAAGTAGATACATTCCTTATATAAAAATTTATTTCCATCATGTGGCTCACTCTTTTACCTCCAGGAAAATAAAGGTATGGATTTATTAACCTATTTTCAATTTTTTTTTTTTGCAACTTCACAACTTTTGTTTGTGGTACCTGTGCTTTGTCTTGAAAATACCTTCTCCCTCTGCCCCAACAGTGGGTGGCTAGGGGATAGCATAAAATAGAAGACATCCCTCCCTATTGCACATGGACCCTATATATAGGGTCCCCTGGCTAAGGCTGGGGGGACTCTTGGTACATTCTCAGATCCCTCTTCAGGAGGGGGATGGGTGACTGGGGTAGCATTACACGTGAGAGCAGGACCTCCAGGGCAGCCACTCTGGTCCTGTGCTTCCTGGTCCTTTGTGGCTTTCTGGTACCACCTCTAGCCCCAGTCTTCCCTCAGTGACATCCCCAATGCATCTTTTTAAATGTATTTATACTTGATCCTAAAGTAATGTGGTTTAGATGGAAAAATTATTTGGATTTATCAAACCTAGAGAGTTTTGTCACAGATCAAAGAAGGTTCAAAACCAGAAATTAGTTACCTTCTAAAGTAGAACTTTACAATAAAGTTTAGATGCATCATATGTCCAAAGGAAGCTCTTCGTGTTTTATAAAGGGCAGTTCGGAATAGAAGATAGGAAGGGTCTATTGGTTTGTTTAATGTTTTCAGAGCTCTTGATATGTACCTAGAGTAATTATCAAAAACATCATCTGTAGTGCCAAACTCCCTGAATTCAGCTTGGAGAAATTGCTTAACCTTGCTCTTTCGTTGTTGCCTCATTGTAATGAGCTATTGTAAGGAATTTTTATTTATTAATTTACATAATTGTGAGCATTATACACATACATATATGCATGTATGTCCGCATACATAATACACACTCTCATGTATAGCACTTTAGTCTAAGAAAATGGTAAGCACTGTACATCTTATTTATTTATCGTTACAAATTAAACTTAATACCATTCCTTAAATGTTTACCAGTTTCAGATCTTTTCTCATGGAAGAGTATTAAAATTTATGTAAATGTTTATATATCATAATTACATATTTTTTCTTTTTGTAAATAGGTTTCTTTTTTTTTTAAACATATTATTAATCTTTTTTTTAAATTTTTTTTTTTTAGAGATACCTTTTTTTAAAATTAATTAATTTTTTTATTTTCGGCTGTGTTGGGTCTTCGTTTCTGTGTGAGGACTTTTTCTCTAGTTGTGGCAAGCGGGGGCCACTCTTCATCGTGGTGCGCGGGCCTCTCATTTCCGCGGCCTCTCTTGTTGCGGAGCACAGGCTCCAGACGCACAGGCTCAGTAATTGTGGCTCACGGGCCTAGTTGCTCCGTGGCATGTGGGATCTTCCCAGACCAGGGCTCGAACCTGTGTCCCCTGCATTGGCAGGTAGATTCCTAACCACTGTGCCACCAGGGAAGCCCGTAAATAGGTTTCTTGAAAAAAAGCTGTTTGATCAAGAAAAGAAACTCTCAATTTGTTCAGATCCAGAAAGAATAGATCAATTTGAAATATTCTTCATAAAATGGCTATAAAAGGCAGCAGTGCTAAGAAACACGAATTTATGGATATAGCCACATGCTTTTTTTCCCTTTCAGTTTGATTTAAATTTAATATCTTCCAACAATGGAAAATGATTTACAATAAAGAGATGAACTGGAAGGAATAGGAAAATGGAAACAAGATGTCATTTCTTTTTACTATCCAACAGATTTGCCATCTGTTTTCAAATGATGTTTGAAAAAAAAAAATGTTTGACCATCCACAGTAAATGAAACAAAATGCTTTTTAAAAAATAAAATAAAATAATGTAACACTTTAAACTATTTTTACTACCAAACTCTCCTTCCCCCGTGAACACATTCATCTTACTGAGCAAAGGTTTATTTAAGCTACACTTACATCTATGTTGTTTTTAGCTCATTTCCTTTTTAAAAAAGCAATTGGTGAGTTTATTTCCCAGCTTAGCTGTTATAATAAAATATGAAAGGCATTTCTGTTTTGGCCTCAAGTATAACATTATTGAAAGCTACGAGAGTCACAGCAAAATATAGGACAGCATAAAATTAGAAACTGCTGGTGTTTCCTTAGCAGCAGTTACTGCGCTTGCCGTTTTTCCCCCTCTTGCTACTGGCAGACATCTGAAAGTCACCTCTGTGTACCAGACAACAAACTCTAAGTGTGTTTCTTAAATAATAGCTTTATAGAGATATTATTCACATAGCATAAAATTTACCCTTTTAAAGTCTAAAATTCAGTAGGTTTTAGTGTATTCACAGAGTAACCATCATCATTATAAATTTAGAACATGTTCTTTACTCCAAAAAGAAACCCAGTGCCCATTAATAGTCACTCCTCATTCCCCCATCTGCCCTTCCACTAGCAACCACTAATCTATGTTCTGTCTCTGTGGATTTGCCTATTACAGACTTTTCACATAAATGGAATTACACAATATGTGGTCTTTTGTGACAGCTTCTTTCACTTAACATAATGTTTTCAAGGTTTATCCATGTTGAAGCCTGTGTCAGTACTTCATTTCTTTTTATTGCCCAGTAATATTTTATCACATGGATATGCCAATATGTTTATCCATTCACCAGCTGATGGACATTTGAGTTTCCCACTTGTTGACTATTAGGAATAACGATGCTATTAACATTCATGTATAAGTTTTTATATTGGACATATGTTTTCATTTTTCTTGAGTATATACATAGGAGTGGAATTGCTGAGTCACATGGTAACTCTGTGCTTAACTTTTTGAGGAACTGCCAGACTGTTTTCTAAAGTGGCTGTACTGTTTTACATTCCCAGTGTATGGGAATACAGTGTATGAATATTCCAATTTCTTCACATCCTTTCCAACATTTGTTATTATCTATCTTTTTGATTATAACCATCCTAATAGATATGAAGTGGAATCTTACTGTGATTTTGATTTGCATTTCTCTGATGGCTAATGATGTTGAGCATTTTTTCATACGCTTATCATCCATTTGCATGTCTTTTCTGCAGAAACATCTTTTCAAATGCTCTTTTTAAAAACTGGGGTTTTTGTCTTCTTGTTATTGAATTTAAATTTTCTTTATATACTCTGGATACAAGTTCCATATCAGATATATGACTTGCAAATATTTTCTCCCATTCTGTAGGTTGTCTTTCACTTTCTTGATGGCATTTTTGAAGCATTAAAATTTTTTATTTTGATGAAGCCCAGTTTATTTTTTTCCTTTGGTTGCTTGTACTTTTAATGTCATATCTTAGAAACCATTCCTCAAGGTTCACAAAAATTTACTTCTGTTTTTTTCTAAGAGTTTTACAGCTTTATCTTACATGTAGGTCTGTGATCTTTTTTTTTTTTTTTTTGGCTGCGTTAGTCTTCGTTGCTGTGCACGGGCTTTCTCTAGTTGTGGCAAGTGAGGGCTACTCATCGTTGTGGTGCTTGTGGTCCTCATTGTGGTGGCTTCTCTTGTTGCGGAGAACAGGCTCTAAGTGCGCAGGCTTCAGTAGTTGTGGCGCATGGGCTTAGTTGCTCCGAGGCATGTGGGATCTTCCCGGACCAGGGATCGAACCCATGTCCCCTGCATTGGCAGGTGGATTCTTAACCACTGCGCCACCAGGGAAGTCCATGCAGTCCTTTATGAGTTATCTTTTATATGTGGTGTGAAGTAGGAGCTCAAATTAATTTTTTGCATGTGGATATCCATTTTATTGAAAGACTCTCTCTTTCCCATTGAATTTTCTTGACATCTTTGTTGAAAATCAGTTGTCCGTAAATGTAAGGATTTTCTTCTGGGCTCTAATTCTATTCTGTTGATCTGTATGTC
Organism: Balaenoptera physalus; assembly: GCF_965194825.1. Taxonomy (NCBI): domain Eukaryota; kingdom Metazoa; phylum Chordata; class Mammalia; order Artiodactyla; family Balaenopteridae; genus Balaenoptera; species Balaenoptera physalus. The sequence goes on from NC_138901.1 coordinate 40,554,465, forward strand.
TGTTCTTATACAGTAACACACTGTCCTGATTGCTGTAGCTGTGTGGTATGTTTTAAAATCAGGAAGTGTCAGTCCTCCAACTTTGTTCTTTTTCAAGACTGTTTTGGCTATTTTGGGTCCCTTGCATTTCTATATGAATTTTAGGATCAGCTTGACAATTTCTGCAATTGTGTATAGCTTTCATATCTTTATCTATGCATATACAAATATGTCCTCTTCAACACATTTTATACTTTTAAACAAAATTACAGTGATGTGTTTTTCTGCAACTTTCTTCCTTCCCCCAACATTTTATTATGAAAAATTTTAAATATGGAGATTAGTTGAAAGAATCATACAGTGAACACCCATATATCCTCCCCCACCAATCTGTATTCTATAGGTAACATTTTGGTGTATTCACTTTATCATATAACTAACCATTCCTATCTGTAACCAGCTAGTCCATCTATCTGTCAAATCATCTTATTATTTTGTGCATTTCAAAGCAAATTGCATGTGCTATCAGTACACTTCACCTTTAAAGACTTCAGCATATGTATTGTTAACTAGGGTTCAATTTTTCTACAACTTTTTAATATAAAGTGAAATGCACAAATCTTGAGTATACGTTCTGGTGAGTTTGACACATATATTCACCGGGGTAACCCTAACCTTTATCAAGGTATAGAATATTTTCGTAACTCCAAAAAATTCTATATGCTCTCTCCCAGTCAATTCCTGTCCTTAACCCATTACAAAAGCAATCAGTTTTTTTTTCACCATGGATTTAGTTGTTATAGAACTTTATACTCTTGTGCAAGGCTTCTTTCACTCAGCATAATGTTTTTGAGATTCATTCATACTGTTCATTCATTCATACTCTTTGAGGTTCATTCATTCTGTTGTATGAATCAGTAGTTCATTTTTTTTTAATTGCTGAGTATAGCATCCATTGTATGGATTGCCCACAGTTTATTTATACATTCTCCTGTGGATGAGTAAATTTCCACTTATCTATATCACTAAAAAGTTCTGATAACTGGCTTTTGTTTATATTGAAGTTATAATTGTTGTAATAATAATGTAGTAATAATCATCTGGAAGCTTTGTAAATGTAGAAGTACTTTCTGAATTAAATAAGTGCTTTTTTTTCAGTCTTTAAGTAACCTATACTAGAGATTATGAAGACTAGTTGTGTTCATTTACCACAGAGGACTAAAATTTAAATCTAAAATAGCAGAGGAGTCTTAGTAACCTCCCTAACTTTATTGCTTTCTCTTCCTTTACAGCAGGACTTCTCAAACTTTCATGTTTATATGAATAACCCCAATCACCAGGGGATCTTGTTAAAATGCAAATTCTGATTTGGTAAGTTTGGGGTAGAGCCCAAGTTTCTGCATTTCTAATAAGCTCCCAGGTTATGCCAGTGATTCTCATCCATGGAGTAGCAAATGTTTCCAACCAAATTGCACTGCTTATCTTTCTCTGAATCCATCATAAATTCCCATTGCCATGCCTTAAAATAACTATGTTTAAATTATTCAAGGTCTGAAAGGAAAAGAATCCACAAGGCAAGAATAGGATATTATGAAAAAAGAACAGGCAGATTTTTAAAGAAGCATCAGGTATTCTATAAATGAAAAACATTTTCATTAAAGTTAAAAAATAATACTTCAATAGAAGGGATTGAATCTTCTCCATTTATTTATCCATATTGCTCATTTAGGACTTAACATGTTACCTAAATGATTACATAATGTTTTAATAAATCTGTCCTCTTTAATTAGATCCTAAGTCCCTTCAGAGAAGAACAATGGTTTATACCTCCTTTCTTTCTCATTGCCATGTATAATGGGTATTAAATAAGGTTTGATGATGAAGAAGATGAGGATGTTTTAAGCTGCAAAAAACAGAAATTCCACCTCAAAGTGGCATAAACAATTTGAGAATTTATTATCTTACATAAGAATTCTAGAGGTAGAGTTCATGGAATATTTGATTGAGATGCTGGCTCTGTTTTTTTGTGTTTCTCCTGGCTTTTGCCCTCCTCAATTTGTCAGCTTTGTCCTCATGCTTGCTTTCTTCATGGTGGTGAGATGGCTTCTAGCAACAGCTAAAACTGCAGTTTTCCTTGTTTATGTCCCAAAGGACATAAAAACCTCTCCTCTAACCATAGAATAAAATCTTTCCCTGTAGTGTAATTAGTTTTAATACACAGTTGCTAGGGAAATGCCATGTATGGCAATAGGATGGACCATCTTTCCCTCAGTTAGTGTGCTACATGGGGGAAAGGAGTGAATACCTGAACAAATAAGTTTTCTTTTAGGAAGGGAAATAGAGGAATGAATGCTCAGTATGCAACCAATAATGCCTCAATCATGAATAGGCAAATTTCAGATTCAATAAAAATTTTGAAAGTTGTATAATGTCATGCTAGAATACAAATGGAAAATAGGAAAAAAAACCCAACTGCGGTCATTATACATTTGTCTTCCTTTGTATTTGCTAGAATTATTTGGTTGTATGTTAAAAAAAAACCCAATTTAAACTGGCTTTAGTTGTAAAAGAAGTTTTTATTGAAAGATAAAGGGGTCACAGACAGAAAAATAATGCTGAAGGCAGAATAGAGATATAGATCAATCTCCGGAAAACCTGGCATCAAGGGTGTAAAAGTCATGAGAGCTCACTTTCTATCTCTTCTCTGCTCCTTTCTGAGCAATTCTCTTTTCTTTCTATCTCTGCAGATTGACTGCCTTTGCTTCCCTATTCCACCCAAAGGGAAACAAGACTGCTGATAGCTCCAGAATTTTTTACTTATAGCTTTAGCAGCTACTGGAGAGTGACTGGCTCAACTCTTTGGATCCAAAGTCCACATATTCTTAGATGTGCTCTGATCCACCCAGATGCCCACTTCCAGAATTGATTATGGCCAGGGGTGCAAGGTGACATTTTGCAAGATGCTTGCTCCCACAATAACAATATGGATGCTGGGCAAATTATACTAGAGGTGTCCTGTAAACTAATGACAAAAGATTTAGGATATTCAGTATCTTCATATTATGTACCCCATAAAAAAATGACACTTAGTGCTGAAGTAAGACAGGGGTTAGGAGATTGCATTTTTGGCTACTAAGTAACATTAGGTTTTTAAGTGGCAAGCTGATCGCATATATTTCATTCCGTGATAGAATAATAATTGGCAGTAGGAGATTGACCTTACATGGAATGAGAAAAAAGGAGCACCAAAAGTTCTCCATGTTCAGAAATATTTTCCACACATTCTATAAGTTAAAAATTGTTGTGGCTTGATGAGTCTGGGCCTATCAGAGCTGATACTTAATAAGTATTTAGTATGAGGAATTAAATATTTAAAATAAATCCTTATTTTAAATAAAAATGTAACTTTTAAAATTGTAAAAAGGTAAGGTGTTGTTGTGGTTAAAATTTAAGAAATACAGGGACTTCCCTGGTGGTCCAGTGGGTAAGACTCCGCACTCCCAATGCAGGGGACCAGGTTTGATCCCTGGTCAGGGAACTATATCCTGCATGCATGCCACAACTAAGACTCCGCATGCCGCAACAAAGATCCCGCATGCCGCAACAAAGATCCCGCATGCTGCAGCTAAGACCCAGCACAGCCAAAATAAATAAATAAATATTAAAAAATAAAATACAAATAGTGCAAAAATACCTATATTGGGACTTCCCTGGTGGTACAGTGGTTAAGAATCCGCCTGTCAATGCAGGGGACATGGGTTTGAGACCTGGTCTGGGAAGATCCCGCATGTCGTGGAGTAACTAAGCCTGTGCACCACAACTACTAAGCCTGCACTCTAGAGCCCAAGAGCCACAACTACTGAGACAATGTGCTACAACTACTGAAGCCCATGTGCCTAGAGCCCGTGCTCCGCAACAAGAGAAGCCACCGCAGTGAGAAGCCCATGCACCACAACGAAGAGTAGCCCCTGCCCGCCGCAACTAGAGAAAGCCCGCACGCAGCAACGAAGACCCAATGCAGCCATAAATAAATAAATTAAAAAATATATTTTTAAAAAGGACCTATATTAAAAGTAAAATTCTTTCTTCATACTGACTCCAGAAAGTCACCTCAGTTAGGAGCTTTTGATGTGTCCTCCTTTTTATTTCATTATTTTTGTTTTATTTTATTTTATGCTTTTTAACTTTTAAAAATAATTTTTAAATTAATATACCTTTATAATGAAGCTAAACAATACAAGAATGTATAAAGAGATATAATCTCCCTTTCCTTCCAACCTCAATTGGCTGGCTGGCAAAATGATTTTAACAACTTGGGTCACATCCCTCTATCCCATTCTGCATACTTATGTACACTTATTTGGCTTTTCTCTTAAAAAAGAATGGGGGGGAGCTGTGGAGAGAATCACATATTTGAATCTGTAACTTCTATGCATTGTGGTCTGTCCTCTAGACCTTTGTCATCCAGTACTGTAATCACTAGCCACATGTAGCTATTGAACACTTGCAATGTAGCTCGTCTGAATTAAACTGACTGAAGTATAAAATACACACCAGATTTCTAAGACTTAGTACAAAAAAAGAGAATGTAAAATATTTCACACAATTTTTTTTATTAATTACATGTTATAGTGATAATATTTGGGGTATATTGGGTTAAATAAAATAGATTATTAAAATTAATTTCATCTATCTCCTTTTACTGTTTTTAATGTAGCTACTAAGAACTTAAAATTACACATGTGGCTCACATTACCTTTCTACTGGACAGTGTTGCTCTGAAGAGATGAAGATCCTAACACTTTAATAGTTGCATAATAGTCTGTAACAAGGATGTGAAGCAATTCATTCACCATTTCCCATTAATTACATCCAAATTTTTGGTAGCTCGTTTTATCTGTTTGTGTGTTTCACTACTGTATCAATTATTTTTTTCTGTGAAACAAGTCATCTAAATTAGTGACTTAAAGCAACAAATATGTATTATTTCTTACAATTCTGAGAGTTGGCTGGTCAGTTCTAGTCTGGGCCAGCTCAGCTGGGACTAGATGGTTTAGCATGGCCTCACTCATATCTGGGGCCTCAACTAGGATGGTTGGGATAACCAGGGCCTTCTCCACATGATTTCTCATCCTCCAAGAGGCTGGTTATTAGCAAGAAAGAGCAAGCTCCAATTTGCAATTGCTTTTTTTTTTTTTTAACATTTATTTATTTATTTGGCTGCACTGGGTCTTAGTTGTGGCAAATGGGATCTTTGTTGCCATGTGCGGGATCTTCGTTGCGGCATGTGGGATCTAGTTCCCTGACCAGGGATCGAACCCGGGCCCCCTGCATTGGGAGTGCGGAGTCTTGACCACTGGACCGCCAGGGAAGTCCCTGCAATTACTTTTAAGCTTCTGTTTGTGCCACACTTGTATCATCCCATTGGTGGAAGGAAGTCACATGGCCAAGTCCAGGATTCAAGAGGTAGAGAAATAGACTTTAACTCTCAATGGGAGGAGCAGCAAATCACACTGCAAAAAGGGCAAGCATACCAGGAGGTGTGAACAAGTTAAAGGCAGTTACTACAACAATCTGTGATAGCCACAATAAGTAATACCCAGTGTCCTCAGTGTATTTATCTTGCATTTCGGTGCCTTTATTTCTGTAGGATAGATTCCCCAAAACTGAGACTGTTAGCTCAAATATTTTCCAAATTTGTTGAAGTAATTTATATTCCCACCAGCATGTATGAGTTTCCTTTACTCATCCTTTTCAATACCAGATATTATCACTCTTTATGATTTTTGCCAATCAGTGACAAGTGATATCTTATTCTTGTTTTTATTTACATTTTCCTGACTAGTGAGGCTGAATATCTTTTCATATTTTTATTGAACAATTGAATTTCCTCTTTTGCAACTTGCCTATTTGTATCCCTTTTCCATTTTTCTGTTGGTCATTTGTTTCTAATTAGTCTGTAGAAACTTTTTGTATGTTAGGGACTGTAACTCATATGTTATAAATATTTTCCCAGTCTATTGTTTGTTTTGATTTTATTTATGCTTCCATGATAGAAAAAACAATTTGCAAGTAGTGAAACACTTTCCTTTATGATTCTTCTCCCCCTGCCAAGGTAATCTATCTACCTATCTATCTTACTGTCTGTAAGTTTTTTTTATTGAAGTATAGTTGATTTACAATGTTGTGTTAATTTCTGCTGTACAGCAAAGTTATTCAGTTATACATATATATACATTTTAAAATATTCTTTTCCATTATGGTTTACCTCAGGATATTGAATATAGTTCCCCGTGCTTACAGTAGGAACTTGTTGTTTATCCATTCTATATGTAATAGTTTGCATCTGCTAACCCCAAACTCCCATTCCATCCCTCTCCCAGCCCCCTTCTCCTTGGCAACCATGAGTCTGTTCTCTATGTCTGTGAGTCTGTTTCTGCTTCATGGATAGGTTCATTTGTGTCGTGTTTTAGATTCCACATATAAGTGATATCATATGGTATTTGTCTTTCTCTTTCTGACTTACTTCACTTAGTATCATAATATCTAGTTTCATCCATGTTGCTGCAAATGGCATTATTTCATTCTTTTTTCATGTCTTGGCTATTGTGAATAGGCTGCTATAAACATAGGGGTGCATGTATCTTTTTGAATTATAGTTTTGTCCAGATATATGCCGAGGAGTGGGATTGCTGGATCATATGGTAATTCTATTTTTAGTCTTTTGAGGAACCTCCGTACTGTTTTCTCTAATGGCTGCACCAATGATTCTTCTTAATTAAAGTCTCCCCACACACACCTCCATACTTTTATTATTTTATATTTAGATATCTAATTCATTGAAGTTCATTTTTGTACATGATACGAGGTAGAGGCTGAGTTTATCAACATTTTCAATCAGCTATACATAATATAATCCCTGCTACGATGTCTTAATCAGATAGGGTTTTAAGTATTTTTAAAAATTTTTTATTTTATTTTTGGCTGCGTTGGGTCTTCGTTGCTGTGCGCAGGCTTTTCTCTGGTTGCAGCAAGCAGGAGCTACTCTTCATTGCGGTGCGCAGGCTTCTCATTGTGGTGGCTTGTTGTGGAGCACGGGCTCTAGGCACACGGGCTTCAGTAGTTGTGGCACACGGGCTCAGCAGTTGTGGCTCGCGGACTCTAGAGCACAGGCTCAGTAGTTGTGGTGCATGGGCTTTGTTGCTCCATGGCATGTGGGATCTTCTCGGTCCAGGGCTCAAACCTGTGTCCCCTGCATTAGCAGGTGGATTCTTAACCACTGTGCCACCAGGGAAGCCCCAGATATGGTTTTTTTATTTTTATTTTTTTCATGTAACATGAAGAATAGAAGCAAAAGATCAGGACTGGTGTGTGGCTCTACCATGCCATCAAGGATCTAGTCTGCTTCTCACTTTTTGTTCCACAATCCTTAGATTATGATTTTCTTTCTCATGCAATACAGTTTCTATACTCTAAGCATCACATTTATGTTATAGACAGGAAGAATTTTTCAGGGAGAAGGGTAAGAGGCAAGTTCTTTTTTATCAGAAAACAATAGCTTTCCTGGAAGTTCTACCCATTAGACTTATAATTATGTCTCATTGAGTAGGGCATGGCCACCCTTATTTTCAAGAGAGTCTAGAGAGGTGAATAGTTTTGACTGGACACATTGCTGTCCTAAACAAAGTCAGGGTTCTGAATGGAAATTGTGTAGGCAGCTATCAGTGTCTGCCATAAGAAATAGGTTTATTTTCTTCCAAATGTATACTCAATTATTCCAGCACCATGTAATATATAAAACCTTCTTGGTCCTTTGGTGGATTCTAATGTATAGTTTAATCAATTTTGGACTCTCCATACTTTCTGCTGATCTATTTGTCTATTCCTGTGCCGATAGCATACTCCTTTGTTTACTATAGCTTCATTTTAAGTTGAATTACGGTAAGACATGTCTTCTTCCTTTGCTGGTCTTCTTTTCCAAATATTCTTAACTATTCTCATGTATTCTTCCATATGAATGTTAAAGTTACTGTCCAGTAAAATCAATGTATCAATCAGTACATTATTGATGTAAAATCAGTGTATTCTGACTGGAATTGCATTTACATGTTAATTTTTAAAAATAAATGTATTCTGGTTGGATTGTTAATTTGGGAACAATTGACATCTTTATGATTTTAATTCTTCTTATTCAAGAACATGGTATGTCTCCTTTTTTTAAAGTAGTATTTTATGTCATTTTAAAAGGTCTAAGTTTTTATTTTTATGTAGCCAAAATTTATAAAAATTTTTTCTTTATACAGTCTGAATTTGGTAACACATGCTTGAAAAGGCCTTTTCCACTCCAGGATTATAAAAATATTCATCCATGTTCCCCTTAGTATTTTTATACTTTCATATTTTATCTTTAAATTTTGATACATATGGACTTTATTTTGGTATAAAGTAATGATTCAGCTTTTAAAAAAAGTCTAACCAGTTGTCTCATTACATTTATTGAATAAGTCATCTTTCTCCCACTGATCTGGAATGCTAGTTTTATCATATATTGAATTCAATATGTATTTGGGTCCAGATTTGGTTTTGCACTTTGTCCTGTTTCTATACTAATACAGTAAACATTCAGCCTCTTTATAGTAGTAGGTGATTTCACCAAGACGATTAACCTTTAATTCCCTGTGAATTCCGTATTTTTCTTCCATTTTGAGATAAGGAGGATGAGCCTAGCAAAGGTTATTTCTTGTGTGTTTGGATTTGGCAGAGAAGTCACTTGTCCTTTCCCCAGGGATGGCAGCTAGTCTTCATTACCTTAGGGTAGGGATGAGCATCTATATTAGAGGACACAGATGAGGTTCTGAGGTATTTTTATGGTATTAATTCAGAGACCAAGGAATGCCTGTGTCCCCTCCTCCCTTTGATGTCCCAGATTGAGGAAGCTTTAGGGACTACATACAAGGATGAGAATGCAATAACTCCCAATATGGAGCTGTTATGTCTTTTTCTCCCTTTTCCAAAACTAACATGGCACAATCTTCAGAGGAGACCCCAGTAACAGGCAGAAAAGAAGAGAGGCCTGAGCCAGGAAGAAGAAGCAAATAGGCCCAATAAATGCCTTGGACTCTGACCAGTCATATTAACCACTCATCCTAAGAGCTTATGGGGCACTTCGCTGGTGGCGCAGTGGTTAAGAATCCGCCTGCCAATGCAGGGGACAGGGCTTTGATCCCTGGTACAGAAAGATCCCACATGCCGCGGAGCAACTAAGCACAACTACTGAAGTCTGCGCATCTAGAGCCCATGCTCAACAAGACAACAAGAGAAGCCACTGCAATGAGAAGCCTGTGCACCTCAACGAAGAGAAGAGTAGCCCCAGCTTGCTGCAACTAGAGAAAGCCCGTGAACAGCAGCGAAGACCCAACGCAGCCAAAAGTAAATAAATTAAATACATAAATTAAAAAAAAAAGAGCTTATGGGCCCAGGAAAGCCTTTTGGGGTTGGTAGCACGAGGAGATGGAGCAGAAGTGTTCCCTTCCCTGAAATCTGCAAAAGTAAACCATATACCTCCAGTGTAACCAAAATGTTCCAGAGATTAAAAGTGAGGGTGGGGTTGGTAGTAGTTGTGGTTAGAGCCAATGTCCCCTTAGTCTTTTTGTGTTCTCAGCCTATGCATTTTCACACCTTTTACAAACCCCAGTTCCACAGAATTTCTCACTAGAAAGTTCAAGAATTACCTTTAGGGTATTTGACCTCCTAGTTGCTGGTATCTTCCACAACCTTTCTGAAAATATCATTATTTCAAGATCTTTTTTGAGGTGGTTTTGCTAGGACATAATTCTAGGTTGACAGTTAGTTTCCTCTCAGACTTTAAAGATACTATTCTACTGCCTTCTGGCTTCCATTGTTGCCACTGAGAAATATCCTGTTATTTTCGTTTGTTCCTTTGTAGGTAAGCTGTATTTCTCTCTAGTTGTTTTAGGATCTTTTTCTTATCTTTGGTTTTTTGTAGTTTCACAATGATGTGTCTTGATGTGGATTTCTTTTTATTTAGATTGGGATTCATTTAGTTTCTTCAAACTCAGAATTTGAATTTCGTTAATTATGGAAGATTCTCAGTCATAATTTTTCAAATATGACCTCTCCTCTGTTCTTGCCATTTTCTCCTTCTGGCTCCAGGTGTATATTGGACCTTTCCACTTTATCATCTATGACCCATAATTTTTCTTTCATCCTTTCCATTTCTTTGTCTCTATGGTACATTCTAGGTAATTTCTTTGGGACTATCTTCTAGGTCACTATTCAGCTGTTTAATCTTTCCATTGATTTTGCACTTTTAAATATTATATTTTTTGTTTCAAAAATTCTGTTTGAGTCTCTAATTACTACCCACTCTCGTGCCTTTTTTTTTTTGGACATGCAGGATCTCAGGTTGACCAGGGATTGAACCCAGGCCACAACAGTGAAAGCTCCAAATCCTAACCACTAGAACACCAGGGAACTTCCATTGTTATGCTGTTTTAACCAAGTCGAAATGCTTGCAGTTTCCCATATGTTGACAGTAGTTAAAGCTGGATGATGGGTATGTGGGGGATTCATTATACTTTTTTACCTACTTTTGATATGTTAAATAATTTCCATAGTAAGTTTAAAAATTGGAGGAGAGGGGGATGTCATCAAACTTTAAAAGGTTGGAAACAATTGAATAATAGGCCACATGAAACCATGGGAATTTATACTGGGGCATGGTGAAGACGGAATTGTGGGACATAGAACTTTTTTTTTAATGCAATGGTGGATTCTGAATGGGTAGAGGACAGCAGGAAGGAAGGCTGTGGTATGTGGGAGATAGGAAAGGGGAAGCTGGAAGTAGGAAATGGGTTCTAACCCTTGGTGGAAGGACCCCAAAACAGTCTATTCAATTTTCTACAGGGCCTAGAATCAGAGAATCACTAAGAATCATATCATATACTACCTACATTTGTACATCATGGTTTTGCTGGTGTTTTTGGTTTCAGGGATTTTGGAAAGGTGAAAATGCTGGCTCTGCCAGGTTAGCATTATTGCTCCATTCTGGCTAGTCTAGTATAGCCAATCTGACCTCTTGACTTAACTGGTATCCCCAACCAATCCATGCCCTGCCTTAAAAAGAAAAAGGAGGTAAGAGGCAATGAGGAAAATAATAGTTCAGATTTCTTTTCTTAGGTGACACAATTCTCTCTTCCCACTTTCTCTCCTGTCATGAAAATTTGAAGAAAAATTTTAATTTAAAAAAGTCAGTAGGGGGACTTCCCTGGTGGTCCAGTGGTTAAGACTCTGCGCTTCCACTGCAGGGGCATGGGTTCAATCCCTGGTTGGGGCTAAGATCCCACATGCCATGCAGCGCAGCCCCCCTAAAAGAGAAGTCAGTAGAGCCTCACGTTCAAAGATTTTCCACACGCAAAGCAACCCCTAAAATATGTCCTTGGAATCACCAAGGTTTCTCTTGAAAACATTTTAATAACATTTCTCTCTTTTAAAAGATGTGGTTACATATGTCATGTTATTAGATATTTACAGTAACTCTCTTGGTTGAGGCATTTATTTCTAAGTCATTTCATAAAAGGAGAAAAAAACAGTACTTTTTGCTTTACTTTAGTAACTTTGGGTTCCTCAGTTTGACATCTCATTCCTAGCGCATAGTGGGAGCCCTCAATAGATACTTGTTGGATAAATGCCATTTAAAATATTATCAGGTTTATGAGATTTTTTATTTTATGTACAGTTCCAAAAAATGAAATTCTCTTTTGGCTTCCTCCAATACAGTCTTTTTGAGTAGAAAGAAATCTCTTTGCAATGATTTAGACAAGTAAATTTTTATTTGGAAAAACTGAGGCTCCTTGAGCTGTTATCCACCCCTGAAAATGTGTAGTCAGGCTATCACATATAATTAATAACTTAATTGGCTACATCTTTTCATTCAGGCATGATAATAAAATAACATTATAGTGAAAAACTTATCTTAGAAGTTTTAAGGAAAAAACTCTTTAAGTCATTAAAATTTGAACCGAGACAAATAATAACTTCATTACTTTAGAATAATATTTGGCATATGAAAAGTTTGATAGTGAACTGTGGTAGGATTAATCACACTCTTTAGCATTTACTGAATGATACTTGAAGCCATTATAAATGGGAAAATCATTTATAATTGTATTACTGCTGAGATTAATACTATCTTTTTCAAATATCTAAAACATTACAACAAAGACACACATGAGGGCGCTCTAATCAGTCAGAAACTGGAAGTGCATAAATATTTGTTACCAGGAATCAGAATTTTAAGAAGTTAAAGCCACTACTATACTTTTTAGAGATGGAAAAATTAAGGTGCAAAGAGATTGTGAGTCTACATGCCCTATTCTTTAGAGTAAATACATTGAGTATTAAAAATTTTAAGAAGATTGTACAGCAGTCCCTTGTTGGTGAATTTATGCTAGAGGATTTTGACTCTCATTCTGGCAAGTCTTTATTTAAAATCCTTATGCATGGCATGGGTAAAGATTTATCTATAAGGTGTAAGAAGAAACAATTAGTTAGAATATTTATTTTTATGAATTTTTGCTCCACAAAATGTTACTTGTGCTTTATTTATACTTAAAACTCAACTGATTTCTTTGGTTACGATCCTTAGTCTTTTCCTCATCTCTGATATGTTCCTAGTTTGTTCTTTGGCTTTCAGATAAATATAAAGTTACCAGGCTGCCTACAGATTTTCCAGAGAGAAGGCCTATAAACATCCACAAATATTTTATTATAAAGAAGCTATAATGAGAATATAGAATGTAGGTATTTTTCACCCCTAAAACAGTATGTGTATGGCAAGATTTGTTTTATAGGCAAATTTTCTTCAACTTAAATACTACCATTGTCACAGGAGGATTTTGTTTCATTAGGCGCCCCACACAGCTTGGCCAGTTCCACATTTCTACTTTTTCAAAGGAGTTTCTTTTCCTTAAATAATAAACTACTTTTTAAAAAAACAGAACAAAGTAAAAAAAAAAAGAAAGAAACAAAACAAGACTCAGGGCTCTGAATGAAAAAGATTTCTTCTTTACGGTGCTAGGTGATGGGAAAGAAAGTATATCATGAATTTTATTTTCCGATTTATCTTTGTTAATAGCATATATATATTTCAGTTCGAGACATGGCTATACATTTGATCACCTGAATTTATTTGTATTTTACAATCAGAAACTAAGCCTTTTCCTGTCCTTGAAAGCACTTGACAATCCTATAATACAAAGCATAAGGTTTTTAAATCAAGGATGCAAATAACAGATTATATTACAAATACTGAATGTTGTGTTTTTATTCTTGTTTTGTCTATATTTAGTTAAATATATCAGACAAGTAAAAATATAATAGTATGCATATGACTCTGTATGATCTGGCCCTGCCCACCTCTTCACTTCCTTTCTTATTACTCCCCATTGAGTCATTCCACATTAGTCACACTGGTCTTTCTACACAGCAAACATACCAAGCATCTACCTGGAACAGCACCATTGTACTTTCTGTTCCCTCTGCCTGGAATATTCTTATTAATTTCTCTTCTTTGATCATCGAAATGAAAACTCTAAGCTAGCAGAGGTCTTGTCTGCCTGGTTTAGTAAAGGTCTCAATAGAAAATAGGTAATATGCTCAGAATAATTTTAGGAAGATTTATTTACAAAGTGGTTATTTATTTACTAAGGGGTTATTTACAAAGATGCAATATAGGGAAACCACAAAGACTCCTACAGTATTCTGGGGCTGGTAGCAGCTGTGATGTTACCATCTTTAGGCCCAAAATGGCTAGAGAAATAGTTACAGTAGTTAGTAGAACCTAAAAGAGACAGCATGTAAAGTTGCCTCTCTTGGAAGATCAGTGACTTTCATTGGAGAGACACAGCAGGCACAAGGTGCCCTCTCAATTAGGGAGCTGAAAGAATAAATATCATGATCCCACTTTCCTTCCCACTCTGATCTCCTGCCTGGGCTCCCTGTTGGCCAAACTCAACCAAGGCCTGAGAACCCTTTTGATGTGGTCTGTTAGATCAGCCCCTATGGGCAGAGCACATAATGGAGAAGGGTGGAGAGTGAATCTGGAAGGGTAGATGGAAGACGTATGTCAACTGCTGTATTTGTAGCGCCTAGAACATTGCGAGACATTATTTTTTTTAATGTAACAGCTTTTTTGAAGTGTAAGTCACATATCATACAATTGACCTATTTAAAGTATATGATTCAATGGGTTTTAGTATGCTCACATACTAAAGAGTTGTGCAACCATTATCATAATTAATTTTAGAACATTTCATCACCCCTAGAAAGAAACCCCATGCCCATTACTAGTCACTCCCATTTCGTCCACTTCCCGGCCCTGGGCAACCACTAATCTACTTTCTGTCTCTATAGGCTGAACATTTCATATAAATGGTATCCTAAAATAAATGGTCTTTTATGACTGGCTTCTTTGGCTTAGCATGTTTTCAAGGTTCATCCATATTGTAGCATGTATGCATACTTCATTCCTTTTTATTGCTTAAAAATATTGCATTGGGGCTTCCCTGGTGGCGCAGTGGTTGAGAATCTGCCTGCTAATGCAGGGGACACGGGTTCGGGCCCTGGTCTGGGAAGATCCCACATGCCGCGGAGCAACTAGGCCCGTGAGCCACAACTGCTGAGCCTGCGCGTCTGGAGCCTGTGCTCCGCAACAAGAGAGGCCGCAATAGTGAGAGGCCCACGCACCGCGATGAAGAGTGGTCCCTGCTTGCCACAACTAGAGAAAGCCCTCGCACAGAAACGAAGACCCAACACAGCCAAAAATAAATATAAAAAAAATATATATTGCATTGTATGAATATATCACATTTTATTTATTCGATCATCAGTTGATGGGTATTTGAATTGTTTCTGCTTTTTGGCTATTATGAATAATGCTGCTATGAACATTCGTTTACAATTTTTTGTATGGCTGTGTTTCCTTTTTTTAATTTATTTTATTTATTTATTTTTGGCTGTGTTGGGTCTTCATTGCTGCACGCGAGCTTTCTCTAGTTGCCGTGAGCAGGGGCTACTCTTCATTGTGGTGCACGGGCTTCTCATTGCTGTGGCTTCTCTTGTTGCGGAGCACAGGCTCTAGGCGTGCGGGCTTCAGTAGTTGTGGCGCAAGGGCTCTAGAGCACAGGCTCAGTAGTTGTGGCACACGGGCTTAGTTGCTCCACAGAACATGGGAATCTTCCCAAACCAGGGCTCGAACCCATGTCCCCTGCACTGGCAGGTGGATTCTTAACCACTGCACCACCAGGGAAGCCCTATATGTTTAACATTTTAAGGAACTGCTAGGCTGTTGTCCAAAACGGTTGCACCATTTTACATTCCCACCAGCAATGTATTAGGATTCCAGTTTCCCCACACTTCTCCAATACTTATCTTTTTTACTATAGCCATCCAGTGAATGTGAAGTGGTATATTACAGTGGTTTTGATTTATATTTCCCTGATGATAATGATATTGAGCATCTTTTCATATGCTTTAGGCCATTTGTATATTTTCTTTGAAGAAATGTCTATTCAGATCTTTTGCCTACTCTTATATAGGGTTATTTCTGTTTTTAAAATTGAGATGACCTAGTCACTTCCCAAAGGTCTCACTTCTAAATACCATCACTTTGGGTGCTGGGATATAGCATGTGAATTTTGAGGGATACAAATATTCAGTCTATAGCAGTTTTCTTCTATGCATTTTACAGTTTTAACTCTCACATTTAGGTCTATGATCCATTTTGAGTTAATTTTATACATAGAAATTTTAATAAATATTGTTGAATAAATTAATAAATAACATTGTTAGATTTAAACTGTTCACTATATCCAATATTGGTGAGGATACCTAAGAAATAAAAACTCTCGCACAATATTTTTGGGAATATAAACTGTGGCAACCTTTCTGGAGAACTATTTGACAATAGCTGTATAAGTTTGAAGTGCATATACCCTCTAATCCACTAATTTCATTTCTAAGAATTTATCTTACAAATATATGGTAGAAGTTCTCTTAATCAGTCTCCACTTAAACAACTCCCCAGAATAACCAACACTATAATTCCCTCTCTAAAGTACACTAACAGATACTGAACTTTACACTGAACTTTACACTGAAAAAAAGCTGAAGTGGGGAATTGTAAAACTTGTGTTTTGGCAATGGTTTATGCTAGAAACATGATATAAAACTACATGTAATTAGTGAACTCATTCTCAAAATAAAAGACCCTGACTATTTGTCAAAATATTGGAGAAGAGCACATTAATGTGTCTTAAGTTAATCTAAAGCGTTTAAAACATGTTATATCAATTTTTATGATTCCTTGCTTGAACTGATTAACCAAGCAACTACTGGTCCCAGTAGAGTTAGATGAGATGGCTTCTACTCTACTCATTTAAGAATATTCATTGCAGCATTACATAAAGTAGCAAAAGTTTGGAAATAACCAAATGTCCCACAGTAGGGGTTTGGCTAAACAAATTATGAAACACTTATGTAATGAAATGCTAAGTGACTACAAAACATGATGTAGATCTATTTATACTGACATCCACAGATGTTTAACAGATATTAAGTGGAAAACAAATCACAAAGCAGAATGTATAATATAATCTCATTTTTATTAAAATAACTCAAAAAACTCTTCATATAATAGATAAAGCCACACATGTATGATAAGGAAAGAATGTTCAATTATGAGTATTTTCCATTGCTGCTCCTGCCCTCCTAATCTTTCTGAGGAGGAAAGGTCCTTGATTTACTTGACTAATTAATAATGGGATCAGTCTGACTGAAAACTAGAAAAGCCTACAAACTGCTTCACTTGAGAAAAGGGAAACATAAGAGACAGGGAAGAGGAAGGAGTTTTGAGAAAAGGTGGCTATGAGTTTGGAGGATGAGACACAGAGAGAGCAGTTTTGTGAGGTGGAGGAACAATAACTAAAGTGAACACTTGGGAAGTTTTACAATGACATGCAATGTAATTTTCATGTTATTCATTTTCTCAAAGATGCAATAAAGCTCTCTGTTGCTCTCCAAGGCTTTTGGAGTTGGTATTGTGTTTTTTTTGTTTTGTTTTTTTTTTTAATTAATTAATTTATTTATTTTTGGCTGTGTTGGGTCTAAGTTTCTGTGCGAGGGCTTTCTCCAGTTGTGGCGAGCAGGGGCCACTCTTCATCGCGGTGCGTGGGCCTCTCACTGTCATGGCCTCTCTTGTTGCTGAGCACAGGCTCCAGACGCACAGGCTCAGTAGTTGTGGCTCATGGGCCTAGCCGCTCCGCGGCATGTAGGATCTTCCCGGACCGGGGCACGAACCCGTGTCTCCTGCATTGGCAGGCGGATTCCTAACCACTGCGCCACCAGGGAAGCCCGCTATTGTGTTTTTTAAACACAGACGCTGATCTCATATTTGGATAGAAAAAAATTATGTACCATATTCCTGGTAGTGATAATCTCTGGGGAGATAATTTTATGGGGGATCTTTCATTTTCTTTATTGTGTATTTCTTTAAGGTTTCAATGTTCTGTAGTGAGCATGCATTCCCTTAGTTAATAGGAAGCAAAATGTAAAACTGTGGTGTTTGTTCCCTTATTTCAGGGCAAAGGGTTAAAGTAGTGAAATAAAAATGACTTAATTCTAGCCAGTGCTTTTATTTTATTTTATTTTATTTAAAGATTTTCAATTTTTAAAAAATTAATTAATTTATTTATTTTTGGCTGCGTTGGGTCTTCGTTGCGGCATGTGGGCTTTCTCTAGCTGCGGTGTGCCAGCTTCTCATTGTGGCTTCTCTTGTTGCAGAGCACGGGCTCTAGGCCCGCGGACTTAAGTAGTTGTGGCACGCGGGCTCAGTAGTTGTGGTGCATAGGCTTAGTTGCTCCACAGCATGTGGGATCTTCCCGGACCAGGGCTCAAACCCGTGTCCCCTGCATTGGCAGGTGGATTCTTAACCACTGCACCACCAAGGAAGTCCCATATTCAGTGTTTTTAGATCAAAACTTTCTCATTGATAATATTAAAACAACCAGCTGGGGGCTTCCCTGGTGGCACAGTGGTTAAGAATCTGCCTGCCAATGCAGGGGACACAGGTTCGAGCCCTGGTCCTGGAAGATCCCACGTGCCACGGAGCAACTAAGCCCATGTGCCAAAACTACTGAGCCTGCACTCTAGAGCCCGTGAGCCACAACTAATGAACCCGAGAAGCACAACTACTAAAGCCCGTGCACCTAGAGGCCCGCGTACCGCAATGAAGAATAGCCCCTGCTCGCCGCAACTAGAGAAAACCCGCGCACAGCAACGAAGACCCAATGCAGCCAAAAATAAATATAATAAAATAAAATAAATAAATTTTTTTAAAAATTAAGAAATGCTTTAAAAAAATACAAAAATAAAACAACCAGCTGCCTTTATTTTTTTATTTTTTATTTTTATTTTTTTTATTGAGGTATAGTTGATGTACAATATTATATGTATCAAGTATACAACATAGTGATACAAAAGTTTTAAAGGTTATACTCCATGTATAGTTATTATAAAATTATAAAATTATAAATTATAAAATATTGGATATATTCCCTTTGCTGTACAATATATCCTGTCAGCCGCCTTTATTTTTGAAGGCATTGACTAAACTTAATTTTCATTACAGATATTTGTTCAAGTACTGTAGCATTTGGGAGTGTCAGCTATGTAAGGGATGTGTGTGTATGTGTGTGTGTGTGCACATAGCCACATATGGTTGAACAACTTTTATCAACTTTAGTTCATAAGCCTTTTGCAAACAGTTTCAATGACTGCTTGCTCATATATAATTTTTTCTTCTTTTAAAAATAGACAATTTTTTAGAGAAGTTTTAGGTTCAGAGCAAAATTGAGAGGAAAGTTCAGAGATTTCCCATGTACACCCTGCCCCCACACATGCATAGCCTTCCCCATTATCAATATCCCTCACCAGAGTGTTACATTTGTTGCAACTGATGAACCTACACTGACACATCATTATTGTCCAGAGTTCATAATTTACATTAGTATTCACTCCTGGTGTTGCACATTCTGTGGGTTTGGACAAATGTGTGATGACATATATCCACCATTTTGGTATCATATAAAGTAGTTTCACTGCCCTAAAAATCCTCTGTGCTCCAACGAATCATGCTTCTCTCTCTCCTAAACCCTGGCAAATACTGGTCTTTTCACTATCTCAATAGTTATGTTTTTTTCCAGAATGTCATGTAGTTGAAATCGTATAGCATGTAGCTTTTTCAGATTGGCTTCTTTTACTTAGTAATATGCATTTAAGATTCCTCCATGTTTTTTTTATGGCCTGATGGGTGGCTCATTTCTTTTTAGCGTTGAATACTATTCCATTCTCTGGAGGCACCAGTGTTCACTTATCCAGTTACCTACTGAAGGACATCTTGATTCCTTCCTAGTTTTGACAATATGAATAAAGCTGCTATAAACATTCCTGTGCACATTTGTGTGTGTGTGTGTGTGTGTGTGTGGACTTAACACACAAAACTCCTTTGGGTAAATACCAAAGAGCGTGATTGCTGAATTGGTATGGTAAGAGTACCTTTAGTTTTGTTAGAAACTGCCAAACTGTCTTCCAAAGTGGCTGTACCATTTTGCAGTCCAAATGGCAGTGAATGAAAGTTCTTGTTGCTCCATGTCCTCGCCAGCATTTGGTGTTGTCAGTGTTCTGGCCATTCTAATAGGTGTGTAGTGATATCTCATTGTTTTAATTTGCATTTCCCTGACGACATATGATGTGGAGCATCTTTTCATGTGCTTATTTGCTATCTATATTTCTTCTTTGGTGAGGTTTCTCTTAAGGTCTTTGGCCCATTTTTAAATCGGGTTGTTTTCTTATTGTTGAATTTTAAGAGTTCTTTGTGTATTTTGTATAACAGTCCTTTATCTGATATGTCTTTTAAAAATATTTTCTCCCAGTGTATGCTTTGTCTTTTCATTCTCTTGACAGTGTCTTTTGCAGAGCAGAAAATTTTAATTTTAATGAAGTCCAGCTTATCAATTTTTTCTTTCTTGGATTGTGCCTTTGGTATTGCAACTAAAAAGTCACTGCCAAACCCAAGGTTATCTAGGTTTTCTCCTATGCAAAAAATTTATGTATATAAATTTATATGTATATAAATAAATTTATATATAGATAGATACATATGTGTATATATATATATTTAATTGAAGTATAGTTGGGGACTTCCCTGGTGATCCAGTGGTTAAGACTCTGCACTTCCACTACAGGGGGCGCAGGTTTGATCCCTGGTCAGGGAACTAAGATCCTGCATCCTGCATGCTGCTTGGTGCAGCCAAAAAATTTTTTTTAAATAAAAATAAAAAACAGAAATGAAGTACAGTTGATTTGCAATGTTTCAGGTGTACAGCAAAGTGATTCAGTTTATATATATATATATATACACACACACACACACACACACACACACACACACACACACGTATATATATATATTCTTTTTCAGATTCCCATTATAGGTTATTACAAGATATTGAATATAGTTCCCTGTGCTATACAGTAGGTCCTTGTTGTTTATCTATTTTATATATAGTAGTATGTATCTGTTAATCCCAAATTCTTAATTTATCCCTCCTCCACCTTTCTCCTTTGGTAACCATAAGTTTGTTTTCTCTGTCTGTGAGTCTATTTCTGTTTTGTAAATAAGTTCCTTTATTTTTTTAGATTCCACATATAAGTAATATCATATGATATTTGTCTTTCTCTGTCTGACTTACTTAGTATGATAATCTCTATGTCCATTCATGTTGCTGCAAGTGGCATTACTTCATTCTTTTTTATGGCTGAGTAGTATTCCATTGTATATATATTCCCACATCTTTCTTATCCATTCATCTGTTGATGGACATTTAGGTTGCTTCCATGTCTTGGCTATTGTAAATAGTGCTGCAATGAACATTGGGGTGCATGTATCTTTTTGAATTAGAGTTTTTGTGTTTTCTGGATATATGCCTAAGAGTGGGATTACTGGATCATATGGTAACTCTATTTTTAGTTTTTTAAGGAATCTCCATACTGTTCTCCATAGTGGCTGCACCAATTTACATTCCCACCAACAGTGTAGGAGGGTTCTCTATTCTAGTCTGTGGTCCATTTTAAGTTAATTTTGTGAAGGCTTTAAGGTCTTTGTCTAGATTCTTTTTTTTTTGCATGTGGATGTCTAGTTGTTCTAGCACCATTTGTTGAAAAGAATATCTTTTCTCCAATGTATTGCTTTTGCTCCTTTGTCAAAGATCAGTTGACTATTTTTTTTAAAATTTTATTTATTTATTTATGGCTGTGTTGGGTCTTCGTTTCTGTGCGAGGACTTTCTCTAGTTGCGGCGAGCGGGGGCCACTCTTCATCGCGGTGCGTGGGCCTCTCACTATCGTGGCCTCTCTTGTTGCGGAGCACAGGCTCCAGACACGCAGGCTCAGCAATTGTGGCTCACGGGCCTAGTTGCTCCGCGGCATGTGGGATCTTCCCAGACCAGGGCTCGAACCTGTGTCCCCTGCATTGGCAGGCAGATTCTCAACCACTGTGCCACCAGGGAAGCCCCAGTTGACTATTTTTATGTGGGTCTATTTCTTTTTTTTTTTAATGGTATGATCTTTTTAAAAAATATTTATTTATTATTATTTTCGGCTGCGTTGGGTCTTAGTTGCAGCATGCGGGATCTTTTGTTGCAGCGTGCGGGCTGTTCGTTGCAGTGCGTGGGCTTCTCTCTAGTTGTGGTGCACAGGCTCAGTAGTTGTGGTGTGAAGGCTCTATAGTTGTGGCACGCGGGCTCCAGAGTGTGTGGGCTCTGTAGTTGTGGCACGCAGGCTCAGTAGTTGCGGCTCATGGGCTTAGTTGCTCTGCAGCATGTGGGATCTTAGTTCCCCGACCAGGGATTGAACCCACATCCCCTGCATTGGAAGGCAATTCTTAACCACTGGACCACCAGGGAAATCCCTATGTGGGTCCATTTCTGCACTCTGTTTTCTGTTCCACTGATCTATTTGTTCTTTTATAAATACCACAGTCTTGATTACTGTAGCTTTGTAGTGAGTCTTGAAGTCAGGTAGTGTCAGTCCTCCAACTGGGTCTTTCTCTTTTAATACTGAGTTGGCTATTCTGGGTATTTTGCCTCTCCATATAAACTAAAGAACTTGTCAATATCCACAAAATAATTTTCTAGGGTTTTGATTAGGATTGACTCTATAGATCAAGTTGGGAAGAACTGACATCTTGAAAAAATTGAGTATTTCTATCCATGAACATGTAATCTCTCCATTTATTTAGTTATTTGGTTTCTTTCATCAGAGTTTTGTAATTTTCCTCATGTATATAATTTTGTATGTTGCAAACTGACCTTAGAAATTGTAACAAATAGTTCACCATATTTACATGGTAGATCCAGGTTCAAATAAGCTGTGGGAACTGGGATCCAGAAAGCAGTACTAAGGGGCTCTCAAATTTTCTTGTTTGAAAAGACACGTCTTCTTGGACTTTAATGTTTTAATGGAGAAAGCAGTAAAAAGTTACCAAATTCTATCCTTACTCTGCACTGAGGTAGTGTAACATGGTGGTTATCATAGCAGCTCTTAGTTTCAAATCCTAGTTTTGTGACCTTGAGCAAGTTAGCTCACCTATCTGTGCCTCCAATTTTCTCATTTATAAAATGAAGGAATCATACCCTACTTCATAAGGTTGCTATAAAAATTAAATAAGGAAATACATATATAGTACCTGTTATATAGTTTGTACTCAATAAATGGTAGCTAGTAGTAGTTTGCCGTTATTGAATTTTCTTTCTCTAGGATTTTTAAGCTGTGTCAGAAACAGCAAACATCTATCAGTTCTACCAAATTGTACACTGAATTCAATCTGATGTAAATCTAGTTGTGATTATGATACGGTAGTAATGTAAAAGGGTTTTGTTTGTTTGGTATTTGGTGTTTTAAAAAATTTTTAATTAATTAATTTATTTTGGTTGTGCCGGGTCTTAGTTGCAGCATGCGAACTCTTAGTTGTGGCATGTGGGATCTAATTCCCCAACCAGGGATGGAACCCAGGCCCCCTGCATTGGGAGCATGGAGTCTTATCCACTGGACCACCAAGGAAGTCCCTGGTATTTGTTTTTTAAATTAAGTTATGAAAGGAGTTCAAAGGAGCAACAGAATCAAATATATATTTAAGTGGTGGAACAATATTCCCTTCCACCTACTTCCCCATTCCCCTGCAGTTATCAGAATTCAGTGCTTTGAGCAAAGGATGATACAAGTGAAAAGCTTTTGAGTTACAAGAACCTGAACTTTTAAGTTTCAGAAACCCAAAGCCTAAAAGATTCAAAGTATAAAGGTCTTGCCATGAGCAGTGTATTTGGTAGAATAGACGCAGAACCAGGCTGCCTACTCCCTTCTGGACTAATAGAGTGATTATGGGCCCAAAAGGTTGTGGGAACAAAGGAATGTTATTCATGAGTGTGAACATGGATTGTGAAGCAATAGGCCTGAGAGAGAGCCTACCTCAGCAAAGGGGCCAGCAGACCCAAAAAGGTCAGAAGCAGGAAGGCATCCCAATACCTAGCAGGGCCCAGGTAGGAATGAAAACATGTCAGCTTGAATAGATGGCAACTAGAGGCCCCAATATCATGTCCATCTCTGGAATTTAGGTGCAGCTCAGGAAAAGTAGGAGAGACATTCTGCTTTCACTGAGATTAAGTGCCTGCCCATTGGGCAGAATGGTAGCTCAAAATAGGAATTAAGTGTAGTGATATAAAAATAAAATTAATTTCTTGCACTTCTGAGTTAAGGTCTTAAATCTATAAAAATCTAAATATGCTCCCAATGTCTTACTAGAATGTTTTGAAATGCAGTGTCTTTCTTGGATATGAAAAACTGTCTGCTGCCTTCCAAACATCATGACCAGAAAAAAGGTGTCATCGTCCATGATGCTGAGTACATAATTATATAAAGAGTAGATGTATTAACCATACTTGTGTAGAATTAAAATAGTACCTTGATATATACTCAACAAAAATGTGTACTTACATTCACTAAAAGATATGCTCCAGAATATTCATAGCAGTATTATTTGTAATAGCCAAAATCTAGAAACTAACCAAATGCCCATTGATAGTATAATGGAGAAAGAAATTGTGGTATGTTTAAAAAATGAAATAGTATGTAACAATGAGAAGGAGCAAGCTATATATGACAGTAAGACTACATTTCACAAATCTAAGTTGGGTGGAAGAAGCCATTCACAAAAGTACTAATGTATTATCCCGTTTATATCAAGTATAAAAACAGGAAAAACTATCAGTTAGCAGTGCGGATAGTAGTTATCTTGGGGGGTGTGGTGGCTAGCGACTAGAAGTGAGTCTGAGTGCTGCTTCTGGGGAGTTAGTAACATTCTATTTCTTGATCTGGTTGAGGATTATATGGATGTGTTTGTTTTGTGAAAATTCATTCAGATGTACTTATATGTGCCTTTAAAAAATGCTGTGGCTATTATGTACGTGTTCTTCCTTATGTAAGTCAATTGTGCAGTTTCCAGTTTATGATTTGTCAAAAGCAGATAGTCAGGTGATGAATAAAAGTTAAGGACTTCCCTGGTGGCACAGTGGTTAAGAATCCACCTGCCAATGCAGGGGACACGGGTTTGATCCCTGCTCCGGAAGATCCCACATGCCTTGGACCAACTAAGCCTGTGCGCCACAACTACTGAGCCTGTGCTCTAGAGCCCGTGAGCCACAACTACTGAGCCTGCGTGCTACAACTACTGAAGCCCGCACACTCAGAGCCCATGCTCCGCAACAAGAGAAGCCACCGCAATGAGAAGCCCAAGCAGTGCAACAAAGAGTAGCCCCTGCTCTCTGCAGCTAGAGAAAGCCTGCACGCAGCAACGAAGACCCAACACAGCCAAAAATAAATAAATAATAAATAAATTTATATTAAAAAAGAATAAAAGTTAAGCCCTGAGAAATAAGATGATCAAAATTTAAAAAATATTTTTTACTTTACATTATATTGATAGGTATTTTCTTCCACTTAAAAGATGATAGATTGCTCAATATAGTAGAGCAATTTTGGAAAGACTCCTGAATTTTAAAGAAAACTACATTTTGGAATACCCTGTAGTTAAGATGATTTCTATATATGGATGCTAAGGGGTCTAAACTTGCTTTATGAAGATGGACTTTCTTGAACACCACCACTCAGATAATTCAGCATTCACAGCATCAGTGAAAACTTAGCACTTTAAATCTGGCTGGATTGTAGATAGAGACTGTCATGTTAGATTTAGTACAACTGTAGAATTAATACTCAAAACCCCCATGCTGCACAGTTTTCCCATATGCTACATAAAAATGCTATATAGTTTTACACTCACAAGCTGCTATATTAGAGTGCTAGCTGATTTTATGCCTTCAGCTTGCTTAATGTGTTCATTTATATACAACAGAGTTTTACGCCACATTGGTCAATCTATTGCAGAATAGTTTACAGTAAAACTATAATAAATTTGTACAAAGTATTGATTTAACATTAATTTTCAAACTGTGAAAGTCAATGAACCATAAATCTGTAAATAAATTAGTAAAGCAAAAGACATAAATGACAAAAAATTGGTCACTGTGTTGTGTATGTGCTTTTTAGATAGCTCCGTGGGGAAAATATATAGGAGGAAGCTTCATAAAATTTAAAATTAGTAACATAAAAATAATGTAATGCACAAAGAAGTAGACTATCTCAACAAAATTGTGAAGAAAACCACCCAAGAATCTGGTTCATAATCTTGACATACTGGCTTCACAATTCAGTTGAATGATACCCCACAAAGGAAAGCATCTTCACACTCTGGTGCTTCCAAAGATTTCTGGAGGCAAATTGATAGCACAGTCTATTTAATTCTTAGAATATCATGTTTCTGTTTGTGTGCATATGTTTGAATATCTTTACTATTTAAAAGACCACATTGAAGACATCACCTTGGCAATATGATAGTCCAAGCCCCCAGTGGATGTTTGAATCCCCTCTACTACGTGCTTTAAATAGTCACTCAGCCTGGATTTGATCACCTGTGGTGATGGAAACTCACTACCTCCAGTACATTTTGGTCCATTTGTTCTAGCCTTGACTGGTTACTTAGGGATTATGGCAATGCCAGTTCAGCCTCATTTTCTCAGACAAAACTTTTTTTCTAGAAGACCCTTTGAAACCCAATCTCAATGGTGTCAGCTGGGCACAGGAGAGACCAAACAAGAGAGTCACTATGTTAATGAAGATACCATCATCCTTGCTAAGAAAAAAAAACATAAGTCCTTCATTTTGACACATTTAATTGATAGCTGCTGTCTTCATTAGGGACTATTAGTGAGAAAAAAAAAAGTTGGGGTTTTCATTTGGAAAATTATGTCATAAGGATGTACATTCCCAAGGATCCCTGAGATCCACTCTGATTGGACTAGTTTGGGTTTAGTTCATGTGCCCACCACTGACCCAGGGGCCAGGGGAATGGGATGTACTAGGCCTGGTCATGTGCTCTAACTCTAGAGTGATATCCTGTCAGATCATGTTAACTGTGACAAGGTGAGCAGTGAATCACAAAGGAAAATTAACGGCTGTGGCTAGGTCTACTTTGAATGTTGTGCAGGTTGTGTGCTGCACAACTCCCAGGGTTACCTTTCACACAATCTGCAATGTGATTGGCACCCCCTTGGAGTTGTGTGGTGCACAACCTATGCAGCTGTATGCAGTAACTCTGGCTGTGACTTGGAAACGGAATTATTATTATGCTGGAGAGGCAAATTACAAATATCCACTGTTCTGATTAACTGTATTTGCTTATCTATTTGTTCCCAAAAGGCTTAAGAGGGTACTTTTTTGAAAAAAAAAAGGTAAAAATTATTTTATTATTATTTTTTAAATTTTTATTTATTTACTTATTTTTGGCTGCAGTGGGTTTTTGGTGCTGTGCGCGGGCTTTCTGTAGCTGCAGTGAGCAGGGGCTACTCTTCCTTGCGGTGTGCAAGATTCTCCTTGCGGTGGCTTCTCTTGTTGGGGAGCATGGGATCTAGGCATGCAGGCTTCAGTAGTTGTGGCACATGGGTTCAGTAGTTGTGGCTCATGGGCTCTAGAGCGCAGGTTCAGTAATTGTGGTGCACTGGCTTAGTTGCTCCGCATGTGGGATCTTCCCGGAGCAGGGATCGAACCCGTGTCCCCTGCATTGGCAGGCATATTCTTAACCACTGCACCACCAGGGAAGTCCCCTATTTTATTTTTTAACTTAATTTTATTTTTTAAACATCTTTATTGGAGTATAATTGCTTTACAATGTTGTGTTAGTTTCTGCTGTATAGCAAAGTGAATCAGCTACATGAATACGTGTATCTCCATATCCCCTCCCTCTTGCGTCTCTCTCCCACCCTCCTAATCACACCCCTTTAGGTGGTCACAAAGCATCGAGCTGATCACCCTGTGCCATGCAGCTGCTTCCCACTAGCTATCTATTTTACATTTGGTAGTGTATATATGTCAATGCTACTCTCTCACTTCGTCCCAGTGTACCCTTCCCCCTCCCCTTGTTGTGAGGTCCATTCTCTACGTCTGTGTCTTTATTCCTGCCCTGCCCCAGGGTTAATCAAGACCATTTTTTTTTTAGATCCAATACATATGTGTTAGTGTACAGTATTTGTTGTACTGTTTCTAACTTACTTCACTCTGTATGACAGACTCTAGGTCCATTCACCTCACTACAAATAACTCAATTTCGTTTCTTTTTATGGCGGAGTGATATTCCATTGTATATATGTGCCACATCTTCTTTATCCATTTGTCTGTCGATGGAGACTTAGGTTGCTTCCATGTCCTGGCTATTGTAAATAGTGCTGCAGTGAACATTGTGTTCATGACTCTTTTTGAATTATGGTTTTCTCAGGGTATATGCCCAGAAGTGGGATTGCTGGGT
Organism: Balaenoptera physalus; assembly: GCF_965194825.1. Taxonomy (NCBI): domain Eukaryota; kingdom Metazoa; phylum Chordata; class Mammalia; order Artiodactyla; family Balaenopteridae; genus Balaenoptera; species Balaenoptera physalus. The sequence goes on from NC_138901.1 coordinate 40,582,491, forward strand.
CGTATGGTAGTTCTATTTTTAGTTTTTTAAGGAACCTCCATACTGTTCTCCATAGTGGCTGTATCAATTTACATTCCCACCAACAGTGCAAGAGGGTTCCTTTTTCTCCACACCCTCTCCAGCATTTATTGTTTGTAGATTTTTTTATGATAGCCATTCTGACTGGTGTGAGGTGATACCTCACTGTAGTTTTGATTTGCATTTCTGTAATGATTAGTGATGTTGAGCATTCTTTCATGTGTTTGTTGGCTACCTGTATATCTTCTTTGGAGAAATGTCTATTTAGATCTTCTGCCCATTTTTGGATTGGGTTGTTTGTTATTTTGATATTGAGCTGCATGTGCTGCTTGTAAATTTTGGAGATTAATCCTTTGTCAGTTGCTTCATTTGCAAATATTTTCTCCCATTCTGAGGGTTGTCTTTTCGTCTTGTTTATGCTTTCCTTTGCTGTGCAAAAGCTTTTAAGTTTCATTAGGTTCCATTTGTGTATTTTTGTTCTTATTTCCATTTCTCTAGGAGGTGGGTCCAAAAGGATCTTGCAGTGATTTATGTCATAGAGTGTTCTGCCTATGTTTTCCTTAAGAGTTTTATAGTGTCTGGCCTTACATTTAGGTCTTTAATCCATTTTGAATTTGGGATGTGTGTTAGGGAGTGTTCTAATTTCATTCTTTTACATGTAGCTGTCCAGTTTTCCCAGCACCACTTATTGAAGAGGCTATCTTTTCTCCATTATATATTCTTGCCTCCTTTATCAAAAATAAGGTGATCACATGTGCATGGGTTTATCTCTGGGCTTTCTATCCTGTTCCATTGATCTATAGTTCTGTTTTTGTGCCAGTACCATACTGTCTTGATTACTGTAGCTTTGTAGTATGGTTTGAAGTCCAGGAGCCTGATTCCTCCAGCTCCGTTTTTCTTTCTCAGGATGCTTTGGCTATTCGGGGTCTTTTGTGTTTCCATACAAATTGTGAAATTTTTTGTTCTAGTTCTGTGAAAAATGCCAGTGGTAGTTTGATAGGGATTGCATTGAATCTGTAGATTGCTTTGGGTAGTAGAGTCATTTTCACAATGTTGATTCTTCCAATCCAAGAACATGGTATATCTCTGCATCTGTTTGCATCATCTTTAATTTCTTTCATCAGTGTCTTATAGTTTTCTGCATACAGGTCTTTTGTCTCCTTAGGTAGGTTTATTCCTAGGTATTTTATTCTTTTTGTTGCAGTGGTAAATGGGAGTGTTTCCTTAATTTCTCGTTCAGATTTTTCATCATTAGTGTATAGGAATGCAAGAGATTTCTGTGCATTAATTTTGTATCCTGCTACTTTACCAAATTCATTGATTAGCTCTAGTAGTTTTCTGGTAGCATCTTTAGGATTCTCTATGTATAGTATCATGTCATCTGCAAACAGTGACAGCTTTACTTCTTCTTTTCCAATTTAGATTGCTTTTATTTCTTTTTCTTCTCTGATTGTTGTGGCTAAAACTTCCAAAACTATGTTGAATAATAGTGGTGAGAGTGGACAACCTTGTCTTGTTCCTGATCTTAGAGGAAATGGTTTCACTTTTTCACCATTGAGAACGATGTTTGCTGTGGGTTTGTCATATATGGCCTTTATTATGTTGAGGTAAGTTCCCTCTATGCCTACTTTCTGGAGGGTTTTTACCATAAATGGGTGTTGAATTTTGTTGAAAACTTTCTCTGCGTCTATTGAGATGATCATATGGTTTTTCTCCTTCAATTTGTTAATATGGTGTATCACATTGATTGATTTGCATATACTGAAGAATCCTTGCATTCCCAGGATAAACCCCACTTGATCACGGTGTATGATCCTTTTAATGTGCTGTTGGGTTCTGTGTGCTAGTATTTTGTTGAGGATTTTTACATCTATGTTCATCAGTGATATTGGCCTGTAGTTTTCATTCTTTGTGACATCTTTGTCTGGTTTTGGTATCAGGGTGATGGTGGCCTCGTAGAATGAATTTGGGAGTGTTCCTCCCTCTGCTATATTTTGGAAGAGTTTAAGAAGGATAGGTGTTAGCTCTTCTCTAAATGTTTGATAGAATTCGCCTGTGAAGCCATCTGGTCCTGGGCTTTTGTTTGTTGGAAGATTTTTAATCACAGTCTCAATTTCAGTGCTTGTGATTGGTCTGTTTATATTTTCTATTTCTTCCTGGTTCAGTCTTGGAAGGTTGTGCTTTTCTAAGAATTTGTCGATTTCTTCCAGGTTGTCCATTTTATTGGCATAGAGTTGCTTGTAGTAATCTCTCATGATCCTTTGTATTTCTGCAGTGTCAGTTGTTACTTCTCCTTTTTCATTTCTAATTCTGTTGATTTGAGTCCTCTCCCTTTTTTCTTGATGAGTCTGGCTAATGGTTTATCAATTTTGTTTATCTTCTCAAAGAACCAGCTTTTAGTTTTACTGATCTTTGCTATTGTTTCCTTCATTTCTTTTTCATTTATTTCTGATCTGATTTTTGATTTCTTTCCTTCTGCTAACTTTGGGGGTTTTTTGTTCTTCTTTCTCTGATTGCTTTAGGTGTAAGGTTAGGTTGTTTATTTGAGATGTTTCTTGTTTCTTGAGGTAGGAGTGTACTGCTATAAACTTCCCTCTTAGAACTGCTTTTGCTGCATCCCATAGGTTTTGGGTCATCGTGTTTTCATTGTCATTTGTTTCTAGGTATTTTTTGATTTCCTCTTTGATTTCTTCAGTGATCTCTTGGTTATTAAGTAGTGTATTGTTTAGCCTCCATGTGTTTGTATATTTTACAGAATTTTTCCTGTAATTGATATCTAGTCTCACAGCATTGTGGTCGGAAAAGATACTTGATACGATTTCAATTTTCTTAAATTTACCAAGGCTTGATTTGTGACCCAAGATATGATCTATCCTGGAGAATGTTCCATGAGCACCTGAGTAGAAGGTGTATTCTGTTGTTTTTGGATGGAATGTCCTATAAATATCAATTAAGTCCATCTTGTTGAATGTATCATTTAAAGCTTGTGTTTCCTTATTTGTTTTCATTTTGGATGATCTGTCCATTGGTGAAAGTGGGGTGTTAAAGTCCCCTACTATGATTGTGTTACTGTCAATTTCCCATTTTATGGCTGTTAACATTTGCCTTATGTATTGAGGTGCTCCTATGTTGGGTGCATAAGTATTTACAATTGTTATATCTTCTTCTTGGATTGATCCCTTGATCATTATGTAGTGTCCTTCTTTGTCTCTTGTAATAGTCTCTATTTTAAAGTCTATTTTGTCTGATATGAGAATTGCTACTCCAACGTTCTTTTGATTTCCATTTGCATGGAATATCTTTTTCCATCCCCTCACTTTCATTCTGTATGTGTCCCTAGGTCTGAAGTGGGTTTCTTGTAGACAGCATATATATGGGTCTTGTTTTTGTATCCATTGAGCCAGTCTGTGTCTTTTGGTTGGAACATTTAATCCATTTACATTTAAGGTAATTATCGATATGTATGTTCCTATGACCATTTTCCTAATTGTTTTGGGTTTGTTTTTGTAGGTCTTTTCCTTCTCTTGTGTTTCCTGCCCAGAGAAGTTCCCTTAGCATTTGTTATAAAGCTGGTTTGGTGATGCTGAGTTCTTTTAGCTTTTGCTTGTCTGTAAAAGCTTGTCTGTAAAAGCTTTAATTTCTCCATCGAATCTGAATGAGATCATGCTGGGTAGAGTAATCTTGGTTGTAGGTTTTTCCCTTTCATCACTTTAAATATGTCCTGCCACTCCCTTCTGCTTGCAGAGTTTCTGCTGAAAGATCAGCTGTTAACCTTTTGGGGATTCCCTGTATGTTATTTGTTGTTTTTCTCTTGCTACTTTTAATATTTTTTCTTTACATTTAATTTTTGATAGTTTGATTGATATATGTCTTGGTGTGTTTCTGCTTGGATTTATCCTGTATGGGACTCTCTATGCTTCCTGGACTTGATTAACTATTTCCTTTCCCATATTAAGGAAGTTTTCAACTATAATCTCTTCAAATATTTTCTCAGTCTCTTTCTTTTTCTCTTCTTCTTCTGGGACCCCTATAATTCGAATGTTGGTGCATTTAATGTTGTCCCAGAGGTCTGTGAGACTGTCCTCAATTCTTTTCATTCTTTTTTCTTTATTCTGCTCTGCAGTAGTTATTTCCACTATTTTACCTTCCTGGGCACTTATCTGTTCTTCTGCCTCAGTTATTCTGCTATTGATTCCTTCTAGAGAATTTTTAATTTCATTTATTGTGTTGTTCATCATTGTTTGTTTGCTCTTTAGTTCTTCTAGGTCCTTGTTAAACGTTTCTTGTATTTTCTCCATTCTATTTCCAAGATTTTGGATCATCTTTACTATCATTACTCTGAATTCTTTTTCAGGTAGACTGCCTATTTCCTCTTCATTTGTTTGGTCTGGTGGGTTTTTACCTTGCTCCTTCATCTACTGTGTGTTTCTCTGTCTTCTTATTTTGCTTAACTTACTGTGTTTGGGGTCTCCTTTTCGCAGGCTGCAGGTTCGTAGTTCCTGTTGTTTTTGGTGTCTACCCCCAGTGGGTAAGGTTGGTTCAGTGAGTTGTGTAGGCTTCCTGGTGAAGGGGACTAGTGCCTGTGTTCTGGTGGATGAGGCTGGATCTTGTCTTTCTGGTGGGCAGGACCGCATCTGGTGGTGTGTTTTGTGGTGTCTGTGACCTTATTAATGATTTTAGGCAGCCTGTCTGCTAATGTGTGGGGTTGTGTTCCTGTCTTGGTAGTTTTTTGGCACAGGGTGTCCAGCACTGTAGCTTGCTGGTCGTTGAGTGGAGCTGGGTCTTAGCATTGAGATGGAGATGTCTGGGAGAGCTTTCACCATTTGATATTACATGGTGCCGGGAGGTCTCTGGTGGACCAATGTCCTGAACTCGGCTCTCCCACCTCAGAGGCACAGGCCTGACACCCGGCCAGAGCACCAAAACCCTGTCAGCCACATGGCTCAGAAGAAAAGGGAGAATAAAAGAGAGAAAAAAATTTAAAAATAAAATAAAATAAAGTAATGTTATTGAAATAAAAAATAATTATTTAAAAATTTTAAAAATTAAAAAGTAATTTAAAAAAAGAGAAACAAAAGAAAAGAAGAGAGCAACCAAACCAAAACCCAAATCCACCAATGATAAGAAGCGCTAAAAACTATACCAAAAAAAAAAAAAAAAAAAAAATGGACAGACAGAACCCTAGGAAAAATGGTAAAAGCAAAGCTATACAGACAAAATCACACAAAGAAGCATGCACATACACACTCACAAAAAGAGAAAAAGGAAAAAATATATATATCATTGCTCCCAAAGTCCACCACCTCAATTTTGGGATGATTCCTTGTCTATTCAGGTATTTCACAGTTGCAGGGTACATCAAGTTGATTGTGGAGATTTAATCTGCTGCTTCTGAGGCTGCTGGGAGAGATTTCCCTTTCTCTTCTTTGTTCGCACAGCTCCTTGGGTTTAGCTTTGGATTTCCCCGTGCCTCTGTGTGTAGGTCGCCTGAGGGCATCTCTTCTTCACTCAGACAGGACGGGGTTAAAGTAGCAGCTGATTCAGGGGCTCTGGCTTACTCAGGCCAGGGGGAGGGAGGGATACGGAATGCGGGGCAAGCCTGCGGCGGCAGAGGCCAGTGTGACGTTGCAACAGCCTGAGGCTCGCTGTGTGTTCTCCCGGGGAAGTTGTCCCTGGATCACGGGACCCTGGCAGTGGCGGGCTGCACAGGCCCCTGGGAGGGGAGGTGTGGATAGTGACCTGTGCTTGCACACTGGCTTCTTGGTGGCGGCAGTAGCAGCCTTAGCATTTCATGCCCGTCTCTGGGGTCTGCGCTGATAGCCGCAGCTCACGCCCATCTCTGGAGCTCTTTTAGGTGGTGCTCTGAATCCCCTCTCCTTGCGCACCCGGAAACAATGGTCTCTTGCCTCTCTGGCAGGTCCAGACTTTTTCCCGGACTCCCTCCCGGCTAGCTGTGGCACACTAGCCCCCTTCAGGCTGTGTTCACGCAGCCAACCCCAGTCCTCTCCCTGGGATCCGACCGAAGCCCGAGCCTCAGCTCCCAGCCCTGCCCGCCCCGGCAGGTGAGCAGACAAGCCTCTCGGGCTGGTGAGTGCTGGTCGGCACTGATCCTCTGTGTGGGAATCTCTCCTCTTTGCCCTCTGCACCCCTGTTGCTGTGCTCTCCTCCGTGGCTCCAAAGCTTCCCCCCTCCGCCACCCGCAGTCTCCGCCTGCGAAGGGGCTTCCTAGTGTGTGGAAACCTTTCCTCCTTCACAGCTCCCTCCCACTGGTGCAGGTCCCATCCCTATTCTTTTGTCTCTTTTTTCTTTTTTCTTTTGCCCTACCCAGGAACGTGGGGAGTTTCTTGCCTTTTGGGAGGTCTCAGGTCTTCTGCCAGCATTCAGTAGGTGTTCTGTAGGAGCTGTTCCACATGTAGATGTATTTCTGATGTACTTGTGGGGAGGAAGGTGATCTCCACGTCTTACTCTTCTGCCATCTTGAAGGTCTCTCTCTCTTTTGAACTTTTAAGTGTCTAAGAATAGAGGAAATACTGACTCTCCCCCACCATCTGCTTCATCATCTGCCCTTGCCCCAGGATGAAGAGCCTATACTGGCCAGAAAAAGCTGAGTCATATCCCAAACACAGAGGAATGACCAGCTCTCTAGGAAAACTAATAGGATTGGGGAAGGGGTGGCCAAAGGAGACTTTAGCCATAATTCTAGTGCTTGCTTTTTTGCAAAGAGAATGTATTTCAGTATTGCTCATATAATTAGAAATATTGGGCTAAACAAAACCCATAAGCACCTGAGTACATTTTACTATATTTCCCACTAACCTTTAACCTTTATTTATCGCTTAACAATCTTTTGCTGGTTTTCTTACTGGGCTCAGATGGAATTCTGTTTTCTAACTCATCTTAAATACTTGTCTCAGAGTAATGTCCTTTGCAAGGTTCACATAGAAACTTCAGGACTTGAGGCTATTTTACCACCAAATGTCTACTCTGGCTTGTCCTGTCACAGTGACTACCCATCAAGTGACCCTGTTTGGGGGTTGGGTTAAGTAATGAGGTGTCCTGCCTCAGGTTCCACTTCTTGTTTCTTCCCTCCTTCCTCTGTATGGTCCTGTAAGGATATCTTCAAACAAGGAGCCTCTGAGAAAAAGCATTTCATTGAAGAGTCCAGCTACCCCAGCTATTAGTTTCTCATACAGCATAGAATCACCACTTTAGCAATTGGTAATCTGCCTCTGAGAGAACAATTTATAAAATCTTCATTTAATCCAGAAACTTTTTTCGAAAAGGCTCAACATATCTAGCAGAATAAATGCTATCTTTAAGTCAAAATCCAATATTTAAGCCAAAAACATTTTGAAACAGAACTATATAATGTATTTTTATCACAATTCACTAAGAAGAGAACAAAAGGAGATGGGTTTAGGTCTAGGTTTGCTAAAAGGAAGGACCTTCTCAAAATATAGATTATATATCAAAACAGGTTATTAGAGATTGCCTTCCTTCCTATCCAAAAATAGAATAGATAATCATTCTTCTTGAATGATTTAGGTGCAGACGTTAGAAGCAAGAACTGAAATAAATGCTCTCTTTCAGTCCCCTATGGTTTGTCTAATCTATGACTTGGGACAACCCTTGTCCCCACCCACTGACTTTATCCCAGGTCATCATGGCATAGCAGAGATGTGGAAGTTGATGAGAAGTAGACACTGGTAATGACATCTGGGTTACTTCACCACAGGAATTTAGAAGAAATGATTACAGTGCTCTGTCAGTCCACCAACTGAGCCGTTAGTGTAAGCTAGCAGTACAGCATAATCCTTCAGTTGAATCAGTCAATCCGTTCTTGAACAAATGAAAGAAAATAGGTAACCCATCCCCAAAGAAATATGGTAAAGCTGGGATTCCAATCTGAGCATAATATTGATCAGAACACAACAATGATATTCTTTTCTTCATACTCCTACATGATGTCCAACTCTTATTCAAAGTGTAATAATATGACATTTTTAGAAAGGTGTTTGGCTTGTGGTGTACATTTATTGAAAATTCTAGAGGATGCATGTAATCGGCATAAATCTCATAATATGAATTAGTTTTTCAAGAAATGTACCTTTCTTCATTTTTATTTTTCTTTTTTATTATTTATTTTATTTTTGGCTGCGTTGGGTCTTTGTTGCTGCGTGTGGGCTTTTCTCTGGTTGAGGCGAGCGGGGGCTACTCTTCGTTGTGGTGCATGGGCTTCTCATTGCGGTGACTTCTCTTGTTGGGAGCACGGGCTCTAGGCGTGCGGGCTTCAGTAGTTGTGGCACATGGGCTCAGTAGTTGTGGCTCACGGGCTCTAGAGCACAGGCTCAGTAGTTGTGGCCACAGGCTTAGTTGCTCCGCGGTGTGTGGGATCTTCCCGGACTAGGGCTCGAACCCATGTCCCCTGCATTGGCAGGTGGATTCTTAACCACTGCGCCACCAGGGGACCCCCTTCTTCATTTTTCTACAACTTAATTTCTCTCTTTCTTTAGTATCATTCTGCCAAGTGACAGATACTAAATCCTAGTCAGTTTAGGGTTCCCACTGCTCTTTTCCTCTGACATCTGGGTCCTTACATAGTGCCACAGCGTCAGGGTGGGGATGGGTAGTGTCTTGTTCTTGTTCATCAGTCTATGCTAGCATCTGCTGGAGTGTACCACATCCTGTCCAGTTCCTCTGTCTTTGGCCCAAGTGGCTGTTCCATTGTCTCTCTTCCTGACTGCAGAGCCTCTCCGGATACACTCTCTTTCCCTACTTCCATGTTCCCTCACCATTTCTGGACTGCAGAAAACTAGGTGGGGTGTCTAAGCTTCTGCCCCAAGTCTGTGTTATTCTCAGGTGTGTGGAAAGCATTATGCTTCTCTCCACACCACACTGAGGCCCGAGGGATGCTTCAAGGCTGCCTCTGTCCCACCTGCCAAGGCACAGATATTTCCTCTATGCCCTCACCATGCTGGGTGAGGAGGACTCTGGTATCTTGAAACCTCCTTGGGCTCTATCTGGGGATGCACCACAGGTTTCCTCTACCCCTGTTCCTCACACCACACGGGAAGAATTGGAGAAGGACCCTGAACTCTTTCTTAGGAACCCACCAGTGTCTAAACCTCCTTCTTTCCTTCGGATTTGCTCTCTCCATCTTCCAGTCCACGTAAACTTTATTTAGTCTCAGAGGTGGCACCTACAGATCTTCCAAGTTGTCCATGCTCGGAGAGCTTCAGGGTTTGGGTTTGTCATATTCAAAAACCTTTTCTGCTGTAACAGCTCTTCTCCAAGGTAATCAGTGCTTCACAGTATAGCTTTAAGTGGGGGTATAAATGAACTAGCAGGAATTATAAACATATCTGTCAGTATATCAAAATATGGTGCCACTATACTGTTATAAAAAATTTAATGACAAGAGGCAACGAGAGCTGGAAGATTTCAGTGCCAGGTAAGAAGTAGAGCATCCCCTTCTCTCTCTGTCTCTCTCTCTCTGTCTCTCTCTCTTTCCCCGCTCTCCCCACCTCTGGTACCCAGCTGTTTCTTTTGGTTCAGTCTGATTTTAGTTTTTACTGCACTCTCAGGCAGGTATCTATTACTGCATCAGTTGAGGTATACTTGATTGGCATCTGGAAAACCCTCTCCTGGGAAAAGGAGAGTATATTTCTCTGCTACTTCAGGGTTTGAGTTAGAGCCTAATCCTACTAAATCTTGAGAGGGGGTGTCCCTCAGTGGGTGCGTGATGGCTGCCCACATACCCTTAGATAGGAAAACTGGCAAGACAGAAGTAGAAATAAATGAATCTCCCCTTGGAAATTAGTTCTTTCAACAGATTGCGTTAGCACTTGGAATCACTGCTTTAACTACTAAAATTGATTAAATTAGCAGCTCTGTATTTTGCCAAGATTTTTATAGGCTTTTTTCCCCCTTCTCAACAAATTAAAACCTGGCTTGGAGGGGAGTGTAGTAGACTGGAGACATTTCTCCTCCTGTTGCTGGATGCTGGTGTAGCAAGCTTTTGACAGTTTTTAAAGAGAAAAATTTAATTCTTGATTACTACTCCTTATATGTCTTATATCAGGACTGCAGTATGGGTATGTGGGAGGAAAACTGATGTAACATTGAAGAGTTTAATAAATATTTGTAATTTGGTGTTTTTAAATCATTGATTCGCAGAAGTCTATTATTATTCTTATAAAAAAGAGAATTATTTCATGTCAAAGGTTATGCTAGATCTTTGGTAATATGTTAATGAGTTGAATAAAATATTCTGTGATATAAATGTCAGACCTAGTGCAATCTAACAAATTTAAAACATTTTTAATTGTCATAAAATATAATAACTGCTAACAATCATATTCACTGTGCAAAATGATAACACTCTCCAAAATTTAGAAAAGATATAATGTTCAACTTAAATAATGCAACAAAAGGATGTGGTAGAATGAAGAGATATGTATTACTATGTTCAAAGTGATATTATAATCTGGACTTCCAATTCAAATGAAACACATATTTTTACTAGACTCTGTACTCGCAACTTTTGAAGCATGCATTTTTGCTTGTGTTATAATTGGAAGTGAAAATAGGACACACACACACACACACTATATATATATATATATATATATATATATATATATATATAAAATGATCACAGCAATGTTTTTTTTTTAAACTGACATGAATAAAAGCCCAAAAGGAAATACAGTGAAGTATTATTAATGGTTATCTTTTGGATGGTGGGTATATAAACACGATTTTTTCTTTCTTTCTCCTTTTTGACACTCTCAAAATCTTCTATAATGAGGATGTATTTCTTTTATATTGACCAAATGAATTAAAAACCCTACTTTTAAAAGTAAGTATTTATTTCCCACACTGTCACTTTTGTTTATTAAGTGCAATCTTTTCCTTCTTTGTGCTCCTCATGATTGTGTGGGAAGGTGGTATGAGCAAGAATTAAATGCTAAAGTGGACTCTGAGACGCATCTTTCTGCTCCCTAGTGTTACCAGGAAGCAGGTATCAGAGCAAGGATCAAACACACTTTGGTCTTCAAAGTAATAAAGACACTGAATAGTCATAATTTCAGTTTAACTCTCCTCCCTCTTTGACTAGATAGATGGCTTTGCCTTTGAACTGCCCACTGTAAGGATCCAGGTGTGTAAATGCTCAGATCTTTCTAAGGTTGACAACTGCTTCCCTTCACATTTCATTTTACACAATGATTTCAGTGTAGGAATGTCATGGTGTAAAGTGGTAGGGAAATATAAAGTGCTAAAATAAGGTAAAGCACTATAGCTAAAAGGCTGTGGAGTTGCCTGTTGATTCCTGAGGTTTCTGCAGATTTTATCTGTACACCCAGTGAATTCTACTGATGAGGAAAGCAATAGAATCCGAACAACTAGGATCAAAAGGAGAGGATGTTTTTGATCATCTATTTGACTGAAAGTAGTAGTCGCAATTTACTTGAGTATTTTGTAGGTGCTAAACTCATCCAAAATAACTCTTTCTCATCTACTTTTAATGCAGTTGTTGGCATTGGTTTGTACAAAAAATTTAAGAGTCTAGGAAAACAGGGACTTCCCTGGCGGGCCAGTGGTTAAGACTTCGCCTTCCAATGCAGGGGGTGCAGCTTCGATCCCTGGTCAGGGAGCTAAGATCCCACATGCCTCAGGGCCAGAAAACCAAGCATAAAACAGAAGCAATATTGTAACAAATTCAATACAGACTTTAAAAATGGTCCACATCAAAAAAATCTTAAAAGTAAAAGCGTCTAGGGTACTTCCCTGGTGATGCAGTGGTTAAGAATCTGCCGGCCAATGCAGGGGACATGGGTTCGAGCCCTGGTCCGGGAAGATCCCACATGCCACAGAGCAACTAAGCCCGTGCACCACAACTACTGAGCCTGCACTCTAGAGCCCGCGAGCCACAACTACTGAGCCCGCGTGCCACAACTAATGAAGCCTGTGTGCCTAGAGCCTGTACTCTGCAACAAGAGAAGCCACTGCAATGAGAAGCCCGTGCACCACAACGAAGAGTAGCCCCCGCTCGCCACAACTAGAGAAAGCCCGCGGGCAGCAATAAAGGCCCAACGCAGCCATAAATAAACAAATAAATAAATAAATATTTTTAAAAAAAGAGTCTAGGAAAACAGGCAAATGTATACCTTCTATTTCCCTACCACTATTTCTTCAGCCTCTATTCTTCCCCAGCCCTATAACTCTAAGAAAAATCACTATTTTATTAAACTTGTATTGAGAGACTTAGGGGCAATCCCTAGTGCTGTATCTCAAAGACCATCTTTAAAATTTTATAAATAAATTATTTAAATGAATCTCCAAAGATTGTTTCATTGTTTCCCTGTCAGAGAGGAGAACTTGGGTAATTATTTAAGATGTTAAGTAAAAGAAAGATCCAATGTATACAACAAGATGTAGAGTAGAAATCACAAAAATATAGGTTTCCAGGACAGAATGAGCCTTGATGGGTGCCCCACTTGAGAGTGTTCAAAATATGATATAGCTCTGAAGCCTGCCAAAAAAGACTCCCACCTATTTTTTTTACACTAACACATTCTGCACCTCATAGAGTCCATGTGTTAGGACTAATTGACCAGGGCAGCAAGGAGGGAGAGGACAGGCTGGAAGTTTGGCTAAATGGGAAGCTTTCTAGGTCTGGGACATGGTCAGGAGTGGATAATGACCCCCAAGTTCTGACAGGTGCAGTCAGGCCCAGGTAGATGGAGGTGCAAGGGTGGAACTAAGAGTAAGGAAATGGTAAAGAGTCGGATAATGGGTCTACCTGTAAGAAGGATTCTAAGAGCAGAGAGAGACCTGGTAGCCAGAAAGGGCTGGTGAGTTGGAATGGATAGACAAAGACAAAGTCAGGATCAGTTCCTCCTGTATAAAAGGGCGATAGTAATAAAACCACTCTCAAGATATTGTTGAAAGAATTAAATGAGGCAATGCCTGGAGAAAAAAAACCCAAAACCTCACCAGGTAACCAAAAATGGATCCAGAGCAAGAAAGAGCATAAAAGAAATAAAGTCGATGCCCAGAGTGGATGTCCAGGATTCTTTGAATGGTTTTTATGTGCCCAAGTTTTCTAAGTAGTGCTCCTTCTCACTTCTAGAATCTCAAAGTCTTCTGAGACTGGCATGTTTCCTGTCATACCTTCCAGCTAACACCAACTCTACAGAAGTATGATTTCATCACCACAACTAAAGTCAGGTTCCACCTAGCAAAGCTATTTATGCAGCCCCCAAATAATGTATATCAATGGCAGTTTGTTTTCATCTGCTTAGTATTAACTCCCCATAGGGGAATAATCTTTTAGGCAAGTACATTGTCTCATACCTGATCATAGTTTCTCAAAGCCAAAGGGATCATAAAAGACAAAATAGTCCAACACAATACCTGAACCATCTATAATATCCCTGTATTTGTTGTCTGTTGCTACATAAAAAATTACCCCAATATTTATCGACTTAAAACACAATTATTATCTCACACATTTCAGAGTGTCAGGAATCCTGGAGTACTTTAGCTGGGTGGTTCTGTTAACCAAAAACTGTGTTCGCCTCTTGATGGGTGTCGAACCAAAAGATACAACCAAGCCAAATATGGGAAGAAGGGACTTCCCTGGTGGTCCAGTGGCTAAGATTCCACGCTCCCAATGCAGGGGGCCTGGGTTCGATCCCTGGTAACTAGATCCCACATGCCACAACTAAGAGTTCACATGCCGCAACTAAAGATCCCGCATGCTGCAACTAAAAAAGATCCTGCCCACGGCAACAAAGATCCTGCATGCCGCAACTAAGACCTGGTGCAGCCAAATAATAAATAAATAAATAAATAAATAAATAAATAAAATTTAAAAACCAAATAACAAATGGGAGAACACTATGGGGATCTTTCCCAAAGCAGTGTCTCCCCAAACAGCAAAACTGGGGAAGTTTTAAGCTAAGGTACATGCATATTCATGAAAGGGCTTGGGCAGTGAACAGAGTCCAAGCTTGAGTTGATTGAAATCACAAGGATCAGAAAAGGTCAACATCATCATCCCTTAGGTTCCAGTTGATCTAGTGGTTGAGCACTTCAGGCTAATCTTTACCATTGAAACAAAACTGATAGTCTTTACAATTGATATATTATCTTAAGTGTTGTTACTTCTCTCCCCTGATAATAGCCATTTGCTTCTGCATTCATTTGTTCCCTTAAGATCGTTAATTACTGAGACCTGTTCAACAGTAGCATTGTGGCCAGGCTTAGATCACAAAATGGCTTAGGCCAAAAATGGCTTCTCATGTCGAGAAAGCCTGTGTGATGAAGGTTCCATAAAAATGCGAATAATATGGGGTTCAGAGAGCTTCCAGGTTGGTGAACACATCCATGTACCTGGAAGGTGATGCACCCTAACTCCACAGAAACAAGCTCCTGTGCTCAGGACCCTCCCAGACCTCTTCCTATGTATCTCCTCATCTGGCTGTTGTCTGTATTCTTTATCATATCCTTTATTATGTAATAAACCAGTAAATATAAATAAGTGTTTCCCTGAGTTCTATGAGCCATTCTAGCAAATTATCAAAGCCAAGAAGGGGGTCATGGGAACCCTGATTTATAGCCAATAGCCAGTCTGTCAGAAGTACAGGTGACAAGCTAGGACTTGTGATTGGCATCTGAAGTGTGGGGGGAGGGCAGTCTTGTGGGACTGAGCCCTAATCTTGTGAGATTTGATGCTAACTCCAGGTAGATAGTTTCAGAATTGAATTATAGGACACCCAGGTGATGTCACAGAGGATAGCTTTGTGGTGGAAAAACATCCACACATTTGGTGACTAGAAGTGTCAGAAGTGAAGTGTTCTGTGTGAGTAGTAAAGGAGAAACACACAGGAGGGAAGAGTGAGTTTTTCCTACTCACATGCATAGACCATTATCACTCACTTTAATTCTTAGGTTGTAAGTAGAGGGCTGAACCTAACTTTCTTAAATTTCCTAAATATTGGGAATTTCCTAAATTCCTGCATCTTTATATCTGTCTACCTACCTACAACTTTACTGAGTTGTAATTCACATACTATACAATTCAGCCACTTAAAGTGTACCATTCAGTGGTTTTTAAGTATATTCACAGATTTATGCAGTCATCATCACTATTAATTTTAGAACATTTTTGTCACCCCAAAAAGAAACCTCATACCCATTTAACCCAGTAAGCACTCCCCATTTACCCCAACCCCCAGCAGCCCTAGGCAACCACTAATGTACTTTCTGTCTGTATAGATTTATCTGTGCTGGACATTTCCTATAAATGGAATCGTATGGTCTTTTGTGATGGCTTCTTTCACTTAGCATAATGTTTTCAAGACTCATCCATGTTGTAGCATGTATCATTTTTTCATTCTTTCTTATTGCTGAATAATATTCCGTTGTATGGATATACACATTTTTCCATTCATCAGTTAATGGACATTGCATTGTGTCCATTTCAGGGCTATTATGAATAATGCTGTTATAAACATACATATACGAGTTTTTGTGTGGATGTATGTTTTCATCTCTCTTGGGTGGAATTGCTGGGTCACATAGTAATTCTATGTTTATTTAATCTTTTGAGGAACTGCCAGACTGTTTTAAAGTGGATGAACCATTTTACATTCCCAACAGTAGTGAATAAGGGTTTTAGTTTCTCCACATCCTCATCAACACTTGTCATTATCTGTTTTTTGAATCACATAATGATGGGTGTTAAGTGGTATCTCATTGTGGTTTTACTTTGCATTTCCCTAATGACCAATGTTGAGAATCCCTGCGTTATGAGTATGTTTACATAATGTTGAATGTTCCCTAATGATGAGCATCTTTTCATTTGCTCTTGGCCATTGTATATGTTTGGAGAAATGTCTACCCACATCTTTTATTCATTTTTAGGTTGTTGGTTATTGGTCCTTTTTTCTTTTTTTTTTCTTTTTTACTCTCTTAACTTTCATATATAACATACAGCACTGTTAGTTATATTTATCATGTTGTACATTACATCCCTAGTACTTATTTATCTTATAACTAGAAGTTTGTACCTTTCGACTGCCTTCATCCAATTCTCCCTTCCCCCACCCCTACTGGTCTTTTATTATTGAATTATAAGCATTTCTTAATATATTCTGGATACCAGTCCATTATCAGATACATGATTTGCAAATATTTTCTCCCATTCTGTTGGTTGTCTTTTGTCTTTCTTTTTTTTGTTGTTTTTTTTTTTGTTTTTTTTTTGTCTTTCTTAATGGTATCTTTTTTTTTTTTTCCTATTTTTTTATTTTAGCCATTCTGATTAAGTGTGTAGTGATATCTCATTGTGGGTTTAGTCTGCACTTCCCTAGTGACGCATGATACTGAACATCTTTTCATGTACTTATTTGCCATCTCTATATCATCTTCCGTGGACTATCTCTTTACATCTTTTTTTTTAATAAATTTATTTATTATTTATTTATTATTATTTTTTTTTATTTTTGGCTGTGTTGGGTCTTCGTTTCTGTGCGAGGGCTTTCTCCAGTTGCGGCGAGCGGGGGCCACTCTTCATTGCGGTGCGCGGGCCTCTCACTCTCGCGGCCTCTCCCGTTGCGGAGCACAGCCTCCAGATGCGCAGGCTCAGTAGTTGTGGCTCACGGGCTTAGTTGCTCCATAGCATGTGAGATCTTCCCAGACCAGGGCTCGAACCCGTGTCCCCTGCATTGGCAGGCAGATTCTTAACCACTGTGCCACCAGGGAAGCCCAATGGTATCTTTTGAAGCACAAAAGTTTTTAATTTTTGTGAAGTCCAACTTACCTTTTTTTTTGGTCAGTTGTGCTTTCTGTGTCATACCTAAGAAGGCTTTGCCTAACCCCAAAGCACAAAGATTTATTCTTACATTTTCTTCTAAGAATTTAATAGCTTTAGCACTTAAATTTAGGTCTATAATCAGTTTGAGTTGATTTTTGTGTCTGGTGTGAGGAAGGGGGTCCAACTTTATTCTTTTGCATGTTGATATTCAGTTGTTCCAACATCATTTGTTGGAAGACTTATTTTTCCTTTTAAATTGTAGGTTATTTTGGGTAAATATTAATACTGTCTAAAATTTGTTGAGCACTCTGTATGTGCTAAGCACTGTTCCAAGGCTTTTACATATGTTACCACATTTAACCCTTACACTAATCTAAGGGACTATCTCTCTATGAGGCAATGATTGGGGAAACAAGTATGGAGAGAAGAGGAAGCTGAATGTTAATTGCTTCTCAATGGCAGAAGGAAGAACTAGAAAAAGGTAAACCCAGCTCTTTTATTCTTTTCCTTGCTTTTAATAACAATGGCAGTGACTAGACTCCCTGATGTGGATGGAATAATGTTAAGGGAAAAGCAAAAGCGAAGAATGGGATCTATTCAAATTCTACTTTGCTGCCATCAAGAAAAATGGTATACTGATCAGAAAAGGTGGTAAGATGTTTAAGAGACAAGCAATGGTGGTGGTGATGCATAGAGAATACTGTATGATCTCAATGAGTTTAAAGCTCTTGGCCCAGAGGGATTATAGCTAAGAATGAAAGATTTTACAGGTGCAGTAACTCAGTTGTTCGCATCATTTTCATTGAAATGTGAACAACAGAAATGCTGGAAGACTGAAGACTTGCTGGTTTTCAAAATGAATCAGGTGCTCAATTCTGTAAATCCTAGAAAAAAGCTTGGCAGCCAGTGCAGACAAAATCCTAGAATGGCTTTTAAAGTGGATGGTTTGTGATTATTTAGGAAGAGAAGTGGTGACCAGTGGGAGATGGCATGGGTTCACCATTCAGGTTGACATCAATTCGTTAGTAATCCTCTATCTGTATGTGTACTAATAAGGTGTAATAGTTTGCAGTAACAGCTCTCCATAAATTACATTTTCAGGTTGAAAAACAATATTTGAAGGGATAGGATTGGCAATAATTTGAAGAAGTAGTACTTCTTTTCCAACAACGATTTGGCACTTTAAATTTGAATAAGGTTTAGACAAAGATTTTATTTCTGTGTATAACTGCACTCCCTTGTTGACATGATTAATTAGATCTGTTTACATAAGAACATAAATATTTTAGAGGAA
This sequence comes from Balaenoptera physalus, assembly GCF_965194825.1. NCBI lineage: Eukaryota > Metazoa > Chordata > Mammalia > Artiodactyla > Balaenopteridae > Balaenoptera > Balaenoptera physalus. Next base: position 40,600,625 of record NC_138901.1, read on the forward strand.
AATCCAATTTAATAAATGAACAAACTTTTTAAGATGTAATTACTTTTCTAAGTTCTATGTTTTAAAAGTCATAATTAAAATGTGGATTGCAAACTATTCTACATGGAGCCTTCAGAGAGGTTTGGCTTATATTTCTGTAATTTTATTTGGTTTAAAGCTAACCATGCATTAATCTGGAGTGCAAGATTTATAAATGGAGTCATTTCATACTGATAAAGCAAAGTTTTATTAAAAACAAATTATTGGGACTTCCATGATGGTGCAGTGGTTAAGAATCCGCCTGCCAGTGCAGGGGACACAGGTTCAATCCCTGGTCCAGGAAGATCCTACATGCCGAGGAGCAACTAAGCCCACTAGCCACAACTACTGAGCCTGCGCTCTAGAGCCCGCATGCCACAACTACTGAAGCCCATGTGCCTAGAGCCCATGCTCTGCAACAAGAGAAGCCACCGCAATGAGAAGCCCGTGCACCATAACGAAGAGTAGCCCCTGCTCGCTGCAACTAGAGAAAGCCCACGCAGCAATGAAGACCCAATGCAGCCAAAAAACAAAAGAAAACAAAAAAGAAAAAACGGATAAAACAAAAACCAAATTATTGTCTAAGGTGGGGAAATGGGGAAGAAAAGCATCTCAAGTGGAAGGAATTTCTGATTGGGCTTCATGTTTCCCCACACATAAACATATATTATTTATGGACATAAAGTATGGATGTAAATATGGATAGTATGGATATAAGTAGAAACAGTACAAAAGTGTGCATGGAAGTAATATAAGTCAGCTTTAGGATTGTGATGATCTCTGGAGAGATAGGAAAGAGGAAGGGAGAGTTTAGGGCTTTAGTTTTACCTATAATATTTCACTTCTAAGAAGAGTAAGAAAGAGGGTGGGTTTCTCTTTTTATTTTCTGTATGTTTGAGATATTTCATTAATTGAAAATTTGAAAAAAAGCAGCTTAGTTTTGATTTTCTAAAGGATCAAAGTGTTTACCTCCTGTTGATTTGAAAATATGGTTAAATAAGGCTTAAAAGGTGCCTAGAGAGTTTATTTTTATAATCTTAGTATATACTACTAATAACAACAGCTACCTTTGATTAAGTACAATACAGTATGCCAGGCATTATGTGAGGTGCTTTAGATAAGCTCTCTATTGCTCTAACAGTAACTGTGTGAAGAAGGTAGTTCCTTCATTCACATTTAACAGATGGCAAGGTGAGCTATAGTTCCAATCCATTACTGATGATAAAATATGCTAAATGAAAATTCAGACTTCCAAATGTCAAGTTTAATATCCCAAAGATAATTTCTCATGTAATAGTTTTCTTTTTTCCAAGTATTATCTCTACATTTTAATATGTTTACTTGAGAAAAATAAATATGGATGGGAAAAAGAAGATAAAAATTGCCTATAATTTCACTGTCACTGAGAGAAAATTACTGCTAGATCTTGATAGGCACCCTTTCATATGTTTTCCATGCATAAATTTGTATGATCTTTCAAATGCTTTGAGAAGGAACTGTGTCAGGAATTTCTCTATTATTATTGCTTAATGGCATATAATATATTGGGTTGGCCAAAAAGCCCACAATAGAATAAATTTTAAAACTGACTTTTTATTCCATACATGTTTATATTTTTAAAAGCTGAGTTTAGGGCTTCCCTGGTGGCGTGGTGGTTAAGAATCTGCCTTCCAATGCAGGGGACATGGGTTCGATCCCTGGCCCGGGAAGATCCCATATGCCACGGAACAGCTAAGCCTGTGCACCACAACTATGTTAGCCTGCACTCTAGAGCCCGCAAGCCACAACTACTGAGCCCAAGTGCCTAGAGCCCGTGCTCTGCAACAAGAGAAGCCACAACAATGAGAAGCCTGCACACCGCAACGAAGAGTATCCCCCGCTCGCCACAACTAGAGAAAGCCCGCACACAGCAACAAAGACCCAACACAACCAAAAATAAAAACAAATAAATAAATTAATTTTTTTTAAAAAGCAGAGTTTAAAACTAAAAAAAAATTTTTTTTAATCTATAAAACATATATGAAAAACAAATTAGATAAGTTACTTTTTTTAAAAATCCTCGCAGGGAATTCCCTGGTGGTCAAATGGTTAGGACTTGGCGCTTTCACTGCCAGGGCCCAGGTTCGATCCCTGGTCAGGGAACAAAGATCCTGCAAGCTGCATGGTGCAGCCAAAAAAAAAAAAAAGAATAAATAAATAATCCTGGCACTTATTATAACAATATATCTAATGCAAAGACCAACTGGACAATTACTACATTATATCTGCCAGTAAATTTTGGAATCAATAATGAGGATGTTACTTACTGTGGATAGTTTATTTCAAAGGGCAGGTGGCTCTTCATTTTAAGAAAAAAGGAAAATGGCTGTATAAAATATGGAAAGCAGCATTTCTAAATCTTAAATTTCTTTCATGCAGTTGTAATCCAAAATGCTCAAAAAAGAAAAGCAAAAGTTAAATTGAGAAAAGGTACAACTTATATATTGTTTCTAAAAATCCATATAGATATCTTATATTTTTCCCAAACTTCTTTGCTTAATTCAAGAAATGTGACATAAAGCTTATCATGACATTTCTCTGCTCTTCATTCCTGGAGAATATCCCCATAAGAAATGAAACATTCATTAACAAATATTTATTAAGTACCCTCGTATTCAAGGTATTACGCTTTCATCAATTACATAAATCCAAAGTAACAGTGCAGTTTTAGACCACCCAGGTAGTATTTGTTATGTGTCATGGACAGGAAACATTGATTTCTACTTTTTTTTCCAATTTTTTTTATCATGGTAGTGTAGATATAACATAAAATTTACTATCGTAACTGTTTTTGTGTATAGTGCAGAGGCATTAAATACAGTGATATTGCTGTGCAGCCCTCACCACCATCTATCTCCAGAACTCTTTTCATCTTGCAAAAGTGCAACTCTAAACCCCTTAAACAATAAGTCTCCATTCCCTCCTCCCCTAGCCCCTAGTAACCACCACTCTACTTTCTGACTCTATGAATTTGGCTAGTCTAAGGTATCTCATGTAAGTGGAAGCATACAGTATTTGTCTTTTTGTGACTGGCATATTTCACTTAGCAAAATGTCCTCAAGGTTCATCCATATTGTAGCATATGTCAGAATTTCCTTCCTTTTTAAGGCTGAGTAATATACCATTGTATGTATATAGCATATTTTGCTTATCCATTCATCTGTTGATGGACACTTGGGTTGCTTTTATGTATTAGATATTGTGAATGATGCTGCTATGAGCATGGGTGTACAGATACCTCTTCAGGACCTTGCTTTCAATTCTTTTGGTTATATACTCCAAAGTGGAATTGCTAGGTACATGGTAATTCTATTTTAATTTTTTAAGAGCTTCCATACCATTTTCCATAGACACTGTACCATTTAATATTCCCATCAATGCACAAATGTTCCAATTTCTCCATATCCTTGCTAACACTTGTTTTTTTTTTTTAATTGTTGCCATTCTAATAGGTGTGAGGTGGTATCTCTTTGCAGTTTTGATTTATATTTCCCTAATGATTTTGAATATCTTTTCATGCGCTTATTGGCTATTTATGTATCTTCTTTGGAGAAATGTCTACTCAAGTCCTTTGCTCATTTTCGTGTGTGTGTGTGTGTGTGTGTGAGTTTTAGGAATTCTCTATATATTCTGGATATTAATCCTTTATCAGACATAATTACAGATATTTTCTCCTATTCTTTGGGTTGATTTTTTACCATCTTGACTGTGTCTTTTCGCGTAAAACATTTTTAATTTTTATGAAGTTGAATTTGTCTCTTTTTCCTTTGTTGCCTGTGCCTTTAGTGTCATATCCAAGAAACCATTGCCAAGTCAAATGTTATGAAGATTTTGTCCCATGTTTTCTTCTAAGTGTTTTACAGTTTTAGGTCTTACATTTAGGTCATGGATCCATTTAGAGTTAATTTTTGTACATGGTGTTAGGTAAGGGTCCAACTTCATTCTTTTGCATGTGGATATCCAGTTGTTCTGTTCATTATTGAGAATGGGATATTGAACTCCAGCTGTTATTGCAGAACTATTTCTCCCTTCAATTCTATCAATCTTTGCTTCATATATTTTGATGGTCTTTTATTAGGTGCATGAATTTCTATAATTGTTATATCTTCTTGTTGTATTGAACCTTCTATTAATATATAATGTCCTTTATCTCTTATAAGCTTTTTTGATTTAATATCTATTTTGTCTGATATTAGTATAGCCATTATACTATTGCATGGATTTTCTTTTCCATCCTTTCACTTGCAACCTATTTATGTCTTTGGACCTAAGGTGAGTTTTGTAGACAGCATATGGTTGGATCATGTGTTTTTATCCATTTTGCCAATCTGTCTTTTGACTGGAGAATTTAATCCATTTACATTTAAAGTATCAATAACTACTGATAAGGAGGGATTTACTTGTCATTTTTCTATTTGTTGTGTGCCTTATAGCTTTTTGGCCCTCATTTCTTACATTACTGTCTTTTTTGCGTGTTTAGTTTGATTTTTTTTGTAATGAAACGTTTAAATCATTTCCTCTTTTTGTAAATTCTTTAGCTGTTTTCTTTATGGTTACCATGGGGATTACAGTTAATATCCTGTAACTTTAGTTATAACACTCTAATTTGAATTTATACCAGCTTACCTTCAATAACATGCAAAACCTCTGCTCCTTTAACAGTTCCATCTTTATCTCATTCAGTTGTTGATGTCACAAAATTATACTTTTATACATTGTGTGTCTAAAAACATAAGTTAATAATATTTTAATATATCAGTCTCTTAAATTGTGTAGAAAACAAAAAGTGGAGTTACACAATACTAATTTTTATAACTGCCCATGTTTTTACCTTTACCGAGATCTTTATTTCTTCAGATAGCTTTGAGTCACTGTCCAGTGTCTTTTTGTTTCAACCTGTAGGACTCATTTTAGTATTTCTTGCAGGCAGGTCTAGTGGTCACAAATTCCCCACAGTTTTTGTTTATTTGGGAATGTCTTAATTTTTTCCTCACTTTTGAAGGTCAGTTTTGCCAAGTATAAGCTTCTTGGTTGACAGTTTCTTCTTCTAGCACTTTGAATATATCAGCCCACTGATTTCTGACCTCCAAAATTTCTGATGAGAAATCTGCTAGTTATCTTACTGAGGATCCCTTGTCTGTGATGAGTTGCTTCCTCACTGCTTTCAAAATTCCCTCTTTGGCTTTGGGCAGTTTGATTATAATGTATCCTGTTGTTTGTCTCTTTGAGTTCATCTGGGAGTTCATTGAACTTCTTGGATGTTTATATTCAGGTATTTCATGAAATTTTATAAGTTTTTAGCCATTATTTTTTCAAATAGTCTCTCTGCCTTTTTATCTTTTTCTTCCTTTTAGGACTTCCATGATGTGTATGTCGGTCCACTGGATGGTATCCCATAATTCCCTTAGGCTCTGTTCACTTCAATCTTTTTTCTCTCTGTTTCTCGGATTCAATAATTCCATTGTCCTGTCTTAAACTATGCTGTTTCTTTTTTCTACGAGCTCAAACTTGCCTTTGAATCTTTCTAGTGAACTTTTCATTTTAATTATTGTACTTTTCACCTCCAGAATTTCTTTCTGTTTCTTTTAAGGTTTTTATCTCTTTGCTAATATTTCCATTTTGTTCATACATTGTTTTCTTTTTTTTACTGAGGTATAATTGACATATAATATTATATTAATTTCAGGTGACATCATAATGATTCAATATTTGTATACACTGAGAGATGATCACAGTAAGTCTAGTTACCATCTGTTACCATACAAAGTTACAAAAATTTTTTTTCTTGTGATGTGAATTTTTAAGATTTGCTCTTACGGCAACTTTCAAAAATGCACTATAATATTACTGACTATAGTCACATGCTGCACGTTACATCCTCATGAGTTACTTATTTTATACATTGTTTTCTTGACTTTCTCCACATATTTCTTTAGTTCTTTGAGCATCTTTAAGACAGTTGTGCTAAAGTCTTTGTCTAGTAGATTCACCATCAGGTCTTTTTCAGGGACAGTTTCTGTTTTTTGTTTTTTTCCTTTTTTTTTTATAAAGTTATTTATTTACTTATTTATTTTTGGCTGCATTGGGTCTTCATTGCAGCATGTGGGCTTTCTCTAGTTGCGGCGAGCGGGGGCTACTCTTCATTGTGGTACCCAGGCTTCTCATTGCAGTGGCTTCTCTTGTTGCGGAGCATGGGCTCTAGGTGCGTGAGCTTCAGTAGTTGTGGCACACGGGCTCAGTAGTTGTGGCTCGTGGGCTTAGTTGCTCCGTGGCATGTGGGATCCTCCTAGAACAGGGATCAAACCCATGTCCCCTGCGTTGGCAGGCAGATTTTTAACCACTGCACCACCAGGGAACTCCCTGTTTTTTTCCTTTGAGTGGGCCATCTTTTCCTGTTTTTGTGTACTTTATGGTTTTTTTGTTGAAAACTGTACATTGAATCTTATACTCTAATAATTAGAATCTAATAACATGATAACTCTGGAAATCAGACTCTTCTTCTTTTTGGTTCTAGTTTTTGGTTTTTTGATTATTGCAGGCTCTCTCTGTGCCAAGGATTAGCCTGAGGTGTAAACTTAAGGTCTGCTCAGGTCTTTTCTGAGCATGGGGCTTCCCCTGGCCATGCATGGTGACTTTCTAATTTTTCCTGTATACGTGGTTGCTTTTGAATGTCCTAGTCTGGCCCTTTAGATCCCTTGGAAATCACTTCACTTGGTGGGGGTCATTTACAACAAGGGGTGTGGTGTGTGCAACAACAATGGCCACAGCCTCTTTATCTGCACCTATGGATTACAAGCAGCAATCAGCGATTGGAGCACAGATCCCTAATATTTGGAGGACAGGGGTTTTTTTGCCCACTCTGGCTTCGGAAAGCTGTGTACAGGCTGCTTCAGGAACACATGCATAGCTACCTGCAATGGGGCTGATGTGTGGGGGTTGCTTAGCTGCTACTGCGCTAAGAGCTGAAATTGACTAAAATTAACCACAATTTACCATTCACCTTTCCTCTGGAAGTTGTGAGCCTTCCCCTAGAGTTCCAAAATTACATCAGACAGATTCTTCCAGTACCATTGTTGTCTAGATGGGGAGACAGATTTCTGGTGCTTTCTACTCTGCCATCTTCCCAGAATCCACTCTCTTAATTTTTTTAAAGCTATTGAGCGCTTACTATGTACCAGGCACTGTTCTAAACATCTAGTAGTTTATTGTAATTTTTTTCTCGTTTTAAATAAACGTATACTTTTACACCTAAAAGTGTTCTTTTTGTTCTTGTAACTTTGCATTCGTTTTCTTTGTTTTTTTAAATGTAGAGTGTGTCTTTATATATATATATATATATATATATATATATATATATACATTTATTTATTTATTCATTTATTTTGGCTGCACTGGGTCTCAGTTGCAGCACTCGGGATCTTTGTTGCGGTATGAGGGATCCTTAGTTGCAGTATGTGGGATCTTTAGTTGTGGCATGCAACCTCTTAGTTGTGGCGTACATGTGGGATCTAGTTCCCTGACCAGGGATCAAACCTGGGCCCCCTGCATTGGGAGCTCGGAGCCCTAGCCACTGGACCACGAAGGAAGTCCCTGCATTCTTCTTCTTAAAGAGCGTCCCCAACAGTTTATAGATTTCAGGATGCACGAAGCTTGAATCTGCCCCTGCTGTGGCATCAAGAAAGTGACATGCTTTAATTCAAAATGATCCCTAAATTGTCTAATCTTCAGCGTGGGCCCTGACTTTCATTTTTGCTTCTTGAACACATTATTATCCCTATCCAACTCTCTGCCAATAGAAAAGTGTTACAACAAGATCTGGAAGGCAAGCTCACTGAAACACATCACCTTTTCCCTGCTGATAGAGTAAATTTCTAGGGTTGCCAGAATTAGCAAATAAAAATATAGGATTCCCAGTTAAATTTGAATTTCAGATAAATGTTACATGGGACATACTAAAAAATGTTGTTTATCTGAAATTCAGATTTAAGTGGCAACCTGTATTTTATCTGGCAACTCTATGAGTTTCTCAAAAATAGCCCCTCCAGCACAAGAATTAAGTTTTGTTTATCTTTCTATAGAACTAGAACAGTTCTCAGGTCAATGACAGTGGTGTTGAATACTAAATAACATCAGTGGCTTTTCTTAACCTTTTCTGAGAAATAAATATCTAATGCAATTTATGGATCTTCTTCCCAGAAAAATGCACAGAAACAAAACACTTTGCACACAGTTTCAGAGCCCTAAGCCCAACTTGTAAACTGTTCCCTCCTGCCCTCCCCCTAACTCAGATCCCTTATGTAGAGTTCCTCGTTTGTATAATGTTTTATGATTTACAAAATACTTTTATCTTCACAACAGTCTTATAATAAAACTAGCCCATTTTGTAGATGAAGAAACTGAGACTTGCATACCCAGTAATTATGATTAGAGCTTAAATTCAGTTCTTCCCATTTCAGTTCATGGGCTCTTTGCACCATACTAGCCTGCCTCATAAGTCTTCCCTCTTAAAATGTTCTGATTTCTACCAGTTTTTTTTTTTTTTTTGGCTGCCCTGCACAGCTTGTGGGGGATCTTAGTTCCCCAATCAGGGGTTGAACCTGAGCCCACGGCAGTGAAAGCGCCGAGTCCTAATCACTGGACTGCCAGGGAATTCCCTTTACCAGTATTTTTTTATGAAAGTCAGAGTGAAAGAGTGAAAAGGACATTCGGATGAGGAGTCCTGGGTACTAGTCTTAGTGCCTTCACTAAGAAGCTATATGACTTACTTCTGGTTTCCAGACAGCCTGCTCTCATCCTTTCTCGAGAGCATACTTCCCCTTTTGCTTAACAAAACTCTTGCTACTTAATACTGCAAAAAACAAACAAACAAACAGAAAAAGAAGCTATATGACTTTGGCCAAGGCACTTTACGTTTCTGGGCCTTAGCTTATCTATCTGTACAATAAAGGGGCTGGACAGCATTCTCTGAGAAGCACTAATATTCTGTGATTCTAAAGGCCCTTCCATTGTCCCAATTTTCCTAGCAGGCCAAAATAAAACCTACTTTTTATTATTTTATTATTTACTCTGACCTTCTAAGGTGCAGAGATTGCAGATGTACTCATAGGAATTTGGGGTTGAAAAGGCTTAGGAGTCAGAGAGATATGAAGTTGCTCTACTTGGGGGGGTTCCAGGAACTATAGTATAAAAAGTTCTGTCTCCACCCAGTTCTGTTTCCAGCCAGGGTATGAAGGGAGTCTCAAGGCACAGTGGAGTGGGATGAACCCCCCATGCAGACCCTTGGTTTGCAGTGGGAGAAGAGCATTGCTATAGTTAAATTCTAGGCTTTGCATTTACCATCACCCTTTGGCTCAGAGCCTAAGTGCTGGGAGATCCCACTCAGATCATCAGCCCTGTTCAACTGTCCTTGGCTACCTTACATGGAGCAAAGGACTTAGAGCCACTAGTACTTGGAGGTACTTTCCCCACTTCAGGATTTAAAGAGAGGCTCTTTCTTTGAAGTTCAAGGGAAGAGGATCCTGGATTCTATTCCCTGGTACCCCAAAGAGCAACAAACTAAATTCCTGTGCCAAAGGCTGTATTTTCTTCCCAAACATTGGTCCAACATGCCTGAGCCTAATAAACATTTGATACCTCATGGGAATCCTAACTAATAACCTTAAGTCAAAATAACGTGTCAAGAAATATCTTGGGGGCTTCCCTGGTGGCGCAGTGGTTGAGAATCTGCCTGCTAATGCAGGGGACACGGGTTCGAGCCCTGGTCTGGGAAGATCCCACATGCCGCGGAGCAACTAGGCCCGTGAGCCACAACTACTGAGCCTGCGCATCTGGAGCCTGTGCTCTGCAACAAGAGAGGCCGCGACAGTGAGAGGCCCGCGCACCGCGATGAAGAGTGGCCCCCGCTTGCCACAACTAGAGAAAGCCCTCGCACAGAAACGAAGACCCAACACAGCCAAAAATAAATAATAAATAAAAGATTAAAAAAAAAAAACACCCAAATCCCCAAACAGAATTATTAAAAAAAAAAAAAAAAAAAGAAATATCTTGGCAGCTATCTTAGTGGGTTTTCCAATTTGGAAAAGTTTCTAAGATATCCTTACAAACCAAATTGCTATGCCTCACCTTCATGGTGGTGAAATGGTCAGAGTCAGGAAATACCATTCCAAAGAGAGAACACAGCGTAAGAAATCAGAGACCTGCTCTGGAAGTTTTAGCCATGGCAATCGGAGAAGAAAAAGAAAGAAAAGGAACCCAAAGTGGAAAAGAAGTAAAACTGTCACTGTTTGCAGATGACATGATACTATACATAGAGAATCCTAAAGATGCTACCAGAAAACTACTAGAGCTAATCAATGAATTTGGTAAAGTAGCAGGATACAAAATTAATGCACAGAAATCTCTTGCATTCCTATACACTAACAACGAAAACTCTGAAAGAGAAACTAAGGAAACACTCTCATTTACCATTGCAACAAAAAGAATAAAATGCCTAGGAATAAACCTACCTAAAGAGACAAAAGACCTGTATGAAGAAAATTATAAGACACTGATGAAAGAAATCAAAGATGATACAAACAAATGGAGAGATATACCATGTTCTTGGATTGGAAGAATCAACATTGTGAAAATGACTATACTACCCAAAGCAATCTACAGATTCAGTGCAATCCCTATCAAACTACAAAGGGCATTTTTCACAAAACTAGAACAAAAAATTTTACAATTTGTATGGCAACATAAAAGACCCCGAATAGCCAAAGCAATCTTGAGAAAGAAAAACGGAGCTGGAAGAATCAGGTTCCCTGACTTCACACTATACTACAAAGCTGTAGTAATCAAGACAGTATGGTACTGGCACAAAAACAGAAATATAGATCAATGGAACAGGATAGAAAGCCCAGAGATAAACCCACGCACATATGGTCACCTTATCTTTGACAAAGGAGACAAGAATATACAGTGGAGAAAAGACAGCCTCTTCAATAAGTGGTGCTGGGAAAACTGGACAGCTACATGCAAAAGAATGAAATTAGTATACCTCCTAACACCATACACAAAATGGATTAAGGACCTAAACTTAAGGCCAGACACCATCAAACTCTTAGAGGAAAACATAGGCAGAAGACTCTATGACATAAATCACAGCAAGATCCTTTTGGACCCACCTCCTAGAGAAATGGAAATAAGAACAAAAATACACAAATGGGACCTAATGAAACTTAAAAGCTTTTGCACAGCAAAGGAAACCATAAACAAGACGAAAAGATAACCCTCAGAATGGGAGAAAATATTTGCAAACAAAGCAATGGACAAAGGATTAATCTCTAAAATATACAAGCAGCTCATGTGGCTTAATATCCAAAAATAAACAACCCAATCCAAAAATGGGCAGAAGACCTAAATAGGCATTTTTCCAAAGAAGATATACAGATTGCCAACAAACACATGAAAGGATACTCAACATCACTAATCATTAGAGAAATGCAAATCAAAACTACAGTGAGGTATCACCTCACACTGGTCAGAATGGCCATCATCAAAAAATCTACAAACAATAAATGCTGGAGATGGTGTGGAGAAAAGGGAACCCTCTTGCACTGTTGGTGGGAATGTAAATTGATACAGCCACTATGGAGAACAGTATGGAGGTTCCTTAAAAAACTAAAAATAGAACTACCATATGACCCAGCAATCCTACTATACTACCGGGCATATACCCTGAGAAAACCATAATTCAAAAAGAGACATGTACCACAATGTTCATTGCAGCACTGTTTACAGTAGCCAGACATGGAAGCAACATAAGTGTCCACCGACAGATGAATGGATATAGAAGATGTGGCACATATATACAATGGAGTATTACTCAGCCATAAAAAGAAACAAAATTAAATTATTTGTAGTGAGGTGGATGCACCTAGAGTCAGTCATACAGAGTGAAGTAAGTCAGAAAGAGAAAAACAAATATCGTATGCTAACGTATATATATGGAATCTAAAAAAAAAAAAGGTTCTGATGAACCTAGGGGCAGGACAGGAATAAAGACTCAGATGTAGAGAATGGACTTGAGGGCACAGGGGTAAGGAGGGTAAGCTGGGACGAAGTGAGAGAGTAGCATGGACATATATACACTTCCAAATGTAAAATAGATAGCTAGTAGGAAGCAGCTGCACAGCACAGGGAGATCGGCTCAGTGCTTTGTGACGACCTGGAGGGGTGGGATAGGAAGGGTGGGAGGGAGGCTCAAGAGGGAGGGGATATGGGGATATATGTATATGTGTAGCTGATTCACTTTGTTATACAGCAGAAACTAACACAACATTAGTAAAGCAATTATGCTCCAGTAAAGACGTAAAAAAAAAAAAAAAAAAAAAGAAATCAGAGACCCTGGTATAGTGAATCTGGGGGAAGAGGAGGGAGCATTCCTTTTTCTCCTCTTCCTCCTCCCAGACAAACTTCATCCCTAGAGGTAGCCACAAGTCCCCTCCTCTGTGATGCCTTTACCATTCCATTCCTATTCTAGGGAAAGTTTGAGACACAGAGTATCCCAGACAGACTAATAATTTGGTGCCTCTTCAGAATAACGCACTTAGAATATTTATTCAACATCTATTTGGTGGGGTTAGGGAGAAACCAATATTTTTATTATTATATGGAAAAAGATGTTCAACTACTCCCACTGCCTGAAGTACAGTCAGTGTTCTGGAAAAGAGAAATCTCATTTTTCTGTAATTCTTGTTCTCATTTCTATTTTCTTTTGCAATTTACTGAATCAGACTACTTGGGAGACATACCAAAGAATTTAAAATTTAAGCTTTGTTCAACAATTTAAAATTCATTCCAGAAAAAACAGCTTGGTGCTATGCATGACTTGATTTCAGAATTTCGTTTGACTTCATCTGCAGCTGCTCATGGCAAAACTAATTAACAGACATAGGTCATCGCTAGAGAGGAGGTTTTTGGTTTTTCAATTTTAATTTTTTTCATGACATTTCTTCTTTTTTAAATTTATTTATTTTTATTTATTTGGTTGCACTGGGTCTTAGTTGCGGCAGGCAGGCTCCTTAGTTGCGGCAGGCAGGCTCCTTAGTTGTGGCTTGCTGGCTCCTTAATTGTGTCATGCCAACTCTTAGTTGAGGCATGCATGTGGGATATAGTTCCCTGACCAGGGATCGAACCCGGGCCCCCTGCACTGGGAGCTTGGAGTTTTAACCACTGTGCCACCAGGGAAGTCCCTATTTTTGGTTTTTTTAATTTCCGTGTGAAAGTATTGTCTTTGGTGGAAGCAAAACCAAATTACTTTTCACCAGGAAGGTAAGGAGTTCTGTACAGAAACCTGAGTTAACTAGCACATTTCTGGTTTTCGTGGCATCCTGTACTGGTGCCTAAACAAGTACCTGGATCTCTCATTCCTCGATACAGCTGTGTCCCTCAAATGAACAGAGCTGTGTGCTCTCTCTGGCTTTCCACAGCCCTCTACCTTGCCTTGATTAGGGATGATACTTATCGCATGATATTGCGATTGCTTTTATATCTTAGTCCTCTACTTGACTGTGAACTTGCTTAGGTCAGAGAGAGACCATATTATCTTCATGATGACTAGTGAGCCCTTAACAAATGAATGAATAAATGCCATAGGAAGCTAAGAAAGATTAACAGGCACTAGGGCTGTATGTGGGACAATGAAAAATCTGAAGTCTCACTGGGCAGAGCCTTCTATACGATGGTCAGAAACCCTGAGCAATCTTAAGTTGCAGAAAATTCAAAGAATTTACTCATCCATTGGTCTTGTGTGTGTGTGTGTGTGTGTGTGTGCATAGTCCACATTAAGCACTCACCATCTCTAATTTGATATAAAGCAAAATTAACTGTAATCCAGGTACTGACCTAGGATCTTTACACATATTTCTTGTTAAATTATCATAACAACACTGTGAGGTAGGTGTTATTCATCTCTGTTTTATAGGTTAAGTAACTGAATTCAGAAAGGCTTAGTAAGTTCACAATCACTGAACCAGGAAGAGATGAAGCGGGCCTTTGAATCCACCACTGCCTTCTCATTCCACCATAACTCCTGTTATAGTCACACATTACGTATCTCACTGTGGAGCTATACGGAACAAGGAACACTCAAGAGTTACATTAATTAGAACTTTCACATGATATTCAAGAAATCAGAGACTAATTCTCTCCACCCTCAGCCCTGAAATTGAAATACAGTAATGTTAGACATAAAAATCTATTTTGATTTTCCCGCAAGGTATCTCCCTCTCTTATCCACGTAGTGAGCATTAACAATTAATGGGAATTGCTTTCCAAACCATATAACATCGTTCTTAATATTTATGATGCCCACGAAACACACAAACATCTGTTCTGTAGAGTGATAGCTATGAAAGGATACTTCAGTGCCAAGCACTCTCATTCATGTAGATGAGTCAAAGCTTTAAGCAGTTGCCCCTCCGGAGATATCTAAATAGCAAGGATTCCAAGAAGATGGGAAGAAGACAATTTTAGACTCAACTCGTCTTAAGGAGTGTTAGTTCATTTTATTATGACCAAAAGCATGTAGTAATTTTAAATGGAATAAAGTTATGTTTAAATGGTGGACATGATCTTTCATATTGGGGATGACTGCAGTGCACCCTAAAGCTGAAGTTAACATTTCCCTTTGAGAAATAAAATTAGTAGACTCAGGACTTCCCTGGTGGCACAGTGGTTAAGAATCCGCCTGCCAGTGCAGGGGACATGGGTTCTATCCCTGGTCCGGGAAGATCCCACGTGCTGCAGAGCAACTAAGCCCGTGCACCACAACTACTGAAGCCCGCGTGCCTAGAGCCCGTGCTCCACAACAAGAGTAGCCACCACAATGAGAAGCCCATGCACCACAACAAAGAGTAGCCCCCGCTCGCCACAACTAGAGAAAGCCCGCACACAGCAACAAAGACCCAGTGCAGCCAAAAAATAAAATTAAAAAAAAATTAGAAGACTCAAAAGTTCTTTTGATAGATGAGATCATTCATCAGCAGGAATGAAAGATCTAAGAAATCTGCTGTTAAAGTAAGACTGAAGAGTTGGGCACACCCAAAACCTAATCAAGGTGGCTCAGAGAGCAGGCTTGGCTTGAAGTATTTACTAAGAAAGAAAGTCTTGTACTCCGCTTGTAAGGAGAATATGTTGGGCTTCCCTGGTGGTGCAGTGGTTGAGAATCCGCCTGCCAATGCAGGGGACAAGGGTTCGATCCCTGATCCGGGAAGATCCCACATGCCGTGGAGCAGCTAAGCCTGTGCGCTACAACTCCTGAGCCTGTGCTCTAGAGCCCGCGAACCACAACTACTGAACCTGTGTGCTGCAACTACTGAAGCCTGTGCGCCTAGAGCCCGTGTTCTGCAGCAAGAGAAGCCACCGCAGTAAGACTGCACACCTCAACAAAGAGTAGCCCCTGCTCGCTGCAACTAGAGAAAGCCCGCACGCGGCAGCGAAGACCCAATGCAGCCAAAAATAAATAAATAAAATTAATAAAAAAAAAAAAAAAGAGAAAGAATATGTTAATGGACGACAGTGGTCAGCTTGGATTTCTGATAGCAGAGTTGAGGCACTATAGCCAGTACCTTCACAGGAACTTCCTATTGACAATAAATAACTATTTGTGATAAAATAACTAGTATACTTGTATACATATATACGTATATGTACAAACAAGTACTGCTACCTAGCCTTTCCCAGCTGACACTTCTTAAAATTGCAACGAACACAAGATTAACATAAGAGCAGTAGCAACAACAACAATAATGGCAACTAATAATTATTGAGTACTTATCAAACGTCAGGCATTCTTCCAAAGCTCTACATATGAATTACTCACTGAGTGTTCACAGCAATCCCATGAAGTAAAAGGAAAACCTGATGCACACATAGGTTCCATAATATGTGCCAGATCATGTGCAAATGAGTGGTGAAGCCTAACTCTAACCTAGGTAGGCTATAAAGCATTCTTAACCACTTGCTGGAGGTGAAAGAATAGGATGAACAATATAAATAAATTTAAATTAGATGTTCAAGCAGGGGTTCTTTTGTTCTTTTGGTTGCAAGATACAGAACTTAAACTATTTTGAATAAAATGTTGAGCGAGTCTCACCCTAAGCCTAGTAAGGTATTCTTCTCCCATAACATTTTGCATTTATCTCTGTCATTGCATTTACTGCCCTGTGTTATAATTCTCTGTTTATATGTTCATTATAATGATCCCACTTGATCCCAATAACTTCATTTTTTCCCCTTTTATTTACTACCATATTGCTCATACAAAGAACAGTGTCTGACAGGTGGTAGGTACTGAAGAAATATTTGTTCAAATAAAAAGCAGGGTTAGGACACTGGGCAGGGTCAGGGGTGTTAGTTGATTACTTTAATAATTAAAAAAAGCAAGAAACAAAGTCAGCCAGACTTCATGGGAAATGAAAATTCAGGAACAGTGCTTATTCCCTTATCCTGCACCCTACCCATGGTGTCTTGCCTCTGCACTTTTTGGCATAAATGCTCCATTTTTCCTTTTTTTTAAATAACCTTCCTTTGCTTATGTATAATTTCTGCTCCCTCATAATTTTGGCTTTTGTGAAACTTTGGATAGCCTTGGTACAAGTCTTCCAGGCTAATGCTGCAAACTTCAGCCCCTCTGTAGATGAGTCGGAACTCTTCAAGTTCTGGATCCCACTATGGACTCAATGCCTACTAATTTAGATTTTCAGGAGAAAGATTCTGAATGGTTCAGCTTAGGTCAGGAGTTTTCCAGTTGTCCAATAAGCTGTGGCTGGAGTGTTATGTGACAGAAC
This sequence comes from Balaenoptera physalus, assembly GCF_965194825.1. NCBI lineage: Eukaryota > Metazoa > Chordata > Mammalia > Artiodactyla > Balaenopteridae > Balaenoptera > Balaenoptera physalus. The sequence continues at coordinate 40,617,514 of NC_138901.1, forward strand.
TCGCTGTGTAGGCTTATCTTTTTGTCAAGGAGTCAAGTTTATCAGAAAGGATTGTGGGCTGGGTATGTACCCCCGAAATAGGTCTCCTACAGATGTCAAACTGATATTTCTTTCATTTTGAAATGTAGACAATTTTTAAAACCATCAAGGAGTATAGTCTAAATTACAAAGAAAGTTTATAGTCATACATTTACTATATTTTAACAGGGAATTTCTATGGGCTGCCATTTTCCAGTTGCTCACATTTTCAATTTTGTTCTTTGAGTACTTAAAACACAGATGTATTTTCTTTCTTGTCATGCAATGAAAATGTTCTATTTTGATATGATATGTGTTATTCATAGTGTTTGCATTTTCTTTATGATATCAAGAAGTTAATCTGTTCCACTCTTTCTAACTAGTGTAGTTAAGAGCTTTTGATGGTTTCTTGTGATAATTGCATTATGATTTTCACCCTCTTATGTTTTTGACTACATAATTTCTGAAGCATTAAGAGAATTGCCTGAAATTTTACTTGTAGTTCTTGATTTAATACACATGCTGAAGATCCCTAGATTGCCCTTAATTTACAAATGAATTTCAAAAGATCACTTCTAAGTCAGTTGTTTGAAACTGAAATGCATTCTCCTAGTGTTTCACAAGAGGTTATTTAACCTATAATATATTCACTCAGTTATTCATTCCATTAGGAGCCACTATTTGCCTGGCACTGTGTTAAACAACTGTGTGTACAACATGAAAGAAACAGATATAGTCTCTGTCCCCATGAAGCTTATACTCTATGGGAGGAACACAAATTGGCAATTACATTAGGGCTAATAGTAATAGCTGACCCTGGGTGCCTAGTGCATAAGAGACATAGGGGAGCTGTGAAGAAGGCATGCTAAGAGACATGGCAGGATGACAAAATTTTATTGTCCTGCAGAGCATAGAGGGGCACCCAGGGCCTCATAATGGAGAATCTATTCTTGGGAATAGCCTCTGAAATGAGAGCAAGGAAAGTACCTGCTCTTTCCCTCAGTCTGGAGTTTCTGCTTCTCTCCTAATTTCCCTGCCGTACCTCTACTTTGTCATCCCCATCTGCTGCCATCATCACAAGGAGACTTAGGGACACTGCTCTGTGACCTTTCAGCCTAGATATAGTGTCTGTAGACACACCTGGAGAAGGTGGAGCAAATTAGAGAGAGACACGGGTGAAAAGAGAAAGGGGGAGAGAGAGAGAGAGGAAGAGAGAGAATGATGATTACAACAGTTGTCCCTTCATAATAAACTTGGTGGATTTATTCACAAGATTCTCTTGATTTGTATCTTTGAAATCCTTCCTGAGGAGTAATTTCCTTTAAGGTGCAACAGAAGACACATTCTTCTCAAGTGCACATGAAACATTCTCCAGGTTAAATCATATATTGGGCCACAAAACAAGTCTTAATAAGTTTAAGAAGTCTAAAATCATACCAAGTATATTTTCTGTATACCATACTACAATGGTATGAAACTAGAAATAGGTAATAGGAAGAAAATTGGAAAGTTCACAAGTATGTGGAAATTAAACAACATACTCCTGAACAACCAATGGCTCAAAGAAGAAATAAAGAGGGAAATAAAAAAGTATCTTGAGACAAGCAAAAATAGAAACACAACATACCAAAACTTATGGATACAGCAAAAGCAGGTCTAAGAGGGGAGTTCATAGCAATAAATGCCTACACTTAAAAAAAAACCTCGGGACTTCCCTGGTGGCACAGTGGTTAAGAATCTGCCTGCCAATGCAGGGGAACACGGGTTCGAGCCCTGGTCCAGGAAGATCCCACATGCCACGGAGCAACTAAGCCTGTGTGCCACAACCACTGAGCTCGTGCACCACAACTGCTGAAGCCCACACCCCTAGAGCCTGTACTCTGCAAGAAGAGAAGCCACCGCAACGAGAAGCCCGCACACTGCAATGGAGAGTAGCCCCCAATCGCCGCAACTAGAGAAAGCCTGTGCGCAGCAACGAAGACCCAATGCAGCCAAAAATAAATAAATAAATACTTTAAATAAACAACCTAATTTACACCTCAAGAAGCCAGAAAAAGAACAAACTAATCTCAAAGTTAGCAGAAGGAAGGAAATAACAAAGATTAGAGTAGATGTAAATGAAATAGAAACTAGAAAGACAACAGAAAAGATCTATGAAACTAAGAGTTGGTTTTTTGAAAAGATAAACAAAACAAATCTTTAGCTAGACTAACCAGGATAAAAAAGAGGAATCAAATAGATAAAATTATAAATGAAAGAGAAAACTTATAACTGATACCACAGAAATAAAAAGGATCATGAGATGCTACTAACAATCACATGCCAACAAATTGGACAGCCTAGAAGAAATGGATAAATTTCTAGAAACATAAAACCTGCCAAGACTGAATCATGAATAGAAAATCTGAACAGATCTATAATGAGTAAGGAGATTGAAGCAGTAATCAAAAATCTCTCAACTAAGAAAAGCCCAGAACCAGATGGCTTCACAGGTGAATTCCACCAAACATTTAAAGAAGAATTAATATCAATTCTTCTCAAACTCTTCCAAAAAATTGAAAACTCACTTTATGAGTCCAGCATTACGCTGATACCAAAGTCAGTTAAGGACACTTTTCTAAGTGAAAAGAAAATTACAGGCCAAATATCCCTGATGAACACAGATGCAAAAATCCTCAACAAAATACTAGCAAACCAAATTTAACAGCACGTTAAAAGGATTATCCACCAGGATCAAGTGGGATTTCTAAGGATCCAATTTTAATTCTTCTCCATGTGATTATCTAGTTTTTCTAATACCATTTATTATAGGAGAAGGAAACCCAGCAACTACTTTCACCAAACTTCCATGTTAACAGCCTTGCCAAGGGAGATTTGGAAGGTAGAAGAGAAGCAGAAGCCATTATTGTTTCTCCAACATCAAAGGCACATGAACTTCAAGAGACAGCAAAATGAACTTTTGCAGTGGCCACCTGAATTCCCTCTTCCTTGGCCATGCAGGTAGCTGAGAGAGCTTTTAAGATTTCCTTATTTCCTCGGATTTTTGGTGGTTTTCCATGACCTTTGCTCCCCCAGCACCTTCCGAGGAGTTATAAGCATATTATTTCCCATATTAAATCCCCTCCTGCCTGAAACACCTACAGTGGTTTCTCTCTTCTTAGTACTTTCTGATTGATACACCTGTTGGAATGGAAACTTTCAGGAGAAACTAAGTATTATAGGAAAATAAACTTACATTCTTCGCACACCTGAATTTGTGGTTGAGATACACACATACTCACTTCACCACAAGCAGTTGAGTCATGGATCTTTAATTAATAGCAACACCTCCTCCTCTATCTCCCCTCCCCTCTGATTCACTGACTAGGTCCAATCTAATCTTGAAATCCAAAAGAGTGGGGTTTAAGAAATGTGCCAGTTTCTGAATCCTAGGTATAACTGTACTTCAGGGTGAACAAAAGTTTGTTTCATACTTGCCCTCGTTTCCTTTCCATGTTTTCTTTTTTTTTAAGAATCAATTTTATTTATTTATTGGCTGCTTTGGGTCTTCGTAGCTGCTTGCGGGCTTTTCTGTAGTTGCGATGAGTAGGGGCCACTCTTCGTTGTGGGGCATGGGCTTCTCATTGCAGTGGCTTCTCTTGTTGCAGAGCACGGGCTCTAGGCACGTGGGCTTCCATAGTTGTAGCACATGGGCTCAGTAGTTGTGGCTCATGGGCTCTAGAGCTCAGGCTCAGTAGTTGTGGCTGGCGGGCTTAGTTGCTCCGCAGCATGTGGGATCTTCCTGGACCAGGGATTGAACTCGTGTCTCCTGCATTGGCAGGCAGATTCTTAACCACTGCACCGAAGTCCTCCATGTTTCCTTTACCATTGGTCTTTACCCATTTGCTAAGTCTGATACCACGTTCTTTCCATATTGTTTCATCTTTTCTATCCTGGCCCAACTCACCCATTACTGTTATTAATCCAACTCTACACAGAACTAAACAACTCTCCAATCACCCCAGCATGCAGGTGCTGGGAGTAAGGAAAATAAGAAAGACATAATCCCTGCTCCGAGGAGCTTACAGAGTATTTTGAGACACTACATGTGATTTCAGTTCTGATGTTACTAAAATGTTAATTGCAAAATGTCCTCTTTAAGGAGCTCTTGCAAAACATAGAATTAGATATGGTGAGACTATAATCCATAGATTTACGACTTGACTGAACTCTTGTATATCAGGTTAATTTAAAGCATGCCTACTTGGCTATTAGTGAGCTGTTCTTAATGGAAAGGAGTTGCATCAATTGATTTATTATACATAGGGCAAGATCCAAACTAGGACCGCTTTGTATCTAAATTTGATTCCCAAAGGGTATCCAGGTGAAAGAATCACTTTTCATATGAAAGAAGAAAATTCTAAAGAACACGTGATAGAGTCATAAATACTTATGTTAGCCTGAGGCAAGCAAAGTTTATGTACTACTCTTTTTGAATATTTATTCATTCCAGGAGTGGTTTAAATTAGAACTTTCACTCAAAGCCCCAAAGGCGTTATGTTTTCAGCAAAACTAGAAATCACTTCCTGATAACACTAACTGACTTATATATGTTTTTCTTCTTATCTTGTTGATTAAGAGAAGGAAGTCATAAAGCTAAGCATCTGGTTTCAGTATTAGGTTTCAAAGAAAGAGATAGTACCTATATTGCAGAGAACTGGTATATTGAAATCCTTTTACTCTTTTAATTTACCTCCTAAATCTAGTTGCACAGTATAACATGTGGACCACCCAAATAAGAAGGGGCCACCTTCAGTAATGGATGCTCCTTACTTGGTATGTTCACTGAGCCCCAAAATCTTGTTTGCAAAAGTCAGATTGAATCCAACCGGTTCAGGTACCATTCTTTAACAAAAGGATTCTTAACTTTATGACATCAGTAAGATATCAAAAGGATTATGTGTGTATATATATATAGTTCAGCATAAATATGTGTATTAGGACTCTTGGTGAAGGTAACAGAAACCAACTTAAAGTAGCTTGAAGCTGAAGAGGGAATTTATTACATCAGTTAAAGGTTATCTCAGGCTGGAAGACAGCCAGGTTTTAGGAAACAAGTGTCATTGGGTACAGGGGAATTGTTAAGATTCTGGCTCTCTTGTAGTCTGCCTCTCTGTGCACAGCTTGATTTTTCTCTCCGTAGACCAAGTTTTGTGCTGCAGAGTTTTACTTTTGTTGTTGTTGTTTTGTTTGATTGTTTTAAATTTGGGGAATCATAAAGGCTTCTGGACAAATGGCTTGCAAATGTCAAAGTCTACTCTATGTTCACAAACATATTTAAGCTAATGAATATCACTTTTAAAAACTAAAAAAACTGTAAAAGGTGTGTTTGAGACCTGGCATACTAGTAAATACAGATTCAATAGGGTTGCATTTTGAGAGCTTAATTACCTATGGGAAAATTCTTTTTACTTTTCCAGGAAATTATAGTATTAATTTCAGATTGTATTACTAATCAAAGCAATGAAAAATTGTACCGAAATCTTCTAAATCATGCCTTCCAATTCATAACGCATTAAACCACTAAGCTGGTTTACCTTTATTAAAACAAATTAATCTTCATTTCTCATGAAGGGAAAATTACATGTATTATGTCTACTAAACCCTCTCCTGTACTAAGATAGTATGAGATGTTGAGATTTTTTTGGTGAAATTCTTGAAGGAAAATCAAGTTTATGGACTTTGATTAGGGAAAGATAGTATAGACTTCTATTATTGCATTAAACATACACACCTATACAAAACAAGTAAACTGAATGTTGGTGGCAGGTAAGTCATCCAACTCAAAGCTACTTTAGTGATAAGCAGAAATTATTAAGGTATGCAGGAAATATAGAGAGTAGGAGAAATAATTTTTAAATCGGTCTAGTGATTTTGAATTTATAGTATAAGGATTGAAAAATAAGACAGTATCATCAATATCATTTCAAAGAGTTCTCTCTCTTAAGATGTAGTATGAAAATATCAAACTATTTTGCTTTCTAATTGTTAATTAGTGTTTTTGGCTTGGGAACTTTCCAAACATTCTGAAAAATGTTTAAATAGCAGTAAATATATTTGCATAAAATTGGCTAAAAAAATTAGAACTTGATTAATATGTAAATTTAGTCCAGTGGAAATACATCTATATCGAGTTTATCTAGTAAATCTCTCTTGCTGCAATAGAAACCCAGGTGTATTTATTTACTTTAAAATTGAGCAAATTGGTTCATAAAATTTTTGATCTGAGAAAGTGAATTTGCTTTATAATCCTACTACCAAAAAAAATAAATTTTTTTATTTGTTATCAACTTAATTACATGACCTCAAACACAAAATGAAACTAGCTTTTTCTAATATAGTTATCCTATAAACACATTTTTCCTATGTAGAAATTTTTCCTTACCATCTGGAATATTAGGTTAAAGATACGCACACAAATGATGTGAATAAAACACCTCTTATTAGAGCTGTGTGAATAGACTGCTCCATTTGGAGAGAACATACAAGACCAGGAATTTAAAATCCCGTGCCAGGAATGACTTCCATTATTGTCTTCGAGTAATTATGTAGGAAGCCTTTTTGAGATTCACTACAAAAATTTGGCAGTTAAACTCTAGAGGCTAATTATATTCCTCACCCATCAGTCAGAAGGATTAACCAGTGGCTTTTAAATATACATTGTAAAAATCCAGTTAAAAATTAGTCCTTTGGCGATTTATTTTATTTTATTTTTATTATGTAACATTTGATGCATACCAAAGAGTAGAAGTGACATGTCTCAATATAATGGTAATGAGTGCCTGCTACCTAACCCCCAATGTAAGAACTAGAACATTACCTTTGCCTTTGCAGCATGTGCTTCTCCCTATCATATTCTTCTGCTCTACCTCCCAGGAGGTAACTACTATGCCAAGTATTGTGTATTTTCCTGTCTTGGTCTGTTCAGGCTGCTATAACAAAATACTACAGACAGGATGACTTACAAGCAACAGAAATTTGTTTCTCACAGTAACGGAGGCTGGAATTCCAAAATCAGAGTGCTCACATGGTTAGGGTCCATGTCTGGTGAAAGCCTGATTCCCAGTTCATAAACAGCCATCTCTTCACAGTAACCTTACCATGGTGGAAGGGGTTAGGGAGCTCTCTCAGGCTTCTTCTAAAGGGCACTAATCCCATTCACGAGAGCTCTGTTGTCATGACCTAGTCACCTCCCAAAGACCCCCACCTCCTAATATCATCACATTGGGTTTCACCATAGGAGTTTGGGGAGGAGCATAAACATTCAGACTATAGCAATTACTCTCTTGCTTTTAAAATAATTTCATCATGTATATGTATTTCTAAGCAATGTATTACTTAGTTTTGTTTGTGTACCTTATAAAAATGATATTCTGTATGTAGTTTTCTGCCACCTGTTTTTTTTTAACCCAGTGTTGTGCTTCTAAGATTCATCCTAAGGTTATGTTCTAAGATTCATATGCTGTTGTATATAGCTGAAGCAGTGTTTTATGACCTACTTTTTCCATTCATTCTTGTGTTTCTAAGCTACATCCTTGTTGCTGCGTATCTGAGTGACCTTGGGCTTTCCTTCTGAGCCAGAGCTTTATTACCTTAAAATATAAACAATAATAGTAACTACCTCATAGGGTTGTTGTGAGCACAATAAATTATTGTTATACTTCCTTTTAAAAAAGTCTTCTGGGGCTTCCCTGGTGGCGCAGTGGTTGAGAATCTGCCTGCTAATGCAGGGGACACGAGTTCGAGCCCTGGTCTGGGAAGATCCCACATGCCGCAGAGCAGCTGGGCCCCTGAGCCACAATTACTGAGCCTGCGCGTCTGGAGCCTGTGCTCCGCAACAAGAGAGGCCGCGATAGTGAGAGGCCCGTGCACCGCGATGAAGAGTGGCCCCCGCTTGCCACAACTAGAGAAAGCCCTCGCACAGAAACGAAGACCCAACACAGCCATAAATAAATTAATTAATTAATTAAAAAAAAAAAAAAAAAGTCTTCTGGTAGTTTATTGTTTGTTCCTTGTAGATGCCCTGGCTTTTTTCTCTGAGATTTTTAAGGTCTTCACTTTTGGTGTCACACCATTTCATTATCCCAGTATGTCTAGGTGTGGATTTCTCTCTATTTATCATACTTGATCTATGCTGTGCTTTATCTATGCATTTATCTTTAATGACTTCAGGAAAATTCTTGGCCGTTGTCTTTTGCAATATTGCCTTTCTCCTATTTTTTTCTATTCTTTTCTTCTAGAACTCTCATTAGACATATATTAAATCTTGTTCTATCCTCCATGTCTTTCAATCCCTCTTTCATATTTTCCATCTCCTGTACTCTCTGTGCTGCATTCTAAGTAATTTCCTCAGATATAGTTTCCAGGTTACTAATCCTGTCTTTAGCTGTTTTTGTTCTGTTTTTAACACATTCACTGAATTGTTAATTTCAAAATCTACATCTATTAGCCAAAAAGTTCTATTTGGTTCTTTTACTGATCTTTCTGGTCATTTTATTTTTTTCTTCTGGTCATTTTAATAGTCTTTTGTTTCTTTATCTATTTAATTCCATATTTGATTTCTTTAAATGGTTCAGAAAAGGTTATTTAATAATCTATAAATGACAGTTCCAATTCCAGTTCTTCAGTTCTTATAAATTTATTTTTTGTTGGTTCTGTTGATCCTAACTCATGGTGGCTTATGTGTTGGTCATTTTTTTAAACTTGTGAGCTCATATTTTATTGAACTTAATTTATGGAAATCCAAGGACCCAAATTGGGAGTGGCTTTCCTCCAGAAAGTACTTACATTTGATTCTGAGGAGTGGTCTGGGATGCAGTTGGTCAGAGATCTTTGAAGCTCCTCTTGCAGAACCGGGCTCAAAGCAGGAATCTCAGGTGTAATTCTCATACCTTGCAGTGTGCCCTCATGCTTCGTCTCCGTGTCCTGGACTGGTACTGGCACTTGCCCATGGCAGCTCTGACTTTTATGTCTGCTTATTGCTTCCTGTTCTTATTTGAGCTCACTTTTTTTCTTTTTGAGCTCTTTCATGAAACCCCAGAAAAACTTTTTTTTTTAATGAAATTAAATATTAATGTATTCAAATCTTTAGTGTGCATTTTAAATGAGCAAGGGAAATGACTTTACAAATACAAATCTTATTTGGCCTTTATATAGTTATTCAACCATTTTTTAAAATTAATTAATTAATTTATTTTTGGCTGTGTTGGGTCTTTGTTTCTGTGTGAGGGCTTTCTCTAGTGTGGCAAGCGGGGGCCACTCTTCATCATGGTGCACGGGCCTCTCACTATCGCGGCCTCTCTTGTTGCAGAGCACAGGCTCAGTAGTTGCGGCTCACGGGCCTAATTGCTCCATGGCATGTGGTATCTTCCCGGACCAGGGATCGAACCCGTGTCCTCTGCATTAGCAGGTAGATTCTCAACCACTGCACCACCAGGGAAGCCCCCAGAAAAACTTTTAAATGCCTTTTAGTTTTGATTCAAGTCAGAGTTTAACTGTCTCATAGCTAATAGCCCTTCAGGTTATTTAACTTTCCAGTTGCCAGAAATACATGTCTGTACAACATTTCTAGCTGAGTAACAATTCTTGGATGAAAGCTGTGGAGGATTCTTCCATTAGTATAATATTAAGCTTCTCCTTTCACTAAAGTCCCTGTCACAGAACTTATGTTCTGTGCAAAAGGAACACTCAGTTGAAAGTAAACATGTGAATTATTGTCTATGTTACCTTGGGAAGAATCACTTATCCTGGATAAATTATTTAACCTCTCTGTTTCCATTTGTTGTACTATAAAATGGGGATATACTTACCACCATACCTACCCACAAGTTGTAAGGGTAAAATGAGAAACTGTGCTAGAAACAAAAAACAAAAAAAACAAAAACACAGGAAAAACCTTGAAAAATAGTGAGTGAGAAACAAAATACAATGATAATTTATAGTAACTAACATTTACTGAGCACTTACTATGTTTGGCAGTTTGCTAATAAGCTCTTTATAAAGCTCTCATTGGCTGATTACAGCAACCCAATAAGATGGGTACTAATATCCTGACTTAACAGTTGAGGAAATTGAGACTCAGAAAGACTAAAAGTATAAGATGATGGTACTGTTATTTAGGAGCTCCTTATTTTCATCACATCCAGTTCAGTTGTTATATTAAAGGGCAGATGATTCCTCGAAGTAAGTTAAGTGCTGCCATATCTCAATTTTCTGGATGATTTTCTCTCAAGTAATGAGAAGTATTTTGCAAGGATCTATGCCCATAGAGATGCCTGCGATGTTAAAACTTCCACCCTGAAGAAGTGATGTGTTTTTGATAAAAGCAACTTAAGCTATGAAGACTCCATTGCAATTTGTACAGCTGTGTAATCGAAACTACTAAAAGGCAAGTTAATATATTATTCTACTCACAGAACAGCAGTTTGATTCCTATGACTTCTTGGCACATCTGTTTGGGATATAAATCCTAAGCAGACTGAGCAGTCACTTTCTAAATCTTCAAAATGCTTTACTAAGCAAAGTCTTTTGTGTGGTTAAGGGGGAAAAAAATTAATAGACTCCCAAGTGAGTGGAGTAGTCTAGCTCACTGTGGAGTGTTTAGGGTAGGTGCAGGCAGACTGGGAACTTGAAGAAGGTGCACTCTGAGGTACAGGATGGCACACAAGCCTAAAAGCACCAGAAGGTGAACTCTCTTGCCAACTTGAGATAACTAAAGAGAGTCTTTGGGAAATGGGTTGCCCATGTTTGCAACATGTTTAATTTTTCTTATTGGCAAGTGTTCAAATTATATTTAACTGGGCTTGATTAGAGATGCCAATTAATACTGGCCTGCTCACATCCCTTTCTAATAAAATCCCTACCCACTGACCTTACTGAGTGGTCTGTGGGCCACATGACCATGACCATGGCTAATTGGACACCTGGTCCAAGGGCCTGACCATAAACTATATCCAGTGACATATGCCTCATGTATTTTTGTTTAAAAGGAAAAGAAGAAGTCAAATCTTCTCCCTTGGGAACTTACAGTAAGAGGCACAAAGGGAAGCTACAATTTTGGTATATCCTGGAACTGGAAGGCCATAAAGGTATAGAGGCTAGAGTGGCCACTTTTATAGACAGGTACAAGATGAGTCAGTGAAGAAGGCTGGTCCAGAGAGAGAGTGGTGCTGATTCACTGAGAGGTCAAAAAGCCCTGAGAGGGATGACGGAGTGGCTGTTGCGTACTGTCGCTACAGTTCCACCTCTTCCTTAGGCTTTCTGGTTCAGTTTACTTAAGTTTTAGTGCACATATATGTTTTTTCTATAAACCCTCCTTTTGACTTATGTCTTAGTGATGAGTAACTTATCTCTAGTAACTTGACTCAATCTCTGTTTCTTGCAAACAAAAGAACCCAGTATGGATCAGACAGTTCATCACTATTCTGTCAAATGCTGCTCTGGGTGTTAATACATAGACTATCCTCAAAAGTACCCTACTTGTTTCCTGTTTTAGTAGGACTCCTGCATTGCAAGTGGCAGAAAGCCACATCAAACTGACCTAAAAGGGGTAGTTTATGGGAAGAACTGAAATATCTGAAGAAACAATGAAGTCTGGAGAAGGACAAGGATGCTCCTGAGCCTTAGGAACAACTGGAACCAAGAACTCAAGCCCTGTTGGAATCTAGCTCTACCTCTTGTCTCTGCTTCTCTCCCTCCTTTTTTTATTTTTTCCCCTTGCTGCAGACTAACGTCTTCTATGTGATAGAAAACATGGCCTCTGAGCATCCCAGTTTTCTACAGAGCTGTATGGTTTAGTGATTAGGGAACATGGGACCCAAGTCAGGTGGGGTGGTTTTGAATGCAAACTTAGCCATCAACTGGTAGGGAGATCTTGACCTTTAAGCTTAACCTTGACTTTTGCATAACTTTTCTAAGCCTCTGTTTCCTCCTGTGTAAAATGGAGATTAAAAATAGGTGCCTATCCAGAAATAGAGACACAGATGTAGAGAACAAACGTATGCACACCAAGGGGGAAAGGGGAAGTGGGATGAACTGGGAGATTGGGATTAACATATATACACTAATATGTATAAAATAGACAACTAATGAGAACCTGCTGTATAGCACAGGGAACTCCACTTCGCTGTACAGTAGAAACTAACACAACATTGTAAAACAACTATACCCCAATAAAAAAAAAAGTAGGTGCCTGGGGCTTCCCTGGTGGCGCAGTGGTTGAGAATCTGCCTGCCAATGCAGGGGACACGGGTTCAAGCCCTGGTCTGGGAAGATCCCACATGCCGCGGAGCAACTGGGCCCGTGAGCCACAATTACTGAGCCTGCGCGTCTGGAGCCTGTGCTCCACAACAAGAGAAGCCGCGATAGTGAGAGGCCCGCGCACCGCGATGAAGAGTGGTCCCCACTTGCCGCAACTAGAGAAAGCCCTCACACAGAAACGAAGACCCAACACAGCCATAAATAAACCATAAATAAATAAATAAATAAATAAAATTAAAAAAAAAAAAAAGTAGGTGCCTATCTCCCAGCATTGTTGTGAAGATTATGTGTGATAATGTATGTAAAGCATCTAGCTCAGCATCTGACACTCAATTAAGTTAGTACTTAGCAAAACCAGAAAAGGCTTTTCCTTTGAGAATGTAGATCTTAGCATCTGATACAAATACATTTACAGGAAAAAGGAAGGCAGGACCTTTGGTAAATTTCTCCATCAGCAAGTTGCAGGAGGTTGAATTGCAAGGGACCAGTCAGAAGTAAGGTTTGCCAAGATCTGATAGTAGATTCTGATAGCAGCTCCTTTTAACTGTCACTGGAGGGCCCTAACAGGCCTGGGGATTCTCAAGTAGGACTTAGCTCTGAAACTCACTGCTAGCCAAGGCATAGTCATCCATGACCACCGGAGGGTGCCAGATCGTCAGGATGGGGAGTTGGCACTTCACTGGCCTAGGAGACTGTTAGTGGAGAACAAGCTGAGAGAAGGAAAGAGGACCAATAAAGAAGTGTGTGCCTAACTGGCTTATTGGAGGTATCATGCCAGCCAGGGACCCTGGAAACCTGGGAACAAGAAAATCCAGAGCCTCAGGAAATCTCTATACCTGCTTGGTCTGGGTTGAAGTCTCAAACAACCAAGTCTCAAAGAGAGCAGGCCGGAAAACCAGGGAACTGGTAAAACATCAAGACAAGAGGGTTGTGAGAGATTAAGAATCAAATTTGAGTTGAAGATCCTACACAGAAGGCAAGCCAAGGCCAAGAAGAAGACAAAGATGGAGCCTAGAGATATGACCTAAGGCAAAGTCAGCAGAGGGCAAGAGCATCTAGGCTGCTATCTGGGTGGGGTCTGCTGCAACTATCAAACCAGTTCAGACTAAACTGTTAGAATGATTATTTCAGTCTTAAAGTAAACTCTGCTAATTAATTCAATCATGCTCCAAGATAATAGATATTAAAACACAGTTATCTAATATGTAATTATCTAATACATAAAATGGATTTGCCAGTTATTATCTAAGCTGCAGTTCTTTGTGCTCCATCAGAAAATTCATCATAGGATAAAGTTGTAGAAAAAAATGAAAGCGCTACTAGTCAGAAGTCCAGAGGCAATTTAAAGGATAACATTTATTGGGCTTCAAAAATATGGAAAATATAGAAAAGTATAAATAAAACAAAAGTGATTTGTACTCCCACAATTTTAGTTGGTCTTTTAGTCTTATTTTATTTATTTATTTTTTATAAATTTATTTATTTATTTTTGGCTATGTTGGGTCTTCGTTGCTGTGTGCGGGTTTTTATCTAGTTGTGGCAAGCGGGGGCTACTCTTTGTTGCGGTGCGTGGGCTTCTTGTTGTGGTGGCCTCTCTTGTTGCAGAGCACAGGCTCTAGGCGCACGGGCTTCAGTAGTTGTGGCACAGGCTCAGTAGTTGTGGCTTGCGGGCTCTAGAGCACAGGCTCAGTAGTTGTGGCGCACGGGCTTAGTTGCTCCGCGGCATGTGGGATCTTCCTGGACCAGGGCTTGAACCTGTGTCTCCTGCATTGGCAGGCAGATTCTTAACCACTGCGCCACCAGGGAAGCCCAGTCTTATTTTAAATATATAGTTTATGAGTATATTCAATTTGTTATTCTTTCTTTTACACCTACCATCACTTTACAAGTATCCCTCTATGTAACATAATTATTTTTAATGACTGCATATGGGAGCCATGAATTTCATGTGGATGTACCATAAATTACTTTATTTTTTTCAATTATAACTTATACTATGATAAATATCTTTTGTGCATAAAACTGTGTTCACATTTCTGATTATTTCCTTAGAAGCTATTCTGGGGACTTCCCTGGCAGTCCAGTGGTAAAGAATCTGCCTTATAGTGTAGGGGACGTGGGTTCGATCCCTGGTCAGGGAACTAAGATCCCACGTGCCGCGGGGCAACTAAGCCTGCTTGCCACAACTACTGAGCTCGTACGCCTCAACTAGAGCCCACGTGCTGCAAACTACAGAGCCCACGCGCCCTGGAGCCCATGCGCCACAACTAGAGAGAGAAAACCCCCCACGCCACAACTAGAGAGAAGCCCGTGCACCATAATGAAGAGACTGTGCGCTGCAACGAAAGATCCCGCATCCCTCAACGAAGATCTAGTGTGCCACAACTAAGACCTGCCACAGCCAAAAAAAAAAAACTGAAATAAATAAGTAAATAAAAAATAAATCTTTAAAACAACAAAAAAGAAGCTATTCTGGAAAACAGAGTTATTGGTTCAAAGAGCCTGAGTGTTTTAAGACTCTTGGTATATAAGGTCAAATTGTTTTACAGAAATTTTGGCCAAATCTACATTTTTCTCTGCATTCTCACCAACATTGAATGTTTTCTGCTTAAGTAATATGGTCTTTAATAAACAATACTAATAGAACTGTAGATTTTAAACTATTTTTTTATTCATTTATATTTCATCTGTTATGAATTATCTGTTTATGTCTTTTACCTATTCTTCTGAATTTGGACCACAGTGTTCTTCTTATGCATTTATTTAAATAAAACATAATAAAGATTTTAAAGTATATTAACCTTTTGTCATATTAACAATTGGCATTTTTCTAATATTTATTTATTTGGTTGCACCGGGTCTTAGTTGCAGCAGGCAGGCTCCTTAGTTGTGGCTCCAGGGCTCCTTAGTTGCGGCTCGCCAGCTCCTTAGTTGCAGCACGTGGGCTCCTTAGTTGTGGCATGCACGTGGGATCTAGTTCCCTGACCAGGGATTGAATCCAGGCCCCCTGCATTGGGAGTGCACAGTCTTAGCCACTGTGCCACCAGGGAAGTCCTGGCGTTTATTTTTATTATGATACCTTGGTTAAAGAAGATATTTCTTTTATTTAATTGAATTTATTTATTATTTGGCATTTCATCTATTGATTTAATGATTATAAAGTTTTTCCTTACCTGAGAGATAAGATGAATATTCTTATCTTTTTAATCTTATTGCATTTTCTTTTAGTATTTTAAGATTTTATCTTATATTTAATGCTTGAAATAAGCAGGATTTCCTTTTGAGCTATGATATAAGGTGAGAGTCAATGTACCCTTATAGTTAAGCAAAGTGCTTGTGACATACAGCCACTGGACCTGGTGAAGGAGCTTCATAGCACTCAGGGTCTCCCTGGCTTACTCCTGGGTGACTCTAGTTCTATGCTGGTTGCCTATGCTAGGCACCATGAACATCACACACTGGATTGCTTCTGTTAGTTGTAGCCACAGGAGGATTTCCAACGTTTTCCCTACTCCCTTGTACTTTGAAATAGGGAACCCACCTGGCCATTTCACTCCCTAGTTTATAAGAGATAGAAAAATCAGAACACTCAAAGAAGGGGGTTCACTTGGGTCTATCTCAGCTGTTCCAGGCTCTAGTGGTCCAAGCACATTGTCACAGGATACTGGATACCTTGTATCCAGTTTGATGCTTTCAAACCTCTAAGGTAGCAGTGACAATAAATGATTCCCATTCTTAAATCAGGTAGTTGATATCAACCAAGCCAGCTTCTTCCATGTGTATTGATTGTTGCCAGAGCCACAGCTCTCTTGTATAATATTTGGGCAACATGGCCCTCACTGCACTGTTAAGGGCATTGGTTTCAAGGGTGTAGAGCTCTTTGGATCAAGGGAAGTCAAAGTTGGGAAGGAGACAAGCAAGTCATCAACTGCTAGAATGCTTTATCTAACTCTGGATCTGAGGGAAACTTTTTCTTCCTTTTAAGAAGGTTAATTTTGGTCCAGGAAAGACAGAGGCCTGTGAGAATTCCAGGAATAACTCAATGCCTTTGGTGAACCTGGCTGAGTAGAAAGTACAAGGCCACCACGTAGACATCCATGAGGCTCTCTAACACAGTTTTTGGAGTTGGCCTGGTGTCAGCCAGCCTGCTACTGCCAGTGGTCAAAGAACCTGTTTTGTGGGCTCATGTCAGATTGGGGAAGTATCTCCTGAAATTGTGCAGATAGAGCATGACCTCCAGGAAGTCGTACAAGTTGCTGTTCATAAATGATTAAGACAATGCATAGGCAACACAGAAATGCCACGTATTTAGACTTACTCAGTCGTAGGCAGTCTTTCTTTCATATTCCTTCCAGATCAGGGATAAGTTGCAGGTTGCTTTAAGTTTTTATTTTGTAAAGACCTATGCCGGATGTCAGAGATCAGTAGGATCAGATAGTGGTCTCAGATAGAGGACTTGTAGAAGTTGTAATTCTACAGAGGCAGAATTCCGTATTTATTACAAAGGACACTGGGACTGGGATGAAGGAGGTGAAGAGACTGATAAAACTGTCACACAAGGGAGGTGGCCAGTTACACTGCTGAAGGTCTCTGACTCTAACTCTGAAGGGAATATACGTGAAGGACGCTGGATCTGTTGAATGGCCTCACTTATGTAGTAGGGAGGCTCCTATACTTGGATCTAAAACCACTTCCCTGAAGGTCTCGTGCTCATCCAGAATTCTGGAAACCGAGATCATGGGTGAGATCTGGCTTGGATGGGAGCTGGGGTGATGGGAGGCACAGACTATAATGATGGCAGAAATATGACAGTGAGGAGAGTGAGTGGGTTTTCCAGGACATGGTGGGGTCATGGGCCTCTAGTCAGAGCCGGAAATCCAGGGACAACACATACATTGAATGTCCCCAGTTTCTATACATGCTACAGTGGCCTTATATCAGGTGGGAGAGAGACCAGCTAGACCAGAGAAAGCTGTCTGACCCACTTAGTCCATCATTGTTTCAATCTAAAGACTGGAACCCACAAACCTATGTTCCACTGGCATGTGAAACGTCCCTTCATGAGCCTAAGAGCCAGGCTACCCCATAGGCTGATGTCCAGCAGACTATCTGGTGGGATGAATGGGACCTCTTTGAACCAGGCATCAATAGATAAAGTAGCCTGCTCTTTTTCAGGCAAGCCCAGCCATCCAGCCTGCTAGCTGTGGAACGAATAGAAAATGTCAACTAGCTGAGTTGAAACATACCTCACTTTATTTGGCCAATTGTTTGGTTTAATTAACAGACACACTTCCAGACACACTTTGTCTCAGTTGTTATTTTCAATTTAACATTGAATCTTAATTCAGTCCTTTTAAATGATGACAAAGGAATGGCACTGCAATTTGCCTGTTTTCCTGAACATCTTTCTGTTACTGTAAATAAATATATTTATTTCTGTGAGTAAATGAGATAAAACCATGGTTACTATTGAATACAACCATTGTAATTATTATGTCATCATGATATAGAGCATAGTGCAGGGCTAGTAATTGATAGCCTGCTCCCAGGGCAATGTTTATGTTAACCTTCCCTCTATCCACCCACCTTGGCCTTCTGAGGTAAAAGTGGAGCCCATTACTTCTCAATGACATGAATTATCATTTTCTTTTTAGTTTTTTTGTTTTGTTTTGTTTTTTAAATATTTATTTATTTATTTGGCTGTGCCGGGTCTTAGTTGAGGCATGCGAGATCTTCATTGCGGCATGCGAACGCTGAGTTGCAGCATGTGGGATCTAGTTCCCTGACCAAGGATGGAACCCAGGCCCACCGCATTGGGAGCATGGAGTCCTAGCCACTGGACCACCAGGGAAGTCCCATGAATTATTATTTTTGTATATGGGGATGGCATGGTATAATTATGTCCTCAGTAGATTTATGCTTTGAGTTGCTTTACAAGTTGTAGTAGCAGATTTGCCCTGATTGATCAACGTTCTGCAGTTAGGGTCTATATTAGTTAGAGTTCCTCAATTGTACACAACAGAAACAGACTCTGGAAAATTTGAGTAGAAAATAAATGTTTTAGAAGGATAATGGGAAAGCTGGGGAATCTTCCTAGAGAAGGACAGGAACCAGGATATCTCTAGAGGTTTAGACGGCAGGAAGTCCTTGACAGTCTAAGCGCACAGCTGTGGGACAATGGGTGCCAACCAGATTTTCAGTGTCTAGGTCACATCATTCAGGATTCATATCTCAGGGGCTTCCCTGGTGGTGCACTGGTTAAGAATCTGCCTGCCAGTGCAGGGGACACGGGTTCGAGCCCTGGTCCGGGAAGATCCCACATGCCAAGGAGCAACTAAGCCCGCCTGCCACAACTACTGAGCCTGCACTCTAGAGCCCACAAGCCACAACTACTGAGCCCACGCGCTGCAACTACTGAAGCCCACGTGCCTAGAGCCCATGCTCCGCAACAAGAGAAGCCACCGCACTGAGAAGCCCGGGCACCACAATGAAGAGTAGCCCCCACTTGTCGCAACTAGAGAAAGCCTGCGCACAGCTACGAAGACCCAACGCAGCCAAAAATGTAAAAAATATTTTTAAAAAAAAGATTCACATCTCAGGAGAGCCTGTTGGCCTAGCTCCTTGATTATGGGATAACAAGGCAGTTTGATTTAGTCCCACCAAGACTATACACACTGGGGGCAAGGTAGTTTCCCAATCAGAGTGCTGTTCCAAAATAAGCCTTGTGTTGTACAAGGGCTCCAAGCCCCAACTGTCCACAGTTGCTCTAATCCTGAGTGCCCCAGGACTTGCTCTCCTTCAGTGGCTTCTGCAGCTCTCCTAGGGTCAAATTTGAATCCTCACCACTTCTCCTGGTCACCAGGACCACCACATGTCATTGTCCTCCACCACTGTGGCTGGAACTTTGGATGTAATGAAAAGGTTTCCTACAATTACAACTTTTATAGCCAACAGGCAAGACATTTTGCCTACAGAGAAATGATAGTTCTGGTTTTAGGCCCCCAAAATACCATATGGATCCTAAAGTTTTCAGTTCTCCAAGTGAGCTCCCCAAGTGGGAATATTTGAGTGCGCTCCTCTGTATCACACTCAGGAATACTTCTCCCTGCCAAAGTCATCAGTGTCCTAACCTGAAGCATGTTTCATCTTATTCTAACCAACATCAGGGTGAATTCTTTTCTTGATCACGCTATTCCCTCTTCAAAGGTATTCCTAGGCTTATCCTCCCTCCCAATGTTTCAGGGGTGGTATTAGTCCCAAGGTCTCCTACGCCACTTCTCTCATGAAATGAGGACTCCTGGTTGTGTCTGCTGATGTCCCAGAGATGTGCAAGTGAGGTCCTTAATGTAACAGAGTTTAAGTGTCGGCTTGTGGTAGGGTATGCAAGGCATGTACAAATAAGAGGCTCCATATTGAGCTGGGGAGGCTAAACTTAGATAATGGGCCAGGATGCATGGTGGGGGTTGGGATCATTTCAGTGGAGATGAATTACTTGGAACTCCAGCTTGAATCCTGTAGCAACAGAAAGCAACTAATCTGCCCTCCACCACATATGGGGCCATTCTGATAAGAATCAGCACTGTGGGAATAAGGTCAAGAGTCCAGAGGACTCCCAGGGCTGAGGAATATGTGTTACTGGTACTAAAACTCTAAATGCACTTTCCCACAGAAATACCGTTATAAATAGTGGTCAGGGTCTTTAGTATTGTTAGTACAATATTTAGGTACATTAGGGTTCTGTAAGCTTTTGAGGGCTTGCCTTGGGGCAGAGACACAATTTGTAATATTGTTTCTATAGGAAAACTGGTTCCCAGTTCCAGACAACAACCCAACAAATAAACTAATAAGCTGGGAATTGCCTATTTTGAGGCTTTTCACTGGTAAACACAATAGATTCATAAGGCTTTCACAGTCAAAATGAACTTACAGCCTGTAGTCTAAGATATTGGCTCTGAGCCCAGAAGCCCGCCTCTGCCCCTCTGTCCTCTCTCTGCTGAATGTTTTGATTGAATTCCTCATAGCCTCAAGAGTCCATCAGAGGCTCTATCCCCAGATCCACCTGCAGGCATTCCACTAAGTTAAAAGCTTAGTACATTCGGCCCTCCATATTGATGAGTTCTGCATCCAAGGATGCAGAGGACCAACTATGGGATTTGAGCATCCATGGATTTTGATATCTGCAAAGGGTTCTGAAACCAGTTCCCCCACAAATACCGAGGGCTAACTGTACCTTTAATCCTAAATTTTTAAATGGAAACTTTTCAGAATTACAAAAAGGCATAAAGAATAATGAATGCTTATGTCTCCATCTTCAGAAACAAAGTATGAACTATATAGTTGAAGCCCTTATGGCCTGTCCCTGGTCTCATCCCATCCTGGCCCTAATCCAAGTGTTTGGGGATGGGGACTCAGCCCATGTTGTAGAGGTATCAATTTTAGGAAATGGAGAAAACAGTCAGTATGTGTCAGGCCCATATTCTAGAAGGAGGCAGGGAAGGCAGTCCAGGGAGAATCAGGACAGGGTGTCTCATGAGCCGGATTTGTCTAGCCCGGCAGATGGTCTATGTCTGACTAGCATGGAATCAAGGCCAGGAAATCAGTAATCATAGGAAAGGGTGGGCAAAAATGGAAAAAGTCTCATCAGAGAGGCCACCTCTCTGAGTTCAACATTTCTAGGCTACAGGAACAGGGCAATAATAGATAAAAGTCCATTCACTCACTCAGTCATTCATTCAGTCATTCATCCAACAAATTAATCCCTGTCTAGGTCACAAGCATTAGAGGAGAGAAATATAAACAAGAACAACAACAACAACAAAAATGGCCCTGTTCTGAGGAAACCTCGATTAGAAGAGGAGAGGACATATAAAGATAGTTACAATATAACATGGTAAGTTAAAAGATAAAAGGGGGCTTGACAGGGCTCAAGAGGCAGGCTGGGTCAGCATCAAACCCGTACACCAGGTGTTTGTTAGTTTAAGAAATAATCCAGAATGAAGCTTCTTAGGGAGGGAGTAGAGGGTTTGGTGGCACAGTGAGGAGCTAATAGATGTTCTGGGCCAAAGGAAGGAGATGAGATGGCGGAGGTCAGAAATTCAGATTCAGTGGGTAAAGATGAATCAGGGGCAGACAGAGATCTGGAATGAAACTGGAGTTCAGGCATTGGACAGGTGGGACACCTGTCACCTTGTGCTTACAGGTCCTCCTTTAGCTACCATTCTAGATACTACCTTCCTGACACCACCATTTGGACTCCATAAACCGCTCTAATCCCCATACTTCTCTATTTCTGCTTCTCTTTACCCCACCAGACATTTACTTGTGTCCTTAGGACTCCTGTCTGTTGGTGAACAATTTCTCCTACTTCTTCAACTTCTTCACAGAATTAACTATAGTAGACAAAATTTGGAGTACCTCTACAGCTCACAAAGACCTCATAGCACCTCCCCTCACCCATAATGGTTCCTCACCCAACCCTCTACTCCCTACTGGCCACAGATAGCTGGAGTTGATTTCTGTTACATGCAACTAGAGACCTAGGTAATCTCCCACCACCTTCTAGCCTGAACTGAAACCTGGCTTTCCCCTGAGGTTACCACTTCCCCTGCAGTCCTTTCAAGTAGAAGCTATTTATTCCTCCCTGCCCCACGTAGAGAGAGGCACTAGCAACATTCTAGCTCCTGAAGCTAGAAATTGAGCAGTTTCTCCTCTCTTCTAGTATGAAAAACCTGCCCCACTGAGATCCGTGCCATTCAACTAGCCACCTTCTCTCCTGGCATCTACCAACCTGGTTACACCCTCACATTTTGTTAAACGCCTGGCTCATTTCTTCATCCTGTGGGGAGAGGGATTTTGCTGACTTTGTGGAACACCCACTCAGTGTCCCAGCTTCTTAGTTCCTTGACCTTTCAAACTCAGTGTCTTCACTTCCCAGTCTACTTCAGTGTACTCCTGTGACCACACCCTGTACTTTGTCACCACCGGTACAGTTCCACCATGGAAAATGTAAATTCTCTATCACTATGCCTACCCGTCCAGCTCTCTCCTCTGACACAATCTGATGGATTGAGGCCTCTACAAATTTTCAGCTATGTTTTCAGCTTATTGGATAAAGCTTTTTACTTGTTTCTCATTTTACTTGCCCTTTCATCCCCGACCATCATTACAAACCTTCGCTATTCGTCCCAAGCTCTACACAATCAGGTGAAACTCTGTTCATTTATTAATTTACTCATTAATACTATTCAACAAATATTTATTACATACCTACTATGTGCCAGGTACTGTGGCTACAATGGCACAGCTTTGCCAGTGAGGAGCTCAGAGTCAAGAAGGAGGCCAATCCAATAATCACAGAACATAATTACAAACCATGATAAGACCTGGGGGTGGAGCCAGGAGGTAGAAAGGAGAATTTCAGGAAGAAACAGCATGAGCAAAACTCTGAGGCAGCATGGAGTGTGGTTTGAGGAAATGAAACAAAAAGATCTATATGATTGGAGACAGAAAACTAGAAAGAGAGTGGAGCCAGGGGAAGCTGAATGAGGGGAGTGATAGGGTAAGATCTGCACTTTGAAAAGACCATTGTCAAGGGATGAAGAGGTGGAGCCCAGGGCCTTTTTTAGGGCAGTGAAACTGTTCTGAATGATACTGTAATGGTGAATACATGACAATATGCATTTGTCAAAATCCATTGAACTGTATAATACAAAGTGTGAACCCCAATATGAACGATGGGCTTTAGTTAATAATAATAGTATATTAACATTGGTTCATCAATTGTAACAAATGTACCACACGAATACAAGATATTAATAATAGAGGAAACTGGGAATAGAGTAGAGAGGGGGTATAAGGGAACTCTCTGCTCTATGTGCTCGATTTTTGTAAACCTGAAACTGCTCTAAGAAATAAAGTCTACTAATTAATAAAAAATAAATAAGGGGAAGGGAGAAGACCACTGGCTGCTGTGAGGAAAGTAGATTGGAGGCAGAGGAAATGTGGGCAAACCATTAGAAAGCTGTCTCAGAAGTCCAAACAAGAGAAAATGGTAGCTCGGACTAGAGTGGTTATAGAGAAAAAGGAGAGGGACTTCCCTGGTGGTGCAGTGGTTAAGAATCTGCCTGCCAATGCAGGGGACATGGATTTGATCCCTGGTCCGGGAAGATCCCACATGCCACGGAGCAACTAAGCCCGTGTGCCACAACTACTGAGCCTGAGTTCTAGAGCCTGCGAGCCACAACCACTGAGCCCGTGTGCCACAACTACTGAAGCCGACGCGCCTAGAGCCCATGATCTGCAACAAGAGAAGCCACTGCAATGAGAAGCCTGCATACTGCAACGAAGACCCACTGCAGCCAAAAAATAAATTAATGAATAAATTTTTTAAAAAAGAAAAAGGAAAAAGAGAAATGGATAGAAGACGGTATTGACAAGGCTTGGTATTGGATTGGATATGGGTTGGGGACCAGGGACCACTGAGATTTCTGGCTTGCCTTACTTGATGATTGAATGATGTCCCTTGATGATTAAATGAGGGTCTAGGACAACTTTATCAACACCGTTACTACTTGTTAAGAAACCACTGAACACAGATTCTCAGCATGCATGTAAATATGATGCTCATATGCAAGACATTTCATTGCCTGCTTTTCAGCTCTGACTGTGATGATTCCCCACCAGACCTTGTTTAAAAGCGGGGGTCATCGCATGAGTTCTGTTCTTGTTTCAACCATTAACTGAAGTAGACAAGGTTATTTGGCTTTTCTGGGCCTCAGTATTTACACCAGTAACACAAGAAAGCTGAACCAGATGGCCTCTGAAGGGTAGTACAGAATTGGAATGGGGGATGCCAGTGGTCTCTGGTAGCCAGAGGTCTTCCAAACACTGAGTACTCTTCATGACTGTCTCTCCTCAACCCCTGGGCTTTCACAGTGAATGCTAATATAGCCTATTGGTTGGTCATTGTTCTGCTCCTGGCAGAGCTACAGTTCCTGGATTCCTGCTTCCGTGTTCCAGGACCATGACTAGGGTCTGCATGAACCACCATAACCTCAAGTAACTGTGGACCAACATCAAATACTTCTCTCTAAGTCAGTTTTGGGACACAATACCAGATGGTCCCAGAGAAACTTTATAGTCCTCTGTGTGTTTTTATTTCAAAATCAAGCCTGTCTTCAGACAGCAGAACAAATGTGCCGACATCTTGTTCCAAAAACCAAAATACACAAACTCCCAGGAACCACCAGCCCTTTAGTCAATCTGCCTTCTAGAGAATGCTCTGACTATTCGGTACTCCTGGGTTTACCTCCTTTCCAGCCACACCACGAACACAGCACAGCACCTGTAGCCAGTTGAGCCATGCCAACTTTGTTGCCAACCCACAATCAACAAGGTAGGGGGCTGCCCCCCCATCTGAATTTCTCCACATAAACTCCTATCTGTGGGTTCCTACAGGGGAACTCAGGGCCATACGCTTTAGTTGTGGCCATGATGCCTTTGCACACTGTGGCTTGTCTAAAACACTTCATTGAGGGAATTCCCTGGCGGTCCAGTGGTTAGGACTCCGTGCTTCCACTGCAGGGGGCACGGATTCGATCTCCGTGGTCAGGGAACTGAGATGCCGCAAGCCGTGCAGCACAGCCAAACAAACAAACAGAAAATAAAATAAAATAAAATACTTCATTGAGAACTGCCTAAAGTAAACACGATGACATAAGTCTGGCATAAAAACCAGCACTATGTTGAAAGCCTTGGCACTTAGGCTCAGACTAAGGACTGTCTCAGAGAATCCAAAGGCCTCTTGCTCTTACCACATCTTCCAGCCAGCCCTAGGAAGCACACCTCATGGAAACTGTCACTGATTTACCCCTACCTAAGGCTATGATACCTTCCAGCAAGGAACATGGCAGAGTTTCCCTACGCCTCACTCTGGCCATGATTTGAGTGATGGACTCTGCCTTATGTTATGTTCAAGACCACTCCTGCTCTCTGCCCTGCTTCCTTCTCAGAGTCCCTGAATCAAATAAGTGCCTTCTAACTTTCCATCTCGTGAATGAGAAAGCTCCCTATGGATGACATCCTTCCACATTTAGATTACTGCTCTGGAGTCTAAGCTTATCCCCCAGTGGTAAATATGTTAATTCTATATAGTGTCTGCTACACTATAATTTCTTCCTTCTATGGGAAGCTTATTATTAATAGTTTGAGTCAAACTGCAGTTTGCTGGCCAGCCACTGTATTAATTGTCCTTGGTCAAATGCCAGCCCTTAGTCTGATCAGCTCTGTCTGGGGAAAGGGGAGTGACGTAGTAATAAACATGACAACCTATTGCTGCTGCTCCTGAAGGCAGCCAGTTGGTCCACAGAGTTTCCAGCAACTGACCCCAAGGCCTGGTTTGAACAAAGAAACTGAGGCAATTAGAATACACCTGAAGCACTTTTGTGATTATGTGATGAATGTCTCTCTTTCTGACTAAACAATAAGCTGCATGGGGGCACGTAGTAGGTAGTCAATAGGTATTTTTCAAATTAATGAATAAATGCATAAATAAAGCTGAAAGGCGGTAGGATTAAGAGAAGTTGGGGAAGTCAGGAGGAAACTTGAATGAGTCAAAGCTTTGACTAAGTCAAGTTATGAGTAACCTAAGTTATGAGTAAGCAGAGCCTATTATGCAGAAAAGACACAGAGTAGATGGTAAGAAAGCCAGGAGGTAATGAGTGGAGAGTGTGGCGACCGACACACAGGGAGTAGCTGAGTCACTTAACAGTAAAGATTCACAAAATCTGTGGCTGAGGTCTTGGAACTGCCTGGAATCCATAGCCACTCTCCTGTTCCTGTTCTTCCTTACCCTGATTGCTCATCCTTCCCTGGGTTTCCATAAATATGTATCTTTATAATAAACCATTTATTAGTAAAGGTAACTTGAGTGAATTGCCATTTGTTGGTGGGTCTCAGCTTTGGGCAGCCTGAGGATAGTACATGAGCTCCAAGGAATCCAGTTATTATTTGAAGCACATTATCCCTTTCTGTGGCCAGCCCATATGGAAGTGTCCTGACATGCTTGAATTCAGAGTGGAGCTGAGGCTCAGTCTACAACTCCTGCCATCCATATCTTATTTTTTTAATCCACATTTTAAGAAATCTCTCTTATCACTCTTGAGCTAGGGTAGCCAGATTTGCTTGGCCACATCTGCATTTTAAAATGGAAGATTAGAAGGAAAAAAATAAGTATTATTTTGGAATAATATTTATGAGTTATGAAGATCATTTTCATCATATCATCAATAATTACTGCTTGATTATTATGAGTCATCAATTGGTTAATTAGACAGCCATGCCGTCAATTATCCCCATGGTCCTGAGCCATTTTTGGTGCCTGTATGTATTGGTTTCTATTGCTGCTAGAACAAATTACCACACCTTTAGTGGCTTAAACAACAGAAATTTATTATCTTACAGCTCTGAAGTTTTGAAGTTCAACATGGGCCCCACTGGACTAAAATCAAGATATCATCAGGGCTTCATTCCTTTCTGGAGGCGCTAGGGAAAAATCTGTTTCCTAGGCTTTTTCAGCTTCTACAGGATGCCTGCGTTCCTTGGCTCATGGTACCCTTCTTCCATTTTCAAAGCCAGTAATGGTGAGTCGAGTCCTCTTTACATCATATCTCTATGACCCTCCAGAGTCACATCTCCCTCTGACTGACCTTACCTGGAAAAGTTTGCTGCTTTTAAGGACTCATGTGATTATCTTGGGCCCACCTAGATAGTCCAGAATAATCTTCCCATCTCAAGGTGTTAACCTTAATCACGTCTGCAAAATCCATTTGCCAAGTAAGGTAACATATTCAACATACTTGCAGGTTACAGGGATTAGAACATGGAAATTTTTGAGGAGCAATTATTCTGCAATTACACATTGTAGTTACAAGTTCTTTTATGTTTTATTATCTCCATTTTATAGTTGGGGAAACTGAGACTCAGAGTGGTTAAATAATTTGTGCAAAGTCACATAGCTGTTAAGTGGTAAAGCTGAAATTCAAACTAGATTTGTCAGATACTAAAACCCATGCACTTTCACTATGTCACTTGGCCTCCCAAATTTTCTGTGGAACTTAGCTCATCTATATAAAAATTGATACACCACGAGACAAAAGATTCCTTCAGGGGCTTTAAGATTGACATTTTTGGACTCTTTAAAGATGTACTTGGCATTGCACATCTGAAAGGAAAACATATTTCTAGGGCAATACTCTCTATTTCTCCACTGAGGTGTAAAACCAGAAAAACTACTAGGCACATTAAATATTTTCCTCAGAAAGACACCCTGGATAATCCTGCCATTTTATTAACCAGGAAGGCTGTGGACCTGAGGACTGCCCATGGGGATTTACTGATCAGATTCATGATCCAATCAAGTCTTCTCTTTCCATCAATGACACTCAGATAAACTTGCCTCCAAGAAGTCAGTGAAGACAGCACTGAAATAATTTTCCAGAGAACTTTGTCAAGTCTCACCCCCACTCCTAGTCATACAGTGACTATCACCAGCAAGAGTACAGACCAGGCTCACTACAGATGCATTCTCACCAGGGTGAGAGGACTATAATGGCTGCTGAGGCTAAGAGAGCGTGTTGCTTCTGTATTGAGAGTCCTTCTCTGCTGGATCTGGGTACTGTGTGTTCTCCCTTCAACTCTGCCTCTTCCACATTTCCTGTGACCCTCTCTGACGCCAACTGTTTGACTGATCAACAGCTCTCCTCCCTGCAGATTGTTTGCATGTACTTTGGTCATCCTATCTTGCTCTGCCCTCTGATATTTATTTACTCACTCTTGATTTCTGTCGATTAATTGGCCTTTGTCTTATTGCTGCTCAAACCCTTGCATTTCTTGTTGCTGCCTTGTTCTCTCATACCCTCAACCTGCTGCCACATTCAACATGAACACTATTTCTCTCTAGAATTCTAAATAGGTAGACTGAGCATAGAGTACTTTGGAGCCAACTTCCCTTAGGCCCTTCCACAGTCAACAGCCATTTATTGAGATCAGCAATGTCTTAGGACTGTGACTTTTTCTTGATTCTATCATTTTCTTACTATTTGTGTTTTTTAATGCATAATGTGATTTTGGTGCTTAATTTTTATCCTTGAATTGCATTCTTCTGCACCTCAGAATGTGCTTCTTTGCAGAGCTTGTTGTGTATGCTTCTCTTGGTGGACGCTCATAGAGAGGGATTCATTTGTGTACTTCGCAGCAAATGCATTTTATTTTTCAGATCAGCTGAACTCCTTAACGCTATTCAGTAACTGGGAAGGTGGATAATAACTGTTCTCATAACAAATCTTCCAATAATAACAACAAGCATTTAGTAAGTAGTTCACATAAGTCTCACATAATATTACTTCATCTTCCCAACAACTCTCCAAGACTAGATCACTATTTTACAGATGATGAAACTGAGGCTTAGAAAGGTCAGGTAACATGTCCAAAGTCTCCTCACTAGCAGGTGATAGACAGATTCAGGAATTCAACCCCATTTTACCAGTTTCCAAAATGCAGATTTCCACTACCCATTATTGCTGCTGTTGGTTCAGATCCTAGTTTGCAACATTTTAGGAAAGAGAATATCAAATAGCCAGGTAAGCAGCAAAAAATACCATAGAAACAAAGGGAATTTTGATTACCCTCTCCTGATAGGATAAAATGGAACAAAGGTGGCCAAGTAAGGTAGCATCCTAGAGGGACGAGGATACGGTGCCTGGTCCCCTCACTGTCCTAGAGTGGTGCCAAGGTATGGAGCCAATATGGGTAGGAAAACAAGGGGAGGCAATGAATAAGTAGAAGCAAAGGGGACAGAAAGGACTATAGCCTGGAGGAATTCCCAGCATGGAAGCAGACATTAGTGGACTTTGTTATAAGACTCCCATGTCAACCTGCATGGATTTGCCAAGTACAATAACACAGTCTGAAAGGGACCAAACTAGAACAGGGACAGAATAAGAGACAGTATATGGTGGCTCCAGCAGCAAAGAAATGATCTTGAGTTCTGAGGCAATAGGCTTGTTTGGTTCTTTCTATCAAGGATCTCCTGCACCCCCTATTAGGGTGATGGTGACTGAAGGAGAGGAGTATGGTTGACCTGGGAGGGGTCAGGAGGTTGTTGGCTAATGTGTGGAGTTTCTCACCCAAGGCAGTGAGAGATGCCCAAATCATAGAAGCCAGCAGAGCTGAGAAATGTTCAAGGAACCAAAATCCTAGAAGCTAGAAGGAGAGTTTGGAGGTAGGATGTGAGTGAGGAATGTCACCCAAACAAAGAGCCCAGAAAGGGAGGCTGGGTAGAACAGTGGAAAGAGTATAGCATTTTTGTCTAAAACAGCTCAGCCCTTTCACAATTCTTTCCCAATCCACTAAGACTGTAAAGGCTCTATGGCCAGCCTGTGGCTGCTCACTCCCATGCTCCATTTTCTACCAAATCCACTTTCTCTGTCCTGATGGTCTCCATTTCTGTCCCGTCTTCCTGCACCTACCCTCTGCTGCTCTGCCTGTTTCTTTGGCTAGGTAAGATAATTCACTAAGATAAGATAATCTAAGATAATCTTCTTGGTCCTCTATTCCAGCTTCAGCCCTTGACAGTGTCCAGATTTGCTATGGCCCCATGCTCTGCAGCCTGCAGGCTGTCTTATCCGGCCAACCTGGTTAACTCATCCCAGAACACCCGCCTGAATCCTTCTTAGAGCTAGTGTTGTTCCTTCCATTCCACCTGGGAACCTGTAGAGTGTTGGCTGTGTGCCATACCACTGACCATGTCCTGCTAAATATTATGATGTTCACGTGGAGGTTGGGGGGAATGTTGCCATTACAGCAGAGGAATCTATAGGCTTTTTAGGTTAATAGGAATTGCTAGGTTTTCCAGAATGACAAATAAGAATACCAGAAAACCCATTTACTGAGCCACTAACCTTGAGTGTCCTTTATAATGACATTTTCAAGACAAGGCAAGGAAATTTCTCTTCCTGTCATTCACTTTATTCACATATACCATATATAGGAAAATACATGAATCTTAAGTGTACAGCTGGATGAATTTTTGCAAATTTTTGCATTTTTGCAAAATGGACACACTAGTTTAATCAGTACCCGGATTAAGAAACAAAACATTATCAGCATCCAATCCTCTCATATCCCCACCTGATTACCACTCCCCATATGGTAACCACTTTTCTGACTTCTAACAACATTGATCAGTTTCTTCTGTTTTAGAATTTCACATAAATGGAATATATATTATGTATTCTTTTGTTTGTGGCTTTTTTGGGTCAACATTGTATCTGTAAGAGTCATCCACATTGTTGCGCATAGCAGTAGTCTGTTCTTTTTCATTGTTATATAGAGTATTATATGAATATATATTGAATGAACTCTTTATTCATTCTACTGCTGTTGGACATTTGGATTGTTTCCAGTTTTTAGCTATTATGAATAATCCTGCTATGAGCATTCTTGTACATATCTTTTGGTGAACATATGTTTGCATTTCTGTTGGGTATATATCCAGGAGTAGAATTGTTTGGTAAAAGTATACACACATGTTCGATTTTAGCAGATACTGCTAAACAGTTTTCCAAAGTTGTTGTAACCAAGGATATTTTTTTATCCTTCCTAAATCTCTTGGATCCAGAAGGAAAGGGGTGCAGAGGCAAGCAGAAATTTGGCTGGCAGTGCCAGCAAGTGCGAGTTAAAAGCAACTCTTCCCTCTCCTCTGCCATTGTTTTTGTCAGGTAGTTTTCTTTCCAAGGCAAAGGGCTTGGAAAATAGATGCCACCCAGCTGCAGTTGGCTGGTGGGATTCCACAATACCAGGGCTTAGTATGAAAGAATCTCAGCTAAGTCAATATAGGATACCAAGCCAGAGGAGTTAGAACAACTGAAAACTGGGCAAGAGGTCAAAGTCCATGTGGCCTAGAGGAGAAAGTGGAGTCCCCTGAAGAAAGAAGTGGGATTGACACAAAGAAAGAGGGAGATGCCTACATCAAACTGGCATGTAGGGCCAAGAATCCAGGATGAGGAGAGAAAGAACAAGCAGGTGAAAGGTGAATGGGAATGGGTGTGTGGTTCATGACCAGCTTTTATACACCAGCCTAGAATGGTCAACCAAGTTAAAAGAAATGGAAAAAAAAAAATCAAAACAAAATAATCTCATCCTACTGAAAACCAAAGCTGAGTAAGCCTTATTTGGAAACGTCTTTTGAGGATAATTGCAAACTTCTGGGAACTTGAATGGAGAATGTGGGGGTGGAACAAATATAGAGTTTTCTGTCAGAGATGTAATGTTTGTGTAACACACATCTCTCCAGACCGCTCTAGTTTGACACTACAGTTGGATAATATGGACAGAAGCAGCCTCCACAAGAAGGTCACTGGAACCACAGGTCCCTTCTGTACCTCTCAAGGATATAGGGGGGAGAGAAAGTCTCACATGCATTTCTGAGTGGCTATTCACTGACTCATATCACTAACCACAGCCGGTGTGCAGCCACTTCTCTGCTGAAGTAGAGAGAGATGCCTTCCTCCCACCTGTTCCATAATTAAGCCACAAAAAAGGGTGACTTTGGGCCCTGTTTCCTTGGGTGTCTTTAACGGTACAGGACGTTCATTTGACTTTTTGTCTTTCAATTGAACAAGAAACTGAGATGACAATGTGAGTGATTTCACAATGCGCCATACTCAAAAATCATCTCTTCTTACTGACCTCCCCCGGCCCAACCATGTAATTCCTAATACTAATTGTGTGACCTCAAACAAGTTACTCAACCTCTCTAATATTTAACTTTCTCATGGGTAATATGGCAAGAAAAATATCTACCTTTCAGAGTTACTGTGAGGATTAAATGAGATAATATGTAAGGGGTCACCCTTGGTGTTCCCCTACCTCCACGAGAGGAGTGATTAGTCTGGTTGGTTAGATTCCAAGACACTGACCAGGCCATTTCCCCCAGCAGATAGGGTCATGCATGATGTGTTGGATCATACGCAAGAGAAGGATCGCTCCGGGGTTTTCTCCCTTTGTCCCCATGGGACCGAGTGACAGTCCAACCCAGGCATGCGCTCAGGCTTAGAGAGAGGGAACAGCAGGTTGTAGTTACACTGTGAAGGTGTGGCCTGGGTCAGCCAGTGTCCATCTTGATTAGGCAGCGTCCTAGCTGTCCTAGTGGTTAGATATTTTTAACTTGGCCCCTGAAAAAGGGCCCTATAAGCCTCCAGTTCTAGGTGTGTGACCTCAGACCACCTTATCAGAAAGTGTAAGCCTAACTAAAATTCAGGTGTTATTTTTCTTCTGCCACTGTCTCCTGTGTATAGTTCTCCCTCCAGACCTGGAAGGTGGGGGGATGGTTGTGGTCTAAGGTAGGATTCTGGTATTCTTTTTTTTCTTTAATTTTTACTAGGGTATAATTGACTTACAGTGTTGTGTTAGTTTCAGGTGTACAGCAAAGTGAATCTGTCATACGAATACATATATCCACTCTTTTTTAGATTCTTTTCGGATTCTGGTATTCTTAAGCCTCTTGATCTAATATTAATTAATGGGACTCCAAACCAACCATAACCTTTAACATTATTAATATTGGTACTGTTTTGGTTATCTATTACCGCTTAATAAACCACTCAAAAATGTAGTAGCTTAAAACAACAATCTTGGGCTTTTGTTTGTTTGTTTGTTTGTTTTTGGCCACACGGCTTGTGGGATCTTAGTTCGCCGACCAGGGATTGAACCCAGGCCCCCAGTAGTAAGAGCACACAGAGTCCTAACCACTGGACCACCAGGGAACTCCCAACAACAGTCTTGTTGGGAATCAAGATCACGCAAGCTGTGCGGTGCGGCCAAAACAAACAAACAACAGTCTTTTGTTGTTGTTGTTATTAATTTCTCATGATTGTGTGGGTTGAGTGCTTGGTGCTCTGCTGGTCATTTCTGCTGGTCTCATCTGGGTCTCTAACATGGCTGCAGTCAGATGGCAGCTGGGGCTGGAATCTCCAGGATGGCTTCACTTCCAGGTCTGACACCTTGTCAGGGATGTCCAGAAGGCCAGACCCAACAGGGATGGATGTTGGCAAGGCAAGAACTCACTTTCTCACCATGAAGACCCAGGGCTTCTCCCTCTCCACATGGACTTATCAAATGGTGCTCAGGGCTCCTGCAAGCAGAAAAGTAGAAGCTACCAGACATTCTTAGAGCATAGGCTTGGAACAGACACAGTGTCACTTCTGCCATTTCTATTCCTTAAAATAAGTCACACATCCAGCCTTGATTCAAGGGGAGGGGCTACACAAGGATATGAATGCCATCAAGTGTGGTTGACTGGGGGTCACTGATGTAACTGACTTCCATAAGAAGTATTAGTATCGGTTTCATTTGCAATCTCTAGATTTAGTAAATGTACACCAGGATTTACCTCTCTTCTGACTCAGGATAAGTTTTTTTCTACATATGGTACAATCTCCATAGAGTTTCCTGAGAGTTGGGGGTCTCAGTGTATAGGACTGGTCATATAACCCCACATATCCAGTCACTATCTTTTGTATGTGGTTTAATTTAAATCATTCAAATAAAGCCTCTGTTGACCCACCCTCTCAAATTTGACCTCGAAGGGCTGTGTAGAGGATTAAGTAAAATCACCTATGTAAATTGCCTGGCACTCTGTGTCAGTAAGAACTCAATAATGGTAATTATTATTTTATTATTACCGGGGTCCCTAAGGTATTGGGCTGGCCTTGGTAAAAACGTAATGAGATGACTTTGGGACGTCCCAGTTTCCCAGGGCACGTGAGTGATTAATACCCAAGAAAGCGGGTGGAATTGTTAACCTGAGATAATGGGGACAGAACAGGTTATCAGCTGCCCACATGCAAGATGAAAAGAGAATCAACAAGTGCAGTGGCAGGAAGTATCAGAAAAACAACAACAACAAGAAGAAAAAATAGAAATAGTCTGAGGTCAGATGAATTGGAGAAAAGAATTTAGAGGATAGATATCAGAACAAAGGAAGAACCATTTACTTCTTAGTCAGCAATAGGCCCCTAACAGGTGATAAGGGTAAGCTAATAGAGAGATTACCTGGGAGGGGAATGAGATGAGGAGCTGCCAGTTTCCAGCTTGCAAGGAAGACAGAGCCAGGTACTGACTAGACTGAGAGACAAGTGGGACCTACATTCCCTTTGGAGCAGTATCAACCTTCCAACACAACCAGTTATGGATGATCCAGACAGCAGAGGACAAAGGAAAAAACAGCCCTTGGAAGGTAATAAATCAATGCTGTCCAGAGTGAGGAACCTGAGCCAATCAAAACAGCTTTGGTCTCATCATGATTACAGGGTTAGCATTTAGTCAGTTTATAACTCACTATCTAGAAACTTCCTTTTCCCACCTCTGTTACTCAAGTTTTCCTCTTAGTTCTCTGAGAAAAACTAAACAAAAACAAAAACTAATAATCTGTTTGAGAACAAAGAGATTAAATAAGATGTAAGTAAGATCATAGAGGTAAAAAGCATTTTGTAGACTTATAAGACTCTACAAATGTGAAGTGCTATTATTTTTAAGGGAAGCAGATTCAAGTGTTGCTCAGAGAGGGGGGTGTTAGAGCCCCGTGACTGAGGTGAGCAGCTAAAGCTGAAGAGAGAGGGGAGTTGTAAAAACCACAGGGAGATGGTAGTAAAACCATTGCTAATTGTTGACCTTCTGAGCCCTCCTCCAACCCCGCCACCCCTCACCCCTCGCCTCTGACCCTCACCTCTGTCCCTTTTCCCAACAGCTTTGAGAGAGAAAGTGTTTGGTATTATTTACATTCAACTAAATTTGTGAACTGAAGTTGCAAGGAAAAAGCTAATGAGTATTTAACCACTGTATTAAATTAATAAACAAATATCTAGATACAAGTAATTCAGAAAGATGTGCTGAGAGTAAAGCATAGATAATCATCTCTCTCCTAGCTTCATTTCTACCAGAGAAAGAAGAATTTCTGAACAGAAAGGGAGCAAAATTCATGGGGAAATACTTTAGTAGTAGGCTGAAAGGAGGGCAGTCGTAGCAATAATTTAATTTTATCATAAACACAGCAGGAGGGTCTTGTAGGGGCTTTTGGTACTAAATTAGCCTGAAGCTACAAAGCTGTAGAACTGTTTCAGAAAAGATGTTTGACTTTGTCTATAAGGTTCAGTATAATTTTCACTTATTCTTTAATTCAGCAAGTATTTGTTGAGTATTTATACATATGGTCTGTCTGCCCTCATGGAACATCTTTTCTGGAGGGTGAGACAGAAAATAAAATAATACATAAACAAACAAATATGTAAGTAGAATTTCAGGTAATGATAAACTCTATGAAGATAATTAAATTGGGAAAGGGGATGGAGAATAATTGTGTACTCATAGTATATTTGTTCCCTCTGAACTTAGCACAGTAAGGGTCCATAAGTGCCAACCAAATAAATGAATAAGTGACTGCTTCCTCCCAAGTTCAAGCCCTCACTACCTCATGCCTAGCATATTGTCAATCGCCAATATGGGTCATTCTGCGTACATTCTCCCTTTGTTTTCAGGCATGATGCACACCACTGCCCGATTTAAAATGCAACTTTTTTTTATAGATTTTAGTTATTTGTTTGTTTGTTTGTTTGTTTATTTATTTATTTTTAGCTGCGTTGAGTCTTCCTTGCTGTGCGCGAGCTTTCTCTAGTTGCGGCGAGCAGGGGCTACTCTTCATTGCAGTGTCTTCTCTTCATTGCAGTGTCTTCTCTAGTTGTGGAGCATGGGCTCTAGGCTTGCGGGCTCTAGTAGTTGCGGCATGTGGGCTCAGTAGTTGTGGCTCACGGGCTCTAGAGCACAGGGTCAGTAGTTGTGGCACACGTGGCATGTGGGATCTTCCTGGATCAGGGATCAAACTCGTGTCCCCTGCATTGGCAGGTGGATTCTCAACCACTGTGCCACCAGGGAAGCCAGACAGGTGGATTCTTCACCACTGTGCCACCAGGGAAGCCCTGAGCCCCAGGTTTCTCATCTGAGAGAAGGGAATGACAACACAGTTGTATTGGTGAGTTTAGGCTAAGTTATGCTGCAGGAACAAACAATCCCAGATCTCAATGGTTTATTACACATGAACATTTATTTACCACTTATTTGATATGTCCACTGTGGGCCAGCGTGGGCCTTGTTTCACCTGCACTGGTGGAGGCTCCACCCTCTAGTAAATGCCTCAGACTCCACGGCAACTAAGTCACATGATCTCACTAACAGCAAGGGAGCCTGGGAAATGTGAGTGGGCAGATAGAAGCTGTGAGGTGTCCCTGGCACACCCTTTCCCATGCCCCACATTCTAGGCAGGAGGCTCAGTGTGTGGTCTGCTTGTT
Source organism: Balaenoptera physalus (assembly GCF_965194825.1). Taxonomy (NCBI): domain Eukaryota; kingdom Metazoa; phylum Chordata; class Mammalia; order Artiodactyla; family Balaenopteridae; genus Balaenoptera; species Balaenoptera physalus. Next base: position 40,654,227 of record NC_138901.1, read on the forward strand.
ATGTTAAAAAATGGAGACAGTCTCTAGGTCCATCCACGTCTCTGCAAATGGCACAATTTCGTTCCTTTTTATGGCTGAGTAATATTCCATTGTATATATGCACCACGTTTTCTTTATCCATTCCTCTGTTGATGGACATTTAGGTTGCTTCCTAAATACATACACTGAGGTGCATGTATCTTTTGGAATCATGGTCTTCTCTGGGTATATGTGCAGGAGTGGGATTGCTGGGTCATATGGTAGCTCTATTTTTAGTTTTTTAAGGAACCTCCATACTGTTCTCCATAGTGGCTGTATCAATTTGCATTCCCACCAACAGTGTAAGAGGGTTCACTTTTCTCCATACCTTCTCCAGCATTTATTGTTTGTAGATTTTTTGGTGATGGCCATTCTGACCAGTGTGAGGTGGTACCTCATTGTAGTTTTGATTTACATTTCTCTAATAATTAGTGATGTTGAGTCTTTTCATGTGCCTGTTGGCCATCTGTATATCTTCTTTGGAGAAAAGTCTATTTAGGTCTTCCACCCATTTTTTGATTGAGTTGTTTGTTTTTTTGATATTGAGCTGCATGAGCTATTTGCATACTTTAGAGATTAATCATTTGTCCGCTGCTTCATCTGCAAATATTTTCTCCCGTTCTAAGTGTTGTCTTTTCGTCTTGTTTATGCTTTCTTTTGCTGTACAAAAGCCTTTAAGTTTCATTAGGTCCCATTTGTTTATTTTTTTGTTTTTATTTTCATTACTCTAGGAGGTGAATCAAAAAAGATCTTCCTGTGATTTATGTCGAAGAGTGTTCTGCCTATGTTTTCCTCTGAGAGTTTTATAGTGTCCAACCTTACATTTGGGTCTTTATCCCATTTTGAGTTTATTTTTGTGTATGGTGTTAGGGAGTGTTCTAATTTCATTCTTTTACATGTAGCTGTCCAGTTTTCCCAGCACCACTTATTGGAGAGGCTGTCTTTTCTCCATTGTATATTGTATATTCTTGCCCCCCTTGTCATGGATTAGGTGACCATAAGTGCGTGGCTTTATCTCTGGGCTTTCTATCCTGTTCCATTGATCTATATTTCTGTTTTTGTGCCAGTACCATACAGTCTTGATTATTGTAGGTTTGTAGTATAGTCTGAAGTTAGGGAGCCTGATTCCTCCAACTCAATTTTTCTTTCTCAAGATTGCTTTGGGTATTTGGGGTCTTTTGTGTTTCTATACAAGTTGTAAAATTTTTTGTTCTAATTCTGTGAAAAATGACATGGGTAATTTGATAAGGATTGCATTGAATCTGTAGATTGCTTTGGGTAGTATAGTCATTTTCACAATATTGACTCTTTCAATCCAAGAACATGGTATATCTCTCCATCTGTTTGTGTTGTCTTTGATTTCTTTCATCAGTATCTTATAGTTTTCTGAGTACAGGTCTTTTGCCTCCTTTGTAGGTTTATTCCTAGAGATGTACAGCAAAGGGAAGTCTACTCAACGTTCTGCAAAAACCAGCCTCCCAGCAGCCTGCGCTCTCTTGGCCATGACAGTCAGAGCTCTGGTTTGGGTGTAAGTGATAGCACCTGGTGCTGGTGTGTGGTGAGCACCCTAAAATGCAACTTTTATCATGCCACTTTTCTACTCTAAAACCTTCAGTGACTTCCTATTGCCTTTTTGTTTTTTTAAACGAAGTTTAAAGAAAATAGTTTATTTATCTATCACTGAATCTTATTTATTGATGAATATTATTTCTCTCCTAGGTCTTACTAAAGACATGTGGTATCCTTTTAATATTATTATTAAACTGAACAACTTTACAGGAAAGAAGGTAGTAAACAGTAAACTATATTTATGTCACTTCAAACCTTTGAACTATGAAATCACTAAATGTTAGCACTGAGAATGGCCTTGAAATCAGTCGAGATCAACTCCTTCATTTCATAGGTGAGGAAACTGAGAACAAGCAGATAAATTGCTCAGATATGGATACCCAGCCAAGTGAAGGCCCTGTCACAACTAGAACTCAGCTCTTCTATTCTCTCTTTCTTTCCACTACACTACATTTTACATATATTTACGTATTTACATTATACATATATTTCTACATGGTTTAATCAGTATATATGCTATTTTGTGTCTCTTCTATTTACATTACTCTATGTACACATTTCCATGTATGGACATTAAGCTAGGTTCTTGTCATTTTTGGTAGCTACATGGCATTCCATCATATCCATATAGGCTATGGTGCTTTATAAACCATCATTTTGAGTTGCATAAGAAGGAAAACTAGCCTACACTAATACCTTGTGTTAACTGTTTTTAATAATAAAATAGTATCTGCTGCTGCTTTGTAAATTAAGTTTAAAAAAATCATATATTCTTAATCTGGTTTACTCATATTTTCTTTTCTAAATCCGGGCCTGCTCATTTTGTGTGTTTTCTAAGTACCATTTGTATTTAAGTTTTTTAAAGTATGCAAATAGGTCAAGGTATAAATATATATGAAGTATGAAATTATTTTGCATTGAAAACTGCCAAACCCACTTACTACTGATTCAATATACGTACATATTTATGTTCCTGATCATTCTTTGTAATTCATCTCTTTGATCATGGCTATTCTGTATTTGAATATATAAAAAGAGCTTTGGAAAGTATTATTCTTTTCCGCCTTCCATCTGAAAAACAGAGGGAAAGAGTCTTAAACAAAGGTGAATACCTCCAAAGTTCATGCAATACTTCTCAAAATGTCTCAAGATTTATGTCTTTGGGGCTTCCCTGGTGGCACAGTGGTTAAGAATCCGCCTGCCAGTGCAGGGGACACGGGTTCGAGCCCTGGTCTGGGAAGATCCCACATGCTGCGGAGCAGCTAAGCCCGTGCGCCACAACTACTGAGCCTGCGCTCTAGAGCCCGCAACCCACAACTACTGAGCCTGCGTCCCACAACTACTGAAGCCCGCACGCCTAGAGCCTGTGCTTCACAACAAGAGAAGCCACTGCAATGAGAAGCCCACGCACCACAACAGAGTAGCCCCCTCTTGCCGCAACTAGAAAAAGCCCACACGCAGCAACGAAGACCCAACACAGCCAAAAATAATAAATAAATTTATTAAAAAAAAAAAAAAAAGGTTTATGTCTTTGGGAAAATTAAGCCCAGAGTGGTAATCTAATGATCATTTTGTGGTGTTGCAGTATCTTATTTTTCTTGAAATTCATTACTATAAGAAAAAGCAGATTTAAAAAAAATTTTCTAGTTCATATTTGAATTGGGTATTGAATGGACTGCTTTGCATCCAGAGAAAACTTTAAAGAGCAACACACTCATAAATTGAGCTTTTTAATCATTGTTATTTTTGTAGTTGTTCATTTCAACATTTGAAAATCACTAACCGTGGATGCTGTGTAGAACTAGGAGTAGGTAAGAACTGAAGAGTAGAAGAAACTTCTCATGGGTAGCATTTCTTGCCCAAATTGTTAATAATAACTATCATTCATTGAGCCCTTACTGTAATTGGCATTGTGCTAAGCATTATTACTACATTATATCATCTAATTCTTATGACAGTTTGGTGTTATTACCCCCATTTTACGTATTGGTAAACAGAGGTTTGAAGAAGTTAGGTAATTTGCCCAAGGTCACACTGCTAACGGAATCAGAATACAGAGCTTTAATACCAAAGCTTATGCTTTTCATACACCACACTGCCTCTGCTTGGCAAATCACTGAGGGAAAGGATGGTAGTTTACCTTTGGAATGGTCTCATAGGGGAGAACTACATAAAGGGTGAGGTGGTTCCTATGAGAAGAATATAAGTCCTTTTATTAATTGAAATGTAACATCTATTCTGGACATATAATTTAGTAACTTATCCCACATTGAAAGATAAAGGTTTTGAATGAATGCAGTGAGCTTATTAAAGAAAAAGAAATTACTGATTATTTACATAGTTTTCATGTTTTTTAAAAAGAAGCCTTGTAAAATCAAGCATGTCCCATATTACACATACCTGTCCCAGAAAAAGACGGATGAATTTGTTTATGGTGAGCAGAGAAATGAAACTGGTATCACGATAATACATTTCCTCATCAATGATGACTCTTCAGCCTTTGGATCAATCTTCATTCTTAAGAGGTTCCTGACTTGCTTAACTTGTGCAATAGGAACATTTTTTTTTTAAAAGATAGAAATTCAGAAGGCTGGCTTAATTTGTGCTGAAATTCTTTAAAATTTGACCATGTAATATGATGTTTTTCAATACGGCATACATGATTTGGCTGCCCAAGATATATCTATTTTGAAAGTAGCTTTGTTGAGGGAAAGAGTATTAACAAAGGAACCTAGAAAGGTAGAAAACATGCTATGGTAGCCAGCCTTCAAGATAACCTAGAATGATCCTCATGTGTTGGTATTCCCCTCGTACATTGAATCAGAGCTGATTTGTGTGACAAATAGATTACTGTAGAAGTGACAGTGTAGGATTTCTGAGGCTAGATAATAAAAGACATTGTAACTTCTGCCTTGGCGCCTTAGATCCCTTGCTCTAGGAAAAGCCACCTACTGTGGATGCAAGTACCCCTGAAGACAGACCTATGTGAAAAGATTCTGAGGTCTCCTGCCAACAGCCAGCACCAACTTGCCATCCATGTGAGTGAGCCACCTTAGAAGCAGATCTGGTAGCCTCAGAAACTGTGAGAGATAATAAATATTTGTTGTTTTAAACTGCTAAGTTTCAGAATAATATGTTACACAGAAATAGATAACTAATATAGATGTTGCTACCTGGAAGTGAGATTCAGCCATAATAAAATCCTAAGATGCATAAGTAATTTGGAACTGGACAACAGACTTTGGGGAGAGTGTTAGTGGAAGCCTAAAGTACCTTGAAGAAACTGTTAATAGAAGTATCCCACTCTTTTATATGGCTGCAGGTGAAGGCTTGCAAAAAAATGAGGTAATGTAATTGGAAACTGGAGGAAAGGCAGTCCTTATTATATAGTGGCAGAAAGTTCAGTAACACTGTTCCCTGCAGTAACCAAAAGGTAGAAAATGTGTCTAGGGCTTCCCTGGTGGCGCAGTGGTTGAGAGTCTGCCTGCCAATGCAGGGGACACGGGTTCGAGCCCTGGTCTGGGAAGATCCCACATGCCGCGGAGCAGCTAGGCCCGTGAGCCACAACTACTGAGCCTGCGCGCCTGGAGCCTGTGCTCCGCAACAAGAAAGGCCGCGACAGTGAGAGGCCCGTGCACCGCGATGAAGAGTGGCCCCCGCTTGCCGCAACTAGAGGAAGCCCTCGCACACAAACGAAGACCCAACACAGCCATAAATAAATAAATTAATTAAATTTAAAAAATTAAAAAAAAAAAGAAAATGTGTCTAATGAACTGGGTGATCTAGCTAGGGAGATTTCCAAGCAAAGGTTTCTTCTTGTTGCTTATGGTAAAATGTGAGAGGAGAGAGGTAAACTAAAGGAAGAACTGTTAACAGTTTAAACAAAAAGGAGACAGAATTTGATGGTTTTGAAAATTCTCACCTTCTCTGAATGGCAAACAATGCTAAAATTAAGATGTAGCTTCTGAGCTACAAATCCAGGGCGCTGCTAGTAAAACATGGTCCTAAGATGAAGCCAAGGGAGTGATTGTAAAATCTTTTGTTACAGTCTCAGAAAGATTTAAGGTTGTGCATCAGAATACTATTTGGCCAGACAAAAAGTCCTCTAAAGAGATTAAAGGTATGTGTCACACAGTCTCTCAATAAAATGATAAAGCACCTAGGAAGCTTAAGGGCATTGTCCATCAGTTATCTCACCAGAAGCTCAAGTTAGAGAAGAGCTTATCTGAAAGATATTTGTAGGTGTGGCTTTCATCTAATGGAGTGGACCCCAATAACATTCATGGAAGGCTCATAACATTTAAAAAATAGATATGTATGCAGAAACATTGCCATCTTGGACCAAAAGGGTTAGAGACAGTACAAAATGAAAAGAGGTCTTTGGACCCTCAAAGTTCCACTGGCAAGAAGTAGGCTGAGAAAAGTTCTCAGTGGTAAACATGGGCTATCTTTCATTAAAAAAAAAAAAGGGAGAAAGGGAGGATGACTCAGGGGTCAGATCCAAAACTCCAGAACATGGAGCTGAGAGCCAGGGAGAATTATTCCCAGGATTTGAGACTTAATGAAGGAATGTTCAACATTTGTTCAGCTGGTTTTCAGAATTATAATGGACCAGTGACTCCTTTGTGCCCGCCATTTTCCCGCTTTTTGAACAGTTACCCTGTTACACCTGTCTCACCATGGTGTGTTGGGTGTATGGAGGGGCACATAAGTTGTTGTTTTAGTTTCACAGGGGGAGAGGAACTGTACTCAAGGGGCTGTACTTAAGGAACTACACCCAAGGAGCCTCAGCTGTACCTGGACCTGATTTAGAGGAGGAGATTTTGGACTTCAAGCTGACGCTATAATGAGATGAGACTTTTGGTGACTTTGGGAGGAAATGAGTGTATTTTGCATGTGGGAGGGACATGAATCATTGGAGATCAGAGGATGGACTGTGGTAGCCAGCCTCCAAGATAGCCCTTAATTATCCTTCCCTCCTTGTATTCACACCCTTGTGTAGGCCCCTCCCACACTCTATCACAGTTGGTCTGTGTGACCAAAATCATGTAGCAGAAATGATGGTAAGTTACTTCTGAGAATAGGTTATTAAAAAAACTGCACCTTCCATTCTGGTATCTCTGTCTTTCTCTATCTCTATCTCTTGGATAACTCCCTATTGGAGAAACAAGCTGCCATGTTGTATGCAGCTCTAAGGAGAAGGCCACCTGGAAGAATACTGAAGCCTCTGGCCAATGGCCAGCTAGGAACTATGTCCTGCCAACAACCATGTGAGTGAACTTGGAAATCAAGTCTTCAGCCCTACTCTAGCCTTGAGATGACTGCAGCCCCAGCCAATATCTTGACTGCAACCTCATGAGAGACCCTGAGCCAGAACCACCTGGCTAAGTCACTCTCCGATTACTAAACCTCAGGAACTGTGTGAGATAATGAAATGTTTGTTGTTTTAAGATGTGAAGTTTCAAGGTAATTTATTATGCAGCAATAGATAACAAATACACCAGCCCAAGAGCCAGGACTTCACAGCAGAAGCTGAGAGACCACAGAGGGAGGTCTGATGCACTCTTGCATATTGCCCCATCATCATAACACCTAGTACAGAACCTTGCTCATAGTAAATTTCAGTAGGTATTAAGTGAATGAATGAGTGAATGTCAAAGCCAGTGATAGAAATGGTATAAAACTCTGTTACCTTCATCTATATTACTATTAAATCCCTTATATACTCTTGGTAGAACTAAGAGATTCTAGAATAATCTTCCTATTTTCTTGGCTGGTCACATCTTTTGAACTCCTTTGAACCTTTTCTTGGGGGAAGAGAACAATAAAATTGCAAACCGGTTTGTATCTTGGCAGGAGTAATTATCCTACGTGACCAAAGTCCTGCCTGGAACCTTTTAGCAGGAGGAGGAGGTTCAGCAAACTGCACTTGTCTCCTCTCTCAACTTCGGCTACTCTGAGAAAAATCATCTGCTCAATAAGAAAGGAATGCTCAGCATTTTGCAAAAGTGATTTCCTCTACTTCCCTATCTTCCTTGTTGATACCTTGATGGAGGGACTAAATGTGAAACAGAAAGAAAGGATGTTTTCAGATAAGCTCCTCTTAATTAGTTCAGGCCTCTTCACTTCCTGCCTGGATTACGACAATGCCCCCAACAAGTCTCTTGGCATCTTGTTTCTAAAAACAAATCTTAGCTCAGCACTCTCATGTTTAAAGTTTTCAGTGGTTATTCATCCTCTTCTGGACGAAATCCAAACTCTTCATGATTTGGCCTTGAGGGTTACTTCTTCAGCCAAATCTTTTCTTACCAACACCAGGCTTTCCAGTCCTCCCCCTATTCCTTCTGTCCCTCTCCTTCCCCTCTCATCTGCATCTTCTAGCTCCACCCGACTCATCCTTCAAGATTTATTTTCAACTGCACATCCAGGAAGTTTCTCTTGAGCCCCTCACAATAGATTAGCATACTTTACAGACCTCTTCGGCCTTGGGCAAGTTGCTGTCTAAATCTCAGTATCCCAATCTAGAAAATTGGGATAATATAGTATGTACTTACCTCAGAAGCTTGTGTCAAGGATTATAGATAATTAATGCAAAATACTTAGCACAGGGCCTGACATACATTAAGTATTACATATTAGGTGATAAATCATACCAATGATTTAATCCAATCTCTTTATTATGTTTGAGGAAACAGAGATCCAGAGGAGTCAAACAACTATCTCAAGTAAAATAAAGATAGGGGGAGGGGAATATCTGATTTGCTTATGAAGGTTTACAAGCCAAATTTCAAAGTGAGGAAATTAGGGGGAACTGGCTTCAAATTTAATATTAAAATAAAACATGTATTGAGAAATAAATGAGGTTGAGAGTAGATGCTGTACTACTAAGAAAAATGGCAAGTCAGGGCAACTGTCAAGATAATTCAGGATATTTGAGGCTTAGAACTGAAAAGTGTTCTTACTGTCTCAACTTGCTAATTTACTATCTGTTTATTTCTATTTTCAACTAAGAGTGTCTGTGCATTCACTAAATAAAACGGTTTGTAATGCCTCAGCCTTTTGTTTTCTATTAAGTACAACATTAAACCATTAACATGACTTTAAGGAAATCAATATTGTCCCCGGGCTCAAGACCACTCATTCCACAGCTTAATTGGTCCTTAGCTTTCAGCTTTTGACTGTAGACTTGTATTCTCCAATATAGTAGCCACTAGCCACATGTGGCTGTTAGGCACTTGAAATGTGACTAGTCCAAACTGAAATGTGCTTATAAGTGAAAGTACATGCAGATTTTAAAGTTTTGGTTAAAAAAGCAAACCATCCCAATAATAAATTTTTATGTTGACTACATGTGAAATAATAGTATTTATGTTACATTGGGATAAATATAATACATAACTAAAATTAATTTCACCTATTTCTTTTTCTCTTTTAATGCGGCTACTGAAAAAATTTTAATTATTTATTTAGCTCTTATATTTCTACTGGACAGAGCTGCTCTAAACCCTGGGATTTTTCAGGATCAGGAGGGGAGCATAAGTCCTAAGGCCAAACATTGCCCTTTTCTGGACTTTCTCAGTCTCAGGTGATGTAAGTCTGTCACCCTTCCTGGAGGCCTGGCACCTCCATTTTCCCATTCAGAATGGAGCCCTTAAAAGGATGAAGAAGTTAAAGAACAGTTTTATTGTTTTATTTTTTATTTTTTAACATCTTTATTGGAGTATAATTGCTTTACAGTGGTGTGTTAGTTTCTGCTTTATAACAAAGTGAATCAGCTATACATATACATATATCCCCATATCCCCTCCCTCTTGCGTCTCCCTCCCACCCTCCCTATCCCACCACTCTAGGTCTTCACAAAGCACCGAGCTGATCTCCCTGTGCTATGCAGCTGCTTCCCACCAGCCATCTATTTTACATTTGGTAGTGTATATATGTCCATGCCAGTCTCTCACTTCGTCCCAGCTTATCCTTCCCCCTCCCCGTGTCCTCAGGTCCATTCTCTATGTACAGAACAGTTTTAAATGTAGATCACTGAGTGAATCCATGTTTCAAAGAGTGGAAGACAATAGGTGATTATTGACTCAAGGCAACCTCTCAGTTCATCTTAAGATTCCTGGTTGGCTCTCCTATTTTACTTGGATTATCTCTTTTAATTGTCACAACAACGCTAACATATATATGTGCTATTATTACATGCATTTTATAAAGTAGTAAATGGAAGTTAGGGAGCTAGCAGGCATGGTGTGGAGTTTTCATCCTAGTTTGTCCAACTGTCCAAGTGCCATATCTAGCAAGATTATGAACTCCTTGTGTATCCTGTATCTTGTCCTTACATGACCTGACTGACACATTGTAGATGACAAATATGTGTAAAGTGTAAAATGTATATATAGTATGACTTCAACCATATATATATATATGATATATATATGGAAAGTCATGGGCATATGGGGGAGTAATATACATTTAAAATTTTTTCATCTTTACGCTTTTCTGTATCTTCCAAACTTTTGACAACGTACATATACTGTTACTTCCCTTATTCTTTAACTCACACAGAATGTCATTTTAAGAGAATGTAGGTGGCTGCTGACACGTTCTCTGTATGCCGATATTGCCCTTTTCTCTCCTCCCCATGTTTCCAGTCCTCTCACAGTTGGTGTCCCCTTCCTCCACTTTGCTTCTCAATTCTTTCTCTCTCAATCTCTCTCTTCTACTTTTTCACCTCTCCCTCCCGCCTCCTCCCCCCCCCCATCTCCCTTCTTTTTGAGAAGATTGACATTCAAATGAAAAGTCAATCAAATGTTACTTCCCACCTGGTGGGTTTCAGGCAGATTCTATCTGCCTCTGGAGTCCTGAGGAAGGTGCTCAGGTTGTGGGGGGGGGTGGGCAGTGGAGGGCAAGACTTCTAAAGAGGATGGTTTTAGATAAAAGGTGGGGGAGGACTTTTCAGAGTGACAGAAGCAGTGGGAACAAGGGTCTGAGGATTCCCTCAGGGAAACAGAGATGAGCAGAGGGTCACTTACCTTACTGGGCCTGGAGATTGCTGTCTCCCAGTGTGGGAACTCGGTTAGAAAGGATGTGAACCTTAGTTGATTTGAGCTCCTGGATTGAATTAGTCCTGGTTGTATAATTGACTTTGATATGTGGCCTTTGGATCTGAATTGGGTTTAATAAGATTTAACTGTTTCAAAGGGCTTTATAAGAATTCATTTTATCCTTCAAATCTGATTTCAAATGCTACCGACTTTGAGATGCCTGCTCTGATTTTGGTGCTCCTCTTCCAGCACTCCTATTGTGCCATAGTTGATACATACATATTAAAGCAATTACCTACATTGTATTTTATCTTATTCTGTGGGAAATGGTTCCTTTATTGCCTTGCTTCAGGAATCTTTAGGGATATGCATGTATCTTATTCATATTTGTATCCCAGGCCTAGCACAGACCAGGAACACACTCAGTTGAGCATCAGGTGCTCAATAATGATTTTTAAAAATATATTAATAGCTAACATTTAGTAAATACTGTGGCAAGCCCCATGCCTGCACTGTTTCATCCACCAGACGCTTTAGGAGAAAAGTACTTTCATTATTTTTTAAAAATATTTATTTATTTATTTATTTTTAAATTTTTGGCTGTGGTGGGTCTTAGTTGCGGCATGTGGGCTCTTCCTTGGGGCTCGAGGGCTTCTAGTTGAGGCACGCGGGCTCCAGAGCGCGAGGGTTCTGTAGTTTGTGGCAGGCAGGCTCTCTAGTTGAGGCGCGTGGGCTTAGTTGCCCTGTGGCATGTAGGATATTAGTTCCCCCACCAGGTATTAAACCCGCGTCTCCTGCATTGGAAAGTGGATTCTTTACCACTGGACCACCAGGGAAGTCCTGAAAAGTACTTTTATTATCCCTATTTTACAATGAGAAAACTGAGAGTAAGAGAAATTAATTTGCTCTAAAGTCAAATTTGATCCAAGATCGGCAAGTGACAGAACTTTTTCTATAGACCTTTGGCTTCAAGATCTGGACTCTTCACCACCATATGTGAATCTATATAGGTAGAGGAGGAAAGCTTTTTAATCCGTGGCTGAAGAAGTGACATATAAGAATCCACCATTATTTTACAGAGGCAATTAAGATTAAAAATTGGTGAAGTCCTAACTCACTCACTGATGTCTCCAGTTTTTTGAATCACCTTTACTTCTTCGTCCCTCCTTCCTTTCCCCCTTCCTTTCTCTCTGTCTCTGTCTCTCTCTCCTTCTCTCCCAGCTAAAAGTCTCGGGCAAAAAATGTTTGAACTCCTACGTTGAAGTGTAATCCAGTCAAGAACTAAATGTTTTGTGGGAAAGGGAACTAACGTTTTATTTGACTCCTACTTTTTACCATTCATTCATTTGCAAATTTACATCTATCAAGCACCTACTGTGTGCTAGGAACCTTTTTTAGACACTAGCGATGCAGCGGTAAACCAAAGTCCCGGTTCTCACGGAGATGACACTCTAGTGGGCACTTTACTTACACTGGTTCGCTTATTCCTCACAATAGCCACACCTAATGATGACAACAATAATAGATAACTCCAAACAGTGTTTATCTGTCCCGGGCACTGGGCTACGTGCTTTCTTTGTGTTAACTCAATTACCACAACAACCTGTGAGGTAGGGGATATGTTTTCCTCATTTCGCAGATGAGTAAACTGAGAAACAGAGAGGTAAGTGATTTCGCTCGAAGTTCGAACCCAGGCAGGGTGGCTCTAACTCCCAGGCTGTTAATCACAGGCTATATTGTTTCGTTTATGCTTCTTAACATCACAACTTTCAAGTGACCGAATCCTCTCTCAGATCATCTGACTCCCAAGCCCAGGGGTTTGCTCTGCACCCCATGGCCTTGTGGAATAAATGAGAACGGCTTGGAATTTTTGCAACACTTTCTCTTCCAAAGAATTCAAACTGATTTCAACATAATTCTCAGATTTGTGATGTGAACCCTCTTGTACTGTAAATTCTCCGGCAAGGAGAAAGATAGCGCCAGGGCCCCGGTCATCTCACACTGGCCGGGGCACCCAGCAGGTGGCGCTATTTTAGTGGCCACCAGCTGGCTACCCCGTCCCCCTGGGCTCACCGCCTCTGCTGAAAGCTTCCCGGCCCTCCCTCGCTCCCTCCTCTCTCCTCCTCCCCACGGAGCCCGGGCCCATGTGACCTTCAGGCGGCCAATGGGCGAGCAGAGAGGGCGAGCTGGTCCCTGTGGCCGCCATTAAAGCGAAGGGAAAACCCGTGAATTCGGATTAAAGGGGGAAAAACACCGCCCGCTGGGCCCACAAAATGGGGGAGACTACGGCGTCCCGGCGGTGAGGCCGCAGGAGAGCGGACGCTGGTCCGGCTTGGCTCAGGGACGACACGAAGACACAGCCAGAGAATGGTCTGAGCCCGCAGACGCCGCCACCACCTCCGCCACAGAGGAGACTCTGGGCTTAAGGACATCGCCGCTGCCGGGCCGGGGGCCTCGGCTTCTCTCCCGGTTCTCGCCCTTCCCGCCCCTCTGCGGGCGCCTCCCTGCCCGGGAGAACCCTCCAGGGCTTGGGCTCTGCCCTCTCGGACTCGATTTTAATTATTTATTGTGTAATTTATTATTTTTTCTTGTGGCAGGGGCACACATCCCCTCTGTCCCCCAGAGAGGGACGAGCGTCCGCGGGCTCCGCGGCGGCCTCAGTCCGGCCGGCCGGGCGAGCGCGACCCTCCCGCCTCCGGCCCTCGGCCCCGGGCGGCTGGGTGCCGGCCGGGCGGCGGGGGCTGCTCGCGGCGGCGGGGGGGTGGGTGGGGAGGGCTGGCGGCCCGGCGGCCTCCTCTTCCACCGCCCCCCCAACCACCACCCCCCCGCCCTCCCCGGTGTCTGTGTTTCTCTCTCTGGTCGGAGGCGGCGGTAATGGCGGATGGTGGGTTGTGGCGCCGGCGGCGGCTGCTGTGAGGGACGATGAGTTCCTCCTTCGTGCCGAACGGGGCCAGCCTGGAAGATTGTCACTGTAACCTCTTCTGCCTGGTGAGTGCCGGGCGGGGGCCGCGGCGAGCGGGCGGTGGGGGAGGGGCCGCGAGGTGCGCCCTTGGGCCGTGGGGGAGGGGGTCCGGGTCGGATCCAGATGCCCGAGTCCCCGGGCGAGGCCCAGCCGGAGCCGGCGCCGCGGCGAGCTCCGCACCAGCCCGGAGACGCGTTCCACCCCCGCCGTCCTGGGCTCTGTTTTAGGAGTGTCGGCCTTTTTTCTTGTTTCCGACTCCTTTTTTCCTCACCGTAGTCTTGTCTTCAACTTGGGCTCCTTATCTGGCAGGACGCTGGCATTTCCCTCTCTGTGTTTCTTGCTTAACTGTTGGTTTTCTCCTTATTGACCATGAACCCCCTCTTCCCACTTTCCACTATCGCCCGTTCTCCCACTACCTCACTCTGCTCATTTGGTTTCTCCCAGTAAACAGGACCCCGGAACTTAAGCACTCTTTTCGTTTTGCGTTTTTTCATATGAGTCAAACTGTAGGGGGTTAGTTTCTTCCTTGGGTGACTTCAGACTCTGTGTAAAAAACAGTAAATGCCATTTCGTATGTTTTCTGTTTAAAACTCTGAAAAGAGTTTGCCATTTTGACAATTTCTGGCCGTCTTGCTTTTATTAGAACATTATGTTTGTGTGAGAGGGGAGCGGGCTGATGGAGGAGGTGCCGTGGTTCTGTACTAAATGTTTTTATGTTTGTCTGTTTTGCCTGCGTTTTGAGAATGTTTTGAGGAGGCTGCTCCTCCTTTTATTGGAAAGTCAGGGGAAGCTGGATGTAGGGAAGACAATTGTGTAGGTTGGCCCAGGTCTGGGAACATCCAGTAAAGACTTTCAAAAGTACCAACTGTTGCAGAATTCAGTCTTCAACTAGATAGTAGCTTAGCTTCATAAATGATTTGAAGTTTCGGTAACTTTCTTTTTTCGTTTTCCCTGTCCTATGAGAAATATTAAGAGAGTGTGTGATAGGTAAGTGGATTGAGTGGGCGGAGCACAACTAGTTGGCAAGTGTAAACTGCCAGTCGTGTATCAGCAGTTTCATTTTTGGCACCTTAGGCTTTGCACCTTTAAGTTAGATTAAAGAGTTACTGAATTCGCTCTGATGAATTTCTTTCACGATGCTAAATTGAGCTCTTTAATGCCTTTCCGCCTTATAAAATGTTTTCGTGTACAATATCCATTGATCAGCATCTCTTCAGATGTAATAAGACAAACAGGCTTTACGTTTCTGTCTTCTCCAACTCAGTCTATTTTGGGTACTTTTAGGATCAGGTTCTTTGAAGATAAGACTAGCACAAATCTGACGGTTCTTTGTGAGCAGCTATTTGACTTTTCCTAAAAGGGATGTGTAAAGATTTAACAAGGTTTTTTTCAAATGTAGTTCAGATTTCGTTAGAGCCATGACTTCTATAAACATGGAATGATGAATCTTTAAAAGTTAATTTTGTTATAAGTTTGACACCAAGGAACAGATGTAACCAGTTAGAACAGAACTTAGGACATAGAGTAAATGTTTACTCAGTGTGCAGCGTTAAAGTACATGTTTATATTTAACATTGTTAAGTTTCTTTTATTTCTCCTTGGGACACATATTTATTGACTTGCTATTCAGTGACATGTCAGTATTAATTTTTTAACTGTCTTTGTTCTTTTCCTTTAATTTTTGGTTGCTGAATTATCAGAATAAGCTTTTTTTTTTTTTTTGGTCAGTCTGCTTTAATATCGTAAGCACGTGTTAAAAAATTGTAATGTCTTAATGAAATAAGGGACTTTAATAGTGAGTACTTTTGATTTTGAGTGAATACGCAGTAATAAAAAAAAAATCATGCTTTCTTTTCTTCAGGCTGACTTGACGGGAATTAAATGGAAAAGATATGTATGGCAAGGCCCAACTTCTGCCCCCATTCTGTTTCCGGTGACAGAGGAAGACCCCATTTTGAGCAGTTTTAGTCGCTGCCTTAAGGCAGACGTACTTGGGGTTTGGCGGCGAGATCAAAGACCTGGAAGAAGAGAATTGTGGATATTTTGGTGGGGCGAAGACCCCAATTTTGCTGACCTTATTCACCATGACTTGTCAGGTGAAAGCAACTTATTTCTAACTAACGATATAGCAATGTTGTATACTTTTCTGAAAAACATTTGTTTTAAAAATTAAGATTTTTTTAGTGGAACATTGTTGAGTATGAAACCAGATAGAAATTCAGCTTCATGTTTTATTTCACTGGGGTTATTTTATTTTACTTAAAAATTATGCATATTATGGCAGGTTTTTTAAGCCTGGAATAACTTTATTCTTTTACCACCTAGCTTTCTCATGAATTTCTGGCAGACAGGGCCCAAGGAAGGCATGTTACATTAATTAACTTAAGAAAAATGGAATTGGGGAGCATTTCCTAACAAAGTCATAAAATACTTTGGAAGCCAAGTGTAACTCATCTTTGAGTCGGTTCTGCCACTGCTTTCTTCTGTATGAATGTGTAGACAGTTGTAGAAGGATCTAGAAATGTTGTATTGTAACTTTCTCGTGTTTTTTTCCCCAGGCATATAGTTACTTTATTATTTTTATTTGTGGTTGTTACATCATTAACATATGAAGGCATATGTTAATTTTCTTATTCTTGGAAAGTGATACTTTTATTTTAGATACTGTTCCATCAAAGACTGTCTTTGATATGAAACAGTGCCAACTTGTTAGCTTTTACAGTGGGACATGGGATCATAATCTGAAAAGTGAGAGAAATAATTTTATGAGCAAATCAGTAAAATTACTTGTCTTGTTTTCTTAATATTTAGGACCAAATGTTACTTTAGAAGGAGAAACTATAGCTCTTCATGTAATTACTGAAGCTTGTGTTTACTTTAGAGTCCATGTTAATTGAATCTTCGATAATAGGAGTGTAAATGATTAGTTGTTTGCTGCAGGGTACCAAAGACTTCAGCAAGATGTAACATAATGATTCTTGACTGGAAAATTTAGGATTTTTAGATAACTAAAAAAAGTTTTCTTATTGGAAGTCGAGTACTCTGACGTTTCTATTATTGTTCATTTGACCTATAGAACCTATTTTATTTTTGGATGTAATGTAATCCAGGTGACTATCTCAAACAAGCACTTAGTAAGACCAGCGTTTTTGAGGGAATATGTGTGTCACATTTGTTTTGATAGTTGCTTTTTACCTTATAATGAACAAACCCTTCAGTGTTAATACTTATTTTTGAGAGTGCTTGCAATTCTTTTATGATAAATGCTTTCCAGCTTTTCCAGCTTTCCTAATAAGATCCTGCTGGAGAGTCTAGCCCTTAGTTTTAAGTATGTAGTGTGGTTCAAAATATGTTAAACGATGTGTTTGTATATACGTGTATATACGTGTATATGATGTAATATTCCTTTACAGCATCAGCAAGATGATGCTTTGTAATTGTCATGCCAAAAGCTAAGCCTGCCAGCTTCCTTTTTTCTTTCATTGACTTGGGTATGCTTGAGTTACTTTAATCTTTAAGTGGTCATAAAAACCACCTTACTGAAATATTTGTGAAGGCTGTTTTACTGTTGTTGATAACTATAGATACACTGTACTGGCTGACTTGGGGTTTCAGTCTTCTCAGTAAAGTTGGCAGAGCATCTGAACAGACCGTCCCCCACCCCCGGCCCAGAGTCCATGAAACACATTTTGTGGAATCAGAGATAATTTTAACAGATACGTAGTATGTCTTACCTTAGTAGGACTAACATTTTGAAAATTAAAAGCCTATTAAAGTTAAATGTAAGCTGTTTTGATGTATATTAAAATATTATGTGGGTATTTTTTTTCGATGTTTCATGTATTGTGTTTAAATATGTTTTCTCCTGAAACTTGTTATATAAAAAAAAATTTCTTCTCTAGTTTAACTGTTTTTTAGCATATTTTCTTAAAAATGGTAATACCGACACCTTAAAATATTGATTTGAACATGATGAAAGTAGTTTTGGAAGATTAGGCTTGTCAGATTTTGCTGAATGTCATTGAATACTAAGAATTTATCAGAGTGAAAGCAATTGAAGTAGTAAAGAAAAATATATTAGTAGTTGTATGTAATCATATTTACTGTTCTAAGTCTGTCCTGTACTGTTTTAAACAGGTGGTGTAGCCAATGGTATTTTTATAATGTTTTAGCTTTTTTTTTTTTAATTTGTCGTTTACTTTAGAATGTTTTTACCTAAATCAGACATAGCTTAGAGAATAATAAGGTCTTTGCAGATAGAGTATATTTGTCGCGCCCTTTTGTTTGCTCCAGGGACACCGTCTGCCTCCCTTTTGGGGTAATTAGTCTGCCTCTGTCTCTCTAGCTAACCCCTTTTTCATTTCTTCCCATCTGTGGCACTCTATCCCCTTCCTTTAAGCTCCCCTGAGAAGAGAGCAGCTGGACAGTAGGGGTGGCATCAGCTGCAGGAGGCAATCCTGAGTTCCAAGTGGAGGTGTAGTAGTGAGGAAAGGGGAACCGGAAGGACCCAGGTGGTAACAAAAAGCTGGTTAATTTAGTTTCAGCGTGCTCTTCACAGGCAGTGTCCTTCTGTTTGCTTCAGCACCTACCACATCTTGTGACTGAAATATTTGTGATTATGGTGATAATGGTGCCTCTCTTGTTGGTGAGGGAAGGAGGGAGGCATTCCTTTTTGCAGATTAGAATTCTCAGTTTTTCTTATTAACTCAGTAATAAAAGTACAGAGTTGCCTTTGCTTAACCCCCTTAATCTCCTTTGTGTCATCCATAGCGTATTTTTTTAAAGTAACTTTTTGTTTTAAAATAGTTTTAGATTTACATAAAAGTTAGAGATAGTATAGAGAGTTCCTGAATAACAACCCTCACCCAATTTCTTTTATTGTTAACATCTTCCATCAAAATGTACATTTTTCACAGCTAATGAACCAATATTGATACATTGGTATTACCTAAAATTGATACTTTCTTTGGTTTTCTTTTATTTTTACCTAATGTCCTTTTTCTATCCTATGATCTTATCAAAGATACCATATTACATTTAGTTGTCATGTTTCCTTCAACTGTTCTAGACTGTGACAGTTTCTCAGACTTGCTTTATTTTTGATGATCTTGATAGTTCTGAAGAGTTTGGTCAGGTTCCATAGTGCCTTTTAAATTTCTGCCTGCCTCTTACATGTAGCACATGTTTGGGTCACCTTCCTTTCAAGATTTGCTGATATGTAGAAATAGAATGTAAACTGGTTTTATTGCTAATTGGTAAAAGTCTGTTACAGCAAACCAGATCTGATTTGATACATACTTTAACTCTCAGTTACTTGTTTTGTAGCAGTAGTGGATACTATTTAGTAATTTGCAAAGACCTGATGATTTTTGGGTCAGGATTTGTGCTAACTAGTACTGGCCTAACTGTTAACGTTCCAGAAAGATAATTTGTTCATAATATCCCTTGAATCCCAAAGCCAAACACTTTTTTTTTCTTTTTCTTTTTGCTCTGTTCCCTCTAAGAGAATGGATAGTTTGATCAGTATCCATATGTTTTGATAGAAAAAGAATTGGAGAACAGAACTCCTCTTTGATTACAACATTTTAAATTTTAATTTTTTTTGAATTTAAACTTTGTAGCAGTCCTCGTTCAGTGGTTGTGTGATAGAGATGTAAATGTGGTGGTGGGAAAATTTTAGCTTAATTCCTCTGGTCAAAAGTCTTTATATTGGTTCTTTTAAGTGTACTGTTAGTTTGTTTCAGAGCAACGTTGTTTCATTATCATTAGTGTGTTCTTGAAGGAGAAGAGTTTTGTGGGTATTTTTATTCTGTGCCTTACCCTTTTTTGAATTTTATTGCTGTCATCATTGGCTTTTAGTTTTTCCCTTGGAACAAAAATAAAAACAACTGCTCCCTCTCTGAGGTTTGCATCTTAAAAAGAAAATCATAGTAGCTAGAATGTGATAAGACTCTTTGAGAAAACTGATACCTTGAGAACTGAAAAAATAGAATCAGTCCGGGCTAAAAATATTTATTTTTCCTGGCTCCTGTGGTGTATATATATGGGATTTTAGCAACATGTCCAAATACTTTTCATTATAACAGAATTTCATTGTAAATAGTGTCAAACTAAACAGGCCATTGTTTAGTCTTAGAATTTAATTTTGGATGCTTTTACTGAAGGATATTAATTACAGTGGAATTTAACCTCAAGTGGCAGCTTTAACAAGCTTGACAAATAGATAAATAGCGGCCAAGTATAGGAGTTTAGTGTCAGCCAAACTAAAAAATTGTTTTGTTCCCCAGGTAGCCGAAGAGAGTTAATTCATTTCTGTCTTCTGTTCCGTAATTTACTTGTGACCCAACTTTTTATGTTTGCTAGTCTCTAGGGACAACTTTGTTTGCCATGCTTTTTTGTGTACTATCCATTTTGAGCAAGAAAGTGTGTCTTTTAAATCTTCAAATCAAAGGTAAGCATATTAGGCTTCTTTTAAACCAAAATTTTTCAGGTTTTGCTGATCAATAATGCTGCCAGTTTAAGGCTGTCAGTAATACTTGTTGAATGAATAGCTTATGAATGGGCAGTTATTGTTCAAGACAGACACTGAGCTATACATTGAAACATTTCTCTTTATTCTTTCAAGAAATACACAGTATTTTCTACAGTGATCATTTTTGACCCATTTATTATTCATTAGTGCATGTTGCATTTTAATAGTTTGGCAGACTTACTTAGGAAGAGATTCCTTTTTTACTGGCTTACCACTGTGGAGATGTTTAAAGATGTCAGTTTTGAGAAAACTGAGTACAAGTGCTAGGTATATCAACTTTTTTTGTTTTTTTTCCCCCACTCATGGAGAATTATTTTGATGACCTATCACATACTTTTGCATCACTATAATATGTATCCTCAGAAAAAAAATTTTTATGGAAATCAAATTTAGCATTTGAACTTAGGCATTGTTTTCTTCAAATACTTTGTAAAATTTTTTCAAGTAACGATGACGATTAAGAGTTCTAATGCTAAGGGTAATGGAACAGTACTAAAAACACAGAATTGAAACTGTTTTCTCTGGGGATACAGTTACAAGAGGAGGAAAACATTTATTTAAATACATTAAGCAGATTTTTCCATTAGGCTATGGTTGATTAAGTTCAAAAGAGCTAGGTAAAGATTTGCCATGTGTTCCTCCTCCCTCCCTTTTCTGTTATAATACTGGTGTTGAGATTCAAGGACTTACTTTAATTAATGTAAGAGGTGCATATCACTATGTCTTGGGTGGCTTAGTTGTACCATTTCACTTTTTTTAAAAAAAATATTTATTTATTTATTTGGCTGTGCTGGGTCTTAGTTGCGGCATGCAGGATCTTTAGTTGTGGCATGCGGGATCTTTAGTTGTGGCATGAGGGAATCTTTTATTTACTTTTAAATTTTATTTATTTTATTTTTGGCTGCGTTGGGTCTTTGTTGCTGCCCGTGGGCTTTCTCTAGTTGCAGCAAGCAGGGGCTACTCTTTGTTGCGGTGCGAGGGCTTCTCACTGCGGTGGCTTCTCTTGTTGCGGAGCACAGGCTCTAGGCTTGCGGGCTTCAGTAGTTGCAGCACGCAGGCTTAGTAGTTGTGGCTCGCAGGCTCTAGAGCGCAGACTCAGTAGTTGCTTAGTTGCTTCCCGATATGTGGGATCTTCCTGGACCAGGGATCAAACCCATGTCCCCTGCATTGGCAGGCGGATTCTTAACCACTGCACCATCAGGGAAGCTCCGAGGGAATCTTTTAGTTGCAGCATGTGGGCTCCTTTAGTTGCGGCATGTGGGATCTAGTTCTAGTTCCCTGACCAGAGATCGAACCCGGGCCCCCTGCATTGGATCGTGGGGTTTTAACCACTGGACCACCAGGGAAGTCCCACCATTTCACTTTTTATATCTCTGAATACAACATGTAGAAGTACTTTTATTATGGTTATAATATCAAGATACAAGCTTGGCTCAGTAGGCTTCTTGTTGCTAAGTGACACCCCCCCCACCAAAAAAAAACCTTCAAGCTTTTCATTGAATGTTATTAGGAATTATTCTTATTATTTCCTCAGCAATGAAAAATGAAATTATGTTACTTTTGTAATGGTTGCTTAGTTACCTACCATATAGGTGAAGATATACTCAAGATATTTGTTGGCCTTAGAAAATCCTAACAAGTGGTCTGTTTGTTTTATGCATAACTCCCATTTAGTGTTAATGAGCATTGTGGGCATTTGAGGGTATAATGTAAAATGAGTAGTAAATTCACCTGCGTTTCTCTAGACAAAAAAATTTAGAGCAATGAGGGAGAAATGCTTGAATATTAATACTGGTTAATTTTTTAACTATATTTAGTATTCTTAAACTATTTAAGTATAGGTTTAACTGAAATAGATTTTTAAAAATAAAACCATAGAATATTCAGAATTTTATGTGAAAATTTATATAAATTGTATTTATGTAATACAGTCGTATTACTTACTATTCTAAAGATTTTTAATTTACTCTTTTGGGGAAGAAGGCAAATTCAGTCTCAAGTTTTAAGTGAATAATTTTCTGATATTTGAAGTTTATAGTGACTGTACAACTTTGAAATGTAATGGTAACTGTGTGTCTTGGTTCTTTGTTGGTTTAAAACTTAGAAGTAGTCAGAAAAAAGATTTTGGTAGGGGCTACTTATGTATGACAAATGTTACTCCATTGTGCTTCCTAGAAGGTAAGGATTTTTGAGGTAAAAGGCAATAAAAAATAAAAGTACACTAAATAGGTTATAAAGAAGTGAAGAATTCCGGCATAATTCTCTTGGAATTAAGAATATGTGTACTTTTAGTAATCATAAATCACATAACTTTAGATAAAACTCTTTATGTTGTAGGTATTTAATTTTGAAATGATAGAACCTGATGAGGCTGAAAGCAGATTGTGAAAGATTCATTTTTTTTCTCTCAGCAACTCACAAATATGCTTGTGATCTAGACCTTTTAAATAATTAAAGTGAAGTCACTATGTGCCACTTCCCTTTTCTTCTAGCCTGTTTTCTTTAATAAAGTGAAACTTGTAAAATTTTGGCTTTAAATGGAAGTAGATAAGGTTGTCTTGTAATGTAGTAGAATGTGAAGAACTTTTAAAAATTATTTCAACTCTCAAGTATTGTCATTTTCTAAAGCTTACCTCATTTTTTAAGAGCTTACCTTTTTTGAAAAAACACAATTAGTTTATTTGAAAGACTTCAACTATAATTTAGGAAACACTTTAAAGAACAACATAAAATCAACATTAACCTTTGTAGTGGTACAAATTTCTAGTGCAGTTAAAGTCCACTGTCATGCTTTTGAGTTAATGTTTATTCTGCCCATTTGTTGTATAAGTTATGAATATAAACCATGTGTCACTCTTAATATGTGTCTCTGCTTTTATTCAAAAGCATCTTAGTTTATTATTTTTCTATTGGAATGTTATATACATTTTTAGTGTTTAATTAAGAAAGATTATTTTTACTTAAATTGAAGGAAGACCCATATTTATAGAATGTTTATAAAGTTATAGAAGTTACAGAAGGATACTAAATTATATTTGAAATAGCAGTTTAAAATATTACAAAAGTTAAAATGCTGACGGGAGTAGCTATCATTTATAGTAGGATTCCTTGGATGCTTTGTTATAGGTATGAGATGGATAGAGAGTAAAAAGTTTTTTTTTCTGAACTACATCCATACTTATATCAAAATGACTGCATTTTTGTTGTTGGTTTTTTTGTTTTGGTAACTTCACTTGGGTGGTTAATAGATTTGCTGGAAAAATTGAGGCTGTATAGTTAGTGACGATTGCTATAACTTTATATCAGAAGTGCCATTTAAAATTTGTCTTTAAATTTTTAAGTTTCTCCCCCCAAGTAGAGAATCCTATACTGAATAGTAAGCATGGGAATCATTTGGTTGTAATGAGACCTAAGGTGGCTGATAAATGCACTGCTTGTTGGGCTCGTTGCCAAAAGCTTCCTTTTTATCCATCACTTATTTTTATAGTTGAGTTATGGATTAGAATGCTGATGGACATAAAATATTTTGAATTTAATTATTAACTGTCTAGTTTTTTTGGCAAGGTCAGTTTTGTAAAGTAACTAACAAGTGAGCCAGCTTAGAAATTGGCATCTTAGGTATAGAATGTGTAATATTTCCCTTGGTTATACAAATGTCCTTTTCATTTATACAGAAACCAAATCAGTCTGTTTGCAATATATTGTTGCCTTTTTATATGGTGGAAAAATAATTTTCAGGTAATTTAATAGAATAAATGGCACTTTGGCCTTTTATTCTCTATGGAGTAGCTTTGAAACCTGATATTTTAATGTCTAGAGAGATACCGAAGTGATTGTAGCTCAATATTCTGAGGTGAAGTAAGGTTTATGAATTTAGGGATTAAACTATCACACTTTTTACTTAGCTCTAAGTAGATATAGTGCCACAGTGTTACCTTTTGTTTCTTTCATTTCTTTTATAGAAGAGGAAGATGGAGTGTGGGAGAATGGACTTTCCTATGAATGCCGTACTTTGCTTTTCAAAGCAGTTCACAATCTGTTGGAACGGTGTTTAATGAACCGGAACTTTGTACGTATTGGCAAGTGGTTTGTAAAGCCTTATGAAAAAGATGAAAAACCTATAAATAAAAGGTAAGCTGTCTTATTTAAACTCTTACTTGATATTTCTTTAGGCTTGTTAATTTTAATGACTTTATAGAAAATGTGTGATAAAGCAAACTAATATCTTGCAGACATATTCAGGAGGTTAAGTTTGGCAAAGTACTATAAGTATTTAGTTTTCTTTGACCCCTTCATTCTTTCTTTTACACGTTTGAATAATTTTCTTGCAGTGAGGATAGGCTGTGTGTCAATGCAGTGGCCTGACTTGATTTTGGATGATAGAAAAAATGTGGGATGAAAGCAGAGACTTATGCATTGAAGTATACTTTTTTAGTACTAGTGGAAATACAGTCATGGTACTCTGTTAAAATTAAGCAGTATTAATATTTGTTTTTGATGGTGATCTGTAGTCATGTTTTGGGTTGAGGTAATCCTTCTCCTTCTCAAACATCTGTTTTTGCTCTAATTAAAGTAATTTAAATTTGTAATTTTCTATATAAGACATGTTTACTTTTGGGGTGTTTTTCAATTTTCTTCAACTTTGAATTAGGCAAATTTAGGACACTTAATTTGTAGGATAGTTGCAGATACACAGAAGACTTTAAGACCTGTAGTGTTAAAAGCTTTAGGTTATTACAGTTCTCTGATTTAAATAATATAAGGCACAATCTGTTAGAAGATTTAGTCCCAAGCAGTTGTTGAATTAGTGAGACTTCAAGAGAGATGAAACAGTGGTAAGATGGGATGTGGGAAGAAGAGAAAATGAAGGAAATTTATTAGTTTTCCCTAAAAGATGTGAGGATATGAAGTATTGGTTGTGATTGTAATCATTGTTGAGATGTCATTTTTTTATGTCACATGCACATCTTTTTTCATGCACACCCGAAATTTTTTCATACTTCCCTTATTAGTTTCAGTGGAATGGATGACTAGGTAAGCCTGGACAAATCAAGACTCTTTCATTTTTTTCTCTCTGAAAATTAAAATAAACCTTTATTGTCAACAGAATAATTAATCGTACAAGTTAGGACTGCATTCAGTTGCAAATGACAGAAAACCTAACTACCTGGCTTATGTAGGAATTGATTTTTCTCAATAGCAAGGAGTCTGGAGGTAGATAATCTGTTCAATAACGTCATCAAAACTCAGGTTCCCTCAAGTTTTCTGCTCTTTCATCTTTAGCCTTTGGCTTTTATCCTCATGGCCCTAGTAAGTGTTGCATCTCCAAACCTCACTCACAGTGGATTCCAAGCAGGAAGAGGAAGGGAGGGAGGAAGTGAGAAGGGGTGACCCTTGGATCAGAAAGTAGATTCTTTTCTGGAAACTTTAGCTGACGTTTAATTGGCTATACTACTGAGAGAAATATTTTTTTATATGGGAACATTGCCACTCTGAGCAAAATAAGCCTCTGGTTAGTAAGAAGAAATGGAGAATAGATACTAGGTAGGCAGTTAATTAGAGGAAGGGGAATAAGTATCAGGTAGGCAATTAGCAGTGTTCACTGTATATATTTATATAGTTTTAAGAAGTCAAGCTGATTACCAAGATTTAAAATGAAGCGCTGTAATCCTGAGCCCAGCTACTAGATGTGCTCCTCAGAGGCAGTCCCTTTTAATTCTTTTAACTGTCTTTTAATTTATGTATTTAAAAACTTACAAGCAAATACCGTGCTGATTCCTGAGTTTTCTGTTATTTCAGTTATTCAGGATTTAATCTATTGACTTTCTATTAATGGTTTAGCTATCTTACTACCCCAGATGCTTAGACATCGGCATACCTATATACTCTTTTCCCTCTTCCCTTCTCTTTTTTCCCATATCTTGCCAGTATAGTTACGAGATTTGGTAAAAAACAATACCTATTGTTTCAATTACTATAATTTTATAAATATTATTTTCAGTGAGCCATTTGGTATATTAGGATTACATTCCATTTCCTCTCTATAATTTTGTTTTCCCCAGTGTTAATGATTATCTCTTTTTTCACTTAATTATCTATGTCAGGGCTGGTAAACTACCACCACACAGGGCAAATATAGCCTGCCACCTGTTTCTGTAAATAAAATTTTTATTGTAACACAGCCCTGTTCCTTCATTTGGATTATTTTATGCCTGCTTTCACACTACAGCAGAATTGAATAGTTGTGACAAGAGACAGATGACTCCACAAAGCCTAAAATATTTAGCCTAAAATATTTCTCTGGCTCTTTACAGATAAAGTTTGCTGAGCCCTGATCTATGTACTTATTGGTAATTTGCCCCTAGGCTACCTACCAGAAGTATAAATCTCCCTTCCCAACCTTTAAAGAGTGTGTGTAATCTTTTAGTTTCTTCCCTCTCTCTTTCTCCCTCTCCCTCCCTCCCTCCCTGCCTCCCTGCCTCCCTCTGTCTGTCTGTCTCTCTCTCTCTCTCTCTCTCTCTCTCTCCCCCTCCCCCTCCCCCTCCCCCTCCCCCTCCCCCTCTCTCCCCCCTCTCTCTCCCTCCCTCCCTCCCTCTCTCTCTCTCTCTCTCTCTCTCTCTCTCTCTCTCTCTCTCTCTCTCTCAATATCACTATTTGAGCCCTTCATTGTTCTGTTCCAATTTGGACTTCTTGTTCTATAAGGCCTGTTTCACAGCAGTCATCTTGGGAATTCTCTTCGCCTTTTTGTCTGTGTTGGATCCCTTATTTTCTGGATCTCATATTTTCTTTTTTTGTCTTACTGTTTTGGTAGTGCCCATCTACCTGTAGTTTCCTGAAGTACATAAGAACTAATATTTTTGAGATCCTGAATGTCTGAATTACCTCCTTTTCTACTCTTAAGACTTTTGGGCAATAAAATGCTGACTGGAAGTCCTATGTATGTGAATAGCTCTGAAGTTGCAGGCTTTAGTATGGTGATTGGTGAGGAACCTGGCCATTTTTATTTAGAACTGTGCTGTTATTATAGTAGCCACCAGCCAGTTTTAGCTATTTAAATTTCAATTAATTGAAAAAATAAAAATTCAGTTCCTCAGTTGTGCAAACCACATTTCAAATGCTCTTATGACTGCTGGCTATTGTATTGGGTAGTGTAGGTAGAGAATATTTCTATAATTGCAGAAAGTTCTTTTGGATGGTATTGCTTACACCAGGGCCTTTACACTTATAATTAAAATAATACCTTAGGAGCATCACTAAAGAAGTCAGTCAAGGTTTTTTTGTTTTGTTTTTTGGCAGTAAATGAAAGACTATACTTTAAATTTCACCATAAAGCTATGTTTATCTTCTGCCACACCTGTGGCTTTTACACAGTCTCTTTATCTCCATTTTAATTAAATATAAGCACCACAAGATTTAAGGTGGTATATTAGTAGCCATTTTATATAGCTTTAGGATGTCCTTTTGTTGGGTTCCTCAATACCTCTGAAAACCTGAACTTCTAGGGAAGCTAAGAGCTATCACTGTTATGTTTTCTAAGGACTCAGTTCCTTTCTTCTTGTCTTCTAAGGTAGCACTGTCTAATAGAAA
Organism: Balaenoptera physalus; assembly: GCF_965194825.1. Classification (NCBI taxonomy): domain Eukaryota; kingdom Metazoa; phylum Chordata; class Mammalia; order Artiodactyla; family Balaenopteridae; genus Balaenoptera; species Balaenoptera physalus. Next base: position 40,681,936 of record NC_138901.1, read on the forward strand.
TATAATGTGAGTCGCATAGGTGTTTTTTTTTTTTAATTTTTTATTTATTTGTTTATTTATTTATGGCTGTGTTGGGTCTTCGTTTCTGTGCGAGGGCTTTCTCTAGTTGCGGCAAGTGGGGGCCACTCTTCATCGCGGTGCGTGGGCCTCTCACTATCGTGGCCTCTCTTGTTGCGGAGCACAGGCTCCAGACGCGCAGGCTCAGTAATTGTGGCTCACGGGCCCAGCTGCTCCGTGGCATGTGGGATCTTCCCAGACCAGGCCTCGAACCCGTGTCCCCTGCATTGGCAGGCAGCTTCTCAACCACTGCGCCACCAGGGAAGCCCCCCGCGTATGTGTTTTTAAATCTGGTAGTAGGCATGTTAAAGAAAGTTTTTAAAAAGGTGAAATTAATTTTAATATATTTAGCCTAATATATCTAAGATATTTCAGCATGTAATTACATATAAAGATGATAAGAACGAGGTATTTTCTTTTCTTTTTTTTTTTTTTAAACTAAGTCTTTGAAATCTAATATGCATTCTGTACTTAGAGTACACCTCAGCGTTGTCTGGTCACATTTACAAGTGCTGAATAGTCATTTGTATATTGGTTTGCATTAACAGCACAGTTCTAGGGCTTGAAGCCCAGCTGGACTTGGTAGTGCTTATTGGTAAAAGATCTCTTCTCTCTGGTTTATAAACCCTCTTGAAATTGTATGCTAAATTGTGAGTGTACTCTAGAATCTCAAAAGTAGGGGAAACTTCCATCTTATGTCAAGGTATCCACTATTTGCCAAGTTGGGCATAGTTACTGTCTTGTTTTTCCTCCTTTTAGCCTGTCAGTGCTAGTCTATTATTAATGTCTGTCATCAAGATTATTATGCATCCTATTTCTGAAGTCTTAAGTCATGATATAATAGTACTTATGACCCATGAAATTTCTCTATGATGCTTGAGCCATTAGGATTTGCATGGTCAGTTTTCCACATTCTCATGCTTTCCAGAAACATTAATGAGAAAAAAAATAAAGTGCTAAGAAAGACTTTTTTCTCTCTCTTTTTTCCTCCCCATTAAGCTTTTCTTACTATCATTTCTTACTATCATTCTTAGAGATTCATACAAATCTGTCTTTTTCAACTATTGGTTTTAGATATGAACCATAATAGAGAAATGTTTTTTTTTTTTAAAGATTTATTTATTTAATTGATTGATTGGTTGCTATGTTGGGTCTTCGTTTCTGTGCTAGGGCTTTCTCTAGTTGCGGCAAGCGGGGGCCACTCTTCATCGCGGTGCGCGGGCCTCTTCACTATCGCGGCCTCTCTTGTTGCGGAGCACAGACTCCAGACGCACAGGCTCAGTAGTTGTGGCTCATGAGCCTAGTCACTCCGTGGCATGTGGGATCCTCCCAGACCAGGGCTCAAACCCGTGTCCCCCACATTAGCAGGCAGACCCTCAACCACTGCGCCACCAGGGAAGCCTGAGAAATTTTTTTTCCGAAGGGAATGAGCATAACTGGCCAAGCAGTGTTTGAAATCAGGGCTTAATATGTATTAAATCAATTCTCAAAACAGACCTATTACTCCAGTTTTACAGTTGATAAATCTGAAGCACAGGGAGGTTAAGGAACTTGTCCAAGGTCGTATTTCTTGCAGGTATTGGAGCTGGATTATAGGGCACGAAAAATGTGAGACAGATTGTGGACCCTGTAGACCACTATATCTCTTGTACCTACATCTTTTTAAAGTTATTCGAAATAGTAAAACAGAAGACTTAAAAATTAAAAATATTAGGGAGTTACTATATTTCCTGAGCACTTGAAGTTGTAAACCAGAATAATATGTCATTGCTTTCTAAGTATTCTTTACTGTGTAAGTAATGTGTTCACTGAGTGAGCAGAAGTATGTACAAAATCACAGATAAGGTGTTTTATTCTGGATTTTAATATAGATCTTTTGTTCATTGAGATATGGTAAGCATACCTGATACTGAAATTACACTTATAAATTTAAGAAATTTATAAAAATTACTGAGGGGGCTTCCCTCGTGGCGCAGTGGTTGAGAATCTCCCCAATGCAGGGGACACGGGTTTCATCCCTGGTCCGGGAAAATCCCACATGCCGCAGAGCCGCTAAGCCCGTGTGCCACAACTACTGAGCCTGTGCTCTAGAGCCCACGAGCCACAACTACTGAGCCTGCATGCTACAACTACTGAAGCCTGTGTGCCTAGAGCCTGTGCTCCACAGCAAGAGAAGCCACCACAGTGAGAAGCCCACGCACTACAACAAAGAGTAGCCCCCACTCACTGCAACTAGAGAAAGCCCCGCGTGCAGCAACGAAGACCCAATGCAGCCAAAAATAAATAAATATATATATATTTTTTAAAAAAAGAGCTTTAAAAAAAAATTGCTCTGAGGGCTACAGAAATACAGATTAATGCAGTGGTTCCCAAAATTGTCTGGATGTGTAATCACCTTGAGAGATTAAAAAAATAACCTGTGTATTAACCTGGGAGTGTGGTCTGGGCTTTGGAATTTTTAAAAGATCTCTGTGTGATTCTAATGAAAGACAGGTTTGAAAACTATTGAACTGATGGAATAAAAATCTAGGAATTAGGATGACTAGGATTTTTTTTGGGGGGGATGTTAATTATTTCAAATAATGTTAAAATGGATGATTGTGAACAGTTGTGCATAATTTTAAAAGTATCACCATAACATGTTGCTATTAGATAACACAACAGAAATAGAAATATAGGACCAATTACATAAATTTTATCAATCCAATGAATAGAATAGGATTCTTTTTTTTTTTTTCATTGTGGTAAAATAGACACAACAAAATTTACCATTTTAGCCATTTTTCAAGTGTATGGTTCCATGGCATTAAGTACATTCACATTGTTGTGCAGCCATCACATTATCTATCTCCAGAACTTTTTCATCATCCTAAACTGAAAATCTGCCCATTAAATGATAACTCCCTGTTTTCTCCCCCTCCCAGCCCCTGGTAACCACCATTCTACTTTCTGTCTCTATGAATTTGACTGTTCTAAGTACCTTACATAAGTGGAATCATATAGTATTTGTCTTCTTGTGTCTGGCTTATTTCACTTAGCATAATGTCCTCAAGGTTCTCATCTAGATTGCAGCATGCATTTTCATTTCTTTTTAAGGCTGAATAATTTTCCATTGTATTTTTATACCACATCTTGTTTATCCATTCACCTGGCATCTGACATTTGGGTTGTTTCCACTTTTTGTCTATTGTGAATAACGCTGCTGTAGATATTAGTATACAAATATCTGCTTTCAGTTCTTTTGGGAATATATATAGAAGTGGAATTGCTAGATCATACAGTAGTTCTATTTTTATTTATTTTTTGAGGAATCGCTGAAGTCTTTTCCACATTGGCTGTACCGTTTTATATTCCTACGAGCAGTGCAGGAGGATTCCAATTTCTCCACATCCTTACCAACGCTTCTTTTCTTTTTAAAAAAGTAGTAGCCATCCTTAGGGGTGTGAAGTGGTTGTCTCATTGTCGTTTTGATTTGCATTTCCTAAATGATTAATGATGTTGAGCATCTTTTCACATGTTTGGTGGCTATTTATGTATCTTTGGAGAAATGTCTGTTCAAGTCCTTTACCCATTTTTAATTGGTTGTTAGGATGACTAGAATTTTAAGTCAACATTCCCTTTAACTACGTTTATAATTTTAAGACAAGTCACATAACTTCTTCGTGCCTTGAATTCCCTACCAGCAAAATGGGATGTCATCTTTCTGTAACTACCTAACAGAAGTGCTAATAATAGATTAGATATAGTACCTCCTAAAGCAGTATAGATAACTGTTATATTATTAGAACAGCTAACTTTATTAGCATATTTTCATTTTCTGTCTTAGAGTAAAGTATCTTTTGTTTAATTTCAGTACTTAAGGAACATTTTTCTACAATAGAAGATTATCTGTTGAGGTTTCGTCTGTAAAATTCTGCCTCACTCATGCCTTTTTGTTTTGGTTATTATAGTAAAAGCTCCTGGAGAGCAATTTTACTGTCTACAATACTTTATAGTAACGTAACAGTACCTTGGAGTCTCATTGTAGTTGCACATATTTGTTTTAACTCCACTTTTCTAAGTGCTAAGTACCAAAAATTAGATGATGTTATAAAATGATCTCTCTCTTTGAAAGACAAGCCATTGTGAACTTAGTATGGCAGTATTACCTAACATTTGCTTTGGCCTATAATATTTTCTGACTAGATTATCTTTAATATAGACATACTTTGGAGATATTGCAGGTTCTTTTCCAGACCACCTCAGTACAGCACATATAATAAATCAAGTCGCAAGAATTTATTTGGTTTCCAGTGCATTTAAAAGTTATGTTTACACTAACTGTAGTCTATTAAGTGTGCAGTAGCATTATGTCCAGAAAAACAGTGTATATAACTTAATTAAAAATACTTTATTTAAAAAATACTAACCATCATCTGAACTTTCAGCAAGTCGTAATTTTTTTGCAATAGTAACATCAAAGATCACTTATCACACATCACCATAACAAGTATAATAATGAAAAAGTTGGAAATGTGAGAATTAGCAAAATGTGACACGGAGACATGAAGTGAACATATGCTTGAAAAAATGGTGCCGACAGACTTGCTCGATGCAGGGTTATCACACACCTTCAGTTTGTAAAGCACTCAGTTATCTGCGAAGTACAATAAAGCGAGGTATACCTCTGTAAGAATTTCAGAAATTTTATCCCATATTTAGAATGTTTAGTTTTTTCCTCCTATATCATGCACAAACTTGCCTTATTTTAAACCATTTTATAACTAGATCAGACTGTATTGGAAGCATATGCTAGCAGTATAGGAGGTGATGTTTTTCTTAAAATAGGTAACTGAAAGTGAGAGCTTGCTGTTAAGTAGGGCAGTGCAGATAAATACTGGGAGCAGGGAGATTATTCTCTTCTAGTATTTTATGTATGAAATGAAACAGTTGAAAGCTGTATTTTATTTTAAGATTTTTTTTTTTTTGATGTGGACTTTTTTTTTAAATTATTTATTTGTTTGGCTGCGTTGGGTCTTCGTTGCTGTGCGCGGGCTTTCTCTAGTTGCGGCAAGCGGGGGCTACTTTTTGTCGTGGTGTGCGGGCTTCTTATTGCGGTGGCTTCTCTTTGTTGCGGAGCACAGTCTCCAGGCATGCGGGCTGCAGTAGTTGTGGCACGCGGGCTCAGTAGTTGTGGCTCGCAGGCTCTAGAGCGCAGGCTCAGTAGTTTTGTGGCACACGGGCTTAGTTGCTCCACGGCATGTGGGATCTTCCTGGGCCAGGGCTCGAACCCATGTCCCCTCCATTGGCAGGCGAATTCTTAACCACTGCACCACCAGGGAAGTCAGATGTGGACCATTTTTAAAGTCTTTATTGAATTTGTTGTAATATTTTTTTTTATGTTTTGGTTTTTTGGCCATGAGGCATGTGGGATCTTAGCTCCCTGACCAGGGATTGAACCCACACCCCCTGCATTGGAAGGTGAAGTCTTAACCACTGGACCCCCAGGGAAGTCCTGAAAGCTGTATTTTTAAGAACTCTAGTTCACTAATTAAGTATGAGAATATAAAGTTCAGGTCACCTAGCCTCTTTGTCTTTAAGGATAAAGAACATGAGACTGTTTTAGGTTGTTGCATAAACTTGCAGATGTTCTTGGAAGTATTTGCAATTTAGATTTTGGAATTTGCTATTGAGTTACTGAGTAAGCACACAGCATTCATAATCATTTGTATAGAGAGCATAGTTACTTGATCCCTAAAACTAATCAAATTACAGTTTCTCTTTGTTTAGATTATTATTGCTTTAGTCACTTCTTTAATAAATGTTTTCCTTGACATAAAGTATTTTTAGTAATTTCCCTTTATACTCTTAAATTTTGCCCCCTACCAAGAAATTTATCTTTTAATGTTACCTGAAAAACATGTAAAAAGCTTGTAATGTTAAAAAATATAGATTCGTTCTAACCAGTTTAATATGAAATTTTCTTAACTTCTTTAGCGTGTTGTCTTTTAAATTCTCATATCCTTTTTTGCTCTTTAGAGAGAGATGCTTTGAAAATTGATTTCTGCCAGTTTTATGTCAATACATATAATGGGCATTTCCCTCTCAAAAGTTAAACACTAGTGTTTGCTAAGATAAAAATTCTATTTAGAAATTGTTATGTATTTATACGTTCTGTAACCCAACCTTAACAATTATAGAATTCTATCAGAAAAGAAGACACTCGAAAGAAAAGCACAAATATGGCTTCATAGGCATTCCCACATTTAGTAATGAGATTAGTTGCATATATGTTTGTTTACTTTAGGTGCATTCTTTGAGGAAAATAAATGTATGAGACTTATGAGTAATTTTTAAAAATTCTAATGTTTCAACTGGTATCAAGAGTAATGTTTGGTATTAACAAAAGGTATGAGAGTCACACTCTTGATTTAGTGTTTTTCTTGAGCTGTGTTATAACATAGGCCACACCATCGCTTCGCTGAGAAACTTTTTTTTTTCCAGCCCTACAGTTTTTGGGCTGTTTATATTTCCTTTAAATTATGGTTGCAAACCAGCAAGTTGTTTTCTGAGTTCTTCTCTTTCTTTTAGTACTTTATCAAGTGTAACTAGTAACAGTCAAACTACATTTTCACTTGATGTGTTCCCCCAATTCTGTAAGTTCATTTGGGCATGTTTTCTGCATTCCAGATTATTTCAGGCAACAGTTTTATGAAGTATTTATCCATTATGTAACATGGGTTACCATTTTCCTCACTGTTTTTCAGTGTTTTATATTCCTTGCTACCAATCCTCTGATTGTAAAACTAATGCCACATATTTAGGTTTTTGTCATGGTAGTCCCTCACCTTTGGTGCCAGTTTCTGTATCAGCTATTGCTGTGTAACAAACTACCCCAAAACATAGGGGTTTAAAACAGCAGGTATGTATTCTCACTAATGTACCTACAGGTTAGCCGGGGGTTAGCCAATCTAGTCACACTGTAAACCATAGTGTGGGTAGAAGTGTATTCCGTATGATTCTCATCCTCTTTAGACCAGTAAGCCAGTCAAGGCATGTTCTTATGGCAATTAAAGAAGCACCAGAGGGCAAGCTAAATTGCATAAGCATATTTCAAGCTTCTGCTTGGCCAAAGCAAGTCACAAAGCGAGCCTAAGTCAAAGGTTGGGGAAGTATATTTCACTTCTAATAAGAGGGACTACAAAGTCTGGATAAAGGGAGGGATGAACAAAACATTACGACGCTACAGTAATCAAAACAGTGTGGTACTGTCATAAAGACAGACATGTAAACCAATGGAAGAGAATAGAAAGTTCAGAAATAAATTCTTGTGTACGTGTTCAAATAACCTTTGACAAGGGTGCCAGGACCACTTAATGGGGAAAGGATATTCTCTTCAACAAATGGTATTGGGAAAACAGGGTATCCACATGTAAAAGAAAGAAGTTGGACCCTTATATACAAAAAATAACTTAAAATGGATTAAAAACGTAAGACCTATAACTAATAAAACTGCTAGGAAAAAACATAGTGGAAAAGCTTCATGTCACTGGATTTGGCAATGATTTTGTGGTTATGACACCAAAAACATAGGCAGCAGAAGCAAAAATAGACAAGTGGGACTATATCAAGCCTAAATACCTTTGTGCGTCAAAGGGCATAATCCACAGTGAAAAGGCAGTTTATGGAATGGGAGAGAATATTTGCAAATCATGTATCTGATAAGGTGTTAATATCCAGCATTATAAAGAACTCCTACAGCTCCACAAAATATCAAATAACCCGATTTAAAAATGGGCAAAAGACTTCAGTAGACGTTTCTTCAAAGAGCATGACATATACAAATGGCCAATAAGCATATGAAAGATGTTCAACATCACTAATCAGAGAAATATAAATCCAAACCACAGTGAGATACCACCTCACATATGTTAGGATGGCTACTATTGAAAAAATAAAGAATAAAAAATGTTAGTGAGGGCAGAGAAATTGGAACCCATGTGGACAGTTAGTGGGATTGTAAAATGGTACAGTCACTATGGAAAATGATATGGAGGTTCCTCCAAAAATTGAAAACGAAACTACCATGTGATCCTACTACTACTTCTGAGTGTGTATCCAAAAGAAGCAATCCTACTTCTGAATGTGTATCCAAAAGAATCTAAAGCAGGATTTTGAAGAGATATTTGCACACCCATGTTCATAGCAGCATTATTCCTTATAGCCAAGAGGTAGAACCAACCCAAATATCCATTGATGGATGATGGCTAAGCAAAATGTGTTATATGCATAAAATGAATTATTATTCATCCTTAAAAGGAAAGAAATCCTGTTACATGCTACACCATGGATGAACCTTGAGGACATTATGCCAAGTGAAATAAGCCAGTCACAAAAAGACATACTGTGTGATTCTACTTATGTGAGGTATCTAAAGTAGTCAAGTTCATAGAAGCAGAAAGTAGAATGGTGCTTTTAAGGGGCTGGTGGCGGGGGGGGGGGGGGGGGGCGAGTAGAAAGGGGAATTGTTGTTTAATGACTGTAGTTTCAGATTTGCAAGATGATCAAGTTTCGAAGATCTGTTTTACAACGGTATGCATATACTTAACACTACTGACTGGTACACTTAAAATTGGTTAAGGTGGTACATTTTATGTTGTGTTTTTTTACAGTGATTAAAAAAATGAGAGAGGGGTGAAGAATTGGGACCAATAACTCTGTCTTCCACAGATACTAAAGTTATGATTCGTTTTATCAAGGAATTTACAACCTGGCAGGGAGTTAAACTAGTAAATAATAGTAATGCTATGATAAATATTATTATAAGCATAGAATATTATGGGAGCACAGAAATCATGCTTAAAGGAGTCTTAAGGAATGATTAAGAAATGGAGAGAAATTTGTAGTAAACAAAGGGGTAGTTCTTGGTGGATTAAGTGTCCGTCTAGAGAGTTTGGCAAGTATCAGATTGTGAAGGGTCTAAAGTGCTGTGCTAAGGTTTTAGGGGTTTTTTGACTTAGTCCTGAAGGCATTGGGGAGCTGTTGATTTTGAGCCTCCCAGTTACATGATTAGAATTAATTTTTAGATAGCTGACAGTGGTGTAAAGAAAGATAAATTAGAGATTTTAACAGCTACTCAGACCTTAAAAAGACAAAAAACAAAAAATAATATTTAAGAACTAGAATCACTAGCAATTGGTGATAGATTAGCTGAATGTAGGGAGTTTCAGGAAAGTGAAAAATTTGGGATTTATATTTCTGGCTCGTACAACTATATATAGATATAGACTTGATAAGAAAAGGACTATGTTAGGGTAGAAAAAATAGGTGGTTCAGATGTGGACTTTACAGTATTTAGTACGGTGTGCCAAGGACCTATTCTAGATGCTGGGGATACAACGTTGAACAAAGGAAACAGATTCCTCCTCCAGTAGCACTTACAATCTTGGTGACTATAAGAAATAAACAAACTGTATAATATGTTAGATTGTGATTATTTTTTTAAGCCAAAACAAATCCCAGAAGAGGAATTGAGGGACAATTTAAAGTAGGGTGATCAGTGAAGACCTCACCTAGAAAGTCTTTAAACAAAAACCTGATGAAGGTGAATATAGCTATTTAGAGTGTTCCAGATGGAGTAACAGTAGGTAAAAAGGCCTGATGTGTTTAAGGAACAGCAGAGAGGTCAGTTGAGGGAGAAGGGGAAGTATTAGAGGAAGACTAGTAAGAAATGAGATTGGCGAAGTAATAGGTATTGGGAGGTCGGCTGATGTAAGGCACCATAAGAAATAAGAATAACTTTTATGATGTTACTCAAGTGTGATTCTTCTTCCCTCAGGAATTAAAAGTTTATTTTCATTATCTACGTCTTGTTAAGACCGTATCTTAGTATCCTGTACCTGATTTTTGTTACAGCACTTACCATAACTGTAATTAAATAATTGTGCTTAGCATAGTGTCGTGTGCTTTGCTATAAAATACTTTTTGAATAAAGCATTTTATACTTTTGAATAAAGGAATAACACTTGCCTTCACTTGGTGGTTTAGTATATAGTGCATTTAGATCTGAATCTAATACTAAGTTTAATGCAGAGTTGTTTTGAATGTGTGTGGGTGGGGAGAGTGACATGTATGTTTTGTTTTAAGCATTTAGAGTTAGGTTTGTGTTTGGTTACTTTTTTCTTTTTTCTTTTGTCTATTTTGTAGTATAGGTTCCTTGCCACTGCTGGAAAGCAATAATAAAATTGAGTTTATTTTAAATGAGCATTAGCAATGGTCTGTCTTTGGATGGATGATTTTCTAAGTGTATTAGTTAACAAGTCTCTTATCTTGATTTGGCGATTATTTTAGATTTATATGTCGACCCTTGAACAGCACGGGTTCACTTACATGCAGATTTTTTTCAGTAGTAAATACTGTATAGTACCCCATGATCCATGGTTGGTTAAATCTGTGGATTCAGAACCTTGCATATGGAGGATGGACTAGGTTATATAGGGATATTCCATTGCATGGGGAGGGTTGGCACCCCTTAACCCCCCTGTGTTGTTCAAGGGTCAACTGTACTCTTATATCAAAGCAAATATCTGTAGTCTTTGTAATTACTCAACCGTAGTTATTCCAATAGACTTAGTTTTTTAATCAGGAAACAAGCTTAATTTATTTATTAAATAATGTAAATAATTTTATTTCCTATAATCATCAATTATATCTCAATAAGGCAGGAACAGAAAAATTTGCTAAATGCAGTGTGGTATCTTGGATTGGATTCTGGAACATAAAAAGGGCATAAGTGGAAAAATCTGGTGAAGAAATAAAAGACTGGCGTTAGTTAATAGTAGTAATGTGCCAGTGTTAATTACTTGTTTGACAAATGTAGCATGATTATGTAAGATGTTAGGGGAAACTGGGTGAAAGGTATATGGGAACTTTCTATGCTATCTTTGTAACTTTTCTATAAGTTCAAAATTACTCTGAAAATAAGTTTGTTTCTTTTTAAAAAGCAACAGAAGCTACCGGGATGGGGAAGAATACAGTAATCACTAATTAATGTATACAATTCATAAATTTTAAAAATTTAAGAGTAAAATGATTCAGGTAGTACAGATGGTATCATAAATTTAGAAAAAGCAAAGATCCTTGCTTAATTACTCTAGGCTCGTTCCCTGGAAGTAACCAGGTTTTGTTTGTTTTTTATTTTTGTTTTTTAATTTTTTGTTTACTTCTTCTGGTGGTTACTGCCATAATTCCAGAGATGCTTATACGTCTAGGCCTTGATTGATCAACTTTAGACAGTGTCTACTGACTCTTTACCATGAAAGATTTGTTTTATTAGTTATATTATTTTCAGGTTTTGTTAGTATCTTTTTTTTTTTAAATTTTATTTATTTATTTATTTATTTATGGCTGTGTTGGGTCTTCGTTTCTGTGCGAGGGCTTTCTCTAGTTGTGGCAAGTGGGGGCCACTCTTCATCGCGGTGCGTGGGCCTCTCACTGTCGTGGCCTCTCTTGTTGCGGAGCACAGGCTCCAGACATGTAGGCTCAGTAGTTGTGGTTCGCGGGCCTAGCTGCTCCGCGGCATGTGGGATCTTCCCAGACCAGGGCTCGAACCCGTGTCCCCTGCATTGGCAGGCAGCTTCTCAACCACTGCGCCACCAGGGAAGCCCTGTTAGTATCTTTATAACTTGAATGATACGCTTCAATTTCAGTTTCTTCTTCTATCAACTTTAGACATTATTTGTTGACATATATATGATGAAGAAATTCTCAGCTCTGCATTACTCTTGACCTCTTTCCTACCTTCTATTTCCCCACTTTTGTTAACTATGGTATTACTTTTACTGTAACTTAATTTTAATTCATTATGCCCTTGCCTTGTCCAGAAATAATTCAAGGGGCTTATAGATATATGCAACAGATTTTGAGCTTATTAGTGGTTATATTTTAAAGAACTGGTTCTTTAAGATGATTTTTAAGATAAATGTGTGGAGAAGGAATAAGGAAAGTAAATTCTTCTCAGTGTATAATCTCATTCCCTTCTGGGCCACTCGACATTTCTAAATTTTATCTTAAGGGTACATCTACTTTCCTCTTGGGAACTTTTATTTTCCAACTTGTATACCCAGTCATATCTAAATTTCATAAGATGTTCTATTTTGCATATAACTTTGATTCTAGGATGCCTTCAGTTGTAAGACCCATCATTGCTTTAAAATAACTAGTCATTGGGGATGGGGGCAGTACATTAAACGCTTGGTTAATTGAATTCAGCCCAATTTCAGAAATAGTAAAATGAGAAAATATATTTGTATTTAATTTTTTTATACAGAGGGGAAAACAAACAAAAAAATTAGGTCATCTTTAATTCTATTGTACACCTAGATTTTTTTTCACCAAAGTAACCTTTCTTTTTTCCGTTAAAAAATATTGAGACTATAAGCCTGCCTTTTCCATTAAACCCACTCCCCCACCTTTATTTATTTTGGTGGCTATATCATAATTGTATGTGTGGGTGTACCTAACTTGTTTAACTGGTTCCTTTCTTTGCAGCTTTTTCTATTATAAGCAGTACTGTGAAGAACATTTCTTAAAGCTAAATCTTTGCTCATATCTGTGGTTTTTGGGGGTTTTTTTCCCTTTAGATGATGAGGTGGAATTTCTGGGTTAAAAGAGAATGTACATTTTTGTGGTATAACTTCGTAAAAAAGAAAAGCAACTTGACTTCTTTTTGGCTATAAATCATTACTAAAATATAACTTTTTCTTCTTTATTAGTGAACACTTGTCCTGCTCTTTCACCTTTTTCTTGCATGGAGACAGCAATGTTTGTACCAGTGTGGAAATTAACCAACATCAACCTGTATACCTTCTTAGTGAAGAACATATCACCCTTGCTCAACAGTCTAATAGCCCATTTCAAGGTAGATTATTTTATTGGCTTAGTCATTTGATCTTTTATTTTTGTGTCAAGAAAAAATTCTTACTGAAATTGGTAGCGATTAATGAGATTTCCCCCGATCTTTAGCCTAATGATGATTCTGATGTAGTTTACTTCTTCCCCATTTGAGTATTAAGTCAATGAAATAAGTTTTTTAATACAAATATTTAAAAAATTTCTTGTACATGAATGTTAGCGTAATTTAAAGTGTTTCTTTAAATAGCCTCTAGATGGTGTACATGTTTATATTTTCAAAGTTACCTTGTGTATCAGGTCACATAAGCCATTTTTAACATAGGTACACAGAACTTTTGATATAATTCTTACTGTGAAAGTGGTTGAACTCTAGAGGAAATATTTTATAAGATTGATGATTTGTTTTTAAGAACTGGCAGTATGTTCTTGTTTTAATTCTAAGCCTAGTATTTGCTCTTTAAAAATTTACATGGCAGCATATAATAAGTACTTAGATTTATTTACACACACACACATTATTTTTCCTCAAATTGCTTTTCCTTAGGGGAAAGTCAAGAGAAGTTGAAGGATATACAAATATTCCCAGTTTATATAGGAATTCTATCCATCTGAGATTTTTGGGTAGACGAAATTTTAAGTTTTTATAATAAACTCAGTGTTGTACTTTATCTTCAAAATAATGAAGTACAATAAATTGATTTTCTCTGGAATTGATGATTATGGATTTCCTTTTCCTTTTTTGGAATTGCATAATTACTTGCCATACTGTTCAATGTCATCTTATTTGGTATAATCATCTTTAGTTACTTACTTGATATCTGTTTTGGGTTTCTAGTTATCTTAAGCCCATTTGGACTAAATGGCACTCTCACAGGACAGGCATTCAAGATGTCCGATTCAGCTACAAAAAAATTGATTGGTGAATGGAAACAGTTCTATCCTGTCTCATCGTGTTTGAAGGAGATGTCTGAAGAAAAGCAGGAAGATATGGATTGGGAAGATGATTCTTTAGCTGCAGTAGAAGTTCTTGTTGGTAGGGATTCCGAGTATTTAATCCTAAGGGGGGAAATATGTGACTATATGTATTAGTTAGATTTTGCTGAATAAAAACTCTGACATCTTAGTGGCATTTAACAGCAAACATTTATTTCTTCCTTATTTCCTGCTTACAGTACATAAGGGCTGCAGCTTGGTTATGGTTTGGCTCCTTGTGTCTTCTCATCCTGCAGCCTAGGTTCAAGGAGTACCCAAGTATCTGGGACATACTATTCTTACAAGAACAGAGGAATAATAGGGACTGAGCCTAACCATATAAGTGTATTTAAAGCTTCTGCTAGGATATGATGTATGTTGCATCTGCTCACACTCCATTAGGTAAAACTAGTCATATGGCCAAGCCAAAGTCATCGGGGCAGGGAAATACATTCCACCTAGAGGGAAAAATGCTAAAGGTGGGAAGAAAATAATTGTGAATGAATAATATTTGGAGGTTGGAAAGTTGACAGCGTGTGTGATGCAGTATTTTAACATTTGGTAAAGCTGTTGCTTCTGATAAAAGGCAGAAAATGTATACCTAAAGGACTTGTGGCTTTGATTTGCTTTGTCCAGGTCAGCACTATTTAGGTTGGCTTTATTATATTTATCTTCTTACTTAGGGACCTAGGTTAATAAGGTAAACTATATTTGAAACATGCAGAGACAAGGCAGAGGACATAAAGTAGGAGAGGCTGCATTGATCCTGCAAGTACATCTGAAGTTCCTATTGGGATGTGGCATCTATCACATGCGCTTACATTCCAGAGCAAGTTGTACAGCCCAGCTTAACAATGAGGTGAAGATGTATACTCCACCTTAGAGAGACATGGGAGGTGTGGGAAATGTATGGGTGAACAGATAATTGGTTGAGCAGATTAGAATTTGCAACACTGTATTTAATGGATTCATATGGTAAATGTTATATATGAGATTACCTAATTTTTTTAATAAAAGAAATATCAGTATTCAATTTCAATAAATATATTACCAGAATAGTTGTATCAAAAACAAAAACAAAACACAAACATATATTTGGCTTTTTAAATAGAGGCATATAAAGAAGAAAACAGAAAATGGTCCGTATTTCTAGTGCCAGTTACCTTTGTTAAAGTTTTAAAATAAATTTGGTCAAAGTTGCAAATAAAGATTTTTTTTTTTTTTAAAGAAATACACATTCATGGTTAGAAAATCCAAAAGCAAAGAGAGAAAGCTGCTTTCTTCTAAGTCTCTGTCACTAAAGGTAACCACTACTACCAGGCTCTTGTGGCTTCTTCAAGAAAAACCTTATGCCAGAAAGAGTACATTTATAAAAGTACATTAAATGTATTTTTATTTTAACAAGTGTGATCATATTATATCTACTTTTCCGTTATTGCACTTTTGAGTGAAACTAATCCCACTACAGTCACAATAGTAATTGATTTTCTTATCCTTTTTTTTTTTTTTCATTTTAGCTGGTGTCCGAATGATCTACCCAGCATGCTTTGTTCTAGTCCCTCAGTCAGACATTCCTACTCCTAGCTCTGTGGGATCCTCTCACTGTTCAGCTTCTTGCTTGGGTGTCCACCAAGTGCCTGCTTCCACAAGAGATCCTGCTATGTCTTCAGTTACTCTTACACCA
Organism: Balaenoptera physalus; assembly: GCF_965194825.1. Taxonomy (NCBI): domain Eukaryota; kingdom Metazoa; phylum Chordata; class Mammalia; order Artiodactyla; family Balaenopteridae; genus Balaenoptera; species Balaenoptera physalus. The sequence goes on from NC_138901.1 coordinate 40,697,540, forward strand.
CCTACATCTCCTGAGGAAGTTCAAACAGGTATTTTACTAGTTTGTTTCATTAGCTCTAGTGATAAATCTGTTATCTTGAATATAGTAAACACTTAAAAAATAATTATTTTGGAATAATTTTAAACTTACTGAAGTGTTTGTAAGTACAGTCAGTGCAAGGAACTCTTCTCATTCAGATTCCCAAACTGTTAACATTTGCTCCGTCACCCTCTGTCTATGCATACATTCCTTATTACTGGTCTTTTTCTGAACCGTTTGAGAAAAAGCTGCAGACATGATGCCCCATCACCCCTAAGTACTCAGTCTGTTTCCCAAAATTAAGTACACTTTCCTATATGACTACCATTTAATCTTCCAAGTCAGGAAATTAACATTGATATAACACTATCGTCCAGTTCCCATTCCCTGTTCAAATTTTTTTTTTTTTGGCTTTCTGTATTTTAAGTAAAGTGACATGCTTTTTTGCCTCAAAATATAAGTAGGCTTACCAGATAGCTGGATCAAGTTATATCAGAAATTTAAAAAAACAAAAACAAAAACAAGATAATGTTATTTTAAACCTACCTTTATTCTCCTACAGCCTGTTCTTTTTTGTTTTCAGTTGATCCTCAGTCTGCCCAGAAATGGATCACATTTTCTTCAGTATCTGATGGCTTCAGCTCTGATAGTACTAGCCATCATGGTGGGAAAATACCCAGAAAATTAGCAAATCATGTGGTGGATAGAGTTTGGCAAGAATGTAATTTGAACAGAGCACAGAACAAGTATGTATTTTCATCTTCAAGTTTAAAAATTGCATGTTGGTAGTTACTTGTAGATAAGAGATATTTAAAGTATAAACCGTTATTCATATGATTTTAATTGAAAAAATGGATTTTTAAAAATTCAACTTTAATGCTTAATTCAGGGTTACAAAAAATTTTATGGATTCTAAAGAGTTTTATAATTTCAAATCTTAGGAGGAAGTATTCGGCTTCATCAGGTGGTCTATGTGAAGAAGAGACAGCCGATAAAGTAGCATCCTGGGATTTTGTTGAAGCTACACAAAGAACAAATTGCAGCTGTTTGAGGTAGATGTTTTTTTCTTTTCCATTTGATTGATGTCGGTATATACACGTATGTGTGGTAGTTTCTTATGCTGTTGCATACTTAGGCCCCACTTTGTTTGAGATACCTTACGTAAACACACTGTTAAGATTTTTTCCAAAAGAAAAAAATATGAGGAAAATAAAAATTCAGTAATACGGAGCTGATTGTAGAAGGACGTACAAATGTATGTCATAGGTTCTTATACAGTTACCAGAGCTGGACTGTGAAAGCTTGGATTCATAGCCAAATAAAAGAATTTTATACTGAATTATAGAATATATAGCATCTATAAGGTAAGAGGAACACAAGTCTTGAGCAAAGTGTTCATAAATGGCACTGTGCTTGAGAAATTTCTCCCAAGCGTTCTCATAAAAAAGATGATATATGATATACTGAGATAAAATTTTTCTCAGTCTTTTTTTATTGTAAATACAATATTGGGTTTTGTGCAGCAGTTTCTTATAACATCCCTTTGGTCAAGCTGTAGGTGAAATGCTGAACTAAGATTCAGAAAATAAGATTCTACAAGGGACCAAAGCTGTACTGTAAAAATACAGGCTTTCTAATAGACTGTGTTGGTTGAAAGGTCGGTAAAAGAATGGATGTACTTGGAATTCTTTAGGCAATGGTATTTATTTTATATATTGGGGATTTTGATGAGATTTATTTATCACAGGCATAAAGATTATGTTGTCTAGAGTTTATTATTTTATTCTACAGATTAAAGGTAGATCATATGTTTTTGCAGTCAAGTAAATAAATAATGGCATTGACATCCCAAACCATGACATACGAATGCACAGTTGGCCACCCCTTCTTGTCATGGCTGTGAGCCAAAGGGATGGAGTGCTTGCAGGTTAGGGCTAAGGTTTTTCTTACATTAGCTCTGTTTGATTGAGTACAGTGACAGACTCTCAAGTGTTCTGATGTGTTTTTGCATAGATTAAGTCTTCTTTTATATAGATTCTTTGGATTAAAGACTGTACAATTTTTTAAAGTCTGGCAACTTTGTTAAAAACTTGCCTCTGTTGTTGACAGAGAGATTGGAATAAAAATATGGATAGATTAGCTCCTGTTTAACAGTTTAAAATAGTAAAAACCACACTCACCTTGAGGGGAAAAAACCAAACTTAGTCTTTTTTTTTTTTTGTCCGCGTTGGGTCTTCATTGGTGTGCGTGGGTTTTTCTCTAGTTGGCGGCGAGCAGGGGCTACTCTTCGCTGCAGTGCGCGGGCTTCTCATTGCGGTGGTTTCTCTCGTTGCGGAGCACGGGCTCTGGGCATGCGGGCTCAGTAGTTGTGGCTCGCGGGCTCTAGAGTGCAGGCTCAGTAGTTGTTGCGCACGGGATTAGTTGCTCCGAGGCATGTGGGATCTTCCCGGACCAGGGCTGGAACCCGTGTCCCCTGCATTGGCAGGTGGATTCGTAACCACTGCACCACCAGGGAAGTCCCAAACTTAGTCTTGAAATGCAGGGCTTCAGTGCATTTTTGTCTAAGACCAAGGGTGTTGGCAAACTACGATCTGTTGACCACATTTGGCTCACCTATTTTGTATGGCGTGTGAGCTGAAATGATTTTTACAGTTGTAAATATTTGAAAAAAATGAAAGGAAAATATTTTGCAAAAGTTATGTGAAATTCAAATTTTAGTGTCCATAAATAAGAATTTATTGGGACAGAGCCACATCTGTTCATACACATATTAACTGTGGCTGCTTTTACAGAGTTGAGTGGTTACAAGACAGACTGTATGGCCCCCCAGAGTCTAAAATGTTTACCATCTGGTCCTTTACTGAAAAAGTTTGCCAATCCCTGGTCTAAGACCAATAGAATGCTTAAATGAAATTAGACTTTTCTTTCACTGTATTGGCATTTTTATCAAGCAGCTCTTTTTTAGTTTCTAACCTAGGCATTTCTTTATTCTTTTTGAAAGATTTGGGTTTTAAGTTGTAGAGGAAGACACTCAGAATGCATGTTGGTAAACATAAGTTTTAATTCTTGCTCTAAGCCGAACTTTTATTTTTAAAAACATACTTTCTTTCCTAATTCCAGGAATTCCTCCTAGGTATGTAGAGGTTTGATATGAAATTTCATATAATCTATATGTTTGACTAGCTTTGGTAAATTTACCCTTCAAGTAAATACAGTGTTTCTAATCATTTACTTTTTTATTTTTTATTTTTTTCATTCATTTTTCAGTTTTTTCATTTTTTTTACTGCTGCATATTGTAGATTCCTCCTCTACCCCTGCCTCTCCCCCCAAATCTGGTTCTCTTCTTTAGTTCATAAGTAAGGCTTGAAACAGACTTGGAGCCACCCTATTATGTGTATCCTCTCCTGGTATAGAATATAGGAGGTAGCGCATACATTGATAACTGACTGTACTAGTCAGCCAGTCTGTTCTCAAATCTATCCCTACATTTTCCCTGCTCTGTTCTGTTCTGCAGGGAGTTACAATTCCTAGGCTCCCTTGCTTTTAACATGTGTTTTTTGGTTTCCCCCCCCCCAGTTTTATTGCGATATAACTGACAAATGATATTGTATGATTTTAAGATGTCAGCGTGATGATTTGATTAGGCTCACTTGCTTTTTGGAGTTGGCTAGTTGGAGGCACTAAGAGAAGATTGGTTGATAAGAGGAGGGAAGAAGCCAGGGTATTTCCCCACCCCTTTTTTGAGCCGACTCCAGCAGCAGCTCTTTGTCCCATTAACAGGCCCTTCTTCTGTGGTCCCAGTTACCATTGGGCAGTTCCTGCTGTGGTTGTAGCACCATCCCAAGCTTCTGTGATCTGATAAGACTACTTCATCTTATTGTCCTTTCAGCCATAGAAGTGATTGAAGCTCCCTGCTGTTACTGCTTTCTCTGTTACCTCACTTTCCTCTGTTTTGTTTTTTGATAAATGATTGTAGTACATTTACTCTGTGTGAAAGATAGGACTGGACCCTTCTCTGAGAAATTGATTTGAAAAAAAAATTGCATAAATATCAGCAGTTTGCATGATACATATGTGATTTTAAGAAATTTAAATTATACAAATAAAGCTGAAGTACTGCTTGACCACTCTCCAAATCCTACTCTCTCTCTCTAGAAGTAACCACTTGCTAATTAGGTATTATCCTTCCATGCTTTTCTCTGTAATATTGTGTGTATATGTGTTTTTCCTCCCAACACATAAACATAATACAGATGTATTTCGCAGTTTATTTTTTCACTTCATGTGCCTTAGATCTCTCCATTCTAGTTACTTGTGGATCTGCTTTATTGTTTTAAAAAAACTTCTTGGCATTCCACTGAATGGAAGTACCATAGTGTATTTAATCATTCTGAGTTTGATGGACAAATAGGTTGTTTCCAAAGTTTTTTTTGTTTGTGTTTACTTTTTTAAAAATAATACTTTTGTGACTATCAGTTATTTATTAGATTTTTTTTTTTGACACTCTGTGATAGACGATGTCCAAGGCTCAGGATACATTAGTGAACAAGGCTCCTGCTGTTGTGAATCTGCATGCTAAGGGGAGTGGGGCAGATAATTAGTTTTCAAAAAAAATTCTTAATCCTTTTAAAATTTAAGAGTGGTGAATGCTAAGAAGGAAATAAAATTAGGTGGGTGATGTGATAGAGAGTTGTGGGCAAGGGGGCTATTTAAATACTTTGCTTGTGACTTCAGAAAACTTCTACCAGTTTCACTCCCACTTCTTGCATATAAGAGTGCTGGTTTTTCTTACGCTTTCACTGATCTGAGAACTGTCCTTAAAATTATTTTTTTTCCCATTATAGTAAGTGAAAAGCATAAAATTGTTCTAATTGGCATTTTTCAGTTGTTAGTGAGATTAAAAACTGCACATTTATGGATATTAGGCTTTACTCTGGTGGAATGTTCATAAGAAAATTAGCACTTAGCAAGCTGTATAAGTAGAAAGCAATACAATAAATTTTAGATATTAATACTAAAATACTAGGAACTTCAATTAATAGGAAAAATAATTAAAGGAATCACTCTGTAATACTTTCAGGACAACTTCTTTTTTAGAAAGATTCTCCAACTTGGTTGACTTCTAATATGAAATTCAGTTGTCTCTAAAGAAGACTAGCTTTTAGAAAAAGGTCTATATAGAAGAAAGGAACTATGATTTAATGTTACCAAAGTTTTGGAGAGCCACTGCTATTCGTATATAGCCCACATTAATAGTCTCTTTGCCTTATGGAAGGATAAAGGAATGTATGGCTGTTTACTTTTCATATCCCTTGTATGCTTGGAATATAACCAGGTAGCTCACCTCAGATTATTGGAGATCGTTTTTCTCCTTAGTGCCTTGCATAACTTGATGAATTCTTAAACTTTTGGTTTCAAAACTCATTTACACTCTTAAAAATTATAGGGTATCCGAACGTGCTTTTATTTATGTGGGTTACGTCTATTTATATCATTTTAGGGAAATTTTAAAGCAGTGCTTAATTTATTTAAAAAATAACATAAGCCCAGTACAAATTAACATGAATAAAATACTTTTATAGAAATCAACTACATTTTCCAAAGCAAAAAACAGATTAGAGGACTTCCCTGGTGGCGCAGTGGTTAAGAATCTGCCTGCCAAAAACACAGGGGACACGGGTTCGAGCCCTGGTCCAGGAAGATCCCACATGCCGGGGAGCACCTAAGCCCATGCACCACAATTACCGAGCCTACGCTCTAGAGCCCGTGAGCTACAACTACTGAGCCCACGTGCCACAACTACTGAAGCCCACGTGCCTAGAGCCTGTACTCCGCAACAAGAGAAGCCACCACGATGAGAAACCTGTGCACCGCAATGAAGAGTAGACCCCAGTTGCCGCGACTAGAGAAAGCCCTAGCTCAGCAACAAAGACCGAACGCGGCCAAAAATAAATTAAAAAAACAAAAAATTATATGTCATAAAATAACCTTAAAAAAAAAACAGAAGAGATAGTTGACATTCTTTCTTTCATAAATGCCTTTAAAAACTGGTGGATATTTTACACTTAACAGCACATCTCAATTTGTACTCTCCACGTTTTGAGTGCCTAGTTAGCCACATGTGACTTTGGATACCATTCTTGGACAGCACAGCTTTAGAAATAGAGTTCAAAATAGGACTAATGTCTGGATATAGGGAAAAAAATATACATACACACATATATATAAATGTCTGATATAGAAAAGACAAGTTTCTAGTCAATATATTATTTTCTAACAACTGGAGGAGCTGCATTTCCTCATAAGGTAATGTGGTCCTCGTCATTGAAAATATTCGAAGAGGGGTTGGTTAGAGAAGGGATTATTCTTACTTTGGATAGAACCTACTGTTTGTTTTTTTAATGACCAATAACTTTATTAAATTTTTTTAAATGCTATTTAAAAAATTTAAATAATGCACACGAATATAAAACTTAAAATGACAAGTTCTCCCTGTTATGCATGTATGTAGATCTGCCTGCCTGTTTTCTTTTCCACAAATGGAATCATGCTATGTATACTGTTCTTCAATGTGCTTTTTTTGAAAAACAGTTATCCTGGGTATCTTTTCTTGTTAGCACATATAGTTCCACTCTCTTTTTTCTTTTAAATTCACAGTACTCCATGATACTGTCGAGATACAATGCTTTATTTGGCTAGTCACCTGTGCTGTACTCTTGCTGAAGATTTTTAAAGCAAATCTTAAATACCATCATTTCACTTTACTTCAGTATGCAACTCTAAAAAATGTTAATATTTTCTTACGTAGCTATAATTCCATTATCACACCTGATAAAAGGAACAGTATTTTATTGGTATCATCTGATACCTTCTACAGATATGTCTCAGAAATATCTTTTTGTAGTTGGTTGGTTTGACTAGGATTCAAACAAGGAGTAGACATTTGATTGTTAACTTTTCCAGGTCTCTCTTTTAATCCTCTTCCTCCTTTTATGACATTGACTTGGTTGGAGAAACTAGGTCAGTTGTTCTATAGAATGTCCCACATTATGGATTTTCTCAATTTGTCATGTATTTTAACTTGTTCTTTTGGTGTCATTTAACTGCTTTTATCCCTTGCATTTCTGTAAATGGAAGGTAGCTGTAGAGCCATGTCCTCTAATACTAGCTATGTGTGTAACCACTAGTGACTATTTAAATTTATTTATTTACTTGGCCACACCACTCGGCATGCAGGATCTTAGTTCCTGGACCAGGGATCGAACTCATGCCCCCTGCAGTGGAAGCACGGAGTCTTAACCACTGGACCGCCAGGGAAGTCCCTGTGGCTATTTAAATTTAAAGTAACTGGATTTAAATAAAATTTAAAATTTAGCCCCTCCATTGCACAAGTCACATTTCTAGTTCTCAGTAGCCACATATAGAACATTTCTATCATCACAGAAAGTTATTTTGGACACTGCTGATCTAGAGGCTTAATTAGGTTTAGGTTTAATATTTTTGGCGAGAATACTACATAGGCAGTGCTGTGTTGCTTTGTATGGTGTCACATCAGAAGAGACATATGCCCGGTTATCCCACTTTTAATGTTAAAACTAAGAAGGTGGTGATCAGCCTGATGCCTTCATTGTAAAATTCTAATCATGTTTACTATGAGTAAAGACAGTTTTTCTTCTTCTTTTGAAATCTCTGATCTTTTTATTTGTTTGTTTGTTTGTTTATTTATGGCTGTGTTGGGTCTTCGTTTCTGTGTGAGGGCTTTCTCTAGTTGTGGCAAGCGGGGGCCACTCTTCATCGCGGTGCGCGGGCCTCTCACTATCGCGGCCTCTCTTGTTGCGGAGCACAGGCTCCAGATGCGCAGGCTCAGCAACTGTGGCTCACGGGCCTAGTCGCTCCACGGCATGTGGGATCTGCCCAGACGAGGGCTCGAACCCGTGTCCCCTGCATTGGCAGGCAGATTCTCAACCACTGCGCCACCAGGGAAGCCCCTCTAATCTCTTTTTTTTTTCTTGACTTACTGCATTACCTAAAACTTACAATAAAATTGTTGAAATGTTGAGAGTTAATATTCTTGCTTTGTTCCTAGTCTTAGGGAGAAAATATTTAGTCTTCCATCATTAAGTATGATGTTAGTTGTAGTTTTTCATAGACGTCCTTCATTGGACTAAGTTCTAATACTTGCTTGCTGAGTCTTTTTATATGAATAGGTGTTGAATTTTGTCATGTTTTTCTATATTTATTGAGATAATCATATGGTTTTCTGTTTTATTCTGTTATGTGATGAATAATATTGGTTTTTCTCTTGTGAATGTTACACCTTACATTCGTGGGACAAATTCCATTTGGTTATGATGTATTCTCAGTTTATATATTACTCATTTGCTCATATTTTGTTAATGATTTACATCTGTGTTCTTAAGGAATATTGTTCTGTAATTTCCTTTTCTTATGATGTCTTTGATTTTGGTGTCAGAGTAATGATGGATTTCTCCTGTGTCCTTTTGACATAACTGCAGTTTTCTTTGATAACTTTCATGCTTTTTTTCCCCTCATGTGCAATAAGAGGTCCCAGGCTCTGTACAAAAGGGTGTCTCAGCATGTTCTCTCAGTAGAGAAGGTTCTTTGAAAAAGTGCCTGCCACTGCTTTTTAACAGTCTTTCAAGTTACCTCTGATATTAGAAAACCATTAATAAAATATATTGTAAAAAAAAAACAAACAAAAAAAACCTAATGAATACTTAATGCTTTAACTCCAAATCCCTGCAAATTTTTTTTCTAGTTTTTTACTTAAAAAATATTTTATATGCATTAATATCAGTTGAGTTTGGAAATCTCAAAGTACACAGTATTTTTTACTGCACTGAAAGAAATCTTAAACTTTGAATAAAATTATTAGATTTTAAGGTATATAGTTTTAAATTCTTCAATTTAGAATTGCTTCACATCATGAGGAATAAATTCTTTTAGGTACTTCCTTTTCTTTTTCCTTTCCAGTCAGCTTATTCTTCCTGTATTGGTAAGCCTTGGGAGAAGGAAGGTAGGTATGGTATGGGGCATCAACCAATCAATTCCAGAACTATCCAGATGGATATAACTACAGTCTTGATTGATCTAACTTCAGTCCAGTAGAGTAAGTTTCCTAGCTGGTTGCTGTAGGATCGTAGATGATGACTGAGCTCAGCCAAGCTGTTGACATTGATTTATAACTTATAACAGTTATGAATGGTAAAACATCAGGTACATTCATAAATGAATAAATTTGAGGACATTTTATACCTTTTTATATTAAAATAACTAGAATCTTATCTCTGTATTTATTCAGATTCTAAGACATTTAGATTAGGTAAGGCAGATCATCTTTGGCTATCTGATCACATGTTAAATGAGGATGAGAGATTGGCTTTTATGAAGCTTTCTGCGTGCTCTTAGTTTTAGGCCACTGTACAAAGTATGTTTTTTTCTATGTAAATTCAAATAATTTTACTTTTAGGATTATGTGTGAAAAACAAATGACATCCAAAATTTCTAAGGCTGTTAACTTGTATACTTTGATATAATAGTTATACTATAAATAAACCTTTCTTTTAACTTTTCAGGCACAAAAATCTCAAACCAAGAAATCCTGGACAACAAGGACAGGCACCAACTTTAAGTCAGCAACAACAAGTACTTCCGAAGCACAAGACCAATGAAAAGCAAGAAAAGAGTGAAAAACCACAAAAACGCCCCTTGACTCCTTTTCACCATCGTGTATCTGTTAGCGATGATGTTGGCATGGACACAGATTCAGCCAGCCAAAGACTTGTGATCTCTGCTCCAGACAGTCAAGTGAGATTTTCAAACATCCGAACTAATGATGTAGCAAAGACTCCTCAGATGCATGGCACTGAAATGGCAAATTCACCTCAACCACCCCCACTTAGTCCTCACCCATGTGATGTGGTTGATGAAGGAGTGACTAAAACACCTTCAACTCCTCAAAGTCAACATTTTTATCAAATGCCAACACCGGATCCCTTGGTTCCTTCTAAACCAATTGAAGATAGGATAGACAGTTTATCCCAGTCTTTCCCAGCTCAATTCCAGGAAGCTGTAGAACCTACAATATATGTTGGTACAGCAGTAAACTTGGAAGAAGATGAAGCTAATATAGCCTGGAAGTATTACAAGGTCCCAAAGAAAAAAAATTTAGAGTTTTTACCACCTCAACTTCCAAGTGATAAATTCAAGGATGATCCAGTTGGACCTTTTGGACAGGAAAGTGTAACATCAGTTACAGAGTATGTATTTTTTTTAATAGTCACTATTATAATTTAAGGGTGGAAATGATGTAGGTTCTTAATAGTAGGACTCCAGAATGGTTTCAGGGTAGGATTTACAATAATAAATCCTTTGAGTATTTGAGTATTAATTTTGCATAATTTCTTTACTGTGATTTTTCCTCAGGGAACCTCTTTATTATGAAATATTTTAGTCACAAAAAAGTGGAGAAAATAATAACATTTATCCATCAACAAACTTAAGAATTTTACATACAGTTAGAACCCCTGTGTACTATTTTTCTTCCTCCATTCTTCCTTCCACTGTCCTGAATTTGGTATTTATCATTTCTATACATGTTTTTATACATGTAGCTCTAGTTAATTCATTTTACTTGCTCTCTGGTATTTCTTTGTTATGAATATGCCATAATTTATCTACTCTCTTGAGATGGACATGTTGGTTATTTTCAATTTTTCACAAAGGATGTAGCAGTGAACTTTTTTGTACACATTTCCTTGTATAGTTATATATATAAGAAGAATTCCTCTAGGGAGTACAGCAAAAAAGTGGAATTGCTGGGCCATGGGGTATGTCGATATTCAACATGAAGGGTTGTTGCCAAGTTACTCTCCAAACTATACTAGTTTACACCCTCATCGACCAGCAGAGTATGAGAATAGCTGTTCTACATTTTCCTCAGTACTTGGTATTATGAGACTTTTAATTTGGCTAATCTGCTGCATGCAGAATGGCCTATTATTGTCTTACTATGTTTTACAGATCCCTAGTGAGGTTAAGCATCACTTAAAGTGTTTACAGGCCTGTATATCATATGTTTTAGTCTATTTTCGTTTCTTTTTTTTCCTGATTTATTCTTTTCATATTCTGGTTATTAATCTTATATTAATTATATGTGCCTTGGATATCTTTTTTTTTTATAGTTTTTTTTTTTTAATTTATTTTTGGCTGCATTGGGTCTTCGTTTCTGTGCGAGGGCTTTCTCCAGTTGTGGCGAGCAGGGGCCACTCTTCATCGCGGTGCGCAGGCCTCTCACTGTCGCGGCCTCTCTTGTTGCGGAGCACAGGCTCCAGACGCACAGGCTCAGTAGTTGTGGCTCACGGGCCTAGTTGTTCCGCGGCATGTGGGATCTTCCCAGACCAGGGCTCGAACCCATGTGCCCTGCATTGGCAGGCAGATTCTCAACCACTGCACCACCAGGGAAACCCCTTGGATATCATTTTTAGTCCATTTTTTTTTCTTTTCTTTTCCTCCTAGTTATTCTTCGTATATTCTGGCTATCAATCTTGTATTAGTTATAAGTGCTACAGATATCTTCCTCTGTTCTGTGGTTTGCCTTCTTTGTCCACAATATGTATGACATACTTTGGGGCAGAAATAGGGTTTTTTTCAGGTCTCCCTTTACTTTCTGTGTTGTTCTGATTATATTTATTATCTGTCCCACAAGCTTTTTGCATTTTTATCTATAGTGGGGTTTTTAAAAATTTTTATTGGAGTATAGTTTACAATGTTGTGTTAGTTTCAGGTGTAAAGCAAAGGGAATCAGTTACAGTGTTTTTTTAAAAGTGAAAGTCAACCATCCATTATATTCATTTTACCGTTATATTCATTAAAACTGTCTACCTATTTATCAATGCAAGACCAAGTAGTTTGCAAAGATTACATTTCCTTCTCCATCAGTCTCTAAAACTTTTAGGGTCTTTAGCTTAGAATGTTGAAATTTCGCAAGAATACGTGTATACATTGTGGTCTTTTATTCAGTCCTTGTACTGAACTTTTGAGGAGGGCTGGTTCAATTTGAAGTCTTTTTTGTCCCGTCACTGGGAAGTTTCTCTTTTCTTGGAAAATATCTCCATTTTTTTCCCCCATTCTCTGCAGAACCTCTAGAATTCAGATGTTGAACTTGTGTATTTTCTCTCATTTTCCATCTTTTTTTTCTGAGGGTATTCCTCAACTTCTAGCCCCTTTCTTAAAGTCTTAATATTTGTTTCTCATGTTTTTTTAAATTTCTAAACTTTTTTTTTTAAATAGCAACCCCTTGTTTAATGTCCTGTAACTTTTTTTCCTTTAGAATTACTTTATTTTGGTCTTTTTCTTTACTATACTGATTCTCATCATATTTCTTCTTCTTGTTTCATCTTACACATTTTAGAATGAGGGAATGAATAGAGGAGCTGTATAAAGGCAGAGCCTTGTTGATTGGCAGGACTTAACTCACTCAACAAATATTTTAGAATGAACTGTGTATCAGTTCCAGAAACTTTGCTTTATGTTAATGGGGTAGGGGATGTTTAGGAGGGGAGGCCTTGTACCTAAACTTCCAGGATGAAAAGGATCTTGTGCCTTCACCAGGTAGTTTATTCATTTTTCTTAGAAAAGGAACCCTTTCAGGACTGGGGGGCAGGGGCAGGGGGATAAATTAGGAGTTTGGGATTAACGTATACACACTACTATATATAAAATAGATAAACAACAAGGACCTGCTGTATAGCACAGGGAACTATATTACAATATCTTGTAATAATCTATAATGGAAAAGAATCTGAAAAAGAATGTATATATACACACACACACACACAAAACAGAATCACTTTGCTGTACACCTGAAACACACAACATTGTAAATAAACTATACTTCAATTTTTAAAATGGTTATAAAAAAATAGGAACACTTTGTTTCTCCTTTTTCAGCTTTTTTTCATTTCTTTCTAGAGGTGTAAGTCCAGATTTTCTCTGGTTTTTAGGCAGTTTGGCTCTCCTGTTGTTTATGTAGTTTGCCCTTAGCCCCCTTTTGCATATTGTAAGCCATGAACTTTCTCTGCTGTGTTTCATTGATTTTGAGCTTCCCTGAGACTAAGTAAAATTCCTGATCTATTTATAGCCTCTTTCTCATTTTCCCTACTGTTAGAGATGTATTTTCTTTTAAAATTCCTCGGTTATTATTTTAATAGACAAACCCGTGTGCTTCATCTAGCACTTTGAATCTTAAAAGCATTCTAGTATGACTTTTTTTTTTAAATTAAAATTAATCTGGACTTGAAATAGAGGGACTTCAGAATACTCTTATGATCATGGAAGACGACTAACTTAGTTAATAAATTAGTCAGATTTTTTGAAAGCAAATGATGTCTTGGAAACAAGGCTTAAAAGATCTTAATCTTATCTGTGCTGGATGTAATATAAAAATCTAAGCTAACTTCAACTCTTGCCTGAAACTGTTGGTCTCCTTGATTCTATACTTCTCTTTATATAGTCTCTATACAGCAGTCAGAGTTGATCATTGTAAGTTAAACGTTACTCATTTGCTTAAAACTCTTCAGTAATTTCCCTTTATATTTAGAATAAAATCCATACTCTTTCCCTCATCTGTAAGGTTCTACACAATCTCCTGCATACCTAGTTCTTTACTTGTATTTACTGCTCTCCTGTTTGCTTCCTGATTTAACCACACCAGCTTTCTTGCTATTCCTTCAAAAAAGTTAAGGTTCATTCTTCATGGCCTTTAGAATTGGATTACGGGGTGGGGGGAATACCTCACCCCTTACTGTTCAGTTGAACTCAAAAATTACCTCCTCAGGAGGTATTTCCTTGACCACAGTACCTAAACTGTGACCTCTCTTTAATCCCCAAGTCACAACCTATCCTGTGTACTACTTTCATTTTCTCCATATATATAATTATCTGAAATTATATATTTGTTAATGATCTCTTCCCTATTAGAATGTGAGCTCTGTGAGGGCAAGGACTTGGTCTTGTGTACTACTGTGTTCTTCCAACTTACACGCACGCATGCACGCATGCGCGCGTGCCTTCCCAGAACAATCCTAGGCACATAGACATTCAGCAGATGTTGGATGAATGAAATGACAGTATGGTCCTAGATTACTTTATGATTTTAAAACATTTCTTTCTAGGTGTTATATTTTCTTATTTAATGTATGTAAAAATGTAGTGATGTGAATATTTTCAGTTTTAAGAACTTTAAGAGTGAGTTTTTATGGACATATTATATTCATTAGGTTTAAGAATTCTAGCCATAACTTTACTTAGTGTATTGGCTGCTTGTGTGCATGAGCATCTGTAAGTGAAATGAAGGTCTCTTAGAAGTTAATACAGCTTAACCTTAAGAGTTGGTTCTAAAATTACTTTGGCATTTTTCTCATTGAATAAGAATGAGAAAGAAGCATAATGTAGAAAGGTAACATGCAGAGTAGAATGGTTCTGTGTCATGATTATGTAAATTAAAGAAAATACATGCCTCTACCTGTTCCTGGTCACCATCTTTTTCTACCTCATAAAAAGAAGACATAAAAGATTGAATAGAGGTTTTTTTGTTTTTTTGTTTTTAAAGTTGAACATGAATACAGTTTTGGTTATGCTAGTTACTAAAATGTGTGTTGTGACACAAATTACTTGTAGATAGAATCCTTGTTTTTTTATTGTAATACTAGATTAGAATAGGGTAGATAGTACAGAAGGTCAACCATCAGAGTCCTTGCTGCTATGTGAACTGAAAAATATTTATGGAATACACCTGTTTTATACTTGGTAGGTTAGAAGTTTTGGTCTTACATTTTAATCATCTAGATGATTTTATTTTATCTTCCTGGAGTTACTGGCAGTAGTTCTCAATTGGAGCAGTTTCTGGCCGCCTCCCATCCCCCCACCCCCAGGTGACATTTGGCAATGACTAGAGACATTTTGGTTGTCACAGCTGGGCGTGTGCTACTGACATCTGGTAGGTAGAGGCCAGGGATGCTGCTAAATATCTTACAGTGTATAGGACTGTCCCCCACAACAAGGAATTTTCCAGCCCAAAATGTTAGTAATGTTGAGGTGCTTTAATGTTACAAATAACTTTAGAGTTCAAATTTCTGTTAAAAGTTATTAAATTAGATATGCCAAACATGTTTAATGATTAAGTTTCACTAGGGAGCTCTCTCCCATACTGTTTTAGTCTCCCCAGACCACAGTAAAATACCTGGCATGGTCTTCAGTGTTCGTGTTATGCTAAAACAAAAGTTATTTTTTCTCATAGTTAAAAAGATCTTGTTGGAATAACTTATTAATTCAAGTACCTGCTCTTACTATTACTTGAGATGGGATATCATGAGGATCAGTCATCTCCTTATAGCAAGTTGGCAAAGCCAGTTGACAAAGTCAGATGATGTCTCTTGTCATTAAAAATAAATTCTAAGAATTACTATTACGCTTTCTTAATGTCATTTAAACAATCTTAAATTCTTTATAGAAGCATTCTATATTTTTAAAGATGTAATATGATCAAACATTTCTGGTAATAAGAGTAATCCACTCAAAAACCTGGTTTGTTTTATATAAAAAAATTTGTGAATTTGTGTTACCCAGTCATTGTAAATTTCTATTATCTTTTTCCATGCTTTGAGTTTTGAAAATGTTTTAAAATATATAGCAGTTAATTTTAATGAGGTTAATTAGACGGCTGTTGCAACTCCTATATTCTTTCTCCTTTCTTAGGAAGATTGTCTTTTTTAACTCATACTCCTCAAAGATGCACTTTTTCAGTTTGAATAAAACTGAAATTTCTATAATATACAAGATACTGTAAGGCACTGTTGTGGTATAAAGTAAATTTGGGTCCTGGCCCTAAATGAAATTGTAGTCTAATGGAAAATAGCATTAAATTCTCTGATACAGGTATATATATAAGATATAGTAGGGATGCAGAGCCAGAGTGGAGAATAATTCCATTTATGGAGATCAGAAGCTTTATGTAGTTTTGTATGGCTAGATTATAGGGTGCTGTTTAGTGGTTTGGTGTGTCATGGTGAGAAATGAGACCTAAAGAGTGGGGTAGGGCTATATAATGGAGTGGCAAAATATTATTTATAAGGTGATACAGGGGGCTCATTAGGAAATTAGAAAGACATGGTAGGGATGGAGAGATTTTATAGATGTTGTGGAGTAGACTAAAGAACTTTACGGCCAATTAGATATATAATGCAGAGGGGCAAGAATGCATCAGTAGAAATTAAAAAATGGTTTCTTTATAGTAGTTGACTTCTACAGATGTGTGCCTTTTTAGAAAATTATGGAGGAGAAATTTAGACCTTTGTTTTATTTATGTTAAGTGACAACTCGGTTTCCATTTGGCATAAATAAATGAAGTTTTCCCTTGATTAGTATTAAGGGGTGGGCACTAGGCTTTCCTAATAGGTAGATAAACGACAAGAGGTACTCTTTTTCAGTTTCGGATGGTGGTGGCTGCTTAACTAGTGCAGAGTAATTACTTCATCATTTCTAAGCATTTCCTTTATTCTTAGACTTCATGTGCAGCAGTCGATGCCAAATTTTTTAGCAGCTACTTAAAAGCAAAATTCCTTTTCTAATTTGTTAGAATTTATTTGGAGGGGAGAGGGAGGTTGAGGGTGGAGCATAGCATATCTCCCACACAAGATATACACATCTGTGGCAAATATCTTTATTTTCTTTTTGCTTCTAATTATTTTTAGTTTCTTTATTAGTTAATGATAACATCTATTTTAGAATAGTGGCTTAAGACCTTGTAAGTTTTAAAGAAAGCAAAATTTCTGCCAAGAAACATTACAGTTGTTTTTAAATGTATTTTTTCAAGGGTCTAGCACTTAGTTTTAGTAGAATTTGTGCCAGTCTAAAACAATCTGTAACTCTGATTCAGAAGGAACCTTTCTAAACCCTGAACAAACAAAGAACTGTACTTGAGCATAGTTCTTATTATGTCTTGTTCAGTATAAAAAATACATCATGTTATCTTAACCGTAATATCCCTCAATAGAATTAGCTCTTACGTTGTATATAATATGTATATACCAGATTTTTATTGTATGTATCTAGTTATATAATGCATTATTTGATCTCTAAAAGATAGTTTCTAATTTTTTGTTTCATAGAAAGAAGTCTATGATGAAATAAACTTGATTTATTGTATTCTAAACCTTTTAAGATATTTTTCTTTTTAAGATTTTTTTTCTCTTCTTTAAGTCTTTCTTATTTGATATCTTACTTTAATGCAATAAAGCTGTACTTTTGACAGCTAGCTTGACTCAGTTTAAGGATTGGTTATGAATATTGGAGATGGTACTGGAAAAGTTACTATTAAAATTTTTTTGAGATTTATTGAATTCATTTCTTCATTAACATTTCCTGAACTGTAGCTTATCTCCTTCTGTAATTGCCGATTCTAAAATATTGTCACACCTTGTCCAGAAGAATTTTTATTGAATAAAGGCATAAAAGCATATGCTATAGGCCATGTTAAATTCTCTACAAGTACATTTTAGGATAGTATGTAACTTTGTCACAGTGAGAGGAAGGAGATATAGTTAATGAATAATATAAAAGTAATTTCAGTTTGCTATGGGCATTGCAAAGCTTCCTGTTCATGGCTGTACCTAATCATTCTTTTCCAGTTTGTCTGTATTTAGCTTTATATTTGATTGAAACTATCTCTGTAGTTAACTATTTGGCTATATGTGAAAGTTCATTTTAGAAAAGGAGAGGTGTGTGGTTCCTATTCACAAAAAGTGTATGTATACTATATAATTGGAGAGTGAAGAAATGCTAACTTGAGTTTTTAATCTGGCATCTCTTAAAAAGCAATTTTAATTTCTATTTTTATCAGTTTTAAATATAGAAGGATGTGTAATGTAAATAATTTATATTTTTAATTTATTGTGACGATACTCTTGATATTATTGACTTCATTTAAATTCTTTGCATATCCCACTGTCTGTGAGAACCATTCAATAAAATAACAAAAAGTTGTCTTTAGGTATTGCATTTGGTTTACTCATTTTTATTCCTAGTAGAGCCCTGTGCAGTAGGATTTTTCCTTTTAATGTTACTGCCTACTAGCTTAACAACTACTTGCATAAAGAGTGTGGCAGTTTTTATGCTTCTGCTAGAGGACCACTTAATATGAAAAACAGTTGTTTTATTCACCTCAACACAGAGTAGTCTTTCAGGTTAGTGACTGGGGTTGAGGGGGGTAGGTTCTTATACTTTTCGCCTATGAATAGTTATGTGAATTGGCATACTTAAAATCTTTCCAGCCCTAACTCTGCCACCATGTGACCATTTCTTTCAACATAATTTTCATATCAAAGTCAGAGAGCACACCCTCTGGTTCCTATTTTCATGATGTTATTTTAAGTATTAAATAAGAAAATACATGTCAAAGTAGATGGAAATGCTATTTTGAAAAGATTCACATTGGTATCTGATAGACAATTCAGGAAACATTTAGGGTCTAATATGGTGAGGTACAAAGCTTTTTCTAAGAAATAAATGCTTACTCATTTATCGACCAGAACTATTCTAACAGGTAATTGTGGAATATAGCCCATTGACAGTTATGTGTTCCTATGGAAGAAAGTTTTTGTAGACTTGGGATTTTAGTTTGGGGATAAATCTGAGGCACACTGAAATAACAGTGACATATATCATATTTGATAGCATGTTTAGAAAATGTCAGTTATTCTTTTGATGACCTCTGTTTCAACCTTAGTTTATAGGGTATAGAGTGCTTCTAGTGCTGGACATTGGTGAATAGATTAACAAGATACGATATCTCTGTCATTCAAAGAATTTATAAACTAGCAAATACCTTTACTGATTCCAAATCTTACTTCTCTTATGATTGTTTTGTCCTGATACTCAGGACAGACAAGTAGCGGCAGCAGTATCACTTCCTAATGAATAAAGATGATTTATTTCAAAGTACAATATACTGTATTTTAGAATTATTAATGCAAACACAGTATCTCAATCCTGTGTGGCTTTTAGATTTCATGTATTAATTTAGCAGGTATTTACTGAGCACCTATTATGTGCCAGGCACTCTTCTAGGCATTTGGGATAGTTCAGTAAACAAAGATAAGATCCCTGACATTTAGAGGCTTATAGTCTAGTGGGAGTGACAGACAACCATGAACATAAGCAAATTATATAGTATATTAAGAGATAAATGCTATGGAGGGAAAAACAGAGCCCGGTAAGGGAGATCAATGGTGAGGCAGTGGGCATATTGCAATTTTAAATAAGATCTCGTAGATAAGGTGACATTTAAACAAAGACTTGAAGGAAGTGAGGGAGTTGGCCATGCAGATATTTGGAGGAAGAATGTTCCAGACAAAGAGAACAGCCAGAAGTTGTCTGACCTGTTTGAGGATTATCAAGGAAGACCTTGGAAGAAGAGTAAGAGAGGGAGGAGTAGAATAATAGATGAAGTTGGAGGGGAAAAGAGGAGACAGATCATGGAAAGCTTTGGTAGGATATTATAAGGACTTTGTTTTTTACTCAGGGTAAAATAGTCATTGCAGGATTTTGAGCATTATCTGACTAGAAGCCTGGCTGCCATTATTATGGCAGCATGGGAATCTCAGCTTTGCAAACCATAGAGAACATGAATTTGGGAGTCTAAAAGTATCATACACAAACCAAAAATGAATCATTTCTCTTCCCACTCACCAAGCACCTTGGTTTTCAGAGATGTAAAAATCCTGATGATTTTCAGGGTTCTGTGGTGCAGATCAGCTTCTTCTGGCTTCCCTCTCTAAGCCTTAGATTTCACCTTTCTCTGGTCTCTTTCCAATAGTTATCTTTCTAACTTCAGTGTTGTCTTCTCGCCTGTTCTGTTGTCCTTTGTCATTTTATTGGATATTTTAGGAGAGTATAAACATATATTTATCATTCACCATGTGGAACCAAAAGACTAATAATTGATTTTCCAACGTGATTAGTAAAAACCTCTGAGATACTTGCGACGAAACTCTGTTTGACACTGTAAAACGTTTTGCTGGATTTATGGTAATAATGTTATTTTTATGAAACACAAGTCATGCTCTGAAGTTTTTTAAACTTAAAATATATCCACTCATGGCAGTAGGAAAAGGATAATCACTTTCATTGTATAAAGGTATAAATTGTATAAAAGTAGTGTCTCACTGTATAGCCCACATTTTGAGAGTTTCTGTGCTGGAACAGTTTAGGTTTGAATCCCTTTCAAGTGAGTGGATTTGGACAAGTTAATGCGATTGAGGACTTGGGAACAGAGTGGATAACCAAAAGACAGCACATTTTGGTGGAAAGACAGTGAGACCAGGATTTTAGCTCCATTTCTCTATTGCTAAATTTGATACTTCAGTAAATCACATAACCTTTCTATGCCTCAGTTTCTTCATTTGTAAAATGAAGGATTGCAAATTAGATCATCTTTAAATAATTCTTTTTTTTTTAATAATTCTAAAAAGTTTATGATACTTAAGTCATTTTGGAAATTTGTTATACTTTTATGGAGAATATGATTAATTTTCTATTTTTATTTCTTTATGCAGGTTAATGGTGCAATGTAAGAAAACTTTAAAAGTTTCTGATGAATTAGTGCAGCAATATCAAATTAAAAATCAGTATCTTTCAGCAATAGCATCTGATTCAGAACAAGAACCTAAAATTGATCCATATGCATTTGTTGAAGGAGATGAGGAATTCCTTTTTCCTGATAAGAAAGATAGACAAAATAATGAGAGAGAAGCTGGAAAAAAACACAAGGTAAGAGAAATCAAAGTACACCAAAGTGTCACTGATGATCTGTAGCTCTGCATATAGTACCACACTTCTATTTGGAAAAAAAAAATTCATCATTTTAACTGATAAAAACATTTTTAAAAGGTAAATCAGGCACATTGTACACAGTTTAAGAGCTTGTATGGGCTTGAAATTATAGCTGGTCTCTGATAGTGAAAAGATCTTTATTGTTTATTGTAAAAGTTTTGAGATTAGAGAAAGAGTGCATTAATTTCTGTTATATTGAAATCAGGACCTTTAGGTAGACGAACTGTTTTGATTCTGAGTTAAACTATGCTGTAAGTGAATTACCAGTTTTCAAAAATGCAGTAAAATACACATCACTGAGTTTATAAAATACATGATATTTTGAATATGTGAATCAAGAACCTATAGTGCCCCTGAAAGTAAAATGTTATGTGAATAAAGTGTGAGATGTACAAATACTTACTTGATTAAAATTTTAAAAATCAAGTATTTGAGGATCTATTAAGGACAGAGTAATCTATTAAGATAACTCTGCTTGCCGTAAATACAAAATTGGAAATTGAAAGCTGTAAAATTGCAAAAAGGACCCAATAATATGTTTAATACAAAGAATTAATTTCACAGAGTTTTATTTAGCCTTAACTGTGTGCCAGGTACTTGACATTTTGTTCCTCTGTAAATGTGAAAACAGTAGTATCTGGGAAGGCAGTAGGTATTGTAGAAAGAACATGGACTTTGGAATTTGACAGATTTAGGTTGAAATCCCAGCTCCACTACTTATCAGCTGTATTTCCTGGGTTATCTTTAGAACTATTTTTTGTCTGTAAAATGAGTTTACTACTTCCTTATCATATAGGTTAGTTGTGAGAGTTATTGATGTCTGTACTACACCCAGCAGAATGCTTGATACATAGCTACTCAATAGTTGGTATATTTTATTATTGGTAAAATATGTATTTCAGTCTAATATGTAATATTGTATGCAGGTAGAAGATGTGCCATCTAGTGTAACAGTGTTATCACATGAAGAAGATGCTATGTCATTATTTAGTCCCTCTATCAAGCAAGGTAAAACTTTAATTTTCTAATTAAAATACTGCATTCCAGGATTGTTACTCCAAAGTAATCTGATATTGTTGGACTTTTAGTGTTCCTTTTTGCATAATTCATATGTTTCATAGAAAGGGACCTATCTTAAAATGATGGATTTATTGTTTATCTTGTACTGGGAGAAGCAAGTTTAGGTGATAGAAATTCTGTTTTGAATTGTTGGAACTTCTTTCCTTTTTTTTAAAAATTTATTTTTATTTTTGGCTTCCTTGGGTCTTCATTGCTGTGCGTGGGCTTTTTCTAGTTGCGGTGAGCGGGGGCTACTCCTCGTCGCGGCACACAGGTGGCTTCTCTTGTTGTCAAGCACGGGCTCTAGGTGCTCGGGCTTCAGTAGTTGTGGCGCACGGGCTTAGTTGCTCTGCAGCATGTGGAATCTTCCCGGACCAGGGATTGAACCCGTGTCCCTTGCATTGGCAGGCGGATTCTTAACCACTTTGCCACTAGGGAAGTCCCTCCTTTTTTAACAAATAATTTTCAGCTGTAAAATGAGGAGATAGGATAAGATCATCGCCTGAGATCTCTCTCAGATCTAAAAACTCAATGAATTAGACTTTACTGTAATTTGGTTGTCCTTTTCTCCCCCTCTCCCCAAGTTAGAAGAACTGTTGCTGAGGTCATTAATTTAACAAATATTTATTGAGCACATGTTATGTGTAGGCACTGTTCTCGGCACTGGAGATACAGTGGTGAAGACTCCACTTTGAAAGTGTCTGACTTGTGCTACTTGTGAGTAGAATAGAGAGATATGATATATTAGTTCTTTTACAAGATCTATTTAATTTTTGATAGAGGCAGAAGAAGTTGTCCTTTGGTATGTGTCTTTTAGGGGCAAAGTTTTGTTTCAGTATTTGGAATAAATAAAGAGGGTCAGTCAGGCTCTGTGCAACCAAAAACAGGAATAAGAAAAAAAGTCCATCTGAATAAGGAAGAGATGGAATAAATAAATAAATTTATTTCACTGACCATGAAATAAATTTAGTGGTCAGTGGTTCTAAGTAGCTTAAAGTGAGTTAACAATTTGGGTTTTTTTAGCCTGTTTACCTACCCTAGGATATAGGAAATGTGTAATTGTCCCTGTGGTGTGGCTTTCTCAAAATGTGGACCATCTGCCACATTCTGGAGCATGTTTTGAGGTGAAACTGGGAAATCTTGGTTTTTAATACATATCTTAGATGATTTTTACACACTCTAAAAATTTCAGAACTACTGCTTTAGTGAATCTTTAGGACAATACGCAGAGGCATTTGGAAAGTGACTTTCACCTTTCTGAAAGGGAGGGCTATTTCAAGTTGTTTAACCATTCGGAGGATGCTTTGGAAGGTTTATACACCAAACTGCTTTTTTTGTCTTTCTTGTGTGGGAATGTAAGAGGAATTTAACTTTCATTTGTATTTTTTTGTTTGTTTTTTAAAAATTTTTTATTTATTATTTATTTATTATTTTTATTTTTGGCTGTGTTGGGTCTTCGTTTCTGTGTGAGGGCTTTCTCCAGTTGCGGCAAGCGGGGGCCACTCTTCATCGCGGTGCGCGGGCCTCTCACTATCGCGGCCTCTCTTGTTGCGGAGCAGAGGCTCCAGACGCTCAGGCTCAGTAGTTGTGGCTCACGGGCCCAGTTGCTCCGCGGCATGTGGGATCTTCCCAGACCAGGGCTCGAACCCGTGTCCCCTGCATTGGCAGGCAGATTCTCAACCACTGCGCCACCAGGGAAGCCCCCATTTGTATTTTTATTTTTTCTAAAGTAGTCATTTTTTTCCCTAAAACTGGAAAGAAAAAAAAAAAGGAAAATAAAATTTTAGAACTGAAATGAAACTTAACTAAGAGGTACTTAAGTGAGTACTTAAGTGCCTGGCACTGGGCAAAAGTGCTTTATCTACATTCTGTCACATTTAATTCATGTCATACTATTAGTGTTGGAGTTGGGATTCAAATTAATAGTCTGACTCAAGAGCCAGAGAACTTAGTTATTCTGTGCTTCCTTTATATTTCAGGAAGATAGAAAAATTAAATGTGTGTGTGTTTAATTCTGTTGTCCTGATAGTGTTTATATTTTTATTTGACATATTATTAATGTAGATTCCTTAGCTATATTATGGATTACATAGCCTTTGGTGAGCTTCCTGGGGAAGGTATGACCATATATTTAAAACTTTATTTCTATGAAAAAAAATGTCTAAATTTTAAACAAGTCACCATTTCTTATTGCATAACACGCTTATAAAGTTATATGTCTAGCTTAAATAAATAGAATAATACTCATTTGGTCAGTAGTAGAATGTTTGATTTTGTTTTTCTGGTTGACACCTGTAGATGCTCCACGCCCTACTAGTCATGCCCGTCCTCCATCAACCAGTTTGATTTATGACTCAGACCTGGCTGTCTCTTATACTGACCTTGATAATCTTTTTAATTCCGATGAAGATGAACTGACAGTGAGTATCCTATTAATGATTACAATTATAATTTGTTTTCTTTGATTTTATATACGTTTATTTTTCAGAAGTGATAAGTGACTTGAATACTATGTTTTAGCCCTGAACAATAGGAAATATTTTGGAATAAAATTTCTTTAATTGGTGTCCTTTTTTAACCTCATGTTTGAGCCTTTTTTGTTTTTTGTTTTTTTTTGGCTGAACCGCCTGGCTTTCAGGATCCCAACCAGGGATTGAACCTGGGCCCTCAGCAGTGAAAGCACAGAGTCCTAACCACTGGGCCGCCAGGGAATTCCCTGAGCATTCTTGATATAATGTCACCTATAAACTTGGAGGGGTTTTTTTCTTTATTTTTTGTCTTTGAAGGACATGTTTAATTAAGCTTAATTTGAGCTCTGCCATATGTTCTTTTTCTCCAGTCCTTAGGAAGCAGAATTATTTTTTTTAATAACTAGAATTATGACTTATAACATTATACCAGAACATATAAGATTTTTAGAAATTTCATGTAATGTCTGAAACATTTATATTAACATATTTCCATACAAATAACCCAAAGAAAGTTTAGTATTAGTTGTTTTTTGTTTGTTTTTTTGTACTGCAGGTTCTTATTAGTCATCAGTTTTATACACATCAGTGTATACATGTCAATCCCAATCGCACAATTCAGCACACCACCATCCCCACCCCACCGTGGTTTTCCCCCCTTGGTGTCCATGTTTGTTCTCTACATCTGTGTCTCAACTTCTGCCCTGCAAACCGGTTCGTCTGTACCATTTTTCTAGGTTCCACATACATGTGTTAATATACGATATTTGTTTTTCTCTTTCTGACTTCACTCTGACAGTCTCTAGATGCATCCACGTCTCAACAAATAACTCAATTTCGAGGAAGCAGAATTATTAACCTAATCTTTGATCCTCTAGTTTTAGAAATGACCGAAAAATTGGCTCAATTAGAGAATAATAAGTAATTAACATTAAAGTTGTATGCCTTGTCAATCTGTTAAGGAATACCACTTCTTTTGAATTTGTGTGGCTTCACAGCCATTATTATAAGACATCTACATACTGTAATAATGAAAGAGGAAGGAAAAGTAATACTTAATCTTTAACACCCATTTGCAGAGAAAGTTGAAGATAAAAGAAATTAAAGCTTAAAATGAGATTCCCTAGAATGTCAAGTCTCTGGCAAATTAATGAATTGGGTGCTGCATTATAAAAGGGAATTCCTTTTTCATCTGCATAAAGGTAGCTTGGAAACTTCTGTAGTACATTTGGTCTCTTCAATTAAGTGACATAAAGCAGATATCACTATGCATAAACTTTTACTCCACATCCCGTAATATAGTATATTTTAGGTGACTATATCCCTGAATACTTTGATACTTTTGTACTTTCTCTCTCTACCATTCACGTATCAGCAGTGGCTCTTCTGAGGTCAAAGGTTGTAATCAGAGCTCAGTCTACATATCTAAGACAAGGTGGCTAACAGGAGACAAGGAACCAAGTTGTCAGCTCTAACAACACCGGTGACAGATTAGAGATTCTAAAACTTGTTTTGTTCAATGTATTAAAACTTACCTTTAGTTAGGGATACTATTGCTTTGTCGTATGAGATCTTTCTGAAGTTTTGCTTAGTTTTACCTGTTGTAGCGTTTTTGCAGGGCAAGAAAATTATTAAACAAGGTAAAAGTGTAAACAAGAATTTGGAGGGGTGATTGATTATGTAGGAATCTTTAATGTCTTTTATTTAAAGGGACAAATGCTGTATGAGTATCTTACTAAGAGGCAATTCTGATGTTAATTACAAACACTTATAGTAGGTTTTCTTACCTTTTTTTTTTTTTAATAGGTTTTAAGTAATAGGTTGTTCTATGTATTTTGAAAGTATTGGTCATTTTCTTGAAGGAACTTTTTCCTCTTTTATTTGGAGCATTATCAAATCAGTAGAAAAACTAATCTGGGTTATTGATTACCTAAAATGTGTTTTATGTCCTTAAATTGTTTTGTATCTTTAAATTGTATCTCGTATATATTTGGCTCTAGCACAAATGGGCTCTACTTTCAAGTTACATCTGAATGATTACTATCTTGATCACATTGGATTTAAATTTCAGAGAAATATGTGTGTGTGTGTGTTTTTTTTAATAGCCTGGATCTAAAAAATCGGCAAATGGATCAGATGATAAATCCGGCTGCAAGGAATCAAAGACAGGAAATCTGGACCCATTATCTTGCATAAGTAAGCTTCCCAAATCTGTGTTCCAAATAAATCTGCAAACTTAATCTCAACAAAGTTCCCCACCACTTTGTTTTAAGCACAGAGTAACTTCTTTTTAGTCTTATGTTAAAATGTGTGTTTTATTAAATATAGGCACTGCAGATCTTCATAAAATGTATCCTACACCACCATCATTGGAACAACATATTATGGGATTTTCCCCAATGAATATGAATAATAAAGAATATGGTAGTATGGATACAACACCTGGAGGAACTGTTCTAGAAGGAAATAGTTCTAGTATAGGAGCACAGTTCAAAATTGAGGTTGATGAAGGATTCTGTAGCCCAAAACCTTCTGAAATTAAAGTAAGTATTTTATTTTTCTAGAAAAATAATTCACTTCCTATATTTTTGTATAGAATTAGTTTATTGCTAGATTCAAAAATCCTTTCTTAGTGATTCTAATTTTGTTATTAACAAATTTGAATTATGGTGACACTGTTAAGAATGCATTTAAGAAAAGAGTAGAATTACATTTACATTGTATTATTTTGTTTAAAGACAGGAAAAAAGGACTAGAGTCAGGTTTTTTTTTTTTCCCTTGGAAAATAAGATGCTAAAAGTCATGGTCTTTATATTGTAGGATTTTTCTTATGTCTATAAGCCTGAAAATTGTCAAGTTCTAGTGGGATGTTCCATGTTTGCACCTCTAAAAACTCTACCAAGCCAGTGTCTGCCTACTATCAAATTGTCAGAAGAATGTATTTACCGTCAGAGTTGGACTGTTGGAAAATTGGAATTGCTTCCTTCAGGGCCTACAATGCCATTCATCAAAGAGGGGTATGATTTAAATATATAGTATTGGTATAGTATATGAATGCCTATATAGCTTTAATTTTTTTCATAGAAGCACCTAGTATGTTGGTACCTGGAAAAAAGATACTGGTTTTTGAAAATTCTAAAAATCATTTTCTGATTAATAGCTTGTAATGGTGTTTGTTTGGTATGGTTAAAGTATTGGAACACTTAAGACCAATGAACTTTGTCTTTGGAAGCACCTTTTATTTTGGTCTGAAATTCTAATCACTCTCATTTGTACATTTGCCGTATTTCACACACTTTTTATATTTAAGTATCTCTAAAATTGGGGTGTCTTATAATTCGTAACATCTTAGAATTGCCATTGTCCTTTTTTTACACATAAATATCTCTAAAATTGGGTTTGTTTTTTTTAAACAGTGGCATCTTAGAATCAATGAAATATGGGTATTTGTAGTACAAGAAATATATAGATAGTAATTGTGGATGTCTAGGTGTGGAAGAGTGTATACAAATTTTATTTATAATGGAACTAGTTAGTTGGGTCTCACCCCACAACAATCACCTAGAGTGGATGTAGTAACCAAAAATACATTTTAATTGTACTTGTAATTTTTGCACTAATCGTATTTTCATAATTTTCGGTGTTATTGAAAAACATTTGGGACATTTTTAGTTGTATTTCACGTTACTAATATGTTCCTTTATGCGTGTTTTCGATTTTCTTTTGCCCTGGTGACACTAGTGATGGAAGTACTATGGATCAAGAATATGGCCCTGCTTATACACCTCAAACTCATGCTTCTTTTGGGATGCCTCCTAGCAGTGCACCTCCTAGTAACAGTGGAGCAGGAATTCTTCCTTCTCCATCTACCCCTAGGTTTCCAACTCCAAGGACTCCAAGGACTCCAAGGACTCCTCGTGGAGCTGGTGGACCAGCTAGTGCTCAAGGTTCAGTCAAATATGAAAATTCAGACTTATATTCACCAGCTTCCACCCCATCCACGTGCAGACCCCTTAATTCTGTTGAACCTGCAACTGTTCCTTCCATCCCTGAAGCACACAGTCTTTATGTAAACCTCATTCTTTCAGAATCAGTTATGAATTTGTTTAAAGACTGTAACTTTGATAGTTGCTGTATCTGTGTCTGCAACATGAATATCAAGGGTGCCGATGTTGGAGTTTACATTCCAGATCCAACGCAAGAAGCACAGTATAGGTGTACCTGTGGCTTCAGTGCTGTCATGAACAGAAAATTTGGAAACAATTCAGGATTATTTCTTGAAGATGAACTAGATATCATAGGACGCAACACAGAATGTGGCAAAGAAGCAGAAAAACGTTTTGAAGCTCTCAGGGCTACTTCTGCTGAACATGTTAATGGAGGACTAAAGGAATCTGAAAAATTGCCTGATGAGTTGATATTATTGCTACAAGATCAGTGCACTAATTTATTTTCACCTTTTGGAGCTGCAGACCAAGATCCTTTTCCCAAAATTGGTGTAACTAACAACTGGGTACGTGTTGAAGAGCGGGACTGTTGCAATGACTGCCACCTTGCATTAGAACATGGGCGTCAGTTCATGGATAACATGTCAGGAGGAAAAGTTGATGAAGCACTTGTGAAAAGTTCATGCTTGCACCCCTGGTCCAAAAGAAATGGTAAGTATGCTAATGGAATAATTTTTCTCTTTATTTTCCTTTAGTTGTATGACTTTCCTTTCTTAGGAAAAGGTATTAAAGGCAGTTTCCCATGTAGCTGATAGAGACACTTAAATTTGGACTTAAAACTCCTTTAAGAATGATATTTTTTAAGGGAGAATTTCCTAGCAGTTTAGTTTAATTTCACCAACAAAAGTATGGTTATTAGAGGTCTGTAATTATGTACTTGTGTAGGACTATAAAAGGTACTTTGCACATGTTAATTAGCAGAAAATTACTAGTTGTCTGCTTTATTCAACATTCTATCACTCATTATTTATTGAGCAACTAGTATGTGCCAGGCACTGTTCTTTTACAAAGTACAGTATTAAAACAAACATATTTCCTGCCCTTTTTGAGCCTGTAATTCTCAAAATAACAAAATAAACAAAAAAATAAGTAATTATATGATATCAGATAGCGACAAGTGCTTTGAAGGAAAAGCAGGGTAAAGGAGTGGAAAAAGACAGGAATATGCTACTGTAGATGTATGTTTAGAGAAGATATTACTGAGGGACAGCATTTGAGCAAAGACCTACATAGAGTGGGGGAATGTGAGCTGTGTGGTTAACCGAGAGAAGAGTGTTTTCAGGTAGTGCAAAGACTGTGAGGGAGTAGTGTGCCTAATATGTTTGAGAAACAGTAAGGAGGCAGTGTTGCTGGAATGAATTGAGTGATGGGGAGACTGGTAGGAGCTGGAAGGCTAAGAGATGGCCGAGCACCAAAATCATGTAGGGTCTTATGTACCATGTAAGTAAGGCCTTTATAGTTTATTCTAAGAGTTACGGGAAGCTGTAGGACAGTTTTGAGCAGAGAAGTAACATGATCCTTTTACTGTTTATTTTTTTTAAAAGATCACTCTAGCTGTTGTGTTGTGGGTGGTGAAGGTGAGAGTAGAAGCAGATAGATCAGTTAGGAGGCGGTTACAGTAGTTCAGGTGAAAGATGACAGTACCTTAGACAAGATTGGAAACAATAGAGATGTGAGTAGTAGGTTCTAGGCATATTTGGGAAATAGAACCTACAGGATTTGCTGATATAAGGAAAGATGAGGCATCAAGGATAGCTTGAGTGAATGGATGAATGATGGTGCTAATTATAGAGGAGGGGAACAACTGGAGGAGTAGGTCAAGTACTTATTTGGAGAAATGAATTTTAAATTCGGAGGAGTAGTTGGGGCTAGAGATTAAAAAATGTTGTGTGTGAGTTATCAGTATTTTAAGATATGGAGATGGATGAAAAAACTTAGAGAGTGACTGTATATAGAGAAGTCCAAGGATGGAACTGACATTTAGAGATGGGGGAGAAGAGGAGGATCCAGGATAGGAAACAAAGGAGGTAGGAAGAAAACCAAGAGAGTGTGTTGTGCTGGTAGCTAAGTATAGGAAATGTTTGAAGAAGGAGAGAAATGTCATCAATGTCAAATACTTGTGTGTAGTTATAAAGATCTAATGAGTTAATACATGTGAGCTGCTTAACACAATCCTTGGCACATAGTAAGTACTGAATTTATATAAGCTGCCATTATTAAAGTCATCATTTAGGTTTTTTTTTTTCAGGCATAGCCACTGGGAAACATATTTCTAAAAAGATGTCTCAGTATACCACTCATTAACTTTTTTCTAACTTTTGTTAATTATGCAGAAAGTTAGCCTTTCTTCAAAATGTGTTTTTTGTTAAGAATTTTTGTTCTTAGGTGATACATGCCATTTAATAACTTTGATTTGGTTCCTTATGTCATTTGCTAATCCAGCCATTTTTGGACACGTGCAAAACAATATGCTTGGTATTCTGGGAGATAGGAAGATACCCCATGTTTAAATTGCTCATAGACTACTTGGAGAACTAAAACTGTAATGCAGGGTTGGAGTAAAAATACTCTAAATGCCCATTGACAGGAGAATGGATAATAATTATGATAGTACAGATAGAATGTTACATAAGCTCTGAAAATGAGTAAAACTCTTGTAACAGATGAATCTTGGTAAAAGTTTTGAGGGGAGGGAGAGGGAACAAGTCCCAGAAGATTGTATATAGTGAGATATTTTTTCATAAAGTTCTAAAACAGGCAAAACTAAATGTATTTTCTAGATGCACATAAAATTCAGGATGGTGGTTAATTCTTAAAAGCTGAGGGATAGGATAGGGTGAAGCACTTAATAAGATTGGGTAATATTCTGCTTCTTGGGCAGTGAGATCGTAGTTGTTCATAATATTATTAAGAAAATTTGTGAATAAGATAAGGCTATGCATGGACCAGTGGTTACATTTTGTTCATGATAATAGTTTGATGATTCATCAAACTCACTATACTCACGGATCAAATTTTTAAAGAAAAAGGTATAAATAAATATCATAGATTTTCAAAAAAAGGGCAGGATTATTTTCAGCCATAGATAGTAGTTAAGAACATAGGCTGTGGAACCGACTACTTGGGTTTGAAACATGGCTCCATCACTATATACTATGACCTTGGGCAAGTTATTTAACCTCTGTCTCAATTTCTTGAGATAGTGTCAATAATAGTATTTACCTCAGTGTTAGAGGATCAAATGAGCTAATACATATAAAACAGACCAGTGCCTGGCACAAAGTACTCAGATATTATCAGTAGTAACAGTAGTAGTAAATAGCAGCAGCAGTAGCATTAGTGGTATTCTGTTTGTTTTTATTATTATTATATGTTTTTAAGATCCAGCTCATCTTGAAAGTTGTCACAAGAAAAAAAAATTTTGTAACTGTGTATGGTGATGGATGTTAACTGGACTTACTGTGGTGATCATTTTACAGTGTATACAAATAACAAATCATAATCATCACTTCGTACACCTGAAACTAATATAATGTTATGTCAATTATATCTCAAAAAAAATCCACTTATTTGCCAAGTAATAGAAAATATTGAGTTGTTAACCTTGTGTGCATTTTTTCTATAACAATAAAGATTGATGTAAACAGATTACTCTGCAGCCATAAAGATAAATTTCATCCTAAGAATTTATATTGAGAAAATAATTCAAAACAAACAAAAAAGAAATATCTTTATATTTCAATTTAAAATTTCAACATTTAAACAAATAATGCTGCAAAACCTAAATGGGCAATATTGGAATACTTTCTCATTAAATTATAACAGCTTCATAAAATAGTAGCAAGCTCCTGTATTAGGACCTTTGCCCTGATTGTTTCCTCTGCCTGGGACACTGTTCTTCCAAGAATTTACATGGGTAACTCTCTTGTCTTTTAAAATTTTGTCAGAAGTCATCTCCATCCTGCTCCTTTTTTTTTTTTCCCGTAGTGTTTGCTTATTACCTTCTAATATACTGTATAATTTATTGATTAATTATCTCTCCATTAAGTTCAGCCTATGCAAGTTCTGTTTAAGAGAAAGGGTTTTTGTCTATTTTGTTTGTTTGTTGATATGTCCAAGTACCTAGAACAGTGCCTGGCATATAGATGTCCAAGGTGTTGAAATATTTGTTTGAAGGAATTAAAAGTCTACAAACTGTAGTTTGTATAATTTAGTGGTAATGTTTATTTTTCTCAAGACAGAAAAAGCTTTATTCCAATTATAAAAAATACATACTTGCTGAAAAGAAAGTTAAGAATCTAAACAATACAGAAAAGTAGAAGTAAAAATTGCCCCCAGTTTTTGCCCATCCCCATCATTACACCACGCCATGATCACTCATTTTTAAGCAACTTTATTGACATACCATACAGATCATTTAAAGTGTACAATTGAATGGTTTTTAGTATTCACAGAGTTGTGTAGGCATCACCACAGTCAATTTTAGAACATTTTCATCATCCACAAAAGGAATCCCATGTTTATTAGCAATCACTCCCCATTTTCCTCCAACCACTCCCTCCCAGCACTAGGCAACCACCAGTCTACTTTCTGTCTCTATAGATTTGCCTCTTTTATACATTTCATATAAATAAAATCATATCCTATATGGTCTTTTGTGACTGACTTCTTTGTCTTAGCATAATGTTTTCAAGATTTATCCATGTTGTAGCATGTGTTAGTACTTCACTCGTTTTTATTGCCAAATAATATTCCATTTATGAGCATCCCACATTTTATTTACCCATTCATCTGTTCATGGACACTTGGATTGTTTCCACTCTTTGGCTGATATGAATAATGGTACTGTGAACATATGTTTACCAGTTTTTGTGTAAACATACGTTTTTATTACTCTTGGGTGGACTTGATAACTCTGTTTTACCTTTTGAGGAACTGCAAGACTATTTTCTGAAGCAGCTGCACCATTTTACTTTCCTATCAGCAATGTGTGAGGGTTCCACTTTTTCCATATTCTAATTAACACTTGTCCTTGTGTGTTTTATTATTATTGTAATCTTATTGGGTTGTAAAGTATTATCTCATTGTGGTTTTGATTTGCATTTCCCTAATGACTGATGAAGTTGAGCATATTTTCATGTGCTTATTGCCCATTTCTCTTTCTTCTTTGGAGAAATGTCTTTTCAGATACTTTGCCCATTTTTAAACTAGGTGTTTTGTCTTTTCATTATTGAGTTGTAAGTGTTCTTTATATCTTCTGGATACAAGTTCCTTATCAGATTATGATTTGCACATATTTTCTCCTGTCTCTGGGTTGTCTTTTCACTTTCTTGATGGTATCATTTGAAGCAGAAAAGTTTTTAATTTTGATGAAGTTCAGTGTATTATTCTATTTTGTTGTTTGTACTTTTGGTTTCATATCTAAAAAGGCTTTACCTAATCCTAAGTCATGAAGGTTTACTTCTATGTTTTTTTCTAAGAGTTTTATAGTTTTAGCACTTATATTTAGCTCTATAATCCATTCTGAATTAATTTTTGTATATAACATAAGGAAGGGGGTCCAAATTCATTCCTTTGCATGTGGATATCCAATTGTCCTAGAACCATTTGTTGAAAAGATTATCTTTCCCCATTAAATTGTCTTGGCACCTTTGTCAAAAATCAGTTGACCGTAAATGTAAAGTTTTATTTCTGGATGTTTACTTCTATTGATCTATATATCTGTCCTTCATGATCACTCTTAAAAATCATTATATATTCTAAAAACCATTGCTTTCCACCAGATCTCAGCATAGAGACCTGGCACTTGTCATAATATACAATTATATTATTTTTCATGCATTCTCCTCCACAAGATTGTAAGATCCCTGAAGACATGAATAAGAATTTATTTACACAGTATTCCCAGCAGCTAGCATAACTCCTGACCCATAGTAGGTCTTCATTAAATATATTTTTTTAAAGAATGAAAGAGTATCTGTGGGAATCTCTCTGAATTAAAATCAAACTG
Source organism: Balaenoptera physalus (assembly GCF_965194825.1). Lineage (NCBI taxonomy): Eukaryota > Metazoa > Chordata > Mammalia > Artiodactyla > Balaenopteridae > Balaenoptera > Balaenoptera physalus. The sequence goes on from NC_138901.1 coordinate 40,732,013, forward strand.
TAGTTTCCTGAGCTTCACTCAGATCAGAATTTCTCAGGGTAAGCTCTGTGTATATGTTTTTTAAAAGTTCCCCATTTGATTATGATAAACAACCTTAGCCAATGACAGCTTTTTCTAGATTTTATGTAAATAGTCACATATGAATACACATAGTTCTATTTGTGTAAAATTATCTTCCATAGATAGTTTTAAAACCTGTTTTTTTATTTATTAGTGTATTAGTCATTAGTCCATTTCAAATAGCTTTGTTATCACTTTTAATGACTAGTATTCTATTATGTATATAATAGTTTATTTAAACATAATAGTTATTAAGCAGTATATCTGAAATTAAATTACTTCTGATTCTATACACTATTTAGATATAGGGAATTAAAACAAGAAATAAGTTAGGCAATAATAATGATGAATTAAAGTTGAATGATTTAACATAACAGAGTGCTCAAACAGGTTTAATGATACAGCTGAACCACAATGGAGGGACAGATTACTTATATCAGTAATATTTCATGGTTTTTTAAAAAACCATTTGACATTTAAGAGCAACACCCTCCATATCCATACTGATAGTTGGTCAGAAATGTAGGTCATAATAATTTGATAATCTGTAAATCTATTACGTCTAGGTTTATAAAATATCTTCGGATATTACAACACTTTTTAGCAGTGTGAACAAGTTTATCTGTTACTCTACAAGTTGTATACTTCAGAGTTGTTACAGTCTACTATTTTTCACAAATTAAGCTTTAATCATTGTAACCAGTCTTGTCCATCTGGTCATTTTACCAAAGTGGTGGTAATTAAGGTGCATAATTTATAACTCATTTCTGTGTGAGGCAAAGTTCTTTGTAGTAAGATACCTATAAGCACCAAAAACAACCAAAATAGGGACTTCCCTGGCGGTCCAGTGGTTAAGACTCTGCGCTTCCACTGCAGGGGACACGGGTTTGACCCCTGGTTAGGGGAACTAAGATCCTGTGTGCCGAGCTGCACAGTCTAAATAAATAAATAAATAAATAGATAAAACAACCAAAATAAATGTAAAAAGGAAGAAATTTATTTGATTAATTTATAAATTGATCAATGAGCTAATGAATGACTTTTTATGAAGATGAGTTACAATAACTTTTTTATTGTCTCTTCTTGGTTTTAAATACCTAGAAAAACCATTTCTACAGATCATTTTAGGTAGAACTTACTATAGTTCTCTACACAAGCAGATGCTTAATCTTGGTGATGAAGAGCTAAACTTTCCTAGATGTATGTATTGTTATCATAAAAATTTTTGTGTTGACAATAGCAATTCTTATTCTTTTTTTTTTTTTTTTTTTTAATGGTTGTAGATGTGAGTATGCAGTGCTCACAAGATATACTTCGAATGCTTCTATCTCTTCAGCCAGTTCTTCAGGATGCTATTCAGAAAAAAAGAACAGTAAGGCCTTGGGGGGTTCAAGGTCCTCTCACTTGGCAACAATTTCATAAAATGGCTGGCCGAGGCTCTTATGGTAAGTAATTTATAGTAATGTGTATTGACTTACTTTATATCATTTCTCAGTTTCTTTGCCCAGCTTTAATAAGCACATTTATCTTTAAATATTTTTGTGGCATATGCTTGACTTAAGGCCAGTGTGGTCAATCTTAGCCTTCCTTACTTTGAACGTTTTCAACATTCACTTTACTGGGTTCTCCAATCCCACTTCAGAAAGAACAGCTTGTTTTTACTGACCAGTAAGATTTTATGTGAAGAAAGAATCATACTGCCAAATAAAGACTGAAACACTACTTTTCTTGTAAGTTACTGTTTTACAAAATTGAATGAAAAATGGGGTAAAAAAGAGAGGGTAATACTAGTGATAAAAGGCCCCAAGGTCTTCATTTAAAAAAAAAAAGAACAAAGACAGAAATTTGCCAGTTGTGACAAGAGTAGCAAATGAGTACTCTCAGTATGGTAGACAGTAGATTTATGGTCAGCTGTAATGGAAGGTACATTCAAAATGCTTGAACTATCTGTTGAAGATTATCTCTGGGGAAAAAAAACCAAAAAAGATTAGGGACTTCCCTGGTGGTGCAGTGGTTAAGAATCCGCCTGCCAACGCAGGGGCCACAGGTTTGATCCCTGGTCCGGGAAGATCCCACAGGCCATGGAGCAACTAAGCCCGTGCGCCACAACTACTGAGCCTGTGCTCTAGAGCCCACGAACCACAACTGCTGAGCCTGAGTGCTGCAACTACTGAAGCCCATGCACCTAGAGCCTGTGCTACGCAACAAGAGAAGCCACTGCAATGAGAAGCCCGCGCACGCAACGAAGAGTAGCCCCCACTCGCCGCAACTAGAGAAAACCCACGCTGAGCAACGAAGACCCAACACAGCCAAAAATAAATAAAATTTTAAAAAACCCCAAAAAACAAAAATGAGTGTCTCTGAAAGGTGGGATGTAATTGGAACTTTTAAAATATATTTGGAATAATAGTTTTTAATACTGAAGACCCTGACTTTTTTTGCATGGTTTTAGAATGCATTATGTACAGAAGTAGTAGATGATTTGCTCCTATTTTCCTTTTCCACCCTTTTATTAATGGCTAAATAATTTAAATTTCATTTAAAAAAACTTGATATTCAGTGGAAAATGCAGTTTAATTATAGTATTTTTATATATATATTTTTTCTACTTTTAAAAAAAATTTCAATTTTATTGGAGTATAGTTGATTTACAATGTTGTGTTAGTTTCAGGTGTACAGCAAAGTGATTCAGTTATACATATACATATATTCATTCCTTTTTAGTTTCTTTTCTCATATAGATCATCACAGAATATTGAGTAGGGTTTCCTGTGCTATACAGTAGGTCCTTGTTGGCTGTCTATCTTACATATTAGTAGTGTGTGTGTATGTTCATCCCAAGCTCCTGATTTATCCCTCCCCGCCACATTTCCCCTTTGGTAACCATAAGTTTGTTTTCTATATCTGTAAGTCTGTTTCTGTTTTGTGAATAAGTTCATTTGCATGTTTTTTTTTAAATTGGATTCCACATATGAGCGATATCATGTATTTGTCTTTCTCTGACTTAACTTAGTATGATAATCTCTAGGTCCATCCATGTTGCTTCAAATGGCATTATTTCATTCTTTTTTTTAATGGCTGAGTAATATTCCATTGTACATACGTGCTGCATCTTCTTTATCCATTCCTTTGTCGATGGACATTTAGGTTGCTTCCATGTCTTGACTATTGTGAATAGTGCTGCAATGAACATTGGGGTGCATGTATCCTTCCAGATTATGGTTTTCTCCAGATATATGCCCAGGAGTGGGATTGCTGGATCATATGGTAGTTCTGTTTAAGGAACCTCCATACTGTTCTCCATAGTGGTTGCACCAATTTACATTCCCACCAACGATGTAGGAGGGTTCCCTCTTCTCCACACCCTCTCCAGCATTTATTGTTATAGTATTTTTACGTTCTTTTTGAAACGAAAATAGAAGACACACAGAGTTCTACACCTTACTGTTCAGTACATATGAGCTTTTGTTTTTTTGTTTTTTTTTTAAATGGCTGCATATATTCTATTGTTCTTTACATATGTTATTTTACCAGTCTACTGTTTATGGACTTATACATTGTTTGCATCATTATCATTACAACTATTCTAGAATGCACACAATCCCTGGCTTAAAGCATGTGTATATTTAAAAATATATATATTGCCAAATTACTCTCTCTGATAGTGGTTTAAACTCCCACCAATAAAATGCTTGTTTCCCCAAACCCTTGCCAGTAGGGTGCTGAGTAGATGGGAGAAACTGGTTTGTTTCATTATAGTTTGAGAGGTAGACTAGTACAGACTTTGAGAGTAGATTTCCTAGATTCTAAATCCCACCTCCGCCACTTCTTATGTGATACTGGACATGTTGTTTAACGTCTCTATTCGTGCTTTCTCATCTCTAAAATAAGGTTGATATTAGTATCTGCTTCATGGTTTTTGTGGGTATTAAATGAGTGAATACATGTAAAGATCTTTGAACATTACCTAGCACATAGTAAATGTTATAATTGTTTGCTATTAATTATTTTAAATTCCTTGCTCTTAATGAGATTGAGCATCTTTTTATATATAAGAGGTATTTCTGTTTCTGTGGACTTTGTTCATATCCTTTACCTGTTTTTCTGTTAGGATGTTGATCATTTTCTTATGGATTTATAGGTCCCCTTTCTGTGGTAAGGAAATTAACCTTTTGTTATACGCATTGCAAATCTTTTTTCCAATTTATTGTTAATTGTTTGGCTTTGTTTATAGTGTTTTTTCATGCCAAAATTTAAAATTTATGTTGTCAGATTAATCAGTTTTTAAATGGACAGGTTTTACATTATGCTTAAAAAGACTTTCCCCAGTCAGAGTTTATTCAAAATAAAATGATGACGATATAAGTGAAGGTGATTAAGAGGTACAGACTTCCAACTATAAAATAAATAAATCATGGGTATGTCATGTACACATGGGGAATGTAGTCAGTAATGTTATAACAACTTTGTATGGGGACGGATGGAAACTGGTCTTATTGTCATTATTTCATAATGTATAAAAATATCAACACTATGTTGTACACCTGAAACTAATATAATTTTTTTAAAAACCCTCCCATATTTTCTTTTGTACTAATAAGTTTTTCGTTCTAATTAATTTTTTTACATTTAAGTGAAGGTATAAGTCACATATTTTATAAAAGGTCATTTAGCAAATTCCTAACTGTGAAAGTCTCAATCACTGGCTTTTAGGTATTTTTGTCTTTAATTAAATATTTTTACTAATAATAATGACTACACTAACTCTTGACATTTAAATGTTCCTCTTGGGACTTCCCTGGTGGTCCAGTGGTAAAGAATCTGCCTTCCAATGCAGAGGACACGGGTTCAATCCCTGGTTGGGGAACTAAGTAAGATCCCACATGCCAAGGGGCAGCTAAGCCTGCGCACCGCAACTACTGAGCCCACGCTCTGCAACGAAAGAACCCGCAATGAAGATCCTGCATGTCGCAACTAAGACCTGACATAGCCAAAAATATATAAAATTTTAAAATATTCTAAAAATAATATATAAAAATAAATGTTCTTCTTTTAAATCTTTTCTTAAAATATGTCTTTTCTTATTTAGGAACTGATGAATCCCCAGAACCACTGCCAATCCCCACGTTTTTGTTGGGTTATGATTTTGATTTTCTGGTGCTTTCTCCATTTGCTCTCCCTTATTGGGAGAGACTTATGCTGGAACCCTATGGATCTCAAAGAGATATAGCCTATGTTGTACTATGTCCAGAAAATGAAGCCTTGTTAAATGGAGCCAAAAGCTTTTTTAGAGATCTTACTGCAATATATGAGGTAGGTGCTTAAAAAGAGGTGTCGTTTTAAAACTATCTTATGATTTGTATGTTTATATATAAAATATACTGGATATTTCAGCTGATTGGTAAAGAATAATAACAATGTCAGACTAGATGTTTAGTTCTCATACAAACCAGTTACATTCTTTACAGCTTTGACCCAGACCCTTTGTTAGATGTGTGCGCCATGGGTCACTGTGGAAATTGCCGTATTGGGGGAAAACGGTTGAGAGCATGTATGTCCCATTTAAGATAATCTTTTCCTGAAACAAAGGGTAGCATTGTAAATGGCCAGGAAAAAATTACATTTATAAAAATTCTAGTCTTGATTCTCTAGGACCTCAGGTTTAGACACTAGGCCTTACTTTCCTCATATGTAAAATAAAGCTATGATAGGCCTCTCTAAGATCCATTTTATTTCTGAAATTCTTGGCTGATCTTTTAAGTTATAATTCTCATGTTGTATCCATCATTGAGTACAATGATTATAACTTTTAAGTACCCTGGAACATAAAGTCTTAACTTCATTTTATAGTCGTCCCTGAATATCCTCAGGGTGTTGGTTCTAGGACCCCTTGCAGACACCAAAATTTATGGATGCTCAGTGTTATATAGAATGGCATAGTGTTTGTATATAATCTATACACATCTCCCTTATACTTTAAATCATCTCTAGATTACTTATAAATGATATTTACATAGCATTACATACCTAATGCTATGTAAATAGTGGCAGACATGGCGAATTCAAGTTTTGCTTTTTGGAACTTTCTGGATTTTTTTTTTTTTTTGAATATTTTTGATCCATGGTTGGTTGAATCTGTGGATGCAGAACCCAAGGATACGAAGGGCCAACGGTATCTCCCTTTTCCCACAAATGCTTGGAAGTCTAGTCTTTAAAATTTAGTTTCTTTTACTATCTGAATCGTTAGTTTGTGCTGGTTTAACTCCTCATTAATGTTCTACTTAACTTTAATTGCAAGATATCTGTAGTGTGTTTTGTAAAAGTAAATATTTCCAAAGAGTGTCATTTAGAACACTAGTCCTGCAAAATCTTCCCAGAAAAAAGTTCCATAGTTAGATAGGTTTGGGGAGACATTGTGTATCTATTTACCTTTTAGAGATTCACTATACATGTTAGATTATTAAAGCCTTTAAAAGTCTTACAGTAAAGAAATCCTTTGTCTAAACTTTCTTAATCCAGTGTTGCAAACCTGTTTGAGACTGGGCTTCCTGAAACAAACATTAGTGGCTTGCAGAATTGGAGGGAGAGCTGGATAATGCATTTATGTACATGAATTGGGATGGATGTACAACTTAAAATGACTGCATATTCATGCTCAGTTGTTTCTGTATTCTGCAAGTTTTCGTTATTCAAACTATGTGGTTCTAGTGCCATTATTATCTAGGTGTTTTATTTCATTGGAGATATTTTAATTTTGATAGAAATTCAATGGATTTCTAATGTAGAAAAGTAAAAAGACCTGTGGCACCATTTCACCTTGATATTTTTATTACAAATGTTAATTATAAATGATAAAGCTTATTTTTAAATAGCTTAAATCCTTTATTTTATGATATGAACTAAAAAACTATAGCAAACTCACTAATTCTGATTTCTGTATCTGTATTTGTAGTCATGTCGATTGGGTCAACATAGACCTATTTCTCGACTATTGACGGATGGGATCATGAGAGTTGGATCTACTGCATCAAAGAAACTATCAGAAAAGTTGGTAGCAGAATGGTTTTCTCAGGCAGCTGATGGTAACAGTGAAGCATTTTCTAAACTCAAGCTTTATGCGCAAGTCTGCAGATATGACCTAGGTATTGAATTTGTATTTACTGTATAAGGTCATTTTAGCAAAGTATGACCCAGTCCACCAGCTTTTTGTAAATAATATTTTAATGCAGCACAGCCATGCTCATTTATTTACAGATGTCTATGGCTTCTTTTATGCTGCAAGATCAGAGCTGAGTCGTTGTGACAGACTGTGTAACTTGGAAAGGCAAAAATATTTACTATCTGATCCTTTACAGAAAAAGTTTGTTGATCACTACAATAGGGAACCCATCAAGTAGGAAGATTTGTGTTTTTATTTAAGTTTATTAAAATTAAGATTTTTGATTTGTTAATGGTTAAGATAGGTAAAACAACTTGTAGTTCCCTCTGCAACACAGAGAGACAGTTCTTTGTTGGAATTAAGAAAATGACAGCTATTGAAGACTTGCTTTTAACACCCTTGAATTAAATATCAATGGACTTACTTTAGACTTAATCCAAAGAGACACAGAACCAAAACATTGAACCTCATTAGACATTCCTATAATTTGAACCCCATAACATTCCTCCATTTTATATTTAATTAGCTCCCAAGTATAGTCACTATTCAACTTGTGACCTAGGAAGTTGTTGAATGGTTTAATGAAAATTTGCTAGATACTGTTATTTTTATTTAATTAATTATGCCTACAAAATAGAATTTTATTATATTTCATGGAAACTATTTTGTATAAACTGGTTTACTTTTCAATTCCATTTAAAATTTTTTTTCACTTTGTAGGGGAAATAGAAAGCTAGTGTTTGCTACACTGTTAGTAGGCAAATTAGGGGGAGGGTAATCACCAAAAGAGTATAAACTAGAAATTATTATTCAGATAGTAGATTAAATAAAGAACCAATCAGTGAAATAAAGAATTAAATATCCTGTTTTTATTGTCTTTAGGTCCTTACCTTGCTTCCCAGCCATTGGACAGCTCTCTACTTTCCCAGCCAAATTTAGTTGCCCCTACAAGTCAGCCTTTGATTACTCCACCTCAGATGACAAGTACTGGAAATGCTAATACTTCATCTGCCACCCTAGCATCTACAGCAAGCAGCACTGTGACAATGACTTCAGGTGTTGCCATGTCTTCTTCAGTTGCCACAGCTAACTCAACTTTGACCACAACCTCAGCTTCATCTTCATCATCCTCCAACTTGAATAGTGGAATGTCATCAAATAAACTACCTTCATTTCCACCCTTTGGCAGTATGAACAGTAGTGTTGCGGGATCCATGTCTACGCAAGCGAGTACAGTTCAGAATGGCCAGCTAGGAGGGCAACCGCCATCAGCTCTACAAACAGCTGGGATTTCTGGAGAGTCGTCTTCGATTCCCACTCAGCCACATCCTGATGTGTCTGAAAGGTATATTTAAATATACTAACCTTTGCAGAAATATAAATATATGCTTCTTCTTGTCCAAATAACATAAAGAGCCTTTGGTCTTATCCTTGAAATTTTAGTTTTTATAATGTCGAATATTTTACCTATAAAATTATAATGAAGAATCTTCATAAAGTCTTTATCATAGAATCTCAGGGTGGGAATGAAGACCTTGAAAACCATTTAGTCTAACTATCCTGTGATGTTTGAGTCTGTTCTGTGACATAACTGTCAAGTACATTTGCCTATGCAAATCACTCCAGTGATTTAGAAGTCACTATTGAATGACCCTGTTCAGAGGCATAAGAGTTGTACCAGGATTTGAATCTGTCGTTTACTGGCTATGTCACTTTAGGAAAGTTACCTAACGTTTTGGAGCATGTTTACTTACCTGTAGAGTGGGAGCAATAGGATATAATGTATATTATGCTCTTAACAAAATGCTTCCACTTAAGTTATTTATAATGACAACAATGATGATGACAGCTCTCTTTATTCCTTTTATGAAGAAGGTATTCCTTTTCGATTTATAGGTTAAGTTAGCCTGAGCTTGGTTATATCTTTCAGCTACCCGGATGCAGTTTGGCCCAAAGTTATACTTGTATGTGATTAAAAGCAAACTCTTAATTACCCAGCTAGATCTTCCATTTTGAACATCTAAATAGATTTGGAGTTTTAAAAAATCATATCACCATCAAAGAATGAAGCTTAATCCCCATTGAAGTTATGAAGTATGAAATGAATATGTATATTCTAAAAATGTAATAGAACATTGACTAAGTCTGGAGAATTGGTTTCTTTTTGGTCTAGCTCTGCTTCTAGCCAGCCTTGTGATCTTGGGCAGCTCATTTAACTTATCTTTGTCTCAGTTTTATCACTTAAGCACTAAGCTCTCTTATGTTTCTGATGCTCTGTGGTTTTAAGAATTCTGTTTCTTCTTTTTAACGCAAGACCTCGTAATGAGAAAGGTCTTTGTACACCATCAAATTGTGAACTTTTTATGGCTCTCTTTGGAGAGAAAGATGTCCCTCATTTTTAGAGAGGCTCTCAACACCACACGCCCCGCCCCCCACCAAAAAAAAGGGGAAAGGGTATTAAGAACCTGCTTTGATGCTATTCCGAGAAGGTACAGTAGAACTTTTCCCCTAACTGTCTTATTTCTACTTCAAATTTTAGCACAATGGATCGGGACAAAGTGGGCATCCCCACAGATGGTGATTCACATGCAATCACTTATCCACCTGCAATTGTTGTTTATATAATTGATCCTTTTACATATGAAAACAAAGATGAGAGCACTAATTCTTCTAATGTATGGACTTTGGGGTTACTTCGATGTTTTCTAGAAATGGTACAGACTCTTCCTCCTCATGTTAAGAGCACTGTTTCTGTACAGGTGAGAATGATAAATGTTACAAGTTAAATTTATTTAAAACGGTTGATGTTGATAGAAGTTTCAAATTTACTATTCTGTATCCACATTGATTTTCTAAAAGCCAGGTTCTATTATATTGACTTTACTATAAATGGTATTATAATAGAAATCTTAGTTTATAAAAGATAAACTTGCAATCATACAACAGTAAGAATAGAGAATAAAAAGACCACATTAAGTATGTTAAATATCTCTCCCGTGTTACCTTTATAATTTTTAAATCCATAAGCTTAAATAGGAAAAGAATGGACTTATATAAGCTAGAGTTCTAAATAAGAGGTTACAAACTAGAAGTAGAGCGAAATTAACCGTATTAAGTTGTATGCAGAGAATTTGAATTATTCTTTGTAGACTACAACAGGACTATGGCAGTCAATGGCAGTATTGATCAGTATAACTGTTAGGTAGAAATGTTTAAAGATTTTTACATAGCTCATTAATAAAATTGAGTATTCATTAAAAATCTATATAATAGATAAGAAAATATCATTCTTTAGATTATCATTTTAATTAGGTTTTGTTTAAATTTTCTAATAAAATGTTTAGAGTTTTAGACTCACTGTTCTTTTTATTCTCTTGTGGAAAGTTTAACATTTGTAATATTTGCCTGTAATTCTTAGATTGTTCCCTGTCAGTACCTGTTGCAACCTGTGAAGCATGAAGATAGACAAATCTATACCCAGCATTTAAAATCCCTGGCTTTTTCGGCCTTTACCCAGTGTCGGAGACCACTTCCAACATCAACCAATGTGAAAACATTGACTGGTTTTGGTCCAGGTTTAGCCATGGAAACTGCTCTTAAAAGTCCTGATGTAAGTATGTTTTCCATTACCAAAGTTATTGAATGACTACATTTTATGATTTTATGCAAAACTAAGTGCAAGTCTTTGATTAGCTCTCATTTTCCAGTTATAATGGGTAGATATACTATATCTTTCTTTTTTTTGTTGTTTTAAATTAATTTATTTATTTTTGGCTGCGTTGGGTCTTCTTTGCTGCACGTGGGCTTTCCCTAGTTGCGGCGAGTGGGGGCTACTCTTTGTTGCAGTGCGCGGGCTTCTCATTGCGGTGGCTCCTCTTGTTGCAGTGCACGGGCTCTAGGCCCATGGGCTTCAGCAGTTGTGGCATGCAGGCTCAGTAGTTGTGGCTCACGGGCTCTAGAGTGCAGGCTCAGTAGTTGTGGCTCATGGGCTTAGTTGCTCCGTGGCATGTGGGATCTTCCTGGACCAGGGCTCAAACCCATGTCCCCTGCATTGGCAGGCGGATTCTTAACCACTGTGCCACCAGAGAAGTCCCTGTCTTTATTTTCAATAAAAGATTTTTCTGTGATTGTATAGTACCATAGTAACTTAATTTTTTACTTTACAGAGACCAGAGTGTATTCGACTTTATACACCTCCTTTTATTCTGGCTCCAGTGAAGGATAAACAGACAGAGCTAGGAGAAACATTTGGAGAAGCTGGACAGAAATACAATGTTCTTTTCGTGGGCTACTGTTTATCACATGATCAAAGATGGATTCTTGCATCTTGCACAGATCTGTATGGAGAACTTTTAGAAACTTGTATCATTAACATCGATGTCCCAAATAGGTACTTTTATTTCCTTAAATGTATCATTGTATCATCCCATGAAAAAAAATTCATACACACACATTATGTTTCATTTTTAATGAATAGAAAATGGTTTGGAAGGTATATATATTAAAATACTAAGTCTTGGGATTGTGGGTGCTTTTCATTTCTTTTGTAGTGAATATATTGTATAATTTAACGGACTCTAAAATAATTTTGATTATCTCGGTTACATAGACAAAAGAGGTTAAAGCCCCTATATTCTGTGTAATAAACCTTGAGGTAATGATTTTAGCCTAACAAATTTTGAAACATGGAACTAGAAAGCCATCTGCAAATTAAAATCCATTAAGGCATCCTAGAACATTTACTTTTCTCATATACCATCTAAGATATAGTCCCTAATAAACTGAGTTAACTTTCTTTACTAAAAATTTTCCCGTTTAAATGTTGGAGTGTCTTCTGAAAATGGTGGCCTTCTTTTTAGAATTCTTCTTGATAGTAGTTAGGTATCATGACCAGTTATTCATGAAGACTGTAACTAATAGGTCACAAAAGATGAGCCTCATATTGAATTATCACTTAATAGACACTTCTAATAACGTATTTCAAGGCTAGTGAACACTGCCTAAGAGAACCTGAAAAATCCATGAAGTAACTTTAATTTTCAGATTTGGTTCTGTTCTTTATTTTCTTCTTTATTACCTAAACGTTCTGTTCTTTTAAGTTCAGAAATTGGTTATGTGCAAAAAAACTTAGTGATTATTTGGTTATAGTGGCGCTGAAGAAACAGAATATAGAAACATTAATCTGTGAAGGATGAGAAAGAGAATAGAGAAAGAATAATACCACCTTCCCAATAAAAAAATAGTGTATTGCCATTTTACTGAAAGTAGAAGTGAGATGATGGTTAAGAGGTCCAACTCTAGAGTCTTAGAGATCTGGGTTCAAATCCCAGTCCTGCCACTTATTGGCTGTGGGATCTTGACAAAATTACTTTATCCAACTGAGCTGTAGCTTACTTCTCTGTAAAATTAGGAGGATAATTTTATCTGCCTTATAGGGTTGTTAGGATGAAATGAGGTATTACATGTAAATTGATTGGACATACTGCTTGGTACGTAGTAAGTCCTCAATAAATGGTAGCTACTGTTGCTCAGCCACAGAGCACTTAATGTTATGTACTTGCCTAATAAAGGACGTGCATGCAGAAAACACAGCATTGTTTGTTCTGGGAAGTGTGGGAGGTTTTTGTTCGATATTCTTCAATTTAAAGTATGAAGCAAGGGACTTCCCTGGTGGCGCAGTGGTTAAGAATCTGCCTGCCAATGCAGGGGACATGGGTTTGAGCCCTGGTCTGGGAAGATCCCACATGCCGCGGAGCAACTAAGCCCGTGCACCACAACTACTGAGCCCGTGCGCCTAGAGCCCGTGCTCCGCAACAAGAGAAGCCACCACAATGAGAAGCCCACGTGCCGCAATGAAGAGTAGCCCCCGCTCGCCGCAACTAAAGAAAGCCCGTGCACAGCAACGAAGACCCAACACAGCCAAAAATAAATAAAAATAAATAAATAAATTTATTTAAAAAAAAGAATAAAGTATGAAGCAAGGGTTTTCAAACTCCAGTCCATAGGCCAAATCTGGCCACACTCATTTGTTTAATTATTGTCCATGGCTGCTTTCATGCTGCAGCAGGTTGAATTGTTGCAGAAGAATCTTGATGGCCTACAAAGCTTAAAATGTTGGCCCTTTAAAGAAAAAGTGTGCCAATCTCTGGTATAGAGCAGTGTTTCTGGTGAATTTTGGTGGTTCTTGGACAATTTTTAATTTTAAGTATATATTTTAATATGTATTACACAAACTACAAACTATCATGCCAAACCTGTGATTTTATATATATTCTTGCTTAGGACTTGTGTAAAAAATATCAAGCATTAAAATGAGGGGACCAGTTTTTCACAAATTTGAGCTCTTTTGAAATGTCATCATAGGAATTTTAGAAATATTTATGACTCTATTCCATACAACAGGGCTCGTCGGAAAAAAGGATCTGCTAGAAGATTTGGTCTACAGAAACTTTGGGAGTGGTGCTTAGGACTTGTACAAATGAGTTCATTGCCGTGGAGAGTTGTAATTGGCCGTCTAGGAAGGATTGGTCATGGAGAATTAAAAGGTAAAATTGTGCTTTTGTTATTTAATACTTAAATTTCTGTGTTTTTTTGAATTTTATTTTATTTTTTTATACAGCAGGTTCTTATTAGTCATCAATTTTATACACATCAGTGTATACATGTCAATTCCAGTCACCCAATTCAGCACACCATCATCCCCACCACCCGCCGCGGCTTTCTCCCCTTGGTGTCCATACGTTTGTTCTCTACATCTGTGTCTCAACTTCTGCCCTGCAAACTGGTTCATCTGTACCATTTTTCTAGGTTCCACATACATGCGTTAATATACGATATTTGTTTTTCTCGTTCTGACTTACTTCACTCTGTATGACAGTCTTTACAACCACCCACGTCTCAACAAATGACCCAATTTCGTTCCTTTTTATGGCTGAGTAATAGTCCATTGTATATATGTACCACATCTTCTTTATCCGTTCGTCTGTCGATGGGCATTTAGGTTGCTTCCATGACCTGGCTATTGTAAATAGTGCTGCAATGAACATTGGGGTGCATGTGTCTTTGTGAATTATGGTTTTCTCTGGGTATATGCCCAGTAGTGGGATTGCTGGATCATATGGTAATTCTAATTTTAGTTTTTTAAGGAACCTCCATACTGTTCTCCATAGTGGCTGTATCAATTTACATCCCCACGAACAGTGCAGGAGGGTTCCCTTTTCTCCACACCCTCTCCAGCATTTGTTGTTTGTCGATTTTCTGATGATGCCCATTCTAATTGGTGTGAGGTGATACCTCATTGTAGTTTTGATTTGCATTTCTCTAATAATTAGTGATGTTGAGCAGCTTTTCATGTGCTTCTTGGCCATCTGTATGTCTTCTTTGGAGAAATGTCTATTTAGGTCTTCTGCCCATTTTTGGATTGGGTTGTTTGTTTCTTTAATATTGAGCTGCATGAGCTGTTTATATATTTTGGAGATTAATCCTTTGTCCATTGATTCATTTGCAAATATTTTCTCCCATTCTGAGGGTTGTCTTTTCGTCTTGTTTGTGGTTTCCTTTGCTGTGCAAAAGCTTTGAAGTTTTATTAGGTCCCATTTGTTTATTTTTGTTTTTATTTCCATTACTCTAGGAGGTGGATCAAAAAAGATCTTGCTGTGATTTATGTCAAAGAGTGTTCTTCCTATGTTTTCCTCTAAGAGTTTTATAGTGTCCAGTCTTACATTTAGGTCTCGAATCCATTTTGAGTTTATTTTTGTGTATGGTGTTAGGGAGTGTTCTAATTTCATTCTTTTACATGTAGCTGTCGAATTTTCCTAGCCCCACTTATTGAAGAGACTGTCTTTTCTCCATTGTATATCTTTGCCTCCTTTGTCATAGATTAGTTGACCATAGGTGCGTGGCTTTATCTCTGGGCTTTCTATCTTGTTCCATTGATCTATGTTTCTGTTTTTGTGCCAGTACTATATTGTCTTGATTACTGTAGCTTTGTAGTATAGTCTGAAGTCAGGGAGTCTGATTCCTCCTGCTCTATTTTTTTCCCTCAAGACTGCTTTGGCTATTCGGGGTCTTTTGTGTCTCCATACAAATTTTCAGATTTTTTGTTCTAGTTCTGTAAAAAAATGCCATTGGTAATTTGATAGGGATTGCATTGAATCTGTAGATTGCTTTCGGTAGTATAGTCATTTTCACAATATTGATTCTTCTAATCCAAGAACATGGTATATCTCTCCATCTGTTGGTATCATCTTTAATTTCTTTCATCAGTGTCTTATAGTTTTCTGCATACAGGTCTTTTGTCTCCCTAGGTAGGTTTATTCCTAGGTATTTTATTCTTTTTGTTGCAATGGTAAATGGGAGTGTTTCCTTAATTTCTCTTTCAGATTTTTCATCATTAGTGTATAGGAATGCAAGAGATTTCTGTGCATTAATTTTGTATCCTGCAACTTTACCAAATTCATTGATTAGCTCTAGTAGTTTTCTGGTGGCATTTTTAGGATTCTCTGTGTATAATATCATGTCATCTGCAAACAGTGACAGTTTTACTTCTTCCAATTTGGATTCCTTTTATTTCTTTTTCTTCTCTGATTGCCATGGCTAGGACTTCCAAAACTATGTTGAATAATAGTGGTGAGAGTGGACATCCTTGTCTTGTTCCTGATCTTAGAGGAAATGCTTTTGGTTTTTCACCATTGAGAATGATGTTTGCTGTGGGTTTGTCGTATATGGCCTTTATTATATTGAGGTAGGTTCCCTCTATGCCCACTTTCTGGAGGGTTTTTATCATAAACGGTGTTGAATTTTGTCAAAAGCTTTTTCTGCATCTATTGAGATGATCATATGGTTTTTATTCTTCAGTTTGTTAATACGGTGTATCACATTGATTGATTTGCATATATTGAAGAATCCTTGCATCCCTGAGATAAATCCCACTTGATCATGGTGTATGTTCCTTTTAATGTGTTGTTGGATTCTGTTTGCTAGTATTTTGTTGAGGATTTTACATCTATATTCATCAGTGATATTGGTCTGTAATTTTCTTTTTTTGTAGTATCTTTGTCTGCTTTTGGTATCAGGGTGATGGTCGCCTCATAGTATGAGTTTGGGATTGTTCCTTCCTCTGCAATTTTTTGGAAGAGTTTGAGAAGGATGGGTGATAGCTCTTCTCTAAATGTTTGGTAGAATTCACCTGTGAAGCCATCTGGTCCTGGACTTTTGTTTGTTGGAAGATTTTTAATCACAGTTTCAATTTCATTACTTGTGATTGGTCTGTTCATATTTTCTATTTGTTCCTCGTTCAGTCTTGGAAGGTTATACCTTTCTAAGAATTTGTCCATTTCTTCCAGGTTGTCCATTTTATTGGCATAGAGTTGCTTGCAGTAGTCTCTTAGTATGCTTTGTATTTCTGCGGTGTCTGTTGTAACTTCTCCTTTTTCATTTCTAATTTTATTGATTTGAGTCCTCTCCCTCTTTTTCTTGATGAGTCTGGCTAATGGTTTATCAATTTTGTTTATCTTCTCAAAGAACAAGCTTTTAGTTTTATTGATCTTTGCTATTGTTTTCTTTGTTTCTATTTCATTTATTTCTGCTCTGATCTTTATGATTTCTTTCCTTTTGCTAACTTTGGGTTTTGTTTGTTCTTCTTTCTCTAGTCCCTTTAGGTGTAAGGTTAGATTGTTTATTTGAGATTTTTCTTGTTTCTTGAGGTAGGCTTGTATAGATAAACTTCCCTCTTAGAACTGCTTTTGCTGCATCCCATAGGTTTTGGATTGTCGTTGTTTTCATTGTCATTTGTCTCTGGGTATTTTTTGATTTCCTCTTTGATTTCTTTGATTTCTTCATTGATCTCTTGGTTATTTAGTAACGTATTGTTTAGCCTCCATGTGTTTGTGTTTTTTACGTTTTTTTTCCCCTGTAATTGATTTCTAATCTCATAGCGTTGTGGTCAGAAAAGATGCTTGATATGATTTCAATTTTCTTAAATTTACTGAGGCTTGATTTGTGACCCAAGATGTGATCTATCCTGGAGACTGTTCCGTGCACCCTTGAGGAGAAAGTGTAATCTGCTGTTTTCGGATGGAATGTCCTATAAATATCAATTAAATCTATCTGGTCTATTGTGTCATTTAAAGCTTCTGTTTCCTTATTTATTTTCATTTTGGATGATCTGTCCATTGGTGTAAGTGAGGTGTTAAAGTCCCCCACTATTATTGTGTTACTGTCGATTTCCTCTTTTATAGCTGTTAGTAGTTGCCTTATGTATCGAGGTGCTCCTATGTTGGGTGCATATATATTTATAATTGTTATATCTTCTTCTTGGATTGATCCCTTGATCATTATGTAGTGTCCTTCCTTGTCTCTTGTAACATTCTTTATTTTAAAGTCTATTTTATCTGATATGATTATTGCTACTCCAGCTTTCTTTTGATTTCCGTTTGCATGGAATATCTTTTTCCATCCCCTCACTTTCAGTCTGTATGTGTCCCTAGGTCTGAAGTGGGTCTCTTGTAGACAGCATATATATGGGTCTTGTTTTTATATCCATTCATCAAGCCTGTGTCTTTTGGTTGGAACATTTAATCCATTCACGTTAAAGGTAATTATCGATATGCATGTTCCTATGACCATTTTCTTAATTGTTTTGGGTTTGTTTTTGTAGGTCCTTTTCTTCCCTTGTGTTTCCCACTTAGAGAAGTTCCTTTAGCATTTGTTGTAGAGCTGGTTTGGTGGTGCTGAATTCTCTTAGCTTTTGCTTGCCTGTAAAGCTTTTGATTTCTCCATTGAATCTGAATGAGATCCTTGCCAGGTAGAGTAATCTTGGTTGTAGGTTCTTCCCTTTCATCACTTTAAGTATATCTTGCCACTCCCTTCTGGCTTGTAGAGTTTCTGCTGAGAAATCAGCTGTTAACCTTATGGGAGTTCCCTGGTATGTTATTTGTCATTTTTCCCTTGCTGCTTTCAATAATTTTTCTTTGCCTTTAATTTTTGCCAGTTTGATTACTATGTGTCTCGGCGTGTTTCTCCTTGGGTTTATCCTGTGTGGGACTCGCTGTGCTTCCTGGACTTGGGTGGCTATTTCCTTTCCCATGTTAGGGAAGTTTTCGACTATAATGTCTTCAGATACTTTCTCGGGTCCTTTCTCTCTCTCTTCTCCTTCTGGGACCCCTATAATGCGAATGTTGGTGCATTTAATGTTGTCCCAGAGGTCTCTTAGGATGTCTTCATTTCTTTTCATTCTTTTTTCTTTATTCTGTTCTGCAGCAGTGAATTCCACCATTCTGTCTTCCAGGTCACTTATCCATTCTTCTGCCTCCGTTATTGTGCTATTGATTCCTTCTAGGGCAGTTTTTTCAGTTATTTTATTGTTCTTCTCTGTTTGTTTGTTCTTTAATTCTTCTAGGTCTTTGTTAAACATTTCTTGCATCTTCTCGATCTTTGCCTCCATTCTTTTTCCGAGGTCCTGGATCATCTTCACTATCGTTATTCTGAATTCTTTTTCTGGAAGGTTGACTATCTCCACTTCATTTAGTTGTTTTTCTGGGATTTTATCTTCTTCCTTCATCTGGTACATAGCCCTCTGCCTTTTCATCTTGTCTGTCTTTCTGTGAATGCAGTTTTTGATCCACAGGCTGCAGGATTGTAGTTCTTCTTGCTTCTGCTGTTTGTAAGCAATACTTTGCAGGAGAATGGTAAATTTCTGTTTTATGTTAATTCATATCTAGGAATAGGTACTGAATAAAATGCAAAGGTTATAAAAATCTAGTTTTTTGTTTTGTTTTTAAAGAGGAACCACATATGTCCAGTCCACAAATGGCTTAACTCAGATTTAAAAGGACATATTGGAACTTTATATCAGTGTTATTACTACTATTCTTGTCATCTTCCATTTTTTCCCCCTTTCTGCTTAGTGTGCAACTCATCCTATGTTCAGTAGATACTAATTGATACTGATGTACATTAAAGTTGGGATAAAGGATGTTGAATAAAGTCAGCGAGTTTATTTGACTTTAATGATGACTCTTGAGGAATACATTAATTTTAAAACCATTATGTTTTAACTTGTTGTTCTATACAGTGTTAACAATGCTGTAACTTTGGATATTATTTTGTTTTTACTGTTGATACCCACAGATTGGAGCTGTTTGCTGAGTCGTCGAAACTTGCAGTCTCTAAGTAAAAGGCTGAAAGACATGTGTAGAATGTGTGGTATATCTGCTGCAGACTCTCCCAGCATTCTCAGTGCTTGCTTGGTAGCAATGGAACCCCAAGGCTCTTTTGTTATTATGCCAGGTTAGCCATCTTTAGTTTATATCAGATTTAATTCTTTATGCACTTAAGTTTCTAAGTATTTTGTAAAATCAATTTTTCATTTATTAAAAGAAAAAATACCTTTCATTTTCTTTCCAGATTCTGTGTCAACTGGTTCTGTATTTGGAAGAAGCACCACTCTAAACATGCAGACGTCTCAGCTTAATACCCCACAGGATACATCATGTACTCATATACTTGTGTTTCCTACTTCTGCTTCTGTGCAAGTAGCTTCAGCTACTTATACCACTGAAAATTTGGACTTAGCTTTCAATCCCAACAATGGTAGGTGGATTGTTCTGTACAGGTTTGCAAATATAAAATAAATGTGGATGATTGTGGCTGATTATAGGCTGGATAATACCTCCCAAAACATCTATGTCCTGTGAATGTTCCTGAAACCTGTGAATGTTACCTTATATGCCCTCCCCCACCCAAAAAAAAGACTTGCAGATCTGATTAAATTAAGGATCCTAAGATGGAGAGATTATCCTGGCTTATGCAGGTGGGCCCAAAATGCAATCTTATAGATCCTTATAAGAGGGAGATAGAGAGAAATTTGACTGTATACAAAAGAGGAGAAGGGCGGGCTTCCCTGGTGGCGCAGTGGTTGAGAGTCTGCCTGCCAATGCAGGGGACACGGGTTCGAGCCCTGGTCTGGGAGGATCCCACATGCCGCGGAGCAATTGGCCCGTGAGCCACAATTGCTGAGCCTGCGCGTTTGGAGCCTGTGCTCCGCAACAAGAGAGGCCACTATAGTGAGAGGCCCGCGCACCGCGATGAAGAGTGGCCCCCGCTTGCCACAACTAGAGAAAGCCCTCGCACAGAAACGAAGACCCAACACAGCCATAAATAAATAAATAAATAAAAAATAAAAAATAAAAAAAAAAGAGGAGAAGGGCATGTGGTGGAAACAGAGGAAAGCAAAGTCAGAGAGAAATGACTATGCTGCTGACTTTGAAGATGGATCCAGATGCTGGAAAAGACAAGGAAACAGATTTTCCCCTGGAGCCTCAAGGGAGAGCATAGCCCTGCCAGTACCTTCATTTTGGCCTAATGACTAACACTTTGATTTCAACCCAATAAAACTGATTTTGCACTTCTCGCCCCCAGAACTGTAAGAGAATAATGTATGTTGTTTCATGTCGACGAGTTTGTGGTAATTTGTTGAAGTGCAACAGGAAACTAATACAACCGTTCTTCTACCTTATTGATATCAGAACTAGTGCTATGAATTATCCCATAAATGTTTACTTATTTTAAAAGCCAACATGGATCATAAAATATTTGTACAGGTTTATGTATGTGCTGTTGAGTTACCTGTACATGAACTTTGCAGGTCATTTTATATTCTTTTGTATTTTGATTTGCCAGAATAATATAGTAATTTGTAAGTTTTCCAGATGAACCTATTGATTGCATTTTAGTAGAAGAGAAAATAAGTGATATTCCATTGTTGCTCTGAGTGGTTACCTTAGAAAATGGCATATCTCTAAAATCACAAGTATGGGTATTAATTATTCTCCTCTTTTAGTGTGTTATACAGTAACTTGAATATTTTAATAGTAAAGAATTAAGGAATTAGTTGTGAATAGTCTCATTTTAAATATGTTTTCATTCCCAGCATTTGTATTAGTTTCCTATTGCTATTTGTAACAAATTACCACATGGTTAGTGGCTTAAAACAACACACATTTACTCTCTTACAGTTTTGGAAGTCAGAAGTCCAAACTCA
Source organism: Balaenoptera physalus (assembly GCF_965194825.1). Lineage (NCBI taxonomy): Eukaryota > Metazoa > Chordata > Mammalia > Artiodactyla > Balaenopteridae > Balaenoptera > Balaenoptera physalus. The sequence goes on from NC_138901.1 coordinate 40,753,273, forward strand.
GTCTTACTGGGCTATAAAGTCAAGGTGTCTGCAGGGTTGGTTCTTTCTAGAGGCTGTAAGGGAGAATCTGTTTGCTTGCCTTTGCCAGCTTCTAGAGACCACCTACATCTCTTTCTCATGGCCCCTTTTTCCATCTTCAATGCCAGCAGTTTAGAATAGTCACATCTTCACTGACTCTTAATGGTACTGCCTCCCTCTTATTAGGACCCCTCTGATTACATTGGACCCACCTGGATAATCCAGAATAATCTCCCCATCTCAAGATCTTTAGCTTGATCACATCTGCAAAGTTCTTTATGGTAACATATTCACAGATTCCTGGGATTAGGATTTGGACATCTTTGGGGGGGCCATTATTCAGACTACCACATGCTTATTTATGCATAGTTGATTATTTGGCTCCCAGCACAATAGTTGGCACATGGTAGACATTCGGTAAATGTTGATTACATTAACTCATTTTGGTTAAAATCCATTAACTCTCTCCTGTAAATGACCATAGGATATGAAAAATGGAGTATTTAATTTTTTTCTTCCTTCTGTATAGATGGAGCAGATGGAATGGGTATCTTTGATTTGTTAGACACAGGAGATGATCTTGACCCTGATATCATTAATATCCTTCCTGCATCTCCAACGGGATCTCCTGTTCATTCTCCAGGATCTCATTACCCCCATGGAGGTGATGCTGGCAAGGTAACCCTGTTATAAAAGTTCAGTTTATCTAAATGTCATTCATTAACTTAGTAACAGATTATATCAATGAAATAGAACACTGTTTTTCCTTGAAAATTAGCAAGAACATTACAGCAGTACATTCATGTACTTCTACCTTAGAGACATCAGTATGTTGAGTTGTACGTTATTAAGAGAGTCTCTAAGGTTCTGCTTTCTTGGACTTTGTATTTTCTAGACTACTTGGCATTAATCCTTCTTTTATATTAATAGTTTTCCTGCTACTTCACCATAGCAGGATGTAGGATTATATTATCTGAGAATCAGTATATTACTCTAAGAGCTGCCATTCGTATCAGGGCTGTGACAAGGAACATAAAGGAAATAATTTTCTAATAAGAACAGAAAAAACACTGACCCTCGCGTGCCCCCCCACCCCCTTATTTTTAGCAGCTATGGAAGCAGGCTATCTTGTCCTATTTGAACTCAAAACTAATTGGACTTCATTTGAATAACATCATTATTTGAATGAAATTATATATAGTGGTTATTTGATTATTGTAATGTACGTAAGTTTAAAATAAAAAGGCAACCTTACCTTGCATCCTTTCCTCCTTTTTCTTTTTTAACTGGAAAGAAATGAGATTACAGGAAAAAAAGAAAAAATATATAAGGAAAAGCACCAATAATCATACCTCTTTACTAAAATCAGTTTTATCTTTTTTTTGGCTGCTCTGTGCAGCTTGCGAGATCTTAGTTCCCAGACCAGGATTGAACCCGCGCCCTCGGCAGTGAAAGTGCGGGGTCCTAATCACTGGACCTCCAGGGAATTCCCAGAAACCATTTTTGCTTTTAGCAAATTACCTTCCTTTCACATGTTGCAGCTTTCAAAAAGTATAAGCTTTTTATAGTTCCCCGACCAGGGATCAAATGCGTGTACCCCTGCAGTGGAAGCATGGAGTCCTAACCACTGGACCGCCAGGGAATTCCCTTAGCAGCTTTTTTATGTTACGTTGTTGCTTTACCATAATTTGTTATATCATTCCCCAAACGTTGGACATTTAAGTCTTTTATTTTTTTCTGTTTTAGGTAATAATGGCAGTGAGCATTTCCATGTATATCATTTTTCTTCTTTTTATGTTTCCTTAAAATAAATACCAAAGAATGCATTGACTAATCTAAAGGATATGAGCATCACTTAATAGTTGTCTCTTCATGTTGCCATATTTCTTTCCAAAACACTATTGACTGCATTTTATAGGTAGTGCTAGATAAACAAAGCTAAATTTAATCCACCTTTTGGATTGGGGTGTGATGGTCAGGAATTAGTTGAGGGCGTATTAGGAAATAAGTTAGAAAGTTCATTGAATATTTTGTATTCTTCAGTCAGATGCAAAGGTTTATATACACACACACTGAACACGGGCTTGACATAATAATACACTTGTTAAATAGTTGGTATATTCATTTCCTCATGCAACTCTTAAAACTCATTATTTAATGCGAATTATGATACATAGCAATTGACTTTCTAAAATATCCTTCAGTATTTTTTAAATTGAAGTAATAAAATAATGAGACTGATTGCCATAAACCATTCTGTATTTATAGCTAGTGCTAGCTATATCAAATGAACTAACACAGTTTTAATTTTGTCTTTTTAAGGGTCAGGGTACTGATCGGCTACTTTCAACAGAATCTCATGATGAAGTAACTAATATTCTTCAGCAACCATTGGCCCTTGGTTACTTTGTATCAACTGCCAAAGCGGGTCCGTTACCTGACTGGTTCTGGTCAGCATGTCCTCAAGCACAATATCAGTGTCCCCTTTTTCTTAAGGTATTGCTTTTTTTTTTTTTTTTTTTTTTTTTGCCAATTCCTAAGTAATGCTAATCGACGGCTTAAGTCCTAAGAAACAGAAGTGGCTTTTTGAACTCTTGTAGCTTTTACCTGAGGTCTTAAATGCATTGCCATATACGACTCTCTAGACAAGATTACAGAGAGAATTATGAATCTAATTATGAAACAACTGTAATTCTTAAATTCATATTAAGTTTAAACCTTTAAATAACTTTAAATCGAATTTCTGGGACCCTTACTCTTAGTTATTTTCAGCTGCACGTATAGACGTTTAGAGCTGGGAGAAACCTTATATTACCCTTAATCTAACGTCTTCATTTTCTCGGTGAGCATATTAAAAGTTCAGGAAAACTCATTTGTCCAATCATAAATTGGTAGTAGACTCAAGATTAAAACCCAGATCTTTTCATGATTATATAGTGTTATTCTTTGAATTATGTCATTCTGCACTCCTATTATGCCTCATTATTTTGGGAATTAAAGGTTTCATAATCTTTGTAAAAATATTTGATATTTAGATCCATTTACTACCTCCTTAAAAAAGCTTTCTAGCTTTGTGTAAATTGCTTTTAAAACTATTGAGTGGTTTTCAAGTAATGAGATTCTCAGACCCATAGTGACTTATTTTATCGAAACAAATTCATTAGCAAGTGATATAACAAGGTTGAGATAAATCATAAAATGGTAAAACGAGATGTGAAAGCCCTATCTAGAGTTTGTTCCTGCTGCTACTTCTACTATTCCAAAATAACAGATTTAGATCTGATTTCACTTATATAAACCCACCAGAAGTTGACTGATTTAGGCCATAAATCATGCTAACTGAACTACTTGCCAACTGATTTTTATTTGTAGGGTAAAAATTGAATAGTATGCTTTAGTTTTTCAGGGTTATATTTTAGTGGGTACTTTAACCAATAGGCTTGCTGCTGTCTTTTAAGCCTGTTGCTATTAAATCTTGATTCCCTTGGCTCACATACCATTGAGTCAGTGACATTTGTGGTTAAGCAATGAATTTCTGTGGCACATTCATGAAGAATACAAGAGCTGTTGATCTGAATTGACTATTAGTGAGGTAATATAGTTAGAGAGTGTCGGCCAAGGTAATAGTTTTAGCATATGACTTTTCTTCCCCTACCAGTCTATTCTTTGTGCAGTGGTCTATACAGATCTCATTACAAGAACATATTCCCAAGGGGGTTTCTGCATCATAGTAATCCTTGGAGTTTCTACAAAACAAAGGGTTCTTTGGTCCTTTCGGAAGTGCTACATGTGCTTTCTGCCCCCACCCCCCTTTTGTTGTTAGAATACACATTAAAAGCTCTGAAAAACAGCAGCAAATAACATTGTTTACCTACCATTTCCCAAACTTACTTTAATACACAGGAAAAGTGTTGTGTAACACCTATTAATAGTGTTTCACAGAACATATTTTTAAGAAACACCACTTCACAAAAAGTCCAAGGGACTATCCAGATTCTTTTCTACTCAATATTTGCAGAGAGGATAGTGTAAAGTGGGCATTCACCCTCAGAATACAGTGTAACAAGATTAGGACTTCTGGTCTGGTCTGAATTATCAGGTAAGGCATAACTTACCATAATTTTGTTCACCTTTTGTTTTCATACATCCCATTTTATTTCTATACCATAGGCAAATAAAACCATCTGGTATGTTTCTCTTGGCTTGGGAAAAAACTAGGTTGTTACCTAGATGATTAAAAAATCTTTTTATCATTGAAATTAGAGCACTGTTACTAATTACATTCATTTATTTGTAGTGATCTGCCACATGAGAGACTTTTGCTTATAACTCAAATCAAGAGTTTATGGGCAGTTGAAACATATTTTTGGTTATATTTCTGAATATACAACAAGATTTTATACGAATATTACAATTGTAGAGGAGAGAACACCTAAATATAAAATAGTATCTCTTACAGTAGTATACAGAATGAGACCTGTCAAGAGTTTCTACAGGGACTTCCCTGGTGGTCCAGTGGTTAGGACTGTGCACTTCCACTGCAGGGGGCTCGGGTTTCATTCATCCCTGGTCGAGGAACTGACATGTGAAAAGAGTACCACATTCCTTTCTTTCACTCTTCATTGCCATACCTAAATGGGTGTGCCAGTTGTTATTAAGCCTCCATTATGAAATTGAGTGGGCAAAAGAATGCATCTGTGCTCACAATTCCACCAGAGGTAGCTCTGCTTAAGATTTATTGCTTTATAAGTAAAATATTTGCATATGCTTACTTCTATTACTTTTTTCAGTGCTAGACCTAGGTTAATTTGCATAGTCTATGTAACCTAGAGACTGTACTCAGGTTTATCAATTTTGTGCTTTCTTAAACATTTACTACACATCTAGGCAGGTTACACTTAGCAAATAATTAGAGATCCTTTTTTCAGGATTATTATGCGGTCTCAAAAACAATAAAGCTGAAAAAGTTTTGAGTTACGCACTTAAAAATTACTTATGTAATGAATTAAAGAAGAAGGTCGAACATGTTTATAGTGGCTCCCATTCATTACATAGATCTAAAATGTATTTCATCAAGGAAGAGACCTTGCGAGAATAAGGTAAAACCAACAGACTTTTTTCCATTTGGCTGACTGATTACCTGTTATTTTTTAGGCCTCTTTGCACCTCCACGTGCCTTCAGTGCAATCTGACGAGCTGCTTCACAGTAAACACTCCCACCCACTTGACTCAAATCAGACTTCAGATGTCCTCAGGTACAGCTCTTTTTACCATTAAGAGTTCTCCATAACAACTTTGCAAGAATACAATGTTGATCCTTATGTATTTTTCTCATTTTTGGCGGTAGTTTACAGTTGTGCACCCTTGGATTGCCAGATGAATTATATGTCATTCAGAGTGAGTGCTTTTCTTTCCGACACGTGTAATCTACTTTTTTTTTTAAGTATTTTTGTTTATTTATTCATGGCTGTGTTGGGTCTTCGTTTCTGTGCGAGGGCTTTCTCTAGTTGTGGCAAGCGGGGGCCACTCTTCATCGCGGTGCGCGGGCCTCTCACTATCGCGGCCTCTCTTGTTGCGGAGCACAGGCTCCAGACGCGCAGGCTCAGTAATTGTGGCTCACGGGCCCAGCTGCTCCGTGGCACATGGGATCTTCCCAGACCAGGGCTCGAACCCATGTGCCCTGCATTGGCAGGCAGATTCTCAACACTTGCGCCACCAGGGAAGCCCTGTAATCTATTTTTGAGAACAATTTTAATGAAAATCAGTTCTCTTTAGTCTCCCCATGACTCTCTATTTCATACCTTACACTTTTTTCTTTAAATTGACTTTGAATCTTAGATGCCATCATTGGAAATTGCTTCCAGAATTTAAAGCACAAGTAAATACATGACTTATATAGTTTACTTGCTTTTCAGGTTTGTTTTGGAACAGTACAATGCACTCTCCTGGCTAACCTGTGACCCTGCAATCCAGGACAGACGCTCATGTCTCCCAATTCATTTTGTGGTGCTGAATCAGTTATATAACTTTATCATGAATATGCTGTGATCTTCATTTGATGGAACTGTGCAAGAAAAGAACAAGGGAAAAAGATATTTCGCTGCAAGATTAAGTTACAATTATCTTCTCAGTGAAAGTCATTTGTGATGGGGTCTAATTCTTATTACTTCAACAAATATTGTTTTGACTTGGGGGTATGGGCGATAACCCTGTTATTTTTCATTGACTATACTGAACTCTTTAGGATGATGACTGATCATACAAAGCGTATTATAACATTTTCGTAGCAAAATTAACCTTTTTTTTCCAGTCACAGTATTTGTGAAAAGTAATGAGCCATAGTACCCAGTCATGTTAAATGAATATTAAAAGCATGGAGAAGGAAACATGAGGAACAGTGAATTTCAACATATGGCTTCAGAACATCAAGATGTTCTTGTATTGGATTATAGTATCTAGTATTCAAAATGCCTGCATCTCTTATTTATTGTAAGTTTTTAAATGTATAAATTGTCTTATATTTCTTAACCTCTTTTATAAAAATTTTCCTAGAAGGTTTATACTGCCTTCTTGCTTTAAAGCAATTGGTCTAAAATATATGTAATCGTCTTAATTAAAAAGTTGCAGTAGGGTTGCTTTTAGAGTATTATTTTTTTGTAAGGGGGTGGGTGGGACAGTAAATTTGTATTGTCTTGATGTACAGTTTAATGGGGATAGAGGGGGAATAATGTCCATACCATTGTGTGTGGAGGATTTACAGCTAAGCTGTAGTTGCAGAGTACATGTACAGTAATGAAGTTCACTGTGTTTATAAATTGAAAAGGTACCGGGTCTTACAACATTTTATATATCAGTCACACCTTTACAGAATAACATGATGGCAATATACAGTGATATTGTTAGGTGGTTTAACTTAGAATAAAATGAGAATTCTTCAGTTATATTTTGTACTATGGTTTAGGGCTATGACTAATATTTCAGGCCATTTCCAGTGAAAGAAACTTAGTTTTACAAGAAAAACATTTGCTACTGAATGCTTAAACTAATTTTGGTGTTTAATGTTACATGCTTACATTTTTTGTTGTTGTTTTAACAGTGGCACATCTAGGCATGGGAATATTATTACTTATGAAAATTATCTTCAGGATCTGCTATAAGGTTGAAATTTAGCCCAGCTCTAGGCATTTTACAAATTATTTTAAGAGCAGTCACTCTTGATTGACTTCTTTTTTTTTTTTTTTTTTTAATTAAAGATTGGGAATGTGTGTGAGAGTATGCATACGTATGGATGTGTGAGTGCAATCAAACTGTGGTGTAAATAGATCCTCAGTGAATTCTGGTATTCAGACTATTCCACTAGTTAAAGAACCATTTTCTAAACTTAACCTGTTTCCTTTTGCCTTTTTATTTATTTAATTTTCTTGGTTTGGAGATGGCAGTCCCAAACACCAGAGTCTGTACTTTCCTGTAACACAGCTCAGATTAAGGCAGGGCATATGCCAAGGAGGTTCTCACCTCCCTAAAGAAGGGACTTGAATTTTAGGGACTTTAATTCACCCCTTCCTTCAATACAGCTTTCCCTCTTCTTGTTTGCACATGCCAAGATAACTGCTTCTATGCAGGCTTTATCCCCTTAAAAAATCCTTTCTACAGTGCTGCTCACAAGAGAGTCCAAGTTAGCCTCCTGCCTGTGTCGCTGACTTGAATTCACAGTCGCCAAGTCTACCTGTCTTTCTTGGAAGCAGTCTAGCTAAATTTTGAATTTGTATGTTCACTAATTCTCTACAAGGACAAAATTGATTGTATTTACAAAACTGTAATTTGGTATGTTTTGTTGTTTTTTGGTTGGCTTTTGTTTGTTTGTTTTTTTAACTGAAACTTGTTTTGTAAATACTATATGCTTAGCTTAAATATCACTTTCTTATGAACAATATAATTTCTTCAAATTATGTATATTGAAACATTAGCAAGTCTTGTTTTTCCTATAGAAAAAAACAATTGGTGACAGAGGTTTTTGATCATTTCTTCAAAATTATAATGCAATCCCAATGGTCAGCATATTTTGAAGTTAAAATTTAAAGATCACATCTCTGCATTTGTTCTTAAATTATGCTAACACACTACAGATTATGTTGGCATGTTTTTTTCTGTACTTTAAAAAAAAACTTGTCTGAGATTTGAGGGGAAAGATGCTTATTTGGAATTTCTATTAAAACAGTATCCTTTTTTATATATCTTATTAACTCAGTAGTGACTCTTACAATAAAAGCTGTATTCTCAATTGTTTAAATCACTAGCCTATAGTAACCACACCTCAGTTTGAAAACAGATTTTTAAAAAATTACTCCCTGATAGTTTCTTTTATATGGAGCCATAAGGAAGGAATCCATTATACAATTCCTTTTTATCTGGGAATCAGGGAATAGTTCCCAAATACACAGGATTTACTGATAAGATTTTTTTTCTGCCCTTCATATATAAATTCACACTCAAATAGAAAATTATTAAATAGCCATTAGAAAAGGTCAGGAGATTTGTTTCAGGAAAAAAAAATAAATTAAGCCTTTCATGCAGGATGATGGATCTGACTACTGATGTACTGTCACAGACAAGTATGGGTAGTTTTGTTTTGTTTAAATAGGTAAGCAAAGTAATATACTTTATACCAATTGATCACCAACACCTTGACTTCTTTGTTACAGTGCTAATGTCTGTTTTCTGTGCAGTTATCCATTACAAAGCAGGGTGGGAGTTGAATATTTTGGCATTTTAAAAGATTAGTTATATAATGTCTGCTTCCAGCCAGTGAGAAACATCTAGCCATACCTTTCTTATGCAAGCCATTCAGTTATCAGGACTGTGAATTAACACTGTATGAATAAATTTCTGTACACCTTATTGTTTGGCCAGAAGGCCACCAAGTGTACTTATATGTAATCCTTAAATTTTAAAGTAGCTGTAATTTTTAAATCTTTCTAACTTTTCTTAAACCACTAAAATTAAGCTCTTACTACTTAGTCAACTATCCTCAGCTGTATTCGTACTCAATTGTCGGTATGGCACAGATTACTGTATTAAAATATTCTCCTTTCGTCTTCATATTTACCTTCTGAGGTAATTTTTTAACTTAATGTGTTACTACAAAGATTTGCAGATCTTTAATCAAGCACTATGTTAATACTGTAATATCAAAGTACTATGTTGCATTATTTAAAATGTTCAAATTGAATACATTAAAAGGAAGTTTTTAAATGCTGTTGCATCATATAATTTGCTATTCATCCACTATGGCATCGCATATCAGTCTATTAATACATTTAATGTTGCATGAGTGATGTTTTGGTCTGGGTTTCCTCTTAAGAGTTTAGTTTGTCTAAATTAAGGAAAAATGTTTTTGACATACATTTTTTTTTGGTTTCCCCCCACCCCTCAAAAAAATCTGCTCGAAATCTTAACCTTTCGATTTTTCTTGGTGTTTTAATGGGCCCAGAACTGTGTTTAAATTTTTATATATATGTTTTCTTTTTTGTGGAGTATTAATTTAAAAACTGGATTTGGGACCTAAAATACTCCTCAGGTTGATGTATTCATGAAGTTTTAAAATAGCTTTAGTTTTCAAAGTAAACTGGATTTGTGGACCTTAAAGTTACTGAGTTTAAACTACAAATTGTAATGTCATTACTGGACGTGTCAGCATCAACTCTCTCAAAATAGCTTGGTCACTTTATGAAGGGGCGTTTTAAAGTTGTTGTTTAGCAATGAGATTTAATATGGTCCAATTGCTTTTTTTTTTTTCTTTAACGCGACAAAAAAAGAAGAAGGAACAAACACTATTGCTGCCGAATGCCATAACACTGAGTTGTACAAATTGTGATTGAGGAAATGAAAAGGTTTATACTTTTTAAAAAAAACAAAAACAAAAAAAAACTTCAAATGGAATAAATTATTCATGAAGCCTTCATTGTGGTGTCTCATTCTGTTGAAAATATTTCTGTCTTAAATTTGTGTAAAAAGTAGTAGTATTTTTATGTCACTTATAAATGAAAAGGGGCAACCTAAAAACTGATGGAGTTTCAACTTCTTTGTCTGAAGTATTTTATTTTTTTAAAGATTTTAATCATACCTCGGTGTATAATATACAGGAAAATTGTATATGTACCTACGTATTAATTCCTTTTAGGCTGATCGGTTTGATACCAGTTTTCTAGTCTAAACAAGTTACCTTCAAATATTTAAAGCTTAGTTCTGTCCTATTTTTTTTAAATCACACAGATGTTTTTGAAACATAAGAAAAGTGGGGGTTTTTTTTTTTGGCTGTGCCCGCACGGCTTGGGGGATCTTAGTTCCCGGACCAGGGATTGAACCTGGGCTTTTGGCAGTGAAAGCACGGAGTCCTAACCACTGGACTGCCAGGGAACTCCCAGAAAAGTGTTGTTCACATATGAACACTGAAAATAGCTCTGCGCATTTTTTATAAGCTGCTGTTTAAAATATTTTTGTCCAAACTTAAGCTGAGTAAGGACAGATCCCAAAACTGTTGTGGTCATTTTAAAATCGTTTCTGACGGCAGAAGTAAAAACAAAGAATCCTGTATGTTGTTGGAACTTTTATTTTAAATTTTTTTGTCTTATGGTTTATATTACCTCTGATTTTTTTTCTAACTTTTAAAACAATTTAACTTTATGTATAACTAAAAATAACTGCAGGGACTTCCATGGTGGTCCAGTGGTTAAGACTCCATGCTCCCAATGCAGGGGGCCCTGGTTCGATCCCTGGTGAGGGAACTAGATCCTGCATGCTGCAACTAAAAAAAATAGATCCCATGTGCAGCAACTAAGACCCAGTGCAGCCAAATAAATAAATAATTTAAAATAAATAAAAACTGCAAATCAAGCTTTTGGGGGGAGGGGTACTCACTTGTTGCCCAACTACATACACCCTTTCTTTACTGTTTGTGGTTTTAAGTATTGAAAACCAATCTCTGAAAAATCCTATTTTGAGTGACTTACTGAAGGAAATGATATTTTTTCTTCAATATTTGTTAAGAATTCAAGCTGCTTAGAGACAGACATGTTCCCTACCTTAGGCAAATATGCTTTTTACATTGTGACCCACTGTGCTACATCATGGCAAAATCTAAGACTTGAAAGCTCAAGATGGTAGTGAATCCCTGGGAATCTTTTCTTGCAGAACTTCTGCCAAGTTCTCCATATGAATTAAGAACTACAGATTGAGAGGTAAAATCGTGGAATATGGTGAACATTTTGAAATGTTCTACAAGGAATATATTGCACATGCAAGTGACCTTGGCCTCTTGATATCAGTAGCACATTATTTACATAGGTGTACAGGCATATCTCATTTTACTGCACTTCGCTTTATTGTACTTGGCAGATAATGGGTTTTTTACAAATTGAAGGTTTGTGGCACCCTGCGTTAAGTCTATCAGTGCCATTTTTCTAGCAACATTTTCTCACTTTGTGTCTCGGTGTCACATTTTGGTAAGTCTCATAATATTTTTAACTTTATTATTATATTTCTTATGATGATCAATGACCTTTGATGTTACTGGTACTATAGGCTCAGATGATAGTATTTTTTAGCAATAATGTATTTTTAAATTGTATGTACATTGCTTTTTTAGACATAATACTGTTGCACACTTAATAGACTACAGTATAGTGTAAACATAACTTTTTACATGCACTGGGAAACCAAAAATTTCATGTGACTTGCTTCATTATATTTGCTTTACTGCAGTGGTCTGAAACCAAACCCACAATATTTCCGAGGTATACCTGTATGTATTTGCTAATGAACTGGATGAGGTGACTTGAAATAATATCAGCTTATTACTAAAGGTACAAATATACATTTACCACAATTCTAGAATCAAAATTACAACATGTTCTAACAAATTTTTTTCTGTTTAATGATTTTATCATCAAAATATGCCCGAGACAAAATTGTTACTACAGAATTATTAAATATGTGGAGCTATAGGGTCATTGTAGGTTTTTAAGAAGTCTCGAGGCAGAACATCTACTTCAGGATAAAGTTAGAAATGCTGTTTGAGCTCTATTCAAACTATTTGTAGTAAATAACCTTTGAAATGTTAGTTTCTAGGGAAACGGGCATTTAATGGAAACCATTCTCGGGCATGTTAAATGAAATGTTCAGGCTTTGCTTAACAAGATATTCAGGGTGTATTGCTCTACTAACAACTAGTTCAGATAAGTCAATTCCCCATGACCCCAAGAACATATAGTTAAGAGTATAAAAGTCCAAAGGGCACACTGGGTTATTTGAAAGGGTTCACGTAAGCAAAAACAAAAGAGAAAGGAAGAGAGTCTGTGGTTTCAGCTCATGGTAAAAGATAAATTTAACTGTTGTGAAAGTATTCCTGAGTCATCTATACTGATACTAATTGTACAGTTTCCAATATCTTCCTGTGTATACGCTAGAAGACATCAATCCTGGACTGAAAACTAAAGAACCCTCATTCTCAGGGTCCTATAGCTATAACCAGAAATTATGCTTAATATTGTTTGAGGTGTTTTTTTTTCTTTCAGAGCGACCCACCAGAACTGTTTCAGGAATGACCTTTTGTGAAGGTAAAAGGTTGATGTTTTAAAAACTTCCTTACTTTGCCACTCCCTACTACAGAGAAAAAAAAATCTTAGTGATACATTTCAACAGTCCCCAAACCATGTAGTGTCTTATAGGCTTGCATTCAGAATGCCTGAGTTTGTCTTGATTCTGCTTTTTTTTTTTCTTGAGTAAATCTACTTTTAACTAAAATCAACAATCTTCTTCCACAAAAACCACCCGGTCCTTAATAGTGTTCCTTGTCACTGTGAATGGCACTACCATCCATTCAGTTGTGCAAACCACAAACTCTTCCTTGTAACCAGTCATCAAAAACTGTTGGTCTTCTGTATTTACTATCATATATGTCCATTTCTATCTCTGTTGGCCTGACCTTAGTCTAAATTAGCACTATGCAATGCTATAAAGGTGATTAGGTAAAAGAACCTTATCTGGGTGGACCACTGCAATATCCTCCTAACTTCATCTCTCTACTTTCAGTATGTTCTTTACTTGGTAGCTTAGAACCCTTGATGGCTGCTTCTTGCTCTAAAGATAGATACCAAAAGTCTTAGATGATCTGTCCTCTGCCTACTTCTCCACAAGCCCCAGAATGGGCCTTTCTCCTGTGTTCTCCTAGCCTCCTAGGCATTTGAGTTCTTTGAAAGTCCCACGGTTATTCTTGCCTTAAGGCCTCCCCCTAATTACCACGTATACCCTTGCCTCAGATCAGGGCCCCTTGTTATATACTCTTATTGTTATACTTACTGTAACACACTATATGGGGACTTCATAGTGTTTTTTGCAGTTTATAATTGATTGCCTCTGCTACCAAATGACTCCATGAGGGCAGAAATTTGGTCTGTTTTGCATACAGTTCCAATGCAACACTTAGCATGTAGTAAGGCACTGTAATATTTTTCATATAGACTTCTTGTAACATACCAGAAATTACAGAACTTAGCTTTAGTGTGAGTTTTGCAAATAATTTAAATGAAGTTATAAAATTTTAATTACTTGGAACTTTTTTCACATTAGTAGAAATAGTTTAGCATCACTGGATTAGGATTCTTGTACTCCTAGTTTTGCCACCTTCTTGCTTGTGACTTCAGACAAATCATTGAACCACTCGAAGTCTCAATTTGCTCATTTGTACATGAACTCAACCGTAACCATATCTTTCTAACCAGCTTCGTGAACCTCCAAGGAAACTGCAAAAAACACTTTGAAATTTTTAAAATACAAATGTGAGGGATGATTAATATAATACCTATGTTCTCTAGAAGAGTCAAATCCAGAATGAACTAAGGCTGGAAAGAGAAAAAAGATGCTTAATGGCAACAGCAAATATGTTTCTAGCAAGAGCAAGGATGGAAAAGATACAGAGTAAAGTATTTAGTACTCAAGCTTTATCTCCCTTCTGTCCCAAACTACCCCCACTAAAAAGATATCAGCTTGAAGGGTCTTCAGGCTCTAAAACGTAAAATAACATGATGGAGTTAAAATCTGAGACAGTTAACTGATTTAAAGGAGTCTCAAGTCTCCACACCCAAACGAATTACATCCTGAGTGCTGAAAAAACTTGCAGATATGAATTCAGAAACACTGTAAAAATGAAGGGTTCTGGAAGAGTGGAAATGTACAACTTGCCCAGTTTTTAAAGTTTAAAAAACTTGTGTCCTAGAAACTACTAACAAATTTACTTGACTCTAGGAACAAGATCATCAGAAGCCAGGATAAAGCACTATTCGTTCAATAAACGAATTGATTATCTACCCTAGTAATGAGATACAAACCTTTGACCTTAAGCCCTCAGTCTACTGAGAAACATATTTGTATAAACAGTTTGATAAGCCCTCTAAAGTGGTATGAATGACAATACAGTGCATATACAAGAGGGAATAGCTGAAATCAAGCTCATATTTTATTTTCACAGCATTGATAAACTGATCATGGAAATCCACATTCAGCAGGTTATTTAATAAGGTTTCATAATTCATGCTTGAATTAATTTAAAAAACCAATAGTAAGTGCCATACTGTGTGCCAAGGGCAAAGAAATAAATATGAATCCTGCCCTCAAAGTACTTACTTTCTGGTGAGAGGGACAGACTAAAAATTCTAACAATTACAGGGTAATATATGAAGTACTACGATGGAAAGAAGCAAAGGGTGGCTTGGGAGCACTGAAGAAGGGTACTTAAGTCTAATGAAGAGATAGGTGATTTGTCAGGAAAGGATTTCTTACAAGGGAACACTAGAGGTGACACTTGAAGGATACTTGGGGGTTACTACATACAGAGAATAAAAGGCATTCCACACAGAAGAAACACTAGGGGAGAAGACCCATGAATAACATGAAGGATTTGGGAAACAAGCAGTTCAAACTGACTAAAATGGAGGCACCACGGTGGGACATGGCAGAAGTCTAGGCTAGAGAGGAGTCAGACCACAAAAAAACTGTCTTTTGAGTGCCACCTTAAAGAAAGTGAACTTTATCCCTAAGCAGGGAAATGTTTTAGTAGTTGGGATGATTCATAATTGGTTGAACAATTATACCCAAAAAGGCTTGATTGATGGAGCTATGTCAACTTGGAGGGATGTCTCTAATGTTATGCTACAGAACCTTGGCTGGACCCAATTGTACTCAACAATTTACCTATAAAATTAATGTAGATATGATATGTTTAGCCAAAGCAGATAGCCAGTATAAAAGAAGAGCCCGGGCTTCCCTGGTGGCGCAGTGGTTGAGAATCTGCCTGCCAATGCAGGGGACACGGGTTCGAGCCCTGGTCTGGGAAGATCCCACATGCCGCGGAGCAACTGGGCCCGTGAGCCACAATTACTGAGCCTGCGCGTCTGGAGCCTGTGCTCCACAACAAGAGAGGCCACGATAGTGAGAGGCCCGCGCACCGCGATGAAGAGTGGCCCCCACTTACCGCAACTAGAGAAAGCCCTAGCACAGAAACGAAGACCCAACATAACAATCAATCCATCAATCAATAAATCTTTAAAAAAAAAAAAAAAAAAAGAAGAGCCCAAAAGGTCTTGACAGGCAGAAACAATTGAAGAAATCTTGTAAAATAGACACACTGTTGAGGATAATTATAAAGAGTTCCATGTTGAGAAAACTGGAGCTAGATATCTCCTGAGATCCCTTTACTTTTGAAATTCCGTGATTCTATTTCCAAAGAACATTGGTGCTCCTTTAAATACCTAAGTCTTCTAATTTGTTGAAGCCCATTTACTGGGCAATAATTTACATAAAAGCACCTAGTATACCTGAAACACAGTAGATACTGTTTTTTTCTTTTTTTGTTTCTCTTTTTTTTTCTTCCCCTAGTCTGATTGACAAATAGTTAAAGTAGGAAAGAATAAATCAAAGTAAGCTAGTCAGAGGTGAATGTTCACTTCATCCAGGACTTAAAGTATAGGAACTATACAACATGTTTCATCAAATCTAAGACACCAGTAATTGCAAAACATTTTATGTACCACTAAGAAAAAAAAATGCTGTCAAGTACAACTTAACAACTATTAATTGTAAGATGTCCCAGTTTCAGAGATGTTAAAATGTGAATAAAAGTCATCATAGAACTGATGAAACATATCTTTTCATGAGGAGAAATGGTAATGAGCCTCAGTACCGCATTGGTCTTAAAAAGGGATTATTTCCTCAAACAGTTAATAACAAAAAGGTATGCCATAATTATATAAGATACTCTTTTGATAATCCTTTGGTAAGATACTCCTTTGATAATCAAAGGTTAATTTCTAGCATTATTTACCATTCTAGAAGTTACCGAATCTGCCTAAGTAAACATCTGATCTGCCAAGTCTAAAAATTGGTTTTAGTATAGTTAGGGAGTAGGCCTCAGAAGAAGCCGATCTAAAACTCAAAAGCTCATGAATAAATCTTTTTTCACTAGGATTTCTGAGTTCTATAGAATGATTACCAAAATGATTTCACTGGCAAACATTACAATGTAGATTTGAAAGACTTTTGTTGACTAAGTGGATATGAGGGGGAGAGGTTGGAGTCTAGGATGATTTCCAGGTTTCTAGCTTGAGCAACTCTGGGTGTTAGAAATATTCACTGAGATAAAAATTGGAAGAGAAAGGTACTTGGAGGAAGATAAGTATCAATACTCATCACCATTACACTCTAGATATCTCATTCAGGTAGGATGTGATTTGCTATTCTCTACAGATCAAGATGGATGTACATGTTGTATCTCCATTAGTGATTACAGGATCATAAACAGAATTGGAAGAGATCTTAAAAATCATTTAGTTCATATCCACCTCCTCCTCTCATTCATCCTCCAAACCAGTGTTTGAATTCCCTTCACTCTTGTGAAATGATCATCCAGGGAGAATGAAATTGCTTAACCTCTCACTCTCGATTCCCAGAACTGTAAAATGGAAATAATATTACCTACCTCAGAGAATTAAATCAGATAACAGATACAAAGCACTAGTGCCTAGCAAGTGTTCAGTAAGTAGGTCCTTAATAGATTATCAGTTTAAAAAGTGACAATGTTGTACAGTTTGTAACCCATTGTGAAATTGTGAAATCAATTTTAGTGTGCAGTGATCAGCAATTTGAAGAAGTGAAATAGAATACATAACATGTAATGTGTGTATTATTTCATAAAACGTTTGTTTCCATGTAAATGTGGATATACATGTGTATCTGTGCTCTGGGTCACAATGTGAAATGTATTACTGTGGGCCAGGTGGAAAAATGTTTGAGAAACACTGCAACACACATTTGTTCTTTTCTTCCTTTGCTGATTTTTCGTGTTGAAAGCAGACCTTATTTTTAAAGAGATTATCCCTTTGTCAAAGCTTTAGAAACTATTAAGTATGAAGTACTGTATCTCTGTAAAATATTTTTGTTTCAGCTCCTCGCATAATATCTGCTGAATAGAACGTGTTAAATACACATCGGTTGAATCAGGAACCAGAAATAATATAAAAATATATAGAGACTAGAGGTTCTCAATCTACTGGGTGATCAAAACTCCTTTGAGAAGTTGTTGCAAGTTTTGGACCCTCTTTCCAGAAGAACTGTCAAACACCCACAATTTTACACGGATTCTAGAGAATTCCTTAAACTCCATCCATCGTCCTCTAAGGATCTATGATTCCTGAGAACCCGAAATTAAGATGTTTAATTCATGACTGTGTGTTGAGGTCGAGAGCAGAAGAAGGCTCGGGATTAGATTACTTTTTAAATTCACCAACAAATCCTAGGATTATAAAACTGGTGCTGAAAGGGCACCACAGTTCTATAGGCAGAGATGGAAAGAAATGTGTACAGTCTGGTTCTATTAGTGTTCTGGTCAAAGAATAGTGGGGGCAACTTTAACATTTTTTAAAAAAATTATTTATTTTTGGCTGCCTTGGGTCTTCGTTGCTTCTCGCGGGCTTTCTCTAGTTGCAGCGTGCGGGGGCTATTCTTCGTTGCGGTGCGCCGGCTTCTCATTGCGGTGGCTTCTCATTGCGGTGGCTTCTCTTGTTGCGGAGCACGGGCTCTAGGCGCGGGGGTTTTAGTAGTTGTGGCTCTCGGGCTCTAGAGCGCAGGCTCAGTAGTTGTGGCGCACGGGGCTTAGTTGCTCCGCGGCATGTGGGATCTTCCCGGACCAGGGCTCGAACCCGTGTCCCCTGCATTGGCAGGCGGATTCTTAACCACTGCGCCACCAGGGAAGTCCCAACTTTAACATTTCTTTTACATACGTTGTCATTTGAATGCCACGGGAGTCCTGTGATGATGAAACTGCAGTTCGGAGGGACTTAATGATTTATCTAAAAGGATTCAGCTGGTATGCTCCGGAAAAGAGACTGCAAACTGCACGATCCTACAACTCCCAGGGGGAAGTTGGGTAGAGCACACAGAGGCGGCGGAAGGGGTGGAGCCGCCCATGCGCGCCGTTGCATCATCGCCGACGTCTACAGGTTTCCTTTCGCAGCCACCCTTCTTTTCAGTCCAGTACGGTGGCCGACGGGAGCCAGACGCTGGGGATGAATGAAGGTGCTGTGTGCAGGTTGAAACAGTCTCCTCCGCTTTCCCCTCCCTTCAGTCCGGGCTGTGCCTTTGTGCGGTGTCCTCATCCAGCCCCCATCGCACCGCTGGCCCGATTGGTCCCGGCGACTGGGTTTTTGCTGCCCAGGTCGACTCAGGGCACAGCCAGGGCTGGGGAATCCGTATTATCGCCTAGGCCCAACTTCGGACCGCGCTCTAGATTTCTACCGCGTCCCGCCTCTAGTCCCGCCTCTAGTCCCGCCTCTAGGGCGCCGAATCCCCGTGGGGTCCCGGGAGGTTGGAGGGTAGACCTTAAGGTATGAAGCTTTCACTTCTCAGGCCTCAGAGCGTTTCGGGGTCCATGTCCGCAACCTGCCCGACTTTTCTCAGCCGGAGGGATTGGTTGGTTCTCGTTACGCCCGGGGCCAGACCTATGAGCACACAGGTCTTGGCGCCTCGGCTCTATCAGCCCGCCCCTCTTAAAAGGCCAGCTCCTTTTGCTTAAAAGCAAAACGTTTCTGCCCAGCCCTCTGTTACCCACGTTTCTGCTAGTCTGTGGGTCTCAAAGGGGATGGCTTTGGCGACCTGCTACTTGCTTTTTCTGTTTCTGATTGCTCTTGAAGACAGAGAAGTGCCCAAGTGGGACTCAGCTTTCTCCCACAGCTAATTGCACCTCCACAGCTGTTTTTTTTGTTTGTTACTAGCAACACAGGGGATATAGGATAGTGTTAACGTCTCCAGGGCGTTGCATCTGTCGTAGCTTCTGACTAGTGAGGCGATTTACCAGTGCTTCCACCGACTCGTGGAGGGTGGGAAAGAGAAGCCTAATGGTTCTTCACATATGTTGGGTAGGCGTGTGAAAATAAAGAGGTACAAAAGAGGAGCGTCCTTAACTATGCTGTTCTTTTACTTGCATTGTAGCACTCATAGGACTGGTACAGTGGAGAAAGTATTGGACTGGGATTTAGTAGATGAGGGTTCAGCCTTGGATTTTGCCACTGACTAGTAATACTCCTCTGGGCCTGTTACTTAATCTCTCTGGGTTTCATATTCCTTCTTTGCAAAGTGGGAGTCTTAGAACAGAAGGTCCCTAAGTCTGAAAGAGACATTAATATACTCTGTTTTCTTTCTCATTTTCCAGGTGGCAGTAGAAACATAGGGAGCCTTTAATTGTGCCAGGAATATTGCCAACATCGGGGCCTGTTAAAGAGAAACCACATTTTTCAGAGGTTTTAAAAAGAGGGGCACTCATACATGTGGAGTTATACCCCTACTTTTTTTTTTAACCGCTAGGATCAACAGTGATAATGACCGAGTGTACAAGCCTTCAGTTTGTCAGTCCTTTTGCTTTTGAGGCAATGCAGAAGGTGGATGTTGTTCGTTTGGCATCTTTAAGTGATCCAGAATTAAGACTTCTCCTGCCCTGCTTGGTGCGGATGGCACTTTGTGCTCCTGCTGACCAGAGCCAAAGCTGGGCTCAGGATAAAAAACTCATCCTTCGTCTTCTCTCTGGAGTGGAAGCTGTCAATTCCATTGTTGCTTTGTTGTCTGTGGACTTTCATGCTTTAGAACAGGATGCCAGCAAAGAACAGCAGCTTAGGTAATGTAATACTGTATAATATGTGGATTGATTGGTATTGACTTGGATTTGCTTAAAAAGAGGGAATCAAAATTTTTTTGGAGATTTTAGGGCTTCTTATTGCAGTGCACTCTTCCAAAAAAGAGAAGATTGGGAATCTGAACTTTGGAGAGCATTTTTTAAAGTTATTCTTTATTTATAATTAAAATTCTAGGGTCTTTTGAATTCCATATTGTAAAATGTTGTGCTGAGAACTTTGGCTATACACACTGTTGTACTCAGGCTAAACTGATTAGGCCAATTACTCTCAGTGGGAAGGGGGTAGGGTAAGTTCTAGATTAGAAGGATTTATTGGAATCTCCTGAGAGGCTTTTACTTTTTTTTTTTTTTTGGCTCTGCCACAGAGCATGCAGGATCTTAGTTCCCTGACCAGGGATCTTAGTTCCCCAACCAGGGTTCCTAGTTCCCCAACCAGGGCTGGAACCCCCGCCCCCTGCAGTGGAAGTGTGGAGTCTTAACCACTGGACCTCCAGGGAAGTCCTGTAGGAGGCTTGTTAAGCTTGTACTGAGTCCCCCAAATTCTGGACATTTGTTTTGTCCTTCCTCCCCCATTGTGGATCAAGTAGTGAGCCACTGTTGTTAATGGAAGTGAGTGTTAACTGTCAGTTGTAATGGAGTCTTTACACAGGTTGTGAATCTCTGAAATAGACAAACTAAATATTTCAGAAGTAACACATTCATGAAATATATGAAAAGAATTCATACATTCTTTTGTAGATTATTTCTATAAAAGATCATTTTTATGCTTTTATTTCTGTGCCAGTGTTCTCATAATTGTTTTACGCGTTTGTACTTTATTAGGCATAAACTTGGAGGAGGCAGTGGAGAGAGCATCCTGGTATCACAGCTGCAGCATGGACTGACTTTAGAGTTTGAACACAGTGATTCACCTCGTCGATTGCGTCTTGTGCTTAGTGAACTTTTGGCAATTATGAACAAGGTGCGTCTATTTTAATCACAGCTCAAAATATGCATGACTTGATGTCTACACATAGAAGGTAGAAACAGGCAAGAAGGTAGGCAGGTTGCATCCTCTCGTACACATATTTCTATTTGTTATGTAAGTGTCTTCCTTTCAAAGGCTTGAAAGGATATTAAATGCCTGCTTTTAAAGGCTGTTTCTAATTACTATTTTCTCTAATTTATGCCTATTCTGCATTCTCTATCATAAGGTTTTTTTCTGTATGGAGTCCATTCAACAGCTTCTTGATATTTAGAAAGATATATAGCTCAAGACTTGTATAAATGACAAAATTTGAAAATATCTCTATAGGATATAATTTCTCCCATAAAATGTTGTGAAATATGTACGTGATTCCTAAAAAATGTGTGAGATTCCTTTAGATACTAATTGAATTATGTACCTCATATGTAACGGTGACTGGGGAGTATCAAAGCTGAATTGAACGTGGGATATTTGGCTAGCTTCACTCACTAGATGACTGAATTGTTCCTGTATACTGAAGAAGGCTATTCAACCTCTCATCTCAGCAAAATGATAGGTTACTTTCTTTCTTTTACTTTTTAATTTTTAAGAATTTTTTATTTTATTTTTATTTATTTATTTTTGGTTGCATTGGGTCTTCGTTGCTGCACGGGCTTTCTCTAGTTGCGGCGAGCGGGGGCTACTCTTCGCTGCGGTGTGTGGGCTTCTCATTGCGGTGTTTTCTCTTGCTGCAGAGCACGGGCTCTAGGCACGTGGGCTCAGTAGTTGTGGCTCGGGGCTCTAGAGCGCAGGCTCAGTAGTTGTGGCGCACGGGCTTAGTTGCTCTGCGGCATGTGGGATCTTCCCGGAGCAGGGCTCGAACCCGTGTCCCCTGCATTGGCAGGCAGATTCTTAGCCACTGCGCCACCAGGGAAGTCCCTATTTATTTATTTTTATTGAAGATTTGCAATGTTATATTAGTTTCGGGTGTACATAGGTTACTTTAGGTCATGGACTTTTGGGTGATAATGGTTAATTGAAACTCTGAATTTTAAATTTGTGAATGTTAGGAGTTACCATACAGAGAACTAAATTGGATCTTCATATTAAGATGTCTTATATAAGATTGGGCCCAGAGTTTGAGAAGCAA
Source organism: Balaenoptera physalus (assembly GCF_965194825.1). Taxonomy (NCBI): domain Eukaryota; kingdom Metazoa; phylum Chordata; class Mammalia; order Artiodactyla; family Balaenopteridae; genus Balaenoptera; species Balaenoptera physalus. The sequence goes on from NC_138901.1 coordinate 40,775,620, forward strand.
ATGTTTTTTACTTTGAGAATCTCAAGGTTAGTTAATTTATAATAAATAAAGTTTAGTTTTATCAATTGTGGACCAAAAAAACCTAAATTCTGTTTCCAAAGAAAATACTGATGGGGGGGCGGATTTAGTTAGTTCTAGATAGTTTTTAAGATGTGTTACAAATCTTAATTTTTTTTTTCTATTACAAAGTTATTTACTTCAGCTTTTTTCTTTTTTTTTTTTTTTAAAGATTTATTTATTTAATTGATTGATTGGTTGCTATGTTGGGTCTTCGTTTCTGTGCTAGGGCTTTCTCTAGTTGCGGCAAGCGGGGGCCACTCTTCATCGCGGTGCGCGGGCCTCTCAGTGTCGTGGCCTCTTCTGCTGCAGAGCACAGGCTCCAGACGCGCAGGCTCAGCAGTTGTGGTCCACGGGCCCGGTTGCTCCGCGGCATGTGGGATCTTCCCCGACCAGGGCTCGAACCCGTGTCCCCTGCATCCGCAGGCAGACTCTCAACCACTGCGCCACCAGGGAAGCCCCCAGCTCTTTTCTACTATACTGATAATCTTTAATTTTTTCTTTTTCTTTTTCTTTTATTTTTGATTTTCCTTATTTTTTTGGCCACACCATGTGGCTTGCAGGCTCTTAGTTCTGACCAGGGATCGAACCTGGGCCATCAGCAGTGAAAGCACAGAGTCCTTACCACTGAACCGCCGGGGAATTCTTGACAGTCTTTAATTTTAACTAATATTTTCCTACATCTTTTTCTTAATACTGTACTTGATGCCTCTAATGAAATAAGTGACCTGCCTCCTCTGAGAGGTTTCCAGTTTTTCAGTTCAGCACCCTTCAGTATGTGGGAAATGTAGCAATGAAACTTCTGTAGGAAATTTTCAGAAAAGCTGGTTGGTACTTTTGATGACCTAATTTTTTTTTTTTTTTAAATTTAATTTATTATTTATTTTATTTTATTTTATGGCTGTGTTGGGTCTTCGTTTCTGTGCAAGGGCTTTCTCTAGTTGCGGCAAGCGGGGGCCACTCCTCATCGCGGTGCGCGGGCCTCTCACTATCGCGGCCTCTCCCGTTGCGGAGCACAGGCATGTGGGATCTTCCCAGATCAGGGCTCAAACCCGTGTCCCCTGCACTAGCAGGCAGATTCTCAACCACTGCGCCACCAGGGAAGCCCCCTGATGACCTAAATTTTTATTCTTTGTTTTTCCCACACTTCATTTAGAACATGAATTTATAGCTAATTTTCAGAAAAGTTAATTGGTACTTTTGTTGACCTAAATTTTTATTCTTTGTTTTTCCCATACTTCATTTAGAACATGAATTTATAGCTGTTATACTGCTTTAAGTTTACAGTTTTTTAGCTTTTTTTTGAACCACAACTTATGTAGGTAGCATTCTTAGTTCATTTCTTTGGCTTGTCTTATCTTTAATTCCAGATGTCTCCAAATATTTGTATAGATATAAATTATCAAGACTCATATTGCATGTCTGGAATAATAATGTGACTTGACTAATTGTGGTTAAATTGGTACAAATGCATCCAGTACTGCATATTCTACTGTAGTATATTAATGACTTATTAAGAGACATGGTCTGTAAGCTCAAGAAATAATTACAAAAATAGTAAGGGATCTAATTCATTACCTGAAATTAAGAGAGTTCATCATTTCTTTTTTCTTTCTTTTTTTTTAAAGGTATCTGAGTCCAGTGGAGAATTTTTTTTCAAGTCATCTGAGCTATTTGAGAGTCCAGTCTATTTGGAGGAAGCTGCAGATGTACTTTGTATTTTACAAGCAGGTACTATAATGAGTGCTAAAATAAATTTCAGATATAGTTTCTTGTTAAATGATACTGTGTAACTTCTTAACCTGGAGTGTTGTGCTATTTTAAGGTTCACCTAATTAAGAATGTGCCTTAAAAGTTTAGGTCAAAAATGACTAATAGTAGGACAATGATTAAGTAAATTATATTATTTCCATAGTATAGCATACTGTACAGCCATTAAAATGGTGTATTTGAAGAAATTTAATCATTTTGGAAAATGTTCACAATATGTTAAATGAAAAAAGCAAGTGGCAAAATGGTAAGTAGAATATAATCCCAGTTTTGTTAAAAGTAATACCCATAGGGGTATTAAAATAAAATCTTTCAGATTATTAACTTTGAGTGATGGGATTAGAGCTGATTTTATTTTTATTCTTTGCACGTTTTGTATTTTCTGGACTCTTTATAATAGGTATGCATGATCAGAATTAAAAGATAGAGGACATAAAAACGCAGAGAAAATTGTCATGAAAGTAACTCTTTTGACCGACACTGTCCGCCACAGTGATGACAGCGTTCCGTGTCGTGCTGTCTAGTACAGTAGCCACCAGCCACGTGTGGCTATGGAGTACTTGAAATGTGGCTAGTGTGACTGAGGAATGAAACTATTTTTAATTTAATTTAATTTAATTTTAATTTTAATAGTCACATGTGGCTCGTGGCTATCCTACTGGACAATTCAGCTCTAGACTATGAAAAGAAAGTACTTTAATTTAAATTACTTTTAAATGACATTGGTGAAATGTCAAAAGATGTTTAATGTATAATATAATGAAATATCACTCCTTAGTAGTAACCCTGATTTTGTTTTCTTATAGAGCTCCCATCCCTGCTTCCTATAGTTGATGTAGCTGAAGCCTTGCTCCATGTTAGAAATGGTGCCTGGTTCTTGTGTCTGTTGGTGGCCAATGTTCCTGATAGTTTTAATGAAGGTAAATGTAATTTTAAAATGGGATATTGAAGAGATTTGCTTGGGCATGTACAGGACCTATGTTTTTTTAAAAAATAAATTTATTTATTTATTTATTTTTGGCTGCGTTGGGTCTTCTTTGCTGTGTGCAGGCTTTCTCTAGCTGCTGCAGGTGGGGGCTACTCTTCGTTGTGGTGCGTGGACTTCTCATTGCGGTGGCTTCTTTTGTTGTGGAGCACGGGCTCTAGGCTTGCGGCCTTCAGTAGTTGTGGCTCGCAGGCTCAGTAGCTGTGGCCCGTGGGCTCTAGAGCACAGGCTCAGTAGTTGTGGCACACGGGCTTAGTCGCTTCTCAGCATGTGGGATCTTACCGGACCAGGGCTCGAACCCGTGTCCCCTGCATTGGCAGGCGAATTCTTAACCACTGCGCCACCAGGGAAGTCCCTAGGACCTATTTTTTGAGCTAAGAAGAAACACTTACAGGGTTTTATTTGAGATTTTATTTTTTGAAAATTTATTAGTGCATATTTATTGTAGAAATGCTGAGTTTAGAGAATTCAAAATTGTTTTGAGGTTACAGATTTAAGTACAATGAGTATGCAGCAAAAATTTTTTTTTTTTTTGGCCATTCGTCACCAGTGCTATAATAGGGAAGTAAAAAATACTAAAGAAATAGAATATATAATCCCTGTGTTCAGTGAACAAAGGGGAGAGAACATATATCTGTGAAATAGCCAAAGAGCAATACGAGATATATGTAATCAGAAATACCAGCAATCAGACCTTTGGTTTTTAGCCTTAACGCTGTCAGCTTGCAGAAAAGTATAGGGTAGAAATTGAGAAAAATCAACTGAAATTTTCACCACTATTTCAAACTGCTAGGGACTGAAGATCGTTGTTTGGGTCTGAGTGATATAAAAATTACATTTATTGAGCAAGGTAATTCGTGAATTGAGAGTCAAGCAGAAAAAGGTGCTGGATCTGGGGGGCATAATTTCTAACCTTGTCACTCACTCTTTGTGTGATCTCCATCAAGATACTTAACTTCTCATTTGAAAAATGGAGGTATTGATAATATTTCCCTTTTGTTTCTAAGAGATTTACTGAATATTACATGATAGGTTTAGGTTGACCTTTCAGCTCTTTAAAGATGTCATTCTGTTGTCTATGGTAATTTTTATCTTTATTCCTCTATACATGTTCCTTTTTTTCCTCTGGCTACTTTTATTTGTTTATTTTTTTTTAATCCCTTCTGGCTACTTTTAAGATTTTCTCTTTATCACTGGTTTTCAGGGATTTGATTATGATGTGTCTTGGTATGATTTTCTTAGTGTTTATCCTGCTTGGGGTTTATTGAACTTCTGGGTTTATAGTTTTCATCAAGTTTGAAAAAATTTCTTCAAATATATATATTTGTCTTTCATTCTCTTTTTCTGAGACATTACAAGTATGTTTGACTATTTGATGTTCCACAGGTCACAGTTCATTTTTTTGAGTTTCTTTTCACTCTTGGCTTTATTTTGATCAGTTTCTATTGCTATGTTTTCAAGTTTCCTGATCCTTTTCTTCTGTAGTGTCTAATCTGCATAAATGAGCGATTCTCAAGGCTGAAAAAATTGTTTCTGATATCCTACTTACAAAGCTTAAAGTAATAGAGCCTATTAAATGTTCAGTTTGTAGGGGCCTGATCAAAAATGGAGAACGACAAGATGAAGAGAGTCTTGGAGGAAGGCGGAGGACGGATGCCTTACGCTTCTTATGTAAAATGAATCCTTCTCAGGCCCTGAAGGTCCGAGGCATGGTGGTAAGAGATCTTATTATTTTTCTGAGACAAGAGCCTTTATATTAGGACCAGGAACTCTTCTCAAGGTGGTTTTAGAATATTATAGAGATTTGGAATTATAGTTATAGACTGGATGTATTACCTTCCTCTCTGGGTTTTTATGTTTTGTGTTATATCCTCCCCTAAACTTTAGATGCTTTAGATTCTCTCATCCTGGCCCTTTTCCTTATGATATTGAATTCAGTTTGTTTTCTTTGCTCTGTTAGGTGGAAGAATGCCACTTGCCAGGTCTTGGAGTGGCTTTGACCTTGGATCATACTAAAAATGAAGCTAGTGAAGACGGAGTGAGTGACTTGGTTTGTTTTGTTAGTGGTTTGCTTCTTGGAACAAATGCGAAAGTCCGGACTTGGTTTGGAACTTTTATCCGAAATGGACAGCAGGTGAGGGAGAAATATGTGTATAGACCAAGGATCAGGCTATTTTAGTAGTTAGTAAGAGAGGAAGAAACACTTTTAGAATGATGTCATTAAGCCTGTGGTTCTCAAACTTCTTAGTCTCAGGGCCTCCTAACATTTAAAATAAATCATTGAGGACTCCAAAGAGCTTTTGTATAGGCTTTTTTTTTTTTTTTTTTTTAATTTATTTATTTTTGGCTGCGTTGGGTCTTTGTTGCTGCGTGCGGGCTTTCTCTAGTTGCGGCGAGTGGGGGCTACTCTTTGCTGCAGTGTGTGGGCTTCTTATTGCTTTGGCTTCTCTTGCTGCAGAGCACGGGCTCTAGGTGCATGGGCTTCAGTAGTTGTGGCATGTGGGCTCAGTAGTTGTGGCTTGCGGGCTCTAGATCGCAGGCTCAGTAGTTGTGGCGCAGAGGCTTAGTTGTTCCACAGCATGTGGGATCTTCCTGGACCAGGACTCGAACCCGTGTCACCTGCATTGGCAGGAGGATACTTAACCACTGTGCCACCAGGGAAGTCCCTGTATAGGCTTTTATCTATTGATATTTACCATGCTAGAAATGAAAACTGCAGTGTTTGAAATATTTATTTATAATTCATTTAAAAATAACAATAATAATCTCATTAAATGTGACTATAACATATTTTTTTAATGAAAAATAACCATATTTTCCAAAACAAAAATTTACTGAAAAGAGTGGTATCATTGTGCATTTTTGCAAGTCTCTTTATGTCTGGCCTTTGGAAAAACTGCACTGTATACTTGTGGGAAAATGAGTAAAAAAGGTCTATAATGTTAAGGAAATATTTTTGACCTTCTGGACCCCCAAAAGAGTATTTTGGTAATCTCCAGGTTTCTGGGTCAGCTACGTGAGAACTGCTACATTAGGTCATCAATACAAGTTGTTATTGTAGTCTGTAATTTTAATGTGTGTGTGTATATTATTATTATTATTATATTATTGTGGTAAAATATACATAATGTAAAATTTACCATTTGAATCATTTTTAAGTGTACAGTTCAGTGACATTAAGTACATTTACAATGTTGTGCAACCATCATCACTATTCATTTTCAGAACTTTTTCATCATCCCAAACAGAAACTCTGTACCCATTAACCAGTAATTTCCCATTCCCCCTTCCTCCCAGCTCCTGGTAATCTCTTTTCTACTTTCTGTTTCTATGAATTTGCCCGTTCTAGGTACCTCGTATAAGTGGTATTTCTCTTTTTGAGTTTGGCTTATTTTCCGTAGCATAATGTTTATTTTATTTTATTTTTGGCTGTGTTGGGTCTTTGTTGCTGTGCGTGGGCTTCCTTTAGTTGCGGCGAGCGGGGGCTACTCTTCATTGTGGTGTGCGGGCTTCTCATTGCGATGGCTTCTCCTGTTGCAGAGCATGGGCTCTAGGCGCACGGGCTTCAGTAGTTACGGCGCGTGGGCTTAGTTGCTCCACGGCATGTGGGATCTTCCTGGACCAGGGCTCGAACCCGTGTCCCCTGCTTTGGCAGGCGGATTCTTAACCACTGCGCCTCCAGGGGAGTCCCTAGCATTATGTTTTTAAGGTCCATGCATGTTGTGGCATGTGTCAGAATTTCCTTCCTTTCTAAGGCTAATATTTTATTGTATGTATCTACTACATTTATCCGTCCATCTATTGATGAATATATATTATATTTTGCAACAGTTTTTAACTTGCAAAATACTGTACTTTTTCAAAAAGCATCTCATGGTAACTCTGTGAATAGAGTCCTGTCCCTACAAAGAAACTAATGCATAATGGTTTTTAACTTGTTGAGGTCAGTAAGCTTGACAGTAACATGTGTACTGCTTAGATCCTTCTTCAGTCTATTTTTTTTATGCCATGAATTCACCATACTTTTCTGTATCCAAGTTTTACTTTACTTCTAGCCCATTTGAAAACTAATTTTAAACTTTGCTTTCGAAAAGGAAGTGAATATTTCTAGTATTCCTTCTATATGTCAGGCACTGTGCTAAGCACTTGGTATGATCCTCTTGTTTGTAATTGTTCTTTGTGTGCAATAAACTTTTCTTATTTGAACCTTATATCATTAATAAAACAGGCTTACCCTATTTTACTTTGAAACACTCTAAAAATAATAACTAACTTTTGCCTAGTCCTTTACAGTTTAGAACTGCTTTCATATTTATTATCTTTGTTTGTTCATTCATCTATTTAACAAATCTTGAATGCTTGCTGTATGTCAGGCACAATATGTCAGGCCCTGCTGAGTAAGAGATGACTGGATGTTATCCCTGCCTGAAGAACTGGGGGGTGGTAGACTTGTAAACTCCTAATTACAGCACTCCTGGGAGTTAAATATTATTAATAAGATATTCATCTCCTTGTCATTTAACACAAGGGGTTCAGAGAGGTTAACTTATATGCCTAAAAGTACATAATCAATTAATAGCAGAGCTGTTGTTTCCACCCAAGCCCTTGTGTCTTCACAGTCTGGGCACTTTGTACATATGACTCCACTAGTCATTCTATATTTGAAAGCATCATTTACATGATATTTTACATCGCAAATTGTTATTAATTTAGTATTTTCTGTACAACCAGTCCAAATTAGGGTGAGTAGAGTATTTGTCAAATCCACTGAATTTGCTCGATGGATTAAAATGAGATTCTGCAGTTATGATAGCCTCAGCCTCCTCAAATGGATCAGTTTCAGGTGTTTAAGTGGAGAGCTTTGTTTGAACTTCCTTCTGACTTAGTAAGTGCTCCATGCTTTCTTCCTTTTGTGGCCCATATTTTTCCCTTACAGAGAAAAAGAGAGACCAGTAGTTCTGTCCTTTGGCAAATGAGAAGGCAGCTTCTTCTGGAGTTGATGGGCATTCTTCCCACAGTAAGAAGTACCCGCATTGTGGAAGAAGCTGATGTGGAGATGGAGCCCAATGTGTCTGTGTATTCGGGGCTGAAAGAAGAGCATGTTGTGAAAGCCAGTGCACTCTTACGTCTGTACTGTGCTTTGATGGGGATCGCTGGACTCAAGTATTCAATAATTTGATATTTTACCTTTTTGTCATTTTACTTTCTTGTTTCTAATCCCAAGAAAGTGAGCCACAGGCCTTTTATTCAGAGGATTTGGGTTTTCTATTGGGCTTAGGTAGTGAGCTCGTCTATATCAAGAACGAAGACCTAAGGCAAACATTCGTAGCTGGGATGTATCCATCTATTTTGGTCTGATTGTAAATCGAATTATGTAAATGTGGGAGGAACGAGAGCAGTTTAAGAAACCTGTGACTCTACCACAGCTTGACATGACTGTCATGAGTGATCTGTGAGTTATCCTTTGCCTAGCCCATGCAGCTAGTTGAAGTAAACGTGTTCTGTGTTTCCTTTTACAACTGAGATCATAGATTGTTTAAAGTTGATATGATGTGATTGTTAAGCATGAGCTTTCTTAGTCACTGGACTGCATCCTTTTGAATACTGTCCTCAACTGTTATACATATAGTCCTCACTTTGCACGTCTCTGTTAACATGAGCTTCAGTTACCACACTTCAGTTAAATAACACTGCTCCCTCAACAACTAATGTATCAGTTACCATGATACATTAACCAAATTATTGTATAAAGTACAAACTTTGCTGAGAGCTTTTTAAGCCACACATCACTGTGTAAATAAAAGAGGCACATCGTGAGCAGTGACCAATCACATCATTTCTTTTAAAATCTTTCAGTAACTAGTCAATGCACAACTATTACTCAGTTCATGAACAGACAGCAAAGTGAGTAGTAGTGTCATCTCCTTGTCTCTCAGTGAATAAACCCATGTGGTATTTTACAGAAGTGGATAATTGAAAGAGGGAATTGGCCAATAAAAATGAAAACGTAGCAGAGAAACAAAGTAGTTAACACTGGAAGTGACATTTGAGCCAAACGTAAATAGAAGAAATAGCTGACTGTGAGAATGTTGACAGTGCTGCCATTTGAGAGACCCTAGATACGTAGCCAGGTGAGCTTAGTGAAGGCGAACTTGAGGAAAGTCATTGTGACAAAAAGGATGAAGACCCAGAGGACTGATGCTGGCAAAAATATTCACATTAAAGGAACTCTCAGATATTTCATGACTGGAGGTACAAAGGATAAAATGTTGGAAGCTGATCCAAACTTCGAAGGGGGTATGATAGTTCATCAAGGCTTAGAGAAGATGCTCACTCCATATTATAAGTTATACAATGAGAAGGTGGCAAGGGCTGTTCAAACTACTCTTGATAAGTCTTTTACAAAGAAAACACTTTAATTCCCAATGTTTCTAATATATCCAATTATAGAATGCTATATAAATATTAGTTTTACTATTAAAAAAAATTTCCCTATGCATTGTAACCAACAGAGTTTTTAATGTCCTGACAAAAATTTTAAAAGTCGTGGAGCAGTTGTAATTTTCCCCATTGATTATTAAGATCTTGATGCAGTTTCAGCTTGCATCGTTATTTTTATGGTCCCACACTACTGTGCAAAGTGAGGACTACCTGTATTTGTGTCTGAGGAAAAACACTGGTTGTGAATTCAACAGTTTTGCTTTTGACATCTTAAGATATTAAAGATTTTATAAATAGTGAGGTACATTATAAAGCTCAAGATTTGTATCTGAAAGGTTAAACTGTTGAGAAGTCCCTTCTTCTTCCTTCTCTCAACTGAAAAAAGTAAAACCTAATAATGTATTCCTTTTTTAGACCAACTGAGGAAGAAGCTGAGCAATTACTGCAGTTGATGACAAGCCGTCCTCCTGCCACACCAGCTGGGGTTCGCTTTGTTTCACTTTCCTTTTGTATGCTACTGGCCTTTTCTACACTTGTCAGGTACCCAACTATATAATTGTACTATTTTCTCAAGGTCTGCTTTTGTTTATTTATTAAAACACATGTATAAAATTAATTAGGAGCTTACTACAAAATGGTCTAAGATAGGGACATTGGTATTATCATTTAATAAAAGGATATCAGTAGCATCTCCTGTATGCCAGTTATTTTATTTATCTTTATCAAAGTTTCATGTACACATTGTTTAAAGGAGTCAAAATAGTTCTTCAAGATTTGAGGCAAATAGTAGTCCTTATTCCCCCCCTCCCTGTTTCCCCTTCCCTAGAGGCAGCTTTCTTTCAGTTCTTTTAGCTGATTCTTTTGGTTTTTACTACCACATCTTTATTAACATGTTTGTATTCACTACATCCTGATTGTTCGCTTTAGGAGTATTTGTTGACTTCCCACTATGAGAATGAAGAATTAGTTCTCTCTTTTCTCTCTGTCAACATATCTACACATCCTTTCTATCTTCCCATTCTCCCAGTACAGTTATTATTATTTTGCTTTGACCAATACATAGTTGTTTATGTTACACTACTGGGAGCTCAACCAAGCAGTAGATGATTACTTTTCTTTTGCAAAACTTGTTTCTCCATTAATACTTATCTTGTGTTTTTGTTCTTTATTTTCCATTTGCTCTGTATTTTATGTGCTTACGTTAATGCAGTCTCAAACTCTCTGCCAATCTAAACCTCCTCTCACGATGTTCAGACTCATTAGATATTCTGCCAGTTTCATTTTCTTGAGGAAATCTCTCCTGGAACATTTTGACCTCCCATTTGAACTGGTTACCTCTGCACCTGGTACACAGCTCTCATCCGGGAATTGCTCTTCACTATTATTTTGGGGAGTTGCTTCAGCTCTCCTTTGTTGGGTCTTCTGTTTCCTGCATCTTATGTCTCCATCTTTTTACTTTTTTCTTTTATTTATTTATTTAGTTATTTATTTGGCTGTGCTGGGTCTTAGTTGAGGCACTCGGGATCTTCCTTGTAGCGTGCGGGATCTTTAGTTGCAGCACGTGGGATCTTTAGTTGTGGCATGTGAGATCTTTTAGTTGCGGCATGTGGGATCTTTTATTTGCAGCATGTGGGATCTAGTTCCCTGACCAGGGATCGAACCGGACCCCCTGCATTGGGAGCGTGGAGTCTTAACCACCGGATTACCAGGGAAGTCCCTCCATCTTTTTTCATTTGCTCCCTCATTTTGCTTCTTTAGCATGGGTATGTGAGAGGTAAATTATTTTAAGACTGGGTATTTCTGAATATGTCTTTATTCTGCTTTGACACCTGATTGATAGTTTGATGGGGTATAGAATTCTAAGTTGGAAATAATTCCCTTTGAGAATTTTGAAAGTCTTGCTCTATTGTCTTCTAACTTCCAGTGTTACTGTTGAGAAATCTGATGACATTCTGATTCCTGGTCCTTTTTGTGGCTTGTTCTTTTTAAATGTGGAGTCATGTAGGATTAGCCTTTTGTCCCTAGGGTTTTGAAATTTCTGGATGATGTGCTTTTGTATGGGTCTGTTTTGTCTTTCATCTTAGGTGTTTTTTTTTTTTTTTTGGCCACTTCACATGGCTTGTGGAATCTTAGTTCCCCGACCAGGGGTCGAACCCGGGGCCCTGGAAGTGAGAGCTCTGAGTCCTAACCACTGGACCTCCAGGGAATGCCCTCATCCTAGGTATTTAGTTAGCCCTTTTAACCTGGGAACTCACAGTGTTCAGTTCTAGGAAATTTTCTTGAACTAATTTCTTGGTAATGTCCACCACATGGATTTTCTCTGTTTGAAACCTCCTCTTATTTGGATATTGGACTTCCTGAAATTATCATCTTATTTTCTTATTCTTTCTTATTTTCCTTATCTTTGTCTTGTTCTGCATTTTAAAAAACAGCTTTATTGAAACACAATTTACATACCATAAAATTTACCCATTTTAAAGTGTACAACTTACATTGCCTCCTGAATAAAAAAAAAAAGTGTACAATTTAATAGTTTTTAGTATATTTACAAAATCATGCAACCATTACCACAATCTAATTTTAGAACATTTCAGTCACCTCAAAAAGATACTGCCTATACTGCCTTTTAGGATTTGTTCTCAACCTTGTCCTCTAATCCTATTTAGTTTTTAATTTCTAAGAGCTCTTTTTTATTCTGATCGTTTCTTTTTTATAGTGTCTACTGCTTCATTGTGGCATGGTTTCTCTGATATTAATCATAATGATTGAAGGGGTTTTATTTGTTCTGTTTCTTTTCTCTAAGTTTCTCTTTTTCTGCCTTTTTTTGTTCTCTATTTTTCAAGTTAGAAGCTTTTTTTCAGAGGTTTGGTAATTCTTGATTGTCTGTTCATATTTAAGAGTGGGAAACTAAAAAGCAGGTTAGAACTTCTGAATGCGTAGATGGGAAACTCTTGGGCTTTTCAGAGTCTTAGAGAAGACTATTGTCTTGCTTAGGGAGTGGAGGCCTAACAGGAGATCCATAAGCAAAGTTATAAATAAAGTGAGGGTTAAGGGCTGGGAGGTCTCAGACTGCAGTATAATCATTCACATAATTCTTCTACTTTCAGAAAGGTGCTCTGGATATCCCTGATTGTCCGTCAGTTCAGAGACACCCTCTTTTACCATATCCAGAGAATAAATCTCTAGTCTCCTTTCTACTGGGGGATGGGTATTCATCTAGTTGTGTAGAATGGAGGTGATTTGGAGGTCTACTGCTCATATAGACTGTCTATATTTAGTCTCTGTCTTCATTCTCACTCCCAGAACTGCCTGGAGCTGTCAGTTTCTGAGGCCTTTGGGGATTCTGTGGTATAAGTGGTAGATTGGTTTTCCCACCTGTCAGTTTAGTATTCTGCTTTCTCGGGTCTGCTAAGTCAGTTATCACTCATCCGTGTTGGCTCTGGCTTCCAATAGTTTGTGTTGTTGTCCCTCATCATCATCCTATGCATTTATGCCTTTTAAGAAAATCCCTTTAATGTAGTTTGAGTTGTGTGTTTCAGGAAGGTATGAAGTTAAGTACATGAAATGAAGTACTTTCTTTTCTCTTTACCTGAAGTAATTTCTTTCTTTTTTTTAAAATTTATTTTATTAAAGTATAGTTGATTTACAACGTTGTGTTAGTTTCTGGTGTATAGCAAAGTGATTCAGTTTTATATATATATATATAAAACCTGAAGTAATTTCTAAGCATTGTCTCTAATCCTCATTACTTCTGTAAGGTGGGTATTTTTATCTTTATATTATAGGTAGGAGAGCTGAAGTTCAAAAAGATTATTTAAATTTCTTGTTCAGGGTCACACTAACAGTGATTAGCAGAGATGGGATTCCCACTCAGATCTGGCAGGCTCTAAAGGCTGTAATCTTTCTACTACGTAACACTGTCTTTTATTAGTGGAATGATTTAGGTGTGGTTGAGAATGACCTTTTTAATTTTCTTAGCTTTGGGTAGCAGGCTTTGTAGTTGCATTTTGTTTTACCTGTTTACACTGCAATGAAGTAGAAGGAGATCAATGAAAATTATTTTTCCAAATCAAAATTATTCCCTTTAAACAAGTCATTCTTGTTGGTGTGTTTTTATAACCATTTTTCATATCTGATGAGCTCCTGGCTATTTCTTTTTACTTTTTGAGTAGTGATCACTTTTTTCTCTGTAATTTTGAGTTCTGCTCAAAATGCTTCTATAAACTAAATTTCATTTTCCAGCTAAAAGACGGTCTGAGTTATTACTGTCCATGTACTCAGTTTGTGACTTTTTTTTTTTTAAACGTTTCTTTAATTAATTAATTTATTTTATATTTATTTTTGGCTGTGTTGGGCCTTCGTTTCTGTGCGAGGTCTTTCTCTAGTTGCGGCGAGCGGGGGCCACTCTTCATCGCGGTGCGCGGGCCTCTCACTGTCGCGGCCTCTCCCGTTGCGGAGCACAGGCTCCAGACGCGCAGGCTCAGTAGTTGTGGCTCACGGGCTTAGTTGCCTCACGGCATGTGGGATCTTCCCGGACCAGGGCTCGAACCCATGTCCCCTGCATTGGCAGGCAGATTCTTAACCACTGCGCCACCAGGGAAGACCCTCAGTTTGTGACTTTTTGATGATTAAGTTTTAACACTAGATTTTTTTCTATATGAAATAAGTATCAGCTGTTAGTATGTACAGTTATCCTAACATTTTAGTCCCAAAGGACCTTTGTTTTTCCAAGGAATGTGAGGACGTTTACTCTCTCCAACCTTCAAATGCAGTAACTGAGACTTTGAGAGGGTTTGACTGTTCATATTCATAGAGAAAAGTAAAGGTTCTCATTCTTCTTCTGTAGAACTGCTTCATATCTCAATGACAATTAATGGCCAATTCAACAAGCCATTATTTTGAGGAAAAAATAATTTCTACCAAAAATAATTCCAGAATGATTTTTTATTCTTATGCTAGTATATCTGACTTAAACCAGTGACTTCTGATATGTTTTATATAGTACGCCTGAACAGGAACAGCTAATGGTAGTGTGGCTAAGTTGGATGATAAAAGAAGAAGCTTATTTTGAGAGGTAAGACGACTTTTTGTTTCAGTTAGCTGAGTAAGTATTTCTTATCCCTTTCTTTGGAAATTCATATTTTCTTTTCTGTTTCAACAGTACTTCAGGCGTCTCTGCTTCTTTTGGGGAGATGTTATTATTGGTTGCTATGTACTTTCATAGCAACCAACTTAGTGCTATCATTGACTTGGTCTGTTCTACTTTGGGGATGAAGGTAATTTCCTTTTATCTTCTTTCTAAAGACGGTGTTTCTAAGCTGGACATTTTCTTGTAATGTTAAGTAAATAGATTGTTTTCATTTTGAAATAATTTTAGTTGTTTAATAGTTTGAAACTATCAAGAGCTCTTAGAAAAAATACATTATGAAAACACTATTCACAAGAATAATAGATGTTCTATGTAGAAACCTTAGAAAACACAATAAAGAAGGGAAAGATATAATTCCATGTTCAGAGATATCAGGTACTGTTAATAGTCTGGTATCTGTTCTTTCTTTAAATTGATCTACATATTTTGTAATTTTAATGAACTTACCAATATATGATAAGCACTTCCTCATATCCATAAATATTCTAATACAATAGAATTTTTAATGGCTGCATTGTAGTTCATCATATGGACCGATCATGATATTCTTAATGGATCTTTTCTTATTTGCCATATAGATTTTCCAGTTTCTGAATAATGCTTAGATGAATATCCTTATGTATGTAAATATATGCACAGGCACTCATACATGTATATCTTCAAACACTTTTTGGATTATTAGGATGAAGTTCTAGAAAGCAGTACTAAGTAAAAGTATAGTGATGTTAAGCTGTTTAACGTGTATTGCCATATTATCTTCCAGAGAGATTATACCAGTTTAACTGTTCTCATTAGTGAATGAGAGTGCCTATTTTCCTAAACTCTCACCGTCACTGGGCATTACCATTCTTTTTAATCTTTGCAAATATGGTGAAAAATCATCTTACTTATTTTGCATTTCTTTGATTACTAGTGAAACTATGGTTATTATTATTATTTTTTATAGCTACAGTTTATATAGAGGTTTTTTGGGGTAGTTTTAAAAAATCTATGTGCTTTAGCTGGTTTATTTCTTTTGTGAAAGGCTTGTTGACGTCCCAGTTTTTCTATAGGGATTTTTATTGATTTATTTTTCCTTTTACTGATTCAGAAGGGCTCTTTATATGTAAATGATATGCTGTTATGCCTTATATAGCATATTGGGTTGGCCAAAAAGTTCCTTTGGGTTTTTCTATAACACCTTATGGAAAAACCCGAAGGAACTTTTTGGCCAACCCAATATTTCATTGACTTCAAGACATATTTTACCCAATATTGAAACTGGGATTCATTTTACAGTTGATGTGTAATGTAAATGTGGTAATGTTTCACCTCTTTTTTTCTTGAAAAGCTACTATTAAATCTGTGGTGCATCTTATAATCCTTATTGTCTTTAAAAGTGGAGAAGTACAATATAATATGTCGCAGTTGATTTTTCCCAGTCTTTTTTGCCATGTGAAAATTATTATTTTCTATGTGTGTAATATATTAAGTATTTTTTTTGTGGTTCTTTGTTTTTCTGCTAAGAAATGTTTTTCTTTCCTAAGGTTTATAGAAACGGTCACTTATATTTTCTTCTAGTGTTTTTGCAGCCTCATGTTTTAAATTTAAATTTTTAATACATTTGGAGTTGATTTTGGATATGGTATCATGTGCAGATCTTTATAGGTATTATCCAGAAAGATAGCTATCCTACCTCCATTTATTGAATACTTCACTTCTTCCCACTGACTCGAAATGCCAATAATGGTATATTTACTAAGTACTTTTATATGTTGGTTCAGTTTCTGAGGAAAACCACACTTTAATGTTGAGTTTGAGAAGCTACTTCTGAAATAGAGTATTTGAACATTAATTTTATATATCACAGTCATTTTAGATAATAAATTTACCAGAGAAAATTGTGCTTTATATATTTTATTTTCACATGCTGTTGAAATTCTTTTGGTTGTTTTAGATTGTAATTAAGCCAAGCTCCTTGAGCAGGATGAAGACTATCTTCACACAGGAAATTTTTACTGAGCAGGTACTTCTTTTAACTTTATTCCTGGGTACTTCTTTAACTTTCTTTTACAACATTCTTTGGGGAAAAACTTACATGTTTCAGTTTAGGAGCATTATATAGTTTTTTTATTCCTTTTTAGTTTCCAGTGATGATTTATTTAATATTAGAAACTTCTGTAAAGAATAATCCTATTTAAAATTTACTTTTAAAGCTATTTACTACATACAAAAACATGTAGTAAAGAAATTTACATAGTTTGGAGACTTTGAATAGATATTTAAGAGTATAGTCTTAGATATTGATGGTTGGGATCTCACATAGGGTAATCAACTGGTATTGTCAGGAGAAAAATAACATAGAAACCTATTTAAACCTTTTCAGCTGTGAGGTGCATGTCTAACTAGATGATAAGCTAGAGTCTAAATTCCTTATTCTAGTATTTACCTGTTCTTATTTAGTTTCAGCACTTTTGTCCATGGGTAATCCTAATGATATTTTATTTTTCCAGTGATGGAGACTATTCTTTTATTTTTTTCTTTTTTTAAAATTGAATTATAGGTGATTTACAATATTGTATTAGTTTTAGATATACAACAAAGTGATATGGTTATACATATATATGTGTATATATCTATATTATTTTTTGTTATTCTTTTCCATTATAGTTCATTACAATATATTGAATATAGTTTTCTGTGCTATACAGTAAATCCTTATTGTTTATCTGTTTTATATATGATACTGTGCATCTGTTAATCCCATACTCTCAATTTATCCCTCCCCGTCCTTCCCCTTTGGTAATCATAAGTTTGTTTTCTATGTCTATGAGTCTTTCTATTTTGTAGATAAGTTCATTTGTACTGTTTTTCAGATTCCTCATATAAGTGATATCATACAATATTTTTCTTTCTCTAACTTACTTCACTTAGTATGATAATCTCTAGGTCATTCCATGTTGATAAAAATGGCATTATTTCATTCTTTTTTATGGCTGAGTAATATTCCATCTCACACACACACACACACACACACACACACACACACACACACACACACACACACACCATTCATCTGTTGATGGACACTTAGGTCACTTCCACGTTTTGGCTGTTGTAAATAGTGTTGCCATGAACATTGGGGTGCGTGTATCTTTTTGAATTAGAGTTTTTGTCTTTGACGGAGACTATGCTAAAATTTAAAATTAATTCCTGGGACTTCCTTGGTGGCGTGGTGGTTAAGAATCCGCCTGCCAATGCAGGGGACACGGGTTTGATCCCTGTTGCAGGAAGATCCCACGTGCTGCAGAGCAACTAAGCCCATGCATCACAGCTTCTGAGCCTGTGCTGTGGAGCCTGCAAGCCACAACTACTGAAGCCCGCGTGCCTAGAGCCCCTGCTCTGCAATAAGAGAAGCCACTGTAGTGAGAAGCCCGTGCACCGCAACGAAGACCCAACGCAGCCAAAAATAAATACATAATTTAATTAATTAAAAAAAAAATTAGTTCCCAGGTTCATTTATCAATTTAAATCTCAGAATACAAAAATATGTATATCTTAAAAAATGAAATATTTGAAAATACTCATAGATCTGTAATTGTTGCTTCTTTTAGGTTAATTAATATTGGGAATTCCCTGGCAGTCCAGTGGTTAGGTCTCCGCCTTTTCACTGCCAAGGGTGTGGGTTCAATCCCTGGTCAGGGAACTAAGATCATGCAAGCTGTGCGGTGCAGCCAAAAAAAAAATTCTCATTCCTGTACCAAACTCTGCCTTCTCCCCTCAATGCACATACACTTCCACATAACAGTCACACATAGGATGTAGGAGACTCATAAGTTATTTTTCATGTGTTTAGTTTGAACTAACTGGAAGACACCTTTGGGGAGGGTCTCTGAAAGACAATTAGTGGTCTATGCATGACACAATGAGAATAACAATAAAAATTCCTGTTTATATTTATGTGATACTTTATAAGTCACATATATTTTTCCAAAGAAATTTATTTCCCTCTCGCAAAAACCTTTTGAAGCAAGTAAGACAATATTGTCTCGTTTTGTAGATGTGAAAATAGACTCAGAAGATAAAATGACTTAGCTAAAGTCATTGAGCCCAGATTTTATGATTCCAAATTTTATATATTTTTTAATCTTACTCTAACCCCCGTCAACATATCTGTGTTCAAAAGCAAATTTTAAAATGTAGAGAACTTCACAAATACCTAAATGTATGATGCTACCTCATCACTCAAAAATAATTAAATCACGTAATAATTGGTTTTTATCATTCCTTCCTGAGGACCGCATTTGTATTAAGTTTTGACAGTCTACCTGGCTAATCCTCCCTCTTTCAGAATAATTTTATATTTGGTTCTGTCATATGTATTAATACTATTTTTCCCTTTTAGGTTGTCACAGCTCATGCAGTTCGTGTCCCTGTCACCAGCAACCTGAGTGCCAACATTACTGGATTTTTGCCTATTCATTGTATTTACCAGCTTCTGAGGAGTCGCTCCTTTACAAAGCACAAAGTATCAATAAAAGTATGACCTTACACTTATATTTCAAGCTACAACCTAAGTTAATGCTTTCTTCCCAGTTCCGTTTCAGTCTGTAGACCTTTACTGTGGGTTTCGTGTGTGAAGTGTGTCTAGTTACTAGTCGTTTATATAGTTACAGTAATTAGGCTCTCAATTTCAGATTTTTAAAACAGTATAACTGTTCAGTTATTTACAAAATGTACACTAGTACCTTTTAAATTCTCAGTAATATCGTTTAGCTATTTCATTAAACCTTAGTAAAAATTGCCATTTCTGTACTTGGTTTTGTTCACCAAACTGAGAAAGTTGCTGGTTAGCCATGACCAGTATTTGTACATTTGTCATAAGGACATCTAACATCTAACTTGAACATATTTTTGATATGTTTTCAATTTGTTATGTAGTTGGCTATACCAAACAGTTAAAAGGTCCTCTAAAGAAAAGGCTGAACCCCAGGAGGTAAAAGAAATCTGTTTGGACCATTTCTAAGAGGCAATTTTATTTATAAAGAACCATGAACAATATATACATTGATATATCACATTTAATTATCCTTGTTATCATGATTTAGTGAAGTTATTTTCCATCTTGATTGTACCTTCTGCTTCTTTATATTTTTAGCAATATAATAGATAAGAATTAAGAGTCCAAATGCACACCCAGCATTTCTTCTTGGCCTCTATTTGTGTAGATAGTTAATCTCCCATAAGTGGTTGTCAAAGTCACTTTCTTAATCTGTCTGAGGGTTTGTTGTGAAGAACTGTCCCTCTCCCTAAATTTCTTTCTGTTGTGGGGTCTTCTACAGCAACACATATGGTGCTCTAAATACAGATATAGAAGGGACTTAACAGTGTTTTCCCCACTACTTGAAAACTAATAGATTAAAAACCCAAAGTCCAAACTCAAAACTCAAACTCATCATTTTAGATTTATCTTCCACTTCACGGTATTCTCAACTTTAGGGTATAAAAGTATTTCCTATTTTTAAATCAAAGACAGCTGTGAAACTGGATAATATATTTAATAACTGCTAAAAGTTAATAGTGAGTTTCACTGATTCATAAATCATGTAAAATTATATGTGCTTTTAAAATTTTGCTTGCTTTTTCTTATTGCCATAATTGATTTGGTGCCTGTAACCTTCTTTTTTAGGACTGGATTTATAGACAGCTCTGTGAAACCTCCACTCCACTCCATCCTCAATTACTTCCTCTGATTGACGTGTACATAAATTCTATACTTACTCCTGCATCTAAATCTAATCCAGAAGCCACAAATCAGCCAGTCACAGAACAGGAGATACTCAATATTTTCCAAGGAGTCATTGGGGTAAAATAGTGGCTTTTCTACATTTATTAGCTTATTTTTCTTTTATTCTTTGGACTGACTCCATGTTTTTTCCCTGATTATTAGAGGAGAACAACTTCTAGGTGGTTCTGAATTTAAGATGGTATTCAGTTTTTTTAGATCACTTATAAATATGAAAAGAATGGTATTAGTTCCAAGTAGTTTGTTGAATAGGCACTTTTCGAGGAATTCTTTCAAGAGCTCCATTTTCCTTTTTTTTTGGCCGCACTGTGCCCCTTGCATTGGGAGTATGAAGTCTTAACAACTGGACCGTCAGGGAAGTCCCAAGAGCTCCATTTTAAAGCTTAAGGAGTGCTGTGGAAGTTGTGTTTAACAACAGACTACATGACATTTCAACACATTCAACCAGCTTTGTTTAGTTTCCTGGGGATCTAAGATCTACCTAGATTATTAATGGAAAACTTGAAGAAAATCTTTTTTCTCCAAATATACTTAACTACACAATATCATTTTTAGGTATTATTTTCTTCATGGTAATTTCAGATAATACTTGAGACTCCTGTAAAGCTTTTTGAGAAGCAGCCTGATGGGACTGCTGTTGCCTTTTTTCCCCTATATTCTATTTTTTTAAAAAACAGTAACTTTTTAAAAAAATTATTTATTTTTGGCTGCGTTGGGTCTTCGTTGCTGCACGTGGGCTTTCTCTAGTTGCAGTGAGCGGGGGCTACTCTTCGTTGCGGTGCATGGGCTTCTCGTTGCGGTGGCTTCTCTTGTTGCTGAGCACGGGCTCTAGGGCGCGTGGGCTCAGTAGTTGTGGTGCACGGACTTAGTTGCTCCACGGCATGTGGGATCATCCCGGACCAGGGCTCGAACCCCTGTCCCCTGCATTGGCAGGCGGATTCTTAACCACCATGCCACCAGGGAAGCCCCTTCCTATCTTAAAAACTGTTAAGCATGTTGCTTTTCATCTCCCAAGCCATCTCAAATTTAACTTAGACTTCAAGTTGTCTCTTTGAGTTTAATGCGAACACAGCAACATTTCTCCCAACTTGTTTGAGCTTGGGAGCAGCAACACTGAATAATCTATTTTGAATGCTTTTGCTATCAAAGAGCACTCATGAAATTTAACAGTATTTTAAAGTATTTATAATATTACCTCCAGGGTGACAACATCCGCCTTAATCAGCGTTTCAGTATCACAGCACAGCTTTTGGTGCTTTATTATACACTGTCTTACGAAGAAGCTCTCCTAGCAAACACAAAGACTTTAGGTAAGTTGTGCATAGGCGAATGTTTCTAGTGATAGTTCATCTTATTTGCTTATATTTTGTTACTTTCTAGGCTGCTGTATGAGAAAATAAGGTCAAATATTCTAACAAGCTCCAGCAACATTCTACAGTCTTTGCAATGGAGGCATTGTGTACTCTGGTGCATAAATACATGTATGTGTGGGCATATAATCACCACTTAAGGCTCAGTGCTGCTTTTAGCAGGCTGAATTAATGGATAACTGAATTGTCTATATTTTAACAATTTTAGTGACCTTACTAACTAAACGTAAATTAAGAGATAAACCTAAAGGAACTGCAACTGAAATATTTTTGCTTGATTTCAATCTGTGCCCTAGTCTTCCTTCCATTAGTGTGAAGAGTAACAATCTAAAAGCAATAGAAAAAAACCAATAGTAGGTTTTCCTTTGCCATTGAAATTATCACCGAACTAGGCTTTCAGACTTAGCTATTTCATATAATATCAGAAGGTTAGATTTAGCATAGATGATATCAGTATGTAGTATGTTTTCCTCTATTTGAAAAAGAATATTCACCTGTATTTTAGCCTTGTTAAATGTATTTAGTTCCATATTTGAAACAAAAAGAGTGTCATTAAAAAGTCGTAGGCATTGAGTATATAATGCAGGGAGAATTCTTTTAAGGGAGGTTAATTTGTCATAGCTGAGTGGTTTTACTTTTTGAAAGCTATAAATTAAAGTTACTGTTCAGTGTGTGGCAGATCAGTTTCTTTTATTTTTCCGAAGTATTGTGTTTTAAGTATTCTGTGAATTTCTCAGCTGCTTTCTTTTCTGACTACAGGTGTTAGGGTTGTACAGATGATATACCACAACTGTAATTATAGTCTTTGTCATATCAGGACAAGATGGGCTAATAATAAGCATTAGGTAATAGTCTCCCACTTTTATCCACATGTAATGAATTCTGTTAAGGAATATGACACTTGTGGTTTAATGGATAGCAGGGGAATGAGTTACGAGGAGGTACTCTGGGGAGAACTCAGACCTTTAATACTGTAGCAGGGGACTAAGATACACCCTTAGTTTTTGTTTAAATTAATGTCTAGCAAAAAAAAAAATCTTAATACAGAAAAGTACAGAGACGAGTGTAGCCAACTTTTGTGTATATACCATGCAGAATTAACAGGTCACTCAGAATTTTTTGGACTGGAAGAACCTTTAAAGATTATGTATCCCAGTCCCCAGTGACATGCTCAGTTCAACCCTGTGTTCGTGTGAAGCTGCTGTTCTTTATGCAATAGTCTGATGGATCTTAATTGGAAAGTTAAGCATTTTAGGTTAGGAGTACAACCCAGCCTGGATTGAGTCTTTGAAAAGGAACTGGGAGATTAGAGGAAAGTTGTTAGGTTTTTCCAAGATTCTAGGCAAAAGATGGTGGTGGTCTGGACTGGTAGCAGTGTATATGTATTTTTTTTCTTTTTTTTTTTGGCTGCGCTGGGTCTTCATTGCTGCGCGCAGGCTTGTGTCTAGTTGTGGCGAGAGGGGGCTACTCTTCGTTGTGGTGCACTGGCTTCTCATTGCGGTGGCTTCTCTTGTTGCGGAGCACGGGCTCTAGGCATGTGGGCTTCAGTAGTTGTGGCGTGTGGGCCCAGTAGTTGCGGTTCGCGGGCTGTAGAGCGCAGGCTCAGTAGTGGTGCAGGGGCTTAGTTGCTCTGTGGCATGTGCGATCTTCCTGGACCAGGGATCGAACCGTGTCCCCTGCATTGGCAGGCAGATTCTTAACCACTGCACCACCAGGGAAGTCCCTGTATATGTATTTTGAAGGTAGAGCTGAGAGGTTTTGCTGATGGATTCATGAGGTTTGAGAGACAGGAGCCAAGGCTGATGTGGAAGCTTTTGGCCTAACCTATGAAATGGCTATAGACTGAAATAAATGAGCAGGTCTGTGGGGGATCAGGAGCTAGTTTTGGACGTATGGAGTTTGAGATGTCTGATAGACTTTCAAGTGGGGATGTTATGGAAACAGTTGTAAATACTGGCCTAGAATTTAGGGGAGATACCAGCACTGAAGCTTTGAGATTCTTCAGCATATAATGGTATTTAAAATCATGACATTAAGTAAGATTACCAAACGGGAAGGTGTGGGAGGATACTCAGGAGGATGTGTTGTCCTGGATGCCAAGGAAAGAATGTTTCAAAGAGAGAGAGATCACCTGTGTCAAATGATGTTGATGGATCAAGTAAGGTTAGGACTCAGCTGATGACCGCATATAGCTTGCTGGACGTCCTTTGACCTTTACAGTTTTATTAGTAAAGTTAACACTTTTTTTTAGGATGAAAGCCTGATTGTAGTGGATTCAAAAGAAAATTAGAGGAGATATACTGGAGACAGTGAGTACAGACAGTTCTTTTGAGGAATTGTAAAGAGAAGGAGAGAAATGAATGTGATAATTGGAGAGGAAAATGAGGTCAGGAGAGGACTTTTTTTTTTCTTTTCTTTTTAAGGTGAAAGAGCTAAGAGAATGTTTGTATTCTGTTGGGCGTAATCTAGTAGAGAGGGAAGGCTGATGAGAGAATCCCTGGAGGGATATCCTTGATAGGTGAGAGGAGATGGGATGTAGAAGACAAATGGAGGGATCAGCCTTTCCTTGGAGAATTTTTTCCCATAGTTCAGGAGATTTTTTTCTAGTCTAGTTTCTTATCTCCACAGGGAATAAATAATTGGAGAATATGTCACAACATGAGAGAATTTTGCTTTTCCACAGCCAAAAAAGATAAGTATTCTTCCTCAAATTTATTCCTACCTGTGAAGTTTTGTCGTAGTTTCAGTACCTTGTTAACTGGTCTGTGGTTTTGGCCTTTATATTAAACATTATCAGCAGCCACCAGGTAGCTGTAGAAGCTCAAATATGGAATTCTGACACTTGAGATAGAGCCAAGTATTAGAATATCATAGTCATTAAAAAATGTGTTTGTATATATACATCTTTTTTCACATATGCATATTTTTGATTTATTTTAAAATATTTATAATACATGTGTATATATTAATTTTAGTTAAATAGTGTATTGATCCAAAAGAATATGTGTAAGAAATGATAATATAATAAATCCCTGTGTACTAATACCCAATTAAAATATGAGCATTACCATTATATTTCCAGTTTTTATACTTAAAAGAGTGTTTCCTATTTATTACATCTGAAGACTTTATTACTAGGTAAAAGTTTATTTTTACATGCTTTTGAAGTAAAAACAATACTAATGAATATTGAACATATGAGAAACTGTTTATCTGCTCTTAAAGCAGCCAGTGGGATCCTAAACACAGTCTCACTCTTAAGTAGCTAAAAGTATTACTTGCTTAACTCTCTCCCTCAAGCTTAACTTCATTTAAAAACAGGGTCTGGCTTCCTTTTCTGCTTCTGTCCCGTTTCGTGTGAAGTTTCCTTCTTTGTCAGCAGCAGAACAAGACACATACTGTGGTATTTGGGAAACTGTAATGTTTACTGCCTCTGAATTCCTGAACTTGAAGTTTTTCTTTGCACTCGATAGTTAATTATTTTCTTCCCAGAAGAAAGTTAACTCTGCCTCTATCAAAATGCAGAAACCTTTAAGCAAACATTGGCGGATGTTTTTTCTTGGCAGCTTGAAGTTTCAGTGCTGTAAAATCAAGTTTGACCAAAAAAGGTTCTAAGAGTTAAATGACTGTAGTGTAGAGTAACAGTATAAGAATCTTAAACTTATTTCATTATTTACTTAATTACTTTCATATCTTAATGCAAAAGAACTGGCTTTTAAAATAAAAACATTTATTAAAAGCGTGTTTACTGGAGGAAATTGAGGAAGTGAAAAATGTACAAAGACCAAAGTAAAACCACCCATAATTCTGCTGCCCAGAGGTAATCACCATAGAATTTTGCTAGAAAACCCTTTAGTCTTTGCACATATGATAACTTTCACAAAGTTGGAATCATATGTTTTTAATCTACCCTTTTTAATAATACACTTTACACATTTGCCTATTTAGTAAATATTTTTCTGAAACATGATTTTTAATAGCTATATAATATTTCTTCATAAATACGTACCATTACTTAACAAATTCCTTATTGTTGGACATTTAAATTATCTCCACATTTTGCCATTATAGAGAGTGGTGGAATGAATATCCTTAGAGCTAACTCTGTATACAGGTATACTTATTTCTGTCCTTAGGACCAAACTACTAAATCAAAGATTTTGGAATTATAAGATTTAAAAAAACAAATTGCCATATTGCTTTCCAGATAGGTTATAACATTATAGATGTTTTGTATAAGACATTTGTATAAGATGTGAGTGCCAATTTTTTTGCAGTATTGACTGTTATTTGTTTATGGTGTGTTTTAATTATAGAATTTTATAAAGAGGAAACTCTTTGAAAGTGAGGTACTAACATTATATGACTCATCACCTATCTATTCTTTTAGGACATTATTATACCACTTTTAAAATTTATGTATACCTTTAATTAATTTTGGTGTCAAGTATGGGGTGCAGATTCATTTTTTTTTTTTTAATAATTGGTTATTTGTCAACATCACATAATGAATAACATGTCATTTTCCTATTACTTTGGAAAGTTGCTCTGATGTGTATCGAAGTTTTATTACAAACCTATGTCTGGTTTTGGGTTTTCTTTTTTATGTTCGATATTTCCAGTTCCTTTAGCCATTATTGTTCTTGTTCAATATTTCTGTCCATTCTCACATATATAATCTTTCACATGAACTTTATAATGATTTTGTCAAATTCTACAGAAGAAAATCGTATTGGGATTTTGATTAGAATTATGTTAAACATAGAGATTAATTTGGAGAGAATTTACATCTTTACAGTAGTCTTTCCAGCTAGAAATATGAAATAATTCTTTTTAAAGTCTTTTTTATTTTTATTTTTTTGGCTGTGCCACGCAGCTTGTGGGATCTTAGTTCCCCAGTTAGGGATCGAACCCAGGCCCTGGCAGTGAAACCACCGAGTCCTAACCATCGGACTACCAGAGAATTCCCTGAAATAATTTTTTCTTTTAAATTATTAAAATGTAAGATTCATGAAGGTTGATTTTTATGTGTTTTTGCTACCGTATCTAGCATTTAGAATATTACTTGAAACATAGTAACCACTTAGTAAATGTTTTTGAATGAGTGAACTTATTCAAGTTATTTTTTTATGTCAATTAAATTTTATTTTTTATAAGTTCTGTATAATTTTTTCTTAACAAGTTATTTCTGGTTACAGGAAAGGTATTGACATTTAGTTTGGATTAGTCTCTGAATTTCTTAGAGTACCATTTAAAATTTTTTTTAAAATTTATCAAGTGAATACTTTTTCAGCAGTTATTGGGATAGTTTGGTCTATTTATATAATTTGTTGTATAATTAATATCTTTATATTTCTGGAGTGGGCTCTACTTGCTCTGGGTATGTTATTCTTTAGCATGGTGCTAGATTTGATTTGCTTGTCTTTTTTTTTTAAATATGATTTATTTCCATCTGTATATATACAAGTGAAATTGGCCTTTTTTCCCTTTTTCTTTTCATTTCTTCTTTTTTTTTCTGGCTTTGGTATTAAGTTTACACTAATTTCACAAGTGAATTAGTTTTCCATAGGATTGTTTTAAGGATTAAAATGTCACAAAAACTAGGGGCCATGTAAATAGTATTCAAAACATTCCCACAGTTTCGTTGAGGATGAGGTTAAAAGTTAGATTTGAGGGCTTCCCTGGTGGCACAGTGGTTGAGAATCTGCCTGCCAATGCAGGGGACACGGGTTCAAGCCCTGGTCCGGGAAGATCCCACATGCTGTGGAGCAACTGGGCCCGTGAACCACAATTACTGAGCCTGCGCGTCTGGAGCCTGTGCTCCGCAACAAGAGAGGCCGCGATAGTGAGAGGCCCGCGCACCGCGATGAAGAGTGGCCCCCGCTTTCCACAACTAGAAGAAAGCCCTTGCACAGAAACGAAGACCCAACACAGCCATAAATAAATAAATTTTAAAAAAAAAGTTAGATTTGAATCTTTGAAAGCGACACGTTGGAAGAAAATTGGAAGTGTGATCGCTCATGTTGAATATATAAAAACAATGATCTTCCCGTAGGCCTTTCATAATTATAGTTTAGTCTTTTACTGGAAGATTAAGTATCCTTGATGTTGTATTTCACAGAGATGTTAAAGAGAAATAATTGCTTTAGGCAGGACTTCATGGTCTGCTAGTTCTTTGATGGAATTATTAAGATGTGAACAGGATTTTGTCTTCAGTTTCATAGCTCCAGAAACTCAAATGTTGATACTTTACCCTAAGCTGATCTTGGGGACTCTAGATCTTAATAATACTGGCTAACATTTGAGTGCTTGTTATGTGCCAAACACTACCTGAAGCTCTTTACAGCTGTTAACTCATGTAAACCCTCACAACAATTCTGTGAGATAGGTACTGTTGTTGTCTTTATATTACAGGTGAGAACACTGAGGCACAGGGAAGTTAAGTGACTGCCCTTAGTTGTAAGTGTTGGAACCAGGATTTGACCATCACTGGAACTTATATATATATATTTAATATTAATCCGTTTTTATTATTCAAAATAATCTATCTTTACTAGTGTATATTAGCATTTTGCCTAGTTATAATCAATCTATTTATCTTAATACCATTTTATATTCCATTTTTCCTCTTTAATGTTATTTTGTACAAACAATAATGTTATTTTATATCCATCAAGATGGGCCACAGAGTTGTGGTTTCAAATTGCTTTTTAGTATTGAATTTCTTTTTCTTTTTTTTTCTTTTCTTTTTTCACCTTGTGACGCTCTTCCCCTATTTCTTTTACCCCTCATCCCCCGCTCCTCTGGCAGCCACCAATTATTTCTCTGTATCTTTGAAGGTTTTTTGTTTTTGTTTTTTTATGATTCCACATATAAAAGAGATCATATGGTATTTGTCTTTCTCTGTCTGACTTATTTTACTTAGCGTTATGCCCTCCAATTCTACCCATGTTGTCACAAATGGCAAAGTTTCATTCTTTTTTATGGCTGAATAACGTTCCATTGTATGTATATATATATATATGTGTGTGTGTATCATATTTTCTTTATCCATTCATCCATTGATGGACACTTAGATCGTTTCTGTATCTTGGCTATTGTAAATAATGTGGCAGTGAACATGTGGGTATATATAATCTATTCAAGTTAGTGTTTTCATTTTCTTCAGATAAATACCTAGATGGGAAATTGCTGGATCATATGGTAGTTCTATTCTTAATTTTTTGAGTAACCTCATACTGTTTTCTTTTTTTAAATTAATTTATTTTTTATTTATTTGTTTTTGGCTGCATTGGATCTTCATTGCTGCGTGCGGGCTTTCTCTAGTTGCTGCAAGCAGGGGCTACTCTTCATTGCGGTGCGTGGGCTTCTCATTGTGGTGGCTTCTCTTGTTGTGGAGCACGGGCTGTAGGCGTATGGGCTTTAGTAGTTGCAGCACGCAGGCTCAGTAGTTGCGGCACGCGGGCCCTAGAGCGCATGGGCTTCAGTAGTTGTGGTGTGTGGGCTCAGTCGTTGTGGTGTGTGGGCTCTAGGGTGCACGGGCTTCAGTAGTTGTGGCGCACGGGCTTAGTTGTGCCACAGCATGTGGGATCTTCCCGGACCAGGAATCGAACCCATGTCCCCTGCATTGGCAGGAGGATTTTTAACCACTGCACCACCAGGGAAGTCCCTCCATACTGTTTTTTATAGTGGCTGCAGCAATTTACATTCCTACCAACAGTGCACAAGTGTTTCCTTTTGTCCTTATCTTCATCAACACATGTTTATTGTCTTTTTGATAACAGTCCTTCCAACAGGTATGAGGTGATAGCTCATTGTGGTTTTGATTTCCATTTCCCTGATGATTAGTGACGTTGAGCATCTTTTCATGTACCTGTTGTACCTCTGTGTGTCTTTTTTGGAAAAATGTCTATCCATATCTTCTGCCCATTTTAAAAAAATTTATTTATTTTTAATTTATTATTTATTTTTGGCTGCATTGGGTCTTCATTGCTGTGTGTGGGCTCTCTCTAGTTGCAGCGAGCGGGGGCTACTATTCTTTGCAGTGCATGTGCTTCTCATTGTGGTGGCTTCTCTTGTTGCGGAGCATGGGCTCTAGGCGTGCGGGCTCAGTAGTTGTGGCTTGCGGGCTCAGTAGTTGTGGCTTGCGGGCTCTAGAGCGCAGGCTTGGTCGTTGTTGTGCATGGGCTTTGTTGCTCCGCAGCATGTGGGATCTTCCCGGACCAGGGATCAAACCGTGTCCTCTGCTTTGGCAGGCGGATTCTTAACCACTGTGCCACCAGGGAAGCCCCCTTCTGCCCATTTTTAAATTGGATTGTTTGGTTTTTTGCTCTTGAGTTATTTATATATTTTGCATATTAGCCCCGTATCAGATATATGATTTGCAAATATTTTCTCCCATTTAGTAGGTTGCCTTTTCATTTGATTGATGGTTTCCTTTGCTGTTCTGAAGCTTTGTAGTTTGAAGTAGTCCCACTTGTTTATTTTGCTTTTGTTGGTTTTGCTTTTGGTGTCAGATTCAAAAAAATCAGTCAAGACCTGTGTCCGGGAGCTTAGCACCTGTGTTTTCTTCTGAGAGTTATATGGTTTCCGGTCTTAGGTTCAAGTCTTTAATCCATTTTGAGTTCATTTTTGTGTGTGGTGTAAAATAGTGGTCTAGTTTCATCTTTTTTCATGTATTTTTATCTTCAATTTCTTTCATTAATGTCTTGTAGTTTTCAATATATAGGTCTTTCACCTCCTTGATTACATTTATTCGTAGGTGTTTTATTCTTTTTGATGCAGTTGTAAATGGGGTTGATTTCTTTTTTTTTTTTTTAACATCTGTATTGGAGTATAATTGCTTTACAGTGGTGTGTTAGTTTCTGCTCTATAACAAAGTGAATCAACTATACGTATACATATATCCCCAAATGGGGTTGATTTCTTAATTTCTCTTTCTCATTGTTTGTTATTGGTGTATTAGAAACACAACAGATTTTTGTGTATTGATTTTATATCTTGCAATTTTACTGAATTTGTTTATTAATTTTAACAGGTTTTTTCTTTCTTTTTTTTTATTCTTGTTACCTTTATGGAACTTTGACATCCAGAAAAGCCTCCTCAGCCACTCATTTACCAACCAACTCTACTTCACTCTTTAGGAAATTATTTGGTTCTGGCACAAAGCCATGTACCCTAAGGTGCTCCTTAAACGCTAGCTCCCTCATCTTACTGTAGAGGTCCCACGTATTCACCTCAGTGTTTGCATGAGAGTCACTTATGTGGGCCAAAATACTTGTCGCTTTTACCACCTTTTTTTTTTTTTTTTTTTAGTTATAACAGTTTTTTGATAGAGTCTTTAAGGTTTTCTGTATAATACCGTATCTGCAAATAGTGACAGTTTTACTTCTTCCTTTTCAATCTGGATGGTGTTGGGACCAGAATTTGACTGTCACTGGAAGCTATGTTTTTTTTTAACTGTGTTTTGAGATACATTCTTACTCAGTTCATAAAAGATTTGTGTGGAATACTGGGATGCTAATTTATTAATTTACAAGGGGGATTATATCTAACCAAGAGGTATATGGTCTGTTTAGGGAATAATTCTCAACCTTTATTCTAACACTTGCACTCATATGCTTTTTATCTTCAATAAAAATTTGTTGAGCTTTACACTGTGTAGTTTGTATTTGGAAAAGAAAAAGTATATTGGAAATGCTTTTTCAAACTATGGACACCCTGGTTGAGATGCTCATATAGTTTTGTTGTGTACAAGCAGAGTACCTTGGAATGAGATGAGGGTGTCAGGCATATAGCATATGGTGGAGATGAGACAAAGAAAGATAGCATTGATTTGCAAGGACCTTTACTCTGTGGGATCTGGGAATCCATGGAAGGTTTCTGAGCATGGAGCCAGAGACATGTGATCTGGCCAAATCTCAATTTAAATAAGAGGACTATGGCGGCAGTGTGAAGGATGGATCAAAGACCAGAGAAATTGGAGTCTGGGAAATTGAGCCGTAATAGTTATTTAAATAAATGATGAGTAGGCACTGATTTAGGATAGCAGAAAAAGAACAGAAATTAAGATGGATTTGTTTAAAAAAAAAAAGCATGTACTTGTTAGTTGAAGGTAGAAGTTGTGAGAGAAGGAAGTCATTCATATTTCCCAACTTTCATCAAAAAGAGTCACCACTAATATATAATATGATTAAATTAAGGCTATTGGCATCATGAAGCTTTAAGCCGTGCTGGCATAACTGCATTTGGTCTTCCTAATTAGATTTGGGAGAGTCTTGACTGACTTCTCAGCTTTGGGTGTTTTTTTTGTTGTTGTTGTTGTTTTCTAGTGCAGGGCACTTCTGCAGGTGGCTTCTCTCACTCATGATTTTTCTTCCCCCTAGTTTCAGTTTCGGGGCATTTTCTGAGATATTGCCCTTAAGTATGTTCTTGCTCGTCCTGTGTATTCATTATTTTGGTAGTGATTCTTCATCTTTTATGAACTATATTCACAGATTAAGTGAATTAAAAGTAATTTGACATTGTGTTTGTTCCCATTTGTGTTGAAGGTTAAAATTTCTATTGTTTTTGACACTGTATCTTACATTTTTTAATCTTTGACTGACAGCTGCCATGCAAAGGAAGCCCAAATCATATTCGTCTTCTTTAATGGATCAGATTCCCATCAAATTTCTTATTCGACAGGCTCAAGGACTGCAGCAGGAGTTGGGAGGTATTTGTTTTATTTGCTTTTTGGTGCTAACATTTATTGTTAAAAAGTACCTACCGTTTATGATGTTATAAAGTGTAATAGGTGCTCAATGTTTAAAGGCCAATTCAAGAGTGAAATTCCTCTTTACCTCCCTTGCTGTCTTACTCCCTGCAAACCACTCCTCACCCCCAAGGCCCTAGTTTCATTTTGGTGTGTAATTTCAGATATTCCTTTCTATAGGGTGAACCATATGAAATTGCAGGTATTCAACTATTTTTGACCTCCAAAAATGCAGTTTCATATGGTTGAAGCTAATAGATACACACACAAGTAAAAAATTCTTTTTTTAAACTTTAAATGGTATTATACTCTATCTCTTCTGAGATTTGCTTTTTTCTCTTTGAGTCTTGGAAATCTTATCATGTCACTTCATCTAGATCTACCTTATTGTTTTTAATTGCTCCATAACATTCCTTAGCGTGGAATTACTGTAATATTTTTACTGTAAAACTGTCAAATAGAAATATAGTACTATTTTTTGAAATTCAAATTTTTTCTTAAATTAATTCCTTTTTATAATGTTTGAATGTATGGGTTGTTTGTTTTTTTCTTTTTGGTTTTTTTTTTTGAAGTTGGGGATTTTCTTTTTCTGTCTTTGTTACGGTTGGTTTCCAGGATGGACGTGAGCTTGCTTTCGTCATCTTTAGCCAGATGTCTGCATTTATTTATTATATCTTTGCATTATCTCTTTCTAGAGAAATGATGTTATATTTGGCAGCTTTTGGCAACTAACCTGTTTTATTGAAGAGCTTGTGAAGTGTAGATTAATTTGCACTATTGTAAGCAGTCATCTTTGTGACTGTTTTGGGATAGTCTTGACTACACATATACTTGTGCATTAAATTTAATACCAGTTTTGATTGTTACAGTGCCTTTTCAAACAGAAACATTTATTTTAAGCAGTTTCTATGAGAAAGGAAACAGATACTTATCCCTCTTGGGACTAAGCAGTGGTTTGATTTGATCTAAGTTGCATAATAAGGGGTTGATTGGATCTAACGTACTTTTATTACTACTGATACTCTTACTGCTAACTCTTGCAACTTTGGAGATGATGATGATAATTGTTTAGTAGCAGCAGCATTTATTAGGTAAATAACATAGTGGCGCTTCATATATCTAAATAGGCATTTTTATAGTATCATTTATTTTCTCATTATTAATATTACACAGTAATAATAATGAGTATTCTAACTATGCTGTAAGCAAAAGATTAGAAACAAGACTTAGATTTAGTCAAAGGAGGGTTTCCCGGTCCTTTTGAGCTTCCTTAACCCTTCTTAAAAGAAGACAAATGCACCCCCTTGTGGGTATCGTCAGTACTGCTTGGGTTGGCTGACATAGCTGTGTGACTTTGGGAACGTTAATAAATATCTTTCAGCCTGTTTCCTTATAGTAGAATGGAGACAATATTGCTTACCTTGTAGGAATGTTAGGGTGAAATGAGGAAATGCACATAAAGTGTGCATTTAGGTACTCAAGTTGGGCAACTTTAATTTCACTCATCTATAGCAATGATTCTCAGCTGGGTTGGAGGAGAGGACATGTTCTCCTGTAGAAGCCTATCAGAATTTCTTCTTTTAAAATCTTTTAAAACTTTTATTTATTTATGTTTTGGCCGCGCCGCTCGGCATGCGGGATCCTAGTTCCCCTACCGGGGATCAAACCCGTGGCCTCTGCAGTGGAAGTGCGGCATCCTAACTACTGGACTGCCAGGGAATTACCAAGCCTATCAGAATTTCTGAGTGAGGCCTTTTTCAAACCATATATGATCTCCCCGAAATGAACATTCTTTTCCCTTCTCTTTTTCTCCTCCCCACTCAACTCTTGAACTACTGCTATGTCAAACAAATTTTCCTGATGGGAGACTTTTATGCTGGGATAGGGTGGAAGAAAGCTTGAGAACTTTTGGCAAAAGTAGTGGCTTCCAGCTTCCTGTGCATCAGTTCACTTGGCGATCTTTAAGCAGATTCCCTGGCTGAGCTACTGAACAGAAGTTCTTAAGCTGTAGTATGCATGCATAAGAAGGGCAGATTCCTTTGGCTTGCTGTAAATGAAAGGGAGAAGAGAGAGGGGAAAGAAGAGAGAGAAGATTTTGATGTTTAAGAATGAAGAATCCAATTGACTTCTTGTAAATTTTCAAGGGCTGCATTCTGCTTTACTTCGTCTCCTTGCAACTAACTACCCACATTTATGCATTGTGGATGACTGGATCTGTGAAGAAGAAATCACAGGGACTGATGCCCTGTTAAGACGAATGCTCCTGACTAGCAATGCCAAAAACCACTCTCCTAAACAACTTCAAGAAGGTATAATAAGTTGGTATGCCTTTTACCCCTTTAGTGGTACACAGAGGTGTTAGGCCTGTGGAAATCTTAAAATCATAAAATCACGCAGAATTTTCCTGGAGATATAACAGGGTTTTGGTGAATATATTTAAAGTAATTCTCTTTGAGTTTAAGGATTTTTTACCATTTTTTTCTGACATGCTTGCATCTGTTTCCTCATGGGTTCTAGGTTATATCACTAAACAGGTCATGTGGTTTTAGGAAAGTCCTGAAACTGGTCAGAAATAAGTGCCGTGGAATAGAACAATGTATCTGCTGTTAATGGATAATAAGCTAGATCAGCATTTTCAAATAGAAATATGATGTGAGCCACACATACAATTTTAAACTTTCTATATATTGCCACATTAAAAAAGTAAAAAAAAAAAAAGGCAAAATTAAATAATTATTTTGTATAACCCAGTATATCTAATATATTATGATTTCATCATGTAATCAATATAAAAAGACTGTTAGATATTTTACTGTTTTTTCATACTAAGTCTATGTCTTTTATACTTACAGCACGTCTCATTTTGGACTAGCTGCATTTCAAGTGCTCAGTAGCCAGAAGTGGTTAGTGACTATTCTATTGAAGGAGCACGGTTCTAGCTATTTTTTACTAACAGCTGCTTACAGCCCATAAAGGGCTACCTGAAAGAAGGTGTCAAGAAGTTTGAATTTTTCAGATGAATGTTAATACCAAGAGCAATAGTTCAGTATATTTTCATGTTTCAGTCAATTTTTTAAATCAGTGTGAATCATTGTCTTTGGGTCACTCTCACTAATGTGATTTTTTAAATGAGATATTTTTTGTTCTTTATGAAATAACTGCAACTTAACATGAATTTTTCTTAAGGGCCTAATTTTAAGTATACCCAAAACTATGGCTAGAATGGAAAGTTTTACTTTTTTTAGAGCAATACTGTTTTCTTGATTTGTTTCGCCTATAGAGTGATAGAGCAATATTACTTCCTATTTGGTAAGCTGTATAGTATTTAGATTATGACTGTGAAGTTTTCCTTTTAGCATTTTCAGCTGTCCCAGTAAGTCACACACAAGTGATGCAGATTCTAGAACACTTGACTCTACTCTCTGCCAGTGAACTTATACCATATGCAGAAGTATTAACATCCAATATGAATCAGCTGTTGAATTCAGGGGTTCCGAGGCGAATTCTTCAAACGGTCAATAAACTATGGATGGTTCTTAATACTGTGATGCCTAGAAGGTAATTTCAGTGTATTGTTACATGTAATAGATAAGTGTATAGCAGTGATTGTATACAATAACTTAAACTTAAATGTTGAAAAAAATTGTTAAAAAAAACCTTTTTGACAATATAAATCCTTTCTGAAGACCACTAATTAAAGAGTTGTTATAACTTTAAGGAAAAGAATAAACTCTATCTTAAGAAACAGAGAAACCTTCAAGTATTTCCAACTTGAGAAAGTTCTTTAAAAGGGAGTTCTCATGTAGAGTCATCTGTGGCTAATTGTGATTTAGATTACCATTGTGTCTTGCATCATTGCAGTGGCTCCAAATTTTGCTGTACATTAAAATCACCTGGAGAGCTTTTAAAACTCCTGATCCCCAAGTTGTAACCCATGCCAGTTAAATCAGAGTGGAACGCTGGATTCAGTATTTTGTCTTTAGTCAGATGGGTTGCTGCTGTTCCATAGACTGCATCAAGAACACTTGGTCTGCTCTAGGAACAAATGCTGGGCTGGACTTACCTGAGATTCTGATTCAGTAGGTCTGGGAATATTTATACTTTTTAAGTTTGATTTTTACTTATATTAAATTAATAAATGCACGTAAGTTAAATAGTGTATAAGGTCTTCCCCCACCTTCCCATTTTAGACTATTGATCCTCAGAGACAATTATTCTCAGCTCCTTTATCTTTTAATTCTGGCATTTATGTCCCACCATGTATCTCAATCATATGCTTATAATTACTATGATTTCCTGACTTTCCAATTTAGAAATTATCTTTTGACTTCCTACAAAATCCTTCATACAAGATGAAGGTTTAGCACTCTTACTTGCTTCCCCTGTGAGTCCCTCTTCTTCCATATATTCTCCCTTCCTCCATTTCTCCCAACACAGTTATATCAGAATTTTTGGTTAAAGAAATATTCAGTGTGCATATTATTACGACTACATAAGTGTTTTTTATAGTTGATATATATGTTA
Source organism: Balaenoptera physalus (assembly GCF_965194825.1). Classification (NCBI taxonomy): domain Eukaryota; kingdom Metazoa; phylum Chordata; class Mammalia; order Artiodactyla; family Balaenopteridae; genus Balaenoptera; species Balaenoptera physalus. Next base: position 40,812,454 of record NC_138901.1, read on the forward strand.
TCCTTTGATTACAATTTCTCTCTTAAACAACTGCCCTCCTTCATACCCCACATACAAACCCTGAGTTGTTTGCCTCTTTTCCATTTGTTCAGGTTTTTTTTTTTTTTTTTTTTGGTATCAGTAACCAATTCACTCTCAAACTCTATTATTGAGTGGAAATTTACATTAGTTAGTGGTTAACACATCAGGTAACATATTAGTAACATTTTTCCTTGGAAACCTTCCTTTCAGATCTTTCCACCCTTATGCTTCAATCTGGGACACTCACAGTAGCCATCTGGAATGGCTTTGTCTCTTGCTTTGAGTCATGTTTTTCTCTTTCTTGATTTAGTTCCTTATTTCAGTGAGTGGAACTAATGCTCAAGTTGGTTCCTGGGAAAGGTGTTTGGGAAATTTTTTTTTTTTTTTTTGAGGCTTTCATATGTGAAAAGGTTTTTATTCTTCCCCTCACATGTGATGATATTAGGCTAGGTGTAGAATTCTAGCTTATTTTTCCTCTTAGCAATTTGAAAGCTTTATTCTATTGAAGTAATTAGAGCTTTCCTGATTGCTTTTGAGTAATCTAATCTTATACCAATTCCCAATCCTTTGTATGTGACCACTGTTTTTTCTCTTAAAGGTTTTAGGTTCTTTTTCATTGTTTCTGAAATTTCATGATGATACATTTTGGTTTGGGTCTTTTTTAATTCATGGTGCTGGGCACTTGGTTGGCCTTTTTTTTTTGTCAGGGGACTAATGCTGATGTCTTCACTTCTAGGACAGTTTGTTGTATTTTTTTTTTTCTTCAATAATTTCTTTCCCTCTGTTTTCTGGAATTTTTTGCAATTTGGATTTTAAACCTCTTGAACTTACTCTGATTTTCTCCTTTTTTCTCTATTTTTAAATTTCTCTTTTATGTACATTTTCTGGATATTTCCTCTATGATATCTTCTGATCTTTCCTTTGAATTTAAAATATTTCTGTTATAATCTTAATTTCTAAGAGCTCTTTCTTATCTGAGAATCTATAAATGCCTCCTATTCTTGTTTCATATACGAAATATTCTGTCCTTTAAGGAAATTAATTATAGGTTTAAGAATGTTTTTTTCTTCTCATCTCTATATTCTCTGTTTCTTTGGCATTCCTTTCTTTCTGTTTGTATATTTTAATCTTTTTCAAAGTAGAAACTTTCTTTAAATGTCTGATGATTGTTGGCTATCCACTCATTGAAGAGTGGGCAAGCTGTGTGTGTGAGGTGGAGCTGGTGGACTCCTGGGCTTCGCTGTAAGAGGTCAGACACCCTACATACTGGCATATTCTTCAGTAATTCTGATGTGTAGTCAGGTTAGTAACCACTTTTATAGTCTATTGATGTTTAATCTCAAAGTGGCATCTCATGTTTAGATTCTATGATGATAAATGTAGAACAGTAATTTATGGGGCCAGTTACAGTTTCAAAGTGCTTTGGTGGATATCATTTCATTTACAGGTATTACATTCATATTTTACAGAGGAGGCAACAGTTCAGAGAGGCTCCATGACTTACACAGAGTCATATAACAAGTATGGTATAACTGAGGTTTTAATTCAGATTCTGATTTTATATGCCATGATTATTCCCTTACAACTGTGAAGATTTTTGAAACTACTTTTATTGTTTTATCTTCATTTGTTTTAGAAACATAATAATAGGTTAGATTTCTGTAGTTTTAATTTTTCCAAGTTCATTTACACCTGTTCTCTAATTTTTTTCCTGACTATATCGTTCTAAGATAAAAGGAACTGGATGGTGGCTACAGGTTTCAATTATGATATAGCTATTTTTGAACATATGATTATTTTCTCATCAGGCTGTGGGTAATGACAGTTAATGCACTTCAACCGTCAATAAAGTTTGTACGACAGCAGAAGTATACTCAGAATGATCTGATGATAGATCCTCTCATTGTGCTAAGATGTGACCAGAGGGTGTACAGGTATGTGTCATTTGAGTTCGTTTTTACTATAGAGTTATGCTTTGGAGAGTCAAAGGAAATTGAAAAAATTCAGTTTAAACTTATATCTTCGTGTTCTTGCAGGTAACTTGGCAGTATGACCTGTGAGGTTTTTGTTTTTTTTTTGGTTGTCTATATTCATGAACTTCAGTTTAATATGTGGTTAATAAACCTAGCCTTAACAAAATGCCATCTTTGGTTTTGGCAGCCCTCAGTAGTGGGCTATTCTTTCTCTCAGAGTCAAGATAGTGAAAAATGATACTATTTCTCATAGCATTGTTGAAAAAAGCTTTTAAAAAACTGGTTTATTATGAATCATTACATGCATTAAAATTGTGATCCTTTTGGAATCCTTAATTGTGATGTTAGCTTTATTGATTCCACATTTGTCTATACTTCCTTGCCACTTGCTTAACTTAATCAGTTGCTTTGAAGTAGCTTCACCTCAAGAGGTGGGATTAATTAATTCACATCATTAATATTTGAATTTCTAGTTGCTAAGCTAAATAGTAACGAAGATATACAAGTTGAGGGGTCTGCCTTTAAAGTGATTATCACTTGTATCGGGAAATAAGATAAATACCTGAAAAGTTAGATAATATGGTCATGTGCAGATTAATGGTACAGTAAATGAATGGTGTTAAAAGTTTCAGGAGGAAGTGAGATTTGAGTAGTATTTTGAAGTATAGAAATAGGGTTTAGATGAACAGATACTGTAACGATGGGGCGTAAGAGGTCAAGGAAGGTATTGTGAGGAAAAGAATAGTGTGAGCAAAAGTGTAAAAGCAAGAGTGAAAAAGGCTTGAGTGGAAGGCTTAGTTTTTGAGAACACACTTTAGAGTTGGAATGTTAGGTTAAGGTCAGGCTATGGAGGGCCTTGAATGTTAGGCTGAAGAGGTCATTTAGGTGGTAACTTACGAAGAGACAGTTCACACAAGATAGTTCAGAGGGGAAAGAAACTGGAGTAAAGAAGAGTAACTAGGATACAGTAATATACTCATCTGTCTTTAACCCTGGGGATGAAATTCTTGAAGTGGCAAAATCTGCAGAATCAGCCAAATATGGTTTGGTGAGATCAAGGTCTCAGAGGGAAGAGGAATCAGAAGAATAAACAGTATAAAGGACATTAAGTATCTATTTAATAAAAAGAAAACAACAGTAAATAACACTTCTAGAGAAGAGCCATTTCTAAAACAATTTATCAGTGTTAAAAATCCACTTAAGTAGGTAACCTTTCACCTAAATCACCCGCAGTTGTTCAGGAGGCTGTTAAATTATGGTATCATAATGTATGAAATGTTTTTGTAGCCTAGATCTTTCACTTAACAACTTGTGAACCTTTTCTCATGTTAATAGATATTCTTATGTTAATTGGCTACATAGTAGTCCACATAGATATGCTATGCTTAATTAAGTTCCCTATTGTTGGATATTTTGTTTATTTCCATTTTTTGTTATTATTGATAGTGCTGTGGTAACTATTGTGTACTGAGTATTTCCTTAGAAATGATTCTTAAAAATGGAATTATTGAGGCAAAAGGAACATGCTCATTTTTAAGTCTTTTGATTCATGTTTTCATTCTGCCACTCAGAATGGCTGAACCTGTTTACATTCCTATAGTGATGTTTGATGTTGTACACTTTCCTACACTGTTGTATATAATTTTTCCAATTTGATAAGTGAAAAATCGATTCCCATTTTAATTTATATTTTTCTTAGATTGAATATTTTAATATACTTATTGGCTATTGGTATTTCTTCTTTACATTTAGCCTAGTTTTGTATTAGAATGCTTACCTTTTTTGATTTAAAGAGCTCTTTATGTATAAAGGATATCAGCTCTTTGTATATAGAGTGCAGTTTTTTCTTTTATTGTTCTATTGTTTTGCCTTTAATTTTGTTCATTTTTTAAATTTTGATTTTTTCTAAGTGATCATTTAGGTGATTTTTAAAAATGTCAAACAATATGAAAAGATATGACATTTTGGATTTGCTTTGAACTAACCAGTGGTGATGGTGGGAAAGTGGATGGTGGGGTATGGGTGAAATAAGACTAGCGATGTGTCGATAACTGTTGCTGCTGGGTGATGAGTTCTTAGAGGTTCATTATAATATTCCCTTTTTTATGTGTGCATGAAAGTTTTCATTATATACATTAATAAGTGCACAAACAAGAAGATTAACAAGGAAAAGGTGTACAGTGAAAAGTCTTGTTCTCTCATATCTACCCTGCTGCCATTTTCAAAGCAAAGTTCCTCTTTGAACTATTGACCAATCCCAGTTCCATCTCCAGAGGAAACTTTATTGTCATATGTAGCTTCACTTTCTGTGTATTTACAAATTTATAAACAAATATTTACTTTTTTGTTTCGGGTGGTGTTAAAAAAATGTTAAGTGGTTTTTGGTAGGCTCTATTTTGTTTTTTTTTTTTTAAAAACTTAACATTCTCAACATGTTTTCCATATTAGTATGCATAGTTCCATCTCATTGTTTTAACTGCTACATGGTATTCCATATATACAGGCCTCTACAAACTCTGATTCAGAATGTCTGGTGGAGTTGAGGATTTTTGTTTTTTAAATAAATACTCCAGGTGATTCTTATCTTCAGTTTTGGGAATATTGCCATGGTTTATTTAACCATTGACATATTTTTTTTTCCACTATTAATACATGCATGTTTACTATAGAAAATTTGAACATTTCAGAAAAAGTATTGACATTTCCAGTGTTTCACAGTTAAAACCAAAGCTGTACTGCCTGTTTATGTGCACATACTCAGTCTGTGATAGGCTGGGAAGTGGCATTGTCAGGTTTTTCTAAGGGCTTGGCTTTTAATATTTTAGTGGTTACTGATTTATCTTTTTTGGTTTCCTTTTTTACATTTAATTCTTATATCTATTATCATTTAAATTTAATTTATAACAATTTTTGAGGAATGAATAACTGTATTCATTTTTTGTTTTGTTTTGTTTTGACTGTGCTGTGGGGCATGCACATCTTAGTTCCCTGACCAGGGATCGAAACCCAGGCCCCCTGCATTGGGAGAGTGGAGTCTTAACCACTGGACCACCAGGGAAGTCCCTAGACTATTTGTCTTTGAGGACAGCTGCCTTGCAGGCTCATATCTAAGAGATTTAATGGTAGTGCCATTTTTTTGTGAAAAGGAATGCCTTTTATCTAGGGTATGTATTATATTTGATTTTAGTTGATAAGATGAAATAAATAATACTATTCATACAGTCTTGAAATACAGAGAATTATATATATATTAAGCTTTCATTTTTGAGAATGAATATTTTAGTGGGAAAAGTGTTACTTTTCTACTCTTTCAATGTTTTCAGGTACTGTTCAGGTTTTTCTAATTATTCAAATTGATTGACCATGTTCTGACTAATTTATAAATTTATATTTTTTCTCATGTATTTTTCTTTTCTTCTTTCTGTGTTTAGATGCCCCCCACTGATGGATATTACTCTACATATGTTGAATGGATATCTTCTGGCATCCAAAGCCTACCTTAGTGCTCATCTGAAGGAAACAGCAGAGCAAGATAGGCTTTCTCAGAATAATACAATAGGTTTAGTTGGACAGACTGATGGCCCAGAAGTTACCAGAGAGGAATTGAAAAATGCATTACTGGCTGCTCAGGTAATAAAGTAAAATTTAGTCAAAAAGGCCAAGGGCTTCCCTGTTAATATAATCAGTTAAATAGATGGCCTTCTATATACAATGGTGACATATTATACATTCCTTTTATTACAGAAGGTATATTATAGTGGTGTTACCTTTGCTTCTGAATATCAGATGGACTGTATTATTAAAATCAGGAATAATCTTCATGGCTTTATTTAATAGCTATTTTAGTGAGATTTATATTTTAACAAAATATAAGACTTTTGTTTCTTAAAATCAAATGGTGGAAAAAAATCTAATGGTGGAGACAGACAAGAAGTGTGTATATATATATATATAAAATAAAATGTCAGGCAGTGATAAATACTGTAACAACACAAGTAGTTAAAGTTTATATTTAGAAAAGTTTTATAACAATATAGAATTTACTGCAGCCTTAGGTAGTAATTTTTGACTAATGCAGGACATGCGAGATGATTGAATGTTAAGCAGTTTGAGGTCTTCAAAGTAGAAATGTTTTCTTAGTTTGAAATATATTTTCTGAAATCTTTTCATTGGCAATAAGGGGAATTAGAGTAATAATATAGGTCCACAATCCCTTATCTGTAATACAGAAATCCAAAAAGCTATGAAAACTGAGGCATTTTTTTTGGTAATTCAGTTGGCAGAAAAACCTGACCTGATGTGACCTCGTTTGTGTCAAAACTTGACCTGAATTGATGTGAAGCTATTTATGGCCTTTATCCCACTTAATGTGAATGTTGGTATGTTTTGTTGCAGAAATATTAATACATTTGATTACAATGTACTGCCTTAGTCTCTGCTGGAGGTGTTATATAATATTACAGAAAAAAAAAAATCTGAGTTCTAAAATAAATCTGACCCTCAGAGTTTCAGATAAGGGATTGAGGATGGTAATAGCTACCATTTATAGAATGCTTATTATATGGTGGGTGCTATTCTGAGTTTTTTATGTATCTTAACTCATTTACTCTTTACAACCAACCTATGAGGTATGGAGTATTATCTCCATTTTTACAGATTAGGAAAATGAGATCCAGAGAGGTTAAGTGACTTGCTCAAGGTTATACATTTAGTAAGTGGGGAAGCTGGGATTCAAGCTTGGGGAGGCTGGCTCCAGAGTCTATTAAAACAAAACAAAACAAAACATAAAACAGTAACAACCCAAAACCCGTCAAGAATGATTATAAACTAAAGTTTACTTTATAAATGATTATAATGTAAGGTTAACCTTAGTTTATAATCAAGTTATTAAACAGGTAGATGGAGTAATTGTTTTCTTCTATCCCAGGCAGTGGCAGTCTTTCAGAGATGCATGTTATGTATTCATTTTCTTTTTCCTTCTTCCTGCTAGATGCGAGTGATTATAGCTCTCCTTTATAGGCAGGGGCATTAAGTAGATCACCCCTCAGGAAACTACTTTTCTATGAAATGGCACTCAAGCTTGTAGACTGAGCAATAATGAGTTGTACAGGTGGAATGGATGGTAAGGCAGAATCTTTCCAGAGCCTTAAAGAGCCTATCTTCAAATTAAAAGGAAAAAGAGCTTTGGGGAGTGACTTTTAGGCATTAATTATTAACCACCATCTTCAGAGGTGAGAAAAAGAGGGGAATACAAGATAGGGTCCTGGGAGAAGTAGGAATTTAAGAGGAAGGAAAGGAGATTCCTTCCTAGAAGTCATTTTTTGCCCTAGGGCCTGTTTTGGACGACACTGAACTAGAATACTCTTGTAGTAGATGCTCTTAAACTCGAGTTCATGTATCTGCCTTAGAGATGTGTGACCACTCTGAAATTATGCCATATGTTGCTTTGTTTACATATGTTAATTTTTATGCTGAGAGGGTTTACAGTTTTCTTCAGATTCTTAAAAGGGTTCATGGCCCTGAAAAAGATGAGAACCACTGGCCTATAGATTGTTCACTTTTTCTCTTAGAAGTACCTCTTTGCTTTTTGTTTTTTTAAAGGAACTGTTATTTTTATCACATGTGTTCATGTGAAAACAAAATCAGATTTGGTTTTCAAACAGACTTCTCAGAAACTTCTTAAATTCACTGTGTTTTATTTGCTTGTAGGATAGTGCAGCTGTCCAGATTCTCTTGGAGATTTGCTTACCTACTGAAGATGAGAAGGCAAAGGGTGTCAATCCAGACAGCTTGCTACGGAATGTTCAAAGCGTTATTACTGCCAGCACTCCAACTAAGGGAATGGAGGAAGGAGAAGACAATTTGCTCTGTAACCTTCGAGAAGTTCAGTGCCTTATCTGTTGTCTGTTGCACCAAATGTACATTGCGGATCCCAACATTGCTAAGCTCGTTCACTTTCAGGTCTGGTTTCAAAGAATGATTCTTTATGGTTGAACTTTATTTTGGGGGTAGTTTTGAAGTACTAAATTAATAGGAATCATTTAGAAACTGGAGGTCATGCAAATGATCATGGTCCTTTGCAATATGGAGAAAAATCCAGATTTTTAAAATTTGATTTCAGCCTAATAAAGTGTTCATATAATTTATTTGTATTTTAGTGCATCAGAGAGGTAAAATGCCAGGAAACATGTAGGGCATTGTAGCCTTCTGAGCAACTGTTACATAAAGGAAGTGAAACCTTCCTTTATATTTTTATCTGTATTTGACTTGCAGCTATTTTATTTCTAACTTTTCCCCCCTTTTTTGTTGAGATAGGGTTATCCATGTGAACTTTTGCCTCTGACAGTCGCAGGTATTCCATCTATGCACATCTGTCTGGATTTCATACCTGAGCTTATTGCACAGCCAGAACTTGAAAAACAGGTAATGAGCATTTTGGAACTTTAGGAGAATTTTGATCTCCCTCTACTCTTGCTAGTTATAGAAAACATTTTACAGTTGTTCATACTTAAAGACCTTCTTCAGAAACATGTAATATTTGGATTTTGTGTTACAGATATTTGCTATCCAGTTGCTTTCTCACTTGTGTATCCAGTATGCATTACCAAAGTCACTCAGTGTGGCTCGCTTAGCTGTCAATGTCATGGGAACTCTGCTAACAGGTGTGTAGCCAACCGATATCAATAACAAAAATTTCTAACATAAAGTAGTACATATTTTTTCTGAATTTAGTGACACCATCTTTTCTGTGTCACTAATAGTTATGCCATCTTTTGAATTATTCTTTTTGAAAATTTTCCTATGACAAATGTGATGTATAGTGTAGAGGAGATGAGTAGGTAGGCAAATTGTATCTTTCATTTTTGTGAATGACTGTATATAGGTTTATAGTAAATATACTAAGCATTCCACATTTTACAAATGGAAATCAAGTCTACCTTCTGAATATAATTATGTCAATAGAAAACAAGTTACAATCTATTACAAATGCTTAGAGTTACAGAAAAATATAATCATCTGTGTAAATAAGAGATAAATATATAAGTTGTCTCCTTAAGTTCTAAAACATACCCTAACATTTTAACCACCTTCCAGGTTGTTAAGTAAAATGGTATGAAAATAAACTAAAAGATATGAACTATAATTCAACCTTTAAAAGTTATGGCTTAGTCAATTTTATATTCTTTCTCAGTGCTCCCATAATAATGTATTCATTTATCTTTCCATTGTATTCACTTCATGGTATAATTATTTGCAGTGGTTAAGATCTTACACTGCTTGAGTTCTATCCCAGCTCCACTGCTAACTGGAGTTGAAGAAGCTTCTTAATCTCTCTAAGGTTTATTTAAGAGTTTCCTCATATATTAAATAGGTATCATAGAAATACTTTTTTCATTCATAAGATTGTGAGAATTAAATGAAACAATGCATGCAGTGCACCTATCACAGTGTTTGGACATAAGCATTTGTGTGTTGGATGATGGCTGACTACTAGATTATGAGCACCCTGAAGGCAGGGGCTGGCCGTGTCTTAGAAAACTTAGTATCCTCAGCACAGAGCATGGTGCTTAGTATATTGTATAGGTCATGTATGTTGAATTTGTATCTGTAAAATGAAAAATTCTGTTTTATTTCTTTCTAACAGTTTTAACACAGGCTAAGCGATATGCTTTTTTCATGCCAACTCTGCCAAGTTTGGTCTCTTTTTGTCGAGCATTTCCTCCACTGTATGAGGATATTATGTCTTTGTTGATCCAAATAGGGCAAGTCTGTGCCTCTGATGTTGCCACTCAGACAAGAGACATCGATCCGATTATTACGCGTAAGTGGTAACTTATTTTCAAGAGTTGTTTTAATATCTCAAACAGAAAGGCCCAAATCCTTTCCAGATTTCTTGCCTTATTTATTTTTCCTTATGTTTTTAGGCCTTCAACAAATAAAGGAGAAACCAAGTGGATGGTCTGGAATCTGTAAAGATCCATCTTACAAAAATGGACCTAGGGACACTGGAAGCATGGATCCTGATGTACAGCTCTGTCATTGTATTGAAAGCACAATAATTGAAATAATAAACATGAGTGTTAGTGGAATTTAAACAAAAACAAAAAAAACTTAAAACAAAAAAATGAAGCTGTTTTGCTGCATATACCCAACATGAATTTGCATCTTGTAACAGCTAAACTGAATGGGAACAGTAACGTCTTGGAATCACTAAAACGATTCAATTCAACATGAATACAATTTAGAACTCTCTTGAGAATTATGCTTGCTTGTATTTGATTGGCAGTTCTTTGGATCTACTTTGCTGGTATGTTTTTTGTAGCAGCTGAGCTTTTTCTGTTGGGAGCACATTTAAGAAACTCATTACTGGAAAGTGAATATGGCCTTGTATTAAGCTTTTGAAGTGAAGAAAAACTGCCATGCCTTTGATTTAATTTCTTATAAAAATAAGTCTGTGGGTAGCCCTAGTATGTACCTGTCAGCTAGTAACAGAGTATATTGTTGCAATGATGAGAGGGACAAAAAGGGAAGGGAGAATTCAGGAAAAATTAGGAGTTTAGATACCCAAATAGAAACGTCTAAAACTTGCAATGCAAGTAAGTAATGCAAGATGGAATTCCATTTCTCAAGAAATAGTATTGAGAAGGCTTTAAAAAAGGCAAATAGCTTTTTGTGAATGATTTTCATGGAATTACAGATGAGGATTTTAAGATTTTACATATTTGCTTCAATTTTTACTAATATATGAAGCCATATGTTTAAAGAGATACTTGAATAATTTGGAATTTTAAGATACTGGTTTAAAAGTGTTTACAGAAACATCTTTGTGCAGAGAAGAACCTGAAAGGATGTCTCATTTAGTTTTTTTAAAGTTTATTTTTATAATGGTCAGAGGGGGGAAATACGTTGGTATCTAATTAAAGTTTAGAACAATAAAACCCACTGGATTAAAAAGTTCTTGGTTTGTCATCAGGATTATAATTCACATCATAATTCTAGAAGATTTTGAAGTACAAAAATATATAGTGTTTGGACCACAGGAAAAATTAAAAAGGGGAAAATACTGTGTTGTGGAAGGATTTTGCAGTCCTCTTTTAGGAATGTCCATTGATTAGGTAGATGCATTCAGGTAACCCATAATCCTCATTTTTTTTCTTAATGAAGTATCCAGTGTAGAAGGTACTTCTCTTTGCTTTCTGAGATATACCTGAATGAACCCCCCCTTCCCGCCCCACTTGAAACAGACCTCTTCACTTATAAAAGAAATAAGGCAGGCTAATAAGAAACTGTGGTTTTTAAGAAAAGAAATTTAATTTCAGCCTTTTCACTAGCAAATAGTCACATCTTATTTTCCTTCTGTGTAAAACGGGATTACTGCTGGCCCTACCTCATAAAGGGTATTATATAAGAATTAATTTGTATCTGTTTCAACTCATGAAGTGCACAGTATCATCGATGAGAGTATTTATAACTTTTATTAGATGCTTAAAGTTCAATTAAATAATTTTGATGCAAAAAATAAAAGCGTACACTTAAAAACAAACTATAAGAATTTTCATATTTTTAAACAAGGCAGTTTTGTAGCCTTTTAAAATTAAGTACAACTGCTCCTGTTTTGTTTTCTTTTGTTTAAACTGAGGCTTTGGAATATCTTGTGTGAGTAGGTAACCTCTAGGAATTCAGAAAAGGTTTTCTAACTAAATGCAGTGCACATTCGTGGATCCATTTTCAAAGACTCGTCAAAACCTGCTGTGTTAAAATAATAACATATGCTGTTTTTCATCACGTTTGTTGATGATGTAAATAAAATGTGTAAATATATTAGTAAATGTTAATATTCATGTATTTTAAGTTTAGGTTATAACATTTGTCACAATGTGATTTTTTTTTTATTCAAGTGAAAAACAGATGTGTGCAGCTATTTTGAATATTGGTTTATAAACATTCATATTCTTTATCAAATGAACTTGTAGTATTTTGTGTTTCATTTCACCACTGTTAACCTGAAAGGAACAGTTCAAGGGACTGGAATCCAGGACTGTCTGCCTCCAGAAACTATGTGTATCCCTTTTTGTTACGCTACATACATCAAAAGGCAATACAAGGTGAGAGTCAGTTGAGAGCCTTAGGAATTCAGGAGAGGAAAATCAGAGTAGTTACCCTGGAGCAGTTACTTAAAAGATTTTGATATTTAAAAAAAATTGTAAAAGCAGAATAATACTTTGAAGGTATTTTTAAGGATTTATTTTTATAAATTATCCTCCATAGCACTCTTACCAGTATTTCATTTTTTTGTACTTTCCCTTCATCTTTGCTTATGCATATGTATTTTCACATAATGGAATTCCATAATACCCAGTTTGGCATCTGCTTTTTTTCATTTAACTTTATATGGAAATTTTTTGCAAGTTGTTTGGTTTTTATAATTATTTTATTGGCTCCAGAATGACTGAATTGATATAACCATCTCCCTATTACTACTAGACTGGGAAGTTAATGATTTTTTTCCGAACAGAATGGGCACTATTATCAACTGAGGTACTACTACTTTTTCTTACTTTTAGATTACTTCTTTAGGATAAATTTATGAGCCTGAGATTACTAAATTAAAGGGTAGAATTTATTTTTATGATTGTACGTTTTGTCATTTTGGGAAGATATAGTAAAACTGAAAGTGAGGCAAACAAATCAACTCGCCTTTCGCTGCTCCGACCTGCAGCAAATCTTTGTCCCAAACTGGTTTCTCGGGATGTGAAAAACTGTCTCAGGTTTTGCTTTTTGGGGGCACTAGTATTTGAGCCAAGTTTAGGCTAGAGTTTAAAAAAACCCAACAGTTTGGCGACATCATGGTTAACTCCCTACCTTTGAGGAAACTGAAGTGTACTTGGCAAAGAATAAATTGGTCTTAGGAGGGACAGAAGGCTGACAAGCCTTAAAGGAGGTACTGGAGACCTCGAGAGCCTTTCTCTGTTTGAACGTGGTATCTGAGAAAGCCTTGACTATCAGGAGATCCTGTAGCCAGCTGTCATCGAATCTTTTCGCCTAATTTGGCTCAGCACTCTGGCAATTCCCTCCTGGGTCTTTTTGATACTCTGGCTTCCGGAAAGTTCGGAAGTTTGAATCGGGTGCCCCTGAGGAATGCTGAGAGAACTCGGCGCGGCTTAACGGTGTTTCCTCTTCGTTGGTCTACAGACCTTAAATGTGAGACTTAGAGTTTCCAAGAAAACTGAGGCACGGATTAAATCACCGGTTTCAAAAAGTCCAACGGCGAAGGCTCTTTTCCTTTAAATCCCTGGGCCCTGTGGAAGTCCATCACTCTCGAGGCAATCGCCTTCCGGTGCCGCCAAGTAGCTTGGGTCCTTTCTTACTGCGGGGGCTTCCGTTGGGTGCCAGAGCGCCCCCTGACCTCGAGCCGGGATTGGTTGCTTGGTTTCTCGTCTTGGCGGGTGATTGGTTGTCTGAGCTCGCCCGGCGATTGGTGCTGGGAGTCGAGGGGGGTGGGAGGCGGGAATTCGTCTGCGAGAGTGTTGTGGAAGCGACTGATGAGAGCTGAAGGGCAGAAAAGGTAAAGCGGCCGCAAGCCCGCGACCGGGCCCGGGAGTCGCAGCCAGGTGAGGAAGAGAGGCTAGGACCTTTCTTCTCTGCCAGGGCTCCGCTGTGGTTGCTCGCAGTTTTCAGCTTCCTTTTCTCCCGTGAGTGGGAGTGCAGTAGGCGTTGTTTGGGTTTTCCTCAGGGCGGGCAAGCCTGTCTCGCGGGAAGGGCGCGAAGTCGGCCAGGAGAGTGCCTTCTCCTTTCGTCCACCCGCTTCGCAGGCCCGTCGGTTGACTGGATCATCAGGGCCTCGGGGATTCCAACTTGCCGAGGGAGGAGGGAATGTGAGGAAGAAAACCTGGGAACGGGGAGACTGCAGCTTACCTCCTTGGAACAGAGGCCTGTTATGAGCCCCGGGCCCCGCGTTACCTCTGGGCAGGAGGGGGCGACGGCGGGAGCCTGATCTTGGTTTGTCCTTTATTCAGTGTGTGGGGAAGCCTCCCCATTTTGAGATGTCTGTAGCCGCAACTGGGGAGGGGGGGGGGGTCGATTGGTTTCTAGGTTATATCTGAGTAACTAGGCCAGCCTTGAGCTGTTGGTTTAGATTTAGGGGTGAGATTCCACCAAATTTCATTCTCAGAGCTTCACAGAAACACAAAATGTTAGAACTGGAAAAGACATTAGAATAGTGGTTCTTAACTTCTTTGGGAACACGTAAGCTTTGTTGATGGTTGTTATTGGCTTCATAATCTGTTGAGTTGGTATTTTAATCATCTCTCCATCCCCAGATCGAATTTACCTTTTTTTTACCATTGCAAATAATTTTTCAGTTGATAACGGTGTATATCATTTTCCCTCAGTTTTCAGTTATTTCCTTAGGATATATTTCTGGGGATGAGAAATCTTTGGACTTTCTCTCCAGACAAATGCAGTCATACACAGAAACTTCTGCATGCAGTATCAAGAGATCACAGTCTTTCAATTACATCTATGAATCCTAGGTTAAGAAAAGGTGGTTTACAAGAGGTGGGGATTAAAGTAGATCACTTCCTCTGTATCAGATACTGGAGTTGAGGCACATTCTGTACATTACCATATTTAATTCTTAAGTCAGTGCCTGGCTAATTTTCATAAAAACCCTATCAGGTGGATATCTCCATTTCACAGATGAAGAAACAGGCTCTGTGAGATTCACAGTAGAATTCAAATTTAGGCTTGCCTTACTTTAAAGTCCATCTTCTTTACATTATACTCTACTGACCTTTACGTAAGAATTACTGAGCACCTACCATGTGCCAAGGCGCTTTCTTCCTTAGAACAATTTTTAAATTACAGATTATTACAGATAAGGATCTTAGTTTAGAGAAGTGAAGAGACATGATCAGGGTAACATATCTGAGTTGTCAGAACCTGATGTAGAACCTACTTCCTAACTCCTGGTCCACAGCTTTGGCAGAATAAGGATGCAAATCCAGATTTGTTAGATTCCAAGACATGCTCTCAACCACTGTGATTTATAAGAGTAGGAAATCCTTTTACTTCCATTTGTTTTGTTTATACATTATTAATTCCAATTTTTGTTTCTAGACTTCTGTCCTAGTCTCAGGTATCTGTTTTTCTTTGAATGGCTTTGTTTCAGTATTGACTTTCATTTCTGTTGCAGTTAGGAATCTGAAGTAACCAGTAAAGCAGGATGTCTTCAGTATGTTCTGAGTATACAATTGGTGGGGTGAAGATTAACTTTCCTTGTAAAGCTTATCCATCACAGCTTGCTATGATGAATTCTGTAAGTATTGTTCAGCAGTTATTTTAAGTCTTTATTAAGATACAGATGCTTATAATTCATAACATAACATTGAGCCTGTGACTACATTTTCTCAGGTAGTAAATGGATTGAAAATATTTGCTGGGTTCATTGAAGAACATCTAACCTTTGGAAAAATAATACTGATTGCTGCTAAACTGTATATGTCTATGATTAGGAGGTAAAGGAGAACATCCTGAAAAATGTTCTCAGCTCATTTAGAACTTCTGTTTACTTTACTGAATTACTTTGAAATAGAAAGTATTTACTGTCTTTTACGCAGACTACTATACTTTTCACCATAATTTTTTTGAGATATTTCAATCATATAGAAAATTAATATACAAACTTGAGTAAACCAATTTACCAGCTTTGTTAAATCTTAATATTTTGCCATATTTACTTTATACCTTGTTTATGAGTAACAAGATAACTAATATCCTGAATTTGTTATTTTTCTTTCCTAGCCATGTTTTTATACTTTTATTGCATAGGTATGTATCTATAAACAATATAGTGTATACTTTACATTTTTATAACTTTGCACAATGATATGATATTATGCTTATCTTTCTGGAGAACTTGATTTTTTTTTTTACTTAATATTCTTCTTCTTCTTATTTTTTAAGGATTTATGCCATAAGTTTATTTATAGACGTACCTAGTATGTTGAGTTCAAGAGTTGGATCCTTTTTTCAGAGAGATTGCACCTCTTAAAATGCTCCCCTTCATATCTGTTTCATGGATTATTTTTTGAGCAGTTGGTGTCTTACTATAAAGAAAGGAGAAACAAATCCAGATCAGAAGTACAAAGTCATTGTAACTAGTAATCGCCCCTTGTTTTCCACTGAAAATGGTAAATTCTTCCCCAGACCCTCCTCATAGTGGCTCCTATGGACCACAGAGGTTGTGAACCTCCAGATGCTCTGTCCCAACGTAGCGCTGTTGGAAGCCTGTGGAAGGCGCAGAGACTGAAGGCAGAAGAAATGGCAGCAGCACACCAAGCCCTCCTTTCCTCATGACCTTGTTCCCTTGTCTAACATTTTTAAGATGTAGCCCTATTGATTGATAACGCATTTTCATTGCTGTATGGTATTCCATTGTATGAATATACCAGAATTTTATATTTGCCCATTTTCCTCTTGATAGACATTTAGGTTGTTTACGTTATTTTGCAATTATAAACAGTGCTGCTATGAACTTTCTTATACATGTTTCCTTGTGTTCCTGTGGGAAAGGTTTTGGGTGTTTACATAGGACTGGATTGCTGGAGTTCAGTATCATTAACTTTACTAGAAATTGTTAATTTCTGTACAGAGTGGTTGTAACACTTCCACCAACAGTATCCCCCATTAAGTTTTCATCAAAGATATTAGTGTATTCTAGTTTTACAGAAACGATGGTGCTTGCATAAGTAAGGCACAAATTGCTTTTCATTTCTTTTGTGCTTGATATGGTTTAAATCTAACATAATTTTAGGGAGAGATATAAAGGAATAAAGTCTACATTTAACTAAATTCTAGTTCTCCTTTCTGCTATTGCTCTGTTCCTTGAAGTGCATGCAACTTTACTTGTTGTTGTATGGAGAGAGACTTTAATGAAGTAAGTTGTTTATTGATTTTTTAAAATTGTTTTTGTGTCCATAGATTGTCAGAGGATTAAATAGTAAGCAGCATTGTTTGTTGGAGAGCCCCACAGGGAGTGGGAAAAGCTTAGCCTTACTTTGCTCTGCTTTAGCATGGCAACAATCTCTTAGTGGTAAGTAGTTGTTTGATGTCTTCAGGTTGCTTATTGGGACCTGAAAAAAATCTAATAAAGTACTTTTTACCCAGAATGCTTCAACCATGTTCTAGCTAATTTAAATATTCTCTTTTAAGATATTTCTTTATAATCAGTTATATATCTTCCAAAAGAGTTTCAATATAGCAAAATATGTTCAGTTAATCCTAAAATAATTTTGAACATAAGATAGTCCTTTATTTGATGATTCAGCATGTATATAAGAATCTCGGATTTTATTTTTACTATTTTTCATAATAATGATTATGAAAATAATTAGATGATAATTTGTGTATAAAAGTTGCAAGAGATGAGGCTGTCATGATTATATAGCATATCAGTACAAATAATTGCTTTTTTTGAGTAAATCCTTTAATATAGTTGCTTATCTCACAACATTAGAAAATGGAATACATAAAAAAGAAAAATTCTAGTTGATCTTTCTACTTGTTTGGATGCCAGATAAGCAGAAGTTTATTGTAATATTGTTTTTATGGATTCATATTATTTCCCATAGCTTTATTTGCTAACAAATGTCTAGTTACTTTTGTGAAAGACTATCTAATATTCATAATGAATCTGAAATACAATATTGGTCACATTTTAGTTACATAATTAGATGGCTCTGTCCTAAAGTATTAGGAGATTTTAAAGTTAACCATGGGTGTATATGTGTATGTATGTATGTGTGTATATATATGTACACACATATATGTTTTTTGAAAAGAAATAGTGCTACTGGTAAGACTATTAAAAATAAAGAGTAAATATTTTATAAGCTTTTGGTTGTCCATTTTGTTTCTTACTGATGTTTATCTTTGGGGAAAATGAGATTATCTGTTAATAAATTTTTAATGGGAGACTCTGGAAAATAAAATTAGTAGTATTTATGTAGTGCAGATGGGAAAATAATGTCAGTACTGTTTATAGAAAATAAAATAAATTATTTAGCTTTTATATATCTATGAATTGTATATTTATACAATGTAGGCACACATAGAACTGTTACAATTTTGTATTATATTTAAGTATTGAAAATTACCTGTTTTATTTAATTTGAATATTGACTTTAAAATGTATTTTGATACATGTATCAGAAATGATATCATGAAACATGTTTTTTGAAATAGAAGTATAATGTGGGAATGATTTAACCCTTATGTGTTTACATTATTATTTTATATTGAACTTTAAAATTTTTCATTTAGGGAAATAGCAGTAATTAAGAATATACTTTAGGTATACTTGGTATTTTAATATATTTCAATATAAATGAATACTCAAGTGGTTGTGCCTCTGTTACATTATTAATCTTTGACTGTTATTAGATTTTTGTAAATCATGTAAATTGTTGATAACTTCTCTATAAATGTTTCTGGCATAAGTGTTTCTCACCTGTCCTAATTTAATGCTGCAGGATGGGTGACCAACTTGTCCAGATTTGCCAGGTACTTTCCTGGTTTTAGAACTGAAATTCTGAATCCTGGGAAACCTCCCAATCCTGGGCAAAAAATAAGGTGGTTGCGCACCCTAGCTGAAGAGGAAGATTAATGTTTTTTTAATTAGAAATATTATAAATAGAGGTTATTTCATTTTTAGGGAAGCCAGTGGATGAAGGCTTAAGTAAAAAAGCTGAAGTACCATTGTCGTGTTGTTGTACATGCCATTCAAAGAATTTTACAAACAATGACGTGAACCAGGGAACTTCATATCATTTCAACAGTCCAAGTACACCACCTTCTGAAAGAAATGGCACTTTGTCAACTTGTCAAGGTAGTTTATATTTTGTCTGGGTCTTTTGGTATCTGTAATAGGGGTCTTAATTATTGCTGTTATGAGACCTAATGTAGATAAATTTTGTTAGCATAATTGGTTATGTATTTCCACCTAATTTCTCTGGAATTATTTTGAATAATGCATAGAGTGGTCAGAAATCCTTGGAATATTTTATTCTTGGCCTCACTTTTAACTGATTCAGACATCTTGCTAGTTTAAATCATTTTTGAAGAAGGCAAGGCAAAATAACTGATATTCAGAAATTGATGTTATTTGTAGGCAGTATTGTTAATTATATGTCAGAATTTTATAAAACATTTTGATTTGTATTGTAAGGCAAAATCTAATTAGCCTCATTCATTCTTTTTTTTTTTTTTTTTTTAATTTTTATTTATTTATTTATTTATTTAGTTTTGGCTGTGTTGGGTCTTCGTTTCTGTGCAAGGGCTTTCTCTAGTTGCGGCAAGTGGGGGGCACTCTTCATCGCGGTGTGCGGGCCTCTCACTATCGTGGCCTCTCTTGTTGCGGAGCACAGGCTCCAGACGCGCAGTCTCAGTAGTTGTGGCTCACGGGCCCAGTTGCTCTGCGGCATGTGGGATCTTCCCAGACCAGGGCTCGAACCCGTGTCCCCTGCATTGGCAGGCAGATTCTCAACCACTGTGCCACCAGGGAAGCCCCTCATTCATTCTTGATAAGTTTGCCTGGACTTCTGAGACCAGTATCCTATATGAGAATCAGGTATGTTTCAAATATGATCCTTAGCTGTTCTTACTAGATTTATTTAAGAGAAATATATTATCAATAACATAAAATTATTAATTTAAAGAATATTTCTTTTGCTTTGACTGTATGGAAAAGATTGACCATTACTTGCTTAAGCCAGAAACCTAGGAGACATCCTGTACACTTCGCTCTTCCTTATTCCTCCATGCAAATCTCCACCTCCATTGATAACTTCCCTAGTACAAACTACCATTTGTTCTTTAGACCGTGTAATAACTCCTTTCCTGCTTTCACTCATGCCATTCCTTAACTAATCACTGGCAGGGAGAAAAGAGGTTGCCATGACTGGCTTAAGTCTAAACAGTATCCACTTCCTAAAATCAAGGATGGAGTTGTCTTCCTCTAAAGCACATGACTGTGTGGAGGATGGTAGCTGCTTGAACCGAAGTGTGATTCTTTTAGGAATGAAGAAGAGGAAGTGGAATAGATGCCGGAGAGGTGACCAATAGTGTTGTCTACATGGTTTTGACCCTTAACATTTTTGGCTTTCTTTCCATTCTTTAAAAGGGTCATGCTTTCTGCTGCCTTCAGAGCCTTTGCTTGTGTTAGTGTCTCTTCTGAGGAAAATTCCATCTTCAACTTGTTGTCCTGCTCTTCCTTTAGCTCTCAGCTTAGATATCACTTCTTTAAGGCAGCCATACTGATCTTTCCGTCACACTACATTTGGTTTCCCTATTATATTCTGTCATCTCACTGTGTACCTCTCCTTCATAGCACTTGTTACAATTCGTATTATCCACGTGTCTGTGTGCATCTTTTATTAATCTCTGCTTCCCCTAGCAGACTGTATACTCCATGAGGTCAGGAACTGTGTCAGTTTGCTCACCATTGAATATCTAGCAGTGCCTGGCATATAGTAGGAGCTAGATAAATATTTGTTGTATGAATGAATGGAATTGATTTTAAGCTAATTATTAATATAAGAACTCTTGGCTTATAATGTTTATGTACAACCTGTATTTTTTTTAAAGACAGCTTTATTGAAATATTCTTGACATAACAGACTCTATATATTTAAATGGTACATTTTGATAAGGTTCGACATAAGAGTATTTCCCTGTAACTTTCACTAACATCAAGATAGTGAATATATCCATCAGCTTCAAAAGTTTTCTCATGCCTTTTTATTATCCCTCCTTTCCACCATTTTATAATTTATCCTCCCCAAACAACCACTGAGTGTTTTCTGTCACTGTAGATTAGTTTGCATTTTCTAGAGTTTATATGAATGAAATAATACAGTTTGTACACTTGCCTAGCTTCTTTCACTTAACATAATTCTTTTAAAATTTATCCATGTTGTTGCATGTATCAACAGTTGGTTCTTTTTTATTGCTGAGTAATATTCTGTTGTATGGATATACTGCAAATTGTTTATGCAGTCACCTGTTGATGTGTATTTGAGTTGTTTCTAGTTTCCGGTTACAAATAAAGCTGCTATGAACATTTGTGTACAAGTCGTTGTTATGGACATGTGCTTTCACTTTTCTGGGTAAATACCTAGGAGTGTAATGACTGGATCCCTTATGTTTAACTTTAAGAAACTTCAAAACTGTTTCCCAAAGTAGTTATGCCATTTTACATTTCCACCAGCAGTGTATGAGAGTTCCCATTTCTCTGCATCCTTGCCAGCACTTGGTATGGTAAATCTTTTTAGCCATTCTAATAAGCTTATAGTGGTATCTTATTGTGGTTTTATTTTGCATTTCCCTAATGACTTGTGATGTTGAGCATCTTTTCTTTCTTTTTTTTTTTTAATAAATTTATTTATTTTATTTATATGTTTTTGGCTGTATTGGGTCTCCGTTGCTGCACGTGGGCTTTCTCTAGTTGTGGTGAGAGGGGGCTACTCTTCGTTGCGGTGCGCAGGCTTCTCATTGCGGTGGCTTCTCTCGTTGTGGAGCACGGACTCTAGGCACACGAGCTTCAGTAGTTGTGGCACGCGGGCTCAGTAGTTGTGGCTCATGGGCTCTAGAGCGCAGTCTCAGTAGTTGTGGCACACGGGCTTAGTTGCTCCGCGGCATGTGGGATCTTCCCAGACCAGGGCTTGAACCCGTGTCCCCTGCATTGGCAGGCGGATTCTTAACCACTGCGCCACCAGGGAAGCCCTGAGCATCTTTTCATGTGCTTATTAGCCATTTGTATATCTTCTTTGATGAAATGTCTGTTGAAATCTTTTGCCTGTTTATTGTTTTTTTCTTATTGTTAAGTTTGGGATTTCTTTATATATTTTTGAGTACAAGTTTCTTTTTTTAATCAAGTATAGTTTTAGGTTTTACTTTTAAGTCTAAGAGTTAATTTTTGTATACGGTGTGAGATGTGGATCCAGGTTCGTTTATTTTGCATATGAATATCTAATTGTTCAGCAACATTTATTGAAAAGGCTACCCTTTGTCTGCTGCATTGCCTTTGTGCCTTTGTGAAAAATCAGTTTTCAATAAACTTGAATTTTAATATAATTGTGAGTTAGAGTTGTTTAGAGTAGTCTCTTCAAGGATCAGATGGGGTAAATCTGGGTTGTATTCTGATGCTCTCTTTACATTTTTAAGTAAATTCTTTAAAAATATAACCTAAATACAGAAAAATGCAAAAATTCTATGTGTATAGCTTGATGAATTTTCACAAAGTAAACACACTCGTGTAACTACCACTAGATGAAAAATAGGACATAGCCGACACCCCAGTGGCACTTCTCATGTTCTTTTCCTGTCACTATTCTCTCCACAGGTGGTAGCTATCTTCCCTCTGTCACCATTGATGAGTTTTGCTTCTTTATAGAAATGGAATTATATCTGTACTCTTGTGTCTGTCAGCTTTTGCTTAACATATTTCTCAGATTCATTTTTGTTGTATATAGCAGTAGTTCTTATTGCTGTGTTTTATGGTATATAATAAATTATATACCATAATTTATTATTTCATTCTACAATTGTTAGACATTTGGGTGGTTTCTAATTTTGGTTATTAAAGCTATTATGAACATTCTTGTTCACTCTGGTACAGATAGGTAAACACTTTCTATTAGATATAGATCTAGGAATGGAATTGCTGGTCGTAGTGTATGCATATGTTGAACTATAGTAGATACTGCCAATGTTTTCCAAAATGGTTGAACCAATTTATTTATCACCCTCCCACTCTACGTCTAGTAGTATATGGAAGTTACATTGTTCAGCATTCTTTTTTTTTTTTAATTAATTTATTTAATTTATTTTTTATTTTTGCCTGTGTTGGGTCTTTGTTGCTGCTCGCGGGCTTTCTCTAGTTGTGGCGAGTGGGGGCTACTCTTTGTTGCAGTGCGCGGGCTTCTCGTTGTGGTGGCTTCTCTTGTTGTGGAGCACAGGCTGTAGGCGCGCAGGCTTCAGTAGTTGTGGCACGTGGGCTCTAGAGCGCAGGCTCAGTAGTTGTGGCGCACGGGCTTAGTTGCTCCGTGGCATGTGGGATCTTCCCGGACCAGGGCTCGAACCCATGTCCCCTGCATTGGCAGGCAGATTCTTAACCACTGCGCCACCAGGGAAGCCCCCAGCATTCTTGTTAGCACTTGATATTCGAGTCTTTTTAAGTTTTAGTCATTATGGTGCCTGTGTGTTGTTCTTGTGAATTTTAATTTTTATCTCTCTGGTAACTAATGAGGTTGATCATCTTTTTTTTTTTTTTTTTTTAATCTTTATTGGAGTATAATTGCTTCACAATACCATGTTAGTTTCTGTTGCACAACAAAGCGAATCAGCCATATGCATACACATGTCCCCATATCTTCTCCCTCTTGAGCCTCCCTCCCGTCCTCCCTATCCCACCCCTCTAGGTCATTGCAAAGCACCAAGCCAATCTCACTGTGCTATGCTGCTGCTTCCCACCAGCCAACTGTTTTACATTCGGTAGTGTATATATGTCGATGCTACTCTCACTTTGCCCCAGCTTTGCCCTCCCACCCCATGTCATCAAGTCCATTCTGTATGTCTACTTCTTATTCCTGCCCTGCAACTAGGTTCATCAGTACCATTTTTTTTTTTAGATTCCATATACATGCGTTAGCATACAGTATTTATTTTTCTCTTTCTGACTTACTTCACTCTGTATGACAGACTCTAGGTCCATCTACCTCACTACAAATAACTCAATTTTGTTTCTTTTTATGGTTGAGTAATATTCCATTGTATATATGTGCCACATCTTCTTTATCCATTCATCTGTTGATGGACATTTAGGTTGGTTCCATGTCCTGGCTATTGTAAGTAGTGGGATTGCTGGGTCATATGGTAGTTCTATTTTTAGTTTTTTAAGGAACCTCCATACTGTTTTCTATAGTAGTTGTATCAGTTTACATTCCCACCAACAGTGTAGGAGGGTTCCCTTTTCACCACACCCTTTCCAGCATTTACTGTTTCTAGGTTTTTTGATAATGGCTATTCTCACTGTAGTTTTGATTTGCATTTCTCTAATAATTAGTGATGTTGAACATCTTTTCATGTGCCTCTTGGCCATCTGTATGTCTTCCTTGGTGAAATGTCTATTTAGGTCTTCTGCCGTTTTATTTTTTTTTAACATCTTTATTGGAGTATAATTGCTTTACTATGGTGTGTTAGTTTCTGCTGTATAACAAAGTAAATCAGCTATACGTATACATATATCCCCATATCCCCTCCCTCTTGCTTCTCCCTCCCACCCTCCCTGTCCCACCCCTCTAGGTGGTCACAAAGCACTGAGCTGATCTATGAGTCTGCTTCCCACTAGCTATCTATTTTACATTTGGTAGTGTACATCCATTTGTTTATTTTTGTTTTTATTTCCATTACTCAGGGAGATGGATTGAAAAAGATATCTCTGCGATTTATGTCAAAGAGTGTTCTGCATGTGTTTTCCTCTAAGAGTTTCATAGTATCCCGTCTTACATTTAGGTCTTTAATCCATTTTGAGTTTATTTTTGTGTATGGTGTTAAAGAATGTTCTAATTTCATTTTTTTACATGTAGCTGTCCAGTTTTCCCAGCACCATTTATGGACTTCCCTCTTGAAAGCATATTTCTAAAAATGTTTGCTGTGTCTTTGTTTAAGTATACTGAGCGGTAAATAAGTGCTTTTAAAGATGTTTAGCATTTCCTATTTTAAACTATGTTATGACTTTTTAGAAATAAGTCTTAACATCTTTTTTAAAGTTGAAGCATAGTTTATTTACAATATTATCTTAGTTTTGGGTGTACAGCATAGTGATTCAGTATTTTTACAGATTAAAGTCTTACATCTTGATTTTAATTTTTTTCTAAAAAATTACTTAAATGTAAGTTATTTATACGAATTTTTTATGACTTCTTATATAAGACTCTTCTGAAAAAACTACACTGGCTGCAAAGCTATCTGCTAAGAAACAGGCATCCAGGTACAGAGATGAAAATGATGATTTTCAAGTAGAGAAGAAAAGAATTCGACCCTTAGAGACTACACAGCAGGTAAACAGTTTATTGGCAGTGGAATAATCCCGTTAGTTATAGCTGAACAAGGTAGTCGAGTATCAATCATTTTTCAGTGGCATCTGTAGAGATTATTTTGGGTAGTGTCAGATGTGAATTAAATGGTAAATTATTATAACTTCATTGTATAGAGTTACTTATTACAGAGGAGTTTATTATAGTAAATTATTCATAGTAGCATGTCATTAAAGTGAAACTGAATGGTGCTTTCTTATATATAAGGAATTTGACAATAAAATATTTACTTAAGGCATGTATCAGTAACAGAGCTACTTTGTACTTTTTAACTCTTCTGTTGTTTTTATCTAATAATGGCATTTTGTTTTGGCCAATATACCTCTGATATGAATATTTAGGTCATAGATACTTTGGTATTGATAGTTTTAATATAATGACAAAGTTTACTGTTATTTATTGAGTTTTTAATATCAATACATTATAAAATATGTTTATTTCTAAAAATTATTGAAGAACCTAAATTACTAGAAATTTTAAATGAAATGTTTTCATAGGTGAAAACAATGTTTTCTCATAGAGTTCATGGCATTGAGGTAAGGAGGATGGACTTTAATAGACTTAGTTACAAATAAAAAAGATTATTAGTTAATTAGCATGTCCTTTGTAGATAATTGTTTATTTTTAATTGAATATACTCAAAAGGTATTTGCATTTTTATGTAGTTTATCTGTTCCATTTATAATCTTTATTAACTTCCATAATTAAACCTTGTTTTTAGAAATAGAATGAAATCGTTTTCTAGTTTTATATTTGGAAAATCACCAATTACAAATGAAGTATCTCTAGAGATTTCTTTCCCCCAAAATGTGTACTTAGAGTTGGATGTTGTGAGGTAGAGCTCAACATATAGCATTTATTCCCTGACTTCATTGGCTCTCATTTCTTTTTTGTAGGAATGGAATTATCGACAGAAATGCTT
This sequence comes from Balaenoptera physalus, assembly GCF_965194825.1. Classification (NCBI taxonomy): domain Eukaryota; kingdom Metazoa; phylum Chordata; class Mammalia; order Artiodactyla; family Balaenopteridae; genus Balaenoptera; species Balaenoptera physalus. The sequence continues at coordinate 40,838,526 of NC_138901.1, forward strand.
CTTTTCCTCTTTATAATTTAAGTAAATAGGTTTTGGCAAGTAAGAAAAAGCATAGATAGTTTGGAAAGAAAACAGTGGTGTTTATAAAAGAAATTTAGTCAAATACAATTTGGATTATCAAATATCTAGTAAGTAATATAATAATAGTAATCAAGTAGTTCCATCAGGTAGGAAATAATGAATATTTACATTTAAAGTTTTTATTCTGTGTTTTTTTTTTCAATTTAGAATAAGGTTTCCATTTTTATTTACTTTTATTTTCCAGTTAGATATGTAATCAGACTTTGCCATAATACTATTCTTGGTATCCATATGGTGAGACTGTTTTATGGGAAGATCATTTTACAATGCTATAGTTTTGCCACATCACTAATTAAAGCTATTTTGGTCAGTATTTGAGAGGTATTACTGTATTCTGTTTTACTTAAGTCTTATAATAAGGTGCCTATTTGTTTTTAGAAACTTTTTGATTGTTGCCAGTGAGAAATAGTCATTTTTTTAATGCTGAAAACATATGTTATAGCTATTCTGATCTTTGAGAGCAACTAGCCTCATCAAACTTTCTAGTTACAATAAATTTTATTTTGGTTCTATATTTACAGATTAGAAAACGTCATTGTTTTGAAAAGGAGGTGCACCATTTGGATGCAAAAGTTGATTCAGGAAAGACCACAAAACTCAACTCCCCATTAGGAAAGATAAACTCCTTTTCTCCACAAAATGTATGTATTTATGCCATTGTTCAGTTTAAAGAAGGAAAATGTGGAATTTGCTAAATCCATTTTTGAAAAAGATGAAGAATAGTGTAATCAAAGAAGAGTAGAAAACAACTCAGAAGTCCTAAGTGCTGTCACATGTCTTCTGCTGTGTGAGATGGTAAACCTATGCTCTTTGTGCCCCAGTTTCCTCATTTATAAAATAAGAGAATTGGACTAGAACAAGATCTGGAAGTTTTTTTCCTCTTTTACATTCTAATGTTTGTGAACTCTACTTCCTAAAGTTCTTTCAGTGTCCTTAGGGCATCAGTTCTCAAGGAGTAGTCCAGGGAGCTCTGGAGATTCCTGAGATTTTTTTCCAGATAGTCTGTGAGGTCAAAAGTATTTTCATAGTGATGTTAAGATGTTACTTACCTTTTTTTTTTTTTTTTTTTTTACTGTCTTTGACATTTGCACTGATGGTACAAAAGCATAAGTTGGTAAAACTGTTGGTGCTTTAGCACAATAAGGGTAGTGGCATCAACCTGTATTAATAGTAATTTTCTTCACCGTCGTTAATGCACAGTTAAGAAAAGCCAATTTCACTTAAGTCCTTGATGAAGCAGTAAAAATTACTAATTTTATTAAGTCTTCACCCTTGAGATTTTTAACAGTCTGTGTGAAGAGTAGAGTAGTTTTCGTAAAACACTTTTGCATTCAGGAGTAGGATGGTTTTCTTGAGGGAAAGCACTTATAGGATTGTTTGGATTGTGAGCTGAACTAGCCACTTTTTTCACAGAACATTGTTTTTACTTGAAAGAATAACTGACAGACTAACTTCGGTAATTCTCGAAAATAAACAAAGTGAGCCTGATAAACTTTGAGATTTCAGTGAAAAATCAGAATTTTGAAAAATTGTATATACTACTGTGAGCTTAGCAGTTTTCTGATACTTAAAGACTTTGATGATATTTATTGGTGGTGATATTATATATGTGACTTTTTGATATTGTATAATGAAATGTGTTTCGTTTATATAGTTTTATATAAATGGAATCATGCCTGGAATTTTTTATTTAATTCCAAATATTGCGAATTTTACCTTGTTGGGTACTGGATATTATTGTATTTCTATAAGTACTCTTGAGTTTTGCTCTGGGATGCAGTTAAATTACTTGGAATCAGCTTGATCCTTTTGGTTCTTGCTTTTAGGATTTGTTAGGTAGGACCTGAGCCGGGTTTAGTTTTGGGCTACCTCAGTAGAGGCTAGCTCCTTTTGAGTCCTCTACCTAATGCTCCATGAATTATGAAGTTTTCCAGCCTGGCTGGTGGGAACAGGCACTGTTCCATGCTGTCTGTGAGTGTCTCTTCACTTCAGGTGGTTCTTGCCACTATCTTGGATTGTTTCCTCATTGGCATGTGCTGATCGGTACTCTACTAGATACTGAGAGGTCCTTCTGCAGATCTCTGGAGTGCATTCTTTGTGCAGCACTCTCCATTCTGCTTTCTTCTCTGTGAACTTTAGTCTTCTTGGTCTCCGTGGACTCTCAGCAGTGTCTCTTCAACTTGGGTTTGCTGGGCTATATCTGGGTTCCCCTTCCCCATGCCACAGCATGGAAACTCTCAGGACAGCAAGCTGAAAGAATCATAAGGCTTAATCTCATTTGTTTCCCATCTCTCAGGGATCACTCTTCCTTACCTGATGTCCTGTATCTTAAAAACTATTGTTTCATATAGTCTGTCTGTATTTTTAGTTTTTCAGGTAGGGGATGAAACAACTCATTGACAAATTCCAGAAGTCTTTAGATGGCTTATAAAGCTCCTATTTACCTGTACAGTCTTTAGGCCTTTATAAACTTTTTGCATTCTTTTGCCCTTTCTCCTCTTTCCCACTTTTTTTTGTCTGACTTCTGCTAATCCTTCAGGAAGCCTTCCTTGGTGTCCCCAATTTTGAGTTGGATTCCCATCTGGAATGTTCCTTGTATTTCTCAAGAACATTTTCTTTTTTTTTTAATTAACATTTTATTTTTATTTTATGTAATTAAATTAATTAATTTATTATTTTATTTTATTTTTGGCTGCATCAGGTCTTTTTTTTATCATCTTTATTGGAGTATAATTGTATCGATATGTATGTTCCTATTACCATTTTCTTAATTGTTGTGGGTTTGTCATTGTAGGTCTTTTCCTTCTCTTGTGTTTCCTGCCAAGAGAAGTTCCTTTAGCATTTGTTGTAAAGCTGGTTTGGGCGTGCTGAATTCTCTTAGCTTTTGCTTGTCTGTAAAGGTTTTAATTTCTCTGTCAAATCTGAATGAGATCCTTGCTGGGTAGAGTAATCTTGGTTGTCGGTTTTTCCCTTTCATCACTTTAGATATGTTCTGCCACTCCCTTCTGTCTTGCAGAGTTTTTTGCTGAAAGATCAGCTGTTAACCTTATGGGGATTCCCTTGTATGTAATTTGTTGTTTTTCCCTTGCTGCTTTTAATATTTTTTCTTTGTATTTAATTTTTGGTAGTTTGATTAATATGTATTTTGGCATGTTTCTCCTTGGATTTATCCTGTATGGGACTTTTCTGTGCTTCTTGGACTTGATTGACTATTTCCTTTCCCGTATTAGGGAAGTTTTCAACTATAATCTCTTCAAATGTTTTCTCAGTCCCTTTCTTTTTCTCTTCTTCTGGGACCCCTATAATTCGAATGTTGGTGTGTTTAATGTTGTCCCAGAGGTCTCTGAGCCTGTCCTCAATTCTTTTCATTCTTTTTTCTTTATTCTGCTCTACAGTAGTTATTTCCACTATTTTATCTTCCAGGACACTTATCCATTCTTCTGCCTCATTTATTCTGCTATTGATCCCTTCTGGAGAATTTTGAATTTCATTTATTGTGTTGTTCATCATTGTTTGCTTGCTCTTTAGTTCTTCTAGGTCCTTGTTAAACGTTTCTTGTATTTTCTCCATTTTATTTCCAAGATTTTGCATCATCTTTACTATCATTACTCTGAATTCTTTTTCAGGTAGACTGCCTATTTCCTCTTTGCATCAGGTCTTAGCTGTGGCACATGGGATCTTTCGTTGTGGCTCACGGGCTGTTCGTTTTGGTGCACGGGCTTCTCTCTAGTTGTGGTGTGCGGGCTCCAGAGTGCACAGGGCTCAGTAGTTGTGTGTGGGCTCTCTAGTTGTGTCGTGTGTGGTCCAGAGTGCATGGGCTCTGTAGTTGTGGCACACGGGGTCACCAGTTGTGACACGCAGGCTCAGTAGTTGTGGTGCGCGGGCTTAGTTGCCCTGTGGCATGTGGGATCCTAGTTCCCTGACTAGGGATCGAACCCACATCCCCTGCATTGGAAGGCGGATTCTTAACCACTGGACCATGAGGGAAGTCCCTATTTCTCAGTTTTTAACACTTACCTTACTCTTAATATCCTCTCCACAGGCTCTCAGTTCCATTATGGACAACACCAGTTTCTCTGAGACCTCCTTGAAGACTGTGACTGTTTTATTCATCTTTTTGTTTCAAGCACCTAACGTAGTGCCAGGAACCTAGTTGTAGACTGAGTAAATGAATACCATAATCCCTGCTCTCAAAGAGCCTTCTTTTAAATTCTTGAAAATACTGAGTGGGGGAAAAGAATTGTCAGTTATCTTCAGAGAAGCCTTATGTTTGGAGAAGTCATCTCAGGAGTTTTTAATGGTGTCAGTAAAAATATATGCTTAGTTTGCCAGTGTTTTCTTGCTCATTTTCTTTCACAGTACCTTATTGTCTTCATAGCCCTTACTAGTTGAATTTATTAGTCTACTTGTTTATTATCTATTTTCCCTGTTAGTATGTAATGTCAATCTTTTTCACGGGTATCTCCGCTACCTAGAACAGTGTATGGCATATATTAGTTGCCCAATAAATATTTTTTTGGTAGAATCTTATTGAATTCTTATAATGACTTTGAGGCAGGTACTATTGTTGTTCTCATCTTACAGATAAGGAAACTCTGAGAAATAAGTAATTTGCCTAAGGTCACAAAGCTGGCAAATAGTGGAGTTAGATCCTACCTAAGCAGTCTGATGCTCTGGCAGATGCTCTAATTACTTTATTGTACATTCTCTAAAATGCCTCTCAGAAATTCTGGAGCCATGTAAACAGTATTCTAACACCAAGATAAGGGAAAAAATATGTAGAAGCCTCAAGGCTAAATAAATCAAGTATAGAATAATATGATTGATAATAGCTAAAATAAGATAAAGTTGTTTTTTTTTCTTTAAGGATTTTTTTTGTTTCATTTTGTTTTTACTGGTTAAGAGAATGAGCTCAAATCAGAGTGCCTGGGCTTTAATCACAGCTCTGCTCTTTACAACCTCTGTAACCTTGATTAAGTTTTTAAACTATTGCTACTTCATTTTCCCATTTGTTAAATGGGGATGGTAATAGTACCTATCTTACGGGGCTGCTAGAGGATTAAACAAGTTAATACTTATAAAGTGGTTACATTATACCTGGCATTTCTTGGAGATTATTAAGTGGTAAGTGGTAGTAAAAATATCATCAGCAGCAGTTGTAGTAGTAGCAGCAAATACTTACATATTTGTATGCTGCTGATAAAAGGTATTATATAATATTGGTTAATAATGTTAATTTTCAGGAGTTAGGTTTATAATTAGCAAATTCTTTTAATATGTGTTAAAGATGTTTATAGCTCAACCTGTTTAGGATCTAGACCACTTGACCATAAGCAGAGCTACTGTGCTCCTAGCTGGGTATCTTAATTTTAAACTAAGTTCTTTGATTGATTTCTTGTTTTGGTTATGTACTATGTTGATCATTTATTATGATCTTCTTATTGGCAAAGTATAATTGTATCTATACATGTGTATCTATATCTATATCAGTTTTATTTTTAAACCAGAAGTTACAAGTTTTCTTCCTTGGCTTTACCTGGTATAGGTCTACATTGCTTTAGAAATGCAATAATTTTTCATAGATGGGTGATTTATTACTCATAATGTTAAAGGTATGGGTTTCTGACAATTTCTTATAAGTTTGAAGATTTATTGAAGAAGCTAAACCTCAACTAACTCTAGTAACTCAAATGATAACATTTCACTAGTCACACGGAACTTTTGTTTGTAAGAAGACATAAGTGATATATGCCATACTAATTAAGCATGCATAAAGTAAATTTGTCAGACACCAGCGTACTTTTGCAATGACAGAAAAGACCATATGGCTGAGCTCTAATATTTGTTCTTTTTTTGGTAGTCTATAGTGAAAAGCATGAATATATAAAGTAACTTTATGAAAACCCCCACAAATACTTAGGTAAAATGATCTGTATTTTCAATGTTATTTTTTTTGTTCCTAACAAAAATAGAGTAAGCAGTTACAATAGAAACATAATTAGTACAAAATGTAAAGTTTTAGCTAATGTGAATATTTCTTCCTTTTATAATTTAGTAAATTGTTAGTGAATTTTAGTAAACTGTTAAGAAAACCTGTAGTTTTTTGTATTTTGGCTATCATCTTAATTTTAAAAGCTTATGGTAGTATTTTTAATAAATCTTACATGGATATTTAGCAGTAAATAATACTTTTCGTTTTTCAGAGAACCAGGGCTAAACATTTCCATGGATATAATATAATAAAGAATAATGGGGTTATGCGTAGGGGTAATTTATTTAAAGAAACGAGTCTTTGAGTATAGTAATATGTTTTTCCCTGCTAGAAATTTACTTTGGTTTCTGGTACAACTTTTTTTCTCTTTCTCTTTTTTAATGAAGGTATAATTAACACTTAATATGTTAGTTTCAGGTGTACAACATAATGGTTCAATATTTGTATACATTGCGAAATGATCACAAGTCTAGTTAATATCTGTCACCTTACATAGTTACAAGATTTTTTTTTCTTATGATGAGAGCTTTTAAGATTTACTCTCTTAGCTACTGTCAAATATTTAACACAGTGTTATTAACTGTAGTCACCATCCTGTACATGACATCCACATGACTTATTTATTTTGTAACTGGAAGTTTGTACCTTTTGACCTCCTTCACCCATTTCTTCTGCTCTTCACTGCCATCTCTAGCAGCCACCAATCTGTTCTCTGCATCTGTGAGCTTGTTTTTTTTGTTTTTGCTTTGTTTTTGTTTTTAGATTTTACATACAAATTTGCCTTTCTCAGTCTGACTTATTCCACTACGCATAATATCCTCCATGTTCATCCACGTTGTCCCAAATGGCAAGATTTTATTCTTTTTTATGGCTGTATAATATTCCATTGTGTATATATACATATACACACACCACATTTTCTTTATGCATTCATCCATCTATGGACACATATTGTTTCCATATCCTTGGCCATTATAAGTAATGCTGCAGTGAACGTGGGAGTGCATATATTTTTTGAGTTACTGTTTTCATTTTCTTCAGATAAATTCTCAGATGTGGAATTCCTGGATCATATGGTTATTCTATTTTTAATTTTTTTGAGTAACTTCCATACTGTTTTCCATAGTGACTGCATCAGTTTACATTCTACCAACAGTTCACAAGGATTCCCTTTTCTCCACATCCTTGCCAACACTTGCTGTTTTTTGTCTTTTTGATAATAGTCATTTTAACAGGTGTGAGGTGATGTTTCATTGTGATTTCGATTTGCATTTCCCTGATGATTAATGATGTTGAGCATCTTTTCATATACTTGTTGGCCATCTGTATGTCTTCTTTGGAAAAATGTCTCTTCATATCTTCTGCCCATTTTTTGTTCAGATTGCTATTGAGTTGTATGAATTCTTCGTATATTAGATATTCGTCCCTTATCAGATACATGATTTGCAAATATTTTCTCCTTTTCAGTAGGTTGCCTTTTCATTTTGTTGATGGTTTCCTTTGCTGTGCCAAAGCTTTTTAGTTTGATGTAGTCCCCCTTGTTTATTTTTGCTTTTGTTGCTTTTGCTTTTAGAGTCAGATTCAAAAAACTATTGCCAAGACCTCTATCAAGGAGTTTACCCACTTATGTTTTCTTCTAGGAGTTTTATGATTTCAGGTCTGAGGTTCAAGTGTTTAATCCATTTTGCGTTAATTTTTGTAGGTAATGTAAGATAGTTGTCCAGTTGCATTCTTTCGCATGTGGCTGTCCAGCACCATTTATTAAAGAGACTGTCCTTTCCCCATTGTATAACATTTTTAAATTGTTGCAAAGTGGCTTGCTATAAATCACAAAAAATATTTTCTGTAAATTCTGGGATAGGTGATTTCATAAAAAGTAGAAGAAAAATATAGTTTCATAATATTTAATATTTATTTTATATCAGTTTCTGAAATGAGTTTATCACCAAAACTTTTAGATAAAGTAATTTTAGAAATGCAGTCCATATTTTAGAACTTTTCTTATGTTGACAGATCATATGCCTCATATTTAGGTATCATATTTTAATCTAGATCATCTACAGATCTGAATAAAGTAAATTGAGGAACATGGGAAAGAAACATTTCTTTTTAGGACCTGTTCCTTCAAATGGGAGGAAAAAGAGGGTGGGACTAAATTTTATATACCTTATATCCCATTTAGCTGTGATACCTCTAAATTCTAATGATACTTTTCTTATTTTGATCCTTATAAGATGATATTAGGGAACATTTATTTTTTAGAAGAATAGTTATTTGGATTGGTAAATTAATGGTTTAGTTCTCTTATCCCTACAAAGATATAAATGTTACAGTTTTCATACATTTAAAATCTGCAGTTGTATTATTTTCTGGAAAACTCTCCTCCATAAATTAAATGATAAATTAGTTTAATGATTTCTGTTTTCCTCTAAATTTGACATTAAACGTTTTATGTTTTTCTTTGACGTCTTCTTTGTTTTTAAGAAAATAATTTAGCTTCCAACCTGTGAATTGAATTGGGTAGTTGTCTTTTTACCTTCCTGTCATCTCCAGTTTCCTCACTCTCTTCAAGTCAGAAAATGGTGTCAGTACCTCCTCTCTTAAATGAATTACCTTCCAATGCCCCCTGCTTTTTCCCTTTCCTTGCATTTTACTTAGTTATTTATTATTTTTTTAATACATCTTTATTGGACTATAATTGCTTTATGATGTTGTGTTAGTTTCTGCTGTACAACAAAGTGAATCAAGTATATGCATACATATATCCCCATATCCCCTCCCTCTTGAGCCTCCCTCCCACCTTCCCTATCCCACCCCTCTAGGTTGTCACAAAGCACTGAGCTGATCTCCCTGTGGTATGCAGCAGCGTCCCACTAGCTATCTGTTTTACATTTGGTACTTGTATATATGTCAGTGCTACTCTCTCACTACGTCCCAGCCTCCCCATCCCCACGCCCATCCTCAAGTCTGTTCTCATGTCTGCATCTTTATTCCTGCCCTACCACTAGGTTCGTCAGTACCATTTTTCTAGATTCCATATATATGCGTTAGCGTACGGTATTTGGTTTTTTTTTTTGGTATTTGTTTTTCTCTTTTTGACTTCACTCTGTATGACAGACTCTAGGTCCATCCACCTCACTACAAATAACTCAATTTTGTTTCTTTTTATGGCTGAGTAATATTCCATTGTATATATGTGCCACATCTTCTTTATCCACTCATCTGTCAATGGACATTTAGGTTGTTTCCATGTCCTGGCTATTGTAAATAGTGCTGCAATGAACACTGGGGTACATGACACTTTTTGAATTATGGTTCTCTCAGGGTATATGCCCAGTAGTGGGATTGCTGGGTCATATGGTAGTTCTATTTTTAGTTTTTTAAGGAATCTCCATACTGTTCTGCATAATGGCTGCACCAATTTACATTTCCACTAACAGTGCAGGAGGGTTCCTTTTTCTCCACACCCTCTCCAGCATTTATAGTATGTAGATTTTTTGATGATGGCCATTCTGACCAGTGTGAGGTGATAACCTCATTGTGGTTTTGATTTGCATTTCTCTAATGATTAGTGATATTGAGCATCTTTTCATGTGTTTGTTGGCCATCTGTATATCTTCTTTGGAGAAATGTCTGTAGGTCTTCCACCCATTTTTGCACTGGGTTGTTTGTTTGATATTGAGCTGCATGAGCTGCTTGTATATTTTGGAGATTAATCCTTTGTCAGTTGCTTCATTTGCAAATATTTTCTCCCATTCTGAGGGTTGTCTTTTCGTCTTGTTTATGGTTTCCTTTGCTGTGCAAAAGCTTTTAAGTTTCATTAGGTCCCATTTGTTTATTTTTGTTTTTATTTCCATTTCTCTATGAGGTGGGTCAAAAAGGATGTTGCTGTGATTTATGTCATAGAGTGTTCTGCCTATGTTTTCCTCTAAGAGTTTTATAGCATTTGGCCTTATATTTAGGTCTTTAATCCATTTTGAGTTTATTTTTGTGTATGGTGTTAGGAAATGTAATTTCATTCTTTTACATGTAGCTGTCCAGTTTTCTGAGCACCACTTATTGAAGAGGCTGTCTTTTCTCCATTGTATATTCTTGCCTGCCTACATTTTATTTATGTATTTATTTATGTATTTATGTATGTATGTATTTTTGGCCTCACCATGCAGCATGCAGGTTCTTAGTTCCCCTACCAGGGATTGAATCCATGCCCCCTGCAGTGGAAGCACAGAGTGTTAACCACTGGACCGCCAGAGAAGTCCCTCTTTACATTTTAGATTCATGTTTTTATACAGATAATTCATGTGTCAAGGATCTAGTGAGGCATCAGTCTCTGTGTGGTCAAAATTTAGTTAAGAAAAAACATATTTTAGAATAGAATGTTAACATTCTGATATTACCTTGTTCTACCACTCATAACCATTTTCTCTAGAATTTATTTATATGTATTCTCATAATTCTTTTAGCAAATCCTCAAAATGTGTGAGGTATTCTCACAGACACATTCTTATGCTTATACCTGCTGTTTGTTTATTAAACAAGTGCTAATACTGTGTATATACTTTTAGAAAAAGTAGTGTTTATTTTTGCCTACTGTGTAGAAAAGAGGTGGGTCCAGCAGAGTGCGCTGTTGATCTTCAGGTAAAGTGTTGGTGTTGGGCAAAGCCTTGGGCTGTTTTTCTTCCTCTTAAACCCTACCTTTACTTTCTTTTCTCTCTGTCTCTCTTTTTCTCTCCCCCTCTTCCCCTCCCTATTTCCCTTTAATGCTGAAGATATATTCTCAGCAGAAAATGACCAATTTATTTTGAAAAGCTGTTATTTTACAAGTCATTTTCTCATAGTTTTACTCTACTTTTTATTTAAAATACTGCTTGTATAGTGAAATAATGCTTACTATGTTTCAGGAACTCTTAAATAGTCTAGAAATACTAATTTACTTGGTAAATACAGGTTCATGTGAGTTAATGCTTATTGCAGGTCCTTTTAAGTTTTCCGTGGATTTGACGGTTTTCAAAATAAAACAGAAGAATTTAATTGAATCCCTATAATAACCTTATGAGGAAGGTGTTAATATTTTCTTCAATGACAGAAGAGGAAATTGAGTCACAGATAGTTTAAGTTCATGTCACGAAGCTGATGAGTAGAGGCTGGTTTAAAACTCAGGCATTCTGGCTCTAGAATTAATCCTCTCAACCACCTCACTATTCTTCCTCTGAATAAACTCTTCCCGATGGCCTTTAGATTAAAGATAGCTCATTTTTTTACTTTCACAGGTAATATTATATAGATAATTCATTTAATATTAGTTCCTCTTTCAGTCTCTCTCTCTCAACACCCTGTTCTTTTCTTTATGATGCTTACCAAAGTTTATGATTACATATTTATTTATAGGTTTCATGGTTTTACTTGCCTCCTTGCCAGGCTGTCCATAAGGACAAGTGTAATGTCTCTCTTGTTCACTTTTTTATAACCAGTATCTGGCACAGGACCTGTGCTTAGTAAGTACTCACATATTTGTTGAATAAATGAATGGACAAATGGCTAAAGTTAAGAAAATGTACTCTTTATCACCATTTCTTGTGGCTTACAGCTTTTACTCAGATCCATATACTTAAAGAGGTGTGACAGTACTGTTAAATAGAGGAGACTAAAAGCAGGTTTTTAAATGTTTTTTTGCTTCTTCTGCAGTACATTTTGGTTGTAGTTTTTTATGTACTAGCACACAAAAATAAAAGATCAAATAATGATTTCAGGGACCAAGAGGTAAATTGGTGCTTAATATAAACAAAAGATTAGAAACAACTTTTGTTTTCTGTAGCTACTCTATGACCACACTGTTAAATAATATGACCATCTAGTTGAAGTATAGTTTATTCAAGGCAGCAAAATTTTTGAAAACTGTTATATGCCAAACACTTAAAAACAATAACTTGCATTTCTTTGACAGTTAATAATAATGATATAATGATAGCTTTTTGGAATGTTTACGTGTGCCAGGCAGTTTGTACATTCTCATATATCCTTACATGAACTCTGTGAAGAAAGTAGAGCAGATATTAGTCTCATTTTATAGATAAGAAAATTGGAGCCCAAAGATACTAGATTATTTGACAAAGGTCATAATTACGGATATATGGTAGAACTGTGATTTAAGTCTAGTTCTAAAATTGAGCTGAATATAGATTCATGGAAAGGATAGAAAAGGAACGGCTGGGAAATTTTTTGTTTTCCTGTTGGCTGATGAGGAAAAAACAAAGTTACTTGGCAAGAGAAAAGAGATTTTATTATTCAATATGTCTGGCATTAAAATATTTTCTTTTAAATAGTCTGCAGTTGGGGAAGATTAAATTATCTTAAACATTTTGTGTATTTTACCTACTAAAGAGTCAAAGGAAGATTTAAACTGAAATTTTAAAAAAAATTATGAGGAATATACATTGTTTGAAAAACCTTTAACAATATAAACCAGTACAGAGTAAAAAGTTAAATATTCTCCCTTAAGCTATTACTTCCATCCCCCTTTCTGCTTAGCAGAAGTAAACAAGAGGAACACTTTCATGAGAATCTTTCTGGATCTTTTTATATAAATTTACAACAGATAAATTTTCATAGTTCTGTTATAGTTGAATTTTGTTTTTGTTTTTGTTTTTTTTACATTTAACCCTCTTACTTATAGGGTTTATTTTACTATATGTATGAGGCCAGGTTCTAACTGTATTCTTTTCCAAATAGATGATCAATTGTCCTAGGGTCAACTAAAGAATAATTTTTCCTGATTTAAGTTTTCCTTTGCTGTTATCATATACTAAATTGCTATATATACTTGGATTGGTTCATGGCCTTTATTTTTTTAATTTTATTTTTTTTCAAAACATACATGTATAGTCAGAGTCAAAGAGTTCTACATGGCTTCAAACAAAAAGCAGTAGACCTCTGCCCTAGTTCTAGTCTCTACCAGTTCCCACTATCTGAAGTCAATAACTTTTAATCATTTTACCTGTTTATTCTGATATTTATCTATTTTTTTAAAAAAGTAACAAGCATGTACTGCCTTTTTCTTGAATTTTCAGTTTTGGATACCTTCCATCTTCCTTCCATTGTCTTCCTACTGTCCTTTCTTTTTTTTTTTGGGGGGGGGCTGCGTCAGGTCTTAGTTGCAGCATGCAGGATCTTCATTGAGGCGTGCAAGATCTTTCATTGCGGCGCATGGGCTTCTGTACTTGTAATGTGCGGGCTTCTCTCTAGTTGTGGCGTGCACTCCAGGGCACGTGAGCTCCAGAGCGCCTGGGCTCTGTTGTTTGCAACATGCGGGCTCTCTTGTTGAGGCACATGAGCTCAGTAGTTGTGGCGGGCAGGCTTAGTTGCCCCACGGCATGTGGGATCTTAGTCCCTCGACCAGGGATCGAACCCACATCCCCTGCGTTGGAAGGCGGATTCTCTACCACTGGACCACCAGGGAAGTCCCCTGTCCTTTCTAATTTTCTCATTACTTTTCCCCCTCAAGCCTCACAATGTTTGATGTTTACATTATTGTAATTATGTAAATATCATTAAAAACTGAGCCAAGTGTTAGATTATGATTACAGTTCTTTCCCCAAACCAGGTTTTATTTTTTCTAGTGCTTAATATTTGTCTTGTCATTTACTTAGTTTTCTGTATATCTGCAACTATTTATCCACAAATTCTGATAGAGCTTAAAATCTGTTAACTCATTCAAATGCATCAGGTCAAGAATGTCCATATTTTTTAGACTCTCAATATTTAGTGAAAATAATGAAAAATACTTTTTTGATGTTGAATTTTATTATATGTATTTTAATGACATTGACCTTTTTTGAATACAAAAGCATTATCTATTCCTTAGTGAAAATTTGGAAACCACCAAAATGTATACTCAAGTTATTAACATTAATCTTTAATTCAACTACCCCCTTAGTATCAACCCCTTGTTATTTTGCTTGCTATCCTTTTACACACACACACACACACACAATTTGTTACCAATTGCTGTGTAACAAACCAACCATTTATTTAGCTTACTGTTCTGAGGGTCAGCAATTTTGGCTGGGCTCAGCTGGGCATTTCTTCTGCTGATCTCAGCTGGTCCACTCATGCATCCGTGGTCAGTTGCAGGTTAGCTGCAAGTCAGCAAGGCGGCTCTGCTTCTTAGGGTTGGTTGGCAGTTGACTAGGACTGTGGGACCATGGCGTGGGTATCTCTCATCATCTAGCAGACTAACCCCAGCTTATATATATGGTGGCCCCAAGGTTCCAGGAACAGCAAGAGAGCAAACCCCCAATGTGCAAAATACCTTTTGAGCCTCTTTATGCCACATTTCCTAATATCCCAGTCACCAAAGCAAGTCACATGGCCAAACCGAGATTCGAGGGAAGGAGTTCACCTCTTGGTGAGAAGAGCTTCAAAGTGACCTTGCAAAGGGGGCTTACATATAGAAAGGAGAAGAATTTTTGGCCATTAAAAAATATATATGTATATATGTATATAATATGCATTATGCATATACTTTTTTAAAAACAAAATTTGGATAGGATTTATTATTTAAAAAAAATTTTTTTAAATTAAAAAAAAAATTTTTTTTATTTAGCTGCACTTCAGGTTCTTAGTTCCCCAACCACGAATCGAACCTGGGCCCTGGGAGTGAAAGTGTGGAGTCCTAACCACTGGACTGCCAGGAAGTTCCCAACAAAATTTGGATTATAGTGTATATAGCGTATATAGCATTTATTTTTTTTCTTTTTTTTTTTTTCTTTTTTTTTTAGCATTTATTTTTCACCTAATATATCATGGTCATAGAAAAGGCTTTTAGAAATCTAAATCTTATTTTGATGCATACTTTTTTTTTTTTTTTTTAATTTCCATCAGGGACTACAGTTCATTGCTCCTAGGCCTTTATTTATTTATTTATTTTTATTTTTGGCTGTGTTGGGTCTTCGTTTCTGTGCAAGGGCTTTCTCTAGTTGTGGCGAGCGGGGGCCACTCTTCATCGCGGTGCGCGGGCCTCTCACTGTCGCAGCCTCTCTTGTTGCGGAGCACAAGCTCCAGACGCGCAGGCTCAGTAGTTGTGGCTCACGGGCCTAGTTGCTCTGCGGCATGTGGGATCTTCCCAGACCAGGGCTCGAACCCGTGTCCCCTGCATTGGCAGGCAGATTCTCAACCACTGCGCCACCGGGGAAGCCCTACTCTTTGGCCCTTTAAAGAAAGTTTACCAACCCTTGTCCTATGCTATTTTAATCTTGGTAAGTGAGGCCAGAAGTTGGTGGCATTAGTGTGAACCTCCTGCTTGATCTGAAAATTTGCCTAAGGGCAGGATGATAGAATGGGTGAATAATTGCTTTAGTGAGTTTCCTTCAGCTCCAATAATTATGATTTTTTAAGAGCTTGTAGAGACATAATAGTGACCTCTACAGTGGAAATAGAAAGGATAATTCTCAAAAATTTCAAATCTTCATCATGTTGAATGAACTTGGTGAATGTTCCAGAAAGCTTTGACAGTTATTTTTCTTGATCTGTAGAAATATTTAATACGTATAGCAATCTAGCTGACGTGTGTACCTATTTAGTGATAGTAGAATCTGTAATTGCCTTTTAGAAGCTTTTCACTCATTGATAGTGGGTATGGAAAGATAACTTTACCTTAGGAAACTACTTTGTTAATTGACCAATTGTCTGACCAGTACAGACAGATAGATGTATAGATTTATTTATTAAAGTTTTTAAAGATTTTCACATAGTCACAAAATTATACAAAAATTAGAAATACAATACAAATATATATTTTTTTCCCCTGAACCATTTGAGAGTAAGTTATTGATGTGATGCTCCATCACCCTGGAATACTTTAGTGTCTATTTCCTAAAGCAAAGACATTCTTCAATATAACCATAAAAATCAGGAAATTATAATTGATTCATTGTTATCTAATACTCAGAACCAGATCAGATTTTGCACGTTGTCTCTATGAAGTTTTTATAGCAGAAAGATCCAGTTCAGAATCATACATTGCATTTAGTTGTCATTTTGCTATTTTCTTCAGTCTGGAACAGTTCCTCAGTCTTCCCTTGTCTTTCATGACCTTGACACTTCAGAAGATTATAGCCTTTCTAGAATGTCTCTCAACTTTGGGTTTTATTATCATTAGGTTAAAGTTATATATCTTTGGCAAGAATGTCACAGAAGTGATGCTGCATTCTACCTATTGCATCTTACGAGGTGGCAAATAGTTTCATTTTGTTTCATTACTGATGATTACTTTGATAACTTGATTAATATGATATCTGCTAGGCATCACTGTAAAGTTATCTTTTTCCCTTCATAATTAAAGAGGACTTTGTAGGGAGGAACTCTGAAACTATATAAATAGCATGTCCTCATCAAACATTCAGTTTATTAATTTTATATTTATCTTTATGGACTTGTGATTTTACATTTTATTAAGTGAGTGATAGTCTGTTACTATATGATTTGTTTAAATGCTCAAGTGAGAGTTCAATTAAGTTGCTTGTGTCTTTCTGACATGTATCGATTATTCTTAGAGCACTTACTTGCTTTCTGGCATAATAAGATGTTCTAGGGTCATCTCCATCTTGTTGTTTCCCCACCCCAGTCCTGGATTCATCCATTTTTTCAAAGAACCCTGGTTTCTTTTAAATACTTATAGAAGCCAAGTTTTCAGCATTGGCTTTGCCCATTGCTATTGGGGTTGCTGTCCAGGCCCTTTCAGCAGACAGAACTAGGCAATACGTGTCTTTGTAATATGTGTGTATATACACACGTAAACACACGCACAGACAAATATATACTTACAGATATATATTTATATTTTTCTCTATTTATATGTTCAAAATTATGTATTTATAACAGTACATCCAATTCCAGTTCAACACCAGAGAGTTCATTCTAAGTTTCTTCCTTTTTATAATTTTCAGTGAAAAATCTATTCCCAGTTTTTCAAAAAATTAAAAATAGAATTACCATATAATCCAGAAATTCCATTTCTAGGTATATATCCCAAAGGATTGAAAGCAGGTATTGAAACACATACCTGTACACCAATGTTCATAGCAGTATTATTCACAAGACCCAAAGGGTGAAAAGAACCTATGTGTCTGTCGAGAGATGGATGGATAAACAAATGTGGTATATACATGGAATATTTAGCCCTAAAATGGAAGGAAATTCTGACACATGCTGCGACAAAGATTGAAGATATTATGCTAAGAGAAATAAGCCAGTTAGAAAAGGAAAAATACTGTATGATTCCACTTATAATTTCCTTTGTGTTGCTATTATAGAAATAGAATTCATTTTTTAATATTGACCATGTAACCTGCAAATTTGCTAAGTCACTTTTTGGTTCTAGCTGATATTTTTGGAGATTTTATAGGACTTTCTAAGAATACAGAGCTGTATGTTTTCATTCTCTAATAAACATTTTACTTCTTTTAGTGTTTGGCTTTTAATATGTTTTCTTGTTTTATCTCAGTGGCTAGGATATGCCAAGGTTGAATTGGAGTGGTGAGAGTAGACATATTTGCTTTGTTCAAATCTTAGGGGGAAACAAAACCATTAAGAATGATGTTTGATGTAGGTGTTTTGTATATGGTCTTTATCAGGTTGAGGAAGTTTCCTTCTGTTCCTAGTTTTTTTCTTTTTTCTTTCTTTTTTTTTTGGCTGTACTGTGCAGCTTGCGGGATCTTAGTTCCCCGACCAGGGGTTGAACTTGTGCCCCCTGCATTGGAAGTGTGGAGGCTTAACCACTGGACCGCCTGGGAAGTCCTGCCTTCTGTTCCTAGTTTGTGGAAAGTTTTGTAATGAATGAATGTTGAATTTTGTATTTAAAATTTTATTGCATCCATTAGTAGGATCATATGGTTTTACTCCTATATCCTATGGATATGTTGAATTACATTGTTTGGTTTTTGGATGCTGACCCAATCTCACATTCAAATGAAAGCTGGAATAAAACCCACTTGGTCATGGTTCAGTACCCTTTTTATATATTGCTAAATTTGATTTGCCGAGTTTTGTTAAGGATTTCTTGCATCTCTGCTAATAAAGATATTGGTCTTTAGTGTTTTGTGTGTGTGTGTTATCTTTGTCTGGTTTTGATATGAGAATAATGCTGACCTTATGAATTGGAAGTATTGGTATTCTTAAATTTTTGATAGAATTCACCAATGAAGCCATCTGGGCCTTGCATCTTATTCTTGGAAAGGGTTTCACTTACACATTAAATTTCTTTAATAAATATAGGACTATTCAGATTTTCTGTTGCTCCTTGAGTTGGTTTTGGTAATTATATCTTTCAAGAAATTTGTCCATTTCGGTCAAGTTTTTAAATTTATTGGCATAATATTCAAAACATTCTCTTTTTTAAAAAAAACTATAGGATCTATAGTGATATGCCCTCTTCATTTCTGATACTCAGAATTCGCATTTTTTTCTCTTTATTTTTTGATCAATCTAGGTAGAGATGTATACATTTATTATCTTTAAAAAACGGTTTTGTTTTTGTTGATTTTTCTTTAATGATTTTTCCATTTTCTATTTCATTGATTTCTACTTTTGTCTTTTTTTTTAAAAATTTTTTATTAATTATTTATTTATTATTTTTATCTTTGGCTGTGTTGGGTCTTCGTTTCTGTGCGAGGGCTTTCTCCAGTTGCGGTGAGTGGGGGCCACTCTTAATCGCGGTGCGCGGGCCTCTCACTATCGCGGCCTCTCTTGTTGCGGAGCACAGACTCCAGACGCGCAGGCTCAGTAATTGTGGCTCACGGGCCCAGTCGCTCCGCGGCATGTGGGATCTTCCCAGACCAGGGCTCAAACCCTTGTCCCCTGCATTGGCAGGCAGATTCTCAACCACTGCGCCACCAGGAAGCCCTCTACTTTTGTCTTTATGTCCTTCATTTTACTTTTTTTAGATTTAATTTACTCTTCTTCTGATTTCTTGAGGTTGAAGCTTAGATAATTGATTTTGGTCCTTCCCCCCCCCAAAACAACCATTGAAAGCTATACATTTCCTTCTGCTTTACGCACATCACACAGATTTTGATATTATGTTACTTTTTATCTCATTTTCCTTTTGATTTCTTTTCTGACCCAAGATTTGTTTACAATAAATAAACACTAAATAATTTAGGTTTTTCCCCAGATATATTTCTCTTATTGATTTGTGATTTGTGTGGTTAGAGAACATATTTTATATGATTCCAATTCCTTTCAATTTAATAATCAGTGAAAGCTCTGAATTCTTAGAAAAAATGTGTATTCATTTATAGACTACTACTCTGTTATTTGGTGTAATAGTCTATAAATGTCAGTTAGCTCAAGTTGGCTGATTATGTTGTTCATGTCTTCTATAACCTTACTGATTTTTTTGGTCTACTTGTAAAGTAGAGAAGAGTGCTAAAGGCCCTATAATTGTGGATTTGTTTCTTTCAATTCTTTCAATTTTCGCTTCCTGGAATTTAAGCTCTGATATTAGTTGTATAAACATTTAAGATTATGTCTTCTTGATGAATTAACCCATCTGTCATTAGGAAATGTCTTTGTTCTGAAATCTATTTTGCCTAATTAATCAAATCACTCTGGCTTTCTTATCATTAGTGTTTGAGTAGTGTATCTTTTTTTCATCCTTTTACTTTTAACTTATCTGTGTCTTTACATTTAAAATGGGTTTCTTGTACATCATTCAATCTTCCTTTTTTATCCACTCTGACAAACGCTGCCTTTTAATTGGAGTATTTACACCCTGTACATTTAATATAATAATCGGTATGGTTGCTGTATATTTTCAGTGTGTCTCAGTTGTTCTTTATTTGCCTTAAAATTTTTTTTGGCCTTCTTTTGGATCAAATGAACATGTTTTAGGATTCCATCTTTTCTCCACCATTTTCTTCTTAGTATAACTCTTAGCTTATTTGTTTTGGGGTTTCTCTGAGGTTTACAATTTCTGTCTTAAATTTATCATGTACTTTCAAATATTTTACTTCACATACAGCAGGGGTCCCCTACCCCCACGGCCTGTTAGGAACCGGGCTGCACAGCAGGAGATGAGTGGTGAGCAAGTGAGCGAAGCTTCATCTGCCACTCCCCATCGCTCCCCATCACTCGCATTACCACCTGAACCATCACTTGCATTACTGCCTGAATCATCCCCCTCATTGCTTGCATTACCGCCTGAACCATTGCTCGCATTAGCGCCTGAACCATCCCCCTCAATCCATGGAAAAATTGTCTTCTACAAAACTGGTCCCTGGTGCCAAACAGGTTGGGAACCGCTGACATACAGTGTATAAAAACTTTCTCCCACTATACTTTCATTTCCACTTTCTCATATGTAATTTTTTTTTATTGGACTATAATTGCTTTACAATGTTGTGTTAGTTTCTGCTGTACAGTGAAGTGAATCAGCTATATGTTTACATATATCCCCTCCCACTTGGACCCCCGCCCCCAACCTAGGTCATCACAGAGCACCGAACTGAGCTCCCTGTGCTATATAGCAGGTTCCCACTAGCTATTTATTTTACACATTTAGTAAAATACTGTATTTATGTCAAACCTAATCTCCCAATTTATCCCACCCTCCCCTTCCCACCCTGTGTCCACGCATTTGTACTCTATGCCTGCGTCTCTATTCCTGCCCTGCAGTTAGGTTCATCTGTACCATTTTTCTAGATTCCATATATATGTGTTAATATATGGTATTTGTTTGTCTCTTTCTGACTTACTTCACTCTGTATGACAGACTCTAGGTCCATCCACATCTTTACAAATGACCCAATTTCATTTCTTTTTATGGTTGAGTAATATATATTATATATATGTGCCACGTCTTCTTTATCCATTCATTTGTCAATGGACATTTAGATTGTTTCCATGTCCTGGCTATTGTAAATAGTGCTGCAATGAACATTGGGGTACGTATGACTTATTGAATTATGGTTTTCTCAGGGTATATGCCCAGTAGTGGAATTGCTGGGTCATATGGTAGTTCTATTTTTAGTTTTTCAATGAACGTCCATACTGTTCTCCACAGTGGCTGTATCAATTTACATTCCCACCAACAGTGCAGGAGGGTTCCCTTTTCTCCACATCCTCTCCAGCATTTATTGTTTGTAGATTTTTTGATGATGGCCATTCTGACCAGTGTGAGGTAATACCTCATTGTAGTTTTGGTTTGCATTTCTCTAATAATTAGTGGTGTTGAGCATCTTTTTCATGTGCCTTTTGGCCATCGGTATGTCTTCTTTGTAGAAATGTCTATTTAGTTCTTCCATCTATTTTTTGATTTGGTTGTTTGTTTTTTTGATATTGAGATGCATGAGCTGTTCGTATATTTTGGAGATTTGTCCGTTCCTTCATTTGCAAATATTTTCTCCCATTCTGAAGGTTGTCTTTTCGTCTTGTTTATGTTTTCCTTTGCTGTGCAAAAGCGTTTAAGTTTCATAGGTTTCATTTGCCTATTTTTGATTTTATTTTCATTATTCTAGGAAGTGGGTCAAAAAAAATCTTGCTGTGATTTATGTCATAGAGTGTTCTTCCTCTGTTCCCCTCTAAGAGTTTTATAGTGTCCAATCTTACATTTAGGTCTTTAATCCATTTTGAGTTTATTTTTGTGTATGGTGTTAGGTAGTGTTCTAATTTCATTCTTTTACATGTAGCTGTCCAGTTTTCCCAGCACCCCTTATTGAAGAGGGTGTCTTCTCCATTGTATATTCTTGCCTCCTTTGTCATAGATTAGGTTACCATAGGTGCGTGGGTTTATCTCTGGGCTTTCTGTCTTGTACCATTGATCTATATTTCTGTTTTTGTGCCAGTACCATACTGTCTTGATTACTGTAGCTTTGTAGTATAATCTGAAGTCGGGGAGCCTGATTCCTCCAACTCCATTTTTCTTTCACAAGATTCGCTTTGGCCATTCAGGGTCTTTTGTGTTTCCATACAAATTATAAAATTTTTTGCTCTAATTCTGTGAAAAATGCCATTGGTAATTTGATAGAGATTGTGTTGAATCTGTAGATTGCTTTGGGTAGTATAGTCAATTTCACAATATTGATTCTTCCAGTCCAAGAACATGTGTATCTTTCCATCTGTTTTTGTCATCTTTGATTTCTTTCATCAGTGTCTTATAATTTTCTGAGTACAGGTCTTTTGCCTCCTTAGGGAGGTTCTTTCCTAGGTATTTTATTCTTTTTGTTGCGATGGTAAATAGGATTGTGTCCTTAATTTCTCTTTCTGATCTTTTGTTGTTAGTGTATAGGAATGCAGGAGATTTCTGTGCATTAACTTGGCATCCCTCAACTTTACTAAATTCATTGATTAGCTTCAGTAGTTTTCTGGTGGCATCTTTAGGATTTTCTATGTATAGTATCATGTCATCTGCAAACAGTGACAGTTTTACTTCTACTTTTCCAATTTGGATTCCTTTTATTTCTTTTTCTTCCCTGGTTACCATGGCTAGGACTTCCAAAACTATGTTGAATAATAGTGGTGAGAGTGGAAGTCCTTGTCTTGTTCCTGATCTTAGAGGAAATGCTTTCAGTTTTTCACCATTGAGAATGATGTTTGCTGTGGGTTTGTCGAATATGGCCTTTATTATGTTGAGGTAGGTTCCCTCTGTGCCCACTTTGTGGAGAGTTTTTATCATAAATGGGTGTTGAATTTTCTCAGAAGCTTTTTCTGCATCTATTGAGACATAGAGTTTTCATTCTTCAGTTTGTTAATATGCTGTATCACATTGATTGATTTGCGTTTATTGAAGAATCCTTGCATTCCTGGGATAAACCCCAGTTGATCATGGTGTTATGTTATGATCCTTTTAATGCGTTGTTGGATTCAGTTTGCTAGTATTTTGTTGAGGATTTTTATGTCTATGTTCATCAGTGATATTGGTGTGTAATTTTCTTTTTTTGTGATATCTTTGTCTGGTTTTGGTATCAGCGTGATGGTGACCTCGTAGAACGAGTTTGAGAGTGTTCCACCCTCTGCTATTTTTTGGAAGAGTTTGAGAAGGATAGGTGTTAGGTCTTCTCTAAATGTTGGATAGAATTCACCTGTGAAGCCATCTGGTCCTGGACTTTTGTTTGTTGGAAGATTTTTAATTACAGTTTCGATTTCATTATTTGTGATTTGTCTGTTTATATTTTCTAATTCTCCCTGGTGCAGTCTTGGAAGGTTGTACCTTTCCAAGAATTTGTCCATTTCTTCCAGGTTGTCCATTTTATTGTCATAGTTGCTTGTAGTAGTCTCTTATGATCCTTTGTATTTCTGCAGTGTCAGTTGTAATTTCTCCTTTTTCATTTCCAATTTTATTGATTGAGACCTCTCCCTTTTTTTCTTGATGAGTGTGGCTAAAAGTTTATCAATTTTGTTTATCTTCTCAAAGAGTCAACTTTTAGTTTTATGGACCTTTGCTATTGTTTTCTTTGTTTCTATTTCATTTATTTCTGCTCTGATCTTTATGGTTTCTTTCCTTCTACTAACTTTGGGGTTTTTTTTTGTTCTTCTTTCTCGAGTTGCTTTAGGTGTAATGTTAGATTGTTTATTTGAGATTTTTCTTGTTTCCTGAGGTGAGATTGAATTGCTATAAACTTTCCTCTTAGAACTGCTTTTGCTGCGTCCCATAGGTTTTGGGTCTTCATGTTTTTGTTGTCATTTTTTTCTAGGTACTATTTATTTCCTTTTCGATTTCTTCAGTGATCCCTTGGTTATTTAGCAGTGTACTGTTTAGCCTCCATGTGTTTGTGTTTTTTCCAGTTTTTTTCCTGTGATTGATTTCTAATCTCATAGCGTTGTGGTCAGAGAAGATGCTTGATACGATTTCAGTTTTCTTAAATTTTCTGAGGCTTGATCTGTGACCCAAGTTGTGATCTATCCTGGAGAATGTTCTGTGTGCTCTTGAGAAGAAAGTGTATTCTGCTGCTTTCGGGTCGAATGTCCTATAAATATCAATTAAATCTATCTGGTCTGTTGTGTCATTTAAAGCTTGTGTTTCCTTATTTATTTTCTGTCTGGATGACTTGTCCATTGGTGTAAGTGGAGTGTTAAAGTCCCTCACTATTATTGTGTTATTGTCAATATCCCTTTTTATGAGAAAATGTCGATTTCCCTGTTAGCATTTGCCTTGTGTATTGAGGTGCTCCTATGTTGGGTGCATAAATACTTATAATTGTTATATTTTCATCTTGGATTGATCATTATGTAGTGCCTTTCCTTATCTCTTGTAACAGTCTTTATTTTAAAGTCTGTTTTATCTGATACGAATATTGCTACTCTGGCTTTCTTTTGATATCCATTTGCATGGAATATCTTTTTCCATCCCCTCACTTTCAGTCTGTACGTATCCCTAGGTCTGAAGTGGGTCTCTTGTAAGACAGCATATATATGAGTCTCGTTTTTGTATCCATTCAGCCAGTCTGTGTCTTTTGATTGGACATTTAATCCATTTACATTCAAGGTATTATCAATGTGTATGTTCCTATTACCGTTTTCTTAATTGTTTTGGATTTCTTTTTGTGGGTCTTTTTCTTCTCTTGTGTTTCCCTCCTAGAGAAGTTCCTTTAGCATTTGTTGTAAAGCTGGTTTGGGGGTGCTGAATTCTCTTAGCTTTTGCTTGTTTGTGAAGGTTTTGATTTCTCCGTTGAATCTGAATGAGATCCTTGCTGGGTAGAGTAATCTTGGTTGTAGGCTTTTCCCTTTCATCACTTTAAATATGTCCTGCCACTCCCTTCTGGCCTGCAGAGTTTCTGCTGAAAAATCAGCTGATAACCTTATGGGAATTCCCTTGTATGTTATTTGTTGCTTTTTCCTTGCTGCTTTTAATATTTTTTCTTTCTATTTAAATTTTGTTCGTTTGATAATTATGTGTCTTGGTATGTTTCTCGTTTGGTTTATCCTGTAGGGACTCTCTGCACTTCCCGGACTTGGTTGGCTATTTCCTTTCCCATGTTAGGGAAGTTTTTGACCATAATCTCTTCAAATATTTTCTCAGACCCTTTGTCTTTCTCTTCTTCTTCTGGGACCCCTATGATTCAAATGTTGGTGCATTTAATGTTGTCCCAGAGATCTCTGATACTGTCCTCAATTCTTTTCATTCTTTTTTCTTTATTCTGCTCCTTGGCAGTTATTTCCACCATTCTATCTTCCAGCTCACTTATTCGTTCTTCAGCCTCAGTTATTCTGCTATTGATTCCTTCTAGTGTATTATTCATTTCAGTTACTGTGTTATTCATCACTCTTTGTTCTTTAGTTCTTATAGGTCTTTGTTAAACATTTCTTGTATTTTCTCGGTCCGTGCCTCCATTCTGTTTCCGAGATTTTGGATCATTTTTACTAACATTACTCTGAATTCTTTTTGGGTAGGTTGCCTATTTCCTTTTCATTTATTTGGTCCTGTAGGTTTTTACCTTGCTCCTTCATCTGTAAGTTATTCTTTTGTTCTCTAATTTTTTTTTTTTTTTTTTTTTTTGATGGGTGGGCCTGTGTTCCTGTCTTACTGATTGTTTGACCTGAGGCATCCAGCACTGGAAGTTTTAGGCTGTTGGGTAGAGCCTGGTCTTGGTGCCGAGATGAAGATCTCTGGGAGACCTCACTCTGATGAATATTCCCTGAGGTCTGAGGTCCTCTTTTAGTCCAGCAGTTTGGACTTGGTGCTCCCACCACAGGAACTGAGGCCTGACCTCTTGCCTGGGAACCAAGATCCCGCCAGCCACAGCGTGACAAAAGAAAAAAAAAAGCAGTGCAATAACAAAGAATAAAAAATAAAATAATATTAGAGAAATAGAAAATATATTAGAAAAAATAAAATTATAAGCATAACAAAAACAACAGGGTAAAACAGAACCACAACAGCAAAAAGAAAAGAGGGGGGAACAAACCAAAAGGAGCAGAACAATAACAAAGAATAAAAGATAAAATAAAATTAGAAAAATAAAAAATTTATTAGAAAAAATGAAAAATATGTGAAACAACAGCAAGGTAAAACAGAACCGCAACCACAAAAAAAAAAAAGGAAAAAAAATGGAAAAAGAAAAAGGGGCCTGCAAAGCCCTTGGCTGTGGGGGACGGAGCCTAGGCGAGGGTGGGGATTAGGTGGGGCAGCGTCTAGCCTCAGGACCCGCGTGGCCACCTCTGGCCACACGGGTCCTGAGGCTAGACCCTGCCCCACCTAATACACACCTCTGGCCGTGGTGTAGTGCAGAGATAAGACCCTGGGTGGGGGTGCAGGGACAGGACTTAGGCCCAGCGTGGCTGGACGGGGCCTCAAGAGGGCAGAGGATCAAGCCTGGGACCTTAGTAGGCTCCTGGGGGCTCGAGTGAGTGGGGGAAATGCTGGCCTATTCTCTTCCAGTCCTCTAATCCCCTGAGGGTCTCTCCCTGTCCCCACTGATCCCCTCATTGTGAGTGGGCCCCTCCTGAGTGTGGGAACCCATCCCCTCCCCCAGCCACCCCTTGGGGTGCTGGTCCCATCCCACCTCCTGTTCTCCTCTCCCCTCGTCCTACTCAGTTGCTCAGGGGTTCCTCCCGTCTCCTTAGGTGTCCGTGGTCCGCCACCAGTGCCTGGTAGGTGTCCTAGTTGTGAGGAGACGCAAACTCTGTGTCCTCCTACTCTGCCATATTGACTCCGCCTTGGTAATTTTTGTTATATACTTTACTTTTGTATGTATTGGGAACCATAGAGTATTTTATTATTATTTTTTCCCTTAAATCATCAGTTATTTTTTTAATTATGAATTTTTAATTGAGACTTTATTTTTATAAAGGATCAGTTTAAGAATCACTGTAAAATTGAAGGGAGGGTACACAGATTTTCCATGTACGCCCTTCCCCAGCCACCTCATTATCAACATCCCCCACCAGAATGATACATTTCTTACAACTGATGAACCTATATTGAGAGGTCATAATCATCCAGTGTCCATAGTTTACATTACCATTCACTCTGGGTGCTGTACATTTAATGGGTTTGGGCAAATGTATAATAACATGTATCTCTCATTATATCATACAGAGTATTTTCACTGCCCGAAAAATCCTTTGTGTTCTGCCTATTCATCCCTTCCCTCTCTCCCTGCAAACCACTGTCAATCGCTGATCTTATTACTGTCTCCATAGTTTTGCCTTTTCCAGAATGGCATATATAGTTGGAATCATACAGTATGTAGCCCTTTAGACTACAGCCCTTCAGTATGTAGTAATATTTAAGATTCCTCCTTGTCTTTTTATGGCTTAATAGCTCATTTCCTTTTAGTGCTAAGTACTATTCCATTGTCTGGTTGTACCACAGTTTATTTATCCATTCACCTACTGAAGGACATAGTGATTGCTTCCAAGTTTTGGCAGTTATGAATAGAGCTGCTCTCATCATTTGTGTGCAGGTTTTGTGTGGGCATATGTTTTCACCTCCTGTGGGTAAATACTAAGGAGCATGACTGCTTGATCATATGGTAAGAGTAGGTTTAGTTTTGTAAGAGACTGCCAAACTTTCTTTCGAAGTGGCTGTACTACTTTGTATTCCACTGGCAATGAATGAATTCCTTTTGTTCCAGATCTCCACATTCTTGTCAGCATTTGGTGTTGTCATTTTTCCTGATTTTAGCCATTCTAATAAGTGTGTGGTAGTATCTCGTTGTTTAACATGCATTAGTCTAATGACATATGATGTTGAGCATCTTCTCATATGCTTATTTGCTACATTTTTAAAAAGTTAATTAATTATTTAATTTTTTAGACTGCATTGGGTCTTCGTTGCTGTGCACAGGCTTTCTCTAGTTACAGTGAGCAGGCGCTACTCTTTGTTGCGGTGAGAGGGCTTCTCATTGCGGTGGCTTCTCTTGTTGTGGAGCACGGGCTCTAGGCACGCGGGCTCAGTAGTTGTGGCTCGTGGGTTCTAGAGCACAGGCTCAGTAGTTGTGGCGCACGGGCTTAGTTGCTCCGTGGCATGTGGGATCTTCCCAGACCAGGGCTCAAACCTGTGTCCCCTGCATTGGCAGGCGGATTCTTAACCACTGCACCACCAGGGAAGCCCCTATTTGCTACATTTTTGTCTTCTTTGGTGAGGTGTCTAAGGTCTTTGGCCCGTTTTTAAATTGGGTTGTTTGTTTTTTTCTTGTTGAGTTTTAAGAGTGCTTTTTTGTATATTTTGGTTAATTCCTTTATCAGATGTGTCTTTTGCAAGTATTCGTTTCCCAGGCTGAGGTTTGCCTCCTCATTCTCTTGACCTTGTCTTTCACAGAGCAGAAGTTTTTAATTTTAATGAAGTCTAATTATCAGTTATTTCTTTCACAGATTGTGCCTGTGGTGTTATATCTAAAAAGTCAGCACCATACCCAAGGTCATCTAGGTTTTTGCCTTTGTTCTTTTCTAGGAGTTTCATACTTTAGTGTTTTACATTTAGGTCTGGGTTCACTTTGAGTTTATTTTTGTGTAGGTTGTGAGATGTGGATCTAGGTTCATTCTTTTTGCATGTGGATGTCCAGTGGTTCCAGTGCCATTTGTTGAAGAGGCTGTCTTTGCTCCAGTGTTTTGCCTTTGCTCTTTTATCAAAGTTCACTTAACTATATTTATGTTGGTTTATTTCTGGACTCGCTATTCTGTTCCATCAATGTATTTGTTAGTTCTTTTGCCTGTCATACTGTCTTGATTATAGTAAGTGTTGAAGTTGGGTGGCATAGTCCTCCAATTTTGTTCTTCTCCTTCAGTACTGTGTTGGCTATTTTGGATCTTTTACCTTTTCATATACAGTTTAGAATTAGTTTGTCAATATTCACAAAATTACTTACTGGGATCTTGATTGAGATTGAATTTAATCTATAGATGAAGTTGGGAAGAACTGACATCTTAATGATACTGAGTCTTCCTATCCATGAACATGGAATGTCTCTGCATTTATTTTGTTGTTCTTTGATTTTGTTCATCAGAATTTTGTAGTTTTCCTCCTATAGATCTTGTACATATTTTGTCAGATTTATACCTAGGTATTTCATTTTGGGGGGTGCTAATGTAATTGGTATTGTGTTTTCATTTCCAAAATCCACTTGTTCATTGTTAGTATATAGGAAAGTAATTGACCTTTATAAATGAACCTTGTATCCTGGAACCTTGATATAATCATTTACTAGTTTCAGGAGGTTTTTTGTTGATACTTCCAAATTTTCTACATAGACGATTGACAGAGACAGTTTTATACCTTCCTTCTCAATTTTTTAAAAAAAATAAATTTATTTATTTATTTATTTTTGGCTGTGTTGGGTCTTTGTTGCTGCGTGCGGGCTTTCTCTAGTCACGGTGAGTGGGGGCTGCTCTTTGTTGCGGTGCGCGGGCTTCTCCCTGTGGTGGCTTCTCTTGTTGCGGAGCACAGGCTCTAGGCACATGGGCTCAGTAGCTGTGGCGCGCAGGCTCAGTAGTTGTGGAGCATTGGCTTAGTTGCTCCACAGCATGTGGGATCTTCCCGGACCAGGGCTCGAACCCATGTCCCCTGCATTGGCAGGAGGATTCTTATCCACTGCGCCACCAGGGAAGCCCTCTCAATTTGTATACCATATATTTCCTTTTCTTGTCTTATAACATAAGGAAGGACATACACTTGAAAAGAAATGGTGAGAAGGAATATCATTGCCTTGTACCTGATCTCAGAAATCTTTAAAGTTTCTCACCATTAAGTATGATGTTAGCTGTAGATTTTTTTGTAGATATTTTTCATCAACTTAAGGAAGTGTTCCTCTGTTCCTAGTATACTGAGAGGTTTTATCATGTATGTGTGGATTTTGTCAAATCCTTTTTTGCAGCTATTGATATGATCATGTGATTTTTCTTTCTTAGCCCACCAATGTGTGATGGATTATTTTAATTGATTTTCAAATGTTGAACCAACCTGCATAGCTGGGATAAATCACACTTGGTCATGGTTTATAATTCTTTTTACACATTGTTGGATTCAGTTTGTTAATATTATCTTGCTATTATTTGGTTGAGGATTTTTTCATTTGTGTTCATGAGAAATATTGGTGTGTAGCTTTCTTTTAATGTCTTTGCCTGGTTTTGGTATTAGGGTAATGCTGGCCTAATAGAATGAGTTGGCAGCATTCCCACTGCATCTATCCTCTGAAAAAGATTGTAGAGAATTGGTATAGTTTCTTCCTTGAATGTTTGGTAGAATTCACAAGTGAACCTGTCTGGGTCTGGTGTTTTCTTTTTGGAAGGTTACTAATTATTGATTTAATTGTTTAATATATCTAGGCCTATTCATATTGTCCATTTCTTCTTGTGTCAGATTTGGCAAGTTGTATCTTTCAAGGAATTGGTTTGTTTCATTAGGTTATCAAATTTGTGGGCATAGAGTTGTTCATAGTATTTTTTTTTTATTATCCTTAGCGTCCGTAGGCTCTGTAGTGATGTCGCTCTTTCATTTCTGATATTAGTAATTTTTGTCTTCTCTCTTTTTTTCTTAGTGAGCCTGGCTAGAGACTTACTGATTTTATTGATTTTTTTTTTTCAAAGAAGCAGGTTTTGGTTTCATTGATTTTTCTCCATTGAGTTTCTGGTTTCAATTTCATTGATTTAAGCTCTAATTATTATTATTTCTTTTCTTCTGCTTAATTTGGATTTAGTTTGCTCTTTTTCTAGTTTTCTAAGGTAGCAGCTTAGATTATTGACTTTAGATCTTTCTTCTTTTCTAATACATGCTTTCGGTGCTATAAATTCCTCTCACAACACTACTTTCACTGCCTACCATGTATTTTGATAAGGTGTGTTTTTATTTTCATTAAGCTCAAACTATTTTTAAATTTCTCTTGAGATTTTTTCATTGATCCATGTGTTATTTAGCCATGTGTTGTTTAATCCTCACATATTTTGGGATATTCTAGTTATCTTTCTGTTATTGATTTCTAATTTAATTTGATTGTGGTCTAAGTGCAGACATTGTATGATTTTTATTTTTTTTAACTTGTTGAAGTATGTTTTATCTCCAGAATGTGGTCTATCTTGGTAAATGGTCCATGTGAAGTTGGGAAGAATGTGTATTCTACCACTGTTGGATGAAGTAGTCTATACATGTCAGTTATATTCAGTTGATTGGTGATATTGTTGAGTTCAGCTATGTCCTTAGTGATTTTCTGCTTGCTAGGTTTGTCCATTTCTGATAGCAACTCCACCTATGATAGTGGATTTATCTATTTCTCTTGCAGTTCTATTAGTTTTTGCCCCATATAGTTTGACACACTGTTGTTAGGCACATACATGTTAAGGATTGTTGTTTTTTTTTTCTTGGAGAATTGGCCCCTTTATCATTATGTAATGCCCCTTTTTTTTTATCTCTGATAACTTTCCTTTCTTTGAGGTCTTCTGTGTCTGAAATTAATATAGGTACTCTGCTTTCTTCTGATTAGTGTTAGCATGGTATATTTTTCTCCATTCATTTACTTTTAGTCTATAAGTTTTTTCATATCTAAAGTGGGTTTCTTTTAGACATCAAATATTTGGGTCTTGTTTTATGATCCTCTCTGACAATTTCTGTCTTTTAATTGGTGTATTTAGACCATTGATGTTCAAAGTGATTATTTATAAGGTTGGATTAATATTTACCATATTTATGACTGTTTTCTATTTTTTGCTCTTGTTCTGTGTTCCTCTTTTTGTTTCCCACTCTTTTTATGCATTTTGTAGTTTATTGTCAAGGACCAAGAAACAAAATCTGGAAATGCTCTATACAAGTGCTGAGGAGCTACAAAAATGGGGTAGGGTGGAGGAGACACAATAATACACAACAGTCTTTTGAGGAGCTCCAGCTCTTCATTCTAACACTTGAACCAAGGAGAGACAGCCATCCTTTGTCACTAAGGCTGCAGAAGAATGGAATCCTCACTCAGTTTATCAGTTCTTAGGGCAGACACAGCAAGAGCCTATTTAAAGCTGATGCAAAGGCCACTCGTGGTCCCCTGGGAGCCCCCATGCAAAGCAGAATGGATGCTGAAGGTGGTCCATGGCTGCCGGTGGTGGCTGGTCCCAGCTCCCTAGGTCCTGGGCTTCTCTTGATTATAACTGACAAGCTTGTCAGTCAAATACAGTTGGCCAATGTGGACCTGTCAGTGGATTATCCCAGGGTCTCTTTTGGCTTTATTCATTAGGGGTTGAATTTTTACAGGATCCTTTACATTCTTATTTTCTCTGAAGACATCTCTCATCCTCCTGCTGGTGTAAGTTCTGTAGTTGTTGGCTCTGAAGTGCTTGGTCTCCCTCAGCATTGCCTGGTACATATCCAGCACTCATGCGTGGCTGGAGGCTGCAATCTCAGAACGAATAAAACCCAGTGGGTCTTCTTTGCAGAGGTCCCGAGTTCAACACAACCTGCAAAACTTCTGCCGCCGCAGGGAGCACCAGTGGGACGCACGCATGTGTCTTGGCCCAGGTAGTGGCCCAGGGTCTGGCCCAGGTGGGCTCTGGCCCTGTGCAGTGGTACAGACACTAAATAAGTGTTTTATTTGATTCCATTTTCTCTCCTTTCTAGCATAACTGTCATATTCCTTCCCTCCCTTCCTCCCTTCCCCTTTTTTACTGGTTGCCCTAGGTTTTGCAATATGTATTTATGGCAAATCCAGATGTACTTTCCCATAACACTATACCACTTCATGGGTAGTGTGAGTACCTTATAGTAACTGTAATCTTAATTCCTCACTCCATCCCTTGTATCATTGCTGTCATTTATTTCATGCATATATAAGCATATACAGTTGACTCTTGAACAATGCAGGGGTTAGGGGCACCAACCCCCCAGCAGTCAAAAATATGTGTATAATTTTTGACTCCCCCAAAACTTAAGTACTAGTAGCCTACTGTTGACCAGAAGCCTTACCAATAGGTAACATAAAGACAATTAACACATATTTTGCATGTTATATGTATTCTTACAATAAAATAAGCTAGAGAGAGGAAAATGTTATTAAGAAAATCATAAGAAAGAGAAAATATATTTACAGTACTGTATCAATACTGTAAGTTTACATCATCTATAAGATGATGAAGCATCTGTCAATACCTACATCAATATTATCTTATATGATACAAAGCACTGTAGATGTTATATGCATTTCTAACACTGGACATCAAAAATGAAAAGATGATGTGAAAAAGAAATTTATATTTATTTAGAGGTATAAAAATTCATACATTGATAATGAAAAAGCTGCAGTATGTTTGCTTTATGGTAACTTAGTGTAATTGATACAGTTGCTTCACGGTAGCCTGACCTATACATGAATGAATGAATCATTTAAAATTTTAGGGTATAAAGTATTACAGTCATATTCATAATATGGTACTGGAAACATTGTTACATTTTTTTAAAAAACACTTACCTGTGATGATATGCTGATGTGCAGTTTCTCCAGTTATGAAACAGAGAGGAATATTGTACGGTAATGTAATTCTTTGAAAGTTAAAAAATAGTAAGAAAACTAACACATTAATTTTATATTAAATATCACTCACCTTATGCCTATGTAAGGATAGACTAGCATCTACATATATTTCATGCATTTATGATATACCTTTTTCCTATTTATTTATTTATTTGTATTTCTAGGCTCCATGGTTCATCTGTGAGTTTTTTCAAATTTTTGCAAACCTTCAAAAAAATTTCCAATATATTTACTGAAAAAAATTTATGTAAGTGGAACTGTGCAGTTCAAACCTGTTTTAAGGGTCAACTGTATACTATTATTTATTGATATTATTGGTATTATTATTTTGAACAAAGTGTTATATGTTAGGTCAAATAAGAAAAATGAAATTTTCTTTTTTTAATTAATTTTGTAAGTGAAATAGGGAGCATTTTCTTTTTTTTTTTTTAATTTTATTTATGGCTGTGTTGGGTCTTCGTTTCTGTGCGAGGACTTTCTCTAGTTGTGGCAAGTGGGGGCCACTCTTCATCACGGTGCGCGGGCCTCTCACTATCGCGGCCTCTCTTGTTGCGGAGCACAGGCTCCAGACGCACAGGCTCAGTAATTGTGGCTCACGGGCCCAGTTGCTCCGCAGCATGTGGGATCTTCCCAGACCAGGGCTCGAACCCGTGTCCCCTGCATTGGCAGGCAGACTCTCAACCACTGCGCCACCAGGGAAGCCCCGAAAGTTTTTTTTTTTTAATTAATTAATTAATTTATTTTTATGGCTGTGTTGGGTCTTCGTTTCTGTGCAAGGGCTTTCTCTAGTTGTGGCAAACGGAGGCCACTCTTCATCGTGGTGCGCGGGCCTCTCACTATCGCGGCCTCTCTTGTTGTGGAGCACAGGCTCCAGACACGCAGGCTCAGTAATTGTGGCTCATGGGCCCAGCTGCTCCGCGGCATGTGGGATCTTCCCAGGCCAGGACACGAACCCGTGTCCCCTGCATTGGCAGGCAGATTCTCAACCACTGCGCCACCAGGGAAGCCCAAATGAAAGTTTTAAATTCATATTTACTATTCCTTTTTCCATGCTCTTCCTTACTTTATGTATATAAAGAATTTTTCCTCTCTCTAAAGAACTTCTTTTAATATTTCTTGAAAGGCAGGTCTACTGGCAACAAATTCCCTCAATTTTTGTTTGAGGAAGTCTTAATTTCTCCTTCACTTTTGAAGGATAACTTCTCAGGGTACAGAATTTTAGGTTGGTGTTTTTTTTCTGTCAATGCTTTAAATATTTCACTCCACTCTCTTCTTGCTTGCATGCTTTCGAGGAGAAGTTGGATGTAATTCTTATCTTCGTTCCTCTGTGGGTAACTGGTTTCTTTCAGGATTTTTTTTTTTTTACCTTTGATTTTCTGTAGTTTGAAGATGATATGTTTACATGTAATATTTTGGGCATTTATCTTGTTTGGTGTTCTCTGAGCTTCCTAGATCTGTGGTTTGGTGCCTGACATCAGTTTGGGGAAAATCTTGGTCATTATTACTTCAAATATGTCTTCTGTTCCTTTCTTTTTTTTCCTTCTAGTATTCCCTTTATGTATATCTTAACTTTTGTAGTTGTCCCACAGTCCTTGGATATTCTGTTCTGTTTTTTCAGATTTTGTTCTCTTAGGTTTTTTGTTTTCAAGCATTCTATTGATATATCTAGCTCAGAGAGTCCTTTGTCAACCATGTCCAGTCTACTAAGAAGCCCATCAAAAGCATTTTTCATTTCTGCTACAGTGTTTTATTCCTAGCATTAAAAAAAAAATTCTTCCTTAGGATTCCCGTCTCTCAGCTTACATTGCTTATCTGCTCTTACGTGCTATATGCTTTATCCAGTAGAGCCTTTAGCATATTAATCATAGTTGTTTTAAATTCCTGATATGATAATTCCAACATCCCTGACATATCTGGCTTTGATGCTTGCTCAGTCTCTTCAGGTTGTGTTTTTTGCCTTTTGGTATGCCTTGTAATTTTTTTCTTGTTAGCTGGACATGACATACTGGGTAAAAGAAGTTGCTATAAACAGGCCTTTAGTAATTTGGTGGTGAGGTATGGCAGGGAGGGCAAGTGTTCTATAGTCCCATGATTGGGTCTTAGTCTTTTAGTGAGCCTGTGCCTCTGGACTGGGAACTTCACAGAAGTTTCTCAGTTTTTTCACCCCCTTAGGTGGGACAGGATGGCTTGAGTGGACTGGAGTTGTTTTTTTCCCTTCTCCCATATAGAAGGGACTGCTAGACTGCTGGAGTTGGGCATTAGATTAGACTCCGATAATACCCCAGCTGGTTAGGCTCTGGTTAACTAGTTTCCCCTGAGGGCAGGCTTTGTTAAGAAGAACAGTGTGCCCTGGTATTTCAAAATGGTTCCTTTCCAGCTCCCCTTACTGGGAGCATGAGGGTATATTTCTCTGATGTGTATTGTAGGAACCTGGTCTGGCTCCTGGACGTAAATGTCACAATATTTGGGAGCCCTCCATGACTGGGCACCCCTGGAATTTTTAACTCAGAGAGTTATGCATACTGAGCCTCTAGCAGTTCATCACTTACAGTTCAGGTTTTGTTAGCCCAGCACTTGTTCCTGCACTGGTTTCCACTGGTGTCTCTGCTCCTGTGCGCTGTTACTCCCTGTATTCACCTGTCTGTCTCTCCAATCTTAAAGGCAATGGTTTGTCCTCCCCTCTCTTACAAACCCAGGAAAAGTTGTTGATTTTTCAGTCTTTTCAGCTTTTTACTTGTTAGGATGGAGTGGTGACTTCCAAACTATTTATATTCAAAAATGGAAACCGGAAGTCTACCTCCATTATTTTAAATAAATTTACAAATCAGGAAAATTATTTCTTCCCTCATCTTCCTATTTCTTACTTCTGGTGCCCTTCTTTCCTTTATGTAGGTTCTTTTCTATTTTGTATAATTTTTCTTTTAGCTTGAAAAGCTTTGTTTAACATTTGTAGTGCGGGCTTGCTCCTAACAGGTTTTTCTCAGCTTTTCTTTCCCTTCATTTTAAAAAAAATGTGATACAGTGTATGTAAGAAAATTTACCGTTTTAACCATTTTTTGTGTTCGGTTCAGTGGCATTAAGTCTACTCATATTGCTATGTAACCAGAATTTTTTCATCTTCCCAAACTGAAACTCTGTAACTATTTTTTTTTGAATTTTTGAATTTTATTTTGTTTTATACAGCAGGTTCTTATTAGTCATCAATTTTATACACATCAGTGTATACATGTCAATCCCAATCGCCCAATTCAGCATACCACCACCCCCACCCCCCTGCCGCTTTCCCCCCTTGGTGTCCATACATTTGTTCTCTACATCTGTGTCTCAATTTCTGCCCTGCAAACCGGTTCATCTGTACCATTTTTCTAGGTTCCACATATATGCGTTAATATACGATATTTGTTTTTCACTTTCTGACTTACTTCACTCTGTATGACAGTCTCTGGATCCATCCATGTCTCAACAAATGACCCAATTTCGTTCCTTTTTATGTCTGAGTAATATCCCATTGTATATATGTACCACATCTTTATCCATTCGTCTGTCGATGGGCATTTAGGTTGCTTTCATGACCTGGCTATTGTAAATAGTGCTGCAGTGAACATTGGGGTGCATGTGTCTTTTTGAATTATGGTTTTCTCTGGGTATATGCCCAGTAGTGGGATTGCTGGATCATATGTTAATTCTATTTTTAGTTTTTTAAGGAACCTCCATACTGTTCTCCATAGTGGCTGTATCAATTTACATTCCCACCAACAGTGCAAGAGGGTTCCCATTTCTCCACACCCTCGCCAGCATTTGTTGTTTGTAGATTTTCTGATGATGCCCATTCTAACTGGTGTGAGGTGATACCTCATTGTAGTTTTGATTTGCATTTCTCTAATAGTGATGCTGAGCAGCTTTTCATGTGCTTCTTGGCCATCTGTATGTCTTCTTTGGAGAAATGTCTATTTAGGTCTTCTGCCCATTTTTGGATTGGGTTGTTTGTTTTCTTAGTATTGAGCTGCATGAGCTGTTTATATATTTTGGAGATTAATCCTTTGCCCATTGATTTGTTTGCAAATATTTTCTCCCATTCTGAGGGTTGTCTTTTCGTCTTGTTTATGGTTTCCTTTGCTTTGCAAAAGCTTTGAAGTTTCATTAGGTCCCATTTGTTTATTTTTGTTTTTTATTCCATTATTCTAGGAGGTGGATCAAAAAAGATCTTGCTGTGATTTATGTTAAAGAGTGTTCTTCCTATGTTTTCCTCTAAGAGTTTTATAGTGTCCAGTCTTACATTTAGGTCTTGAATCCATTTTGAGTTTATTTTTGTGTATGGTGTTAGGGAGTGTTCTAATTTCATTCTTTTACATGTAGCTGTCCAATTTTCCCAGCACCACTTACTGAAGAGACTGTCTTTTCTCCATTGTATATCCTTGCCTCGTTTGTCATAGATTAGTTGACCATAGGTGCGTGGGTTTATCTCTGGGCTTTCTGTCTTGTTCCATTGATCTATGAAACTCTGTAACTATTAAACAGTAACTCCTATTCCCCCTTGCCTCAGCCGCTGGTAACTACCATTCTCCTTTCTGTCTCTGTGAATTTGACTACTCTAGGAATCTCATATAAGTGGAATCATACAATGTTTGTCCTTTTGTGTCTTAGTTATTTCACTTAGCCTGTCTTCAGGGTTCATCCATGTTGTAGCATGTGTCAGAATTCCCTTCCTTTTTATGATTAAATAATATTCCATTGAATGCCTCTATACTACATTTTGTTTATCCAGTCATACTTCAGTGGGCATTTGGGTTGTTCTCCTCTTTTGGCTACTGTGAATAATGCTGCTGTATGAACGCTGGTGTACAGATATCTATGTGTTCAAGTTGCTGCTTTCACTTCTTATGGATATATACCCAGAAGTGTGATTGCTGGATCACATGGTAATTCTGTTTAATTTTTTGAGGAATTTCCATCCAGTTTTCCACAGTGACTATACTATTTTATATTTCCACCAGCAATGTAGCAAGTTTCCAGTTTCTTTTTCTTTTGTTTTTGGCGGTGCCTTGCAGTGTGCGAGATCTTAGTTTCCTGACTAGGGATTGAACCTATGCTCCCCACAGTGGAAGCACGGAGCCCTAACCACTGGACCACCAGGGAATTCGCAGGAAGGTTCCAGTTTCTTCACATCCTTGCCAAACACTTGTATTTTCTATTTTGTTTTCTTTTCTTTTTAAATAATAACCATCCTCATGGATGTGAAATGGTATGTCTTTGTGGTTTTGATTTGCATTTCCTAATGATTAGGGATGTTGAACATCTTTTCATGTGCTTATTGTCCATTTGTATATCTTCTTTGGAGAAATGTCTATTCAAGCCCTTTGCCTATTTTTTTGAATAGGGTTAATTGTTTTTTGTTGT
The DNA here is from genome assembly GCF_965194825.1 of Balaenoptera physalus. NCBI lineage: Eukaryota > Metazoa > Chordata > Mammalia > Artiodactyla > Balaenopteridae > Balaenoptera > Balaenoptera physalus. The sequence continues at coordinate 40,877,433 of NC_138901.1, forward strand.
TGTTGTTGAGTTGGAGTTCTTTGTATATTCTGGACATTAACTCCTTTTTAGATTTTACAGATATTTTCTCCCATTCTGTGGATTGCGTTTCATTCTGTTTGGTGGTGTCTTTGATGCACAAAGGTTTTTAATTTTCAGGAAGTCCAGTTTACCTATTTTTGCTTTTGTTGCCTATACTTTTGGTAAAGTTTTATAGTTTCAGCTCTTATTTTTAAGTTTTTGATCCATTTTTAGTTTTGTATATAGTATAAGGTTAGGGTCTAACTTCATTGATTTGTATGTGAATATCCATTTTTGCCAGCATTGTTTGTTGAAAAAATTGTCCTTTTCCCACTGAATGGTCTTAGCACCCTGGTTGAGAGTTATTTGACTATATGTATGAGAGTTTCTTTCTGACTTTTCTCTTTGATTCGATTATTTTTGTCTGTATTTGTGCTAGTACCACACTGTTCTAACATATTTAATATTTCTAGGTGAAGTTTTGCCAGTCACAGTTTTGTCACATAATTGGTTCTTCTGTCAGTTTTCAGTCAATGAGAAAATTTTATCCTGTGCAGTTATAACTAGTGTGATATTGTTGTTGCTGTTGTTGCTACTATTAGTAATGTTCACTGAGTCTTCATTCTCTTGAGAATGAAATTGTGATGTCAGTATGTCCTACTTCTGTATACATTGTTATCAACATTATAGGGAGTTAGTATATCTATAATACCAGAGGAAGGCAATTTGGTATTTTAATTTTTAAAACTTACATTTTACCTACCTGTCTTTGAAAAGTGATAATGTCTATGGTGTAAAAAACAAGAAGAACAAAAGGGTTTGTATTAAAAAGTCTCCCACACTCAGTTTCTCAGCCATTCTTTTTCCTGCCCCAGGTGCAGCTGTTATTGGTTTCTTATGAATCCTGTCAGAATTGTAAAAGCAAGGATATACATATAATATACAGACAAATTATACATGGTACTTGTATACATGTCTCTACTCTCTTGCAAATAAGTGTGTTATCAAAGTCTTTTGATCATTTTTCTGCCTGATTGGTTAAAAAATGCATCTCATACTTTTAATGTATACTTCTCTTTCTTGTTATGAGGGAGGTTGAGTATCTTTTCAAATATCTGGTTATCTCCTTTGTCAATTAGGTTGTTGGTCTTTTTTTCTTTTCTTTTTTACTGTTTTACAGGGTTCTTCAATATTAAATTAGGCCTTTATTTGTGTTATGAATTCCAGAACAGCGTTTTTTTAAAAAAATAACTGATTTGTTCTTGGTCTTTTGACTTTGTTTATAATGTTTACGTTCCAAATTCCTTAATGTATCTAGTTCTATTTCTGGACTTTTCTATATTTTCTTTTTCATTGATCTATACTGTTTTGATTATTGTAGTTCATTAATATTTTGTGTGTCTAGTTCCTCTTTATTACCCTTTTATTTAAGATGTCTTTTGGCTATTCTTGCTTGTTTATTTTTACATATGTACTTTAGAGTTAACCTATATAGTTAACAAAATATCCTTGATATATTTTATAGATTATTTGGAAGAGAACTGACTTCTTTATGATAGTAAGTCATCTACTTAAGACCGTGCTTTGTTTCTATCTGATTTTTTCTTTATTTCCTTCAGTCATGTTTAAAGTTTTCTTATTAATTTTTTTCAGCTTTATTGAGGTAGGATTGACAAAATTGTAAGATATTTAAAGTATACATCATGATGATTTGATATACATGTAGATCATGAAAGAATATCCCGTATCTGATTAATTAAGCATCCTCTTACTAACTTCTTAAATGTATTTTTAAGTTAATTTTTAAGTTGATTCTTAGTAATTTACCTTTTATTTCTGTGTAATTGAGATTTTTTTCTTCTATTACATTTTCTAATTAGTTGTAGTTTTATACATAAAGAATATTAATTTCTCTTTGTTTCCCCCAAACCACATTTATTGTTGTTGTTGTTTTTTCCTGAGCCACATTAATGACTTCTTCTATTTGTAATAGTTTCAATACATTTTCTCAGGTTTTCTAAGTATATAATCATATCTTCTGTAAATAATGATCATTTACCTTCTTTGCAATTTTTATAATATCTCAGGAAAAAAGTGTTAAGTGTAATAATAGTAACAGATTGAATGATCATATAAGGTGAAAGAACAGATATAAACTCAGATAGTCCCAGGCACCCGGGAAGTATGGTCATCCTTGTCTCATTTGAGGCCTTAATGAGAGTGCTTCTAGTTTCTGTAAGTAAGCATGATACTGGCTTTTGAAACCTTTTACATATGTATATAAGTTATAATAATAAAACATATAAGTTATATATTTTTTATATATACATTATATGTTAAATGACATATAAATTATATTATTGATTTAATTATATATTTATCATATGTTTTTTCTTGATAGTCATTTTATTCCTATTTTGTTCAGCATTTTCATCAAGGATTAATATTAAACTGTAAAGATGAATACGATTTATTTTCACATTTTATTTTTTAATATGTTATAGTGTATTGATAAATGTCCTAATACTGAATTATTCTTCTGTTCTTGGCTTTTTGGTTTTGTGTGTGTGTGTGTGTGTGTGTGTGTGTGTGTTTTGTGTATGTGTAGAAGAGTCCTATTTGCTATTACATTTAGAATTCATTGTTGTAATAATTCATCAGTTTCAGTCATTTTCATCAATGGTTGTTCTGCAGTTAGTAGTGATTTTGGTGTGCTTATGAGAGGAGGTGAGCTCGGGGTCTTTCTACTCTGCCATCTTGGCCTGCCAGGTAATATTCATTAGTGATATTATACCAAATCTAGATAAACTGAGAGAAAGTTTATCTAGATCTGGTTTAGGATCAATGTTGGATTTGTTTTATAAAAACGTATTTGTAATGCTCCTTATTTTTAGAATCTTTTTTTAAGGAAATTTCATACACGAAGCAGAGAGAGGGCAGAATAATGAACCTTCTTGTGCCCATCACTCAGCTTTAACAATTATCAATATATTTTACCTCCCCTGTTTGTTTTATTTACCCCCTGCCATTTTTTTCTTTTCTTTTTTGAGGGAATCAGTGGAGGGAAAGGGTGAGGGACTAGAATATTTTAAAGCAACTATCAGACATCATATATCTATTTACCCATAAAACAATTTATGTATTTAAAACAGATAAATACTTTTAAAAACATAGCAATGACATTTAAAAAGTAATATTATTATAGCTGGAAAAAACCAGTAATTCTTAGTCTAATATCCATCCTGGTTGAAATTTTCTTTGATTGCTTAAAAAATGTCATTTTAGAGTTGGCTTTTTAAATATCAGAATCCAAACAAGGTATGTGCATGACATTTCTTTTAAGAGAGGTGCCATTTATTTGTTGAAAAAACTGTGTTATGTGTTCTGTGGGATTCCTCATATTCAGGATTTGTTTGAATTTGTCCACCTGGTGTCGTTTAAGATAGTCCTCTATCCCCATATTTCTAGTAATGGTAGTTAGGTCTACAGGTTGAATTAGATTCAGGTTTGATTTTGTCCTTGTTTTTTGCTTTTTTGTTTTTCAGAATAACACAAGTCCTGTATACTTGCTGTTAACATTACTCAGGAGGCAAATAATGTCCAATTATCTCTCCTTGTAATAATAGATCAGTACTGTGTTTTGATGTCATTTGATATTTTTCTACATCATTTTTAATGACTACATTGCATTCTTTTGAATGGCTGTTCTATAATTTCTAATCTCTATGACTGGATGTTTAAGTGAGAGTCTTTTTCATTTACGATGCTACTTACTTAGTGGGTTTAATTATTATATTGAAGATTCAGAGACGTTTTCAATTTAGGGAAATTCTCTCTTGTTATTTCTTTGATATTTCAACCCCTGACTTAATCAGGAGTGATTTGCTTTTGAAGAATTAGAAGCCTACTCCAGAAAGATCAAGCAAGATATACAGCTGCCCTTATTGGAACTCAGAGGTTTTTAGGCAGCTTCTGTCTTCTCTTTGGGGCCTCAAGTGTGTCTTTTCTGCCTCTGTGTGCAGAGTTCTCTCATTTCTTGTAGATTGTTTTTTTCTGGATACTTATTCTCTGTCATATGACCTTACCATCACATCTCGAAATGAAAGGCTTAAAGTCTATGAAATGTTCTGGTCTGTTCCCTGTAGTATAATCAACTCAGTCTAAATGACCCAAATACAGATTCCTAGGAAAGTGAATCTTACTGGTCTTGCTATATTTGGGAGTGTGTTTGGGCTTGGTCATGTGTTATTAATGTAGATACTGGGTCTACCTTTTCAGCAGGGGCTATAATTGATGAACGGTTTTCAGAATAAAGAGTTGAACATGTGTCTAAAGAGGTGCCTAGTATAACATCTTTATCATATATACTAAATTCTTACATATATGAGAATATATACTATTTTTAACCATCTTTTTTCTAAAAATTTTTGGTTATTCTCACTAGTTTATTTTCCAGATTAAGTTTAGAACCCACAGTAATAATTAATTAATTGTTAATTTTAACATTGTCTTCATCAAGTAATATAGCTATTTGAAGCAGGAGATTTTAAGAGAGTTGAACAGAGCAAACTGAAGGGTTACTCTATTAGGATAGCATCTATGAATAAAATTCTTACTATGCGGATTTGAATTCCTTTGGAAGTTTGGCACCAGACTGAACACTGGCCTAAGTCAAAATTTTCTCTTTAGTCCTGTGGTAATATTTAAAATCTACACTTCTGCTATGGTAGCTGCTAGCCACATGTGACTATTTAATTAAAATTCAGTTCCTCAGTTGCACTAATCACATTTCAAGTTCTCAGTAGCCATATGTGGCTAGTGGCAAGTACATTCAATAGTGCAGGTAAAGAACATTCCACCATCGCAGAAAGTTCTATTGGGTAGTGCTGCTTTAGAGGCTTGTATATTGATAATAACTTGTCTACTAATTTAAAAAAAATTTTTTTTAATATATTTATTTATTTATTTAGGCTGGGCCAGATCTTAGTTGTGGCATGCAGGATCTTCGTTGCAGCACATGGGATCTTCATTGTGGCATGTGGGATCTTGAGTTGTGGCATGTGGACTCTTAGTTGTGGCATGCATACAGGATCTAGTTCCCTGATCAGGGATCAAACCCAGGCCTGCTGCATTGTGAGCGTGGAGTCTTACCCACTGGTCCACCAGGAAAGTCCCAACTTGTCTAGTAATTTTTAATAGTGGTGAAAGACGCAAAAATGTCTATTTTGTATAAGTTTTATTTATAGCATTTTGGTCAGTATGTAGAAGATGATGTCACACAGGATGGCTTCGTTTTCTCATTTTAAAAGGGTCGTTGAAGAAAGTTTGAAAAATACCAAAATACTATACAATAAAGGAGAAAATAAAAATGTCAGGCAATCCCAAGGGATAGGATTTTTGAAGTATAATATACAAGTGCAAATATAAGAGTGCAGCTGGATTAATTTTCACCAACTAAATAATATACATATATGTCTTTTTACCACAGGTTCTCTATTCCTGGGTTCTTTTTGATTCATGGCTTGATTGTTTGGATTTCATAATCATGTAGTTTTGTTCAAGAATAGTACATAAATATATTTCTTATTATATCACATCAAGAGGCACATGATGCCAGTTTGTCTCACTACTGCTAATGTTAAAATTGACCATTTGGTTGAAGTGGTGACTACCAGGTCTCCATTATAAAGGCACATTTTTCTTTTGTAATTAATAAGTAATCTGTGGGGTGATATTTGGAGACTATGTGAATATCTTGTTTCCCAACAGCTTTTCACCCCAGTGATTTTAGCATCCATTTATGTACCTTGCAGGAATCACTTATTACATGGGAGTTGCAAAATGGTGATTTTTAAAATTTTGTCATTCTATTTATAATTTTTAGCTAGCATTCTTCTCTAAGGAAGAACTTTCCCTTTTTCTCCCATTTCCTTTCTTTGATTCTTCTTTTTTCCTTTTTGTTGTTGTTATTGTTGTAAATACCCCAGGTATTTCTCATGAAGCTGGTCAGTGTGACTAATCACTATACTTTGAGACTCATTGCTATAGTCACATCTGTATAAGTTCTACTGTACCAGGAGAATTTTTGCTTTATACAGGTTGGTCATCTTTATGATGTGTTTGTTCCCAAACTGAGAAGTCTTACAGAATATAATTGTTCTAGTATAAATTTAGATTAAAAATTAAAAATACCACTTTGGGTGTTTCTTGATTATAAACTTTTCAGAATCTGAGGCAACTGTGTTAAGGAATTCCCATTTACACTAGGCAAGAAAGTAAACAGTAAGTGGAGAGTAGGGTAACAAACACTTATGGTATCAAAAAACAACCGTGAAAAGGATCTGTCTTAATGTGCTAGCCCATTGCAGTTTAACATATTGCTTACAACCTTCACAATAGAATTTGAGTGACTTCAGTTACACATTCCAGGAGACTGGCAGTCTGTTACAATCAGAGTCTGAACTTTAGAGCAGGCTAATTTACAGCAATGGGATGAAGAAAGTTGTGGATTTGTATTACACACTCTCACCTGACACTGTATCTGATCCCTTACCTGCCGATTGACATCTTGAATGAGCTCTTTGAAGCAAGTTCCAGCTTAATTAAAACGTTTGCTTGGTTAGCAGTGATCTGTGAAAGCCTGTGATAAATATTGAATCAGGTTCACCTGCTGGTTGCTGTGAGTAGATAAACAGCTGCCTTGTGCAGTTTAATCATGAAACTGGCAGTAGAGTACTACTGTTTGAATTTTTAAAAAAGAATAGTGGAAAAGGTATAGTTATGTCACTTTGGCTGTCTTACTAGAGTGTGTGCTTATGTGAGATTTTGCACAACAGGCATTCAGTACCTGTTTAGATGGCTTGGACAACAGCAAATGGTTGATAAAGATTAACAGTAGACCCTCCTTCACATGCCTCAAAGTATAATTCGGTATTCATTGACTTTTTTACCACTAGCTCTTTAGGTGCATGATGTTTTGAAATAAAAAAGGGCAGTATTTTGCTTTTTTGCCAAGTTATATGGTAGGTAAAAATGATCCTGTTAAAGCTTTAAGATTTAAGGTTATGACTTCCAACTTCTCACAAATTATCATGAATTTTGTAGCAACTTGAAGAACTTTAGATTTTACTTTTTCATCTGTAAAATGGAGTTAGAAATAAACATTAGTGAACTAAGTGTTTTAGAATTATGTTAACATTATATAATTAACAAACATTAAAAGAGAAATTAATTTACAAGCAGTAGAGGAACCCTTATAAAATTATCTTCTTTGGACTATCAACTTGTTTATTCCTTTACAGAATTAATGTGACTAACCAAGTTGGTTGTTAAGAAAATGCTATTTCTATTTTATTTCCATTGTAAAATCAGACATAAATTCTGGAATAAAGACCTCATCCAAATAAGTCACAATCTTCTTTGAGCACATGATGAAAGTTATGGACTGACTTTCTAAAAATGCATACAAAATTGTGTTTGTAGTTTCTGGATGATCTCAAACCCTCTCCTCTGTAACAGTCCATGGATGTAAGTTAAGAACCTATTTCCTAATAAATTAGTTGAAAATTTTGGTCAGGAGGGATTAAGATGAAAGTTATTCTGCTAGGTATTAAGCTGCTGAGGAGGAACAAGTGTATTTGCTGTTTTAGGTTCCTTTTGAAGCACTTTTTAGCATTTTTCAAGTGTATTGTCTATTACAGTCCTTAGCTCCAAGGGTTATCTAACATAGTGGGGATTCCTAATTCTTTTCATAAAGTTTTCATAGTTTTATTCCTGTCATCAATTTGTTTGGAAGTTTATGGGGAGAATAAAATGTTATTTAAGTCATACTCAGCCTGCTCAACAATTTTTTTTGATATTTATCTATGTCAATACATGGGACTCTCTGGTTCATATTTTTTTATTATATACAATATTCCATAGATTGACAGAACTGCACAGTTTATCCATTGTTTTGTTGACACACTTGGCTTATTTTCCTCACTATTAAAACAGTACTGCAAAGAATATCCCTATTGTATCTGTCTTAATTTGCAAAAGTTTCTCTGGCATGTATGCCTAGCCAGGGTCATGCTGGATCAAAGGGTCTGTGTATCCTTGATTTCACTAGATCACCAATTTGTTCTCCAAAGTGGATGTGCCACTTTATACTTGGATCAGCAGTATATGAGAGAGTTGCTGTATATCCTCTCTACCCAGTCTGGTGGATGTGAAATGGAATCTAATTATGGTTTTAATTTGCATTTTCCTAATTAGTAATGAGGTTGAGCATTAGGTTGCACATCTTTTCAGATGTTTATTGGCTTTTCCGCTTTTCTCTCCTTTGATTTTCTTCTTCTTGGGCTCTTTCTTCTATTGGGTTTGTTTTTTAAAAATTAATTTGCTGGAATTCTTTATATATTGTGACTAATGATCCTCAGTTGGTTATATACAGTGCACATGTCTTCTCGAGATTGTGTTTTCAGTCATTTGTGCCTTTGGTGTATTGTTTAAGAAATCCTTTCCTATGTTGAGATCATAAAGATATTTTCCTGTATAGGGGCAGAGAGTTTATGGCCCACAAAACCTAGAATATTTACTTTCTGGCCCTTTACAGAAAAAGTTTGTTGACACTTGCTCTAAAGAGTCTCTTATTTGAGAATTTTTGGTTTTTTCCCTTTTGGAATATAATGTCCATCTTGTTAGAAAATATTTGACTTAAATGTCAACTAATAATAAGTTAAAATAGTTTTTATGAAGTAAATTGTATAGCTTATCCTTAAGAATATTTTGTAGTTGCATTCCGGAAATAATGCACTTAGAGTACCAACTTTAAACAGTTCTTTACCTCGTGAGTGAAACTGGTATTGATAAACACACCTTGTAGAACAATTAAAAAGTAAAGCCCTCTTTGTCAGTGGGGTGAAATTACCCTTGTCATTGTCTTCTACTTGGCTTGATATATCAGGAATTCTAACGTTGCTTGAATGAATGAATGAATGAATGAATGAGAGAGTACATGTAGAGTGCTTAGCACAGGGACAGCCTTAATAAATGAAAGCTATTAATAATGAATATATCAGGATATGTGTTTATCACCCACAACTAAAGTGGCCCAGATATTAGCATAACAAGATGATTTTTCTTTTTGTTCTTGAAAAATAACAAATTGTCCTGTATTTTTTCTTTTAAAAGCTAACCTTTTTATTTTGAGGTAATTTTTTGATATGTGAAGAACTTCAAATTAGGGCATCAGTTAAGCATCTACAGATAAAATGTGGTGCATGGGTACAGTATTTGGTTTAGGGACATTAGTCACAATCCATCAATTAAAAAAAATTAAGTTATAGTTATATGCAAAACACCATGCTCAATGAATGAGTAGATGAAGTAATGTAAGACAGTTTCTGTCCTCAAAGAATTTGGAGTGTGGTTGAAAGACAATGCATGCACATATGTTACTATTTCATGGACCTAGTTTTCCCTTTATTTCATACCAGTAAGCTTCCTTTTGGTCTCTTTTCCTCTCCACTTCTTTATTACTTATCTTTCATATTAAATATATCCTTTTATGCTTGCTTTTAGAATTCAGTTCATAAACTGCTTTTAGATACTCCCCTGACTTATGAATTTACAAAGTAACATCTCTGACAATGCAATAGTTTCTAACTACTCCTTTATTATTTTCCTTTTTAAGGCATAGTCACCATGCTAATTTTTATTTTTCCAAGTATTTAGGCATAGTAATTTTTGTTGTTGTGGGGAAAGGCTGGAGAGAGCTATGAAACTTTAGAGGTTGATGTAGTTATCTTAATCTACTTAAACTTCTGATTGTAGCCTTGTGAAAGGAATAGTGGCAAGGAATCAGCAGTTGGCCTTCAAGATCAAATGTTATATTCTTTATCCTTTCAGAAAATTTCAATTTATGTCTCTATGTAGTATGACAAGAGAGAGAATAAATAGAAATTGTTAGACACAAAATTTTCTAAAATCCTTGGTTGCTGACCTCCTAAGAACAGTTTTGGCTACTGTAAATTTGAGATGTATTTTTAAACAATTGACTTCCTGCATGTGGAACTAGTAATAGAGCTGTCACACCCACATGTATCTCTTGTGTTTCTCTTTAAGTGATAATAGATTTTTTTGCTGTTATTTGGGTTAAGTTTTCTTGCCTTTTGTTGAAGTAAAAGAACTCTAGACAGTTTCCAGCTATGGGAAAAGAAGCCATCTCTTAAAGAGTTTGGTTCTACCATACAGTGTAGCTATTTACAGTTCTTAGAGATTACAGGTTTTGGGAGCCCATGTGTTTTATCTTCTTGGCGTTCAGATATATTAGATGAGAGAGAATATTTTTAAATTTATTCTCCAGTTTCCTAATACAGTCTCTGTAAATTTAAAGAGCAAAAACAAAAGGAAGACATCCCTATGAAAGATAAACTTGATCATTTGTTAGCAGGAGAAATGCTTAGTGAAAAATATTTAATTTTGTTCCTCTATTGTTTCAAAACCCCTAGGTCAAAGGGTTTCAGAGAGAGGCCAGAAAATATTAGCCTATTATTGGAGTGGAGGATATTATGACTTCCTATCATTGCTGTTTCAGGATTCTTTCTCTAGTTTTCTTACAGAATTGAAACTTGCTGATTTTGGTACAAATAATTCTCTTTTGTTACTAAATAATTGTCTTTTTTAAGCCTCTGTTCTATTGCCAGATTCATTTTTTTCCATCTTCAAATATGATTATACCAAATCCTTTAAATAGAAACTCCAATAGAAGATCACTTCTGAAGAAAGAATTCCCCTTTAATATTGCAAATAAATAAGAATCACCTTTCTTAATTTCTATCTTCTACTCTACTTGTGGAACCACCCACTGAAAAACCATCTTCTTTGAGGAGTCACCCTTGAGTTCATAGATGGTATAATTACTTCAGAGCATTTTAAGACTTAACAAACAAAAAACATTTTTAGTGTAAAATTAGCAGTGGTTTAAAATTTTCTCAGTTATGGAGTGAAAAACAAATTTAAGTTACCTAAATAAAGCTGCTCTAGTGGGAAGAGCTTTCTGAAACTAGTTCTTGATCTTTTATTTTTGTTAGTACAGCTACTAGCATAATATTTTAAGATAAGCAGATCCCTTTTTAAAATTATTAGTGCAAATACCCCTTTTAAAAATTAAAACATTTGAATACAAGGCAGCAAGTTACAAGTCTATATAATAGCATCCCTTTCTATTTGAAAAAATATGGAAGATATAATTATATGTAGAAGGGTCTGCAAGTTATTTGTGGTGGTGGTTGACTTATTTTGTATTTTTCTGTAGCATTTGAATTTTTTGTTTAGAAAAATAGTGGAATTAAAATAAAAGGAGTGGGTGATAAAGCTTTAAGTGGAATTCATGTTGAAAAGTGTTATATCAAAAAGTAGGTTTTCCGAGCCTTGAAAAAAGGCCACGTTATTGAGTTACTTTTATGCTTGTATATAATATATCCATGTGGAATATAACAATGCATTGAGCCCTAGCATTCTAATATTCAGAGTGAATTTAACTGTATCATAGGGAAGAGATATAATATAATTGAGTGAAAGATTGAAGGTATGGAAAAGTCAACTAATTCTGCTACCAAGAGTTACCTTAATTCTTTTACTGAGTTAATTAATTAGTGTGATCATTGCAAAGGCTAGAAAGGAATTCAGTCAGAAATATCATGATATAGTTTGCATGCCATTTTCTGTGTGACCATAAATTGTTAGATATTGCAACATATGTAACATAAACCACATGTCAGCTGTTTCCTGCCTCACTGTTGACAAGAGCCCCATTCATAACTCTTCTTTTTATCCTTTCAGTGAATAAGTAATTATTCAATATAGAAGGCAGGATATTTGGAACTGGCTATTTAATGTGGCAGCACTCTGTAATGAAATCTGCTGTTACTGGCAACCTGAGAGGGGAATGTAACAATTCCAGCATGGCTGTAACTTTATCTGCTTTGACTGACTGTTTATTTGGCACATCAGTGAACCTTTTATCCCAGTGAGTGACAGCTCCAGAAGGGTCACATTTACATCCATTCTATCATGTATTGTAATATTTAATGGCGGACAAGGTTGAGCGAGACTGGGAGTAATTTGAACTTGCTTTTCCACTGAGTTGAGGCTAAAAGACAGCTTGATCCCCAGTATTGTGGTGTAACATGCTATGACTTAGCATTTGTTTATGAAGGCTAATCTTACTGATTATAATTTTAAAAAAATCTGCAGTTAAATGGTGTGTTTGTTCTACTAAACTAAAACTTTCTAGTACAAATTCTCTTAAGCTACTGTGCTATTTAGTTTTTTTCCCTATCAGTGACCATTCCTATAAACTAACCATTTCATAGTCTTTCTCTTAAATGAGGCTGCATTCTGTCTCATTTTATAGTAACTGAGGTTGAGAAGGGAGTAGTTATTAAGAATCCTTGGGTTCTAATATATAGCATTAAGCTTTTTTAATTTTTTTATTTTTGAGAGTTTGGAAACAGGAGAGAAAAACCAGCTAAATACTAGACTATACTCCTGATGTTCCATATGGTGCCTTTATATAACTATTTTAATTATGAAACTGAATTGAGTAAAATTGTCCAGGAAAAGCTATCCTGACTGGTAATTTTACTGATGGAGTTACATTCCATGACAGGTAATTGAATTTCAGATATACTTGTTCCACACAAGCAACCTGCCTTCATTATTAAATATTAATAATTTGCATTCATTTTCATACTTTTTCTAGAGAATAGTTTTCTCTTCTTGTTTTTGACTGATGCTTTAGATTCAACTTGATATTTCTATTCTTCTGTAAGCCATATTTAAAATGCTTTTTAAGGTATTGGTATATTATAGGATATTTGAATGGACTGTGCTGTGAAGAAAAATAGCACTATCAACTCTAAATTGTAATATCACAATTTATATTAGGCTTTCACTTGAAGCCTAAGCAAAAATGAAAATTGTCTTCTGTTTTATCTTATTTTTATAATTTATGAAAGAGGATAATTAAAATATACTTAAAACATTTGGAATTTGAGAGTTGGAGTAGTGTGTTAGAAAACAATGCAAATATGGTAACATCATTTATAATGATAAAAATGGTTTATCATTTATCATTTATTTATGAAGGAGAACCAATTTGAAATTGAATTTGTAGTTTTTTCTTTAATGGCAAGTTTTAGATGATGTAACATCATAACATCATGAATTTCTCTTTATTTGACAGTTGTGATTCACTGCTTTTAGTTTTGATTCCATGAGAGGTTTGATAACAATTTTATGGTAGTCCAGACATTAGTTATCTTTTCTTTCCTTTGTTACAGCCCCCTGGTAACTGTTCTAGGTGCTGTTGTTCTACTAAACAAGGAAACAGTCAAGATTCTTCAAATACCGCTAAGAAGGATCATGGGGGGAAGTCCAAGATACCCAAAATATATTTTGGGACACGCACACACAAGCAGATTGCTCAGATTACTAGAGAGCTCCGGAGGACAGCATACTCAGGGGTCCCAATGACTATTCTTTCCAGCAGGGATCACACTTGTGTCCATCCTGAAGTAGTAGGTAACTTCAACAGAAATGAGAAGTGCATGGAATTGCTAGATGGAAAAAATGTGAGTAAGTTAATGTATTTTAGAGGAAAAATTAGGCTGAAAAGATTAAAATTACTTTTTAATGTGTTCATTTTATATGTACATTTACAGTGATAATCAAATAACTTATGAAAATCAAATTGATTGCTAGTGTTGATATTTTTTTAAAAATAATTTTACTGTAAGAAAATCTTTATTCAAGTTTTAAATAACGGGTTTTTGTCCTAAAGCTTGGGGATATTTATTTATTTCCTTGAAAATTAATTTTCATTTTAGTCACCCGTCTTCATACTTTCTTCTTTTAAATCTCTCTACCCAAAATAGTCAAACATGGATGTCATATGAGGAGGTTAAAAACATTTAAGTGATTTAGTCTAACCAGATCTAATTAATGTATTTAACATATTTAAAAACTTCAAAATAAGATAGTTTATGTAGGCCCTCTCTTTGAGCAAATTTTAAAATGTTTTTTAATTGAGAAATGACTATACTGTCTAATAATTCTGATTAGTACAAACTTCTTTCAAAAAATTATGTTAAATTATTAACTGAAGATATGTTGATGGTTTTGAAATTTTCCGGGGATATCTAGAATAATACGAATTTTGGCTAGGTAGATAAATCTTTCTTACTAAAGACATGATTTTTTAATAATATTTTGGCAGTATTAGTTTGGCAGTCTGTGTACCAGTTTGATAACTAGTTTACTCTAAAATTGAAGTTATAGTAATATATGGAAGTATAATAATATGGAATTATACCTAGAAATTATTGGTGAAGCATAAGCTGATAGTATATGAAATGACCAATGATATTTTAATATATTTTGAAAGTTCTGCCTTTCTGTATTTTGTCAAGCATAAGTGATTCTACACAAAAGGCTAAGAGCTACAGCTTCTAGAGTTTCATTTAATTGATATATCACCTCCTACCATATAATGCGAATAGATTATTTTGTTTTATGCTTTTCTTTGTCATTGCTTTCTTTTATTAGATGGAAATTTATTCAAGCCTTATTTGGGGTTATTCAAAAGAAGCTTCAACAGATATTCAAACCTGATAATATGAAGTATAATTACTAAGGGGCTTCACTGGAAAAACTTAAGTGACTTGTTCAGAACCAGGAAGAGAATACAGAATAATTGAATCAAAACCATTGTTGAAATTCTGTGATCATACTTGTTTTCATATAAGTTCTTTTTAATTAACTGAGGAACTGTGAAATCTCTTCACTCTGTATATTTAAAAAGTTCTCTTCAAAGAGATAAAAATACTAAAAATCCAAATGCTAAAAAAATAATAAAATAGAGAAAAGGCTGTTCATGATAAAACCCCATGAATTTTATATTTAAGTAGACTTCTTTCCGTAAGTGGCTAACTGATGTACTAAATTCCTCAAATGCTTGAAATTTGTTTTCTGGCTATAATAGTCTATGTAAGAAGACTTGCTGGCGTTGTCATTATCTTTTACTACTTGTTATTGAGGAAATTATTATGTAATTTATTATGTATTTGTTATCCCGTTAGTAAAAACAATTATAAAGTTTAAGATTGTGTATTGAAAGCAAATATCTTATTTTATGTAATCTTCTAGAATCCTGCAGTGGTGGTTATGTTTTTTGATTGGTCTTTATCCTCCAAAGTTTGAATCATGTAAAAATAAAAATCCAATAGACTTTTTCATTGGCCTTTAGGTTCTGTTTTCAAGTAAACAATTCTTTTATTTTTGAATATTAGTATTATAAATAATTGAAGATACCTGCTTGTAGTTGTTTTGACCTAATTCTGCCTCAGAATGCCTAGCTCATAGGCATACATGAACATTCTTTTTCTTGTTTCCAAGCCCTCAGGGTAATTTGGTATTGTAATGAGGGCCAATTACAAAGTCACTAAAGGTGTCTATGTTTACGATGGCTGAATTACCAAAGAGAAATGATAAATAGATACCTGACAGTTTGAGTGAAAAAGAGTTTAAAGTGTGATAACGCTTCCATTGACAGACTCCCCTCAGGGTTATATTACACTGCTAAAGTGGATGAGCTTTTCTGGTTTTGCTATCAGCCTCCACAGCAGTGTCATTCTAAGTGCCCTTAAAGTGTAAACTTTCTGAGTTTTTGGCTTGATCCAAAGGCACATGTGTTTTTGTTCACTGTTTCTTTTATGCTCCTATACTGGAAAAGCAATGCACTTATCTGCTAAAAGTTAAATTTTGTTTCAACTAAGAAAAAATAATCTTAACTAGCCCTAGAAATAACTCTAAAAAGTTATTTTAGGTATAGAAGAATATCTATTTTTTGTTAAGATGAGATTTAACAGTCCATAACCATAGACTCTGAAGGCACCTTAGTGATCATTTTGTACAAATAAAAGCTTTCAGAATAGTATGGAAGATACTTGGAATGAAGAAATGGTGAATGTCATATTATTAAGCTCAATCTGTATCAAGCTCAGCATGAAAGATACTTGGCACATCTCCAACTGTCTCTTGACCTCAGAATCATAGAATTTTAGAGCTAGAAGGAACCTTAGAAATGGCATAGTCAGTGGGTCAGAGGAATCTTAAAAGGCTTCTAATTCAACTACTCTTTTGATGCCTAGTCACATGAGAAAAATGGGCCCTGAAGTTTGCCCAGTGTCAGACAACTAATTAGCAAGAAAGGAAGCAAGTCTTCTAACTGCTAACCATTGCTGTTTTCACTACACTAGAAACAAAAACGAAAGATGGCATCATGGTGTGGGGAAGTTGACATGGCATGAAGGGTAAAAAAGAGTAGTAGAGATTAGACAAAGTAAGTGAAAATAATATAAAAATGAAGCAAATAAAGAAGGTTAGGTGAGCCCTTTCTTCCTAATTTTTATTTTTAATACCTTGGAGGACCAATAAGCAGCATGGCTTTAGGAGAATTAGCAGTCCTCAGCTGATCATGCCTTGTCCTTGGATTTGCTGACATTCTTTTATAGGTTATGACCTTTTTATGATTTAGTCCATTTCTAGCAATGTCTAGATATTTTTGTGTATGGCAAAAGGCAAACATAGATTTGCCTTTTGTATAGTTCATAGATAAAAATACACACACACACACACACACACACACACACACACATATATATATGTACATATCCCCCCACTGGTTAAGGACAGCAAACTGGGAAAGATAAATATGGATTTCAAAATCACATTTAATTTTTTTTCGATATATAAAATTAATGAATTAAAATGGCTCATTATTTCACCACTTAGTCCCAAATGACAATTGAAAAAGAAAAGTAACATATACATGGTTAGAGACTCAAAATTACAGAAAGGCATTAAATGAAAAGATCTCTCTTTCCAGTTCTTTCCATCCCCTTAAGGGAACTACTGTGGGTATTCTTCTAAAACATTTAAAATATGTATTTTCTATAATGTATGTGTATAGATTATTTTTAAAGCTTAAACCCATCAGCACATAGACAAATCTAACTTATTTTTAAAGGGCTATATCTTTTGTATGAATTTTTGCTACAATTTATTTAACATATCCCCTGTGGGTAGACATTTGGTTTATTTCCAATTTGGGGGGCTATTAAACAGTGTGGTATATATACAATTAAATGGTGAAATTTTATTTGGTAGTTACTGACAAATTTCCTGTGCACTTCTAATGGAAGTAGAAGTTTATACTTCTAACTTTATACACCTTTTAATAGGATATGCCACACCTTTGCTAGGACTGGATTTTATCAAACATCTTATTTTTTTTTTTTTTTAGAAATTCATGTTCTTTTATTTATTTATTTATTTATTTATGACTGTGTTGAGTCTTCGTTTCTGTGCGAGGGCTTTCTCTAGTTGCGGCAAGTGGGGACCACTCTTCATCGCGGTGCGCGGGCCTCTCACCATCGCGGCCTCTCTTGTTGCGGAGCACAGGCTCCAGACGCGCAGCCTCAGTAATTGTGGCTCACGGGCCCAGTTGCTCCGTGGCATGTGGGATCTTCCCAGACCAGGGCTCGAACCCGTGTCCCCTGCATTGGCAGGCAGATTCTCAACCACTGCGCCACCAGGGAAGCCCCAAACATCTTATTTTTTGATTGGTGCATGTTAATAAAATTTTTTTACTTCCAATAATAGAATGGCAAAGGACATTAGTAAATAGTACATGAAAGAAGGTATGCAAATTACTGTTGAAACTTGTTAGAATGTTCATACAGTGTAATGTTAAACCTTGCTAGAAAGTGTAAAAAATACAAATCAAAACAACAGTCTTCTATTTTTACCTTTAAGATAGGCAAAGGTAAGAAAAGATAATGTTGATAAAGGTGTGGAAAAAGGATAATGTAAAATGCTTTACATTTTCTGGAGAATAATTTGGTGATATGGTTTTCAAGAAACTTAAAAATATTTATACTCTCTGATCCCATAATGCCATTTCTAAAACTGTATACTAAGAAAATATTTAGAAATGAGCATAAAAATTCTTATTGCAGCGTTATTTATAAAGCAAAAATTGAGAACAGTCTAAATGTCCAGTAATAAACTGGTTCATCAACTATGGCACATTAATCCAGTGTACATATATAGGCAACAATGAAAAAAAACTTGGTGATATGAAAAAATATTTCTGATAGGATTTTTAATAAAATAGGCTAAGAGAAAACAGGAGATCCCAGTTTTGTAAAAAAAAAATTTAGTGGCTAGATTGTTACTAATCCTCAGTGCCTGGGGATAATTTGCTTTGTTCTCATTATTTTAAAATTGGGTCACATTATAGAGATATATCCACAAGTACATATGTATAGAAGAAATGTGAAATGAAATACATCAAAATCTTGATAGTACATTCTTTGTATAATGGGATTTTAGGTAATTTAGGGCTTTTTGGTACTCTTGTATTTTCCAACTTTTTGTAGTGAATACTCTTTTTTTCCCCTAGGACATTTCTCCTGCCCTCCTTCCCACTTTCCATTCTTCCTTTGTTTTTACTTATTTATATTTGATTAAGTAATACTGTCTCATGGCTCAAATTGAAAAGGTACAAAAGTGTCTATAGAGAAAAATGTCTTTCAGTCCTGTCCCCAAGTCACTTGGTTCTCATCTTTGAAAGCAACTAGTGATACCATTGCTCTTGTTTATCCTTCCAGATCCTTCCAGAAATATTTTTGTCTAATATCACTTTAATCAGATCAAAGTCACAACAAACATACTTTTAAAAATATGTTTCTCAAGTCAATTTGGGGTATCTCCAGCTGTACTGATCTGGAGCTCTATCTGAGTTAACTAATATAGTTCTTTAAAATGGTTGTATTATAGATGTGGTGTATGTACTCTGTCTCCTCTGTTAAATCTTTACTTTGTGGCTTTAATGATGTTTCTAAAATTCTGAGGTAAACTTGTTTTATTTCTTCTGTTCTAGTATTGGTTCATATTTCAGCTATGCATTTTTTTTTTTAGGGAAAATCCTGCTATTTTTATCATGGTGTTCATAAAATTAGTGATCAACACGTATTACAGACTCTCCAAGGGATGTGCAAGGCCTGGGATATAGAAGAATTCGTCAGCTTGGGGAAAAAACTAAAGGCATGTCCATATTACACAGCACGAGAACTAATGCAAGATGCTGACATAATATTTTGTCCCTACAACTATCTTCTAGATGCACAAATAAGGGAAAGTGTGAGTAGATATGTAAAAATTAAAAGAACTGTTTTCCTACTATTGGGATATAAGTGATGAATGTAAAGCTTTTAGATGTTTTAATGTCTTTTACTTTATTTTTTGCTTTATATTTAATTTATGGAAATGTGTAAGCAGATTAGAGTATTGAAAACATATTCTAGGGGGTATTAAAAACTGAATTTTAGACATTGTCATTTTGATTTCCAAAGTAATAAGTACTTTTAAGGACCTAGTACTGAAGTGGAATCGTAACAGGGTTTTTTAACCTTGACGGTAATGACATTTTGGGCTGGATAATTCCTTGTTGTGGTGGGCTGTCTGTGCATTGTAGGATGTTTATTAGCATCTCTGGTTTTATCCACTAGGTGCCAGTGGTACCCTCACAGTTGTCACAATCAAAAATGTCTCCAGACATTGCCGAATATCCCCTGGGGTACAAAAAATTACCCCCATTTGAGACCCTTATATAGCGATCTCTTTATGAATAGAAAGAATTATTTTAAAACATTTATCTAAAGAATCTTGTGTTTTGAAGAACTTACGTTGGGAGAATATGCATGCTATGCAAATTATGCTCTGTGAACTTTGAATAAGTGAATTTGGATACAGCATTTGTGTTTATCTGCCTGGTTCTTAGAGACATCCAGTTGTTACAGCATAAGACAAAAAGTGAATAACTTCATATATTCAGTTGTTATTCCTCTCTTTAGATCTGACTGTACAACTTTCATTAGCTTTCTATTTCTATAAGTTTAAAATGAATAGGCATTATGTTTAATACCCCTGCTATCCTTCCTCTTATTTGGCTGCCTTTCAGCTAGGTCTCTTTCCTTTGAGCAACTGTATATATCAATGCCAAGTCAGTCTTCTTAATATTACTTTTATAACATCTTTCCTCTGCTTAAAAATCTCTTATATCTCTCCTTTTTCATGGGATAAAGTCATATTTCTTAAGCTTACTCCCAAGATGATCAGTAGTCTGACCTGAATCTGCCTTTTCAGCCTTCTCTGCCACATACTCCCAACTTGAACTCTTCAAAAACTTACCTCAAGGTCCCCTGAGGATACCTTGTTCTTTCCTGTATCTCTGCTTTTGATTACACCTATATTGAATTGCCCTACTCTCTCTTTGTGTATCCAAATCCAAATCCTGCTCATCTTTTAAACCCCAGTATATTTCCTACTCTTTTATGGTTCTTTCTCAGCCATCTACAGCCCTCCGTATATTATTATTTCCTCAGAATAACTCAGTGGCAATTGCTTTGTGACGTTTTGTATTAGTCAGGACTCTTTCAATTGCATTTGACACAAACCCAGCTTCAATAGAGCTTAAAAAAAAATACTTGACCCTTTATCATGATGACTTTGTAATCAGGCAAGTTCTTCCCAGTAGGAACAAAGATAACCATAATCAGCTAGCTTTTTTCCAGCCAGGTAACCTGGAAAAAAGAATATGATTTCACATTAGTCACCCATAATTACTCTGATTGGCCTAGCTTGGATCTCATACCCATTCTTGAAGCAGTCACTGTGACCATAGACGGATGGAATACTTGATTTAATTGACAAGCCTGGGTTCTGAGTCTCCCCACATTGTGAGAGTGGTGATGTCCCTTGATTAACAGATTAACAGTCCTGCAAACATCACATGGGAGTTGGGGAAGAGCACTTCTCAAAAGGGTTGCAGAAGAGACTGAAGTGAAATAGATACATACTATATTGTATTAGTATTTTGAGAGTCTTTTGAATCTTGTGTTGTTATTTTAGTTTTAAAGGTTGTTTTTTTTTTTATTCTGCTTTTTATATTATGTTGGAGATCCCTTATACCACTTTGTGTAACCAGCCATACGTTGATCTGGCTCGCTTAACACATATTATTTTGGTTGATAGGTTTACAAGTATTTTGAGAGTGAAAAATGGAAAACTGTAATGCTGAACTGATATTTGGTTGGCCTAAATGCTTTAAAATTGTAAGACTGAGAATCAGTTGCTTATATAGTTGGACTTGTGATATTGGCCTATAGTGTGAATTTTTAAATGAAATATCTTGCCTATTGCTGTTAAATCCATTTTGCTGAATGTTTTACAGGAAAACTCTTTTATCTTATAGATGGATATCAGTCTGAAAGAACAGGTTGTCATTTTAGATGAAGCTCATAACATTGAGGACTGTGCTCGGGAATCAGCAAGTTACAGTGTAACGGAAGTTCAGCTTCGGTTTGCTCGGGATGAACTAGATAGTCTGGTTAACAATAACATAAGGAAGAAAGACCATGAACCCCTGCGAGCTGTGTGCTATAGCCTCATTAAGTAAGAACATTTGTCTTTCAGTGTCATTTGTGCTGCCTTTGTATTAAAAACATGTTTTATTGTGCCAAGTATTTTACAATTAGTAAACTTGACCAGGCCACTTGGGAAATGGAGTGTTGTTTGCCCATTAAAGGTAGAGATAGGCTAGTCCAAACTTTTGTCTTATTCAAAAGAATATAGTGAACGTAACTGATTTTTAAAATTGATAATTGTGAATCTTGTTCCTAATTTAGCAGGATAATTTAATAGTCCCATAGGATGTGTGTAGGATATTGGGCTGAACATTAACTAAACATGGTTTTAATTAACATATTTTAAAATTCTGGACCATGGCTTTATTTTATCGCTTTATCCTACAGTTTGAGTAGGATTCTGGTTTGATGAGTTTCATTTAACCAAGGTTTCAATACTGTAAAATAATAGATTTAGTATTTTATTTATTTATTTTTAAAATTATTTATTTACTTACTTGGCTGTGTATTCAGTTAGAATATATGTCGCCTCAAGAAGAGCTTCCTTGACATTGAAATTAAAGTAGCAGTTAGATTACATTAATCCAGTTTATTTTCATTATATCACTGTCACAACCTGATATTTTCTTGTTCATGGATTTGTTTCTAAGTTTATTTCTGTCTCTGTTAGTAGAATCTAATTTCCATGAGAATAAGGACCTTGCCTATTTTATTTACTGCTCTATTTCCACTATCCAGTATAGTGTCTGGCATAATATAGGCATTTAAGCACTCATTGAAGGTACAAATGTGTGTGTGTGTGTGTGTGTGTGTGTGTGTGTGTGTATAAATGAATATATTTTCTAGTAATTCTCTTTTTTGTATTAATATTTAACACTATAATCTTTTTATTAG
Organism: Balaenoptera physalus; assembly: GCF_965194825.1. Lineage (NCBI taxonomy): Eukaryota > Metazoa > Chordata > Mammalia > Artiodactyla > Balaenopteridae > Balaenoptera > Balaenoptera physalus. Next base: position 40,899,863 of record NC_138901.1, read on the forward strand.
GCTTTTAAATTTTTATTTATTTTATTTTTGGCTGCATTGGGTCTTCGTTGCTGCGCGCGGGCTTTCTCTAGTTGCGGCGAGCATGGACTACTCTTGGTTGTGGTGCGCGGGCTTCTCACTGAGGTGGCTCGTCTTGTTGCGGAGCACGGGCTCTAGGCACGCGGGCTTCAGTAATTGTGGCATGCAAGCTCAGTAGTTGTGGCTCATGGGCTCTAGAGTGCAGGCTCAGTAGTTGTGGCGTGCAGGCTTAGTTGCCCCGCAGCATGTGGGACCTTCCCAGACCAGGGCTCGAACCCATGTCCCCTGCATTGGCAGGCGGATTCTTAACCACTGTGCCACCAGGGAAGTCCCTATTAGGCTTTTTTGTATTTCCTTTTATGTGCATTTGGGATAAGCTCCTAAGACCTAACTGTCAGTTGGAGAGACAGACAAGTAAAGCAGCGTGAATCCACAAAACACAAATGGGGAATCACACGCATCTTTCTCTTTTTTGAGTAAAAGCTTACTTTTTTAGCTGTATATTTATTTTGCAATATGAAACATGCATGCTATTTTTTTTTTTTTATAATGAGAGCCTCTGGGAACTACAGTTTTGTCTTTTTTTATTTTATTTTTTATTTATTTTATTTATCATTTATGGCTGTGTTGGGTCCTCGTTTCTGTGCGAGGGCCCTCTCCAGCTGTGGCAAGCGGGGGCCACTCTTCATCGCGGCGCGCGGGCCTCTCACCATCGCGGCCCCTCCCGTTGCGGAGCACAGGCTCCAGACGCGCAGGTTCAGTAATTGTGGCTCACGGGCCCAGCTGCTCCGCGGCACATGGGATCCTCCCAGACCAGGGCCCGAACCCACGCCCCTGCATTGTCAGGCAGACTTTCAACCACTGCGCCACCAGGGAAGCCCCATGCATGCTATTTAAAAATGTCTTAATTAATCTACATATATGTGCTCAGAGCTTCAAGGAATACAGATCAATGTATCACATTTTCTTTGCTCTGTTGAAGTAGTGCACATAAGGATGATACTGGTTGATGGAATTGTTTTATTTTATTCCAGTTGGTTAGAAGCAAACTCTGAACATCTTGTGGAAAGGGGTTATGAATCATCCTGTAAGGTATGGAGTGGAAGTGAAATGCTCTTAAATTTATACAAAATGGGCATAACCACTGCTACTTTTCCCATTTTGCAGGTAAGTTTTTTTTTCTACCTGTGAAATTTATTTAGTGAATTAGAAATGACTTAATAGTGAATAGTAAATCCAGAGTAAAAAAAAAAAAGTAGCAATTAATTGTTTCAAAGTGTTATTTTATTATGTAAGTTTGATAATCTTTAAGTGATGGCATAAATTATGGATGAAAAAGTAGCATTATTAGTTTGAAGGATATATGGCTTAATTAATATGGAATTAATTGCTTTGTTTAAAGCTAAAAGAAGTCAGTATTTTTAGGTTGTAAATATTTTGTCAATTGTAAAAGTTAAAAATTTGGAAAATAAAAAGATAAGAAATTCATGTTTTATTCTCCTTAACTTAGAGGTTATAAACCTGGGTATATAGAGATTATGGGTGGGCTGTGGGATACTGTGAGCCTTATGAAATTACATTCAAAATTTTATGAGTATTTACTTTTGTACGTTTTTCTGGATAGAACCTTCATGACTTACATTATTCTCAAAAGAGTGTTTGTTTGGGGTTGTTTTTTTGTGTATTTTGCAGGTGAGAATGTTTCTACTTTCTCTTTTTGTTCTTATTTATTTATATTAATTGACTTTACTTTTAAAGTGGTTGTTATAGGTTTATAGAAAAAGTGAGCAAAAAGGACAGAATTCTCATATACCACCACCCCCAACCACACACATATTCACAGATACTATAGATTCTCTTATTATTAACATCTTGCAATAGTAGTAACATTTATTACAATTGAACCAATATTGGTTACATTATTTTTAACTGAAGTCCATAGTTTATGTTAGGGTATACTTTTTGTGTTGTATGTACAGTTCTATGAGTTGTTATGAAAACATAAAGTCAGGTATCTACCGTTACAGTATCGTACAGAATACTTTCATTGCCTTAAAAATCTTCTGTGTTGCACTTATTCATCCTTTCAACATGCTTTATTTCCTCTGCTGAACCTCTGGCAACCACTGATTTTTTTTGTTTTTCTGACTCCATAGTGTTGCCTTTTCCAGAACGTTATATAGTTGTAATCATACAGTATGTGGTCTTTTTAGACTGACTTCTTCCACTTAACAGTATACATTTAAGGTTCCACCATGTCTTTTTGTGGTTTGATAACTCATTCCTTTTTATTTCTGAACTATATTTATTGTATATATGTACCACAGTTTGTTTATCCATTTACCTACTGAAAGACATATTGGTGGTTTCCAAGTTTCAGCAATTATGACTAAAGCTGCTATAAACATTTGTGTGCATGTTTTTGTATGGACATACTTTCTGCTCATTTGGATAAATACTTAGGAGCACAATTGCTGGATTGTATGGTAAGACTATGTTTAGCTTGCAATAAACTGCTAAACTGTCTTCCAAAGTGATTGTACCATTTTACATTCCCACAGGTAGTGAATAAGAGTTCCTGTTGTTCCACATCCTTGCCAACATTTGGTGTTGTCAGTGTTTTGAATGTTAGACATTCTAATAGATATGTAGTAGTATCTCATTGTTGTTTTAATTTACATTTCCCTAATGACATATGATGTGGAGCATCTTTTCACATGCTTATTTTCCATCTACATATTTTATTTGGTGAGGTATCTCTTCAGATATTTTGCCTACTTTTTAATTGAGTTGTTTGTTTTCTTATTGTTGAGTTTTAAGAGTTCTTTGGGTATTTTGTATACAAGACCTTCATCTGATATGTGTTTGCAAATATATTCTTCCAGCCTGTGGCTTGTTTTTTCATCCTATTAACGGAGTCTTTCATAGAGCATAAGTTTTTAGTTTTAATAAAGTTCAAATTTTTTTCTTTGATGGATCCTGCTTTTGGTGTTGCAACTAAAAATTCATCACCGAACCCAAAGTCACCTAGATTTTCTCCTATCTTTTCTTCTACAAGTTTTATAGTTTTGTATTTTACATTTAGGTCTGTGGTCCATTTTCAGTTAATTTTTGTGAAGAGTGTAAGTTCTGTGTCTAGATTCATTTCTTTGGATGTAGATGTTACTCTGTCACCATTGGTTGAAAAGACCATCCTTTCTCCATTGGATTATCTTTGCTCCTTTGACAAAAGATCAGTTGACTATATTTGTGTTGGCCCATTTCTGGGCTCTCTATTCTTTTCCATTGATATACTTGTCTGTTCCTTCATCAGTTCCACACTGTCTTGATTACTGTAGCTTTATAGTAAGTCTTGAAGTCAGGTAGTGTCAGTCCTCTGACTTTGTTCTTCAGCATTGTGTTTGCTATTCTGAGTCTTTCATCTTTCCATATAAACTTAGAATTGAAACTGAGCCCCCGTGGGGCTCCTGGGCATGGAAGCCTTTCTGTCCTCCATTTCTTGTATATAGGGAACAGACTCCAGCCTCCATGACCTTCCCTGGGTTCCAAAGGGCAGATTGGAACAGTTGCTAGGGAAGGGAGGGGATACAGAGACAAGGGAGGAGAAGCCAAGAAACTACCGGAGGCAAGATTAAAGGAACCAGAGAAGCTAATCAAGATGAGGAGACCACCTGAGACGAGATCAAAGGAGTACAGGCCCTGCACACACCCTAATCTTGTCAGCAACCCCATCCTTGAACTATTGCTATAAAACCCCTCACCAAATCCTCAGGGGTTGGGTGACACAGTTTTTCAGGGGCATGAGCCTGCTGTATCTCCCTTTGACTGGCAAAGCAATAAAGCTATCCTCTTCTACTTCACCTAAAACGCTTGTCTTCGAGATTCAGTTTGGCACGGTGCACAGACACCGAGCTTTCTGTGTCAGAATCAGTTTGTCAGTATCCACCAAGTAACTTGGTGGGATTTTGATTGGGACTGCATTAAATCTGTAAATCAATCTGGGAAGAACTGACATCTGAACAATATTGAGTGTTCCTATCCATGAACGTGGAGTATCTCTCCATTTATTTAGATCTTTGATTTCTTTTATCAGAGTTTTATAGTTTTCCTCGTATAGTTTTGAAGAGGTTTTTGAACCAAAAAAGGTAAGAACTGTTGCTAACATGAACTAGCATTATGGGCATATGAGTATTAAAAATATATTTTAATCAGACTGTACTTATAATTTTTGCCCTGAATTTTTAAAGTGCAATGTATCATAAGTATTTTTTCATATAACACTTTTTTCATTTTTTTGCATAAACTTTTGGCATTCTAAAGACTTTTCATATCAACAGTAAAATGGGTTAAATAAATTGTGGGATATTCATACAGTAGACTACTATACAGCAATTTACAAAATGAACCACTGCCACCACAACCATATGAATGAATCTTACAGACATAAAGTTGCATAAGAGAAACCAGCACAAAAGAGTACAAACTGTATGATTTCATTTTTATGAAATTTAAGAACAGACAAACATAATTATGCTAATAGAAGTCAGAATACTGGTTACCACTGTGCAGGGATAAGGAGTAGTTTGGGCTGAGAAGGGACACAAGGGAACTTTCTGGGATTTGAGGAATGTTTTGAATCCTGACTTAAAATCACACACACAAGTGTGTGCGTGTGTGTGTGTGTGTATGTGCTTGTGTTTAGTGACCTATACACTTAAGATTAGTGCACTCTATAAAAAATGTACAAATAAAATATATGTCAAAGGAAAAAACTTGGAAAATACAGAAAGGTACAGAGGGGAAAAAAAACTCGTAAACTTAAAAATGATTATTATTAACTTTTAGATTTGTGTCTACCTATGTCTTCTTCTATGCATATATTCGCTTAACATAAATTTTTGACACGATACATATTTATTTTTACCTCTTCATTTAGTAATATGAGTACTTCCCTATTTTAATAGAAATTCTTTTGCATGATTTTTAGTTGCAGTGCAGCGTTTTTGTGAGTGCACATATTCTAAATTATTTGACTAATCTGGCAGTTGAAATACAGGTTGTTGCCAGTTTTCCCAGAATAAGAAAAGGTTCTGATATGAACATCCTTGAAAATATATATTTGTATATATCTCTGATTGTTTCCATTATATATGGTAAATATTAATTCTTTGTTGCTTATTGTATTACATGTATATTCTTGTATCTATGGTTTGTTTATGGTGGTTTTTTATAAGTTTTTAATTTTAGTGCATTCAAATGTATTATTGTTTTTTCTTTTATGAATTGTGATATTTGAGTTTAAGCAAGCTTTTCTTACGCTATGCAACATTTTCTTCTCAAAGTGTTAAAGTTTTTTTTAATAAATGTTTTCAATCACCCTGGGATTCATTTTTGTTTATGTTGTGAGATATGTAATCCATTTTATTTCCTGTATGGATTTTCTCAGCATCATTTACTAAATTATCCATCCACTTCACTCTGATTTGTAATGCCACATATCTGATTTTCGTTTATGTATAAGCTTATTTCTGGACTCTATTGTGTTCTTTGATTCTGTTTCTCTAAGCTATCCTATTTGTTAATCACTGTAGCATTAGAAAAATGCTGATGCATGGTAGGGCATATCTCCTTACATGATTTTCCTTTGGAATGATCCTGGCTGTTCTTCGCCTTACTCTGCCATCTGAATTTTAGACTTAGCTTATAAATTTCTATGAACAATTCTGTTGGAATTTTGACTGGAATTGTGTTGAATTTACGGATTAATTTAGAAAGAATTGACTTTACAATATGAAGTTTTTCCATTCATGAACAAGATAGAATTCTAATAATTTATTATCTCTTTCTATATATCTTTCAATAAAATTTTATAATTTTTGAAAGTTTTAGGTACTTTTGGTTAGGTTTATTCCTGAGTAAGTTAAAGTTTGTTTCTTTTTCAAATGGTATAATTCAAAAATTACATTTTCTAATTGTTATTGGTGTATAAGGATGGTAGTTGATTCTTATAATCACTTTGTTGGACTATCCTATAGGTTCATCTATAGATTATTAAATTTTCTATGTAGACAGTCATCCTGTCTATGAATATGACTATTTTCTTTCTTTCCATTTCCTTCACATTTTATTCATTTCTTACTTTGCTAGCTTAAACTTTCAATACATGGTTCATCACAGTAAAAAGACATCCTGATCTTGTTGCTTACTTTAAAAGGACTGTATTACCAGTATTACACCATTTAGCAATATGTCTGCTGTATTTAAAAAAAATTTTTTTTTAACAGTTTGAGATACAATTCACATGCCATGAAATTTACCCTTTTAGAGTATACAATTCAGTGGTTTTCCGTGTAGTCATAGAGTTGTGCAACTACCACTGCTGTCTAATTTCAGAACATTTTTATCACCTCAGAAAGAAACCTTGTACCCATTAGCAATTAGTCACTCCCATTTCCTCCTACCCCAGATCCTGGAAACCACTAATCTACTTTCTGTTTCTGTGGATCTACCTATTCTGGACATTTTATGTTAATGGCAACACGATATGTGGTGTTTTGTGACTGCCTTCTTTCACTTTGCATAATGTTCTCAAGGTTCATCTATGTTGTAGGTTCATCTATCAATACTTCATTCCTTTTTATTACCAAATAATATTATATTTTATGAATATACTGTATTTTATTTATCCATTATCAGTCGTTTGTACTTTTTGGCTGTTATAAACAATGCACCTATGACCATTCATAGACAGATTTTTGTGTGGATATGTATTTTCAGTTCTCTTGGGTATATACTTAAGAATAGAATTGCTGGTCCATATGGTAACTCTATGTTTAACATTTTGAGGAACTGCCAAGCTTTTCCAAAGGGGCTGTACCATTTTACAATTCCATCAATAATGTATGAGGATTCTAATTTCTTCCACATCCTCACCAACACTTGTTATTATCTCTTTTTTATTATAATCTTCCCAGGGGGAATGAAGTGGTATCTTCATGTGATTTGATTTTCATTTCCCTAATGACTCATAATGCCAAGCATTTTTTCAACTGCTTATTGTCCATTTATATATCTTCTTTGGAGAAATCTATATTCAAATCCTTTGCCCGTTTTGAAATTGTGTTGTCTTTTATTGTTGACTATAAGTTCTTTATGTATTCTGGATATGAACAATGTATTGGATATATGATTTGCAAATACTTTTTCTCATTCCGTAGATGCTGTAGGATTTTTAGTTATTTTTAAAATTAGGTTAAGGAAATTTCCTTTGATCTTAAGAAATTCATCATTGTGATTACTAAATTTTTTACAAGTTAATTTTACCACAGCAACATATGAACATAATTTAAAAGTCAGTTACTACTATCAAGAAAAGCATTCATTTGCGCCACCCCTCTGTCCCAATTTTCATTCTCGGTGGCTCTTTTGACTCCTGTAGTGGCTTCCTCTGATATTTAACCCCAATTTTCTAAATAACATGTGGATTCTGCTACTTTCGAGTTTTCAATTTTTGATATTCTCTATTGACTTCCTATTAAGTATGATGATGATTTAGCTCCTTTACACACACCCACTTTTCTCTCTCTCTCTCACACACACACACACACACACACACACACACACACACACTCATACTCACCCTCTCTTTTCCTCTCTGTCCCTCCCTTTCTCCTTTTCCTCCCTCCCTCTTTCCCTTTCTTCACTCTCCATTTTCTCAGCATATTTATATTACTATTCAGTGTGCATATCACTATGTATATATATTATCATAATTTATGATAGTCATCTCATGTAACTTACTTGATTAAATTTTTAATACAACTCTAGGTTTCTATGAAGTAATAATTACCTGTCTGTGTCTATGTGTGTGTTTCCCCATTTGCTTAGTTTTCTATTTGTCTATAAACCCAGCTGTCATTGTTTAGGTAACCTAGCCGGAAGTAGCCTTGGAGTTGTCTCATGGTTCAATATGTAGAATGTCATTCAGTCCTGTTGTTTTTATTCCAGTGCCTTACCTTCAGGAGTTCAGAAGTTCTGTAGTTTTACAGAGTAAATTGCCAGTTGTCTGCCAGTGTTGGAGAGGAATAGTAGCCTTCCTGTAAGGTGTTTCTCAGGGAACTTGATTTTTTAAAAAGAACAATTTAATACTTGTTTTTCATTAATATCATTAATAATTTGTAGTGCCGAATGTTTTTCTAAGTTCATGTTGTCTTTTTTGTTCTTTGTTTCTTTTTGAAAAATATATTTGTATCCTTTGAAGTTTTGTTCAGTGGAGACTAATTTTACTTTTTTAAATGTCGATTATTTCACAATATATCTGAATATTGAAATTTATCTGTCTTATTTATCTTAACTATTTCCCCATTTTATTTTCATTGAACACACATTTTATTGTCAAACATCAGAGTTGTCACCAGTATCTTTTATTGCTTCAATATTCAGGGTTTTCTGTTTCACAATCTGGGAAAACATACTTTTCTGTTTTATTATTTTGTCTTAATGTCCATACTTCTATTTGTATTTAAGCTTATGAGCCATGTAAAAACTAATCAGCCAGTTAGCATACATTTTGTATCTAGCATGTATTCTTTCTTTGAGTTGTTCTTTTACTTTTGCTTGTCACATAGTCATACTATTCTCAGCATCAGAGTACTCCCTGGAAATAATTCAGGCATTTAAGTGGAATATCAAATCTTTTAAGCTTTTTGAAAACTATTTGGTACATTTTTATTTAGTTCATTGCTTTTGAAGGGCACTGAATAAAACCCTAATTGCCTGAAGAAGTAATGAACCTCCTAAATGTGTAACTTCTTATTTAAATAAGTCTTTGAAGAGAATTTGAGAATATATGGGAATTCAAAATATATTGTTAGCATTTGTGTATTAATGTTTGACTAAAATTTCAATGTATATTTCATTTGGGTTTTATTACAGTTTTAAGAATTTTGTTTTCCCCCTCTTTCCCTCCCCCGCCCCGTACACGTAATATGGTAATTCCTTATAGGGACATTTTTCTGCTATCCTTCAAAAAGAAGAAAAAGTCTCATCAGTTCATGGTAAAGAGGAGGCAATAGAAGTACCTATTATTAGTGCTTCAACTCAAATAATGCTCAAAGGACTTTTTATGGTGCTTGACTATCTTTTTAGGCAAAATAGCAGGTAAGTGAAGATATTCTGGTCTGTATTCTTCCTCTTAAAAATATTAGCCTTATTGAGTGCTAGCATGTGTTTAATACCTACTAATTTTATATGAGTACATGGGATAGTGATAAACAAGTGGTATAAATATTGCTGTTACTTACTGGCACAGACTCAGTCAATTGATGTTATTTTTTATTAATGAAAATGAGTATTGAAACCAGTAAATAAATACAATTAATTAATTCAGCATTAAAGTCCTCTAAGACTAAATTTAAGTTTTCTTTTAAGTATAATCTAGATATGTTTCTTCCAGTGTCAGAAAGTCTTTCTTATTCTGTAAATCCTCTATTTAATGAAATGTGGGAAATGAAAAGCAGTCAACTCCCCACACACTACTCCTTAAGTTATAGTACTACCTGGTTCCAGTATTTTTTTAAGTGTTTTTTTATGGTAAAATATACACAATATAAAATTTACCATTTTTAAGTGTACATGTTAATAGCATTAAGTATGTTCACATTGTTGTACAACTACCACCACTGTCAATTTCTAGAACTTTTTCATCATCCCAAACAGGAACTCTATACCCATGAAACAGTATCTTCCATTTCCCTCTCACCACAGCCTTTGGTAACCTCTATCCTACTTTCATCTCTATGGATTTGCCCTTTCTGGGTGTCTCATATAAGTGGAATCATACAATCTAATGTTTTCAAGCTTAAATCCATGTTGTAACATATGTCATTCCTTCTTATGGCTGAATAATATTCCATGTGTATATATACCACGTTTTGTTTATCCATTCTTACATTGATAGACATTTGTATTGTTTCTAGCTTTTGCCTATTGTAAATCATGCTGCAGTGAACATTGATGTACTGGTATCTGTTTGAGTCCCTGCTTTCAGTTCTTCTGGGTACATACCTAGCAGTAGAATTGCAGGGTTATATGGTAATTCTATATTTAACTTTTTGAGGAGCCAGTGTGCTATTTTTCATAGCAGCTGCACATTCTAGATTCACATAGTTATGCACAAGAGTTCCCAATTTCTCTACATCCTTGCCAATACTTGTTATTTTTTGTTTTTTGGATCATAGCCATCCTAATGGGTATAAAGTGGTGTCTCCTTATGGTTTTTTTTTTTTAAATTAATTTATTTATTTTTGGCTGCATTGGGTCTTCATTGCTGCGCATGGGCTTTTCTCTAGTTGCGGCGAGCGGGAGCTACTCTTTGTTGCGGTGCGTGGGCTTCTCATTGTGGTGGCTTCTCTCGTTGCGGAGCATGACCTCCAGGCGCGCGGGCTTCAGTAGTTGTGGCTCCTGGGCTCTACAGCGCAGGCTCAGTAGTTGTGGCACACGGGCTTCAGTAGTTGTGGCTCACGGGCTCTAGAGCACAGGCTCAGTAGTTGTGGTGCACGGGCTTAGTTGCTCTGCGGCATGTGGGATCTTCCCGGACCAGGGCTCAAACCCGTGTCCCCTGCATTGGCAGGCAGATTCTTAACCACTGCCCCACCAGGGAAGCCCTCCTTATGGTTTTGATTTACACTTCCCTAATGACTAGAGATGTTGAGCATCTTTTCATGTGCTTATTGTCCATTTCTATATCTTCATTGGAGAAGTGTCTACTCAAGTCCTTTGTCCATTTTTGAATGGGGGTTTTGTTGTTGAGTTGTAGGAGTTATTCTGCATATTAATCCTTTATCAGATATTTGCTTTACAAATATTTTCTCCCATTCTGTGGGTTCTCTTTTCACTCTCTTGATAGTATTCTTCGATGCACAAAAGTTGAAATTTTGATGCAGTCCAATTTATCGATTTTTTTTTCTTTTATTGCTTGTGCTTTTGGGATCCATTGAACATAGCCAAATATGATGTCATGAAGATTTTCCCCTATGTTTTCTTCTAAGAGTTTTATAGTTTCTAGCTCCCAGTATTTTTATAAAATTCCCTCCACATAGTGCAGGGTTCCTGACTTGAACTTTGAATTCTGATCTCTCTAAGGGTAAAATTAACAGTCAGTATTACTGTGAGGACATGGTAGAGAATACCAAATTTCATTCTGTTTAAGCTTAAGTGTTTATAGCCTCTTATTGAGAGAAATTATAAGCTGGATGGGATGACGGAGATCATCTGGTTTAGTACTTTCACTAAAAATAGATGAAGACTGAGATCCACATTTTAAAGGAACTTAAAAATTAGTTTCCTAAACTTTCAGTAAAAATTGTCTTTCTATTTTCTCATGCAATAAAAAAGTTTAACCCACTTTTTAGTTTCTTTAACAATAATACTGTTAACTATTTTATAATTAATGATGTAACATAGAATGCAAAGAGCTCTGAACTAGGAGTTAGGAGGCTTGCATTTTAATTCTGGCTCTGCCATGATTTATGTAATGTTTGAACATAGGGATGGGAAGTGATAAAGGGTGATATTTAAGTGATATCTAACCTCTATAAGGGGGGACTGACTCTAAGGTTTAATGCCTTATTTCTATCAGGATTACTGAATTTAGTGGTGTGGGTTGTTGGTGGGGGACAATGTTATCTAAAATTTTCCCATTTAATTACCATTTTATTTTCATTTAGATTTGCAGATGATTATAAAGTCGCTATTCAACAGACTTACTCTTGGATAAATCAGACTGATACTTCAGATAAAAATGGGTTCTTGGTTCTACCAAAAAATAAGAAACGTTTACGAGAGAAAACAGCAGTTCATGTGCTGAATTTTTGGTGCTTAAATCCAGCTGTGGTAAGCATATCATGCTGTAAATGAGAATTCTGTCTTCTTGCTCAATACCAACAATTAAATAAATGTGCTTGACTGTTTTTTTTGACTGTTTTAAAGATGATTTTATGTATCTAATGTTGTTTCCTTTTAGGCCTTTTCAGATATTAATGGCAAGGTTTGGACGATTGTTTTGACATCTGGGACATTATCACCAATGAAATCCTTTTCATCAGAACTTGGTGTTACATTTACTATCCAACTGGAGGCTAATCATGTCATTAATAACTCACAGGTTAGGTTTTCTTGTTGTTGTTTTTTTTTGAAGGCTCTTAGTCTTTTTACCTCAGTAAAATTATAAACAAATTAAAAGGTAACTGAAGTACTGGCAAAACAGATCCTGATAGGAAAGTCAACATTTCAGTTTTAGAATAAAGGAAAATTTGTCAGCTACTTGGTAGTGTCAACAAAAGGAAATACCAATAAATAGCATTCCTTCAACCCAGTGAGTAAAAATATACACTTTCAAGGCAAAGACTGTATTGCAATTTCCTTATTTAAATAAGTTTTAAGTTTTTTAATGAAAATTAAAAAGAAAACAAAAATTCAACTTTTTTTTTTACTGTAGTTCCTGATTGTTTAATTATTTGTGTTTTTCTTTTCCATTAGACTATGGTATATCCTCATTCTAATTTTTACATCCTCATCTTTCCACTGCACCTAGATTAATACCTGGTATTAGTTAGCAAGTGTTCAGCACGTTTGAATATCTGAAATGAATTAAAAGTATTCTTATGAGTCCTGTGACTTAAGATTTTAATTTTATTATTTATTTATTTATTTATTTATTCTTTTTTTTGTTTTTATTTTTGGCTGTGTTGGGTCGTTGTTGCTGTGCGTGGGCTTCTCTAGTTGCGGTGAGCGGGGGCTTCTCCGTTGCGGTGTGCAGGCTTCTCTTTGTCATGGCTTCTCTTGTTGTGGAGCACGGGTTCTAGGCGCACAGGCTTCAGTAGTTGTGGCTTGTGGGCTCTAGAGCACAGGCTCAGTAGTTGTGGCGCACGGGCTTAGTTGCTCTGCGGCATGTGGGATCTTCCTGGACCAGGGCTCGAACCTTTGTCCCTTGCATTGGCAGGCAGATTCTTAACCACTGTGCCACCAGGGAAGCCCAGATTTTAATTTTTTATAACAATACCATGTAAATGTTACTTTAATTTTCCTAAGGATGTTTGAATTGTCATTTGTCAGTCTGCTATTTCTTTTTAGGAAGTAATTTAAAGTGGTTAGCTACATGCTTAATACCACCTGTGGGCCTAATACAATTCTAGTTCTTTATAAAGAGCTATAGTTTTCAACCAAGAAGTATTTTTGGAAATTACTGGCATTTAGTAGGTGAGAGCCTTGAATGCTAAACTCCTATATAACCAAGGATCGTGCTTTCCAAAATCCAGAATGCTCCTGTGTAGAAACATTGCTATAAGCAGTATAGCAAAGGAAAAATATATTTTGCACATTTTCAAGATATTTTCCTTAGAGGTTCATATATATATGGGAAGTTATTAGTAAATTCAGCATGTATTTTTTCAAAAGAATGTTATTATAGGTTCTATGTTCTCAATCTAGTGCACAAAAGCCCGTTTAACCTGTAATGTCGCTAAATAATAATTAACAATAATAATAATGCTAGTTCAGCTGGATTCTGTTATAATATTTCCCCCAACTTTTAAAAAGTTTATTTTTTATTTTAATTGTGGTAAAAAACACATGTCGTAAAATTTACCATCTTAACCATTTTTAAGTGTATAGTTCAGTTTTGTTAAGTATATTCACACTGTTGTATATAACCAATCTCTAGAGCTTTTTCATCTAGCAACACTGAAATTCTATTCTTAAACAACAATTCTCCATTCCCGTGTCCTCTCAGCCCCTGGTAACCACCATTCCACTTTTTGTTTTTATGAACTTGACTATTCTAAATACCTCATGTAAGTGGAATCACAAGGTTTTTGTGATTAGTTTATTTCGCTTAGCCTGGTGTCTTCAAGGTTCATCCTTGTTGTAACATGAATCAGAATTTCCTTCCTTTTTAAGGCTAATATTCCAGTTGTGTGTGTGTGTGTGTGTGTGTCACATTTTGTTTGTTCATTCATTCATTGATCACCCCAAATTTTTATTTAAAAAATTATAACTTGAAAAAATGGAAAAAATAGTATTAATATAGTGAATATCTTTATACCCTTAACCTAGATTCATCAGTTTTTAACATTTTGCATTTGTATATATATGAGACAAAGAAAGAGAAGAGTAATATTGCAAAATGTTGATGATTACATTAATTTTGGTTATGGTATTAGAAAGTAATTTGTAGACATAGTGACACCTTGCCCTTAATTAGTTTAGCATGTTTCTCCCAAGAACAAGTACATAATCTTGCATAACCACAGTATCATGATCGTATCCAAGCAATTTAATATTGATACAATAGAATCTATATTTTTCCAGATATTCCCAATGTGTCTTTGTTTTTTTTTTTGATGATAAATACATTTCATCATTTAATGTTTAAGCTCTCACACTAGATTTTTACAAGCTGGTGAACACTGACAAATTATTTCTCCCACAGAACTATAACCACATGTTCCGGGACAGTATAAATATATGGTTGAGGTAACATTAATACTCATCACCATTTTATCAATTATATAATAAAACAAATTGTCAAGTATCCACATATTAAGTTACACAGCTCAAAAGACATAAAACATTAAATGTCTGCTCAATTCATTAGCAGAAACCCACTTTTTTTTTTTTTGGCAAGAGAGGTTGGGAATCACACTTCAAACAAAAATAAGTTGATAAACAACTTCAGATAAGTTTGAAAAAAAATTACAAGAATTTCAGAAATTTTATGATTAAGAATTGTTTTAGCTACAATAACAAAGTATTTCTACCTTTTAAAAAAATATTTACTAAATTAAAGTACATATTCTACATGTTCTGCACAAGACAAAGGCAACATTTAACTAAAAATACTTAATAGCCCCCTCCCATTCTTTTTTCAGGCCCTCCCTGTAAGTTACACCCCAAAGTGCAAACATTAAAATTAACTGTAAGGCTTTTTTGTCTGGAGACATTAAAGACATGTGCTTCCGTACAATGTAGATTTTCTATAACAGCACAAAATGAGTTTTATAGAAAGACATTAAATAATCACTGTAAGACTTGGTTAATTTAAAAAAAAAAACAAGCAAATCTGATGTATACTGGTATGAATGTGGAAGATGTAAACATATCGTGAGCAAATAACCTCATAGGCCCTACTTTCTATGTTGGAAATGCTGGAAGGAATAAACCACATAAGGTCCAGAGTTTTCATAGTTCCTGGGATTTTAGTTCTATATCATACTAAAAATATACAAGTATTGTGCTGGGTATTTTGGCACCTAGTCTTTCTAAATTTCTTATATATTGCTAAGATTCTGGCATGGAAACAGATTTAAAGGCATGACTCAGTACTGCATGATTTCAGGAAAGGTCATTTGGTACAAGCGATAAGCACATTTTAAATGCTGAACAGAAAGAATCCTTTGCTAAGTGGCTAAGTAGGTTGATCATAACCCAAACATAGAGGTTGCAATTCTGCCAGGCTTGTGGCCTGGTAAAACTGCTTTTTGACACTCCTATGGAAGTTTCATCAGACTTTCCCAAGGCAACGTGCTGGCTAACATGTACGACAAATTCCGTCTGTCTAGGTTCCACTTCCAAGCAATGGCATCAGGCACCCCAGTTTTATTGAATGCAACAGTTGTTTCTATGACCATTGGAGTCTTTGAAGCACAGCCACATTTTAGGACGATACTTCTCCAGATACAAAAGTTGATTGCTGTTAAAAGCTCCATGCCGCTTTTGTCTTATGAACTGTACTGCATCTTCATATTTCATTCCACCTTCAATTAATGCTAGGATGACAAGCACTGGACCTCTCTCAAGGCCTGCAACACAATGAAAGGCAATACAACAACCAGGGTCTTCATGAAACTTAATTTTCACAAGACTTAACCAGTCATCAACCATTTGGTTAGATGATGGTGCACCATCATCAAAAGGCCAATCGAGAACATGGATGCCTTCTTTCTCCACAAGAGTAGTGTCATAAGTTGCTTCACATACTCTTACTATTGTGGTAACCATACTTATTAAGTTCCTGTATAAATTTGTTTAAGGTTGCATTAGTTGGATTGTGTGTAATGAGAAATCTCATGTTCTTGTAAGTGACTTCCACAGGAGCTGGACAGTTCATTTGAGCCATGTTAATTTAGTTAAAAAACACTCAATAGGGTTATGAAAGAATTTTAAAAATTGAATACAGAAATGATGCAAAGAAACTGAGTCTACTTCAATATACTCCACTTGAAATTCTCAGTGCTTTCGAGTATGAAGTTGGGAGTAATGGGAAATGAAATGAACCTCCTAACGAGAAGCAGCAATTCTTCAATCCAGTAATACTGAGGCAATAGAAAGGAAGTGCACTGAGGTTTACCCCATCCAGGTCAGAACTCTTGTAAAAAATGCTCTGTGGGTTTCAATTCAACACTTCTGTGTCCAGGTTAGCCACTCTTATGGGGGCTTCTTGGTGGAGTAGTAATGAATTTCTACAGTTCACTTGTCTGCATAGAGGTCGTGCTGTGCCTGGCAGTAGTCTCCACTGCCGTTCAGAAACTCCATAAATGTGTGACCAAGAACACCACAGAACTGCCTCTCTAGCCTGTTCTCTTGGCGTAGGTTTGGTTATCCCAAGAAAGGTCCACTCTTGTAGCTTCACTCTCAGGGCACCGAATGCTCCCAATATGTCTTTTATACCTGTTTATTTTTCTTATTCTTGATTCAGGATCCAGTCAAGTATTATATATTGCATTTGGTTTTCAAGTCTCTTTAGTTTTTTTTTTTTTCTTATTTTAGACTGAAGTATAGTTGATTTACAGTATTAGTTTCCGGTGTACAACATAGTGATTCAAAGTTTTTATAGATCATAAAAACTCCATTTAAAGTTATAAAATATTGGCTATTATCCCTATGCGGTACAATATATCCTTGTAGCTTATTTATTTTATACATAGTAGTTTGTACCTGTTAATTCCCTACCCCTATCTTGCCCTTCCCTCCACTAGTAACCACTAGTTTGTTCTATTTGGGAATCTTTTCTGTTTTGTTATATTCATTTGTGTTGTATTTTTTAGATTCCACATGTAAGTGATAACATACAGTATTTGTCTTTCTCTGTCTGACTTATTTCACTTAGCCTAATACCCTCCAGGTCCATCCATGTTGTTGCAAATGGCAAGATTTCATTCTTTTTTATGGCTGAGTACTCTTCCATTGTGTGTGTGTGTGTGTGTGTGTGTGTGTGTGTGTGTGTGTGTGTTTATACCACATCTTCTTTATCCATTCATCGGTGATGGACATTTAGGTTGCTTCCATATCTTTAGCTATTGGAAATAACACTACTATGAATATTGGGGTACATGTATCTTTTCAAATTAGTGTTTTTGTTTTCTTCAGATATACTCCCAGAATTGGAATTGCTGGATGATATGGTAGTTCTATTTTTAGTTTTTTGAGGAAACTCCATACAGTTTTCCATAGTGGCTGCACCAGTTCATGTCTCTTTAGTCCTTAAAATAGTTTTCTTGCCCATTTTTTCTGTCTTTCATGACATTTTTAAAGAATTCAAGTCACCAGTTGTCCTTAGGAATATTTTATAATCTGGATTTTTCTGATTGTTTTCTCATGATAAGATTCAAGTTAAAGTGTTTGGTAAGAATACTATATAAGTGATATTGTTACTTCCCATTGTATCATATCAAGAAACACATACTGTCAGTTTGTCTTATTACTAGTTGATCATTTGATTTAAAGTTGATTAAACTGGTATCCATCAGATGTCATCTTGCAAGATGTACCTAATCTTGTATGTCATTTCCAAATATAAGACTATTACATTTTTCAACAATCTGAAGTGTTTGTATTGTCTTTAGAATACTAATAAAATTTGTACTTTCTCTTAGTCAAATTAGCTATACTAAGGCTAGACCTATGTGAATGTAGAGGAATTGCACATAACTGTAAAATTTGGTGGGTCTAATTTTCTGACTATAGATCTTTGAGCATCAGGGAATTTGTGAAACAGTAGTTCCTGTCATAATTGAATCTTAAGAGACTTAACTATAGCAGATCGTACCAGCCCTCATCTCTTATTTTGGATTCATTTCTGATTTATTCATTTCATTTGTTCCTATCATCTAACAAAATGTTACCTGCTTAATTTTGTAAAGCTATTGAGGAAATACATAAATATAACCTGTTTTTCTTTCATCCTAAGAGAATTAAGTGGTCTGCCTAAAGTAAAACTTTCATAAATTAAATCTATATATAATTAATTAAAGATAATAGGAAAAATCCCCAACAATTTAAAAGTAAATTTTCTCTAAACTCATTGCTTGATCTTTTTTTGACATACACATAATTAAGGCTCCCAAATTAAATGCTAATTTGCCTGCCTCATTTAAGCATAACTCTAATACTGACATATTTATATTCCAGGTTTGGGTTGGCACCATTGGGTCAGGCCCCAAGGGTCGCAATCTCTGTGCTACCTTCCAGCACACGGAAACATTTGAGTTCCAGGATGAAGTGGGAGCACTTGTGTTATCTGTGTGCCAGACTGTGAGCCAAGGAATTTTGTGTTTCCTGCCATCTTACAAGGTAAAGGAATATTTATTTTTTCTTTTGCCTTTAAAAGATCATGTGGCATTATCACCACAAGCAGCAGGGGAATTACAGTTTCCTAAACTTCATATATTATTTTACTTGTTTATTAAGATGCTGCCTGATTGTTCTACCACTGTTTTACTTGAAAGTCTAAAAGACTAAAGGTCTTCGAACAGTGTTAGTTATATAAGAGAGCTATTTTTGTATATGTGATTTTTATTCTTAGGGGCAGGTTGATATTTTCATGGTTAAAGGAAAAAGCATTATTTTCACTTGGATAAATTACACTATTTGAATGTTTCAGTAATCTGAATAAGACTTTCTTTGTTGCCCATCGTGGTTTTTTTTGGAGTATAATTGCTTTACAATGTTGTGTTAATTTCTGCTGTACAATGAAGAGAATCAGCTATATGTATACATATATCCCCTCCCTGTTTGACCTCCCTCCCACCCACTTCCCCCCATCCCACCCATCTGGGTCATCACAGAGCATGGAGTTGAGCTCCCTGTGCTATACTGGAGGTTCTCACTAGCTATCTATTAAGTTGGCCCAACCCAGTATTTTACACATGGTAGTGTATTTATGTCAAACCTAGTCTCCCAGTTCATCTCACCCTTGCTTTCCCTCCCTGTGTCCACATGTCCATTCTCTACATCTACGTCTCTATTCCTGCCCTCGAACTAGGTTCATCTGTACCATTTTCCTAGATTCCACATACAGGCATTAATATATGATATTTGTTTTTCTCTTTCTGACTTACTTCACTCTGTATGACAAACTCTAGGTCCATACACATATCTACAAATGACCCAGTTTCGTTCCTTTTTATGGCTGAGTAATATTCCATTATATATATGTACCACATCTTCTTTATCCATTCATTTGTCGATGGAAATTTAAGTTGTTTCCATGTCCTGGCTATTGTAAATAGTGCTGCAGTGAACATTGGGGTACATGCGACTTGAATTATGGTTTTCTCAGAGTATATGCCCAGTTGTGGGACTGCTGGGTCATATGGTAGTTCTATTTTTAGTTTTTAAAGGAACCTCCATACTGTTCTCCATAGCGGCTGTATCAGTTACATTCCCACCAACAGTGCAAGAGAGTTCCCTTTTCTCCACACCGTCTCCAGCATTTATTGTTTGTAGATTTTTTGATGATGGCCATTCTGACCTGTGTGAGGTGATACCTCATTGTAGTTTTGATTTGCATTTCTCTAATAATTAGTGATGTTGAGCATCTTTTCATGTGCCTCTTGGCCATCTGTATGTCTTCTTTGGAGAAATGTCTATTTGGGTCATCCTTCCATTTTTTGATTGGGTTGTTTATTTTTTTGATATTGAGCTGCATGAGCTATTTGTATATTTTGGAGATTAATCCTTTGTCCGTTGCTTCATTTGCAAATATTTTCTCCCATTCTGAGGGTTGTCTTTTCGTCTTGTTTATGGTTTCCTTTGCTGTGCAAAAGCTTTTAAGTTTAATTAGGTCCCATTTGCTTTTGTTTTTATTTTCATTACTCTAGGAGGTGGATTAAAAAAGATCTTGCTATGATTTATGTCATAGAGTGTTCTTCCTATGTTTTTCCCTAAGAGTTTTGTAGTGACCGGTCTTACATTTAGGTCTTTAATCCATTTTGAGTTTATTTTTGTGTATGGTGTTAGGCAGTGTTCTAATTTCATTCTTTTACCTGTAGCTGTCCTGTTTTCCCAGCACCACTTATTGAAGAGGCTGTCTTTTCTGCATTGTATGTCCTTGCCTCCTTTGTCATAGATTAGGTTACCATAGGTGCATGCTTTTATCTCTGGGCTTTCTATCCTGTACCATTGATCTATATTTCTGTTTCTGTGCCAATACCATACTGTATTGATTACTGTAGCTTTGTAGTATAGTCCGAAGACAGGGAGCCTGATTCCTCCATCTCCTTTTTTCTTTCTCAAGATTGCTTTGGCTATTCGGGATCTTTTGTGTTTCCATACAAATTGTAAAATTTTTTGATCTAATTCTGTGAAAAATGCTTTGGGTAGTATAGTCATTTGCACAGTATTGATTCTTCCAATCCAAGAATATGGTATATCTCTCCATCTGTTTCTGTCATCTTTGATTTCTTTCATCAGTGTTTTACAGTTTTCTGAGTACAGGTCTTTTGCCTCCTTAGGTAGGTTTATTCCTAGGTATTTTATTCTTTTTGTTGCGATCGTAAATAGGATTGTTTCCTTAATTTCTCTTTCTGATCTTTCGTTGTTAGTGTATAGGAATGCAAAAATTTTCTGTGCATTAACTTGGTATCCCTCAACTTTACTAAATTCATTGATTAGCTCTAGGAGTTTTCTGGTGGCATCTTTAGGGTTTTCTATGTATAGTATCATGTCATCTGCAAACAGTGACAGTTTTACTTCTTTTCCAATCTGGATTCCTTTTATTTCTTTTTCTTCTCTGATTGCCATGGCTAGGACTTCCAAAACTATGTTGAATAATAGTGGTGAGAGTGGACATCTTTGTCTTGTTCCTGATCTTAGAGGAAATGCTTTCAGGTTTTCACCATTGAGAATGATGTTTACTGTGAGTTTGTTGTATATGGCCTTTATTATGTTGAGGTAGGTTCCCTCTTTGCCCACTTTCTGGAGAGTTTTTATCATAAATGGGTGTTGAATTTTCTCAAAAGCTTTTTCTGCATCTATTGAGATGATCATATAGTTTTTATTCTCTAATTTGTTAATATGGTATATCACATCGATTGGTTTGCATATATTGAAAATCCTTACATCCCTGGGATAAATCCCACTTGATCATGGTGTATGAGCCTTTTAATGTGTTGTTGGATTCTGTTTGCTAGTATTTTGTTCAGGATTTTTGCGTCTATGTTCATCAGTGATACTGGTCTGTAATTTTCTTTTATTGTGATATTTTTGTCTGGTTTTGGTATCAGGGTGATGGTGGCTTCGTAGAACGAGTTTGAGAGTGTTCCTCCCTCTGCAATTTTTTGGAAGAGTTTGAGAAGGATAGGTGTTAGGTCTTCTCTAAATGTTTGATAGAATTCACCTGTGAAGTCATCTGTTCCTGGACTTTTGTCTGTTGAAAGATTTTTAATTACAGTTTCAATTTCATTACTTGTGATTTGTCTGTTTATATTTTCTAATTCTTCCTGGTTCAGTCTTGGAAAGTTGTACCTTTCCAAGAATTTGTCCATTTCTTCCAGGTTGTCCATTTTATTGTCATATTGTTGCTTGTAGTAGTCTCTTATAATCCTGTGTATTTCTGCAGTGTCAGTTGTAATTTCTCCTTTTTCATTTCTAATTTTATTGATTTGAGTCCTCTCCCTTTTTCTCTTGATGAGTCTGGCTAAAGGTTTATCAATTTTGTTTATCTTCTCAAAGAGCCAACTTTTAGTTTTATGGACCTTTGCTACTGTTTTCTTTGTTTCTATTTCATTTATTTCTGCTCTGATCTTTATGATTTCTTTCCTTCTACTAACTTTGGGGGTTTTTTGTTCTTCTTTCTCGAGTTGCTTTAGGTGTAAGGTTAGATTGTTTATTTGAGATTTTTCTTGTTTCTTGAGGTGAGATTGAATTGCTATAAACTTCCTTCTTAGAACTGCTTTTGCTGCATCCCATAGGTTTTGGGTTGTCGTGTTTTCATTGTCATTTGTTTCCAGGTATTTTTTTAAATTCCTCTTTGATTTCTTCAGTGATCTCTTGGCTATTTAGCAGCGCACTGTTTAGTCTCCATGTATTTATGGGTTTTTTTTTCCTGTGGTTGATTTCTAATCTCATAGCGTCGTGGTCAGAAAAGATGCTTGATACAATTTCAGTTTTCTTAAATTTTCCAAGGCTTGATCTGTGACCCAAGATGTGATCTATCCTGGAGAATGTTCCGTGTGCACTTGAGAAGAAAGTGTGTTCTGATGCTTTCGGGTGGAATGTCCTATCAATATCAATTAAATCTATCTGGTCTGTTGTGTCATTTAAAGCTTGTGTTTCCTTATTTATTTGCTGTCTGGATGATCTGTCCATTGGTGTAAGTGGGGTGTTAAAGTCCCCTACTATTATTGTGTTACTGTCAATTTCCCCTTTTATGGCTTTAGCATTTGCCTTATATATTGAGGTGCTCCTATGTTGGGTGCATAAATATTTGTAATTGTTATATCTTCTTCTTGGTTTGATCCCTTAATCATTATGTAGTGCCCCTCCTTATCTTTTGTAACAGTCTTTATTTTAAAGTCTATTTTATCTAATATGAGTATTGCTACTGCAGCTTTCTTTTGATTTACAGTTGCATGGAATATCTTTTTCCATCCCCTCACTTTCAGTCTGTATGTATCCCTAGGTCTGAAGTGGGTCTCTTGTAAGACAGCATATATATGAGTCTTTTTCTGTATCCATTCAGCCAGTTTGTGTCTTTTGGTTGGACACTTAATCCATTTACATTCAAGGTAGTTATCGATATGTATGTTCCTATTACCATTTTCTTAATTGTTCTGTGTTTCTTTTTGTAGGTCTTTTTCTTCTCTTGTGTTTCCCGCCTAGAGAAGTTCCTTTAGCATTTGTTGTAAAGCTGGTTTGGGGGTGCTGAATTCTCTTAGCTTTTGCTTGTTTGTGAAGATTTTGATTTCTCCGTTGAATCTGAATGAGTTCCTTGCTGGGTAGAGTAATCTTGGTTGTAGTCTTTTCCCTTTCATCACTTTAAATATGTCCTGCCACTCCCTTCTGGCCTGCAGAGTTTCTGCTGAAAAATCAGCTGATAACCTTATGGGAATTCCCTTGTATGTTATTTGTTGCTTTTTCCTTGCTGCTTTTAATATTTTTTCTTTGAATTTAATTTTTGTTCGTTTGATTATTATGTGTCTTGGTGTGTTTCTACTTGGGTTTATGCTGTATGGGACTCTCTGCGCTTCCTGAACTTGGGTGGCTATTTTCTTTCCCATGTTAGGGAAGTTTTCGACCATAATCTCTTCAAATATTTTCTCAGACCCTTTGTCTTTCTCCTCTTCTTCTGGGACCCCTAGGAGTCGAATGTTAGTGCGTTTAATGTTGTCCTAGAGGTCTCTGAGACCATCCTCATTATTTTTCATTCTTTTTTCTTTTTTTCTGCTCCTCGGCAGTTATTTCCACCGTTCTGTCTTCCAGCTCACTTATTCGTTCTTCAGCCTCAGTTATTCTGCTACTGATTCCTTCTAGGGTATTTTTCATTTCAGTTATTGTGTTGTTCATCATTGTTTTTTCTTTAGTTCTTCTTGGACCTTGTTAAACATTTCTTGTATTTTCTCATTCCGTGCCTCCATTCTATTTCCAAGATATTGGATCTTTTTTACTATCATTACTCTGAATTCTTTTTCAGGTAGGTTGCCTATTTCCTCTTAATTTATTTGGTCTTGTAGGTTTTTATCTTGCTCCTTCATCTATTAACATATTTTTTTGTCGTCTCATTTTTTTTGATGGGTGGGGTTGTGTTCCTATCTTGCTGGTTGTTTGGTCTGAGTCATCCAGCACTGGAGTTTGCAGTTAGTTTGGTAGAGCTGGGTCTTGGAGCCGAGATGAGGACCTCTGAGAGACCTCACTCTGATTAATATTCCCTGGGGTCTGAGGTTCCCTGTTAGTCCAGTGGTTTGGACTCGACGCTCCCATCACAGGAGCTCAGGCCTGACTCCCAGCCTGGAACCAAGATTCTCCAAGTTGCACGGCACAGGAAAAAAAAA
Source organism: Balaenoptera physalus (assembly GCF_965194825.1). Classification (NCBI taxonomy): domain Eukaryota; kingdom Metazoa; phylum Chordata; class Mammalia; order Artiodactyla; family Balaenopteridae; genus Balaenoptera; species Balaenoptera physalus. The sequence continues at coordinate 40,924,207 of NC_138901.1, forward strand.
AAAAGAGCTGAACAATAAGAAAGAATAAAAAATAAAATAAAATTGGAAAAGTTAAAAATATACTAGAAAAAATTAAGATATAAATGAAACAATAACTAGGCAAAACAGAACCACAAAAGGAAAAATAAAAGGGGTGACCAGAAAATGCTTTGACTGTTGGGGAGCGGAGTTTAGGTGGGGGGTGGGGCCTAGGCTCAGGACCAGTGTGGCCAGAAAAGGTCCTGGGGGTTGGTGGTGGGGCTTGGACTCAGCACAGCTGGAGGGGGCCTCAGAGGGTGGCGGTTCAGGCCCAGGACCGCAGCAGGCTCCCTGGGGTCTGAGTGGGTAGGTGGAAATGCTGGCCCCATTCCCTTCCTGTCCTCTGATCTCTCAAAGGTCTCTCACCATCCCCGCTGATCTCCTCACTGTGAGTGGGCCCTTCCTAGCGTGGGAACCCTTCCCCTGACCCAACTACCCCGCAGGGGCACCGGTCTGGTCTTGCCTGCACTTCACCCCCCTCCCTCCCCCCCACGTCCTACCTGGTCGCGTGGGGGTTCCTCCCATCCCCTTAGGTTTCTGAGATCCCCCACCAGTGCCTCGTAGGTGCCCTAGTTATGAGGAGACGTGAACCCCGCATCCTCCTACTCTGCCATCTTGACTCCGCCTCCTGTTGGCCGTCTTTTTACTTCATGTATTTGAGTAGAAAAAAATTTTTTTTCTGGCTTTTAGAGTCGCTCTGAGTTTTAATAATATTTTCTTGTGTTAAATTGAGTTATATCTTGTATTTTAGTCCTCCTAATACTCAAAGCATTAAAAGCACATATAATTCCTGAGAGTAATATCATACTTTATGAAAATCTAAGCTAAATTTCAATGTAGAGAGGTGGCATTCCCTTTGCTTTTTTCATAGGAAGTTATTATATATGAAAGGACATTAGTATAAGTAATATATTTGAATGGGAATATTGATACTTTTGGCTCTTCTTCTGTCTACATACTGGTATGGTCTGATGTTTCCCCCCAAATTTCATATGTTTAAATCCTAACCCCCAAAGATGATGACATTAAGAAGTGGGGCCTTTGGGAGATGCTTATGTCATGAGGATAGAGTCCTCATGAATGGGATTAATGACTTACAAAAGAGGCTCCAGAGAGATTCCTTGTCCTTTCTACCATGTGAGGACACAGTGAGAAGGTACCCACTATGAACCAGGAAGAGGGCCCTCACCAAACATGACCATGCCAGTGCCTTGATCTTGTACTTTCCAGTGTTCAGAACTGTAAATGATAAATTTCTGTTGTTTATAAGCTACCCAGTTCCTGGCACTTTGTTACAGCAGCTGGAATGGGACTAAGACGCATACTTTGTTTGCCAAAGATGCAGTAAATTAGTTCTCCTGTAGATAAATTGAAGGAATTACTTTCAGAAGAAGTTAAATCACATAGGTTTTTTTTTTTTTAATAAGAATGTCTAAAAATGGACATATACATATTCAAAATTCTTAATACAAAGCAATATTTATTCCAGAGTGTGAACACCTACACCAAAAGTTATATTAAGGAAAACTAATAATTAAGCCTGGAATTAAAGAAAAGCAGGGTCTCAGCACATTAAGAAAATGTTTTAAATTAACACCACAATGTAAATCAACTATATTTCAATAAAATAAAATTGAAAAGAAAGAAAACCTTTTTATATTTTTATAGTTTCCAATCACAATCACAAAAAGTGAGCCAGGAATTGCCCAGTTGAGTAAATGAACAATTTCATTTTCTGTTAGGCTTCAACAAGGTTTTTAATTACTAATTCAATCTTCTTACTAGCTTTAAAATTCTTCAGATTGTCTTATTTCTCCATGATTTGGTTTTTGTAGATCATGTTTCTAGGAATTCATCCATTTTGTCTAGGTTATCCAATTTCTTTCCTTCTGCTAGTTTTAGGTTGTTTGCTCTTCTTTTTCTAGTTCCTTAAGGTGTAATATTAGGTTATTGATTTAAAATGTTTTTCAAGTGTGCCATTACAGATATAAATTTCTCTCTTAACACTGCTCTCTTTGCATCCCATAAATTTTGGTATGTTTTGGTTTTCATTTTCATATTTGTCAAGGTATTTTCTGATTTCTCTTGTGATTTCTTCTTTGACCTATTGGTTGCTTAAAAAGTGTGTTTGATTTCCTTACATTTGAATTTTCTAGTTTTCTTTCTGTTATTTATTACTTGTTTTATTCCATTGTGATCAGAAAAGACATTTTGTATGATTACAGTCTTTTATTAAGACTTGTTTTGTGGACTAACATGTGGTCTCTCCTGGAAAATGTTCCATGTGCATTTGGGGAAAATGTGTATTCTCCTGTTGTTTGGTGGGGTGCTATATATGTCTGTTAGGTCCAGTTGCTTTACAGTGTTGTTCAAGTTCTCTATTTCCTTATTTATCTCTGTCCAGTTTATATGCATTATTGGAAATGGGGTATTGAAATCTCCAACTGTTATTGTAGAATTATCAGTTTCTCCCTTCAACTCTGTCATTGTGTGCTTCGTATGTCTTGGGTGCTCTGGTTTTGGTTTTGTTTACAATTGTTATATGTTCTTCTGAATTGACCATTTTATCAATATATAGTATCCTTTGTCCCTTGTAACAATTTTTGGTGTATTTGTCTCATATTAGTAATGGCATCCTACCTTTCTTTTGGTAATCATTTGCATGGAATCTCTTTTTCCATCCTTTCACTTTTCACCTTCACATCTTTAGATCTAAAGTGAATCTCTGTCTCTTTTTTAAATTGAACTGTAATTGATTTACAGTACTGCGTTAGTTTCAGGTATACAACACAGTGACTTGGGTTTTTACAGATTATATTCCATTATAGGTTATTACAAGATGTTGGGTATAATTCCCAGTACTCTGCTGGAAACAGTACTACTGTTTAGTACTGCTAAACAGTAAATTCTAGTTGCTTATCTATTTTATATATAGTAGTTTGAACCTGTTAATAAAGTGAATCTCTTGTAGTCAACATATAGTTGGACCGTATATATTTTTTAATCCATTCTGCCAATGTCTGCTTTTTGATTGGAGAGTTTAATTCACTTATTTTTAAAGTAATAAATGATAAGAAAAGACTTCAGCCATTTTATTGCTTTCTGTATGTTTTACAACTATTATGTACCTCACATTTCCTCCATCATTATCTTTTTTGTTTGGTTGATTTTTTTGTAGTTACACATTTTGATTCTTTTCTCATATTCTTTCATGTATATTTCATAGGGTTTTTTTTTTTTTGTGGCTAACATGGGGATTGCCTATAACATCCTAAAGTTATAACAGTCTGATTTTTTTAAAATTTATGTTATTGAAGTATAGTTGCTTTACAGTGTTGTGTTAATTTCTGCTGTATAGCAAAGTGATTCAGTTATGTGTGTGTGTGTGTGTGTGTGTGTGTGTGTGTGTATGTATATTTTTTCATATTCTTTTTCATTATGGTTAATCACAGTATATTGAATATAGTTCCCTGTGCTATGCAGTAGGACCTTGTTGTTTATCCATTCTGCATATAATAGTTTGCATCTGCTCATCCCGAACTCCTGATCCATCCCTCCCCCCACCACACTTGGCAACCACAAGTCTGGTCTCTATGTCTGTGAGTCCGTTCCTGTTTCATAGATAAGTTCATTTGTGTCATATTTTAGATTCCACATGTAAGTGATATCCTATGGTATTTGTCTTTCTCTTTCTGATTTACTTCACTTAGTACGATAATCTCTAGGTCCATCCATGTTGCTGCAAATGGCATTATTTCATTCTTTTTTATGGCTGAGTAGTCCATTGTATATATGTATCACATCTTAATCCATTCATCTGTCGATGGACATTTAGGTTGTTTCTGTGTCTTGGCTATTGTGAATAGTTCTGCTATGAACATAGGGGTGCAGGTATCTTTTTGAATTATAGTTTTGTCTGGATATATGCCCAGGAGCGGGCTTGCTGTATCATATGTCAACTCTAGTTTTAGTTCTCTGAGGAACCTCTGTACTGTCTTCCATTGTGGCTGCACCAGCTTACATTCCCACCAACAGTGTAGGAGGGTTCCCTTTTCTCCACACCCTCTCCAGCATTTGTTATTTGTAGATTTTTTGATGATGGCCATTCTGACTGGTGTGAGGTGGTACCTCATTGTAGTTTTGATTTGCATTTCTCTAATAATTAGTGATGCTGAGCATCTTTTCATGTTCCTATAGCAGTCTGATTTGAATTGATACCAACTTAACTTCATTTGTGTACAAATACTCCACTTGTAGACAGCTCCATCTTCCCCGTTATGTTACTGATGTTACAAATTACTTCTTTATACATGTGTTCCTGATAACTTGGGATTATAATAATTTTTATGCATTTGCCTTTTAAATCCTGTAGAAAATTAAAAATAGAGTCATAAACCAAAATTACAATAATAGTGGCTTTGTATTTGCCCATATATTTACCTTTACTGGAGATGTTTATTATACCATTATATGGTCTTAAGTTACTGTCTTGAATCCTTTCATTTCATAATGAAGGACTCCCTTTAGCATTTCTTGTAGGGAAAGTCTAGCGTAATGAACTCTCTCAGCTTTTGTTTATCTGGATATGTCATAATTTCTTTCTCATATTTGAAGGACAGTTTTGTCAGATGTAGAATTCTCAGGTGATAGTTTTTTCGTCAGCACTTTAAATATGTCATCCCACTGCTTCCTGGCCTCCAAGGTTTCTGATGAGAAGTGAGCTTATGATCTTATTGAGGATCCTTGTATGTGTTGAGTTGTTTCTCTCTTGCTTGCTTTTATAGCTTTTAATGCTTATTAGAAAAAAAAGAGAACTTAAAATTATAATCTAAGTTTCCACATTATCTATTAAAAAAAGAGGAAAATAAACACAAAGAGAAGGAAATAAGTAAGAGCAAAAATCAATAAAATAGAAAACTGATAAATAATAGAAACAAATAAATGAAACTAAGAGCTGTAGTCATTATTAAAATATACTAATAAAATTAAAAACTTAACAAGACCAATTAAGAATAAATAAATAAATAAATAGAATAAATGTTACCAATATTAGGAATTAAGAGGGAACATTGTTACAGATTCTGTTGAGTTAAAAAGATAATAGAGAAATAATTTCAAAAACTTCATGCCAGGGACGAAGTGAGAGAGTGGCATGGACATATATACACTACCAAATGTAAAATAGATAGCTAATGGGAAGCAACCACATAGCACAGGGAGATCAGCTCAGTGCTTTGTGACCATCTAGAGGGGTGGGATAGGGAGGCTGGGAGGGAGATGCCGGAGGGAGGAGATATGGGGATATATGTATATGTATAGCTGATTCACTGTTGTAAAGCAGAAACTAACACACCATTGTAAAGCAATTATACTCCAATAAAGATGTTAAAAAAAAAAAACAAAAAACTTTATGCCAAGCAGTTAAACACCGTATATGAAATAGACAAATTCCTTGAAAGACACGGATTTTGAAAATTGACTCAGCAAGAACCAGGTAATTCAAATAAAATATCTGTTGAAAAAATTAAAGTAGTAATTCAAATTTTTCAACAAGGAGAAGTGTAGGCTCAGATGTCTTCATTGCTGAATTCTATCAAGAATACACACATTTGGGGGACTTCCCTGGTGGCGCAGTGGATAAGACTCCACGCTCCCAATGCAGGGGGCCCAGGTTCAATCCCTGGTCAGGGAACTAGATCCCAAATGCATGCCACAACTAAGAGTTCACATGCCACAACTAAGGACCCCACGAGCCGCAACTAAGGAGCCCACCTGCTGCAACTAAGACCCTGTGCAACCAAATAAATAAATATTTAAAAAAAATACACAAACTCAAAAAATAGAGGAAGAAGGAACACTTCCCAACTCATCAAGCAAGCATAACTCTGATATCAGAGCCAAACAAGGACATTACAAAAAACAAAATTGTAGACCAACACAGTCCTAAAAGTCTTTAGCAAAAAATTGGTAAATTTAATCCATTAATATAAAAAGGATCATACATAGTGACCAAGTGGGATTCGTTCTGGGGAGCCAATAATTGTTCAGTCTTTAAAAATCAAGCATTATAATTTACCACAACAGGATAAATTAGAAACAGTACATGTTTATCTAAAATTTCAGGTAAAGCATATTACAAATTCAGTGCCAATTTATGATGTAAACTCTTAGTAAACAGAGAACAACCTGATAAAGGGGAATCTATGAAAAACTTACAGCTAACATCCTGCTTAATGTTGTAAGACTGAATGCTTTTTTGCCTAACTAGGCACAGATATCCATTCTCACTGCTTGCATTCAACGTTGTATTCAGTGCAGTAAGGCAAGAAAAGGAAATAAAAGATATAAAGATTTGAAAAGAAGTAAAATTGTTTTTGGTCAGACATTGTGATTGTGTACTTAGAAAATCCTAACGAATCTACCAAAAAGCTATTAGAATTAATAACTGAACGTAGCAACCTCTCAGTCTAGAGAAAGTCAATATACATAAACAGATTGTATGTCTAGTAATGAACTATTGGAAAATAAAACTTAAAACAATACCACTTAAAAACACTTAAAAAGCATGAAATTATGTGCATGACATGCATGACCTGAACACTAAAAAGTATAACACATTGCTGAGAGAAATTAAAGCCTGCATATAAAAATCTATATAAATGTGGAGACATGCCATGTTCATGAGTTGGAAGTCTCAGTATTGCTAAGGTGTCTATTTTCCTGAAATTTATCTTTACACTCAAGCCAATCTTAGTAAAAAAATAAAAATTTCAATAGGCTTTTTCTTTAGAAATTGATACGATTCTATAATGCACACAAAAATGCAATTACTTTGATTTTTTTAACTTAGAAAAATAAATAAAGAGAAAGCTAGAAGTTGTAAAATACTTGGTTTCAAGATTTACTGTAAAGCTACAAAATTCAAGGGTTGGGTATGGGTACAAGAATAGACAATACAGTTGACCCTCGAACAATGTGGGGGTTGGGGCACCAATTTTCTGAGCAGTCAGAAATTTGCTATCACTTTACAATTGGCCCTTTGTGTCTGTGGTCCTGTATCCTCAGATTCAACCAACCACTGATTGTGTAGTACTGTAGTATGTATTTACTGGAAAAAAATCTGCATATTTAAGTATGAAGCAGTTCAAGCCCATGTTGTTCATGTGTACATCAGTGGAACAAGACAGAGTCCAGAAATAGATCCACATGTATATATGTATGGTCAACTGACTTTTTTTTAAATAAATTTATTTATTTATTTATTTATTTATTTATTTATTTATGGCTGTGTTGGGTCTTCGTTTCTGTGCGAGGGCTTTCTCTAGTTGTGGCGAGCGGGGGCCACTCTTCATCGCGGTGCGCGGGCTTTTCACTGTTGCGGCCTCTCTTGTTGCGGAGCACAGGCTCCAGACGCGCAGGCTCAGTAGTTGTGGCTCACGGGCCTAGTTGCTCCGCGGCATGTGGGATCTTCCCAGACCAGGGCTCGAACCCGTGTCCCCTGCCTTGGCAGGCAGATTCTCAACTACTGTGCCACCAGGGAAGCCCTGGTCAACTGACTTTGGACAAAGATGTCAAGGTAATTTAATGGAGAAGTGGCAGTCTTTTCAAGAAACAGAACACTTATATATCCATTTGGGATAAAATGAATACTGATACCTTATAACCTTTTATAACCTTATAAAAATTAACTCAAAAGTGATCACATACCTAAACATAAAAGCTAAAACATAACTAAAATCACCTCTTCAAAGAGCTTATCTCCAAATATAGTCACATTCTGAGGTACTGGGGGTTAGGGCTTTAACATATGAATTTTGGGGAAGAACAACTCAGCCCATAACAGGGCACAGAAGAACTTTTGAGGGAAACGTAAATGTTCCATATTTTGATTATGGTAGGAGTTTCTTGGGGACATGCATTTGTCAGAACTCATTGAGCTGTTTGCTTAAAATGGTTGTATTTTGTTATGTGTAAATTATACCTCAATAAAATTGCTTTTCTAAACAGCAAAACGTCAACTCAAATAAAACAGAAGAAATAAAAATTCTCATTGCAAATCTGATTAAAATTTAATTAAGATAGGGACTTCCCTGACGGTCCAGTGGTTCAGACTCTGCACTTCCACTGTAGGGGGCAAAGGTTCAGTCCCTCGTTGGGGAACTAAGATCCCTCATGCTACACCATGCACCCAAAAATTAAAAAAAAATAATAATAATTAAAATATATTTATCTGGAAAGGATAATATAGGATTTTCCCACACAGGAATATGGTGTGTGTCTATACTACGCATTGTTTTTGTATCCTTCAGTAAAATTAGGTAGTTAAACCAACAATGAAACAGTGCCCTTACCACTTTGCCTTTAACAGAAGTACATAAATAGATACATTCTGCTTTTCATTAGGTTAGCTGGTATTCTACTATAAATAAATAGCTGAAAAGTTAACTTTTTGATATGAAAATCTGTGTTTAAATGTAGTTCAAATTCACTTGTAAAATGAATGTTGAATTATTTATACAAATTGACATGCCATGAGTTTTTAGTTAATCAATCTTACATTATAGTTTATATTCCCAACAAGCTTCTACTTCACCTTCATGAAATCTAGAATGTTTAATAATGTAGGTGCAAGAGGCAGGCAAGAGTTCAACTAAAGCAAATTATCAACCCCCCCCAAAAAAAAAAAAAAGGGAGGGAAAGATGTTATAAGATTTTAAAATGGTAAACAAAATAATGAAATTCTATTTTTAATTAATGAATAATATGTCTATATATACAATATTAAGACTAGAATGCTATTAACATCTAATATTAGATACCAATCCATAATTATGACATAATGGGAATAATTGATGAAGTATTTTTTTTTAATGTTCTTTTTAAAAATTTATTTATTTTATTTATTATTTATTTTTAGTTGCATTGGGTCTTTGTTGCATGTGGGCTTTCTCTAGTTGCGGTGAGCAGGGGCTACTCTTCATTGTGGTGCACATGCTTCTCATTGCAGTGGTTTCTCTTGTTGCAGAGCACAGGCTCTAGGCATGTGGGCTTCAGTAGTTGTGGCATGCAGGCTCAGTAGTTGTGGCTCGCAGGCTCCAGAGCACAGTCTCAATAGTTGTGGCGCATGGGTTTAACTGCTTCACGGCATGTGGGATCCTTCCGGACTAGGGATCAAACCTGTGTCCCCTGCATTGGCACGTGGATTCTTAACCACTGTGCCACTAGGGAAGTCCCAATAAAGTATTATTATTGTTTTACAGATGTATAACTCACAATTTTAAAACATATCTAATTACAGTGACATAGTAAACAGCTTCCATAGAAACATCAGTAACTGTGATGATAAATCAACTGAAGTTTATAGGCATTAGCCCTTTTCTCTTTGTTGGATACTTTGTCTTTGATAAGATAACAGGTCCCAGGCCTTTTTACATCTTAATGTAGACAGATTGATGACTTGTACACTAATGGTTTTTATCTTAATCTTGTTTAAAAGCATCTTTTCACTTTCTGATACTTTGATACCCTTTGAGTATCAATTCTGATACTCATTTTCAAAAGTTACTTTTACTAGCACTGCTATTGATTTTACCATAGATATTTTTTTTTTAGTGTATGTTCTTTGTCTTATAACAGTAAAAAAATCTTAAAAATGACAATTGTAACATAGCTTCCTAGTAAAAGTACATTTTCTAAATAAGTGAAAATTTAAGTAAAATTTTAAAAGTGCTGGCTTTATTATAATAAACATTGCATACTTAAATGTCCTACTTTCTGTTTCTATTGATTTTCCTTTTCCGGATGTTTCATGTAAATGGAATCATACAATATGTGGCCTTTTGTGTGTGGCTTCTTCACTTAGCATAATGTTTTCATGGTTCATCTGTGTTGTAAGATGAATCAATACTTTATTCCTTTTTATGGATGAATGATATTCCTTTTACTTTCAATCTGTTTGTATCTTTGAATTTAAAGTGTGTCTTTTGTAGATAGCATGTAGTTGGATCATTTAAAAAAGTCTGTTCTGCTAGTCTCTGCCTTTTTAGAGTGTTTACTCCATTTAAATTTAATGTAATTATTGATAAGGTAATTTTTAGATCTGCCACTTTGCTATTTGTTTTCTGTATGTTATCTTTCTCTCCCTCTATTCCTCCATTACTACCTTCTTTTCTGTTAGATATATATTTTCTAGTGTGCCATTTAAATTTTTCTAGTGTGCTCTTTTAATTTCATTAGCATTTCTTTTCCTATATATTTTTGAGTTATTTTCTTAATGGTTGTCCTGGGAATTACAATAAACAATTTATACAATGTAGTTTGAATTGATACTAACTTAATTTCAATAGTATGTTAAAATTTAGATCTTCTATAGCTATATTATGCCCCACTTTCTTTGTGCTATCCTTGTCATAAAAGTTACATATTTATACATTGTATGCCTATCAAAACAGATTTATAATTATTGCTTTATGCATTTGTCTTTTAAATGATACAGGAGACAAAAAGTTACAAATAAAAGATATATTTATACTGCCTTTTTTAATTTACGTATGTTGTTACTTTTACCAGTACTCTAATTCTTCCTGTAGATTTTAGTTACTGTCTAGTGTCTCTAAACACTCATTCTTAAATAGAGTCTGCCTTGTACCTCTCTCAGTTGTAATCCATTATCATTATCATGGAGCCCTTTTGATGTGATGGTAAGGTATTGGGAAAGGCAAAGCATCCTCTAATTCTTTGATTAAGTCTCAGTCCTTTAGTGGGCCTGTGTCCTTGGGCTGTAACCTTCACATGTGTTTGTCAGGTCTTTATTCATCTCCTTACATGAGACAGGAAGTCTAGAGGGAGCTGAAGTTTGGATAATTTTCCTTTTCCCCAATTTTGGATAAGGCTGTGGCAAAGTCTTCTCCCTTACTGGGAGATTGGCCTTTGTTATGGGGAATGCGTAGAGTATATTTCAAAATGGTTGTTTTCCCCCTCTCCCTGCCAGAAAAAGGAGGGTTTTTCTTAACTCTTTACTGTGATAACTTTGGGGGGGATGTTCCTGGAGGTAGTATCTACAAAATATGGAGGCCGCCTAGGTATGTGGCCCCTAGGAGTTTCTCACTATTACACTAGTATACACTGTGGAGGCACAGCAATTCATCCAAATTATCATTTAAGCATTCCTACCAATTTATGGTTTTAGTGTCTTTTGCGCCCAGTAGCAGTTCTGGACTGTGATTCTCTGTATTCACTATCTCTTCAGATTTTAGGATAGCAGTTTGCCTTATGACCTCAGTTCTCTGATGTGTCCAAGTCATTGATTTTCAGTTTGTTTAGCTTTTTTCTTGGTGTAAGATGTGTATGATGACTTCTGAGTTCTTTACATATTGGAGCTGAAAGTGGAAGTCCTAATTTTATCTTTAAAAATGTATTTTCAACTGAGTTTCAGAATGTAGATATAATTTACTTAAAAGATAAAACCAACACATTGTAATAGTCTTTGTCTGTACCACTGTCAACTCTTACACATTACAGTGGCTAGAGTCATTGAATGTCATCTCTTTTGCATTTTGAAGGTGTTAGACATTGGACATGCAGAAGACATGAGAGCTTACATTAGAATTTATTTCGGGGGAAATTTGGGACATACAAATTTAAGTTTTCAAATCACACATTGCAGTGGTAAATAATTTTTTCCTGTATGTCTAGATAATTACAATCCATGATTTACTCAAAACTTTACTCTTTTACTGAGAGAAATGAAATGAATTTCCTTTCATTACAAACTGCAGCATTTGTGTAAGGATAAAAATGAGAAAGTTGTCGTTCTAGATTCCACACACACACACACACACACACACACACACTTCTTTCAGAGCCTTCTAAAGTTACTAAATATTGTAATAGTTTCATGAAGAATACCATTCCTCCACTAAGATAAATTTGATTTTGACCCTATTGTCATTTAACTAGTGGCACCACTGCTTTAGAACTCTCTGAGAGATCATTTTTATGGGTACAAGAGTTTTTAAACTCTTTTTATGGATAGAGAAGTTTCCATTAAATCATTTTGAAAAGAGACTCTCTGGTGCCAAAGTAGCAACTTGGATCTTTTTATTTGTACATTTCAGACTCTGATTTTCTTTTACATCTTTATGAGTAAAACTATTTTCCCTGAGGGGACATTTTGCCTTCACCACTGATTGTCAGATAAGGAATAAAATGCAAAATGTTTCAGTCTCTAGTTACAATTTTTATAAATATTGTTTAATATTAAGCTTGTATATTGAGAAATTTGCAATGCTACTAGTTTGACGTTTCTCATTTTTAAGCTATACTGCATTTAATTTAAAGGAGAAACCAAATTGTTCCACATAAAACATTTTTCTTTTTTCTTGTTTAGACACTTGAAGTTTCGGTAGATTATGGATTTGCCTTATTTTAAGTGATCAACTGAGCCTTTTTAAGGAATTTTTTCCACTGTGTTAAATAAAAGGAATCTTGATGGTGTTGAAGCCTTTGGGATGGTGATAAGGAGGTTGTACATCTCTGAGAAGTGAGGAGTAGTTCTTAAGAACTTCTGCTCTTTTTTATTCACTCATTTGTTTATTCCTTCGTTAATGTATTCATTTGAAAAACATTTATTGGGCACATACTACATTCTGGGTAGAGAATTCAAATGACTTGGCCAAGGTCATATGTTTGATTAGTGAATGTACATGCCTTAGAACTCTTGATTTTCTAGTCTAATGCTGTCTTCATAATAGTATTTCTAGAGTTTGATATATGAAATATAGTTGATCTGATAAAATTAATTTGATCCATTACTTTTTGTTTATAACAATATGCACATGTGTACAAATACCTGCATACTGGTATATTTCAGTATGTATATTTGCTTTGCATATTTGGCTTTGCTTGTGAGCTAAACAGTTATTGTTAGGAAGAGAGATACAAGAGGTACTCTGAAGGAATAGGTTGAAAAGCGGCTTTAATGGGTAAGTGATCAAATATTCTGAAAAATAGAGTAATTGGAAAGTAGCTATTTAAATAACCATTTTTTTGCTTTGTTTTGTTTTATATGCATGTATAGAGTCATGTATACCCTTCGTCTATAAATAACATGCATACATCTGGCTCCAAAAAAGCCTTATAAAAATGTATTGGTTATATGTATAACTGATTCACTTTGCTGTACACCCGAAACTAACACAACATTATAAACAACTATACTCCAATAAAAATTTTAAAATATGTATTTATTGGTTATAATTTTTAAGTGAAAAATCTAGGGAGAATAAGAGAAATTAAGATTAAACTAGAGTCAAGGATGGCCATGTAACAGTTTGGTAAAGGATCAAGTAATAAATCTGTATTCATTCTAATTGCTTGTGCATCCCTCACTCCCCAACATTGGTTCTAAACTGTATATTCCTTGGATAAAAGCATAGTTAGAGAAAGCACTTTTGGGGGAATAACAGGCAAATTGGTTAAATTTAACTTATGATTAATTTACTACACATTTCCATATCAAAGCAATTTATTTGAACTTGATGTGGGCTAGACAAAGTTGGAAGCTCCAGGCATTCATCTTGGTTACAGTCTTTTAATATCCATCTATAGTTAATCTTTGTAAAAGAGACCAATGGATTTTTCCTTGTGGCTGATACTCTCAGATTGGCAGCTTTTGAATTTAGGTGATTTGGGTATCATCAGTTGGGAAATTACCTTGATGCAATGGTTACCCCTAAATACGCTCATCAGGCAGGCTATCCCAAAGGTAATGGGACAGAGAAGCTAACAGACAAATTAAGATGCTTGAATCACAAAGTTTATTTAAATAAATTTCAAACACATACTTAGAAGTAAAAGGAAAGAGTTGAGGGTAAGTTAACACATTTAGGAGAGGGTACAAGTGGGTGGCAGGACCACATTACCTAAATCCTGGGTTATGCAGTGTTCATATGTCTTGTCTTTCATTCTCTGCCGCATCAGCATTTTTTGCTGATTCTGTAGCTACAAAGACTAGAAATGAGTTTGAGCAGCTTGGCCCAGTAGATGGAAAGTGCTCAAGGCTAATGACACAGTCTTACTTTATTAAAGAAAAGCAGGGGCAGGTGTACTTGGCCACAGCTGTAGCCCACCAGTTAGCCTACTGAGCAACTATGGCTTTTATTTGCCTTTCTTGGGGAAGGGGATACATGGGGCCAGGATGGATGTCAACAATGGTTGGCTGAATTAAGATTTCATGAATAATTGAGTGTTTCATATGCCTCAGATATATTTGGTATATCTTGACTATTGCTTCATGTATATATAGCATATCTTGAACACTTAGTGTCTACTTGATCTAACCATCCCTTTCCATCTATGTTCATACATATATGCTGTACTTATTTTATCTGTTTAACATGCCTTATAGGTTTCCAACTTCTATCTATGGTTTAAACATCTTACGAGTTTCACATATCCATTTGCTTTCTTGTCTTTTATAATAGAATTGAATATTCTCAAATACTACAACAAATGCAAATTACAGATGTGAATTCTCTCAATTTCTTGCCTTCAATTTTAAGGTGCCAGATTCTCAAGGGTTACCACGTTTTTAAATTCTTTCAGAAAAAGATATGGCATTTTCTATAGGACATAGTAAATGAATAGTTAGAGCCCATACCAATGCATTGGTATTTGCCTTGGTACAGAGTACTATTTTTTTTTTTTTTTTTCCACACACACACACACTGTATTTTATTTTTACAAGAGATAAATAGACTGACACCAAGCATTGTACATGGATGACCACAACAAAAGCAACAATGATTGCAATTACCAAACATGAAACACACTCATACTATGTCATAATATTGACATTCAGTCCAGTAATCCTCCACTGTAACAGCTCCTTTACTTTGCAGTGAAAATTGATTTGTATATTCTTTGCCTCTGAGTCCTTGTGGGATTTTTTTTTTTTTTTAATTCAGACAGAAAGTCACAAAAATTATACTCATCCTCATCAGTTCACTCAGTCCCATGTAATTAATTGTTTTTGTTCATCTTGATCTTTTGTTAGCACTTTTATGAGTTCATCAGTTTTTCATCAGAGTTCTGAAAATGCTTATTCATTCAGTTCAGCAGTACAGTCAGTTACCAGAAACCTGTACTTGTCAGAGTCTTTTCCATGAATTTCTTGAAGATGAAACCCTTTTATAGGAACATATTTGCAAAATCATCAGAGTACACCCAGAACTGTCTGTAAATGACAAAAGACTTAAAAATGACCACGGTAAAAGATTTGATGAAAGTTCATAATAATGCAGTTGACAAGAAAATTAGTTATTTCTGAGATATACATTTTAAAGTAATAACTAGGATTATTACTTATAACATTATACCAGAACATATAAGATTTTTAGAAATTTCATGTAATGTCTGAAACATTTATATTAACATATTTCCATACATATTTCCATACAAATACAAATATAAGATTTTTAGGAATTTCATGTAATGTCTGAAACATTTATATTAACATATTTCCATACAAATAACCCAATGAAAGTTTAGTATTAGTTGTTTTGTTTGTTTTTTTATACTGCAGGTTCTTATTAGGCATCAATTTTATACATATCAGTGTATACATGTCAATCCCAATCACCCAATTCAGCACACCACCATCCCCACCTCACCGCAGTTTTCCCCCCTTGGTGTCCATATGTCCATTCTCTACATCTGTGTCTCAACTTCTGCCCTGCAAACTGGCTCATCTGTACCATTTTTCTAGGTTCCACATACATGCATTAATATATGATATTTGTTTTTCTCTTTCTGACTTACTTCACTCTGTATGACAGTCTCTAGATCCATCCACGTCTCAACAAATGACTCAATTTCGTTCCTTTTTATGGCTGAGTAATATTCCATTGTATATATGTACCACATCTTCTTTAGCCATTCGTCTGTTGATGGGCATTTAGGTTGCTTCCATGACCTGGCTATTGTAAATAGTGCTGCAATGAACATTCGGGTGCATGTGTCTTTTTGAATTACGGTTTTCTCTGGGTATATGCCCAGTAGTGGGATTGCTGGGTCATATGGTAATTCTATTTTTAGTTTTTTAAGGAACCTCCATATTGTTCTCCAGAGTGGCTGTATCAATTTACATTCCCACCAACAGTGCAAGAGGGTTCCCTTTTCTCCACACCCTCTCCAGCATTTGTTGTTTGTAGATTTTCTGATGATCCCCATTCTAACAGGAGTGAGGTGATACCTCATTGTAGTTTTGATTTGCATTTCTCTAATAATTAGTGATGTTGAACAGCTTTTCATGTGCTTCGTGGCCGTCTGTATGTCTTCTTTGGAGAAATGTCTATTTAGGTCTTCTGCCCATTTTTGGATTGGGGTGTTTGTTTCTTTGATATTGAGCTGAATGAGCTGTTTATATATTTTGGAGATTAATCCTTTGTCCGTTGATTCATTTGCAAATATTTTCTCCCATTCTGAGGGTTGTCTTTTCGTCTTGTTTATGGTTTCCTTTGCTGTGCAAAAGCTTTGAAGTTTCATTAGGTCCCACTTGTTTATTTTTGTTTTTATTTCCATTACTCTAGGAGGTGGATCAAAAAAGATCTTGCTGTGATTTATGTCAAAGAGTGTTCTTCCTATGTTTTCCTCTAAGAGTTTTATAGTGTCCAGTCTTATATTTAGGTCTCTAATCCATTTTGAGTTTATTTTTGTGTATGGTGTTAGGGAGTATTCTAATTTCATTCTTTTACATGTAGCTGTCCAGTTTTCCCAGCACCACTTATTGAAGAGACTGTCTTTTCTCCATTGTATATCTTTGCCTCCTTTGTCATAGATTAGTTGACCATAGGTGCGTGGGTTAATCTCTGGGCTTTCTATCTTGTTCCATTGATCTATGTTTCTGTTTTTGTGCCAGTACCATATTGTCTTGATTACTGTAGCTTTGTAGTATAGTCTGAAGTCAGGGAGTCTGATTCCTCCAGCTCCATTTTTTTGCCTCAAGACTGCTTTGGCTATTCGGGGTCTTTTGTGTCTCCATACAAATTTTAAGATGATTTGTTCTAGCTCCGTAAAAAATGCCATTGGTAATTTGATAGGGATTGCATTGAATCTATAGATTGCTTTGGGTAGTATACTCATTTTCACAATGTTGATTCTTCCAATCCAAGAACATGGTATATCTCTCCATCTGTTGGTATCGTCTTTAATTTCTTTCATCAGTGTCTTATAGTTTTCTGCATACAGGTCTTTTGTCTCCCTAGGTAGGTTTATTCCTAGGTATTTTATTCTTTTTGTTGCAATGGTAAATGGGAGTGTTTCCATAATTTCTCTTTCAGATTTTTCATCATTAGTGTATAGGAATGCAAGAGATTTCTGTGCATTAATTTTGTATCCTGCAACTTTACCATATTCATTAATTAGGTCTAGCAGTTTTCTGGTGGCAGTTTTAGGATTCTCTATGTATAGTATCATGTCATCCGCAAACAGTGACAGTTTTACTTCCTCTTTTCCAATTTGTATTCCTTTTATTTCTTTTTCTTCTCTGATTGCCGTGGCTAGGACTTCCAGAACTATGTTGAATAATAGTGGTGAGAGTGGACATCCTTGTCTCGTTCCTGATCTTAGAGGAAATGCTTTCAGTTTTTCACCATTGAGAATGATGTTTGCTGTGGGTTTGTCATATATGGCCTTTATTATGTTGAGGTAGGTTCCCTCTATGCCCACTTTCTGGAGAGTTTTTATCATAAATGGGTGTTGAATTTTGTCAAAAGCTTTTTCTGCATCTATTGAGATGATCATATGGTTTTTCTTCTTCAATTTGTTAATATGGTGTATCACATTGATTGATTTGCGTATATTGAAGAATCCTTGCATCCCTGGGATAAATCCCACTTGATCGTGGTGTATGATCCTTTTAATGTGTTGTTGGATTCTGTTTGCTAGTATTTTGTTGAGGATTTTTGCATCTATATTCATCAGTGATATTGGTCTGTAATTTTCTTTTTTTGTAGTGTCTTTGTCTGGTTTTGGTATCAGGGTGATGGTGGCCTCATAGAATGAGTTTGGGAGTGTTCCTTCCTCTGCAATTTTTTGGAAGAGTTTGAGAAGGATGGGTGTTAGCTCTTCTCTAAATGTTTGATAGAATTCACCTGTGAAGCCATCTGGTCCTGGACTTTTGTTTGTTGGAAGATTTTTAATCACAGTTTCAATTTCATTACTTGTGATTGGTCTGTTCATATTTTCTGTTTCTTCCTGATTCAGTCTTGGAAGGTTATACCTTTCTAAGAATTTGTCCATTTCTTCCAGGTTGTCCATTTTATTGGCATAAAGTTGCTTATAGTAGTCTCTTAGGATGTTTTGTATTTCCGCAGTGTCTGTTGTAACTTCTCCTTTTTCATTTCTGATTTTATTGATTTGAGTCCTCTCCCTCTTTTTCTTGATGAGTCTGGCTAATGGCTTATCAATTTTGTTTATCTTCTCAAAGAACCAACTTTTAGTTTTATTGATCTTTGCTATTGTTTTCTTTGTTTCTATCTCATTTATTTCTGCTCTGATCTTTATGATTTCTTTCCTTCTGCTAACTTTGGGTTTTGTTTGTTCTTCTTTCTCTAGTTTCTTTAGGTGTAAGGTTAGATTGTTTACTTGAGATTTTTCTTGTTTCTTTAGGTAGGCTTGTATAGCTATAAACTTCCCTCTTAGAACCGCTTTTGCTGCATCCCATAGGTTTTGGGTCGTCGTGTTTTCATTGTCATTTGTCTCTAGGTATTTTTTTATTTCCTCTTTGATTTCTTCAGTGATCTTTTGGTTATTTAGTAACGTATTGTTTAGCCTCCATGTGTTTGTCTTTTTTACGTTTTTTTCCCTGTAATTCATTTCTAATCTCATAGCGTTGTGGTCAGAAAAGATGCTTGGTATGATTTCAATTTTCTTAAGTTTACTGAGGCTTGATTTGTGACCCAAGATGTGATCTATCCTGGAGAATGTTCCGTGCGCACTTGAGAAGAATGTGTAATCTGCTGTTTTTGGATGGAATGTCCTATATATATCAATTAAATCTATCTGGTCTATTGTGTCATTTAAAGCTTCTGTTTCCTTATTTATTTTCATTTTGGATGATCTGTCCATTGGTGTAAGTGAAGTGTTAAAGTCCCCCACTATGATTGTGTTACTGTCGATTTCCTCTTTTATAGCTGTTAGCAGTTGCCTTATGTATAGAGGTGCTCCTATGTTGGGTGCATATATATTTATAATTGTTATATCTTCTTCTTGGATTGATCCCTGGATCATTATGTAGTGTCCTTCCATGTCTCTTGTAACATTCTTTATTTTAAAGTCTATTTTATCTGATATGAGTATAGCTACTCCAGCTTTCTTTTGATTTCCATTTGCATGGAATATCTTTTTCCATCCCCTAACTTTCAGTCTGTATGTGTCCCTAGGTCTAAAGTGGGTCTCTTGTAGACAGCATATATATGGGTCCTGTTTTTGTATCCATTCAGCCAGTCTATGTCTTTTGGTTGGGGCGTTTAATCCATTCACGTTTAAGGTAATTATCGATATGTATGTTCCTGTGACCATTTTCTTAATTGTTTTGGGTTTGTTTTTGTAGGTCCTTTTCTTCTCTTGTGTTTCCCACTTAGAGAAGTTCCTTTAGCATTTGTTGTAGAGCTGGTTTGGTGGTGCTGAATTCTCTTAGCTTTTGCTTGTCTGTAAAGCTTTTGATTTCTCCATCAAATCTAAATGAGATCCTTGCCGGGTAGAGTAATCTTGGTTGTAGGTTCTTCCCTTTCATCACTTTAAGTATATCATGCCACTCCCTTCTGGCTTGCAGAGTTTCTGCTGAGAAATCAGCTGTTAACCTTATGGGAGTTCCCTTGTATGTTATTTGTCGTTTTTCCCTTGCTGCTTTCAATAATTTTTCTTTGTCTTTAATTTTTGCCACTTTGATTACTATGTGTCTCGGCGTGTTTCTCCTTGGGTTTATTCTGTATGGGACTCTCTGCGCTTCCTGGACTTGGGTGGCTATCTCCTTTCCCATGTTAGGGAAGTTTTCGACTATAATCTCTTCAAATATTTTCTCTGGTCCTTTCTCTCTCTCTTCTCCTTCTGAGACCCCTATAATGCGAATGTTGTTGCGTTTAATGTTGTCCCAGAGGTCTCTTAGGCTGTCTTCATTTCTTTTCATTCTTTTTTCTTTAGTCTGTTCCGCAGCAGTGAATTCCACCATTCTGTCTTCCAGGTCACTTATCCGTTCTTCTGCCTCAGTTATTCTGCTATTGATTCCTTCTAGTGTAGTTTTCATTTCAGTTATTGTATTGGTCATCTCTGTTTGTTTGTTCTTTAATTCTTCTAGGTCTTTGTTAATCATTTCTTGCATCTTCTCAATCTTTGCCTCCATTCTTATTCCGAGGTCCTGGATCATCTTCACTATCATTATTCTGAATTCTTTCTCTGGAAGGTTGCCTATCTCCACTTCATTTAGTTGTTTTTCTGGGGTTTTTTCTTGTTCCTTCATCTGGTATATAGCCCTCTGCCTTTTCATCTTCTCTATCTTTCTGTAACTGTGGTTTTTGGTCCGCAGGCTGCAGGATTGTAGTTTTTCTTGCTTCTGCTCTCTGCCCTCTGGTGGTTGAGGCTATCTAAGAGGCTTGATGGTAGGCTCTGGTGGTGGGTAGAGCTGACTGTTGCTGTGGCGGTCAGAGCTCAGTAAAACCTTAATCCACTTGACTGTTGATGGGTGGGGCTGGGTTCCCTCCCTGTTGCTGTGGCGGTCAGAGCTCAGTAAAACCTTAATCCACTTGACTGTTGATGGGTGGGGCTGGGTTCCCTCCCTGTTGGTTGTTTTGCCTGAGGCAACCCAACACTGGAGCCTACCCGTGCTCTTTGGTGGGGTTAATGGCAGACTCTGGGAGGGCTCACGGCAAGGAGAACTTCCCAGAACCTCGGCTGCCAGTGTCCTTATCCCCCCGGTGAAACAGAGCCACCACTCGCCTCTGCAGGAGACCCCCAACACCAGCAGGTAGGTCTGGTTCAGTCTCCCCCTGGGTCACTGCTCCTTCCCCTGGGTCCCGATGCACACATTACTTTGTGTGTGCCCTCCAAGAGTGGGGTCTCTGTTTCCCCCAGTCCTGTCAAAGTCCTGCAATCAATTCCCACTAGGCTTCAAAGTCTGATTCTCTAGGAATTCCTTCTCCCGTAGCCGGACCCCCAGGTTGGGAAGCCTGACGTGGGGCTCAGAACCTTCACTCCAGTGGGTGGACTTCTGTGGTATAAATGTTCGCCAGTCTGTGAGTCACCCACCCAGCAGTTATGGGATTTGATTTTACTCTGATTGCGCCCCTCCTACCGTCTCACTGTGGCTTCTCCTCTGTCCTTGGATGTGGGATATCCTCCTTGGTGAAGTCCAGGTTCTTCCTGTCAATGATTGTCCAGCAGCCAGTTTTGATTCTGGTGCTCTCGCAAGAGGGAGTGAGAGCACGTCCTTCTACTCCGCCATCTTGGTTAATCCTCTCCAGAGTACTATTTTTTTTAAGAGTTTTTAGAAATAACATTTGCCTCAGTTACCTCGTTTAGATAATGTTAGCTTGAAGATGGTATAACTAGGAAATCATGGTAACATAACAGATCATAAAGGGAAAAATATCATCAAGGAAAAAATTCTACAGATAGCAGTTTAATGTAGAAAAGTCTATTGATTATGTAATTTTTTTAAAAATAGAGTTTATTTTTTTAGAGCAGTTTTAGGTTCACAGCAAAATTGAGTGATCAGTACAGAGAATTTTTGTACTAGTCTCACACATGCATAGCCTAGGACATTATCGATACTCCTCACCAAAATGGTACATCTGTTATACTGATGACCTTATATTGACACATCATTATCACCTGAAGTCCATAGTTTAAATTAGGGTTGCTCTTATTATTATATATTCTATAATACTTATAGAATGAGTTTTTATAAATGTGTAATGACATGTTTCCACCATTATAGTATCATACAGAGTAGTTTCACTGCTCTAAAAATGTTCTGTGCTCCTCCTGTTCATTCCTCCCTCCCCCTTACTCTTAGCAATCACTGGTCTTTTTACTGACTTCATAGTTTTGCCTTTTCCAGAATGTGATATAGTTGGAATCATATAATAAGTAGTCTTCTCAGATTAGCTTCTTTCACTTAGCTGTATGCATTTAAGTTTCCTCCCTGTCTTTTCATGGCTTGAATAGCTCATTTCTTTTTAGTGTGGAATACTATTCCATTGTCTGGATGTACCAGTTTATCCATTTACCTACTGAAGGTTTTGGCAGTTACGAATAAAGCTGCTGTAAACATCTGTGTGTAGGCTTTTATGTGGATGTAAGTTTTCAGTTCATTTGGGTAAATATCAAGGAGCATAACTGCTGAATCATATGGTAAGTGAATGTTTGGTTTTATAGGAAACTGTGAAATTGTCTTTCAGTGTCTGTACTATTTTGTATTCCCACCACATCCTTGTCAGCATTTGGTGTTGTCAATGTTTTAGATTTTCGTCATTCTAATAAGTGTATAGTGCTACCTTGTTTTTTTGATTTGCAATTCCCTGCTGCCCTAAAATGTGGAACATCTTTTCATATACTTATTGGCCATCTGTATACTTCTTTGGTGAGGTGACTGTTCAAATCTCTGGCCAATTTTTCAATTGGATTGTTTTCTTATTGTTGAATTTTAGGAGTTCTTTTTATATTTTGGATAATGGTTCTTTATCAGATGTGTCTTTTGCCCAGATGTGTATTTTTTCCCAGTCTGTGGCTTGTTTTCTCATTCATTTATTAAATACTGTTTCTACTGTTAGCTTTGGTTTGGTCCTCATCTCTAAATTAAATTATTCTTAACTGATCTTTCTCCCTTCAGTCTTTCCCTCACCAGTTTTTCCCCCATATTGATCATCATATTACTCTCCTTTTTAACCCTCAGTAAACCAGTAAAAATAGTCATAACCATTTGTCATTCTTTTTTATATTTTAAGTCATTATAGGAATAATTTATAGAAGTAAGAATAGAAGAATAGTAAAAAACAAAAGCCAACATTATTAGAAACTAAAGAGGTTAGACATAAAATCTCTTTGTAGAAGTAAATTTTGGTGTAGTAATATAAAAAAATCAAAGAGTAATGTCACGTGTCTTTTTAGCAACAATGAGATGGGAAGAGACAGTCAATGTTGCTGTCACAAAATATTGTCATGAAGTCCTTCCTGCTGAATAATTAACTGGATGAGAATACCATTGTTTCTTCTTGTCCTTAGATATGTATTGATCACATATCAATTCTTGAATTTGAGAAGTTTTGTGCAGTATATTGTTTCTGAAGATTCATAGTCTGAGATTTCACTTACACCATCCAGTTTCACCATTGTCACTAGAATTGGAGTGTTGCTCTGACTCTTTTGTCTTCTTATTCATCTAATAATTATGATAAATCTTCCTTTGTTGATTTCCTTTTCTTTGCTATTGTGGACATAAATGAAAAATTTTTAGTTCTCAACACTTCAGTGAAAGCTGAAAGCAGCTTACAAACACGGTGTCCTCAGTTTTCTTTTCTACTTTCTGGAAAGATGATGCAATACTTTGAACAATACTGTAAGAAGAAAGAATGGCAGATAATTATTGCATCAGCCTAGGTGACTCCATCATTCTTCTCTTATTATTTTAGTTTTTTTAGAATTATTAGGAATAATTTGATGAGTAATAATGGGTAATGATGGAATTATTTGTAGGATATTGAAACAGCTGAATGTTTCAAGATGTAGGAAAAGTAATGTCAGTAAGATCCCATAATATTTCTTAGAATTATAGAAGAGTTCAGTTAACCCATATGGTAATTGCAAGATACAGTCGGTTTTATCCTATTTTATTAAAGTACATTTTCTCTTGGTTTTTGTTGGAAGTGTGCTAAGAGAAAAAAGTGATGAAATATCTTTACAAATAGTTAGAAATGTTCAGAAATGAAAAATGGATCCATTGGACCCTAATGGTATACCAAGGGTTAAAAACCTTTAATAATTCCCAGTTTTCTTTTTTTTAATAAACTTACTTACTTATTTATTTATCACTGTGTTGGGTCTTTGTTGCTGTGCGTGGGCTTTCTCTAGTTGCGGTGAGCGGGGGCTACTCTTTGTTGCCGTGCGTGGGCTTCTCATTGTCGTGGCTTCTCTTGTTGCGGAGCACGGGCTCTAGGTGTGCAGGCTTCAGTAGTTCTGGCTTGCGGGCTCTAGAGCTCAGGCTCAGTAGTTGTGGCACATGGGCTTAGTTGCTCCACGGCATGTGGGATCTTCCCAGGCCAGGACTCGAACCCATGTCCCTTGCATTGACAGGCAGATTCTTAAGAACTGTGCCACCAGGGAAGCCCCCCCTCCCCCGTTTTCTAAAAGAAAATCCTTTGCATTTCCTGGAAGTCTTGGTTATTTTTCAGCCTTATGCCTAGCACTCCCCCATCCTATATATATCCTTTTTTAAGGTATATTGTATTATTATGAGTGCTTTCAGCTGCTGTGTATTTTCATACCTACATAAAAGTGGTAGGCAGAGTTCTAAGATGGCCCCCCACGATTCCTGGCCCCTGGTGTACACACTCCTTCCGTCATTTATTCAGTCAAATACTAATCTAGGTACTGTGAAGGGATTTTTCAAATGAAATTTGTTGACTTTAAAATAGGGAGATTATTTAGCTGTCTCTTATATAATCATATGAACCCTTTAAAAGCAGAGAGTTTTCTGAAGCTGGTTGCAGAAGAGAGTGTCAGAGGTATGACATTTAGCTGGTCTGGAAGAAAGCAACATCCATGTTGAACTGACTGGTGGGAGGGTGGGGCACATAGCAAGGAATTACAGGTGGCCTCTATGAGCTGAGAGCAGTCCCAGCCAACGACTAGCAGAAAAATGGGAGCAATTGTCCTACAGCCAGTAGGAAATAAATTCTGCCAATAACCAATGACCTTGGAAAAGAACCCCAAGTCCCAGATAACAACTGTAGCCCCGGCCAACAACTTAATTTTAGCCCAGTGAGACCCTGAGCAGAGAATCCAATCTGTTTTGCTATGCCTGGACTTCTGACCTACAGAAACTGAGATAATAAAATGGGTGTTGTTTTTATGCTGCAGCATGGATGAACCTGGAGGACATTATGCTAAGTGAAATTAGCCAATCACAAAAAGACAAACACTGTATGATTCCATTTGTGTGAGAGACCTAGAGTAGTCAAATTCATAGAGACCGAATGTAGAAGGGAAGTTGCCAGGGGCTGGGGGAAGAAGGGAGTTGTTTAATGGATATAGTTTCAGTTTTGCAAGATGAATAGAGTTTCGGAAATTGGTTGTACAATAATGTGAATATACTTAACACTACTGAACTATACACTTAAAAATGGTTAAGATGGCAAATTTTATGTTATGTATATTTTACCAAAATTTTAAAAATTATTTCAGAAAGTGGGTCTTGTTTTAAGTCACTAGATTTGTGGATAATTTGTTATGCAGCAATAGTGTTCATAGTGTTGTGTCTGCTTGAAATCCACTCTCTGACTTTTTTATTATCCAGAAATTTTATACTCTCTATCCAGCTCAAAGGTTTACTCTATTAAACCATCCTTAACCCACAGGCAAAGTTAGTCACTCTTTCCTCTGCCTAACCATATACATACATCTGTAATAGTGCTTATTACCACATTGTATTTTAAGCATTTTTCTTTTAGGTCTTCTCCACTAGATTATGAAGTGGTGTTTTTTCCAAAGCATTTCACCTTCAAGTTTTATAACAACAGGTTTACAACAGATTCAGGTTGGCAATACCTGGAAGTAGTACGTTTTAGGAAACATTGTAGTGGTTGCTTATTACTCATTTTCTTTTCTCAGCCTGGATTCTACCTTAGATTCTAATAGTGCAGGAGCACTGACCTTGTTTGGTTTACTTTAATTATTAGCCTTTTAACAAAGGGATAGAAAATGAGTTGCTTCCCCACCCCCACACACACTTTTAAACTATAATCAACCTACTCAGGTAAGAAATGAAACATATAAATGAATTTGTGTGAATAAATTTATTGATTCGGATTTCAGCCAACATTTATTAAGCCAACAGTTCTTGACTCTAAAGTAGAAAAACTGGTTAAATACATAATTTTTAACCACATGGTTACTTCAGACATTGATGAACCAACTATGTTGATCAACCAACAGAAATTCAGAATTCATGTTTTAAAGAGTTAAGAATTTGTTCCGTGCATAAATAGCTATTGGGTTCTTAGTATCTTCTTTTCAAGAGATTTCAACAAAGTAGGTGAGGAAATGTATGAGTTATTTCTGAAATTCAGTTTTCTTTGAAAATTTTTACAATGTAAGTATTGTATGTTTTTATTAAAATATATCAATAAATGACTCCAAATAAGCATATCAGTATCAATAGTGCAGCTCTAACATTTTCATAGTCCTCATTCTTTTAACAGATTTGTGAGGGGGAATATTCCTTGTCAGAGACTGTATGGCCTTTCATTTCCATATAGATAGCCCACAACTACAAGTGATCTTACTTTCACTTCAGGACAGTATTCCTCCATATTATTCTTCCTAGTATATTACTGACTGCAGGTATATTCATTGAATGTTTGATCCTGAACTATAACCCAGCCTCTTGAGATATCACCAAATAGTTAAGAGTATAGGAAGTTGTTTCAGTAGAAATTAATATTTTTGGTTTTCTCATGTTTTAGATATGAATACAGCAAGAATTAAGGAGGTACCCATTTTTCCTTTAAAATGTTCTAAAATACACTACCACTTATTTTCCATTTTTATTACTATTTAAAAGGAACTGTATATCAGGTGCCAAAATTTATACATATGGATACATATCAACTGCATAAAAGAAAGTAGGTATTTCTTAAATATTAGTACCTCATGAAATGAATGAGAAGAATCATCTTCAGATGGAAAAGTATGACAGGTTTTACCTATGAAATAAATTATGTGAAAAAGATTACAAAAGATGGTAGTCTGTTTAGGCAGCCTATTAAAAGCATTAAGACTTGAGTACTGGCTATTAAAGTGAGTAAATGGCAATATTATAAAGTTAAACACATGCGAAAAAACATTTTCCAGAGGACCGGGATTGTAACAATACCATTAATGAGGGCAAAGAGGTCTTAATGCAGTTTGCACTTTCTAAAGTTTCAAAAAGAGGCTTTGAGTTAGTGCATTATTAATGTACTGAACATCTGGAACTGTGTAAAAGCTGTAGACATTGAGCAAATGCAGGATTTCCCCACTAGGTTGCATTCTAACTTACTGCCTCCCTAGTGAGAAACTGGTTTTAAGAAGTTTGAAAAAGTAAAATGACAATATCCAGATAAGGCATAAACATTCCAAAGAGTCTTTTAATTTTTGAGATCTGACTCAAAAAAAAAAAATTCTGAACTTATCAAATCTAAGTGATGTGAACATCAGTTAGTAGATTAAATCATCTGATCACTATATGTAGGCTAGTCTCTCTGTATGTGAATAGTATTTGCTCTTTATGAGCTAAATAACCTATTTTATAACAGAGATACCTCACACTTTTCATATATGTAAATCTTAAAACCTGAGAGATGGTTCTGTGTCAGTGTACTTTCTTCAAGTTATTTGATTTTTAGGTGCCTAGTTGGGATACTTAAGAAAATTTTAGAAGTTGAGGTATGTGTGTGTGTGGTTTTTTTGTATGAATTTTCTGGCAAGGGGGAAGTAATTAAAATGTATAGATGTGCAATTTGAGTGTCACCTGTAATGAGAATGGAAAAGCTATAGACCTAAATTTTTTTTTTTTACTTAAAACTGAGAATTTTCCACAGACCATTTTCACCAAAATAATCAGTATGTTTTTGCTGTAGAGCTATACTCTAGATTTGCATGTAGCCCTTGTATAATCCTGAACAGAAGGCTTTTAAGTTACTTTAAAAAAATCTTCACTGAAACAGTTAAAATAAACACATTGTGTTCTGTGGGAATGTTGTCTCATAGTTACCAAATTCCCCTACCCCTTTTTCACAGTGTTCCTTGTACCTCCATACCTGAACTAAAACCTGGACATACCCAGAGGACATGTCATTTTCTTGTCAGCCCTTTCATGTTGTGACCACTTTTTTCTCTCTAGTACCTCAGGTTTGGTATCCTATTTACTCTCCATTGCTCTTTCTAAACCTTAACCTTTCCACCTTTTTCTGAAGGAAGGAAGGAAGGAAAGAAGGAAAAAGAGAGAGAGAAACTCACTAAAAAAAAAAACTCTGGTCTCTGAGCTCATGTCTTTTAATCATGTCATTCTTTCCCCTTCATCTTTACTGACATCTTACAAATCACATGAATACTCTTCTTTTATTAAGGACTTTGGCACCTGATTTTACAGGGTTTTTTTTTTTCCTCCTTACTCCCCTCTCTGACCTTCCATTCTTTTGAATCTTCCTTTTTTATTCATTTTTTAAATTAGTTCAAATATTTGTTGCCTACTTTCTATGTGTCAAGGTACTGTTCTAGGTACTGGACAGTCAGCAGTGAGCAAAACAAACAAAAACCATTATCCTTATGGAGGTTATATTCCAGGGGTGAGAGACAGAAAATAAACCAGACACATAGAAAGGTACTTATATATTAGATGGTGTCATGGACTCAATGTTTATGTCCCCCTCCCCCCAAATTCATACATTGAAGCCCTAACCCCCAGTGTGGCTGTGTTTGGAAATGGGGTCTCTAAGGAAGTAATTAAGGTTAAATGAGGTCATAAGGGTGGGGCCCTGATCTGATAACATTAGTGTTCCCATAAGAAGACGTACTAGAAATCTTGCTGTCTTCCCACAACATGAGCACAGAGGAAAAGGTGTGTGAGGATTCAGCGAGGTGGCCATCTGCAAGCCTGAATGAGAGTCTCACCAGGAAATGAATCAGCCAGCACCTTGATCTTTGACCTCCCAGTGTCCAGAACTGTGAAAAATAAATTGCTGTTTAAGCCACCCCATCTGCAGTATATTTTTTTCCAACTTTATTGAGATATTATTGATATATGTGTTAAGTTTAAGGTGTACAATGTGATGAGTTGATACGTGTATATATTGTGAAACGATTATGTGGTTTTTGGTTTGTTTTTGCTTTTTGTTAGTTTTTGTTTTTGTTTTTTTTAATGGTAGCCTGAATGGACTAGTACGGATAATGGTAAATGCTGTATAGAAAAATAATGCAAAGAAGAGGGAAATGAGACTCTTGGGGGAGTGGCTAGAGGTAGTTTCAAATTTTAATTGGTTGGTTCTGGAAGGCCTGTCAGAGAAGGTGACATTGAGTAAAGGCCTATGGGGGAAGAATATTCAGACAGAGGGAACCTTATGGTAGGAGAGTGTCTGGTTTGTTTGACCAACAGGAAGGCTACCTGAGCTGAAGCAGAGTAGGGGTGGGGTGAGAGGTGTAGCAGAACATGAGGTCAGAGAAGTAACTATGGTAAAATCAGGCCACAGTAGGGATTTGGATTTTATTCTAATGCAATAGGAAGCCATTGGAGGCTTTAGACTTAATTTTAAAAGGATTGTGCTGGCTGCTATATGGAAATGGACTGTAGAGAGTACAAGAAGCAGCACGTGACTGTGTACGAGTTGACTGTAATCACTCATGTGAGAGATGGTGGTGGCCTGGACCACTGTGGTAGTGGTGTTTGGAGTCTAGGTATCATTTGAAAGTAGTGCTGGCAGGAATTGCTGATGGATTGGATGTGCAGTGTGATAGAAAGAGAGGGAGTAAGATTTTCTTGCTGGGCTTTTTTCTTTATCTGTACTCTACTGCTGGTCAGTCTCATCTATGTTCATTCTTTTAGTTATGTCTATTTGTCTTGGTTTCCCAATTTATAATTCACTTCTGACTTTTCCTCTTTAAGTACCATAGTCAAGAGAAAAAACACCTTTTTTGTGTCTCCTCTACTCTCAGTAATCTACTACAACACAGCTTCACTTCTGATGCCTGATGTGTGAATTTCCATACATTAAGCAATTCTGTGACACCAGCTGGGTGTCCTACAGTTTAACTCAGTTATGACAATATCTACCTAGAGCACAGCATCAGATACCAGAGGTTAAGAGCTTCATCCCACAAGGCTGCCCCCACTTCGGACACCAATCTCATGTCCAGGTTGTTACCTTTGTGTCTGCCTGACTGGCTATAAGTTAGAAGTTCCCACAACTCCCTTCTCAAGTTTGATTAATTTACTAGAGTGGTTCACAGAACTCAGAGAAACATTGACTTACATTTACCAGTTTAATATAAAGGATATTATACAAGATATAGATGAACAGCCAGATGAAGTATATAGGGTGAGGTCCGGAAGGGTCCCGAGCACAGGAGCTTCTGTCCCCGTGGAACTGGGGTATACTACCCTCTGGCATGTGGTTGCATTCACCAACCCAGAAGCTGTCTGAGCTCCATTCTTTTTAGGTTTTATGCAGGCTTCATTACATAGGCACGATTGGTTAAATCATTGGCCATTGGCAGTTGACTCAACCTCTAGCCCCTTTCCCCTCCCTGGAGGTTGGGGGTGGGGTTGAAAATTTCATGTGGTTGGTTCCTGAAAAGGGTTCCCAACTCTGTTCCAGCCTGTGCAACGTCTGTGTGTGTGTGTGTTTGTGTTTGTGTGTGTGTGTGTGTGTGTGTGTGTGTGTGTGTGTGTGTGTAAGCTTCCCTACACCAACAAGCAATTCTTGGATGCCAGCAGGATGTCCAAGATTCAACTCAATTCTGACACTATCTACCCAGAGATAGAATCAGATTCCACAGGTAAAGGGCTCATTCCCACAAGACCACCCTCTACTTCAGACACTAGTTGCAAGCCCAGGTTGTTGCCTATACTTCTGACAGACTGGCTGTAAATCAGAGGTTCCCACGACCCACTCCTTGGGTTCAGTTAATTTGCTAGAACAGCTCACAGAACTCAGGAAAACTCATTTACTCACTAGGTTACCAATTTATTATAAAAGAATATCAGTCACTAGCCAGATGGAGAGATACACAGCATGAGGTTCTGAACAACAGAGAGGCTGGGACTGATAGTTCCACCCCGCTAATCAGGTGGTTGGCTCCATTGACAACTAGTCCCCATCCTAAGCTGCTTTGCTAAAGTCACCTCATTAGTATAACAAAAGACATCTTTATCACTCTCAACACTTAGGAAATTCCAAGGATTTGGGGAGCTGTGAGCCAGGAATGGTGGATGAAGACCAAATATATATGAGGAATATATTTTGGTTACCTGAATGACCAAATGTATAGTTTTCTTATAAATCACAATATCGCAGTTCTGCTGGCAACCAGCCACAGACTGGCAACCAGTCCTTAGGTTACCTGGGGGCTGTCCAAAAGTCACCTTATTAACCTACACTCAGGTGTGGTTGAAAGGGACTTGCTGTGAATAAATCTTTTCACCTTTATGGCCCTGAAGCTATTTCAGGAACTGAGAACAAAAGATGCCCCTGTAGCTCTTATTGCTCAGAAAATTCCAGGGGTTTTAGAAGCTCTGTGCCAGACAGGGACAAAGACCAAATATATATATATTTCTTATTATAAATCACAACCTTATACATTGCTACATAACATATCAATCTGAGCATCTCAAAGACAATAAAATTGTAGTCTTTCCTCCCAATCTTGGTCCTTGTCCAGTGTTGCCTTTATGAGTGAATGGTACCACAATTTATATTGGGGCTAGTCAGGTAACCAGGAGGCATCTATGAACCTTCTCCTTTTCCTGTCATATCCAATCTAACATCACACCTTGTTCATTTTAAATTTTAAATATTTTTGTAATCTGTTTAGTTTTCTTTCTCTACAGTATAATTTCAAAAAGGTGAAATCATGAATCATGTGTAAATATAAAGTGAACACCTATCAAAGAGTTTATTCAGTTTATTGGTTAATGGGGGAATGAGTATGATATTAATGCTGATTCAGAGAGCATTTAAGGAGCTGTGTACTTAAAGGCAGTATAATAAAGGAATAGAATATAAGATTGCTGGCCTGAATACAAATCTGGTTCATGTACTACAGGTCAATAAACTGTAACCTTTGGGGTTATCTTTTCTCCTGGACAGAAATAATTTGCATTTCCACTGGACAAAAATATACAGTTAAAATGTAATTTCACTAAGTCTGGATCTTAATCGACAGTAAACAGTGAGTTCAATAAAGTGCATTTCCCTGTGTAATCATTGGATGGGCCTTTGCCTCCATATGAAATTGAAAGGTTATGCTGTTTTTTTTTTGGGTTTTTTTTGGCCTTACTCTCAAGTTTTGTGTAATTTTTTTTACTACTTTCTAATCCAAGCTACATCTCTGGATTACTATATTGGTAGCCTAAATATACCCACTCTAACCCCTGTTCTAACTCATCCATATTAATACCAGAGTAATGTTTAGTCTTTATGTTTTTAATTGTGAAATATAATGTGTATATAAGTGTATAAGATTAATATGCACATTTAAAATAATAATAAAATGGACATCTAAGTATCCACCACCCAACACGGGAAGCAGAACATTACTCATATGTTAGAGGCCTGCATGCGCCCCTTCCCAATCATATCCTCCCATCTCTAGAGATATTAGTTTTACTTGTTTTTTAAAAAATAGTTTATGTAATTATATATATTATATACACTTAAATGATTTGTTTTTGAACTTTGTATACATGAAATCATTTGTATGTTAATTATCTGTAACTTGCTTTTTTAACTCAACATCTATAGATCATGTTCATCCTTGTTGATACATGTGTTAACTAATTTATTCATTTATGCTACTGTTAACTAATTTGTTCATTTATACTACTGTGTAGTATTTGTCTTTGTGCATGTGTGGGTGTGTTTATATTTTTTCAATTTACAAAATGGTGGTAAAATATACATAACCTAAAACTTGCTGTTTAGCCATTCAGTGTCATTAAGTAGATTTACAGTGTTGTACAACTATCACTACTAAACATTTCCAAAACATTTTCATCATCCCAATCGGAAATTCTGTATTCACTAAACAGTAACTCCTCATTCTCCCCTCGTCGTTCCCCGCCCCCCCCCCCCCCACTGTTCCTAGCAACTCCTATTCTACTTACCTTCTCTATGAATTTGTCTATTCTAGGTACCTCATAAAAATGAAATCATACCACATTAGTCCTTTTGTGTCTGGCTTATTTCATTTACCATAATGTTTTCAGGGTTCATCCACATTGTACCATGTATCAGAATTTCATTCCTTTTTATGGCTGAATATTATTTCATTATATGTATTTACTACTTTGTTTATCCATTCATTGTTGACGGATGCTTTGGTTGTTTCCACCTTTTTGCTATTGTGAATAATGCTGCTATTAATATTGATGTGCAACTATCTGAGTCCCTGCCTTCAGTTCTTTTGGTGATATACCTAGCAGTGGAAATTGCTGCTGGATCATATTGTAATTTTATGTTTATAAACTTTTTGAGGAACTGCCAAACTATTTTCCATAGTAGCTATACCATTTTACATTTTCACCAGCAATGTATGAATATTCCAATTTTTCCATATCCTTTCCAACACTAATTTTCTGTTTTTTTGATAGCAGCCATCCTAATGAGTTTGAGGTGGTATCTCATTGTAGTTTTGATTTGCATTTCCTAATGATTAATGAAGTTGTGCATCTTTTCATGTGCTTATTGGCCATCTGTATACCTTCTTTGGAGAAATGTCTATTCAAGTCCTTTTCCCATTTTTGAATTGGATTATTTGTTTTTGAGTTGTAGGAATTCTTTCTGTATTCTGGATATTAATCTCTTACCAGATAAATGACTTGCAGATATTTTTCCCATTCTGTGGATTACCTTTTCACTTTTTTTTTTTTTAAATTAATTAATTAATTTATTTTTTATTTATTTAT
The DNA here is from genome assembly GCF_965194825.1 of Balaenoptera physalus. NCBI lineage: Eukaryota > Metazoa > Chordata > Mammalia > Artiodactyla > Balaenopteridae > Balaenoptera > Balaenoptera physalus. The sequence continues at coordinate 40,958,159 of NC_138901.1, forward strand.
TTTTGGTTGTGTTGGGTCTTTGTTTCTGTGCGAGGGCTTTCTCTAGTTGCGGCAAGCGGGGGCCACTCTTCATCGCGGTGCGCGGGCCTCTCACTATCGCGGCCTCTCTTGTTGCGGAGCACAGGCTCCAGACGCGCAGGCTCAGTAGTTGTGGCTCACGGGCCCAGTCACTCCGCGGCATGTGGGATCTTCCCAGACCAGGGCTCAAACCCATGTCCCCTGCATTGGCAGGCAGACTCTCAACCACTGCGCCACCAGGGAAGCCCCTTCACTTTCTTGATAGTATGTTTTGATGCACAAAAACTTTTTAATTTTGATCAAGTCCAATTTTTTCTTTTGTTACCTGTGCTTTTTGGTGTTGTATCCAAGAAATCATTGCCAAATCCAGTGTCCCGAATATTTTGCTCAAATAGTTTTATAGTTTTTAGGTCTTATACTTTGGTAATTTTGAGTTAATTTATATATGGTATAGGCAAGGGTTAACTTGATTTTTTTTTTTTCTGGTATGTGGCTATCCAGTTTTCCCAGCATCATTTGTTGAAAAGACTCTTTTTTTTCCCCACTGAATGGTCTTGGCACCCTGGTTGAAAATCAGTTGACTGTATATTCGAAGGTTTATTTCCGGGCTCCCTTTTCTGTTCCTTTGGTCTATATGTTTGTCCTTATGCCAGTAGCACACTGTTTGATTGCTATATCTTTGTAGTAAGTTTTGAAATTTGGAAATGTTAGTCCTTCAACTGTGTCCTTTTTCTTTCAACATTGTTTTGGCTATTTGGGATCCCTTTTGATTCCATATGAATTTTAAGATATGTTTTTCTCGTTCTGTGAAAAAAAAAGTTGTTATTTTGGTAAGGATTGCACTGAATCTGTAAATTGCTTTGGGTAATATTGTCACATTAACAATATTAAATGTTCCAGTCCATGAACATTGGATGTCTTTCCATTTATTTATGTTTCTTTAATTTCTTTCAACAGTTTTGTAGTTTTCAGTATACAAGTCTTTTATCCCTTGGTTAAATTTATTCCTAAGTTGTTGTTGTTTTTTTTTAAGAAGAATCCACCTGCTTTCTTTTTTTTTTTTTTTTTTTTTTAAAGATTGATTGATTGATTGATTGCTATGTTGGGTCTTCGTTTCTGTGCTACGGCTTTCTCTAGCTGCGGCAAGTGGGGGCCACTCTTCATCGCGGTGCGTGGGCCTCTCACTATCGTGGCCTCTCTTGTTGCGGAGCACAGGCTCCAGACGCGCAGGCTCAGCAGTTGTGGTTCATGGGCCCAGTTGCTCCACGGCATGTGGGAATCCTCCCAGACCAGGGCTCGAACCCGTGTCCCCTGCATTAGCAGGCAGATTCTCAACCACTGCGCCACCAGGGAAGCCCCCTATTCCTAAGTATTTTATTCTTTTTGCTGATATTGTGAATGGAATTTTTTTTTTAGAAATTTCCTTTTATGGTTGTTCATTGTTAGTATATAGGAATGAAACCAATTTTTGCATGTTGATTTTGTATCATGCAACTTTACTGATTTCATTTATTAGCTCTAAAAACTGATTTTTTTGTTTGTTTTAGTTTGTGTGTGTGTGTATGTGTGGATTCTTTAGTGTTTTCTAGATATAAGCCCATGTCATCTGTGAACAGAGGTAGTTTTACTTCTTCCTTTCCAATTTGAATACCTTTTATTTTAGGGGAAAAGCTTTCAGTTGTTCACCACTGAGTATGATGTTTGAAGTGGGCTTTTCATATACAACCTTTAATATGTTTAGGAAATTCCCTTCCATTCCTAGTTTGTGTGTGTGTGTGTGTTTTTAATCATGAGAGGGTGCTGAATTTTGTCAAATTATTTTTTTGCATCAATTGAGATGATCATATGGGTTTTTTTTTCTTCATTCTATTAATGTAGTGTATTACATTGATTGATTTTCTTGTGTTGAACAACCCCTGAATTCCAGGAGTAAATCCCAATTGGTCCTGATGTATAATACTTTTGGTATGTTGCTGAATTTTGTTTGCTAGTGTATGTTGAAGATTTTTTTAAATCAATTTTTAAATTTATTTATTTTTTGGCTGCGTTGGGTCTTCATTGCTGCCCGCGAGCTTTCTCTAGTTGCAGCAAGCAGGGGCTACTCTTCGTTGCAGTGTGCGGGCTTCTTATTGCAGTGGCTTCTCTTGTTGTAGAGCACAGGCTCTAGGCGCGTGGGCTTCAGTAGTTGTGGCGTGTGGGCTCAGTAGCTATGGCATGAGGGCTCTAGGGTGTGGGCTCAGTAGTTGTGGCACATGGGCTTAGTTGCTCTGTGGCATATGGGATCTTCCTGGACCAGGGATCATACCCGTGTCCCCTGCATGGGCAGGTGGATTCTTAACCACTGCACCACCAGGGAAGTCCCATATGTTGAAGATTTTTGCAGTGAAATTCGTAAAGGATACTGGTCTGTAGTTTTCTTTGCCTGAATGTCTTTGTCTGCCTTTTGTATCAGGGTAAGTCTGGCCTCTAGAATGAGTTAGGAAATGTTCCCTCCTTTTCATTTTTTTGAAAAAGTGTGAGAAGGATTGATATGAACTCTTCTTCAATATTTGATGGAATTCATCAGTGAAGCCATCTGGTCTAGGGCTTTTCTTTGTTGGAAGGTTTTCGATTACTGATTCAGTCGCCTTACTTGTTATAAGTCTATTCAGATTTTCTATTTTCTTCATGATTCAGTTTTTTTTTTTTTAGACTTGTGTGTTTATAGAAATTTATCCATTACATCTGGATTATTATCCAATTTGGTGGCATACAATTGTTCATAGTATTGTCTTATAATCCTTTTTATTTCTGTAAAGTTGCTAGTAATATCTCCACTTTCTTTTGTGGTTTAAGTAATTTGAGTCTTCTCCTTTTTTTCCTTAGTCAGTCTAGCTAAATATTTGTCAGTTTTGTAACTTTTATTTCTCTGTTTTTTCTATTCTCTATTTTATTTACTCTGCTCTTTATTTTTTCTTTCCTTCTAGTTTTCGGCTTAATTTGCTATACTATAAAATGTACAGTTAGGTATTTGAGATCTTTCTTTTTTTTAATGTTTGCATTTACAGCTAAAATATCTTTCATAGCACTGTTTCACGGTATCTCTAAGTTATGGTATGTTTGTATTTTTGTTTTCATATGTATCAAGGTATTTTCTAATTTTCCTTGTGATATTTGGTTTGATCCAGGGATTGTTTAAGAGTGTGTTGTTTATATTGTATAGCACAGGGAATTATAGCCATTATCTTGTAATATAATGGAATATATTCTGCAAAAATACTGAATCACTATGCTGTACACCTGAAAGCAATATAATATTGTAAATCAACTATACTTCAATTTAAAAAAAGAGTGTGTTGTTTAATTTTCATTTATGTGTGAATTTTCCAGTTTTCTTTGTTATTGATTTCTATTTCCATTTCATTATAGTCAGAAAAACCACTCAATCCTTTTAAAATTTGACTTGTATTGTGGCCTAACCTATGGTCTATCCTAGAGGATGTTCTACACACACTTGAGAAGAATGTGTATTCTGCTTTGTTAGGTGAAGTGTTCTATATATGTCTGTTAGGTCTAATTAGTTTATGGTGTTTTTCAAGTCCTCTTTTCCTTCTTGAATTTCTGTCTGGTTGTTTTTTCCATTATTGACATTGGGATATTAAAGTTTCCTACTATTATTATAGAACTATATTTCTCTCTATTCTGTCAATTTTTGTCTTATATATTTTGGGGCTCTGTTCTTATGCATTTCTATATTTATAATTATTATATCTTCATGAATTGACACTTTTTCAATATATATTATTCTTTGTCTCTAACAGTTTTTGACTTAAAGTCCATTTTTTATGGCTTTGTGTTACTGTCTAGCATCTTTTGATTTCAACTGAGAGACTCCCCTTAGCATTTCTTGTAAGGCAGCTCTAGTGGTGATGAACTTCCCCAGCTTTTGTTATTCTGTGAAAATGTTTCTCCTCCTCCTCCACCTGTCCCCCTTCCCTTTGCCTCTGTACTCCTCCCCCTCCCATCTTTCCTTCATTTTTGAAGGGCAGTTTTACTGGACATAGTGTTCTTGGTAGGTAGACTTTTTTTTTCTCTTTCAGCACTTTGAATATGTCAGCCCACTCCTTTTTTGCTTTGCTCTTGCTGCTTTCAAAATTCTCTCCATCTTTGATTTTTGACAGTTTGTTTATACTGTGTCTCAGTGTAACCTTCTTTGGATTCACCTTTTTCGCTGTCTGTTGGCTTCTTGAACCTGGATATCCATTCCCTCCCTCCACCCTTTTTAGGAAGTTTTTGGCTACTATTTCATTAAATAAACTTTGTACCTTTCTCTCACTTTGTTCACCTTCTGAGACTGCCATTTGTGTATATTTGGCTGCTTGAGGGTGTCCTATAAATCCTCCAGGCTTTCTCCATTCTTTCATTCTCTTTTCTTTATACTTGTCTGACTGGATCATTTAAATGACCTGTGTTTGAGTTCACTGATGCTTTATTTTGATTGACTATGCTGCTGTTGAACCCCTCTAGTGAGTTTTTTATTTCAGTTACTGTATTCTTCAGCTCCGAAATTTTTGTTTGGCTCTGTGTTTTGTCTCTTTTTTTTGAAATTCTCATTTTGTTCATGTATCATTTCCCTGAGCTTGTTGAGCATCTTTATGATGGTTATTTTAAATTCTTTTTCACGTAATTCATATACCTCCATTTCTTTATGGTTGATTCCTGGAATTTATTTTGTTCCTTTGATTGGACCATTTTCCCCTGTTTCTTCATGTTCCATATAACTTTGGGTTTGTATCTACACATTTGAAAAAACAGCTCCCTCTCCCAGTTTTTTATGAACTGGCTTTGTACAGGGAAAGATCTTCACCAGTTAGCTCAGCTGCAGATTCTGGAGGCCTCTCAAACCTTTTCTGTGGATGTGCCTTCTCTTGACTTGAGTGTGTAGATTCCTGATTAGAAGGATTTTCCAGTTTTTTTTTTTTTTTCAAGAGCTTGTAATTTTTTGTTCCCTCTGGTTTTTGTCTGTGGTACTACAGATTCTCTGGAACTGCTGCAAGCCACCCAGCTCTCCTTTGTTCTCTGCAGACCTTTAGAATATGCCAGCTCCCATCAGCTCTCTGAGTTGAGCAAGCAGAAACTAGTCCCTCAGGCCACCCCCCCACCCCCCTCCAAAAAAAGGTGGAATGTTGTACATTCTCCACTTTTCTCTTGTCCCCATCCAAGGTAGAGGCCGCCAAGCTGTACTGGCCTCTTTCTGCTAGTCCTCTGGAGTGGCAGCAAGCTGCTCAGCTCTCTTTTGTTCTCAGTGGCCCCTTGGCATCTAGAGTATGCTGGATCTTGTCAGTACTCTGAGATATGTGGCACAGAAACCAATCCCTCAGGCAGCTCCCTGCCTGAACATTGGATGTATGGTCCAATAATTTCCATCCTCTGGGAGAAGCTGGGAGTTGGGGATTTTATCACAGTAGTTAAGTGCTGAACCAGGGGAAGAGACTATGGCAAGTGAGTGCATGCTAGTTTAAATCTTTGCCTTTGTACTCAGCGGCCCCCAACCTGGCAACATTTCCTGTTAGTGCATAGATTCAGGCAAGACAGAAACCAGTCCCCTGGGTAGCCCCCCTGAAAGTCTGCACATTAGACATATGTTTCAATCTCCTTTTAACTCCCTTAGGGAGAAGCTGGGAGTTGGAAGTCTTCTCCCAGTTGCACCATGCTGAGATGGGCAGGGGGATAAAGACAAAAGTTATGCCACAAATTTTCCTACAATCTTCACTGCAGCTGGTTTTATATTCATCTGGGAGGTAGGAAGCTCTTAACTGTTTTCTGGATTTCTCACAACAGTAACTGGTCCATGTGTTGTTGTTGAATCAGGGGTTCCATGGAGGCAAGGAGAAGCTGTTGACTTACCCCTTATTGAATTTTTAGAGTGGAGATGTGAGTAGATGAAGTGGTAGGATTTGTATTTTGAAAATATTGCTCTGGCTGAAGTGTAAAGACCTAGGAGTGATAGATAAGAAACAGAAAATCCAGTTAGGAACCTATCAGAGTAGACCTTCAAGAGATTATGATAGCTTAGATTGAACTGGTGGCTTTGGATATGGAGAGTTATTTGGAAGACAGAAATTAATAAGGCTTGGTAATAGTTTGAATATGGGTGGTGAGGGGGAGAGGGAAATGTTACGGATGATTCAATGTTCAAGGCAGCTCAGTGGATGGTGATATCCTTTGTTGATAAAAAAAAATACTGGAATAGTATAAATTTGGTCTTTTATGAAACATTTCAGGTGCCTTTGAGATATCTAACTGGTGAATTTTATTAGGCCATCGGACATACGAATATTCATGTAGAGGAGCAGTTGGGGCTTTAAATACATACAAAATTTGGAGTTTTAGGCTATGTTTATTCTGCATCTTTAGGTATGTAATATTCTCTCACTATAAGTGCCATGAAGGCAAGGACTTTTTCTGCACTGTTCTCTGCTTTATTCTTAGATTTCTGATGTTTCTGGTACATTGTAGGGATTAATATTTTTTGTTGTTGTTTTTGTTTGTTTTCTTATCTTCATCCTCTATCCCCACTGTCTTGGTATTACTAAAAACATTAATAAGAAATAGATATTTCATATTTATATAAGATCACATAATATATCATATACATATATGAATCATAAATTATATTAATAAAATGAAAACATCAAAACTATCACTTGAGAACTAAATATTACTGTTAAAGCTATCTGGATGCTCCTTCAAATTCCCATCACTTTGTTCACTCCCACAGAATTAATAATTGTCCTAAAGCAGGGGTCCCCAACCCCCAGGCCACGGACCGGTACCAGTCTATGGCCTGTTAGGAACCAGGCCACACAGCAGGAGGTGAGTGATGGGTGAGTAAGCGAAGCTTCATCTGTATTTACAGCTGCTCCCCATCGCTCACATTACTGCCTGAGCTCTGCCTGCTGTCAGATCAGTGGTGGCATTAGATTCTCATAGGAGCGCAAACCCTACTGTGAACCGTGCATGCGAGGGATCCAGGTTGCACGCTCCTTATAAGAATTTAATGCCTGATGATCTGAGGTGGAGCTGATGCAGCGATGCTAATGCTGCGGAGCGGCTGCAAATACAGATCATCATTTGCAGAGAGGTTTGACTCCACAGAGACCATAATAAATCAATTGCTTGCAGACTCATATCAGAACCCTATCAGTAAGTGGCAAGTGACAATTAAGCTGCATCTGGTGGCAGGCTTTATAGTGGCAAGTGAGTTGATGTACTTCAATTGTACAGCTGCATCTGGTGGCAGGCTTTAAGTCAGAATCCGACACTTATTTTCGTCCATGCGTGGCCTGCCCATTATTTTATTTACCACTTCTATCCGCACCTCTTTCCCGCACTGCACACTTGTCTCAGTCACAGTTTTGGTAAGCCCACAAGCTAACCCTAGCCAAAATGACTGAAAAACAAATGTCACTGGAGAGCTTCTTTGAAAAGGGGGAAAGACCCAATGATGAGACAGCAGAATACTCTAAGACTGCCAACAGAAAGCTGCATTTGAAAGAAAATACCAAGAATCCTACTTAAATTATGGGTTCATTGCAACAGGTGATTCACATTCTCCAAGCCCGCTTTGTATATAATATGTGGTGACAGGCTATCCAGCGAAGCCGTGAAAACTTCAAAACTGCTTAGCCACTTGGAGACCAAGCACCCTGAATTAAAAGACAAGACTTTGGAGTTTTTCAAAAGAAAAAAACGTGAACACGAACAGAAGCAACTGTTGAAGGCCACCACTTCATCAAATATGTCTGCACTGAGAGCATCATTCTTAGTGGCAAACCGCATTGCTAAAGCTAAGAAGCCCTTTACTATTGGTGAAGAGTTGATCCTGCCTGCTGCTAAGGACATTTGTCATGAACTTTAGGAGAGGCTGCAGTTCAAAAGGTGGCATGTGTTCCTCTTTTGGCTAGCACCATAACTGGATAAACTGATGAAATAGCAGAGGATATTGAGGCACAATTGTTAGGATTAATGAATCACCGTGGTATGCAGTCCAGGTTGACAAGTCTACCAGTGTTGACAACAAGGCAACATTGCTTGTTTTTGTGCGATATATTTTTCAGAAGGATGTACATGAGAATATGTTATGTGCACTTTTGTTGCCAACCAACACCACAGCTGCAGAACTATTCAAGTCTTTGAATGATTACATATCAGGAAAGCTGAACTGGCCATTTTGTGTTGGTATATGAACGGACAGAGTGGCTGCCGTGACTGGATGGCTTTCTGACTACTCGGGTCGAAGAGGTCACTTCTGAATGTGAGTTTTCGCACTGTGTCATCCATAGAGAAATGCTGGCTAGCCAAAAAATGGCACCTGAATTTAACAACATTTTGCAGAATGTGATTAAAATTGTCAGCCACATTAAAGTACATGCCCTTAACTCACGTCTGTTCGTGCAGCTCTGTGAGGAGATGGACGCAGAGCACACACGTCTTCTCTTATACACAGAAGTGAGATGGTGTTCTAAAGGTAGATCACTGGCCAGAGTTTTTGAGTTACGAGAGCCGCTCCAGAGATTTCTTTTAGAAAAACAGTCACCACTGGCAGCACATTTCAGTGACACAGAATGGGTCGCAAAACTTGCTTACTTGTGTGACATATTCAACCTGTTCAGCAAATTCAATCTGTCACTTCAGGGGAGAACGACAACTGTGTTCAAGTCGGCAGATAAAGTGGCTGCATTCAAGGCAAAATGGAATTATGGGGGCGACGAGTGAACATTGGGATTTTTGACATGTTTCAAACATTAGCAGAGATTTTGAAAGAAACTGAGCCAGGGCCTTCTTTCTCCCAGCTGGTGCATGACCACCTGTCTCAGCTTTCAAAAGAGTTTGAGCATTATTTCCCAACCACAAAAGACCCCCGAACTGGGAAGGAATGGACCTGTGACCCATTTGTGATATAAGCCTGGTGAATCGACTTTGTCTGTGCTAGAAGAGGATCAGCTGCTTGAGATTGCAGGTGACAGTGGCCTTAAGAGTATGTTTGAGACAACTTCAAATCTCCATACATTCTGGATTAAAGTCAAGGCAGAATATCCTGAGATTGCCACAGAAGCACAGAAAAACCTGCTTCCATTTCCAACATCCTATCTTTGTGAAGCAGGGTTTTCTACAGTGACAGAAACCAAAATGAGATTACAGAGTAGAATGGACATAAGCAACACACTTCAGGTGTCACTGTCCCCCATCGCCCCCAGATGGGACCATCTAGTTGCAGGAAAACAAGCTCAGGGCTCCCACTGATTCTGCATTATAGTGAGTTGTATAATTATTTCATTATATATTACAATTTAATAGTAATAGAAATAAAGTGTACAATAAATGTAACGTGCTTGAATCATCCTGAAACCATCCCCCCCCACCCCCACCCCCAGGTCCGTGGAAAAATTGTCTTCCACGAAACTGATCCCTGGTGCCAAAAAGGTTGGGGGATGCTGTCCTAAAGTTTATAATTTTCATTATTTTTTTAAAGTGGCTTTACCACATACACATGTGTTCCACAATACATATGTATTTCTAAACAATGTTACTTAGTTTTGCTTTCTTTTGAGTTTTTAAAAAATGCATGATATTGTATATAATTTTTACCATTTTGCTTTTTTTTAATCTATGACAAAAGTTCATTTATTTTCATTACTTATTATAATCCATTGTATTCCTATAGCACAATTTACACATTACCTTTAATAAATATTTTTAAGATCTTTCTAGTCTTCTTATTTGTTTTTATGTTCTGCTGTTTAAATAATGCTGCTATTGACATTTTGTAGAAAATGACAAGCCGATTCTAAATTTCATATGGAAAAGCAAAGGACCTAGAATAGTTAGTGTTTCTAAGTAATTTTTTTTTTCCATTTTGTTTTCCTCTTCAACCTAGAATTTTATGGGAATTTTTTCAGATTTCTATGTAGATAAATTTATTTTGTTTTGGTATGAATGACCCTTCTGTTAATATCTATTTCCAGTGAATCTGTATATGATTCCAGATTTTTTTAATTTATTGATATGTCCTTTGTGAATTTATGTATATTGTTCCACATGTAAAAGAATTATTATTTTCCATTCAGCGCCAAGTTTCCTATATATATTAGAGTAAGGTTGATGATTCTTATAAATTTAAATCTTCTATATTCACATTAATTTCATCTAATTCATTTGTAGATATCTTAGGTATGTTGAAGTCCTCTGTAGTATTTAGGGAGTTGGTCAGTTTATCATTGTATTTCTTGCCAGTTTTTTCTTTCCATATTTTCAAACTATGTCTTAAGTACATAGAGATTCATGAGTGCTATATCTTGTTGGTGGATGCAGTTTTTATGTGTATGGAATATATATCTATGTTTCTTTTAAAGCTTTTTACTTTGAAGTCTATTTTTTTATGACTGTGATACACCTGATTTCTTTTGATAAATATACGCCTCGCATATCTTTTTCCATACCTTTATTTTCAAGGTTTCTTTGTTGTTTAATTTTAAGTGTCTCTATTGATAAACAACATATAGCTGGTTTTCTTTTTTTCTCTCCCACTCTCCTCCTTCCCTCCCTTCTTCCAAACAATCTGATTGTCTCATTTTTAATAAATGAGTTAACTTTATGTTTGCTTTGATTCTTTGGCATATTTGGACTTATTTTCTACCATCTTATTTTGTGCATTCTTTTACCTCCTTTCCCCTCTTGTTTATCTTATTCTATTGACTTGGGTGTTTTGCCCCCCTCCCTTTTTAGTGGTTTGGAAGTTCTGTATCCTATTTATCATTGTTTTAATAAAATATCTTTACTGTGATATAATTTGCATACCATACAATTCACTCATATAAAGTGTATAATTCAATGGTTTTTATTAGATTTACAAAGTTCACTCATTTTAGAACATTTTCATCACTCTTAAAAGAAGCCCCCTACTCATTTAATCCTGTCTTCCACCAAATTTTCTCCCTTCCCCAGCCTTGGGCAACCTCTAATTTACTTTTGTCGCTATGCATTTGCCTATTCTGGAACTTTCGTATAAATGGAATTATACAATATGTGGTCTTTTGTGTCTGGCGTCTTTTACTTAGTATGTTGTTTTCAGGATTCATCCATGTTATTGCATGCATCAGTACTTCATTTTTATGGCCAAATAATATTACATCGTATGAATATACTGTGTTTTACTTATCTGTTAATCAATGGAAAGATATTTGGATTTTTCTACTTTTTGAATGTTATGAATAAGGCTGCTGTGAACACTCATATATAAGTTTTTGTGTGGACATATGTTTTCATTTCTCTTGGATATTTATTATGAGTGTAATTGCTGGGTCATATGGTAGCTCTATGTTTAACCTTTTGAAGAACTGCCAGACTTCTTTCCCAAGCACCCTCACCATCTTATACTCCTACAACAGTGTATGAGTGTTCTAATTTCTCCATATTCTCACCAACACATTAAAAATAGATACAACTGAAGAGCAGATTTCTGAATAAGAGTTCTCCTAGTCATGATCGATATTTTGTCTCTTGCTGCCTCAGCTTTGCTAGAGTTGCCCAAAATATACCTCTGGACCTGGCTCTAAATATACTTTTGGAAACGGTAATAGGTGTCAGATTGCATTAATTTTTTCTTGAAGCAAATTAATAACTTCTTAGCTATGTTTAGATAGTTTAAATAGTCTTTCCTTTTTTAATTAAAGCAAATTTGAATGATTTATATAGGGAAAAAATTTTGCCCAAGTTATAAAATTTACATTAACAATAAAGTTTTTCAGATCTAATGCAAACCTAGAAAAAAGTAGTTTGTTTTTGAGTGACCCACCTTTCTCCTTTTCGTTGTCTTCTATTCTCTAAATTGTAATCTTATATGTCAGTATTGTACCCTGACAATTCAGTTTTAAAATTTAATAGAATCAAAGAACTTTAAAGCTAAAAGTTCCTTCAGATATGTCAACAAGCTTAACAGCTTTATTTTGCAGGTAAATTTTTTTAAAGACCCAGTAACATGTGACAGTTTAATCTGTATTTGCTATAGACGTTTTCTGAAGTGATTGATAGTGCATATCGTACTTTTTAATTGTGATACGCACGATTTATTTACAAACCTGTGACCATTTTCATTGTACATAAATTTCTGAAGTTCTTAGAATCCAAAATCAGTGGATAAAATGTCTTTTTTTGTAACAAATTTTGAAATATTGCATATATCATACCTGCTTTAAAATTTTCTAAGCTTTTGTAAACACAAAGTTAGATGTTTTCTAAATCATGTATAACTCTTTGATATTCTGAATTCTGTTCTGTATAATTCTGTATATATAATCATGTATAACTCTTTGATATTCTGAATTCTGTTCTGTATAAATAGAATTCTGTATATACAGAATTCTGTTCTGTATAATGGGGAAAAAATCCCTACTGGATTTCTTTGGGGAGAATTTTGTGCATTGAACCAGTTTCTTTCTTATTTCTCAGACTTCCCTTCTTAAATAGATGTTAGTCTATTAAAATAGAATATATTTTGGAATCATCAACTTAATGGTCTTCCTTAAGTAAAATGTTAGGTATTTCTCCAGATCTTGAATGTTCAAAACATTGAAATTGCTATTATCTCAGACTCAAGGAAAAAGAGTTGAAATATTATCTATGTTTTCAGAAAAAGGTATACCATCATTGAATTTCATTCTACTAAGAATTAACAATTATGCAAATTCATGACACATTTCATCTGGTTTTACATCCTTGGGGTATTTTTACACTCTTCTAACTGAATTACAGCAGCCAGAACAGACTAAGAATTTGCATGGTGAGAAACTTTGATTCAGAAAGTGCATATTCAAAAAGCAAATTCTAATAGCCGATGTTGAGGCACTCAAAGAAGATTTTTTAATTAATAATATCCCTATGTTTTTTTACCTGTTAACATGGTGTTATGGGGAATTTTTATTTTTATTGATCAGGACACCATGATCAATGTATAATATGCAGTGAACTATTTTAGCAGTTAGTGATTTTCTTAGTGATTAGTGTGTTCTGGCTGCTATAACAAAATATCACAGACTTGGTAGCATGTAAACAACGGAAACTTATTTCTCACAGCTCTGGAGGCTGGAAGTCCAGGATTAGGGTGCCAGCATGGTTAGGTGAGAGCCCTCTTCCTGTCAGAAGCCAGTGGCTTTCTTGCTGTGTCCTCCTGTGGTAGAAGGGGCAAGGGAGCTTTGTGGATCTTTTTTATAAGAGTACTAATCCCATTTGTGAAAGGTCCGCCCTCATGACCTAATCACCTTTAAAGACCCCACTTCCTAATACCTTCATCTTTGGGGATTAGGATTTCAAAAAATGATTTTGGAGGACCACCAACATTTAGACCATAGCAGTGATTTTTTAAAAATTTTGTCTTATAATCTTATTAAGATTATTTCTGAAAATAGATAAGGTAAAATTCTGAGGAAATAAACCATCTTATAAAAATTAGTTTTTGTTCTCTAGAGAATTTGGAGTAATTTCTTGGTGCTTGCCTGTATTGTAATAATTGGTTCATATTGCATAGAACTCTGCATAAAACAAGTAGGTAAAGCAGTTCAGTTTAAATCATAATAATCTCTACTACTGGATTTTGTCTTTTTAAACTTATTTTAGCTCTTATGTTTATTAACTTCTGCTTTCTTTGCATTTTCTGTTTAATTTTCTAGCTTCTTAAAAAGAATGCTTAATTCCATTAGTTTTAAATTTTTTAAATAAATACATTTCAAGTTATAAGCATATTTCTAAGTATTGCCTTTACTGCATCCCACATGTTTTGAATTATGGGTGCTTTTTTTATCATTCATATCTAAAGATGTCATGAATTCTATTGTGTTTTCCTCTCTAAACCATATGTTCTTGGGAATTCCCGGCGGTCCAGTGGTTAGGACTTTGTGCTTCCACTGCAAGGGGCACGGGTTCGATCTGTTGTTGAGGAACTAAGATCCTGCATGCTGTGTGGTGCAGCCAAAAAAATAAAATAAATTGTAAACCATATGTTCTTTTTTGTTATTTATTTTCTTTTTCTTCCAGCTTTATTGAGATATAATTGACATATAACACATATGCTCTTTAAGAATACAATCTTTAGTGTTTGGCTTGTATGTTTGTTTATTCCCACTAACTTTATATTATTGACTTTTAATCTAAAATTGCATTGTTAGAATATGTGGTTAATCTGGTAAGGATTCTTTGAAATTTTTTGAAAGTCCTTTTGTAATCTAGCATGTTTATTTTTGTAAATGTTCCATTTGTGCCTTTATATTTTCTACTTGTTGGCTACCTGAGTCTCTGTTTATGTATTTACTCAATTCAGTTTATTAATGATGATCAAATTTTCAAACAGCATAGCTGCCTATGGACTAGGTAAAATGATCTTAAAGAATCTTCATTTAAAGTATCTTTAGTTAAAGATATTAAGAACTTCACCTTAGATTTAGAGATAACTTAAAATTTATGAATTTTGACAGAAGTAATTTTTTCCTGCTTTTGAAATCCCTAGGATAGCAATGATAGAAGTAGTAGCAGTAGCAGTAGTAATGTTAGTAGTAATAGTAGTGGTAACAGCAGCCACAACAGCTAACATCTATGGAGCTCTTACTGTGTGCCAGACATCATTCAAAGCTTTCTGTATCGGTTAATGAATTTACCCAGTAACAACTCTATGACATATAATTGTTTTCCTCATTTTATGGAGTCAAACACAGAAAGGTTAATACTCTTGCCATTGTAGTCACATTGTCTTTCAACAAATAAATGTAAGTTCAGTTGGACACACACACAAAAAACATTTTTTTTCTTTCCCCTTTCCAGTTATTAGAAAAGTTAAAAGAACGTTGGCTCTCCACTGGTGTATGGCATAATCTGGAGTTGGTGAAGACAGTCATTGTAGAACCACAGAGAGGAGAAAAAACTGATTTTGATGAATTACTGCAGGTGTACTATGATGCGATCAAGTACAAAGGAGAAAAAGGTAATTGGAAATTATTCGATGGTCAGTGAAAAAAAAATTTTTCCCATAAAGTGAAAAGTTGGTGCTGTTAGAATTTTATTTGTGTTATCTTTTTTAAATGAATTGCACTTGAGAAAAATTATATTTTATAATCCTGAGTGAAAAGAAAATAGGTTAAAGAAATTCTTTTATTTGGAGTTGGAGTTGTTCTCCTATGAATATTTTCACTTGAAGATGCCAGTTCAGTTTTATGAAACGGCATGCGTTCAGGTATTATCCCATAGACTTCCTTACGCTAACTAAAATGTTTTGTTAAAGAAGGTAGGTAGAGTATGCATTAATATCTTCCTTACTAGCCAAATGAGCCCTACATTTTTATGTAAAAAATATACTTTTTGCTTATATTTTATTACATAAGGTAAACTTGAGTTTTCAAAACGTAACTGAAGGCTAAATTTCAAAGTTAGAGAATGCCCATAAAAAGTTTGACAAAAAGGGCTAATAGTAATTTATGAACAGTGCAACATCATAAAGATATTGTAACATAATTGTCAATATCCTTGTATGGTAAGATTATACACAGAGTATTCTGTGTATGTGTGTTTTAAATACTTTTCAATATAATATTGATTCAATATGATATATAGTATATATTAGAGTTATTTAAATCATTCTGATAACTTTACATTCTGGTGGTAAAGGTAATGATTTCACTTTCAGTATTTTAAAGTTAAAACAGTTGGTTCACAGTTGCTCAGTTTACATGCAAGTTACTACTCTGACATGGTTTTTCTGTACAGTTTAACTGAGAGATACACAGTTTATAAATTGGTTCCACCATGTTGCACCTAAATGTAATTTTGTTTCTTTTATTTATTTGAAGACATTGAATTTTTAAAACTTTATAATAGTTTTTAATTTTGATTCTTAAAATTTGGTATTATAATTACTTAATAATCAGATCTTTTCAAAATGACAAGAATAAGAATTTCTGGGAATTTTGAGTGTGCTTATAAAAATGTTGATTTTCTGTTGCTTAAGATGGTGCCCTCCTGGTGGCAGTTTGTCGTGGTAAAGTGAGTGAGGGTCTGGATTTCTCAGATGACAACGCCCGTGCTGTCATAACAATAGGAATTCCTTTTCCAAATGTGAAAGATCTACAGGTAGGCCAGCAAAGCCTTAAGAAGTTTTATTTCTCACAGAAGTTGTTGATTTTGTGTAAGGTTAATTAGACATTTTTCTTGTATCCTCAGGCATTTTATTTTATTTTATTTTTTAATTAATTAATTTATTTTTGGCTGCATTGGGTCTTGGTTGCTGCACAGTCCTTTCTCTAGTTGTGGCGAGTGGGGGCTACTCTTCATTGTGATGCACGGGCTTGTCATTGCGGTGGCTTCTCTTGTTGCAGAGCACGGGCTCTAAGCGCACAGGCTCTAGAGTACAGGCTCAGTAGTTGTGGCACACGGGCTTAGTTGCTCCGCGGCATGTGGGATCTTCCTGGACCAGGGCTTAAACCCATGTCCTCTGCACTGGCAGGCGGATTCTCAACCACTGCGCCACCAGGGAAGCCCCAGACATTTTATTTTAATGGTCTGGTGACTCTGAATGAGTGAGAAAGGTTTAGGAGATACGGGTTTATTTTATTTTTAACTTACCCTGTCTTCTGCTTAATAAGAGTGATTTTCAAAGTGTGGTCCTGGGTCGGGAGCATCACTGTTATCTGGGAACTTAATAGAAATATATATTTCCAGGCTCCATCCAGACCTACTGAATCAGAAGCTTTGGAGGTAGAGCCCAGCAATTTGTGTTTTATCAAACTCTTAGCCACAGACTGACAGGGAGCCCCCGGGGAATTCTAGGGCCCTTTCTCTATCTATCTCCCTTCTCTCCAATGCCATGCCTTGCCCTGCAGATTTTAGTGATTTTCGCTGTTTCAAGTTCTGATATTTTCCACTTCAGCTCGGCAGAAACACCATACTCTGCTTGTACTTCAGTGCTCTGTGCTACTGTCGGAAAATTATACCTAGGAAGAGAGCTGAGAGTCATAGAGTTCACCTAATGGATCTTATGAGATTACAGTTTTAGGCTGCCTGGTGTCTACTCCCTAAAAGCAGTTGCTTTTATCTGTTTTGTCCAGTTTTACAGTTACTTACAGTGGGAGGGATATTCCTAAACCAGGTATTCTACCTTGGTCAGAAACAGGAGTTTTGCTTCATTATCGCTAATTGTTTGCTAAACATACTTGAAAAATTATTTGGAGTAATAATTTGAAGCCTAAGGTGATGTTATCTTTATCGGGGAGGATTTTCTTTTACTTCCTGCAGGAATTTGAAGTTCCTAGCAACCTGAGACCAAGACTTGAGGTTTTCTGGCCACTGAGCTGACTCCGTTGAGTATAACCCATATCCCTCCCAGGATACAACCTGTTAGGATCTCATACTACAACAAGAATTCTTTCCCTAGGCAGTTATGCTCTTTATTGATAATATTTTACTAGACACTGTGAATTATATAGTATTAACAGTAATAATATTTCTCTAGTTAGCTTCTACTCTTCCCTAACCTCTGGACCTTGTCAAAATTTCTGAAAGTCCTCAGGAGGTATTTAATCCTTTCAGCCTACAGTAACTTTGGTGGCTTCTACTGCCTTTCTCCAGCCACCAGTGCTACCACTGAGAGTGCTGATGACCATTCCCAGGGCTCCTATTCTAAAGTGGCTGATGCTGCCTCTGACTACTACTACTGATGAAACAGTAGACATCCACTCAAGAAAACTGTTGTGTTCACCATCAATAGCATTAGTGCTCATTCCACTGAAGCTGAGTTCTGCAGATTGCCCTGCTGTCGGCAGTGGTACTGTCTTTTTTTGATGTCTTATCATTTTACCTTGGCCCTATATTACTGTACTAACGCTGCTTTAAGTGGAGAGAATCTCTTTCCCACACTTTCTACCCCGCATTCTTCCCACGTCTTAAATATAAATTTTTCCCCCTAAAACTAGCTCTTTCAACTTTTGCTTGTATCTTCTTTCATTCTTGGACCTATGTATGAGTCCTTCAGAGCTGGAAAAGGAGCTTTATGGCTCATAACTAGGTTGTACTAAATATTACACTCACAAAGTAACAAGCCCTGAAAGAATTCACATCAAACTCATAATAGTGATTATGTATGAGAAGAGAAAGGAATGATATTGGGGGTAGTTATCAAAAGGGACTTCAGCTTTTCCTATAATAGCTGTTTTACTAAAAAGCAAACTTAAAGAAAATATGGGGAGAACACAGGTGTTTATTATGTTATTCTTTGAAAAATCCTTAAAATTAAAGTGTTACTTGTGAAAAAAAAATTACACTTACCTTCTACTTTCTCTACTGTCATTCCCAACAACTGTGATTCTGGGTGTTGTTATTGCACCAGTCTTGGACTTCTTAATGCTTTCTTTCCTCAGGATAAGTTCTTCCCAGGCAACATCTCAGTCTGTCTTTTAAAAAAAAAGATACCAGTGACCTGCTCTGACATTCCTCAGTAATGGTCCTACTTGTCATAGTTGTGCTTATTTGAATTCCAATGGCTCTAGTTGTATAAAACAGCAAAATAACAGAAGCTTCAATGAGGTCTGCATAGGGGAGGAGAGGAGGGTGATTGTAAAGGAGTTTCCCTAGTGGTTCCTAAAAGGGACAAGCAGGGTGGACCCAAGAGTAGTCTGAGCTGCAGGATCAAGGGACAGACAGATAAAGAGGAAAAGTCATTATTGGAAAGACTTGGAAGTGTATTTCTTGTTGCATATGTCTGGATCACTTCTTCCTATCTAACAAACAATTCTAAAACTCAGTGGCTTAAAATACCAGTCATTTACTATGGGTCAGCATCTATGAGGGTGGGGTGGGCAACAGATGATTTCAGCTGGGCTCAGTCACCCTGCTATGGTTTGACCAACATAGGTTGCACTCAACTGGATCAGCTCTGCTGATGGATCTCATCCTTTGTGGACCAACAGACCAGCCAAAACATGTTATTGCAATGGCAGAGGTACAAGAGAGCAGGCTTGACTGTGTAAGCACTTTTCAAATACCTGCTTATGTCACATCTACTAACATATTGCCCAAAGCATGTCACATGCCCAAGCCCAAAGTCAATAGCAGTGGCGGGGCTGGGGGGAGGGGGTATTTTCCACCACACATGGCAAAGGGCTTAGAATAAGGACTCCAAAAAGGAGTCCTGGCCTTTTTTTTTAATAACTAAAGGATATTTATAAAGCATTCATTCAAAAGACTGATGTTTATAAGCTTTAAGAGTATAGATATGCAATTTTTATAATAATTAAGGACTTTTATCTTCTGGAAATGACCAGAATATAATAGGACCTGAAATATCTGAGTATCTGAAATAACTCAGAGCACCATTATGGATTTCTTAAAATTTATAAATAATCAAATAAGTTATTGAAAATAATAGTACACTTCTATAAGATATAAAAGAAATACAAAGTTTGAAATTTTAATAAAGCCCACTTCATTTTTTGTTGTTGTTGCCTGTGTTTTTGGTGTTATATTTAGGAAAACATTGCCAAATCCATGGTCATGCAGATTTGCCCCTAATGTTTTTTGTCAAAGAGTTTCATAATTTTTGCTCTTAAATTTAAATATTTGATCCATTTTGAGTAAAGTTTTGTATATGTTGTAAAATGAGTCTAACTTCCTTCTATCTAAAATGAGTCTCTTGTGACATCATATAGTTGGATTATGTTTTTTTTTTTTAATTTATTTATTTTTGGCTGCGTTGGGTCTTCGATGCTGCTCGTGGGCTTTCTCTAGTTGAATCGAGCAGGGGCTACTCTTCGTTGCGGTGCGCGGGCATCTCATTGTGGTGGCTTCTCTTGCTGTGGAGCACAGTCTCTAGGTGTGTGGGCTTCAGTAGCTGTGGCGCGCAGGCTCAGTAGTTGTGGCTCATGGGCTCTAGAGCTCAGGTTCAGTAGGTGTGGCACATGGGCTTAGTTGCTCCATGGCATGTGGGATCTTCCCAGACCAGGGCTCGAACCCATGTCCCTTGCATTGGCAGGCGGGTTCATAACCACCACGCCACCAGGGAAGTCCTGGATCATGTTTTTTAATTCATTCTGCCAATATCTGCCTTTCTGTTGGAGAGTTTAATCCATTTATGTTTAAAGTAATTACTGATAAGGAAGGGCTTGTTTTACCATTTAACTATTTGTTTTCTGCATGTCTTATGTGCTTTTTGTTCCTCAGTTCATTCATTATTGCCTTTTTTGTGTTTAGCTGTTTTTTGCTATGTACTATGTTGATTCCCTTCTTTCCTTTTGTGTATATTTTTCAGTTATTTTCTTAGTGTTACCTTGGGAATTAGTATTACCTTGGGGTTAATCTCTGTCTCTCCCTTTTTATATTGTTATTGTCATAGATTACATCTTTATACATTGTGTGCCATTAACATAATTTACAATTATCGTTTTATGCTTTTGCCTTTTAAATCACATAAAAAAAAACAGTTACAAACCAAAAGTATGATAATATTGGCTTTTATATTTACCTACATAGTTATTTTTACCAGTGTTTTTTATTACTTCCTAAAGCACATACTTACACTGCCTTCATTATGTTATATTTTAGTGTTTATAAATATGTTTTATAATCTGTTAGATTACCTAAAGGATTAGGACAATTTCTTAAGTATCTTTGTCTCTACAATTAAATATTGCCTTGGAATATAGTGAGTGTTCAATAAATTGATTTAATTAATGATTAAATATGTTTATTATTTAATATATTTATATTTAAAATCTTAAATATGTATACTTATATATTTAAATATAACTAAGTATTAAATATATACTAAATATTAAAGTAAAATTAATTAAAATAAAACTAAAAGTTCAATATATTTAATATAAGTTATCAAAATAGTATTTGGTTTTGTTGTTTGTTTTACTTGACCTTGTTATTAAAAAACAACAACCCTCCATTCCTAGACTCTTTAATTAAGGCATCATAATGATAGTAATCATTATTTGATGATAATGACTAGGACAGTAGTAAACATTAATATGACTTATAATAAGGCAGTACAGTATGTTATTACAATCATAAATCATTAAAGGAGTTATGAAGGGAATACTCAATTCCAATAGCATTTTACACCCTAATACATAGTAGGACATAATAATGGAGAGAGTATATTAATTATACTGGCTGTCACTCTTTATATTAGTGTTCTATTGTTGTGTTACAAATTACCACAAACATAGTGGCTTAAAACAGCACACATTTCTTATGTTACAGTTTCCATGGGTCAGGAGCCTGGGTGTGGCTTAGCTGGGTCCTTTGCTCACGTTTCCACAAAACTGCAGTCAATGTTGTTGGCTGGGCTGCTTTCTCATCTGGCTCTTGGGGTCTTCTTCCGAGTTCATTTAGGATGTTGGCAGAGTTCAGTTCCTTATAGTTGTAGGACTGATCTAGCCAGGAGCTGCTCTCATCTCCTGCAGGCTACTCAGAGTTCCTTGTTATGTGGCCTTCTCACAGGCCCTCTCACACCACGGCAGGTTATTTATTCAAGGCCAACAAGATACTGTCTAGCTCCAGTCTCCTAAGATGGGTTCATACAACAACATAATAACAGGAGTAACTTCCTCACACCTTTGCCTTATAACATGATCTAATCAAGGAAGTGACTACCCCATCACCCTTGCCATATTCTGTTGGCTAGAAGCAAGTCACAGGTTCTGCTCACACTCAGGGTGAGAGGATTATACAAGACATGACTCTCTGGGAGTCACCTCAGGGTGTGTCTGCCATATTCTGGTTTTCTATAAAATGAATTGATGAACTAAATGATTTCCATAAGTGGTTCTTCCAAACCTAAAACAATACTTCAAGTTACTGGACCATAAATTAGGACTTCACAGTTTTCTTTTACATTAGTACTCAGTCTGTCATGCAAAATAAGTGGAAATTATTTATAAATGAGAACCAGAAATATTCTATCTTATGAAAACAAAACAATCTATTTCTGTCTTGTTTTCTCTATTGTTTTATTTGAATTCCTGTTTTAAAGAGTTAAGGTCAGTGTCCGAGTTAGAAAAGTGATTTGAGTGGGACAAAGAGGGCAATGACCTTAATTTTATGATACTAAATTTTTTTCTTAAATTTGAAACAGATTATGGAAGTGAAAATTAAAATACAGTTTAAAATACTAACTTAAGACTCTTGTAGTCTCAACTGCAGAGTTAGGCTTTTAGAGAAGCAGGAAAATGTATGTTAGAGCCAAAAATATGACTTGTTTGGCTGTGACCAGGATTTCCTCTTCCCACCTTGGGGACTAGAAAGTAGAGGTAGGAAAATTTCATTTTGGAGCCAAGTGTGACTTGTTTAGTTCAAGTCATAATTTATTGCACATACCTCAGGGACCTGAAAATAAAGAAACCCACTGTGAAATGTTGATAATGGGCCACTCTGAAGGACAAGAATTAAGCTAACTTTCCTGGTGAGGATTTTTTTCACTTCCACCTTTCCCAGATGCTTCTGATCATTCTATAAGGACATACTTAATCGTGTAATAGTTAAAAAGAAAACTTTCTGTGCACTAAAGCAAAGTATTTGAGGGGCAGGAGAGTGAACCAAGGCCTTTATATGATTAGATGTTGGTGGAAAAATATAACTAAAAGAAAAGTTGTTTTCTTTTAATGCAATTAAGTCACAGTATAACAACTCTGCCCTTTTAGTGGATATCTAAAACAAATCCTTTGGCTAATTAGTATGATATAAAAACTTATAACAGCCTTCAACTTTATAATTCAGGCATCCACATCTCAAGTTGGTGGCATGGGCATAATTTGTGAGAAGTTGTAAGGTATGATATTTAGAGTTTAAAATTCCATTTTATTTGTATTCATTAGCACAGTTTAGTAGTATATAAAAATATTCTCCCTTCATGGGTATTGTGCCTTTTCCTCTGAAGAAAAATGCATAAAACCATGGCATGTGCCTAAAAATTTTTATGCTTTAAAAATGTTCCAGTTGGTATCTTAGATTTCTATAACAGGTTTAATAAAATTTGATGGTAATATTCTATATCAGAAGAGCTCTTACAATTATTAAAATAATTAAGATAGTAAATTTTATGTTTGTGTATTATTTTGCTTTAGTAATATAGTATGTTGAGTCACCAAAATAGATTTCATTTGGAAACTATTTAAAATTCCGATAGTGATCTGATTAGTTATCTCAGTATTGGCATATGATAATCATTATGAATTCCTTTTTTCATTTGGGAAACTTCTTTTAGCTCTGAAGATACTGGACTATTTAAGTGTATTATTTTTTAATCAATTTTGAAAAATTACATTAATGATTGAAAGATACTGGCATCTATTTTAATTTTGTTAAGTTAGTTATTGACTTTATAACAAACACACATAAATTTATAAGCTACCATGCATTCTTGGCATTTTATAAACCTCAGAAAAAGGCTGTTATCCCTTGCTTGCCCCAGAGGATAACAGCATTAATAAAATTGAGTGCACATTAAACCAGTGCTTTCAAGTGTCAAAGTATTATTAGATGATGGCAGTATTAGAATTCTTGAATCTGACATTTCTTTTTAAGTAGACTGATGTTGTTCCTTCATTATTCTTGTTGCTTTGGCAGCAGTATGAATATTCCTGAGTAGATGAATGAAGGCGGGAATGCAAGGGATTATAGCATATCAAGACAAACTTGATTTCAGAAACAAAAACCTTTCCTAATAATTTTGAGTAGATTCATATTTTCCTTTTGAATCTCTTTTATCATTGTGTTAATGATCTTGAGTGTTTTAGCATTCATTTATTCATTCAGTAACAAACTTTCACTAAGAGCCTGATTTGTACTAAATACAGTTAAGTGCAGAAATAAACAAGATGCTACTTCTAATTATGTCTATAATTTAGTAAAGTACTTGAACGTGTAACAGGATGTTTTGGTTGGATAGGGTCTGGGTGTTCCAATGCTTAGGGAAAGTGAAGTTGAGCAACACCTTTCACCTCCCATCCAGATATCCTTTTTTTTTTTTATAAATTTATTTATTTATTTATTTTTGGCTGTGTTGTGTCTTCGTTTCTGTGCGAGGGCTCTCTCCAGTTGCGGCGAGCGGGGGCCACTCTTCATCGCAGTGCGCGGGCCTATCACTGTCGCGGCCTCTCCCGTTGCGGAGCACAGGCTCCAGACACGCAGGCTCAGTAGTTGTGGCTCACGGGCTTAGTTGCTCCGCGGCATGTGGGATCTTCCCCAACCAGGGCTCGAACCCGTGTCCCCTGCATTGGCAGGCGGATTCCCAACCACTGCGCCACCAGGGAAGCCCCAGATATCCTTTTACTTTGAGTGATTTGCCTAAAATAGGTGGAAATTCAAATCTCAGAGAAATGAGATTTGAATCTTGTCTACATTGAGATTCAAACATACAAACATTTGATCAAGTGGAATGGCCTCATCAAAGACCAGATTATAAAACTATTCAAGTTATTAAGACTATTCAGAATAGTGAAACAACCATTTTTTGAATATCTGGCTAGAGTACCAAGTACTTTATAGTCTGGTGACACGGTGATACATTCACAGATTATAGCCCCTTGTCTCATGGAGCTTACACTCTTGTGAGGAATGTTGAAATTAAAGTAATAAAGAAGCAATTAATTGCAGTTGTGATGAAGACTGTAAGAAAAAAGTCACAGGAACTATGCGAATGTATAACAGGATCCTGACCTAGTCTTTAGGGGTAAACAAAGACTTCCTGAGGAAGTGATATTTCAGCTGACACAGGAAAGAAGGCTAGGAGTTATGTGGGTGAGCAGAATGGATAAGAGTATTCTCAGCAGATAGAACAGCATATGCTAAGGCCGTAAGGTGTGAAAGACGATAGCTATTCCCAGGAATTGAAATAAGCTGAGGAAGAGAGTGAGATGGGGAGAATGGCATGTGAATAGAGGCTGGGAGACTTATTAAGGAGCCAAATCATTTAGGGCCCTGTGTGCCATTTTAAGGATTTGAGACTTTATTCTAAGCTATGGGAAACCAGATCCAGTAATAGAGCCTGAGGTCAGAATGTAGTGGGGTTCCGGTTATAGTGTAGCATCTGATACAGAAACCCACCTGGATTTAGCCCTGATAATAATATGTGGCTACCCAAGGGAAATGGCTGTGTATATAAACTTAAAAGGCTGTAATACTAAACTCTAACATTTAGGAGTCCAGCAACTTGCTGTTGGAATTGTTAGAAACATTCAGGTCAAATCACAGATATGGAAGAAAAACCTCCATCACCTCTGAATGTCTGGAATAAGTTTATCCTCATTATTTAAACCTTTTTTTCCTCCTCAGAAAACTTTTTTTTCCAGCTATTTTTTTTAAGATAGTTTGGCCAGAAGTATTATTAAAGCAGGTTCTAAGTATATCTTCAAATTCAAAAATTAAAATCTAGTTTAAATCTAAGTATTCCATCTACACTGACAACTTATAATTTGCCTTGGACAGAGAAAAATGAGATAACCAAACTCTTTGTTCCCATCCCTCCTCCAAAACAAACAAACAAATATAAAGATACAAAATAAATGGATGAATTGCTGAGGTATTTTTAAATTTAAAAAAAATTTTCCCATATTTCTTAAAGGAATCTTCTGGGTTTGGGGGAGGAAACATTTAAAATTACAAAATTTTCATCAAGTCTGATTGATAGCCTTTTCTTTCCAGTATTCATATCATTGTATTTCCTTAGGAAAAAAGCCACACCTGAATATAGCTACAAGTTAAACCTTTGGATAATTAATAAAGCAAATAAAACTTTTGTTTGGTTTTTGAAAAATTCTGAAGTTATTTTCCTGTGTTTATCTCTTTTTTTGGTGAGAACAAGAAATTTTTAACCTTTATATTTTACTTTTGCTCTCATAGTAGGTTGAAGGTTTTAAAAGTGAATTTATCACCCTGGGGACTTGTAAGGTTGATTGACACTTAACTTATTCTGTTGGCACAGAGCCTAATCAGTAGCACTACCTCAAGGGAAACAGTGGAATTGTTTTTTAACGTCTCTGAAAATAATTTTAATTTTTTTTCATCAGAGCAGAATTTTAGTTGTAGTAGATTTTAATCAATTTACTTAGATTCTCTTAAAGCCTACAGGGTGCAGATATATAGATGGGCTTCAGGTGAGTGTGTCACTTGTTTTTTCCCGATTATAAAGCCTTAAGGTCAAAGATAATATAAACTGTAGTAGACATCAGTGTTCAGTGTTTACAGCATCAGTCTTCCCTGTTTTTCACTGAGATTAAGGTTTGATACCTTGGGAATGAGTTCAATTTATGCTTTCTACCTTTGGAACAGATAATCCCGGTGTGCCAAGGAATATAGTAAGCTACGTAATAAGTCATAGTGTAATTCCTATCACATCAAAATGACCAGATTTGTTCTTTAAAATGACTTAATAGCAGGGTTTCTCTAGCTTGGCAGTAGTGACATTTTGGGCAGGATAATTTTTTGTTGTGAGTGATGTCCTGTGCATTGTAGGATGTTTAGCTGCATCTCTGGACTTACCTGTAGATGCCAGTAGCAAGTGTTCCTCCCTCACCAGTTGTGACAACCAAAAATGTCTTCAGATAGTGCCAATATCTTCTGGTAGGCAAAATCACTCTCAGTTGAACACCATTGTTTTATATAGTGAAACATACAAGTGTATGTCATGAATTAAAATGAACAATCTACATTTATTTTTTAGTTATTTTTTATCAAGTTGAAAAAAATCCAATAAAACTTTTACTAAGAGCCTGATTTATACTAAAAACATTAGATGGTTTCTTATATTAACAATCTCTTGGCTTCTACCCCTTTCCCAGCCCCTGCTTCTGAGAAGCAGTGACTTTCACTTCTTTTATCTATTTCATCTGGTATTTACATCCATATAATCAATTTTAGACATTAACTATTTACTTCCTACGTGAGATAGGATTTTAGCTCACTTACTCCACCTTGCCCTTCTTACATCCTCCCAATATCGTTAAATCACAATTTTTTATTAAATCCATAGTCAATATTCACATTATCATGACTATGAAAATATTGTTCACTGTAGTCAAATGATTTCCTTCCTTCCTTTAACTTTTTTATTTTTTCTTTTAAAAATATCTTTAGGGACTTCTCCGGTGGCACAGTGGTTAAGACTCTATGCTCCCAATGCAGGGGGCCCCGGGTTTGATCCCTGGTCAGGGAACTAGATCCCACATGCGTGCCACAACTAAGAGTTCACATTGCCACAACTAAGGAGCTGGTGAGCCACAACTAAGGAGCCCACCTGCCACAACTAAGACCCAGCACAACCAAATAAATAAATATTTTAAATATATATATCTTTAAAGAAATCTTTAATAAATCTGCAACACCTCTCAATACAGTTTTCCTGTGAGACCTGTCAGATAATAGGTCAGTTCTTTTTCTCCCCCTGAAGACACCCCTTTTGGAGCCTTCTGATCTCCTGATTCAATCAAGACTTAAATTGCTCTTTAAACTCACTTAACTGCCAATATCCTGAGATTTCCCTTTGCTGTCATCCTAGGAATTTGATTTGCTTGTCTTCTGTGTTGGGTCCCAAGTTTCCTGGATCTCAGACCTTGTTCCTGTTTCTTGTTTCTTGTTTCATCTTGTGGTACATATCCTCCAGCAGTTTCCCTATGCATCAATTTCCTCAGCCTTTCTGGACTCCTGCTGGCCTAACTGGCTTATTTCCCATCAGTAGCTCTGTGGGTACTTCGGTTTGAACTTTCTCCTCTCTGCTTAGTCATTTAGTCTGCTTTTCACAGTCATATATTTGGGTTTGAGGTTACAGATGTCTTAGTTTAATTGAAGATAGAGACTATTTCTCTTTCTTATTTATCTTTTAATTTGGGGTCGGTTTTTAAGAGGCAAGGAAAGAACAAAAAAAAATTTTTTTGCCTTCCTGAAACCAGAAGTCTTCATTACTTTCTAAGATAAAGTATGAGACTTTGAAGTGCTATGATCCCACATGCTTTATTCCCACGCTCACACATTCACTTTTGAGAAGCTCTGAATCAAACATTCCTAACGATAATATTGCAAAGGTAGAAAGTAACAAATGCTTTTTAAAAATCAAACATTTACTTATGTTTGAAAGATGTCTGGATATAATAATATAAAAATCTAGATGGCGAAAGTATCAGAATTCATTTGTTGGGCTGTGGAGGTAATAAACAGAGTTTTAAGTATGTTTAAGTATGTTTTCAGTGTTTTCCAGTACTCACGTAATCTTTTACGTGCACATTTTCTCTTGCTCATGTTCATTTTTAATGGTGTTTAATCATGTGAACTCTGAGTCTGAGCGTCCTCTCACTGGGATTAGCTTCTACTTTCTATGCCTGCCATTGCCACTAAACTTTTGTGGAGTCCTCCCAGGGCCTCAGTGCTTAGTTTTACATCTTCTCTCGCATCCACAAGCCTCTTCCATGAGAGACCTCCTTATCTTCCAGGGTTGTATAGGAGCAGGTGCAGATCTTTATCACTTGCTGAATGCAGCACTACTCATTCCCCTTAACAAAACCTCTAAATATTGGCACATTCCTTCAAGAGCCTAGGGTTCCATATACAGTCTCACATTGCTTTCTTATGTAAGACAATATTTCATTTTGTTAGTTATTATTGCTAGAAGGGTTTTATTCATAGTATTTGGCTCTTGTATGTGACTTTAACAAGGGAAGCTCTAGATTGTAAGATATATGTAAGGAATAATATTTAGACTAATAGAGGACACTCATGTACTCATTCTGTAGATTACACCACTAACATGTTTTATATAGTTCTCTTCAAATACAGCTCATAGGTTGCAAAGTGGTCAAAAAATATTTTGAAGAATATTAAAGAGTGCTAATGTTAGTTATAATTTCTCAGAAAATTTAAGATCAATTGCAGAAGTCATTTAGAAAAAGGTATGTTTCAAAACTAAATACTGTTCTCTATGAGTCCTGCCAATGTACATATTTTCATTGATATATGATGAAAAAGTAGCCACTCTGTAAGCTGAAGAAACTTTTAAGTCACCTAAAATAATGTGTCCTTATGTTTAGTAGTATAGGTTAAGCGCCTTCAGAGAGAGTTGATCTAAGTGTCAGAACTCTAAGGTAGTTGGCCTACGTTGTCTGTCAGTCCTATGACTTTTTTCATTTACATGCAACAATATATTACAACAGCATGCCACCCAAACCTATATTGGTTTTTAGAAATGCAGGATAAGTAATGACTCTCCAGCCTGCTTACCTCTAACATATGGTGCTTTACAGTTTTGTGTCCATTGTCATTTCTTTCTTGAACCAGCTCTATGAGGTAATGTGGGCAGGAATTATTTTCTTCCATTTACAGAGGAGGAAACTGAGAAAGAAAGCTAAATGGGGTACTGTGACTTACCCAAGGTCAAACAACTAATAAATGTCAAAGCTTTGACTCTAAGCCGTGTGCTTTTTCCATTATATCTCCTTTCCTCAAAAAAAGAAAAAAAATATATATATATACATATATATAGTATTTTCTAGAGATGATAATTTAAGCATTTTCAGGTTTATCTGTATAATATTTTATTATGGATAGCCTAACTAAATTGCAACAAAGCCTATTTTTCTTTAAAAAAATTTTAAAGTTAACCCTTTACAGAATAAGCATATATTGACAGAATAAGCATATATTGTTGTTTCTTGCATGTCTTAAAGTATTAACTGTCTTTTCTTTTAACAGAAAAATATTAATTTCTGCTTTTTTCCTGGGCTCTTATCTTGACAAATTATTTTCATAATTTAAAAAAAAACCACTAAGATCTAATGCTCCATACTGACAGATGTTTTTGCATTATTATTATCTAAAGCCTTTATTCAGAATTGCTTGAATGTTACTGTGTTACCAATAAACTATTCTGGGCTAGTAGCTAAATTATTATAACCACTTGAGGTTGAATATGTTGAGAGCAAGAGATGCTTGATTTGAGGGGAATATATTTTGTTATTTTTTTTATATTTGAAATTTTTAGGCTGTTTATTTCAACACTGACAATTTATGACACAAAGTATAACAGGTTTCTCTGCAAAAAGTGTCTTATTCAAAGCAACCTTCAAGCCTATGTGAGATAAGTTATATTAGTTACTATGTCTGTTACTATGTCTTGATTCTTATTTCTTGGTAGATTACTGTGGTCACCTCCTAGTGTAGTGTAACAAGGAGAGTAAGTAACAATTGAAAACCATTTCGAGTGTGTGTGTGTGTGTGTGTGTGTGTGTGTGTGTGTGTATTTAAGTCTAAAAGGGAGCCTGGCTTCTTAACTCTTGGCAGAAACCCATTTTTCCCCATTTAAAACAATATATATACTATATTTGGTTAACTTGGTGTTTCAGAAATTTTGAAAATATGCCAGATGAAATAAAACCAGCTATATTCCTTTTATCTAGCTAACTTATTTCACATACAAGCTCTTATGCTGAGTTTAGAACTCTAACCATTGGAATTTATATTGTGATACCCTGATAAAAGTGTTTACACTGTGATGATATGGAGCAATAAAAGTCTAATGCACAGTCTCTGTCTTCCAGATTTGGTTTGCTATAAATGTTTACATTTTAGGTTCTGTACCTTGGCTAAAGATAAACTGTTCTTCTTGAGTGTTTGCTAGACAAATGTGTTTATTTTTCTGAGGCTAAGTTTTCTTAATATTTTTAATTAGTAAGTTTAGCTGATCATTTGTTCTTAGTCTTATTTCCAGGCTTGAACTTTTGTCATAAAGCTTACATACAAGAAAATAAAAGTATATTCTGCCTATATTGATTGCTTTTAGGAAAGCATTTATTACTGAAATCATAATACATATGTATACGAATTGGGACAAATTCCACCGTCTTTCATATGAGGCAGTAGTAAAGAGATGCATTTATAGTTCCAGCTCATATTTATCACACCACTTATTTCTTCAGAAGCTACTTATGAAACTTGTAAAAGGCTACTCTTGTACAGACCTATTTAAAGCCAGCACTGTTGGGTTTGACTAAGTGGAAAAAATAATATTCAAAATTGTGACTTAAATTTTTTGTTGACATATACAGTATGATCCTTTTGGTTATTTTATATATACTACTGCTATCATTAGTATACTACTTATACAGTCTCCAGTAAAACTGAGTCATTGAAGGACTTAAGGAACTTACTATTTGATCTCAAGCATTTTGTAATGTTAAAATCAGAATCCAAAAAAAAAAAAAAAAAAAAATCAGAATCCAAACCCATATAACTTCTGCTTGAATGCTATATGGGTATTTTAACATAATTCCCTAAGTCCCACTTCAGTCTTGATTATCTATCTTTGCTATTCAGGATCTCATCTCTACTTATATCAGGTTAGCCTGTGATGCAGAGATATTTTCAGCTGTCTAGAAACTACCATATTAAGGGTGTTTTTCATTTTGTGTGAATGTTGAACTCCAGTTATGAAAAAAAGTTTTGTGAATCAGTGTAGCATCTGAACCAATGGGTTACAAACACAAGCTGCTACAGGAGTTAAATAGATTATTTAAATGAGTGAGCTAGTTGAGAGTTGGCATGGGCCTTCTTCACTTTGCAACCTCTGATAAAATAGTTTGCCTTCTCCCTGCTGTTCACATACTCCTCCAAAATTACACATACACTAATTTATTGGGGATGGGGAGCAAGTGGTTTAAACTCCTTCCAGAGTGTACAATTAAATATAGCTTTCTATTTTGGGAAAGCCTTGTAAAATGTATTTGAAAAGTAATATTAACTGGTTTAAAAGATCATCTTTCCAAACCACACTTGAGCTTACTTTATGGTGTTTACTTTCTGTCAAAACTTAGAAAAAACATTCACAGTTAACTTCCATAACATAAAATGTCTGTCTCATTAGGCATTAAAGAAGCATTGGTCGGTCAACAGGTATAATGCTATTAGACTGTATAGCTAATGTGAATGTGGACATGACCTCCCAAATAGATCAAAGACTAATCTCTTTGACAGTTACAAGATGGCAGAGCTTGCCATGGGCCTTTTGCTGCTGCACATTGAAACTATTTGTTTGGAAAGCATGCCTGAGGGATGAGAGTCTGTTTATAAGGATGAGCAGGTAAAAGTAAAATGTTGTCTTTTGACATTTCAACTAATCCCTTCTAGCCTTTGGTTTACTTAACATTTAGGCTATTTGCTGGCAGGAGAAACTGGCTTTTTCACATATGCTTTATGTCATTTTAAATTGGGCATTGATTTTCGTACCTGATAATTCCTAAGTGTACAATGAAATAGATTCTGATGTCATTAAAAAGAGGTGTACTGTCTTTCTACCTTTTCCAAACCCTTAGTTTTGCTTTCCCTAATTAAATGTGTTCACCCAAAGACAATTTTTAAATTTATTTTTAAAAATCTGCTTCTTTATATAATAAAATATATTTCAAAGTTAGCCTTTATATATATTTACTTTCAAAAGTTTTTTTTTTTCTTTACTTTTTACCTCAAATAATTTCCCTAGGTAAAATATTGGCAGTATTTTAAAGGCCATTTGGATTGTAAAAATTATTTGAAAATTTGCAAGAAGTTGAAATAATGTAGTCATACATAAAAGTTCATTCATTTTAATGAAAAATAAAAGACCAAGGAGAGAGAATTTTGTTTATTTAATCTAATATTTGCTATATTACCTCCAAATATTTCATTTATAACTAATATTTCCTAAAGCAACTGTTGTCATAGGCAGAGTGATCATTATAAAGTATTTGTTTCAACATGGTACAGTAAATTTTGAAAATCCTTAAGCTATTATGTCTGACAAAGGATAAATGCAAATTTGGGGGAGGGGAAATAATGTTAATATAGAGAAATGCTTAGTTACATTTTGAGAGATAGGTAGGAAATGTATAGTTGGATAGAATTTTTAAGTATTCTTCTAATCTCTAAATATTTTAATATACTTTATTGCTGAATTGTCAGAAATTATTTTTTTAATATTACCTAATATTTCCTATGGTGCCATATTATTCACTATACTACTTTAAAAAGCATATTCTATGACGCTTAAAGGAAAGTTTACTTTATATTCAAGTTATAAAGTTTTAATTTAGAAATTTTACAGGTTCTTTTGAGGGGATATAAAATAAAATGTCTTATATACCAATTTGAAAGCTACTTGTCAGAAGTGTACTTATATATATATATGTCAGAAGGTTAATAGTATTATAGAGTGTTTTGAAGAGATTTTGTTTTCTCTTAAGTAGTTTTACAACTTCTTAAAACTGTAAATTGTTAATTTATCTTGAAAGTCTGAAATTTTTTCAAGAAAATAACTTTATACCTTTGATTAGGCTTATACTACAAAAATATACTATTTAATAAATACTTGCCCAGGAATACCACATAGGGGATCTTTAAAAGCTGACTGACTGAAAAGAACAATTCCTACTGTTTCACATTGGATTAACTAGTTGCTAGGAATTATAGTCAATTTGTGAATTTACAATGCTAGCAGTTTGTTATGTGAATAAATTGTTGTCATTAAATTTGAGAACCATTTTTTATTTTAATTAAATTTTAATACTCATTCCATTTTTAAATAGGAGAAAGCCACAATAGAATTGACTTACCTAAGATCTCACTCAGAGAAGCTGTAGGGTGTCCTGACTCTGGGGTTTTTACTCTTAAGAGAGCAAGCTCTGGAGACAGACAGACTAGATTCAAATCCCAGCTTTACTACTTACATACTGGGTCACCTTCCACATGTCACTTAATTTTTTTAAACTTATTTTTCTGATCTGTAAAATGAGGCAACAGTACCTACTTTTTAAGATTGTTATGAGGATTAAATGAGATAATAACACCTATTAAGCACTGCACTGTGCATGGAATGTTATAGCAGCTAGACAGATATTGTTATCATTTATTATTAAGATCTTTGGTTCCCCACTTTTACAATTTTGACTTTCTGATTAGCTAACTCATTATCAATTTCTATTCTTGGTTTAGAAATTATTTCTTTAACATGGCTTGAGCCAAGTTTATCTTCTTCCTTAAACATACTTTTCTTTTTGTCTTCTCTTGGTGGGTTACTGGATTCCTTCTCTCAGTGGCTGGAAACTTTGGAGTCATTTTTGACTTTTCCCCCTTTAATAAACCCAGATCTACTTTGTCACTTAAGTTCTGTAACTCCACAATGTGTTATGAACTTTTCCATTCCCTTTGGCTTTCCAGGTAAGGCCCTCATTACTCTTGTATCAAATTCATAGCATGTCTTCATTTCTCAACTCCTCTTACTTTTATACACTGTAATCAAAGTTAATATTTTAACACTTATATTTACTTGATGGCCATTTGTACTCATTCATTTCTGTTCTTGTAATCTCTTGCTGGGCAGAAAATATTTTCAACTTGTCTTTGTATTCCTAGTGCGTATCACAGATACCTTACACACAGCCAAAACTATAAATATTGAATGGAATTAGTATTTTTTTTAAGTTACCAAAAATTTCTTCTTTTCATTATATCAATTTTTATACTTTAAATGCATATTTTTAATGTTTCTATAGCATTCTTTTTTATTTAGTTTCTTTTTTTAAGCTTTATTGAGGCATAATTGACTCTATAGCATTCTTGAGAGCAGCTTAAAACATAACTCCCTTTTTTCATTCAGTTAGTGTATGAAAAATGTGAAATCATAATACATAATTTTCTTTCACTCAAAACTTGCATTTTCTAACACAACATTGTAAATTAACTATACTTCAGTAAAAAAAAAAAACAACTCATTTTTTACAGGAGAGCATTTTACAGGAAAAAGCTCATTAACTTATATATTTGAATAGGTCAATCTGATTTGTGTATACCATACATTCTGACCTTGTATAAAAGTAGTTCACTTTTGAGATGATGTAATTTTAAAGATTTTTATGAAGACCAGATGAAGGCTGGGTATGTGGTACCCTTTGGTGTGACATTTCTTTTAATAGGAATGTAGTTTTATGCCCTGTAATTAATTATGAGTCTTTTTGAAAGGGATATGATTATAATATCAAACTCAAGGACTAGATAGCAGAATTTATTATGATTTCTGTTCCAGAAAAGAAGCAGAAGTTTAATTTAACACAGTCTCTGTGTGTTATTACCTAGATAGAAAATGAACGTAGATTTGGTCACTTGGAAAAGTGAGAAATTCTTGATGTCCTTTAACAGTGGAGCATTTGAGTCAATAAATATTGTATCAAATGCATTAGCACTGTTTCAACTCTGATATTTAAATTTGTCTAGACCATCACTGACTGCTATTTATTTATTTATTTATTTAATTTTTGGCTGTGTTGGGTCTTCATTGCTGTGCATGGGCTTTCTCTAGTTGCGGCGAGCGGGGCTACTCTTCGTTGCAGTGCGTGGGCTTCTCATTGCAGTGGCTTCTCTTGTTGCAGAGCACGGGCTCTAAGCACGCGGGCTTCAGTAGTTGTGGCTCATGGGCTCTAGGGCGCAGGCTCAGTAGTTGTGGCGCATGGGCTTAGTCGCTCTGAGGCATGTGGGATCTTCCCAGACCAGGGCTTGAACATGTGTCCCCTGCACTGGCAGGCGGATTCTTAACCACTGTGCCACCAGGGAAGTCCCTCTGACTGCTTTTTTATGCTTTGATTCTTTTACACCAACCAGTGTCTTTGGTGTGTATGAAGTTATTTTGCTCCAGTTGATGTTTCATTATTTCTATTGCTCTGTCTTAAGATTTACTGACTAATTCTTCTGCTTTCTCCAATATGCTGTTAAACCCATCCAATGAATTTTTTTTAAGTTATTGTGTTTTTCAGTTGTAGAATTTCTATTTGGGTCTTTTTTGTATTTCCATTTCTCTGCTGAGATTCTCCAAAGTTCAGTCGTTAAACCATATGTTTTTAAGTTATTTAAATATATTTATAACAGCTACTTTAAAGTCTTTGTCTGCTAATTCCAATAGCTGAGCCCTTTCTAGATTGGTTTCTATTGACTGCCTGTTTTTCCTTGATTATGGATCGTCTTTCTAGTAATTTCTATTGTATAGAAATTATACAATACAATTTCTATTGTATAGAAACAAAAATATACTTTTGTTTTTGTAGGCAGTTCAATTAGTAGGTAATCATCTTGAACTTATATGGACACGATTTGACAATATATTAGGGGAGATCTGGGAAAAGCTCAAAGTACAGTCTTTAAATTCTGTTTCCCCTGTGGTTCTTGTTAGAGTTTGGTTTAAGTCTTTTGGGGGGCTAGTTTAAAATTGGTATTGCTTTATATTGTGGTCCTTATTCCTAACATGACACCTGGCCATTTGTATTGTGTGTTTGTGTTTTACTTAATTTTTTATTTAAAATATATATCTTGGCTAAATTTCTATGTCAAAACATATAGATCTATTTCTTTCTATATAATAGCCCAATATTTATCTCAGAATAATTGTAGTATATTTCATTGATCCACTTGATGTACATTTAGGTTGTTTCTTAATTTTCTTCAATACAAAGATGCAATGAATATTCTCGTACATATTATCTATCTGTACTTATTGGAAAATATAAATACATTTGGTAAATATTTGTCAGTATTCTACAGACAAAAACAATGGAAATGTTAAATTCGCATTTCTTGGTTTACTAGTAAAGTTGAGCATCTTTTCATGTGGGTTACCAGCCATTTATCATTCATCTTTGATGACTTGCTTTCTCACAGATTATTTACTTCTAGCAGTTAGATTTTGTCATTGATTGTGTATGAGTTCATTGTGTATTAGTTAACAGAACTTTTTCTCCAGGTTTTCATTTGGCTTTCAATGTTATTTATGGTATTTTGAGGCCATGAAAGGTTTTTACTAGGGAAATAAGAGGTCCATCTTTCCAAAACCAGGATCAAGGCCAGCAGAAAGTTTGCCACAACACTGTATGGACCTCTTCCCCCCCGCCCCCCAATTTCTTTGAGATATAATTGACAAATAAAAATTCCATATATTTAAGGTGTAAAATGTGGTGACAATATATTGTAAAATTACTGTAATCAGGTTAATTAACACAACCATCACCTCACATAGTTACCATTTTTTCAGCGTATGATGAGAACACTTAAGGTCTTAGCATATGTCAAGTATACAATACATTACTATTGAGTATAGTCACCATGCTATACATTCAAATCCCAGAACTTACTCATCTTATAACCAAAAGTCACTGATAATTTATACTCTTTAACCAGTATCTCCCCATTTCCTCCACCCCTCACCTACTGCCAACCACCGTTGTACTCTTGGGTTCAATGTGTTTAACAGTTTTAGATGCCATGTATAAGTGAGGTCATGGCTGTGTTTCTCTGTCTGGCTTATTTCACTTAGTATAATATACTCCAGGTTCATCCATGTGGTTGCAAATGGCAGGATTTCCTTTTTATGCCTGAATAATATTCCATTATATATACGCATGCGTGTGTGTGTGTGTATGTGTATATATATTTTACATTTTCTTTACCCATTCATTCATTCATCAATACTACAGGTTGTTTTCATATATTGCCAATGTGAAGAATGTTGCAATGAACATAAAACTACACACATCTCTTCAAGACAGTGATTTTATTTCTTTTAGATATATACCCAGCAGTGGGATTGCTGGATTATATGGTAGTTCTATTTTTAATTCTTTGGGGAACGTCCATACCATTTTCCATAATGGCTATACCAATTTACGTTCCCACCAACAGTGTATAAGTGTTCCTTTTACTCCATACCCTTGCGGACACTTGTCATCTCTTGTCTTTTTGATAATGGCCATCCTAACAAGTATTAGGTGATATCTCATTGTTGTTTTAATTTGCATTTCCCTGATGATTAGTGATGTTAAACACCTTTTCATATACCCATTGGCCATTTGTAATGTCTTCTTTGAAAAAATGTCTATTCAGGACTTCTGCTCATTTTTTTTTTTTTAGTTGTTTTGTTTGTTTTTTTATACTGCAGGTTCTTATTAGGCATCAATTTTATACACATCAGTGTATACATGTCAATCCCAATCGCCCAATTCAGCACACCACCATCCCCACCCCACCGCAGTTTTCCCCCCTTGGTGTCCATATGTCCATTCTCTACATCTGTGTCTCAACTTCTGCCCTGCAAACCGGCTCATCTGTACCATTTTTCTAGGTTCCACATACATGCATTAATATACGATATTTGTTTTTCTCTTTCTGACTTACTTCACTCTGTATGACAGTCTCTAGATCCATCCACTTCTCAACAAATGACTCAATTTCGTTCCTTTTTATGGCTGAGTAATATTCCATTGTATATATGTACCACATCTTCTTTATCCATTCGTCTGTTGATGGGCATTTAGGTTGCTTCCATGACCTGGCTATTGTAAATAGTGCTGCAATGAACATTCGGGTGCATGTGTCTTTTTGAATTACGGTTTTCTCTGGGTATATGCCCAGTAGTGGGATTGCTGGGTCATATGGTAATTCTATTTTTAGTTTTTTAAGGAACCTCCATATTGTTCTCCATAGTGGCTGTATCAATTTACATTCCCACCAACAGTGCAAGAGGGTTCCCTTTTCTCCACACCCTCTCCAGCATTTGTTGTTTGTAGATTTTCTGATGATGCCCATTCTAACAGGCGTGAGGTGATACCTCATTGTAGTTTTGATTTGCATTTCTCTAATGATTAGTGATGTTGAGCATCTTTTCATGTGCTTCGTGGCCGTCTGTATGTCTTCTTTGGAGAAATGTCTATTTAGGTCTTCTGCCCATTTTTGGATTGGGGTGTTTGTTTCTTTAATATTGAGCTGAATGAGCTGTTTATATATTTTGGAGATTAATCCTTTGTCCGTTGATTCGTTTGCAAATATTTTCTCCCATTCTGAGGGCTGTCTTTTCGTCTTGTTTATGGTTTCCTTTGCTGTTCAAAAGCTTTGAAGTTTCATTAGGTCCCATTTGTTTATTTTTATTTTTATTTCCATTACTCTAGGAGGTGGATCAAAAAAGATCTTGCTGTGATTTATGTCAAAGAGTGTTCTTCCTATGTTTTCCTCTAAGAGTTTTATAGTGTCCAGTCTTATATTTAGGTCTCTAATCCATTTTGAGCTTATTTTTGTGTATGGTGTTAGGGAGTATTCTAATTTCATTCTTTTACATGTAGCTGTCCAGTTTTCCCAGCACCACTTATTGAAGAGACTCTCTTTTCTCCATTGTATATCTTTGCCTCCTTTGTCATAGATTAGTTGACCATAGGTATGTGGGTTAATCTCTGGGCTTTCTATCTTGTTCCATTGATCTATGTTTCTGTTTTTGTGCCAGTACCATATTGTCTTGATTACTGTAGCTTTGTAGTATACTCTGAAGTCAGGGAGTCTGATTCCTCCAGCTCCATTTTTTTGCCTCAAGACTGCTTTGGCTATTCGGGGTCTTTTGTGTCTCCATACAAATTTTAAGATGATTTGTTCTAGCTCCGTAAAAAATGCCATTGGTAATTTGATAGGGATTGCATTGAATCTGTATATTGCTTTGGGTAGTATACTCATTTTCACAATGTTGATTCTTCCAATCCAAGAACATGGTATATCTCTCCATCTGTTGGTATATCATCTTTAATTTCTTTCATCAGTGTCTTATAGTTTTCTGCATACAGGTCTTTTGTCTCCCTAGGTAGGTTTATTCCTAGGTATTTTATTCTTTTTGTTGCAATGGTAAATGGGAGTGTTTCCATAGTTTCTCTTTCAGATTTTTCATCATTAGTGTATAGGAATGCAAGAGATTTCTGTGCATTAATTTTGTATCCTGCAACTTTACCATATTCATTAATTAGCTCTGGCAGTTTTCTGGTGGCAGTTTTAGGATTCTCTATGTATAGTATCATATCATCCGCAAACAGTGACAGTTTTACTTCTTCTTTTCCAATTTGTATTCCTTTTATTTCTTTTTCTTCTCTGATTGCCGTGGCTAGGACTTCCAGAACTATGTTGAATAATAGTGGTGAGAGTGGACATCCTTGTCTCGTTCCTGATCTTAGAGGAAATGCTTTCAGTCTTTCACCATTGAGAATGATGTTTGCTGTGGGTTTGTCATATATGGCCTTTATTATGTTGAGGTAGGTTCCCTCTATGCCCACTTTCTGGAGAGTTTTTATCATAAATGGGTGTTGAATTTTGTCAAAAGCTTTTTCTGCATCTACTGAGATGATCATATGGTTTTTATTCTTCAATTTGTTAATATGGTGTATCAC
This sequence comes from Balaenoptera physalus, assembly GCF_965194825.1. Lineage (NCBI taxonomy): Eukaryota > Metazoa > Chordata > Mammalia > Artiodactyla > Balaenopteridae > Balaenoptera > Balaenoptera physalus. The sequence goes on from NC_138901.1 coordinate 40,998,448, forward strand.
ATTGATTGATTTGCGTATATTGAAGAATCCTTGCATCCCTGGGATAAATCCCACTTGATCGTGGTGTATGATCCTTTTAATGTGTTGTTGGATTCTGTTTGCTAGTATTTTGTTGAGGATTTTTGCATCTATATTCATGAGTGATATTGGTCTGTAATTTTCTTTTTTTGTAGTGTCTTTGTCTGGTTTTGGTATCAGGGTAATGGTGGCCTCATAGAATGAGTTTGGGAGTGTTCCTTCCTCTGCAATTTTTTAGAAGAGTTTGAGAAGGATAGGTGTTAGCTCTTCTCTAAATGTTTGATAGAATTCACCTGTGAAGCCATCTGGTCCTGGACTTTTGTTTGTTGGAAGATTTTTAATCACAGTTTCAATTTCATTACTTGTGATTGGTCTGTTCATATTTTCTGTTTTTTCCTGGTTCAGTCTTGGAAGGTTATACCTTTCTAAAAATTTGTCCACTTCTTCCAGGTTGTCCATTTTATTGGCATAAAGTTGCTTGTAATAGTCTCTTAGGATGCTTTGTATTTCTGCGGTGTCTGTTGTAACTCCTCCTTTTTCATTTCTGATTTTATTGATTTGAGTCCTCTCCCTCTTTTTCTTGATGAGTCTGGCTAATGGCTTATCAATTTTGTTTATCTTCTCAAAGAACCAGCTTTTAGTTTTATTGATCTTTGCTATTGTTTTCTTTGTTTCTATTTCATTTATTTCCGCTCTGATCTTTATGATTTCTTTCCTTCTGCTAACTTTGGGTTTTGTTTGTTCTTCTTTCTCTGGTTTCTTTAGGCGTAAGGTTAGATTGTTTACTTGAGATTTTTCTTGTTTCTTTAGGTAGGCTTGTATAGCTATAAACTTCCCTCTTAGAACTGCTTTCGCTGCATCCCATAGGTTTTGGGTCGTCGTGTTTTCATTGTCATTTGTCTCTAGGTATTTTTTTATTTCCTCTTTGATTTCTTCAGTGATCTCTTGGTTATTTAGTAACGTATTGTTTAGCCTCCATGTGTTTGTCTTTTTTACGTTTTTTTCCGTGTAATTCATTTCTAATCTCATAGTGTTGTGGTCAGAAAAGATGCTTGATATGATTTCAATTTTCTTAAATTTACTGAGGCTTGATTTGTGACCCAAGATGTGATCTATCCTGGAGAATGTTCCGTGCGCACTTGAGAAGAACGTGTAATCTGCTGTTTTTGGATGGAATGTCCTATATATAGCAATTAAATCTATCTGGTCTATTGTGTCATTTAAAGCTTCTGTTTCCTTATTTATTTTCATTTTGGATGATCTGTCCATTGGTGTAAGTGAGGTGTTAAAGTCCCCCACTATGATTGTGTTACTGTCAATTTCCTCTTTTATAGCTGTTAGCAGTTGCCTTATGTATTGAGGTGCTCCTATGTTGGGTGCATATGTATTTATAATTGTTATATCCTCTTCTTGGATTGATCCCTTGATCATTATGTAGTGTCCTTCCTTGTCTCTTGTACCATTCTTTATTTTAAAGTCTATTTTATCTGATATGAGTATAGCTACTCCAGCTTTCTTTTGATTTCCATTTGCATGGAATATCTTTTTCCATCCCCTCACTTTCAGTCTGTATGTGTCCCTAGGTCTAAAGTGGGTCTCTTGTAGACAGCATATATATGGGTCTTGTTTTTGTATCCATTCAGCCAGTCTATGTCTTTTGGTTGGGGCATTTAATCCATTCACGTTTAAGGTAATTATCGATATGTATGTTCCTATGACCATTTTCTTAATTGTTTTGGGTTTGTTTTTGTAGGTCCTTTTCTTCTCTTGTGTTTCCCACTTAGAGAAGTTCCTTTAGCATTTGTTGTAGAGCTGGTCTGGTGGTGCTGAATTCTCGTAGTTTTTGCTTGTCCGTAAAGCTTTTGATTTCTCCATCAAATCTAAATGAGATCCTTTCCGGGTAGAGTAATCTTGGTTGTAGGTTCTTCCCTTTCATCACTTTAAGTATATCTTGCCACTCCCTTCTGGCTTGCAGAGTTTCTGCTGAGAAATCAGCTGTTAACCTTATGGGAGTTCCCTTGTATGTTATTTGTCATTTTTCCCTTGCTGCTTTCAATAATTTTTCTTTGTCTTTAATTTTTTCCACTTTGATTACTATGTGTCTCGGCGTGTTTCTCCTTGGGTTTATCCTGTATGGGACTCTCTGCGCTTCCTGGACTTGGGTGGCTATTTCCTTTCCCATGTTAGGGAAGTTTTCGACTATAATCTCTTCAAATATTTTCTCTGGTCCTTTCTCTCTCTCTTCTCCTTCTGGGACCCCTATAATGCGAATGTTGTTGCGTTTAATGTTGTCCCAGAGGTCTCTTAGGCTGTCTTCATTTCTTTTCATTCTTGTTTCTTTATTCTGTTCTGCAGCAGTGAATTCCACCATTCTGTCTTCCAGGTCACTTATCCGTTCTTCTGCCTCAGTTATTCTGCTATTGATTCCTTCTAGTGTAGTTTTCATTTCAGTTATTGTATTGGTCATCTCTGTTTGTTTGTTCTTTAATTCTTCTAGGTCTTTGTTAATCATTTCTTGCATCTTCTCAATCTTTGCCTCCATTCTTATTCCGAGGTCCTGGATCATCTTCACTATCATTATTCTGAATTCTTTTTCTGGAAGGTTGCTTATCTCCACTTCATTTAGTTGTTTTTCTGGGGGTTTTTCTTGTTCCTTCATCTGGTACATAGCCCTCTGCCTTTTCATCTTGTCTATCTTTCTGTAACTGTGGTTTTTGGTCCAGGCTGCAGGATTGTAGTTTTTCTTGCTTCTCTCTGCTCATTTTTTAATCAGGTTTTCTTTTGTTTTTTCCTTTTTTTTTTTTTTTGTGGGGCGGAGTGTTGGTTTTGCATGAGTTCCTTATATATTTTGGATATAAACCTCTTATCACGTTATGGTTCTCCTGTTCCATAGGTTGTCTTTTCATTTTGTTGATTGTTTCTTTTTCTGTGCAGAAGTGTTTTAGTTTAATGTAATCCCACTTGTTTATTTTTGCTTTTGTTGCCTGTGCTTTTGGTGTCATATCCAAAAAAATCATTGCTGAGACCAAGGAACTTTTTCCTGTTTTCTTCTAGGAGTGTTATGGTCTCAGAGCATACATTTAAATCTTTAATTCATTTAGAGTTGATTTTTATATATGGTATAAGATAAGAATCCAGTTTCATTCTTTGGCATGCAGATATCCAGTTTTCCCACCACCATTCCTAAAGAGACTATCTTTCCCCATTGTCTGTTCTTGGTGCCGTTGTCGAAGGTAAGTTAACCATATATGCATGGGTTTATTTCTGAATTCTCTCTTCTGTTCCATTGGCCTGAGTGTCTGATTTTATGCCAGTACTGTACTGTTTTGATTACTAAAGTTTTATAATATAGTTTGAAATCAGGAAATGTGTTGCCTCCAGCTTTGTTCTTCCTTCTTAACATTGCTCTGGCTATTCAGGATCTTTTGTGGTTCCATACAAATTTTAGAATTCTTTTTTCTATTTCTGTAAAAAATGTCACTTGGATTTTGATAGAGGTTTTACTGGATCTGTAGATCACTTTGGGTAATAAGGACATTTTAACAATACTAATTATTCCAATCCATAAACAGGAGCTTTCCTGTTTTATTTGTGTTTCTTCAATTTCTTTCATCAGTGTTTTTTAGTTTTTAGTGTAAAGATTTTTCACCTCCTTAGTTAACTTTATTCTAAAGTATTTTATTCTTTTTGATGCTATCGTAAATGGGATTGTTTTCCTAATTTCTTGGATAGTTTGTTGTTAGTGTGTAGGAACACAACTGATTTTTGTATCCTGCAACGTTACTGAATTCATTTATTAGTTCTAAGAGTTTTTTGGTGGCTCTTTAGGCTTTTCTACATATAAGATCATGTATCTGCAAACAAACAATTTTAGTTCTTCTTCTCTGTTTTGGATGCCTTTTATTACTTTTTCTTGCCTAATTGCTCTGGCTAAGACTTTTAATACCTTGTTGAAAAGAAGTGGTAAGAGTGGGCATCTCTGTCTCATTCCTGACCTTAGAGGAAAAGCTTTTAGCTCTTCACTATTAAGTGTGATGTTTCTGTGGGCTTGTCTATATGGCCTTTAGTATATGGAGGTATGTTTCCTCTATGCCTAATTTTTGAGAATTTTTATCACGAAAGGATGTTGAATTTTGTCAAGTGCTTTTTCTGCATCTATTGAGATAATATGATTTTTATCCTTCATTTTGTTATAGTGGTGTATCACATTTATTGATTTATGTATGTTGAACCAATGTGTATTTCAGGGATAAATCCCACTTGATCGTGGTGTATGATCCTTTTACTGTGCTGTTGAATTCAGTTTTGTTGTTGTTGTTGTTACTGAGGATTTTTGCCACTATGTTTATCAGGATATTGGCCTGTAATTTTCTCTTTTTAAAGTCCCTACATGGCTTTGTTATGAGAATAATGCTGACCTCTTAAAACGAGTTTGGAAGTGTTCCCTCCTCTTCAGTATTTCAGAAGCATTTGAGAAGAACTGGTGTCAATTCTTCCTTAAATGCTTAGTAGAATTTCAGTCTCACCAATGAAATTATCTGGTCCTGAGCTTTTCTTTCTTTGGGAGGTTTTTGATTACTGCTTTAATATCATTACTTGTTATAGGTCTGTTCAGATATTTTATATCTTTATGATTATTCTTGGTAGGTTGATTGTTTCTAGGAATTTATCCGTTTCTTCTAAGTTATCCATTTTTTTCACATATAATTGTTCATAGTAGTCTCTTAGGATTCATTGTATTTCTGTAGTATCAGCTGTAATCTATGCTTTCATTTGTAATTTTATTTGAGTCCTTTTTTTTTGCTTAATTAATTAGCAAAAGTTTATCAGTTTTATTTATCTTTAAAAAAACAACTCTTAGTTTCATTGATTTTTTTTTTTGTCATTTTTTCTGGTCTGTTTCATATATTTTTGCTCTCATCTTAGTAGTTTCCTTCCTTCTGCTGCTTGTTCTTTTTTCTAGTTTCTTAAGATGTAAAGTTATGTTGTTTATCTGAAATCTTTGTTTTTTCTTAATGTAGGCATTTTTTGCTATAAACTTCTCTCTTAGAACTGCTTTTGTTACATCCCATAGTTTTGGTTTGTTGTGTTTCCATTTTCATTTGTATTGAGATACTTTTTAAAAAATATTTATTTATTTTATTTTTGGCTGCGTCGGGTCTTAGTTGTGGCACATGGGATCTTCCTTGCGGCATGTGGGATCTTTCATTGCAGCATGCGGTCTCTTCATTGCGGCACTCGTGCTTCTCTCTCTAGTTGCAGTGCGTGGGCTCCAGAGCACATGGGCTCTGTAGTTGCAGCATGGGCTCTCTAGTTGCAGCATGGGCTCTCTAGTTGCGGGCGCATACTCAGTAGTTGCGGCACGCGGGCTCAGTTGCCCTGTGGCATGTGGGATCTTAGTTCCCCAATCAGGTATCGAACCCATGTCACCTGCATTGGAAGGCGAATTCTCAACCACTGGACCACCAGGGATGTCCCTCAAGATACTATTTGATTTCTCTCTTGATTTCTTCTTTGACCCATTGGTTGTTCGGGTGCATGTTCTTTAATTTCCATGTATTTGTGAATATTTCAATTTTCCTCATGTTATTAATTTCTAATTTCTTACCATTGTGGTTGGAAAAGATACTTGATGTAATTTCAGTCTTAAATTTCTTAAGACTTATTTTGTGGCCCAACATATCTATCTTGGAGAATGTTCTATGTGCACTTGAGAAGAGAAGAATGTGTATTCTATGCTGTAGATTTAAACCAAATCATAACAATAATTAACATTAAATGTAAATGGTCTAAACATCCCAATTAAAAAACAGAGATTATCAGGCTGGAGAAACATAAAATAATGAACTATTGATGTATGTTTCAACATGAATGAATTCCAAAATCATTATGCTAAATGAAAAAAGACAGACACAAATGATTACATACTGTATAATAACATTTACATAGAATTCTAAAAAAGGCAAAACAGAAAGTAGACCATTGGTTGACCGGGTCAGCAATAAAGGAAATTGAAGAGGGATAGGAAGGAGTTTTTAGGTAGTGAAAATATTCTAAATTATGATTGTGGTGGTGGTTACATGACTATACATTTATTAAAATTTATCTACATGTACATTGAAAGTTTATGATTTTTGTCATATATAAATTATTTCTCAATAAAACTGATTGACATCACACAGCTAATTAATTAAGTTCATGTAGGCATTTAGGAAATGTAAAGATGAATAGAAATGTTTTAAATGAACTGAAAAAAGTTTAGTACTGAAAAACAAATCTTTCTACCCTAATTAAATGATACTCAAAATGTTAGAAGTTAATGAGTTTTTAAATGAGCTTTAATTATCTACTATATTTTTTTTTAATTTTTTTAAATTATTAGGTTGAACTAAAGCGACAATATAATGACCAGCATTCAAAATTAAGAGGTCTTTTACCAGGTCGTCAATGGTACGAAATTCAAGCATACAGGGCCTTAAACCAGGCCCTAGGTAGGTAAGTGGAGTGAAATTTAATGTAATATTACTGTAATGTTATCTCTGACCAGGACTATATGTAGAGCTAGTCTTGCAACTTTATTCCTTATAATAAATTTGATGGAATTTTATTTCACTAGAACCCTGGGAACTGGTATATTTTCAGTGATAGATGTCAGAAGTGAAAGTTGAAAGAGTCAATGGAATAAATGAAACCCAAAATAAAACTCGATATTTGCTAAAGTTTAAAGACTTATGATTGGTCAGTGAGTGTACAACAGAGTGCTTAGTAAATGTTTATAGAAGCTCACCACCAAACAATAAAATTTTATCTTGTGAACATCAGAACCTAAATGATGATTTTATGGGTAAAAAGCAAACCATTTAAGAAGAGTTAAAACAAACTGTGTTCATGCTACTAAAGAATTCACACCAACTAACAGTAATATTTAATTATAATACTCTTTTTTCTAAAGATTCTGGTCCATTAAGATTTGTGCTTTGTGGAACTAGTTTTTTTTTTTTTTTTTTTTTTGTAAATGGACCCAGAGAGATGCATTTCATTTATTTATTTTTTTTAATTGGGGTATAGTTGTTTTACAATGTTGTGTTAGTTTCTACTGTACAGCGAAGTGGAGTTCCCTGAGATGCATTTCATTTAGAATGTTCAGTTCATGGAAGCATTCGACCAAGAACAAACAATAAATGTTTGTTGTCTAGATGTTTTCAGGCAACAATTTTTTTCTTCTTGGAAACAGAAAACAAAACACAAAACTCCACCTGCTTCCTTGAACTGCATGTCAACTGATTTCAAAATCCTTGATTACTCCCATTTGCTTCAAATATGGTCCCTTAATCATTCTCCCTTACTCACCAATGGCTTCAGCAACTGCTTTGCTGTCTAACTGTCCACCATATGCCCTGACATAATTTATTGTGATTTCAACATCCACTTTTGACACTTCTCAGGTTCTTGATGTTTTTAGCTCCAATTATTCTTAAGCTCTCAACCCCACCTGAGCCATGCAATTGATGGCCATACCTGTCAAGATGAAAGACTGCACTGAACTATTGAAACAAGAGGGAAGGGGGCAGGACACAACTTTTGAAAGAATGACATAGCCTGAGGACATGACATAAACTGAGTAGAACCAAATGGGTCCAAGATGGCAGACAAGTCAACTTCCACTAGACCTTGAGCTTCAGTATATGCTCACTGTAACACATCAGCAAGCTAAATGACACACCCATAGGTGCCATGACAGGAACTAGTTTTTAAATCACCATTTTATACCATAATTTCACAGGACATCAACACTTTAAATTTATAAATACTATAAACACTATAATTATTAGATTATTTATAATCTAATTTAACATTTTATGTTCTCTATTTGTGAAATTATAATTAGTTTAACCATATAGTAGTTTTCTCCTGTGAAGCTGTACAAATAAAATTCAGATAATTCAAATAGAAGAACACAGGTTAAGAGTAAAATCATGAAAATATGGCCATTTGACAGGTTTTCAGTTCAGCCAGAAGACCCACAGCTAACCATTATCTGCCCTAACCAATCTAGAAGTTGGACTTTTCTCAAGTGTCTTGTTTACTCACATTAGCTCATTTAAACATAAGCAGACCGGCTTGCATTTGAGTTCAGATTTACATATGCTGATGACATGACTGCAACAGCTGGATTTAAGTCCTAGAACACATCACCCACTCCCCTCCCCATCATTTCAGAATGATATTCTGCAGTTGTTTCTCTTCAAACTGAATGATTCAGTTCTCTGTTTAACCTACTGCCCTTCTCTGCCTAGAAATCCCACTGGTACTTGGCATCAGGTTTCACTGGAAATTGTTCTTGAAGCATTTCATCTACTTACTTTGTCTCTCCCTGTTGATTGACCTGTTTGTTTTATTTTAATATTCAGCAAATAGTTTCTAGGGGAGCCTGAATATTTGTTTTAAAATTCTTGCCTTTTAGTTCATTAGGCTTAATTTCAGGAAAATAAATATTTTTACCTCAGTTGATTATTTTTTCTCTTAATGCCTTGAATTTTAAGAAACCATTTGAAGCAAAAGTACATTTGTATCCTATTTTGTTATTTATAAACCTTTTCTACATATATTAAACAGGTTGTGAAAGACGAAATTTCTTGTCTGATGTCACATAGCTACTAAATGCACCTTCATGTCTTGACACCACCTACATTTAAAACCTTAAGACTTGCTTTTTCATCCTTATGCCTACCTGTATCCAGTAAAATTCTCACTATTAAATATAAACATCTCACTATTAAACTGTTAAATGTACCATATCCTTTCATTATTCTTTGCCTTGGCATACAAGTTACCATACAATTCATTTGGCAAGCTTACCAATCAAAACCTAGTTGAAAAGGTCATGTCCTTTATGAAGACTTTTTTTATTTCTCCAACTAGAGTTATTTACTCCTTAGGAAACCCATAGCACTTTATACTTATCTCTATTATAGCATATATCTCATTGTATTGGAGTAGCCTGTTTATCTGTCTCCTTCCCTAAACATGTATTAGACATTTTTACATTCTCAGCAACCCGCTGTGCCTCATCTTGGGACATAGATGCACAATAAGTACTTGTTGAATTAGTGAAAAATGCCAGGTTCAGTGCTTTTCCAGCTATAGCATATTGGCCAGAGAGCTTCTAGAGCTTCAAAACATACTTTTCAAGAATTTCAGAAAAAGCATGTGTTTATAATATTGATGTAGAATACTATAGTTTCAGTGTTTTATTAATTAAAAAGTGGATAGCCGAACTGTCATTGTACTGATTTTCAGGGAAACAGTATCAACAAGTAGCAACTTATTCCAAAGAAATATCCACTAAAAAAAATCAAGTGAATGTTTTACATCACTTGATAAAACTCATAATGTGTATTGATTGACATAAAAGGTGCTTATACTAATGCACTGTTCTTATAAGGGATATGTCTAGAAGGACTAAAGTAAGCAGAAACAAATTGAGTTTAAAAAAATGTTATCTTTTTTTAAGCCCACATGGGACTATTAGAGTATTTGAAGTAATGTAAGTCCATAAAATGTAATAACAGCTTTCAGGAATGTACCAGGTGGTTTTGTGACCAGGTTACAACTGCACTATAAGTTTCCTAAAGGGTCTGCTTTACTAAAGTATAATCTTTGTCTCAAGTGGGCATAATTCATTTGAGCAAGGCAGTATGAAAACAATGGAAAAAAGAGAAGGTGAAACCTTTTTCTCTGAACTGTTTTGTTAACTTAAATGCCTTTCTGCCATAGGACACTTTAAACATAAACCAAAATAGAATAGCACCCTGACTTTGCATTGATTTTCAACACTGTTATATGATATTGGCAATATACATCTTCCTATCCTGCCCAATTTTATGGTTGTTCTGATGCCTCAGAACCTATGGATTACTTTAAAATATCACACAAGAACGTCATATAAAATTTAGATTTTTAATGTCCCTATGGAATAATCAAACCTTTATGTTAATTTTCACCCCCTCTCAAAATCCCATGATAGTTAAGGAATAAAAATGTCAAACCTATAAAGTTGAAAAGAGTGGGAGAAGAGACAATGACAGATGAGCTGTCAATAAATTTTGAACACTGGAAAACAGATAACAATTGAATGACTTAGCAGGCAAGAGAAAGCTGAAATTTAAATCTGTAATCATGAAAGCTAACAAGATCTTCCAGATTCAAGCATGGAAAAGCTTAGGACTTGGGGGTACTCTAAAGTGTTGGTTAAAGTACTGTTAAACTAAAGAGGATTGGTTACAAGTTAGTATATGTAGTAGTTAGACAGTCCCCTCCCCCACCCAGGTTTACTCTCTGGATAGAATGAACTAGAGCATCTATATATTCTTTAACTACAGTTACAGCTAAGGATGTGTTAAAGATGGGGGGTAAGAAAAGTCTACCTACTGAATGTGAGAGCTCCATTCTCTTTTTCTCAGCTCTGAGTAGGCTGAAAATCAATCTTATATCTTCACGGCAAGAAAGTACAGTGTTCCTGTCTAAGAAAACTGACCACCCCATGAATAAGGGCCTACAGATAGTAACAAAGTGGCCCTGTTTCTACCTTACTGCAAAGCCTTCCAGCCTATAAGTCCCACCCATGTACACAAGGCTACCAATCAGCACTTTAGTGCCTTACTCTTAAATAAGTGCATGGAGTCTTCACCAGATATTCAAAGAATGTCTGTAATATGAAAAACAGAGACCAAAACAATACCAACAAAACAAAAGCAGGGTGGAAGAACTTGTAGAAAACAGAAACAGTGCAATAGAAAAGAAGTTGGCAAACTTTTTCTGTAAAGGGCCAGACAAGTACATATTTTATGTTTTTCAGGCCACATACAGTCTGCATCCACATTCTTCTTTGTTTTTTCTTTAACCTTTAAAATGTAAATACCATTCCTAGATTGCAGGCTATACAAAAACATGATATGGATCAGATTTTTCCTGTGGACTATAGTTTGCCAACTGTTGGATAGAAGAAAACTTTAAAAAAATTTTATCAGTAATACCCATAGGGGGAGGTAAGATATTGCCTCCATAAAACAAGAACAGAAAATAAGAAAAAGCTCCTAGACATTAATATGGTAGCAACAAATTTTAAATGCAGAATTGGGCTTAGGAGAGAAAATTGAAATTTCCCACATCCAAAAATCATAGAGAAAGAAAATGGGAAAGAATAACTAGAAAATTAGAGGATCAGTATGCAGGAAACAACTTCTGATAAATAGGAGCTCCATATGAAGAGACTAGAGAAAATAGAGAAAGAAACATGTCAAAGAAATAATTCAAGAGAAATGCTCAGAATTGAAGGACATAGTTTCCTGATGAAAGCATCCACTCAAGCACCAGTAAAGGGGGAAAAGCTACAAAGCTCCTCACTATGCAGTTTCAAAGTACCCAAGGTAAAGAAAAGGTCCTGAAACCTTCCAGAGAGAAAAAGATAACTCTCATACAAAAGATATAGAATCAGTATTGAAACAGACTTCTTAAAAGCAACACTAGAAGCTGAAAGACAGTTGAAAATTATCTTCAATTATTTGAGGGAAATTTTTGACTTGCAATCTAAGTTCTTAGCAACCCAAATGATCAATAAACTGTAAGACAGACTAAAGCCTTCAGTATTCAGTATTAAAGGACCTAAAACATTTGCTTCAAATGCACACTTTCTCAGGATCCAACTGAAAGTTATTCTCCAACAAAGAAGAGAAAATTCAGAAAGAGGAATACCAAGGATGCAGGAAACCGGAGTTCCAACCCAGAAAAGTGAAATTCCCAAAACAACCAAGAAAGAAAGCTCTGGGATGAATCTGTGCAGCAGTCCTATAGTAGTTAGTCTAGATTGGTTTTTGAGGATGGAAGGTTTTGCCCATATTGAGAAAAATTCTTACAGCTGTGACAAAGTGGGAATTAATTAATGATAGAAACATAGAAAATTAGCAAAAAAGGAGAGAAGGGAGAGTTATTAACTCCAAGGCAGACAAAAACGTCTTGTATGGGAAAGGACATGTAATCATAGTGGATCATGTAATTCACCTTTAAATGGTAATCCACTGAATATTGATTTACAAAATAATTGTGATATAATGCTGCTAGAAGAATGTAGAGGTAGTGAAGTTATCAGTGATATGAGATAAACATCTTCTGTAGGAAGAGTCAGTAAATGATTTCTAATGGTTAAAAACCAGGAAATAGTAGTAGTATAAATGTTATTTAGAAATATGGAGGCAAATGACCACAAGAACTATAAAATATTTTCAATTAATTGTTTCTGAGATTGGGAATTGGAGATGTGGTGTGGGTAGGCAAAAGAAAATTCTGTTTTTATTAAAATTATTATACTATTTGACTTTTAAACTATCCTTATGTATTTGATTAAAAATTAAAATTTACAAGCTAAAATTAACTTTTTAAAGAGTATGGAGATTGGTTCAAGATGGGGGAGTAGAAGGACATGCTTTCATTTTTTCGAGGACACCGGAATCACAACTAACTGCTGAACAGTCATCAACAGGAAGACACTAGAACTCACCAGAAAAGATACCCCACATGCAAAGACAAAGAAGAGGCTGCAGTGAGACGGTAGGAGGGGCGCTATCACAATAAAATCAAATCCCATAACTGCTGGGTGGGTGACTCACAAACTGGAGAACACTTATACCACAGAAGTCCACCCACTGGAGTGAAGGTTCTGAGCCACACGTCAGACTTCCCAACCTGGGGGCCTGGCAATGGATGGAGGAATTCCTAGAGAATCAGACTTTGAAAGCTAGCGGGATTTGATTGCAGGACTTCGGCAGGACTGGGGGAAACAGAGACTCCACTCTTGGAGGGTACACACAAAGTAGTGTGCGCATCAGGACCCAGGGGAAGGAGCAGTGACCCAATAGGAGACTGAACCAGACCTCCTGCTAGTGTCGGAGGGTCTCCTGCAGAGGTGGGGGACAGCTGTGGCTCACCAAGGGACAAGGACACTGGCAGCAGAAGTTCTGGGAAGGACTCCTTGGCGTGAGCCTTCCCAGAGTCCGCCATTGGCCCCACCAAAGAGCCTGGGTAGGCTCCAGTGTTGGGTCGCCTCAGGCCAAACAACCAACAGGGAGGGAACTCAGCCCCACCCATCAGCAGACAAGGGGATTAAAGTTTTACTGAGCTCTGCCCACCAGAGCAACAGCCAGCTCTACCCACCACCAGTCCCTCCCATCAGGAAACTTGCACAAGCCTCTTAGATAGCCTCATCTACCAGAGGGCAGATAGCAGAAGCAAGAAGAACTACAGTCCTGCAGCCTGTGGAACAAAAACCACATTCACAGAAAGATAGACAAGATGAAAAGGCAGAGGGCTATGTACCAGATGAAGGAACAAGATAAAACCCCAGAAAAACAACTAAATGAAGTGGAGATAGGCAACCTTCCAGAAAAAGAATTCAGAATAATGATAGTGAAAACGATCCAGGACCTCGGAAAAAGAATGGAGGCAAAGATTGAGAAGATGCAAGAAATGTTTAACAAAGAACTAGAAGAATTAAAGAACAAACAAACAGAGATGACCAATACAATAACTGAAATGAAAAATACACTAGAAGGAATCAATTGCAAAATAACTGAGGCAGAAGAACGCATAAGTGACCTGGAAGACAGAATGGTGGAATTCACTGCTGCAGAACAGAATAAAGAAACAAGAATGAAAAGAAATGAAGACAGCCTAAGAGACCTCTGGGACAACATTAAACACACCAACATTCGCGTTATAGGGGTCCCAGAAGGAGAAGAGAGAGAGAAAGGACCAGAGAAAATATTTGAAGAGATTATAGTCGAAAACTTCCCTAACATGGGAAAGGAAATAGCCACCCAAGTCCAGGAAGCGCAGAGAGTCCCATACAGGATAAACCCAAGGATAAACACGCCGAGACACATAGTAATCAAATTGCAAAAATTAAAGACAAAGAAAAATTATTGAAAGCAGCAAGGGAAAAATGACATATAACATACAAGGAAAACCCCATAAGGTTAACAGCTGATTTCTCAGCAGAAACTCTACAAGCCAGAAGGGAGTGGCATGATATACTTAAAGTGATCAAAGGGAAGAACCTACAACCAAGATTACTCTACCCAGCAAGGATCTCATTCAGATTCGACAGAGAAATCAAAAGCTTTACAGACAAGCAAAAGCTAACAGAATTCAGTACCACCAAACCAGCTGTACAACAAATGCTAGAGGAACTTCTCTAAGAGGGAAACACAAGAGAAGAAAAGGACCTACAAAAACAAACCCAAAACAATTAAGAAAATGGTCATAGGAACATACATATCGATAACTACCTTAAATGTGAATGGATTAACTGCTCCAACCAAAAGACACAGGCTCACTGAATGGATATAAAAACAAGACCCATATATATGCTGTCTACAAGAGACCCACTTCAGACCTAGGGACACATACAGACTGAAAGTGAGGGGATGGAAAAAGATATTCCATGCAAATGGAAATCAAAAGAAAGCTGGAGTAGCAATACTCATATCAGATAAAATAGACTTTAAAATAAAGAATGTTACAAGAGACAAGGAAGGACACTACATAATGATCAAGGGATCAATCCAAGAAGAAAATATAACAATTATAAATATATATGCACCCAACATAGGAGCACCTCGATACATAAGGCAACTGCTAACAGCTCTAAAAGAGGAAATCGACAGTAACACAATAATAGTGGGGGACTTTAATACCTCACTTACACCAATGGACAGATCATCCAAACAGAAAATTAAAAAGGAAACACAAGCTTTAAATGGCACAGTAGACCAGATAGATTTAATTGATATTTATGGGACATTCCATCCAAAAACAGCAGATTACACTTTCTTCTCAAGTGAGCACGGAACATTCTCCAGGATAGATCACATCCTGGGTCACAAATCAAGCCTCAGTAAATTTAAGAAAAAAATCATATCAAGCATCTTTTCTGACCAAAACACTATAAGATTAGAAATCAATTACAGGGAAAAAACCGTAACAAACACAAACACATGGAGACTAAACAATACGTTACTAAATAACCAAGAGATCACTAAAGATATCAAAGAGGAAATCAAAAAATACCTAAAGACAAATGACAATGAAGACATGACGGTCCAAAACCTATGGGATGCAGCAAAAGCAGTTCTAAGAGGGAAGTTTATAGCTATACAAGCCTACCTCAAGAAACAAGAAAAATCTCAAATAAACAATCTAACATTACACTTAAAGGAACTAGAGAAAGAAGAACAAACAAAACCCAAAGTTAGCAGAAGGAAAAATATCATAAAAGAGCAGAAATAAATGAATTAGAAACAAAGAAAACAGTAGCAAAGATCAATAAAACTAAAAGCTGGTTCTTTGAAAAGATAAACAAAATTGATAAACCATTAGCCAGACTCATCAAGAAAAAGAGGGAGAGGACTGAAATCAATAAAATCAGAAATGAAAAAGGAGAAGTTAACAACAGACACTGCAGAAATACAAAGCATCCTAAGAAACTACTACAGGCTACTCTATGCCAATAAAGTGGACAACCTGGAAGAAATGGACAAATTCTTAGAAAGGTATAACCTGCCAAGGCTGAACCAGGAAGAATTAGAAAATATGAACAGACCAATCACAAGGAATGAAATTGAAACTGTGATTTAAAATCTTCCAACAAACAAAAGTCCAGGACCAGATGGCTTCACAGGTGAATTCTATCAAACATTTAGAGAAGAGCTAATACCCATTCTTCTCAAACTCTTCCATTCCAAAAAATTGCAGAGGAAGGAAAACTCCCAAACTCATTCTGTGAGGCAACCATCACCCTGATACCAAAACCAGACAAAGACACTACAAAAAAAGAAAATTACAGACCAATATCACTCATGAATATAGATGCAAAAATCCTCAACAAAATACTAGCAAACAGAATCTAACAACACATTAAAAGGATCATACACCATGATCAAGTGGGATTTATCCAAGAGATGCGAGGATTCTTCAGTATACGCAAATCAATCAATGTGATACACCATATTAACAAATTGAAGAATAAAAACATATTATCATCTCAGTAGATGCAGAAAAAGCTTTTCACAAAATTTAACACCCATTTATGATAAAAACTCTCCAGAAAGTGGGCACAGAGGGAACCTACCTCAACATAATAAAAGCCATATATGACAAACCCACAGCAAACATCATTCTCAATGGTGAAAAACAAAGTATTTCCTGTAAGATCAGGAACAAGACAAGGATGTCCACCCTCACCCCTATTATTCAACATAGTTTTGGAAGTCCTAGCCATGGCAATCAGAGAAGAAGAAGAAATAAAATGAATACAGTTTGGAAAAGAAGAAGTAAAACTCTCAGTGTTAGCAGATGACATGATACTATACATAGAGAATCCCAAAGATGCCACCAGAAAACTACTAGAGCTAATCAATGAATTTGGTAAAGTTGCAGGATACAAAATTAATGCACAGAAATCTCTTGCATTCCTATACACTAAAGATGAAAAATCTGAAAGGGAAATTAAGGAAACACTCCCATTTACCATTGCAACAAAAAGAATAAAATACCTAGGAATAAACCTACCTAGGGAGACAAAAGACCTGTATGCAGAAAACTATAAGACACTGGTGAAAGTAATTAAAGATGATACCAACAGATAGAGAGAGATACCGTGTTCTTCGATTGTAAGAATCAATATTGTGAAAATGACTATACTACCCAAAGCAATCTACAGATTCAATGAAATCCCTATTAAATTACCAATGGCATTTTTTACAGAACTAGAATAAAAAATCTTAAAATTTGTATGGAGACACAAAAGACCCCGAATAGCCAAAGCAGTCTTGAGGGGAAAAAACGGAGCTGGAGGAATCAGGCTCCCTGACTTCAGACTATACTACAAAGCTACAGTAATCAAGACAATATGGTACTTGCACCAAAAAATCGAAATATAGATCAATGGAACAGGATAGAACGCCCAGAGATAAACCCACACATCTATGGTCAACTAATGTATAACAAAGGAGGCAAGGATATAAAATGGAGAAAAGACAGTCTCTTCAATAAGTGGTGCTGGGAAAACTGGACAGCTACATGTAAAAGAATGAAATTAGAACACTCCCTAACACCATACACAAAAATAAACTCAAAATGGATTAGAGACCTAAATGTAAGACCAGGCACTATAAAACTCTTAGAGGAAAACATAGGAAGAACACTCTGACATAAATCACAGCAAGATATTTTTTGATCCATCTTCAGATTAATGGAAATAAAAATAAACAAATGGGACCTAATGAAACTTAAAAGCTTTTGCACAACAAAGGAGACCATAAACCGACAAAAAGACAACCCTCAGAATGGGAGACATATTTGCAAATGAATCATCAGACAAAGGATTAATCTCCAAAATATATAAACAGCTCATGCAGCTCAGTATTAAAAGAACAAACAACCAATCCAAAAATGGGTAGAAGACCCAAATAGACATTTCTCCATAGAAGACATACAGATGGCCAAGAAGCACATGAAAAGCTGCTCAACATCACTAATTATTAGAGAAATGCAAATCAAAACTACAATGAGGTATCACCTCACACCAGTTAGAATGGGCATCATCAGAAAATCTACAAACAACAAATGCTGGCAAGGGTGTGGAGAAAAGGGAACCCTCTTGCACTGTTGGTGGGAATGTAAATTGATACAGCCACTATGGAGAACAGTATGTAGGTTCCTTAAAACACTAAAAATAGAACTACCATATGACCCAGCAATCCCACTACTGGGCATATACCCAGAGAAAACCGTAATTCAAAAAGACACATACACCCCAATGTTCATTGCAGCACTATTTACAATAGCCAGGTCATGGAAGCAACCTAAATGCCCATTGACAGACGGATGCATAAAGAAGATGTGGTACATATATATAATGGAATATTACTCAGCCATAAGAAGGAAGGAAATTGGTCATTTGTAGAGACGTGGATGCATCTAGAGACTGTCATACAGAGTGTAGTAAGTCAGAAAGAGAAAAACAAATATCGTATATTAATGCATATATGTGGAACCCAGAAAATGGTACAGATGAACTGGTTTGCAGAGCAGAAACTGAGACACAGAAGTAGAGAACAAACATGGACACCAAGGGGGGAAAGCAGCAGGTGGTGGGGGTTGTGGTGTGATGGATTGGGAGATTGGGATTGACATGTATACACTGATGTGTATAAAATGGATGACAATAAGAAAATAAATAAACATTAAAAAAATAAAGAGTCTGGAGGTTTCAATTCTAGATAAGATGTAGTAAGTACATTCTGTACTGTCTTTAAAAGCTAGACAGAATTCATGGAGCAGCTATTTGAGTACCGTGAAAAGTGAATAATAGTAGACAGATTGCAGAAGAAGACCAGAATTCAAAATACCAATGAACTCGTTGGAATAACTATATTAATATCAGGACAAAGTAGAATTCAGAGGAAAGAAAATTATTGGGGTGTTAGAAGAAAAATTACATAATGATAAAAGGGTCAATTTATCAAAAAGACATAACAATCCTTAATGTGTATGCACCTAAAAATAGACCTTCAAAATACATGACACAAAAGCTGGCATCTGAATAGAGAAATAGACAAATCCACAAGCATGGTTGGAGACTTTAAAATTCCTTTCTCAGTAATAGATAGAAGTAGTAAACAGAAAACTAATAAAGAGAAGACTTGAACAATATTATTAACCAACTAGATTGAATTGACATTATAGAGCACTCCACCCAACAATAGCAGAATAAACACAAGGAATATGCACCAATTTAGACAATATCCTGGGTGATAAACTTAAATTTTTTTTTAAGGATTTGAAATCATAGTGTGTTCTTTGACCATGCTGCAAATAAACAAACTAGAAATCAATAACAGAAAGATAACATAAAAATGTCCAAGTACTTGGAAATTAAGAACATCTTTAAAAAATCCATAGGAAAAACAGGATGTGTTAGGAAAATTAGAAAATACTATGAACTCACCAGAAATGAAAATCATCATATCAAAATTTGTGGACCACAGCTATAGCAGAGCTCACTGGGAAATTTATATCATTAAATGTTTATTTTCAAAAACAAGAAAGATCTCTAATCAGTTATCTAAACTTCTACCTTAAGAAGCTAGAAAAGAAGAACAAAGTAAATGTAAAGCAAACAGAAAAAAGAAAAGAATATAAATCAATGAAACTAAAAAATCAATAAAATCCATTTTTAAAGCGATCAATTAAATCTACTGACTTATAGGTAAACTGACAAAAAAAAAGAGAAGCCACAAATTGCCAATATCTGGAATAAAAGAGGTGATATTACTACATATCTTGCAGACATTCAAAGTATAATATGGGGAAATTTTCACCTGTCTCAGAGCTCACTTAAGCAGTTGTTTAACTTCACAGCTTCCTGAGACAATGAATGAAAATTGGGACAAATAACAAACTAACTGAAAAGCTTAAAGAGAAAAGCTGGGAAGTGAGATGTCCATGGGGGCTTTAAAAGTTCCGACATATTCCTGAGACTCTAGTAGGAATGTTTAGGACTGTGCACATGACCCAGGGAAGTGCACATGCTCATAAGACCTGAGAAGGTCCTAAGCTCTCACCTCTGTGTGACCTTGAGGCTCTGCTGAAGCAGGAAGTGAAGACTAAGCTAGAGTTTTTGCCTGCCTGATCAAGGCTCACAAATGTATCCAAAAACACATGCAAAACCTCTTGGCAAAGAATGGGAGACTGTGGATTCCAGATGTTTAAGGAAATCTCTGTCTAATCATTAGCTGACCACTAAGCTGACCTAGCAATAGTCACACATGACAGAATACAGACTTTACAAAATGATTTCAGAAAAGTCACAACAACAACAGCAGCAGCAACAACAAAAATCCTTGGGGAGGGAGGAAGAATCTGATTTCTACAGTTGCCACATTACATTATTTAAAATGTACTCTTTTCAACAAAAATTATGACATGTGCAAAGAATATATTCCCCATACACAGGGGAGAAAGCAGTCAATAAGAATTATCCCTAAGGGAGTCCAGATGTTGTAGTTAGTATATAAAGCTATTTTAAATATGATCAAGGAACTAAGGAAATTATGTCTAAAGAGCTATAGGAAACTATGAGAATGATGTTTCACCAGATGGAGAATATCAATAGTTAGATAGAATTTTTTTAAAAAAGAACCTAATGGAAATTTTGGAGTTGAAACGTACAATAAATGAAATGAAAAATTTATTAGAGGGGCTCAACAGCAGTTTTGAGCAGGAAGAAGAAAGAATTTGTTTCCAGTCTGAGGAACAGAAAGAAAAAGAATGAAGAATAATTAAGATAGCCTCAGGAACCTGTACAACCCATCAAGCATACCAACATACACATAAAGAGAGTCTTGGAGAGAAGAGAGAGAAAGAAACAAAGATTTTTTTGAAAAAATAATGGCTGGAAACTTCTCTAATTTGATGAAAAACATTAATCTACACATCTAAGAAAATCAGAAAACTCCAAGTAGTTTGAACTCAAAGAGATCCATACATAGAAATGTCATGATCAAGCTGTCAAAAGACAAAGAATCTAGAAAGCAGCAAGAGAAAAACAACTCATTATACAAGGTATCCTCAATAATTTAAGCAGATTTCTCACTAGAAACCATGGAGAGAAGAAGGCAGTGAAATGACATGTTTAAAATGCCAAAAGAAAAGAAAAAGACTGTCAATTGAATCTATATCTAACAAAACTATCCTTCAAAAATTAAGGAGAAAGTAGAACATTTCCAAATAAACAAAAACTGAGAGAATTACTCTCTAGAAAACTTATTGTACAAGAAATACTAAAGGGAGTCTTTTTCTGTCTGAAATGAAAGGACACTAACCAGTAACTTATATCCACATGAAGAAATAAAGAGCATCTGTAAAGGTAATTTCATAGGTAAATATAAAAAACAATATAACTATATTTTAATAACATTTTCTCATGTTTAATTTTTGAAAACAACTGTATAAAGCAATAAACTTAAGTCTGTGGTAATAGGCATTGTCTTGGCAGTCCCAAAGACGATGTTTAGGTTCAGTTATTCACCAGGGGCAGTGATAGACTCAGCATATAGCTGTATGCACACCTAGGATTTATTACAGTGAAAGGATACAAAGCAAAAACAGCAAAGGGAATAGGCACATGGGCAAACTCCAGGGGAAGCCAGGTACAATCTTCCAAGGGTCCTGTCTCAGTGGAGTCACACAGGGCACACTTAGTTTCCCAGCAATGAATTGTGGTAACGTGTGAAATAATAGCCAATCGGGAGAGCTTGTTAGAGACTCAGCACCCGGCTTTTTTATTTGGGCTGGTCGTATAGGCAGCCTCTGCCTAACATTTCCCCAAAGTCTAGACTCTCAGAAGCAAAGCAGGTGTTCAGCATTAACCATATTTTCCCACAGACATTGTAGACGCAGTGAGACTTTCTTCTTAGTTAGTGATTGGAACCCTCCCTGAAATCTAAACACCAACCAAGGGCTACCTTATATGCAGGCCTTTCTAGGGATAATCAAGTTGGCCTGCTGTGTTAACTCTTTTCTGCACAGGTGTACAATGTTAAAGATGTAATTTATGTTAAAGTAATAGCACAAGGGTTGGGGGGAAGAAACAGAGTTATACAGGAGCAGTGTTTTTGTATACTACTGAAATTAAGTTGCTATCAATCCAAAATAGATTTTTATAAATTAAGGTGTTTATTATAATCCTCAAAGCAACCATTAATAAAATAACTCAAATATCTGTTGCACACAGAATAAGGCAGTAATGAAGGAATAGTGGAAGAACAATAACAAAAAAGACATAGAAAACAAATAGTAAAGTGGATATTTGCAAAATAGCTAAGTAAATTCTACCTTATCAGTAATTACATTAAGTGTAAATGGACTAAGCACTCAAATCAAAAGAAAAAGATTGGCAAAATGAATTTTTTTAAAAAGAACATGATCCAACTATATGCTGCCTGAAAGATAAATGCTTTGGTTAAAAAACACAACTAGATCAAGTGTAAACAGATAGAAAAAGACATACCATGCAAGCAGTAAACAAAAGATAACTAATTTGGTTATACTAATACCAGACAAAATAAACTTTAAGACAAAAATTGTTACTAGAAATTTTCTAAAAAAATTTTCACTCCATTAATTCAGCAATTATAGTTGGAGACTTTAATACCCCACTTTCAATAATGGATAGAACAGTTAGAAAGAAAATCAACAGAAAAGGGAAGTCTTGAACAACACTATAAACCAACAGTTACAAACCTAACGTATTTATCACACTCTACCCTACAATAACAGAATGCACATTCTTCTCAAGTGTACATGACACATACTTCAGGATAGACCATACGTTAGGCTACAAAATAAGTCTCAATACATTTAAAATGGTTAAAATCATAGAAAGTATCTTTTCTGATCACAGTGGAATGATAGTATAAATCAGTAACAGACAGAAAATTTTAAAACTTATAAATACGTGGAAATTAAACAACATACTCCTAACCAGTGGATCAAAGGAGAAATCAAAAGGGAGATTAGAAAATACCTTGTGATAAATGAATATGATAACACAGTGTACCAAAATTTTGAGGGTAGAGTGAAAGCAGTGCTCAGAGAGACATTTATTTTTATAAATGCCTATATTAAGAAAAAAAAAAAAGATCTGAAATCAGTACTCTAACCTTCTACCTTAAGGAATTAGGGAAAGAAGGGCAAATCAAACCCAAGGCAAGCAGATCAAAGGAATAGTAGAGATTAGAATGGAAATAAAGGAAATAGAAAATAAAGTAGAAAAAGTCAGGGTAACAAAAGTTGGTTCTTTGAAAAGATCAAGAAAATTGACAACATTTAACTAGACTGACCAAGAAAAAATGCAGAAAGGACTCAAATTACTAAAATTAGGAATGAAAGAGGGGTTGTTACTGCCAAACTTACAGAAATATAAAGCATTATATGAGAATACTTGAACAATTGTATGACAACAAAATAGATAATTTAGATAAGTTGGACAAATTCAGGACTTCCCTGGTGGCACTGTGGTTAAGAATCCTGCCAATGCAGGGAACACACGTTAGAGCCCTGGCCTGGGAAGATCCCACATGCTGTGGAGCAACTAAGCCTGGGTGCCACAAC
Organism: Balaenoptera physalus; assembly: GCF_965194825.1. Lineage (NCBI taxonomy): Eukaryota > Metazoa > Chordata > Mammalia > Artiodactyla > Balaenopteridae > Balaenoptera > Balaenoptera physalus. The sequence goes on from NC_138901.1 coordinate 41,021,695, forward strand.
TACTGATGATCCTGTGCTCTAGAGCCCACAAGTCACAACTACTGAGCCCACATGCCACAACTAATGAAGCCTGTGTGCCTAGAGCCCATGCTCGGCAACAAGAGAAGCCACCAGCCCCTGCTCGCCGCAACTAGAGAAAGCCCACGTGCAGCAACAAAGACCCAACGCAGCCAAAAATAAAAAGATAATAAATAAATAAATTTATTTTAAAAAAAGAAAGATGGACAAATTCATAGAAAGACACAGCTATGGAAACTGACACTCAAGCAGTAGAATGTCTGAATAGATCTATAACAAGTGAAGAGATGGAAGAATTAGTAATACGAAAATTTCACAAAAGAAAAGCCCAGGAAAGAATGACTTCATTGATGAATTCTAGCAAACATTTAAAAAGGATCCTTTACAAACACTTATGAAAAATAGAACAGGAGACATGTACCAATTTATTCTATGAGGCCAGTGTTGCCTGATACCAAAAGTAATCAAAGACATCACAAGAAAGCTACAGAGCAGTATCTCTTATGGTTATAGATGAAAAAATCCTCAACAGAAAAGTAGAAAACTGAATCCAGCAACTTACCAAAAGGATTGTACACAGTGACCAAGTGGAATTTATCTCAGGACTGCAAGGTGGTTCAACACCCTGCCAGTTTATTGGTTCAACTAAAATCAGTGTAACACTATAAGAGTAAAGTACAAAAACCACAAGATCATCTCAAGATGAGAAAAAGCAATTGACAATATAACACTCAACAAAGTAGGAATAGCAGGTACTTCCTAAACCTTAAAGGGCATCTATGCATCCAATAGTTAACATCATACTGAATGGTGAAAGTCATCATTTTTCTCCTAAGTTTGAGAATAAAATAAGGATGGCCACTCTCACCACTTGTATTCATTATTGTATTGGAGGTTCTAGCCAGGGCAATTAGGCAAGAAAAAGAAATAAAAGATATCCAGATTGGAAAAGAAGTAAAATTAAATTTGCAAATGACATGATATTCTACATAGAAATCCTAAGGAATCCATAATAAATAACTGTTTAGAGCTAAAACAAGTTCAGCAAAGTTATAGGATGCATATTCACTATACAAATATCAGTTACATTTTTATATACTATCAATGAACAATCCAAAAATGAAATCAAGTTACTTCTATTTACAGTAGCATCAAAAAGAACAAGATACTTAGAAATAACTTTAATGAAAGTACCCTGAAAGCTTCAAAATATTGTTGAAAGAAATTTCTAAATAAATGGGAGAATTCCATGATGATGGATTGGAAAACATTAAGATAGCATTCTCCCCCAAATTGATCTACAGATTTAATATAATCCCAACCAGAATTCCAACTGGATTTGGTGCAGAAATTGAGAAGCTGATCCTAAAATTCATATGGAAATTGAAAGAGACCCAGAATAGCCACAAAAAATTTGAAAAAGAACAAAACTGGAGAACTGACAATTCTCAATATCAAACTTACTGCAAAACTACAATAATCAAGACTGTATTGTATTGATGTAATACAGACATGTAGAACAAGGGGTAAAATTGAGGGTCCAGAAACAAACCCATGCATTTACAGTGAATGGATTTTTGACAAAAGTGTCAAGACAATTTAATGAGGAAAGAATAGTCTTTTTCACAGATAATTCTTGGATAATTGGATATCCACCTGGAAAGGAATGAAGCTAGACCCCTACTTCACACCATATACAAAACTTAACTCAAAATGGATCGAAGACTAGCAAGGTATAAATTTTCTTGACCTTGGATTAGGCAGCGGTTTCTAAAATATTTGCAAATCATGTATCTGATAAGGGTCTTGTATCCAGAATATATAAAGAACTCTTACAGTTCAACAATAAAAATATAAATAATGCAATTTTAATTTGGACCAATAATTTAAATAGACATTTCTCCAAAAAAGGATACACACGTGGCCATTGTGCACATGAAAAGATGCAGAACATCATTATTCATTAGGGAAATGCAAATCAAAACCAGAGTGAAATACCACCTCATACCTTCTATGGTACATCTATTGAAAAAGATGGACAATAACAAGTGTTGGTGAAGCTATGGAGAAATTGGAAATCTCATACATGGCTAATGGAAATGTAAAATTATGTGACTGCTTTGGAAAAAAAAAATGTAGCAGTTCCTCTGAAAGTTAAACAGAGAGTTACCATACAACCTAGCAATTCTATTCCTAAGTATATACCCAAGAGAATTTTTAAAATGTATCCATATAAAAACTTGTACACAAATGTTTATAGTAGCATTATTCATAATAGTCAAAAGGTGGAAACAACCCAAATGCCCATTAACTTATGAATGGATAAACAAATTATGGTATATCCATATAATGGAATATTATTCAGCCATAAGAAGGAACAAAGTACTGATACACGATACAAGTAACCTTGAAAACATCATGCTAAGTGAAAGAAGCCAGACACAAAATGACATATATTATATGATTCTAGTTATATGAAGTGTCCAAAATAGGTATATCTATACAGACAGAAAGTAGATTGTGGTTGCAAGGGGTTAGGAGGAATAATCTGGGTAATTGGGAGTGACTAATGGGCACAGGGTTTCTTTTTGGTGAGGTAAAAATGTTCTGTAATAGACAGTGGTATAGGTTGCAGAACCTTGTAAATGTAACCACTGAATTTTTTTTTTGAATTTTTTTTTTTATACAGCAGGTCCTTATTAGTCATCAGTTTTATACACATCAGTGTATACATGTCAATCCCAATCGCCCAATTCATCACACCACCACCACCACCACCCCGCTGCTTTCCCCCCTTGGTGTCCATACGTTTATTCTCTACATCTGTGTCTCAACTTCTGCCCTGCAAACTGAAAAACCACTAAATTTAAAAAATTTTAATAATGTTTAAAATTTTAAAAATTAGCAAATTGAACCCAACAATCTATAAAAAGAATAATGCACATGACCATGGTGGTTAGGGATGAAAGAAAGGCAAGCTCAGTATTTGAAATTTTGCCAGTATAATCCACCATATTAACAGTCTAAAAAGAACAACTACATGATTATATCAATTGGTGCAAAAATTTTTTTACAAACTTATTCATTTATGATAAAAACTTGTTAAACCAGAATAAAAGTTATGTACATAAAATCTACAGCTAATATAATACTTAAGGTAAAAAAATATTGTGTGTGTAAAGAAGGTTTTGGGAAATATTTTCTATAATTTTCTTGTCTTTCAAAATAGAATGCATGTAACATTTTTGGGTATGTTATCAGTAGTTGGCAAAAGTAGGAGAGTTTTTTATACACCTACTTTGGTACATTGTACTGAGTAGTTTCTAAAAACTTTACTCATAATAATGACTTTGATTAAAGGACATGTCATTGATTTTGATACCTGACACATCATTGATTTTCTCAACCTTCTGTCTGTCCCACTAGAAATGTGGCTTTATTTTCACTGTTATATTTATTTCATTTTCTCCCTATTTTTTATAGGTGTATTCGACACAAAAATGATTGGGGAGCTCTTATTCTAGTGGATGATCGCTTCAGGAGTAACCCAAGTCGATACATATCTGGTAAGATTCTCAGCTGGGCTTAGAGTAAGAATTAGTAACAATCTCTGGTATTTAATGACTTCTATTTTTAAAGACAAAGAATTGGATAGAGAATTTGAATTACTAGATCAAACATGGAAAAATTCACATTGACTGGAAATCTAGCCTTTTAATGCTTCTGTGTTTACAAAAAATCTTTATAGAGGAGAATCTGGTTACTGGCGTAGTATTAATCAATCAAGATCCTTCAATTTCACCAGAATGTGGAATTTGATTCAGTAACATAGCAATAATTTATTTCCCATTGTCAGGGAAAAAGCTGTTCCACAGAAATGAGTTTTCCAAGAAATATTAAGTTTTTACATTTAAGCACACAAGCAATCCTTTGGTGCTTAGGATTCTTTTTATTCTTTCATTCTGGATTATTTGAGTTTTATTGTTGTATGTGTGTGTGTTTGTTTGTTTAGAAATGCTTCAGTTGTTACAGAGTTTATATTAGAGCTAGTATTTTCTAAAAAGAAAAAAAGCACCACTGCATGCTGCAAGATCAAGTACATGGTCATTTTTCCCCACTCAAATGAACAAATACTGTGTGCCTATAGTTTTCATCCGAATCAATACCAGGAATCCATCTGTTATTAAAGAACTGTTGAAAGTACTTGCATTTTTATTGTTATCTTTAGAGCTAAAAAGTTCATACCATACTATAATGAAAAGATGCTAATTTTTAAAATTTGTTTCAGATTAGCTGTCTATGGGTATGGACTCTACTTTTTATATTTCAGAGCCTAGTTATTATATTTGGTTCAATATTAAAACATATCCACCTGGATTGAAGCAGGAAGTGCTGCCTTATTAGTCTTTTCTTCTGTTTCCCTGTAAAGCAAGCCAAGGCCAAGATAGAACCAAAAACAAATGTTAAGTGCTTATGTTTAGTCAGCAGGTGGAGCTCAGATTCTTTCAAATTTTCAAAAGTAAACTGACATTTTACACTGAAAAGGCTTTCTTTGATCACAAAAAGTTCAAAATGAAAGCAATAACTATAACGCTAAGTTTTTCAATTTGGGAAATTTTCATATTCTTATTTGGTATAATTATTTTCCCCAAGCAAACAAAAATAAAGAACTTTAAAGAAATGCTGTTTTAAGTTTTTTTTTCTTATTTTAAAATCTAGAACTGAAATTTTTACCTTGTAGTTCAGATTTGTTGAGAGATTTTTTTGAATTAAGTATTTTTCATTATTTTCTGTAAGGTTTTTATTTTTTCTGAGACTCATAAACTTTGAAATCTTATCTAGGCAATACAGCACAACAACATACAAATTCCATTTGATGACTAATTTTTGTTTAAATTCAACTCGCATAAGAATAATTGATAGAAAAGCTCCATTAAACAAAAAAACTAAAGGAATGTATTTGAAATGAAAGTATAATAGTTCAAGTTGCTTGAAGCCCTGTCTTACCTTTCTCTCAACTTAAAATACCATAGTGACTTTTTAAATTACTCCAAAAGATGATAGTTTTAGTAACATCAGCAGAGAATATTTATTTTCTAAAGTCCAAATATCTGAATTTCATTCTGAAGTGAGTCATACTCCGAAACACCTTATACTGTTAATGTGGTTTATTTTTATGCAGTTTTCACATGTCACAGGGTCAAATCTTGTCCCTTAAAACTTGATTATTTATATATTAAAAATAATTATATAATAAATATTCAGATAGGACATGATTTGCCCATAAAACAGTGTTATTCCTTTTACTCCCAGAATAGTTTGATATATTTGGAATTGGAAGGAGAAGGGAAACAAACAAACAAACAAACAAAAAAACCTATGAGACTGTAATCTTGAATTTATTTTTGCTAAAGGAGTCAAATTTAAAAGTTGGAATAAAAGATTGTGTTGTTTAGAACTTGTATTTTCTCTGCAATTAAAAGGTAGGTAATTTTTTGTGGGGAATTATGATAAAATTAAATTTGCCTTATTCCCCAGTTATTCTAAATTGAAAAATAATACATTTTCCCATCTCCATTCTACTCCCACTGCCTCTTCCCTCCATCCAGTTGGCAATCACTGCATGTAAAGAGAAATGCTACTGATACAGGAGCATATTGTACATATGAAGGTAAAAAGGCAGGAAAAATGTTGAGAACCACACTGTATCCTGTAAATTCAAAGTAGATTACCTCACCAGAGAAGTTATGTAATTTTTTTTTCTTAATACATAATATCTTCACTGAATAACCAAAGTTTCTTTGCCGGGTTTACTTTTTGCCTTAGGACTTTCTAAGTGGGTTCGGCAGCTGATTCAGCACCATTCAACCTTTGAGAGTGCGCTGGAGTCCTTGGCTGAATTTTCCAAAAAGCACCAAAAGGTCAATGATATATACAAAGAAGAAAGAAAATCTATACAGGACAATGAGTCTACGCTTGCAGTGGCTTGTTTGAAGGATAATACCTCAACTTATTTATTAGAAGCAGCAAGCCATCTATCACCAGAGTATCCTAGGGAAGGTAAAGTAAAAATGTGTCTAAGAGCTACAGTATCCTAAAATGATAGATAAAAGTCCATCTTTACCAAGAGGCATCATCTCCAGAAAGGAGAAAAGTATGAAAAGTTCTAACCATTTACATTTGGTAGAAAAGTCTTTCATTGTGTTTAGTGAAATGATATTTGTTATGCTACAGATTAATGTCCTTAAATATGTTGGTTATTGTAATATAAGGTGTTATCATAAAATAATGAAATAGTATGATGTATCAGAATGGGAACAAATTTTTGTCAGGAGAGCTACACATATTTTCTGGTTTTCCACTTAGAAGCTTTGCCGCTAACTAACTTTGTGACCACCCCCCCCGCCCCCACCGAGCAAGTCACTTAGCTTTTTGAGTCTTAATAGAAGGGATATCTGCCTACCTATCCCTCCGGGTTGGTTTGTAAAGATCTAATAAGATGATAAATATCACAACATTGTAAAGCACTATGCAAATGGTAATGTTTTTCTAAAGGTGATATTAAAAATTGACCTAATTTATAGATAATTGTCTTACATGAATTTCTTACTTTAGAGACGTGAGAGTCATTTATTCTAAATGAAAAAAAATAATATTTTAAAATATCAGAATATACTGGGTTAAAATATAATTTAGAAAATTAAAATATAGTTTAAAATATATTAGAATATAATGCATTAGGGATTAGCAAACTATGGCCTGTGGACCAAATTCGGCCTGCTGTTTTTGTAAGTAAAGTTTAATGGAATACAGTCACACCCAATCATTTATATATTGTACACAACAGTAGAGTTGAGTAGTTGTATGTATTGCACTAGAACAGCATAATTGAGTAGTTGCAACAGATACAATGTGATCCACAAAGCCTAAAATATTTACTGTCTGGCCTATTATAGAAAAAGTTTGCCAAACTGTTCTGTATCATTGGATATCATTTTAATTATTTTAATTAATATATAATAGTAGTTTAATATATCACTTTTTAAATATTTATTTTATAGTATATGCTTCTATCCTAACTAAATGTCATAGTGAATTCTAGGCCATTATACTGATAATCAGGAAAACTAGGTTCTAGTCCAGGTCTGAGTACCAACCAATTCTATAACTTTAAGCAAATAACTTAGTCTTTGTGGTTGTCAGTGTCCTTAAGGGAATTAGTCTAGGTCAGTTTTTCTCAATCACTGGTTAGTGGATTTTTAAGGCATTTTTACAGCCTGTTCCCTCCTTTACTCATCCCTCTTCCTCTTCCTTTTTACCCTTTCTTTTCTTGTTCACTTCTGAGGTCCCTTCTGAGGTGTGGAATTTGATAGTTTACCAGACAGCATTATAACTTGGGCTGGGAACCACTGGAGACCTAAGATTCCTTTCAGAGTTAACATGTTGTGCTTTAAGATGGATTGCTTAGAATGCTTCCATTCTAGGATGGAAGTCCTGCCACTACTTGTTATGGGCTCTCAATTATGTATCCTATACAGTTATTTCAGTATTTCTAACAAAAATTGTTTTAATATAACAAATATTACATTAGGAGCAGAAAGTTAACACTCATATCTTTGTATTTGTAGATGATCCATTAGTGTTGGAAGAGTCTGCCCAGGCAGTAGGAGCAGAAAAAATTGTGATTTCCAGATCCACAAGCCCAACCTTCAACAAACAAACAAACAGAGTTAGCTGGTCTGGCAGTAATTTTCTGGAACAGTATCTTACTGGTAAAATTCTGACTGGAACACCTAAGTTTAGGTCATCAGAGGACTGTGCCTCTAATTCTTCCACTTTCAAAACAGAAAAGGGATGTGAAGCAGTTTTGCCACTCACTGGTAAATATGAGTCCTCCTCTCTGACAGTAAACACATCACTTGGACCATGCCCTCAATCAGAAACCATTGTTCCATCAATAAGGATTAATGCTACTCTTCTGAATCCAGAAGATCCAGACGTTCAGTTGTCTCTAGTATGTGAAGAAGCTGAACTTTCTACTTCAAATACAACTTTTGAAACAGAAGCAGAGGATGAATCTATCTATTTTACACCCGAACTTTATGATCCCATAGATACAAATGAAGAAAAGAATGAACTAGTTGGAACTGATAGAGACAACAGATTGGCTAATAATTCAAATTGCATTTTAGCTGAAGATCTTTTTGAAATTAAAACTGTGAAAGGAGTGGATTCAGTCAGAGAAATGAAAGCTGAGGATTGCACAGGCACAAAGTTGAATAGACTCATGCATATTAAAGAAAGTAAAGTTGATGACATTGGTAGTCATGTAAAAACGACTCATATAAGTGAATTGGAACTGGGAAAAAACTCATGAAATGGATATAAAGAACTTTAAACAGTCTCCTTCCAAAAATAAAGATGTGTTCCCTGGTGTTAGGTAATAATACTTAACTGTCAAGGTATAAAAACATGTTGTCAAAAAACAAAACAAAACAAAACAAAAAAAACGTCGTCATGCTTATATTAAACTCTATTGTAAATGATAATTTGTACATTGGATAAGTGACAGCTTTTTTTAAATTTGAGATATATAATTCACTTTAATCCAAAGTCTATATTATGTTCAGAAATATAAGTTTTACTGTTCTCAAGTTTTGATAAATTGATTCATAAAAAATATTTTCCTCCAGGTCTTCCTTAGCTAAATGCAATATTAAATTAATCAATCCGGAAGATATGTAGTTTCCTAAGGCACTTTAAATTTCACATAAATATTTGTATTTTGTAGTCCTCTTCATCCATTTGTTTTCATACTGATGCGTAAAAATTAATAGCAGTCTAATCCAGTCACCCCTCAGTCATGTTTCACTGTAGATTTTACCTCAGATCAGTCTGAGGTTTTTTTTTTAGAAATCAGTTTTCTTGAAAAGTATATTCCTGTATTAAACTGCCTACTTATAAGTAATTAAGAATTAAGGAAGAAAACTACATGCATTTTTAATTGAAATTGTTTTACATTTTTTGTTTGTTAAACCAAAACCAAGCATGTTTTAAACAAATTTATGTAAAATTGTAAAATGCCAAATGAAGGACTGCAAATTTTCAATTCTAATTATTTAGCTTCATCACCATTGTGGAAAAAAGTGACATGTTCTAGCATAAAGGCTTCAGTTATGTAACTAAGATAGAAAACTTCAAATATAAATTTAATAAGTAAAGCTAAACATGTAACTGTAGCTGAAAAATGTTCCCTTTATAGCTCAGTAAACTTTTCTGTAAATTTTGACTCTTTGTTTTTGTGAATGAAGCTACACTTCTGATCAAAAATGGTTATAAAAGTAGCTCTTCTCTGACATCATTCCAAAAATACATTCACCAATCTTTTCCAAGAAACATCTGTTACTCAATAGACATTTAGGCTTCTTGGAGTGATTTGAATTGAAATTTTATGAGCTGTTCAAGTTGTTGATGCGGTTTATTATTTTCAAGTCAAAATTCTCAGCAGTCAGGTATCTTTTATATTCATTTGGAACAATGATTTATTATATATGCATATGTTTACTTTCATTTTGATGACATTTATATTGAATACAGCTTAGTTGTTTCTATAGCATTGGATGTTACAACTCTAAGCATAGTTCAAAGAAATTTAAATTGATAATTTACCAGTTAAAGAATTTATCTGCAGATTGGATATATTCAGTCTCACCTAGTATTAGATCTTTTTCTTAGGTGATCAGTAAAAAGTTTCAAACACTGGATTAGAAGGTAATTTTTAAATTGTTTTGAAAGGGTGAAATCATTTGTCCTCTTTGGAATAGTTCTTAATCCACACATAAAGGGTGGTGTGGTAGTAGAAAAAATACCAGGTGGAAGACCAGAAACTTGGGCTCTATTCTTGGCTCTGCCACTAATTTTCTAAGTCATGTTGGCAATCACCATGCCTTTTGGGGAATTAGTTTCATCTGTGAAATGTGTAGTTTCGTACTATAAAATCATGCAAATCCCTTTCAGCTTTAAAAATCCATAATTTAAAGGAATATATGTTGATATTTTATTCTGAATCAATTTTCATTTGCTTTGGTTGCAAAATGCTTAAAATAAAGCAAACCATTTGTATAAAAGGTAACATGAATAATTGTATGAATATGTACACAATAACTTGGGAAGCAAGTGTTTATTTTACCAGTGCTGCAATTAAAATATTTTTGAATCCTTAAAATTGCCCTTAGAAGAATTGGTAAACTACCTGAGAAAAATCAAACACATTATTTTTTAGTCATATCTTAGTGTTATTATCCAGCTTGATCTCAAATACCATCCCTTTCCCTAGATATAATTTATTCTTTCCAAAATCTAATTCTCTCCGAGGCTAAAAATTTCCATTACTGAGAATGTACATAGAGATGTGGCACAAGCTTTTAGTAATTCCAAGAGGTGTTTCAAAAATTTTGTACAATGGTATCACGGTTGAATCAGGTATATAGTCTCCTCAGATCACAGCTTTGACCAGTATGGTATTGCAAGAAGTAAAGTCTAGCCTTTATAAAGAGTGTGAGGTAAAACATTTTCATTAGTGATAAAATACTTTTTAAAGAGATGTTTTAGAAAGTTTAAGTTAAAACATGTAAAAGCATTTAAAAGAGTATCTGACACATGGCAAGCCCTCAATTATTACTTGGTAAATCAATCATGTATCTGGAGTACACTCTCGCTTTATATGAAGACTTCCTTAATGATGATAGATAGATAGATAGATAGGAGATAAACTGACAATAAAGAATCGTTGTATAGTAGGAAGGGTAAGTTATTTGGCTCGTTTATTTTTTAAGGCTGAGATATATAAGATAGAAATTGTTTATCAAGTAATTTGCCTTACCCATTCCATGCATATGAAATAATCATCTAATACTGAATTTATTTAAGGACTGAAAATACATAGAACATACAGGCCACGAACCAGGAAAACTACCAGCTGGAGAAAGGGCTTGGTTCATGGAAGAAAGGTACATTGTGAAGAGTAGATGCTTCATGACTTGACTTATAAAGTTTACATGAATCATTTAAAACCTTTAATAATTGTGTTGGAAATTAATGACAACTCTTTGTGCTACTACTTTGCATTTAATTATTACGTGGTTTTTAATTTTGTATTGTTTCTAAGTTCACATGCTTTTCCATATTATTTTTCTGCAATATGACCTTCTCATGCTATGTTCCTATAGTAAAACACATTCAAAATATTTAATTCTTTGAAATTGCTTATAAAACTTCATGAAATCAAAACGCCTATTGTAAAATCACTTGAAAGACTGGTTATTGTAGTTATTTAATCTCTGATGGCATTATTTTGGTATTTGCTTACTACACAATTATTCTTGCTCATGATCTTTTTAGCCTCAGATTTATCAGTAAGCTGCACAAGATTTTACTTTAACCGTTACGAATTTGTGGTAGAGTCTTGTCTATTTTTATAGACAAATGCAGTCAATTTTTTGTAAATAGAAAGGCAGTATTAAAACAACTTTTTTTCTGAACTTTTTCATAATAAAAAATAAATTTAATACCACATCAAACAGTGAATGTCTAAGGAAGCTAAAACTTTAATATAAAGTATCTGTGCAGCGATTTAACATGAAGACATCACTTCAGGAAATAGAAATTTAAATAGATGACCTAAGCTTATGATTCTCTAGCCTGAAACAATTTTCATGTCTACCAAAAAAAAAAGCATTTTGTTTCTTAAGGTTTCATTTGATAGACCATTAGCTGCCTGGCTTCCTGTACTCTACAATGGGGCCTTGTTATAATATCCATGTGATCTGAGCCAGTGGATCACCTTATTGGTGAAACCATCTTATAATGAAGTGCTTTCAGTAACTGAACTCCTGGACAAGATCCAAAACAACCCATCTTATACCAAATTCTATTCTGTAATAAACAAGTTTCAATGTATTACAAGGAAAACAAAAATTGTATTCCCAGAAATTAACCTTTGAAAATCTAATGGTAAATTCTGATTAAAAGAAATATTTGTTAACAAGGCACAGTGAGGTACATATTTTAGTATGCTTTATCGTTTGTATTTTTTAAACATTTTTTTAAAATTTATTTATTATTATTATTTTTTTGGCTGTGTTGGGTCTCCGTTTCTGTGTGAGGGCTTTCTCTAGTTGCGGCGAGCGGGGGCCACTCTTCCTCGCGGTGCGCGGGCCTCTCACTGTTGCGGCCTCTCTTGTTGCGGAGCACAGGCTCCAGACGCGCAGGCTCAGTAGTTGTGGCTCACGGGCCTAGTTGCTCCGTGGCATGTGGGAATCTTCCCAGACAGACCAGGGCTCAAACCCATGTCCCCTGCATCGGCAGGCAGACTCAACCACTGTGCCACCAGCGAAGCCCCTATAGTTTGTATTTTTTAATTTTGGTCTTGTGTGATTTTGATTCTCTTGTGCTTTTACCCAAAATTTCACCATTTCACATTATTTTACATCTGTATTTACAAAGCTTAATTTAAAAGGTTTCCTTTGTCTCCTTTCTGTTACAAAGTACTAATTGTACAGGTGGCATGTAGTTTATGTAAACTAAGTTAGATGCCATCGTCTTTTATATTTGATTCATATATAGTGAAAAGATTTAGAGATATTAAATACTGATTGTTGTTATTTTGGATCAAGTATTGTCTTGGTATATTTTCCCTTTTTTTCAAATTAGTGTTATGGTATTCATATTTAAATGTTAACCATCCTTTCAAACATTGATCTCTTTTATTGTATCTGTTGTAAAAGGACCCAAGGAATCCACCTTGCCAGTCAGGAGTTTATTGCTTGTGGTTACCTAAAGCAGAAGGCAGTAGGAAATATAAAAAATTACTCTGTGCCATCCTTAGTATGGACCAACCTAAATTACAGTAAGGTAGATTGATGTATTAATATTTCCATATTTCAGTCTTTAAAGTTGATTGGCAATATACATGGGCTTTGTTACCATTAGACATGGAAACATGTTCTGATACCACCTGCTGACTTACTTTGGGCAAGTTACTTATCTTCTCTGAACTTCTGTTTTTTCACCTTAAAATGTTAATAAATAATTTCATAAGAAATAAATCAAACATTATGAGTATCAGATGCAATAGAGTGCATAAAAGCTTTTTTTTTTTAACATCAGACAAGGAGAAAGATAACAGAATTGGGGGTCAAAAGTATGAGTTTGAGTTTTGGCCCTGCTATTTACTGAGTGGCCTTGGTCATATTATTTTAACTCATTGAGCCTCAGCTTTATTTCCTGGGGGTGAAAAAAGTGAGCAGTATCTACCTAAGAAAAGTATTGTGATGATTAAATGAGATGATATGCAATATGTGAAAGTACTTTATAAATGTTGGACCACTGTCCAAATGGTAGTTGTTAGGAAACTGCAACAATAATCTAGTACAATTGTTATCTCAGTATCCTGAAATTGCACCTTCAAAAGGACTAATAAACCTGTTAGAATTTGGTCCAAGCGCTGAAAGGCACTTTGAGCTTTATTAAAAATTCTGTGTAGTTAAATATTGTGAAAATGTATTTTCCATTTTTTACATTTCATTTTTATATCTTAAAATGTGTGCACATTACAAACAAAAATGTCATCAGCAGAACACTGAAATCTGTAATTTGCACTGAGAACATTCTATGTACGATTCATAGGGCAGGGATTTTTGGTGGGGGTGGGGGCAGTCTGTGTTGTTTACTGCTGTACTCCCAACATTATATTTACTGACTAAATTAATTGATACATTCTATTAATAATGTATTTCTATCAGGACTTTATATATGGATACTTGGCTCTCATAAATGCCTATTTCGTTTGACTAATTTCTAGACTAATGACCCTTCTCTTTCCAAATTTGTAATTCTTACCCTAACAGCATTAAATCCCTTACATTTTCTCTAATCCTTCAGCTGTGGGCCAGAGATTGTCTTTTCTTTTTCTTTTTTTCCAAAGGGTTTGATTTTACCAATTTTAACCTACAAAGAATGTTAGATTTTTGTGCATTCTCTTTGAGATGTTCATAAACAGTACTATTCTGACACATTGGATTCTAAAATAGGAATTGAATTTCATGTTAACTAATTGATTAGCCAAAAATACAGCTATTTTCTAAACCTTTTAAGCCCGTTATGACCCTGGGACAAAGTTAATTTTTCCTGCCTTTGTCCCAGTGTAGTATTTGTTGTTTGATATTGCAATTAATTGTTGAGAAGTCTGTCTCTCTGGCCCACTGTGACCCCTTAGAATCCAGACACTTTTCATATTACCTGGCATTTAATCATTCATCTACTTTTTCATCTGATGTATTTTGAGAGCCTACTTTGTATTAAGAGCTGTGCTATACTCTAGGGATACCAAAGATGAGTATGACGAGGATATATCTACTAGGAATTCACAGCCTAATTCACATATAAGTAAACACTTACTTATTTATAGTACAGTGTGATAGGCGCTGTAATACAGGCAAGGCAGTGTTTGTTGAGTATATGCATACTGTTATGCACAATTATGATTATAGAGGATCTGTAAGTTAACAGCATAATCTGTTATGTTACACAGGAAAATTCTTAACAGATTTTTTTTTTAATTTTAATGGAAAAATGCTCACAATTTTAAAATATATTCTTGAGGAATTTCAGGATATGCTACATTTCCTGAAGTTCCCATCTTCAGATCTCTTAACCTCTCTATTCTGGATTATTGAGTGTTATCTTACCCAAACGGAACAAAATAAGAACATAACAAGTACATCTGTAGTGCCTTAGAGTATAGCATGTAGTATAGTGTATCATAGAGCTTTGACAACTGTTAGTTCATTTGGTTCTCAAAATAGCCTACCAAAGTCAGCAACACAGGTGGTATTATCCTCATTCGTATAAATGAGGAAAATAAAACATTGTAATGAGACCACAATCAAGGTCATGGTTGACGTATTTTTGTGCTTTGTATTGATTTTATTAGTCCACCTTTGTTTTCCAGAATCTCTCTATGAAAGGTATAGTCTTGGAATTCTGAAAGCAAGCCTCACGATCCTACTTTTTATCCTAAGGGGTATTTTCCAGAATAATTTTACAACATTTTAATAATATTAAATGAAGGTACATTAACATCCATTAAGGAGTATTAGCTTTTTGAGGGTAGAAACCATCCTGGAGCATAGTATACTGCTTGACACATAGTAGGTACTTAGTAAATATTTTTCGACAAAAAGAATCTCCTTAAAACAACTCAAAAAGCTTAACATTACCTTGGGTAACATAGCTAACTAGTGACATTTGAGTCAGAACTAGTACCAAAGTGTCATAACTTTCAATTCCAGATTCTTAACACCTTACCAACATACCTAATACCAAAGCCTCAGTTTCTGACTTCAGCTCCTATGATTTCACCTCCATTTCATCTACCCTTTTCCATTCACTATACCCTACTGCATTCCTCCTCCTATACCTACTCCTCAGTTTTCTCCCAGCTTATCAGCCTCCTTCCTTCAGTCTTTCTTCCTTACTTCCAAGTTTGGACTTCATAATCAGTCACTGGAACTATTCTCCCGCTGGTGTCCTGAACTCCTATCCACCTTTGTCATTCTATCCCAGTCCTGCAAAGTCCCTAAACCTAGTTTAATATCAGTTTGTCTTTGCTGTTACTACACCGGAAAGTTGAGCACTGCTGAAGTTTATGTATAGTAGTGTGGATTGGTGCCGCTACAGTAGATGGCTTCTAGTCTTGATTGGATTCTCAGCATTGCTTTTCAGCTCATGTATTTTCCCTGAGTAGTTCCCCTCTCTTCCCTAACCCACCAGTAACTGGACTAAATTTACATGTTGCTTCTTTTCTCACCCCAGCTCCCTTCCCAGTTGATATGCTTCCTCTGGATAATCGTATCCTGTTTTGAACTACTTGCTAATGATTCCTGACCCATCATCCAGCTGACTGCTCAACATCTTGGATATCCCATAGCATCTCAAACTCAATTTGTATAAAACAATTCTTTTCTGAAACATGCTCTTCCTGTTTCACTGGTGGCACCATTATCCATCTAGTTCTCCAAATATTAAATATCAGGTCATCCAAGTTTTTGAGTTGAGCAATATTGCTCAACTATCCCCTACTTTCCATCTTCACAGTGACTGCATTAATTCAGACCTTCATAATCTCTTTTCTAGACTAGTATAATGGTTATTTTTTTTAAAATATTTATTTATTTATTTATTTGACTGCACCGGGTCTTAGTTGCAGTACGCGGGATCTTCGTTGCCGCGTGTGGGATCTTCAGTTGCGGCATGCTGGATCTTCACTTGCAGCATATGGGATCTTTTAGTTGCAACATGCGGGATCTAGTTCCCTGACCAGGGATCGAACCCAGGCCTCCTGCATTGGGAGCATGGAGTCTTAACTGCTGGACCACCAGGGAAGTCCTAGACTAGTGTAATAGTTCTTTACTAGTCACTTTGCCACCAGTCCATCCCCGAAAGTCCCCCTTCTACTTTGTTGCCGTTTAGCTAGTCTAAAAAGCAAATCATTTCACTCACCTGTTTAAAATCTTTTTATATACAAGATTAAGTCAAAACTCTACATGAAAACATAACAGACTTTTTTTTTTCATTTTATTGAAGTATAGTTGATTTACAATGTCATGTTAGTTTCAGGTGTACAGCACAGTGATTCAGTTTAATATATATATAAATATAAATACAAATACATATATACATATATGTTCTTTTTCAGGTTCTTCTCCCTTATAGGTTATTACAAGATATTTAATACAGTTCCCTGTGCTGTACAGTAAGTCCTTGTTGGTTATCTATTTTATATATAGTAGTGTGTATGTGTTAATCCCAACCTCCTAATTTATCCCCTTGCCCTTTCCCCTTTGGTAACCATAAGTTTGTTTTCTAAGACATACCAGACTTTTGTGATCTGGTCTTTGCTAACGTCTCCAACCTCATCTCCTGGCACCCTGTGCTAACTTTATACTTAAGAATAGCTTTTAAAACAAACCATGCTGTTTCACATCCATTGCCTGTGCTAGTGTTCTACCATCTGTGCAGAGTTCCCTTCTCCTTTATCTGACAAACTCATACTCATCTTGAGAAGTTCAACTAAGGCATTAGTCCTCTGAAAACTTGCCATGTCCTCCCAACTGCATTAAGTATACTTCACCTAACTTTCTTGCTCCCCCCCGCAGTGCACAACTTCAACATAGTATTTTCAACATTAAGTTGTTTATTTTTGCTTCTGTCTTTTGTACCAGACTTGTATGTTTGTACAAATTAAGACCTTGTTTGCTTTGGCACTCTTGCATCTGGTACATGCTTTAAAATAGTAAGTACCCAATTTATGGAACTGTTTAGTTCCACAAACTGAACTGAATCATGTTATCTTGAGACTGGCAACTTCTAGTTAGGTACTGTCTTTATTTGTTTATTATACTTTTATTACTGTTTTAGTATTCTAGAGTAGGCCAGAACTTTAGAAGTCATCTACTTCCCTTATATTAAACATGAGGTAACTGAGGCCCAGAGTGATTTAGTACCTAGACAAAGGTCATTGATAGCAACACGCCACACGGTTTTTAACATAGTTTAATTCATATTAACTTAGCCTCAAGGCAGTCTAAGAGAAAGGTACAATTTTAGACAACCAAGAATTTAAAAATTAAGATACCAATTATAAAGCCCCTCAATCTCATTCTTTGGACTTCGTCTAACTAAAGAGTTTTTTATGAGAAGCAATACATATTGCTGATAATATATTTTAACGATAATATACTTGTTTTATTGTTACCACTATGTGCAATAATTCTCCATTGAGTTGTCTTCTGATTGACTAACATACATATACAAACACCTTAATAAATTACTGCATCCAGTAGTTTTTTGTTTGTTTGTTTGTTTTTAGGAAACTAATATCATTGTTAGTGTGCTATGCCTTTCCTAAATGTTTTTCATCTTATTCTTTTCTTAGGAATTTTTTTGGGAAAGCTTTTTCTAAGAATACCATTGCTGATGAGACTCCAGAGAATCTTTCTGAATGTTAAATTGTACAAAAGTTGAGTACAGATCAGAAGAAAAAAATTTATTTTATGTCACCAATGACATTGCTGCCCTTAACCATTTAAAAGCCACATAAATGGTTTATCAGACTTCAGTGAATAATGAAGGTAAACTTAATGACTACATAGCTTCCTTGTTTTCTAAAGTCTTCAAGTGTAAATAAGGCGCCTTTCTCATTTTCATGTGACTTCTAAAATGAAAAGCAATTTTTAATTCGCTTTTTAAAATAAGTTCCACTGTCTCAAGAATTGCAAAGGAAGAAAAAATAAAACAGAATCTCAAACTCTGTTCAAAACAAAAATGTATAAATAAGAAATGCCACATTGGGACAGATGAGGTATTGATCTATCTGCGTCTGATAATGACTGCCAAAAACTATTCCCAAGGGCTACAAATCCAGATCTCATGCATGTGTCAACAGGCTTGACCTGGGTAAAGGATGGGCAGTAACTCATGGAAGCAACCTACAGGATAAAAGGGACTGGGTTCCGCCAGCTCTTCCTAAAAAACAATGGGATGGATGCTTATTATATACAAACAAATGACCTATAAACCCAAGTCCTTTTTCTTTTGCATAAATAAGTCTCAGGTTGCCTACTGCCCTTTTACAATTTCTTGGCCACTTTCAAGGCTGTTCATCATGTTCATTTTTCTTCTTCCAATACCTGTTTTTAATGTTGGGTAGAAGGGACTAGGCCACACATTATGATTTATCCCAGGCCCTGCACTCACTCAGAAATAATCCTAAACTGCACTCATTCCTAGAAGCAATATGGCCAAGGAGAAACATTACTTTTATTCCAAAGTCCTGTCTTCAGATAACCAAGCATCTATTTACCCGTTTTCAACATCAATGGATTCATCTAAACTTTCTTTTCTACCCATTTAAAAACTGAGAGTCATAAGTTCTGTGATAATATCCATTCATTCAATACTTAAGCATAAAAAACACTTAAAACTATAACTTGGGATTTTCCCTGCTGCTACCCCCTCAAAGGTGGACCATTCATGACAAGTCTGAATGTTTACTTAGGTTACAAATGTCTGCAGAAACATGGTCAGATCATATGGTTCTAATAATGTTCCCTTTAGTATTTTGCAGCTTTGACCAATTTCAATATTTTTCTCTGGAATTGGAAATTCTTTCCTGTGGGAATGTACTCATTTATCAAAAAATGAATATGTGGTTGTTAAGAACTTTTGGGCTTAGTGCAATATGGAAGACTATAAGAAGTTTTTTTGAGAACTACAACTCTGCATAGATTCATAGTCTTATCGTTACACAAATCCTTCCCATTTCATCTGTATACCCTTGAGCTTGAAGTGAAAGGCTATGTTGTTAATTTTTTTCTTAGCTACATCATGCAATGTCTCCTCATTCTCAGTTTCCACTACTCTTTTTTCAGTGACTTCCAGGCACAAATGCATTCAATCCCAAGAGATTGGGAGAGTGGAGTGTATAGGAGAGGTTCTCTCTTGGTCTATTGTCTTCTCTCCGCCATAACTGAACACCTCCGTTGTATAGCACCATTAATTCCTACCAAAGATAGCGAGTGCTCATTTAACCCCTGGATCTCTCACTTTCTTCATAAAAACTTGGAGTTTTACTCACTTTATTAAAAAGACAGTCCAACATAAAAGATTGTCCTTGCACATTTGAGGTTTGTTTGGTGGATTGTTCAACTAAAGAATATGGAGAAACTTTTTGTCCTGAAAGCAGATGTATAATGGTGATACCTATTATTGTTATGAATGTACTGTAAAAGGAACAATGCTACTCCCACAGACATATTACAGTGTAGAAGCTTGAGCAAAATTACTTTGCTTTTTCTAATTGCTGAGGAACTATTTGCATTTAAAGTAATATTCTTTTAAAATAGCCTTCTCTTAGAATATGAATCTTCCTGTATTTTCTATTATAGCTTCTATTATGGGAAAGATTGCATTCTCATTTTTATGTGATAATCAAATTTCTGTTTTAAAACTAACTGGTGTTAAAATTTTTAGAGGTACCGTGTCACATTTAATTAATGTAAACAGATTATTCTTATTGTACAATAGACTGTAGAGATTTGTTCATAGGGTTCTCAATTATACATGGTTTTATTTGAAAGCAAAGAATTACATTTTTCTCTTGAAAACAGTTTTGATTCTTAGGCGGGCACTAAGCCGAAGGGATCGCGCATGGGTTTTGGATTTGGACGTGTTAAATCCCAACCTACTGTTTTCTAACTTTAACTTATACTCCCTGAAACCCAGTTTCCTTATCCATAAAATGAGGACAATAATACTTACCTCAGAGTTGCTATGAGAGTAAAATTAAATAATGAATTTACACAATAGACATTAGCAAGTGTAAGCAATGACTTTTTGTAAACTTATTTTCTGTAATTGTCTATGTTAGACTGAAGGTTATTAACGTTAAAATTTTCCCTTTTTTAAAAAAATACGTTAAACTAATGGTTTCAAAAACATTATCCAGTCTTAACATGCGTTCACTTTCTATTAGACTTTTATAAGTGAAATTGAGATGTTAAATCTGGTAGTTCAGGGTTTATGAAAGGCCTTTTTAAATTTTCTGTAGGCATGGAGACAGGTTTATCTTTAAATGCCATCTGGAATATGGAAGAATGTTCTTTAACCAGCTACCTGCAGCGTAGAAATTGTATCAACCAGTCTCTATTCTCGTGTCCTTTAATTGGTGCTGAAATAAGTAACCCTAGAAACCTCCTGAATCAAGGGTAAGTTTATATATGTTTGTCCTTGAAATTTAATATGGAGCTGCTTATGCATAACTATACTGCTATGCTGATGATAAATATAATTAATAAGGCCCATTCTCTCTTTTAATTAAAAAAAATATAAAGTATGTATACTATTAAAGATGAGCTATTCCTAGTATAGTACTTTAGTATCTGGCATTAAAGCAGAAGTATTAAAGCTAAAACTAAAAAGCCATTTAGTATGGCAGCATAGAAAAATTAGACACGTTGTGCTTCCATATTGCAGTGAAATTCCACTTTAAAAATTTGCGTTATTAAAGTAATTCTTATCTCTGTGTGTTTTTTAATCTGTTCATTTAAGCCTAATCAGGATTAAATATACATTGGAGACAAAGGCATGAGCCAAAGATTAGCCTTGTAAAATAAGGATCGGATTTCCAATTCAAGGTAAACTGCCAGCGCACATCCTAAACCAAGCAGAGTCAAAGTTGTAATAGTAATGTAAGCAATTTGTTATAGACTTTACAGTTCCATCAGAGGATGGAAATACTTTCACCAAATATGTTCTATGAATAAGACTAAGTATGTTCTTAAAGAACTATGAATAAAAAAAAAAAAAAAAAAAAAAGAACTATGAATAACATCACTTAAAAAAATA
This sequence comes from Balaenoptera physalus, assembly GCF_965194825.1. Classification (NCBI taxonomy): domain Eukaryota; kingdom Metazoa; phylum Chordata; class Mammalia; order Artiodactyla; family Balaenopteridae; genus Balaenoptera; species Balaenoptera physalus. Next base: position 41,043,178 of record NC_138901.1, read on the forward strand.
AAATAAAATCCCAGGTAACCAAGTGTAGTACGATTTTTAAAAATATTTTCCTACTGTAATATAATGTGGCAGGTAAGAATGTGAACTCTGCAGTGAGACTGGTTGGATATCAAATTCTACTTCTGCCTCTTTATTGGCTCCATGACCTAGAGCCAGTTACTTAACTTCTCTGTGCTTTAGTTTATTTTTGTGCAAAACTGGGAAAATAATAATACCTAACCAATACGGTTGTTATAAGGATTAAATGAGTTAATTCCTATAACCCACTTAGAATGGTGCCTGGAATGATGATGCAAGAGCTCATGCAACAATAATCATAATGATAATAATGGTATATTGTTATTAATATTACTTTAGAAGTCTTTAGTTATTAAAAAGAACAGGATCATTCATTATCCCAGCATTAGCAAAATTAGAGGTTAGAATTTTCGTTTTTAAATTGTCTGATGATAGCTAGGTATATGAACAATTTAAACTATAATGTTCCTGTTTTAGCATCATGAAATAGTATCATAGTCCCTTAGCAGCAAGAAATGCTCTACTGCTGTGGATTTTATAAGGTGAGTTTCAATACAGATTCAGAGGAAATGCCATTTATAAGCATACAGTTAATTGAATGCTCACAGGAAGAGCATAGTTAAGTACTATTCCTTGGTGGGCTGGTGAATTATGCCTTACAATTAATACTTCTCTGTGGGAAAAAAAATAGAGCTAGTCTTTCTTCCAAGGAAGGTAAAGTTGGCAGTATGGGAACATTGAAAAGTTCTGGTAGGGTTATATATTTTATTTCTTTTAATTTACTCTTCCCAATTGGAAATGTAATAAAGATTTTGTAACAAGGTTTTGTTCCGTTGTCTTGCCTGATAAGAAATTTAGACAGGAGGGTAAGCATAACCTTATTTTGGTTGGGACCACTGGGGATTAGCTTTCAAATATGACTTTCTCTTTTATAGTTATACCTATATCATATCCATCCATATCACACACTTTATTAGTGAGTTAGGAAATTATATCATTTATCATATGTTAACCAAACATAGCCATCACCTGTGTTACTGAGATATAACTCACTTTTTATTCTCTTGTTTAATCTTACCTAATAGTAGCACAACAAAATTCAGATATTATTTTTTTGCTTGTTTTAATATAATGATTCTTTTCAAGCATTGAAGATATTTGGAGATCTAAAATCTGAAATGACTATGTGTAAATGTACTACATGCAAATGAAAGATTAGTTCTGCTGTTTCTGGCTTTACTGAGGGTGGTTTTTATAGCTATTGTTGGCATCTTATTGAGGAAAATGAGATGTTCTCTAGAGATGTTAATATTTTTAAACCAGATGCATCATATATACCTTAATAGCTTGTAGAAGATATATTTTTTTTATATTTTTATTACCATGCAGGATAAACAAACTACATTTTCTCTGATTTACAGTTCTTAACATCTCCCTTTTTCCTTTTATCTTTAAAACACCCACTGAATAATATTAGTTTTTAAACATTTTCTGTAAATGTTTTTTCTTATTGACTTATTTCTCTCATTTATGCCTATTTATAACCCTTCTCTCTTTTTTTGCTCCTATTTATACTAAATTAGTACTTGCATACTAGTACTCCTTAAATGACTGCATCAGTAAGAAAAAATCACATTACACCGTAAGAATATCTTGTCTGTTTTAGGTGGTATAACACTCTTACGTCAATAGAAAAGGTAGTAGGAATGTTTTTGCAGTTCACATATATGGTTTGATTATAGACCTACATGTATATAACTTGAAACCTTTATTTCAGTGGACAGCATTAGGAAACCAAGAGTAATTCAATGGTGAGTAAGAAAATCTGGAGGGAAAAACTCCAAAATATTATAGCAAGCACCTGCATCCTATTCGGCAACTATTAGAACATTGTGTCAATCCAAAACATACAAATCCTCCTCAGTTAAGATAGCACTTCTTCCTAAGAACTAAGCATACCCTGGGATCACTATATCACTGCCATGGCAATATCTCTAAAGCAGAATGAAGGATGAACCAGAAATCTCGAGTTGCATTCAAAGAGCAACAAGAGTAATGGTCCATAGGGAACTGGTAAAAAACCTGCTTTCTTTCACATCTCCCAGTTTGGTTTGTATGTGTGTATTAAGGAAAGAAAAAGAGTTAGTTCTAAATAAATGATTTTAAAATGCTCTTTTTAATCATCCTTTACTCATATTTCATTAAAGCTTCAGAAATTTTGGTGTTGTTATCCTTAGAATTTGTCTTTGTAAACTTTTAGACTGTTTAGAAGATACCTTAATACACCTGAGAAACCATTCACAGTCTTAGTAATCTTTAGTGAAATGATTAAGCAACTATATTATAATTGATCACTTAAATGTTGTAGTAATTATTTTAAATAATTACCTGATTCAGTTTTTCTATTTTAATCTTAAACTTGCACACTAGCTCCATTATTTCAAATCTTAATGAGTATATAAATAAATGTTTAAGAATGCAAGTCCTTCAGAAAGAGAAAAACAAATATCGTATATTAACGCATATATGTGGAATCTAGAAAAATGGTACAGATGAACCGGTTTGCAAGGCAGAAATAGAGACACAGGTGTAGAGAACAAACATGGACATCAAGGGGGGAAAGTGGGGCGGGGGGGAGATGGTGGTGGTGATGGGATGAATTGGGAGATTGGGATTGACATATATACGCTAATATCTATAAAATAGATAACTAATAAGAACCTGCTATATAAAAAGTAAATAAGGGTTTCCCTGGTGGCACAGTGGTTAAGAATCTGCCTGCCAATGCAGGGTACACGGGTTTGAGCCCTGGTCCAGGAAGATCCCACATGCCGCGGAGCAACTAAGCCCGTGTGCCACAACTACTGAGCCTGCGCTCTAGAGCCCGTGAGCCACAACTACTGAGCCCATGTGCCACAACTACTGAAGCCCACGTGCCTAGAGCCTGTGCTCTGCAACAAGAGAAGCCACCGCAATGAGAAGCCCGCGCACCGCAAGGAAGAGTAGCCCATGCTCGCAGCAACTAGAGAATGCCTGCGTGCAGCATTGAAGACGCAACGCAGCCAAAAATAAATAAATAAATAAATAAATTTTTAAAAAGTAAATAAAATAAAATCCAAAAAAAAAAGAATGCAAGTCCTGATTTTTTTGTGAAACAATATATACTTGTGATGAGAGTCATAATTAAAATAACTTCTATCTGAGAACGAAACAACTGAAATAACTAATATTCAAGATAATTTTCACTTTTACCTTTATTTAAGAATGTTTTAGAGTAGTTAAAGGACACTGGGAATATCAATTTCTCATGCAAGATTTTAAAAGTCCATTGAAATTTAGGAAATCGTTAGAACCTAGGTGATGAAAATAATAAAACTTCTCTGAAAGATCTTAAGCAGTGATTTTCAAGTGGAGGGCAGAGTATGAACATCTACCCCCAAGAATTTCTACATAATGAGAGCTACTACTGATGGAATTGTGTACATATGTAAATGACATAGAGGCTGAGAAGTTTGAGGATAAAAGCTTTAAATAGATACTGTGTTATAGGATGAGAAAAATGTGAAAATGTCAGTTCTTTACAAATTAAGGTATAGGTTTAACTGATTCAAATATAATAATTAATGAAGGAATCTCACCTTTACAGATGTTAAAAACATACAGCAAAGTTAAAAATAATTAAAACAATACAGGAGATCAACTTCTGGAATGGTGGAATGAGAATCTTGATAAACTCACTCTCCCACAAAAATAATGAAAATACCAGCAAAACAACTTACAGCTACTACAGAACTCTGGAAATGTAGCAAAGCCACAGAATGAACTGAAAAAAATCATCTATCCAAGAAAAATTACTGTACCTCAGTAAGAAAACAGTGTCAGTGACATTTTAACACGGGGCTATACCCATCCCCTGACCTGCACAGTAGTGCAGTAGCCATGAAAAGCTATCCGTTTTAGAGTCGTTGGAGAGAACTGACCTCTCTAAAGCTCAGTTAAAAAGCAACATCACTCCTTAAAAAATTAAAAATTAGAATTACTATATGATATAGCACATCCTCTTCTGGATATATCCAACAGAATTGAAAGCAGAGTCTTGAAGAGATAGCTGTACATTTATTAATTTAATCATAGAAGCATTATTCACAACAGGCAAGAGGTGATATCAACATAAATGTCCATTGGCAGATGAATGGATAAAGCAAATGTGGTAGATTAATCCTTTGTCAGTTGCTTCATTTGCAAATATTTCTCCCATTCTGAGGGTTAAAATATTTGCAAATGAAGCAACTGACAAAGGATTAATCTCCAAAATTTACAAGGAGCTCATGCAGCTCAATATCAAAAAACAAACAACCCAATCCAAAAATGGGCAGAAGACCTAAATAGACATTTCTCCAAAGAAATTATACAGATTGCCAACAAACACATGAAAGGATGCTCAACATCACTAATCATTAGAGAAATGCAAATCAAAACTACAGTGAGGTATCACCTCACAGGGGTCAGAATGGCCGTCATCAAAAGATCTACAAACAATAAATGCTGGAGAGGGTGTGGAGGAAAGGGGACCCTCTTGCACTGTTGGTGGGAATGTAAATTGATACAGCCACTATGGAGAACAGTATGGAGGTTCCTTTAAAAACTAAAAATAGAACTACCATATGACCCAGCAATCCCACTACTGGGCATTTACCCTGAGAATACCATAATTCAAAAAGAGTCATGTACCACAATGTTCATTGCAGCTCTGTTTACAATAGCCAGGACATGGAAGCAACTGAAGTGTCCATCGACAGATGGATAAAGAAGATGTGGCACATATATACAATGGAATATTACTCACCCATAAAAGGAAACGAAATGGAGTTATTTGTAGTGAAGTGGATGGACCTAGAGACTGTCATACAGAGTGAAGTAAGTCAGAAAGAGAAAAACAAATACCATATGCTAATACATATATATGGAATCTGAAAAAAAACCAAACAGTTCTGAAGAACCTAGGGCCAGGACAAGAATAAAGATGCAGATGTAGAGAATGGACTTGAGGACACAGGGAGGGGGAAGGGTAAGCTGGGATGAAGTGAGAGAATGGCATGGACATGTATACACTACCAAATGTAAAATAGCTAGTGGGAAGCAGCTGCATAGCAAGGGAGATCAGCTCGGTGCTTTGTGACCACCTAGAGGGGTGGGATAGGGAGGATGGAAGGGAGATGCAAGAGAGAGGAGATATGGGGATATATGTACATGTATAGCTGATTCATTTTGTTATAAAGCAGAAACTAACACACTATTATAAAGCAATTATACTACAATAAAGATGTTAAAAAAAAAAAGAAAATGTGGTATATATACACAATGGAATATTAAGCCTTAAAGAGGAAAGATACTCTGACACATTACCTTGACATTATGCTAAGTGAAGTGAGCCAGTCACTAAAAGAAAAATGCCTTATGATTACACTTAAACTCTTAGAAAATAGAAAGTAGAATGGTGGTTGCCAGGGGCTGAGGGAGGGGGAAAATGAAGAGTTGTTGTTTAATGGGTATAGAGTTTCAGTTTTGCAAGCTGAAAAGTTCCAAAGATGGGTTGCACAACAATGTGAATATATTTACCACTACTAAACTGTACACTTAAAAATAGTTAAGATGGTAAATTTTATGTTATTTGTATTTTACCACAATTAAAATAATAATTAAGTAACATCCCCACAGCACAGTGAAGATTTTGTTTGAATTTCCAGATCCCTAGGAAATACGTATTCCCAGAGTGTTGTAGTTATTTGATTTAAATGAGTGAAAATTAGAAAACAAAACCGAAAAATCCCTACCTCTAGGACATTACTGAAAGAATAGCTACTTTCTAGCAACCTTAGAACTACCTAAGGCTTTGATTTCAGTTGGAGTAAAGAGTCTAGCCAGGAATTTAGCAGGAAATCCTGGAGAAGTAGAAAGCCATAGGGAACTTTGAAAACTTATATTGTATTCCTGGGGATTTAAAAGGCTGCACACATGAACAAGTCTATGTGCTTGTTTATGAAAGACATGGGAAAGGAGAAAGCCTCAGTCAATCATCTCTAGGTGACTTTGAGATCCTACACAAGAAGGAAGTGAAGGGTAGGTCTGTCTTATAAACTGCCTGAAGTTTGAAGTTATCCCTTCTTACACAGATTCCCTTGGCAAAGGGTGGAAAACATAAAAGTGAAGGTATTTTAGGAAATCTTTTGATTGGTTATTAACTGATCATTAAATTATAGTGACCTAGAAGTGACTACTAGGAACACAGGCTTAAAAAAAAATTTAAGAACTTAAAAGTGGGGGGGGGAAGCTAGAGGAGAACTCAGTGACAGGGAATACAGAACCTACACATTTAGACCACAAAAGTTACTAAACAAATCAACAACAACAACAAACCCTAGGGAGGAATGGACCAAATGCCAGAGTTGTTACTTACCTAAAATATCCAGTTTTCAACAAAAAATTACTAGATATGCAAAGAAATGGAATTGTGGCAAAATGCACAGGATAAAAAGCATCCAAGAAAATATCCTTAAGCTGCCCCAGATTTGGGATTTAGTAGACGAAGACTAAATATATATATATACTAATAATATATATAATATTATATATAATATATAATATTATATATATAATGTTTAGATATATTTATACATAATATATATAATGTAATTATGATTATAATTATATATTAATAATATATTATTAAATTATAATATAATTTCATATATAGTATTTTATAATATATATAATATTACATATATACTAATAATATATAATGTATATACTAATTGAAAGTCTTTATAGACAAAGTAGACATATATATAATATATAATATACATATTATATTTTATATATCAGTATATATAAAATATATATACCAATTGAATATATAATATATATACTAATATATAATGTATGTAATATATATATACTAATTGAAAGTCTTTGTCTAGTATATCTATATATAGAATTAAAGGAAACCACGTCTAAAGGGTTAAATGAAAGTATAGCAGTATTATTCCATGAAATCAGAGAATATCAACAAACAGATAGAAATTATTAGAAAAAAAAAAAAGAACCAAATCAACATCCTGGAGTTAAAAAGAACAATAAATTGAAAAATTCACTAGACAGGCTTAATAACACATTTGAGCTGGCAGAAAAAAGAACCAGCGAACTTGAAGATGGGTCAATAGAGACTCCCAGTATAAAAAGCAAATTTAAAAGAATGAAGAAAATTAACAGCTTCAAAAACCTGTGGGACACCATCAGGTATTACAATATATGCATAATGGAAGTTCTAGAAGGAGAAGAAAAATAGTAAGGGAGAGGAAAGTCGTTTAAAGTATTAATGGCTGAAAATTTCTAAATCTGAAAATTTACAGATCTAAGAAGCTCAACCAACTCCAAATAGGATAAACTCAAAGGATCTACACTTAGACACATCATAATCAAATTGACAAAAGTCAAAGACAAAGAGAAAATGTTGAAAGCAGCAAGAACAACATATACAACGTATGCTCAATAAACTAAGAGTTGATTTGTTTATCAGAAACCTTGGGGGCTAGGAGGCAGTGGGATAATGTCTTCAAAATGTTGAAAGAACAAGACTATCAACCAAAAATTCTATATGCAGCCAAACTTTCCATAAAAAATGGAGATGTTTGAATATTAAATTATTTTGTACATGGACATTCCAAGGGATTAAAAAAACAAAGACAAACAAACAAACAAACAAAAACAACCTCCTAAAACTAATGAGTTCAGCAAGGTCATGAGATACAAGATAAATATATAAAAGTCAATTGTTTTTCTATATACTAGTAATTAACATGTGGACACCAAAGTTTAAAATACAATACCATTTATAATTGCTCAAAAAATGAAATACTTAAGTGTAAATCTAACAAAACATGTATCAGACTTGTATGCTAGAAACTATGCAGCATAAAAGTCTGATATGAAAGAAGCTGATGAAAGAAATCAAAGATCTAAAATAAATAGATATAACATGTTTATTGATTGGAAGATGCAAAGTTTCAGTTATCCCCAAATTGATGTACAGGTTTCATGCAATTCCTGTCAAAATCCCAACAAGGATTTAGTTGACAAATTTTCCTGAAATCTGTATGGAAAGGCAAAGGCACTGGAATAGCTAAAACAATTTTGAAAACGCAGAATAAAGTGGAAGAGGTCAGTCTACTTGATTTCAAGACTTTCTGTATACCTACAGTAATGAAGACCTTGTGGTATTAGTGGAGGAATAGACAGATACATCAATGGAACAGAATATAAAATTCATAAATATATCCATGCAAATACGCCCAGCTAATTTTTGACAAATATGCCAAAGATATTCAATGGAAGAAAGATTACCTTTTCAACAAGTGGGGCTAGACCAATTGGACATCCATAGTCAAAATAAAACAAACCTTGACATAAACCTCACATCTTATACAAAATTTAGCTCAAAATTGATCAAGAATTTAAATGTAAAATGTAAACTATTAAACCTTTAGGGAAAAAAGTCTTAGTAAAATCTTTGGGATTCAGAGCTAGGAAAAAAGTTTTTAGACTTTACCCCAAAAGCATGATTCATAAAAGGAAAAATTAATAAATTGGACTTCATTAAAATTTTTTGCTCTTCAAAAGACCCGCTTAGAATGAAAATTCAAGCTATAGTGTGGGAGAAAATATCTGAAACCACATTTCTGACCGAGGACTACTATCTCAAATATATGAAGAACTCTCAACAGTAAAAAGCAAACAATCCAATTAGAATTTGGGTAAAAGACATGAAGAGATATTTCACCAAGGAAGATATACAAATGACAAAGAAACACATGGAAAACATTTGACAGCATTAACCATTAGAGAAATGCAAATTAAACCAAAATGAGATATCACTACATACCTATCAAAATGACTAAAATTTTTAGGGGCTTCCCTGGTGGCGCAGTGGTTGAGAGTCTGCCTGCTAATGCAATGGACACGGGTTTGAGCCCTGGTCTGGGAAGATCCCACATGCCGCGGAGCAACTGGGCCCGTGAGCCACAACTACTGAGCCTGTGCGTCTGGAGCCTGTGCTCTGCAACAAGAGAGGCCACGATAGTGAGAGGCCCACGCACCGCAATGAAGAGGGGCCCCCGCTTGCCGCAACTAGAGAAAGCCCTCGCACAGAAATGAAGACCCAACACAGCCAATAAGTAAATAAATAAATAAACAAATAAAAAAAAAAAGACTAAAATTTTTAAATTGTGACAACAACAAATGATGGTGAGAATGCAGAGAAACTGTGTCACTCCTACATTGCTGTGATAGTATAAAATAGTAAAACCACTCTCAAAAACAATTTGGAATTTTCTTTAAAAACTAAGAATGAACATTCACCAAAATAGACCACACTTTAAAAAAATAGAAATCGTACAATATCTGCTCTCAGACCACAGTGGAATTAAAATAGAAATCAATAACAGAAAGATAACTGGAAAATCCCCATATACATGGAGATTAAGCAACACACTTCTAAATAACATGTGAGTCAAAGAAGAAATCTCAAGAGAAATTTTTAAATATTTTGAAATAAATGAAAATGAAAACACAACTTATCAAAATTTGTGGGATGCACTGAAATCAGTGCTTAGAAAAAAATTGTAGCATTGAATGCATTTATAAGAAAAAAAAGATCTAAAAATTTAAATCTAAGTTTCAATCTTAAGAAAGTAGGAAAAAGGGCAGAAGAAAAATAATAATTAGAGCAGAAATCAATGAAATTGAAAATAGAAAATAGAGAAAATCAATGAAACCAAAAGCTGCTTCTTTGAAAATATCAACAATTGATAAGCCCCTAGCCAGGCTAACTAGAAAAAAGAGGGCAGACTCTGCAACCCACCAGGATTCCAGAAGGCTGTGGCTGTGCGGCTTCTGCTGCACAACCCCTTGTCTGCCAAGGGGCAAGGCCCCAGAGAACCCCAACGGGCCATTCCATTCTGAAATCAGAAAATAAGGTGTGTAGTGCCTGCAGAGGGCCTGAGTGGGAGCTGGCCTGATGTCACCAGGTGCTATCTTCTTTGGCCATCTTCTCCACCCGTCTGGTCCACAGCCATCCTCCTCCTCCTCTTCATGCAGACGTGAATGAAATAGCACGTGGACGAGGATGGTGCTGAGTGGCACTGAGATGATAGCGATGGTGCAACAGTGAGAAACGGTTGAGGTGAGTAGATGTTTTGAAGTTCTGGCCAAAAAGGCTTCTGATGTCTTTTCCTGTCATTAAAATCCAACCTATAAGTTACAGAGAACAACAACTCTCTCTGGGGAGCTACATCATCAATCCGTGTGGCTGACAGGGTCTTGGTGCTCCGGCCTGGTGTCAGGCCTGAGCCTCTGAGGTGAGAGAGCCAAGTTCAGGACATTGGACCACCAGAGACTTCCCAGCCCCATGTAATATCAATTGGCGAGAGCTCTCCCAGAGATCTCCATCTCAACGCTAAGACCCAGCTCCACCCAACAGCCAGCAAGCTCCAGTGCAGGATGCCCCATGCCAAACAGCTAGTAAGATAGGAACACAACCCTAACCATTAGCAGACAGGCTGCCTAAAATCATACTAAGTTCACAGACACCCCAAAACACACCACTGGACACGGCCCTACCCACCAGAAAGACAAGATCCAGCCCCACCCACGAGAACACAGGCACCAGTCCCCTCCACCAGGAAGCCTACACAACCCACTGAACCAACATTACCCACTGGGGACAGACACCAAAAACAACGGGAACTGCGAACCTGCAGCCTGTGAAAAGGAGACCCCAAACACAGTAAGTTAAACAAAATGAGAAGACATAGAAATATGCAGCAGATGAAGAAGCAAGGTAAAAACCCACCGACCAAAAAAATGAAGAGGAAATAGGCAGCTAACCTGAAAAAGAATTCAGAGTAATGATAGTAAAGATGATCCAAAATCTTGGAAATAGCATGGAGAAAATACAAGAAATGTTTAACAAGAACCAAGAAGAACTAAGGAGCAAACAAACAATGATGAACAACACAATAAATGAAATTAAAAGTTCTCTAGAAGGAATCAATAGCAGTATAACTGAGGCAGAAGAACGGATAAGTGACCCGGAAGATAAAATAGTGGAAATAACTACCACAGAGCAGAATAAAGAAAAAAGAATGAAAAGAATTGAAGACAGTCTCAGAGACCTCTGGGACAACATTAAACACACCAACATTCGAAGAAAAAGAAAGGGTCTGAGAAAATATGTGAAGAGATTATAGTTGAAAACTTCCCTAACATGGGAAAGGAAATGTCAATCAAGTCCAGGAAGTGCAGAGAGTCCCATACAGGATAAATCCAAGGAGAAACATGCCAAGACACATATTAATCAAACTATCAAAAATTAAATACAAAGAACAAATATTAAAAGCAGCAAGGGAAAAGCAACAAATAACATACAAGGGACTCCCCATAAGGTTAACAGCTGATCTTTCAGCAGAAACTCTGCAAGCCAGAAAGGAGTGGCAGGACATATGTAAAGTGATGAAAGGGAAAAACCTACAACCAAGATTACTCTACCCAGCAAGGACCTCATTCAGATTTGACAGAGAAATTAAAACCTTTACAGACAAGCAAAAGTTAAGAGAATTCAGCACCACCAAACCAGCTTTACAACAAATGCTAAAAGAACTTCTCTAAGCTGGAAACACAGGAGAAGGAAAAGACCTTCAAAAACAAACCCAAAACAATTAAGAAAATGGTAATAGGAACATACATATTGCTAATTACCTTGAATGTAAATGGATTAAATGCTCCAACCAAAAGACAGAGACTGGCTGAATGGATACAAAAACAAGACCTGTATATATGCTGTCTACAAGAGACCCACTTCAGACCTAGGGACACATACAGAGTGAAAGTGAGGGAATGGAAAAAGATATTCCATACAAATGGAAATCAAAAAAAAGCTGGAATAGCAATTCTCATATCAGACAAAATAGACTTTAAAATAAAGACTATTACAAGAGACAAAGAAGGACACGATATAATGATCAAGGGATCAATCCAAGAAGAAGATATAACAATTGTACATATTTATGCACCCAACATAGCAGCACCTCAATACATGAGGCAAATGCTAACAGCCATAAAAGGGGAAATCGACAGTAACACAATAATAATAGGGGACTATAACACCCCACTTTCACCAATGGACAGATCATCCAAAATGAAAATAAATAAGGAAACATAAGCTTTAAATGATACATTCAACAAGATGGACTTAATTCATATTTATAGGACATTTCATCCAAAAACAACAGAATACACTTTCTTCTCAAGTGCTCATGGAACATTCCGCAGGATAGACCATATCTTGCGTCACAAATCAAGCCTTGGTAAATTTAAGAAAATTGAAATCACATCACGTATCTTTTCTGACCACAATGCTATGAGACTAGATATCAATTACAGGAAAAATTCTGTAAAAAATACAAACACATGGAGGCTAAACAATACACTACTAAATAACCAAGAGATCACTGAAGAAATCAAAGAGGAAATCAAAAAATACCTAGAAACAAATGACAATGAAAACACAATGACCCAAAACCTATGGGATGCAGCAAAAGCAGTTCTAAGAGGGAAGTTTATAGCAATACAATCTTACCTCAAGAAACAAGAAAAAAATCAAATAAACAACCTAACCTATAAAACTTACAGAAGATAACATAGGAGAAAGTCTAGATGACCTTGGGTATGGAGATAACTTTTAGAGAAATATTTGATATTTATCTTAATATTTGAGAAAATATTAGCAAAATACACATCTGATAAAGAACTTTTATTCAAAACATACAAAGCACTCTTAAAACTGAACAAGAAGAAAACAAACAACCCAATTTAAAAATGGGACAAAGACCTTAACAGACACATCACCAAAGATGATACACAGGTGGCAAATAAGCATATGAAAAGATGTTCAATATCCTGTGTCATTAGGAAAATGCATATTAAAACAACACTGAGATACCACCACACACCTATTAAAATGGCCAAAATCAGGAACACTGATGACACCAAATGGTGATGAGGATGTGGAGCAAGGAATTCATTCATTGCTGGTGGAATGCAAAATTGTACAGCCACTTTGGAAGACAGTTTGGCAGTCTTCTTACAAAATTAACATATATTTACCATAGAATCCAGCAATTGCACTGCTTGGTATTCACTCAAAAAAGTTGAAAACTTGCACATGGATGTTTATAGCAGCTTTATTCATAACTACCAAAACTTGGGAGCAACAAAGATACCCTTCAGTAGGTGAATGCATAAATAAATTTTGGTATATCTAGTCAACGGAATATTATTCAGCACTAAAAAGAAATGAACTATTGAGCCATTAAGAGACATTGAAGAACTTTAAATGCATATAACTAAGTGAAAGAAGCCAATCTGAAAAGGCTACATACAGTGTGATTCCAACTGTATGACGTTATGGAAAAGGCAAAACTATGGAGACAATAAAAAGATAAGCGGTTGTCAGGGTTTGGGAATGGTGGGAAAGGATGAATAGGCAGAGCACAGAGGACTTCTATGGCAATGATAGTATAGTATAGTGTGATACTATAATGATGGATACATGTAATTATTATAGTATCATTATGCATTTGTCCAAACCCATAGAATGCAACACCAAGAGTGAACCATCATGTAAACTGTGGACTTTGGGTGATTATGATGTGTCAATGTATGTTCATCACTTATAACAAATGTACCACTCTGGTGGGGGATGTTGGTAAGAGGCAGGCTATCCATGTGTGGGGTCAGGAAATATATGTGAAATCTCTGACCTTCCTCTCAATTTTTCTGTGACCCTAAAACTGCTCTAAAAATTGTCTTAATTATTAAAAAAAAACAAAACAACTAAGGGTGCAACACCCATATAACAGCAATTGTACTCCTGAGTATTTATCCCAGAGAAATGAAGACTCTGTTCACCCAGAAATCTGTACACAAATGTTTATAGGAGCTTTATTCATAGTAGTTAAAAGATGAAAACAACCCAGGTGTTCTTCAATAGCTGACTAAACAAACATTATATACATACTATGAAATACTACACAGCAATAAAAGGAATGAGTTATTATTTTTTTTTATAAATTTATTTATTTATTTATTTATTTTTGGCTGTGTTGGGTCTTCGTTTCTGTGCGAGGGCTTTCTCTAGTTCTGGCAAGTGGGGGCCACTCTTCATTGCGGTGTGCGGGCCTCACTATCACGGCCTCTCTTGTTGCAGAGCACAGGCTCCAGACGCACAGGCTCAGTAGTTGTGGCTCAAGGGCCTAGTTGCTCCGCGGCATGTGGGATCTTCCCAGACCAGGACTCGAACCCATGTCCCCTGCACTAGCAGGCAAATTCTCAACCACTGTGCCACCAGGGAAGCCCTATTTTATTTTTTTTAACAATCTACTTCACAGGTGTTATTGTATTCTTCTCTTTTGATGGTGTTAACAGCCATTGATATTCAACACCTAGAGCCATTAATTCATTAGGGATTGCAAAATAGTGATATTCTCTCATTCGGTTATTATACAGAGTACTTTTATGAAGAAGAACTTCTCCCTATGTGCTATTTAGTTCCTCAGAGGTACAGTTTAAATAGGAAAGTCAGGGTAAATACTTGATATCTTCCTTTACCACAATTATTATAATGAGTTGGTTCACTAGCATCCTACATTTTTGATGATTTTTGGTTGTTTGTTTTTCAGTTTCACTATAAGCTCAGAAACTTAAACATGGTGACATATTTCAATTCCTTTCACATTTTAAAAATAGAATAGGGACTTCCCTGGTGGTGCAGTGGTTAAGGATCCGTCTGCCAATGCAGGGGACACGGATTCGAGCCCTGGCCCGGGAGGATCCCACATGCCGTGGAACAACTAAGCCCGTGCGCCACAACTACTGAGCCTGCGTGCTGCAACTACTGAAGCCTATGAGCCTAGACACCGTGCTCCACAACAAGAGAAGCCACCGCAGTGAGAAGCCCATGCACTGCAACGAAGAGTAGCCCCCGCTAGCCACAACCAGAGAAAAGCCTGTGTGCAGCAACGAAGACCCAATGCAGCCAAAAATAAAATTAATTAATTAATTAATTAAAATATTAAAAAACTCAAATTTTATTTACATGTTGGTTAATATAATCACTTTCAGCATATGTTGCAGTTTGGCTTGGAAGGCAAAATGTCGACCAAAGACTTGAATAGCTACTTCACAAAAAGAGGATATTCAAATAGCCAATAAATATGTGAACCTCATCATCAGGTAAATGCAAATTAAAACCATAATGCAATACCACTATATACCTATAAGAATGGCTAAAGTGAAGGCAGCAAAATGCTAAGGATTGGCAAGAGTGTAGAACAGCCAGACTCTCATGACACTGTTAGTGGGAATGTGAATTGGTATAACCATTTTGGAAAACTGTTTCACAGTTTCTAATAAAATTGAATATATGTATATCCTAAGCCCCAGAAATACTTTTAGATATATGCCCAACAGAAATGTGTATATATGTTTAACAAAAGACATGTACAAGATTGTTTGTAGCAGCACCAATTCATTATAGCTATAAAGTGGCGACTGTAGTAGAATGGATAAATAATACAAAATTTACCATTATAGTAGAATGGATATACATATATTGTGGTCTATTTGCACAATGAGACTAAATGAACTATAACTGTGCTCAAAAACATTGAAGAATTTCACAAATATAGTGTTGAGATAAAAAGCCAGACACAAGTTCAAAAACAGGCCAAATTAATGTATGGTGTTTAAAATGAGGTTAATGGACTGGAAGGAAGAGATATAGTGACCAGAAGGGGCCTTTAGGATGCTGTTTCTTTCTTTTTTTTTTTTTTTTAATTTTTATTTATTTATTTATGGCCGTGTTGGGTCCTCATTTCTGTGCGAGGGCTTTCTCCAGTTGTGGCAAGCGGGGGGCCACTCCTCATCACGGTGCGCAGGCCCCTCACCATCGCGGCCTCTCTTGTTGCGGAGCACAGGCTCCAGACGCGCAGGCTCAGTAGTTGTGGCTCACGGGCCCAGTTGCTCCACGGCATGCGGGATCCTCCCAGACCAGGGCTCGAACCCGTGTCCCCTGCATTGGCAAGCAGACTCTCAACCACTGTGCCACCGGGGAAGCCCTAGGATGCTGTTTCTTGATGTTTAGTGTTTTTAATCCAGTTATTGGTCAATGGGTGTGCTCACTCTGTGAAAATCAAGTGTTTAACTTTTTATTTGTGCACTTTTCTATAGGTATGCTATTCTTCAATAAAACATTTAAAAAATACAGTTTGAGATATGCTCACCTAATCTCTTTCATACTTTATTAATTAGTGCTTATATAGATAAGAAACGATTATCAAACCCCGTTGGATCCAAGGCATTTTAGGAATATAAATCTGAGCGAAACAATCCCTTCAAGTTGCTCAGAAAAGACCATAAGTAGAAAAACTTAAGCAATAGGACTACTAAATCTCCGATGGCATGATTTTATCCTGTTTTTAGTGTTTGGAGAGCACACCAAATTGATTTTAAACTTCTCTAAAAAATTAAATACATACAACTCATAAAGAAGTTTGGTCTTTTATTTTCCTAACTGATCAGACAAGTCAGCTGTTAAAAAGGTGACCTTTGTGTAACAAGGATTTTGTGTTTTTTTAGGGGAATCCATGTTAACACGTTTGATAAACTTTTATTTTAATGTGCCTTTCTGGAATACCAGTCTGACCTCAATCTGAACAAAGCCTTAGTTGATGTTTGAGGCAGTAGCTTGGTCATTTTCTCAGCCTGTACGTTTATTATTGAATGTTAATCAGATCCATCATTAAAGATTTCATCTGCCACACAAATGCATAATTGGTTATGTCTGAGTGGCCACCTTTTGTCTTGAGCAGATTGCTAAAACTACATTAAGCATCATTAGACCAAAACGATGACGTTATTAATTTGTCCTTTACTTGTTTTCTAACAGATTGGGTCTTATTATTATTGCAAACACACTATAAACAACAGTCTTAGGAAAAGCTCATATGAATTCTTCTTAGTTTGTAACAGGCTTTCATATTGAAAGATGCATGAAATAATTGCTAATTATGTTTATTAAACTGTTTCCTTTTGTGTATATTATAGCACACCATTCAGAATCCATGGGTTAAAAGCAGGATGAAAGTGAGAAATTTGTAAGCATTGCTCTTCTACCTTGGTATGTTTTATCATCCACTTTTATTAATGCAATAATATAGAGGGAAAAATGATTAAATATATTATTTAAACTTACATGTTAGTTTTCTCTTAAAATGAAACAATGAGATAGAAATAAGCAAAAAGTAATCATGAAAGTATAAGTTTTAAACAATATATTTATATCTCTACAGTTTCCTACAACATATTTTCCTTAAAATCTTATTTGCTGACCCACAGAATTTTATTTGTAAAATATCTATCTAAGGTTTTGAATTATATGTAATGACATCTTTCTTGTTCAATTTCTATTACTGTTGTGATTACATAAATTCAGTGGCTATGAAATGCATGAAATTGGCTGTCATCTGTGATATGACAATTTCATCATAATTGGTTTATGCAGAATGTGCTTCATACTGATCTAGAACATCTTTGGTAATCTGTCTGCTCCTGGAGCTGAGACTGGGCCACAAATGAAACTATTGCAGCCGTAGAAATGAAATCCTCACCCGTGAAGGGTTCAGGTCGACTTAGCTTTATAATCTGGTTTAAATGTTTTGAGTAGATGGAATTAGGTGATTGTCTTTCATCTTTTCTCACCAGTGAGAAAAGGGAAACTCACCATGAGTTTTAGGGAAGAATATTTATTATTTTATACTTTATCAAGGAGCTGAATCCTCTCAAATTCATAAATTGCAAATTATACTAAGAATGAGTTATTGTCAAGCATTTTATAAGTAAAGCAATTATTATAGGTTGTAAAATTTATTACTATAGTACCTATTTGAGTGAAAATATTCACTTTAAAAATTATCTAGTACCTTTTTTTTTTACTATTTTCATTTAGATTTACAATACATCTGAGTTTTTTTTCCAGCTTCATTGAAGTATAATTGACAAATAAAATTGTGTATATTTAAGATATACAATGTGATGTTTTGATATCTGATACATTGCGAAATAATTACTACCATCAGCCAAATTAATATATCCATCACCTCACATCGTTACCTTTTTGTGTGTGTGGTGAGACAATTAAGATCTACTCTCTTAGCAAATTTCGAGTATGCAATTTCGAGTAATTTTCAAGTAATAATAATGCAATACATTATTATTAACCATAGTTACCTTGTTGTACATTAAGTCTCTAGAACTTATAACTGAAAGTATGTATCCTTTGACCAACGTCTCTCTATTTTTCTCACCTCTCCCTGCCCCACCCCTGGTAACCACCTTTTTACTCTTTGATTCAATGAATTAAACTTTTTTAGATTCCACATATAAGTGAGATCATGCAGTATTTGTATTTTGTGTCTGGCTTATTTCATTCAGTTTAATGATGCCCTCCAGATTCATCCCCATTGTTGCAAATGGGAGGATTTCTTTCTTTTTTAGGCTCAGTAATATTTTATATCATATTTGAATATATATGCATATAACATATACACATATACATACACACCACATTTTCTTTACCCATTCATTCATTGACAGCACTTAGGTTGTTTTCATATCTTGGCTATTGTGAATAATGTTGAAATGAACTCAGGAGTACTCACATCTCTTCAAGATAGTGATTTCATTTCCTTTAGATATACACCCAGAAATGGGATTGCTGGATCACATGGTAGTTCTATTTTTAATTTTTTTTAGGAATTTCCATACTGTTTTCCATATTGGCTATACCAATTTACATTTTCACTATAGTGTACAAGGGGTCCCTTTTCTCTATACCCTCTCCATCACTTATCTCTTATTTTTTAAATAATAGGTGCCCTAACAGATGTGAGGCGATATCTCATTGTTGTTTTGCATTTCCCTGATTATAAGTGATGTTGAGCACCTTTTAATATACCCATTGCCCACTCGTATGTCTTCTTTGGAAAAAATGTCTATTCAGTTCCTCTGCTCATTTTTAAATTTGATTATTTGGGTTTTTGCTGTTAGTAGTATGAGTTCCTTATATATTTTTCTGGATATATAGTTTCCAAATATTTTCTTCCATTCCATTGGTTGTCTCTTCACTCTGATGATTGTTTCCTTTGCTATGCAGGAGCTCTTTTAGTTTGATGCAGTCCCACTTATTTATTTTGATTTTGCTAGGCTTTTGGTGTCATATCCAAAAACTTATTGCCAAGACTAATGTCAAGGAGATTTTCCCCTATGTTTTCTTCTAGGAGTTTTACAGTTTCAGGTCATACATTTGAGTCTTTAATCTGTTTTGAGTTGATTTTCATGTATGATGTAAAATAAGGATCCAGTTTTATCTTTTGCATGTGGATATCCAGTTTTCTCACCACCATTTCCTGAAGAGGCTATCCTTTCCTCACTGTGGATTCTTGACTCCTTTGCCAAAGAACTAACTGACTGTATATGCATGGGTTTATTGCTGGGATCTTTGTTCTGTTCCATTGGCCTTTGTGTCTGATTTTATGCCAGTACCATACTGTCTTGATTACTATAGATTTATAATATAATTTAAAATCAGGCAGTGTGACGCCTCCAGCTTTGTTCTTCTTTCTCAACATTTCTTTGGTTATTTGGGGCCTTTTCTAGTTTCATATGAACTTTAGGATTTTTTTGTTTTGTATTTCTGTTTATAAAAATGCCATTGGAATTTTTATGG
Source organism: Balaenoptera physalus (assembly GCF_965194825.1). Classification (NCBI taxonomy): domain Eukaryota; kingdom Metazoa; phylum Chordata; class Mammalia; order Artiodactyla; family Balaenopteridae; genus Balaenoptera; species Balaenoptera physalus. The sequence goes on from NC_138901.1 coordinate 41,063,093, forward strand.
GGATTGCATGAATTTGTAGATCACTTTGGGTAGTATGGAAATTTTAACAATAATTCTCTCAATCCATGTACAGATATCCTTCTATTTATTTGTGTCTTCTTCAATTTCATTCATTAATGTTTTATAGTTTTCAGTGTGAAGATCTTTCATGTCCTTGGTTAAATCTATTCTTAAGTATTTTATCTTTCTGATGCTGTTATAAGTGGGATTGATTTCTTTTTTGGATAGTTTGCTCTTAATGTGTAGAAATACAACTGATCTTTATATGTTGATTTTGTGCCCTATAACTTTACTGAATTTATTTATTAGTTCTAACATTTTTTTGATGGAGTCTTTAGGGTTTTTATATAGAAGATCATGTCACCTGCAAACAGAGTAATTTTACTTATTCCTTTCCAATTTGAATGCGTTTTATTTCTTTTTCCTGCTTGATTGTTTGGGCTAGGACTTCCAGTACTATGTTGAACAGTAGAGGTGAGGGTGGATATATTTGTCTTTTTCCTGACCTTAGAGGAAAATTTTTCAGATTTTCACCATTGGGTATATTAGCCATAGGCTTGTCATATATGGCCACCATTATGTTGAGGTACAGTCCTTCTACACCTAATTTGTTGAGTTTTTATCATAAAAGAATGTTGAATTTTGTCAAATGTTTTTTCTGCTTCTATTGAGATGATCATATGATTTTTATCCTTCTTTCTCTTAATGTTGTGCATCATATTTATTGATTTGCATATGTTGAACCATTCTTGTATTCCAGAGATAAATCCCACTTGATCATGGTGTATGATCCTTTTAATGTGCTGTTGAATTCAGTTTGCTAATATTTATTGAGGAGTTTTGCAACTATATTCATCAGGGATTTGACCTGTAATTCTTTGTCTTGTAGTATACTTGTCTGGCTTTTTTGGTAGGGTAATGCTGGCCTCATAAAATGAGTTTGGAAGTGTTCCCTCCACTTCAATTTTTATGAGTTTGAGAAGAATAGATATTAATTCTTCTTTAAATATTTTGTGTATTTCACTTATGAAACATCTGGTGCTGGGATTTTTTTGGGTGGAGGCGGGGCAGTTTTTGATTATTACTTCAATATCCTTAATAGTAATTCATGTGTTTGGGTTTTCTATTTCTTCATGATTTAGTCCTGGTAGGTTGTATGTTTCTAGGGATTTATCCATTTCTTCTAGGTTACCCAATTTGCGTATAATTGTTCATAATAATCTTTTATGATCCTGTATACTTCCATGGTATCAGTAGTAATGTTTGCACTTTCATTTTTGATTTTATTTGAGTTCTTTCTCTTTTTTCCTTAGTCTAGCTAAAGATTTGTCAATATCATTTACTTTTTAAAAAAACCAACTCTTACTTTCATTGATCTTTTCTATTGTTTTTCTAATCTCAATTTCATTTTTTTCTGCTCTGATCTTTGTTATTTCCTTCCTTCTGCTAACTTTGAGTTTAGGTTTTGTTTGTTTGTTTGTTCTAGTTCTGTGAGGTGGGAAATTAAATTGTTTAGTTGAGGTCATTTTACTTTTTTTTTTTTTTTTGGCTGGGCTGAGCGGCATGTGGGATCTTAGTTCCCCAACCAGGGATCGAACCCGTGCCCCCTGCAGTGGAAGTGCGGAGACTTAACCACTGGACCACCAGGGAAGTCCCTCACTGTACTTTTTTGATATAGATGTTTATTGCTATAATTTCTCTCTAAGAACTGCTTTTGCTGTATCTCTCAAGATTTATGTTGTGTTTCCATTTTTGCTTGTCTCAAGATAGTTTTTAATTTCTTTTTTGATTTCTTTTTTAACCCATTGGTTATTCAGGAACATGTTGTTTAATTTTCACATATTTTGGGATTTTCCAGTTTTTCTCCTGTTACTGATTTCTGGTTTCATATCATTTGGGTCAGAAAAGATACTTGATAAGATTTCAGTCTTCTTAAATTTTTTAAGTCTAGTTTTGTGGCCTTACATATGATTTATCCTAGGGAAATTCTGTGTGCACTTGTACTTGAAAAAAATGTGTATTCTGCTGCTGTTGGATGGATTGTTCTGTTAGGTCCATTTGGTCTGAAGTGTAGTTCATGTTCATTATTTCCATATTGATTTTCTGTCTGGATGACCTATACCTTGTTAAAAGTGGAGTATTGAATTCTTCTGCTATTATTGTATTGTTGTCTACTCCTCCCTGCATATCTGTTAATATTTGATTTATATATTTAAGTGTAGTGATGATGGGTACATATATATTTACAGTTGTTATAGCCTCTTGATGAATTCACCTCTTTATTGTTATGAGATGATCTTCATTGTCTCTTGTGACAGTTTTTGACTTCAAGTCTATTCTGTCTGATTTAAAAAGAGCTGCCCCCGGTCTCTTTTTGTTTCCATTTACATGAAATATCTCTTTCCGTTTCTTCACTTTCAGCCAATGTGTGTCTTTATTTTTTATTTTTTTAAACATCTTTATGGAGTATAATTGGTTTACAATGTTGTGTTAGTTTCCGCTGTATAACAAAGTGAATCAGCTATACATATACATATATCCCCATATCCCCTCCCTCTTGCATCTCCCTCCCACCCTCCCTATCCCACCCCTCTAGGTGGTCACAAACCACCGAGCTGATCTCTCTGTGCTATGTGGCTACTGCCCACTAGCTATCTATTTTACATTTGGTAGTGTATATATGTCCATGCTGCTCTCGTACTTCATCCCAGCTTACACTTCCCCCTCCCTGTGTCCTCAAGTCCATTCTCTACATCTGTGTCTTTATTCCTGTCCTGCCCCTAGGTTCTTCAGAACCTTTTTTTTTTTTTAGATTCAATATATATGTGTTAGCATACAGTATTTGTTTTTCTCTTTCTGACTTACTTCACTCTGTATGAAAGACTCTAGGTCCATCCACCTCACTACAAATAACTCAATATCATTTCTTTTTATGGCTGAGTAATATCCCATTGTATATATGTTCCACATCTTCTTTATCCATTCATCTGTTGATGGACATTTGGGTTGTTTCCATGTCCTGGCTATTGTAAATAGTGCTGCAGTGAACACTGGGGTACGTGTGTCTTTTTGAATTATGGTTTTCTCAGAGTATATGCCCAGTAGTGGGATTGCTGGGTCATATGGTAGTTCTATTATTAGTTTTTTAAGGAACCTCCATACTGTTCTCCATAGTGGCTGTATCAATTTACATTCCCACCAACAGTGCCAGAAGGTTCCCTTTTCTCCACACCCTCTCCAGCATTTATTATTTGTAGATCTTTTGATGATGGCCATTCTGACCCGTGTGAGGTGATATCTCATTGTAGTTTTGATTTGCATTTCTCTAATGATTAGTGATGTTGAGCATCCTTTTATGTGTTTGTTGGCCATCTGTATATCTTCTTTGCAGAAATGTATATTTAGGTCTTCTGCCGATTTTTGGATTGGGTTGTTTGTTTTTTTGTTATTGAGCTGCATGAGCTGCTTGTATATTTTGGAGATTAATCCTTTGTCAGTTGCCTCGTTTGCAAATATTTTCTCACATTCTGAGGGTTGTCTTTTCGTCTTGTTCATGGTTTCCTTTGTTGTGCAAGAAGCTTTTAAGTTTAATTAGGTCCCACTTGTTTATTTTTGTTGTTATTTCCATTTCTCTAGGAGGTGGGTCAAAAAGGATGTTGCTGTGATCTATGTCATAGAGTGTTCTGCCTATGTTTTCCTCTAAGAGTTTTATAGTGTCGACCTTACATTTAGGTCTTTAATCCATTTTGAGTTTATTTCTGTGTATGGTATTAGGAAGTGTTCTAATTTCATGCTTTTACTTGTAGCTGTCCAGTTTTCCCAGCACCACTTATTGAAGAGGCTGTCTTTTCTCCATTGTATATTCTTGCCTCCTTTATCAAAGATAAGGTGACCATATGTGCATGGGTTTATCTCTGGGCTTTCTATCCTGTTCCATTGATCTATATTTCTGTTTTTGTGCCAGTACCATACTGTCTTGATTACTGTAGCTTTTTAGTATAGTCTGAAGGCAGGGAGACTGATTCCTCCAGCTCCTTTTTTCTTTCTCAAGATTGCTTTGGCTATTCAGGGTCTTTTGTGTTGCCATACAAATTGTGAAATTTTTAATTTTAGTTCTGTGAAAAATGCCATTGGTAGTTTGATAGGGATTGCATTGAATCTGTAGATTGCTTTGGGTAGTATAGTCATTTTCACAATGTTGAGTCTTCCAATCCAAAAGCATGATATATCTCTCCATCTGTTTGTATCATCTTTAATTTCTTTCATCAGTGTCTTATAGTTTTCTGCATACAGGTCTTTTGTCTCTTTATGTAGGTTTATTCCTAGATATTTTATTATTTTTGTTGCAATGGTGAATGGGAGTGTTTCCTTAATTTCTCTTTCAGATTTTTTATCATTAGTTTATAGGAATGCAGAGGTTTCTGTGCATTAATTTTGTATCCTGCTACTTTGCCAAATTCATTGATTAGCTATAGTAGTTTTCTGATAGCATCTTTAGGATTCTCTATGTATAGTATCATGTCATCTGCTAACAGTGACAGTTTTACTCCTCTTCTGATTTGGGTTCCTTTTATTTCTTTTTCTTCTCTGATTGCTGTGGCTAAAAATTCCAAAACTATTTTGAATAATAGTGGTGAGAGTGGGCAACCTTGTCTTGTACCTGATTTTATTGGAAATGGTTTCCGTTTTTCACCATTGAGAACAATGTTGGCTGTGGGTTTGTCATATATGGCCTTTATTATGTTGAGGAAAGTTCCCTCTATGCCTACTTTCTGGAGGGTTTTATCATAAATGGGTGTTGAATTTTGTTGAGAGCTTTTTCTGCATCTACTGAGATTATCTTATTGTTTTTAGCCTTCAATTTGTAATATGGTGTATCACATTGATTGATTTGAGTATATTGAAGAATCCTGGCATTCCCAGGATAAACCCCACTTGATCATGGTGTATGATCCTTTTAATGTGTTGCTGGATTCTGTTTGCTAGTATTTTGTTGAGGATTTTTGCATCTATGTTCATCAGTGATATTGGCCTGTAGTTTTCTTTCTTTGTGACATCTTTGTCTGGTTTTGGTATCAGGGTGATAGTGGCCTTGTAGAATGAGTTTGGGAGTGTTCCTCCCTCTGCTATATTTTGGAAGAGTTTGAGAAAGATAAGTGTTAGCTCTTCTCTAAATGTTTGATAGAAATCACCTGTGATGCCATCTGGTCCTGGACTTTTGTTTGTTGGAAGATTTTTAATCACAGTTTCAATTTCAGTGCTTGTGATTGGTGTGCTTATATTTTCTACTTCTTCCTGGTTCCATCTCAGTAGGTTGTGCTTTTCTAAGAATTTGTCTGTTTCTTCCAGGTTGTCCATTTTATTGGCATATAGTTGCTTGTAGTAATCTCTCATGATCCTTTGTATTTCTGCAGTGTCAGTTGTTACTTCTCCTTTTTCAATTCTAATTCTGTTGATTTGAGTCTTCTCCCTTTTTTTCTTGATGAGTCTGGCTAATGGTTTATCAATTTTGTTTATCTTCTCAAAGAACCAGCTTTTAGTTTTATTGATCTTTGCTACTGTGTCCTTCATTTCTTTTTCATTCATTTCCGATCTGATTTTTATGGTTTCTTTCCTTCTGCTAACTTTGGGGGATTTTTTTGTTCTTCTTTTTCTAATTGCTTTAGGTGTATAGTTAGGTTGTTTATTTGAGATGTTTCTTGTTTCTTGAGGTAGGATTGTATTTCTGTAAACTTCCCTCTTACAACTGCTTTTGCTGCATCCCTAGGTTTTGGGTCATCATGTTTCCATTGTCATTTGTTTCTAGGTATTTTTTGATTTCCTCTTTGATTTCTTCAGTGATTTCTTGGTTATTTACTAGTGTATTGTTTAGCCTTCATGTGTTTGTATTTTTTACAGTTTTTTTCCTGTAATTGATATCTAGTCTCATAGCATTGTGGTCGGAAAAGATACTTGATATGATTACAATTTTCTTAAATTTACCGAGGCTTGATTTGTGACCCAAGATATGATCTATCCTGGGGAATGTTCCATGAGCACTTGAGAAGAAAGTGTATTCTGTTGTTTTTGGATGGAATGTCCTATAAATATCAATTAAGTCCATCTTGTTGAATGTATCATTTAAAGCTTATGTTTCCTTATTTATTTTCATTTTGGATGATCTGTCCATTGGTGAAAGTGGGGTGTTATAGTCCCCTATTATTTTTGTGTTACTGTCGATTTCCCCTTTTATGGCTGTTAGCATTTGCCTCATGTATTGAGGTGCTGCTATGTTGGGTGCATAAATATGTACAATTGTTATATCTTCTTGGATTGATCCCTTGATCATTATGTAGTGTCCTTCTTTGTCTCTTGTAATAGTCTTTATTTTAAAGTCTATTTTATCTGATATGAGAATTGCTACTCCAGCTTTCTTTTGATTTCCATTTGCATGGAATATCCTTTTCCATCCCTCAGTTTCAGTCCGTATGTGTCTCTAGGACTGAAGTGGGTCTCTTGTAGACAACATATATATGGGTCTTGTTTTTGTATCCATTCAGCCAGTCTCTGTCTTTTAGTTGGAGCATTTAACCCATTTACATTTAAGGTAATTATTGATATGTATGTTCCTATTACCATTTTCTTAATTCTTTTGGGTTTGTTTTTGTAGGTCTTTTCCTTCTCTTGTGGTTCCTGCCTAGAGAAGTTCCTTTAGCGTTTGTTGTAAAGCTGTTGGTGGTGCTGAATTCTCTTAACTTTTGCTTTTCTGTAAAGGTTTTAATTTCTCTGTCAAATCTGAATGAGATCCTTGCTGGATAGAGTAACCTTGGTTATACGTTTTTCTTTTTCCTCACTTTAAATATGTCCTGCCACTCCCTTCTGGCTTGTAGAGTTTCTGCTGAAAAATCAGCTGTTAACCTTATGGGGATTCCCTTGTATGTTATTTGTTGCTTTTAATATTTTTTCTTTGTATTTAATTTTTGATAGTTGGATTAATATGTGTCTTGGCATGTTTCTCCTTGGATTTATCCTGTATGGGACTCTCTGAACTTCCTGGACTTGATTGACTATTTCCTTTCCCATATTAGGGAAGTTTTCAACTATAATCTCTTCAAATATTTTCTCAGTCCCTTTCTTTTTCTCTTCTTCTTCTGGGACCCCTATAATTCGAATGTTGGTGCATTTAATGTTGTCCCAGAGGTCTCTCAGACTGTCTTCAATTCTTTTCATTCTTTTTTCTTTATTCTGCTCTGCTGTAGTTATTTCCACTATTTTATCTTCCAGGTCACTTATCCGTTCTTCTGCCTCAGTTATTCTGCTATTGATTTCTTGTAGAGAATTTTTTATTTCATTTATTGTGTTGTTCATCATTGTTTGTTTGCTCTTTAGTTCTTCTAGGTCCTTGTTAAACGTTTCTTGTATTTTCTCCATTCTGTTTCCAAGATTTTGGATCATCTTTACTAGCATTACTCTGAATTCTTTTTCAGGTAGACTGCCTATTTCCTCTTCATTTGTTTAGTCTGGTGGGTTTTTACTTTGCTCTTTCATCAGCTGCTTATTTCTGTCTTCTCATTTTGCTTAGCTTATTGTGTTTGTGGTCTCCTTTTCACAGGCTGCAGGTTCGTAGTTCCCGTTGTTTTTGGTGTCTACCCCCAGTGGGTAAGGTTGTTTCAGTGGGTTGTGTAGGCTTCCTTGTGAGGGGACTGGTGCCTGTGTTCTGGTGGACAAGGCTGTATCTTGTCTTTCTGGTGGGCAGGACCATGTCTGGTGGTGTGTTTTGGGGTGTCTGTTAACTTAGTATGATTTTAGGCAGCCTCTCTGCTAATGCGTGGGGTTGAGTTCCTGTCTTGCTAGTTGTTTGGCATGGGGTGTCCAGCACTGGAGCTTGCTGGTCATTGAGTGGAGCTGGTTCTTAGCATTGAGATGGTATTGATTGATATACCGATTGATATTACATGGGGCCAGGAGGTCTCTGGTGGTCCAATATCCTGAAGTTGGCTCTCCCACCTCAGAGGCTCAGGCCTGACACCCGGCCAAGAAACAAAGACCCTGTCAGCCACACGGCTCAGAAGAGAAGGAGAAAAAAAAAGAAAGAAAAAAGTAAAATAAAATAAAGTTATTAAAATAAAAATATTATTAAAATAAAAAGTAATTTAAAAAAAAGAGGAGAGCAATCAAACCAATCAACAAATCTACCAATGATAACAAGCGCTAAAAACTATACTAAGATAAACATAAAAGTCAGTAACTAATCTGTTGCATACAGCAAACCCCAAGTCTACAGTTGCTTCCAAAGTCCACTGCCTCAATTTTGGGATGATTTGTAATCTAGTCAGGTATTCCACAGATGCAGGGTAGGGTACACCAATTTGATTTGGAGATTTAATCCACTGTTCCTGAGGTTGCACAGAGAAATTTCCCTTTCTCTTCTTTGTTCGCACAGCTCCTGGAGTTCAGCTTTGGATTTGGCCCTGTCTCTGCATGTATGTCGCCCTCTGGTGTCTGTTCTTCACCCAGAGAGGAGGGGGTTAAAGGAGCAACTGATTAGGGGGCACTGGCTCACTCAGGCCATGGGGAAGGAGGGGTACGGAGTGTAGGGTGAGCCTGTGGCAGCAGACGCCAGCGTGACATTGCAACAGCCTGAGGCATGCCGTGTGTTCTCCTGGGGAAGTTGTCCCTGGATCACAGGACCCTGGCAGTGGTGGGCTGCACTGGCTCCCAGGAGGGGAAGTGTGGATAGTGACATGTGGTTGCACACAGGATTCTTGGTGGCTGCAGCAGCAGCCTTAGCGTTTCATGCCGGTCTCTGATGTCCATGCTGATAGCCTCTGCTCACGCCCATCTCTGAAGCTCGTTTAGGTGCTGTTCTGAATCTCCTCTCCTCACGCACCCCTAAACAATGGTCTCTTGACTCTTAGGCAGTTCCAGACTTTTTCCCAGACTCGCTCCTGGTTAGCTGTGGTGCACTAGCCCTTTTCAGGCTGTGCTCATGCAGCCAACCCCAGTCCTCTCCCTGGGATCTGACCTTCAAAGCTGGAGCCTCAGCTCCCAGCACCCACCTGCCCCAGGAGGTGATCAGACAAGCCTCTCAGGCTGGTGAGTGCTGGTCAGCACCGATCCTCTGTGCGGGAATCTCTCCACTTTGCCCTCTGCTCCCCTGTTGCTGTGCTCTCCTCCATGGCTCCAAAGCTTCCCCTCTGTCCACCCCCCATTTCCACCAGTGAAGGAGCTTCCTAGTGTGTGGAAACTTTTCCTCCTTCATGCTCCCTCCCAGAGGTGCAGGTCCCGTCCCTATTCTTTTGTCTCTGTTTTTTCTTTTTTTTGCCCTACACAGGTATGTGGGGAGTTTCTTGCCTTTTGGGAAGTCTGAGGTCTTCTGCCAGCGTTCAGTACGTGTTCTGTAGGAGTTGTTCCACATGTAGATGTATTTTTGATGTATTTGTGGGGAGGAAGGTTATCTCCACATCTTACTCCTCTGCCATCTTGAAGGTCGTTCCCAATGTGTGTCTTTAAAGCTGAAATGAATCTCATGTAAGCAGTATATAGTTGGGTCTTGCTTTAAAAATAATCCATTCAGTCACTCTATGTCTTTTGTTTGGAGAATTTAATTCATTTACATTTAATGTTTTATAGGTGAGGACTATTTCTATCCTGTTAACTGTTTTCTGGATATTTTTGTAGCTTCCTTCTTCCTTTCTCTATTGCTGCTTTTCTTGTGAATTGATTATTTTCCTTAGTGGTAAGCCTTTATTTCTTTTTCTATATCTTCTGTATATTTACAACAGGTTTTTGATTTGTGGTTACCATGAAGCTTACCTAAAACATCTTATAGTTATAACAGTCTAGTTTAAGGTGATAACCTCAATTGCAAACAAAAACTCTACACTTTTCCTGCCCCCCAATATTTTATGCTTTTAATGTCAAAATTTACATCTTTTAAAATTGTGTATTAATTAACAAATTATTCTAGCTATAGTTGTTTTTAATACTTTTGTTTTATAACTTTATACTGGAGTTAAAAGTGATGAACACACCACCATTACAGTATTAGAGTATTCTGAATTTGACTATATACCTCCCTTTACCAGTGAGTTTTATACCTCCATATGTTTTTTGTTTTGGTTTGTTTGTTTGTTTTTTGTTTTTGTTTTATTTTTTTTTGGCTGCATCACATGACTTATGGGATTTTAGTTCCCCAGCCAGGGATTGAACCTGGGCCCTCGGCAGTGAGAGTGTGGAGTCCTAACCACTGGACTGCCAGGGAATCCCCCCTCCACTTTTTTTAATATTGCTAATTAGCATCCTTTTGTTTTAACCTGGAGGACTCACTTTAGCATTTCTTGTGAGGCAGGTTGAATGGTGATAAACTTCCTCAGCTTTTGTTTGTCTGGGAGAGTCTTTATCGCTCCTTATTTCTGAAGGACAGATTTGCTGGGCAAATTTTTTGTTGGCAGGTTTTTTTCTTTCAGCACTTTGAATATATATATCATACTCTATCTTGACCTGCAAGGTTTCTGTTGAAAAGTCTCCTTATAGTGTTGTGGAGATTCCTTTGTATGTGATGAGTCTCTTCTTTTGCTGCTTTAAAAATTCTCTCTTTGTCTTTGATTTTTGACAGTTTGATTGTAATGTGACCTCATGAAACCCTCTTGGATTAAACTTGTTTGGGACTCTTTGAGTCTCATGTACCTGGATATTTATCTACCTCCCCAGATTTGGGAAGTTTTCAATCATTATTTCTTTTTTTATCTTTCATGAAAAAATATTTAATTAGTCAATGTGCACTTCTAACAATAGATACTTTGACTTTTTATTAGATTTCCAAATCCTTTGACGAGTAGTTAAAAAGTGATCGATCTCACAGTTCATAATCATCAATGAGTGAAAAAGAATTTCATTCGTTATTATTTCAATATAAGTACATTTTTCTGAAAACAAGTTATCATTTCTTATTTTTCTATCTTTTCCATTTCTATGCTCCTCTCGCATGTATTCGTTTTACTTCTACTCCTCCTAATATGTCTTCAGTATCTTGAGATACTTAGCATCCCAATAAAGTATTTAACCATTATTTCTTTTTTTAAAATATTTATTTATTTATTTTGTTGTGCCGCGTCTTAGTGTGGCTCATGGGCTCCTTATTTGCGGCTCACCAGCTCCTTAGTTGTGACACATGGGCTCCTTAGTTGAGGCAGGCAAGCTCCTTAGTTGTGGCTAGAGGGCTCCTTAGTTGCAGCTTGCTGGCTCCTTAGTTGTGGCTCATCAGCTCTTTAGTTGTGGCTCACCAGCTCCTTAGTCGTGGCATGCAAACTCTTAGTTGCAGCATGCATGTGGGATCTAGTTCCCTGACCAGGGATCAAACCCAGGTCCCCTGCATTGGGAGCATGGAGTCTTAACCACTGCGCCACCAGGGAAGTCCCTGAACCATTATTGCTTTAAATAAGTTTTCTGCCCCCTTTCTCTCTCTCTTTTCCTTCTGGGATTCTCATAATGCATATATTAGTATTTTATGGTTTCCCATATATGCTGTAGTTTTTCTTCATTCTTTTTTTATTCTCATTTCTATTTCCCCCTCTGATTTGATCATTTCAATGACTTATTTTTGAGTTCATAGATTCTTCTGTCTTATCAAGTCTAGTGTTAATGCTCTCAGTTGCATTTTTTTCACTTCATTTATTGTTTCTTCAATTCCAGAATTTATATCTCGTTGGTTTTTACGATTTCTGTCTCTTTGTTGAACTTCTAATTTTGTTCATGTATTTTTTTTTCCTGATTTTGTTGATTTGTCTATGTTTGCTTATTGCTTATTGATCTTCCTTAAACAAATTATTTTGAATCCTTTTCTCCACATTCTCACCAACACGTGTTATTTGTTGTCTTTTTGATAGTAGTCATTCTGATAGGTGTGGGGTGATGTCTCATTGTAGTTTTGGTTTGCATTTCTCTGATAATTAGTGATGCTGAGCATCTTTTCATGTGTCTATTGGCCATCTGTATGTCTTCTTTGGAAAAATATCTATTCAGATCCCCTGCCCATTGTTTAATCATGTTGTTTTGGGGTTTTTTAATGTTGAATTGTATATTTTTTTTGTATTTTTTGGATATTAACCTCTTTATCTAACTATCTATATAAAATTTGCAAATATCTTCTCTTATTCAGTAGGCTGCCTTTTCATTTTCTTGATAGTTTCCTTCACTGGGCAAAAGTTTTACAGTTTGATGTAGTTCTATTTGTTTATTTTTGCTTTTGTTTCGCTTGCTTGAGGAGACATACTCCCCCACAAAATATTACTAAGACCTATGTCAAAGAGTATATTTCCTATGTTTCTTCAAGGAGTTTTATGGTTTCAGGTCTTACATTTAAGTCTTTAAACCAGTTTGAGTTTATTTTTGTATATGGTGTGACAAATTAGTCCAGTTTTATTCTTGCACATGTAGCTGTCCAATCTTCCCAACATCATTTATTGAAGAAACTGTCTCTTCCACATTGTATATTCTTCCCTCTTTTCTTGTAGATTAATTGAACATATAAGCATGGGCTTACTTCTGGGCTATTTTGTTCCATTGATCTATGTGCCTATTTTTGGGCCAATACCATACTTTTTTTGATTACTGTAGATTTGTAGTATAGTTTGAAATCAGAAAGCATGATACCTCCAGCTTTGTTCTTTCTCAAGATTGATTTGGCTATTTGATGTCTTTTGTGTTTCCATACAAATTTTAGAGTTATTTGTTCTAGTTCTATGAAAAATGCCATTGGTATTTTGATAGGGACTGCATTGAATCCGTAGATTGCCTTGGGGAGTATAGTCATTTTAGCAATATTGATTCTTCCAATTTATGAGCATGGTATATTTTTCCATTTGCTTATTTCATCTTCAAGTTCTTTCATCTATATCTTAACAGTTTTCTAAGTACAGGTCTTTTACATCCTTGGTTAGATTTATTCCTAGGTATTATTTTATTCTTTTTGATGTAACTGTAAATGAAATTGTTTTCCTAATTTCTCTTTTTGATAGTTTGTTTTTAGTGTATAGAAATATAACAGATTTTTGTGTGTTCTGAAATTTTACTGAATTCATCTATTAGTTCTAATAGTTTTTAAGATTTTCTAAGTGTCTTTAAGGTTTTCTATATATATGTATACATTATTATGTTATCTGCAAACAGTGAGTTTTACTTCTTCCTTTCCAATTTCAATTCCCTTTATTTCTGTTTCTCGTCTAATTGCTGTGGCTAGGGCTTCCCATACTATGTTGAAGAAAGGTGGTGAGAGTGAGCATCCTTGTCTTGTCCATGATCTTAGAGGAAATGCTTTCAGCTTTTCACCATTGAGTATGATGTTAGCTGTGGGCTTGTCATACATGACCTTTTCAATTTTGAGGTATGTTCCCTCTCTACCCACTTTATTGAGAGTTTTTACTGTAAATGGATGCTGAATTTTGTTAAAATATTTTTCTGCATTTATTAAGATGATCATATGATTTTTATTCTTCAATTTGATAATGTGGTATATCACATTGATTGATTTTTGAATATTGAACCATCCTTGCATCCTTGGGCAAAATTTCACTCTATCATGGTGTATGATCCTTTCAATGTATTGTTGAGTTCAGTTTCCTGACATTTTGTTGAGGATTTTTGTATCTATGTTTATCGGTTGTATTGGCCTGTTGTGCATGTGTGTGTGTGTGTGTGTGTGTGTGTGTGTGTGTGTGTGGTGTCTTTGACTGGTTTTAGTATCAGGGTGACCTTGGCCTTGTAGAATGATTTTGAAAGTGTTCCTTCCTCTTCAATTTTTGGAATAGTTTGATAACAGTAGGCGTTAACTCTTCTTTAAATATTTGGCAGAATTCACCTGTGAAGCCATCTGGTCCTAGGCTTTTGTTTGTTGGGAGTTGTTTTTTGTTGTTTATTATTGATTCCATTTCATTACTGGTAATTGGTCTGTTTATACTTTCTATTTTTTCCTGATTTAGTCTTGGGAGTTTGTACATTTCTAGGAATTTATCCATTTCTTCTAGGTTGTCCATTTTATTGGTGTATAATTGTTTGTAGTAATCTCTTATGATCCTTTGTGTTTCTGTGGTGTCAGTTATAACTTCTTTTTCATTTCTGATTTTATTTATCTGAGCTCTCTCTCTTTTTTTCTTGATGAGTCTGGCTAAAGGTGTATCAATTTTGTTTATCTTTTCAAAGAAACAGCTCTTAGTTTCATTGATTTTTTTTGTTTGTTTCTATTTCATTAATTTCTGCTCTGATCTTTATTATTTCTTTCTTTCTACTAACGTTGAGTTTTGTTTGTACTTCTTTTTCTAGTCCCTTTAAATATAAGCTTGGGTTGTTTATTTGAGAATTTTCTTGTTTCCTGCATTAGACTTGTATCACTACAAACTTCCCTCTTAGAACTGCTTTTGCTGTGTTCCATAGATTTTGTATCATTTTGTCTCCATTTTCATTTGTCTCCAGGTATTTTTTTATTTCTTCTTTGATTTCTTCAATGACCCATTCAAAGTTTATTAGCATATTGTTTAGCCTCCATGTGTGTGTTTTTTGCAGGGTATTTTTGTTGTTGTTTTTGTTTTTCCTTTCATAATTTTCATATTTCTAGTTTGTTTTATTCTTTTTCACTTAGAGAAGTCCCTTTAACATTTCTTGTAAAGCCAGGTTTATGGTGCTGAACTCTTTTAGTTTTTGTTTGTCTGTAAAACTATCTCTCCTTCAAATCTGAATGATACCTTTCCTGGGTCAAGTCATCTTGGTTGTAGGTTTCTTCCTTTCATCACTTTGATTATGTCATGTCGCTCCCTTCTGGCCTGCAAAATTTCTTATGAAAAGTCGGCTGACAGTTGTATGGGTTTTCCCCCTGTATATAACTATAATAGTTGCTTTTTTTCTTGCTGCTTTTAAGATTTTCTCTTTAATTTTTGTCATTTTAATCACAATGTGTCTTGGTGTGGATGGGTCTGTTTGCATTTTTATTATTTGGGACTCTGTGTGCTTCCTGGAAATGGATGTCTGGTTTTTTCCCCAAGTTAGGGAAGTTTTCAATTATTAGCTCTTCAAATAAGATCTCTGCCCTTTTCTCTCTCTCTCCTCCTTCTGGGTCCCCTATAATGTGAATGTTAGTATGCTGGATGTTGTAGAAATCTCTTAAACTATCCTTATTTTTTTTTAATTCTTTTTCTTTCTGTTCAACTTTGGTGATTTCCACTAGTCTGTCTTCCAGATTGCTGATGCATTCCTCTGTATCATCAAATCTACTGTTGATTGCTTCTTGTGCATTTTTTATTTCAGTTATTGTGTTTCTCAGCTCTGTTGGGTTCTTCTGTATATTTTCTAGCTCTTTGTTAAACTTCTCACTATGTTCTTCCATTATTCTCCCAAGTTTGTTGAGCATCTTTATGATCATTACTGTGAACTCTATTGGGTAGACTGCTTATCTCCACTTCACTTAGTTCTTGTTCTGGAGTTTTACCTTATTCCTGCATTTGCAATATATTCTTCTGTCTCCTCATTTTGCCTAATTCTCCATTTATTTCTATGTATTAAGTTGGTTGGGTATGTTTTACAATCTTGGAGAAGTAGCCTTATGTAGGAGACATCCAGTGGGGCCCAGCAGCACCCTCCCCTCTGGGTATCAGAGCTATGTGCTCTAGAGGTGTCCTCTATGTGGGCTGCATGTGCCCTTCTATTGTGGTGGGGCCATCTACTGTTGGCATGCTGTTAGCCAGGGCTGGCCCCTGACCCAGGTGGCTGTTAGTTCCTACCTCATGCAGAGGCTGCTAGCTCATTGGTGTGTGTGGCTGGGTTCTCATGTGGCTTGCTGCTTGGCCTTGGGGGTCCCAGGACTGGAGTCAACCAACTGGTAGGTGGCTAAAACCCTGGAACTAATAGCCTAAAGGGAAGAGTCCAAAATGGTGTTGCCAACACTAGTGTCCTCATGATAGAACAAGCTCCCCAAAATGGCTGCTTCCACCATCTATATTGCCAGGGGGAGTCCCAGCTGCCTCCTATCTCTCTGGGAGGCTCTTCCAGATCAGCAAGTGGGTCTAACCCAGGCTCCTTTCAAATTACTGCCTCTGCACTGAGTATCGCAATATATGAGACTTTGTGTGAGCCCTTTAAGAGTGGATTCTCTGTTTCCTGCAGCCCTCCAGCTCTCCCATACTCAAGACCTGTTGACCTTCAAAGCCAGACATTCTGGGGTCTTGTCTTCCTAGTCCAAGACCCCTGGATGGGGGAGCCAAATTAGACCCCTTGCTCATTGAGGAGAACCTCTGCAGTTGTGATTATCCTCCCATTTGTGAGTTACCTACCCAGGGATGTGGGTCTTGACTATACCCTGTCTCCTCCCCTCCTACCCATCTTGTTGGTTCCTTCTTTATTTGTTGAAAATCTTTTCTTCTTGTCTTTGATAGTTGCTCTGTAAATAGTTGTAATTTTGGTGGGAGGTGAGCTCATGATCTTTCTATCCTTCCATCTTGGCTACACGCCACCCCCTCTCACTCACGATTAGGATTATTTTTGAAAACTTTCAGCTAACCTCATACTTAATGATGAGAAACTCAAAACTTTCCCACTAAGATCAGGTACAAAGCAAGGATGTCCTCTCTCATCACTCCTCTTCAACATTGTTCATTGAAATACTTAGTTATAAATCTAACAAAATATGTACAAGATCTATATGAGGAAAATTATAAAACTCTGATGAATGAAATCAGAGAACAATTAAATAATTAGAGAGATATTCCATGTTTATGATTAGGAAGACTCAATATTGTCAAGATGTAAGTTCTTCCCAACTTGATCTATAGAGTCAATACAATCTTAATCAAATCCCAGCAAGATATTTTGTAGATATCAATAAACTGATTCTAAAGTTTATATGAAGAGACCAAAGACCCAAATAGCCAACACAACATTGAGGAACAATATGTAGGACTGAGACTACCCAACTTCAAGACTTACTAAGCTACAGCAATCAAGACAGTGTGGTACTGGCAAAATAACAGACACATAGATCAATGGAACAGAATAAAGAGCCCAGAAATAGACCTCCATAAATATAGTCAACTGATATTTGACAAAGGAGCAAAAGGAGTATAATGGAGCAAAGATAGTCTCATCAACAAATGATGCTGGAACAACTGGACATTCACACACAAAATCATCATCATGATCATCATGATCATCATCATCATCTAGATACAGACCTTACATCCTTCACAAAAGTTAACTCAAAATGGATCACAGACCTAAATGTAAAATACAAAAGTATAAAACTTCTAGAAGATAACATAAGAGAAAACCTAGATTACCTGGGGTATATTGATGATGTTTTGTATACAACACCATGAAAGAAATAATTGATAAGCTGAGCTTCATTAAAATAAAAACTTATGTTTTGTGAAAGACAATATCAAGAGAATGAGAAGACAGTTCATAGCCTCAGAGAAAATATTTGCAAAAGATGCATCTGATAAAGGACCATTATCCAAAATATACAAGGAACTCTTAAAAACTCAACAAGAAAACAACCCAATTTTAAAATGGGCCAAAGACCTTAGCCGACACCTCACCAAGGAAGATATACAGATGGCAAGTAAGCATATGAAAAGATACTCAACATCCCATATCATCAGGGAAATGAATATTTAAACAATGAGATACCACCACACACCTATTAAACTGGCCTAAATCAGGAACACCGACAACACCAAATGCTGACAAGGATGTGGAGCAACAGGAATTTATTCATTGCTGGTGGAATGAAAATTGTAAAGCCACTTTAGAAGACAGTTTGGCAGTTTTTTACAAAACTAAATATACTCTTACCATGCAATCCAGCAACTGTCCTGCTTGGTATTTACTTAAAGGAGTTGAAATTTTAGTCCACACAAATTCTGCACCAGGATGCTTATAGCAGTTTTATTCATAATTGCCGAAACTTGGAAGCAACCAAGAGATAACAAAGAAAGATACATTCAGTAGGTGAATGGATGAATAAACTGTGATACATTCAGTCAATGGAATGTTATAATGGAATATTATTCAGCACCAGAGAGAAATGAGCTATTAAGCTTTGGAAGGACACGGAGGAAACTTAAATGCATATTACTAATTATAAGAAGCCAATCTGGAAAGCCTACATACTGTATGATTCTAAGTTTATGACATTCTAGAAAAGGCAAAACTATGGAGACAGTAAAATGATCAGTGTGGTTGCAAGAGTTGGGATGAGGCAGATAAATAGGCAGAGCACAGAGGATTTTTAGGGCAATAAAAATACTCTTTTGATGTTATAATGAAGAATACATGTCATTATGTAATTGTCTAAATCCAAAGAATATGTAACACCAAGAGTGAACCCCAAGGTAAACTATGGATTTTGAGGGATTATGATGTGCCATTGTAGCTTCATCTATGGTAACAAATGTACCACCGTGGTGAGTGTTGTTGGTAATGGGGGAGGCTATGTATGTGTGGAGGTTGGCAGTATAATGAAAATCTCTGTACCTTCCTCTCAATTTTGCTGTGAACCTAAAACTGCTATTTAAAAAAATAGTCTTTAATAATATTAGTAATAACTTCAACCAGGAATAAACTTAATTATGGTGAAAGATTAAGCACTTTTCTCTAAGAGGAACAAAATAAGGATATCTGCTTTCACCACTTCTGTTCAACATTGTACTGGAGGGCCCAGCAGTGCAATGAGGAAAAAAAAAAGTAAAGCATACAGATTGTAAAGGAATACGTAAAACTGTTTTTATCCACAGACATCATGATCACCTGTGTAGAAAATCATAAAGAGTATATAAAAAAAAAAAAGCTACTGGAACTAATCAGTGTGCTTAATGAGGTCTTACAATACAAAATCATTACAAAAGTAAATTATATTTTTATATAGTAGTATTCCTTTTAGTATTTGTCTCCCAGTGATGAATTTTTTCAGTGTTCAGTTGTCTGAAAATTCTCTTCTTTCACATTTATTTTTGAGAGATATTTTTACTGGGTGTAGAATTCTAGGTTGTAGTTATTTTCTAGAACCGTTTTGGAAATAGCAGTCTATTGTCTTCTGACTTCCATTGTTTTCATTGGAATGTCATCTGTCCTTTCTTTCCTCTGGCTACTTCTAAAATTTTTTTTTGTCTTTGGTTTTCAACACTCTTACTGTGATATTCCTAGTACACTTTTCTTTGTATTTATTGCTCCTGGGGTATTAGCACTTCTTGAAAGTGTGGCTTGACAACTTTTGTGAGTTTTGGAAAATTCCCAGGAATTATCTCTTCAAATATTTCTTCTGTCCCATTCTGCCTTTCCTCTCCTTCTAGGACTTCAAAAAAGTCTCAGAATTTTTGTACCCAGCTTATTCCATGTTTACTGGAAAAAATTGACTAGAAGTGCCCTCATCTCTCTATGTTAATATTTTTTAGACTATCATGCTATAATTTTGTTGCATATTATAACAAAAATAATTCCTTACTTAAGATGGGTACCAAAGCTTTTGAATAACTTTCAAAAGAGTAAGTATAATCTTTCTTTATTTGATTTATATCTTCTTGTCAATTAAATGAATGTTTCAGCTTTAAAAAAAGAAGCATCAATCTCAAATACTGTTTTGGTAGTTTGTATTTTATAAGCATTAACTTCTATTCACCCACACTTATGGAAAAAGTCTGTATCCTTCATTTATTACTACCAGCCAGGGATATATGATTGTGGATGCATATTTCTGTTTCAACGTTTGTTTGAGCAGCTTCCAAAACATCATCCTACAGGTTTTTAGAATCTGTGCCAAGTTTAGCTCAGATTAAGTTTCTTTGTTAGAATTGCTTTCTAAAGCATCTGGATCAGAAATCATATACCTCTGCTGCATAGCAAAGAAACATTTGGAAATCATCACAGACATCATAATAGAGGATGATGGTACTGTATGTTTTTTCTCAGTGTAGGTAAAGGCTACAACAAAAAAATTTATTAAGAATTTAGAAAATGTTGGGTTGATATGGTTAAAACATCTTAAGCAGCTGATAGCTTGCTTTGAAAATAATAATATTGTTCCTAAAGCTATCATGGAGTATTTCTGAGTAAAAGTAGTTATTTCTGCTTTTGCCTACTTTTAGTGCTACACACACACACAAACACGCACGCGCATTAAGAAGGTATGAAAGATTAAAATTTGTAGTTTAATCATAATTTTATCTCTATTTCTTGCTCAAATTTGAATCAGAGACCTAAATTATTCTCATACCATTTCAACAGATAGCATCCATTTGAGAAAAGAGGTTTTCTTGGGATGGTTTAGATTTCATTAGATGACAATAATCCATGTGCTCTCCTAAAGAGAAAGACCCATCTTCTTTATTTAAAACAAACAAACAAAAAGAGAAAAACAGAAAAACAAAACAAAACAAAATCTTCAAGGGAAGCCTTCCATTTCTAATATAGTATATTGTGTCATTTTCATAAATGGGCTAGAATTTTAAGAATAGTCTCAGAACTTTTTTACCTATGAAGCAAACTTAAATCTATGGTTTTTAGGCTCTCCAATAGTTTCCAAAATGATTAATGGGTTTTGGAGAGATCATCTGATTATCCCATATATAGCCATAAGAAGGTACGTTTAGGTTGTGGTCTGGAAATCCAAATGATTTAGTGGATAAGCTCCTGACTGTGGAACCAGAAGAAAAGAGTTCTTTTTCTGGCTGGAGTGTGACCTTTGTCATGCTTCCTTCTGCGCTTTTCTTAAATTTAGAAATAATTTCTCTTCTATATTTACTTCCAAAGGATAGTGCAAGCCTATGAAGTTATCAAGGTACATCACGACCTAAATGTACCTTCTCGTGGCTATATCTGGTATAATCAAATGACATCTCCATATCTTATCAATCATAAAATCATACTAATTATGATTAGTATGACCATTTTGGTGCCAATTAAAATGTCTGTAGTTCTAATGTTTGTCAATCAGAGCCTTCATATTGGTAGAGCTATTTTTTCAAAATCCCTGATACATGTTTTTTTTTCCCTCATCTTATTAGTCAAGGAGGATATTAGAGGAAAGGTGGACAGATTCTTCAGAGAGTAAGGAAATACACTTTTGCTTCTTTATAGCCTACCTTATCTCCACCTAAAAGACATAGCTAAAATGTGATGCCTGAAATATATGTAGCAATGAAGTTTTTATTGATTGATATAAATATGGATGGCTTTGTTCAGCTGAATACTGCTGGTAGGAGTTAGTGGCGTATGTAATACATTATCTTATTACACTCATTTTATGGAAGCTGATCCTGATGGGACAGTGGAAGGAGAGCTTACTCTGGCTTTCTGGAAAAGCAATTAATCCTACTGCTTATGTATCAACCATGTCTTGGATCGCATTGGTGTGTTGGCACCCTTTCTCCTTTTATTAAAACAAAAATGCAGCTGCTGACCAGAAGGGCAGCTCTACAAGTGGGGCTTTCATTGTGTTAGTAAGAGAGTCATACCCAGGGTTGACATCATTTCAGTTATGGCCTTTTCATTATTAAAGTTTGGAATTTCAAGTTTGTTTATTAAAGATTTAAAGCTATAGATTAAATTACCAAATTGAAATCCACTTATTTTCCTATACTATGATAAGTGGATAGGTGTGCTGGAAAATGTATTTTTCAGATTTTACCAGCAGACGAGTTATTTTAATTGTGAAATGCATTGTATCATAAAGATACTGACATTTTTTTCCTGAATCTTTAGCATTTCTTCTTTATGAGTAACTCTCCACATCCCTCAGTTTCTAGTGAGTAAATTTAGCAAATAAATTTAGCTCTAAGAAGAGCTACTGACTATTAAATGCTGGCAAAAATAGTAGCCAGGACTTCTACTTAGCCCTTGTGGCAACTTTACTGTGTACATGATCTGTTTCTCATCAGTCTCTAAAATTGATAATTCTTTAAAACGTGTGGCATTTGCCAATGTTTACAAAGATTTTTAACTCAGTATAGTCTTGTATATAAGGACTCTTAATTTGTAATCCTATCTTTTTCATGGCAGTGCATTTTTTTTGCAAAACAAAAATTAGAATGCTTTTTATCTAAGGTTTAATGTAAATTCTATTTTAAATAACAGAATTAACACTGTATAGTTAACAAAGACAGTTTCACAAAGATATTAATGAAACAGAAAGTTCCAACTGCAATATGTTTTATATTTTTAAATTCCTAATGTTTTGGGTTTTTGGCATTTTAGCTCTTGCTTTTCCATTAAATCAAAGGCTATTGGGCTTCAATTTTTACCTGTATAAAAAATAATTGTAATAAAGACCATTGGATATATATATACAGTGGCTTTTATTCTCATGCCCCATGCATTCTGCATATGTACTAGTAGATGATAGTTAGTTTCTTAAAAATTGTTGCTGTTATTTATTTGTTCTGTTATTTAAGATGAAAATAACATTTAGAAAAAGCAACTGGAGTAATGGCTGTGATATCACTCTGACATATTTTCTTTAAAGACTATTTAAATTGTTTGGTTACATATTGAAGGGAGCAGGGTGGAAATAAATCCAAAAGTTTATAATTCTTTTTTTAAATATAAATTTATTTATTTATTTATTTACTGGCTGCGTTGGGTCTTTGTTGCTGCACGTGGGCTTTCTCTAGTTGCGGCGAGCAGGGGCTACTCTTCGTTGCGGTGTGCAGGCTTCTCATTGTAGTGGCTTCTCTTGCTGCAGAGCACAGGCTCTAGGCGTGTGGGCTTCAGTAGTTGTGGCATGCTGACTCAGTAGTTGTGATGTGCAGGCTCAGTAGTTGTGGTACACGGGCTTAGTTGCTTCTCAGCCTGTGGGATCTTCCTGCACCAGGGCTCGAACACATGTCCCCTGCATTGGCAGGTGGATTCTTAACCACTGTGCAACCAGGGAAATCCTTACAATTCTTGAGATAACATTGTTTGTTGCTGGGTTCCAACACCAGTTCTCTGACACCAAATTGGTGGCCTGCAATTCAATTCAATCCTGATACCAATTACCCAGAGTTAGAGTCAAACTTTACAGGTTTAGGACAACATCCTTTACAAGACTACCCCCACTTCAGATGCCAGTCACAAGTTTTGTGTTTTCACCAAAACACCCAACTTCTGCCTGGTCTATTACAAATTCAGGCAGGGCTTCCCACAGCCTCCTCAGGTTCAATAATTCAATAGAATGACTCACAGAACTCAAGAAAGTGCTGTTCTTATGACTGTCATTTTATTATAAAGGGTACAAATGAACAGTCAGATGAAGAGATACATAGAGCAAAATCTGGAAGTGCCTGGAGTGCAGGGCTTTTGTCCCTGTGGAGTCACGGTGTGCCACCAGTAAATCTGTATGTTCACCAACCAGGAAGCTCCCCTGGGCCTGGATGTCCAGACAGTTTAATTACATAAGCAAAATTGCTCAAATCGGAGGATACTGGTTGAATGTTCAAGCCTATCTCCTTTCCCTGAAGGTTGGCTGGCCCAAAGTCTCAACCTTCTTCTTTTTGGTGATTAACCCTATCCTGAAGCTTTCTTGGGCCCTGTCTTGAGTAACCTCCTTAGCATAACAAAGACACTCCTATCACTCAGGAAATATCCAGGGTTTTTGAAACTCTGTGCCAAGAACCAGGGACAAAGTTCAGATATAGGTTTTAATTATACTACAGTTACATATTATAATGGCCATAATTATAAATAGTTGTCATTGGGATAAAACACAAAGAGATATTTAAAAAGATAATTCTGATGGAATTTCACATGCAGAGGTAATCAGTAAATTAATGGCCGTCACACTAGGTAAGTCTCTTATGGGAGATGCAAGTTTTTAATTTCTATTTCTACATTTAAAGTAGATTTAAAGATCCATTGTAACTGGTTACTTATTTGATGCAGAATCATGAAAATAATGTTCTGATTACAATCTTACATTTAAAAGACAACTTAAACTTCATAAAGTAAACGCCAAACATCATTCAGGGTACTTGAAATATGCAGTTTCTACCCACTGAAAACTTTTTATTTATCATTAGGCAACTTGTGTTTATGATATCCATGTCATTGCAATTTGCTAACATAAAGATCAGTTTATTTCTTCAGACACACGTTGTTAGTGCCAGAAACTCAGATCTGAAAACTGATTTTCCATAAGCTTATGCTCAAAATGCTTATCCATAGTATAATTCAAGTCATTAAACTACAATTTTCTGTAAAATAATTTGATGTTCAGATGATAGCATGATATAATAATATTGCATTGTACGTATCACATTACCAAATCTTATTTTCCTTTTGTTACCCAAAAAACTGGGTTCGCCTCTTGGAAGGTGTTGTTAAGCCAAAAGACGCAACCAAGCCAAAGGGCAGGAGAAGGAAGGATTTATTACTTGCAGCAAGCAAGAGGAATGCCGGGGATCTGTCCCAAAGCAGTGTCTCCCTTAACAGCAAAATTGGGGTAGTTTCAAGCTAAGGGTACATGCATATTCATGAAGGGGCTTGAGCAGAGGAAAATTCAGCATAGAATTGGGGCAAAGGTCGACAGAATCCAAGCTTTAGTTGATTGAAGTCAAGAGGGTCAACATCATCATTTCATCCTCCACCTGGGAGGGGGCCTTAGTTTCTGCAGAACTCAAAGACATGTATCAGATTGTTATGTGCATCCCTTGAGGAGGAACCAGGACTCTGTTTTATTGCTGAACTGTTGTTTCTTGACCACTTTTCCTTTGTTCCTGATTTCCCTCACTTCCCTTAGGATCATGAATTACTGAGACCTGTTCAAGGACAAGCACTGTGACCAGGCTTAGACCACAAAATGGCTTAGGCCAAAAATGGCTTCTCTTATGTCAAGAAAGCCATGCCTGTTCTCTTCCTCCAGGGACCCCCTATGCTATCTGCTTACACTTTTGTTAATATCATTTCCAATTGACATAATAGATTTACTTATGAATAATGAATGAATGAATGTGTTCAGATCTTACACACATAGATACTGAACAACCATGCTGTTTTTATTTTAGAAGGGTAGGAGTTGAGTTGAGGTTTCCTACTAAATTCCGGGTCTGTGTATAAATTGCTATACTAAATGTACCTTCTTTCTCCTAAAACAATCATAAGTTACAGAAAGATAGGAGGATTTATAATCTAGGAATGGCTGAGCATTAAAGTTGAGATAAGACTGCTAACACCATCATGAGAAGAAATCAAGAATGATTTTTTTTTTTAAATCTTCTTTTATCAGTAACAACCATTTCTTTCTTCCAATGGAATTGACAAATGTAGTAAAACACACGGTTTTCAATAAATTAATAAAATTAAATGTTTTAAGTAGTGAATTATTTGAGTGAAATTATTGCTGTATTATGGGATAATGTAGACCAACCATTAGAAGAGAGGATCAGTGATTTTAGTGGGAAAAATCAATTTCAGATAACCTAAAAAAAGTCTTTATTTAGTTTTTTAGATTTCTTGTAAGGCAATAAGATAGGAACAAAGTATACTTACTATTTATATATAAAATTCTAATCAATTATATATTATAATATATTTTATAGTATATAATTTTCGTTATTATTTTTTAAATATTTTATTATTTTAAAAATATTTTTTTAAAATATTTATTTATTTATTTATTCATTCATTCATTCATTCATTTGCTTGTGGTGGGTCTTAGTTGCAGCATGCAGAATCTTTAGTTGCAGCATGCGGGATCTAGTTCCCTGGCCAGGGATCAAACCCAGGCCCCCTGCATTAGGAACATGGAGTCTTAACCACTGGACCACCCAATAGTATAAAATTTTGGAGAAATGTTATATACTTTGTATTGTGTGTGTGTGTGTGTGTGTGTGTGTGTGTGTGTGTCTGTGTGTGTATCCTACCTAGGGAGTGATTGAATTAAAGTGTATAAGACAACTAGAGAAGTAAGTTATATGATATTGGTGTGGAATGAGTTAGCCTCTCCAATGAGGTAGAATTTGTAAGTTTTAAACAAAAAGCGTGCAAATTCCTTCCTGAAATTTTATACAAACATTCCTGAAATCAGATCTTCTTTGTTTTCACTAGGAAATTATAACTTCTTTCCTAAAACTATGGTTACCGCAATTCCTTTTACAGAGAAGCAGGTCTATTTTAATGCTAAAACATCACTATTTTTTGTTTTTCTAGAATGTAGCTGTTAAAGATTTAAAGCCTTGTTTTTGTAACCCTTCCTGTTCCTGCTTCAAGAACCAGATAAAGTTAAGTTGATGTTTTCATTCAATCCCTGATATTAGGCTGCAAGTTCTCCTTTCTCTTTTGCCCCTCCCCTTTATATAATAGATGAAGAAAAAAATATCAATAGAAAGTACATACAAAAACACTTAAATTATCAATGGAGATAAATTTTCAAGAAATAATTCCTCATGTTATTCCAAAACTATTAAAATTATTTCAGAAAACATCAATTTTTAATATGAAAACTTTAAACTAAAATTAACATCCATTTGGTGAATGTTATTAACTAGAATTGTATAGATCAAGATTGTTTTACAATAGAGAAGTCATTTGTGGTCAGTGGGACATAAAATGTGGTTTTAGATGCCAAAGTGTAATGAAATTAAATTTATGTCACTCTTTTTGCTTCCTTTTCTGTGGACTAATCATGAATCTACTATGTCACTCGAGTTTGTTTAGCAGCTGGTGTTGATGAAAAGATATTGGTCTTCATATATAGTAAGGGTGGTTATAGTAAACCTAGTACAATATGCTGAAAATTTTTATGAGTCAACTCATAATGTACACGTGAACTTGTCAAAAAAGAAATCAATACCTTAGTGAAGGATCAAGTTGGGAGGGATGGCTAACATCAGAGTTTTTCGATTATTCTACCATTTGTTTTTAAATTTTTTGAAAGTAGCTATTTTAAAATTATATGTGGATTACATTTGCATATTTTCAGATGGCTATGTTGTCTTATTAGATTAGTAAACAAATCAAAGATACCTTACTAGAGAACTTTTCCCAATCTGATAGCTTCCAGGTGTTAAGAAAAATTAGGTATGATGATATTAATTTGTTGTTAACTAATGTCGTACAACATTGCTAAATGACAGTCCATCTGTCAAATTAACGTCATGACATCCTACTTGTTATTTTAATATGTTATAAGGATGAAATGTGTTTTTTAGATATGTTTTACATTTGCACTAATGGAAAGTACAATATATTATGTACCTCTGCCCTGAGGAGGGTTCTTAACAAATATAATTGAAGGTAATAAAACTTACCCCCTTTCCCTCTGTGTTGCTCCTACCCCAATATACCTTCTACATTATTCTATTATTCTATTTCCTATACATAGCAATCTTGCTAGATAGTAACAAAGGCTCAGCACTATTGTGTGTATTTTAGAATAAAACCCATAATACTTGCCAAAAATTTGCCTTGCCCTGAAATGTGACTTCAATAAAAGCTCTCTATGATCACTTTTATAATGATTTGATCCCAGCTTCTAAGATTGAAATGTGCTCTTGAATGATGTTGCTATTGAACATAAGACAAGTTTTTCAGATAATTAGGAACATCTACAAACTAATAAATCTCTCCTACAGTTTTGATTTTATACCTGGTAGGTGTTTTTGCTTAAGAGAGTGTGTATGAGGGTGCATGATTTATAATGTGCTTGAGTTTTTTGTTTGTTTGTTTAAATTGTCATAGGCAGCAGTGATAAAATTTGGTGCAAAGAAGTGATGCAATTCATATTTGGTATATAACATCATTATCTTTAATCATGCCTTAATCTTGCCAACATTACATAATGTGAATTTTTAAAATTTGAGGATAGCTCATTTTAAGACACATTATTCTAACAACTGGTGTTCTTCATAATGCTTTGTTTTCATGTGTAAATATATAGCACATATGATTACTTTTAAAAATGATTACAGAGTTTCATAGCTTTTGTGTAACAATATCCAGAGCATTTTCAGTGTATATTTAATTGCCACATTTAATGTGACAATATATTGTGAAAAGTGATTTTTTAAACTATTTAAATGGGATACTTTTCAACAAGAAATAATGATGTGAATGAAAACTAATCCAATATATATGAATGTAGCCCAGGCTTGCAATATTGGTTTATCCATTAATTTTCTTAGCCCAGGTGTTTGTTTAGTGGGAAGTCATCTCACAAAGTGATGGTAGATGTATTTTACTCAGAACTGGTTATACAAGTCCAACATCTTGTACTTTTCATGCTCAAAACTGTTTGGTTAGGAACAATTGCCTATAAACGTTTAAAAGTCACAATTCAAGAAAATTGCTCATGATCTTTCAATAGAAGAAACACTTTCTAAAAGCTTTCAGTGAACAAAATGAGAACATTTAAAAACCTAGGTAGGAGTCAATTTTATTCATAATTTCATTATAAAATTATTATTGAATAACATTAGAACAGAAATTTTTCTAAAATGGAAACACTTTACTGATTCTTCACACTTAAAAATAATACATTTTTGTTGTAAAAATCAAGCAATACAAAAATCTCAAAACTGGAAATTTTACCTATAATCTCATCTATCAGAGAAAACTATTGTTAAAACTCTGCAGTATATCCATCCAGGATTTTTTTTGACAAAATACTTTTAAAATATACTTATGCATACTACTTTGCAAGCTGCCTTTTTCACTTAATATATCATAGGTATCTTTCCATGTCAATACAGATAGCAATGATAATTTTTAATGATGACATAGTATTCTGGAGATAGTTAACTCCCTACAGGTAAACCACAATTTATTTAATGAATCTCTCTATTGACGGACATTTAGGTTGTGTCCAATTTTGTGCTATTATAAACAATGTTGCATTTGTTTAATGATTTCTTTGGAATAAATTTCTAAAAATTGAAATTACTGGATTAAGTGTTTAGATATTTTAAAGTTTTATATATCTTGTCAAATTGCTCTCTGAGGGTTATGCTCAGTTATGCTCAGTTATGCTGATCGATATACAAATTTACAGTGCCACCAACAGTGTTTGAGAGTACTCCACACCCTCCCTTACCCTGAGTACAGTCCATGTTTCTAATATTTGCCCATTAGATGTGATGGAGTAGCACATCTTACACAATTATTGATAATTTTAGATTTCTTTATTTGTGCAGTTCCAGGAAATGCATGCCTTTTCCCTAACTTTCTAAGTATTCATCTTTTTCTTATTGATTGGTAAGAGGCTTGTAATGACAATACTAACCCTCTGTATATCATATGTTGAAGTTTATCCTTTAACTTGATTGATGTTACGTGTCAATTTGTGGTCCATTATGCAGCCAATTTTGTTAGTCTTTTTATTGATAGTTTCTAGCTTTAGTGCATGCTAAGAAAGGTCTTCCTCACCCAGATTATGAAAATAATATATTTTATTTTCTTCTAGTGCTTCAATAGTTTTGTTCCATTTATGTCCTTTCTATTCATTTTTAATTGACATATAATTAACATACAATAAATTGCACATATTTAAAGTGTACAATTTGACATGTTTTGATATTCTTGTAACCCATGAAACCATCAACACAGGCGAGATAATGACCATATCCGCCACCTCAAAAAGTTGTTCCATGCCTCTTTGTAGTCCCTTCGTCCCTCCTCTGATCAGCTTTCTGTCACTGTAGATTAGTTTTCATTTTCTAGAATTTTATATGAATGGAATCATAGAGTATGTATTCTTTTTTGTCTAGCTTCTTTAACTTAGCATAATTATTTTTAGATTCATCTATGTTTTTGCATATAACAATAGCTCATTCTGTTTTATTGCTGAGTGGTGTTCCATTATATGAATATACTAAACTTTATTTATTCACATGTCAATAGATGTTTGGGTTATTTCCAGTTTTTGCTATTACCAATAAAGCTGCTATGACCACTCGTGAACAAGTCTTTGTATGGACATATGCTTTCATTTCTCTTGGGTAAACATGTAAGAATGGAATGGTTGAATATTATGCTAGGTGCATATTTAACTTTTTGAGAAACTGCCAAACTTTCCCAAAGTCATTGTACCATTTTACATTCCTACCAACAAGGCATAAAAGTTTCAGTTCTTCCATGTTTTTGCCAACACTTGGTATGATCGGTTTTTAAAATTTTAGCCATTCTAGTAGGTGTGTGGTAGTATTGTGATTTTGTTTTGTATTTCTCTAATAATTAATGATATTGAGTATCTTTTCATGTGTTTTCATGCTGTCTATATATTTTATTTGGTGAAGCGTCAGGTCAAATCTTGTGCCCATTTAAGAAAATTGGGTTGTTTTCTTATTGTTAAGTTTTGAGAGTTCTCTCTGTATGACCTGGATTCGAGTCCTTTATCAGATATATGCTTTGCAAATATTTTGTTTCAGTCTGTGCCTTGTCTTTCATTCTCATAACAGTGTTTTTCTAAAAAACAGAAGCTTTAGATTTTGATGAAGTCAAATTTGTCAATTTTTCTTTTTTGGATCATACTTTGGTATCATAACTAAGAAATCTTTGCCTAACCCCAGGTTGCAGAGATTTTTCTCCTACATTTTCTAGAAGTTTTGGGTCTATGACGCACTTTAGGGTAATGTTTGTATATGGTGCAAGATATGGGTCCAAGTTTATTTTTTTATAT
Organism: Balaenoptera physalus; assembly: GCF_965194825.1. NCBI lineage: Eukaryota > Metazoa > Chordata > Mammalia > Artiodactyla > Balaenopteridae > Balaenoptera > Balaenoptera physalus. Next base: position 41,093,700 of record NC_138901.1, read on the forward strand.
CCAATTGTTCCAGCAACATTTGTTGAAATGAATATCTTCTCTCCACTGGATTACCTTTGCAGCTTTGTCAAAAATAAGTTGTCTGTATATTTGTGGGTCTATTTCTGAACTCTCTATTTTGTTCCATCTATTTATTTATCTCTCTTCAAAATACCACACTGTCTTGATTACTGTAGCTTTATAAATCTTGAAATCAGGTAGTGTTAATCCTCCAACTTTATTCTTCTTTATTGAAGTTGAATTTACCATTCTAGATCCTTTGCATTTCCATATGAATTTTAGAATCAGCTTGGCAATTTATACAGATAAGTTCACAGGAATTTTAAGATTGCAGTTGGAAGAATTGACATCTTAAAAATATTGCATCATCCGTGCATGAACAGGTATATCTCTCCATTATTTGGGTCTTGTTTAATTTCTCTCAGCAGTGTTTTATAGTTTTCATGTATAGGTCTTGCACATCTTTTGTCACATTTATTCTTAGATATTTCATATTTTATGCTATTGTTTTTTTATTTAAATTTCTGAGTGTATGTTGTCAGTGTGTAAAAAAGACATCACTGATTTTTTTACACTTACCGTGTGTCCTGCAACCTTGCTAAACTCACTTATTAGTTCTAGTAGAGCTTTGTATGCTGCAATGGATATTCTCCATAAATGATCATGTCATCTGTGAATAAAGACTTCCTCTCAAACAAGAAGCTTTTAAATTCTTCTACTTGTTTATTACACTGGATAAAACCTCCAGTACAGTATTGAATAGGCATGGTGAGAGGAGACAAATTTGTCTTGTTATTGATTCTAGGGAGAAAGCATTCAGTCATTAACCATTAAGTATGATGTTAGATATAGATTTTTTTTGTAAATAATTTTTAACAACTTGAAGAAGTTTCCTTTATTCCCATTTGCTGAGTGTTTTTATCAGGAATGAATGTTGGATTTTGTCAAATGCTTTTTCTGTATCTATGAGATGATCATGTAGTTCTTCTTTTTTTCATGTGTTGATAAAATGATTTACATTGATTTATTTTTGAATGTTAAACCTACCTTTCATTCCTGGAAGAAACCCAACTTTACTGTCATGTATATCCTTTTCATATATTGATGGATTTGATTTGCTAAAATTTTATGTATAATTTTTTTACATCTATGTTTGTTAGGACTATTAGTCTGTAGTTTTTTCTTGTAATAATTTTGATGGCTCCAGTATCAAGGTGATGCTAGCCTCATAGAATGAGTTGACAAATTTTACCTACTCTTCACTTCTCTGGAAGTTTGTGTAGAATTGATGTTATTTCTTCCTTAAATGTTAGGTAGCATTCACAGTGGAGTTTTCTTTGTGGGATTGTTTTTAACAGTTTCAGTTTCTAGATATAGGGCTATTCAGGTTATCTATTTATTCTTTACTGAGTTTTAGTAGATTGAGTCAAGGGATTTTTTCCACTTAATTTAAGATATCACATTCATGAGCATAAAATTGTTCATAGTTTTCCTTTATTATCTTTTCAATATCTGTAGGATCTATAACAATGTACTTTTATTCCAATATTAGTAATTTGTGTCTTCTCTCTTTTTTTTTCCTGATTAGTCTGGTTAGAGGTTTATCAATTATATTGATTTTCATAGAGTGCCAGCTTTTGGTTTTATTGATTTTCTCTATTGCTTCCTTTTCTTTTATTGATTTCTACTCTGTTCTTTATTATTACCTGCTTTTGCTTACTTTGGGTTTAATCTGCTCTTCCTTTTCTATACTTAAGGTATAAGTTGAGGTCAACTATTTGAGACATTTCTTCTTTTCTAGTATAGGCTATTAGTATTAAAAATTTCTCTCTAGGGACTTCCCTGGTGGCGCAGTGGTTAAGACTCCACCTACCAGTGCAGGGGACATGGGTTCGAGCCCTGGTCCAGGGAGATCTCACATGCCACAGAGCAACTAAGCCCATGCACCACAACTACTGAGCCTGTGCTCTAGAAGCCTGCACACCACAACAAAGAGTAACCCCCACTCACCACAACTAGAGAAAGCCTGCCTGGCAGCAACGAAGACCCAACATAGCCAAAAATAAATAAATAAATTTGATTAATTAATTAATTAATAAAAATAAAAATTTCTCTCTAGTCAAAATACATTCTAATTTCCCTTGTGATTTTTTTCTTTGACCCATGGGTTATTTAGAAGTATATTGTTTAGTTTCCAAATACCTGGGGTTTGTAAAGATGTCTTTCTGTTATTGATATCTAATTAAATTGCATTGTGATCATAAACCATACTTTGTATTATTTACATCATTTTAAATTTATTGAGACTTGTGTTATGGTCCAGAATGTGATCTATCTTGGTAAATATTCTATGAGCACTTGATATGCATGTGCATCCTGCTGTTGTTGGTTGGAATGTCCAAGGTTGATAATGTATTCAAGTCTTGTGTACCTATACTGGTTTTCTGTCAACTTGTTCTATCAATTATTGAGAGGGGTTTTAAAATCTCCTATATAATTGTAGGTTTGTCTATCTTCCTTTCAGTTTTATCAGTTATTACTTCATGTATTTTGGAGCTCTGTTGATAAATTGGAAACATTTAGGATTGTCATCTTGATGAACTGAAATTATTTTTTAAAGGTTATAGTCCATTTATATTTATTATAAAATATTGGTTATTTTTTAAGATTCCACATATAAGTTATATCATACAGTATTTGTCTTTCTCTGTCTGACATTTCATTTAGCATAATACCCTCTAAGTCCATCCATGTTGTTGCAAATAGCAAAATTTCATTCTTTTCTATGACTGAGTAGTATTCCATTGTATGTATGTGTGTATATATATATATGTATATATATATATATATATATACCACATCTTCTTTATCCATTCATCTGTTGATGGACACTTAAGTTGCTTCCATATCTTGGCAATTGTAAATAACTCTGCTATGAACATCAGGGTGCGTGTATATTTTCAAATTAGTATTTTCGTTTTTTGTTTTTTTTGGATATATACACAGGAATGGAATTTCTGGGTCCTACAGTAGTTCTATTTTTAGTTTTCCAAGAAACCTCCATACTGTTTTCCACAGTGGCTGCACCAATTTACATTCCCACCAACAGTGTATCAGGGTTCCCTTTTCTCCATATCCTCTCCAACGTTTGTTGTGTTCTTTTTGATGATACTCATTTTGACAGGTGTGAGGTGATGTCTCATTGTGGTTTTGATTTGCGTTTCCCTGATGATTAGTGATGCTGACCATCTTTCCATGGGCCTGTTGGCCATCTGCATGTCCTATTTGGGAAAATGTCTATTCAGGTCTTCTGTCCATTTTTTTTTTTTTTTTTTAAAGAGTTCTGTTTTTTATTGGGTTTTTAAAATTTTTTTATTTATTTATTTTTGGCTGTGTTGGGTCTTTGTTTCTGTGCAAGGGCTTTCTCTAGTTGCGGCAAGCAGGGGCCACTTTTCATCGCGGTGCGTGGGCCTCTCTCTATCGTGGCCTCTCTTGTTGGGAGCACAGGCTCCAGACGCGCAGGCTCAGTAGTTGTGGCTCACGGGCCTAGTTGCTCTGCGGCATGTGGGATCTTCCCAGACCAGGGCTCGAACCTGTGTCCCCTGCATTGGCAGGCAGATTCTCAACCACTGTGCCACCAGGGAAGCCCTCTGCCCATTTTTTAATCTTTTTTTTTTTTTTGATGTTCAGGTGTATGAGCTGTTTATATATTTTGGATATTAACCCCTATTGGTCATATCATTTGCGAATATTTTCTCCCATTCAGTAGGTTGTCTTTTCATTTTATGAATGGTTTCTTTTGCTGTCCAAAAGCTTTTAAGTTTAATTAGGTCCTATTTGTTTATTTTTGCTTTTATTTCCTTTATTTTAGGAGACAGATCAAAAAAATACTGCTACGATTAATGTCAAAAAGTGTGCTGCCTATGTTTTCCTCTAGGCATTTTATGGTTTCTGGTCTTATATTTATGTCTTTAATCCAGATTGAGTTTATGTGTATATATATATGTGTGTGTGTGTGCGCATGTGTGTGTGTATGTAATTTATTATTCTAAAAATAAAATGTTCGAATTTCATTGTTTTACATGTAGCTGTCCAGTTTTCCCAGCACTACTTATTGAAGAGACTATCTTCTCCATTGCATATTCTGGCATCCTTTGTCATAGATTAATTGACCATAGTGCGTGGGTTTGTTTCTGGAAATGAACTGAAATTATTTGGGCCTTGAAAGTAAGATGTCAGATAAGCAAGAGAAATCATGAGCTCATTGCAATTAGCTTTATTCAAACACACTTGTTTTTCGCTCTACAAAATTCCAAAAAGGATTTGAAACAGATACATTTATTTAGTACCTACTATGTTCTAAATACTAAAGCAGTGTTTTTTCAAAAAAATTAATTTTTACCACAATCTTACAGCAAGAAATATATTGTACATGGAGACCCAATACACATATTCACTTATACATATTTTATATGTGTGTGCATATAAAAAGTTTTCATACACAAAAATTTAACTTACTACATGTGTTGCATTCTTATATTTTCTCTTCTATGTTATTTAAAAAATAGTATTAGTCATAACCCACTAAATTGATTAATGGCCATGTAATAGATTACAACTTGCAGGTTGAAAAGATTATACAAGGATAATAAAAATATGAATAATGCAAGGTTCATGTCCTAAAGGAGCTTCATTTGTAATGGCAGAGGCAGACACATAAATAGATAAAGTTAAATGCAACACAATAAACTGTGATAGGACACAGGGCACTGTGAGATATTAGAATTGGTGAGGTGAAGAAAAGAGCCAAAGGGAGCAGCAAGAGAAAGAAAGAGAACTGAAAGTTAGAAGTAGAGAGTATTTGGGAAATGAAGTTAGAGATAGATAGGAACCAAGGCATTTGGAGCTTTGTAGGAGGAATTTGGTCTTTATCCTGCAGGTGATGGGAAGCTCTCAAAGTACTGTAAGTGCAGAGTTAAATGTGGTAAGTTTGGTACTTTAGAGAGAGCACTCTGGCCGCAGTGTGGAAGATAGTTTAGGGAGGGACAAGCCTAGGGACAAGAGGCCTATTTAGGAAGTTATTGCAAAGGCTCAGGTAAATAATGATGGTGGCCTGAACTAAACCAGTAGCAGTGATAAAAGAGGCATATTTTGGAGATTAATTGAAGGAATTAATGATTTAGTAATTGATTTAGGTTGGAAATAATGGTGAAGGTAAGAGAAGAGAATGTGATGTGATATCTCTCATCCATTCATTTAACCATTGGGTCTAAAGATAATTCTTAAAGATCTTCTGTAGGTCAGGCACCCTACTGGGTGCTGGAGATCCAGTGGTGAGCAAAACAGATGTGGTTCCTACCCTCATGAAGCTTACAGGCATTGGGGGGAGCAGACATTATGCAAATAATTGCATAAATAAATACATAAAAATTGTGGTAAATACCATGAAAGAAAGGAACAAAGTTCTCTGAAAGAGGAGAGCAAGAACTAGTTTAGATTAGGAGATGAGGAAAGACCAGCCAGGCACATAATTGATAGGGAAAAGTAGTCTAGGTGGAGGGAGCACCATGTTTGAAGTCCCTGAGAAAATAAAGAGCTTAGTGTATTCAAAGCCAGAGTTGCTGTAGCTCAGTGAGCAGTGCTATAAGACAAGATTGGCAAAGTCATCAGGGACCAGATTATGAAAGGTCATGTAAGCTCTCTTAAGGATTTTAAATTTTATCCTAAGAAAAATGGGAAACGAAGAGTGTTAGACTGAGGACTAGCATGATCACATTGGAGTTTTGTTTTGTTTTTTCTTTTCTCTAGTAGCTTTTCTTTTTTATTATTATTTATTTATTTATTTATTTTATTATTTATTTTTGGTTGCATCATGTCTTAGTTGCAGCACGTGTGATCTTCATTGTGGCATGCAGGATCTTTCGTTGCTGCACATGGGCTTCTCTTTAGTCGTGGCATGCGGGTTTTTTCTTCTTTAGTTGTGGTGCACAGGCTCCAGGGAGCATGGGCTCTGTAGTTTGTGGCACACAGTCTCTCTAGTTGTGGCACGTGGGCTTAGTTGCCTTGCAGCATGTGGGATCTTAGTTCCCTGACCAGGGATCGAACCTGCATTGGAAGGCGGATTCTTTACCACTGGACCACCAGGGAAGTCCCCAGATTGGAGTTTTAAAAGATCTCTGTGGGGAGAATTCCCTGGTGGTCCAGTGGTTAGGGCTCCAGCACTTTCACTGCCAAGGGCACGGGTTCAATCCCTGGTCGGGGAACTAAGGTCCTGCAAGCCTCATGGTGTGGCCAAAAAAAAAAAAGATCACTGTGGTTGCAATATGAAGAAAGGATTAGATCTGAGGATGACCATAGTGGAAGCATGAAAGCTCTTGCAGTGGTCTGGGTAAGAAAAAAAAGATTGCGGGTTAGATTAGGGGTGATGTCAGAATAGCTGTATAGAAATGAATCTAGATCTATCTTGGAAATAGAATTACTAAGACTGAATGATGAATAAAACATATGGGAAAAGGGATACTGAATTAGTTAGGGTTTTTTTTAAGGCAACCTTTTTCTTTATTTCATTTTCAACACAATTTTAGCTCAGACAGCAATTCAGAGAGGGTTTCCCAGTAACTGATCTAAGTGGTCTTTTTTTTTTTTTTTTTTGAAATATAATTGATTTACAACATTGTGTTCATTTCTACTGTACAGCAAAGTGATTCAGTTTTATATATATATACACACATATGTGTATATATATATTCTTTTTAATATTCTTTTCCATTATGGTTTATCACAGGATATTGAATATAGTTCCCTATACAGTAGGGGACTGTATAGGGGACTATACAGTTGTTGTTTATCCAGTCTATATATAATAGTTTGCACCTGCTAATCCCAAACTCGCAATCCATCCCTCCAACATCCCCTTCCCCCTTGGCAACCACAGTCTGTTCTCTGTCTGTTTCGTATATAAGTTCATTTGTGTCATATTTTAGATTCCAAATATAAGTGATATCACATTGTATGTCTTTCTCTGACTTACTTCACTTAGTTTGATAATCTCTAGATCCATTCATGTTGCTGCAAATAGCATTATTTCATTCTTTTTTATGGCCGAGTAGTATTCTATTGTCTATATGTACCATATCTTCTTTATCCATTCACATATTGATGGACATTTAGGTTGTTTCTGTGTCTTGGCTATTGTAAATAGTGCTGTTATGAACATTGGGGTGCATGTATCTTTTCGAATTATAGTTTTCTCTGGATATATGCCCAAGAGTGGGATTGCAGGATCATATGGCTAGTTAGAGTTCTTGGTTGCAAGATATAAACACCAACTCTGACTAACTTAAAACAAAAAGGGAATTTTAAAAATAAGGATTATGGTCAACCCACAAAATTGATTGAAAGATTAGAAATGATGGAGCAAGGTCAGCAGGAACCAATTGAGAGTCTTATCAGGCTACCACCACCAGAATGAACGAAGTCTAACTGATTTTTCCATCTTTGTATCACTCCACCTGTGACTCAGAATCCCAGAAAAGGCACTCCAACTAGCTGAGCATGAGCTATATGCCTGGCTTTTGATATACCAAGACAATAAGAGTGGAAGAAAGCTTTGATTGAATCTGGGAACCCCTTCAGCTTTCATAGAGGGAGGGCAAGTTAACTTACAGTCCTCAAAATTGCACAAAATTTAGTGAAGGATATCCCCACCCCACCCCCACCCACAAAACTAAGGTGCTGTTAGAAAGGGAAATTGAATTTGGGTTAGCCAAAGAAATATCAGATGCACACCACAGACAGGGAGGTGGCAAGGATGACTCCTTTTCTCAGACTTAAAAAACACAAATGTCTGGCTAATCCTGTTAAAGAGAAAAACCACGGGCCCAAAATGATGTCACTTGTGCTAAAACCTGTGATATCAAACCTAGATCTTTAATACCTAAGCTAATTGCAATTTTCACCTTCCCCAGAAATGTAATCTTAATCAGGTTGAAATTTTCTGGTCAGCATCAATCAGGTTAATCTGTCATGTGGGCCTTCTCCATCACCCCCAGAGGAAGAAGAGGCAACCTGCATGATAAAACACTTGCCAGTTCTCTTCTCCCCTAAAGAAGATGCATAGCCCCAAATAATCCTTTCTTTTCTTTTGCTAATTACTTCCTTGCCCCACCCTCCTTTCTACAAAAGCTTTCCATTTTGTTTCATTTCTCTGAGTGCCCTTCTAGTTGCTAGATGGGATGCTGCTTGACTCAGGAATTGTTGAATAAAGGCAATTAGATTTACAAATTTACTCAGCTTAATTTTGTTTTTTGACAACCCTCTTCAAGTATTAAGAGGGTCTAAATGATAGAAACATAAAAGGCCTCTTCACCCAAGAACATGAACTCTTTGCAGACTCTCTAGCCTAAAAAAAAAAAATATATATATATATATGTATATATATATATATATATATATGTGTATATATATATATACATATATATATATATATATATATAAAATAAATAATGAGGGGTACCCTTCTGCAAATGGAAAAATAAGCAAATTTGGGAATAAACTGCAGTCCCCAGGGCATATTAATGATTGGAGGCCAAGTACTTCTAACCATTTGGGTCCTTATAGTCCTCTTTAGCCCTCTTAAAGACTAGAAAACATTTTATCTAGTTCTCCTATTATCAAAACAATTAACTTCAGCTTCCTAGTGACCCTTAAGTCTACACGGTTTTCCTATTCTCTTCTCTGTCCCGCCAAACTAAATATTAAATATCTTTCTGTTGCAGAAAGGGGGACCTCTTCCAGGGCCCGAGAGTGGGCTCTTGTCTAACACTGAGAAATGAATTGTCCGAGGAGACACACGTGCTGACAAAGCAAGAGACTTTATTGGGCAGGAGCACCCAGGTGGAGGGCAGGAGGGTAAGGGAACCCAGGAGGACCGCTCTGTCACGTGGCTCGCAGTCTCGGGTTTTATGGTGATGGGATTAGTTTCTGGGTTGTCTCTGGCCAATCATTCTGACTCAGGGTCCTTCCTGGTGGCGTGCTCAGCCAACATGGATTCCAGTGAGGATTCTGGGAGGACATATGGACTGGCGTCTCCTGTCTCCTTTTGACCTTTCCTGAATTCTTCCGGTTGGTGGTGGCTTATTAGTTCCGTGTTCCTTACCAGGACCTGCTGTTGTTAAGATAACTCATGCAAATGTTTACTGTGGTGCCTGGCCAGGGTGGACGGTTTCAGTCAGTGTTTCCCCTAACATTTCCTCCTGTACAATGTCCTCCCTTTCTCCCTTCCTTTTCTTCCTTCACTGATTCAAGTAAGCAATGCTGTGGAATTTGAGGTTTGCACAATTCAATGTTTCTTAGGAGTACTCTATTGAGAGGGATAACTTTTAGATTTGGGGACCTGCTATCTGCAACCAAACAACCTCTAGAGATGTATGCATCTGATATTCCACTTGGTGAGTATGGTGGGGGAACAGTATTGGTACTGTGGTCAAAAGCCCAGTTATTAGGAGTTCTAGAGAACAGATTCCATATGGAAATTCCTGGAGTCTTTAGAAAATTAGAAGTGGTCTCTAAGTCATGATTATATATTTGATCCTCTTTGAAGAAATAACACTACTATCTGGACACGGCTATGAGAGGTATTGTCATGAAGATGAACCTGGGTAAATGGGAATTACTCTAATAAACTAAGATCCTTTAACAAACATCTTGTGGGCAGAACTAATGATGAAAGACTTATCCTTTGTAGTTATGAGACTATAGTCTTTTTATCTCTTTTCCCACAATCACCTATTGATGCAACACTTGAAAGTCATTTCGGATGCTTTCTTAAGATTGCAGCTTTTCTTTCCTATCTATAAATGGGATCTGAACCATGCTTCAGCTTGCCCTATTCGCTTACCTAAATCTATCCTTGTCCCTAATCTTGTCTCAATCTGTCTGTTGCTTTAGTGAGTTCCAGTCTAAATTAATCCCATTGTTAATCCCGTTGTCTGTGCCTTTTGCTGTTGTTGTTTTGCAGTCACCTTTTTCCAGGTCCTGCCATTTGACCATGCCACTTGCTTAATATTACTGCACCTCCAACTTGTCTGCATAAGGAAACTAATGTGGTATCTATTAGTATTTGCAGGCAGGTCTAACAGAGAAGCCTACACTGGTTGATAACTTCCTACTTTTTTTGAAGGTCATCATTACAGTTAAATCAATGAACACTTCTTTAAGGATGTAATGCCTGAAAAGTAATATGCTAGTATAAAAGTTAATAAACAGAAATCTCAATTAAAATAGAATCAGGCTTTGTAAATCAACTATACTTCAATTATACACACACACACACACACACACACACACACACATAGTGACCTCAACAACAACAAAATTGGAGTTGGGAGGCCAGAGGGAGAGCTCTCATGCCCTACAACAATAGCAGAGCCCAACAGGAAGAAGAAAGACCTCTTCTTCTTGCCTGGCAAGAGTACAACCAATGAGAGACTGTCACAACACAGCCAACGAAAAGCCACTATACTTCAAACTCTTAAATCCTCCAATGGACTCTTTACTATAGGCCTCCCAACTTCCCTTTCCACTCTTTAAAAGAATTATCCTCTCCTTGCTGTGTGGGGTCTTACATGTGGCTTGCCAAAGTTGCAGACCCTGAATTGTAATACTATGTCGATCCTGAATAAATCTATTTTTTTTCTGGAGAAATAGCTGGAAGTCTACTTGTTTTAGGTCAAGACTAGGCACTGGGGAGGAGAGGATTCAAAGAAAATTCATGGTTCTTGCCCTCAAATAACTTACTGTCTAGTGAGGGAGAGGGAAAAATAAACAATTAAGTTCAATAGAAATAGAAATAGGAAAACAAGCCCAAGAAACGCATAGTTGTACAGGGAGGAGTCGCCAGATGAGGATAAGGAAGACTTCGCAAAGGAGTTGGAATAAAACTATATTAAAAGTTTATATAGCTTTTCCGGGCGGCGGGGACGGAGGTGGGCCTGGCGGGTCCGCGGGACCTCGGGGCCGGAGCCTGGGTCCCCGCCCGACTCACCGCCCGCCGCCGGCCGAGCCCCGCACCCTGCGCCTCCGTCCTGGGTCACGGTGGCCGGAGGTGCGCCCAGGTCCGCGGGACAGGCGGGCCCAGAGGTCGCTTGTGTTTGGGGGGTGGTGCGGCGAGGTACTGGCGCCTCCGCGGAGCATGGTGGCTCCGGGGCTGCAGGCGCCGCGGATTGCTATCCTCTCCGCACTTTCCCGGCTCTGAAGCCTCGAGAACACGGCTAGGCAGCAGTAGTTTAATGGGGAGTTTGCCTGCTGGGAACTAGGGGCCTGCTGGAGTCTCAGTTCTTGGCTGGCCCCGGAACAGGAGGTTGCCAGGCGTGTGACAGCAGCAGGTAGGAGTGACCCGCTGGTGCGGTGATGAGCAGGGAAGGAAGGACACTGGCTGTTGGCTTGTGAACCTCGGCAAGAATGACCAGCCAGCACAATCCAGACCAAGGTCCGTGGGCCCAGCTCGGTCCTGGGCGGCTGGTCAGTGGAAGAGACCTGCAGGTGTGGCTCTTGTCACTCTAGGACTGGCTTCGGGACAGATCCTGCTGATGCGCCCAGGGCACCGCCCTCAGTTCTGCAGGAGAGTGCGCCGGAGGGGAGCCAGGGGGTGTGCCCGACTCAGCACTGCGGCCACGCGCATCCAGTCTGCTGGCAAGGGCAGTGGGGAGCTCGGGAAAGTCGTGGCCTTGGGAATGTCCTCTGATGAAAAAGAACCTGCAGGCTTATAAAATAACTTGTGTGTGGAACGTTGGTGTGTTGAAAAGCAGTTCTGTGTGCTTTTCCCCCTTGGTGTGGCTCAGCAGTGCTGAGGCAGCAGGCGGGATACAGAAGTGTGAGCAGAGACCGTCTGGAATCCCCGAACTCCAGGGAAACTAAAGGTGACAGCCAGCCTAGTGAAGAGGACGGGAGTTAGGGGCGGGGGCGGCAGCCCAGCAGGCGCCCCTCGTCTCAGGGCCCTAATCCTGGCTCCAGCCGGCTGGGCAGGGGAGCTGCAAGGTCTTCTGGGCGAGCAGAGCCTGCAGTCCTGAGCTGTGCTTCGCTGTGTTTGGGTCATCTCCCCCCATCCAAGGGGAGAAATCTAGGTGAGGTTTAAGAACCAGTGCTTTAAGAATGTGGATCTCATAGCTGAAACCTCAGAACACGTGTTTTCAGCACAAGGTGTTAAAGTGAATGGAAGGATTCAACGCCTTTTCAAGGAGGTGTCTCCATGTGGGCAGAACTAGAGAATAAATGGGTCTTGAATTAAAAAAAAAAAAGTTTATATAGTACTATGTATTGTTCTAAGTGCTTTACATGTATTTTTACTCATGTAAAATATCATTTTTAAAGATATAAGTAGGATTTTAATATATAACTACAGAGGGAAGAGCATAAGTCAAAGCCCAAAAGCCTGATTCATAAGTTCTTTCTTAGCTGTAAAAAAGGAAGGTTGGACTAATATTATCTCATTCTCAAACTGACTATTAAATGATCTAGATTAGACTGATTGGAGAAGTAGGCTATGTGACTGAAGAGAAGTACCCAGAAATAAGATCTTTTTTTTTTTTTTTTCAAAGTAGAGGGAAGGATTTATTTATTTATTTATTTATTTATTTGGCTGTGTTGGGTTTTCGTTTCGTGCGAGGGCTTTCTCTAGTTGCGGCAAGCGGGGGCCACTCTTCATCGCGGTGCGCGGGCCTTTTCACTATCGCGGCCTCTCTTGTTGTGGAGCACAGGCTCCAGACGCGCAGGCTCAGTAGTTGTGGCTCACGGGCCTAGTTGCTCCACAGCATGTGGGATCTTCCCAGACCAGGGCTCGAACCCGTGTCCCCTGCATTGGCAGGCAGATTCTCAACCACTGCGCCACCAGGGAAGCCCCAGAAATAAGATCTTTTACTAGGTTTATTCCCTGTGCTACAAAAAGCTGGATTATGGAGCTACTTTACCTACTATAATGTCAACCTATACTTATTTTTCTTTTTATAAATCTCAGTAAGTAGTAAAAAAATGTTTTCCCATTCAAAGAAGATAAGTATTTTGAGGGTGTGTTGCTACCGACAATTTAAACTGTGAACTTTAAACTGTGAATCAGTTCCAAGCTGTGAACACAGGAAGAATCCTTAACCTATTGGGTGGCGGCAACAAAAGCAGGAGCTTAGTATTTCATCACAGAATGCAAGAGTGTAATCTCCATTTATATATGTAGAGAAGACAAGACGTTTAAACAATTTGTCTGTTGCTACATAAGGAACTGCTATTGAACAATGGATTAAATCTAGTTCAGCTAGTATATGTAATCAGATGCAGTTAAAATAACCTTTCAGGTAGCTAAATAAGCAGGAGGTAGAATATATAGCTCTGTTAATTTTGGTTAATGTCAAACTACGGTCTTCTGCCTGTAACCAAGCAGGCGGTCATCTTAAGACCAGGGCCAGCCCCTCTATTTACAGTGCTGTGAATCCCAAAGGTATATAAGTTAAAGCTGGCCACTTATGGAGATCTCTTTGAGACTATGTATATGAAATGAATAATAGGGTTAAATTTTTAAAAATTAAATCCAGAGAAGTTTCCCAGAATTTATGTATAAACCTTCATTAGGTACAATTTCCATTTTGAATTCTGATGAATGGGAGCCAATAGCTGGTGAAGCCAGCACCACATACTTCAGTATACTCAAATGCTCAGTATTTTCGGCTGAGTATAAAGCAGCATCTTTCAAGCCAAGTGAGAATAATGAATGAGAAAGTTTTCATAGGTAAAAACACCAATTTTAATAAGATACTAGAATCCCATGATGCTTTGACACTTATCCCCAATTTTTAAGTGCATGGGAAGAAAATGTATTTATCTTTGATGGCTTTGGAGAAGAATCCTTTGAGAATCCAAATAAAATAAATATATATATATTTATTTTTATTTTTAAATCTTCAGACTTAAGCAGTGAGTGTATATATACACATATATATTTATATATACACAAGTATATATAAAACAAATAAAACAAACATATAATTATTTATCTTTGTTTTTATTTTTTGTGTATTTATTTTGTTGGCCGCACCACCCAGAACGTAGGATCCTAGTTCCCCTACCAGGGATCGAACCCGCATGCCCCGCGTTGGAAGCATGGAGTCTTAACCACTGGACCACCAGGGAAGTCCCCTCTTTGTTTTTATTTTTAAATCTTCAGACTTAAGCAATTTGGCAAGGAGAGACCATATTAATGCAAACTTACAGTAGCTAAAAAGCCACTAGATAAATTGGAAGGGACAGAAGCCTTACGTGGCATCTTTCCATGTTGCTTTGCTGTGGCTCACTCTGGGAAAGTGATGTCATTGGAAGGGTGATGAACTGAGAAAAACTGTCTTCTGGTGAGGTTCTGAATTTCACTGTAATCATTCTCAGGGATACAGGGAAGCCTCACATCAGCAGTCCCTTTACAGACCCAGCAAGTTACCAGGACAGAAACTTTGACATTTTCTCAGACAGATATCCGGAAGGCAACAAGCAAGAGATAAAGAAAAAGGTGCAATTTCTTTGGATGCCAGTGGACTCTGTCCAGCCCTTGTTTATATTCTTCCTCACTGGTTACATTAAAGGGGAAAACTTGATACTATTGGAAAACAAAATCTTCAAGACCTTCATAAATTCAGACTTTATAAACTGAGGAGGAGATTTCAGAGCAATGACAGGAGTTTTAATAAAGGAAATCAGAATTCCAAACGAGGAATCTGAAAATCGAGCAAATTCTCAGTGTTGATGAAATGTATGGATATGGAAATTTAAGGAACAAAAGGAACTGATTTCCCATGGAGAGTCTGAAAGCCTCCTGGAAGCATTTTTTCCCTGGCCTCCATGTTGAATACAATTCCTTTTTCTTTTTTTTCTGTTCTTGAAATTCCTGGCACAGTGTCTCATTTGGCAGTTGAGACTAATTTAAATTCTCTTGCTCATTGAAATTAGAAAATTTTGTCTCATTTTGAAGCACAAAATTTATGTTTGTCCAGAATTATTATATTCCCACTATGAACCAATTTACTGTCATTAGGTTTAAATCAAAGTATATCTGTGAGTCATGTAATTTTAAATCAAATAGAAATTCCATGACGAAAATTTAATTTCTCAAAAGATGTAATTTCTCTTACAAGAAATAGAAAATTCACTAGATCTGGCTATGGCTCAGTGGAAAATGCTTGGGGATTTAGATTCATTTTGTTTTCCTTACTTTTGCATTTGCCTAGGTCAAATTGGGCAATATGTTGTAGGAAGAAGAAGAGAAAACAAGGAGTCAAAGAAACCTGGGTTCTCATTCAGAGTGCCACTTATTAGCCAAGTGACATTGGACAAATTATTTAACCTTACTGAGACTCAGCTTTAAAATCCATATAATGGGGATAATAACACCTATTCTGCATTCCTCATAGGCTAGTTAGTTGTGAGAATCAAAAGAAATAATGTGATTAAAAGTTCTGTGTAAAGAGTTAAGAAGTGTCCAAATATACTATGCATTGCCATATACAAAGGGGTATATACCTATTAAGTAATTACTGCCAGAATTATAAAACGTAAATCTGATTTTGCTATTTTCCCTCTAATTAAGTGCCAGTGGTTCCCTGTTCACTGTAAGATAAGTTCAGAATACTTTGTCATGGCATAAAAAAACCTTCAGCAAATTTTATAGCTTTATCTTTCACCTCTTTCACCATCCCCCACACAGACATTCATCAGCTACACCAGCCTTCTCAGTGATCTGCAAGCAACCACACTCTTTCACATTGCCAGTTCTTTGCTCATGCCATTCCCTCTGCTTGCCAGGAATATTCTCTACTTGTCAAGACTCAGATGGAAGATCGTAGAGAGCAACGGTTAAGAGTGGTTGGACTAAATCAGATGTGTGTTCAAATTCCTGCTCCGTTTCTTGTTAGCTAATGCAGCACTGGCAAGTTAATTTACTTCTCTTTACCTCAGTTTCTTTATCTGCAAAATGGGAAGTATCATATCTACCTCATAGGATTGTTGTGAAAATTATATGAAATGATATAATTAAAGAGCATATTATAATGTCTGACACATTGTAAATGGTCAATGAATGGTAGCTAATTATTTTTATTACTATTTTTAAATGTTTCCTTTTCTGCAAAACCATTCCTGACACTGTCAGGCAGCGTTGTTCCTTTAGCTTCATAGCACTTTTATATATACTCTGCTAGCACTATGGGAACATATCATACATAGCATTTGAAATGACACTCTTGTTCTTTTATTGCTTGCTTGACTACTTGATGGTCTTTTCATTGTGAATTATAATACCTTCAGAAAGGTGTTTAACCATAAATGTATACTATAACAGGTAATTATAAAGTAAAACTCATGTAGCCACCTGGGCTGGACCATTTTATTTTCAGATTGTTAATGTGGGAACTGTATTTCCCAGAATCCCCTTCCCTGAATGGCTCTGGTATAGAGTTGGCCAAAAGAGCATCTTGTGTGAGATTTGGGAGATGGAGGTGAAGCAGCACCCATTACTCTCTGAAAGCCTTTGGTTCTAACCTGTCCTTGCTCTTCTCTGCTCTGCATGCAGCTCTTCTTCCCAACAGTGGTCCCAGGTTGATTACCAGATGTTTCGCTGCAGACCCCCAGAGGCAATAGCTTCTCATAGACTTCTCCACTAGTTATTTCTTTGCAGTCACATTTCAGCAGCTGGATGAGCTGGGCTTCATAGATAGATGGGTTGGTAACGCTTCCATCCTCCAACTCTCTCTTAAAGAACTTCACTTCCCCAGCTCCTCTTACAATTACCTATGGTCCAATTTCTGTAATAAATTCCTCTCTCTAACCCAAAGTGGTTCTGCTTCCCTGATTACACTATGACTAAATACACCATTATCCAGGTCAAGAAACAGAATATCACTGGCACCCCGGAAGTCCCCCATATGTCCCTTCCTGATCACATTTGTTTCCTTTCTCCCAGAAGTAACCATGACCTGACCTTTACGGTAATCACTCCCTTGCTTTTCCTCATATTTTATCACATATATGTGTATGCGCTCTTAAAACATATAGTTTAGTTTTATCTGTTTTTGAACTTTATAGAGATGTAATTTTACTATATGTACTTTTTGTGCCATGCCTCTTGCACTCAACATTAAGTTTTTAAGATTTGTTCACAGTACTGTGTGTAGCCCTAGTTTTCACAATATGCCAAAATTTATACATTCTGTTCTTTAAAACAGCGGTCCCCAACCTTTTTGGCACCAGGGACCGGTTTCGTGGAAGACAATTTTTCCACGAACGGTACGGGGGGTGGGGAGGGGGTGGCGGAAGTGGGGAGGGGGTGGTTCAGGCGGTAATGCCAGCGATGGGGAGTGACAGATAAAGCTTTGCTCACTCACCTGCTGCTCACCTCCTGCTGTGTGGCCTGGTTCCTAACAGGCCGCGGGCTGGTAGCGGCCCGCGGTCTGGGGGTTGGGGATCCCTGCTTTAAAAGTTATTTGTTTATATGTCCCTATTCCATTTGATTAACAGGAATTATGTCTTATCTATTTTTGCATCCTCCTTCCATTCCAACTCTATTCAACCCAACATATAACACAGTGCTTATCTATCTCAACTGGGACCTCAACACTGAGTCACAATCCTACTGTGTTTCTTTAGGGATCATTTCCTCCCTCCTATGCAACAACTATTTCAAATATTTTACATGGTCCATAAACCTTTAACTGTCTTGCCTTCCCCTTACTTTCAGCAGATGGTTCCTCTAACTTTGCAGAAAAAAATAGATGTTATCAGATATGAACTCCTTTGACTTTGTGCCTCGAAACCTAAAACCTATTTGCACCTATATCCATCTTTTCCTCCTTCTGTCTTATTACAAGGAAAAAGATGCCTTTCCTAATATTCAAGATTAATTATTCTATGTGTTCACTGGATTCCATTCCTGCCTAATTCTCAGAGCCTTTGTTGATCATCTTATACATTTTCTTTATATTTAGCTACTCCTTCTAGTATTTAAACTTGCTGAAGTCTCTTCTATCTTAAGAATAATATGTATTTATCTATCCACCAACTATAGTTATGTTTCAGTTACTGCACTCTTCTTCCTCACAAATTTCTCAAAAGAGTAGTCTAATTCAATTTTTCCATTCCTTCAACTCCTATTTCCTCTTTAGCCCACTGCAATCTAACTTCCTCCTGATCATCTCCTGGCTCTAAAATAGAAACTCTCATAACTAACTTCCATTTAAGCAACATAATACAAATTAACTGGTACTCTCCTTTACCTTTATAAAACATACCAACTGATGCCTACAGCACACTGAACGCATATGGGTAATATGCTGCTGCTTAGTATACTTATGGATTTTTGTTCTCACTAGATAGTGGTAGGCTTACCAAGAATCAGTTGTGTTTATTCAATCTCTTTATGCTAGGTAATTATGGAAGTTGATTATTATGTAAACCATTACTTATTGTTATATGAAATATAAATAGGAAAAAGAAAATGGTTATTTCTATGAAAATTGAATTGAATGTTTTGGAAAAATTCATAAAAGGAAAATGGCTTTAAAATTTTTCATTGGATTGAGGTGGGCAAAAAAAGATTGGGGAAAATCATATCTAGGGTTCTGCACTCAGATTGCTTTGCAATCACTTTTTTCCAATTTTTTGTTTACGGTGGTGAACTACACATAACATAAAATATACCATCTTAACCATTTTTAAGTGTACAGTTTAGTGGTATTAAATACATTCATAATGTCGTGCTATCGTCACTACCACCCATCTTCAGAACTCTTTTCATCTTGTAAAATTGAGACTCTATACCCATTAAACACTAATTCTCCAGTCCCTCCTCTCTTGCAGTCCCTAGTAACCACCGCTCTGCATTCTAACTATGAATTTGACTCTTCTAGGTATCTCATGTAAGTGGAATGATTGATAGAGCGCTTTTCTTTTGGTGACTGGCTTATTTCTCTTAACATAATGTCCTCAAGACTCGTCCATGTTGTAGCATGTCAGAATTGCATTCCTTTTTAAGTCTGAATAATATTCCATTGTATGTATATAACACATTTACGTAGTGTTTTTATCATGAAAGGGTGCTGAATTTTATCAAATGCTTTTTCTGCATCAATTGAGATGACCCTGTGGATTTTTTCCTTCATTCAGTTAATGTGGTGTATTACACTGATAGATTTTCATACATTGAAACATCCTTGCATTCCAGGAATAAATCCCACTTGGTCAGTGTATAATCCTTTTAATATGCTGCTGAATTTGGCTTGCTAGTATCTTGTTGAGAATTTTTGCATTGATAAGTGTTGTTGGACCATAGTTTTCTTTTCTTGTAATGTCTTTGTCTGACTTTGATATCAAAGAATAAGTTAGGGTGTTTTCTTCCTTCAATTTTTCAAGAAAAGTTTGAGAAGGATTGATGTTACTTCTTATTTAAATATTTGATAGAATTCACTAGTGAAGACATCAGGTTCATTGATTTTCTTTGTCAGACATTTTATTACTGATTCCATATCTTTACTAGTTATAGGTCTATTCAGATTTTCTATTTCTTCATGATTTTGTGTTTCTAGGTTTTGTGTTTCTAGGAATTTGTCCATTTCATCTAGGTTATCCAATTTGTTGGTGTACAATTGTTCATAGTACTCTCTTATAATCCTTTTTATTTCTGTAGAATCAGTAGTAACATCCCCGCTTTCATTTCTGATTTCAGTAATTTAGTCTTCTCCCTGTTTTTCTTAGTCCATCCAGCTAAAGATTTATCAATTTTGTTCATCTTTTCAAAGAACCAACTTGTTTTATTGATTTTCTCTATTGTTTTCCTATTCTTATTTTGTTTATCTCTGCTTTCATCTTCATTATTTTCTTCCTTCTGCTAGATTCGTTTGTTTGGATTTCATTTGTTCTTCTTTTTCTAGTTCCAAGTTGTAAAGTTAGGTTGTTGATTTGAGCTTTTTCTTTTTTTTCCTTTTAGCCCTTTAAATATATCAGCCAACTGCCTTCCAGCTTCCAAAGTATCTAATGAGAAATCTGCTGATAATCCCATTGAAAAACTCTTGTATGTGACAAGTTGCTTCCCTCTTTTGCTTTCAAGATTCTCTCTTAGTGTTTATCTATCAAAAGTTCAATTATAATGTGTCTTGGTGTGGTTCTCTTTGAATCCATCTCTTTGGAGTTCCTTGAGCTTCTTGGATATTTATTTTTATGCCTTTTATCAAATTGGGGAAGTTTTCAGCCATCATTTCTTCAAATATTCTCTCTTCACCTTTCTATCTCTCTCCTCTTGCAGGGAACCCCACAGTGGGTGTGTTGGTCCACTTGATTGTGTCCCACAGGTCCCTTATACTCTGTTCATTTTTCTTCAATCTTTTTTCTTTCTGTTCCTCAAACTCAATCATTTACATTGTCCTATCTTCAAGTTTACTGATTCTTTTGCTGGCTCAAATCTGCCTTTGAATCATTCTAATGAATTTTTAATTTCATTCATTGTGCTTTTCAGTTCCAAAATCTCTTTTTAGTTTCTTTTTAGGTTTTCTATCTCTTAATTGATATTTCCATTTTATTGATACATTGTTTTCTTGACTTTCTCCACATCTTCCTTTAGTTCTTTGAGCATCTTTAAGGGAATTGTTTTTTGTTTGCTTGTTTTTGTTTTGTTTTTTGTTTTTTTGGCTGCACTGCACAGCATGTGGGATCTTAGTTCCCTGACCAGGGATCGAACCCCACCTCCTGCAGTGGAAGCGAGTCTTAACCACTGGGCCTCCAGGGAAGTCCCTTAAAGTCTTTGCCTAGTAGATCCACTATCAGGTCTTCTTCAAGGACGGTTTCTGTTGTTTTATTTTTTCTATTGAATGGGTCATACTTTCATGTTTCTTTGTATCTTGTGGGTTTTTATTCAATACTGGACATTGAATAATGTAGTAACTCTGGAAATCAGATTCTACTCCTTCCCAAGAATTGGCTGAGTTTTGTTTTTGTTTATTATTATTATCATCATTATTATTATTATTATTAGTGTCTCTGTACCAAGGATTAGTCTGAGGTGTTTAAGTTCTTCTCAGGTCTTTTCTGAGCCTGTGCCTTTCCCTGGCCATACACAATGACCTTATGTTTTCCCTCATATATGCAGTTGCTTTTGAATGTCCTAGTTTTTAATGTCTGGCTACCAAAAGGGAAAGAAAAGTGAAGGGGAGATAGAAAGGTTCCAGTCTTTTAAATCCCCTGGAAGTCACTTCAGCTAAAGGGATGGAGGTTGCAACAATTGGGGGAGGTGCAAAAACAATGGCCACAGATCCCTGATATTTTGTGGACAGAGTTCTGTTTGCTACCTTGGCTCTTGCAAGCTGCATTGCAAGCTGCTCCTGGAATACGTGCACAGCTGCCTGCCAGGGGGCTGAGAGGTGGGGGGATGGGTAAATGCTACTGTGCTAAGAGCTGAAATTGATCAAGATTAACCACAATTTACCATCCAAACCTTCCCTTGGAAGTTGCAAGTCTCCTGTAGACTCTAGAGTTCCAAAATAGTTAAACAGATTCTGTCAGTGTAATTTTGTCTAGATGGGAGAGAGAGTCCTTGTGCTTCCTACTTCACCATCTTCTCAGAATCCTCTCCATGAGTATCTTTAATTTCTTGATTTACTTTAAATAATTCCCCAAAACAGGGAATCATAGACAATGCATTTATGGATATTATTTATGCAAGAAAACTGAGACTGATTTCAATACACATATACCAATAACAGATCATAAAGAAAGGTTTAGGCCCTATATCAAAGATTGGCAAATAAATGTACAATTATATGTTTTAGATTAAAATAACATGTGAAAGAATGTAACTTTGTTTATGATTATCCAATTTAATCACTTTTTCAATGAATTATTGACCAATTCCCAGGTCCCACTCACAAAACATTAATTAAAAGTGTTTCTACTATACTCTGGATAATCTATAACTTATATTCTGTAAATCCAGTAGATACTTTTCAGTGCCAACCTTACTTGACCTCTTGGCAATATTTGACACTATTGACATCTGTATTTTTTAATGCTCTCTTTCTTTGGTCTCCATGCTACCACATTCTCCTGGTCTTCTTTCTCTCTGGCTTACTCCTCAGTTTCCTTTGTGGGCATCTCCTCTTCTGCCCAGCTCTTGAACATTGGTATATCTCAGGTGTTTTTCCTAGCTTGGTGTTCTTTTCAGTCTGTACACTTACCTTAAATGATATGATTCATTCCTGTTGCTGATGACTCACAAATCTGTAATTCCAAGTCCAATCTTCATTCTGAGGCACACACTTATATATCCACTGCCTACTTAACATCTTCACTTGGATAACCCTTTGGTACCTTAAACATAGCATATTCAAAAATGAACTAACCACTTCTCCCCCACTGAATGATTAGAGCTCCTTCTTCAGTGTCCCCAGCACAGTGAGTGGCACCATCACACCCTTATTTTCAAACCAACAACCTAATAATTGTTCTTAACTCTTCTCTGTCCTTATCTGTGACATCCAATGAATCTTCAAGTCCTGTTGTGTTTTTTTTACCTTCTGAGTATTTCTCAAACCCATGTACTTCCCTCCATCTCTACTACCATCATTCTCTCCTAATTTTTGTAGTAATAACCTGCTAAATGTTCTCCCTACCTCCAGTCTCTCTTCTTACCAATTTATTCTGCAACTAAAGTTGCATACTCAAGCTTCAGTGTGTGTACAACTGAATTAGTAAAATGGCTTATTAAGCTCTGCGTGGTCTGGCCTCTGCCAGTCTACTCTTGCTATTCCACCAAACACTCTAGCTGTACTGAATTTTTTTCAGTTCCTAGAACACCATCCTTCCTTGCCCTCAAGCATTCACATGCTTGCCCTCAAGCATTCCCCTACCTGGAACACTCCTACTCATCTTTCAAATCTGAGCTTTAAAGTCATTTCCTCAGGAGAGTTAACCCTATCCCTAGACAGATCTCCCTGAAACATGTTCCCATTACACCTCTCTTTACTGTAATTACTTATTTAATATTTGTCTTCCTGACTAGATGAAGTTTCTATAAGAGTAGTGGCCATGTTTGTCCTACCCACTGCTGGATCCATAACCCAATGCCTATCACATAGTAGGTACTCAATAAATACTTGGTGAGTGAATGAATGAATAGTTAGCACTCAATAAATGTTTGTTGAATGAAACAGTTTAAAAAAATACACTACAACTTTCTATTTGGAGCAGAATTGTCCTCAGCGAGCTAACTGACATGGAAGATGTTATTCAAGTATCTGTAATTCTGGAATTGTTTTTGGAATTACCTTCAGAAATGCAATATGTTCTCTTAAATACCCTAGACAGTGGCAAATATTTACCCTTTGAGGTTGGATCTTATTTTGGAAGTAGCAAAATCACTCAGAGCCAAGATGGGTAATTAATCTGGGTAATACTATCAGAGGTGAAAAATTATGTATGACTGTAAATTAATGAGTCTGACTTTTTTGTATGGCTCATAAACTGGGTCTTAAGGCAATTCCAGAAGAGAAGTTTCAAAAATGTTTTGAGCAATGGCAAGATTGTTAGAATGTTTGTATAGCTTCCCAAGGGAACTACTTTGCAGGGGGCACTGCTCATTTAGATGTATACAGTCAGGAATGTTTTGTTTTGTTTAATAATTCTTGTTTCCTTTAGATACAATTTCTACCAATGTATGAACTTTACTCAAAGCTTCAGAAAGAGCATGATATAGTAGTACACAGAGCCCAAAAATGTTAAGTAAATGTTACTTATCATCACCATTATTGAGAACATTTAATAATGAGCAAAGCACTTACAATTTAATCATCACTATAATTTGGCCCATATCACCACAAAGAAAAGCTGCTTTAGCCCACATACTTAACTACCTCCACCAGCAAAAATGTTATGAAATATAGAGTAATCCTTTGCCAAATAAGATAGCTCTCAAGGGTACCAACCACTGTGAGATCTGGTTGGCTCAGTTTATTGAAGTTAATGAGTGAGACCAACTGCCACAGATGGTGCCTTCAGATTCTGGTCAGACTTCTCAAAAATATGTATTATTGGTCACAAGGGAAATCATGGGAAAGACCAGAACTACAGAAATAAATCTATCTTCCCTATTAAAAGCAAAAATAATAGATCTCATTTAGATCCCCTACTATGTGCCAGAAATTATGCTAAATTAAGCACTTCATATACAAGTATTATTTTTTCATTTCAGAAACCAAAGCCAAGAGAGGTTAATTAATTTGTCCATTATCATACATCCAGCAGTTGGAAGAGTTAGACTGGGAACTCGTGATCTACATAATTCCAAAGCCCCAGTTCTTTCCACTTTACTCAAAGTACCTAATGAACTAAGGCCACATCATATGCAAAGACAGTACATTTTAAATCCCACCTCTATCACTCTAATTCTTTTTGTGGCCCATCTTCTCACCAGTGTCTCAGTCTTCTGGTGCCTCTACTTTCTTCAAAATGAGCATCAAGAGTTTTCTATTAAGTATATTTTTCTCAGCTTTTTACTGTAAAATTCAGTGTTTTCTGACTGCATTCTCAGTAACTGTCTTTGAAGAGTTGTGCCTAACTTCTAACTTCATTGCCCCAAAAGTTGTTACTAAGGCTCAGATCCTGCTTCTATGACCTGCCCTATGGAAACTAACTTTCCATGATCTCTGCTTCCTATAGAATGGTAATGCACCAATCCTTCTTTATAGGGGGGTTTTCTTGCCACCTGATATTGAGTCTTCTATGGGAAATGGGGGTGGTGGTTGATGGGACATTTCCAGTTACTAAATCTGATGTCTATACCTTGTCCAAGCAAAGACTCCAACTTGGATGTTTACCTTGCTACAGACTGTCAGTTTCCCACAGAATACATTGACAGTCATAACATTTTTGTCGTATCTCCATCTCGATTGTGCCATTATGTAGATGGAACCAAATTCATTTACCACTTTTTTTTTTAACATCTTTATTGGAGTATAATTGCTTTACAATGGTGTGTTAGTTTCTGCTTTATAACAAAGTGAATCAGCTACACATATACATATATCCCTATATCTCCTCCCTCTTGCATCTCCTTCCCACCATCTCTATCCCACCCCTCTAGGTGGTCACAAAGCACCGAGCTGATCTCCCTTTTAACTAGATACCCTTGGAGAAAAGTCTTTGTCTTGGATAGGTAGCTTGACACATTATCTCTGTCTTCTAGCTTAAAACTAGCAAAAAGACTATGATGCAAGAGCCTTTAGTGCCCAATGACGACGAAACACCCAACTAAAGGAAATTAGAAAAGAATAGTAAAGCTTTGTGTCATAAAAATCAGCAGTACATTCAAATATATACCAAACTATATGTATATATTTTTTACCTATTTACAATCTAACATACTTTAACCCCACCTTTTTGTGTTTCTCCTCTTGTCTCTATTCCTGACTGATTTCATGGCATTTATTTTAAGGTCAGTAGAGTCTGTTTCCAGCACCTCATAAATTTTAACTCTTCATCTGTCCTTCATCATGATTTAATTATTTATTTTGAGCATCTCTTAAGTCACATCTGTTCATAGAGCTCTTTTCTAGCCCTTAAAATGATATTGAACCTTCTAAATCATGCTCTATATTCTCAAAAAGTTTCTTGGATTGTAATAGGGAGATTACACACATAAAAAAAAACTTACCTAACACAAATATTTTTAAGGACTTTTTTAAGGAACAGTCAAAAAGAGAATATGCGATGAAGAAAATTAATAAGGATCTTAAAATTGCTGTTTTAGCAGTTCTCTCCATCCATATATTTATCCTACTCTTGCTCAGAGCACCCTACAGTATTAAGTCTGCTAGTATTAATTTTCCAAGGGTTTTGGAAAGCAATTTATTAGCAGGAATTATTCTTACCAAATATACTAGGGAACTAAATCACAGCAGGACTTGTACAAGTTCTCCTGACAATCATAGAAATAATATTTAGACGTCCTGACTTCTAGTTAATTATTTACTAAAAATAAGATGATTTCTAAGGAGGTTTAACTACACGTTCCTTTGTTATCTGTTAGTATACAGCATTATTACACGTTAGAATACTAATATATATGTTAGTATATGTTATCTGTTAGTACACCTATGTCTTCCTTCTGCAAAGCTTTAAGTGTGAAAAATAAATTCTAGCATATGATAATTAGTGATAAAAGAGTCAAGGGTTACTAAGAAGAAAAGCAAAGAAGAGAAACATGCACAAAATGTTGAAGAAAACTAGTAATGATTTTCATAAGTATTTTACTCTAAATCAGTGCCTTTCAAACTTTTAAAACCATGATTCACACTAACAGCTACATTTTAACTTAAGACTCAAAGTAGTTACCCTCACTATGTGTAATGCACCTTTGATGCTATTTCTATTTCATTTTTTAAAATTCTGATCAGGACCTAATAAATGGGTGAAAATTCATAGTTTGCAAATCACTGCTTTAAATTGTCCATATCTACCAAGGAGGAGAAAAAGAAGGAGGAGGAGGAAAAAAAAGGAATAAGTTAATGATGACATAGGTTAGTCGAAGTCAAGTTTAGTAAGAGATGTTTAATATGATCATTTTTTCCCTCACTGACAACTATGTACATTTTCTTCCAAAGAAACCTAGTGTACTTGAATTCATATTTTACTATGACACTCATCTGGGAATGTAGAACACTGTGTTTACCAGCTATGAATCATACAAGAAACATTTTTTTCTGAATTTTATACCCAATTTTTAAAACAAAAGACATGATACAAATGGTATGCTAACTCCATTTTAAAAAAACTTTTCCAAAGAAGGAAGTTATGTTCCGTATTTTTAAGATGCCGAAGAGTCTTTACTTAGGTTTCTTGTTCTTATTTCTAGTGATAGCCCAAAACCAAAGATGTATTTGCTTTTTTAAAAAATCAACTAGTGTGAGTTTTGAATATCAGATTTCTGCTTTCACAAATAAATCATTTGTGTCAAATTCATCTGTTCTTCCTCATATGGCATATCACAAGTGGATTGCAGCTGGCTGCTTTACAAACTGGAATTTGGATTCTATTAACAGCTCTGGTGAAAGTTTCCTCTCTAGTGTCTGGGCTTCTTCATTGCTACACACACTGAACATGGCTTTAGCACAATTACTTAAAGCTCCTTCAATTAGAAATTGCAAGATAGTTGTCATCAAACTTATGTAACATGGATCAACCAAGCATCTGGGAGAATTCGTATGTGCAACAGATCAAAAACCTACAATGCATTCTCATCTTGGAGCATATACATTGATTTTATAGCTAATGGAAACATCAGAAGTGTCTCTGTTTTCCTGGTTTTAAAAATACACATACAACAAACCAAATCTCAAAGTAAAATGCATGTTTTTTAAAAATTGCAGTTAGGAAGTACATAAAATAACTTTATTTTCATCAGAGTGAAATTTTAGCATTACTTTTAAGACATGAAATATATAAATCACAAGAAATTGATAATTTTTGAATAAGTAACATTATTACTAAGCATTATGAATTTTGCCATCTGGAGAACCCATTTAAAAATTCGTTCTACTTCTAAGCAATATTGTGTTGTATAGTACAACAGACAGTATAAAAGGCCTGGGATTTGGGCTTAGCTCATCCATTAACTGATAATGTAAATTTGGGTGATTTGCTTCACCTTTCTAGGCCTTGGTTTCCTAATTTAAAAAATGAAGATATTAAACCATATTAAATTTCAGATATTTCTAAATTCCATAATATCTTGGGAATAGTGAGGTGTGAGATAATTTAGTCTACAAATGTTAACAAACAGAAATTATCCACTTTTTTCTTTCTGCATTAATTAGTGGGTACCCCTCATTATGTAGGTAGGAAGTAAAGCAGTACCTTTGCTTGAATGTAAGAGGATTTAATAAACCTTTTTAAAAAAATCTCTGACCCCACTTAGGAACTAAAAGAAAAGAGGTTTCTGAGAGTCTGTTCTGGTTATCTAGGCAAAGCTTGTGATCACTACAGTAAAAGAATAAATCCTGCCGAAAACACATTAGCAAAGACTGAAGTGAATAATAAGATAAAACAGCGTGCTCATCCACCCATGTCAGTGAGAAAAGGCAATGTGTTTTTATACAATTGAATTGAACAAAAATTATACTAACATATGAATCCTAGGGCTACCAGAGAGAGAGAATGGTGACCATCTGGAGCTAAGAAGTTTCTTCTTCATGGAATCACAGTGATGACATCATTCACAAGTGGCAGAACATAGTAAAGTATTTATCTTTCATTCCACAAAGTGGTGTGTTTTATGTATAAAATATTTGAGATAGTGTTTTTATTCTGAATCTAATGATGTGCTTTTTAAATGGTTTTCTTATTTTTGCCTTGTTAGTACATCACTTAATATCCTGCCTCTGGATCTAACAAATTGCCTGATGCCAATGTAGATACATGTACTTGTTCCCAAATTGATAACATATGCCAAGATTTTCTGTATTGCCCTCAATAAACACACTTCTGGGGGTTTTCTTGACCCTGATCTCAATGAGAACTTCAAATGTGTTCCCTCTCTGCAAGATCACTTTCCGTGTGCTTTTCCTCCTGTGGTTATGGCTTTAAAAATTAAATATACTTTAGAGAAATAATATGATCCTTTACTTAGAAATATTATTTGCATATAGTATAGGACTGAATGAGATTTGTGAAATAATATTAGAAGTTATTTAAAACAAAAGTTGAAGAATTGTTGGCAATAAAGTTCACCAACTTTAACCTAAGAATCTACTTGGAGCCTTCCAAACACCTAGGATTCTGCCTTTCTTCTCTTCCATAATGACTTCGTCAACCAAACCCCCTCCCAAATACTCTCAAAAGAGTCTAAGATTAGTTTCAAGGAGTCTGGGTTAAAGGCGTTTGATTTCTGGTTCTTTATGTTTGCCTCCTAGATCTTTGTTTCAGATACATCTGTAAACTGAACATCAGTGGGTAAGGTAAGGTACAGACTTATTCATAAACTGTAGTGTATATTTAGAGTACATTTGCCATTCATTCATTCATTCATTCTCTCACTCATTTTTCAAATATTTATTAAATGCCTTCATTGTTCCAGGCATTGTGCGTTAAGACTGAGGGTACACAAATGTAAAATAGATAGCTAGTGGGAAGCAGCCGCATAGCACAGGGAGATCAGCTTGGTGCTTTGTGTCCACCTAGAGGGGTGGGATAGGGAGGGTGGGAGGGAGATGCAAGAAGGAGGAGATATGAGGATATATGTATATGTATAGCTAATTCAGTTTGTTATAGAGCAGAAACTAACACACCATTGTAAAGCAATTATACTCTAATAAAGATATTTAAAAAAAAAAGACTGAGGGTACAAAACAGAATGAACTCTCTCTTAAGAGTAATATTATAGTAATGATAGCATTAAACTTAATATTCAACAAGGTAAATGAGAAAATTATTTTAATAAAATCTTAAAGATTTTCTCTATTTTTTCCTTATGGATTTGAAATCATTTTTTCATTTATTTTCTGCTTTCCTGTCTTCAATGTAGTTTAAGCTAAGAATTATTTATGGTTTAAACACCACAACTTGCCAGGAAAAAAAAAAATGACCAGTAAATGCATATGAGTTTTTAGTAACTCCTAATTGTTATTCCACTCTAATGTTTGCTTTAAAATAATTTTAGAATCTCATGGTATACTTGGGTCCTAAGATACTAGAAAAATGGAGGGAAATGTTCTCTGCCAGCAGGTCTATGGGGATTGGAACTTGGATATTATTTATTTAGAGAGGATTATAATAGGTATGAGCTCAGAGATCAGGAGACGGTACACACTACAAAAGCAAATATAATTACTAATAGGATACATAATAGAAGGTTTAGCTGTGTATAAAACAGAAATGAATAGTCACTTCCCACCCTGGGAGGGGCTGGTTGTCTTCTTAAACAGTGTCCTGGTTCAAAAAGTAAAACAAAGCTGGTGATCAAATGCTTTCCTAACTAGAGATTAGCTAGGTGTTTACCTCTGACAGTCGTCCTACTCAGGGCATAAAAAATGGCGTGTTAAAATGAAAAAACATTCTGTACACTGAGAGCAAACGATGCTGTTTAATGGTAAGATAATTCTTATTCAAACCAAAAATATCCTTTTTTCTTTCACTCAAATTGAATCATCAGAATGTTCGGTATTATGCTTAAGCCAATAAAACGAAGAAAGACTGAAATATTCAGAAGTTAAACATGTCCATACTTACACAGTTTTGTGTTAGAAATGGTTGGTTAATTATCTTATTAAGTTGCTATCCACTACAATATTTAGTGCTTTATATTTCTGAAGTGCTGCACAAATACTAACAAACTGATTCCGTAACACTCTGTAAAGTTTGTTAGTGTTGTCCCTGAGATTTCTAAAGCAAAGAGAAAAGAGATCATTTCAATGAGTGTACTTTGGGTTGAGGGGACTATAGCACGTTCAAGACACCCTTAAAATTAACCCTGTTTTGGAAGTAAAATATGCCGTTCTGGAACATTTAGGGAATCTTCAAGATTGGACATGATTATGTACCAAAATAGACAATAAATGCTATAGATCAGAGTAGAGAAAACCAGATCTATAGTTTATCTTAGAGCAAAGAGCATTTTGCTTCTTAGAAACAGGAGGAATTAATATACCATGATTTTGTCTTCCACCCTAACTACTTCAGTAGTTACTTTGAGACCAGGGAAGGTAATTGCCCTCCTTCAGCTAACTCTGCACACATATGGAACATACTAGCCTTGTACTCAAAGTCAGTTACTTTAGCATCTAAGATGGGTGCAGCACTGCTTGTCAAATTTTTCCAAAACAAGAGACAGTAAAAACTAGCCTTTCCCCAGAAGCAGATCTTCAAAATTAGAAGCGTGATCGGAAACTTGGAGGAAAAAAAAAAGAGTTGAGGCAACACTGTGCCGTCTTCTACATGAGCTCCCCCCACCCCCGGCCTTTTTAAAAAATAAATTAACTCATCATGAGATTTTCAAATGCATTCTTTTAACATATGGTAAGAGTGTAAACATACTGGATTTATTTCAGGGGAAAAAGTAACCTGATTGATTCAAACAGTACCTCAGAATTTATTCAGTAATGTCAAAAGTCACAACTTCTTTTTATCACTTTGGATTCACAAAATTGCATCAGGGGAAGATATATGCTTGAGTGTGATTGCTCCCAGACATGCATTTTTTCCTCCATCAAGGATCTGAAATAATACCAAAAAGCCAACTTGTATTTGTGTGGGTTTTAGCGGCACTCATCCAGAATGATTTCCCACTGAATGTTATGCCAAACCTGTAAAACAATAAGGATATATTCTGACAACAGTAATTTTCTCTCTGGCATCCAAAATTCAGATCCTTCTGTTGATAGAACTGTTCTCCGAATAAAACTATCCTGTATTGCCTCTGCTAGGTGAGGGGAGGAGTGCTGAGCAGACAAGTATGGGAGTGAACATGTGAAAAATTAAAAGAACGTGAGCAATTGCTTAATAATAGAAGAGCTCTAATAGCAGAGATAATGGTATTCTTACACTTAGAAATGAGCAATGTGAAATTCAAAACACAGTTTAGTTGAATGTAGAGAAAGTATACATTGGAAAGAAGTCAAGTACTGCCAAGGATTAAGTCTTCATTCCTTTTCACTAGGACGAGTCCCTCCGGTGCACACGTGTCGCCACACTAATAGGCAGCAGGAGACACTGTTGCACTGTTTTCTTCCCAACATGAGAGGCCTGAGGATGAAATCAGAGATCATCTGCTTGTGAATGTGGGGAAAAGAACCCATTTTTACTGCAAGGATTTAATGTGATGTTGATGGTAAGTGACATGATCACTGAAAACAGATGCCATCTGGAGTCTCGTTGATTGATGTCCAAACCTCTGACAGCAGAAACCCATGTTGCCATTTTGCCTTCATGCTTGTCTTATTGAGATCTAGTCAGGAAAGGATCCTCTTCATTTCAAACGTTGGGACATGAATCACGCTGACAGAAAAATAAAAGGTCCTTCTATCTGGCCTTATTATTCCAAAGTGTAAGCAACAGAGGGAATTTTTCTAAAGGTGAGACTCAGAAATTTTGAAATGCCCTTTAACAAATTCTCCTCTTAAATGAAGAACATTTTCACTAGAACCTGTTTTCTTGTTTAAAACAATGTTTTATTGTCCTTTCAGACGGTTGCTATAACTTTTAAAGTGTTCGCTCTTTTTCCAGTTCTATATGTGACAACTTTGATTAACTTGCGAAATGAGGAATTATGGCCCCTCATGCTTTTGTGTGAGTTTGGATGCTGCCATAGTACAAAGAGAAAACATGACTTCACCATGTGCAGTAAAAGAGGGACTGACTTGAATTAGGAAACCTCTCAGGAAGCAGCCAGAGAGCCTCTCCACCTGAACTAAGTTTGGGAGACGTGCAGTTTGGTTTTAATTGGTGCGGTCTGACCAAGCAAATCACAAGAATGAAGTATTTATAAGATCTAGAGTGAATGGTATTCTTTAGAATCTCAAAGAACGATATATTATGATAGATACTAATCGTACGTGATTCTGTAAAGAAAAGCACTTGGCAACAACATGAGAAAAGATGGCATTGGATAATATGATGTAGTGAGTGGAAAGGCATCTGAACCCAATGCCTATAAATACTTCATTCCAAAGGTAGATTCTAATTATATTTTCTGAATTGTTTTTTGATTGGTTGGCTCATTTTATGTTTGTTTTAATAATAACATCTATTAAAGATTTTCTACTATAAAAGCAATACATAGTTCTCATTTAAAAATTGGATAATTATAAGCAAAACCACCCATATTTTTACTACCCAAAGGCAACCAATATACTTTTCTATGCAGAAGTTTTTATATTTTTAAATATACACCACATATAATATTTAGTATTCTGCTTTTAAAACTTACTATATCACATAATATTTTTCGTATTAAATTCTAAATTTCCTTTTATTAGCTACCATGATAATCATCAAATGAAAGTACTAGCATGTTCTTAATCTTTCCATCATGGATGTTTACCACTTCTTCTCATGATAACGAACAATTCTCTGCAAAGCTGTGTCTCTGGATCTTGGTTTATATTTATTTAACTGGTTTCCAGATATAGAATTATTAGTTTAAACTATAAAAAAATTTTAAAGGCTTTTGAAACACACTGTGAAATTGTTTTCCAGAATGGTTGTTTCAATTTACACTCTCTCTAGCAGAGTGTGATATTATTCATTTTCATGGTTCATTCAAATGACTGATTTTTTAAACTCTCTTGGGATTCTGTGAGGCACAGTGGAATTTGGAAAGAGATGTGATTGAAGTTTGGCCCTTTCCTTAACCCCCTTAATCTCTCCATGTACAATTTTCTTCATCATGAGATGAATTACAAAATATTTCACAAAATTATTGTATGAAAAGACAGTAAAAATAAATGGAAAATAACTCATAATTTAAAACTATCCCTTAAGCACCTGCTGTGCATGAGATTATTCTACAGACAAGTATTTTTTTTTTACAAGTATTTTTTTTAACAGGGAACACCTAACAAATTTTTATTTTCTCCAGATGATAGTAGTTTAGGGAAGGAGTGGATGAAAATTTTTGGTTAGAGAATCAGGAGACCCACTTTCTATTTTACTCGTGCACTAACTTATTGTGTGACCTTTTGCACAAATTACTTAACCTCTTTGGGTCTTTATTTCTTCATCAAGGAGGGCAGTGGATTTAACCAGATTATCTCTAAAGTGCTTTCTGACTCTAAGATTCTTTGATGCTATCAAAACCATTTTTCCAGAAAAGAATGACCTTTCTAACTACTCCTCCTTCAGAAATCCAAATGGAGAGTGTCTGCAATATTTATTTCCAAAACCTTTCAGTGAGTTCAAATCTATATGTCTATACTGGCGTAACTTTCATATTCCTATCCAAATTTACTTTAAAGAAATATCATGATGAGAGCATAACCTTTGTGTGATCCTTTTGTCAGTTAAACAAAAACAGAAGAAAGTTACAACAAAGAATCCTTTAAAAAATGTAAGTATACTGCAGAATGTGCCAAATTATTTCCTAAGTTTTGTAGCATAATGGTCACTGGTTTCAGTGGGAATTTCATACAGATCTCTCAGATTAGAATTTGGGAGTCATGACTACAGCACAGTAGATATCCTATCTCAAAAGATAGTAACACCTTATCTGGGCTGCAGTGAACATTTATCTTGTTTATTTCACTTTTGTAAACACTCTTAAATATGATGCTGACAAAGAAAAAATCATATATATTTTTCCTAGCAGGATTTTCTTACAGAACACTTAGCTAGATTATTTTAAAAATAACAGCTTTATTGAGATATAATTCACATATCATAAAATTCACCCTTTAAAGTGTATAATTCAGTAGTTTTTAGTATGTTCACTGAGTTGTAAAACCATCACCATCGATGTGTTTTTAAAACAAAATGAAAGTGTGTAGACAGTACACCAACTGCTTACTTCTGTTTATTGGATTTGGTATTACGTGCAGATTTTTTTTTTTCACTCAAGACATGGTTCAGTTGTAAGAATTTAAACTCTTCAGAGTTAATGAAATAATTGCTGTGTTGTGGGCACATTTTCAATTTAATTCAAAAATCCACCATCTACCAAATCCTACTTTGAAATCTTTTGTTTACATAATATAGAAAAATTGAAAATGTGTGTGTCTGATGGTTTTGCAATACGATGAAAGGTGAATAAGAGGCTGAGGAGGATTCATGTGTTTCTCAATTTATTTAAAATATTTAGAGTCATTTAAAAATTTTGCCTCCCTCTGTTGACTTAGAATTCTAATGGATGATTAAATATCAAGGCCAGAGATGGTGGGGACGGGGAGGGGAGGAACATCTGAAGGTGATAGAGGGATAATAATTGTCTTTTCAAGCCATGAAAAAAACCCAGAACAACAAAACCCTTCTTATATTTTGAGAAAGCATAGGTATGATTCAAAGTGATAAATAATAATAACTGAGACATTTATATTTTTATCCTAAACATTTCATAAGATCAATTATGAAAGAGTTAACTAGATTTTTCTTTTACGTAAGCCTTTGCAATAAGCTTGCTAGTAATCTTTTCTTAACTATTTTGTAAACAAGCTGAATAACTTACTACTGCATCGAATGACTTTTTAGTAACTTGTACTACTGATGCTATAAAAAACACAATACTACCTTTGGAAATGTAGATAAAACCTTTTCTCATTAACACTCCAATATAAACTTTCCAATGTAGCATCTCATTTTTCTTTTCCAGCTCATCTCTTCAGAATTGAATGGGTTGTCATAAATTATTCTCTCACTGTTAAATTCTCTCACGCATGGAAAATTTGAAGTAAATCTCTCACTAGAGAGGTGAAAAAGAAGAGGCCTAACATTCTTTCTAGGACCTCAGGACAGACTGTGATGATAAGGGCCTCTTCTCTAAATGTTTATGCAAATTACTTGAAATGACCTTGAATAAGTCATTTAACATTCACATGCCTTATTTTCCTCATCCACCAAACGAGAGTGAAGAGTGGTCTAGTTAGGTGGTTGCTTATGATGATCAAAAATATAACGTCAACTAATTGTATATATTTTGTCCCTCAGAAAGACATTAAAAACTAATATTTTCAATATGACTATAAATTTTCTATGATACCTTTATCTGTATTTGGGGAACTAGTTGAACACAATCTAAAATACACTGAAACATTGTAAGGGTATAAATAAATTAACTCATGTTATGGTATTGTAGAGACATTATAAACATTGAGTTTTGTTCTTGAGTTTTTAGGTGAGCATTGAGATATATAAGAAGCAAAGTTAGCTTGAAGAAAATAAAATGACTCATAATGAGACATAAGAAATATTCAGAAAAAGTGTGGGACAGTTAGCAGAGATCAAATACTTAGCTGAGAAAAAAACAAACTTGGATACAATAGACACTGGAAATATTGGGCATGATTTTCATTTTTGTAAAATTGGTTGGTTATTTCTGGGAATGTTCTGTATTTTATAAATAGGATTTATATCTTAGTTGGATGCTACTTACTGAGGCAGCATTGTTCTCTAGAAAAAAGACTGATGCCCTCTGCTGTCATCTTATTTCCTCTGCTTGCTGTCAAAATAGGAGGGAAAGGGCAAAACCCAAGAAAAGTGGTCGGGGAGCAGTACTGGAAAATTCTGTTAGTAGCACCCCATGGGCTGAATCATCTGCCTATGTCTGACTATTTTATAACTTCACTCTGAAGTGAGCTCACATCATCATTAGAGTAACAAACATAATTGTTTTTAAAAGATTTTTTTAGTAATACCATCTGATAGAAATATATGCTGTGGAAATTCAGGAAAACTCATATGCGGTGGAAATATCTTTTGTATGAGATTTCTCTTGAAGTGAAACTAAAATGGATTCCTTTGGTAATCAGAAGAAACCTCAGCCAAAAATTCTTTTGGAACTAATGAGTTTTGGAACTTACTCCACGAAGCGACCAAAAATATTTAAAGTGTATGCTGACCGGACAGGCCTAGAATTGTTATTTTTTATTATTTTATCAAGGCCCAGGGAAAATTCTGGCTGTAGATGGCAGCATCACACTAACACATCCGTTCGAAAGCCTCCTAGGGCAAATTTGCGAGAAAGATGCTAAAAGCTCTGGTGCCTGGAGGACTACAGTTCATTCACTAGAAACCAGCCACAATTTTTCTTTGTCAAGGATGAAAACTTTCCTTGACTCTGCAAGCGTCCACCTCTGAATTCACTACATTTAGATTTATCCTCAAGGCTGTGAGCGTGTTCCTTTAGTTGTGGGGTTTGGCAGACACAAAGGATATGTATTTTATTAGAGCTTCTGAAAATACCAGTTGTAGGGCCTTTGAAAACCCAGATTTGTCAGCATTTCACATTAATGGGTCTTTTATTTGTTTGTTTTTCTTCCTGATTTATAGACAGCACCCCATTATAGAGGTAATATATCTTCATTTAAATAACTTTCAAGTTATTTATGACTGGCAATGACTTTGAGGCTGGGGTGTTTTACTTTGTTTTATTTTTGTTAACAGGTTCATTCCGGTGCTAGTGATAATAGTATAGCCTAAAATAAAGGCAGTTTTACAGAGGTCTCTGGATGATTGGAATAATCTAGTTAATTGCATTAAAGACCCAAATTTTTCGTGAAAAGTCCTTTTTCATTTCCAACTATATTCGAACTTGTTTTTAACAAAAGCAAATAATAAGTAATCAACAAATGATGAAAACTCACTATGTGGCACATACTAAGTATGGCTCTTTTATATCTTATTTTCATTTAATCCTTGTTACAAACCTATGGTTATTCTTATTTTGTGCATAAGGAAGCAAGGGCAAAGAGTTCAGTGACTTGCCCAAGATTTCACATCTAATTATGGTGGAGCCAAGCTGCAATACAGGTTTTTTATTCTCAGATCAGTTTCTTCAGAGCCATTATAGCTGCTTCTCTGAGGAGATTGGTAAGACATGAGAGATTTAAAACAGGAAAATGGGTATAATTTGTAAGCACTTGGAATGGGTAGGTGGGTGATTTTTAAAATTTGCTTCTTCATTCAATAGATATTTATTAAACGTCTGGTATGTTCCAGGCCCAGGATAAGAACTGAGGAAACACTGGCAGAGTCTAACATACATAGTTCTTGCCTTTTTGTAGTCTTTTTTTGTAGGGAGAAACTAACACACACATAGATTATAACATAACACAGTGTAGTCTATCATTGCATTTAGTACGTTGTAATATGTGGTAATGTGGTAACACAGAGAAGGCAAATCTTACCTGGGATAGAGGAGAAGAGAGCCTTCTTGAAGGAAATATTTCAGTTGTGTCTTATAGGCTGGACTAGCCAATTGGAAGGGATAGAGGAAGGGCATTCCAAACAGAGGAGCAGCATAAACCAAAGACAGCATGGTATGCACATTAAATAACATAATCTAGCTCTAATACTAAAGTGCAAAATTTAGGAAATAATTTTATTGAGTTCAAAGGGAAGAATCAGGGTCACTATTTTCTTGTCAACCCTTGCTATAACCTAAAACCTATTATAATAATGCTAAATCTCAAGGACACTTACATTACAACCTTAACCATCAAAAATATAGTTAAGTACCTGGGAGGGGAAAGAAAATAAGAACACTGACAGTTCTTGAATAGCATTCATGCTGTCTCAACACTTCACATTAACTCTGTGATATTAATATTAATGTACCTGTTTTATGATAAGACTTAAAAACATTAAGGCACTTGCCCTTGGCAAGCTAGGAAAAGGTAGAGCCAGAGTTGGTGGTTCAGTGACTCTAAAGCCCATGCTCTTCTTATGCTTTTGTAGGAAAGGAAAAATATCTTTTCCCCCCTACCCTTCCAAGATCTTGACTGGGATCCCTGTAACAAAAGACAGATTAACAAGAGAAAAGCATACAAATTTATTTAATATGAGTTTTATGTGACACAGGAAGCTTTGTAAGGAAATGAAGACCCTAAGAATGATTTTTTGCAAGTGTAATGAAGAGTGGAAAGTCGTGGGAGAATGTGATAGGACAAAAAGAGTATAAGGCAAATGTAGTAAACTGGGGGAGACTTAGTAGGGCCTATTCGGTCGGAGTCCTCTCAGTGTCCCTCTGTCTTCAGAGATAAGGATGCTCCTTTCCTCCAGGTATTGGAGGGGAGAACCTCTCACATGAGGGTCTTATGACCTGCTTCAGGGAGAGGTCAGAATGTTCTTCCTGTACTTGCTGCATCTCAAATTCCTTTAGCTTAAGATATTCAGTATGCCAACAGGTAGCAGGTCCTGAACCCCATCACTTTCTTTCCTCATAGGAGCCAAAAGTTAAGCATTGCTAAGTCTAAACACTATGACTTCCTACGCACTTCACCCGTAAGAAAGTTCCTTGAACTCTGACTCTGGTGGTTTACTTTCATAAATCACAAATCCAGTCCCATTGCCTACTGCTCAACATCTCAGACACAGATTAAAAATTAACTTCCTCTCTCTGCCTCAGTCTTACCATCAGCACCACACTGCATACAACTGAAGTCATTTTCCTAAAACAGAACTAGTCACATCAATTATCCAAACAAAAACCTTTACTGCCTTCCAGTTTTCTTCATCATAAAGTTCAAACCCCTTAGCATAGTATTCAAGGCTATTCACTTAGACCTGGGTTTGTCTAGCTGTCTTTTTCTCTCCTTCCCTCCCTCTCTCCCCTTCTCCCTCTCCTTTTCCCTCTCTTTCTCCCTCTCCTTCTCCCTCTGTCTCTCCCACTTCTTCTGTCTTTCCCTCTCCATTTTTCTCTTCTTCTTCCTCTGTCTCCCCCCCCATCTCTGTGTCTCTCTCTATCTCATCCCCTTCCCTTTTACCATGACTCTTGTCACACCGGAGTATTTATTGTTCCCTGAACATAGTACGTTCTCTTCCCCTAAAGTGTACTTTTCTATCTGATATGATCTGACAAAATCCAATTCATCTTTCAAGGCATATTTAAATGTCAGCAACCCTGTGACATCTTCCCCTCTCTCCCTGGTTAAATTAATAGTTCTTCTTCATACTACCACAATACTATTGTCACCTTTATTAGTGCACTTAGTGTTTTGTTTTACAATTAGCTGTGTACATATATGCCTGTTAAATTGTGAGTGTGTTCATGCTCACCTTAGGGTATGAAAGTCATTAGCAGTACCTCAAAAACTAAACTGCTGGACACTCAGAATGTTTATTGAATGAATAAAGCTCAGTTATCTGAATTCACAGAGGCATTAAATATAATGAATTAGGGTAGGAGTCAAGATGGTGGAGTAGGAAGACACGGAGTTCTCTTCTCCTCACAAGTAGGGCACCTGCCAGGCACTGGTGGGGGACCTCAGACACCTAAAGTGATGGGAGGAATCCCCAAGCAACTGGTGAGGAATCCCCGAGGATGTGGGGGCCAAGGAGGAGGGGAGGAAAAGAGGAGGCTGGATAGGACCGGCACCTCTGAGGGGCAGCCGGGGGAGGGGAGAGGTTCCCACACTCAGAGGGGCCCACCCATGGAGCGGGGATTAACAGGGATGGGGAGAGGCTTTTGGGGTATCAGGGGATCAGAGGGGAATAAGGCTAGGGTCTCCCCCACCTGCTTGAGCCCCAGCGAGCCTGTTGGGGTCCCAGGCCTAAACCTCAGCCCTCCAGGGCCCTCTTTTTCCAGGCTGAGCCTAGGCCCCACCCCCCACCTAAGCCCTGGCCCCCAACCAAGGCCTTTTCTGGCTTTTTTTTTTTTTGCTCTTGTGGTTCTGTTTAGCCTTGTTGTTGTTGTTTCATTTATACTTTTATTTTTTCTAACATATTTTTTATTTTTCTAATTTTATTTTATTTTTTTATTCTTTGTTATTGTTCGGCTCTTTTTTTTTTTTCCTGCCACACAATGCCACTTGTGGGATCTTGATTCCCACTCTGGGGTCAGGCCTGAGCTCCTGTGGTGGGAGCACCAAGTCCAAACCTCTGGATTAACAGAGAACCTCAGACCCCAGGGAATATTAATCGGTGTGAGGTCCCCCAGAGGTCCTCATCTCGGCACCAAGACCCAGCTCTACCCAACTGCCTGCAAACTCCAGTACTGGACGCCTCAGGCCAAACAACCAGGAAGACAGGAACACAGCTCCACCCATCAAAAAAAAAAAAAATGAGAAGACAAAAAAATATGTTACAGTTAAAGGAGCAAGGTAAAAACCTACAAAACCAAATAAATGAAGAGGAAATAGTCAACCTATCTGAAAAAGAATTCAGAGTAATAATAGTAAAAGTGATCCAAAATCTCAGAAATAGAATGGAGGCAGAGATCGAAAAAATACAAGAAATGTTTAACAAAGACCTAGAAGAACTAAACAACAAACAAAGAGTGATGAGCAACACAGTAACTGAAATGAAAAATACACTAGAAAGAATCAATAGCAGGATAACTGAAGCAGAAGAACAAATAAGTGAGCTGGAAGAAGAATGGTGGAAATAACTGCTGAGGAGCATAATAAAGAAAAAAGAATGAAAAGAATTGAGGACAGTCTCAGAGACCTCTGGGAGAACATTAAACTCACCAACATATGAATTATAGGAGTCCCAGAAGAAAAAGAGAAAGAGAAAGGGTCTGAGAAAATATTTGAAGAGACGATAGTCGAAAAATTCCCTAACATGGGAAAGGAAATAGCCACCCAAGTTCAGGAAGCTCAGAGAGTCCCATAAAGGATAAACCCAAGGAGAAACACACCAAGACACATATTAATCAAACTAACAAAAATTAAATTCGAAGAAAACATATTAAAAGCAGCAAGGGAAAAGCAACAAATAACATACAAGGGAATCCCCATAAGGTTATTGGCTGATTTTTTAGCAGAAACTCTGCAAGCCAGAAGGGAGTGGCAGGGCATATTTAAAGTGATGAAAGGGAAAAGCCTACAACCAGTATTACTCTACCAAACGAGGATCTCATTCAGATTTGACGGAAGAATCAAAATCTTTACAGACAACCAAAATCTAAGAGAATTAATCTCCACCAAACCAGCTTTACAGCAAATGCTAAAGGAACTTCTCTAGGAAGGAAACACAAGAGAAGAAAAAGACCCACAAAAACAAACCCAAAACGATTAAGAAAATGGTAATAGGAACATACATATCGATAATTACCTTGAATGTAAATGGATTAAATGCTCCAACCAAAAGACACAGACTGGTTGAATGGATACAAAAACAAGACCCATATATATGCTGTCTACAAGAGACCCACTTCAGACCTAGGGACACATACAGACTGAAAGTGAGGGGATGGAAAAAGATATACCATGCAAATGGAAATCAAAAGAAAGCTGGAGTAGCAATACTCATATCAGATAAAATAGACTTTAAAATAAAGACTGTTACAAGAGATAAGGAAGGACACTACATAATGATCAAGGGAACAATTCATGAGGAAGATATAGCAATTATAAATATTTATGCACCCAACATTAGAGCACCTCAATATGTAAAGCAAATGCTAACAGCCATAAAAAGGGAAATAGTAACACAATAATAGTGGGGGACTTTAACACCCCACTTACACCAATGGACAGATCATCCAGACAGAAAATACATAAAGAAATGCAAGTGCTAAATGACACAATAGACCAGATAGATTTAATTGATATTTATAGGACATTCCCCCTGAAAGTGGCAGAATACACTTTCTTCTCAAGTGCACACAGAACATTCTCCAGAACAGATCACATCTTGGGTCACAAATCAAGCCTCAGAAAATTTAAGAAAATTTAAATCATATCAGGCATCTTTTCTGACCACAATGCTATGAGATCAGAAATCAATCACAGGAAAAAAACTGTAAAATACACAAACATATGGAGGCTAAATAGTGTACTGCTAAATAACAAAGAGATCACTGAAAATGAAAGAGGAAATAAAAAAATACCTAGAAACAAATGACAATGAAAACATGACAACCCTGAACCTATGGGATGCAGCAAAAGCAGTTCTAAGAGGGAAGTTTATAGCAATTCAATTTCACCTCAGGAAACAAGAAAAATCTCAAGTAAACAATGTAACCCTACATGTAAAGCAACTAGAGAAAGAAGAACAAAGAAAAACTCCAAAGTTAATAGAAGGAAGGAAATTATAAAGATCAAAGCAGAAATAAATGAAATAGAAACAAAGAAAACAATAGCAAAGATCAATAAAACTAAAAGTTGGTTCTTTGAGAAGCTAAACCAAATTGATAAACCTTTTGCCAGATGCATCAAGAAAAAAAGGGAGAAGACTCAAATCAATAGAATTAGAAATGAAAAAGGAGAAATTACAACTGACACTGCAGACGTACAAAGAATCATAAGAGACTACTACAAGCAACTATATGCCAATAAAATGGACAACCGGAAGAAATGGACAAATTCTTGGAAAGGTACAACTTTCCAAGACTGAACCAGGAAGAATTAGAAAATATAAACAGACCAATCACAAGTAATGAAATTGAAACTAATTTAAAATCTTCCAGCAAATAAAAGTCCAGGACCAGATGGCTTCACAGGTGAATT
Organism: Balaenoptera physalus; assembly: GCF_965194825.1. Lineage (NCBI taxonomy): Eukaryota > Metazoa > Chordata > Mammalia > Artiodactyla > Balaenopteridae > Balaenoptera > Balaenoptera physalus. The sequence continues at coordinate 41,136,857 of NC_138901.1, forward strand.
CTATCAAACATTTAGAGAAGAGCTAACACCTATCCTTCTCAAACTCTTCCAAAAAATTGCAGAGGGAGGAACACTCCCAAACTCATTCTACGAGCCACCATCACTCTGATACTGAAATCAGACAAAGATATCACAAAAAAAGAAAATTACAGACCAATACCACTGATGAACATAGATGCAAAAATCTTCAACAAAATTCTAGCAGACAGAATCCAACAACACATTAAAAGGATCATACACTATGATCAAGTAGGATTTATCCCAGGGATACAAGGATTCTTCAATATATGCAAATCAATCAATGTGTTACACCATATTAACAAACTGAAGGATAAAAACCATATGATCAACTCAACAGAGGCAGAAAAAGCTTTTGACAAAGGTCAATACCCATTTATGATAAAAACTCTCCAGAAAGTGGGCACAGAGGGAACCTACCTCAACATAATAAAGGCCATATATGACAAACCCACAGAAAACTTCATTCTCAATGGTGAAAAACTGAAAGCATTTCCTCTAAGATAGGAACAAGACAAGGATTTCCACTCTTGCCACTATTATTCAACATAGTTTTGGAAGTCCTAGTCACGGCAATCAGAGAAGAAAAAGAAATAAAAGGAATCCAAACTGGAAAAGAAGAAGTAAAACTGTCACTGTTTACAGCTACATGATACTATACATAGAGAATCCTAAATATGCCACCAGAAAACTACTAGAGCTAATCAATGGATTTGGTAAAGTTGCAGGATACAAAATTTATGCACAGAAATCTCTTGCATTCCTATACACTAACAACAAAAGATCAGAAAGAGAAATTAAGGATACAATCCCATTTACCATCTCAACAAAAATAATAAAACACCTAGGAATAAACCTACCTAAGGAAGCAAAAGACCTGTACTCAGAAAACTATAAAACACTGATGAAAGAAATCAATACAAACAGATGGAGAGAAATATGATACAAACAAATGGAGAGATATACCATGTTCTTGGATTTCAAGAATCAATATTGTGAAAATGACTATACTACCCAAAGCAATCTACAGATTCAATTCAATCTTTATCAAATTACCAATGGCATTTTTCACAGAATTAGAACAAAAATTTTTACAATTTGTATGGAAACACAAAAGACCCCAAATAGCCAAAGTAATCTTTTTTTTTTAAATTAATCAGGTTATTGAGAATTATGCTTTCTCAAACCTGTTCATTTTTTAATTTAATTTTATTTATTATTTATTTATTTTTGGCTGTGTTGGGTCTTCATTTCTGTGCGAGGGCTTTCTCTAGTTGCGGCAAGTGGAGGCCACTCTTCATCGCGGTGCGCAGGCCTCTCACTGTCACAGCCTCTCTTGTGAGCACAGGCTCCAGATGCACAGGCTCAGTAGTTGTGGCTCACAGGCCTAGTTGCTCCACGGCATGTGGGATCCTCCCAGACCAGGGCTCGAACCCATGTCCCCTGCATTGGCAGGCAGATTCTCAACCACTGCACCACCAGGGAAGTGCCAAAGTAATCTTGAAAAAGAAAAAGGGAGCTGAAGGAATCAGGCTCCCCGACTGCAGACTATACTACAAAGCTACAGTAATCAAGACAGTATGGGGACTTCCCTGGTGGCACAGTGGTTAAGAATCTGCCTGCCAATGCAGGGGACACGGGTTCAATCCCTGGTCCAGGAAGATCCCACATGCTGTGGAGAAATAAAGCCCATGAGCCACAACTACTGAGCCCACATGCTGCAATTACTGAAGCCCGTGCACCTAGAGGTCATGGTCCGCAACAAGAGACGCCACTGCAGCGAGAAGCCTGTGCATTGCAAGGAAGATAGCCCCCGCTTGCCGCAACTAGAGAAAGCCCGCGCACAGCAACGAAGACACAATGCAGCCAAAAAAAAAAAAAAACCAAAAAGACGTATGGTATTGGCTCAAAAACAGAAATATAGATCAAAGGTACAGGATACAAAGCCCAGAGATAAACCCATGCACCTATGGTCACCTAATCTATGACAAAGGAAGCAGGAATATACAAGGGAGAAAAGACAATCTCTTCAATAAGTGGTGCTGGGAAAACTGGATAGCTACATGTAAAAGAATGAAATTAGAACACTCCCTAACACGATACACAAAAATATACTCAAAATTGATTAAAGACTTAAATGTAAGATGGGGCACTATAAAACTCTTAGAGGAAAACATAGGAAAAACACTCTTTGACATAAATCACAGCAAGATCTTTTATGACCCACCTCCTAGAGTAATGAAAATAAAAACAAACATAAACAAATGGGACCTAATTAAACTTAAAAGCTTTTGCACAGCAAAGGAAACCATAAACAAGATGAAAAGACAGCCCTCAGAATGGGAGAAAATATTTGCAAAAGAAGCAACTGACAAAGGACTAATCTCCAAAATATACAAACAGCTCATGCAACTCAATATCAAAAAACAAACAACCCAATCCAAAAATGGGCAGAAGACCTAAATAGACATTTCTCCAAAGAAGACATACAGATGGCCAAGAGGCACATGAAAAGATGCTCAACATCACTAATCATTAGAGAAATGCAAATCAAAACTACAATGAGGTATCACCTCACACAGGTCAGAATGGCCATCATCAAAAATCTACAAACAATAAATGCTGGCGAGGGTGTGGAGAAAAGGGAACCCTCTTGCACTGTTGGTGGGAATGTAAATTGATACAGCCACTATGGAGAACAGTATGGACAATCATTAAAAAACTAAAAATAGAGCTACCATATGACCCAGCAATCCCACTACTGGGCATATACCCTGAGAAAACCATAATTCGAAAAGACACACATACCACAATGTCCACTGCAGCACTATTTACAATAGCCAGGACATGGAAACAACCTAAGTGTCCATTGACAGATGAATGGTTAAAGAAGATGTGGTACATATATACAATAGAATATTACTCAGCCATAAAAAGGGACGAAATTGGGTCATTTGTAGAGATGTGGGTGAACCTAGAGTCTGTCATACGGAGTGAAGTAAGTCAGAAGAGAAAGACAAATATTGTATATTAACGCACATATGTGGAATCTAGATAAATGGTACAGGTGAACCTATCTGCAGGGCAGGAGTAGAGATGCAAATGTAGGGAATAGACATGTGGACATGAGGGTGGGGAAGGGGAGGGTGGGACAAACTGGGAGATTAGGATTGACATTTATACACTATCATGTGTAAAACAGATAGCTAGTGGGAACCTGCTGTGTAACAGCTCAGCTCGGTGCTCTGTGATGACCTAGATGGGTGGGATGTGGTGGGGGGTGTGGGAGGGAGGTCCAAGAGGGAGGGGATATGTGTATACATACAGCTGATTCTCTTCATTGTGTAGCAGAAACTAACACAACATTGTAAAGCAACTATACTGCAGTTAAAAAATAATAAAATAAAATAAAACCAGGCCACTTTCTCACTACCTTAAAAATATATATATAATGAATTAGGAAGGGAAAAATGAGATTACAAGTTATGATAGGCATCCTGATTTTAGCAAAAATGACAGCTCTCAGCAGGGGGAAGATAGAAAACCACATAAAACATAAATAACTAAAAATACCAGTCTGGGACCATTTCCTGTGGAGCCAAACATCCAATTTATTTCAGTGTACCTTGAGTGGCACTATTACTACATAATGCAATATAATTGTTACTAAGAGTAATGATCCTGTATCATTATGAAAGCATTTACAATTTGTTCTGTGTAGTGTGTTTAAGAAAGCATGGTAGAATAAAGATAGACATATAGATATTAGTTCTAATGGAATAGAACTAAGAGTCCAGAAATAAACCCATGTGTCCATGGTCAACTTATTTTTGACAAGAGTGCCAAGACTATTCAATGAGGAAAGAATAATCTCTTCAACAAATGGTGCTGGGACAACTGGAAAAGAATGAAGTTGCGCTCCTACCTTACACCATATACAGAAATTAACCAAAAGTGGATCAAAGACCTAAATGTAAGCACTAGAACAGCATAATTTTAGAAGAAAACTTAGGTGTCATTCTTTATGACCTTGAATTTGGGAATGGATTCTTAGATATGACACGAAAAGTACGGGTAACAAAAGAGAGAATAGATAAATTGGGCTTCATCAAAGTTTAAAACTTTGTATATCAAAGGACACTGTCAAGAAAATGAAAAGACAACCTAATGCATGGGAGACATTATTTGCATATCATGTATCTGATAAGCGTCTAGTATCTAGAATATAAAAAGAACTCTTACAGGACTTCCCTGGATGCACAGTGCTTAAGAATCCGCCTGCCAATGCAGGCGACACAGGTTCGACCCCAGGCCGGGGAAGATCCCACATGCAGTGGAGCAACTAAGCCCGTGCGCCACAACTACTGAGCCTGTGCTCTAGAGCCCGCGAATCACAACTACTGAGCCCGCGAGCCACAACTACTGAAGCCCATGCGCCTAGAGCCCGTGCCCCACAACAAGAGAAGCCACCACAATGAGAAGCCCGTGCACCGCAACGAAGAGTAGCCCCCGCTCGCTGCAACTAGAGAAAACCCGTGCACAGCAGTGAAGACCCAACGCAGACAAAATAAATAAATAAATAAAATAAAATAAAAATAAAAGGTATTAAAAAAAAGAACTCTTACAACTCAACAGCAAAGGACACACAGTTCAATTTCAAAATGGGTAAAGGACTTGAATAGACAATGGTCAATAAGTACATGAAAAGATGCTCAACATCATTTGTCATTAGGACAATTCAAAGCAAAACCACAATGAAATACCACTTTACATTCATTAGGATAGCTATAATTTTTTAAAAAAGGAAAAAGAAAATAATAAGTGTTGGTAAGGATGTACAGAAATTGGAACACTGTGCTTTGTCTGTGTGAATATAAATGGATGCAGCTGCACCATTTTATATTAAAGCAGTTTGGTGGTTCCTCAGAAAGGTATAGAATTACCATATGATCCACAAATTTTAGTCCTAGAATAAAGAATTGAAAACATGTGTTCATAAACAAATCTTCAAAGCAACAAAACGTAAACAAATCTTCAAAGCAACACTACTCATAATAACTAAAATGTGAAAATAATTCAAATATCCATCAACTAATGAATGGATTCAACAAATGTTAACATTTTGCTGTGTTGGCTTTAGTTTTGTTTCTCAAGAAATAAAATATTACAGGCGAAGTCCCTTTTGTATCCCTCCTTGATCCCATTTCCCTCCCTCTTGCCCCCAGAGACAGCCACTGTCCTGAACTTGGTATGTGTGACTCAATCCCATTTATTTTTTAATATTTTTTTACATGTTGAATCCATAAACAATATATAGTATTGTTTGATGTGATTTTTAAACTTTATATGAAAAGTATCACACCTATCCAGCTGCATTTTGCTTTTATCACTCAACTTTTTAAATATATTATAAAATTTATGTAATTTTTAGACATTATAACACTGTCACAAATGTCTCCTAACTTGGTCTCCCTCCCTTTAGTGTTTCACTATCTCCAGTGCAACCCTGTTTAACTATTTCATCAGTTGAAAATTCTAATGAATCAAGGTAATATATGACATAAAAAACAATTCTGTAGTCCAAAAATACAGTCTTACTATGTTATACATATTTTTCTGTTATAACTAAAATTACAGAATTTAAGCTATAAGACATAAACCATTCAAAGAAAATCATAGTTAACAGATTCAACAAGTACCCAAGAATCTTTTTTTAATTGTATTTCAACTTCTGGAGAACATTGACCATACATGTAATCCAAGTATTTATAAAAAAATTAACACTATTGAGAAATGTGAGTATATTCAAAGTATTCAAATAATTTGGCAATAAAACCATGCAGATAACCATACAAAGTCAAAAGTATGGGCTAGATCATAACTATATTTAATATCAAACACACATGGTTCTGTGTGTTTGTATCTTTAAATCAGAACTTGCAAAGGTGTATTCTCAGACCAATACTTCAGCTTCAACCATATTTGTTTTGAGAAGCTAATTTTATCAAGCGGTGAACTTTGGTGTTTGTTGGTTTTATACATCCTTCAGGTACCCCTACACCCCACTGGAGTCTGGCTATTTTTCATTACTGAGTATGTGACAAAGGCAACCTCTCTTTTGACTCAGGAAATACATTTATTCTGACCTGGAGTGTGATGTAAGGCCCTGATCTTCTCCTCCCTCTCCCATCTCATATTGTGCTCTTATTGTCAGCTACAAGAACTCAAAGATGGACCAAAGGTTTGGCTCCAATTAATATCCTCCAATACCTGAGCATTAGGTTGGCAATTCATTTATGCATCTTTCTGGCTATGCATGATCTGCCTCAATAACAGTATTTTCCTAGGTGGTATATTTTGTTGTTGATCATTATGCTTAAATATGGGTTCTTATTTTTCCCTGTGAATCATTATATCAACATAGGTGTGGTTAGGTAAACACAAAGGAGATAAATGAGCTAAATCTGAACCTGTAGAAACACTTTATTTTCAGTGCTTATAGTAATGACTTGCACAATTGTAATATTTCTTTCTGGCTTCTTTTCATGGGGTGGGGGAGGGCGGTATTGAGTGTGCAAGCAAAAAAAAAAAAAAAAAAGAAGAAGATAGGTGGAGGTTGGTGGGGAATGCTTCCCACCAAGAGCTCAAGACATCTAAGGTAAAAATTGGCTTTTGACTAACAAATATGCACGTGAAACACTTAAAAGAAAACAAAGATGCCTAATAGTTCTCAGGTAGAATTAGTCACCATAACTTTGTAATACCTCCCAAAGTGTGCTTCTTTGAACTTTCAGTTGAAATGAAACCCCTGTCAATTAGCATGCAGCTTCTTGTCCGGATATCAACACATTTTAAAACCGGGTAGAGAAGTCAACTTCAGTGTTAATCTAGGAACACCCTAGATTAACCTTGAAACTTCTTTTAGCTTTAAAACATACAACCTCCCAACTCTACAGAAAAATAGGTGTTCGTTGAGGAACTTTTCAGCTTGTTTGTGCTTCATCTTCATTGTTGGTTTTCATAGAGATAATAGTTCCTAATAATAATTGTTTCCAGTGAAAGGAAGTTCAAGGCAAATTGAAAATACTTTTGAATGAGCTCAAACAATTTACAATTTCTATAGAATGCAGCACTCTCCTACTCATAGGTAATATTGTTTGATCATTGTTAACATGTTAGGTACAAGATCAGTGATTTCTGCTTGATAATGCCTTTCACTTTAAAGTGTATTTAGTGTTTACTTATCATCTGGTTTTAATGTGGTAGAGTCATAATACATAAAAGAGTATTTTCTCTAGGGACATCTTTTGGGTTACACCCATTAACACAAAAGTTGTAATGTTTTCCAAAATGCCTTCATTTAATTACCAGTTATGCTGAACTTTTCACAAGTTGCATCAATGATGAATCACTTAAACTAAAATCCACGAATGTGTACAATAGAACAAAAGAGAGGCGCAAAAGAAGTTTCAGCCTCTAGACAAAAGTAGAGTTTTTCAAAAGGTACAAAGAAATAACCTTTTGTCAACTTCCCATCCTATAGAAGAGCTGTAAAAGACTGAAGAGTCTAGTACCATGTAAACATTAATAGAAAACTAATATTTCAGCAGGTGTGCATGTTCCTTTTTAAACTGAATACAGTTATCCTTTGATCATATCTCTGAAAAGGTTTTCTTTCCCAAATATGTTGCAGCAACTTTTCTTAAAGGTATAGCTTTTCTTTCTGGAAATTTCTTGATATCATTATTAGTTTTTTTTTTTTAAAAACTCAATAAAAGTAATTTGGAAAGAAAATTTTGGCCATTCTGCTTTTAGAATTTCTCCTTTTTAGATAAATTTACTAACTTCTGCTATTAGTCATGTCATTAACTGATATTAAGTTTTAATATAGTCAGAATTATACTTTTCTTCATAAGGTCACATTATATTAATATAATAATTAAGCGCACTAATCAAGTATTTATAGTATTCCTATTACATATTTAGGACTGGACTATGTACTGTGTTAGATAAATATAAGAAATGGTTACTGCTTTCAAGGAGCTTACAATCTGAGGGAATGACATTAACATATATTAATATAGTATGTGCAGGATTAAAAATATACATGACACCAAAATAATAGCCAGCCAAACTGTCAACAATTAGAAAAGTCGTTTAAAAAAAAACTATAAAAATTTCTTTAAACTATAAAATATATTAACATGTTTTGAAGGAACCACCACTGCAAAATGCTTTCACCAAGTTTTGTCAAGGCCCTATAGACATAGCCTAAGGACAAAGCTCTCCATCTCTGCTACAAATACTTTAATTCAAACCTGCATCATATCTTGCCTACAAGCTAGACTTCCTGCCTCTCTATAATCTTATCTTCTCTTAAATCTGTCATCCATATTGCACCCAGAACAATCTGCCTACAACTGCTTGCTTAAAACTTCAGCAGTTTCTCATTGCCAACTGAAAAAAGCCCAAGTTCTTTAATGTGCATGAAGACCTCTGGCCCCTCATTGCCCAATCCTTTCTTCTGCATCGCTCCATCTAGACTTTTATGTTCTAGTTATACTGGATTTTCTTTATTGTTGCATATACACACATACTATTTCATACCTTTGGTGCCTTTTTTTCTTATGTTCCCTCTACCTGGATTGCCCTTCCCATGAATCTTTGCTTGTCTAATTCTTACTCATCTTTTAAGACTGCAATTCAGGCCTCACTTTCTCCTGAGGTCCTAGGTTGAACTTAAAAGTCCCTTTCTCTGTGATCCCATAATGATCTCTGAAAATCTCTATCAGCATATAATGTATGTTGAAAGCATTCATATACATATATAGAGAGGATATGTCTTCTCTTTTATGTCTTCAGTGCCTAATACTGAACTTAATGCATATATTTGTATGTTTTCTGGAGTAAACATATAATAGTTTAGTAGGTATTTTCTTTCTTGTATATCGCTTTACTATTTTTTAGCTAATTGCCTAGGGCAAATCACTTGCCTCTATGAAACAGTTTTTTCATCTTTAAAATGAAGATAATAATTGCTAATATTTATTAAACACCTGCTATGTTACAGGTATTCTTCTAAGTACTTTGCATGTGTGCCCATCAATGCTGTGAGGTAGATACTATTATCATCCCTATTTGACAGATAAGCAAACTGAAGCATAAGAAAAGAAATTTAACCATTTTGCATAGTTAGTAAGTGGGGAAGCTGGCCTTCCAGCCTAAGCAGTCAGATTCCAGAATTCAGACTTTTAGCAGTGCACTATGCTGCAACACAGGAGCAAGGTTATCAGAAGGACCGAGTGAGAGGCCAGTAAGGACACTTGGTAAAGCACATAGTATTATGCAAATAATAATAACTATTGTTTTTGAAGCACTAGTATGTGTTGTGCATAGTGCAAAGAAACTTACACATAGTATTAATTAATTTAATCCCAGGTACTGCTGTAATCTCCTCTAAAGATAGACAATCAAGGCAAAGAAAGACTGTACAGCAGTAGGTGATGCAGCTTGCATTCAAGCACAGGAATCTGAGTCTACAGCCGACCCTGCTTAACAGCAATGCTGTGCTGCCTCTCAAATATTAGTTATTTTAAATTAGTTGCTGTGTGCTCCCTACAGGGGAATTTTGTCACATAAATCTTGCCATTTACATTGCATGTATCTGAAATTATATATGCTTTAATCAAAGTGGGTTTATTCCATTTGGAACCAAAAGGAAGTGTTACAAAGCAGAATATACCTGTCATGCAAGTGAGGACTTTCAGGATTGACACCTTTAAATAACTTGCTTACCTTCTTAAAAGGCATGTATTTAAAGATAGAATAACATTATATACTAAATGTACTTATGCATATGTTTTATTCAGTAGAGGAAATCAACAAAAAATTCAATCGTGATTTAGAAATCAGTCTCCAGTTCATTATTATCTAATTCGTTACTTCTTAAATAAGAAATACCAGCCTTATATCCTCTTCTGAAGAATTATAGCATATGAAATACCCAGACACATTTTTTAAAAATCCTAAATTGGGATCCCCTACTTAGTGGAAATAGAGAGATATGAGTTCCAAACACCCTGACGTCAGTGGGGTTAGGTGACAAAATAGAGTGATTTCATTTTATTGCTGGTTTTTAACATTTAATTTCCTTTTATAAGAGTAGTTTGACCTTTGTGGAACATGGGAAATGTAAAAGGACTGAAAGAAAGCCCCAGGGTTCTCTCCAGAACCAGCTTCTCCAAAGGATCCCTCAAGCAGGCCACCTGCTTTAGTATTACTCAGATGGATAGGCTTATATCTTCTAACAGCAAAAATGCGAACTGAATGTCCTACATGAGAGACCTGCCGGTTTATGTTGTCCCTAGCAGCTGTATACTTGGTATAATACGGCATGTTTACCTAAAGGCTTGCTACGTGCTTAACATGTGAAGTTCCTTCTCGTGGCTGTTTGTTTCTGTTGGACTGTATGTGTTAAAAATAATATAAGGTCAAATTCCATAGGAAAGCATGGTTCTGATTGAATTTGCAGTCCCAAACTCTGGACCTAAGCCAGTAGGATCTGGGAATGTGTCAGGGAGAGTATGCCTTACATGGCAGCGCTCAAAATTGACTACTTAGGTTGATTAACTAGTGGTGAAGATAGGTTTGGAAAGATATTTCAACCAGACTAATTAGCAAGCAGTCAGATGTGACAGAAAAGTGAGTAAAATATACGCCACCTCTCTGGAAGGGAACTAAAAAAATTGCACTGGGAAAAGATGGAAATAAGTAAGATATGTGCTGGAGCCATGGTGAGAAAAGTTAGCTCCATTGCCTGCCTCATGCTGTTTAAAAATAGAAGTGAGAGCTCCTGAACGTGATTTGAGTTAGACTAAGAGTCCAAGCCCTAAGTATATGTATTTAGCTATATAATTTTTGGTGTAATTTATTATAGGCAATGTTGCCTTTAAGTCCATCTTAGAGTTTGAATTAAATGATGTCCCTCCAAACTGCATAAGTCTAAATTTAAGCTTGGAAAGGATCAGTTTCTTATCTTTTTAATTTCCTTTGTAAAATACCCAGCAAAACACATGTACTCATGCTGACACTTTTTGGAGTTAACAATACTTTTATATGAAACCATCTGCCCAAGAAAACCACCCTTTAAAAAATGGATTATGATTGTGAAAATGATGACTTCTCTCACATGGCTCAAACAACTAAAACTTTAACCATTGCTTGGTCACCCTCACACTCAATTTTTGTCTCTTGGATTTTGATTCTCCCTTATATTTCCACTCTGGGACACTTTCAGTTGTCTGCCTGGAATGCCTTTCTCACCTTTTTAGCTTAATAAAATCCTGTTCATCTTTTGAGTAATATTAAATATTATCTCTTACAGAAACATTTCTCTGTTTCCCACCTTCCATTCTTCCCCCACAGAATTATTTCCCCTACTCTGTGGTTCTGTAGGATCTAGTACTGCTTCTATCACAGCACTTGTCATATTATATTACAGGTAGTATATATTCGTCATTCTCCCAAATTAATTGTAAGCTGCTTGAAGGCAGGAACTGCCTTCTTTATGGTGGAACACATACTCTCCATGTTCAAGAAATTAACAGAAAGTCTTTCACATGGTTGATAATATATTTTGAAACCAAAGGGTCTTCAAAGTGGAAATTCTGGTGAGGGGGGAGCATCTTTCCAAACATTCTCCTGCTTTGTTATTGAACTAGGCTTCCTATTTGTCCACATTCTCCACAATGTAGAGATGAGCTGTCCTTCTTATACCAGCAAATCTGTTTATCAATTGTTCTCACTATGAGATTGGACATGTTACTTTGAATCCGTTTATTTATTCAGAAAGTATGTTTTGACTACCTACTATGGCATTGCTGAAATTTTCACCAACATTAACGCCTCGATTTTCTAAAATGCTGATAAATAATAATATCCACTACCACCATTGTTTGTACAGCATTTTGCAGCTTCCAAAACTCTCTCATTTCATTAAAATTTCCAAAATGGATGGAGTGGATATTGTGATTATCTCAACTTTTAAGGCCTTTCTTAGATAGCTGGCTAACTTCATTGAAGAATGCTTTTGTTTAATCTAATTATAAAATTGAAGATCTGTAAGGGACCTTAAAGGGTTCTTCCCCTTCCTCTTACAGATAAGTAAAATGATATCTGGACAGATGAATTGGCTTCTCTGTCACATATTCTTAATAAATGACAGAGTCTAAACTGCAATAAAATCTGTCTTCTGAGTCCTATTCTGGCCACTACCCCTACTGCCTCTAAGACAAAAAAGTTTGAATACATCGCCCTCATTTTTGAGAAATTCTCTTTATTCATTTTTGGGAAGTGCCATTTCTGACACGGTTTTGTAAATCTCAGTGTTCACGTCATAGTCTTCTTCCTGGATTTGTATTCTCCTTTTCTTTTCTTTGTCTGCTTTCACTCTCTGAAGTGTAACTCACACGCACACCTGCACCAGGTATTGTTACAATAACTTTTTCTATGCAATTTTCTTTCTCTAGTGGGTTTTATCTAACCATCATGTTTTTCAAATCTCCTAGTTTCTTGGCCTTTAGTTCCTATTTCAATATTCAGATAGCTAGTTGGGTCATTTTATAACACTTACCCAAAGGTCTACTGACAGACCTGGGTGATGTGATATGTGGGCAGCATTGTCTGGTACTCCTTCTTTGCTGAGAATTCAGAGGGTTTTAAACTGGGATGAATTATTAGAGATACTTGGTCTAATTCTGTTGTTTTCCAGATTAGGAGAATGAGCTCTGGTGAAAAAAAAACTTGCCTAAAGTTATATAGCCTGGATCCAAATCTAGGATTCTAACAATGGTCCTTCTACTATTTACATTGCTTGTGGAATGAAAATAAGATCTCTGAACAAGCGCAAGGGCATTAGTTGAGTACAGAGACGGGAAAGCAAAAAGTTTGTGCTGACAAGGCTCCCAAACTTGATAATCCACAACTGTTAAAAAATTTTAAAAATTGACCTTAATTTGCAACTAAACCTGGAGAAGTCTTCTGAAGAGCCTGACACATCTTATCTTCCTATTCCAATTAATCAAATTATTAGAAATGTAATCATTTTTTTCCTAAGGAAAATGATCTTCGTGTGACAATTTTCTGGCACTTTATGTCATTTTACCTCTAAAAGCAAGCCCTATTATTCTCTTCATGGCACATTATAGGGAAACACTGATAGTGTCTCAGCTGAAACTAGTTGAACTTAAACATAGTACATGAACCCTTTATAATTTATTAACAAGATTTGAGCATAGAGGCTGATTTTTGTAAAATTTAGTTCTGTGAGACAGAGTATTTTGCATTGATTTGGGATACCGACATTCAGACTGACACTTTCCAGACTTGAGTGTGTTCACATTTTTCATAGCTTAATTGTAAATCATCTTTCATTTAGAAGATTTAAAGACAGGCTAAAGGCCTAAATCTTTTCAGTCACGCTCCTAACTGAGAAAAGCCTCTAGATGAGCCTTATTATGTTTTTTTCTAATGGATTAGAACAAATGGTTTGATAATGTTCAAATAGAACAAATACCATCGCAAGAAAAACAACTCTTTCCTTCAAGAGTTAAATGTAAAATTAGGTGTCATTACAGGGCATTTGGAAGATGTTTGAAAGCCGTCTAGCCCAAGCAGGCCAAACCGCTCCCCTGTAACGGGCAGCAAATCAAAACCAGAGTGGGAGGCTTGTTTTCCCCTATTTGTTTTGCTTCATTCTGCTTGATTATCTTGGCAAAGTTAAGCTGAAATGGCAATGCTCTGAAGTTCTGTAAAGTTAAGCTTTTAATTAGGTAAAAGACTCGTTTGCAGCTCTTGTTGAGTGCTCATTTTGTGCTTGGAATGCTTTATTCCATACTTTGGTATGTTTTGAAAAGAGTTCTGGTACTCTGTGCCGACTCTCTCCAGTAGCCGTGAAAACCCTCCACGGATCTTTTCCGAGTTTTATCTGCTTGGAGGTTGCTCTGTAGGTGCCTGGTGCATTTGAACATCTCTGGGATTTTCTGCACATTTGCACTGTTAAAAGAAAACTGATTTCTGCTTAAAGTTAACTCTTTAAAGATCTTCTATTTTAAATCATTTTTAAATTTTAAAACGTTTTAATTAACCCTGCCTGTAAATGGTAGATTTTTCTCAGAAGATTTTCTACTTTAAGCTTTCACTAATACTCTCTTAAAGGTTTAGCTGATATGCACATGTTTTTATACCCGTGGTTTTAACTAATAAATGGAACATAGGAGAAAAACAGTTATCAAATGATGGTACAAGACTGTGGCTCTGTGTGTGTGTGTGTGTGTGTGTGTGTGTGTGTGTGTGTGTGTGTTAAGAAGAAAATATGGTCTTTACATTGATATTTTTCATCTGGGTAAAAATATCTTTAAATAATACTCTCATGTACTAGGACTTTAAAATGTTCAAGTCTCCTGTATGAAGAATTCATTTAAGCAATGTAAGGTTCAAGAGGAAAATCTTGATCAGAATCAAATAAGTGTGTGTGTAGAAACATAAGTCACTTTTAGAGTTTTTTAAAGGAAATCTCAAAATCGGCTTCGTTCTGAAATAGGAAATATACTGTTTCTGAATTAGTAACCACAGTTAGAGGTTATTCTATTTTTGATTAGAATCTGGTCTGCTTTTTTCCTGGAATTTTACACTTATCTACATTATAGAAAAAGCAGCCACCATTATTAAAATAAATCCTAAAGTATGTGTGTCAATATTCAAACGTTAAGATTGTCTACAGAAAAGAAATTGCTACCAACAGACAATCTTATCACACTTACTCTTGGGAAACAGGTGTCTGAACTGATTTGGGAGCTTTGGTTTTATTTTTGTCAGTGTTTAATTTCCTGCCATGCAGATGCACTTCGTGTTAAGGGATTTATGTGATTAAGTGTCAAAATGACAAACAAGGTTGTCTGCTGCTCATCTTCTCTCTTTAGTCGACTAATCACCTTTGGATTCTGGGCTCTGTCAATGAGTCCCTTATGCAAGTAAGCCACATTTATCAATCTAGACATTTGATCTGTACGTGACCATATTGTTAGAGGCGAAGTCCAAGATAAAAGTTACAGTTTGGATTTAGGAAGACATTTTATAATCCTGGGTTGGAAATGGTTTTCTTGGTTAGTGTAAGTGTCTTTCCTCCTGGTTATGTTGACAGCAGTCTCCTGCACATGTACTTCAGCTTAAGTGGGAGTCACAACACTGTTGCCAAGATTTAAAGCCTCAAGAGAGGTAAAGTAGTCAAGATCATATCTTCTCATAGCAATTCAGAATCATTTTCTTAGAAGCGAAATGTTCACAGTGAAGGCTTGAGGCCTATACAAAATCAGTCTGACACCAACACTATAGTTTGCATATCTCTCACTTGCCCTTGACTTGACACACAATTTGAGGGATTGAAGGTGATTAACAGCTCTCCCCCTCTCTCTCTCCAAGGTGATGATTACCTCCCTGCAGGTACTATCATCCTAGCGTATTAGTGGTAGTAATGACCGGGATTTATGTAACACTGTCTTAAGGAAGACTGCAAAGTATTTTATGCTTATTTTATCCTCCCTTTGAGGTATAAACCAGAATTGTTATTTAGAGCATTCTGACGGGGAAACTGAAACACTGTATTTAGAGGACTTGTCTCAGGTCCCACTGACAGGCAGTGGCCTAAGCAAGGTTTAGATTTTTGATCTCCTGATTGCTAACCCTCTATTCCTCCAACAAGATTGCTGGTCCCTCTTCATTTTTCAAAGTGAATAGGAGCCATCAGCTTTCACGTTTCACCCCAAACACTGAAAACAACAGAAATATATCTATGCACGACCTTGAATCTGTATTGTAGCACACCGTTCTCTGCATATGGCTTGACATAACCTTGTAACAAAGTAGTTTGTGACAGAATGACCTGACTTTGAGCCGTCAAAGGTGAGGCATGGCGCTGCTGAACTTTCTTTGTATAGGCTGCTCGAATACACATGTTGCATGTTGTGAATGTGATTGGATGACGCTAGAGGTGGCGGGAGCCTCTTTTATGTCTGGGGCTTCAGTTTCTCTTGTTTTGAACTTTCATTGGATTCTTTCCCTCATCAGCCCCTGTACCAAACCACATATTCACATGTGACTGTAGGAGCTGACTAAACTGTTTTGCAGTTCTATCGAATTCCTTATACAAAATTTGGATTATGCCTTTGGTACTTATATGTACAACCAAACCCTCTAAAACCCAGTTCCTTTGGTCAGCATCAACCTTTGTTTAACTGCCTTTCTAGTGATAAAAACACAATCTGATGAAGAGAAGAATTTGGTTTGATTCACATTTGGCTTGAAAATATGTTGTTGATAAAGAACCCCACCTAGGCATAGTTTTAAACACAGATAACTCTAACTTATTTTTAATTTTTATTTTATATTGGAGTATCATTGACTTACAATGTTGTATTAGTTTCAGGTGTACAGCAAAGGAAATCAGTTATACATGTATCTATTCTTTTAAAAATTCTTTTCCCATTTAGGTTATTACAGAATATTGAGCAGAGTTCCCTGTGCTATACAGTAGGTCCTTGTTGGTTATCTATTTTAAATATAGCAGTGTGTACATGTCAATCCCAAATTCCCAATCTATCCCTCCCCCAACCCTTTCCCCCCATAACCATAAATTTGTTCTCTAAGTCTGTGAGTCGATTTCTGTTTTTTTTAAAAAAAATATTTATTTATTTATTTGGCTGCACCTAGTTCTTAGTTGGACACGCAGGATTTTTTTTAGTTGCGGCATGCAGTCTCTTAGTTGCGACATGCGGGATCTAGTTCCCTGACCAGGGATCGAACCCAGGCCCCCTGCATTGGGAGTGTGGAGTCTTAACTGCTGGACCACCAGGGAACTCCCCTGTTTTGTAAATAAGTTCCTTTGTATAAATTTTTTTTAGATTCCACATATGAGCAATATCATATATTTGTCTTTCTCTGTCTGATTTACTTCACTTAGTATGATAATCTCCAGGTCCATCCATGTTGCTGCAAATGGCATTATTTCATTCTTTTTAATGGCTAAGTAATATTCCAGATAGCTCTTATTTTGAAGTGATTATTTAATGTGTTCTTTGTAAAGGAAGGGAAGGGAAGAGAAGGGAGACTTAGATACATTGAGCACTGACTTTGTGCCAGTCTCTGTCATGTATGTTTTCATAAATGCTGTCTTATTCAAACCTCCTAAAACCTGCAAGATAAACATTATTTTCTCCCATTTTAACAGAGGAGAAAATTTAGAGTCAGAGAGGTTAAGTGACTTGGACAAGTTACTTAGTAATGAACTAATAAATAGCAGAGCCCAAATTCAAGCCCTAGTGTGTCTGATAGTTATTAGCTAAACTATACCGGAGAGGCCCTTGGTTAGTTTAAATGCTGTAGATGAATAGCATGGAAATAATGGAACTAAGGCGCTCTTAAAAAGAAAGGCCACTATATAGAGAGCTGTACCTATGCAGATATTAAATATAAACACAAAAGAAATCTTTCCCAATCCTATAGGTTGTGGCAGCTGAGAAATCTTCTCACAAAACACAGCTTTTAAAAATAACTGTACTGTTTTAAAATCTTCTGAGGTAAGTATGAGAAATCAGGGAAAATGAGTGTCAGAGGCTCAATGGCTTGGAAGAATCAAACATTTTTTGGATTCAGACTTTGTGGGGGAATAAATTGTAAGAGAATCTGGTGTTTTCAGTCACTATTTCAGCATCTGGGTAGAGTAAAGGAAAAATTATCTGAAAAAGGGACTATTTCTATTGACCATTTTGCATTTCTAAGCACTAACCATTTTAGATGGAACACTTTTCTCTAGAGGCAGGAATGGATGTAAGAAAAAGAAAAACACCCTCTCCCCTTTCTAAAGGGATCTAAGCATAGACTGGGAGACATAAGATAATAGATTACTTCCAACTCTTCACATCAATGGATTTAAGTTGTGTAAACATTAAATTTGCTTGTAATTTTGCCTCAATAAAAGCCTCAGAAAAGATGTAAGCCTCAAAAAAAGAAAAAAAAAAAGAAAAAAAATAGCAATCAGACCCAATACAGACTCGGCCAGAAGATAGCAGTAGGACAGGCACCTGGAGATGAAGAAGTAGTTCCAGGAATTGGGAGGAGAATGAGATTCTGCCTTATAAGCATATCTGCAGAGACTCCAGTGACACAACTATCCGTGTGCCTCTGAAAATTATTTCCAAACTTTGGCAGGCTGTAGATTGCACATGCTTGGTTGATGTTTTTCCGAATGTTTAATCCTAGAGTTGAAGCCATTCATATTCTCAACAGTAGAGGTCCTCAGTGCCACAGTTCTTCAACTAAGACGCTGAAAAATTCTCCCACCCTTGAATTATTTGGCATTTATAGGTGCTTGTGGAATTTAAGTCATTTTGTGGATACCAGTGTCTATTTTTTTATGTCATTAATAAGTGAAAAAATTTCAGCTCGCATTGTCTGATCTTGGCTTAAATTTTCACAATCTTTTGTAATAGTTGAAATGATGTGTCAAAATGAGTTGACTCAATGGTGGGATATTTGAAAATATACATAAATTTATGATATATATAATATATAAAAATTTATTTATATATAAATATATAAATCATTTTCTTGAAATTTTGGAAAGACAATGAGAAACTATTTAGAGAAAACTTTAAAGTTTCTTGAGATGAAGGACAACAATGATTGGGGGGTGTGCCGGTTTAGGGGTTACCAGTTCTGGTTTTCTAAAAAATGCCAAATTATTTATTGTCCTTTGCGTTAAGAACTATGTATCTACAAGATCCTTGAGGAGGGAGGGGGTAGGTTTTTTGGTTTTTGTTTTTGTCCCAGGGGTTTTTACTTGAATTTACTGCCCATAAACACAATTCACTGAGAACAACCCCACTTATCCTCTCTTTTCACCAAAATCTGACATTATCCTTAATTCCTCCCAATTCCTTACTCTCCATAGCTAAACAATCAGTACATCTTTCAATTCTGTCTCCTGAATATTGCTTGTACCATTTCTTGCTTGCACCTTTAACTTAGCTATTGGAACTGTCTTCAAACTAATCTATTTCCAGTCTCACCTCCTTCTAAACCATTCCCTGCATATTTACAAAACCACCTTTCTGAAATGCCATTTCCCTGCTTAACATTTTCAGTGGTTTGCCATCACTACTCAATAAAGCCCAAATTTTCTTAGCATAGCCTGCAAGTTCTTTTATAACCTTGCCCCTAACTACCTCTCCAGCTTTATTGCTTCCTTCTCCCTTCACCACAGCCTTCAAACCTATGTTCCAACCATGTACTGAATTACTTAGGGTTCTTCAAATGCATCAAATTATTTCAACCTTTCTGTCTTTACATGCTGTTGTTCTAATACTACTATTCTTTCTTCTCTCACTCCTTGTTTGCCTGACAAACACCTAGGTCTTCCTTTAAGATCCTGGCCAAGTATCGTCTGCTTTGAAAAGCCTTTCCTAAACCCCAGGCAGGGTTAGCCCTTACTCTCTTTGTGCCAATACTCTACTGTATATATTCTTCCACTAACACACTCCTCATATTATATTAGTTACTTCTCCTGCAAGACCAGTGGTTCTGGGGAGAAGCGGGGGCATTTGGCAATGTGTGGAGACATTTTTTTTATTGTCACACAGCGGAGAGGGAGTGCTACTGGCATCTAGTGGGGAAGGAGACAGAGACTCACCTAAACATCCTATAATGCCCAAAACAATCTCCCACAATGAAGAATTACCCAATCAAAAATGTCAATAATGCCAAGGCTGAGAAACTCTGCCAGACTATAAACTTATGTCTTTTTTCAACTTTGGATCCTCAGGATGTAGAACAATGTCAACCAGAATTATACACTAAATAAATATGGTTCAATGAGTAAAATATTTCATAGGATTCTCTGAAGGGAATTCATCCAAAGGTGGAAAAATAAGATTCTTTGAGAAAACTGCCAGAGCCCAAATTCAATCACATTCAAAGATGTAATTTGAAATTCATTTAAAAATTCTCTTTATAATGCATAGAGAGGCTAGATTAGAATTGTGATCTGATTATGTGCCTACTTCCTCTCTTAAAAAGTCATGTAAAATGTAAGAAAACATATGTTAAAGGAAGAAAAATTCATCAGATTAGATACTTTGAAGAATACCTAAAAGAGAACACAGAGGATAATAGGAAGAAAATAATTAAAGAAATAATAGAAGAAAGTTTCCTAGATCTAAATGAAAACAGAAGCCTTCAGACAGAAAGGGTTTACATCAGAATACCAAGGATGAAGAGAAATCTCAGAATACCAAGGATAAGGAGAGGAAAAACAAATTATCTACAAAGGAATAGATATCAGTTGGGCATTATATGTTTCATTACTAAGGCTGGATGCTAAAAGACAATGAAACAATATCTCAATATAAAGATGTAAAAGTATTTTAAAGCTAAAATCTTATTCCCACCCAAGTTAACATTTAAATGGGGGTGGGGTGGAGGTGCAAAATTAAACATTTTCAGACATATTAAGACTTGAAAGTTAATCACCCACAAACTTCCTCTTTAGAGAATTACTAAACAGTGTAACTCAACCCCTCCCCCCAAAAAAGGAATTCATAGGAATATGAGATATAAAGAGCAAACGATCAGCAAAGAAACAAAACCTAAGTAAGTCTAATGATGCTCATGAATAATAAGAAATAATTAACAACAACCTGGAACTAAAACGCCAGATAATTTCAGTATGGGCAATAGGAGGCGAAAGATGAGAGCAGAGGGAAGTGAATGTATGCTTGCTAAGACTCTTCTGTTGTTGGGGGCAAGAGGTGTATTGATATATAGACTAATCATTAGGAAAAATGGTAGAAAAATAAATATGTTTAAATCAATATTTAAAATGTTAGAGTAATCATTAGAAAAATAAAATATATAGATTTCAAGACAATAAAGGGAAAAAGGAGAACTAAATCAATCCAACAAAAGGCAATAAATAAGAAAAAAGAAGAAATCACAGTAAATAAAAAACATAAAATAAGGTAGGAAGATTAAGTCCAAATATACCAGTAATCACAATTAATGTAAATAGGTTAACTTCTCCAATCAAAGGATAAAAATCTAATTGGGTTTCTCAAATCTTGCTGTATGCTGTTTAAAAATATATATATTTATATAATATATATATATACATATATAAAATATAAAATGATAAACGTTTAAAATAAAGAAATGGAAAAATATATCTCATGTAAATGCTAACAGAAAGAAAGCAGATATAGGAATATTAATTTCAGACAAAATATTAGTTTCAGTCTAAAAAAAGTGAAAAGCAACAAAAGGGGCAAAGAGGGACTTTTCATACTGATAGAAAGTACAGTCCACCAAGAAGAAATAAAATTTTTGAACTTTCATCAACTAAGAACATAGCTTTAAAATATATAATATTAAGTGAAATTTGATCGAAATGCAAGGAGAAATTGACAAATTCACAATTAGAGTGGGAGATTCTAACAACCCTTTCTCAGAAATCAGATAATCAAGTACACACACAAAAAGTAGATAGAGAGGATTTAAAGTACACAATCAAACAACTCTGTTTTAATGATACACATAGAATATTATACTCAACAAAGATGGAATACAACTATTTTTAAACATCCATGAAAGATTCTTAGAATTTAGCCATGTATTAAACTACAAAAGAAATTTTAACAGATACTAGAATAGAAAAATCTATGTTCTACAAATCTCTGACCACAATGCAAAAAAATAATGATTTGGAATTAATAATTAAAGGTTACCTCCCTGAATCTCTCTGCATGGAAAAAAATTAAATGTCCTAAATGCTATTGTATCAAATCACAGACTATTTAGAAATGGAAACCAATAAAAGCACAACATATCAAAATCTGGTGGATTAGGCAAAGTGATATTTGGAGGAAATTTTCAAGCCTTAACTGCATTTATTAGGAAATAATAAAGATTTAAAATGAATTAATTAAGCATTCAACTCAGAAAACTAAGGGAAAAAACATAAAATAAACCCTAAAAGGAAGAAATAATTAATCAAGACCAAAGCAGAAATTAATAGGAAGATCAAACTAGAAATCAATAAACCAAAAATAGGAGGTGTTTTTTTTTTTAAAGACCAATAAATAATACAAAGCTTTGGCAAATCTGATCCAGAAAAAAGAAAACACAAATTAACTCACTAGAAAAGATTTAAAGTTGTACTTACATACCCCAAATTTGAGAATCTAAATGAAATGAAAGACTTTCTAGAAAAGTATAACTTAGCAAAATCTACTCTAGAAGATAAACAATTTAATATATCAAAAATAAAAATATTATAAAAGTGGGAAGAAGTCTTCCTCTAAGAAAGCATCAAGCCCAGTTTTTTATAGATGAATTCTACAAAGCCTTAAGGAATAACTGTTTCTTTTGATGGATAAAATGCTCTAAAACATAGATAATGAGTTCAGACTTTCTAACTCAGCCTCCTAGGCTGAACCCAAATCTAGACAAGGGCAGTATACACTTAGATATACACTAATGCCATTTATGAAAGATTCAAAACTTTAAGTAATATATTCAAAAATCAAACCTAATGATTATTAAAAGGTAAATGCATTGTGTCCAATTAATATTTATCTCAGAAATGCAAAAATAATTTAATATTCTATAAATTATCAGATTAACAGAGGAAAAAAATGTAGTCTCCAAAGTCCCCACCTCAGAAAAAAACATTTACTATAACTGAGCACCATTCCTCATTAAACAAACAAAAACCAATAATTTTTAGTAAATTAGAAATAGAAGTAGACTTCCTTAACTTGATCAAGTTTATCAGAAATATACAGCAAAATGGTTCTGAAGAACCTAGGGGTAGGACAGGAATAAAGACACAGATGTAGAGAATGGACTTGAGGATGGGGGAGGGGAAAGGGTAAGCTGGGATGAAGTGAGGGAGTGGCATGGACATATATACACTACCAAATGTAAAATAGATAGCTAGTGGGAAGCAGCCTCATAGCACAGGGAGATCAGCTCGGGGCTTTGTGACCACTTAGAGGGGTGGGATAGGGAGGATGGGAGGGAGATGCAAGAGGGAGGAGATATGGGGATAAATCTATATGTATAGCTGATTCACTTTGTTATAAAGCAGAAACTAACACACCATTGTAAAGCAATTATACTCCAATAAAGATGTTAAAAAAAAAAGAAATTAAAACTAAAAATAAAAAAAGAAATATACAGCAAACATATAAGCATTCCCTTCAAAATCTGGAACCAGGTAGGATGCCCACTACAACTACTGTTTAATGTTATAACTGAAAGCCAATGCAATATGAAAAGGAAAAGAAATGAGAATAATAAATATTGGAAACAGAGACAAAAGTGTCATTGTTTGTAGACCACATGAGAGTCTGCTTAGAAAAATCAACCGCTCTAAAAACTAAGAGAATATAGCAAAGTAGCTAACTAAAGATCAATATAGAAAGATCAATAGATTTCTTATATCCCAGAAATTACATGTAATAGATAAATTCCTAAGAATAAACCTAACAAGAAATATGTATGACCTATATAAACTGCTGAACTTCAATGAAAGCCATAAGAGAAGACTCAGTGGAGACAAATACCATGTTCTTGTATTGGCAGACCCTAAATTGTAAAGATGTCAGTTCTCCTCACATTGCCTATAAGTTTAATGCAACCCCAATCAAAATCCCAGTATTTTTCATGGAACTTGACAAGCTGATTCTCATTTAGTGAAGAGAAACTGACTGAGACCATAAGAGGATGGTTTGATACAGAACAATGAGGGGGGAATTGCCTTACCAGATATGAAAATATACTGTAAACCTATGATAATTAAAACATTCTGACACTGGTGCAAGAATAGGCAATTAGGTTAATGGAACAAATGCAGAGCTCAGCAACACACACTTATATACAGAAACTTAGTTTATGATAAAAATGGTATTTTAAATGAGTGAGAAAATACTGCTGAGGTAATTAACTGTCAGTTAAAGAAATAAAACAAAATCATATCACAATCTCACACCAAATATAAAACTAAATTCTAAATAAATTAGAAAGCTAAAATAATAAAAATATCAGGAAAAATGTAAATGAATATTCTAAATTTGGCCTGTAGAAGTCCTTCCTAAGCATAATGAAAAATCTAGAAGCCATAAAATAGATTGACAGTAAATGAAAACTACTGAAACTGAAAACACATAAAGTTTTAAAAAAATGACACAAGGGTAAGCATGTATAAAAACTTTTGAACTCTATACCTACCATATGTAAATTATACCTCAATTTTTGTTAAAAGGTAAGAAAAATGACAGGGAGAAAATAATTGCAGCATATGTAATAAATTCGTTGAATGTAACATTCAAAATATAGAGTAATAAAAAGAAATTAGAGAAATTAGAAAACAAGAGTAAAAATGGCAATTGACAGAAGAAATAAAAATGACCATTTATCATCTGAAAAGATGTTCAAATGCGCTAGTAATCAGGAAAAGGCCAACATAAGCAACAATGAAATGCCACTTTCTGCCCATCTGATTGACCAAAATTTTTAAAAAGATAGGTAATATCCACTGTTGATGAGTGTAAACAGTAGGCACTCGTATGAATCACTGAGAACTAGTGGAGTTTGAAAGGTGTTTTTAAGTGCTCATCAACCATTTCATCAACCTATCTCTGCAGTTTCTTGGTTTTTAACCTAGATAAATTTACACCTATAAATATTGAAATATATATGAGGATGTTTATTGAAGCTTTGTTTATAATAGCAAAAAACAAAAGAGAAATAACATAAATATTCCCAGAGCTAAGTAGACTAGGGCTCTATGGATTCATGAAATATAATCCCACTTATAAACAAAACCAAATATAAAAATATATAAACACACATATATAAGATATAAATATGTAGAAAAATAGTCAAGAAGGATATACCAAACTGTTAAAGAGTAGTTATATCTTAGGGAGGGAGTAGAATTGGAGCTAGGGATGGGAAGAGAGAACTTTCTGATATTTATGCTATCCACTTGCACATTTTTAAAAATTTCCTGAGACTATATTTCTTACATAAATAATTTTAAATTTATGTAAATGTTTGAAATGACACCATTATTATAAAAGTAATACATGTTTATTATAGAAAATTTGGAGAAGGAAAATAAAAATTAGCCTGTAATCCAGAAATATCCACTATTAACATTTTGATGTATAGCCTGCCAAATTATTTTATTCATATACATGCATTTTAAAATACAAATGGCATTGTATATTGTGACCATCTTCCTTAATATAAAACTACTTGTGTTCAATATCCTTTTTGAAAGAATATATTTTCCTTCATTTGTTCAATAAGTACTAGGAATACAATCGTGAGTTAAAGTATAATGTATTTAATTAATCTTCTGTTGTACTTTTAGATTTCTCCCAATTTTTTGCAGTGTTGAAATACCTCTTTAACTAAATCATTATTGTGATTTTATTTCCTCAGACTAATGCTTAAATTGCTGGAAGCGTTGCTGCTGGATCAGATGCAATGTGCCTTTTCTAGGCCTTGGATGTGTATTTATACAAGCCTTTTGGTAAATTACTGTTTAATACCCACCAGCAGTGCATAAGAGTAGCAGTTTCCCAGTTCCCTGACCAACACTGGATATTGCAATTTTAAAAAATATGAATTTAATAAGTAAAGTCTGGCATTTGTTTTTATTCATGCTAATCAATTCTTTGATTATGAATAAAGTTTAATACTAAGGATATTAACCCTTTGACAGTATATTGCAAACACACAAACTTTTTAGCCCCCAGCTGTAAACTAAGATTACATTTGATTGCCTTTAGAAGTCTCAGTAATATTAATTGCTTAAACATGCTATTAAGCAACTATTATGTATTTGTGTGTGTGTGTGTGTGTGTGTGTGTTTTTGTGTGTGTGTGTGTGTGTATGAAATACATCACTCTACATACAAAAAAATAACATTACCATCTTGGCTTGTGATTGACTCATATTCCCTTATAGAAAAATTAATTTATTTTCAATCAGTTAACAATGTTTTAAAAATTAAAATGTTTTCTGGAAAACTACGTTCTTTGGGAAAGCTTTCTTCATGAGAGATTAAAATCTGCCTTAGACTTTTACATGGATTAAGTTTTAAATTAGCATAGAAGAATAACAATATGAATCAATTTGATCAAAGAAAAAGTGTCACTAATTATTTAAACAAGACACTTACAACAGGGATTTAAAGGCAAAGCAGCGGATTTCCCTTGCATGTGGATCAAATCAGAAGTATCCCATAATTGACTCTTTACAAGACCCTGCTTCAGTATAATGGACTAGATATTAAAGCTCTAAGTATTTAAAGCTAGTTTCCGTCTTTCTCTAAATGGAGGCCCGCCACTAAGAGCTATTTTACAAGTCTGACACATTAGCTGCATCACGGGGAAATACACTGGCTCTGCTTCTAGGGCGCGGAATTTCAAGTGCTTTCAATAGTTAAATGGTGTGAAATGGGTAACGTTGAACCTGTGAGAAGCAATGAGCGCCTAAAAAATAAATTCCAGATGGGAAGTTTGATGGAAAGGGATATAGATACTGTAATGGTTCTTTCAATGAATTAATTCCAAAAAGAGCTTATACGTTTTGTGTATTTCTTTTTTGTATTTTTAGCCAACTTATCTGTGCATGACTTTGCGGGGGAAGAAACTGTAATTTTCCCCTTCTATTATTTAACATTGTTTGGAAACAAAGCAAGTTTTGTAAACTATTACTGTCAGATCAAACACAGGAATAGAATAAGACGAGTCATATAAGGAGTATTTTATAACTTTCTTAGACCAGTAAAGTCAAAGGGTCAAGTCCAGACCACAGCTCTTCCTTACAGGGTAACATTAGACTAAATAACTAACCGCTTCGTATGTTAGGAGTCCCACTACAGAATAGAGGTTTTGGTACCTACCACTGCAGTACATTATTCATCAGAACAGGGTGTGTTTTAATGTTTTGATCTCATAGCATCTTTAGTAGTTCACATACAGAACAACTCTGAAGAAGAATTATAGTGTAGTGAAAAGAGTTTTAATGTTTGACTAGATGTGGGTTCAAATCCCAAATTTGCCATTTAGTAAATGATCTGGGTCATTTTATTTAATCTCTCAGGACCTCAGTTTCCTCATTTATAAAATAGTCACATCACTAGGAACGTTGAGGGGATTATACAACGCAATGTCTGAAAAGCACTAAGCAGAGTGGCTAACTTGTAAGTCCTCAAAAATCATAGCTCTTATTATTCACAGTAAGTGCTTATTGAATTAATTTTCTTGTAATTTTTCTTACCAATAATCAAAATAATTACTAATTGGTATTCAAAAGATGGCCCATTTTGACACTCAGATATCGGCCATTCTTTCTCCTGTACAGTATGCAGAATGTTGGAAAATATATTTGTGCTTCTACCACCCAATATAATGAATAGAATGGAGCCAATGCAACATGCTCAGAATGGGTTTTTGAAGCTCTAGCTTCACAATTTACCAACACAGCTGCAAAAACCAATAGCTCCAAGGTACTGCAGTGTTCCATTAGTGTGAGAGTCACATCGGCCAGTGAAGGGGGGTTCGCTCTGCAACCCCTCCTCTCCATTTGGCAGTAACTACTCGTAAGTGAAAGGTGCTGGAGGAGTCAGGATAGGGATCTGGCTCTGAGTCTAGTTAAAAGTTTTCCATGTTTTCATTACCAACTCCATTTTTATGGTTTAGATCTTGGCTGTAGTAAACTCCAGACTGAATAGACGCCTCACATATACATCTGAGACCAGCATTCAGTCTTAAATAGCAGCCAAGTTGCTTGCAGATGCATTTTTTGAAATGGGGCATAGAAAGGGTTTTTTTGTTTTTTGTTTTTAATGTCAGGCATCAAGCAGCCTCACAAATCATTTTTACGTGGCTTCCTGGACCTTTGTTTTTAGCAAATCCTTTAACGGGGGATTGACTCATTTGTGTATTTCTTCAAAGGAAGGATTTTGCAGGTAGCTCTTCATGAGGTCTCTCACCTTCTGGATTTGGGAGAAAGAGAGTTTTAAAAGAGTAGAGATGTTTACTTCTGAGAAGTCATTGTTTGGTACCTGCAGCCATTAGCTCAGGAACTAAAGCACTGGCAATCTTGGGAGTAAAAGTAGGTGTCTACGCCACAGGTCTGAGGTCCCAGGACTGAGCTGGAGACAAAGCAGTGATGTTTCAGAAACTCATTAGCATTTTTCAATATTCCCTTTTCTCCAGCTTTATTGAAATCTCATTAGCGTTGCTAATAAATGAACATGGTTTCATGTTAACCTAAGAGCAGATGGTGCCCTATTCATTTTATAAACATGAATTCTGTTGTATGATGCCTGCTTTGAAAGCAGGATCATTTAAACATTATGAAATTATTTTTCGTCCCTTCATGTTGGGTTTTTGAAATAAAAATATATATGTAATTTACGTGGCTTGTGCCTCTAAGTTAAAACATAAGCAAATCTACTTAGCCAAAAAGCCAAATTTATTGTCATTTTATTAGGCAGGTGGTATACATATTAGATGATTTCCCTCTCGGGTTTTACATGTATTTCATGTGTTTTTCTCCAAAGAACAGGAGTTATTCTGTCAAAAGTGGGGAGGTGAAACCTCAGTTAAGGGGATACTGCAAATTCTACCCTTTCAGCAGAAGTAATTTATAGTTTCATAATATTCCAGAGTTTCTCTTTGTCTTTTACATGACAATTTATGACCAAGGTATTTTCATGTTTCCCCTACTCCTTGCTACAAGCCTGAACAAATAAGCTGTGTGCATACAGCGTCTTTTTCCCTGTGCTATTTTCCAGGTATCGTTATTTGTTCTTCCCCTGACCTCATATGACATAAGCTGGATTCTGCATTGCATTATTTTAATCCAGAAAGCACATAATGTGAAACTAAACTAGTGAGAATGTGGTTTTTGCATTATTTTGTCTAAAACTATTCTTTAAAACAATCCAATTGTTAAAATCCATATCCTGAATACTAAAAAAAAAAGTTCTTGGCTGCCTGGATATATATATTTGGTATACCTAAAGAATGACTTTCTTCAGGCATCTGCCCTAGGGTTTGTTTCTTTTTTTTTAAATTGTTGTTACAGGTACAAAACCGGGGGAGGAAATAATACAACAAATACCTTTCTACTCACTGCCTAACTTAAGGAATGAAACATTAGCAATAAATAGAGGTTCTCTGTGTGCCCCCTCTCCTTAATTGCATCCTCCTTCCAGTCCTCTAGATGAGGGAATCTGGAGTTTATCATTTCTAGGCATTTCTGTATATTTTTACTGCATATGTATGTATCCCTAAATGATATTTAGTATTAATATCCATTTTTTTAAAACTTTATATACATGTTGTCCTACTTGCTTACAAAACTTGCTTTTTTCTTTCAACATTTTGTGTCTGAGATTGGTCCACATTGATATATGTGGCTCTGACTCATTAAGTTTCACTGACGTGAGGTATTACTCTGCATGGTTATACCACAACCTATTTAGACATTTCCTGTCAATGGACATTCAGCCTATTATTGTTTGCTGTTATTACCTTGCTGCTATGAATATTCTTGTGCATATATTTTATGCACACATGTAAGGATTTTTCTAGAATATATCCCCAAAGTAAATGCCTATTCACTTTTTCTACTTATTGCCAAATTTTTCACCAAAGTGGTTGAACGAAATTCAGCTCCCACAAGCAGGTTCTGCTTCACTATCTCACCGACACTTAATATGATAAGACTTTAATTTTGTTAATCTGATGGATGTGAAACAGCTCATTTCCCTGATCACTTAGTGAGGTTTAATATCTATTTGTTTATTGGCCACCCATGTTTTATCTTCCGTGGAATATAAGTTTATGTCTTTTGTCCTTTGGGGGGGGCAAGGGGATTGTCTTTTTTATACAGATTTGTAATATATCCTGAGCACTTATCTTTTGTTGGTTCTAAGTATTACAAGTACGTTTTTCTAGTTTGTGTCTTCTCTTTTCACCTTTTCTATGGTGTGTCCTTTGGTAAGCTGAAGTTTCAATATTTAAAATAGTCAAATATATCAATCTTTTCTTTATAGTTTATGCTTTTTATGTCTTGATTACTACAGCTTTATAGTAAATCTTGATTTGGGGTGGGACAATTTTCTCCACCTTGTGGAGATGTCCTTGGACAAAATGAGGTCCTTGGATTTTTAAAGTGTGATTATTCCTGCTTTTCTAATGGTAGGACTTTATTTGAATATCCTTTTCTAGGCTTCTGATAATTTCCACAAACGCACTGATTATATCTTTCCTGCCTCTGCTCCTCCCCTACTCCATCTCCATCCCAGTCTTTCTTCTGCCTGCTCTGATTTCCAGAAAAATGTAAAAAATAGGGTTATCTCTATGCAGATTGCCAAATAAATGATCAGTTGCTCTATAAAGAGCCAAGATTCATACACTTTTAATGCTATTTAAAAATTTTAATGCTAAAAGGAATCAGAGATTATTGATTTAAACCTCTTCATAAATGATATGAAGATGAGAAAATTTTTAACTCAATCAAACTTCTCTGAGTGATGGAAAACTAACTAATGATCAAATACAAAGAACATGTGCTTTGAATTCAGCTGTTCTACCTCTGACTAGCTTTGTTATT
The DNA here is from genome assembly GCF_965194825.1 of Balaenoptera physalus. Lineage (NCBI taxonomy): Eukaryota > Metazoa > Chordata > Mammalia > Artiodactyla > Balaenopteridae > Balaenoptera > Balaenoptera physalus. The sequence continues at coordinate 41,167,625 of NC_138901.1, forward strand.
CAGCCTCTCTAAACTTTGTTTCTTCATCTATAGAATTATCTCACAAGGTTTTTGTAAGCATTAAATGTTAAGTATCCTGCATGATACCTGAAATATGGGAGGTACTTAATAATGTTATTCTCTCCCTACCCCCATGCAAACCTTTTCTCCTGGTGCTGAGCACAACGCTATGGGAATACAGTTTTAGGGGATTCAAGAAAACTTCCCAAAGAGGTGATACTCAGCTGAAATTTGAAGAATAAGTAGTAGTTAGAGGGGTAGGGAAGGGCCAAGGACACTCCAGGCCCAAGGAACAACATGTGTTTGGGAACAGTTCACAGTCTAGGTTTCTCTATGTAGACCACAGCTATCTTTTGATAATTAATATAGAAAAGGACTTCCAGAGGCTTCCCTGCAGGTTATGTACTATGGTGATGTGTTGGAACAAAGGGTTTAACTTTCTTAATGAGTTTTGGATTTACGTTTCTTGCTAAGCATTTCGATTGATTGTGGGTGTGTCAGCACAAAGGCCGTGTAAAGCAGTGTACTTCAACTTGGACGCACCTCTGGGAGTTCCCAAGATCCCTTCATGGGGTCCACAAGGGCAAAACTATTTTCTTAACAATACTAAACATCATTTGCCTTTTCCGCTATGTAGATATTTGCATTGATGTTTCAAAACAACGGTAGATAAAACTGCTGACACCAAACTGCAGTAGTAATCATTGCATTCTTCACCACCACACACACACACACACACACACACACACACACACACACACACAAAGAAACAGCAACAAATAAAAACAGCCAGTTTTGTTTAAGAAATCCTTGATGAAGCAGTAAAAATCATTAATTTTTATTAAATCTCAACTCAAGTACAGGACTTTTTGAATAGTCTGTGTAACAAAAAAATGCATAAAGCTCTTCTGCTGCGTACTAAAGTGTAATGGCTAGCTCCAGGAAAATTATTGTGCACTTGTTTGAGTTTCAAGTTGAACTAGCTGCTTTTTTCACAGAACTTTATTTTTACTTGAAAAAATGACTGACAGACAAGTTGTGGTTACTCAGATTTGGCAGATATTTTCTTTTGTTCTCTTTTAAAATTTTATTTATTTTTGGCTGTGGTGGGTCTTCATTGCTGTGCGTGGGCTTTCTCTAGTTGTGGCGAGCGGGGGCTATCTGCGTTGCAGTGCATGGGCTTCTCATTACGGTGGCTTCTCTTGTTGTGGAGCATGGGCTCTAGGTGCGTGGGCTTCAGTAGTTGTGGCACACGGGCTCAGTAGTTATGGCTCTCGGGCTCTAGAGCGCAGGCTCAGTAGTTGTGGCGCATGGGCTTAGTTGCTCCACGGCACGTGGGATCTTCCCGGACCAGGGCTCGAACCTGTGTCCCCTGCATTGGCAGGCGGATTCTTAACCACTGCGCCACCAGGGGAGTCCCAGATATTTTCTTAATGATGAAAAAAGGGAGCCAGTCATTTCAACAACTAATATAGTATTTGTTGCCAATGATAAAAGCCCAGCTTCCAAGCAAGAAGAAAATTTTGTAAAATTTTAGATATTTTTAATCACATCAGTAGTGATATTAATGTGTGATTTTTTGATATTATATAATGAAATGTGTCAACCAATATTGACACATTATTGTCAATATCAGTCAATATCACATTATCAGTGAACCAATATTTTCCAAATTACCAACGAATGATGTTAAAAAATGGGTAAATGATCCATTCTAAGTGCATGAGAGACCAATGATTTTAGTGTAACAGAGTACAAAAAGTTCATTGATAAGGTTGCAGATTCCACCTGGCAACTAAACTTTAAGAAATTACCACTTGTCAATTTTTCGTGTCGCATCAAAGAAAAATAGCCACAACTATCTCCAAATCCTACTTAAAACACTTTTTCAACTACAGGTCTGTATGAGGCTGCTTTTCTTTGTATACTTCAATCAAAAATTTCACAACAGATTAAATGCAGGAGCAGATATCAGAACCCCCTGTCTTCTATTAAATCAGACCTTAAAGAGATTTGCAAAAATATAAAACATTACAACTCTTCCTGCTATCTTTTTGTTTTGAAAAATATAGTTTTTTAAAAATAAATCTTACTTATATTAACATATAATGACATTATTTTTTAATGAATTAATAAATAACTATATATAATTTTTCTCAATTTTAGTTTCTAGTACAGTAAATACTAATAGATATAACTTACATACATAAGAAGTCTTTGGGGTCCTGAATAATTTTTAAGAGTAAAGGGTCCTGAGACCGAAAAGTTTGGTCTGCTCATATAGACAGAGAAGAAATTTTGAGATTTAAAGAAAAAAGTAACCAGTATGTTAGTATGGTTGATGGATTGTGTTGAATTAGGGCAAAACTATGATGTATTACAAGACAGCACAATGTATTAAAAAAAAAAATCCCTGTAGTCAAAACTGATTTCTCCTAATTCTACCGTTAAGCAACAGTTACTTCAAGTCAAGTAACTAGAAGTCACTTCCTTTCAGGGTTGCTAGATTTAGCAAATAAAAATACAGGACGCTCTGTTAAATTTGAATTTCAGATAAACAATGAATAATTAGTTAGTATAAGAATGTCCCAAATATTGCATGGGATTCATATTTAACCGAGTGTCCTGCATTTTTTCTGGCAGCCCTACTTCCTTTTCCAGGTCTTAGTTTTCTCGTAAGTAAAATGAAGATGCAGGTGAAACTCCTGTATGTCTACTCTTGTATTGATGCTGGCCTTTGATGGTAAAACAAGAAAATTTAGGAATATATATTGCACTTGTATGCATGTATTAATATGAAGTTGTAAACAGTCCTTTATTGAGAAGGATTATCACTTATTTTGAGGTTATTCTTCTACGATACTAATTCATAGCTTGAGTGCCTACCATCTTCAAACCCACTTCTAATTCTAATTCCATTATTCCAAATTCTACTACTTTCTGCTCTAAAGTCCAAAATTTCTTCTCCCTCTATATCAGCAGTTATCACAATTTTTGGTCTCAGGGTGTTATAATACCCCTTTTTTCATGATATGACAGGTATTGTTTTTCTAATGTCCTTTTGGGGCAAGTATTATAGTTAATCCTTAAAATTGTTTTTGAAATTTTACTTGTATAAAATCCAAAAGATTGGAAACCACTGGACTAGACGGGATCTAAGTTTTCTCCTAGCTTTTACATCCTATGGACTTTGCTTTGGGAAGTCAGGGGAATACAAGAGGCACGCAGACTTTTCCGCCTATACTCCTAAGCAACTCCAGCATAATTTCTTTTCTAAGCCTCATTTCCTCACTATGTAATATAGAGAGAACAGCTCTCACTCCCTTCTCCTGCACTGTTCCTTACTGGGAGAGTGAATGAAGTCATGTCTGGAAAGTGCTCTGAGCTCTTCAGAGAAGTACCTAGAAAGGGAGGGAGGTGTCGTTACCCTGTATTGGGAGCAAGAGTTGAGTTTTTAGGAGAAACTGAAAAGCTGAGAGTATGTTTAAAGTATTGTTTTTGATTTGCACATCTTCAGTTTGATCCCTAACAACATGTTTTCTATGATTCCAGGAATTTTGTGATCTTAGTTCAGTGTTGACATTTTACATCCTCCCTAGGACTCTAAGTACTCTTTAAGGAATGCGTGGTTAATGTAGTAGAAAGAAAAATCCAAAATCACACTGTATCTGAGAGCCAAAAAAGTCCAGCCTTTTTATTGGCTTCCAATACTGGCCTTAAACAAACATGACTCGTTTTTTCTGGAAACACCTGTCAACTTAAAACAAGCAAAAAGGACAAAGCCAGAATCCTCAAGATTCACTGAATAGCTAAAAGTCAGACATCATTTCTAATCTTCCAAAGGTTGTGATTGTTTGTTTATTTTTCCATACCATTTCTTAGACTAACTTTTCCCCCAAATAAAGGCTAAATATGATGCATCATGGGCAGAGAATCCTTGATCCAAAGCCCCAGAGATTACCTGACTTGATTATTCCACATGCTCTGTATTCTCTACCAACATAGACTTCTTTTTAACGAGAATCCAATTTCCAATGGGTTTAACCTAGAAAAACAGCAAAAAGCTAATAAAAGCTCGGAGGCTGGTCCAAGGAAAGCATTGTGGCTGCTACACGTTTGGAGGCCTGGTCCAGTGGAGAGGTTTACAATAGCTGCCAATTCCTCCAGTGAATTTGCTGTTCTCTAGGATGTGGCATGGGATACCTGGTAGACTCCTGGTAAGTTCTTGTCCAGGAATAAATTATACTTGACTGCTTTCCTGTATTGCCAAAACCTGTAATAATTGTGATACTGGAGTTGCTAACAGACTTGATCTTTGAAAAGAAAGAGAGAGTGTGGAGATAACTTCTTCTACAGGTTCTTCCTACTCACTGTTCACCCAGATTAGGATTGTGACAGATTCATCTTTTGTGGCACATCTGAGAACCATATTTCATCAGAAAAACATATTTTAAACACCTGGAGTAATACCTACCACTCTCCTATTCATTCTCTACCATAGTATCCCACACTGGGGGTTTTCAGGAATTTTACTCAAGAGGTATAACTTACAGTCACTCACTATTCAAACTTGAGTTGATTTCTCTGTTATCTGTAGCTAGGTAATCTCAGCAAGCATCAGATGGGTAATGACCTTTCTTCCCCTGCTTCCCACGCCCTCCCTGCCTCCCTGTATTTATAAGATCTCTGAATTTGGTGCTCTAAGTCCTATTGTCGGGTTTAACCTCTTGTATCTACATGTATTGTATAGTACTGAATGGTAGATTTTACATCTGCATATAGTGTAGGGTCTGATCAGGAATTTCTTCTTTCTTTGCTGCCGAGTTTCAAAGTCTACTTGTTTTCTTCGTTCTCAGCGATTGACTAAAGACAAATAGGTCCTACAAATTTGGCTGTCAAAACTATTAAAATGAGAGGGTTTTTTTGTTTTTGTTTTTGTTTTTTGCTGGATTAAGGACCTAGCATGTTTTAATATTTCTCTGAGTTCCAGGTTTCTTTGGCTGCTTCTTCTACGTATCTTAGAAAAATTGATCGTACACCCTCTAGATGAGAGAAGTTCTACCCAGTAAGTAAAGCAAACAATTATGAAACATCGTGATTGTCAAGGAGGAAAGTAGACATCAAATACAAAATAGTAAATATCATTATGTAAAAAAGTTTCCTTGACGCTCAGATTGATGTTACCATAAGAGGTCTCATTTCTATTATATTATACATGTGGGATCCTAATATCAGTTAGTGGCTTGGGAGGGCAAAGGCCAAACAGAGAAGTTTTTGTGGGAGATGAACTCAGCCTGCTGGGTTATGATGGGCCTGAACCACTGAGAAAGTCAAGTGATTCCAAACCAACTCCTAAAACAGCTTCAGAGAATTTGCCTCCCTGCTGCCAGGGTGAGTTTACTAGATCTCTCTGCTGGACTGTAGGAAAAATTGATATAACTATCATCATTAAAAAACAAAACTCATTTATTGAGAGCTTAACATGTGCTGTGACTATGCATATGTTATGCCATTCTTAAGACAATTCTGCAAATTAAGATGTTATTGTTCCCATTTTAGAAATAAGGAAACTTGCTTCAGAGAGATTAAAGGATTTATTCAAGTTAATGAGAGAACTGGAATTTAAAATCAATCCTATAGCCTTAGAAGTCCTTTGGTCTAAATTGGTCCTCTTTATACAAATAGGGAAACTGAATCCCAGAGAAAGAAAGTGGACTTTCCAAGTCCATATTATTGGTAAGTAGAGAAGCTGAAGTTAGAACCCAGTTGGATTGTATGATTGCATTTATAGGAAGGGTCCAGAAGAGGCAAATCTATAGAGACAGGAAGCGATTAGTGGTTGCCTAAGGTGGAGTGTGTGAGGTATAAGGGATACAGGGCTTTTTCTGAGGTGATGAAAATGTCCTAGGGTTGATTATGGTAATGGTTGACAGCTCTGTGAATATCCTAAAAATCAGTGAGTTGTACACTTTAAATAGGTGAATTATATGGTGCATGAATTATATCTGAAAAAAGCTTTTAAAAAATGCATTAGTGGCAGCGAGTATTATAATTAGAGCACCTACTCTTGTTAGTACTAGGCCAAACAAAGAAGGAACAAATAAAAGTTTTCCAAGTGTTTAAAAAGATGAAGCTTAGGGGCCTCCCTGGCAGTTCAGCAGTTAAGACTCTGCACTTCCAATGCAGGGGGCGCAGGTTTGATCCCTGGTTGGGGAACTAAGATCCCACATGCTGTGTGGCACAGCCAAAAAAAAAAAAAAAAAAAAAAAATGAAGCTTAAATCTGAAAAAAAAAAAAAGAAAAGTTAAGTGAGGTACAAATCTGAAAGCTCACAAAATCAAGGCTGGCTAAAATCAAATCACCTAACGTAGGTTCTCACCCCATGTGTTGAGATCTTTCTATATATCACAAGGGCTTCCATTGTCAGTTTCAGGTCCTGTGTTTCTTCACACTTCTTTTAAAATTTTTGACGAAGAAGTAAAGGGTTTAGTTGGTGATAACAATGAGAGAAGAGGGAGAATGCCTTCTCGGGGCATGGAGTTGGGGGTTAAAATCCGCAGAGGCGTATTGAGAGCCTGCTCTATGTTTTGTTCTAGGCTTTGAGGAAACACAAAGATGAAAAAAATATGATTTTCTTGCCCATCAGGAGCTTGCAGACTCTCGGAGAGATTCGACAGAGTAAGTGACCAAGCTCTTTGAGCTGGAGAACTGGAGGGAGGAGAGAATATCTACCCTGAAGTTTCCTGGCAAGTTTCATGTTTCACAAGGTTAAAAAATTGAAAAAATACTAACCCGACTGGTTATGTTCATGACACTGTGTGATGGATGATTCTTTTTCACTTGTCTGGTCAGGTCAATCTAAACTTTAGAGTTCAGATCCTCCAACAAATGCAACAATCTGTCTGTCTGCATTATGTGGTTTCTCGTTTCCTCTACCCTTTTTCCTTCATCATCTCGTGTTGAACTCCCCACATCTAAGCGGAGGGCTCAGAGCAGAGTTCTTCCTGACCTTAATGATAGCAATCTCTGTCTCCTACGACAATCATAGTTTACCTGTTGGAGCCCCGAACTGGCCACTTGTTTCACACAAGGTTTCTGTTGCCTTTTTTTTTTTTTTTAAATAGAGCCGGTAATGTTCTGGATGACTCTGCAGTTAACTCTGGTCTGACCCTGCACCTCAGTGGTTTTATTAGCTGTGTGTTTGGCTCTGGGATCCTCTCTCTAGCTATTGTCGTTATTGAGACTATTTGTGTCTCCAGTGAATCTCTCCTAAATCCCTGGCTGTTATCTGGCCTGGGTATGTGTGTCTAAGAAGTGAGTGCATTCTTGTCTGAAGTATGTCCTGACTGTCTCTGATAGCAGCCATTTCTGACCTAACTTTACTGGGTACTCAGATTGATATGATTAAGATTAACGAGGCTTACTCTCAGTCATGAACCTATTCAAGGATAAACTTGTAAATCCAGTGAGTTCTGAAGATGACTTGTTACTACTTACCTTTCAACCTTTAGGGGATTTGAGGGATGATTTATAACTACTCCTTCTCCCTCCAACAATATCATTAGAAAGATGTCATGAAAGATACTGCTCCTGCAGCCCACAGATTATTTTTCATGAAAAATATGCTTTTATTAATAATAATCCATAAATTATATTTATGTGTTTGTAATGAACAGTGGTTCAATGAAGTCATTGCCACAGAGACAGGACAATACACACACCAGCTGAAAAGTATACAGTTCTCATGATTTCTATGACAAAATCCTTCCTGGGTTGGATTTTCTTCAAAATGTCCACTGAGAGGACCATATAAGATCATCTACTAGAAAGACAGACATGAAAATTATAAAACTGCACTAACATAAAGTTGGGAAAAGTGTAAGGAGCCTGGTTATATGGTAGCTCCTGTGTCACTATGTATGTGGTCATTCCGGAGAGCTAAGTTTTCCAGGTAGTTGGGTGCTTGCCATTTAAGTACACTTTTCCATTAGTTTAACCAATGCAATTTCCCTGGCTTTTTAAACAGTTATAAGTTAATCTTCTTTTAGTGACTCAGAGCCAGGCCGATGGATGTTGAGGCAGCATGACAGTGGAAAAAGCACAGGCTCTGAAGTCTGCAGACCTGCATTTGAATACTGGCTCCTGCTCGTCATAGCTATGTGATCTTGGGCAAATGTCTCGAAGTTTTTGAGCTCCAATTTCTCATTTATAAAATGACAATGGTAGAATGAAACTTAACAGTGATGATTTGAAGATTAAGTGATATAATGCAGTGGTTTTTAAGTATTTCTCATCCTAAAACTCTTTTTACAAATGAAATCTTACGCAGAGCCCCATTGTGAACAAATAAAAGTGGAAATGCTCTGAGTTTTAAAAGTCACTGCATCTGGTACAGAGCCTGACACGTAGTAGATACTATTGATATTTAAAGGATAGCAGTTTAGTATTGTCATCACTTCATGTGAAGCTTTTATTCATATTTGTGCTTTTATTCTCATATCTGCTTTTTTTAAATTAAAGTATAGTTGATTTACAATGTTTTGTTAGCTTCTGGTGTACAGTAAAATGATTCAGTTATATATATATATATGTATGTATGTGTATATATACATATATATATATATATATGTATATATACACTTTTTCAGATTCTTTTCCACTATAGGTTATTACAAGATATTGAATATAGCTCCCTGTGATATACAGTAGATCCTCATAGATCTATTTTATATATAGTAGTGTGTATCTGTTAATCCCAAACTCCTAATTTATCCCTTCCCTCCCCTTTCCCATGCGGTAACCATAAGTTTGTTTTCTACGTCAGCTATTTTGTAAGTTCATTTATATCATTTTTTTAGATTCCACATGTAAGTGATATCATATGACATTTGTCTTTCTCTGTCTGACTTACTTCACTTAGTACGATAGTGTCTAGGTCCATCCATGTTGCTGCAAATGCCATTATTTCATTCTTTTTTATGGCTGAGTAATATTCCATTATACATATATACCACATCTTCCTTATCCATTCATCTGTCAATGGACACAGGTTGCTTCCATATCTAAGCTATTGTAAATAGTGCTGCAATGAACATGGGGGTCTCTTTTCAAATTAGAGTTTTCATCTTTTCCAGATATATGGCCAGGAGTGGGCTTGCTGGATCTTATGGCAATTCTATTTTTAGTTTTTTAAGGAACCTCCATACTGGTCTCCATAGTGGCTGCACCAATTTTATATCTGCTTTCTAATGTGGTCTTACCATCAAGCTTTCATTGGTCTCTTCTCACTGTAATCATTGTACTTGCTCACAGAAACCCTTCTCCCATCTTTTAATTCACCACTTCTTTCTAATCAGCTCTGGACTTAGACACCAGACAACCATGACTTAGAATTACATGTAAAGTGAGAGCAACCAAGTTCTGCATGAGGGTTTCAGAATCCTAAAGTGAGTAAAATATATGATCACCTATTTTGAGCTCATACTTTGTAACACAAGTCTTGGTTATTCAGAGACCTTTTCAGAAAATAGTGTGTACAGTGGAAAGAATCTGAGTTTGGGAGTAAGACCTAAATCTGAATTTTAACTCCTCTACTTGTTAGTTATATGACCTTGGGCAAGTTACTTGATCTCACTGAACCTCAGGTTTATAAGCTTTAAAATAGAGAAAATAAAACCTGTATCATAGAATTACAATGATTAAATGAAGATATATATATATATATATATATATATATATATATATATATATATATATATATATATATATATATACACACACACGATGTAGTGGAGTCCTAGACACATAGTAGGTGATATGCAAAATTTCATTCTCTTTCTTTACTTCACCCTTCATTTTTCCTTTTTTCCTGGTTTTTCACTGTGTTTCTGGATAGATTAAGTTGCTGACTGGCTCAGGTGAGATATAATGGTATAAATTTTGGAATACATTAGGGAAGGGGTAGCAGTGAGACCAGAGAAGAGTGAAGACCATAAGAAGCTGAGAGATGGAGTGTGGCTATAATTTTGCACCCATAAAAGAAAAAAGGAAGAAAAATGCCAAGATGATAAGGCAATTTTTCAAAGACCATAGCATAAAAAGTCAGTAGCACAAACATTAGTACAATATATTCAGTTACAAGATGCTGCATCCTTAATCAGGCACTATTCTGAACTATCCTCTCTGCTAATTTTTGACATAAAATCTTGACTGGAATCCTGTTGGTTTGAGTAGCAACAATAGTTAAAGGGGGGCTTCCCTGGTGGCGCAGTGGTTAAGAATCCACTTGCCAATGCAAGGGTACACGGGTTCGAGCCCTGGCCTGGGAAGATCCCACATGCCGTGGAGCAACTAAGCCCATGCGCCACAACTACTGAGCCTGAGCTCTAGAGCCCGCAAGCCACAACTACTGAGCCCATGTGCCACAACTACTGAAGCCTGCATGCCTAGAGCCCGTGCTCCACAACAAGAGAAGCCACGACAATGAGAAGCCTGCGCACAGCAACGAAGAGTAGCCCCCGCTCACCGCAACTAAAGAAAGCCCGCACGCAGCAACAAAGACCCAACGCAGCCAAAAATTAATTAATTAATTAATTAAGTTTTAAAAAAAAGAGCCCTTCTCTTAAAAAAAAAAAAATAGTTAAAGGGTTTTGTCTGTTTGAACTCAAGTCTTCATAAAGACTTTTAAAAGGATCTTTTGAGAATAACTATGTATTACAGAATGAAGTATATTTTATCAAATAGTTAATTTAAACATAAATCTATAAACACAACTATAGTAATAAATAATACATTTCTGACATTAAGCACTGGTGGAATGGCTCTCTCTTGGTCCTATTCAGACCCTCTTCTTCCATTGCCTGGCAGTACACTCTCTGCATATCTTCTGTGTCCCATGCTGTCTTGTAGTCCTCACTTTTTGACCTTGTCCAAATGCTTTTAGCTAATCGCAGAGAATTTTAGGCTTCTCTGTCTGCAATGGCTCAAAGTTTAGTCTTTAATTACAATCCTTTTGAACTGTATTTCCATAGCACTAGCAAAACTGTTTTGCATCTGCTCCTGAGCAGAACCATTTAAAGCTCTTACATATGAAGGTTCGTTTTCTTTCACTGTGCTCCTTGCAGAATGCATGCCACCACTGTCCACTCTTTATCTTGCACAGCTTTGATATCTCTTGCTCTTCCTCGCTTGTTTGCGTTCTCTCTCTCTCTGTGTCTCTCTGTTTCTTCTTTTAAGGATGAGACTAGTTTCCAGGTTGAAACAACTTGAAAAGTCTCCACTGTGCAGAAGAAATGATAGTCTGGCTGTAACAAACCAGAGTTTTGTTGTCTAATTATTTCAGGCCCATCTCTACAGGAGCATCAAATATCTAAGCACATTTTACTGAGTTATGCAAAATTTCCTAGTTGTTTCCTTTGTTTTATTGTTGTTTTACCTTACTGTTTTCCAATTAAATTCTGATCATGGAACAAGAGGTTTTATAAAACAACCTCTGAGGAAAAGAAAATTACTAAAACTAAAATTGGAGAAAGTGTAAAAGAAAAAGGAATTAAGTTAGACAACTTGTTTTAATTCCTTTTAAAAACTTATACGCAGGGCTTCCCTGGTGGTGCAGTGGTTGAGAATCTGCCTGCCAATGCAGGGGACACGGGTTCGAGCCCTGGTCTGGGAAGATCCCACATGCCGCGGAGCAACTGGGCCCGTGAGCCACAATTACTGAGCCTGCGCGTCTGGAGCCTGTGCTCCGCCACAAGAGAGGCCGCGATAGTGAGAGGCACGCGCACCGCCATGAAGAGTGGCCCCCGCTTGCCACAACTAGAGAAAGCCCTCGCACGGAAACGAAGACCCAACACAGCCATAAATAAATAAATTAAAAACAAACAAACAAAAAAACTTATACGCTCATTTGAGCCTTGATTGCACCAATTCCAAGGTACTTTCTGAGATTCTCAGTAATAAAGAAATGATACATGCTTTCTTTAGATAGTGAGTCTTCTAAAAAGTATAAAATCAGTCTTTTAAACTGAGAACCCATAAGGTGATGAGGATTCTACCATCTCCACCAGCCCCTCTTTCTTGTCCCACAAAATTCATGGAATAGTGGAATGAGCACCAAACTTAGAATCAGGACACGGTTCAAGCCCCAGCTTTTCACTTACTAGCTATATGACCTTGGCTCAGTCTGTAACATGGAGATAACCTACCTTATAGGGATGCTCTGCTTAAATTATGAGACCATACACTATAAAGCACCATGCAAATAAGTCATCAGTTTTGAAGTCATCAACTTCCACTCTTCTCTCCCTTGGGTTCACTCACGTGCAGTCCTCCCAGAGCCATTCCTCGTAGGTCCTGATCCCCTCTCTTGATTCAGGAAGAAAGAGCACTGCCCTCACTCAGTACTCACCTAGTGAGTGTCAAGCACTTTGCATATATTACTTCATTTAATCTTCAAAACAATCCTGTGAGGTAGGTACTGCAAGTATTTGAATCCAGGCAGCCTGACAGAGTCTGCATGCTTAAAGCCATGCTGATTTGAGGTATCTTTCAGGCAGGCATCATTACCTGTCACTCTTGCTGCCATGAAGGAAAAAGCTTCTGATAGACGTTTTCTTTCAGGAGGATGTAAACTCAGCACCGGCCAAAGCCATCGGTGAATCAGGGGGAGCCCTGGATACTTCAGGAATGGTGCCCTTCTGCATCATGGGAAGGATTCACAGGAAGGTGGTAGCTGGACCTAGAATGATAGCTTGATGCAGTACCACTCAGGGCCACTTGGGAGATCTGAGGCTAGGAGGGCCTGGTAGAGAGCAGTCCAGGGCGGCACCAGAGAGCTTGGAAACCAGTAAGGCTTCCACAGGCTGGGCTCTGCAGCCAGCCAGGCTTCACACTGAACATCTCCAGATGGGCCTGCATCTGAGCTGCTTTCTTAGCTGGGCCAGAGGGAGGCTTGGGAGATCTGAGAGGAGAACAAGAGGCCCCAAAGAAAGCTGGACAGGAAGTTTCCTAGCACAGCAGAGGCCAACAGCAGCAAGAGAAGAGCACTACCCCCACCAGCACTCAACGTTCTACGAAGTGCAAAGATTGTGTCAGCGTTTCCATTTTAAACCCTTAATTTCATAGGCTTACAGCTCAAGTCATAAAAATTCACTCTGGGCTGAAGTTTGGCATCCAGTCTCTTAGCTGTTCTTGTGTGCTCAAAAACAGAGACGTTTCCAGTTTCATACATTTTGGGGACTTCTATAAACACCCCCAAAACTTCATTTGATAAAAATGGGTTTCTAAGCTGTCGGCCTATATGCAGCGAAAGCCTGCCTCTGTAAATATGCAGAAAATCTGTTTTGAAACAGTAATATTGTCCCACCAGAAATATGGATTCCCTACACACCGAACTAGGGCAGTGGAAGTAAGTGGAATCTAATGTTATTGCATATTTAGAGTAAGATGTCATGTGACCTTCACTGCCACTCACCACCAGGGGCTAAAACTGTTCTCTCCCTAAAAGACATTTGGATTTCCAACTGGAGACAGTTTGGTAGAGGGTTGAAGCCAGCAATGGATTCCAGTTTTTACAAGTTATTGGGCCTTGACTAATACATATTTACCCCTCAATGAGACTTTCCTTGCAGGTTTAGGTACAGACAGAAAAGATAATATATGTCAACACAGCCTGATATATAATAGACTGACCTTTATCGGTAGCAACTTATTGGTAACTCAGAGACATGAGTATATGGTAGTCATGAGTGAAAAGTCCTCTAACCTCTTCATTTTAAGATTTCCACCCATTCCGCTCTTCCCCTAATACCTCTCACTGGCCCCTGAAGCTATAAAGACATTCAAAATATTAGGTAAATTGAAAAATAAATTCCCGAGAGAAAGCTCCCAAGAGTGACGTTATAAACCTCAATCTTTGAAAAATCAGACAAGTGACTAGGAGTTAATAATTCTACAGGTATGGCAGGGGTCTCCAAGACTTGTGAGAGCTTGAATCAGATAACTTAGCTCTGTAAGTAATGCTCGGGCACTTCGGCTCCTTGTAACAGTCAGCCTGATTGGAGGGAAGTTAGAAGAGGCTGGTCTTCTCAAGTGTTGGGACTTTGGCAGCTGAGGAAGAGGAGCAATGACAGTCACTGAGGCAGATGCCTCAACTGGAGGGAGGGCAGGGCAGGAGCAGGGCAGCCACTGTATGGACCACCCATCCCTGGGCAGGACGTTACCCTGCTTCCCAAACACGCTGAGAGACTTGGGGAGTCAATGCTAACCTCAGGGGAGAGAGAGGGAATGTCTGGCTGTGGGGCCTGGTCTGGGAGCCAGGAGAGGAATCCCTGGCTCTGAGCCCCAATCCCAAACTGCCAACGTGATTTCTATCTCTGGAAACAAGTTTTCTATCAACAAAGGGATTTTTCAGAAACATCTTCTTCATTAACGGAGGCACTACTGAAATGTCCATGGAACATTTAGGGGTCAGTCAAACCTGAAGTTTAACTTTTACTTTTTAAATGTCAAAAGCAAACTGCAGATCTACCAACAGTTAACAGTTTTACCTACTGCTGTCTAATCCTTTTATCCACTGCAAATTCCATTCAGAAGGGAGTCATCAAGGCAAAGTAAAAGTGTTTGGTGAATACTAACTGATTAGGGAGGGGAAGTTAGTGAGGTTCCTATTAGAACTAATGTGTTTCTAAGCCCTTCATACTCTTTCTTTCTTTATATTTTTAAATTATGCATTCAAAAGAATGCATATAAAGTATATATTAGGCAGAAGAAGAATAAGATAAATGCTGGTATACCCAAAACACAGGCTACGAAAAGAACACCACCCATAACCCCAAATACTCCTGTGCGCTCCTCCCCCATTTCAAACTCTGCTCCCTCTTCCCTGGAGGTTACCCTATCCTGGTTGTCATGTTTATTACTCCTTGACTTTTCTCTAGCATGTAGCTCAGCCATGTGAGTACATATCTCTAAACTACACTGCTCAGTTTTTTCTTTTGAGCTTCATAAAAATGGTGTCATACTGTATTCTTCCTCAATTTACTGCATTCATTCAACATGCTTGCAATATTCACCCATGTTGATCTACATGGCTAAATTCATTTTCACTGCTGTGTAATATTCCATTGTTTGACCATACTAAAATGTATCCAACCATTGTCCTCTTAGATGTTTGGGTTGATTTCAATGTTTTGCTATCACAAACAATTCTGCTTTGAAGCTTACTGTACCTGTCCCTTGGGGAACATGACGAGAGTTTCTCTGGAAATTTATTTCTGCCAGGTCATAGAGTTTGCACATCTTCAACATGCCAAAAAATTCCAAATTATTTTCCAAATGTTTACACACAACCACCTGCACTGTGTATTTGTTCCACTTGCTCCATATCCTTTTAATTCTTGGTTTTAAATTCTTGGTTTTGTTTGACATTTTAAGTATTGGCAATCTAATGTATGTGAAATGTTATCCCTTTGCAATTTTAATTTGCATTTCACTGATTTCCAATGAGGTTAAGCATCTTTTCATATATTTATCAGTCAACTGTATTTGTTCTTTTGTGAGCCAGGTTTTCTATGGGATTGTTTGTCTTTTATTAATTGCTAGAAATTCTTTCTATGTGCTTTATCTTTGTCACTTGATGTGTTGCAAATATATTTTCACTTATTTATGCTGACATTTGATAGGCAGAAGTTTTAACACAGTTTCTTTTTACTATCTTTGTTCCTTTCTTACATGGTTGCTTCTCACAGGAGGAAAAATAAGCTGGAATTTAGTTCACCCTTAGTGAATGGCTCCCCTAGTCCCTCTTGGGTAGTATTGGTTGGGATGGATCTGGAGTTGATTCGGTTTATTTTACACAGTTTTTTTTTCCAAAGCAGGAGCATGTCTCTAGAGGCTCTCAGAAAGTACAGGCTTTTGTTGATAACTTTCACCTGTTTTGGGGGAATTCTGCTTAGTGTCAAACAACCATCAGAGTCTCAGAAAGATTCTTCTGTTCCTAAGAATCAGTAAGAAATTGGAAAAAGGAATCCTTACCCTTACTTAGGGTTCGTGGTGGTGTGGCAATATGGAGCCACCAAACCTGACATCTAAACCCTGTTCCAATCCTTATCCACTGTGTAAGCTCTCAGAGCCTCAGTCTTGTCTGTACATGAAGACAATTACACTTGCCTTCCTCCCCCATGAGACCCAGTGAGATGATACAGATCAAGTGCCTACGTGACACACAGCTCTCAGAAATGTGTTCCCTTCACCTTAGGAAGCATAGTCCTTTGACAGCAGTGCACCTGTTCAGCGCATCTGTGATCTTTGGCCAAAAACCTTTCCTCCACTAATCTCGCCAAAATTGCACCTCACATTTGGCTTACATGAAGATGAGAGTAGACAAATAATTGTTGTCTGGGGCTTCCGATATTCTTCTCTTATTTTTTATTTTTATTTATTTAGTTTTAAAATCTTTATTTCTTTCTTTATTTTTGACTGCGTTGGGTCTTTGTTGCTGCGGGCGGGCTTATCTCTAGCTGTGGTGAGTGGGGGCTACTCTTCGCTGCGGTGCCCGGGCTTCTGGTTGAGGTGGCTTCTCTTTGTTGCAGAGCACAGGCTCTAGGTGTGCAGCCTTCAGTAGTTGTGGCACGGGGGTTCAGTAGTTGTGGTGCACGGACTTAGTTGCTCCGCGGCATGTGGGATCTTCCAGGACAAGGGCTCAAACCCATGTCCCCTGCATTGGCAGGCAGATGATTGTCAACCACTGCGCCACCAGGGAAGCCCCCACCTTTACTACTTTTTATCACAGAATTTAAGAAGCTTTCTAAGGCCTTTCTCCTTGGTCAATTTTTTCATCAATTGATCCTGCCCTGGCTAGTACCAGCGCTTGTGATCTTGGTAATGAGATGACCTAGCATATATGCTGCTCAGTCTTTCTTTAGTCAAATTTAACTTTTAGTAAATGTACCAGTTCAGGATCTCAGATACTTTTTGTAAGCCATTCATTCCTTTATTTTATAATCTTTCCTGCTTGATCAGTTACACTGGTTCATTTATCACTTTCCCATTTTGAATTACTTTAACAAATTCTATATTCATTCATTCTTCATTTAATCAACATGTGTTGGGTGTTATGTTTTACTTTAAAAAATGTGCTCTTAAATTTACTATTGCAGAAGTCATTGCTACAGTTTAAAGTAACTCATAGCACATTTATCTGTTGTTGGTATGCACAGTGCTTTTATTACATATACATTCAGATAGTTCTATCTCATTCTACTTTCAGTAATATCAAAGCCCTCCCTTGATATGGTGATTTTCAATGTTTCTGTTTTCCTATTCTGTTCCTTGTATATACCACTCTTACAGCGTGTATTTTATACCGCTTTGTATCATAGTTATGATTTTACTTGTGTTATCTCCCCTTCTAGATTGTAAGTGCAACCTAAATGTCTGCCTGGCCCCCCCCCCTTTTTTTTTTTTTTTTTGGCCACACCATGCAGCTTGTGGGATCTTAGTTCCCCGACCAGGGATTGAACCTGGGCTCTCAGCAGTGAAGCGCGGAGTCCTAAACACTGGACCACCAGGGAATTCCCTGGCTGCCCCCTTTTAAAGATCACTTTCTTCGATATCCTGAGGAAAGAGGGTTTCGTTTCAAGGGCACAATCTTGAATTGTCCTCTACACACTGCTGCTACCAGCCACACTGCCTCAAGGGGGGTGAGGTGGAGTAGACTTCATTTCTTTTATTGCCCTCACCCTTGGTTTCCTGCAACATCACTTATGCCAGGCTGTTATGGATAGCATATCTTTATGGGGGACACAGATAGGTTAACAATGCAGTACAGCAAAAAACTTAGAAGTGAACATCCCTGTCCCAAAGGCCCCAGGCCATCCCCATTACAGAGAATTTTTCCCAGAGAGAAAGGAACTTTCTTTCCTTCGGTTCCTGCTTCTTGTCATCTTCTTAGGCCCTCTTTTCTCCCTAGTCCCTCCTCATCTCTCCAGACATCTCTACCTTGTGGTCCCACCCCATCTCTTTCACAATGATGCTTTACAGAATTTCAGACCTTTTCTCTTTCCTCCACATAGAAATTCAGCTCTCTCTGTGTCTAGCACATCTAGGCTGATCCTTTCTCGGCCAAAAAGTTCCATCAAAGAGTTTTCCTAAACATTAATGTTATGTACCCTGAAAATCAGTTTGGCAGCTTCCCTATAGTAGAAGTGGCTGCAATCAGGTGTTATTTTTTTAATAACGTCATTTCACATCACTACAAACATGAGGACCATATCTTTCACACATCATAGCATCATGCATATGAGAGGCTCTGATCTTGCTGTTTCACTCTTTTGGCCTTATTTAACAAAACCAGCTGCATCTCGACTGTATGCGAAAAGGAGAGGTAAGATAAGAAAGGAGATGACTTTCACTCCAAGTTTTCCAGCTTAGGTGACCAAGTGGTTGGTAAATCATCAGCCTTTGCTTAGGACACACAGGAGGAGGAATTTTTTTTGTGGGGAAAAGAGTTCAGTTTTGAGCATGTCAAGCTTCAGGTATCCATACGATCAGATATCAGATAACAATACAGATAAATATTCAGGTATCAGATAATAATGCCCAAACGGCAATAGGAATGCAGATGTTGGTCCTCAAGAGAGAAGTAACTTGTCTCTCTCTTTTTTAAAAATTTATTTATTTTATTTTTGGCTGCGTTGGGTCTTCGCTGCTGTGCGCGGGCTTTCTCTAGTTGCAGCGAGCAGGGGCTACACTTTGTTGTGGTGCGTGGGCTTCTCATGGCGGTGGCTTCTCTTGTTGTGGAGCGCAGGCTCTAGCTGCGCTCTAGGGCTTCAGTAGTTGTGGCGCACGGGCTTAGTTGCTCCGCAGCGTGTGGGATCTTCCTGGGCCAGGGTTCAAACCCGTGTCGCCTGCATTGGCAGGCAGATTCTTAACCACTGCGCCACCAGGGAAGCCCATTGTCTCTTGACTTGGGAATCATTGGTGTACAGGGCACTGGTTAAGCTATAAGAGAAGTCATGCAGAATGCCAAGAAAAAGAGAAAAACTACATTGAGAGAGACCATGACAGATATAGAACTCAATGGATAAATGTTGCTCCTGGAAAGAATAGAACAAATGGGAACAGATGCAATAATCAAATATATAATAAAAAACATAAGGATAAAACACTAGGAGGATTTCTGTAGAAGTCAGGGTCAGGACAAGAAGGTCTGCTATCCCTACGCTTATTTATCATTGTTGTTAAAGTTAATTCCATCCAACAAAAAAATAGAAAGGAAGGAAGGGGTTGGGGGGGAGAGGTGGGAAGATGATCAATATTTGCAAATGATAAGATTATCTAACTAGAAAATCCAAGAGAACCAAATAATTACTGCTAGAACCAAGAGAGTAATAGTATCTATTTACGAAATAAAAACTGTTTTCCTACTCTTTTTCAGAAACAACCACTTAGAAAATATAATGGAAAAGTAATAAATACCATATACAATGAAAATGAAAATAAGGAAAGAGCTACATTTGGAGATGCAGAAGAAGAAAGTTAAAGGAACTCCTTTCTTATGGTCCCTGTTACAGGTGGAGATTACACTGCACATTTTTCCTGTTGCTGCATGTGTGTTAGCTCTGAGTCCCCAGTTAAACCGGAAGCTTTTGGACCACAGGACCTGTCCTTCCTTCTGTTTCTCATCTGAAATCTACTAGAAAGCTAAACACAGAGGAAAAGGGCTGAAACTACCTTATTCATCCTGTTTTTGTGCATTTTTCTCAGTTTGACGTAAACTTCAAGTAGAGACTTAACAGAA
This sequence comes from Balaenoptera physalus, assembly GCF_965194825.1. Classification (NCBI taxonomy): domain Eukaryota; kingdom Metazoa; phylum Chordata; class Mammalia; order Artiodactyla; family Balaenopteridae; genus Balaenoptera; species Balaenoptera physalus. The sequence continues at coordinate 41,187,423 of NC_138901.1, forward strand.
GGAAATAACCACTTTGTGAACGAATGAAAAAATACCACTATATCAAAATCATTCATCTAACTCCTTTCCCCCAACTTGAAAACTAACAGTTCCACACGACAAGATTTAGTGTCCACATTCCTGTTCACTTTCTTTGCTTCAACTAAGTACGTTTTATAGAAAGACCTTTTAAAAATGAATCTGCTGGAATAACCATAAGACAGCCTTCTCAAACAGACTAGGGTCAAGGGAAAGAGAAAGCAAACTCTTTCAAACCAGAGTCTCCTCTCTCCTGTCACTTCTCTCTTCTCACCTTCTTGCTGGCAGATAGATTACCTGGAGCAACAAGGAAGGTAATTAGTACATCTAAATCAGACATAGAAAGACAAATACTGTATGATCTCACGTATACATGGAATCTAAAAAACAACAACCGCCAAAAAAACCAAACTAATAGAAAAAGAGACCACCAGACTTGTGGTTATCAGAGGCATATGTGGGGGGAGTGAGAACTAGATGAAAGTGGTCAAAAGTTACAAATTTCCAGTTATAAGTATGAGGATGTACCATAGAACATGTTGACTAAAGCTACCACTGCTGCACAGTTGCTAAGACTTCTCATCACAGGGAGGAAAGTTTTTTCCTTTCTTCTTTTTTTCTTTCTTTTCTTTTTAATTGCATCCATATGAGAAGATGAATGTTAGCTGAACCTATTGTGGTAATTACTTCACAATGTATGTAAAGCAAACCATCATGCTGTACACCTTCAACCTACACAGTGATGTGTGTTAATTCTCTCTCAATAAAACTGGGGTGGGGGTGGGATCCAGGTGAATCCAGGGTGATATATGAAGAATCATTTAACTTAAGACTATTCTAAATCACTGGTCTTTAACCTCATGGTTGACTGAGCCTAGATCCCTGCTTCAGTTAGAACAGAGTCACTTGAGAAGTAAAAATGCTTAAGGAAATTCAAACAAATGGGGTATAATAGTATTGTATTGTGGTTATAATCTGCATTTCCCTGATGACTATTGAAGTTGAGCACCTTTTCACAGAAGACTTTTGATGTTGACAATATTGTGACTTAGATAACCTGAAAATGCTTCAGCTCAAAAACCTCTTGAAAGATGGATAAAACGTAGCAACTTTCTGCTAAGAGAGTGGATCTTAAAAGTTCTCATCAAGAAAAAAAAAAATGTGTAACTACATGTGTGATGGATGTTAACTAAACTTTATTGTGATGATCATTTTGCAATCATGCACACATCAAATAATTAATTTGTACACCTAAAACTAATACAATGTCAATTATATCTCAATAGAAAAATATATAGCAATTTTCACTTAAATATATAGCTGAGCTTTTAAAAAAGTAAGAAAACCCCTCAAAAATGAAAAATGTAAGAGGAGCTAGAAACAGTCAGTTGTAAATTTAAGCTGATGCTGGGATTACCTGGGGTTAAAGAACCTATCTTACTAACCCAAGGGCTTGAGTTTTTCTCTTTTTAATTGGTTAAGGATTGTGTTTTTTCTTTTTTTAATAAACTTTTTTAGTAAACTTTTTTGAAGTGTAACATGCATAACAGAAATTTGCACAAATCATAATTGTACAGTTTGGTGCATTGTAACAAGTGAACACACCCATGTAAACTAGTACCCACACCAAGAAACACACTTTTTTCCTGGCACTCCAGAAGCCTCCCTTGTACCCCAGCCAATCACTACCCACCTCTCCAAGGGAAACCTCTATTCTAACTTCTAACAGCATCAAATTAGTTTTGCCTGTCTGGACAATGTATAATGAAAACACATGGTATGTACTCATTTAAGTCTGGCTTTTTTGTTTAACATTATCTTTGTAAGATATATCTACAATTTTGCATTAAGTTGTCATTCCTTCATTCTCATTGCTGTGTAATAGTCCAGTGTATGAATATACCACAATTTGTTTATTCTTCCTATTGCAGATGAGATGGTGTTGTTCTCACGTTTGAGTTAAATGAATAGTGCGACTGTTAAGATTCTGTACAGACCTTTTTGTCAGCACACACATGCATTTCTTTTCTGTATGTACCTAAGAGGGGAATTGCTTAGCCATCTGGTATGTTCCCATGTTCCTACTAAAACATAATTGTAGGATACTGACAAACAGTTTAGTAGATACTGCCAAATATTTTTCCAAAGCAGTTATGCCAATTTATATTCTCACCAGCTGTATATGAAAGTTCCACCAACGCTCTGTATTGTTTTTTTTTTCTTTTTTCTTTTTTTTTTTTTTTGACCCTGCCTCGAGGCTTGCAGGATCTCAGTTCCTCGACCAGGGATTGAACTCAGGCCACCGCAGCGGAAGTGCCCAGTCCTAACCACTGGACTGCCAGGGAATTCCCTTGTCGTTTTCATTTTAGCCATTCTGATGGGAGTACGGTAGTATTGCATTATGGTCATAATCTGCATTTTCCTGATCACTATTGAAGTTGAGCACCTTTTCATACATTTCCTGGAAATTTGGATATCCTTTTTTGCAAAGAGCCTGTACAAGTCTTTTGCCCATTTATCTATTGGTATGTCTGCCTTTCTCTTATTGATTTATGGGAGTTCTTTATTCTGGAGTTGAGTCCATAAATATATACAAAAAATATCTTTAATATCTTCTATTCTGTACTTAGATTTTCATTTTCTTAGTGAAGTCTTTTGATAAAGATAAGTTTAGGGACTTCCCTGGCAGTCCAGTGGTGAAGACTCTGTGCTTCTGATGCATGGGGCTCAGGTTCCATCCCTGGTCAGGGAACTAGGATCCCATAACAAAAAAAACTGTTATCGTGGAAACTGACACTTATGAAAATTGACACTTATTACAGCTTTTTTTTTAAAAAAGATAAGTTTACAGTTCAATATAGACCAGTCTATCAGTTTCTTCCATTATGGTTAGTGCTTTTTGTGTTCTTTTTAAGAAATCTTTGCTTAGCTCGAAGTCATGGAGATATTCTTCTATGTTTTCTTTTAAACATTTTATTGTTTCATATTTCATATTTCGATCACAATCCATCTGGAATTTATTTTTCTGTATGGTGTGAGTCAGGGGTCAAATATCATTTTGTTCCACATGGATAACCAATCAACACAGCGCCATCACTTTCCACTGCAATGCCATGTTTTTCATAATTCAGGTTTTATATATGTGTGGGTCTGTTTCTGGACTCTCTGCTCTGTTCCACTCGTCTATGAAAACTGTCTTTGCACCAGTATCATACTGCTTTAATTGTTCTAGTTTTATGACAGTTCTCCTTACCTTATAGTATAAGTCCTCCAGTTTTATTCTTCTTCAGTGTAAGGGACTTGAGCTTTTAACTGACATATAAGGATAGGAAAGTAGAGACGTTGATACTGAGACTCAGGAATAGGTAAAACCCTAAAAACTTCCAGCCAGTACAAGACAAATTTTTCCCTCCTTCGGGTTTCAGGGTCTGAATTTATTCTTCCTGCATAGTCTAAGAACCCAAGCTGAAAAGTCAACATAAAAGGTAATCTTCAAAAGCAAAACCAAAACTGTTCTGAAGGGATCTGACAGGAGGCAAAGACTGGTTTAGGATGAGTTCTTACAAAATTATAAAACAATAGAAAAAAAAAGCTTGTTGTGAAACATCAGTAGACCCAATAAATAGCAGAATTAGCTCCTCCTCCCCAAGAACCTCAGATAACAGAATTATCATCTAGAGATGATTTTAAAGCATGTTTAAGATAATTAAATACATAAAAAGAAGAGAACACAAACAGAAAAAGCAATATTTTTAAAGAAAAGACTAAACTGACTTGGAGAAGAATCAAATAGAATTTCAAGGAATGAAACATATACTCCTTAAAATTGAGAGTATTCATTGATTCCGTGAAAGTGGAAAGTCTTAGTTAAATAAATGACAGGTTTTAATCATAGAAGCATTAACATGACCCCTGATTATTGTCCTTTCCAACTGCAGGCATCAAGCAACCTTTCATCTTTGGTTGTGACATGATTAATACCAGAAGACATGAAATAAGCAGGAAATGTTCGGAATGGGCTGGGCATCCCAATTCATCTTCAGGGTATTTGTCTTAAATGTTAAAAGTGGCATTTGTAGTGAAACACCACCAAGAAGGTCATGCTCAAAAATGACCCAGAGAAATAGAAATTCAGAGGAAGATTTCCTGGTGACTAAGTAGTTAGCGTTGGAGGGGGTTTTTAATGCCACATAAGCAAAATAAGTCCCATCTGGCTGACTCAGGCTTGGATTGTGTTGCAGGCAGCTGACATAATTCTCCATATTTAATTTCCCCAAGCTGGACAGTGGAACCAGGCTTTGGAGTCAGATCTGGATTTAAATTCTGGTTTTTGGTCCAGAGTTGGGCATCCAAACCCTGAGGCCTCCTTTCCCCTCCCACTTCCAGAACCCTTAACAAAGCCTGAGTACTGTACACACGATGATGGTGCTTTTGCCTATCTGAGTCCTAAGGACCCTCACAAGGTAGTAGTGATGGCTATTTACAAACACTCGAGTCTGCCATGGCCCTTGATGTTTTATATACATCCTTTCATTTCAGTCCTCACAATAACCCTGGGATAGAAACAGAGATAGAGATATAGAAAACAAAAAATCGATAGAGATATAGAAAATTTCCCCCATTTTATTTGCCCAAGATCATATGCTAAATTGGGCCAGAGATGAGATTTGAACCCACGTCTATTCTAGGTTCTTTCCATAACACTAAGTTGCCTGACTCGTGGCTTATTTCAATACTTTCTACATTCAACTTCCGTCTGAACAATCCATTTTCATAAAATCTTCAGCCCTGGCAAGGAAACAAAAAGGCTGGGCTGATTTTCTCCCAGGCGGCTCTGTGGTCTTCACAGCAGCCATGTTCTGTTGCAGGGCTGACTGCTCCCCTCAGCTGTGTGTCGCTGCCTGCTCTTATGTAAACCCCTCGTCCAGGACAGGCTTTACTGATGCCGCCTTCAAAGGCAAGGCGGCCATCTGAGAGGACGGAAGAAACCAGTAAAAGATGGTATTCTGGGGAACCATCCCAGGTAGAGTTGTGTTTTTATGCACCAGCACATTTGTGAAGCAAATTTGGTGCGCTCATAACGGCAGTTAATGAAGTTCAGTTAATGAAGTTCATTAAGTTAGTTAATGAAGTTCAGTTCTTTGTGTAAACAAGGGAGAGAGCATGTGTCTGAATGTAATTCCGACTGCATCAAGGTCATTTTAGAGCTGGTGGAGCTCTATTTGTCTTAGGAAATCTCGAAAACTTTTATAGGGAATTCGGAAAATATTTTCTGCCAGCAGGAAAGATAAAATCCCTGCACACAAAGTACAGGCATGGGCCCAGAGACTGAACAGACAGACTGCTGTAAAACCCCCATTTAATAAGGCATTAAAATGCCATCGACCTGGATACATTTAAAAAAAAAAGAGAGAGAGAGAGAGAAAGCTATGAAAACAAATACCATTCAAATAATTAGGATCTTATGCCTGAGGCCAGCCTTGATGCCAAGCAGAAACTTCCCTGCAGGAATCGGAGCTAAGCCTGATCCCCAAAAGGACGAACTGGCCAAGACAAAGGCAGCTCTGCACCCAGGTTTTTTCCCAGTCCCCCTCTACCGCCTGCCCCTTGATGCCGCAGGCAGTGCATTTGAAATTGTTTCCCTCACCGACATCTTGGGTGACTTTGCAATCCAGTGACTCGAGTGGGGAGTCCGGGCCCTGGAGGACTGCTGGTGTGTCTTCAGGAAGGGCCGACAGTGTATTCCCTAAAGAGGCCGCGAAGCTGGGAGCATGGGCGCTTGTGCCACCTGCTCTGTAAAGGTCAAGGAGGCATTTGAAGGCCACTCTCTTGGATAAATATGCTCCAACTGGGGTAGGGGTTGGAGAGTGAACATTTGTTTGTGAACGTAGCTGTGAGGGGAAAAAAGATATCTTTTCACCAGCTCCTGCAAATACGGAAGCTGCCGCAGAGCTATTTCCTGCCGCCCAAGCTTCTGAATAGTTGAAGGCCAGGTGCACAGCTGCATGTTTCATTACCCACCTCCGCCAAGGTAGTTCCCAAGGGCTCAGCCTCAGAAATTTGAAATAAAGGATTTGTCATTATTTCTGGAGTGATTGTTTGTTTACTGGGGGGCACCCAGTGTTGTGTACAGAACTGCCTGTTATGAAATGATGCTTAGCAGGTCTAATTGAAGGAGCTTTCCTAAAATTGAATTTTAAATCAGATTATGTCTCTGATACAAGTTGAGGGGACCTTGTATTTACTCTCATATGCATTTGTGTCACTGATCAGTAACTTTCCTTAGAGAATCCTGTAGAGAAACTTGTGACTATCTGAATGTTTCTCATATTTTATTTCTTCTTCCTGTTGTACGTTCCTTTTCTTCCAATAGATTGTAATCACCAGCAAAATTTGAAAATGAGAGAGTGGAGAAAGGGAGAGAAAAAGAAAGAGAGAAAGGAAAAAGAATGAAAGAAACAAAGTCTATGCATTCGCTGGGGTTGATTTGAATGGACCAGGTGGTTTCATTTTGCAATACAAAAGAAAAATTCAGGGCTTAGGGCCTAACACTTTCATTAAATTAAGCTTTGGTGAGTTCTAATAATACAGCGGTTTATTAAAAGTGTGAAAAATGTCATTGCAGGGGCCTTCCCTAAGCAGCAGCCTCACCTCATGACTCATGCTTCCTCCATGGCTGCCTGAGCTGTAAAGTTGTGGGCAGGATATTTAAGGTCCAGTGAACCAGCTTCTTGAGTCTTTCTTGCCATTTGGCTGGGGTCGCGTCCCGGTTAGCAGTCTTGCCATCCAGAGGGGTAGCTGGACAGCAAACGTGAGAGAGGGGCTGGCTGCCTAGGGCTGTTGTAAAGAACGAGTCCAAAAGAGTAGCGAAAAGCTCAGAACTTAGTCCCCAGCAGGAGTCGGCTGGAGGAAATGAAAGGATCAACAACAGGAGAGGAGCGCTGTGGCCGATTGTTCCCGATCACAGCCACGGGCTTTTCCGCATCTGCCGGCAATTGACCTCGTCCAAAGCTGAGGGTGCAGGCAAGGCAAGGATCATGATAAGGCAGGTAATGATGCTAAATCATCCACGCCTCAGAGCTGATGAGATTGCTCAATACCTCGCCAACCGTTCCCCTTCCTTGGTCTATAAAAAAGCCATTTTTTTTTTTTTTAATGAAAATGGAAAAATGAGCATGGATCGGTACACACTAGACCAACAGGAAGCTTAATAATTGCAATCCCATCCATTTCTTACTAAGTATTTCTATGCAGAGCATCTCATTTGGCCCATGAACCGAACCTAGGAGGTTGGCGGCACAGGTATTACCCGTATCTTTTTGTAAATGAGGACCTTGAAGCCAAGAGAGACTGAGAGACTTGTCCAAGTCCTCCAAAAATAGAGTGGCAGAGTTGGGACTTTCTTTTAGGAATAGATTAGTTCCCAGTGTCACTGAGTTTGGCTATGGGTTCTGAATGAAGGGGCAGAAAACGCAACCCGTCCCTTCCTGGAGGCACTGGTAAAGATGGCCGGCTTCTCCTTTGCAGGGACACCCTTTCCTAACTGTTCTTGAATGCCGTCCTGACTGCTGCATGAGCCCCAAACCCCTGGGGTTGTGAGGTGCTCAGAGGGCTGGGAAGACGGAGCAGGATTCTTCCCAGTATCACCCTCCCACCCCCCCTGGCATTGTATACCTAACTGCGCAGAGATCTAGGCTTTGGCATCTGTTAAAGGAGGCTTAACTGTGAGACAGGAGAAGCAATAAAGTCCTGAAAAGCAATAAAAGGAATTTCCTAGAAAAAAAAAGTCTCACATCTTTTAAGCATCAAAAATAAAATCTGCGTAGACTGGCATTCCATGTCGGGGGAGGGGAGCACACTTTTATCTCTATTATCTTATTTAATCTTTTCTATAACCTTGGAAGATAGGTAGCACTTCATTGCTCCTAATTAACACATGGGGAGATGTGGCAAACATCTAATAAATGTTGGAGCTCCAGGCTCACTCTCTCTCCACTACCTCCCTGTGCCTCTCCATCCAAAGCTCTGGTAAACCATCTCTGGAAGGTCACGCAGATCAGAACCTCATGGCAATTCCTCTATCACCCTGTAGTCGCCATACTTTTTTTTTTTTTGGCTGTGTTGTGTCTTTTTTGCTGCGTGCGGGCTTTCTCTAGTTGCGGCAAGTGCGGGCTCCTCCTCGTTGCGGTGCGCAGGCTTCTCATTGCGGTGGCTTCTCTTGTTGTGGAGCACGGGCTCTAGGCGCGCGGGCTTCAGTAGTTGTGGCTCATGAGCTCTAGAGCGCAGGCTCAGTAGTTGCGGCGCACGGGCTTAGTTGCTCCGCCACATGTGGGATCTTCCTGGACCAGGGCTCGAACCTGTGTCCCCTGCATTGGCAGGCGGATTCTTAACCACTGCGCCACCAGGGAAGCCCTCCATACCTTTTTGATCTCACCTCCCTTTAGCAAAAAGTCTTAAAGCACATACTCCCAATATATTTATATTATTTATTATTTATAAACTTATTTATTAGATATATAGATGTACGACTTACTAACATAGACATTAGATATTTGGAAAAGGATGAGATTAAAATAAATAGAAAAAGAAGTTCTAGTATTTCCTTCTGTTACCCTACTTTGGAGAGTCCTGCTATAGATTTAGACTGATTGCGGAATATAACTAGGGAATTCACGATTGCAGACGTTATTCACGGAATCATAGACTTTCAGTGCTGCAAAGGATATGAGGAGGCTCAGAAAGAGGGCAAGTCACACAGCCAGCATGTGACAGAACTGGCAGTGGGATCCACATCTCCTCACACCCAGTCCCAAGCCCTTTCCACTGCTCTACACCGATGTAGATAGAAGCCAAAAGTTCATTTTTTTCTTTTTCTTGGGCTAGAAAATGCACTGGGGTCTCCAGCGTGACAGGCCAGAGCCTAAACACAATGCCTAACCCTTCAGCGTTGTGTCTGGAGTAAATTCAGGGCCATCGACTGCCCTAAAAAGGCGGCCCCTGGCTTTTCAGTCCGGGCCGCAGAGCACATGCGCCAGGTCATCAGCGCATGCGCTCTAAGGAGAAAGAAGACTGTGCTATGCTGTATCTGATGTGATTAAAAGCAACTAACGTAGTTTCTACCATTCCTAATGGAGCCACGTCATTTTACCCCCAGCCCTTGCTTCAGGTACCCTAGCTAGGAATTCTTGGTGTAAGGAGAATTGACTCCAAATCACGTCTTTTCCAGGTCATCCCAAGGGAGCACATTGTGAGCAGGAGTTGAAAAGGCAAGGAAATCACCCTGACTCTGCCACCCAATCCAAGTGGGGCTTCAGGCCATGCCCCAAACACTTTAAACAGTTGTTTTAGAGGTACCTGGATTACTGACTCTGCTAGTTTGGACCAAGCGGACCCAGCCTCATGGAGAGGATGAGGCTTAATGCAATGACAGCCCCCCTCCTTTGATCAGCTGGGAGGCAACAGATAACCCAAGTTCATGGCCCAGCGTGGGGGGGTGGCTGTGGTTAGTGGAAGCAATCGTAAACCTAAGTGCCACAAGTTATTCACTGAATTATGTTTAGAGGGCCCTCCCAATTCCTCAGAGCCAAGCCTGAAGAAGTGTCACATTAGAGCACATGGAGGAGCTCATCTAGCACCACAGCTTATGCGCAGGTAAGATGGTGAGTGTCTCATCTGCTGCTGTCCCACAGCTCATACAGGCACCTGCTCAGGAGAGAGGTCAAGGTGTGAGGGGACGCAGGACTAAGGGTGCACCATCATTTCCCAAGCATGCGCTCTTCCCAGAGGCTTACACAGGGAGCCATGTTTGGGGGTTACTTGCCTTGGTTTGGTTTGGTTCTCTCTTCTTAAGAGAGAGACAAGGCCAGTCCTTTCTTGGCATAGGCTGAGTGGTCTCACAGAAGGGGGTGGGGGAGGGGATAGTTTGGAATCCCCAGAGGAGAAAGAGACGTAGGGACATCGAAGACAGTTGCTGGAAACAGCCCCAATCTAGTACCGCTGGGGCTTATTTGCCCCTAGGAAGCAACTGGATAAGACGACAGAGAGCTGTCAGTGAGAGCATCGTGCTCTGGGTGCAGGCCTATCAGGGCAGGAGGTGCTCAGATAGCTCAGGACCCCGGGAGCTGGTCCGTGACCCTGAAGCTGAGCTGCAGGAGTGCACTGCTTCCTCATCACACCCGTGACAGCAGCCAGAGCAGAGGACTCAGGCCACACCGAGCTGCAAACGGAGTCCCTGGTGGAGGCAGCATTCCTATCCTGTCTTCTGCTTGGGCAGTTCCCTGACTCATGTGTCTGAACAGCCATCACCCCGTGATGGACACTTCACAACAGCCCAAGACTCTGCAGCCTCACGCGGCTGGCGCTAGAGGGCGGGCAGCCCAGACCCAAGGCTTTGCTGCTGGGCAGATATGCCGGGCCTGATGGAAGAGAGAAAAGTTGTGCGGATGTAAGCGCTCTTTACGAGGTAGAATCTGTGTAATTCAGCAGGCGTTTGGGGTGGGCCGGTGGGGAGTCAGCACTGAAGCCCAGGTTTCTGAGTCGAGCAATGGGACGTTGGCTGGTGGCTCCATTTACCCAAAAGTAGAAGGCAAGGGGAGGTTTGGAGGGTGAGGATGGGTTCAAGTTTGAACAGGGGTAGTTGGAGATCCTGACCTTTCTTAAGTAGAACCGTCCAGGAGACAGACTCAGGAGAGGGAAGTGAAATTAGACTTGAGATGCATTGGCATTTGTCGGTGAAAGAAGCTGTCGGGAACAGAAGGCATCCCTGAGGGAGAACAGCTAGTGAGAAGAGAAGGCTAATATATAAAACTGATAAACAGTAAGGACTTACTGTATAGCACAGGGAACTGTATTCAATATCTTGTAATAAACTATAATGGAAAAGAATCTGAAAAAGAATAGATATAGACATATGTATATATATACAGACAGATAGATAGATAGATACATATACCTATAACTGAATCATTTTGCTGTACACCTGAAACTAACACATTGTAAATCAACTGTACTTCAATAAAAAATAAATAAATAATTAAGAAGGCTAAAGCCCCAGACCTTGAACAAGAGCAACATTAAAGGCCTAGGCAGAAGAAGGGGTGTCTAAGAGGGAGACCCCAGAGTCAGGAGGAAAACAAGCAGAGAGAGGGGGCCCAGAAGTCAGTCTCATCCACCTCCCAGAGTTACCTCCACAGCGTTTGGGCACAGTTTCTTTCACTCTTTCTTCTTTTATTTCAGGCACTTCTATAATCTTACCTTATTTTTCTTTTTTCTTTAATTAAATCTTTTCGTTTCAGCAGTAATACATGCTCATTGTAACAAGTCAAACAAAACGGAGATGTATGAGGGAACTTTCAGAAACAGTTCCTCCTAAATCCTCTGTGCCCCTACCGCGCGTGAACGCACGCGCACACACACACAGAGATACACGTCACAGGCTCACACATCACACACCTTCATACAGACTCATACATCATACATTTACACTGCACACCCATATGCGCACACACACACAGAGGTGTGTTTTTTGTTTTATATTTCACACAATTGGGAAACCATACATATTACTCAGAAACTTTTTCACATAATATATCACAGAAATATATATTTATATATTTCATTCTCTCGTTGATTGCTATTTAATGATCTATAGTTTGGCTATGCCAGTTTTTTTTTTTCATTTTCCAATATTCTTGAGATCATACTCTATATTACGATCCTCTTTTTTCACTTAGTTTTAAATCAATTCCCCATGTCCTTAAACATACTTTGTAAACACAGTGTCAATGACTACATCATATTCCAGAATATGAGTATATTATAATTTACTTAACCATAATTTACTTTCTGCCAATTTGGGGCTATTAAAAATAATACCACAATGAACATTATGGAGCATTAAGCTATGTCCACATTTCTGGATATTTTCTTTAGGATATGAACATTTTTAGAGTTTTTGTCCACACCACCAAATTGCTTTCTCCAGAAATAACAATCTGTGCTCCCACCAGCAAGGACTGAAAGAAGCTGCCCACATCTTTTCTTAAATGTTGATTAATTTGTTAGACAAAAGTGGTATTTTATCACTTTCCTTTGCATTTTCGATTATTAGTGAGGTTAGTCTTGTTCAGGTTAATTATCCATTTGCCATTCTTCTCTTAAGAATGATCTGCTCACCCATGGCTCTCGTTTTCCACGTCAGCCCTTCCTCCTTGCTCACCGCCCTGCCCCGGCCCTGAGCCCTCCTGCCCCGGATGTTTACTCCTCGCCCTGGGCTCCGAGAACACCTTCCCCCTCCTGGTTCTGCATCGCTTCCCATCTGCTCACAAGCCTCTCCTGTCCCCTCCACAGTCCGATAGCTGGTCTCTCTCGCGGCTTCTGTGCCTGTGGGTACCCCTTCTCTACCTTCCCCAAACCCGTGCTCCCGAGAACCAAGCACGAGCCTAGAATTCTCGAGCAGGCTGCCAGGGTTCACCATCGGCCTGGGGTCAGCGTGGACCGCGGACAGACACGGCAGGGTCCTTCCTGCCCTGTGCTGGGTCCAGGTAACTGGGGGGCCCCAGCCGGGCATTACCTGCTGGGACTTTGCATGACCCTGTCTCATCTTTCCCTTTCCCATTTTCCTCCTCTCCCCGTGATTCCAACTCAGGCTTTAATTTTCACAAACGATACAATTTGGCGGTTTGGGGTTTCTGCAGGAGAATTTCTGTGCTCCTCAGAGCACTGGGGCCTGTTTGCTCTTGTTAGAGAAGAGGGACTCCGGACGCTCTGCAGACCCCGTCAGGCTGTGGTAATAAGCAGGGGCTGTTTGAGCGGCAAAGTGTAAACCTGGTCCTTCTTAGTGAGACTTCGCAGAAATCCCACTGGAGATTTTTCTGCCCCTGCCCTGTCTACTTTCCTTCATAATGATAAATGGCTGAAAAGAAAACTATCTAATCTCCAAACTGCTGGCTTTTTTTCGACTCTTTCTTCAAGGAGAGAAGGAAGAACACCGTCACATAAAACAGAGTCCTTCATCGCCTGCTTCTCAGGAGACGGTTCTTTCCCTTTTCATCCGGGCCTGTTTCTGATCTGTGATGGGCTCGCACTGAAAGCTCCAGCAGGGCCCTCTCTAATCAGCTGCGACAGACGCGGCAGTTGCTTGGGTTGCCCATCGAAATTGAATTGATTACCCGGCCCCTTTGCCATTTTGTTCTGCACACAATTGCTTAATAGCTGTCACCTTGGCTTTCAGTCGCAGCGGGCTTCAGGCTGACTGGTTCCCATTACTCAGGATGGCCAGTGCAAGTTCATCACCTTTACAGGATGTCCCTGATTGATTCCGTATGCCTTGGAGACCTGTAATATATTTGCATAGGAGGGAGGAGGGCATCGTTGGGGGACCGAATAGAAATCTCTTGGCCTCGGGAACGGCCAGGTTTCGCTGTGGGGCTCACTGTATCTGAATCATTACCAGGCCTTCTCGTCAGGAGTCTGGCCTCTGCTGACATAGCTGCTAATGAATTTGCAGATTTTTAAAAACTACAAAACAATCCAGCCTGTCCTAACCTTTGCCGTCGCCACCTGCCGCCTGTAGGGTGCGGGCGGCCAACAGGACCCTCGCTTTTCCCGCCTAAGTTCCTGCTGGTTTTTGAAATGACGCTCTCTCTCTCTCCCCACCCCCTTCCCCGGGCCGCCAAGCAGGAGAACCCGGGCTTGGAGGGAGACATCTTTCAAGCGAAATCCTTTGCGCTGGGAACTACTTCAATTAGACAGCAGGGGGAATGTTAACATGCCCTCCGGCCTTTTAAGTGGGTTTTAATTTTATGTTGTAAGATAAGACACTGCAGGGCTGGGACTGCTACTCCTCCGGCAGTCTCCATTAGTCGGGAGAGGCAGGCCTCTTGACCCCCTGAGGCCCAGTGGAGGCTGGAAGTTGGTTTGGTTTTTTAACAATTTGTCAGTCTGACCCAGCTTCTCTTTTCATTCTCCCTTTGGTTATTCCAGGCTCTTCTGTCACTGGAGGGGCCGCTGGGTGTCTGAGCTGCGGCTGGGAGCCTAGTCCGGCTTCCCCCAGGGGCCTGGCCCTGGGCTGAGGGCAGAGCCCTGGGGGCGGCCTGCCTATGGCTCACAGTTGAACGTTCATCGTTTCTTATTTCCCTTCCCAGGCAGGGCACAGCAGCAGCAGACACTTTTCATGTGGCAGGTTTCTGGCCCCATGATGTATGACCTGTTGGCGCTACTGAATGGTGCCCTTTGTTCCAGGGTATCCCATGTGCCCCCTTTTTATTGACTTGTTGATTCAGAGGGGCAGGAAAGTTCCACAAATCCCACTGCAGGCCCTGTTCTAGCCATGTCCAGGTGGGGAAGCCCACGGACCTCATGCTTCCCAGAAAGTTGGTAGGAAGCAGCGGGCTGCCTAAAGACAACATCTCTCTTAAGAAGCGGCTTTCTTTACCTCCAACTCAGGCAACTGTGTGTCTGCAGAGAGCCTGGGAACATACATCTAGCTCCCAGCCCCCTACATGTGGTTGCAGAAGGTATAAAGTATCCCAGAATGCCATCTTCACCCAGAAAGAAAAGAGCAGTGCAGGTGTGAGTTAGGAAGAACCCCCCTCTTCCCTGCCTCCTGAGCCAAGTTAAGTTTTTCTCTGTGACCAACAAGCCCAAGGTGGGAGCCGACAGCAAAGGGAAAAAAGGAGCTTGGCCTCCTTCTGCAAGGGGGGGAGTCCAGCCAGAGAGCAACCCAGGGCCACAAGGGCAGGACCCTGGGGAGACAGGAGACAAGGTTGACTTTTTACCCAGCAGAAAATCTCATCTTAATCCTGGTGAGGACAAGGATTTAAAGGGCATCCCTTACCCTTGCCTTCTCTTCTCATGCCTCCCTCCTGGAGATGGTGGGTGACAGTGAGCAGCTTTGGAAAAGGAGCCATGAGGGGAGGGGGCGAGAGGCAAGGGGTTGTTAGAAGGGAGACCCAACATGCCTTCCGACACCAGCTTCTCATCTAGGAGGGTGAACCTGGACTGGATTTTGTCTCCTTTTATCCCATCCCCATCTTGAGGCCAACTTCAGGGATCTGGCAGAGGAGTAGACAAGCGGAGGTCTCTGCCAGGCCTTGATTCCTCCCCTGGGGGGTGCAGGTGGTTGATGCGCTCACATAGCTGCCTGCTTGCTCCAGGAAGCTCTGGGCTCTGACTCCAACCTGCCCTTCAGTTCCTTCTCTGAGGCAGCCGCACAAATCCCACCAAGAACTCCCCACCTGGGAGCCCATCTCCCCCAGACCGCCAGGTTGCATGTCCACTACTAAAAGGTGACAGATTCTTGTGTACTGTCTGCCCTGCCCGTCTGGGGTCTTTGTGGGCCCTGGAATCCAGGCCCATCATCTGGGGAGTAGCATGAGATCAAAGGTACAGTTGCTCCGTTGGTCCTAAATTACTTCACTCTGAGCTCAGAGGCTCCATGGAACAAATGCGCAGAGGCACTAAGGGCTCCACCTGGCCCTTGAGAAAATATATGAGCAAAAGGGAAGCAGAGACCATTGCTGAGCCAAGAAATGACAAGTCAGGAGTAATGAGCATCCACACACTTCACAGTTGTAAAATGGCTTTATGTTCTGATATGTAAAATAAAATGTCCATGCTATATAACAAAACACTTGAAGTTCCATATCCCGTTAGCTAATGTGTCTTCTAATAAAGTGTAATCTGTAGTGTGTGTGTGTGTTTATATATAATTATTTATTTGTTTGTTTTATCTAAACCGTTCTTTGTTTTTAACATCAAATGTGTAATAAAGATTTAAATAGATGTCTTTCCAAACACCCTCTCCAATGTTCGTTTTATTAAGTTTATTCATTTGTAAAAAAGCAAAGCTGAATTTGACATGTGGCCTGCATTTGTGAGATATATATATTTATATATTTTATTTTATTTATTTATTTATATAATATATAAATAGCTATTCGGCATGCAAAGAGTTTAGTGATTTCCCAAATTTGATTACAGAGTTCCCACCAGCCACACGGACGGTCTGGTGACATTCAATGCTAAAGAGCTGAGCTGAGGACGAGATCCACCTCCCTGGAGAAGAATTATCCTTGCTCCTCTGAGCTCACTGGCTGAATTCACTGGAAGAAATGAATGTTTTCGAATTCTCGTTTTTATTTCTGTTGGGCTTTCTTGCTCCAGAGGCGAGGATTTTCTGGGAGCAGAACGGGCTCTAGAGCTGCTGGGCAGCAGCTCCAGTGCGGTCTCCTGGGGACACTGCCAGGTCAAGTGTGCTTCCTACTGGCCAGTTGTAGGACGCAGATGAGGCCTGAGAGGTGAGTCTTGCGCACCAGAGAGAGTGAGGGGCTGTATACTGGGGACGGAGGGGGAAGGGCTTCGTACGTTATAAGAAAACCTGAATGATGCCAGAGATGCTGCCGGTTGTATTTTCCCTCCTCTTGAAGGAAAAAGCAATGTTTTAATACCCATCAGGTGGCACTTAGCCTACGACTCTCTCTCTAAAAATTGTCCCTCAGACCTCAGAGCTCCGGGGATCAATTTCCGGGCCACTAACTGAGCAGTCAGCGCTCCTCTCCCAGAAGGGCTTCGTGGCTTAGCTGAGCCCACCTCTCAGGTGGTCTCACAGAATCTCCGGAAGCCAAAGGAATGGGCCTCCTGCTCCCAAAACAAGATTCTCAGCTCCCTTGCAAGGCCAGGACTCTTAAGATGTGCAGAGACCCCTCCCCCACCCCAGCAAGGAGAATCTTCCCCCCGACTTCCCCTGCAGGAGAGACCTCACCACCTGAACTCTCCACTCCCATCCCACCCATGGGCATGTCAAGAGATATCAGATAACAATGGATCCAGGTCCTGCAGCCAAAATCACTTCTGAGATAAGTGTGTTTTTTCCTTTGTCATGGCCTCAGTCGTATGTCAGAAGATAGATGCCCTCCAAAGAAACGCTCACGCGCGCTCGCACCCCACCCTTTATGATACCTTCCTGTGTTTCTTGGTAGCGCACGCCACCCTCAGAGGTTAATGCTGGGTTTGCACGGTCCTGGGGCTGTGGACGGGCCCTGGGAGTCATCCGTCAGTCCAGTTCTCGACAGTCCCCATTCCTGAATGATACTGTAAGGAGGCTTCCCGGGACAAGGAGAAGCTCTGCGAGTAGAGAAACTCGTTGGCAGCATTCAGGTGCGGCGAGGGCGGCTTCCGCTCGCATGCGGTGCCGGTGCCCGTGCCGGGGAGGCCGCGCTCCCTCGGGAAGGAGGCGCTGGGCCCCCGCTCTCGCTCCCGGACCTGAGACTGTGAGAGCTGATTGTAGACGCTGAAGTGGGCGCTTCCGGGCGGCTGGGAGCTCGGAGCCGAGATGGGGGGCAGCCGGGGCATCATAGTGGTGGCGGTGAAGTGCGTGGGGAAGGACTGGTAAGGCACAGTCTCCACGGTCTGAACGCTGTAGCTCGTGTACGGCGACACTGACGTCCACATGTTACAGCTCAGTGGGGGCGGGGGCAAGTCGTCCACCCCGGACACCCCGGCGATCTCGGTCCCTGAACCTGAGTACATGCAGGCTTCTCGTGGGGTCACCTCACTGCAGTAGGAGGGGCTTAGCATCTGTTGGTCGTAGGGAGGGGGAGACCGGAAATAATGATCCTCCCCCACTGCAGTGGGAGCTTCCAGATAAGATCTTTTGCAGGGTAAGTCCAGGTGGCGGGCACTGTCTGCCGGAAGACAAAGAAACCTCAGGAAGAGCCACTTCCGCCAGCCCAGGGCCCCGAATACCCCCGCTGGACGCTAGGACAGCCCATCATTGTCATTCAGGGCCCCCACTGCCCCCACACTACCACGGCACTCCCAGAACCATTTTAATCAGCTACAGCTTTTCAAAGGTGGCAGCAGCCAAGAAGCGGTCGGATCATGGACCACGCTCAAAGGCCATGGGGCACACTGCATCACTGGACACTGAGTGATGTGTTTAGCCAGGCAGCGTATAGCTTTGATCCTTTGCCACCCTGACTCTGGGGGATGGTAAGAGGCCTTAATGTGCACTGGCACTCTTAGGCTAGGCCCACCCTGGCCAAGGAAAGTGCAAGCAACTGCCAGCCCAAACCGGGCCCAGAGGCTACATCTGCCTGAATTAGCCAGAAAATTAAAGCCGCGATGCTTCGGCCTCAATCCTCCACTCCCAGGAAGGCCTTAGCAAGACAAAGCTACTCACAGTCACGCTCCTATTGCTTTTAGAGGAGGAAGTAAACCCTACATATGTTCAAAGAAGTCCCATCAGATTGTAATTACACAGATTCCAACATAACAGGGTTTACACAATTAAGAAATGGAGCTGTTAATAAGTAAAAGGTGACTTGCACTTTTAAGGCTAAGCTAATACTCTGTCTTGGGAAAGATGACATTAACTGCTCCAAACCATGGATGTGTGTCTTTCAACATCCTCAAGCATGAGGGCTTGACTCTCTGGACAAGCCCGGGCTCCCCTGGGATGCAGGGATGACCCAGGCCTGAGGACTTGGGCGACAGCCCACTCAGTGAATTAAGAACACTTGTCCGGTCGCTTGTCTTGGTCTCCCTCCTTCTGTTTTCTCTAGGGATTCTCAACAGGAAAGCGGCCACAGACAATAGGTAAATAAATGTGTTTGGCTGTGTTCCAATAAGACTTTATTTATGGATACCAAACTTTGAATTTCATATAATGTTCATATATCATGAAACAGTCTTGATGTTTTTCAACTATTTAAAATGTAAAAACCATTTTGTATGACTCACAGGCTGAACAAAAACAGACAGCAGGCCAGATTTGGTCCAAAGGCCACAGTTTGCCAGCCCCTGCTCTAGGTCACTAGTTCTACTGGACCTGGTGTGGTGGGTACTCAGGGGCCTGCCTGGCTGGTCCCTAGGAGCTGGGCTGAGAGAACATTCTGGATTGCAAGCAAAAGTCCCCAAACTCATTCCCAAGACAATTCAGTGGCCCTGTGAGGACTTCTGGTGTAATAACACTAATCATTCATATTTTATAGAGGGAAAAATCGAGACCTGGTACCAGAGCACATCTGGTTCTCGGCTCAGGGCTCCTCTTCCTCACAAAGAAGCCAGCACGGACAAGTGTGTTGCCTGTCTTCCTGGTCCCCAATCTGCATCCACAACAGCTCCCTGCCACTTTCAAGGAGCCTCTGCAGATCTGGTGTGATGAGGTGGGGAGCCTGTGCTAGGGACTCCCTGTGTTAGGATGGAGGTCACCTCCCTAAATGGAAACCTCGGGATTGTGATGCTTCCACCTCCTCCCACACCTAGAGACAGAGCCTGGCTGACTTGTGTCCTCTGCCCACCCCGCTCAAAGCAGCACCTGGGGCTCGGGAGGGGTACCGGTGTCTGGGGACACCAAGGCCGCAAGCTGCCTGTGAGGGTTCTGAGGGCTGCGTGAAAAGCAAGAAGCACATCCCTGCACTGAGCCTGGGCACAGTCCCCAAAGCGTCAGGCTCCCTCTCCCAGGCCACACAATAACCAGGGGTGTGTGTGTGTGTGTGCGTGCACGCCCATGCGTGCTCACATGTGCAGTGGGGAGTGTTTGTGGGGAGAGTGTCACCCCCCCTGACCCTCCAGGGCTTCTAGACCAGGAGAGAGGTACCTCGTCTTTTCAGGCAGTGATAGAAGAGGCTGGAGTCCCTCTGGGCTGGGAAGGTGTTGAGGGGAAGGTCCTGGGGCTCAGCCGCAGCGAACTGCATGTGAGCCCCGTTCTCGTACTGGTAGTGCTGGAGCGCCTGGTGAGCCCCATGCAGGGGGCTGACGTCAGGCTTGGATGACAGCTGGGTGGAGACGAGCCTCTGCCTCATGATGCTTTTGGAGATCACGGGATATTCTTTGCTGGGGGCGAGGGCAGGACAGTCAGCGGGAGGCGGGAAGCGAGTGGCGATACCTTGAGGGTTACGGAGTCCCTGTGCTTGAACCCGGTCCACCCGCCCCACCCGCCCCACCCCCAGGCCGGAGCAGCCCCACCTCTGCAGCCGGGCCACACGCAGGTCACTGTCGTCACTGCCCCGGAACCCCTTGGCAAAAGGGTTGTTCTCAATTTTCAGCTGTGTGATCTGTCAGGACAGGATACACGGTAGAGTCACTGGGGGGAGAGGACTGGGCTGGCCTCTGGCCCTCCTCCCCGACCCCAGGCACATTCAGAACCCCTGCAGTGTCTGGGGAAGTTGCGTCTTGCTGAGGCCTCCTTGGCCTTGCCCTTCACGTCGCGGGCTCCTATCCCTTCCACTTGCGGCAGAGCCCCTGGTTCTGTCTCCCGCTCTCCCGCCCACTGTGCTACCTCGATTCAGCCCCTCGGCATCCTCTCCCGGGGGCCTGTGGCAGCTTGCCGTCCACATCACCCGCCTCCAGCGCAACTGCCACATCAGGTTCTGCGTGACTCTTCTAAATGCAAACCTGACTCTGTCACTCTTCTGCCTAAGATCCTTCCCCCAATCTGGCCAGTCCCACTGTGCAGATGTGAAAGCCTTCTGAGAAGGATGGCGTGGGCGAAGGCAGGGAGGCAGGGGAGAGTGGCCCGGGCGGGGATCGGGAGGCAGTTTGGGATGGTCGGGCTGGGGTGGGAGGTGGGCCAGGACATGCCAGGACCCTGTGACCGCTGCCTGGGAAGGGCCTCCAGATGGCTCAGTCACCTGCTCCCACACAGCTGGCAGTGCCCCAGGGCTCCTCTCCCTGTTCCATCCCCTTCTCTCTGCAGGTGCAGAATCCCACCCGGGAGAAGAAGACTGTAGAACGAAAGGGCCCAGCACTGAGCCACAGGGCAAGCTCCACGCTCCCGGTCTTTACAGTTGCCAACTCTGTGCATCCCCAGCATAGAGACCACAGTTACTTTGTGCTGGGGGTTCAGGAATCTGGTCTCCTTTCCTGCACATCACCATTTCTCACTGCTCTGTAGGGCTTAGCAGGTTCCTGAGGCGCCTGCCCTGCCTGCCTCAGCCCTGCTGCATCGGGGCTTCACTTCCTACCTCTGTGATGGCACAGACATGCGGGGTGGTGGGGCTATACCTTGTGATTCTGGTAGGAGGTCACAGAGATGAAGGAAGTTTCTGGGAACACGTGGGTGCAGAAGGCTGTGTTTTTGGAGCCAAAAGCATTGTTCTCGTCAGCCTTCACGATGTGTAGCCGCGGCTGGTACTTGTGCATGGAGTTGAGGATGATCTGGAAGAGAAGGGTCTCTTCTGAGCTCCGGGTCCCCACCCTCTTGTCTTCGGCCTCATTCAGCTGGCCTGGGGCTGGCTTTCCTTGTCCTAAAAACCCGGGTTCCAGGGGCTGAACCCAGAAAGGTCCAAACCTCCCTTGAAGATTGAAGAACCAGGCCCCTGGGCCCCACTTGGACTCTCTGCTCCAGCACCAACTCCTGGTCCCAGGACCTCCCGGATATTACAGACCCTTCAGTGTGGAAATGGGGACATAACCATTTAAAAGCCCCAATGAACTCAGCACAGTGTAGTTGGTGGAATTCTAAGGTGTAGGCGAAAAGTCCAGGTGCCACTGACTCACTGTGTGATCTCAGGCAAGTCCCTCAACTTCTCCGAGCCTCAGCTTGCAGCCCGGCAGGCTGACTCTTCCCCGGGCTTCCCCCTGCCCTATCCTGCTCTTCTTCCCCTGCTCACCCCTCCCCACTTATTTGGGACCTGCCTTTCGGAGAGTTGTCAGCGGTGGGCGCTCAGCCCCTCCTCTCACATTCGTCAGCAACAAAAGCAGCTTCACAGCCCAGGGTTTGCAAGATGGGGGAGGGGGGATGCTGAGGAAAATGGTGCACTCCGACCTGTTCCCTCGGGGCACTCCTTCCTTCATTCACAGAGGCCTGCTGAGGGGACACTGGGGACACCCAGAGGCACTCTGCCTTCAGACCTGTCCCAGGCAGCTCACAGCCAGGAGGGGAGTGCCATCAGGGACTAGAGTTCAAGGTACCAAGGTAGGAGGAAGCCCAGAGGCCCCAGGCACCCCCAACCCTTGAGGATGCCTGGGGCAAAAGGCGAAGAGCCCAGGAGACTTGGCCCAGAGCCCTGGGAGAAACACACGGTAGTTGCGGCCCCAAACCCACTCCATTTGCCTGTGCCCCACGGTAGCGCAGCATCATGTGCCATTAAAATGTATTTTTTATCGTTGACATTTACCAGACGCCCTTCCCATTGGAGGTAGGACCAGGCATTTGGGGCATTTTATCAGCACCGCTGCTTTTGTTAACCCTTTGGCTCCTGTCCTGACTGGGTGAGGCTGGTCCCCTCTGAGCTCCTTTCTCTCCGCAGGGAGTGCCCCTCCCTTGGGCTGGCTCTGCTGCCTCTCACCCTTCCAGGTTCCCAAGGACCAGGCCTGGGGCTGAGGCTTAGTGAAAGATTTAACCCTTGAGTGACCAGAGTGCCAAGCAAGGGGCCCGAGCCAGGCCCTTCTGTGGCAAGCCTGGGCTGAAGCCTTCGTCTGGCGAGGTTCTGCTCTCCTCACACCATGGGGACAGAGGCAGCCCAGGGAGAGGCTCAGCCAAGGGCGTGGGCAGCCCAGGAGCCGGGCTGTAGGCTCTGACTTTCCCCGGGCTCCTCGGTTTGGCTGCGCAGCTCCGTCCAGCAGAAACTAGCTCTTCTGCACGGGCCACTCCTCACTCAGCCCTCAGTGACAAACCTCTGGACCCTCTTGGGGCAAGTACAGAGCTCCCCAAATCCCAAATCACATCCTGCAGCTGGGGACCCACTGCCCAGCTGGGAGCCTGCCAAGCGAACCTCAGCGTGAGACTGAAGGGCACAAGTCCTGCCCGGGGAGGCCTCAACGGACTTCGTGTTCCAGAAGCCTGGGAAGGGGCCCCTCGGGAGAGGGGCTGGGGGTTGGCAAACACCTCCCAGACCCTTTAGGTTACTCTGTCACCCTGCACTGTACCCACGCTGCAGGAGCCCACAAAGGACCCCAGTGCCCAGAAGACCCAGCACCTGACTACCCAGGAGGTAGCCTAGATGCCAGATTCCTGCCTCTGCACCTTTGCACAGGCAGTTCCCTCTGCTGCCTTGATCTTCCTTTCCCATTCTCCCTCACCTTCTAGGCCTATCATCCCAAGGCCCAACTCTTCCAGGAAGCCTTCCCACACTACTAAGGCCTGCTCTGAACTCCCAATTCTGAAACTTCCTTTCCATGCATCGTCTACTTGGCTATTGTGCTGCTTCCTAGCGGCTTCCCATTTCTTCCTGTCCCTTCAATTAAATTATAACTCCTCAAGAGAAAGGGCCATATCTTTTATTCCTTTTGTACCTCCAGGCTCCTTTACTTCAAAACAGGAACAAGTAAGTGCGAGACCAGGATATGGGAGGAGAAAGACCTGGGCCATGACCACAAACTCTCTGTCCCCTCCTCCCTTGTCTTTCTTTGCTCACTAGAGACAGGATAACCTCTAAGGCACTTTTCAGGTCAAAAATAGTGATCAAACATGTGCACAGACAATCCTTCCATGATCACTCCCACGCTCCAGCCCCCTGACACGCAGGGCTAACCCTGCATCAGGCCAGCTCCCCTGGCGGGGGGTGGTGGGGCGCCCAAGGGAAGAACACAGACAACGGGCGGACAGAACCCAAAGCAGATGTTGCAGTCACCACGCAGTGAGGCTGTGCCATCCCTTAAGGACATCTTGGGACAAGCAGCAGCACCCACCCTGCTCCTCTGCCACCTGGGCAGTCACAGGCTGTGACAGTCCAGCCAGAGCCCTGGGCATCATCAATCCCCTCCCCCTCACTGCCACCCACCTCCAGGTCCAATCAGTGACCAAGGCCTGTGACTCCACCTGTAAAACAAAGGCTCCTCCATTCCCCCTGCGCAGCCCTGGCTCAGGCCCCGCCGCCTCTCACTGGGCTCTGCGGCAGCCCCCTCCCTGCCTCCATCTACTTCCTCTCCATTTCACCTGCTACACATCAGATCAGGTCACTCCCTTGCTTAGAACCTTCTGGCTCATCCAGGAAGACTACATTGCTTGAGAGCAGGGCCCTTATGTATTTCTTCCTCTTGCCTCCCTTGTCCGCTGGCCCCCGAACTCCTGCCAGTATTTAGGGCTCAGTAAATATCTTAAATTCATGATGCCACCTTTGATGGCTCCCTCTTGCCCCCTGGGATAAAGGCCGAATCCTTAGCCTATCAGACAAGGTCCTGGATGACAAGGGTGGAGAGATTGCCAAACACACCTTCTAGGAGAGGGAACCAGACAGGCTGGCAGGGAAATCTGGGAAGAGAGCAACTGCCAGACTTGCAAGGGCAGGTAGGGGCCACTGGGGAGTCCAATCCCAGCCACAGAGAAGCCAAGAGAGGTCCAGAAGCTTCTATGGATCTCTGCCCACCAGCTGCAAGTCCTGAGCAAGCTCTTCCCCTCCAGTCATCGGGGTCCCCATCTGTAAAGTGAGGCCTTCGACTAAGTGGTCCCAAACACTCCTCCCGCCTCTGACAGTCTGGAACTTCGACAGGTGTGTGGAAGAAAGTTCCACCCATTGAACCAATGCAGACACAAAGCACAGCATCGGTCCCGATGGCCTGGGAGAATGGGAAGCCACCTCAGTGACTCGCACCTGGCTTTACTCGGAAGTTCCTCAGGCGCCGCATTAGACTGTTTAGCCAGAATCTCACATCTATATTTCTTGCAGAGGATGTTGGGTCAAATGGGCCAGCCACGTCAACAAACCCCACTACACGGCTGGTCCCGTCGTCATCACTGTTCTACAGAAATGGGATTCATTATGTTCTGGCTACAAGTCAGAGGCCTGTTCTATTTTCGCAATTGTGATAGCGCCAAACATCCACCTCCTCAAGAGATCGCCATAGCGTGCTTGGCTAACGAGGCCCAGATTGATCTGTGTTGGAATCACAGCACACCAGGGCATGGAGGGACAGACCTTAGAGATCATTCTAGTTCACCTCCTAATTGTACAAACGAGGAACAGGAGGCTAGTAGCGGGAACGTGACTTGCCCAAGGACACACAGCTGGCTGGAGATTGAATCCGGGGAAGATTCCAGATGGCCCTTGAGACAGCACACACTGCTCTCAACAACAAGCTCGGTAATTAAGGATAAGGTTTCAACCAAACACTGCAGGGGATGAGGATTCACCAGGCCCTGTCGCCCATCGTAGAGCACAGCGTACCTGGATGCCAGCCGCACGACAAGTGGGGCTGATGTCCGCTTGTCATATATTAAGACCAAATTTTCTCCTGCATCACATTTTTACTTCCTAAGACGACCTTCTCCATCATCCTTCTTACCCTCTCCAGCCCCGCAAAGAGGTTTAGGAAAGAGACAGGATCTGCAACTTAGAGGAAAAAGAAAAAAACACAACAAAACTAAGACCGGAGAGACCCAAAGATTGGCCCAAAGAATATCCAAACTAGAACTGAGTCGGAAAACCCGTCAGCCGACTCAAGAGGCCTGGGTCAGACAGGCCTGAGGCCTCACGCCCAGGGCAGCAGCCTTCCCACCTTCCCTCCCAGGCACAGCAATGACAGCCAGTGTTGACTGAACGCAGCCTCTGTGCCAGGCCCTGCGCTGAGTATTCTACACACATCGCACAACTGATCTTTACAACATCCCTGTAAAGGAGGTATTATTATTAGCCCCATTTTAACAGGCAAGGAACTGAGGCTCAAGCGGGGGAAGGCATCTGCCCAACGTCAGACAGCGACGGGAAGCAGAGCCAGCACCAGCACTGCTCTCCGAGCCTTAGCTCGTACCTGCACCTGCACCCCTGTGGCTGAGGAGGGTGAGGCCGAGTCTGGAGCCGGATGGGTAGTCTATGTCCCAGAGCGCCCGGCAAGGCGTGGTGCATTGTCAGGGCTCAGCAAACATGGGAGGAAAAGAGGGAGACCAATAGTTCTGGGTCCCCACTGGCTGGCATATGCTTTGGGGGGACATCGGCACCCAGCGGAGGAAGTGCCTTCTCTGTCTAAATAATCCCCCCGTCAGCAGGTTCACTCACTCACTGCTCACCACCACTCACACTGCCAGGCACCAGGACACAATGGTGATGAAAAACCTTACGGTTTACCATCCAGTGGGGAAGTCACACGGTAATCCAAAAATCAAGCAAAAATCAGTGGTGAGAAAAAGTAGTGGACCAAAGACTGCATTGATAATAGTAACAAACAAGATGACATAGCTTGCAGCAAATGTGTAGGACCTTGGGAAGAAAACTTGAATACACCTTTGAAGGACACAAATCAGACTTCAACAAAGAGAAAGGCATCCCTATCAATCCTCCCTAAGTCAATTTATAATTTAAAGTGATTCTAATAAAAATACAAGCAAGTTTCTTTCTCAACACTACAAGCTGATTCTAAAGCTCATATAAAAAAATAGACAAGATCAGCCAAGAAAACTCTGAAAAAAAAGAGCAATGCAGGGGGACCAAGCCTGCCAGACACTAAAACCTATTATGAAGTCTCAACAGTTAAGGCACTGGCACACGAACAGACACAGATTCAGAAGGGGATTTAGTGTACAGAAATAAGGCATCCTAAACCACAGAGGGAAGGGGACCAGTCAGTTATTGGTGTTGGGAACCACTGGATAGCTCTCTAGAAAAAAAAAAAGTTGGATTCACGCCTCATATAGAATGCCAGAATAAATTCCAAAAGGATCAATGGTTTAAGTGTAATAATAATTCCATAAAATACTAGAAGAAAACTCCCTTATAAGTAAAGAGTGGAGAGGGGCTTTCAATTACTCAAAATCCAGAACCCACAGAGAAAAGACCAACACATTCAATCAAAAACTTCTGTGTAGGAATAACACTATAGTCCAAACCAAAAGACAAGTGACAAACGGGAAAAACATATAAGCAATTCAACATCCCAGATTAGGAGCGAAATCTTCCTAATTTATAAAAGCTCCTAGAATGGATAGGTGATTGAAAAAAAAATCTAAGAGAAAAATGAGCAAAGGATAAGGACCGAAGAGGAGATACATATAAAAAAGATGCTTAGGGCTTCCCTGGTGGCACAGTGGTTGAGAATCTGCCTGCCAATGCAGGGGACACGGGTTCGAGCCCTGGTCTGGGAAGATCCCACATGCCGCGGAGCAACTAGGCCCGTGAGCCACAACTACTGAGCCTGCGTGTCTGGAGCCCGTGCTCTGCAACAAGAGAAGCCGCGACAGTGAGAGGCCCGCGCACCGCGATGAAGAGTGGCCCCCGCTTGCCGCAACTAGAGAAAGCCCTCGCACAGAAACGAAGACCCAACACAGCCAAAAATAAATAAATAAATAAATTAATTAATTAAAAAAAAAAAAAAGATGGGTTGAGATAATTAATACTTTAAAAAAAAAAGATGCTTAATCTCACTCATAATAAAGGAAATATAAATTGAAACTAAAACTGACATCTATATTTCACCCATCAAACTGGCAAAGATCCAAACCTTTCTCTCCCACCATGTTCGTGAGCCTACAGCGATGGTGGGAATACACATCACTGGGACTCCAGTCGAGGGCAGAATTACAAATTGCAAATCCAAGCACCCATTGAACAGGCAATTTCTCAGAAAGAATACTTGCCATAGGTATAAAACGACATATGTACAAGCTTAATCAAAAGAGCAAATATAGGAAAACATCTAATTCCTTCAATAAGGACTGGCTACATAATTAATGGAACAATCACATGATGAAATTCTATACAGCTGTAAAGAAAGGAATGAGGCAGCTCTACATGAGTGGAATGATCTCCATGATACACTAAGTTTACAAAGCAAGGTGCAAAGTGTTTATAGTATGTTACCTTTTGTGTGGAAAAGAAGGGATTTGAGACTCTGTATTCCGCCTGCATATGCAAAAAGAAACACTGAGAAGAAATTAGTAACAATGGTTACCTGTGGCCAGAGCTGGAAAAAACTAGGTGGATGGGGAACCAGGGGAGGGAAATGTCTCATTGCAGACGTGTTTTATTTATTCATTGATTGATTTTTAAACCATGTGAATGTATTTCCTATTCAAAAACAAATTTGACAAATAAGTATAAAATTATAACTGTGGTAAGTACTTGGACAGAAAGGTGCATGGTGCTCTGAGAGCATATAATGGGGACCCTGAACTGTCTCCCTGAAGATGTGGCATTTGAGCTTGGATTCCAAGGCTCAGCAGTAACGAACTAGGCTAAGAGGCCTGTGGCTGGAGAAGGAAGCACACCGAGGGGATGGCGCATGTGCCACTTTGTGGCCTGGGAGCCCACACCCCCAGTCCGGGGCTAATTTTGCCTCTGGAACAGTGAGACCTACCATGCCCGAAATCAAAAGCTAACCTTTTACCTCGGCAATCTGGGAGTCCTGAGACACAAGAGGTGGTGAAGACGGCCATTCCCCTTCATACACACACACACACACACCCTTCACTGCAGCCATCCCCTCCCTGCCTCCAGATCAGGAGAAAAGTAAGACCCACATGCCAGCCACCTCCACGTCCCACTGCAGGACGCAGGCCCCACCCCAGTGAGGCCCTCTTCAATTTCCCGAAGCAGCTTCTCTTCCCATCACGTGGTCACCCGGCACAGGACCCTGCTAGGGGTGGGAGGGGTTGGCGAGTAGGAGGGGAGGATGGCAGGCACCCTCTGTAGCCAGCAGAGCCACAGCAGTGGAGCTGAACTGGAGCAGCCCAGCCCGGCCCCAGCCCCCTGATCCTTTCTGCCCCTGCTGCCCGCCAGTCCTCTGCCCCTAGGCTTACACCCAGAACCCAGGGGTCACACCCTGAACCTACCCCTCAAGAACAGAGGGCTTTCCTGGACTCACAGCAAAAACCCACAGGAGTTTTCTAGTCAGAAGCCAATCCTGTCTTTCCAGAACATGTGGCCCTGTGGCCTGAGGGGTTCCTGGACTCTGGACCCTTCTCCTGGGGGAAGTCTGCAAATGGGAGACAGCTGCTAAAGTCTTTGAGATACTGTGAGACCCCAGGGGAAAGTCCCCAGTCCATTTGGCTGGAGAAAGTTCCTTGAGGTCTGGAAGCTTTTAGGGAAAATTGCAAGTGTGGAGGTGAGCTGTGCAGAGGGACTTGTCGGGGGCAAGTTCACAGTACGAGATGGCTCTTTCCCAGGCTCCTGCACCAAGAAGCCAGGAAGGGCGACTGGGAGAGCTCACCACTCCAGGTGGCACAGACCGAGGAGCAGAAAGCCAAGGTTCAAATGGGCCACTTTGCCTTGGTATGTCGAGGAAGTTAGCTCATCCTCCGCAGCCCTGGCCTGCACGGGCAAAGGCTGCTCCCTCTCCAGTGATGCTCCAAATGGCTGAAGATCTGACAGCTCAGGCCCTGGGTACGGAGAGACAGGTGGAGAAGCCAAAGGAGTGCGGGACTAGGCATCAGGAGGCAGGGGCCCACGCTCTGCTCCTTTACTCCCAGCTCCTGAGACAAGCACCTCATCTCCCTGAGCCCTGCCACCCCACAAGGGGTGTCGTAACCAATAGACTGCACACGCTGGGTAAATTCGGGGACGGGGAGAAGGAAGATGCTCTGCACCGAACCCTCCAGGGAGAAAGCTGGGTTAGTACGGGGACTCTCCCTCCTGCCGAGGAGAGGCAAGCCCCAGGCAGGCACGGCGAGTGTAGCCAAGGGCACCCCCAACATCACGAGCCCAACAAGCAGCCCCACTGGCCCAGACTCAAGACTATATGCAGCGTTATTGCAAACCTCTTATGGACTCCAGTAGAGCCACCACAGAGGCAAGCCAGGCTGGGAAACCTACTGCTGGGCTACGAAGGCCAGGTCTCCCGATTCCTAAAAATCCCAGCTTTTCAACCACCTGGCTCTCTCCCCTGCCACATTCTGCAGGGGCCCAGGGAGGCGGAAGAGCCCTCAGAGCCATCCCTGCAGCTGGGAACCATGACAGCAAGCTGTGCATCGAAAATTCTCCAGAGCTTCGATTCCCTGGGTACTTCTGGTCACTCGCCCAAAGATGCAGCTTCCGCCAAGCTCTGTGTCCACCCCAGTGGTCTGTCCCCTGGTGTCTGCGTGTGTGTGCAATTGTGGGCAGAGATGTGGCTTCCCACCTCCCACCACTGAGGCCCTTGCTAACCTTTTGAGGTTGATCCCACAGCCTGGCCAAGCAGAGGAGGCCAGGTAGGAGCTGACCGGGAGCAAAGTCTTGGCCAGAATGGGAGGCCCCTCTGGCCCTTGGTTAAAAGACCCTGTGCTCTGAGAGGTGGGGGCTTGGCTGACCCTTCCCGTTGGATGGTGGCTTGTCTCCGCCCCCCGGGAGAGGCTGGGGCTGCATGAGTACACGTCACCACGCACACCTGCATGTCTCTGTCACACACCCAACGGCATCTGCCTGCCCCGCACGGGAAAGCCCATGCTGCTCGCAAAACAGAGAAGTCAGGAGTTTATTATGTTAATGAAGCAGCCTCCTAATTGCTGGTTTAGAGATCACCAGTGACCCAGAAGAGAACTGAACAGACTCTGAGAAAATGAGAACTGAGAGCTGCTTGCCAGGTACACACCAATCAATCAGAAATGAAGCATCACTGGCATTTTCCATTAAGGAACTATGATTCCCAGAATTCTGATTTGCACACAGCTCCCCAGAAATAGAACTGAGGCATCAAAGAGGCACATGCCTGCACAGCGCCCACCCCTGCTCCCCCCCCCCCCCCATCCACATGGACGGTACGAGTGTTATGGGTGCAGCCCGGGCAACGGCATCGAGGAGCCTCCACTGCGCCCGCTCCACCACACCCCGCCCTGCGTTTCCAGGGTAACCATGGGTAGCCTAGAGGGGCGAGGCCTGCTCCCTGGCAGATGATACCAGGTCCCTAGGCTTCTGTTTGCCACACACTTGAGCTAAAAATTTCCACATAAAAAGCTTTTGTGGGCCTGCCAGGGACAGACGGGGGAAAGAATGAGCTTCAGCAGCCTGGATGGGGCATCAGCAGCAGGATCCCTGGGGCTCCAGAATCTCTCTTGTGACAGCCAGGTCCCGGGCAAGGCCAGGAAGGCGCGGACACAGGAGCCAGAGCGAGGCCTTCCCTTCCAGGGCAGGTGGCTGCTGGGCCAGGCAGACGGTACACGCCAGAGACAGGCTTCAGAACTCATCAGTGACTCTTTCTCAAGGAGGTTCACTTGTCTTAGGCTCCAGCAAGGCCAGATTTGGGGAAACTGAAGCTGAGATTTGGTCCATCACCGTCGTCGTTGTCATAGTTGCCATTTATTTGGAGCCTCTTAGGCACAAAGTGCCTCATGCGTAATCTCTCATTTAATTCTCACATGGTCATCTCCACGTTCTAGACAAGGAAACTAAGGCTCAAAAAGGCTAAGAAACTTGCCCAAAGTTACCCAGCCAGAAAGTGCTAAGGGAAGGATGTTCTGCTGTGGGACTCAGACCCTGTGCTCCTTCCACAAACAGGCCTGGAGCTGGATCCCGAGAATGGATTCTCCAGATCCCAGATCCCTGGACCGGCCCATCCCCAACACTGCCCCAGGACTCGCCCTCAAGGCCAGGCAGTCCCATGCTTACATGGCCGAAGGGGTCCAGGTGGTTGTTTGTCAGCTTCAGCTTCTGGAAGGAGACCAGCTGCCGCATCCAGTGGGCCCCAGTGGCAGGAGAATCCGGGTGAACGTAGAGCCTTCCGGGCATGGCCGGCTCAGCCTTCCCTGCCACCATCCTGCCAACAGAGCACGGAGAAGCCAGAGCAGTTGATTGCCCTGCAGCCTGGGGGAGCCCAGATTCCCTGTGCCCTCTGAGAGCAAATCCCCAGAGACCTGAGAAACAAATCACCGATGATCCTATCAGACTGTCAATTTAGGGCTTTGGGGGTAAGAGGGAGGGACAGAGGAAAGAGTGCTGGGGAGGGAGAGCGTTTCTGAACCTCCTGTATTTCACTGCAATAAGAAAGAGAAAGTGAAATTACAGAGACATGTGATGATTTACTTGAAGGAATGGGGCTAATCACAAGTATGTTGTGGGGAGATTTAGGCACTTCCATGTATGTGTTATATCTACAATTTTTAAATGTTGTAAGTTTGGAGGTAGCTTCTCAGAGGATGTAGACAATTTTCAAATTGCTTGCCCCCAAAACAATCATAAGAAACTAACTGGTAGCTGTCCCCTGAGCCAAAAGCTCCTCTGAGTGCTATTCCAGCCCAAAGACAGAACAGAGACAAGCCCTTGGCAGGACCTGACCACCGAATCTGGCCTCCTGGGTCCAGGCTCTGCAGCCCTATTACTCATCCACCGCTGAGCCCACGTCTCGGACTGTGGATTCATTCATCCCTCTCTCTCCCTGGGCGCTGTCCTGGGCTCTGGGGGCAGACAGGGTACTAACGGGATGGCCTCAGGAAAAGCAGCCCAGCGTTTATTCACCCGGTCCCAGCTTGGTTTCGCCCTTCAACCTGACTACTCTCTCTGGATGGGGGACACAGCTTAAGAGGGAAGGCTCTGCGGCCAAAGAGCAAGTGAGTGGAGGAACAGGAGAGAGACACCACAGCCCAGGTAACTGGGCCCTAACTATGGAATACCAAAGCCCCTCAAGGAAAGTGGCTTCTATCTTCTACCCCTGTCCCCGAGCACAGAGCCGCCAGAGCCTAAACCTGCCCAGTGCTGGGGCTCATCTGTCATCCCAAAGCACAGGCACCCACCCTGTTCGTTCACAGCTGTGGGGAGAGCACAGACCCTTGAAATCCACCAAAAGCCCAAACACTGCGGCTCATTTTCAGCCCCAGCCCCTGCCCCACCAGCAGCAGGTGTGCGAACATTTGATGACCCTGTAGCCTCAGCAGGCCCGGTGCCCAAGGCTGTGGATCTGGCCAATCACTGGGACTAACTGGTAAGTCCCTGGACCAAACATCAGGTGGGGATGGGTGTGCGAGTGGGAAGGCGGGCGACGTGAGGGTCCCGGGTTCTTACCATTTGTTGTCACAGAACTTGTAGCGGTGGTCATCCGCGGGGACGATGTCGATCAGCAGGATGTACTTGGTCTTGGGGTTCATGCCTGTGACTTTTACCTTGTAGCTGGGGAACATCCTCCTGGGGGAAGCCGAGAGATGACGCAGAGGCGTGGACAGAGCACCAGGAGAGGTGGCACAGAGTGGGCGAGGGGACAGAAGGCCTTAAGAGGCACTGCCTCTTTAGCAAGAGATCTCGGCACTGGGCAGAGCTTTGTGACCTTGGGTAAGTTGCTTCCCTCTCTGGTCAGCCTCCCGCTCTACAAGGAAAGGGCTGCACAAGCTGCTCCTTCTGAGCCCCTGCAGTTGTCAGTCTGTGGCTGTGAGCAGCTAAAGCACAGAGACCCCGGCCAGGATGTGAGAGAGGGTCTCAACCCTCTGCCTTAATTTCCCTCCTGTCTGTCATCCATACACAACGAAAGTTCTGGGGTGGCGGGGGGGCATTACAAGGGCCCAGAGAAGAAGACCTGGAAGTCCCTGTCAGCTGCTTCCATGATCAATGAGATGCCCCCTCTGGGTCATGTCTCTATGGAAACCCCCAGGCCTCAAACCAACTCGCAGGAGAGCAGGAGTGCTGCTCGGTCTCTGGATGCCTTCTGTGTGTTTAGCAGAGGTGTTTATCCCTGTGAATGCCTTGCCTGGGCCTGTGCGCACTCACTGGGTATCGCGGAAAGTCAGTCTAGGAGCCTTGAGGAGTAGAGCATGGATTCTAGAACCTCCCTGCCGTGGTCCACAGCCTGGCCCCACCACTGACAAACCATGATGCCTTGGGCAGCTTGCTTGGATCTCTCTATGCCTTGGTTTCCTTATCTCTAAAATGGGACTACCAATCTCATAGGTTGCTGTGTGCATTAAATGAGTCTACTTACAGCTCTTACCACTGACCCCCACTGCAGTCCTTCCTCCACAGACCCGTGGTATGACCTACCTCTATGAAAATAGAGTCAGCAAAAAAGCAGAAAGTTTTGCAGTTCCTGCAGCCCGTGATGAAACTGTCCAGGACCCTGAGGCTCAGGGAACATTCTAGAGAAGAGCTTCCTCAGACCCCTCAGCACACCAAACATACAACAGCTTGTACCCATACCTGCGGGGTACCCTCCCCTGGTCACCAGGTCCCTGACACCGGACTTCCTCAGAGGGGAACTTCCTCTGTCCTCCTCAGATGCTCCCACCCCCTCCTAGCTGATCTCCCCCAAAGATGTCCCCAAGAGAGAGGCAGAAGCCAAACCTAACTGAAGACACTAAGGCCACGGGGAGCCAAATCCCCTGAGCTGGTAGAAGCCCAAGCTGTCCACTCTGGGAAAGCCATCAGGGGGCCCTCCGGCTCTCATAAAGCTGAGAGACAGCATGGGAACCCTCAGGAGAAGCTGTCCTAAACACCTCAAACAGATGACTGGAGTCCCCCATTTTGTCGACAGGGAACCAGCTTACCTTGACAGAGCAGGGCTTCCAGAGGGATCCAGGCCCCCACAAGGTGGCAGACCCTACGGCAAGCCCAGGCCAGGACCCTGGGGTGGAGGGTGCCCCAGCGTGTGCACCCTCTCCCCCTGGAGGACAGGCCCGTGAGTGCTGCGGTGGGCCAGGGGTGCGGGAGCTGTGTGACCATGTGTGTGCACAGGCACATGTGCGTGCGTACCCGGTGGAGTGCGTGCGTGTGTGCCTGGAGAGAGGAGGGCAGTTCTAGCGGCAAGTCTAGGGACTCATAAACCGTGTGGAAGAATTTGTCTCAGATGTCAATTGAAAGCGTTTTCAAATGTCCACCCCACCCCCTCCCCAGGAATCTCGTGCTGCCTCCTGCTTACCAGCCCCCTGCCCAGCCGGCCCGGGGGCACAGCTGGAGCCTGCACCACCCTCTTTCTGGCCCAGCCTCTCTCCAGGTGGGCCTCAGGCTGAAGGGGAGGGAGGCAGCAGTTTGCTCAGCTCCCGCCTCCCTGGGGGAAGGCCAAGAATCCCGTCCCCTGCAGGCTACCATTTTGTAACTGCTACAGAAACAGCCACAGAGTGGGCAGCCCTGGCTGGGCTTCGGGTTAGCCTGGTACCAGTGCCCTGCACTCAGCCTGCTTCTCCTATAATCACTCCAGTTGGCGACAGCAGAGGGCAGGCACAGCTTCCCCCGCTCCCCCCAGCCAGCGTCCACAAAGCGGGCCAGGAGAAAACGGCTCGCTGCCACTTCAACGGTCTTCATCACCTAGGCTGAGGGGGGGGTATGGGGTCCTGCCCTTGCCCTTCTACGTCCTAGTGTACTTCACCTCAGCAGCTCAGGAGGCCAGGCGGACATGACTAGTGCTTTTGAGAAGGCTGGCAAGGAGCCTGTCCTTGGCCTCCCAAGGCATGGGGCTGGTGTCCTGTGATTTGGCCTCTCCTGGAAGCTGACCGTGGACCAGATTCCTGACGGATAACAGCCTCCAGGAGGTTTTAAGGAAGTTGGGGCAGGGAAGGAAGGTGTCTCCTAGCCTCTGCCCTGCCTTTCCCTCTTTGTAGGGGAACTGCCCTCAGAAATCAGGAGGGACGATGAGATCTGTGGTTTGAATGGGGAGTTCAAAAGTCCTCTGTTCCAGGCTGAGCTGGCCTGAGCTGGCCAGGTGGGCACCGCTGCCTTCATGGAAACAGGCGTCTCCGCCTCTGTTAGCGTCCAGTTTGGTGGCTGCTTCTGGGCCGTGGAGAACACACCCAGCGGGGAGCCCAGACACTATCCTTTCCCCACCTAGCGGGCTCCAGGAGGATGAAGGTCCTGCCTGGTGTGCGGGAAGGGCTAAGTGTGCAGCTGAAGCGCACACTCTTCCAGCCCCATGGGCCTCCTGCCCAAGCTGAGGGCATCTGCCCTTGGTTCCAGAGGGTCTAAGGTTGGAGCCGAGAGGCCTGGCATGGGAGTGTTCACCAGGAGGGCAGGACTCAGGCCACAGAGGCCAAGCTGAACTGGGAGCTGTGACTTCCTCTGGGCTCACCCCGCCCTGTAAAGGTCCTCTCTATTGAAACAGATGAAACCATAGAGTGAGTTGTAAATTGCTTCTGTGATTTAGGACCAAAAGAAAATGTACCTGAAAACCATCATCTATGGGGCGGGCGGAAATGAACACCTCAGTGGGACAGGGAGGGAGGGAGGGAAGGAGGGAGGGCCAAGCAGGGAAGTAGTGACTCTGCGCAGCCCGTATCCCACTCAGCCCTGCCACCGGCCAGCGCTGGCGGCCGTGAAGCCCCGGCTCCCTGTCCTCAACGCCCGGCAGCCACCCAGACCCCTGCTCGGCGCGCCTTCTGTCCCACCCGCTCCCTGCGCCCCTCCGCACCCCTTCCCCGTGCCCTGCGCGCCTTCTCTCTGCGGCCCTGGCGCCCTCTCCCGGCTCTGGTTCCCCGCCCGCCTCGGACTCCCGGTCCGCAGGCATTTGGGGCGCTCCCGGCCCTCGCGGAAACTGCTCCGCCAGGGAATAAACAAGCCGCCTGCCCCGCCGGCCCCGGGAGGAGATGAAAGCCGGGGGTCTCTCCTCTGATCATGAAACAGGCTCTGAAAGGGTGCGGGCGTGGAGCCTTATCTACTTCATACTCGGAAATGGTTTTAGAATGAACTGCTAAGATAAGCTTCCTTGGACGTTTCTCGGTGTTGGAGGCTTGCGGGGCGCCGGGCAACGGTTTGGGGCATTTTGATTTTGGCAACAAACCCGTAAAGACGAACTGAGAGAGGGGCCAAGTAAGTTTCAGCTGGGCTCAGAGAGCCGCGGGGCGCCTGGTCCCGGGCCAAACGGGTGGCCAAATTCAAGGTGCTGACCTATTCGCTCCCCACCAATCCATGGGGGTGGGGGGCAGGAAAGAACGAACCGAGGGGACCCACCAGATTCTCTCCAATTAGCAGAGCCCCCCAACCCCAAATCCACCACACCCCCGGCTTCCCCAGGGGGATCCGGAACCCCAGGAGCGGCCATATGTGCCTTCCCTGAAATGTAGGTGCAAAACCAAATCGAAGGGGTGAGAAGTCGGGAGAGGGGGTTCGAGGTGGGGAGAGGCGGTGACTGGGAGGGCAGACAAGAGGGATTCTGGGGGCCAGTAACGTGCTGTTTCTTTATCTGGGTGGTGCTAACACCAGTGTGTTCATTTTGTGAAAGTCTGTGGAGCTGTACAATCAAGATTTGTTCACTTTTCTGCAGAAATGTTCCACTTCAATAAAATTGATATTAAAAAATTATGTGTATGTATATATCATAAATATGTGTACATAAACACATACAGAGGCCCGTGGAGGCCAGAGTTTGAAAGGAAAGGGATGCAGGAAAAGGGTAGGGGTCCACAGAAAACCCCATCCATTTTCTATCCCTAGTGTCTTGGGGTCTTAAAGAAGAATTCTGGGTGTGTTGGAAAGAGGCCAGGGCCTAGCAACTAAGGCTAAGTTTGGGGGCGGGAGGTAGGGGTGCCGTCTATACTGAGACCAAAGCTTTTGTGGCCAAATGATTTCTGAGAGCAATGACAGAGCTATGTAATTTATTTCCACTTTACACACACGCAGAGTTTTCTACTTCACTCAAAGCATTTTTAAGAAATATTTTCCCTGAGGTGGGGGGCAGGAGAGAGGGTGTGTGGAATGGATGCTGTTTGGGAAGGCCAGTTGCTTCTCTCAGATTTTTTTGAAGACACTTCCTTCTGATAGACTTTTGCTTTCAGAAAATACTTTAGAAAGAGATCAAAGCACTCTCTCCCCAACCCACTTTCCCAGTGTCTTCAACCCTTACTTCTCTTATCACCCACGCCACTGGGCTCTGACGTTCTGTGTACAGAGCAAGGGCAACTGGCTTTGAAGCCCCGGATTAAGCCGGGCCAAATCCTTGCCTCAGAATAACAAACAATACAGGTTCAACAGGAGTTCTCATCAGTAGTTCATTTTTCAAACACAAATTCACTGTCACTAACACAAGCAACATTGAACTCAACAGGCTATGAAGGCTGATAGTGGAGATTTATCTGGTGGCAAAACCATGACCTAGGAGTAGAGCAGTCAGACGGTTAGGAAATTTTCATATTGGGGAGGTTTATATTTAAATTTTGTAGAGCTCACTTTTATCTGTGTTTGGGAGAAAATGCAGTTTCTCACATGTATCAAGCTTGGCAGGGATGTGAGGAAGCAGAGAAGGCTCTGTTCTCTGCAGTTAAGGGCATAAACTCTCTGGGTGCAGGGGCCTGAGAGAGACAGAGACTGGCTAGGGAAGGCTGTGGCCGCATTGTACACCTGACATCGGGGGACCCCGAGCACTCAGAAATTGATGGCTTGAACTGTGGCTGGCATGTTATTCACCAGCTCAAGTTGTCTGAGAATTCAAAATCACTATCCGATGAAGGGGACCCTTTTTTCCTTTGGCCTTCAGCTCTTCAAGGGCTTAAGGCAGAGGCTTGTGACTAAGGACTCATACTGGCTTGAGAACATTCGGGCTCCTTTCCTCCAGCCCCCGCCCCAACCCCACCCCCCCACCATGCCTCCACGGGCCAACCAGAGAGCAACCATGCCCCTAACCAGTCAGGGTCTCTAGGGCAGAGCAACAACTCCACCTTGAGCAGGCCCCCATAAACAAGCAATCAAGGGAGTTTCTCAAAGTTAGGGGTTTGTTCTGGGGGGAAGGGCATCATTGCTTGGCTTGTGTAGACCTGGCAGCTGCCTAACTTTGCTTCTATGGGCAAGAGCCAAATGCCTTCCCTTCTCAGGGGTTGGGTTTATGTTCTCTTGGTTCTCCTCCAGCTCAAGCGGTCTAGGAATCTATGATTCAAGGTTCAGGAGAAATGTCCAGGCCGTCTGCTGGGAAATAGAAGTGTCCCAGGAAGGTGATGGTAAAGACACAAAGAAGAGGAGAGGGAGAGGCACTGGACAGGACGTTGAAGGGCCACAAGCCTGAGCAAAGCACAGTGCATTCCAAGGCTGAGGTGGGAAGGAGGCAGCGGGGAGGAGGGGGACACGGGGTCAGAGGGGTGAAAGTGGTCTCTGAAGACCGTGGGCAGCTATGCAGGAGGAAGAAGGGTCTGTGAGAACCGTGCAGGCAGGGGATAAGGCTAGTGACTTTCCTAAGGGCTAGACCTGGCGCAAGGATAACTTTCTGCCAGGGAAAGACTGCGATGAATTCCTTATTGGCCAACATCGTCATGGTCATTTAAAAATTATTATCATCATTCCCTGAGGCCTGCCTCTAAGCCTCTAGTGATGTGCCTCTTCTGCCACTAGGATCAGGCACAAATACCTGCCTGAAGCCAGTCACCTCTGGAAATGTGTGCGTGCGCGCGCGTGTGCGTGTATGTGTGTTGGGGAAGGGAGGGAGGAGGACCCATGCAGGGGCAGGAAACCCCACTGAGGAGAATCGCAAATGCCTCGTTTAAAATGGCAGAGGCCACGCATGCCCAAAGAACATGCTGGCCCTTCATTTTCAAGAGACAAGGTTATTTCTGCTACCCCAAAATGGAAGTTCTGGATCCTTCTCTTCTTTTCTTCTCTACATCTCAGCAGTAACAAGAAATAAATCCCCTCTTCACACTTATAATCCACTCAACAATTTAACAAGCACTGCTCATAAGGTCCCTGGTTTGAGTCTCACAGTAACTGAAAAAGGAAGGACGGCAGGTAGGTCTAGAGTCACCATCCTGTTTTACCTGACACCTCTGAGCCACAGGAAGTCTGGAGACTAGCCCAAGTGCACACAACTAGGAAGAGGCAGGCCTTGTGACACCTGGTCCCCACCGTCCTCAACGACTGTTCCCCCACCAGGTTCCCCAGTGCACCCTCCTTCCCCATCCCCAAAGTGCAGCAAACTCAAGTCCTGACATTTCCTTGTTCCTTCCCCCATAGAGGCCCTGGGTGGCCCTGCCACCTCCCTGACTTAGGCAAGAGGGCAGCCGAGTGCCCAGACCCCCTCCCCCAACAAAACAAAGGAAAATTCGCAAGGCCTGTCAGTAAGCAGACTGGAAGGACCCAGCACCCCTACTCTGCATACAGCAAACTGCCAGCTTTTTGTTTCCTCTGACCCATCATTCCCTAAGCAGTTCAGAGCTTTCTAAAAAGTAGAAGAAAAACGCTGAGTAAATGCCAGACATTTCTCTAATTATGATGAACAGTATTCGCTAGCATTTATTGTGTGCTTACACGTGCCAGGAGCTGTGCTAAGGGCTTTACATGAAACTGTATAAAGAAAAACCTATTATTTTACAGATGGAGATGAGGAAAGGGCATAGACTCTAAAGTACCTGGCCTGAGGGTTGCACAGATGGAAGTAGGTGAGCGGAACGGGTAGCCCCCCACCCCCACCCCCACCCCCCGCCCAGGTCTGACTCCCCATCCCCGGCCCTTGAAGCTTCACCATCTTATTCCTCAGAAAACCCAACTATGGGTCCACTGTCAGATAAAGGGACATTTTCACACCTAAACTGTACCCCGGGGACCAAAATCCAGTGTGAGTTTGTGGAGGAGGCAGAGTAGGGGGGAGGACGTTTCTGAACCTGAACCTGAACCTTCCAGCTTCTCCATCTGCAGCCATCTCCCTTCACCTGATAACCGCTCTCCTTGCGATTCCAACCCCACCGGGGGCGCACCGCCCCAGCGAATCTCTCCATCATGCCCCGTCTTCCTCCTCTTTCCCTCTCCTCTGGGCTCTCTCCCACAGACACCAGCACATTTTAAAGATGGTTCCGCTTTATAAATCATCCCTCTCTGGCAGCCACCCGAGGGCTACTCCCCGAACAACACACACACAGGGCCCAACGGTGCCTTCTCCTTGGCCGAGGAGGGTGCTGGCAACTGGTGGAGCGGCGCCCGTGGGATGAGAGACTTGGGGTTCGAGCTGCCCCGGGAAAAGTAATGGAAATAGGAAAACATGGTCCCATTCCCCTTTCCTCAATCTGTTGAGGGGCATCTCCGGGTCCCCAGTCAATCCTGAGAAACCCAGCAGCTCCCCAAAAGGAGGAGGACAAAGCAGCCCCCCAGGGGCCAAAAGTGCTGGAGCGGGGACCTCCAGCAACGCGACCCTGTTTGCGTTTCATTTGCATATCACTGCCCCTCCCCTCCCTCCATCCCGTGCCTCTCCCTTGTGGTGTAGCCCCCTGCGGGCTGCCGAGGCCAGTTCCGATGCTGTGGCCGGACTTGGAGCTAAGGCCAGAATGGCGAAGGGGACTCCCGTTGCCCCCTGGGTTGAAGACTGAGAGGACTGCTAAGGGAGCCCGTGGGGCTCCCCACTGCCCCCATCCGTCATCCCCCCCCCGAAGTAAAACCAGCGCTGACCTGCCCGCCTTGGTGATGATCATCTCGGTGCCCGCCTCGTGAAACTTCTTCCAGAGCTCCTTCTCATGCAGGCCCACCTTGATGTTCTCGATAGTCTAGGGATGGGAGAGAGGGGACTTGTGTCGCCCTGCCCACGGCTCCATGAGGAGCCATCAGAAAGGGGAGCACAGACCCAAGGGACCATGAAGGACACTGCCAGCCCCAGGCGCCCACGCCTCGAGATGTCGTTTCAAAAAATTATTCTGTACCACTGGTGAATTTTTTAAATTTTAATCAGTGGCTGAAACCCCCTTCTTCAGAGCTGCACCTACAGACGGGCCCGCAGAGGACACACTAACCGACTGTGCCAGGGTAGATGACACACTCTTACACAAACATAAACACTCCACGTGGCCCGACATAGCCACAGGCTTGTGGGCAGACACACCAATACAGGATGGGCACACACACCCTCGGCCAGAGGCGCGCACCCGCAGACACGTCCTGCAGACCCGCACAGGCAGAGGGCGTGCACAGGGTCACGGTGATGTCCCCTCGGCCTCGGAGCTCGGCGGCGGCTCCCGCAAGCACCCGGCCAAGGGCTACTCACCCCGCCTGGTCCCAGGCTTTTGTCCCCGCCCTCTCAGGGTCGTCGGAGCTGGACTGTTTTCCTGGGCTCGCTCCGCCGCGGGCTCCCCTCCCCGGCCTGTCCCAGAGCAGCCTCAAGGGCTCGAGGTGGAGCAAGGACGAAGGGCAGAAGGCGAGCCCTACCCAGGGGAGCGCGAACAGGCAGACAGTCCTGCCCGCAGTGGGGCGGTTGACCGACACAGGCGGCCCTGCAGACAAACCGACGCCCGACCTCCACCCGACGGCCTGCCCGGCCCCGCCCTACCTGCTCGGCGGCGGCAGCGGTGGCGACGTCGGCGCCGGGGCCCGGGGGGCTGCCGAGCGCGGCTCCGCTGAGGCCCGGCGCGGCCAGCGCGGGCTCGGGGGCGTTGGCGGCGTTGGCGGCGCTGGCCTCGCCGAGCACCGAGCCCGGGGCCCGGAAGGCCTCCTCGCTCTCCGACAGGCCCTTATCCTGCAGCATCTCCTGTGGGCACAGCACACGCGAGTCACATGCCCAGGTCCACACGCGCCTGAGACCCGGCAGCCCTGAAGCCGAGCCGCGGGTGGCGGTGGGGGGTGCTTCGGGCACTGCCGGGAGGCCGCCCTGGCGCACGTGGACCCCGCCCCCTCCTGAGCCGGAGGAGGGAGAATAGCGCGGGCAGGACCCTCGCCTCCTCCCTCTGGGTCTGGACCTGGGAGGGTTTGTGTGCGGTTCCAGGTCCGCCTGCCCTGGGTGTGGGGCTGTGTGATGAGTAGGTCTGGGGGAAGGACCGCCCTCTCGGCATTGCCCCAGCTGCACCCCCAGTGCCTCCTCCTGCTGGGCTCCCGTGGACCCTGGAGCCTGAAGCCTGGGTCTTTTTCGTCTGTTCCTAATAACTGGGGTCCAGGCTCACTCTTGGCCCAGGGCAGCCAGGACACCTTCTGGGTAGGGAGGAGAGGAGAGTCAGCCCAGGAGGGCCGGGCCTGGGCTCCCGGGGCTCCACAGCGGCAGAGAGGGCCTTCGGCTGAGCGGCCTCTCAGGCCCCTGCTCACTCATCTGCCCAAACCCACTCCCTCAGACAGCGGTCAGGTAGAGGCTTCCTGAACCAAAGGTTTTCCTTCCTGCACGTTCCCACTCCCTCAGATACCTGTGTGGCACCCACGCTGGCACCCACGCCCTCACACCCCGACACAGCACCCTCTCATAGCCTACAAGTCACCCAAGTAGCCACATTTTCCTAGGGCCACTCTGATTCAGGCCCCGAACTCAGCCAGGGGCCACCCCAGCCTTGCCCTCACATGCACACTGGCTGGCTCACTCACTCACATTTTAGATTTTAGCTCCAAAGGGCTCTGCTTTGAGGCAAAGGACTCAGACCCTTCCCAGCTAAGGACCAGGCCAGTTGAGTCCAGTTCACAGGCACAGCCTAGTCCTGCCCCAGGGCACAGCTACCCTTCCCCAAGCAACTAGGACTATTCACCCGCCTGCTCATGTGCCTGCTTCCTTCTGGAAGCTGGTCCTGGGATATAAGGATGAGAGTCCAGCCTGCAAGGACCTGCCTGTCCTGCCTCATCGTGGGTGCAACCCTGCATTATCCCTGCTTCTCCTTTCCACCTCCTAGCTCTTCTCCCTTCATCTGGATCTGGGCAAGTTCTGGGGAGGCTTTCTAAATGTCTGGCTGCCTCTCTTGCAGCTGAATGTTCCCTCTTTCTTCCCTTACCTTCTTTCTGTCCTCTCCTGGCTCTCCCTGGGCATTCCAAGGCCCAGGCCCCTCATCCACTGGCCTCCCATCCCAGGCCTAGACATGGGCTCCCAGGGCCTCACAAAGTAAACAAGCCAAGTGCAACCGAGGAGATAAAAAGGGGCCGGGGCCAGTTGGGGCTGGGAAAAGCCCATAAAGATAAGGCTGACAGCCGGGTCGGTCCTCCAGCCACAGGCACTGAGGAGGAAGATTCACCGGGCATGGCCAACGCCAGCACCGGCCTTGGGCCACATGCGGGTTCCGGGGCCGAGCCTGGAAACCCAGGAGACCCCAGGCAAGTGGGGACACTGCGCAACGGGGGATAGTTGCGCGCTCTGGCCCAACGCGCTGGTTCCCACTATATCTGGGGTCAGCCGGGATGGGCACCCGCGATCCGCTGGTCCAGATGCTGCGGCCCGCGGGGCCAGGAGGGGCCGCCTGGCCCGATGCTATCTTGGCCACTAGGTCCTCTGCGGGCACTTGTCACACCCGGAGCTGTGCAGCGGCTCCCCGC
This sequence comes from Balaenoptera physalus, assembly GCF_965194825.1. NCBI lineage: Eukaryota > Metazoa > Chordata > Mammalia > Artiodactyla > Balaenopteridae > Balaenoptera > Balaenoptera physalus. The sequence continues at coordinate 41,231,372 of NC_138901.1, forward strand.
GACTTGCGCCGCGCGCTCTCAGTCCTGCCCGGTGCCGAGCACATCCGCGGCCCGCGTCCACTGACGCCAGTCCCGCCGCTCCCACGCGGGACAAGGGCTGCGTTGGGCCCTCATTCCCCAACTCGAGGTTCGCCTCTTCCTTTTCTCTCCGCCACGGAGCCACATCCCGACATCGCGAAGATTCGCCTTCGCTGGAGCTCCCCGCTCGTTTCTTTTTCTTCCCGCCCGGCACGGCCATCCCCGCTGTCCGGTCCCCTCGGACCCCGAGCCCCGGCGCGCTGGGACGCCAGCAGAGCGGGTCCCGCACCAGCCGGGGTGCGCGGCCCGTGCTCGCCCTTCTCCTGGAGCCTTCGGCGGATGCGGCCGGCCGGCTCCGCGCCCTGTGCGCTCGGGTCCGTCACTTTCAGTTGCCTCGTTTTTTTAAGAAGAATAGCATTTTTCTTTTCATTTCTAGATTACTGGTGATACTTTTCTCGCACTGGGGGAATTGTTAATTTTTTATACTATTTTAATTATCTCTATTATCAGAGTAGTATTCGTCTGGTCAATTCAATAACATTAAGACTATCCTATCACACAAGTTATTAGTACATGTTATTTTTAATACTGTATGGTTAAAGTACTGGTTTGATTTGTTAATTTATCATTATCAAATATGTTGTTATTGCTTTCCTGTCACTGCTCCATCATTCTAGGGCCTCCTGGCACATTAGTAATACTAATACCTATGCAATTATTAAATATAGTCTTCCAATAGGTCATGTTAATCTATCATTATTTTTATTTTTACTCTGTATCCCTGAAATGTTTCCGTGCTGGCTCCTCGGTCTCTGTTTGTACTTTGTCACAGTTTCAATAATTTATTTACCACAACTTGTAGTATTATTGTTCTCAATATTCACATTCATTTCCTTCACATCCTTATAATACTTCTTGTTATTTTATCATTATTTGTTTTGTTAGGATTGTTCATAATACTCCAGGTATTCTTCATCACATCGTTACAATATCTTGTTACTTTGTCATTATGTGTAATGTTATGGATCTTAATTCGCTAGTTATTTTTCAATGCATCATTACTTCTTGTTACTTTGTCATAATTTGTAATATTGTTGTAGCTCTTAATACTCTGATTATTTTTTCATCACATTGGTACAATACTTCTTATTACTCTACCATTATTTATAATGTTATTGGGACTATTAAACCTTGGTCATAAATTGTCATATTACTCCAGTAATTCTTGTTGCTGTCTTTATTTATATTACTATTGCTCTTAAGATTTTGGTTAACATTTATTTTAAAAATTCACTATAGTATCAATAATAAATTATATGATAGTATTCTGTCAATACTACTAATATTAGTATTTCCCTTATTAGTATTTTCATTGTTCACCTTTTTCCTACAGTTTTATCATTTTTACACTATTACTATTTCTTATTCTATTGATTTTAATACAATAGTTCTTATCACATTGTTCCATCACTTTGTCTATGATTCTCTCAAATTCGTGATTACAATTTTCACTTGGTTTTGAGACTGACTATTATTTTATTGTTGTTTTAAAGTCCGAGTACTGTATTTGTTATGCCGCTTAGCCCTGCTTTTTGGGTAATTGCTCATATTTTGATAATTCTTGATCATGGATCATTATTTATATAGTATGCTCCTTGCTTTAATTTTGACGACCCTGTTGCATCAAAGGCACTGAAGTCCAGTGTTCTGATCACGAACATTTCCACATCGATATTTGCCAAGTACCTGGGCCCTCCTCCTTGGCCTTTCTTATTCTTCAAACACCAATTTCAAGGCCACCGCTCCGCTTGTCTCGTCCTAACCTTGTTCCTTTGGCGCTGGCGCTGTCGTTTCTATGCTCTTGGGCCCTTAGACCCAATTCGTCCGGTTACTAGTAGGAGAGAAGGGCTCGAGCTCCGACCGCTGGGAGTCGGGCCGAGGCGGCAGCCGGATTAGAAACTCTTCTCGCCGCCCTCTTGCCGCCTTGACTGTCCCCGAGGTTCTTACCCAGGTCCTGTTACTCTCCCCCTTTCCAGCGCATCCTCCTCGACCTTGCAGCCTAACCCTGGTTTCGGGGTGGCCCCTCTCCCGCACTCCCGACTCACCCCCACCCACGCCGGGACCCTCACTCACCCTAACTGCGCTGCCGCATGCGTTGGCGCCTGCGGCCCGAGGTCCGCTGCAGGCTCGGGTCCGAGGAGCCCGGGTCAGCCGGGACTCCGACTTGGGACAGCTGGGTCAGGGTCCCGCTGCCCGCCGCGCCCTCGGGGCCGGACACATCCCGGTTCTGGAGCGGGCCCTTGATCTCCGAGGCTGCACTTTGGGGCCTCAGCTCCCTCCTCCTCCCTCCCTCCCTCCCTCCCTCCGGGGCCGCCCCCCCTCCCCGCGCTGACGTCGCTGCTGTCAATCAGTCCGCGCCCGCCGCCCCCCGGGGAGGGGGCTCGAGGGTCCCCTGGCTCCGCGGTTCGGGGACCCCGAGCTCGGAGTGGGCTGCCCGCTCCACCAGCGCGCGGTCCGGTCCCCTCTCCGCGGCCCTCGGGCCCCGCCGGCCGGCCCGGGGTGGGAGCCCGCATGGTTTAGATTAGAGGGGGGGGGAAGAGAGGGCGAGCGGCCTGGCCGCGCCGCGCGGCTCCCACCCGAGGCTCGACAACCGGAACGGCCGGCCACGGGCGGCGGCGCGGACCGCACCCTGGGGCGCCGCACGCCGCGCCGGCGGGGCCAGGGCCCACTTCCAGACGGCCGTCCTCCGCCGAGCCGCAGGCCGCGGGGCCCGCCTGCCCGCACGCACCGCGGTCCGAGCCCGCTCCCGGCCGTGCCCGCTTTATTCGTGAGCCCGCTCGGCGGCCGCAGCGCACACGCGCCCCACCGCCCCGCACGGCGGCTCCCGACCTTGTCCGCCTCACATTCTCACACCTCCGCGCGCCGGCCCGCGCTCGCTCCTGCTGTCGGGTTCCGGGCCCTGTCGCGACAGCCGGGCCGGGCCTCGTCTGGGACCGACCCCGCTGCTCACCGGCCCGCGCTCGTCCGGGCCCAGCGGGCAGCGGGCGCTGGAGTCGGCCGCGGGGGTCACGGGTGAGGGCAGGCCCTGCGTGCGCTCGGGCGGGGAGGAGGCCGGCGGTCCGGCCTGGAGCGGCGGCGGCGGCGGCGGCGGCGGCGGCAGCGGCGGCGGCGGGGAGGTGCGGCGCCGGCCTGAATCCGAGCCCAGGCCCAGGCTCCGAGGTGCCAAGGCTTGGCAGAGCCTCTTGGGGAAACTGCGGACCAGGGCCAGGACTCTGCCAGCAGCTCCCCGAGATCCCGGAGGGCTGAAGAGGAAGCCCAGTGCCTGCTCCAGTCTAGGAAGCCCAGGCGGCTTCGCACTGAGCCAGCCAGCCTCGGTGCCTCAGAAAGTGAGTGCCCCTCAGCCACCTAGACCTCCCGGTCCTGCCTCTGATCCCCTCTGTCTCACTTATCTCTATTTCTCTGTGTCTGACTGTACCTCCCCACAGGCTCCTGCAGCTGCACAGCCACACAGACCCATGTGGACCTCAGCCCATGCCCAAGCCTGACAGCCTGTAACATGCCCAGAACACTGGGGCCAGGATAGGTCTGCCTGCCCACACATCTGCAAAGGCCCCAGAGTCCTCTGTCAATAGGATTCCCAGATTAGCCCCTCAGTTCTCAGCATGGGCTGCATCCCTCCCTCCACTGGTGTCCCAACCTCTCCAATCAGCCTCTGTTCCTTTCCAGATTCTGACCTCAAAATCAGATTGACGGGAACAGGACAGGGAAAATCCTGGATGGCTCTGTCCCTTTTATAATGCTAGGAAATGGAAAGCCAGAATCAGTGCTTTCCCCAGAACCCTGCACACAAAGGGGGAAGCAGAACACCAACTCAGAAAAGCCAGCTGCTGCTGTCAGGAGCCTGTAACCCAGCTCCACAACGGGCCCACTGCTCAAGAATCTTCATCTCCCCCAGCAGTACCAGATCCCACTGCCTCATCTTCCCTTCATGACTTGTCTCATGGAGTCCCAAACCAGGAAGGGGAAGTAAGGTCTAAGAGGGGTGGAGAAGCTGAATCCTCCCCCAATCCTGCCTCCTCCTGGTGTGGAGAAAGGGAAGGCCCTGGTGTTTCAGGAGACGCCTGGGGAGTCATGTTTCCTGTGTTAGGGAGAACTGGATGACGTGGCCACTTCTGCGCCCAAGCCCCCTCGCATGCCCTGTCCAACAGCCTGGAGGGAAATCCCTTGCAAGTAAGTAGTGTACAGACCAACCAACTATTGTGTGGAATGGTGAACAAGGAGGGCAGTGAATCACCAGTTACCTTGGGAAAACTAGATTTAGGCCAGACTCTGGAAAGAGTTTGATGACAGCCTTTGGAGGAAGTTCATAATAAGACCATCTAAGGTAGCTCTTTAAAAAAACTAGAGTGGAAACCTCCTATGAGTACAAGGCTTTCTGGAGACTCATGTGAGATAATCCAAATCAAAACTGACTAGTTCATGATGATGTGAAGAAATGCGATATTGAAGAGACAGGCAAGGTTTTGGTGATGAAAAGGAAGGGGTGGGGGGGCTTCCCTGGTGGCGCAGTGGTTGAGAATCCGCCTGCCAACGCAGGGGACACGGGTTCGATTCCTGGTCCAGGAAGATCCCACATGCCGCGGAGCAACTAAGCCCGTGCACCGCAACTACTGAGCCTGTGCTCTAGAGCCTGTGAGCCACAACTACTGAGCCTGCATGCCACAACTACTGAAGCCTGCGCACCTAGAGGCTGCGCTCCACAACGAGAGAAGTCACCGCAATGAGAAGCCCGCGCACTGCAACAGAGAGTAGCCCCGCTCGCTGCAACTAGAGAAAGCCTGCGCGCAGCAACGAAGACCCAACACAACCAAAAATAAGTAAATAAAATAAATAAATAAATAAGAAAAGGAAGGGGCAAAGCCAGCAATTGAGCAAGAAAAGAGGGGAGGTTATGTACACAAATTCTCCATTACTAGAATGGAATACATTATTTTGTTGATTCTAAGACACACATTTTTCACATTTTGACATCTCTGAAATTAGGATGCATCTTAACATCAATGGTGTGTCACAGTTTAAGTAGCAGGGTTTTTTTTCTTAGTGGTACATAAAATAATAGAATAGCGTACAATTGATGAAGTATAGTATTTGCTGATAAATGGCCTGTGGCGAAAGGAAAAAGACCAATTTTTTCCCCCAAGACTTATTTGAGGAGTTCAAACTACAAAAACTCTCCTCAACTAGCTAAGTAAATAGTTGACCATAACCAAGCATCTATCACACCAACTTGGGTTGCTTAGGGGAAAGGTCTCAGATTTGGTATCAGACTGGCCTTGGTTTTGAAATCTGGTTCTGAAATCTTAGCAGCTGTATAACCTTGAGCAAGTCCCTTGACACCTACATAAAATGGGGATAATCGCACCAACCTACTAGCTATTTGTGAGATTTGGCTAAGTCAATATATGTAAATGCCTGGCATGTGGTAGGTAGATAATAAAGGTTAGTTCCCAAGTATTTTTAAAATTAATTTTACCCCACTTCTTTCCCAAAAAGGCTTGAGGTGGTTTATAACCAAAATAAGCTAATAAAAATACAAGTAGAAAGACAAAGTAAGGTCAAGGAAAAAGGAGAAAGAATATATGCTGTCGCTAAGTGTTGACAAAGTTGCTATAATTGAGAGAGAAATCTGGCTTACTGGCAACAGGGCAAAATGGTAGTTCTCCATTTCAGAAATGTGGAAACACTATTTCCTTGGTGAAGGATGGGGGGAAAAAACTTTACTCTGGCCCTAAATTTTAAAGTAGCTTCTCATGTAAATGTTTATTCTTATATCTTAACAGTGTTTTATCATTTACAAAGTTCATAGCTACTATCTCATTTGATGTGGTATTAACTCCGTTTTATCTCCATTTTATGGATTCATTCACCCAAAGAAATATTTATCAAGTACTTACTATGTGCCAGACACATAAACAAGAGGAAAGGCCAACTAACCATTCTATTAGTTAGCCAACTGATTAGCTAACCAGTTACTAACTGCAAATTCACTAACAAATGACCTACAAATGTACTAATTAATCACCTATATAATCAGTTCCAAAGGGAGCAGGGGCTACAGGATAAGCTAGAGAATCCCAGTCAGTACAATAAGGTGGCTTGTCCAGAGCCTAGGGTGGGTTTGGTTGAAGATGATTACTTGAGTTGGTGCCATACTGTAGTGAAATGCAATTACAATTTTTTTTTAAATCCTAGGTTTTTGGAGAATTTAATAAATACCAATGTCAAGCCCCAACCCTGACCAACAGAGTCAGAATCTCTGAGAACAGAGCCGAGGTTGAGAACCACTGTTCTGTGCCAATCATGGAAATCCTGTTCCATGCTCTCATAGACTCCCTTCCTTGTAGCTAGGAGTGGTCATGTGACCCAATGTTGGCCAATGATGCCTAAGCAAAAGACTAGAGAGGAGAAAGGATGTGGGGAATTTTTTTCCCCCTTTCTTGAAAAAGGGGAAGACATAGTCTTCTTTTCCCCTGTGGATGAGATCCTTGGAGTTCTCACTCTCTAGAGAAGACCTTGAGGCAAGAAAGATGAAGGCCAATATGCTAAGGATATCAGAGCAAAAAGAAAGAGTCTGGGTTCCTGATGGCGTCACTGAGCAGGTAAACCTGCTCTTGTAATGTGAGAAAAAATAAACCCTATTTCTTTACATCATTGTTAGTTTGAGTCTCTGTTACTTACAGTCTTACTCCTGAGGCATATGCGAAGGTCCCAGCTCAGTGCTGAGTGAGTCCTTGGGCATTTCATAATGAAAGATACATATCTTAGTGTCCATATGTGTTCTTACACACGTGCACATACCTTCTCATTCAAATTCAGGAAACAAAACCCCTCCACACTCCCTTCCCAGCCATGTTATTCTATGTGTGCTATAATCTAAGGCCTGGGATCCTTAGTAAGTCCCCCAAAGAGGAAAGATGGGTGAGGCAGCAGGGAATTTACCTGTCCCCTGTGGCTTTATTGTTACCCAGTAACCCCAAATCTTGGTTCCAGATCCCCCAGCCCACATCCCATTGAGATTATCAAACTCAGGACAGCTGGAGTGGGGGCAGGAGCCTGAGCTCACTCTGGAAATTGGAGGATTGAATAAGGAGAATGGGTAGTGGGTGACAGCTACTGCTGCAGGTGCTGCCCTTCTTACCACAGGTGCAGCTCTGCACATCTGACCTCTCACCCTGGCCTCCCAGGCCTTCTCCCACAAAGAGAATTAGGAAACTTCCAGTTATGAGGAACTGGGGACTGGGCTGGCCTGATCCTGGACCTGGGTGAGGTAAGCTGGTCTGAGCCCCCCGTTAGGACTGAGGACAGGGGCAGTGATTCACCAATAACACAGGTGGATCCCCTACTATAACTCTCACTTGAGGAACTACAGAGATAAGGAATGAATAATCAGATCTGGGTTTTGCACAGTCACAGGTAGCAATATAGACCTTCTGTTCCAGAGTCCTTATCAGTAGGTGGATTCACTGTAGACGATCACACTTTCTTCCCCATTACACTATATGCTCCTGAATTGCTACTTCCTTCCATTTCCTCCAGTAAGACTTCTCTGAAATACACATTTATTTTACAATCTGTCCGAGGAAGGTATATCTGCTAGGGTTGTGTTAGGTTAAAAACAAAATCCTAAGTCAGAGAAATTATTTAATGTTTCAATCCCCCCTGCCCCTTCTTTCCTCCTCTTTCTCCCTTCCATTCTTCCTAAGCATAGATTATCCAAAACTGGCTTTTAATTTGGGCCCTCAAGGATTTCTCTGAACCAGGGGCTGAAAGAAATTAGAATTCAAGAATGAAAGAATATGTGGGCTATTAGAAAGCCCTTGGAATTTGAAGTTTAAAAACCTGAATTCTGGTCCTCAACAGGCTGTTTATAGAGGGACCTAGAGCAAAATCTGCTTTAAGCCTCTGTTTCCTCATCTGTAAAATGAATTTAGTAATAACAGCCACCTTACAGGGTAGAAGAAAGCATGAAGTGATATCACATAGATAAAAGTGCTTCCTGGCTTCCACCCCTCTGGCTGCAGTTGGTCCATTTTCTGCTTCTAAGCAATCAGAGGCATGCCCCCGCTGTTAACTGGTCAGACCTCCATACTAACAGTTTCCATGCCCTCACCCAAAGCTGGGCGGATGGCGCTGTCCAAGGAGCCCTGTGCTCAAGCACCATGCCAACACTGGCACTGAACAGGGCACAGACCCCAACCTGTGCGTTCCTGGGAGGTAGCGCCCCAGACTGCGGCTCTTCTAGAATTCAACAAGACCTAGAAGGGGAAGGCTGGAAGAAGTCCAGAGGCCCGACCTCCACGTCCCTGCATTTTCTGAAGTTTCTCCCTTGAACACGTTCCTTTATTTATTGGGCCTCATTTAACCTCAGCCATATCATTTATTTGGTAACTGTCACTCAGCCTGCTCTGGCATTAAGCTCATAATCCTATTGATTTCCTCCAAGCTAGTTGGGGGCTTTCTCGACTTCTCCTCGGGCCAGCCGGGGCTGATTCCCAGTTCCGGTCATTACCGAGAAAGAGGCCCCAGACGGGTAAGGGCCTGCCTGGAGGACCACCTGGGGGTTCCTTGTTCCCACCTTGGCCCTTCCCATGCTGCGAGAGACAGATTGATGAGGCCTTGGTTGCTTACGCGTGAGGTAAGACGGCTGAGCGCTCACCTACATCGCAAGGAGTTCCCTGACTGGCTACTGAGGCCGTCTTCCAGCTCAAAAGACCTGCGCTTTACCAATCGCAGTTTCGCTTGGCCAGGAGCCCCGCCTCCGTCCGCCATCTTGGATTCCGGAGGGCCCAATCCCTGCGGGGGAAGCGGGGAGGGTGGGGCCGAATCTGCAGCTCGCACCCATGTGGTCGCGGGCTTGTGCCTTCTCGCCACCTGCAGCCCGAGTCCGGCCCCTGTCAAAATGCAGCTGCAGCTCCCAGACACCACCACTGCCCGTCGCCAGAGGATTAGTGTCCGTCTGTCGTTTGGGACAGCCTCGGTGGGGGTTGTCCCAGACCAGGGCCTCCCCTTCGCCATTCCCCAGGACCACTCTCTCAAGAGTCCAGCTTGGGCAGAAGGGATTGCGTTGGGGGGTCCAACAGCCTGGGGTGCTGTCTCTCCCAGAGCCGAGTGGGGTGACGGGAGTCCCCCTCCCCGCCAGGCCTGAGCCACATGTGCTGGGAAGTTCATTTCCCCTTGTTTTGCAGAACGGGCTCAGGGATTGACCCCAGGAGTGACCCCAGTGTCAGGAGGTATTAATGATCTCCATACGGGCAATAAACAGGCAGACCGGCTGGCTTGGTGTGGAGGTGCCCTGGAATGGGGCCGCCTCGTTAGCCTCACATTCGCTCGAGGGTAGAGGCTTAATTAGCGGGGGCTCCCTCATCTGTCTCCCCTCCCCCAAACATCCTTGAGCTCCATGGGTACAAGGTTGGAGACACTGGAGACCTCTGGCTGGTTCCTCTGCTCCTTGTAGGCCTCCTCAAGAGGCAACCTCTTCAGGTGTCAGCTCAGCCATTTGTCCACTTCTAACAGGACTTCCAGCTTGCTCCTGATAAAGTCTCTCTTGTTTTTAAAAGCCTCCAAAAGCCAAATCCATGCATTCTGAGTCACCTCACTTTTTTGTCTACAGGAACCCAAGAACAAGAAGACCTTCCTCTTCTTTAACTTAAATCTCTCCAAGCCCTGTTTTCCCAAAGAGCAAAGGGAATAAATAGGTGGTTACCTGCCTTTGGGGGTGGGGGTGGGGGTGGGCAGTCTTTAGCTACTGCCTAGACTATGAAAAACACAATCCGATTTATCACATCTCCCTCCAAATTCATTTCCATCAGGTTGGTTACTTGTTCTAGGTGTGTGACTTAACCTCCCAGTCTCGTGGGAGAGACAGACTTGTAAACAAATGCAGTAATAAAACAGGCCCAGGGCTATAATCTATTTCCATATTAAGTGTGATGAGAGTACAACAGAGGGAATAACCAATTCATCCTACCTTGTTCCACAGGGTTCCATGAGGAGATGACATCTGAGTCCATCTTTGAAAGATGAATATGTATGGGATCCTGAAAGATAGAGGATGTGAAAAGGGACTCCCAGGAGAGGGGAAGCACAAGTACAAAGGCACAAAGGGCATGTTTGAGGAGCAGCGGGGCTGCAGTGGTGGAAATGAAGCTTTGTAGAAAGGTGAAGTTTGGAAAGGGTCCTGGAAACCCTGTTAAGAACTTTATCTAGACAGCCATTGCAGGACATTGAGCTCCACAGAGACAGCACCAGGGCAAGCGAGAGCCAAACAGGTACTAGGTAACTCTGAGCCTCGCTGAGGAAAAATAATTGAACACGGGCAAGGATAGCCTAAGAAAATGAGAGGCAAAAATGTCGTCAGATGCATCCTTTGTGCACACTTGCTGGGAGGAACACAAGAAGAAGCACCCAGATGCTTCAGACAGCTTCTTGGGAGTTTTCTATAGACCATATCTATAAGGAGAAAGGAAAATTTGAAGACACGGCAAAGGCGGACAAGGCCCATTGTAAAAGAGACATGAAAACCTGTATCTCTTATAAAGGGGAAACAAAAAAGAAGTTCAAGGATCCCAGTGAACCCAAGAGGCTTCCTTTGGCCTTTTTCTTATTTTGTTCTGAGTTTCACTCAAAAGATCAAAGGAGAACATCTGGGTCTGTCCATTGGTGATGTTGCAAAGAACCTGGGAGAGAGGTGGAATAACACTGCAGCAGATGACAAGCAAGCAGCCTTCTAAAAGAAGGCTGAAGGGAACATATAGAAAGGATATTGCTGTCTACTGAGCTAAAGGAAAGCTGACGTAGCGAGAAAGAGTCATCAAGGCTGAAAAAAGCAAGAAAAAGAAGGACGATGAGGAAGATGAAAAGGGGGAGGAGGAGAACGATGAAGAAGATGATGATGAGTAAGTTGGTTCTCTCTAAGTTTTTTTTTTCTTGTCTATAAAGCATTTAACCCCCCTGTACACAACTCACTCCTTTTTAAGAAAAAATTGAAATGTAAGACTGTGTAAGATTTGTTTTTAAACCAGCAGTGTCTTTTTCTGTATAGTTACACTACTGCACGTGTCTCTAGCTAACCCTGTCCTGGTGGTATTTTCAATGGCTGCTAACCTTGCCTGACACAGTGTGGGGATGTAAACTGGCATGGGAATTTAAAGTAGGTTCTTGCTGGTGCACAATACAAATGAGTTATGTATGGGGATAGTAGTTTTTTCATCTTCAGTTGTCTCTGATGCAGCTTATATACGAAGTAATTGTTGTTCTGTTAACCAAATACCACTCTGTAATTGCCAAAAAAAAAAAAAGTTGCAGCAATTTTGTTGACAATCTGAATGCGTCTAAGTAAACACAGTTTTTTAAAATTAGTATTGTCCTTTTCCTAGGTCTGAAACTTTTCTTATTGAGAGGAAGCTTGTCTTTTGCCCTTGCCCATTTTGGATCACATGAACTATTACAGTGTTTATCTTTTCAATATAGTTAGCTGGTAAAAAGCTTTTGTCTACAGACCCTGCATATGATGAGGGTAATAAAAGTTGAAATGAGACCAAAAAAACTCCACAGACTACCCCCCAAAAACCAAACCAAAACAAAAACAACAGCGAAACACTTTATCTAAGGGCAATGGGAAGCCATAAATGGTTTTTAGCAGGAAACGGTTCTGGACTGATCAGATTTGTGTTTTAGACAATGATTGCTGGTAGGGTGGGAAGATTTGGGAGTGAGGACGAGTAGCAAGGAGACCAGTTGTGAAGGCAGGGAAATTATTCAAAGGATATTTAGGAGAAGTGGAGTAGGAAAGAGGCTGGAGTTTAGTATGTCTCTGGGCAGGAATATGGTAGACATTTGTGATTTTGCACGTCCTGGGTCCACATCCCTTTTTCAGGTTCAGATCCCCAATTTAGTTTCAGGGGAAAGAATCATTGCCATTGGTAAAGTTTGGTGGGAAGAGTTTCAGTGAAGGCGCTCTGCCCATCCCCAGCCAAGAGCATATTAGATGCTTTCTTCCTAGAATTCTAATCTTGAGCGTAAGGGCAGAAAGAATGGAGGCAGAGGAGTTGAATCATCCTTTTTGGGTCTCAGCTTCCTTACGCATACAGTTGATTTAAGAGTCAACCAACACTGCGTGGTAAGCAACTTTCCTTTTTTAAACATTTATTTTATTGAAGTACTGTTATTTTACAATGTTGTGTTAGTTTCCACTGTACAGCAAAGTGATTCAGTTATAAATATATATATTCTTTTCCATTACGGGTTATCACAGGATATTGAATATAGTTCCCTGTGCTATACAGTAGGACCTTGTTGTTTATCCATTCTATACGTAATAGTTTGTATCTGCTCATCCCAAATTCCCAGTCCATCCCTCACCCATACCCCTTCACCCTTGGCCATATGGTAGGTAACATTCTTATTCTACATTCTCCAGTCTTCATGCCCTGAAGGAGCCATTCACCTGCACCCACCACTCAGCTCCCCAGAGCTGCTCCGGCCTCCATCATTTCTGAGCCTGGATTCTGAGCCTTCGCTTCAAGTTGGTGAGTTGCTTCATCCTTCCAATAAATCCGCTCTCTGCTTAAGCCAGCCAGGTGCATTTCAACAGCTTTGACAACAGAACCCTATCTGGTCACGATGACATTAAGTGAGAGAAGAGGCAGTGGGTGTGGGCAGAAATAAGTTTAGTTTTAGTCGTGACAGGACTTTAGTTGGAAATACAGGGGCTGAAGATTTGGAACACATCAGTACATAGTAGGGTTCACACTGTAGCTGATGAGGCCACTAAGGGAGAATTTATTTTAAAAAAAGAAAAGAAGGAGTCCAAGAAGAGAATCTGGAGGGTGTACAAAAGAAGATAGGAAACCAGCAAAGTGACCCAAGAAGAATCAGTTAAAGGGCTGGCCAAGAAGGGGTGCAGTCCTGGCAGAAAAAGAAGTTTTTCAGAGCAAGGGAGAGGTCAGTATAGTGTAAAATACCGGCAAGAGTGTCAAGGAGGAGAATGTAAATGATTGGCGAGGAGAGCACTAGGGACGTTAGAAAGAGCAGACTGAGGGCAGGGGAGAGAAGGGTCTACCTCTCTCCCAGACTGTTGGAGGCTCAGATGATCTGGCTGTTGTGAACTGGGAGGGGGCCACCAAATAAGAAGCTTGCACTCTGATTTCCCGGGGCTTCTGGAAAGAACAGTAGTGCTTGCCTCCTGTACCATCCTCCCCTCTCACGGGCATTGACAGAAATATGCTGGCAAGTCCCTACACCCCACTGGAGCCCTCACCCACCCAGAGGGGCTGTCCTGGGGAGCTCTGTCTCAGTCACCTAGGAGCCCAGGGCCCAGCTGAGAGGCTGAAGACAACCCTGCCGTGGCCCTGGGTTCCTGCAGTGGACTCTCCTTCACAGCCCACCCTTCCACCCCGCCGTCACTGGCGTCCAAACTCATCCAACTCGTCGTCTGACATTAAAGCCCTCCGAGACCAACTCCAAACCCCCTTCCACCCCCGTCCCGCTTCTCAGAAACCAAAGTTCCCTGAACACAGCTCTCTCGAAATGGCCTACACAGTCCTGTTCCTGCACCTTTGCTCACACGGCACCCCTTCTCTCCTTTGATCTCCTGCCTACACGCACACTTCACGGTTTCCGAAGCATCTTCACATACCTGAGCCCACAACAGCCCTGAGGAGTAGGAAAGGAGGAAGTGGTATAATAATGCCTCTTTTACAAATAAGGAAACTGAGGCTGGGGGAAGTAAAGGGACTTTCCCAAGGTCACACAACTAGGAGGTGACCTGTGCAGACTTCTGGAGTCCAGTGGCTTCTAGAAGCCAGGCCCTGGAATCGTGAAGGTTAGTGCAATTGTCGCCTCCTTGCCAGCACAGGGCAGGCTGTTGGCTCCATGCAGTTTGGCTAGAGGTGTTTGGGGGGCATCATGGGTGCAGTGGTCAAGAGCTGGCCTCTGGGTCCATAAGGCTTGGGTAACTTAGCCTCTCTGGGCCTCGGTTTCCTCATCTATAAAATGAACAAAACCCATTTACATCATCGGGTCATTAAATATTTGGGAAGCATTTAGAACACTACATAGTAAATAGATTTACTTGAAAGAAAATCAGTGAACCCAGTGATTTAGGCAAGATGGCAGTTGGTTGAAAAGGACTAGACCCAATCACTCACTGTCCACAGCCTAACAGTAAAATAGCCTCCTGGTAGGGAATCTGGCAGTCACAGCAGGCTGCAGAGCAAACAAAAGAGATAACCGCTGTCAACATTTTGCCGTATTCCCTTCTCTTCTTTTTTTCTTAACTTAAACAAAATTTTTTTAATTTATTAAATTTTAATAAAACAGACCTAGAAAAGTCAGTCATTAACTTTTCAGATGAGAGTCATTCTGATGAACCATTGAGCACCTTTTGTGCATATTTAAGCACTGTTGCCCAGTTTTTATAATTTTTCAGGGTTTTTTCCCCTTCCCAATTAATATTTAGTCTATTACTTGCGCTCTTGACTACTTGTAAGAGCAAAGAGGTGGAACAACAGAAATGTTACTTACTTAAATGATGACCACTTACCAAAGTGTATGTGTGGTGTGATCCAAGTTTTATAAAAAATTAGACTAGAGAAGTTAAATACTTTTTTCATATGTTTAATTGCCGCTCGGTTATCCTCTTTGGTGAAATTTATTACCTTTTTATCCATTTTCTTCTGTCCATTTTTCTATTTATTTCTCCGCTCTTTTCTTGCTGATTTGTAAGAATTTTCTGTATATTATTTATATCAGTCTGTTGTATTGTGTATACCAGATATCTGTGTTGCAAGTAGCTTCTTTCAACCTTGGGGTTGTTTTTTCATTCTATCAACGGATCTTTCGATGATCATATGTTCTAAATTTTAACATAAATTACTACAGCAGATATTTTTCTCTCAAAAAAAAAAATTAGTTATATCTCTGCAGGGATCCATGGAAAGGTGTGACCAGTAGTTGTCTCAGGGAGGGTAGGATTGTGGGTGTTGTGTTTTGTTCTTCTGTGGCTTATGTCTTCCTTTGTCTCGTCTGTAAATTTTTCTGTAATGGATATGTATAGCTGTTTTCATAAGAAAAATAGAAATAAGAACAATAATGATAAACAATAGCTAACCTTAAACCCTTACCATATGCCAGTGTATTAAATGCTTGATATGAATTCCCTTAATGGGTGCAACAACATAATGTAGACACTATTATCCACTTTCTAAAATAAACTTTTTATTTCAGAATAGATGTAAAGAAAAGTTGCAAAGATGTGCATAAACTCCCCAGATAGCTCACACCCAGTCTCCCCTACTGTTAACATCTTACGTCACATGAATATCGTGTATTTGTCACAACTAATGAACGAATATTGATCAATAATATTAACTAAATAAAGTCCATCCATACTTTATTCAGATTTCCTTAGTTTTTACCTAATGTCCTTTTTCTGCTCCAGAATCCCATCCAGGATATCACATTACATTTAGTCATCATCCCTCCTTAGGCTCCTCTTGGCTGTGATGGTTTCTCCAGCTTTCCTTGTTTTTGAAGACCTTGACAGCTTTAAGGAGTGCTGGTCAGGTATTTGTAGACTGTCCCTTGATCAGGGTTTGTCTCATCTGTTTCTCAGGATTGAAGGAATCTCAGGATTCCTTCCTTTGGGGGAGGAAAGCCGCAGCTGTGAAGCGCCCTTCTCATCACATCCTATCAAAGGGACGTGTTATCAAGATGACTTATCACTAATGATATTGACCTCGATCACTTAGCTGAGGTAGTGTTTGCCAGGTTTCGACTAGACTAAACGTTCTCCACTCTCTTTTCACACTGCAGTTGTCGGGAAGAAGTCACTGAGCGCGGCCCTCACTTCAGGAACGGGGAGTTCTGCTCTCCTCCTGGAGGGAGGAGTATTTACGTAAATTATTTGACATTCTTCACAGTAGATTTATCTATTCTCCTCAAATTTATTTATTTTTTCAATCATTTATTTATATTAGTATAACCTCATGGATATTCATTTTGTACTTTGGGTTATAGTCTAATACTGTGTTATTTATTTTGTCACATTTTTGCAGTTTTGACCATTGGGAGCTCTTTCAGCTGGCTCCTGTGTCCCTTTGATATCCCATCATTAACATCCACCTTTCACAGATGAAAAAAATAAAATTGAGAGAAGATGAATTACAGCATTAAGAGTCACACTGCTGGTGAATGGGGTCTCTTTCTAACTTCTGGGCAGCAAGTATGACCATTAGACACCATTGTCTCCTCTAAACAAACACACACACACACACACACACACACACACACATGTTTTAAGAAATTTTGGAGTTTGGATCATTTTGCCCTACTTGCAAAACTTTTCTAATTTCTATTAATCCATAATCTTTGCTATGGTTTCCTTTTCATGCCTGTGTGTGTGTGTGTGTGTGTGTGTGTGTGTGTGTGTGTTTATGTGTGTGTGTGTGTGAACATCTAGTTTGTTCCCACAGATCCTTGTGGTTATATATTAATTCTGTTTCAATAAATAAATACTTTATTGTTGGGCATTTCAGTTATTCCAAATTTTTGCTAATATATACAACACAGAGAAGAAATACTTAGCTATAAGAAATTAGAAATTAAAAAGTAGATTTAAAACGCCTTGAAAAGATGGACAGAAATGCTTAAAGACATCTAAAGGTTACAAAACCACTTCGCAAGCAACTGAAAATTCAAAGACTTTCAAAACACTGGCTTTGGATATGTGTTCATCGTTTCCAAGGCCATCCTGCTGATCAGCCTGTTTTGGGCCAACTACAAGGAGCCCATCTACCAGCCCCTCTTTCCCGGATAACCTCCTACAGCACATGTGTCCTGGGTGCCCTTCCAGACTCCTGTACAGCTCCTGCCCCCTCGGTCTGAGAGCTGCAGGGAAGGGCATCCTCGGAAGAAGACGTCACTGGCAGCCCAGCACCATGATGCCGGCCACTCCCCCTCCTTCCTCCCGGATGCCCTGTGATCGCGGCCAGATGGGTGGTTTGCACCCTTATAGGTTACACCCTCCACCCTCTCCGCCCACAGTTACCCTCCCCGCACCTGCCACCACCTGGGTCACCCCTATATCTGCACACACCCTCCCATAACAACCCTGTGAAGGAGACAAGCACAGGAAACTGTGCCCAGAGGAGGGCCTGAGGAAACCGAGGCACAGAGGTTAAGTGAGTAAGTCAGAAGCAGAGTCAGGCAGAGCTAGAACCCAAGCGTCTCCCTCAAAATCCAGGGCTCCTTCCTACTCCTTTGCTGCAGGGGGTCTCTGCTCTGGAAACTCTTCTGTGATGGGACATACTGACCCGAGACCTTGCCTGTCTCTCCCTGTGCTTGGCGTGGTGTCTGGGCACCTCTTCAAGGGCAGTTGTCTCCTTGCTTCTGCCAACAGAAGAGGATGCAACGGAGAGCTGAGGGGTCCCCAGCCTCTCCCCTCTGACAACAGCATCAAGGCCAGGACCAAAGTAGGTAGGAGGAAACACAAGTGCCAGGGCTGACACCCTGGGGTGCACCCGGGTGCAGCCCCGGATAACCTAGACCAGGGTTTCTCAGCCTTGGCACTATTGACATATGGGGCCAAATAATTCTTTGTTTCAGGGGCTGCCCTGTGATTGTGGGACATTCAGCAGCATCCTGGCCTCTACCCACTAGGTGCCTGTCACATCCCTACTCCAGGTTATGAAGACTCAAAATGTCTCCAAACATTGCCAGATGTCCCTTGGGGGGGGGTCAAAAATCACCCCCATTTAGAAACACTGGCCTAAACAGACAACCACTGGGTCTTCAGGACAGTGTCTGCCTTGATTGCATTTTTTCCAGAAGTATAATTTATTCAATATGTAACCAACTGTGACTTGATTTGTATACATTTCAAGAACTTTTTGCATCATTAAATAACAAATTTTTTATCAAGCACCATGTTCTGATTTGGGGGTTTTAAAATATGGTCTCCGTGGCATGTTCTCAAAGAGAGGACAGACCTGAACTCCTGTCCTCGGCCAAAGGTCCGGATCCTGGGGAGGAACCCAGCCAGATTTGGGAGGGGGTGGAGCTGCTGACCCAAGGTCCTGGGTCATCTCTGGCTGTGACACAAACCCTTTCTGAAGGCTGTGTCCGCACCGCCACCACACAGCCTCGTGGTGAGCGGGCTTTGCCCATGAAAGCAGGATGGCTGCCTGCAGAATAGTCAGAGCTCACGGCAATGGTGACCTCATCTCCCTGTGGCCTGAGTGAGCACAGGACAGAATTTACTCCTCCCAACCTCACATCCATCTTCCAACCATCAGCAGCGTGGGTAATGTGTTTCCTAGGTTAGCACTGAGTTCTCAGGCCACAGGAGCAGAAACACTGTCTCATCAAAGGACCAATATGTTTGGCCCACGTTGCAGACCCTTTCAATAAAACCTTTGACCTTCTGAAAGATGGTGGGATTGGGGGAGGGGGGTGTCTGTTTTTTGTTTTTCCCAGGATGGACCGAGTCAACTGGAGAGGGTCACTTCTGGCAGACGGGCCGAGGTCTGGGACTGGAGGGAGAGGAGACGCTGTTGAACTTGGACTCATTGGCCAGAGGCAGGGTGGGCAGGTGACCCTCCCTTCCAGTTCAAAGTCATCTCATTTGGCTTTGTACAGTATTCCCACCTATGCCTGAGATGGAGATCCTGTCAAGCACTTTCTCTAAACTTACCTGATCTGAAGATTTACCTGGGGCACTTATTAAAACTAAAGGTTCATAGGCCCTTTCATCGATTCTGACTCAGTAGGTCAGGGACTGAGCCCAGATGTTTTTAGTACCTATAACAAACACCTCAGGCAAGTTGGGCAACACAGAGGAGGCAAATTCCTATACTTTCCCCTTGGCGTGTTATTTTCATCTAGCTCCTTTCTCTTTGAGAACTTGGCAAGTTCTGTTACAGCCCTGGGTCTCCTGAGGGTGGAACTTACCTTATCCATCTCCAGGGTCAATCAGATACCTGCAGTGATGGATGTTCAGTACATTTTTGTGGACTAAATAAGTTCTCAAATAGGCCTCTCCCCATGCAAGTCACATGTCCTATTTTTCTTGGAGTAGAGGATGCAGTATTTAGGATCCAAAGCTTTATAGAATTTTCTTTTTAATCTACTGTAGTGAGATATAGTTTACATACAATAAAGTGTACTAAAATATCAGTTGGATGAGTTCTGACAAGTGTGTGCTACATCGGTATAACCACAACCACAAGATACAGAATATTTCCATCAACCCCAAGAGTCCCCTCCTGTCCCTTTGCAGTCAGTCCCCCCTGGGCCCCGGCTCCAGACAACTTCTCTTCTTCCTGTCACTATAGATTAGTTTGCATTCTCTAGAATTACATGTAAACAGAATCGTACAGTATGTATTCTTTTGCATCTGGCTTCTTTCATTCAGCGTAATGATTTGAGATTCATCCATACTGGTGGGTAAATCAGTCCTTTATATTGGTGAGTCGTATTCCATTATATGGATATGACCCCAGTTTGTTTATTCAGTCACCTGTTGATGGGCATTTAGATTGTTTCCAGATTTGGCTGTTGTAAAGAAAACCTCTATAAACATTCGTGTACAAGTCTTTGTGTGGACATATGTTTTCATTTCTCATGGAATTTTCTAGGACTGGGGTAGAGGTAGCCAGGAGTAGGGGCATCAGAAAAAGCCCTCCCTCATCTATTAAGTCAATAAACATTTATTAGGAAGACGATGTGCCAAGCCTGGACTACAGGCTAAGAAAGCCAGGACAAAGAGGGCTCTCATGACCTTTCATTGTGGTCAGCATCGTGGCAGAAATGCCCTCTGCGGAAGGGGCCAGCCCAGCCAAGGAGACCCAAGAGGGCCTCAAAAATCTTCAGACCACATTCCGCTAAGAAGGCTTAATTTCGAATGCAGGTGTGTGAGGGAACATTTTTAATGGCTCAGAGGGAAAGACTCCTTAACTAAATTATCACATTTTTTTCCACTTAAAACACCAAGGTAAATTTCCCTAAATGGAAGTTTCCACTGGGAAGAGAAAGAAATGTGGACAGACCCTTCTGGGAAAAGTGAGCCTGGGTAAGTTTTCTGGACAATCAGAAAGAAAAGTATATTAGTATATCACAAACTGGGTGGCTTAAACAAAAGACATTGATTCTCTCACGGTTCTGCAGACCAGTTTGGAATCACGGTGCCTGTGGAGCCTCACTCCCTCTGGAGGTTCTAAGGGATAATCCTTCCTCCTTCCAGCTTCTGGTGGCTCCATGAATTCTTTGGCTTGTGGCAACATCTAAACCCTGCCTCAGTTTTCACATGACTTTCTTCCTTGTGTCCTTTTTATTGTAAGGACATGAGTCCAGTAGATTAGTGTCCACCCTAAATCCAGGGTGATATCACCTTGAGATCCTGAACCAATTACATCTGTAGAGATCCTATCCAAGTAAGGTCACGTTCACAGGTAGTGGGGGATAAGGATTAGCTATATCTCTCTCAGGGTGGGCGGGGGAGGGGACACAATTCAACCCACCGCAGAAGAAAAACTACCAAGAGTTTAAAAAACTCTGGCCCAGAAACTAAATAAAATAAAAATAATAAAAGTCAATATTATTTAGAGTTTCCTATGTGCTAAGATCTGTCCTAAACACTAGACATAAATTATCCCATTTAAACTCCTTGGCAGTTCTGAGGCAGGCGAGATCACTCGCTGCAATTTGATGAAGGAGGAAACCACATGTGGTACCAGGTGCTTCATTAACATGTTCACGGTCGCACAGCCTACAGATAAGCGGCCCAGGCCCAGAGCCACTGCATCACTTTATCTGCAGCAGGTGTTGAGGAGAAGTGCGTCGCAGTGCAGACTCTGCCCCTAAGGTTCTTGGAGGTCTTGGACATCTTTCTCCTTTCAGGGCTTGGGGGAGTTGGGTGTAAGGGGTGGGAGCGACTTCTCAGAGCCTAGACCTTGGGAAGTGAGCAGAGGTGATGGGTGACTCTACTGCCGGCTGGCTCTGTCCACGACTTCTTTTAACCCTTGAGCCTGGGGGCCACCGTTGAGGCAGAAGGGCCAGACAGAAACCAACACAGAATCTTGGGAATAGAAGTTGAGGCAACGTCAATTTTGAAACATGCATCTTAAGAGTAGGGGAGGGCTACCCTGGTGGCGCAGTGGTTGAGAATCTGCCTGCCAATGCAGGGCACACGGGTTCGAGCCCTGGTGTGGGAAGATCCCACATGCCGCGGAGCAGCTAGGCCCGTGAACCACAATTACTGAGCCTGCATGTCTGGAGCCTGTGCTCCACAACGGGAGAGGCCGCGATAGTGAGAGGCCGGGGCACCGCGATGAAGAGTGGCCCCCGCTTGCCACAACTGGAGAAAGCCTTCACACAGAAACGAAGACCCAACACAGCCATAAATAAATAAATTAAAAAAAAAAAATAACCCAGCTTTAAAAAAAAAAAAAAAAAAAAGAGTCGGGCAGGAGGCCCAGCATCCAAGAGGCGGCAAGAATGAGGGCGCTCAGGGGGAGGCCGGCTTGCAGCTGGGGGCTGCCTTGCGAGTCCCAGCCACCTGGGGAAGAGGTTTGCCCTGCCCGGGAGCCAGGATGGGCTGGGGACCCACCTTCTTGGCCTGGTATCTAGGAATGGGCTGTGGAAAGTAAAATTCTGACAGCACCGCAAATGACCAGCTAAGAGGCAAAGAGGAAGCAGTGGATAAAGGGGTCCTCTCCCGGTTCAGCCAGTCCTCCTTCCTCCCACTTGAAGGATTTATTCTCTTCTCCCCATTCTTCCTTAATTAATCTACTTTCTTCAGGTAATCAATGATCTACCCATCACCCAGATCAACCTAGGAAAAGCTGAGGCCAGTAACTGACCAACGCCAGCTCCAGTGTGGAGTTGAGCAGTTTAGAAAAGCAGTCAGCACACATTCATTATTAGGCATATTAATATAAAAGTCAAAGAGTTCCAGAATCTGAAACTCTTTGGGCATAGCCCAGCCGTCACCCTCCAGGTGATTCTGATGCAAGTTTGAAAACAACTGCCCTGCATCATCCTACCCCCTCAAAGATTCAGGCAGGCCAAAGTCATCTCATTTTCTTTTATAATAGGGTGCCCAGACTGGCAGATGAAGGAAATAGCCTCTCTCTGGAGTTTAGTAAAGCCTTTGAAAACTTTGAGGACAATGTGGGAAAATGTGGAGAAGACCAGTGAGGAAGGAGGCTGGATACAGCACGACAGTGTGTTGTCATTCCAGACGCACAAGTAGGACCAATGGCAGTTGGACAGTCACACCCAAAGAGTGTTAGTTAACAGGTTAGTTACAAATCTGGCAGGAGGTCTCTACTGAGGAGCCACAGGATTCTGCCCAGTTTGACCTTTTTAATCAACACTGTGGAAGATGGCATAGCATCAGCTCGGTAGGTGGCACAAACTGGGGGAGATGGCAAATACACTGGATAACAGAATGAGGACCAAACATGATTTTGACCAATCAGAAAAAGATATAAATATAAAATCCAGCACAAAGTCGCCATGTATGGTTGCGTAGGCTGTTGACTACCCAAGGGCATCTTCCGAGCTGAGGAACTAAATGGGGGCTGAAATTCAGCCAGCTCTCCACTCAATTCCACCCAAAAGAAGAGGACCCTTTTAAAAATTCACATCGAAGGTATTTTATGAATTTGTAGCAATGCTGGCTTATCATTTTTTCTACTGGGGTAAATATATATATATATAACATAAAATTTGCCATTTTAATCATTTAAAAATGTTAAATTGTGGTACAATATACATAAGAGTTACCATTTTAATTATTTTTAAGTGTACAGTTCAGTGGCATTAAGTATATTCACATTGTTTTGCAACCATCAGCAATATCTATTTCCAAAATATTTTCATCACCTTAAACAGAAACTCTGTACCCATTGAGCAACAACTTCTGATTCGCCCCTCCCACAGGCCCTGGTAACATCTGATCTACTTTGTCTCTATGAATTTGCCTATTTTAGATATTCCATACAAGTGGAATCATACAATATTTGTCTCTTTGTGTCTAGCTTATTTCACTTAGTGTGATGCCTTCAGGTTTTATCCATGTTGTAGCATGTATTGGAGCTTCATTCCTTTTATGGCTGTATAATATTCTATTGTATGTATATATAGGCATACCTTGGAGATATTTTGGGTTTGGTTTCAGAGCACCACAATAAAGAAAATATCTCAATAAAGCAAGTCACACGAATTTTTTGGTTTCCCAGTGCATAGAAAAGCTATGTTTTCACTATAGTGTAGTCTATTAAGTATGCAATAGCATTATATCTTAAAAAACAATGTACATAACTGAATTAAAAAATACTTTAATGCCCAGAAAGTCTAGCCATTATCTGAGCCTTCAGTGAGTAATAATCTTTTTCCAAGAGTAACATCAAAAAATCACTGATCACACATCACCATACAAGTATAATAATAATGAAGTTTGGGCTTCCCTGGTGGCACAGTGGTTAAGAATCCGCTTGCCAATGCAGGGGACACGGGTTCGACCCCTGGTCTGGGAAGATCCCACATGCCGCAGAGCAACCAAGCCCGGGCGCCACAACTACTGAGCCTGGGCTCTAGAGGCCGTGCACCACAACTACTGAGCCCGTGCGCCTAGATCCCATGCTCTGCAACAAGAGAAGCCACAGCAATGAGAAGCCCACGTGCTGCAACAAACAGTAGTCCCCGCTCGCCGCAACCGGAGAAAAGCCCATGCGCAGCAACAAAGACCCAATGCAGCCAAAAAAAATAATAATAAATTTATTTTTAAAAATAAATAATCAAGTTTGAAATATTGTGAGAATTACCAAAATATGAGGCAGAGACAGGAAGTGAGCAAATGCTGTTGGAAAAATGGCACCAATAGACTTGCTTGTTGCAAGGTTTCCACAAACCTTCAGTCTGTAAAAAAATGCAACATCTGCAAAGTGAATAAAGTGAAGCACAATAAAACAAAGTATGCCTATACCATACTTGATCCACTCATCTGTTGATGGACATATGGGTTGTATCTACCTTTGAACTGTTGTGAATAATGCTGTAATAAACACTGGTGTACAAGTGTTGGTTTGTGTCCCTGTTTTCAGTTCTTAAGGGTATATACATAGGAGTGGAATTGCTTGATCATACAGTAATTCTATGTTTAGATTTTTGAGGCACTGCCAAACTTGTCCACAGTGGCTGCACCATGTTAGATTCCCAAAAAGATGGACAAGAGTTCCAATTTCTCCACATCCTTGCCAACACTTGTTTTTTATTTTAATTTAAAAAAAAATTCTAGCCAGCCTTGCTGGTGTGAAGTGGTATCTAATGGTGATTTTGATTTGCCTTTCCTTAATGACTAGTAATGTTGAATATCTTTTTAATGTGCTTATTGATTATTTGTATATCTTCTTTGGAGAAATGTCTATTCAAGGTCTTTTGACCATTTTTTAATTGGGGTGTTTGTCTCTTTCTTGTTGAGTTGTAGGAGTTCTTTATATATTCTGGATATTAAATCCTCATCAGATAAATGATTTGCAAATATTTTTTCTATTCTGTTTGTTGTCTTTTCACTCTCTTGATAGTGTCTTTTGTTGTACAAAAGTATTTAATCTTGTGAAGTCCAATTTATCTATTTTTTTCTTTTGTCACTTGTGCATTTGGTATCATATTTAAGAGACCATTGCCAAACCTAACATCGTAAAAATTTTCCCTTATGATTTCTTCTACAAGTTTTATAGTTTTAGCTCTTAAACGTAGGTCTTTTTTTGAGTTTATATATGATATAAAGTAGGAGTCTAACTTCATTCTTTTGCATGTGGATATCCACTTTTCCGAGCACTGTTTTTTGAAAAGATTCTCTTTTCCCCATTGAATGGTCTTGGCACCTTTGTGGAAAGTCAGTTGACCATAAATTTGAGGGTTTATTTCTCGGCTCTCAATTCTGTTCCTTTAGTCTATATATCTATCCTAATGTCAATACCACACTGTTTTGATTACTGTAGATTTGTACTATGTTTTGAAATTGGGAAATGTGAGCCCTCCAACTTTCTTCTTCTTTTTAAGGTTTTTTTTGGCTATTTAGGATTCCTTGATATAGAATTCCTTGATATTCTATATGAATTTTAGGATGGGTTTTTCCACACACTGTTGACCCATCGTTTTTGATTAAAAAAAATCGGTGTCATGTGTCCACAGTGGGGAGGGGATCTGGCATAGAACCAACTTGAGCCAATACTGCTCTGTGGCTGCCAAAGAACAAGTGATGTTGGGCTATATTTATTTAAACCCGTGCAGGAGGAGAGAGGGCCCTGTCTCCTGTGCTCTACCCACTGAGGCCCACATTTTTCTAGAGGGTTCTTGAGACCATAGATGATGTTTCCAGAGACAGGATAATATATATAGTGAATAAACTCAGTTGAGGAAACTTGGGATATGACTGGGTGGAGTTAGAGGAAGGGGGTGCATGGTAACTTTCAAATATTTGGATGGCTCCACCCTCTACCCAAACTTTCTCTCTCCTCTTCCACCTATAAAACAAAAGCTCCCCCTACAGATGAATGAAGACAAACAAATGATCAGGAGCCAGCCAAAGCTGCCCTGTTTCTAACCATTGATGTGGTTTTTAACTACTAGACCAGTTCAAATCTCTAACAAGCTGCCTACCTTGGGAGGGGGTGAGTTCCCTGGGATGAGCAGTGTCCAAACAGAGGCCAGGTGATGGGTTACTGATTCAGTGCGGCAACAGGAGTCAATGACCCCAGAGACTCTTTCAATCATGGAGCAGAGCTTGTAAAAGATCTTGTCTGAGAGTGTGGCCCCCTTCTCCTCCCAGGGCATCCTCTCTGTGACAGCTGCTGCAAAGTGTGCTGGGAATGATGTAGCTGCCAACAGGAATCTACTTCTTCAAGTGATGTTTCAATATCACTTTAAAAGGAGGCAGGGTGATGTTCTGGGAAGAGCAGACAGACATAGGTTTGAATCCCAGCTGGGTCTCTAGCTATATAGCCTTGACAAGTTACCTAATCTCTGCAAGCCTCAGTTTCCTAATCTGTACAATGGGAAAATTATACCAACTATAGCTGACCATATGCAATCTGTCGGCCCCCAGCCAGTTCTGGGGACACCAACCCCCACAGCTCTGTCCCATCCTCTTGCTGCAGGGGTGGGCATGTGACCTGGCCTGGCCAATTATGGTTGCCTTCCCCCTGTCCACTGAGTAGATATGGAACCCTCATAGGAGCCAGTCAGAGTCTCCCCAAGTGGTCTGCTCTACACACAGAGAGCAGGCCTCTCTCTTCCTCTGGGATTGAGTGATCTAAAGGCCATCTGGGCCTCAGCTACCTTGGGCATCTTTCCTGCTCTGTGGGGAGAATGTGCCTGAGAGTAGAGCCAATACAGAGGGGAGTCAGATTAAGAGCTGGAGCTAATGAGAGACAGCCCAGACTAATCTGACTCCCTGGACCCAGCTATGCCTAAAGTCCACTCCTATTTTTATCAATTATGTGAGCAATAAATTCCGGTTTTGGCTTAAGCTAATTTGAGTTGGGCTTCTGTCAGTAGGAACCCAAAGAGTCCTGACCAGTATATCTTTCTGCAGGGCAGTTGTGTGGATTCAAAGAAATATTGCCAAGTACCTGGCACTTAGGCAGGCATTTTGTGAGAGCCCAGCAAGCATGGTTTTCTGGTGTAACCATAATGGACAACAGTGGAACAGGGTGTTTGTTCAGGTGTTTGAGACAAGCGAGTATGTGATCCCCGCTGTGCCAATCAGCGTTTCCCTGGGTTGTTCTGAGGGGTGCAGTGGGGCAATTTCCTCTCCCCTTGGGCCACGAAGCTGGATTTCTGTAACCACAGCTGCCCGCAGCCAAGCTCCCTGTCCCTTGAAGAAGCCCACATGTGGTGGGAGAGAATGACACCAACCCCCAAAGAGAAGAAATAAGAGAGCAGGTCAGGAGTGAAAGAGCTGGGGACACGTGTGCCCAGCCGCCAGAGTTCTGAAGGCGGGCTGCCCCCTCCCCTGCCCTTCCAGGTACCACAGGAGCCAACAAACTGCTTTTTTCCTTCAGCCTGAGCTGGATTTCCATCCCTTGCCAGTGAAGGATTCCTGACCAACGTGCCCAGAGGCCAGCTGAGGTGAGGCCATAAAAGACCCACTGGGTCAGCTCTGCCGCTGGGACAGTCCGTCCCTGGCTCCCGGCGTGGGAAAGGCCAGCATCCTTTCCTGTCAAGCAGCGCTCACATCTCATGTCCCCCCTGGAGGGGACAGATAGGGCCGATGCAGGACACTGAGGTCACAGTTGAACGCCCTCCCCAGCTGCCACCTTTCAAACCCTTTGACTAAACTGTTGCCTTGTCTGTAAACTGTGTCCTATCCAGTAGGCAGGCCTGTTGTAATGACTGCACAGCGTCTCGTCTAGTTTAAGGAGTAGGTTGGGTTCCCCTTTGCCCCTGGTGGGCGACGGTGAGAGCATGAGTGGTCTGGGCTGAGCCCCCATGACAAGTTTGACGGGTGGAGAAACGGGCAGGCGGGGGCCTCGGCGATCCTCGGCGCGCCCTCACCCCCAGGCCTCACCGTGTTCTGCCCTGTGTGCCCAGCAGAGTGCCTCCACCTCTTCATTCATGTGGTCCCAAAGTGGTGAGAACCAGGGACAGCAGATCCCTCTGGGCCTGGCTCGTTCAGGTTTCTGAACAGGTGAGGATTCTCACTCAAATCCCTCCTACTTCAGGGGACAGACGGATGAGCTCTGGGGAGGAGGGGGCACCTGATCCAAGGAGTAGACCCATGACCTAAAAGGAAGGATCCCAAGCTCCACGTTCTGCTTCCCTGGGCTGGTCCTTCACTTTTTCCCACTTGTGGAACCTGCGCTGGGCTCTCTGGACCTCAGTTTTCCTGCCCGTCATTGGGGGAGAAGGGAAGTTAGCCCTCAGCCCAGGCAGGGGGCCTGATGGAGGCACAGGAGGAAGTGATGGGGGAGGGGACTTCTGAGCCTCTGAAATGATGCCCTGGGACCCAGACCAGAGTCTGCTCCCCAGGTGCTGATGGAAGCTGCCAGCATGGCACCTGGAAGAGGGAGCACTAACCCTCACCCTCACCCTCACCCTCACCCAGTCTGGCCCCGGGGGAGGGAGTCCTGGGAAGGGTAAGTTTCCACCAGTGAGCTAGGAAAGTGGGGATGACTTGGAAAACAGGGTGCTGTCCAGAAACATGGGGGACTGGGCAGCCCTGGGCATTCAGGAGGTCAACGTGCAGGGCCGGGGAGGCATCCTGAGGACAAGCCACACCAATGCCACACACCAGCCTGAAGCTCAGGCTCAGCCAGCAGCAGGGCCCAGCCTCGATGTGAGGAAAGGCAAGTTCTGCGTGCAGCTCAGCTGCTCTCGTGAAGATGCCCTGTGGGAGCAGAGTGGGGGGAAATAGGGACCACCGTGGGAGGCATTGAAGGGAGCACTATCGGAGGCAGAGATGCGTCAAACATAGTCTACTCCCAGGCCCTCCAGGGAGGAGAGTTGTTGATGGTAACACACATTGTCTCCTTAAACCTCAGGAGAGGTTGGGAGATGGTGGTGGGGAGTGGGGGGGGGGGGGAACAACTTACTCCCATTTCCCAGGTGAGGAAACCAGAGATATGGAGCCATTTGCCTAAGGTGACCCAGCTGAGAGGTAGCAGAGCCAGGCGGAAGTCAGGTCCATCTGCCAGTGCAAGTTCTTCCTACGTGGCCCTGCTGGAAACCCGAGCTGGGGGAAGAATGGAAAACTGCCCGCAGCAGGGCACCCAGCCCCATCGCGGGTTCTGGCTCCACTGATTACATCCGAGGTGGTGATGGAGGAGGAGATGGGGTGTGGTGGGGTGAGGAGGGCATGACCCTCAGAGAGGCTAGACCGGTCCCCGGCCCTGCTCCCACCATTGTGGCCAGACAAGCTGCAGGTTTTGGATTTGGGGCTCCAAGTAGGCCCTCTAAGGAGCCAGTTCCTCTCTCCCCAGGTCTCCCAGCCACCTCCACCCTCTGGGACCTGCCTTCCTCTCGGAGCGGCTTGTCCTAAGCAGAGGCCCCCTCCCCCCTCCCCCAAAACCCAGCCCCTGGGCCTTTGAAATGTTTTCCCATCTTTCAGGTCACCTCTCTACTTTATTTATTTATTTGTTTATTTTTGGCTGTGTTGGGTCTTCGTTTCGTGCGAGGGCTTTCTCTAGTTGCGGCAAGCGGGGGCCACTCTTCATCGCGGTGCTGGGGCCACTCTTCATCGTGGTGCGCAGGCCTTTCACTATCGCGGCCTCTCTCGTTGCAGGGCACAGGCTCCAGACGCGCAGGCTCAGTAGTTGTGGCTCACGGGCCCAGTTGCTCCGCGGCATGTGGGATCTTCCCAGACAAGGGCTCAAATCCGTGTCCCCTGCATTAGCAGGCAGATTCTCAACCACTGCACCACCAGGGAAGCCCCAGGTCACCTCTCTATGAAGTCCTCCTCATCTTCTGGCAACGTTCCCGTATGTTCATTAAGCATCTGCCCTGCGCCAGAAGCCTGAACCCAGCCAACATTCTGACTGGATGAGCCGGTGCCAGGAGAAAGGGACATACCAGGATTGAGGGAGCCCGGACTGGAGGGAGGAGGAGACAGATAAGTCACGGCGAAGGAAAGGACTTCTGACCTGAGACTTGGAAAATAACGGTGCATTTAGAGAAGCAGGAGAGGAGGGACAGAGGGCCATTCCACGCAGACAGGAAGTGGGGTTTCCCTGTCGTGGAAGATGAACCGCCCAAAGCTCTTTCTTCCTACCTCCCTGTGGACCTGCCATCTTGTCTGTTGGCAACCTGAGAGAGGGGACCAGGCCATGCTTCCTTGGGACCCCTCAGAGCCCTGAGAGCAAGAAGGACAAACGGAGGTCACGTTCGTCTCCTCCTCCTGGGTCAGCTGGTCCCACATCCTACGTGAGCATGGGCCACAGGCTTCAGAACACTTGCTGGTTCCCCCAGCTCTGTGTGACCATCAGGGTGGCCCCATTTCCTCTCGCCCTTTGCAGGATAAATAGACGAGTCTATTTCAGAGATGAGGACACTTGGGGCTCAAGGGGTCAAAGCCACAGAGCTAGAGGTGCAGCTGGGATTTGAACTCAGGTCTCTCTGGCTGCACAGAGTCTTTGCTCTTACTTCCCTCAGTGTCATTGCCTGGCAGCGGGACTAGCCAGAAATTAGGATGGAGGCACAGAGAGCAGGCCTGGATCCCCCCAGAGGCAGCAGCCAGCAGGCTGGGAACTCCTGACCTGAAACAGGCCTGCAGCAGTGGGCGCAGCGGCTCCAGGCCCCAGACTCCAAGCCTGGATGACTCCAGATCCCCACCTAGTGGTAGCAGGGAGCTACTGCCATACCACCCAGGCAGCTCAATGAGACACAGATCTAGCCAGGTCACCAGTAACCCATCCTCCAGCAACAAACACCCTCTCCCTCGGCCTAGGTTCTTAGAGAGAGGAGGTCCCATCAGCTGGCGCTGGGGTCCATTGCCCTCATGATTTCTCTGTAGCGACCCAGTCGCATGTCGGAGCTCTGTGCTCGGCCGCAGACACTCTATCACACAGGCCCCTCTGGCCACACCTAGCCTAAACATCCAGGTCTAGGCCAGATTCCCCAGGCTCAGGGACTTGGCAGCCTGTCACGCCAGACAGCAGGATCTCACTGGCCTGCACTGGCCTCCAGGGTAGAAGGGGTCACCCAGCTCTGGTGGGCTCAACCCTGGCTGCTGCCCAGACCAGAAGAGAATATGCCCTGTCCCCAGATGGCCCCCAGGCCCCCATCCTCAGGCTCCTCCAAAGGGGCAAGGCCTCCTCAGGAGGGGCAGGAGACCAGCGTTCACTGTGCCAGGCACTGTTCTAAACAGCACCTCAGTTAATCCTCGAACAACCCCATGAGCTCGATACTATTATCTCCATTTTGAAGAAGTGATGGGGGAGGGGTAAACTAATTTGCCCAAGTCACACATTCATTGAATACTAAGTATAAAACAATGTGCGTGGGCACCACACTCAGAAGGGAGAAGGCCAAGGGGAAGCTTCCTGGAGAAGGAAGTGATTCCAGGCAGAGGGCAGAGCCATGGGTGTGAGAAGTCCCTGAGGCAAGGTCAGAAAGGTTAACCTAGACCTGGGCAGGTGGACAGCGGAGCGGGAGGTGGGCGGGGCAGGGGGGGTAGGCAGGACTCATACAAGCCCCACTGCCAGGCTAAGGAGTCTGGACTTGACCCCAAGAACACAGGAAGCCTTGGAGGGCATTAAGCAGGGCAGTGACCCCATCTCATCTGTGTTTCGGGAAGGTCCTGCTGGCAGGAAAGATCAGTGGGGAGACACGCTGGGAGGCTCCCTACCGTCCCAGGTGGAGGGGCTTGCCCTGGAGTGGGGGAATGGAGGGGCGTCTGTTGCTCAAGGCAGGGACTCAGTGGCAGCAAATGCCCAGAGGCCAGAGAGCCCCAGAGCCTCTAGGGAACAGAGAATCACCCAGCACGGCTGGAGAGCAGGGTTTGAGGGCTGGGAGGGCCCTTAGTCCATTCGGGCTGCTGTAACAAAATTCCACAGACTGGGTACCTTCTAAACAACAGACATTTATTTCTTCCAGTCCTGGAGGCAGGAAGTGTGAAATCAGGGTGCCAGCATGGTCCAGTGAGGACCTTCATCCGTGACAGAGATGTCTCATTGTATACTCACATGGTGAAAAGGGGAAGGGGTCTCTTTTATAACAGCACTAATCCCATTCAAGAGGACTCCATCCTTATGATCTAAGCTCCTCCCAAAGATTCCAGCTCCTAATACCATCATCTTGGGAGTTAGGTTTCAACATGAATTTGGGGGTGACACAAATATTCAGACCACTGCAGCTTTGACCCTTCTCCTGCAGAGGCAAGTCCTCAGGCAAGATATACGCCCTCCTCCCTGGGCCTCAGTGACCCAGGAGAGAGAGGAGGCCCCATTGGCCGGGACT
Organism: Balaenoptera physalus; assembly: GCF_965194825.1. Lineage (NCBI taxonomy): Eukaryota > Metazoa > Chordata > Mammalia > Artiodactyla > Balaenopteridae > Balaenoptera > Balaenoptera physalus. The sequence goes on from NC_138901.1 coordinate 41,263,409, forward strand.
GAGGCCCTTGGCCCTCAGGGGCTCTCTGTGCCGACTCCAAGTGAACGTGGAACTTTTGGTCCAGGGCCTGGCAAACATATCCTGGAGGGACCAGGTGTGGGCCCTGCTTCTGGAGGGTACATTTCACTTATTCATTCATTCATTTATTCAGCGAATGCTTTTTGCACCCCTTCCATGTGTTAAGCAGTTTCAGGTCTGGGGACCCAGAAATAAGCAAAGCAGACACCAGCCCTTCCTTGAGGGAGCCAATGATCTCATAGGAAACAGAGACCTTAAACAAATATATCCCTTCCCAGAGGAGATGTGGCAACACAGAGGGGTGGGGTGGGAAAGGGATTGGCCCCAGAAAACTGGGGGCAGAGAGAGAGCCTCAGAGAGGCTGGGGAACTGGTTTCTCCGTGGAAAACCATCCCCACCAAGCATCTCATGTAGGCTTGTCTCTGTGTGTTTGCATGCACGTGTGTCTGTGGGGTAGGTACAGGTATATGTCTGTGTCCATGTGTGAGTGTGAGTGTGTTTCTCTATCTGTCTCTGTGTGTCTGTATGTGGTTGTTAAGGAAGTGCCTCTGTGTGTTTGGGGGGGGTGTCCATATATGACTACATTTGTGTGTCTGTGTGTGTGTGGGTGGGTGTTAGCATACTATGTATGGGTCTCCACATAATGCATGCATGTGTGTGGGTGCCTTTGTGTGAGTGGCAGGGTGACCTCCTGGGTGATTTGCTAAGATCTGAGGGGTTTCTCAGAACTTGATCTAGCGATACTAAAGTCAGAACTGCTATGGACACACCAGGACAGTTGCGGGAGACCAAAGCTGGGAGAGTGGACAGCCCCTCCGAGAAGGAAATAAGACCCAAAGTGGGGCAGGGCTAAATAAGGACCAGTCCCACAAGAGCCCGCCATGGGGGGCTGGGCTGAATGCCCAGTGGCACTTGGAGGTCCTGGGGCTGTAGGAAAGAGGGCTCCAGGAAGGAGCTTAGGCTTAGGGTCGGCCAGACCTTGCCATGGCCCGTGACCTGCTTCTTAGCAGCTCTATAACCTTGGGCAGGCCTAAGCCTTGGTTTTCTCTTCTGTAAAATGGGCATGAGCATACCCACTACCCAGCTGAGAATGCAATGAGAAAAGACAGGCCCAGCGTTGAGCACATGGTGGGTGTTCCACAGCTCCTCCCCTCAGGCTGAGGAGAAGGTGCGGTGGGGCAGGAGGATACCTTGTTCTCTTGGGGACTGAAATCAACAATAAGGAGACCAAACATCGCTGAGCTTAGCACTTGCCACGTGACATCCCCCCTGCTATGGTTTACACAGAGGAAGCCCCTGCCCCCACCAGGGGGCCCTGGCAGGCCCTGCTGGGCTGACATGAAGCGGGGAGGCCACCCTTCCCCTGGTGTCCTGGTGTTGGGCTCCGAGTCAGGCTGCTTCTCCCATGGACACGCGGCCTGGCGGGCCACAGAGGGCACCCGGCCCCTCTGCCCTTTCCCAGCCATGAGGCTGACTCTCACCCATCGTCACTTCATCAGCTAACATTTCCAAGGACCAGGCCCGTGGGATTGTGAAAGAGCTCTTCCTTTATTTACTGGATGGCCTGGGGCACTTCACTTCACCTCCCTGAACCTCACTGCCATCGGCTGTGAAATGGGGATTCGCTGTCAACAGCCTGCCAGTGAGGGTTCAGTGAAAGCCCATACACAGAAGTGCTTTGAATGCCCCCAAAGCCTTCCACCAGCTAAGGAATTAGCCTGCTGGTATCCCAGGTCTGGCGGGGCACCCTTAAACATGGGTGCCTGAATGCCCTCCATCAGTATCCCCTTCTCTCTTTGGGAAGAAGTCACAGTCAGTGGGCAAACTGTGGTGCTGGGTGCCAAACCCACCCTCCACCAAGCTGTGCCTCTCCTGCAGTTTGTGCCAACGTGGAAGGGGGTTGCAGGGCTGGGGGGGTGGGGGCGGCGACCACATCCCACAAGGAGTGGAGGCAGCTGGAGCCAGCCGGTTCCCTGAGGGTTTCAGGACCTGGAATGTGATTTCCTAATTGTGAATTCATTCTGGCCACCAGCCTCACCCCCAACCCCAGGAATCTCAGCAACAACAGCCTGGGTCTGTGGATAACCCCGCCTATCCTCCAGGCTTAGGTTCCTCAAACATTAAATGGAAGCAGAGTCCCAGCCTCTTATCTGAAGACGTTGAGACTGGGGGTCACTGGGAATTGGAGAGCGAGGTCACCTGGTCACTCACAGACCAATGTGATTTTACTCCAAACCACTTATCTTCAGGAGGAGGATTTGGCCCAGAGAAGAAAGTCACATTGTCCAAGGTCACACAGCAAGACTCACAGCTTGACTTTATACCTGTCTCCCCAGCGTCCGCGGTAGATGGACATGTAGATAACTACTAAATTACCATGGGTTTGATTCTATCCTGTGTTATACATTGAAGGGGAAAGAGCTGGAGGCCTAGGGCAGGAAGGACACCCGGCTGGGGTCACACAACAAGCTGGTGACCGTGTCGCAGCTTTCTAGCTGTGTACCCTTAGTTAATAATAAGGGAGGTAATCTCTGAGAGTGCCAGAGCTCACCTGGGGACGTTAAGCGTCAGCTGGAATCAGCCTTCCAAACCTCGGCCCCGAATCAAACTGGCAATAGGACATTGGGCCTCACACTCCCCCGTCCCCATTCAAACCTGACCCAGAACCTTGGTGGCTTTTAAACCCGAGGGAGAGATTCTCAGGCTGACCCCTGTGCCCTCTCCAGTCCCCACCGCTTCCCACTGGAACAACGCAGACCCGAAGCCTCCCCAGGGCTTCTGGCACCGGGGCCCACGGAGGCAGGACCCTGGGGAAGCAGCTCCGCAAGTCTCGCCCCGGAGTGGCAGTGGGGGACCGGGGGCTCATCCTGCCCCTGAAGACAGGGGTCGGGGAGGAAGGCGCCTCAGTGCACCTCCCAGCGGGAGGCCCACTGGATCCCGCCCATCTCCCGGGAGCCGCCTCAACCTCCTATCCCCCCACCCCGCACCTTCGTGGGGGCCCCGCCGGGCAGAGCAGTTCGTCCGGCGCACGACGGGTCCAAGCCCACAGCCCCGCTTCTGAGACGTCCGGAAGGCGGGAGTCAGGCGGCCTCCTGCCCGGAGAGGGATCGCGAGGGCCCTAGCCCGCCCGGCACACAGAAGGCGGCCGGTGGGTGTTTGCAGCTGGGGCTTCGCAGGTCGGGGAACAGGCCCGGCAGGGCGGCCCCGAGGAGAAAGGAAGCCCCCATCCCGAGCCTAGGGCAATCCCATCCTTGTGTCTGCAGCCGCTGTCCAGAGCTTCCTTCGGGCTCCACGGAGCGCCTCGGTCTCTTGGCTGGCTGCCTGTGCCCATCTCTGGTCCTGGATCTACGGTAGTCTGTGGCTCTGCCTCCGCGCCGCTCTTGCTGCGGCTCTCGGTCCACCCCAGCTCTAGCCCGGGGCGGGCTGTCCGGCTGCCGCCCGGCCCCTGTCCTAAAGCGCCATCTGGTGGACATATGGGGAGTTGCCACGGTCCCCGGACAGGGCTCGCTCCAGGTCCGTCCCTGGCCGGGAGCTGCGGAAGGTACCAAAAGTAGGGGCCTGGAGAAGAGAGGCGGCCGTCGGCTCTGGGAACCTGGTGCTTCGGCAATGAGTGAGAGGTGGGGTGAGCGGGTCCGCGCCTCCAGAGAGTCCAAAAGGAGCTCCAAGGGCAAATCAAAGTCCCCGGCGCGTTCGGACGGAGACAGGAACGTATTCAGTGAGGGTGACCAGGCTGCACTGCCAAGGGCCCTCCTGGGGGAGTGCCCAGAGAGGACCCGGAGCTCAGGCTCCTTAACCTTTGCCCCTTAACCCGGGCGCTCACAGGTCTCCCCTCTTCTGCCCAGGCCCTAGAGCACGGAGCCCTTGGCCCCTCGATGGACCTTGTATGCCGGGCTGGTGCTACGGACTTTGGGGTCCAGGGCGGCGAAGGAGAGGACAGAGTGGGATTGGATGTGGGGTACTTCCCAAAGCAGAGAGGAAGGCAGGCTCAGAGTTTAAACTTCGGTTTCATCGAGACTCTGTCCCTTGAACCGTCCTATACCCGGGAAACGGGGGTTGGGGGGGGCGGGCGGGGAGGGGCCTGCAGCCGGGGCTTTCACCTGTGGGTGTCATGGGGAGCACCAAGCTGAACACGCCCCTCTGTCTGCAAGGGGTGGCCTGCGTGGACGTTCGCGGTAAGCTGCGGAGGCGGGTCCCAGTTCTGCGCCCTTGGGGAGGACAGGGCGGGGCCCCTGACGCTCAAGATTTTCCACGGCAGCATTTTTGGGGGGTGGGTTGGCGGGGGTGGGGGTAGGGGTAGGGGGATGACTCGAGGACTCGGGAGACTCGGATTGGCAGAAGAGGAAACGAGGTCCCCTAGGTCTCGCACTCCTCGCTGCCCAGCCGCTAGGGGTCTCACGGAACCCCCGACACCCACACCCCTAGCCTCCAAACTCCCCTGTGAATCACACTCACAATCCCACGCCGACACGTACAATTCCCTCTCACACCCCGCAGTCCCAACGCACAGGGCCTCGCGGGAACACACCAGCTCAGCAAGCCCTCCACACTCGTCCGCCGGGGATTCTGCCGTCTAGGGCGCCTGGTGCCAGGCCCTGAAGGGTTAAGGAGGCCTTGGGACACCGGAGCGGCGGGACGCGGGGCGCCTGGGCTAATTGGCGACCCCGGGAACAATGAAAGCTGCGAGGCGGGTGGCTTAATTGGGCCAGGGAGCGGCCTGGCCTTTGTCTGGGACTCGACCGCACGGTTCCCGCAGCCGAACTGAGGCTCGCAGCTGGGACCCAGCGCAGAGGCGCGAGGGAGACTCAGGGAGGGGACTGTGCGGTTGGGGGTCAGGGGGGAAGGGGGGACGACTCTCCAAGCTGCGCTCGGGGCCCGGGGCCTCTCGAGGCCTTGGAGTATCACTCCACCCCACCCGGGGCGCTGCAGCCACCACGCGGTGAGAACGCGGCCGCAAACTGGCCGCTCTGCCCGGCTTTGACAGCGACCCTCCTCCAGTTTCCCATCTGCCCGCGGGCCCGCCCGCAGCTCCGGGTCGGTGCTGCCCCCTGGTGTCAGCAGCTCGCTCCGCAGCCTCTTCCCAATTCTTCCTAGACGGGCTGACAGTGAGAAAACGGAAGAAACCAAAGCGCCCCTCTTCGAATTTTAGAGGCGTTTTTAGCCCGAAGAGACCTCAAATAAACACACTGTCCACAGAGGATTTTATTTGAACTGAGAAAAGGGACTTTCTGCTCCACCTTGTTCCTGAACTGCCCGCCTCGCTGTCCTGCACACCCGAAGGTCAGAGGCACGGAAGCCGGAGCCCACCCTCCGAGAGTGGGACAGTGTTCTGGCCCTCCCACTGGTTCACTGGCTGAGCCCCTCGCCGAATTCAGCGTGACCTGTGGCCAGCTCCCTCCCTGGAAAAGGCAGACGATTCTCTTCCTTGCAAATGTGTCGGCCCAAGAAGGTGTCCTGGGAGTTTGGAGGCCAATTCCACCTCCTCCTTCACCCTTCCTCCATCTCACCATCCTTGATGGCCCTGGTGAACAGGAAGCCAGAGCCTCTCGTCCCCCAAAGTACCCAAGTTGAGCAGCCTGCTGGGCCAGGGTGTTATGGATCTCCAAGGCTTAATGAGGAAGGAACTGGGTTTGAAAGAGTGACCGCCCGTCTCCCATCCCTTCCACTGCTAGGATTTGGGGCTGGTGACACCTGTTGGCTGGGTGAAGAAGAGAGAAGATGCCGCCCTCATGGGATAGGGGCAGGAGGCAGCTGTCCTTGCAGACGTGGGCCACGGGGAAGGAGGCCTAATGGAGACTGACACAGTGGAGGTCCCTGAGAGATCACCATCTGAACCCATTACTATACAAGGGGAAAGTGAGGCAGGAAAAGAAAGAGCCTAGTGACCCTCACTCCCCACGCCCCCAAGAGGGATTTAGATGATTTCCACCGGAGAACTTTCAGGCTAGACTGCCTCTCTAGTCAACAACCCTGATACGGAGAGAACGTTTCTTTTTGAGGTTCAGGAGACAGAGAGATGGCAAAGGATTCTAGGGTCCGCGGTATATGGGGACCATGGCCAAACCCCTCCTCCGAAGGGAAAGAGGGAGCAGGGAGCACCCATCTTATCAGCCCCACCTACCCAGAGGCTCTGAAAGGGGGTGCAGTTCCACGGTGGTGCCCCGGACTGGGAGCGGGAGGCCGGGCGCGGAGTGGTGGGAGAGGCGGACAGAGGCTGGCGGCCAGCAGAGGGAGCCCGGCCCCCGGCCTGGGACGCGGACGCGCTGGGAGCGCGGGGGCTCGCGGCGGCTCGGCGCCTCCCGGCCCAGCCCGCAGCCCGCGCCGGCGCCGCCCGGCCTCGCAGCTCAGCTCGCCGCCCAAGCCTTGCAGCCGCCCCCGGGGAGCAGCTGCCGCCGAGCCCGGGGCGCCCAACCTTCGGTCCCCGCCTCCAGTCCCACCTGACGCGCTTGCGGCGCCCCTGCCCCGCGCGACCCACAGAGCGCACTGCGCCGTTCACTTCGCATTGTAGCGTTTTATTGTTTTCTCGAGTTTTTGTCGTTTCGTCTCGCTCCAGAGCGAAAAGTGAAAACCTGAGGTGGAGCCCGCGGGCCGGAAGAGCAAAGCCCGGGCGCAGGGGCCGAGGGGCTGGCGGGGTGGGAGCTCCTCCAGGGATCGGGGCCCTCTCCCGCAGCCAAGGACACCCCCCAGCCCTGTACAATATAGATGCTCATGTAAAATGAAAAAAAAATTAAATGCTATGAGTTAATCTCTAAATATTATGTACACAGCAATGTACACCTTTGAATAAATTAATACCAATTTGCATATTCTGGGAACCTTAATGCTTATTTACACAAATTACCATTTATTTCATAAATATCTTTTTTTTTTTCCCCTGGGGACTCAAGGCTGAAGTGCCACTCCCTCTGCTGACCCAGGGGTGGGAGGGGCGCCTGTCTGGGTGAAGAGGTGGAAGGACTAAAAGAACAGGTTCTCTCAGCTCAAGTCTACACTGACTTGAATCTTCACTGACCCCAGCACCCCTCACCCCAGATTCTCAAGCGGTCCCAGCCCGAGGCTAGGGGTTCTGGGGCTCCCCCGCCTGACCCCTGCACCTTCTGGCTCCCGAAGAGCCAGCCTCTGGCTGGGCCAGGGACGAGGCCTCCCCACAGCGCTGGAGGACCCGGAGAGGGCCCCGCCGATGACACCTTGACATGGGAGCAGGCTTGGACCAAATCCAGTGGCTCCAACGCGACTGCGTTCCTGGCAGCCGGATTCCTTCTGAAGCCCAGGGAAGTGTCCCAGGCCCTGGCTGGCTGATCGGGGCTTCATTCCAGCTGCTGCAGCCCGCTTTTTCTCCTTTATTTAAATAAATACCCATTCTGTGCTGTACATGTCCCAAGCAGCAGGGGCAGGCAGCTCAGGAGGCCTGCGCGGCAGCGGAGCAGCTGAGCGGCCCCCTCACTTGGGCGACTCCCTGCCGGGGGAGAGGGCTCGCTGGCTCTCCAGCCCACTCACCAGTCTCTGGATGCTCTGCAGTTCACTGGCTGCCTCTTTGGCTGAGCCGCTGGGCGACAGGGCCCCGCGGGGCGGGGCCCCCGCTTTGCGGAGAGCCAGCTCGGGCGGCGGGCTGGGCTCCCGGCTGTTGCCGCCTGCAGCCTTGGGGCCCTCGGCCGCCAGCCCAGTAGTGAGGAGGCTAGTGCTAGGTGGGATGGTGACTGGGATCTGGTAGGGGCTGAAGCGCAGGCGGGGCCGGGCACTGCCCAGAAAGGGACTCCGGGACAGGGAGCCTGCGGCAGCGGCGGCAGCAGCCGCGGCACTAGTGGCTGGCAAAGCGGAGGCCGCTGCGGCGGCAGCAGCCATGTAAGTGTAGGGGTAGGGGAAGAGGCCTCCGAAAGTGGGCATTGGGATTCCCTGGAAGAAACAGAACAAGACAAGGGTTAGGCATCCTGCCTGAGGTGTTTCTGCACGTGATCTGGGCTCTGGGGGTGGTGCTACAACTGGAAATCCTTGCCCTACGGTTTTTAGGAATATGAGACCAGAGCTCACATGACTGTAATCCCAAAAAAGCACAGGTAGGCATGAGCCGGTATGCCTATGGCCAAACCCAGTTAGAAGGGGAGCTCGCTTCAGGTTATGATGCACAGACCTGGCGCCATCAAGCTCTGTGCCGGGTATTACAATCCGAGTATGGGAAGGCCATTACAGGCAGCTGAACTAGCATGGGCCTTGAGGGAGGAAACAGGGCTGGCACAGGGCCAGGTGGCCAGCAGGCATCTTTGGCTGTGCTGGGAGGGAGGTTCTGCTCGCTTACAACAGTGTCCTCCCCAGCCTTTCTATCCGCAGGTGCCCCGCAGGGCTGGGGAAGCACAGGCGAGGGGTGGGGCGGGGGCCGGGGGTCTTTGTAAATTCTCCCTCTGCCTGCCCACCTGCTCAGGGGTCTCCTGCCTGGACCAGGAGAAGGATACAGATGCCAATCAGTATATAAACTGGCCTGAATACAAAGAACTCCTGGCGGCACCTAAGTGGCAGCTGAGGAAGGAATGCAAAGTCTTTGCCTGTGGAAAGCACAGTAGCTGGGAAACCCTGGACAAACACTGCCTGAGTCCCTGAGGCCCGGCTTTTGGATTATCTGACCTTTGAGATAATGTTCACTCCACAGAGTATGTGGGTATGGGGAGGAGGGCAGGAGCTGACTGGGCTGGGCTTCCGGGGAGCCTCAGGCCTGGCTCAGGCAGGGAGAAGGAAGAGAAGTAGCTTAGTCAGGAATGAGAAAATATCCTTCCTGAGAAGGTCAAGCCCTACTGAGCATTCAGACATGGTGTCTCAGAGGAAGGAGGGAGGCTTCAGATCTCCCGGGTTTTGACTCTTCCTGATGGCCAGAGGTGAGCTATCCTGGCTTGAGAACTTAACCACTAGCAGTACACCAAGTGATGCCTCCTGAGTGCTGAGTACTCTTGCCCTGGCCTTGCACCTGTTGACCAGGCTGTGTCTAGAAGCCCTGACTTCCCTGTGACCTCTCTGATGCCCATGCTTATCACCAGAATTTGTCTGAGGAGGAGGCATCACATACACACCGACTCAAGGGTGCAGATTCAACCTCCAGGCCCTGAACTCCATTTTCTGGAGGCTTCCTTGCCAGCTCAGATCCCCAGATATGTGATGTTAGTGCCTCAAACACTCACTCCACACACCCCTGACGCTGAGCTCTATTTAAAACTCATTTCAGAATCCCCTCCCCCACTTTAAAAATATTTGCTTCTGAACCAAAGGAGCCTTCTCAGATCTGAACTCCTATTTTCCTTCCCTTAAGATAAGATCTCACGGGTTCAATTTGCCAGAAACCTCAGAGGGAGGAAAATGAATGTAGAGATTCCAAATCTTTCCACAGGGAATATTCCACCCAAGCAACCAAAGAGGCCGCTCTCCCCATCAGATCTTCTTATTTTGCTGCTGGCCACAGTTTCATAAACTTTCCCCTGGGAGCTCAGAATTTCAACTTGGGCCTGGGGAACCGAGCCCCTCATCTCTGAGACATGTGGCTGGGAGAGTTGGGAAACCCGGTGTGGGGGAAGGGAGAGCCCAGTCCTTTGTCAGGTCAGAGGACTTCCTGGAGGGTCTGAAAGGGGCCAGAGACATCTGGGAGGTGGGTCATTTGGGTGGTCAATTATCCAGAACATATTGCAAATTTTCCTACTCCTTTTGTCCAGCCACCTTAACCTTTCAGGGACTGACAGTGAGCCAGGGATCTTTGTTCCCAAGAAAAATGTCCTGAGGCAGGCCAGGCAAGTGGACTTACAGAAGCCCAGGGCAGCCAGAGCAGAAAGAGTCTAACAGGTGCCACTCTATGCTAGGGTTACAGGGAAGGAAATAGGCCCAGAGAGGGTCAGGGACTTGCCCAAGGTCACACAGAAGTCAGAAGCAGTGCCCTTGCAAACCCTGGACCTACAATCCTAGTCTCCCTGAACCTAGGTGTGTTCCAGAGGGTCCATTGGGTCTCCCCAGGAGGGAGTCCTTGCCTGCTGGAAGCACTGGAGCGCCTATGGCATCCTCAAGCCCTATGCCTGTCTCCTCTGCCCACCTCAGTCCTCCTCCCTCCATCGTGTTGCCACCAGCTCACAGGCCTTACCTGAGATGCCAGCATGTGCTGGGAGAGGTGGAACGGGAAGGGCCCGGCGGTGCTTGCCGCGCTGGCCGCGGGACCCAGCCCGCCTGCGTCCAGCCCGGTGGCTGTCCCTGGCCCGCCGCCTCCTCCACTGCCGCCGCCTGCCACCGAGGCCAGTAGGTGGCCCATGCCCATGGCGGAGAAGGCGCCGGGGCCCATGGCGAACTGTCCCGGGTGCAGAAAGAGCGGCTGGCCGGCCCCCAGGGGCCCGAAGAACTGCTGCCCGTGCAGGTGGCCGGAGAAAGCCAAGCCCGGCAGGTGTCCGGCGCCCAGGGGGGACGCACTGTCTGTCTGCACCACCAGCGGCGCCAGGCCGGGCTCCTTGCTCTCGCCGGCCTCCTTGCGCCCCTCGTCCTTCCGCCGGGCTTCGGCGCGCTCCTTCTCTAGGCTCCGCAGGCCAAACAGGCCGTCCCCGCCGCTCTCGGCCGGCTCCTTGGCCCTCTCGGGGCTGCGCCGCTCCCGGGCGCGCTCGGGTTCGGTCAAGCGAGGGGGGCTGCCGCCGTCCAGGGCCGGGCTGCGGCCTAGCGCCTGCCCCGCGCGCTCCTCGCTCAGCCTCTCGGGCTCTGGGTCACTGTCCGCGGCGCACGACTTCTCCTCGGCTGCGGGGAGAGAGGACGCGCGGGGTTACGGCCCGGGAGAGACAGGCGCGAAGCCTCTCCCGGTGTCTGCGCCGGGCCAGAGAGACGTGCGAAAGCCTGCTCTCGGGCATGCCAAGTCGGAGGAGCTTCTAGATGCTCGTCGGGCTAAGGGCAGTTGTAGGTCACCTCATCCAAGACCTCTTATGTACAGTGGGAGAAGGTGAACCCGGTAGAGAAAACCTTACTGCCACAGAGTCACCCAGCGCCGGGGCCCTAACTCGGAGACCAGCAGAATCTGCGGGCCACCTGGGACCGCCCTCACGGAGAGTCCTGGGTTAGAGGCTCCCAGGCTCACTGCTGACGCTTCTCCCAGGCCTTAAGTTAGCCGGATGCTGAGCACCGAGCCACCTGGCGCCCGGTGGACACCCTCCCCTTCTCTTCCCGGTCCCCTTCTCTTCCCCGTCAGATCCGCACCTCTAGTCCGGTGCAGGCGCAGGGGACTAGGCGCTGTCCCCGGGGAGGGTGGCGGTTCCCGCGCGGGGGGAGGGTCGCAGGACGAGGCGTCCGACTCGGCACCGTCGCGCTCTGGCTTGCAGTGCTCCTCGTACAAGCGCAACGACGGCAGCGTTAGCTGCTTCCTGGGGATAAGTGGACGGAGCGGGTCAGAGCGCAGCGCAGTCCCCCACCGCCCCCTTCCATGTCCTGTTCCCCCAAGCACCGCCGCAGGGCGGTCCCGTGCACCCTCACCTTTTCTCCCGCCGGCCATTCCCGGTGTCCCGGAAGCCCTTGGCAAACGGGTTGTTGTCGATCTTAAGCTGCGTGATCTGCGGGGACCGAGGGGGCGGCGCCAGGTCAGGATGCGGCTCTTCCAGCCTGGCCTGGGGCACCCGGAGGTCAGCAGCTGCCCGCCCAGAGGAGAGCCCGGGGAGTGCACACTTGGTACCCGCCCACCTGGGATAGGGCGCTCCAAGCCACAAGGCAAGGTGAGGCCGGCGGGCGGGCCTCGAGGAAAGCGACCTCCAAAAACTTTATTCGAGGCATAATCCCTCAACTTGCACACACAAGCCCAAAGCTGTGCATCCAGAGTCGAAATCCGTCCAAGCGTGCACACAGGCCCACGAGGCCACTCAAGTTAAACTAACCCGGAACCTGAGCAGGGCGCAGACGGCAGAGCACACTCAGGTCAGCAGACACACACAAAGTCAACCACACTCACGGGCCGCACACATGCAAGTACACACAGGCAAAACAAGTGCCCAGGAAACCAAACGAATTCACACGCCTCCACACGAATCTAAGGCACTCCAAATGGTGCACGCATATCCGCGTGGGACAGACACATCGATTCACAAGGACAGAAAAAACGACCGGCAGGACACTCAGACACTGTCGTTCACCCGAGAGTGGTGCACACGGGCACAGGCCTAGTGGGGTGGTGCTTTTGCCTCTCTAGAGAGAGGGTGTAGAAAGGCAGCACGCAGAAAAGGCCCTTTCACTTGAAGGAAAAGTCTCTAAGCACCTCCCAAGGGGTCCCGGGCCTGGACTGACCCAGAGAAGGATGGCGGGGTGGGGGCTGTCACCTGTCCCGCCCTCTGGCTCCCCCAGGAGAGTGAAAACTGGGCACCCTGTTCCTAGCGTTGGGTTCCTAGCAGCAGGAACGCCTGGGCAGATTGCCTCTGGCGCCCTCTTTTCATTTAAATTCCCATCCCTGAGCCAAAAAATAAACGAATAAAATGTAAAAATGTCAGCACGGCCCGGAGTCTCTGCTAATTGCTAAGTAAATATCCCCACCCCAACGAGCGCCCAGCTGCTCGCGTGCCCGGCGGGGCTCGTGGGTACATGTCGCGGGCTTGCGAGAGAGCCTGGGGGATTTCGGAGGCTGCTGCGCTTACAGACGTGAGGCTTGGTGCTCGGGAGTGGGCCGTGAGGGCGCGGGGGGCTGCGGGCGGGTGTGAGTGGAGGGCTGGAGCCTGCACGTGGGGGAGGGCATCGGTGCAGGGGCTGGGCCCGCCGCCGGTCCCGCGCACCTTGTCGTTCTGGTAGGCAGTGACCGCGATGAAGTCGGTCTCGGGGAACACGTAGGTACGGAAGGTGCTGTAGGGCAGCTTCAGGATGTCGTTGGCTCGCACGATGTGGAAGCGCGGTTGGTACTTGTGCATGGAGTTCAGGATGGTCTGCGGGGAGGGCGCGGGTCAGCCGACAGCCCCCCCACCACAAGCCTGTGACCTGAGCATTTCTGTTCTCTGGGGACCCGACCTCTTTCCATCTCTCTCTGTCTCTCTCAGGGTTTTGCCTTCCCCATTCCACCCCCCACCCTTCCCCGTTTTCTCCTGTCTTCTCCGCTTCTTTTCCCTCCTGTATTACTTTTTCTTTTATTTTTTCTCTCAATTTTCTTCCTCACAGTTTCTCTCTCCATTAAAAAAAAATTCACCCCAGTTGAAAACAGAAATAAAACAAAATAAACCCCCCTACAATACCACTCTTAACCTCTCTTCCTGGGCTCACTGCTAAGCCCCTAGTAACCCCACGGAGAGAAGATTGGGACCTTCGAGGGCTCATCGACTGCCCTACCTCCGGACAGCAAGTCCCTTTTGCCCCATGAACTCCCCCCACCCATTCGCTGGGGCCCTGGCTCAGGCAGAAACGGTGAGAACCCCAAACTCCCTCCCCCTGGTCGGGCAATCTGCCTGTGGGAAGAGGGAAAGGAGTCTCAGAAAAGGTATGGAGGGGGCTGTTTTAACTTTTAAATCTCCTCGTTTGGGGAGAGGGATGGGAACCCGGGTCTTGTTCACGGGGAAGGGTGAGGACAAGCTGAGGTCCTGGGCCGGGCTTCCAAGTTCAGAACCTGAAGACCAGCGGCTGCACGACCCAGTTCCGGCCGCACCTGCCTCCCGCTGGACTCTAGGAGGGGCTTTGGAAGGCCTGACGAGAGCTCAGGCTGTGAGCAGCCTGGAGCTTAGCGGCCCCCAACCCCACCATTCTCCAGGCTTGCAGAGCAGAGCCCTCTGGGCCCAGGCCCAGCCGGCACAGGCCACAGGGCAGTGACCTGGGCAGGGGCACCCTGCCGGTTCGGCAAGCGCTCCCCTCTGGGGAATCCCGCGGTCTCCTCTCCTCCCCCCACTGCCTGCAGTGCCCGGTGCTCAGTCTCCGACCCCAATCTGCACATCCGCCCTGCACTCACGAAGCCGTGCTTGTCGGAGATGTTGTTGGTCAGCTTCAGCTTATGGAAGGCCACCGGCTTGGCCATCCACTGCTCTCCCGTGGCCGGGCTGTCCGGGTGGATGTACATCCGTTTGGGCATCTCGGGGTCGGCCTTGCCCGCCACCATCCAGCGCGAGTTATGGAATTTATACCGGCAATCATCAGCGGCCACGATGTCCATCAGCAGGATATATTTGGCCTTCTTGTCCAGGCCGCTGACTCGCACCTTGAAGGGAGGAAACATCCTCCTGCGAGAAAGGGAAAGATGGAGACGTCATGGGACCCGGCTCTCTGTCGGAGGACCCCTCCCCCTCCCCCTCCCACACCATTGCCTGGAGCTTCCCCACCTGTGTTCCTCTGTTGTCGCTGCTCTCCCCCTTATTACTGCCTGGGAGACACCACCTGCGGTTGTTATTCCTGGGAGACCCCATTTCTGCCTGTCAAGACCCTCTCCTATTTATAAGGCTTCCCATCGGCCCTATGCTCAGATCTAGTGACCCTCTTTCTCACTCATCTGAGATGAAAGCCGAGCTTTCATGAAAGAAATCCAGGGCCTTTATAAATACACCCGCTTCTCTTGACTCTCCCTGAAATCCGTTCAGGGGATATATCCACTTGGGACCGAAGCTCTCATAAATAAATTCGGATGTTGTTTGTTTGGGGGAAGGAACTGGGTTACAGCGCCGAACAAGGGCCCTGACCCTGAAGTTCGGGGGAAGAGGGTGAGCCTGAGGCCTGGATTCTCCGTATCTGAGTCAAAGGCTTGAGTGGTTGGGGACTGTAGTTTTCTTCCGGCCTTAAGGCCTAGGGCGGCGTGAGCGTCTGGAGGTCCTCGCTCCTCGGCGCGGACAAGGCTCCAGGCCGGGTCAGGCTGCAGCCGGGCCGGCTCGGGGCTCGCTGCCGAGAACGCAGCGACCGGCGGGAACCAGTGGGCCAGCCTGGGCCTAGCAGGGTGCGAGTCTCATTCTGGGCTCCAGGGTCGGAGGAGAGTGCGGGAGACGCTGCATCTGCCCGGAGCACCGAGCCAAACTCGGAGGCAGGAGAGCGAGGCCGCGGGGCTGAGGAGTTGCAGCCGAGACCACTGGAGACCCGCCAGGGCCAAGCCGCGGGGCCTCCTCGGCTTTGGGACTCATAACGATTGGGGCTATTTTGCAGGAGCATATTTTCGTTTTCATTTGGGAGATTTCGATGTTTTGGTTTAAAAAAATTCGTTCGCTGCCAAATAAGAAAAGTCAACTTGGTTGTCTAAGCGTGGTGCGGGGGCCCGAGCGAGCAGGGAGCCGAGAGCGGCGGGCTCGGCGCTGATGGGTGCTGTCGGGTGCCCCTCCCGCCCACCCGCGCGCCCTCCGGCCAGCCGGCCGCCCTACCTCCCGGACTTGGTGATGACCATCTCGGTGCCCAGCTTGTGGAACTGGTCCCACAGCTCCTTGGCCTCCAGCGTCACCTTGGGGTCGTCCTCCACCTCGTCCTCAGGCTCCAGGCTCTTAAGCGAGCGCAGATGCGCAGCGGGCGGATGCGGGCCGAGTGCCGAGACGTGCAGCCCCGCCTCGGCCGCCGCCGCTGCCGCCGCCGCCGCCGCCGCCGCCCCCGCCAAGCCGGGGTCGGGCAGAGGCTTGGCCAGCGCGCCGGGCGGCAGTGCGAGCGCCGGGAAGAAGGAGGGCTGCGCCGCCGCCAGGAAGGCGGACATGGGGAAGTCGGCCGGCCGTGGCGCGTGAAACGGGTGGTAAGCCATGGCGCTGGCCGCCAGCGCCGGCTCTCTCATCGGGACATCCGGCCCAGGCGCCCGGGGGCCAGGGCCGGGGGCGCGCGGCTCGGACCCCCGGCCCGGGCGGCGGCGCACGCGGAGGAAGGGCGACCCAGGTGGCAAGCGCGGTGGCAGCTCCTCCCGGTTCCCCGTCCGGCGCACGGCGAGGGACGCGGGGCTCTGGGCGCGGGGGCGGCGGGGGCTCTGCGCGGGGCTGGGCTGGGCTGGGCTGGCCCGCTCCGGCGCCGGGGACCACGCGCGACTGGTTAGATCTTGTCGTGATCTCTGGAAAACTGTGACTATCTCACATGTCCTGCCCTGCTCGGATCCCCTGCGCTAACGAGCCAGGCCCCCCTTGATTGCTGATTTTACGCTTTTTGGACCAATTGTGGGTCTCCGGGGGCGGGGTTTTGACAGCTCAGGCCAAGCTCCGGCCGGGAGGGGGGGCCGGGGAGAAGGTGTCGGAAGCCTCAGCAGTAAGAAAACATGTCAACAGAATAAAATATTAACCAATGACGGGCCAGCGAGCCCCGAGACCCCTCCCCCTGCCCCGGCCCCCACCCCGTCGCCCGCGCCCGCGGCTGCCTGCGCCCGAACAGGAAAGCGCGGCGGGCCGACCCGACCTGCCGAAAGGGCCTGAGGCGGGGGGCGCCCGGGTCCCAGGGCCCTGGGGAAGGACCCCCAGCCGCAGGCCGCCCCAAGTGCAAAGCATTGACACGGCCCAGAGAGGAGAGGGGGCGCCCTCCTTCTCCCGCGCCCGGCGGCCCGGCAGCTCTGGCCCGCGCCCCAGCTTGGCCTCCGACCCCGCTCCCGGCCGTGGCGCCGCCCGGGCCCCTGCACTCCGGAGGGAGGCTGCGGGTGCTGGAAAGAGAGGCCGGTGGGCGGGCGAGTCGGGAGGCGCTGGCTGCCGAGGTCCCGGAGCGGAACCCAGGTGGCGGGAGCTGGTGAGTGGAGCCGTTGCAGAGCCCTGAAGGGGCCGGCGTGGGCGGGAGCGGGACGCGGCCTTTCACTCGGGAAACGCGGGGACCCCTTAGCCCGCGCCTCCCCTCACAGGAAGACTCAGGAGGAACCGGGAGTTCCGGGAAAGCCCTGGACTCAGCCCAGTATCCGCCTGCGTCCCCGATCTAAGCAGAGCTCTCCCACTGCCGGGAGAGCGGGTCCTCGGGGCTGGGAAGGTGTGAGTGCACCTTCCGCAGAGCACAGGGCGGCAAGGCGCGGGCGGATCCAGCCCCCAGGTTCTTGACCCGCGACCCAACGAATTTTCGCCGCATCCGGTACCAAAGACACAAGTACCCCTCATTCTAAACACCGGCATCCTCTCTCCTCCACTTTCCTAGAATTTGTTTCCAGCTCTCGAAAGCTCACATTTCCCAGGTTCAGTAATGCCGAGTAACGAGTGTGGGGGTCTGAGCGTCTGTGCGCACCTGCGGTTGAGCCTCCACCCCCCTCCTATCCCCGCCTGCCGCAGTTGTTCTCAGGCAGCACCAGTATTGCCTCCCGCCCTTGGTGTGTGTGTGTGTGTGTGTGTGTGTGTGTGTGTGTTTCGCGCCCACTGTGGTCGTGCCTTCTGTGCGCAGCGGGAGCCGAACTTAAGGCGTGCGCCCAGTGAAGCGGCTACACACCTGCCTTGAATCAGTCTCAGGCCTGACACTGATTCCTGGAGGTCGCGTTCCGAAGGCAAGACGGACCACGCACTAGACACGGGTGACACTTCTGCCCGCACAACCAAAGCAAAGGCTGGTGAGTTCTGCCGGAGCGGGTTTGCGCCGGCGTTGTGGGCGCGTACAGCCCACATCCAACAGTGTCCCATCCGCTGCGCACACCAGTCGCAGGGAATCCTGTCGCTGCACACGCAGACCTGCCGTGTAAAATCTGATCACCCCGGCAGTGCGGGTTGGGGACCGGCCGGAGCGGTTTGGCCTCCCCGAACTTTTTTTCTACTTTTCTGAGCCGACCCCGGAGATCTCGCTACCCCCCTACCCAGCGCGCAACAGGGCGCCGCCCCCAAAGGGTTTTTCTTCACGACCTCACTCTCTGCTGGGTCGCTCTTCTCTTAGTGCCTCCTCTCTGTCCAGAACGAATCTTCGACTCCGCGCTGCGCAGTCTATGCAGCCGGGGCAGGATCCGTTGCAGCTTTGCACAGGCGAAGTCCTGCCGGCTCCGTCTTAGGCGAGATGTTGCCCCTGGGGATGGATGTGTGTGGACAGGTTTGCGCAGTTGGTGAGGTGACCAGATAATAGCCAGGGCAGCGTTCCGGAGCCAGGAATCCGGGCACAGGCCTGGGAATCCGTGCATGCACTCGCAAAGTCGTGTGTGTACACGTACTTTCGAACTTGCAAGAATGGCGTGTAGTATACCTAAGTGTGTGCAATTTGGACATTTTCCTGGAGAAGGTCTGTAGCTGGTCCGGGGTCCAAGGCCCAGGCAGTCTGAAACACGCTGGTCCGGGTTGTTCGCCCAAGAAACCCCGCGGCGACGATACAGCGGCGGCATTTGGGGACCACAATCCCACCTGGCCACAAGCACTGGGCCACGGACCTGCCCTCCGGCGGCCACAGGCTCTTTCCCGGCCAGGACCCCATCATCTGCCCTGCCCCGTCGTCCCGCAACCAACCCGAGGTCGCTACAGCCGCTCTTAATATTCTGAATTTCCATCCTCCTTTCCCCCTACCCCCAACACCTCCAGCCAAACTCTCCAGCGAGGAATATCCTTGGCTCAACGAAAACCCGCGAAGGGGAGGCCCAGGAGGCCCCGGTGCTGCGCCGTGCGGCGCCCATCTCCCGCTCGGCCCCTCCCCCCACCGGGTCTAACCCCCCCCCTCCTCTTCCCGGGAACAGGCGCCTCTGGGGGGGTCCCCGGGGCTGAGAGTGCGTGTCTCTTTAAGAGGCCCTGGGGGGCGCCTCGCGAGCCGCCCGGGGCTGGAGGGGGAGGGCACGGGCGGGGGCGGCTGGCGCCAGGCGGCCGAGGCTCCACAGCAAAGCTCCGGCCCCTGTCACTTCGCATCGGCCGGGCCCCGCAGACAGGCGGGGGACGCGCGCTCAGCCGCCCCTCCCTCTCCCAGGCCGTCCAGGGCCCGGGCGTCGGGCGGGCGCGGGCCTCGGGCCTCCGGCCCGTTGCACGCGCTCAATAAGCTCTGTGCTTCCCGCAACCCGGAAATCGGGCGGGGGCGGCCTGGGCCGGGTGTGGCCGTGGTCCCGAGCCTGGCCTGGCTGCCGTCCGTCCTTGGCCCCCTAACCTTTCGCGGGGTCAAGGGGCACTGCTGGGACATTTCCCGGGATTGGTCCCCGCCCGGTGTCTTGGTCTGTGTGACTGGGCGTGGATCTGCGTGCTCCTATATGGAGTGATGGCTTGGGGTGTATGGTCCTGTGGCAGAGGGGACGTGCGTCCGGGTAGCGGGGCGCTGGCGTGAGACTGGTACTGAGTGCGCGGTGGCTTATGAGTGTGCCCGGGCTAAGCTCGGGTGACGTGTGTGGCCCTATGCCGGTGACCAGTAGTGGAGGTGCCACTGGGCGCGTCCATCCTCGTCTTGGCCTGTGTGTGTAGGAAGAAGGGGCGGGGAGGATAGACAGAGTTGCTCCCCATCCCCGGCTTCCCGGCCGGACCCGCGCCTCCCGGAGCCTTGGCGCCAGCCAGCCCCGTTTAGTGGCCGGCCCGGCTCCCCCGCGGTCCCGGGTCTGGCTGGGGTGGGGGCCGCGGCCTCGATGACCCCGGCCCGCAGCGGCCCGGCCTGTCCCGTCCACTTAGACAAATTGCGGCTGACAGGCTCGCAGTCTCTCTGGAGTCGCCGCCCGTCCGTCGCCTCCCTCCCGACCCAATTACCCCGCGCAGAGTCGGGCCAAGTGGCTGGGATGGCGCGGGGGGCGCGGGGAGAGCGGGAGGCGCGACCTCTTCCCGGCTGCGTTGTGGCCCAGGCCTTGCGCCGGGACAGGCGGCGGGGCCACTTCTTCCGATTACGTCCCGGGAAGTGCCTAGGCAGCACGGCCTCTGCGGCCCAGTCCCCAGTCTTCCAGGCTGATGCGAAAGCAAGGCCCAGGCTGACAGCTCTGGCGCGGGACAGCCCTGGCCCTTGAGGGTCGTCGCTCTGCACCTGAGGGCAAGCAAGGTCACAGGGCCCGGCAACCCAAGACTCATCCCCGCCGGACTTCGGACGACTTCCCCAGAGTTTTGGGGATTCCATAACCCTGAGAGCTCCAGACTATTCTATGCTCTGGGGTCGAGGTCCTCGGTTCGCAGCAGTCCGCTTGGGACGCAGGGGTCGGTAAAAGTGAGGTGCACATCTGTGGACCTGCCAGTGCGTGGACGAGCACGGGTGTGAGATCATGGGTGTGGGTGCCTGGGATCGTGGCAGAGTGAACAGGCCACGCTGCTGTGTGGCTTGAGAGAGGGGGCAAAGCACAAAAAGGACCCCCCTAGGACCAGCCCACCTGCGAGAGACGGGCGGGGCTGGCCTGCGCGCGCTCACCAGGCTCTTGATTAGCTTTCGCCTAGAGCGGGGCCATGATTCCCTGGAGCAGCTTCGGGGGTAGTTCTCGACAATCCGGGCTCCAGCGTCGCCTCACCTGCCCTCCCTCTCCCCGCCAAAGAGCTACCTGGCCTCTGGTCAGCCTCTGGGCCTCCAACCAATCTTTTGCTTTTTTGACCTGCAACTTCCTCTTTGCCTGCTTGGACCTTGTTGCTCTTCTTCGCTGGGTGTGCTCCCCTCCCCCGACTTTACAGATGAGCCCAGAGGTGCAGTAATTTACCCGAGGCCACACAGCTACCGGTGGCAGAGCTGGGATGGGACCCAAGGACCTTAAAAAACAGCAAGGCCACTCCTTAGAAGCTGGTGATGTCATTGCTGTCCCACTAGCTACACCTGCTCCTGCAGCAATGCAATACTGAGACTCCAGGGCCCCACCCTCAGGCTGGGCTCTGGCTTTGAATACAAGACGGTACAAGGTGCTCTTCCCTTTTGCCCCTAGAGTTTCCAGCTCTAGGTCTGCAGGAGGGGGCTGCCTTCTCAGTTACATGGGGACAAAGGAGCAGCTTCAAAGCTAGCCAGGGGCCAGGGCTGGATGCTCTTAGGGGTAGGGAATGGGGGTGAGTGGGCTCAGAGTCTTGGACTGTGTGCGGGCCCAGGACAGGGAGGTCAGTGCAGAATGCAGTTCCTCTAAGGGAACTGGCCTGGGCATGTGAGGAGCATGGAGCAGACAGGGGTCAGCAGATTAGCTGTGTGACTTCTTAACCTTGGGCAAGGCTTCTTTCAGGCTCAGGCTTCTCATCTGCAAAATGAGAACCGAATAGTGCTCTTTTGGGTGCCTTCTAGTTTAGAGATTCCCTGATCTGTGAAAATCAGAAAACTCAGCAGTGAGAAACCATTTCCAATCTTAGACTGGCAGCTGCCTGCTCTGGCCTCTGCTTGCTTCCAGAGGAGCCGACACTAGTGTTTGACAGAGTGCTGTGCACCTGAATTTATCTTGGGACCACTGGGCCATTTCTCCAGTCAATCCCAGACAGTGCCCTCCCTCCCTGAGCTGCCACCCCAGCTCCCATCAGCCTCCTCGCAAACCATGAAGGTATTTTTTCCTCCATCAAGTTGAGAGAAAGTCCATAGTGATTTGCCTGTTGAGCAGGTAGCGCTGTACGAATCAGGGAGGTCACATGGCTTCCTCAAGGTCACCTGGTCAGGCCACAATTAGATGCATGTTCCGACGGCCTCCTAGGGTAATGCCATCATGGGGGTCTGCTGGGGCTGCTCGGGGTCAGGTGGAGCTGGCCCTGGGTGTTATCTCTAGAGGACAGGAGGCTGGCTGCTCCCGGGCCAGTGGGCAGTAAAGCCCCCCACCCTGGGGCCCAGTCTCACTTCCAGCTGATTACAGGCTGTGGCAGGGTCTATAACCTCTCCAATTAGCCGGGGGCCAGACCCAAGGCCTCTCTGATAACCCCAGCTCCAGTGGCAGCCGCCATGGGGCCAGCTTATCTGGCCTCTCTTATCCTCCCCCTTCCCCCACATACTCAAAGAGTTGCCCTAGCTGTGAGCAGATGAATAACCAGATTGTCCTGCAAGCTCAGCCGGCAAGTCCAGCCCTACACCCACCACTTTCCCTGACTGAAGGAGGCCACAGCTGTTTTGCACCCCCTGGAGGGAAAGGGCTGAGCCAGGGAGGACTCCTGGCTCTAAGCTGCCAGCCGGTCCCGTGCGTGGTTGGAGAGCGCTCCTGGCTGTCCGTCTTTGCCCCATCCACGTGCTTAGGGTGGGTTCAGAGGGCCTGACCCTTCCTTGAGCTCTGGACCCATCCCCAAGGAGCCAGGCCATGGCCAGCGTGCATGGGCAATCTGGTGGCACGCCCCTCCCTCCCTCCCTGTCCCCTTTTGACTGAAACACTGCTCTGGCTGGGGTGGGGGATATGCCAGGCACATCAGTGTCTTCAGCTGGGCTGGAACCGGAAAAGCTGCTGCCGTCCCGCAGCCCCGACTGGGCCCAGGCCTCCTTCCGTTCCCAGCATGCCTCACTCTGGCATGTGATTCCTCACCCCGCAGGTTCCCAGGCAGGAGGGACTGGCTTCAGCCACCCTATGCAGGGCCACCTACTGAGCCTTCAGAGCCGAGTGTGATTCAGGTCCCCCTTGTACTAGCATGCCCAACTGGTCGGGTGGAGGGCACTGAAGATTTAATCTCTCCTCAGGCGCCAGGGTTGGATGGGGTGCGTGCAAAGAGGGCGGGGGCCCTGGAGCTCCCCCGCTCTGGCTGGATGGCTGGATGGGAAGGCCTGCTTGTTTGTGAACTCAACTCTTCTGTGGCTGTTACATTAAACTTCACGCCAAACCACACCTGGATCAGTGGGTTTCCTTCAATCCTCCCAGGCCTCTCCGGGGTCTCAGGGAAGGCGGGACTGGGGCTAGCGCTCGTCTTCTTCTTGCTCAATACCCCTTTTCACTCCTCCTGCTCCTGTCTCCTTCCTGCCGTTCACTTTAGGTCCAGAATTGGGAGGTGGGAGGGAAACCACATCAGGAACTTGTCATCCAAGGTTCCAGCCAGGTTTCCTGGGACACCCACCTTTACCTGACCACCTGTCACCTGAGTTTGAGGAGAGGTAATGACAGGGAGCCTGTCCCAAAGATGAGGCCAGAGTCTTCATCAGGCTCTCCTTCCCACAGCAGCCCAGAAGCACATGCCAAGGGCCTGACCAGCCCTGACGGCCACAGCCAGGGAGGGTCCGGGCCTGGGGTGCCCCCAGAACTCAACGGCTCTGGTAACAGGCAAGAAGCTCAGAGAATGGATTTAAGTCAGACCCTACCCCAATTCAAGAGTAAACCTTCTCCTTCCTCCCGCCTCCCTGACTCCCCCTCAGCTGCACGTGTGGAGCAGGGACACACGGTCAGGCCCACAGGACGCTGCTCAGCGCTTGGAGAGGACCCTGACCCAGCAACTCAGGGATGGACACCAACTGCAGCGTGATTTATTGAACAAGACGTGCACTTTTTGACAGGGCCTCAGTAACCAGGGTTTCCTTCACTGAACAGTACAGGACCAGGGTAAAAGGGCTTACAGACAAGAAAGACAAATCCTTTCCATGAGCCAAAGGGGAAAGAAAAGAGGAAGGGGGGTTTCTTCTTCCTTCCTCCTTCCCTAATACTCTGGGCCTCAGTTCAACGCCAGAAGGAGGTTGGCCAAGGGAAGCTGGGCAGCGTGTGCCAAAGCCAGGAGTGAGCTGGGGCTGTCGCTCAGGGCCAAAGTGCCCGCCGGACCACCCACCCTCTCCCCGCCCAGGCCCCCCAAGGGTTTGGTTAGAAAATACAAAAGCGGGTCCAATGCAGGACATCGTGTGCAAACGGAGGAGGGGACGGAGCTTCTGCAGAGTCTCTCTCAGCCACGGCCCCGCTGATGGGGGGCAGAGGTCATAGTGAGCCGAGGTGCTTTGGAGAAGGGTCTCTTCTCGATCCAGGGAGGGTGGGCGGCTGTTGTCACGAAGCTTGGGGAAGGTGGTTGGTAAAAGACGAGCAGAGTCCGAAGGGCAGGACCAGAGGGGGGACTTCTCTCCTCCCTCCAGCAGGTGAGTGGGCCAGCCAGTCAGAAGCAGGTTGCTGGTACCTACGGGAAGCTGGTAGGGAAGAGGCTGAGGGGCTGACTCTCATTGGTGGGCAGTGGAGATCGGTAGCCATCGAAGTTTCTCGGGATGCTGCCGCTGGTGGAACCTGAGCTGTTACTCAGAGTCTCGATGCTTCCCTCTCGCTGTAGCTCTGCAAGACAGAAGAGCGGGCCAGGCCCGGTCAGAGTGCAGTCTTGGGGAGGCGGGGGTAGCCCCTGGGCCGGGCTGCCTGCCTTGAGGCACCAATCTGGGTCCATTTACATCCTTCTGCGGGGGGAAGGACGGGCCGGGTGGCAGCTCGGGTCACAGGGAGGCTCACCCTGAGAAGGGAGAAGCCCCCTTGGCTGGCGGGCTCCAGTTACTCCCTCATTGTGGGAGCCCCTTTAGCCAGAAGTATGGCCGCCCTGATGATTTGTCTGGACCACACTGCCAAACGTGGGGCATGTGCTCAGCCAGCATGCTCCCCCAACTCCACGCAACTCCACGAGAGGCTCCTGTCCTGGAGCTACAAGTCTGGCAGGAGGGGAGAAGCCAGGACATGGGAAGGACCGACGCTTCCCTACCCGATCTGTCTCCCTCCCCTCCCCTGCCAGGGAGCTTCAACCCTGGCTTAGCCACTCACTTGCTCACTCGTTCTCACCCACACAATCTGCCGGCTGGCCAGGCCCCGGTCCATCTGTGGCACTTCCTGGAAAGTGTCCTGTTTCCCTTCAGGAGGGAATGCCAGGTTTGAGAGGGGCCTACGTGCCTGGAGTGCCTCCTTTCTCCCTTCCTCTGGGCTCCCAAGTGTCCTGGAGGCCCCCCAGAATTTGTATGCTCAGAGTCAACCTGGGAAGCAGGCAGGGAGGCTCCCATCTCCTCCTCTGCCCCTTCCCTGGCATCAACACAGCCACGCTACCATCTTGGATATGGCAACTGGCTCCATCTCATTCAACTCTGGGCAACTTACTCAACTGCCCCACCATCTCTTGATCCAAGACAAGTACTGGGGTAGGTGGGCTGGGAATAGACTTCCTGGTATGCCGAATGCAAGGAAGAGAGAATTACTTCTTGGCTTTTTGAAAGTGGCCAGTTCCTATACCCTTTTCCTCACAGTGGGCTCTGAGATGTGGGCACACACATCCCTGGGCAAACTCTGGGCCCCAAGCCAAGATGTGGTACCTGCAACCTCTCCTTCCCCAAGGTACACCTGCCCGGGACTGAGGGGGTCTTGCCTGTCCACCCCAGGAGCCCAGGACCTCAAAGCAGTCATCTGAAACAGCAAGGTGTGCTCGAATGTTACACTTGTCTGGTCTCTTTTATCTCCAGCCTGCACCTGCTCCCTGGCTCCCTGCCACCATACACACGCAGCACAGCTGGCTTTGGTTAGGGAATGGGTCATGGCCTTTACTCCTGGGCCGGCCATCACCAGTCAGCCAGGAAGTAAGCACCGACCCCCCTCTCCCTGCGGGCGACCCCCAAAGCACCGTGGTGACCCAGTAGAAGCAGCCACAGGCGGGCTGGGGGAGTCTGGGCTGCCCTCCTTCAGAGCAGGGTCCCGGTCCTGTGTGAGGCGGGAGGGGCCCTCAGGCTGCACCAGGCACCACTCCGGGGCCCGGGCCCAGGCTGGAAGGGCGTGTGTGCCTGGACACCAGAACCTCTCAGCAGATGGGGGCTGTGGACACAGGCTACAGGCCTGGTGATGGCCCCTGATCTCCAAGAGACACTGGCTGCCCCGTTGGGCCCAACCCCGAGGTTAAGTCGAGAGTCATGTAGATGTGGATCGCCCTCCAGCCTCAGCCTCACCTGGGAGTCCAGGCCATTGTGCCGAGAGAGGGACAGCACAGGAAAGCAAAGAACAGGCCCCGGGATTTCTGTATGGAAGCGTCAGGCTCCAAGAAAGCTCCCTCCGCTCCCTTCTTTCCCCGCAAGCAAGCCGAGGGGTCTGCGGGAGATCTCTGATTTCAGAGGCCCTGGCCCTGGTGCAGGCCGTCCCAGCACTAGGGGGCGCTGGCAGCAGGGCCAGGAGGGCAGGAGAGAGGAGCAGTGGCCGCAGCAAGACGAGCAGGGGCTTCCTGAGCCTCTGGACACCAGGTCCAAGGAAGAAAGCCCCACATGAAGGAGCAGAAAAGGCCACCAGCATGGGTAAGGTTGGCTCCTCTCCAGACCTGGAAGACAGGCCCAACGTTCCGGAGGCCCAGCGCCGGCACGTCCCCACTAACGAGGAAGCTGAGGAGCCGGGAGCCCAGGACCAAGCGTGGCACCCGCTTTGCCCCTCAGCACAGGCCCGCAGGGACCCCACCCCGCGAGTCTGGGCGGACACCCCTCATCCCGTCCTGTGACAGCGCAGGGACGGTTGCCAAAGGGACCTACAAGATGAGTTTGCTGCTCTTGGGGGCCAGGTAGAGCCTGAGCTGCCCTGCTTGTGTTTTCTCTTTACCAGTGAGGCCTGGGATGTGAGGGAAGTGGCCCCATCTCCCAGGGCGACCGAGCTCTGGTGAATTTATATCCCGTACATCTCCCCGGGCCTCTTCCCTCCTCTCCATGCCCACGGCCACTGCCGGGTTAGGCCTGTGCTTCCTGCCTGGATAATTTCCAAAGCTCCCTTCTGGTCTCCTGACCTGCAGACGCCCCTCTCCAAGCCACCACATCCCAAAGCCGGAGTGTTCTCTCTAAAGCACAAACCTCATCTTTTCCTCTGCTTAAAAATCTTCATCGAGGGGATTCCCTGGTGGCGCAGTGGCTGAGAATCCGCCTGCCAATGCAGGGGACACGGGTTCGAGCCCTGGTCTGGGACGATCCCACATGCCGCAGAGCAACTAGGCCCGTGAGCCACAACTACTGAGCCTGCGCATCTGGAGCCTGTGCTCCGCAACAAGAGAGGCCGCGATAGTGAGAGGCCCGTGCACCGCGATGAAGAGTGGCCCCCGCTTGCCGCAACTAGAGAAAGCCCTCGCACAGAAACGAAGACCCAACACAGCCAAAATTAAATAAATAAATAAATAAAAGGAGTTCCTTTAAAAAAAAAAAATCTTCATCGCCTCCTAAGGGTCCTCAGGATAAGGTCTAAACCCCTCAGCTCTATCGAACTGCCTTCCATGACTGACCCGCCCCCACTAAGACCTCACTAACCTCACCTGTTATTGGATTTGAGGAACCAGTAATGAGCTTGGGTAGTCTGGGGGCCTCTCCAAGCTGCCTCAGGCCTCTGGGCCTGTGTTCATCCAACTCCCTCTGTCGGAAAAGCTCTTCCCAGGCTCCCTAGGCCCCTAGGACGCCTACTCATCTTCGAAGCTAAGCACAAGCACGAGCCTGTGCTGTTGCCCTGGCAGAGCCCGCCAGGCCCCACTGCGCTGTGTACCGACTCCTGCCCCGGGCCCTCTAGCACACTGTGCCCCGCCTGCTCACACGCGTGTCCCCATCCAGGTGGAGAGTCTCTCGGGGGCCAGTTCTGTGCTTTCTCTCTCTATTCCCTAGTGCCAACCGCAGGGCCTAGAAGACAGCTGGTGCTCAAAACACATTTCTCGAGTGAATGAGTGAATGATGTGGTAAGGAGATGTGGCGCTTCTTCTGCAGCATGACTACCAGTACAAGAACCAGGGGCCCGGCTGCGCCTGGGCACTTTCCTACATGCGTCTGTCAAACCCCTTTCTCTTCTTCTCACTGAGACAGGACGATGGGCGTGTGCAGAAGTGGATGTGGATGTGGAAGAGGGGTGCACACACGGCTGCCCCTCAGCTTGCCCAGCCGCCCAGCCCTCAGAGCAAGCGGCAAACGGAAGCGTGTGGCCTTACCTGCCTCCATCCTGAACACATGCTTTGTTACTGTTGGGTTGCTCACGGACGCTGGGCTGTCGGCACTTTTTTTTTTTTTTCCTTTTTTTTTCCCTTGTGAAAAGAAAAGCACTGAGGAATCTTTTGGGAAAAGACCTGGACAGCGATGGAGAAGTACACTGATCTCTGCAAGCGGGAGGAGAGGGTATCGGGAGGTGTGGGGAAGTCATACTGGGAGGAGGGTAAGCTTGCAGCAGAATTCTGCAGTGACATGCATGTGTAGGGGCCTGGGGACCAGTCTTGGGGGTCCCAGAGATGGAAGTGTCGTGACAGAGCCGAGACCCCCTTTGGTGAGGGTGATGGGTGGTGGGGGGGAGAGGAGCCACACATGGAGGAGCAGCAGCTGGGGGGAGGAGAGAGAAGGGGCCCCTGGCCCATGCAGTGCCGGATGGCGGCCCGTGCAGGTGGGATGCCAGGAGAGGAAGAGGAGACAGAGAAAGGCTGAGTTTTCGGGGACGCCTCCGGATGTTCTGACTCAGTGGCCCAGCTTCTGGCTGCCGCCCTCCTCCGCCAATCCCAAGACCCCTGGGTCTGAACAGCTCTCCTGCAGCTGAGGTGGACCTGTGGGGAAAGCCCACCAGAAACCTGCCAGGGCTGCAGGAGAGAGAGCTGGGGGCTCTGTGCTGGGGGACTAAGCAAGCAGCCCTGGCAGCCTCCCCACTCAGCGGAAGTATGTGGATTCTGGCCGGTGGGAGAAAGCTAGCTC
Organism: Balaenoptera physalus; assembly: GCF_965194825.1. Classification (NCBI taxonomy): domain Eukaryota; kingdom Metazoa; phylum Chordata; class Mammalia; order Artiodactyla; family Balaenopteridae; genus Balaenoptera; species Balaenoptera physalus. The sequence continues at coordinate 41,291,678 of NC_138901.1, forward strand.
TAAAGGGGGCTGCTCTCCAGGCCTCAAAGCAAGGTAGGGGATGCGGAGTAGCTCCTAGATGATGGACTGGACTCGGACAGAAAATCTGATTATGACCTCACATTCTCCAGCGCCTTTGTGCGCCTGGGAGGTGGGCGCTGGTCTCCCCATCTTGCAGGCAGCAAAACCAAGGAAGAGCAGGAAGCCACTGGCTCTGTGTACCCAACCCCCCAAGAGAGAGAACTGGGGCCGCTGCAGGCCCCAGGACGGCGATGTGACAACTCCAGAAACCGCTAAGACTGGCTCCAACAGGGGGGCAGTGGAATGAGCAGCAACCAAAAAGGAGGCGCCTCGGCTCTCATGAAGTAAGCAAAGGACCGAGAAAGCTCAGCCCTCGTGTTGCCCTCACTCTCTATGGAGCCTGGCAAATTTCAAAGGTGTCAGAAGCGGGCAAAGAGGTGGCTGGCCTCGTTAGGGAGAAGCGACCCTGGTTCCCTGGGCGTGTATGCCAACGGAGACCCAGGGAGCATGTGAGGAGGCAGGAAGGGGACCGTACACGGCACAGGAGACGGCACGGGGGGCAGGGCATGAGGAAGCCCCCCTCTCTGGTCCTCCCTTCTGGAGCGCTGGTTCCCAAGGCCGCTTCACCCTGGAGGTTCCTCTCCCTGGCACCGTCCTCTCCCCTGGGTACAGACCCTTCACTCCCTTGAGGCCGTCCAATGCCTGCTAAGGCAGGGACTTTTGGGGACAGACCGGGAGCAGGTCTCTCTTCACAGAACAGTCACTGTACTAAGCGCTATGGTCTTGGTTCCCTGATCCCTGGGGAGGGAGTGAAACGCTGAGGACACAGGGTCTATGTGAGCTTTGGGAGGAGCTGGGGGAGCCCAGGAGGGCAGGAGACCCCAGGGGGAAGGTCAGGAGTGAAGTCCTACTTTGGGCTTGACCTTCTCCAGGCCTCCTCCAGGCCGGATGGCAGTGAGGGTGGCTGGCCGATCAGAGACCCCGAGGGAAGCCCCTTCGGCTTCTGGTGGGTGAGGGCACTGTGGAGAGCCCGTCTCAGGACTTGGCTGAGGACGGTCTGTTTCCGGGACCTAATGGGTGAGTGAGGGCAGTTCTGTGTGTTTGGGCGGAGGGTCCCTGGGACCCCTGGGGTTCAGTCCCCAGGCCTCCCTGGTGCTTCCCTTGCCACAAAAGGAGTAGCATTTACTGCCGGGCCCCTCTGGTGTGCTCAGAGGCTCCAGCAGGCCCAGCTCGGCACACTCAGCCTCACGATGCAGCTCATTAAAGGGATTAGCAGAGCACTTCTACTGGGCCCTGGCTGCAACCACCCCCCCACCTCCCCGTCCCCGTCCCAAGCTAACCACCCAGGCGGCCTGCGGGGAGTAGGATGAGGCCTTGGGGTGGAGCCTTAGGCGGCACCCACCGCCCACTTCCAGCAGAGAGGAGGGAGAATGCCCCGCACCCCTACCCCTCAGCCTCAAGGGCCTGAGGAGGGGGAGGGCAGTGTTGGCTCAGGCTGGGGAGGCAGATGAGGGAAGTGGTTAAGAGCACAGGCTCTGGGCCCTGCTACCTGGGAGATCTGGGGCAAGTTACTCAACCTCTGTGCCTCAGTCTCCTGCGCAGGAGGGTAACAGTGTCTCTTTCGTAGTGCGGTTGTAGAATTAAATTAAACAATGCATGTAGAGCGCATCATAAAGTGCTTAAAGCTTCCCATCAGCAAATGTGAGTTACTCTTATTGCTGCAATTGTATTAGTGCTTGTGATTATCCACAGGACCTCGGGGTCCCTCTCCATCTTCCCTCCCCAGCAGGTGTCTCTGCCATCCAGGCCCCCACCGGTTCGCGCTCCCCCTTCTCCACTGGATCTTGGGAAAGAGTCTTTCTTTTTAATCAAGAAATGGCCTGAAGAGGAAGATGGCAGATATGTGTTTACAGCTTTTCATTTCCCTCCTTGCCTCTTTGAAAATACCCTCTTCCAAGCTGGAAAATAAATTTCCAACCCTGTTGACGTGCATTGATTTTTCCCTCCTGCATCCACCTCCCAGTTCTCCCCCGTCAGCAGGGCCTGTGGTTAAGCCCCTTGTCTGGGTTGGGCTCAGTGGTACCCCAGGGGAGTGGGTGGCCCCAGAGCACGGTACAGTCAGCCAAACTGCCCCATCTTGCCCAGTGCCTGGCTCAGAGGAGGTCTGCATACAGAAATGGCTTCCATCCCCTTCTGCCGTGAGGGTTCTTGGCTGGGGGGTTGAGGTCAGGGGGTGGGGTGGGGGGAAGGAGGTCCTCTGAGCAGGAGATTAGCGATTTTTAGCATCTTCCCTGAAGGGGATATACAGAGAGGAGACCAGGGGACCACAGGACTGCTTCAAGTTCAGCAAGTGGATCTCAATGGGGTCTGCCCCAAGCAATCGACTTTGTCAGCAAGGGGCCTGCCAACAAGGGCCTGGGACCAGCTATGCAAACTGGGGCTTGGAGAGAGAGGCGCTAAGGAGGTGGGGGGCTTGACTGCATCCTGCGGGTTCAGGAGGTTTGTCAGCTTCCTGGTGCTGGAACCCGAAGAGATGATCCAGAGGCCAACTAGGGGGTGGACACGGCTAGGGGCTGCTTGTCTTACACCGGCCCTGGGCCTGGAAACTACTGCTCTCTCTTCCAGAGAACAGGAGTGGCTCAGGGAGGTGGGGGTCTCTTCAGGGAGACAGAGATGGAGTTGCCTGAGATGGCTTCTGGAAACCCTGACAGCTCTGTCACAGACCACACTCTGGGTTGGAGCCAGCCTCAGCCCCAGGGCACTTTTTAGGAGGTTAAAAGGGCAGCAGTTAAAGGAGGCAGCCGGTAGGGAGGCCTCGATTTTCTTCCCACCTTGACACACCGAACTGAGGCTGCACGGCTCCCCTGCACCTTCCCTTTTCCTGTCCCCGCAGCCCTGCCGTATCCCACCCTCAGGCACACCCCTCAGGCTCCAGAGCCTGCAGAGAGGCCAACAGACCAGGGATCCTCTTCATCCACCAACACTGGGTCTTGGAAGGATGGGGGCTGGGGGGTAGGGCTGAGAAGGTATCACCTTTCTCCTCCAGCAGGGGTTTTTATTCCCCTCCCAGGCACACTTGTGGAAGGAAGGAGGGCAGTTTCTCGAAGCTGAGGGGCTGAGGATGAAAAGGCCCTTCCGAGTTCAGATAATGGGAATCCTGGTCTGGGTGATGGAATGAGGGAGTGGATGAGAAGATAGCTAACAATGGCCTGGGTATCTCCAGGGCTTCACACCTGTGTCTGAGCACAGAGCCCTGGCTCACTGATTCCACCTCCTTCTGGTCATCTCACTGCACACTCGGCCTGGGATCCCTGAGAGCTTGTGCCAACGGCCCGAGTCCTGCAGCCAGTGGGAAGGTACACGCCTTCCCTCCTGGCAGGAGTCTCTTCCAACCCACAGGGCTCCCACAAACACGCTTTCTTATCTCCTTGCCCAGCTCTTGTTCCTGACCCCGCAGGTACTGAGACCCAGAACGTCACAGGATGAGGCCAAGGCTACATGGCCTGCCTTGCCCCTCACCAACCCCTCCCCTGCTGCCAGCTCCAAACATTAAGGGCAAGTATCTGCCGCTCGCAGCTCAGGTACCTGGAATTGTGTCCCTTGGCCACTGGGGCCACGCACAGCTGCCTAATAACCCCAGGGTTTTGCGGGGAGACCTGAGGCCTCAAGGAGACCTCAGACCCTTCTGGGCATCCACTGGCCCCCCCGCTGGAAGCTGAAAGTCATGATCAATCCTAGAAAGGATGGTTGAGGAAACTGGCAAGTGGAGAGCCCTCTCTGTGCCTTAGGCTCCACCCAGAAAAACCGGGGAAAAGGCACATCATCTTTCTTCCCTCCAACAGGAAAGGTCCTTAGGCCTCTGGAAACCCTATTCATGACAGCAGGCCAGTCTGGCATTAATACCATGAGACAGGGGCATAGAGGTAGGCTAGGTCCCCGAATTCCCGGTGGGTCCAGTGGCGATGACAGGAGAGGAGCATGCTGGAATGTTGGGGAAGGGAGACTCGAAGTAGAAAAAAGAGGGGGAGGGATGGAGGCTGAAGAATGAGGAAGGGCATCCTCCATCCCCCCCCTTCCCCTGGAGCCAGCTGCATGTGCGCGCGCGCGCGTGCGTGCTTTTGTGTGTGTGTGTGTGTGTGTGTGTGTGTGTGTGTGCTGGGGGTGGGGAAGGGAGCAGAGCATCTGAGTTCCAGGCAGAGCAGCTCACAACCCAGCCCCGGATCCCTTCCCAGACTTAGGTGGTATTTGCCAGAGGGTAGGCTGGCCTGTCTGGGGGCTGGAGCCTTTCCCCGGGTCCCTCCTACAACAGCCATGATAGGGCACCAACCCCAGCCAGGGAAAGACCAGAAAGGCTGCCACAACCCGCTCCCAGGCAACCCATGTGACCCAAGCCCTCTCAAGTCTTGGCTTAAGGAGAAGAGAGCAGGATCACCCGCCCAGGTCACCTTGACCAGTACCCCACGCGCGGGGACCCTCTCGGTGTCACTACATCTGTCTAACTTTAAATCCTGACCCAGGCAGAGTATGTCCTGTCACAGCATATTATACTTGGGGATGGCAAAGGCTGAGCTGACCTGGCTCACGGGTCCCTGGCTTTGAGTTATGTGATAAATCTGGCTGAAACCATGCTTGAGATCAGCCAGATGTAGGAGCAGCCTTGAGCGGAACCTCCCTGTGGATGTGGAGGAGGAGGAGGAGGAGGAGAACTCGCTCTAGCCCCAGTTCTGCCGCAGACGTGCTGAATGACCTGGGCAAGTTGCTTCACTTCTCATCTGCATCACCATCTGTCAGGCAGGAGGGGAGGGGCTGCTCTGCAGACCTCACGGGGCGTGTGAGGCTCTAAAGAGAAGAGGATGTGAAGGTGCTGCGAGAAGCAGGATATGCCCGGAGCGCATGCGAGAGACCACTCTCACTGCAGTGGGGTCCTGGGTAGAAAGCTGGGGTTGCCATCTCTGATGCTTCAGCAGGCCAAGGCCCTTGGAGAAGCGGTCCTCACCCAGGAGGACCCAAAATGCCCCCTCTAGCTCCAGGCCAGCAGCACAACACGGGGGGCAGAGCTGAGGCAGATGCAATCTGAGGTAGATGCAGGGGGGCAGCGTGGCAGTAGAGGACGCCCAGCCAGGTGCTGGACGGGCCTCCTTTGTGTGCGTCTGCATATGGGGCCCTGCGAACATGCCCACTCAGCATGGCTCTGGGGAGGACACAGAGCTTGGAAACTGTCCTAGGGAACCAGGTGTCCGGCAGCCAGCCTCGACCTTCCTGCCTCCTGAAGTCCAGCCTTGAAGCTCGGAAGACCCCACCGAGCTCCCGGGCGGGGTCTTCCCGAGCCGCCCTCCGGGGCTGTGAGACAGCGCAGGGGCCCATGGACCACAGGAGAGATGCTGCTCCTTGAACACGGCTGGCCTGATGGGCTCGAGCCACATCTGGTTCTCATTCAAATGTCCAAATGTAATTAAATTCTCTCCGATGCAGCGGAAGAGTTTGGTAAGATGTGGCTTTCCCCCCGATCAAGGTTAAGAAATCACCATCATCTCTCATTCCATGGGCTGACCCAATCTCCTCCCTGCCACTGATCTGTCCCGTTCTGTACAGTTAAGGCCTGTGCTCTGATCTGTTTTCTAGAGCTGATGGGGCTGGGGTCCGTGCCGCGCCCTCTCCCCGACTGTCTCACTTACCCACCTGAGAGGACGGCCAGCTGAGGCCAAAGCAGCAGGCTCACTTTGACTGAGCAAGTCAGTGCACTGTGGGCTGGGCAGGCGCGGGGAGGTGAGCGGCCCTGGGGACACGGCTGCCGAGCCCAGGCTCGCCTCGGGGACACACCAGTGTCCTCCTTCCACTGCCTAGACGCGCGGTGTCTCGTCACACCCTGCTGAGGGATCCCCTCTCTGTAGCTTCTCACAACAGGATGCACTCGAGAGCCTCTGGCCTGGCCCTAGAGCCCTCTATGGGAAATGGAGCCTCTCACAGTCAGGGCAGGGCGAGGCAGGCTGCCTGCCCCTACGCACGGAGAAGAGGAGGGAGGCATGAAAGAAGCAGAGGAATGGAGAAGGCCAGGGGCGGCCTGGGAGCCGTCTCCAGGAATCCCTGGGACCTCCACGTGTCACAGGACTGCTGGTCATTTCTGGCCTGGCAGGGCTCCGAACGGGTTAACGGGCAGCACGGTCCAAGGTGCGGGCCTCGGTGAGACGGAGGGTGGCCCACTCCATAGAAAGGAGGGCGCACTCACCCGAGGCTTCGGTGCCTCTCCCCAGCCTCCCGTTCAGGACTTCCCTGAATTCAAGCAGAACATCCCCTAGACAGGCTGCCTTTTCCAGCTTCCCTTCCCAACTGAGTATCTTCGGTTTATGGCTTATTTTTACTTAGGGATTTATGACTTTCATGGTAATGGGTTCCATTCTACTTCCTCTATGTCTATGTTTCTAATCTTTGTGGTATAGGCTTTACGAGAGTTTCTTAATAAGTCGGGGTGGTATTCTTTTTGAAACAAACTGTCCTGCAAGTTAATGACTTAGAGTGGGTGTGGATGCTCCCCAGAGACAAATGGGGGCTGGGGAGGCGATAACCAGGGTGGGGGTAGGTAAGACTCTTCTAGATTAAATCCAGGTCCCTTTAAGACTCTTGGCCAGCTCCTGGACCACAGTCCCCCAGGCTGCTCACCAACATCCCTATCTGAGATCTAGGACCACTTTTAGGCGCACGTGGCACTTCCACACCAAAGAATGCTCACCCTGGAGATGGGCACAGCACACAGCAATCCCAACATTGCTGACCTGACTCTAAATAGGAAAAATTTCGTATATTTGTTTCCAAATGGTAAACTTTAGTTTAGTAGTGGATTTAATTTAATTTCTTGGCGGCATTACTGCCAAGGCCATAGGGCTGGTGCCTGCATATCAGTGAAGGTTTTAAGGAAATGAACTAGTTCTTAGTTCAGTTGTCCTAGGCCAAGCTTAGCTAAGACAGTGGTGACGGGGTCAAGGTCTCTGTTGCCTCTGTTAGGGTCCCAGCCTATGATCTTGACCCCACAGAAACGAGTCTCAATTAATTGCTGCTGTGCCGCCCGTCCAGATGAAAAAGCTGGGCGGATACTGGGTTTGCCTTTGTGCTCTGTCCGCAGACTGGCTGCTGGTGCCGGAGCTCTATTCATTATTCAATTCAGCTCGCTCAGACGAGCCTTTCCATTTGCTCCTCCAGGAGAAATAACAAATCTAGAAATGCAATTCCACTTTGCTGTATTACGATATTGATTTGCCCGTCGAGTGGGAGTGCATTTGTTCTGTCAGCCCCCCTGTGGGCAGGAAGGGGTTAACCAAATGTTTATCACAAGGCTGGCTTCAGAGTTGAAAGTAATGTGATCAGTAATGAATTTTGTGTTACATTAGGTTGTATAAATGGACAGACAAGCGCAGACAACAAGTGGCCAGGAGTCGGGGCTAATCTAATGATGTAAAAATAGAGACAGCACCAATTATACTAGGGGCCAGCTCCAGGCTCCTGCAGGGACTGCAAATGAATAGGTACAAATCAAATTACTCACTAATAGACGCACTACAAGAGGGGCAGTCAATGGTAAATGCATTAGAGCCTAGTGACCTCTCTGCTCTGCACAGCAGAATCCGAAAATTTGACTTCCATCTTAAAAGTGGGGGGCAGGGAGTGAGGTTCTCAAAGAAACTCTTGTTGGGGAAAGCACGGCAGCTACTCCCCATCCCAAACCAGTCCGTTGCCAGAAGGTACCTCCTGTCTGAGCCGACCTCTTGCCCTCACTCCAATGCCTCCTGAAGCCTGAGCACCAGGGCAGGGGCGGGGGGCCTCTTGAGGGACCAAAAGAGCAGTGGATGAAGCCCGGCACGTAGGCAAAGACAGGAAGTTACATACCAACACACTTCACAGCCATGTGCCTCTCAGGGGTGATGGTTTTTACTGCTATGTCAAGGGCTGTGTCCGTATTGAAAATAAAATATTTCTTTAAAGAGGATCACAACATGGACCTTTCAGAGAGCAGCCGGTGCCGAGATCAAAGGGAGTAGATATGAAAATCTGGTTTGACCACTGAGCGCGTTGCAGGGAGTGCTCGTGGTCTGTTCCGAGGCACAGCACATGCAGGGTTTTATCTATTTCTCGCCAGCCTGAGCTGGTCTGTCCTTCCCTCTGTTCCTCCTCCCAGTCCTGCCTACGCCCCTACAAGGGAATGGGAGCAGGAAAGGATGTGGAATTACCACCAGCACTTGCGCAGCCCCTCAGGTTTTCTTCCTCCCTCTCGGGTTCTATGAATGTGGAAACCAGGCCTTAAGTTCCAAGCTGCTTGGCAGTGCTGCTGGGCTGCTCAGAGAAGGCTCACGGAGACGTGCTCAAACGCATGAACCATATGCTTAGATTCAGCTCCCAGTGGCTTGGGGAGGAATAAAGTATGAAACCAAAGGACCCAGGCCCATGTCCGGACGGAAGCGGGGGTGGGAGGGTGGCGGCCCTGGTAGGCTCGGCCCACCTGCTCCTCCCCACAACCCACCCCTAAGGCCAACACCAGTCACATACATCAAAGTGGAGATGGCAAGCTGGTCCTGGCCAACTGGAGATGATGGGAACCGGCCAGAAAAATGAGCCCCCTGGCCCCAACCTGGCAGGGAGGGCAGGCACAGAAGGGAAAAAATCATCCTGAACAAATGAAGCAACTGGATGTCAATTCTCCCCAAACTCAATTAAGCACACAGAGGGGTGGGACTGCAAGCTATCGGGCTACACTAAATAAAACATATGTGGGGGGAATCGGGGGAGGTCTGGGAAGCCTGGTGCCGGGGGATTCTGCCAGGACATTTTAAAATGCTTTCTGTGGTGGGCCTGCAGGTCCCTGGGGGCAGGGGTGGGGTTCAAAGAGAAGTGGGCAGGAAGCAATCACCAAATGTCAGAGGTTAGACAGCTGACTCTGGGGTGGGTACTCGGAAACGCCTCCCTCTGTAAATTCAATCTGATGGGCATGGCTTGGCTTCCTTCGTACAGGACTCTTTTGCTTCAAGAGCCCAGGCTCTGGATTCCTAAAGGGTCAGAGGGCCATTTCCAACTTTCATTTTCTGTGTGTCTGTTTGTCTTTCCTCTGTCACCAGCCATCCCACCTAGGGGGGTGGTCGAAATACCTCAGGCCACCTTCTGAGGCAGTAGAGGGGCAGAGGAAGGGGCAGAAGGGAAAGACGGGTATTTAACCATCCATGACTGTGTTCAACTTTGTTCAGATCTCACACCTCGCAGAAAGGTCAATGGTTAAAGGTGAATTCTCTGGCAGAAGAGGAGTAACAGAGAGAAATCCTCCCGTTCGTTAACCATTTACCCATGTTCATGTCTTCAGAGAAGGGCCCTTATCTGGGGGTCCAACGGCCCTTCTCCACCCCTTGTCCAAGCCTGTCTGTTTTCCACAGGAATCCCTGCTTCCATGTGGGGCAACACCTAGAGAGGGGACTCTGAAGATTCACTGATGAGGTCACATGGGCACTTCCTCCTTGTAGACAGGAATCAGTGTGGTTTGGTCAAAGAATTCAAAGAAGACTTTGGGCCACTGAGAAATGTGCAGAGAAGCTTCTCAGCCCTAAACTTCCATTACAGCTCTGCCTTTGCCTGGGGCTTCCAGCAGCCTTAAGGGGAAAAGGAGAGAGGGATGGAGGAGGGAGGGGGGAGGGGAAGGAGGAGGAGGAGGAGGGAGAAACTAACTATCTAGAACTGGCCAGAAACTGACAAGTGTGTCTTTTAAACACAACCCTTCTTTCCATTGCTCTGACTGGCTTTCATTTACCTCTCAGGAGCCACGAAAACCCATCCAGTCATTCAGCAAACATTAACTGGGGCTCAGCTTGGCTCTTGTCCCAGTGCTAGATGCTGGGCAGGGAAAGGCTGGTGGTTAGAGGTAACAAAGAGGAATCGGACTCAGTCCGAGGAACCGGAATTGGGCTAAGACATACAGTATGGCTGAGAGAGGGGCTCAGGAGACCACCAGAGCTGAGCCTTGCCCCGGTGGGATGGAGAAGGGACTCCGCCATTGCTAGTTAGTGGAAACGGCAACATGTACTACCTGCCCAGGGCCAAGTGTCCAGTGAGTAGGCGATGCAGAAATTCAGAGAAAGCTTCAGACAACGTGAGATTGGAGCTTGGTCTAAAAAGGTGACCGGGCAGTGGGTGAGGGCAGCAGGCCCCTGAACAGAGCCAGGTCAGCAGTGCATGTGCTGGGGATGATGGGTGAGGGTGTCTGCATGGAATATGAATAAGGGGCGACTGTGGAAGGGAAGTGGGGGAGCAGGCTGGAAAGGAAGGTGAGGAAGGCCTGTAAGAGACTTGAAATATCACAGCAAGGAGCCCAGGCTGTCACGTGTGGGCCCTGGGCTCTTGTGAAGAGGGAAACAGGACAGGCAGAGGAGGCCCTGACAGTAAGGATGCCTTCCTTTTCTGGGTCTCCCTTCTCGGGAATAAAATGTGGGAGTGATTGATAAACCCCTCAGACCAGGTGACAGGATCTTAAGAACTGGAAATTCTTCCTGGACATCTCCTTTTTCTGTTTTTTTATAAATTTATTTATTTTATTTTATCTTTGGCTGCGTTGGGTCTTCGTTGTTGGGCGCGGGCTTTCTTTAGTTGCGGCGAGCGGGGGCTACTCTTCGTTGCGGTGTGTGGGCTTCTCATTGCAGTGGCTTCTCTTGTTGTGGAGCACAGGCTCTAAGCACGCAGGCTTCAGTAGTTGTGGCACGTGGGCTCAGTAGCTGTGGCTCGCGGGCTCTAGAGCGCAGGCTCAGTAGTTGTGGCGCACGGGTTTAGTTGCTCCGCGGCCTGTGGGATCTTCCTGGACCAGGGATCGAACCCGTGTCCCCTGCATTGGCAGGAGGATTCTTAACCACTGCGCTACCAGGGAAGCCCTGGATATCTCCTTTTAATCCCACATGTTTCAGTTATGATTTCACTTCAAAGCTTTAATTTTTCCTCCTTTGTACATCGCAGAGAGGGACATCTACCTGGCGGTGGTGTGACAACTGTAGGACGCTCACATGGTTAGCATAGAGTCTGAGGCGTAGAAGCCGTTTGGGAGGTGGCGGCCATGAGGACAAAGGAGAGGAGGAAATGAGGCAACCTAAGCGCTCGGCACAGGGAACAGCGGCCAGGACATCACGGGAACAGGAGGCCAACATTTCCTGCACCTCCTGTCTTCCCTCTCCCTTGGCCTCAGAGAGGAAGAAAGTGAGCTGAGAGAGGGAAAGCTTTATTCCCTGGAGGGCAGGCACCGTGCCCAGCGGCACCTCCAGAGAGCTCGCCTGCCTGCAGCGGCCCTGGAGAGAAGGTGAGGGCCTACTGAGGAGGTGGCTGAGAAGAGCCCCTGAAAGCATTTTGGAAAGGCACCGAAGAAGGCGAGAAAATCCAGGGCCCGACTAGGTAAAGCAGAGGAAAGTACCTAAGGGACTGGCTAAGTTGCTTCGATGATAGTGCTTGCCTGAGAGTAGGGATGTCTAAAAGATAAGAGAATTAATTCACTGCCCCATGCCTGCAATTACTGTCACGTGATCATGTGGCACCCTGAGATGGGAGGGGGCTGACACGGCTCCTACTGGAAATGCAGCCTTAGCACGAAAATGTTCCCAGCCCTCAGCAATGAGGCAAGCAGGAGTTCCAAGGCCCATCGGAAGAGCTAATCCTAGAGGCAGGATAGAGGGTCCAACATACTGGGTTATTTGTTTTGGGGTGTCCATCTGGTCAACTCCAGGAACAACAGCTAACATTTATTGAGATCTTAATTCTCACATTTCTGAAATGAAAGATATTAACACGCACACACAAAAACAGTGCTTTTAGTTCATCTTTTTGCAAAACATGGGTAGTCAATGGACTTTGTTAATGGATATTTGTTAATGTACTTATTGATATTTGTTAATTCACTTATTGAATGGATATTTGTTAATTCACTTATTGAACCCTTCCTGTGACCATTTAAAAGCTGTGTATACTGTTCAAAATGTGCTTTCCATATTAAGGAGGAAAAAAGGGACAGCCCTTTCAAAAAGTAAAAGTAGTTTCTGACAGAAATCTTTGGAAGACCTTTAGCTGAAAATAATCTCACAGCCTTTTCTGCTGAGTAACTACTATACACGCAGGAAAACTCAGAGGATTTAGCAGAGAAAACTAGAGCACTGCTTTCCAAACTGTAGATCACAATTCATCGATGTATTGTAAAATCAGTTTAGTGAGTCATGACTGCATTAAAAAAAAATGTATACAGCTGATTCACATCATTGTACAGCAGAAACTAACACAGCATTGCACAGCAACTGTACCCCAATTTTAAAAAAAATGAAATAAAATAGTACTAGAGTGTACTGCCTATACTATTGTTTTCTGAAAGTTTTATATATTTGAGCAAGGAAGTAAATGTATTTCTGATGGAAGGTAAGAGGTAAAGATTGGGCCCCCAGTGTGATCCCCAAGAGTAGCTGCTTCTGGACTAGGACAGAATCTGTTAAAGAGACTCCAGACAGAAAAGGATGAGCCTCTTTCCTACCCTTAGCGCTGTGATCAAAAAGGAGAATGAAACAGCGTTCCCAGGACGGCAGGAAGCCACAGTCATGGGGAAGAGTCAGTCCCGCTTGACCCTGACTGCTGACTTAGTGAGCTCTTAAGAGTCAACAGCAGCAAAGGGAGGCTGCCTGCAACAGAGATGTGTCAATACTTTAAACAGCTGGTCAGGACCTGTGAATTAGGCCTAGGGCTTTTGCTATTGGATGTGGGAGAAAGCCAAAAAAAGAAAGACAAGGTTTAGCTAAATAGTGATTGAAAGAGTTAAAGTGAAAATAAAGTTAATATGTGTCCAGGTGTTTATGAAAATTTTTTTGGTATAAGGTTATACCTTTACTTAGACACAAAACAACTGGAATAAGTAAATGTTTTGCTTATCGAAAAAAATCCTATTTTTCTAGAAAAGGCAATATTGAAAGGCATGTCTACTAAGCAGGAATTAGTCATGTTATTTTGAGGGGCTGAGAGAGGAGGGGCTGTAGGAGACAGCATTCCCGGCAGAAGGAGAAGTTTGTGCAGAGGCCCGGCAAGCAGAGGGAACACGTGTGCTTAGGGACCCTCCGGGGACTTCAGCTTGGCTGGAGCTCGCCCAGAGCAGTGAGAGAGGAGTCCCCAGACAGGGCAGCAGCTGGTCATGAAGGGCTTTGTACGCGATGAGACGGGGTGAATCCGGGAGAAGGACAGGGCTGGGGGGAGAGAAGTTCAGTTCTTGGATATGTGGAAACATCGACAGGTGACTGGAGACATGGTCTGGAGATCAGGAGAGGAAGCCAACTTGGAGAATCTTTGGAAATCATTGGTTTATGGGTAGTAATTGAGGCCACGGAAGCAGAGGGGATGGCCCTGTTCGCACTGAGGGAGAGGAAAGAGGGCTGAGAAAGGGCCTGGAGAAATACACTGAAGGCCGACAGAGAAAGCAAGCCCAGGGAAAGGACGGAGAAGTAGCAGAGGCAGAAGAAAATCCATGAGAGTGTGGTGAAACAGGAACTACAGGGAGATCACTCCAAGATCACAGGGCCTGGCTCACCGGGCCAGCGCTGGGGCGAAATGGACATTCGGTGGTGACTCTGGGGAGATGGGCATTGTGGCCGGGCAGGCTGGGGGTAGGAAGTGCTCCTCCTCTCGACAGGAGGAGAGGGGAGGTTGCTGCAGGGACGTTTAGGGTCTGGGTGCAGGAGGCCAAGGGATTGCTCAAATGGTGACCACCGTTTTCTGAGGGTGAGAGACAAGCTGGTGGGGTAAGAGATTTGAGGGGAACGGTTAGTTCGACATAGTGTCCATGAAGAAGGAAAGAGACTGATTTCAAGATGCTGGGTGGACAGAGCACAGGTACCATATTGAATAAAGCGCAGACTAATTCATGCCAAGTAAACAGCAATAATATGGAAAAAAATAATAAAATACAAACTCTTAGAGGACCAGAGATCTGGGGAATCTCTAAGAGAATGAAAACAGGCCAGAAGCCACAGCAGTAAAGCAGGGGCTGCAGCAGAGCTGCTAACACCTAGGTTAAATGTAGAATCCATTCACCCAGTAGTTACTGCACATCCCCTATGTGTCAGACACTGTTCTAGGCACTGGGGTCTGCTGCAAAAGATGAGTGCAAACTGAGAATCGGAAAAGGGGGCACTGGGAAAATGCAGAAGGACTGCCAGGGCTCACTGGAGAGTAGAGACCGTACGTTTGTAGAGGTACCGATCTGAACAACTTATGATTTTTCTTCAGCAACCTAAGTGTACGAGCAGAGTTGGCCCGACCTGGATTTTGTTTTGCTGACTGGGGACAATGGAAAGGTAACAGGGGCAAGAGGTGTGAGGATATCAGAAAGAAAGCAATTCAGTCCGTTATTTTTGAGCTGGACTTGCAAATCTAATTTTGATCCAATTAGACTAACTGGTCACAGCCATCCTGGAGGACAGAGCTAACACCCGTCTCACAGGTTAACTACGTTTTAAAACGGGCCTTCTCAAACTTTAATGTGCATAGAGATCTTGTCAAAACGCAGGTGCTGACTCAGTAGGGCTGGGTGGGGCCTGAGAGTCTGCATTTTTAATCAGCTCCTGGATATAGACAGCGCTGCCGGTTCACAGACCACTCTGCGAATAGTAAGGTTTTGAAAGGTTGTGCTTTACTTTGGGGGAGAGTTGTTTTGCACTATGGTACAGCTTACCAGTGGGGTGCTGGAGCTGGCTGACCGCTACATTTTCAGGAATTCTGCCAGGTGACTGACATCATGTTGATAGCTTGAAATTGGCCGTAATGGGAGGTTCTGTCCTATGGCAATGCCCAACTGCTATAAATCAGGGCTTTCCTGCTTCCCTTTGGAGAGCTGGTTGTTAAACATTTATCGGCACATCACTAGGTAAACCTGTATAATAGTGAAGCATGGATACAATGGGCTTTGATGTCAGGGGTCATGAGCATCCGTCCCGGGTACTACACTAAACAAAGAGCCTGCTGCAGGCATTACAGAAACTGATCATCTCTGGTGCCTCGGAGGAACCAACAGAGGCACATGCTTGGGTCACCCTATCCCATGAGCACCTAGAGGAGCGGGCTGTGGAAAGTGAGAGCGGGACTGAGAGGCTGCTCTGAGCAAAGGGTGACTTGCTGGAAATTCTCATCCACGTTGCCTGGCTATCTCTGGGCAGCAGGCTGACTCCGGTGTGAGTGTGTCAGGCTGCCCTTTCAAGGCCCTGGGCTGCATGACCAGGCTGGTAATTTATCTGGAGTTGCAAAATGTGAAAACTGATTCTCAACAAAGGCAGAGGGGAACAGGTTAACTTCCATGATATCTGCTTAACTTATTGGCCTTTAAAATCGAGGCAGAGTTTAAAAGCAACAACAAAAACATATATATGTGTGCACACATATAGACTGATAGATTTAATCTGGTCAAAGAAAACCGAATGAATCCCATTTGGTGACAGTTTGGGGAGGAAAATGAAATCCCTATGCTCAAAAAGGGTGTCTCCTATTTTCTGACCTGTGGGTCATGCAGTTTTAATTTCCTCTCTCTCTTCTTTTTTTTTTTTTTTTTTTTTTAATTTCATGAACCTGCTTAAGGCCACAAAGACTCTCCCGAATCCTTCAGCTGTCTGGCAGATGAATGGCTGCCAGCTTCGCTCAGGTTACTAATGGTCTGTGCCAGGCTGAAATTCCCCAACTCTGCCTGAATGCGCCTTCCAAGACTTCCAATCTGTTGCTGGATGACACGGAGGTGCTCTAAGTGGCTTCTGAGGAAGGCAGCTGGGGAGGAGAGCTGACCCACAGCTGCTCTGGCCCCTGGAAGGGTGGCTCCTTGGGAGTGTGTCTGGTGCCACGGGCTCTGGTTTGTGTGAGCTGGGGCTGGCCAGGGCCCCAGAGACGTAGGGGAAAGCTGCGCTACAAGCAAGGTTCAGAAAGGGAGAAGCTTTTCTCCCTTCGGCCAGCTTCCAAGCAAAATGGGGTTAGAGCCCCTGTAAATGGCACAGCCGCTTCTCACCTCCGGATCCAGGTGGGAGAACAACGGCATGATGACCTGCCATTCACGAGCTGGATGGCTTTACAATGGGGGTGGAGAGGTGGCGTGCCCACGTCTGTGCTTGTGGGAGTCGAGGGGGTGGGACATGGCTTGTTGCAGCTTCCATGGTGCACGTCTTCCTTTCCAGGGAAGAAGGGGGCGTGGAGGGGGCCGGTCCTCAGAGATGGCTGTCTCCTGTGGCCAGATAAAGCACCTCTCCATCTCTAGCCAACTCCCTCTCTTGCATCTATTCTGTTCATTTGCCAATTATCACACGAGAGCTATGGGCAGGCATGAAGCTAGTGCCGTGGAGAAAGAGATGAGGGCAATGTATCTCTATCCTGTTAGTGTAGGAACAGAGGAACTGAATGGGATGGGGAAGAAGAGAGGGAAAAGGTTAACTGCTAAACCCAAATATCTAAAAGACCTGGAGGATCCGCAGGAAATTGGGACTGTGTAATAATGTCAGGCATTTTGAGCCCCGCCAAAAATGCTTTGACTCTCGATCTTGCTGGTCCTGATTCCTGCCCCAGGGTTGTAAGTTTCTCCTCCCTGGAGTCCCCTCTTCAGGTAGGCACGTGGATCAGGGATGGAGCAGTTCATGGAGAAGAATAACAGGCTTGAGGGGACTCAGGCAAGGAAGAGAGAGAAGGCCTGCAGGATCCGCTCCATCCCCGACCAAAGTTCCTGTTGACCTCAGAACACTGGCAGGGGGCCTGTGGGGCGGTCTTCCTCAGGGATAAAAGCCGGGCTAGAGCTGGCACTAACAGCACAGATGTCTAGAAGGAAGGGGTACTTTAGAAAAAAGGAGAGGCAGGCTGTACTGTAATTCTGCGAAGATGGAAGGGTTGTGGCCTTTCCTAAGTGCATACGTGTGTGTGTGTGTGTGTGTGTACACCTGCTTGCCCAGAGCAGGGCTTACCCATCATCTAAGGATGTCTCTGCTCTATGGATGTGAGAAGCTACCCCAGGCCCCAGTTGCTGGACCGTCTCAGAGACAAGAGTGCAGAGGCAAAAAGCAGCACAAGAAAAAGCTGTCTGGGGGATCACACCAGCCTTGCCTGCTTCATCCTTGCTCCCTCCCAGGCTGGCAGGGCCCACTGATACTCTCCAATCTATAAAGCCTGCAGCAGGGCAGAAGAAGGTGTGCTGCCCCAGTGTTCAGCGCTCAAGGGCTGCTGAAACCTTAGGGACACCGAGGCTGTCCCTTCCCCTGGAGAAGGTGTCCTTCTGGGAGCCACCTATACAATACAATTGTGTAACCACAGCATGTTTGTATGCATTAGTCCATGTAGGAGGGGTCGGTTCCCTGGGAACCCCCCTCTACACTGGGTTTCCCAATACCAGAAGCTTCCAGAATGGATGGCAATCAGAGTACTAACTAAAGAAACAGATGGTTAAAACACACACCCTCTCCCACCAGAGAAGCTCCAGACCCACAGGTGCCATTCACGACCAAGCCAGGCTAGGAGTGTGAGGCCACCTTTACCTGTTCCGGAGCCCACCACGTCCCGGCTCGGTGACTCGGCCATGGCATCGGCCAGCCGCTCCCGCAGGCCCTCCTCCGTGTGCTCCATGGAGGCCATGTGCCGCAGCCCGAAGCCCTCCGGCCAGCTCCCACACACCTCCAGCAGGGTCACGCTCCGGTCGAAGGTACCTGCAGCGCACAGGGGACATCTGATGCTGAGTCACCTTGCAGAGAGCGGGCCGTTCTCTATGTCTGCCCACCGCCAACTCCCCGCCCTGCCCAGGGTCCATCTTAGCCCTTCCACAGGACGGATGAAGGAGGCAACACCACGAAACACGGATGTGCAGGGCAGAACGAGACAGTTCATGCCACCAGATCAGAGCGTGTAGACCTCCACGGCGTTGGGCTAGTGGTTTTTGAACTGTTTTCTTTTTTTGTTATTGTTGCATGGCTTGTAGGATCTTTGTTCCCCCATCAGGGATCGAAACCGGGCCCTCAGCAGTGAAAGCACAGAGTCTTAACCACTGGGCCGCCAGGGAACTCCCCCGAACTGTTTTCGGAGGACCTACAGGGTTCTCTGAAGTCTTCAGGGACTGCTTCAAGATCTAGGTCAAGGGGCTTCCCTGGTGGCGCAGTGGTTGAGAATCTGCCTGCCAATGCAGGGGACACGGGTTCGGGCCCTGGTCTGGGAAGATCCCACATGCTGCGGAGCAACTAGGCCCGTGAGCCACAACTACTGAGCCTGCGCGTCTGGAGCCTGTGCTCCGCAACAAGGGAGGCCGCGACAGTGAGGCCCGCGCACCGCGATGAAGAGTGGCCCCAACTTGCTGCAACTAGAGAAAGCCCTTGCACAGAAACGAAGACCCAACACAGCCAAAAATAAATAAATAAATAAATAAATAAATAAACCCAAAGTTTAAAAAAAAAAAAAAAGTTGGTGTGTTAAGGTGCTCAGTTACGAATAATTATTAAAAAAAAATAAAAAGATCTAGGTCAAGGGTAGGAAACTTCTTTCCCGGGTTTAAGCAAACCCCCCTCCCCACTTTTCTCTGTTTGATGCAATAGGGCTTCACCTAAAGATTCATTTTTAAAAGGGGTTACATAGCTTAAATTTTTTTTTAAAAAGCATTCTAAGTCATTATATCCTATAACCTATACCCCTCAGAAAGGTTATGTCCCAAGATCCAACGGCAAGTTTGTGGCAGGCTTGGTTCAAGAACTCACATCTTCCGATGGCTCAGTCTAGAACTCATTCTACTCCACCACATACAGTCCCCCAGATGCCCCAGGACATGTGCACCACTGGGGCACCATTTGCAGGATGGCAGCACGAGACTTGGGTGATAGCATCTTCAGCAAAGACCTTTCCTTGATCTGAAGCTGCTTCCCAATTCCAAAAAGTACACGGTGCTCTGCTGAATGCCAAGATTAGATTTTACATGCAAGATCACTTCAAAGGCTAAATTTAAATTATTCTACTTTATTATACAGCAAGTCTTCTGTGAAAGCTTATTTCATCCACTCTCTCTTGGAAGGAGATTATAGTCATGCTCTGTTGCTTTAAGCACATACCATTTCCCCAGCGATTAGGTAACTGAATCCACTGCATTTATTGGGCTTGGTTCCTGCCAGCACCAGGAAGATGGGGAAAAAATGCAAATGCCAATGTTTCCCAAAGTTAAAAGTACACCACCACACACTCTTTTTATCAGGTCTTGCTTCTCCTCTTTGATCAGCCGTCAGAAACTATCTTCCCTCGGCAGTCAGGACTGGGCAGCGTCAGGGCACACTCTCTGCCAATGACAGGTGGTAATAGAGAGGGTGCGAGCCCCAGCCCCGGCAGGCGGCCCTGCCTCTGATAATGGCCAAAGCACTGAGGTGATAACCGTTCGTAAACACTCCGACAGCCGGTGACTCCATACATCAGCAAAGAGGGCCAGATAATCCTGAGCTCTCCTGACCAGACAAAGGCCCTTGGCCAGCCCGCTGGGATTTCTATGTGTGGCAAGGGTCACTCCTGGCTCCTGAATGTCATCAGCCAAGTTTGGCTTTGATTTATCTCTTGCCTAACTGGAGGGTAGATTCCTGGTGCCGGGGTAATGGTCAGCGTCTATAAATGCGTCTCCCCAAGAAGAGGCCACCTTGGGAGTCGGTTGCTGGGGATCAGCTTGTCAGGTCGGACTCAGGGACGGGGAGCTGCCCTATACCGCCTTCTCTCTCCATCAGGTAGGGTCAGGCGGTGGGTCTGGGGAGCCAGGCGCTGGGCAGTGGGGGAGAGGTGCTCTGAGGTCAGCCCTCTAAGGGCCTGGGCTGTGCTAGTGATGCCCTGGGGCCCACACTCAACCGGCATCAGCCACGACTCAAAGGTGCCCAGTCCCCAAGGACACACAAGGACTGAAGACACACAGTGGACTGTTGATTGCAGTGCCCACTCACTAAGCGATGTGAGGCGAGTCCCTCCACCTCCTTTTTCCATCTCTGAAGTAGTAACTCTTTGCCCCGTCTCAAAGGAGGGAAGAGATTAAGTGAGGTTCCTGCCGGGAGTCTAAGTTTTCCTCTACCGCCCCACTCTTAGTTGACAAGATCAAGAGCTACAGCACCAGTGTTCCTGGTCTGCCTGGGGTCTGCCTGGCAAGTCTATGCTTAGTAATTTCCAGAAGAGGAGAATAACAATAAAACGTGGGCACTCCTCCTCCCCGTGCGCTCAGGGTCGGGGCGGCAACTTTTTTTTTTAATGGACAGAGATGTCCCAGAGCCTGGGGAAGGGAAGAGAATGATCGTTCCTTTTCTCACTTCACAGGAGCAGGGTGCCTGCCTCTAGAAAGGCGCTCAGTCAAGGATTGTACAGACTGTGTTTAGAGGTCAGCGCAGGTAAGCTGACAGCAGGGCCAAGAGGAGTATCTGAAGCCAAAGCAGGAAGAAAACGTAACAGTCCAGCAAGATGTTATAGCAAGAAGCGTGCAGGTAAGGGGCCCGGTCCATGAGACAGGGTAAAGGCCAGAGGAGTATGTAATATTTTAAGGGACAAAGTGACAGTGTACAGGAGAAAAGGATCATGAGCTAGTGTTACAGTGGAGAATGGAAACAGAAATACAGGCTCTAACACATATTACTTGTATGCATATAGCTCTGGGCAAGCCCTTTACCTTTCTGAGCCTCTGATTCCTCATCCGTAAAAATGGAAAAACAATACAATCTTATAGGGGTGTTATGGGGTTTGCATTAGATAAATAGCATATAGTGAGTGCTCTGCACATAAGGGGTACGCTCGTGTAGATGTTAATCATAACAAATATGTACAACTTTATACCACTTGAAGCATCATCGTAAATGTTGACTATCACAGTGATCCTGAGAGGCAAGATGGGTACCACTCCAATTTATGGGAGAGGAGCTGGAAGCTCAGAGACATTCAGTGGCTTGCTCAAAGTCTCTAAGTGACAGATCTGGAACACAAGCTCCTAACTCTTATCTTGGAGTTCATTCTATCAGCTGCATCTGCAGTGGAGAACTGTTACAGGGAGAAATCACCTCTATCTTTCCTAACTTGTTCTGAGAACTCCCGTCACCTTCAACCACGGCCTTTTAAAAATCTTTCCCACACCCAAACAGCCCAAGTTTCTTGGAGTATCCTGGTAACGCCGATGAGCCATCCTGTCTGGTGGATGGCACACAGGAGAAAAGAAAAATTGACAGAAGATCTAATCTGTTCTCTCTTAGCAGGGGTACTGCGAGGAAGCTGTGAGTAGGAGGCTGGGGATACAAAAAGTGCTCAGCAAAGGAGCATTTGATCATTTCGACAGTCCTGAGAGGTCACAGAGAGCACGCCATCAGCGGTCCCGCTTATAGTGCTAGAGGGAGTCCCAGCAGAGGCCCAGCAATGCCCCCTTCCTGTCCATCCTTCCTGCCAGTGCAGATGAGGGCAGCAAAGGAGCTCACGGGGTCTCCTCGTCTTGGAGTGAGAAAAGGGCTGCAGGTGTGTGCGTGTGCCAGCAGGGGCTGGGGTTAGAGGCCGAGCCCTTGGAGAGTGAGGTCACCTCTGGGCTCTTAGGCAACTGCACATCTTGTCAGCGTGATCGGCACCGCTATCATTCATCTGGCCAGCCTAGAGACACTCCATCAGATGGGCTGGCCCTTTGAGCCCCATTACGGGGGAAAGGGTCAGTTTCAAGGGGAAGAAGACATTTAGTGCAGGCTGCTTGCAAAGCACAAAGTATACGTACTTAGCAACAAAGATCTTTAGCTGAAGCAATGCTCTGCTGTTTACCAAGCCCTCTCACGTTTATGATTTCGGTTAACTCACACATTCATCAAATATGGACTAGTGTCCACTGTGATATGAGTCAAGCCCCATGCGGAGGGATGGGAATACAAAGTGAGCAAGAAAAAAAAAAAAGTTCAAGGTCCACAAAACTCTGGGAAGCAGCAACGATCACCATTTTACAGATCTGCATTTTTCTGAGACTGAGGGAGGTGAGACAACTTAAGGTCACCGGTCCTAAGTGCGACAGTCTTCCCGTGATGCTCCCTGGGGACCCCTTCCTTCAGGGCTGCCTCCCACCCCGCTATTCTCTGAATATATTTTCTAAGATTCAGTTCAGGTCTCACTGGCTCAACGAAACCTTGTTATAATGATAATCTAAGTTATCATGAGCACTCTTCTACAAAGTCTGACTGGACGCAAAATTCTTCACCTCTTGGGGTGAAGCTGGTGAAAGCTATAAACTTACCCCCAAAACGTGTATTGGCAAACGTGAAATGATATAAGCAGTTTCAGGGTGTTGAGGGATGCCTCTGAAACCCATCCTCAGATCCCAGGTTAGTGAGGTTGGTCCCCTGGTGTTCTCCCCACACTGCCTTACATGATTCTCATGATCTGCTCTTCAACCTAGTTTAGAAGCTGCTTGAGGGCATGGATTCCTCCACAAGCCGTAAGTCTGTAATAAGCACCGGACTTTGTGCATTGTGCTTGCTCCAAACATGTTTATTGATTGATTATGAACATCTGAGAAATTTTTTTTTTTTTTTTAAACATCTGAGAAATTTGACAGTCACTCTGGAGTCAATACCCTTTGGGTGTATTGTCCCAGAGACTAAACATCTAGGGCCAGGATTGGGAGGAGGAGATGGAGGCAAGCAGAAAAAGGAGCTAAAATTAAATAAGAGGAAGGAGAAAAATTGTAAGTGAGCGGAAAACAATGTTGCAGTATCATTCTACTACCCCCTGGATGCTTATTTTACAGGTGAGATTCTGGGAATTGGAAGAACCCAAACAATCTGCCTTGGATGACACAGAGATCCTGGTTCATACAGGTGAGCTTCCCGAATCCTGCCTCCCAGCTTGGCATCCTGCGTTACACTCTCTCCCCAGAGGAGAAATGGGTCAGGTTCTCGGGTTTCACAAACGCATTAAAGGCATGCCATGACAGCTGGTGAGCCAGCAAGCTCCAGGGGGGAGGTGAGTGGCACACGTGCTCTGTCTTTTGTGCACCACTGTCAAGGGGCAGGGAAGCCCAGCGGTGGAGGCAGCATGGGGGAGGTGGGATGTCCCTCTGAGCTGACAGTGTCTCATCACACCCTCGCTATTTAGGAGACTGGGGCTCAGCCTCCGCTTTGCATCCATTAGATTCAGCCCAGGGTTTGGATGTTGATGAGAGCCTGTTGATCAGATTTCCAGCCACCAGGGAGGCCAGGTACCAAGAGCAAAACTTGTCATTAACCAATGCTCTTCAAGACATAAGCCTTCCTGGGTGAGAGTGTGTGATGATAATCATGTCCATGATGACTAAGAAATGATCCCAGGCATGATGAGAGCGGCCATTGGAGAGTGTCCCCACCTGATCTCCAAACTAGGGCACCAAACTGAGCTTGAGACTGGTGCTTTCTCTGTGCTTATATGAGCAGGTTGGTTCATATAAGCACAGGCTGAGGACTTTAGCTTTGTGGTTATTAGATGTGGCCACAGGCATGTTTCACTATCTCAACATGTGCTATGTCATGGCTAACAGACATGGGAGAGGGAGACTGAGAGCATATGAGGACCCCGTCTGTCCCTCTCAGTCCTTTACGTTGGTTCCCAAGATAACCGTAACCCACATCCAAAGACGCAGTACAGAGCAAAGAGGCCTAGACCCCAGCAATCTTTTATGACTCCGACTATCTAATGCTCACCAAACTTGTGACCGTGTACCATGTTTGTCCCATAGTCATCCGTTTGGCTGCGGGGTTTAGATTTGGCAGTTAGGTCATTAAAGGATCTACTATTCCAGTTCAGAAGTAAACTTAGCAATAGAAGGGAAAGGTACCAGCAAAGTACAGAAACACCCTTAGCTAATGGTGGCAAGCCAGGAGATGCAGGCGAGCCAGATGTGGTGATGGCACATCTGTCCTCACAGGCCCTCGGGGCACTAGTGGGAAGGAATTAGTCACTGTTCATCAGAGGTCCATGAACAGACTGCCGTGTGGGGCATGTCAAAGGCGCCTGAGACAGGGAAGAGGAATTCAACAGTAACTGAGACACTAAGAATTTCTGTGTATTTAAAATAGTCATTTTGACAACAATTTTAACTGTAACATATGATCACAACTCATACTTTAAAGCTTAGGATATAGATTACAAATCCAGACATCCAGGCTGCAATTGGAATTCTCCCATTAACTTTTCTGGTTACTCTAGGTCTTAATTTCCCCACTTACCACATGGAGAATAAATGAGCAGCTCTCATTTAAGGGGTTTGCTAATATTTTCAATGTAATGAACAGTAAAACACTAACAGAGTAATGGTGACATGATGTCTGAGGTTCCTAGGGTATCCAAGGGTACCAAATTTCATTTTCTATGAACCAGTTCCATAATCAAGCAGCCACCCTGTAAAGGAGTCTTGGCTGGAAGAAGCAAGCAAGGATTCTCCCGTGGAGACTTTGGTGGAAGCGTGATGCTGCCGACACCTTGATTTTGAACTTCTGGCCCCCAGAAATATGAGAGAATACATTTCTGTTGTTTTAAGTTACCAAGTTTGTAGTAATTTGTTACGGCAGCCCTAAGAAAATGATACACCTATAAAACAGGGAAATGAATGTTTGCCTTCCAGGGCTGTCATGAGCATCTGATTAGGTAGTACATGAAAGAGTGCTTTGTAAAACTGAACGGGGCCACTCCAACATAGGGGACTACCCCAGGGCTCTGTGAGCAGCTCTTCTTAGGGGCAGTGGGATTCTGTGAAAGGCTTAGAAGGTGAGTAGGGACACCTCTAGGCCAGAAGACAAGCAGCTGGAGGAGGATACTGGGTGGGAAACAGTCACATAAGCTCCCAGTCTGGGCAACTCCATCATGAAAGCTGAGTGGTTCTGTGTCATCACATAGCCAGAGCCTTTGATAGGGAGTTACAGCATCTACGTTGGGTATGTATCCCCCTCTTCTCTGAGGATGACTGCAGAGGGCCCAGGAGAGCAGGCGAGGTGGTCTCTTAGCTCTGAGGTCAGGTCCCTCACATGCCCTGATCTCCCCACATCAGAGGGTGGGGATAGGACATTTCTGTTCCCTAAATTCTTTAATGAATAAACAGAATCGTACTCAACACAAGTAAGGATGAAATGAAATAGACTGTTGCTAATGGGAATATTATTGGTATAAACTATCTAAAGGGCAATTTGGCAATATGTATAAAGAGCCTTTTAAAAACATAAAAGGCCACTTCTAGAAACCTAACCCAACCTAACCCTAATCTAAGACGCCAACAACCTTCATGCATAAAGATGCTCACTGCCACTTGAACGCAGCCTTACAATAGGGTATTTGTTAAGTAAATTATGCTTCATCGTGGCAGTAGAATATTAGGTAGTCTTGAAAAACGTTACTTATAACAGGAGAAATTCTATAAGAGATGATGTTAAATTATTTGGGATTAACAGACATACACTATTTTATATAAAATAGATAAACAACAAGGACCTACTGTATAGCACAGGGAACTCTACTCAATATCTTGTAATAACCTACAATGGAAAAGAATCTGAAAAAGAATACATATGTATATATAAAAATATGTAAATTTATATATACATAAATATATATATAAAACTGAATCACTTTGCTGTATGCCTGAAACATTGTAAATCAGCTATACTTCAATTTTTAAAAAAAATAAAACAAAATTGTACAGTTAGTATTACTGAACAATGTAAAGAAAGCATAAAAAAAAATTTTAAAAGAGTCATGAGAAAATGTTATTAACCATGGTTGCCTCTGGGCAGTTGGGTTATATGGAACTCTTCTGTTACTTTAAACCTTTCTATATGTTTCTTATAACTTCCGTAATCAGCATAAAGCAAACCAACAAATACTAAGAAAAAATTGGAGAGAAAAAAATGCCTATGGCAGAAACACTCATGCTGGGACCTGGATCACAGGTGAGCCTGTGAAAAGCATTGGAAGGGAAGCCCTGACTCTGCTGAGTTGACTCGCTTGCCAAGCCCTGTGCTTGACTCAGCCGGGGCAGGTGAGCCCGTGGCTCCAGGGCCCACATTTGACTTTTCTCCCAGTGGCCGTGGTTGGCTGCATGCGATGTTGACCCATCCCTGTGTACATCTGGCATATTTCTTACTAATTCATATCAGGAATGTGCACCAACTTGTGTGTGAAAAATGGCAGAAACAATTCCACCTCTGTACAAATTTCATACATCAGATCAGAAAGGGCAGGTAGAGCAAGTCTGGAAGGAGTCGATTTTTACATCAAGTCTCTCTACCTGTCACCTTTGTTCCCACCCTGCCCTGCCCCCCACACTCCCACTATCCTTTGGATAAACAGGACACAGCTTCCTAGGGGACACCCTTCCATGACTGTCAAGGAAGGTATGAGCCCCTCACACATCATTAGGAGGTCACTGAGCAGGGCCCTGCCTTTTGCCTGGGAGCCCAAGAAATCAGTCATCACTGCAGGTCCCAGGGGAGTTACCACTGGCTTCACACTCAGACCAGACCTGAAGGTGCCTCAAACAGAAGAGCTTTCTGAGTCAGGTGGACACGGGCATTTCCCAGACAGGATCCCAGAGACCCTTTCCTCCTCTGCTTGAAACGTGGCACAATCAAGATCTCTCCCCCTCTAGGTGAGAAGAGAAGAATCATTTTGCAGCTAGGCTAACCATTCAGGATGCTTGGCCTGCTTCTGAGAGTGGAGAGGAAGTTTACACACAGCCCTCTGTCATAGGATTCCTATGGTAAGGCTCAGAAGACACTGCAAGACAAACGGTATCCTCGGAAACCTAACAACTCCTTGAATGGAAAAACGTCATGGAACTGTATCTCTCAAGACAGGTAAGCACACAAACTAGGTTTTCCAGGACAGTCCCGATTCCACATAATTAGTTCTGTGATCAGATCAGATATCAGGAAAGGCAAGAGAACGGACATTTCTCGAGTGTCTATTTTGCGCCAGGCATAGCCACTTCACGTGCATTACCTCATAGGAATCACCCCAACAAGTCTGATGTTGGTATCAATAGTCCCATTTTACAGATCAAGAAACTGAGGCAGAGAGACATAACATTTTTGCTCAAGATGACAGTATCAAGGGTATGGTCAGGATTCTGATTCTAGGTTCATCTGCCTCCAAAGCCTGTACTTTCCCCATGAAAATCCAGGCTGAATTTTGATTTTGAAAATATGGCTGCAGGACCAGGAAGGGGGTTTTCAGCTCAGTCTTCCCAGTCTCGAATTATAAAGTGGTTCTTGCCATTCAGCTGTGGTGGGGTGGGGGCAGCAACCCAACTAAAACCCTGTGTTTGTCTTGAAAGAGATTACAGTGCTCCACAAATAAGCCAAATTTGAGGCTCTCAACTGAGGAGAACTTTGAAGTCTGAAACCTGGGGCTAAGATGTCCTCTGTTTTTATTAATTAAAGAAGATGTTTCAAAACCATCAGATTTATCACGACCGGATTTCAGATGTGAAACCCAGTATACACACAGACGAGTATAGCTTGCCCTTCTGGGTTATTTTTGCTCCTGCCTGAGGATTTGCATTTCCTCAGATGAGACCACTCTGCTTCCCGGGCTGGCTGAGGTGAACGGAGGCCCAACTTTGCAGGCCTGGGCCCTGCTGGCCTCAGGAGTTTTCAAAGGCCAGAGAGGGATGGGTGGGCAAAGTGGGTCCTGCTGCCATTTGCTCCTCTAAGCAGTGGCTTTGGGGAAAGGGAGGGACCCACCCTGTGCTGAAGGAGGGTCCTGGATGTGCGTGTGGGCCCCAGAGCTGACTGGTTTGATACCCTGCCCATTTCTGGTTTTATTATTCTGGTAGTCCCCTCACTCTGTGGCCTTGAAAATGGCACCCCCAGCTCGGGCAATAGGCATTTCCATTTGTAATGTGTGGTCAGCCTTCTACCAATCTCTGCCACCAAAACCCATCAGTACTCACTCCACGGGGTAAACCTGAACCAGATTTTCCGCCGCAGGCATCTTGGGATGAAGATCTAGGCCTGGCCTGCCACTCTGACGTGGGGTCTATTATATAACAGGATCTGTACTTTCCAGGCCCTTCCAAAGAAGTTGCTCGGCAGAGACTTGGCCTCAGGGCCCGCGAGGAGCGAGATGAAAACCAGCACAGTTTGGACAGTGCGGGACCCCCACTGGAGCTGGGGTGCCTGGGGATGCTTTCCATCGGGCGTGGAGGTTGAGGTGGGTGGAGGACAGCCCACACTAGGGAAGGTGGGGGGCGGGGAGGTCTGAGCACAGAAATGAAAGCAAGGATGTTCCTCACGTGGGGCTGTGAGTCAACTCCACTGGAGCAGGAAGTCTCTCATGAAGAATAACAACTCACATAATTTCACAGAATCACCGCATATTTTCACACAGTTATTTCACTTTGATTCTAGGATCACAGCAATTTGTACCGTAGGCAGGACAGACACTGTCGACTCCATTTTACAGATGAGGATACTGAGGGTCAGGGAGGGTCTATGACTTGCCTCAGTCACCTTAGTTTCTTGCCTCACAGGGTAGCTGTGGAACCATCTGTGAAGGTCCTCAGTGAATAGACCAACACACTTCAGAAATATCATCGTGGCTGCCTGCGGTGGGCACAGAAGTGGCATCAAAGCGTGGACTGGTGATCCACCTTGCTGAAAGCTTGGCTAGTGCTTTGCTTGGGTCCCTTGTCCTACAGGGACCTCCTTGACTTCTGGCCTCATTTCCTGGCCTGGCAGCCCACGGGGGAGGGGGTGGGGCTCAGCTTGGTATCACTTGAATTTATCACACAAGGTGTGTTTGAGGCTTGTTCTGCACCTGAAACAGTGGGGTGCCCGGGAACTGTCATTTCCTGCCTTGACATGTCCAAGTATTTGTTTAGCCCTGGCTGGTGACATTGACTAGCAGCCCAGGCATGGAAACAAAGGCGGATGTAGGGAAAAGTTGAGCCGCTGCAGGAACACACACGGGAGAGCACTGAGGCGTAGAAACCTTCACAATGAAAATAATCCCTTACACTCACACTGCCTTACCCTTTACAAGGTGCTTTCACAGGCCTTTCTCCCCTTAATCCTCACAACACCCCTAGGGAGGAAGGCAAGGCAACTATTACTAGTCCCCGTTTCACAGCTGACGAAATAAGTGCAGGGAGTTAAGTGGGGGGCAGAGCGCAGACCGGGGAACCCCATCCTGTGCTCCACACCTGTGCTACTCAAAGTGCGGGCCCCCAACCAGCAGCAGCAGGAAGCCCGTTAGAAATGGAGCCTCTCAGGCCCCACCCGAGCGATGAATGGATCAGGATCTGCCTTGAAGTCGGATCCCCAGGGGATCCGTGTGCGCAATAAAGCTGGAGACCGCTGCTGACACCGCCCGCCCCTCCCCTTGTCCTGTCCCACCAAACATTCTTAGAGTATGTCTGCTTCTATCTACTCATTTCAAGACAAGGAAATTGGTCCAGGGAGGGGACGGGTCCTGGCCCCTGACGGCAGCAGGAATAGACAGAAGCTTGATCTTGCAAATCAGTCCTGGGTCCCTTACATCCAGCTGACATTCAACTGGTATCTCCTTTGCCTTTCCATCCCCCTCCACACCCCACAGTTCAACCCTCAGACCACCCTCATCTGCCAGTCACTCAGCCTCTCCCCTTGGTTCCAGCCTTGTGCTAAGTGTTGACACAAGTTCTAAGGCCCGGGGTTAACCCTCTATGAAAGCAAACAGAGAAGTTCATACCTCGTGCTAAGTCTAGGAGCCGAGTAGAGAAGTGTGTGTGTGTGTGTGTGTGTGTGTGTGTGTGTGTGTGTGTGTGTGTGTGTGTGTTAGGTGGGGAGGGCCAATGCTTGGGGTGTCTCTGCCCTTTCCCCTCCAGCCTTCTTGCCTATAGGAGAAGGCTGGGGAACTCCTGCTTGCCTGTGAAGGAGATTCTGCTTAGGCTTTGTAAAATGCCCACTTCATTAGTTAAGTGTGAAAATGTCCAAAAAACTGTGTTAATCTGCTTATGATTTCCCCTCCACTCACTGGTCACACTCTGTGCCAAGTCTGGCACCTGGGTAAAGTGATTCGTATGCCGTGGCTGGAGCTTGGGGCCAGGATTTCCCCTCCTTTTCCTCCGCTTCTACTCCACTGGGGCCAATCAGGATGTTATTCATTTCCCTAGTTGAGAAGCAAGTTCAAAAAGGCCAGCAGAGCCTCCTCTACCCCTTCCCTGTGTAAGCAATGCCAATCCCTCCCACGAGGAGGAAGCGACATATTTTGTTTCTGCTACACTCACGCAAGGAGCAGGTTTACAGAGTTAGCCCAGAATGAGTGTGCCTGTGTGTTTGCTGAAACCTATCTTTTTATCTTTGGACCTGGGGTACACAGTGAATTAGAGGAAGGGCAGAGCCATCCATAAGGAGAGAGAGAGAGAGGGAGAAAAAAGCCAAGGCGCCAAGAGGCCCTTAGGAGGGGCCTGGGCACCTCCTGTTACCATGTCATACAGACACGGCCCTGTCATCTAACCTTGAGTTAGAGCTAACAGCTGAACGGAAGAATGAATTTCTCATTGTGCTTCATTTGAGTTTTAGAAATGCCTCCAGGGTAGAAAAGTTACTAGCATAGCTTTCTCATATGTCTCAGACTGTTAAAAAAAAAAAAAAAAAAAAAAAAAGGTAAATAAATAAAAACCAAGTCATCTTTCTTATACAAATACCTACCAAACAACTCAATGAACTTGCAAACCCACCAAAACCCTCCCCGGCAAGTCATTAATGAAGAGGCCTGGCTGTGAGCTCTATCATCATCTTCTAATGTAGGAGGTGACTCTCTTGTTCTCAAGAGCCAAGATGGGTGGTGGTACATCACAGACTGGGTGAACCATCCCTCCTCCTCCTACCCCTGCCCGCGGTGTCTATCTTCAAGGCCCGAGTTGCTTGTACCCTTTGAATCTAGCTGCAATCTCTTTTCTTCACCTTATATCTTATTTTTAAAAGCATTGTGAGATGGGGCTGGGGGTCAGATCCTTTGGACAGACAAGGTGCTTACAAGGTCAACGAATTCTGCTGGTAGAAAGAGTACGTGGGTAAGAGTGGGAAACTAAGTATTAGCTTTGGCTCTGGTCTGTTCTGTGTGACCTTGTGCAGGTCACTCAGCCTCCAGGCACGTCAGTTTTCTCTACTGGAAAAGAGCAATAATAGTGCTAGCTATTCTGGCTAGTTATTCGTAATTCTCAAAGTTATGTGAGGATTCAAATGACAAGGTACCAGACAGAACCTTCAAGATTACGATGTGTAATCTGCATGCAAAGTACTGATTTTGCCCTGAGAAGCCAGATGGCCTTAGGCTGGTGCTTTCACCACTTCCCTCCAGCTCCTCTTGAGACGTAAGGAGGATGTCTAAACGGTGTGGCTTCCTGTGGCATGGGAACATCCACATAGCTTAGCTCGCTGCTCATTTCTAAACTGGGAATGTGAAAGTCACCAGTAACGTCTCTACTGTAGCTTTCATGTTGCACAAGATCCTCCACGGCTGCCCTCCAGGATCAAACGGGCTCCCCCTGAAGTTGTTCTGATGTCCCAGAGATAGCTGAGAGCCAAGAGCCTGCAGCACAGATCTTGCCACATAATAGGTGCCCAGTAAATATTTATTGAATGAATGGATGAAAGAACAAGACTTGCTTATCTTTCAGTCTGAAGTATGTACGCGTCATGGGTATGAAGGGAGCTCCTAAGGGCATTTCTCAGCCACCCTCCTACCTCCAGGCAGTATCAGTCTTTCATTTTAAACTAACTCCAAACAGAAGAGGTCTGCACGCTCCTTGAAGGGACACTCCCGAGTTCTCTACCTCAGCAGGTACCTTCTGCCTGCGACATTAGCGTAAGTCTAATGAATATCTCTATTTATCCTGGAAAGATAATGTCCCAAAGCCAATTGCTTAGGAAAAGATGATCTATCTTGACTCTTCACTAAAGACAACGTTTGAATTTTATAGATGTGCAATTTCACACAAGGGGTGCAGGCCCTCTGAACAACTTCTATGCCTAATAAATACCTGTGGTAGAGTCAAAGGCCTTATTTACAAAGACGCTCCTGAGAATAGATGTTTTACACATACTTCACGAATTTCACTGCTGGGACATTGAGCAGTCTTAGTTCCCAAACGTATAAATGAGGAGAGTCAGCTCCTGCCATGGCAGTAACTTTAAAACGTCTCCTTTGTCTACATGTGGTGTCTCTTCCAAACTACTTTAATAGTCAGCTTTTTAACATACGGTGTTTTTTTGTTTTTTTTTTTTTTTTAACGTTGGATTACATTCAGTTCCATTATTCCACAAAGTGGAGTAGGCAATCAGACTGTCTACACCAGAGGGCAGTGAGGGTGTTCCAGTCTAAATGCTTTCGGAGAAGGAGCGCTAGATCAATTATCTGTCTAAATGCAGGATTTCCATTGGATTCCCAAACACTCAGACAGTTGTTCAAAAACTCTCCATTAGATCAGTGGGTTAGCATTTCCATTTCCACGCATTTCAGGAGTTCCACCAGCCACAGTGGCTCATGACTAACTATAGGGATTCTCCAGAGCCTTAGGTCAGAATTTGTGTGTAGAAATTGTGGGAGGGTGGAGGTGTGGCTGGAGGAGTCACAAAGAGCCCCCAGGTTATGATGGAAGAACCTTCGGTCTGGAGCACCATTCTCAGACTTCCCTAATAAGAAGAATCACCAGGGTGTTTATTGAAAAACAGATTCTCAGGCCTGTCTCCAAGATGTCCTAATAACAGAGTGGTTCTGGGATAGCGTCTGACTCTCACCTGGGAATTTTGGGAACCATGGCTCTAGAGCAGCCGGTGCTCAAATCCAGTCTTAAGAATCTCTCAAGATTGAAAAAGCAGGTGACTGTCCCCCCATGACCGTGGTAGCTCAGTTACAACCATGTGGCAACTCAGATGCTATAAAGGAAAGCTGACTGCGTCGGGAAGTTGCAGACTGCTCCCATTCTTTCTCCGTTTCCTCTGATTTCCCTCCTCCCCCTCTGACCACCCCCAAAGTCTCTCCCAAGGCCTTGCTCAGTTCCGTCTGCTCCTCAAATTTTGGTGCTTCTAAGGGTTTCACCCTTAACCCTCTTCTCTTCTTTCTCTGCACACTGCGCCTGGGTGAGCTTATCAGCTCTTAGTCACAACTATCATGGACATGCGACTGACTTCCAAACTGCACTTCTAACTCGGTTCTCTTTTGGCCTCCAGGGCCATTTGTGTCAGACCAGACACGCTCCCCAGGCACCTCCAAGTCATGTCCAAAACCAATCCATTACCTTACAGTTCCAAAATGTGTTCGTCCTTCTCTAGTCCCTAAACCAATGGCCACACTGCCTTCTTGGCGCCCTCTGCCAGACCCCTCCTTTCCCTCATCCCATTCCCAGAGCCAGCTGGTCAGGAAGTCCGGTAGATCTGACTTCTTAAACTCTTTTTATTAAAATTTTTTTTTAAAATTTATTTATTTACTTATTTTTGGCTGCGCTGGGTCTTCGTTTCTGCGCGAGGGCTCTCTCTAGTTGTGGCGAGCGGGGGCCACTCCTCACCGCGGTGCACGGGTCTCACTATCGCAGCCTCTCTTGTTGCGGAGCACAGGCTCCAGACGCGCAGGCTCAGTAGTTGTGGCCCACGGGCCCAATTGCTCCGCGGCATGTGGGATCTTCCCAGACCAGGGCTCGAACCCGTGTCCCCTGCATTGGCAGGCAGACTCTCAACCACTGCGCCACCAGGGAAGCCCTTAAACTCGTTTTTTTTTTTTTAAATAATAAATAATAAATAAATTAATTATTTTTTTGGCTGCACCGCACGGCTTGCGGGATCTTGGTTCCCTGACCAGGGATTGAACCCGGGCCCCAACAGCGAAAGCACCGAGTCCTCACCACTGGACCGCCAGGGAATTCCCTTCTTAAACCCTCCTGAATCTGTCCCCTACTCCATAGCCACTGAGTTCAGTTCTCACAGGGTAATTCCAACAACTTGACACTGGTCTTCCTGCTCCTCAGTAGACCTTCCCTTCTTTTCATTCCTCTTAGTGCCACCAGAGTGATCTTCTCTACAATGCAAATCTGAACATCTGCCTCATCTAGCCTCAGGATAAAGCCCAATGTCCTTAGCGCCACTGTCATCACCTGGCCCTGGCCAGCTCTCCACACTCTACACACCATACCCGCCCTGGCGCTTTGCCCTCTGTGCCACTGCGGCTCCCTCTGCCTGGGATGTTCTTCTTCCCTGGCTAAGTCCTATTTATCCTTGAAGACTCAGATCAGCTGGGGAGTCTAGCACTCTCCTTCTGGGGCTGATTTAGGTTTTCCAGCAGGCGCCACAGCACCCTGGGCTTCCCTTCCCGAGAGCCCATGTGTAGTCAATTCCACAACAGACCCTTACTGGGGGTCTATTATGGTCCAGCTACTGTGCTGAGTGCTGGGAGTTTTGGTAAAGGTGACAGACTACAAAAAAGAACAATAAAGTATTTTTTGGTCTATCTTCTCACTAGACTGTACGTTCCTGGAGGGCAGCATCTGCTTCTTCTTCTTTTTTTTTGGCTGCGTTGGGTCTTCGTTGCTGCGCATGGGCTTTCTCTAGTTGTGGCGTGCGGGCTTCTTATTGCAGTGGCTTCTCTTGTTGTGGAGCACGGGCTCTAGGCGCACGGGCTTCAGTAGTTGTGGCACGCGGGCTTCAGTAGTTGTGGTTCGTGGGCTCTAGAGTGCAGGCTCAGTAGTTGTGGCGCACGGGCTTAGTTGCTCCGCGGCGTATGGGATCTTCCCGGACCAGGGCTCGAACCCGTGTCCCCTGCGTTGGCAGGCGGATTCTTAACCATTGCACCACCAGGGAAGCCCATTCTTTTAAAAAAAGATCTCTGGGGCTTCCCTGGTGGCGCAGTGGCTGAGAATCTGCCTGCCAGTGCAGGGGACACGGGTTCGAGCCCTGGTCTGGGAAGATCCCACATGCCACGGAGCGGCTGGGCCCGTGAGCCACAGTCACTGAGCCTGCGCATCTGGAGCCTGTGTTCCGCAACAGGAGAGGCTGCGATGGTGAGGGGCCCGCGCACGGCGATGAAGAGTGGCCCCCGCTTGCCACAACTAGAGAGAGCCCTCGCACAGAAACGAAGACCCAACACAGCCAAAATAAATAAATAAATTAATTAATATTAAAAAAAAAAAAAAAAAAAGATCTCTGGGGCTTCCCTGGTGGCGCAGTGGTTGAGAATCTGCCTGCCAATGCAGGGGACACGGGTTCGAGCCCTGGTCTGGGAAGATCCCACATGCCGTGGAGCAACTAGGCCCGTGAGCCACAATTACTGAGCCTGCGTGTCTGGAGCCTGTGCTCCACAATGAGAGGTCGCCATAGTGAGAGGCCCGCACACCGCGATGAAGAGTGGTCCCCGCTTGCCACAACTAGAGAAAGCCCTCGCACAGAAACGAAGACCCAACACAGCCAAAAATATGAAATAAATAAATAAATAAATAAAATTAAAAAAAAAAAAAGATCTCTGTATCCTAAATGCACAGCACGGTGCCTCAGTTCCTGGCACCCAGCAGGAAGGAAAGAGGGAGGGAAGAAACTGAGGTTGTTTAACTTGGAGTAGAGGTTCAGAGAGCTGCGATTCTAGAACTCAAACATTTGAAGAGCAGTTTTACAGAAAAGGGAATAGACGTGTGTGTGTGTGTGTGTGTATGTGTGCGTGTGTGTGTGTGTGTCTCACCAGGGGGCAAAACAGGACACAGAGGGAGAAGACAACATGCTGGCACATCTCAGACCAACACGAGAAGAGGTGCCAGCTGACAGCACAAGCTGCCGCCTGCAGCCGACACGACACGAGGCTCGACCCCAGCCTGAGCTCCTCCGGGAAGCCTTCCTGGAGTCACCTGGCAGGGAGTGGTCCTCCTGCTGCATCCCCACAGCACACGCACACCCTCAGTGGGGGGACTGTGGTCACGTGAGCTGTTTCCATGTCTTTCAACTTAGCACTGTGAGTGTTTTGTCTTATTTTTGTATTCAGAGCCCAACAGAGGTAGGATGGGAAATGGTGAAAGGCTCCGACTTGTAGGGCCCTTCTTCTGTCATTTATAATAGTTGTATAAGTTGGGTAACTTAGTTACCTCTCCTGGTTCAATTTATACATCTATAAAATGGGGATAATTAAAAATAGTAAGGCTTAAACAAACGTGCCTTATACACAGTAAATGCTTAAAGGGACCACTATCCCACCGATTGTCACAACGACCCTGCGTTATTCTGCTCTTCTGAGAAGTTCTTCTGTTTCAGAAAGAAGCTGAGGTATAAAGACACTCTGTATTAGGCCACAGAGCTGGACCTCGGGGCCAGGATTTGAGACCTCTCATATAGTATTCCTTTCAGGCATTAAAAAAACACTTTCTCCCTGATTTTTCAATCATACTAAAATGATCTGACAATAAAAGGAAGTACTGTCTTCTCCAAGGGAATACAAATATTCTTTGTGAATGACATCACCTCTTCCAAAGGAATTATCTTACCAACCAGGGGAGAAGCTCAGAGCTCACACAGTCTCTAGAATAGCGCCCCACATCCTTGTCACTGGACTCTACAGACCGAAGCAACAATCCCCCGACTTCAAAGAGGACTGTGGTGTTACACCCCTGTCACCTTCTCAACAATTCCTGCCAAATGCTGAGAAAGTGTGGTGCGCTCAGGTGCTCGATCAAACCAACCCCCTTGGCCTCACGATTCACCAACCTCCACGTACCAGTGACCTTCACCTTCCTTCCAGCCATTCACTCACCTGGATCCTGCAATTGGCACTTCTAGTATTTGAAGCAAGAAAGCCCACATTTTGATCGTGAAACTTCCTATTTGTCTATCCCTCTCACTTCCTTATTTCTACCAGTGATGACTTTCAACTTCACCGAGACTGCCAGCCTCTGGAGCCCTCCACAATATCCCAAGCCACCAGCTCCCTCCTGGTGGCACTTCTTCACCATCCAGCCCAGCTCACAGGACCAAGAGCACTCTCGCCGAGCCCCCGTCACCCCTCCTCCTGGTCTATCCGCCCCTCCTGCTTTGCCAGATGCATCTGGGATGATGCAGGCAACCATCGAATTTCTCCACTACTGCTCCTGGGCTGCAGAGCTGTGCTGGAGAAAAACCATACACTTGTGTCAACTGGCGCCATGACAAATTTATCAGCCAGGCCCTCCCTGTTCCTCAATCTTTTTTTTTTTTTTTTTTCCCCATTTGTTCCTGGTCAGTTCCCTCCTGTATTTCCCCCTCTTCTCAAGCTCCCCAAACCTGTCACAACTCTCTCCCTCATTCTCAGCAGATGACCTGCCAACTCACTGCCTTTGGGATTTCCTTTTCAGTTCTTTCTTTTAAAGATTCAGAAGTCCGTGCATCTTAAAAGCAACCTGGTATAGGAGTGACAAGCACAAAACACAGCCCCTGAAGAATCGTCCAGCCAGCCAGTCAGGCAGAGTGGAAGCGGAGTCTCCTCTGGAACGAGAAAGCGGGAGCGGGGGGTGTCGGCTGGGAACAAGAGAACCGCTTCTCCTTTCCCACTGAATACGTTCTGGAGAGTTTTTTATTTTGCCCTTGTCACTTCTATTCTTCATCACCAGGCTGGGGCTGTGTGAGGCTGAGTGCCATCCTAAGGTGGAAGGAAAGATGATGACAGCAGGCGGGTGAGCCCCTGCCCCAGGCGGACGGTTTATAATCCAGATTACCCTGTGCTGCCTCCAAATGAGAAGGGACACAGCAGTAATCATTCCTGAGAGATTTGCGCACACGCGTGTGTGTGTGTGTGCGTGTGTGTGTGCATCTATTTCACAGTCATCCCAGGAGTCAGAAAATACCTGTCCACAGTGGCAAACAAGGGGCTAGAATGTTGCCTCAACTGCTCGCCATGGTGGCCAAGTTCCTTGATGACCCGGCCCTCCTCACTCCTCCAGACTCACCTCTCCCCACCCCCTCCCTTGTCCCTTGCGTTAAGCATAATGAACTTCTTTTTCTTCCTCCAGTGGACTGCTCCCTCTCACCTCTGGGCCTTCACATCTTCCCCTTGATGACAGCTTAAACAGAACTTCTTCTGAGCCTTCCCTGACCCTCTATAGGTTAGGTCCAATGCCCCTCCTGTGTGCTCCCATAGCAGAGACCCCTGAACCTATCTTACCACACTCACTCCACGGGCACTGCTGGTTTGTCTGTCTTCCCTTCTACAGTATAAGCCCACGAGGGTGGAGAGATCATCCGTCTTGCTCTTTACCGTATCCTCAAAACTTAGGGCCCACCTTCCTAACGTCTTGATACCGATCCCTGAGAATCAAGGGTTTTAGAGGATAACAGAACACTAATATCAGTGCACAGAGGGAAGAAAGTCCCAGGGGAAATAACGCTGGGCCTAAAGGGGGAACCAGTCTCAACCAGAAGACCCAGAGTCGACTGCTGCTCGTTTCATGGTGCAATGGCTCCAACTTTCAGCTCAGGGTCTTGGATGAACAGGCCCATGTCTCTGACAAAGCAGAATAAACTGGTAAGAGGTTGGCCCTTTAAGACCCAGGGGATTTGACGTCAAAGGATGACGTAGGCAGGTGAACTCAGGTTCCTCTGTGTAAAGAGGGTTCATGTGTTCCAGCTCCTTCTGGGTTATCAATGAGCCTCTCTCAGACTTGATCGCAGGGCTCTTTGGGATCAGAGTTGGGTGCTGGTCTGGTCTGCACCCTCACTCAACCTGCTCTCCAGGCCCCTGGCCCCAGTCTCCTGTTCTCTGATCTTATGACTGACACTTGCTTGTCTTAGCCCACCCAGGACCTTCTTGCCAACCAGATTTCACCAGGCCATCTACACCCAAGTCTGTATCCAGCCAGGTGCCCAGCCCTGCTAGAACGACCTGACTTCACCAACCAGGCACCAAACAAAGCACTGGACTTTGTGGCAGGAAGAGAAAGTGGGGAGGCGGTACGAACAGAGAGGGTGCCCCATGGAGGCTGCAGAGCTGAATCGAGCAAAGAACACTGCCACAGATTTGCTTCTCTCGTTCCAGGCAAAATGCCCAACTGGCACTGTTTTCAGAGAAATTAAGCTGCTTTTGACTTAGACTGAGGATAATCACAAGTTCCTGGAGGATCATGTTGAGGAGGGAACTGTCAGAAGAGACATTTG
The DNA here is from genome assembly GCF_965194825.1 of Balaenoptera physalus. Classification (NCBI taxonomy): domain Eukaryota; kingdom Metazoa; phylum Chordata; class Mammalia; order Artiodactyla; family Balaenopteridae; genus Balaenoptera; species Balaenoptera physalus. The sequence goes on from NC_138901.1 coordinate 41,330,782, forward strand.
ATCACACTGAGACCTGGTAGAGGAACGGCAGTGGGGTGTTTGCTATCCTGCCATCCAGCTGTCTGGCACAAACCCCTGCATACACCTCCTCCAACAGTACTTCTCACCTGGGGCGACACATCAGAATCCACTGGGGAGCTTTTCAAATACACGGAGGTGCGAGCCCCGTCCCAGATCATAATCTGAATTTCTGGGGCATAAGATTGGGGCCTGGGCATCTTTATCTTTGAAAAGCTCCCCTAACCCTGACCCTCACCTTCACCCTAACCCTGACCCTCACCTTCACCCTAACCCTAACCCAGGTGACTCTGAGGCACTCCCTGTTGCCATAAACCATGGCCAGGTCTCTACTGCCGTCAAAGTCAGTGCGTCTGCCTGAGACCATTACGACGTAGAGAGCAGGGCACACACCTGCATAATTCTCTCTACTCAGAGGCCACCCTGCTGCCATTTCCAACATGAAGCTGCACGGAAGGGCTTGAGCTACTGCTCCAGATGACATTTTTAGAAACACTACCATCCCCACCCTGCATGGCAACAGCCTTGGCCAATGTGCCCACGAAGGCACACGTGGACTGACGGAGGGATCTGGTGCCAACCCTCCACAAACCAACCCTCCTCAGCGGCCCAGCAAGCTGGGGAACTAGGGTGAGGTGGCTCAAAAGAGGTCACTTACTGGAGTATGAAGGAATATTCTCATTTTCCTTTAGAAGAAACATTTCTTCATACTGTGCATGGATAAGAGCCTCTAGCCCTCCACGGCATTTATTTCTGTAGTGTGCTGTTGACTGCGATAGAGGTGATCAACACACGCTTGCTAAGTGAGACCCCTTCATCTTGGGCTCTCTGGCCCAGTGAGGGAGGAGGGATGGGGTAAGTCGGCAGTTGGGAGATGCCTCGGTGGCCATACTGCCCCACGCACTCTGCCTGAGAATCGAGAACGAAACATTTTTAAGAACCAAGCTCTGAAGCACCACCCTAAGTTCATGATTTCCATCATGGCCAACTGCCTGTCTACACGTCATAATAACTTTTCTGTCCTTTGTTGCGAAAAAGGCACTTTCTAGGACATCTAAATTCCTTAAAACTAAAATATTGTGTTATTCCTATGTGGAAATTGTTTTCCAAATCATCCCTGAGAGGGAATGTCCACTTGTGTCTCACTGCTGGCTGCTAAGTTTAAGATATTTGGGGTACTACAGAGAATGGTCCTGAATATCTAGGTGGATCTCAGAGGGCAGAGTATAGGCCAAATGATCACCACTTCCAGGAACCTGTCTTTGGGTGCTGAACCTCAGGCTATGGGGGCAGCATGGGAAGAACAGTCATGACTTTGGATCAAGTGTGATTTCGTGGGTTCAGTGATAGGACTGCTGGCCTCCTGAAGGAAGGCAGAAGCGTGTGGTAAAAAGAGCACTGGACTTGGAGTCAGGAGGCCTTGGATCCATCACCAAGTAGCTGAGTGTCACTGCACAAACATGTCACCCCTGTACGCTTCAGGGTCCTCAGGTGTAAAATACCTGCCCTCCCTACTTGAAGCGTTGTTGAAAGAATCAAATAAAATAGGAAATGTATATACACACGTTCTCTCTGTAAATTCTGAAGTGGTAATATTTTGAGAAACGCCAGGCTCTCCTCTGAGGACCCTGCCCGCCCAGCAATCCTCTCCTGATTCTCTCCCACATCCCTTAGCCCCTGGGGTGGAGCTGGTGTCCTTCCGCCTTCTCACAGAGGCAGACGTCTCTTCTTTGTTTCATAAAAGCTCCAGCTTTGACTCTGGTGCCAGGAGACAATACGGCCCCTCACCCCTCCTTCTCCAATTCCTGCCCCTCCATCACACCCCTCACTCCTCCAAGATTTTAGCTCCTGGTTGGTTCACTGCCACTCTCTCCATCACGAATCCTGCCATAAGTCACACAGATGGTCCTTCCAACAACTTGGCCTCTCAGTTCCTGAACCTCCCCACTTGTAGTTTACCTCCCCAACTCAATCTCAGCCGTTTCTTTGATATATCTAACAGCAACTGCAAACACTGTCACACTCTCAAAATCAAATATCCCACTCTGACCATCACCTCCTATCTTTCTGGGTCTCTCCCCCTAGTACTCCAGCTCCAACAATCCTTCGACACCCCTCCAAGGTCTATAATCTGTTGGTTCCACTTGCTTTTCATTGCCCCTTAGTCCCCTCTGTCCTCTCCTCCCCCACGTGCACTCTTATACTCACCCCCTCTCTCCCTCTGCTATACTTGCCTGGTGAAACCACAATCGTTAAACCAACTCTCCACCTCCTCCCTGTCCCCATGCAATTACTCAGAGATGGAAAAAAAAGCTCACTGTGCTAACCGGTCTTACTTTTAACTCGATGATCACTAACTTCAAATGGGCCTTTAACGCTGCCCTCTAATCATATTTCCTCAGTCCATCTGCCCTCCACTCTCTTGGCTGAGGACTTCGTATTTGCTCCTCTAGTCTCAAACCTCCAATACCTTCTCCATCCTTCTCACCTTCAGCCGAGGACGTATTATGACTTTGCCAAGAAAACGGAAGCCATGAGAAGGAAACTGAAAGTCCCTCTGCTGTATCTATCCACCTACCTCCATCTGAGTGTACGTGCTCACTCATCAAGGCCAATCCCTCCACCTGTGCGCTAGACCCCATATCCTCTTGCCATCATTCTGCTAGTTTTTCTTCCATTAAGAGAAAGGAAGAACTGGGCTTCCCTGGTGGCGCAGTGGTTAAGAATCCACCTGCCAGTGCCAGTGCCAGTGCCAGTTGAATCCCGGAAGATCCAACATGCCACGGAGCAACTAAGCCCGTGCGCCACGACTACTGAGCCTGCGCTCTAGAGCCCGCGAGCCACAACTACTGAAGCCTGTGAGCCACAACTACTGAAGCCCGCGCGCCTAGAGCCTGTGCTCCCTGACAAGAGAAGCCACCGCAATGAGAAGCCCGCGCACCGCAACGAAGAGTAGCCCCCGCTCGCCGCAACTAGAGAAAAGCCCGCGCGCAGCAACGAAGACCCAACGCAGCCAAAAATAAATAAATAAAATAAATAAATTAAAAAAAAAAAAAAGGAAGACCCTCTTGACCCTCCTCCCTCCTCTAGCTGCCTCCCCATTTCTCTCCTTCCCTTAAAACTCCTTGAAAGAGAGGTCTGGACTTGCTGTCTACAAGACCCTTCCTCCCGTTCTCTCTTCGAACCCACTCCAATCAGGGTGTTGCCCCCAACCCTCCACTGAAAAGGCTCTTCCACAGGCGGCGACCTGCACGCTAGCATCGCATGGCTGCTTCTCACTGATCATCCGACCCGACCTCTCAGCAGGTCAGGTGTGCATTTGATGCGGCTGATCCTTCTCTTCCCTTGGCTTTGACAGCACACTCACCTAGTTTTCCTCCCACCTTTCTAGCAGCTACTTTCAGTCTCTTTTGCTGACTCTTTTACTCTCCCCCTCAACCTCTAAATGTTGAAATGCCCAAGTTTACATGCAAAGCCACGGTCTGGTCAAGGAAGGATTACAGGGCAAGGGAAGCCCTCGTTTGAGCTCCTTCCCTGTCTTCCCACTGTATCTTTATCACCGGGGGCTGAAGGGTGCCAGTGCCTGAGCGCTCTCCCTCACTGCACTAAAACCTCTTCTTCGTTAGCGCTGCAGGTGTGACCTGGGGATGAAGGGGAGGCGGACACTGGAGGCGAGGCAGTAAAACAGACCGAGGGCAAGGGCAGTGGCCACTGTTGAATCAGTATTCAGGCGGAGCGCTGCAGCACACGAAGGTTGCCAGCCATCAGTTTCTGCAACCTCCACCGAACGACCTTCCCAGGAGGTCACATGTTGCTTCTTGAATAGGCTGATTTGAGTCACAGAGTCCAAGAGAACATGAGAAAATGGGAGAATCAGACGGGTTTTTGCAACCTTTCTTTTTTAAACCAAGATGTTAAGCTGTGGCTCCCTCAGAAACTGAATACGAAGAGGGACGTGACTGCCACGAAGGAGAGAAACAAGGGTTCATTTTATTTGTTATTTTTCCTTTTTTTTTTTTGGGGGGGGGGTGTGGGTAAGGGCACCAGACAGGCTTCCCATTTGAGGACTGGTAAGGATTTGCTTTGGGACACTGAAAAAAAAAAAACTTTTCTCAGTGTCACAGGGGAAAAGGCATTCTTCCTGGGAAATGGAAAAGGCATTAGTCAGGGTGAGGGCAGAAGGGTCTACTCCCACACGGGCCTGATTTGCCAGAGCCAATGGTGTCGGGCTGCCTCCTACCCCTGGGAGGGGCCTTCTCCTTTCAGGCTGGGCTTAGCTTGACTCACAGCTCAAAAGCCCCTACCTCCACTCAACAACAATGCCAGAAAAACATCTGCTACCCCTAACTCTCCACTTCCCAAAAGAAATGATTAAAAAGTTAGAGAAACACTTCCATATGGAAGAATCCACTCCCAACAGGTCACCACAAAGATACTTCAAACACAATAAGACAGGAAGGGCTAAAAAAAGCAGAGAAGTTCACAGAACCCACACAATCTTTTATACAGGAAAAAAAAAAAAAAGCCACCCTGGTAACTTTACACAGTTCAGAACACCATTTGGCAGTTAAGTATGTCCTTAATCTGCTCAATTTGCTTATTATAGTAAAGGGTTAGAAGAATTTCAGAGTGGTGGCCAAAAAAACTGCCATAATCTCTATTCCTAAAGTAAACTCACAAAGTGAATTAACTTCTTCAATTGAAATATTTCAAAGGTGAAAGTCTCTCCCCTCCCCCGCCCCACCTTCCGACATATTAGAGACTGGCCACAGGGAAGCCACGGTCACTTAAAATCAGAAGCACGTGAGTGGATGTATCGTTATTCATCCAACAAACATTTATTGGGCATCTAAATCAAACAAGGTCCAGGACTAGTCACTGGGATACAAAATGAAGCATGACATTCAACCTACCTTTGAGATGCTTACACCACAGAAAGGATGCTGCAGTTTCCAACTCAGAACTCAGACCTTCCATAGGAGAAGGGATTGAATGGAAGCAGCGGGGGGAGAAGGCAGACAGCCCTGGCTTTGGAGTCACACTGATCTAGCTGCTTAAACCTTAGCCCCGCCGTGGCTGTGTGATACTGGACAGGCCCTCACTGAGCCTCGGCTTCCTTCACTATAAAACAGGGTTAGAACTAGCTTCCTTGCAGGGATGATATAATGATTAACAGAAATATACACAGGCACGCCACTGACTGTTGATACGAGGGAGACTTTTTCTATCTCTAAGGCCCTGTGACATGCCGAAAGCCTTCGGCTAAGAACCTTGTGGATCTTTAAGGCCAGAGGAGAAGGAGTGGACAAAAAATGACTTTTAAGGAGTGAAAGCAAAAAAGAAAAAGGAAAAAAATACCACCACAACCACCAAACACACAAAAAAATTCCACCGATACTCAGTTTAGGTGGACTAGAAATGGGCATTTTCTTTGGAGAGAAACAAAACCAGAGGCAGTTCACGCGGAGCTTGGCAAATCCAAGGCCGAGGGAAGGCCGTCAGGAGCGTGGCAGGACGATGAGGGGGCACTCCGCTGCTCTGAAGGGAAGACCGGGACGGGAGGCGCTGGGCAGAGCTGGGCCTCCTTGCCAGGAGGCTGCGAGCTGACTTCTTTGGCCACCTCCCCTGGGCCTTAAATTGCTTCCTGAGGCGAGGACCTGGCTAATGGTTTATTTACAACAGGAAGAAGCAATTACCTTGGAGAACACGGAGTCATATACCCGCCATTAGCCAGGAACACGGGCGCTCTCCACCAATAACCCCGAAGACATACGGAGCAGCGACTGCCCCCATTTAAAGACACGGCCACCGCTCTCCTCCCCACGCCACCCTGGTGAGGTGACTGAGAATCAAGTATGAGAAGGGGAGCTCGGGCAGCAATACCAGGCTTTGAGTTGGGAAAGTATAAAGTCATTTTTGGTTCTGCCGCTGCCTTTTTTGTGTGATGTTGGGCCTTTTTGGTGAGACCCTTGCCCTCTCTGGGCAAAAAGACATGACACATTCATGCCCCAAATCTAGCTTCTCCCAAAGAATGCCATCGGTAACGTTAAAACAAACAAAAAATCCTTGTGGGCGAGTGGAACGAAGTGCTAGGACGAAGTCCTCAGGACCGGGAGCGTGGGGAAGCCAGGCTTGGAGTGAATGCATTGCACCTTGAAACTAGAAGGCGAGATTACCTGCTAGGGAAAAACTGGCGAGGCTGCCACCAGGGTAGCTTACCTGCGGGGTGGGCACAGGTGGGTAAGGTTTCTAGCAAGCCCCAGAGAGAACAGGAGGAAAGCTGGAAGCTCTCTATGGGAGGGGGCTGACAAAGACAATGAGAAAGAAGCCTAGGGGAGTGCAGGCTGTCTGTTCTGATATTTAATAACCAAGAACGTAAGGCAGAAGAGGTGCAAAAAGCTTAATAGTATTTGTAGTTCAAATTAAAGTGTTCAAAGCCCCATTACAGAGCAGGGTAACGTATGCAATGACATCTGGGACCGTAATCAGCAAAGCGCTTTCAAGAGCTGCCAAAGCAAACAGCCAAATAACAAATCCACTTTACAGATCATCAATCTGGTCCTGGACTTGCCAAGGTAAATAGTACAAGGCTGAAGTTTGCTTTGCAAACCAGGGAACTGGGAGTTTAGCGAGGCCTTGATCCAGAGCAGCACGGTTGGGGCAGGGCCTCTGGAGCTTCCCTCGCATCAGGGAAGTCCTACAAGCCCTGCATCTGAGCAGAACGCAGGCAGGAGGCCGGCAGAGCCCTCTGGGCCAGATCTGAACACCTCCTTGGTCCGCAGGCCGCTACAGCTGCCAGGCTGGGCTGTGCCCTCTCAGGTGCCCACTCTCCAGCCCAGACTCTGACCAGACTGAAGTTTGTAGATTTCTGAGAGAAAATCCAGCTTAGAGTTGCTTTTTCTCCCGTTTCCCCAGTCACTATGAAGGGCCATGAATTCCCAACATGGGAAAGGCATCTCTCAGAAGTCAGTCCGCGTCCAGAGGAGGCGCAGCCCTAGGCCGGGGATCAGGGGGGATGCTCTCCAGCTCACGGTCACCTGGACTCCTTGCTGCTTCCGAGTCTGGAGCAGCCCTGAAGGACGGCACAGGGGTCCCTTGCGGGCACTGCTCAGAGTCTTAAAACTGGAGAAAAGGGGCCAGACCTTCTGGTCAGACCCAGCAGACGCCAGCCTCTCCTTCATTTCTGCACCCAGCCAACCTCAGCAGCCTAGAAATACAGCCGTTTCTCTCCTCTCTCCTCCACCCAAAACTGTCTTGATGCAATCTGCCCTAGTCCCTGAAGGGCAAGAGAAGGGAAATTTGTAATTAGATATTTATTTATGTGATTCTTTGTTTAATGTCTCTTTCCCCTCCTAGACTGGGCTAATGACTTTCTGATTGCCTGGGTCTTCACCATGATGGTATCTCCAGGGCCCCCCTGCACAGTCCAGTCCACAGGAGGCCCTCAATAAATATTTGGTAGCTCTAAGGGCAGATGAACGAGAGCTACCATGTACTGAGCACCTAGTCTGGGCAACTCATCTAGGGACACTGTTTAATTCTTAGCAAGAGCTATATGAGGTATTATTACTACGGCCATTTTCCAGATGAGAAAACTGAGGCCCACAAAGCAAAATAATCATTTAATTAAACTTCCCTCAATGTGCCAACATTAATTACTTGGCAATAAGAACTCTGTTGGGAGGGAGACAGCTGCTTAGATGGTCCCTACACCTTGCATCTTTGCATTTCTCATAGTGTGGGGTTCAGAGAAGCAATGAAAGGAGCATCTGTTGAATGACTGGCAAAGAATAGCAGAGTCCACTCTGCTTACATCTTACAATGCTAAGGATGTAGGGCAAAGACAGCTGTTTTGAGTGAAAGGGGGTGAAGAGGTAGTCCTGAAAAATCAGGTGCCTTGACTGAGGGCACACTGTAAGTCAGCCCTGGAAAGTAGGACTCAGCGGCTAGGTCAGAGGGGAACGTCCCCGCTCCACCCCTGAGAGCAAACTGCTGCTCTGAATTTACATGGTTTTCATGGAAGCAGACTTGACTAAAACGGGGCCTCCTAAAGGGAGGTCTGCCTATGTCTACTTGAGGAGAAAAAGCAATGGGCTGACAATGATACAAGGCCACGCGGGTGGGGCAGGGATGTGCCTGAGGAAGAACTCCTCGGCCTGGTCTAGGACCTTCAGAGGTAACGAGAGTGCCGGGGCCATCAGAGCTTTACTTTTGAGTGACTGAGGCCCTGCACGGGATGCAGGCTCAGGCTCTTTCTATCCAGATGCCAACGTCTGCTCAGGACGCCCAGATCACAGCAGACGTCTCAGCCTCAGGTACAGGCCACGGTCCACGAATGGGTCAGGCATTTACTGGGCACTAATGAATACTAGTTGCTGTTATAATGAGTCATCCCTGTGACCCTTATTTTTCCAAAAATTACAATTCAATCATCTCTGTGGCTCTTTTGCTTTCTATGACCTATTATGAGTAGGTATTGGCTCGATCCTTGAATACATTCTGCGTTAAAACTCTGTAACATGGGCTTTATCATTCTGCTTTATAGATAAGGAAATTGAGCCTCAGAGAAGTTACAGAACTTGCCCGGGGTCACCCAGCTCACCCCTGTCTCCCACATGCTTTTCCGTGACTTCTAAGGAATGAAGCCCACGTTCTCCTTCCCTCAACGGCTTTCGGTGGACACAGCTTTGACGTGAGCTGGGAAACACTTTGTTGATGTCCCTACTGTATCATGATCATCTGTTTACACATCTGTGTCCCTTGCTAGACTATGAACATCTGGAGGGCAGTGAGACTGTGTCTGATCACCTTTCTGAATCTCTAGGGCTTGGGGCCCTAGAATCTGAATCCTGGGGACTCATCAAATTATATGTTGAATTAATATAAATGAATGAACTGATGCATGTGTGCTGACCTCATCTCTCAACCAGGGAAACAAAAGATCAGAAAGGTTCAGGAACTTGATAAAGCTGTATAGCTAGTCTAGCGGGCACAAAAGGGGCTCTTGGGCTTAGAGAGGAAGTAAGAGCTGGCATGACTGCATGGTATGCACGGGGTTGGTGAGGGCTGGGGGCAGCAGAGTGTGGGCTGAGAGGAAGGTATGCTCTTGGTGATGGTGAAGCAGAGGCCCACCTGGCTCACAAAATGCCTCCATTCTGACCAGGGTCTGGCTTGAGGTCATGGCCAACTATGGCCTGATGAGAACTGGTACCCTCTGAAGATTACAGGTGGAGATTAGCAGTCGGGCACAAAGCCCTTTGTAGATGGAGCATTCCCTAAGATCAACAACCATAGCAGCAGTGGCTGACAGAGTCTGAGGGGCCCTGGGCAGTAACTGTACTTGTTCTTCTCACAGGGATTTCATCTTTCTGCTCACACAGGCTTCTCTCCTGGCCCACATGCCAACCAAGGTCCAGAGATAGGCTTGAGGTGGCACCAGGGAGACAGGAAGAGGCTTGAAACAGCACCTTGAGGGGGTCTACACAGAAGGGGTGAGGAGCCACTAGGCTGCAGCCTGTAGGTCTGGGGAGGGCAGAATTCTAGAAAAGAACTCTGAACCTGGAGTTAGGAGGCCGGGATTTGGTCCTGGCTCTGCCTCTTACCAGCAGCAAGACTTCTCTGAACCTTCGGGAGGTTAATTCCCACTTCAGAGGGTGCCTGTAGGGATTAATAAAGGTAATGACTTTGAAAGAACTTTGTAGAATTGCAACATTACCCTTCACATGAGGTTTCTTTTTCTGCTGTCAAGTTGTTCCCCTCCTTTCAATCTGCAGCCATAAATCCTATGGATCTATTTGCCCTTCACAAACATGGTGAGCAGGGGCTCCAGCCAGCTGGGGAGGGAAGCTGATTTCTAGGATGGTGAAGGGAGGCGAGAAGAGGACGTTGGTCGTCAGTGCAGGGAGTTCGAGGCCTAAAGGCCTCCTCACCTGAGAGCCACACACGGTCTGGCCAACAGCTGGGCACACCTGAGGCCCACTGTCCTGGTGAGACTCTGCTCCGGCTGGGTCACCAGGCAGTAGCTGTTCAAAGGACGCCTTCTTCTCGTGCCCCACTCAACCCAAAAGAGAAGCCCATCTGGGTGCCTCTCCACAGAGCCTTTCCAGAGAGAGGAGGCCTAACGGGGGCCGCCCTCTGCCAGCCAGTGGCCCAGCTCCGGAGCCTGGCGGGCTGGGCAGCAACTCTCCGCGTTTGTCTGAGGCAGCCTCGCCGTCTCATGGGAGGTCGAGATGCACATGCCAAACCAGACACACATATGGAGAAGATTAGCCCAACGCGCAAAAGAGACAGACCAGTGCAGGATGATCCACGGAAAAGGCTGGTTTGGTACAAACCCAAAGAAGTACATCATCCAAGCTCATCGCGGGCTCGGGTATGGACAGACAAAGCTCTTGTCAGCCCCGGGGACGGGCTGAGGGTTCAGAACGGTAGTCGTTTCAGGCCAATAAGCACAAGCTGTACACCTGCCGGGTGCTGAGCACACGCTGACAAGCCCACACGGGAAAGAAATGACAGAAATGGCACTGAAATGTGTTCCTTGTTCATGGTTTTCTTGACAGGAATTCCCCTCTCATTTTCCCTTAGCAGTAAGAAGGGGTATATTAACTGGACCTTTTCTTTCTGCCAAGGTGGGCAGGCAGGGCATTCTAGAACAAAGGGAGAGGGGCGTCTCACCGCTTTCCAACCCTCCTTCACCCCTAAGGAAATTTCAGAAGCTCCAGCGTGCGTTCCCTGTCACCAAGTGATTCAGAGAGTAGAATGTTCTGGAATGAAACAAGCCAGTGGGATTGCCACACAGCTTATAAAGGGGCAATTTCTCTGGAGATCAGTAGGAGCTTTTGAAAACTGACCAAAGAACCCACCCCTCACTCCCAGCCTCCGCCATTTCCACCCCTCCGCCCCTTTGTCCTGAGGGTTCTAGGGCTTGCTACTGTTCCACGGATACTTCTCTTGCCTTTCAGAGAGACTGGAAGCTCCTAGAAGGCAGCATAAGGGCTTATAGGCTTCTCTCACCTCTACCACACCCAGCACCCGTAGTAGGCTGTCAACAACAAACACGTGTGGAATACCTACTGTGTGCCTGACACTGTGGCTTCATGTGACCCATCGGGGAGATGGCAGAATTGTTTCACCATGACTGTAGGATGTCAAAGCTAGCAGGGACCACTCAGCACCAGCTGCTGATCTTGCAAATGAGGAAACCGAGGCCCAGAGAGGGAATGCCATCTGTCCCCGGTCACGCAATCAGCAGAGTGAGAGTGCTGGCCTTGCACTGTGCATCCCCGAGAGTCCCTGTGCACATTAGGTGTCCCTGGGGTGCTCACCAGCACGTGCTGCTGATGGAAGAACAGGCGGGCTCGGGGGACTCTCCTTGGGCCTGAGGTCTGAGACGCTGTCAGGTCATCCATTCAGCCAACTGGCCACTGACTCGTGCGTCTGCCTCCCACACAAGGCCTTGTGCTGAGGGGAAGGGCCTGCTGCCCAGTGAATGAAGGCCCGCATCTGGGGGCCCGGGACAATTCAGGGATGAACACTGCTCACAGCACATTCCTCCCAGCCTGTGAAAAGAAGCCAGAAATTTTGGGGACTTTCTTCATTGAATTGCAGGCTTTTCAACTTGGAAGAGACCCCAGGGCCTCTGGACTCAATTCTGTCCTGCAATCGTTTGTTTCCTTGGCAATCTCTGCCCCTCCAGAGAAAGTTTCTTAAAGGCAGAGACTGTATCTTATTCACTCTTCTCCATTAGGCATCTCCAGTGCCTCACGAGGGCTGATAAAAGGAAATTCTCAATAAGTGCTCATTAAACCGACACCCTGAATTTGCTTAGCAGGAACAGAATCCTGGAGGAGTTGGCATTTGAGCATGGTCTTGCGGGATCCATAAGCAAGTGCAGCGGAGTCACACAGGTAAACCTCGAGAAGGAGAAAGTAAAGAGCCCTTCCCCCTCCTCATCACCATCATCCAGAAGAGCTTGTTCCCAGCCAGTAGCTATTCCTGCCCCTTTACTTGTGTTCTCTTTGTAAAAGTCTTTACTGTTATTTCTGATGAGAAGAGTAATATATGTTAATTGCAAAATATATTAACTATAAAAAACCACGTAAGAGTGAGAATTCCCTTTTTTTTAACTTCCCCAGATAGCTACTATTCACTGAGTTTTGTTTTTATGCTAGCAATAGAATTATATTATACACATTGCTTTTCAACTGTTTTTTTTTTAATCTAAAAATGTTCTTTTTAATACCTACATGCTATTGCTATGATATGTACATACCAAAATTTACTGTTACCTGTGCCTCTATTGATTGACAGCGGTGTTAACTTATTTTAGTTTTTCTTTGCTATTGCAACAGTGCTTTTCCCTATACCTTAGAAATTTTACCTATATTTTTATAGAATAAATTCTTAGAAGATAAATTACTGGATCAAAAAGAATGAATTATTAATATATAATGGTTACTACCAAAATGCCTTCTAGAAAGGGTTACCCAGTTTACACTCCACTGCCAGTGTCTGAACAAGCACTACAAGCATTAAATAAAGTCAATGCCTACCGCTGACCTGCTGTGAACTGAACCGCTGCCCTCACCTCCGCACAAGTCCTTGGTCGGTTCCCTCATTTTCTATGGGCTCCACTTCTTCATTGCTACACACTACACACTTGGCTGTCATCTAACTCTCAACACAGTCTCATCACACTTCTACAAAATCATGAACATTTACATTTATTATATTAATTTGTAAATGTCTCCTTGCCTCTCCAAATAGATCTGAGGATGCCTCAAGGGAGAGAGGTATCTATTCTACCATTCTGTCATCTCCCTTCCCTCTCTCCCCATCCCTCTCTGAGGAAACACCTAGCCCAAACATCTCTTCTGTGCTGAAGACCCATAGATTCAACCCCACAGATGTGGAGTTTGCATCCTGACATCTCAATTGAAACTCAACGTGCCCAAGCTGCCTTGTCCACATGACTGGCAACTCTCCGCAAATGAAGTGAATAGAGAAAAATAAGTCAGAAACCTGGGACCACCCTCAACATCTCCTCCTCTCTCACTCACCCATATTGATTCCATCACAGAGTCCTTTGATTGCACCTCCTAAATATCACTGGCATCTGTCCGCTTCTGTTGGTTATTGATACCAACCTAATCCATTCCATCACCTCCTACTGGACTTCTGTAAAAGTCTGTCTTCCAGAGTGATCTTTTCAAATCTCAAATATGATCCTATCACTCTCTGCTGGAAATAGATTTCCCACTGCTTTTAGGATGAGACTAAAATCCTTCACAGGAGCAGCAAGTCCCCACAGCCTCACCAGTGCTATTCACCGCCCCTTCCTCCCCTTAGGCACTGAGCTCCAGCCACGCAGGCCCTCTTTCACCTTGACCACTCCCCTGACGTCTTGCACCCCTGCCCCCCTGGCTGACTTAACTTACCCCCTAGGGCTTAGCTTCAATGTGACTTCTCAGGAAAACTCTCCCCAAATAGCCCTTTCAGATGCTCTCATACCACGTGGAATTCTTCCTTCATAAGACTTCGCACAATTTGTAATGTTTATTTGTGAGACTATTTGATTAATGTCTTTCCCCCTCCTTAGACCATAGACTCACAAGCCCCACTGTGTTCAAGCATAGTGCATGTAAGAGTACCCACAGCAGCACTGAATAGCTATTTGATGGATGCTGAACTAACGAATGGCGGGTGCACAGGAACGTATGACAACACGATCTCTCAATTCTTTTCTGTCAAGGTTTCCTTGCTGGATATTTTAGCCAGATTCAATCACACACAGCGAGTCTTTTGGTGGGAGAAGCCTTCAGCACGACTGGTTCCCAGCTGACAGTCCCTAGGGACCACCCTATACTGTTTATCCTGCCACGGAGACCAGCAGAAGTGGAGACACTCTTTTCAAAAACACCTCCTTGAAAGAGCCCCGGCTTTGGAGAGCTGGCCCATCTCTCTCTCTCGCCAGTCAGGCCTGTTCCTCCTGGAATCCAGCCAGTCATTTTTTGAAAAAGAACCCCTGTCACTTTAAGATTTGAGTCCCTTGCTTGGGCCATATATCAATGTTCCTCGCTGCAGTGGCTCTGCGGCCTGCTGTTCAAATTTGTCCAATTAGACACAGCCCCATGGGGTGGAATTCAGTGTGAAATCTGCCTGCCACTGACCAACAATGAATTGGTGTGTAGCTCCTCTGCTTTGCAAAGCCTTCGGGGAGCGCCAACACAGGTCTTCCCGGAGACGGCTCACCACCCCCCAGGCAGTGCCCAGTGCCCAGTGCCCTGAGGCTGAGGGTCACCCTTCCCACCCCAGCGGGGCCTGAGGACTGCACAGGGCAGGGCGGGATGGCACGAGGCTGCCCAAGCAGGTGTGGGATGGGGTGGGGGTTGGGAGTCGGTTCCCACAGACGTGAAAGGGTCAGGGCACCGTTGGTTCGGCTCAGAGTTCCTTGTCATGGTCGCTATTCAAAGAGCACAGAAACCAGGATTCTCTCGCTCCCTAAATGCAACTAAGCTACAGCCTGTGTCCTGTGCTGTGGGCCGCGGAGACACAGACACTCAAGCTCTCTGACCAGTAACTCAGTTGGCGACGGGCAGAGGGCCGGGCGCGTCTAAAGCACAGGCAAAGTGTTCATGATGGGACCCTCGTGGAAATGGGTTTTAGGGTAAGAATTTTTAACCAAAACCCTCCTTTGTAGTAACTCTCTAACTGATTTTTTTAAATGTTTTTAAATTTCTCCTCAAGAAGCTAAAACTTTTAGAAACTCATGAAATTCTTAGAGCACTAGACTTTTGAACATGGAGAGAGACTTTAGAGGTCATCTAATCTACATCCTCATTTGATAAACTAGGCGACTGAGATGAGGGAGAGGAAGTGACATCATACAATGTCCAAGGTCATACAACCAGTCACTGGCAGGGCGGGAAGCCAGGCTGGTGTCTCCAAGCGTGGCTCTTGCCTTCCTATTCGGTGCTGCCTTCCTTTCTGGGCTATTTCAGTTTGCTTTTTAACACATGGTCAACTCCGAGTCAGGACATATATAGATATACTAGAGTCAGGCTATGGTAGAACTGAGGTTACTTACGGGTATCATACACAATATAATATATAAATATATGTATTTGTTATAAATACATATTTAATCCCAGTTCTAGTTTTCTCTGCATGATCAATTCACATAGGAGCCGTGGGCTTTGGTTTCATCAGTGTGTACAGGGAAGGAAGCTGGGGGCTGTAAGTACTCCGAAGTCTCCCATTCATTCATTCATTCATTCATTCACTGAAGCATTTACTGAGTGCTTAGCATGTGCCGGGCACTGGGAACACCAGAGGTAGAGAAAGGAGGGGTCCTGACAGGAAGAGGGAGCCACAGAAGTGCTCTAGCAGACGCGTGTGAGGAGTGCCCTGGGAACACAGAGGAAGGAGGCCTGGGCCGAAGCTGTGTGAGGGTTCCAGCTGGAAGCTAGGGTGAGCATGATGAAGGGACCCCAAACACCTCACAGACACTAGCAGCTCGAATCCTGTCTCCCACCCAAGCTGACAGTGAGTTATCATTCTCCTCCGGGAAGAATGCACGAATGGGAAGGGAACAGGTAGTCTGGGAAAGAGGGGAAACGAAGAGGCAGCTAACCCGCCTGGCGACCAGGGGGCCCAAGGAAAAGTCGGGCTGCCTGCTTCTGCCGGATAGCTTACGAGCAGTGGAGCACAGCATATGGGCCGTCTGCTTCCTGGGGAATCTGCACCGTGGTGATGAATGGTCTCTGGGTCTTCGGAGGGAAGTGGGGGCTACTAAGGAAACAGAGACCCACCTTTTGACTGAGATGCCATATGGAGGAAGGAACTGGGGAGCGTGGTCACCGTTCCCTCCCCAAGTTCACCCCCTCCACACACCTTCAAGTGTGGAATTTTAAGATTTTTTTTTTTGCCACGCTGTGTGGCTTGTGGGATCTTAGTTCCCCAACCAGGGATTAAACCCAGGCCCACAGCAGTGAAAGCACAGAGTCTTAACCACTGGACCACCAGGGAATTCCCTAAGATATTTCTTTTTTTTTCCCCCTAAGATATTTCTGAAAGCACTTTACATTATCAACTAATTTTCTCCTTCAAACCAGTCCTCAAGGTAGGAAGGATTCGTTTTATTGCTTCATTTTACAGAACAGAAGACCCAAGGCAGCTCAGGGCCATTCCTATGTCTATACAGCTTTCTAAGGAGTGTCAGAGCTGAGAGTGGGACCCA
This sequence comes from Balaenoptera physalus, assembly GCF_965194825.1. Taxonomy (NCBI): domain Eukaryota; kingdom Metazoa; phylum Chordata; class Mammalia; order Artiodactyla; family Balaenopteridae; genus Balaenoptera; species Balaenoptera physalus. The sequence continues at coordinate 41,347,037 of NC_138901.1, forward strand.
GGGCTAGAACTCCCTGAGGCCAAATTCTCACTGCATTACTTATTTTCATGTTGTAGCAGAATGCTCCACATATATTCATATTTAACCAGTGAGATTTCATAGGAAAAAATAATCAGAATGGGTTATAAATGAGTCCTTCCCCCTGGGGAAGTTTGGGCTCTAGACAAAAGTCTTCTCATCTTTAAAAGACTCCCTTTTGTGAAATGAACAATCTGGCCCGTGGTCATCAGCTGTCTAAGAGACCGCTGGGTTACAGCGAATTTCCCCATGTGATGCTAAATCCATGTGACCATTATCCTTTTTTTCTTTCTTAATTCCTTTCTTTCTTTCCTTCCTTCCCTCTTTCTTTCTTTCTTTCTTTCTTTCCCTCTCTCTCTTTTTCCTTCCTTCCTTCTTTCTTTCTTTTTTAAACCAACTGCTTAGCAGCTCAATCAAATTAATTGTGGTGCTTTCAAAAGGCATCAAAATAGCCATGACTCTCCCTGAGAAAAAAAGGAAGGCGCCTTGTTTTCAGGAAAAGATGTAAAGTCCTCACTCTAGAGTACTCAAACAGATATTCATGCCATGACAAATCCTCCCTTTCTCCCAGAGCCTTTTTTTAAATTTTTTATTTTAAAGGGAGACTTAAAAATATCAACACCAATAATGAGACTATATTCTCAGCTTACTTCTGGCCAAATTTTATTTTCAGCTTTGAGTAACTGGGAGTTCTTTATGGTCAAGGACAAAAAAACAAGAGGCTGGAAAAACCTCATTAAAGAGCTGAGCGACACAACTCACTTGTTCGAAATGAAGTGGAGGCCAGAGAGGGGGAGGAGAAGGGGAAGAAGGGTGGGAGGCATGGGGAGGCCATGCCCTTGGCCAAGCCTCGGGCCTGAAGAAATGTCCCAGCTGAATCGTGGCTGAGATACAACCTCACTCCTAAGAGGACGGCGGAAGGCTTGCAGGGATGGGTATAACCCCAGGAGGCAGTCCTGGTCCTCACCAAGAGTGAGGAGAGGAAAGAATTCCTTCTGTTCCTATGAACTGCTCAGTTTGGCAGCTCCCCTAAAACAGAATGTTCCAGAGACTAGCACCTTCCCTCAGAGTGAGACCCTTTCATTTGAGTGGGCTTTACAATGAGCAAGGTGCCTTTACATATGAGCTCATTCATTTTTTTTACATACTGGAGTATCGTTGATGAACAGTGTTGTGTTAGTTTCAGCAAAGTGAATCAGTCATACATATGCATGTATCTATTCTTTTTCAAATTATTTTCCCATTTAGGTTATTACAGAATACTGAGCAGAGTTTCCTGTGTTATACAGTAGGTCCTTGTTGGTTATCTATTTTAAATATAGCAGCGTGTCAATCCCGAATTCCCAGTCTAACTCTTCCCCCACCCCTTACCCCCCCAGTAACCATAAGTTTGTCCTCTAACTCTACACATGAGCTCATTTTTGCCTCATCATTGTAACCTGAGGAAATAAGCGGGAATTCATGTTATCATTCATGTTTTACTGATGAAGAAACAAAGCTGAAACTTAGAGAGGTCAAATAACGTGCCTAAGGTCACACAGGCTGCAAAGCCTAAAATCCAGCCGTCCGGGGTTCTTCATGCTACTCTCTCTTGTCTCCCAACCAAATCATAGGCCAGAGTGGAGAACACCAGGCCAGGTTGCTTCTCATAGTCTAGAGCGGCCACAAGGACAATTTGCTGGTCGTTCTTCCTAGGGCTTGCTCCAGCGTGAAGAATTTCTGATGACAAAGGCCCAAAAGCCAACCGAAGTGACAGCAGTGTGAGGTTCCCCAAAAGCACAGGGAGCCTAGTGGTCCACAGGGCTACCCGGATGCCCTCAGGAGCAGAGGGCTTCCTGGCCAAAGCCTCACACCGCCCAAGGCCAGATGGCCTCTTCTTGGGGGTCATCAGCCACGCGCCAGCACTGCGTTTGCTCGTGTGTTTCCTCCTGGCCTAGGACCACAACGAAGCTCTTTGAAAATGGAGGTCATGAGCTGCCCAAGAAGCCAAAGGATGGATGGGCACAGGGAGAGGAGGTGGGAGCGGAGGCGTGAGTCCATCTCTCAGTCAATTATAACCAGAATCTTTCTTCTTCTGCTACTGCTCTGTCCTTCCTTGGGTCAGTAAAGGGTGACCATTTAATTTCATGCCACATCTTTCCAAAGAACTGGATGTTACAAGGAACTGAGACCCTACTTTAAACAAATAAGCAAAAAAGGGAAATCTGGGGCTTCCCTGGTGGCGCAGTGGTTGAGAATCTGCCTGCCAATGCAGGGGACACGGGTTCGAGCCCTGGTCTGGGAAGATCCCACATGCCGCGGAGCAACTAGGCCCGTGAGCCACAACTACTGAGCCTGCGCGTCTGGAGCCCGTGCTCCGCAACAGGAGAGGCCGCGATAGTGAGAGGCCCGCGCACCGCGATGAAGAGTGGCCCCCACTTGCCGCAACTAGAGAAAGCCCTCGCACAGAAACGAAGACCCAACACAGCCAAAAATAAAAATAAAATAAATTAAAAAAAAAAAAAGGGAAATCGGAGATACCACATTTTTAGTTATGTTTGTAAAGCTCATAAGAAAACAAAGCTAGATTAAGGATTCAGAAGACTTGAATTCTAGTCTCTGCGACTTACTAATTATATGATATGGGAAAATCTTAAATTCTTGAGGCCTCTTTCTTTAAAATCTGTAGTATGAACTGACAGCAATAATCCCTGCCTATATCACCGCATACTTTAAGGTTCATCTGGGATAACGTATACGACAGCTATTTGTAAGTTACAGTATTATACACTTGTGATGTATTATTATTTTTATTATGACTGAAGAGCTTGTTTCAGGCAGATTGAAGAAGTCCTCTTTGCCTGTTCAGAAAACATATGAAACATCAAAAGCAAATATTAGAGAACGTCTAATTATATCCTCTGGGTCCTGTCACTAAAGCAGGTGAATGTTTTGTGACTTAAGAAAAGTAAAAGAACTGCGCTGAAAAAGGAGCTTGCAGTCAAATACTTTCTTTCACCTGTGTCGCCTGGCTGAGAGTCCAGGGACAAGTGAGGAACCCAAGTCTTTTTGGCTCGAAGCGTAGCTCTCTAGGAAGAAACTGCTTGGTGTAGAAGAAAAGACTGGGTTTTAGAGTCAAAGCGACCTGAGTTCAAATTCTAGCTCTGCCAAAGTCTAGCCATGCCCCTGGAGCAATTTATTTAACCTCTTTGGGCTTCAGCTGCTAACCTGAAAAATGGGGATGAGAATCTCTATTCGTGCAGAGTTGCCACAAGGATTTGGAATTCTGTATGTAAAGTGACTGGCCTGTAGCAGATGCTCACTGTAAGTGATCTTATACCTTACATATCTCCTAAAATGTCATAAACTTCTAGTGACTCGCTGAAGTAGGTAGATATGAGAGAAACAATGTAAAGACAATAGTATGGTAGCATGGAAAACCTAGGCTTTGAAGACCTGGGTTACTAGCTGTGAGACCACGGGCAGGGAACAGCCCAAATGTCCTCATCTGTAACACAGGAAAAATACTGTACTGTCAATGTAAAGACTACAAGACACAAACTAGGAAAAACTCCAGAATGTCAAGCATATAATAAGAGATCAATAAATATCAATTATAGGGCACAATTCATTTTCTCAATTTACCCCTTTTCAGTTCACTACGTCTGAACTTTCCCTGGGCAGGCATCATAACATATTACATGGACTTCTAAATTTCATTTGCTCATTGTTTCTCTAGAGCTACACGGAAAAGCATATATGTACAAAAGTGGCCAATTTTTTTTCCTGGCCCACCACGTAGAAAATGTCTTGGTTTTTCCTTCTTTTGGCAAACATCTGGGGTCTTGGACTTAAAATAATGGATAGCTTTAGGACAACGAGAGTGTAACAAGCATTTGAGGATGATTCTAGAGAGTAAACATCAGAGATACAGGTGTATCTTGTGTACCTCAGATGTTTTCCCGTCTCTCATTTCCTCTTCCTCCTGCTGCCATCCTTGGCCTCTTGTGCTCTTGGACAGCATTACATACACCTTTGCTGCCACATCTGTTCTCATAAATCTAATCCAGAGATGCCTCTTCTCTCTCAATTCCCATCTTGCCTACTTTATCATCTTATTAGAATCCATCTCCTTAGCTGGACCAGGTCTCATTTCTAGTATTCTTAGAAATACAGTAGTCAACGAATAAACGTATGTTTATTTGCTATTTCTGTATTGGAAGAATGGAACTAAAGTCTAGAGAACCAGTAAAAATACACTTGTTCCTATGGAAAATTTCTCATAATAAATGCATAGAAAAAACAGACTTGTTTTCTGAAAACTATGAGTTCACGCTGAAAAAGACATTTGAAATCCACCTTCAAAGATACACACTACTTTTCATTTTAATGGAATTATAGCTATTAATCTGATTAACGGCTAACAGAGATAACAGTACTGCACAAGAGAGGAAAAAGAAATTACTTTAGTCAATGTCAAAATGACAAGCCATCAAAAATTTGTGGTTTATTAAGAAAAAAAGAGAAGATCTCTTAAACAGACCTAGATAGCCTGGCAAACTTTTGAATTTAATCTTGTGATACACTGTAACAACAAAAGGCCTCTATAGCATATCAGGCAAATTTATAAGAATATGATCAATACATCTGACATATTATTTAATTATAATCTCTAGTGACAGAGACAATATGAAAACCTAGCATCAATATTCTGACAGTGGAATAAATAAATAGATATAATTATTCCTCATACCAATCCCAGCAGAATTGTAAATTATCAGGCCAGACTGTAGATCTGAGTTCTAAGGTTTCCTTAATATGATAGAGTTTGATGCAGGGGGTGTCATATCACCAATATCATGCCTTTTTATTAGAATGTAAGGGTCTCTGAGGATTTCAAGTTCAAACGGTCAGAACGACCCCATGTTCTCTACATATTACTAGTATTCCCAGATCATGGCTTCCTACTGGGATACACAGATGGGGGAGAATTCTGGGGAGGGAAGAAGGCCACAGGCAGGGGCAGAAGCAGGAGCTGAGAATCACTGCGCACCCTCTGAATCCTGGAATCTAGACTCAGAGGCAGGAGCCCTTACCCATCATTTCACAGAGCACGACAATGAGAACCAGAGAAGAGAATGGACTTGCTCAAGGTCACGAGGCTTCCTGGCAGGACCAGGTCCAAACCCAAGTTTCACGACGCACAGTACAAAGCTCTTGCTATGTCACCACGGGAGAGAAAGCAATTGCTGAGGTGGTCAGCTAGAACACGGCCAATATAGCCATGGCTATTATCATACCGACAGAAGGAATGCACTCTTCAGCGAGAGCCAAGAGAAATTATAGTTAACATTTAACATTATGGGACCAACTTCAAAGGTACTCCAGCTGGACTCTAATAATGGGAGATGAAACTGCTGACGCTAGCAGAAAGTTGCAGGTGGACAATTCGGGCTGGAAATAGCGCGCGTCCTTGGAGCAGGAGTGCTCTGCAGAAACCCCACACGAGGCTGCCGCCTCACCGCAGGGCGGGGAGAAGTATGGGAATAACCTTTTCGTCTGTGTGTGGTTCAAAATGTTGTTAAGCTGTTCATTCCTTGTTGAGGCTACAGGACACTTAGAAGTGGCCACACTTGCCGTTTGGGGGAGCAGGGCATGGCTGCTGATGGCAGTGGGAAAGGGACATGGTGCTGCCTCGTGGGCGTCAAGGAAGACTATATTTTGCTACAACTAGAGGAGGGGAGGAGAGGAGACAGCTGCTGCTTGGAGGCCCCCAAGGAGTAGAGATTGGACACTGCAAATCCTGGAGCCTGAGAAGGGAGGTTCCAATGTAGAAAAGTCAGTTAATTCTGGCATCTCTACTCCTGCCTCAAAAAAAAGGGCAGAGTTCATCTGCGGAACCCTTACTAACTTTTGGCCACAGACAGTCTCTTAAATGAAGGGTTGATTCCACCTGGCAGGGAAGCTGTCCATTCTTTTTTCAGCAGGTTCTAGCCCCTCCTAGCCAGGGGTCTGGTCCCCAGTGTGATGATGGAAGGGGAGGAGGGGAAGGGTGGGACAGAGCTCTGGCAGCAGAAGAGGTCTCTGCCCCAGCTTCCTGTACATCCTGGGACGCCCAAAGCACAAACACTGCCCTTGTAGCCCCTCCACCGCTTGGTTTGACTTGTCAGGCCTGCAGAGCCGTGTCGGTCAGGGCAACCTGGCACGTTCTACCTGGTTCCTACCACCCTCAGATCTCACCCAGGTTCTTGGTCCAAGTATGCCCTCAGGTGGGTGGAGGGGAAGAGATCAGCGTCCGGCCCCCCATGGCAGAGGCTGTGCCTCTGCTCTAATAACTACGCTTCTGTTCGCTCCCTGAGGATGAGTCCCAGGGGTATCTGTGCACTGGATCCCTGCCCCGAGCAGCGTCAGCTGTCTAGGAACAAGCCCGTGCCTTACCCTGCCATCCACCATTCTCCCGCCCCACCTAGGAGAGTCTCGCTGGAGGTTCAACCTGCTACAGGGCTCCACTGCCAGCTGCCCCTGTTGCTGCTACCAGCCCACCAGGTCAGGCCTGACTCTCCGCACAGGCCCAAAGCAAGCAGGTGTTTGAGAAAGGCTGCTTGCTGATAAGGAAAATAACATCATCTGTAGATGAATGAATGAAAGCATAAAAGCATCTGACCTATTATTTAGGCAGTGTTGCCCTTATGTTGTTTGATTACATCCTATTATATACGGCATCTCTGGGTGGGCTCTGGAGAAGAGTCCCGTCTCTCACTGGTCCATCGGCTTTGTCCTGAGCTAGTGAGGGTGGCAGGAAGATGTGGAGCAGAGGCTTCTTAAAAGCCTGGCAATGGAATGCGCATATCAATCGAATACCTGGGAGGAAACAGCTAAATATAATATAGTGGATCTAATACATACATATATTAAGTTTAGAGAGAAGAGACTACTCTTTGGAAACCTGAAAGTTTTAGGAAAATAAAGCAGCGAAAGCAACTTTTATACCTGCTGTACCCAGCTCAGACTTGCATACGGAGTCTCCCTAAGTCTGATGGCACCTTCAGTGTCTGCTGTGAGGAAGGAATTTTGGTTCCCACAGTAGCAGTTCCACGGAAGGACTGGCCATGGCCGGAGTTTGCTTCTTACACCAGCCGATCGAATGCATGAGGAATTTCTTAGGGGAAAACAGCTAAACGTAAGTTAAGTTGAAACTGTTAATTCAATAAACCCAAATGGCAGGAATTGGTGGCTATTACCCTGAGGAATCGAGCACAGCATGCAGAGTCTTGCTGGTGAGCGTGAGTAGGTGTCGGGCCTGAGAAGAGGGCCACGCCATTCAGAGGGCCTGGGTTTCTTTTCTGAAGAATCTGCCTCTTCTTTCTATTTATTTCCTCTCCCTCCCTCCCTCCCTCTCTCCTTCCTTTATTTCTTGGATCAAACACTAAGTATATACAGCTCCATGACCCTATCTTTGTTGCTCTAAGAATGACATCTTAGGCTCCCCTCCCAAACAGCCCCCATTCAGTACACATTTGCTGAGTTCCTGCTGTAGATCAGACATGACTCTAAGCACCAGAGAATCCCAGATGGAAAGATCAAGTCCCACCCCTGAAGAAGTGCAGTAAGAGATGAGGGGGGACGATGAACTAGATGGGGGGACGATGGAGGCAGAGTTGAGGTATTGGCCATGGGAACCACTGAGCTTACTGAGGGGTGAAGGACAAGGCTGTGCGAAGGTGCTGCCACTTGAGGGGGCTCCCGAAGGAGGAGCAGGTGGCATCTGGAAGATGGGAGGGAAGAGGAGGTGAGGCGAGGGGGAGAGTGAGGGGACATCCCAGGGAATGGTAGGAGCAAAGGCAAAGGGGCATGAGACGGGGGTCAGGGAACGGCAAGCCATCTGGCCTGTTCAGAATCCAGGTCCCACGTGGGGGAGGAGTTAGGGGTGTGGGTGGAGAGACTCGAGGTTAGAGAGGATCGCTGGAGCTCACTGGCCTGTAATCCTGGCGCTGTTATTAACCAGCGACCCTGTGCTGCCCCTTCCATGGGCTTCTCTGCTCTGAGGTGAGAGCACAGGCACCAAGGCTGAGGGTCAGGTCCGCAGTTGTTCTTCAGGCTCTCCTGGGCCTCAGTACAGGGAGTGCGGGCTGAGTTGGGCAGGGGTGCAGGAGGGCACGCCATTGGAATGTTTGGGAGAGGATTAAAGGCATTTTCTAAGCAAACAGTTCCTCAGATGGGTGAAGGGGAGCTCCAACATCAGACAAACGCGGTGCTTGCTAAGAGCGTTCAAATCTGGAATTCCCTCTGGTGGCTGAAATCAACATCTCTGACACAGGCAACCTGGACAAGCCCGATCTGTAAAGACCATTATCCACTCCCTGGGTACGATTTATTGGCCCAGAATATCAGGTTAGCGAGCCGAAATAATTAAACATCAGGCCAGCTGTTTTAGGCAATTAGGTAACATTTTTCATTTAGGAGACCACACAACAGAGAGGAGAGAATCGAGAGATAAGACCTGCGTTTTGATTTACGGAGTCTCTGCTGCAGATAAAGCCCAGCTTTTTGGAATCCTTCAGGCAATTACTATTTCAGGCTTGGCAAGAAATGGAGGCTGAAAGTAACTATTGGGCTTGTCTTGGCAAGACTCAAAGTCACTGTAGTTGTACGGTCGTCCCGGGCAGCGGCGGAGGGGAAAGTCAGTGGCAAGAGGAAGCCAGGAACCGTAGGGCCATTAGGAGGGCTATTGCAGGCTGGGAGCTCAGGGGAGGCCAACTCTGGCCTCCCACAACACGTTCTTAGAGAGGGAATGCGGTCAGATGGAGAAGGCCCAACCCTGCTTGTCGGGATCCTGTGGTTCCCTTTCTGGCATCTGTTCTTGTCAGTTCTGTGGGCACTGCTTACACTCCCTGCCTGAGCATCCTTTCCTGTAAAAGAAGAGGAGGGCTGAGCACACTTGTGTGTCGGGGGGCGGGGGGGAGAAGGAAAGAAGTGTGACTGGCCCAGTGATGCTGGCTTGGGACACTTGGAGGGGGAGGGGCGGGGGTGGATACAGACAGCAGAAGACCTAGACTTTAATCTCCTCCCTACCCCTCACCTCGTCGGCAAAGAGACTTTGCTCAAGTCACTTCCCCTGCCTGGGCCTCAGTTTCCACAGCATTAAGCCCAGGAGCTGGATTCGACCAGATGATCACTAACGACACTCCTCGTTCTCACAGCCTACTCTCCTAAGACGCCAAAGAAGATAAACGGCTGGGCTGAAGGCATGCAAGTTTTTCTCTGAATGGAAAAGAGAAAAGGCCTGTGTGCTCCAGCTGACGTTCTCCGAAAAATCCTGGAGCCAACGCTAAGTATGGGGCGGGGAGCGCGGGGCCGTCTGAGGAGACAGTGGGCCCGCGTGTGGTCACTGGCGACACTGGAGTGAAACGTCTCTTGCGCGAGCTCTTCCACTTAATTGGGAGCTTGCCTTTCCAGTTGTATATTTTTATCCTGCACCCTGGAACCCAAACCATGAGGTCTGCTGCCAAAGGCTGCTTCTTGTTTAATCGTTAACTGCCTCGGCCCCGCCGAGCTCTAGGCCAGCCGGAAAGGCCTCCTCCAGAGGCCGCACCTCCTCGGCCAGCGGGACTCGAGGGAGGACGCAGCGCTGGACCAGAAGCCCAGCTCCGTCCTGCAGCTCTGGAAGTAAACCCCCTACACTGGCCCACACAAATCCCAGTTCAGCCGGGCCTCTCCTGTGGGGTTATTCTGGTAACAAAACGCTGGAGATCAGCAATTCTTTTCTACTCTTACCCACTCTCAGCGAGGAGCCAACTGGGCTATTCCTTAGGCTCCACTTTCCGTGTCTGAAATGTGGTTGAAAACTAATATTCCAGATGTTTCCTCATGTTTTAAGTGGAACCACAGATTACGCTTCCTGCAGGAAGGCAGTGTGGCACAGTGGAAGGAGGGCAGTCTTTGGAGTCAAACAGGCATCTGAACGGGGGCTCTGGCCTTTAGAGCTGTATGGCCCTGAGAACCTCTCGATTCTTTGAACCTCGGTTTCCTCTTATATGGAAAAAACAGGATTCCTGTCTACTCGGTGGCAACCTCCACGAGCACAAAGGCTTGTCTGATTTGTTCATCGTTAACGTAGTCTACGCCTCACACAGAGTAGGTTTCTCGATTAGTACATAGCAAGTCTGTGATTTAAAACCTCACAGGATTTTGAGGAGCCCAACAGGATTAAAGATATGAAGTGCCTAACCTAGTACCTGGGCTTGGCAAGTGCTTCTTCACTAGTCTGCAGTGCCTGGAGACATATTCCTTCTCCTGAGTGGAGTGGATGCTCAAAGAAGAAGACAAGTCCTGGGTGACGCTCATCGAAGTAATGAAGAGGCCACCTTCCCTTGTGGGAGAAAAGACAGGCACTTAGAAGCCTGTTGGTTTGGGGATCTTTTGCTAAAACTCACTCTCCGGCCATGGAAAAAGGAGCCAATCTGATGCAAAGCCACTGATGTCACGGATGGCGGTAGGAAGCCTTCGGTAATACCAATGGCTTCCTGGCCTTAGGGTCTTCCAAGGAGATTCACACAGGCGTGGAAACCAGATTTTCAAGGGCCCTGGGTACACTAGACTATTGTTCCAGGACAGAAACAACTCAGAACAAAATGATGAGTGGGATTTTCCTTGCATTGGCCACAATACATATGTTTGTTCAAGAAAAAAAAGTTGGAGTGAGAAGACATGAACGTCTGCTGCTAAAGAAAAGCCTGTTTGTGCCAGTCACAGTGGTGAGATTGTTCAGGGAGTTCATCCTGAAAGTCCAATTACCCCAACAGCATGGCCAAGGTCAGTGCCATTTTGGGGTGTGGCCACACTCCAGCCTCTTCAGTACCAGATGTGAATTACACAGGGTATCTGCCTTGTGGGAGAACTGGCATCCGCTGGACGGTCCAGCCCATCTGGCTGATACCATGGTTCTCCTTGCTGCATTCCGTTTCCTTGGACAGACCTGTCCAATGGATACGCCACAGATCCTGTAACATGTACGATCCTCAACTGGGATCTGGAGCCACTGTTTCTAGGGGGTAAATCAGGGAGAACTCTCCCAAGGGCCAGCACCTCTTAACGACGACCCAGGGCTCACATTTAAGGAGCAAGAGCTCAAAAGATCCTCCTGCTTCATTTCTAACTGCCAGAAACCACATCAGTTTGGAGAAGTACAAGCCTCAGGAGGCTGAGATGTGACATGACCTATCTGCCCTAACAGTTGACTTAAAAATGTATCTTTTCAATACAGGATGCCAAGTTCCCTTCTGCCCTATATTTCAGGGGGATTTAAAAGCAACAATTTACCTACAAATTCTTCAAGCAGCCTAGGAATGAGTATACGGTGACTCCTTCAAATAGTGGATAATGTGTCCTGATGTGGATTTGAAAAACAAATATCTAAAATTTTCACAGACCAAACAGTTTGAATAGAGATCTCAAATTTGACTGCTGAAGAATGTAATTCCATCAACCAGAGGAAGATCGGATCTTAGAGAGGTGCCATCACATAGACTCTCCAACCTCTGAGGGGTTAGTTATAAAATTTCCCCAAAGAAAGTTAACTTTAAATCAATGTCATAAGATAAATCTGTATGTGCTGATATGGAAAGCAAGTTAGGCTCTCTGTATAGTAGGAGCTTAAAGAAGAAAAAAAGGATAGGTATACATATATCACATTTATATACATTCACACAAAATATGTGAAAATAGTAATAACAGCTAATAATTATATACAGCATTTACTGTCAGGCAGTATTTTCTGTGTGGTGGGCAGGCAGTATTTTAAGTGTTCTACATGTATTAACTCACTGAATCCTCACAACAACCCTCGGATGTAGGTACACTATTTTATGGATGAAGAAATGAGGCACAGAGAGGTTAAGTAACTTGCCCAAGGTGACACAGCTAGTAAGAGGCAGAGCTGGGAACTGAAGTCAGAGCAGACTGCTCCAGAGCCCATGTTCTAATCCACTGAACTGCCACTAACGTCCTGGAAGATCCTCAGAAGCCATCTGGAACACAGCCTTCCCTCTTCTGCGTTCTACCTTCCTGCCACCTGCCTCCCCAAACACACGCAGGTCAACAGAACTGGGAGTCCTTTTTCTCTCACAATATTTGCCACTAGAATGACCTGTTTATACAGAACAAGACGGGGAGCTCGCGGAGGGCAGGGCGTGGAGGCGGGATCCTCGTCATGTCTCTCACACCTCTAATTTTTTGTTCATAGCTTGGCTCGGTACCTGGGCTCAGGGGAAATACTGGTTTCTGAGAGATGGTTCACATGTGGGCCAACGAGAGAGATTTGGGAGTTCTTTCAATGGTCTCATTTCTGATTATTCAAAAGACCCATCAAAACAGGGATGGATGAGTGGGTCAAAGAGATGGGAGCCCATATACATATATATGCATAACAGGGAAGAAGGGCTGGAAACCTGGAAGCTGGGAGAAGGAAGAAATGTGATCTCTTTTGGTCCGTCCACCCGGCAAACCTCTGGCAATCCCCACTGATAACTGAGAACCAGGACCACATTCATTAACCCCTGAATTCTTATATTTATTAGTATGAACCATAGGGACGGCAATGACTAATTCCCACCACATGGCTGGGATTCGGCTTCCTTATTAAGGAAACAAAAAGTGGTAGCCTAAATGCTGTAGGTTTTTATAAGGAAAACTGCATTAAGCATAAGCCTTTCCTTTAATTTTATACCTTCGTCTTGAACCACCAACGTGCTCATTTGCCAGTGTTCATGGCTTCCTTTTACAAATTGCCATTTGACCTCATGAGCTGCTTCTTACCAGGGTATGTAGATTCATGGGAGCCTCCTGGCCTCCCTCTTGTCATCCTGTCCTTCCTCCTTAACCCATGAACCCATAAAATAGGCCACTGCTTTCCCACAGAAGCTACTTCACAATCCAAAAGCACCTGGGTCACCTCTCCAGCTCTAGACGTTGCTCAGTGTGCCTCACATATGGGTTTTTCTTGGGAAGAAGGATGCACCTCAGGGAGAGGAGGCGATGCCTATCTGAGATGGGACTTGTTCTTTCTCAGGGAGAACAAACACGTGAAAATGTTCTTTCATGCCACGATGAAGCTGGGATGCAGAGGGGTAACTGAGGCAGGGAAGGGTCGGGGCCACGCTGGCCACGCCATGGCCCCTCTGACACCCACTTCGGGTCCACTGATGCCCCTGTAAGTGGCTCCCTGCTATGTCTCCTACAAAAGGGCAATTTGGGGAGTAATGCTCTAGAGTGTAGTACCCCCGAGTTCTCCCCACACCAGTTCCCTTAAAAAATTTCTATTACCTCTACCTAATCCCTCATTATCAGAGAATGAATGGGGGGGAAAAAGGAGGCTCTGGATATCTCTTCCATCTTGAAAAATTTGAGATGCTTGCGAATCGGTGGAGAATTATCTAATTCCCCTATAAACATTCTCACACAGGCTAAGGTTCTTTTTTTTTTCCCCCCTATTACTAAACCCAGGGCTGAAAGGAACATTACTCCTTGTGGGGGAAGAAAATTAACCCTTGTTTGGGTCAAGCATCATGGAATCCAAAAGGAAACAGGATTCCACGCTTAAAACACTCAGAGGATGGGAGAGATAGGTCCTCAGCACCTCTGCTGGCGGAGTCCATGTGGCCGGATGGAGGGGACAGATGTAATACTCCCCCAACCTACTCATACTTTGGTACATAAACTTTATAAGTACAATGTTGCCAGATTCCGGTGCATAAAAAAGTAGCTGAAAAAACTCAAACCATAAATAATGCCAAGTAATAAAGGAGGTGAATGTTTCTGTTATTAGATTCTTTCATTGTATAAATCTGTTTAATAAGCTGGCTAGGAATCACTGATAGAAAACAGACTTAGTATGGTGTTACAGACCAACCCGTTCCAAAAGGCCAGCAAGGGAACTCGTGCCAAGTTATATTTTTCTGTTCTTAACCAATGCAACTTAAAATGTGATTGTTGTTTCCTTGTTCAAAAATGGAAAATGTCTTATGAGGCTGTGTTTGGAGGGAGCACATGGCATGCGTGCGTGGCCTCTCTCCCTCCCCGCCACCCCGAATACTCAGCATTTGAAGGCACTTTACCGTATTTATAGATCATGCTGCCTTTTGTCTTACTCACTGAGAGGGACTGGGGTCTGTGTATAACTCCTACTTTTTAGAGTCCTATTTCTCAACATTTATATGTGTGTGTTTAGAAAAATCCCTCCAAATATCCTCCTTTTGACCCAAGAACCATGGCAACCACTTTGGCTAAAGAAATTCACTGAACACTAAAGGGGGTGGGATGGGATGGGGGTGGTGGATAGAATGGAGGTCTCTGAGGTCACATTCATCTTCCAACACGATGGTCTCTAACGGCTTGATGTTTTTCTGGGGTTGGTTACTATCATCGTGATGGGCTGTAAAATGAAATGTTATAAACTAGCTGAGGGCTTGAGGAGAAATATTTGCCAAATGGCACAGACGACAATACCGGGAGTCCCCACGCACTCAGGCACATTCACAGGGCTTGGCCACTTGTACCCCCTCCACCGCTGGCCTGTCTACTTTCTGACCCTCATTCCCAGGTCCCTTTTCAGGAGGCCCACACGCAGCTAACTAGATAAAACAGAAGGTAATTGGATGAAATAGGTATTTATCTGCCCCACTTAATTAGTGTTTGGAAAATTTAAGTCTCAACAGTATAAAGGTACATCATTTGAAGATGCTCATAAAACTATGTTATATTTGTAACTCTGTATCGGATGTTTTGCTGTTAATTTTGCACAGGTCATATGGAAGTGCCTAAAGAAGGTGCCCCCCCAGTTAGTTAAAAGTTAGAATTAAATACTTTTAATTTGGTTATTTCCCAATGAGTTGGCCATTACGTTCTTAGTCAGGAATGTAACTCCTTCTAGAACACTGTTTACGTGGGAAACAGTAATTCAATGTAGAGCACTCGGACTCGAAATTAGCTAGAGCCTTCTCTGTAGTTTCTGGGATTTATATAGTTCTTTTTGTTCTGAATACTATTTGGCAGGGGGTGGCAAATCCCATTGAGGAAGATTGGGATTATTGCTGTTTTACACAGGTAGATGCCAAACACAGAAAATAAAGTTTAAAGGGGCCACTTAGTAACATACAACATGACAACTATAGTTAACAATGCTGTATTGTGTATTTGAAAGTTGACGGGAGAGTAGACGCTAAGAGTTCTCATATAAGAAAAAATAAATTGTAACTATGTGAGGTGATGGATATTAACTAATCTTATTGTGGTAATCATTTGGCAATGTACATGTGTATCAAATCTTTATGTTGTACACCTTAAACTTATACAATGTTATGTGTCAATTATATTGCAATAAAACTGGAAAAAAAATGAAAGGGGCTGCTCACATGTTAGCTAGAGGCTAAAAGAAAGATAATTCCATGGTTATTATGCTTACAGCTGTGGGAAACGCAATGGGAAAAAGAAAGGGTGGATTCGATGCTCCTCTGAGATTACTCTCAAAGAACTTGAGTCAAACTCTAGCAAATGCTAGTGACAGTAAGGGGAAAATGGGGAAAATGACAGGTAGTATTCACTGCTCTCCAAAGAGCAAACTAAAAACTGACAGAAAAATTTCCTTCTGGGAATAGTCCCAGAGGAATTACATGGCCGAGGAAGACTGCAGTGTACTCTTCAGACAGATGGGAACCAACATTAGGTGCCAACCCAAGCCCAACAGTAGGCTGGGCTCTTAGCTTCAGCCCTCCTTTTCTAATTCTGTGGCTTATGGGGAAGAAAAACCACAAGGACTCAGCAGAAGTGACTCTCTGACGAACACTGTCAGACCTTTGAGAAAATCACAGAAGCTGAGGATATTGGCCCAGAAGCTCTGATGCCAAATTGGCCAAGAGACCCAGAGCTGTTCCTAGAAAGATCTGACGCCAGGAAATAGCAGACTTAGAAATAACCATTCTACTTAAGCCTGGGGAAAAATCCAAAGTTCCGTTACGGAATGATTAATAAAAGTGCAGATCTATGGGCTTATTTTCCAAGAAATGTTTTAAAGAAAAGAGCTTCTTGAATTATCCTTGAAAATTAATACTTGGTGATACTGATTCTGTTCTACTTCTCAAGGTGAGTTTGGTTTTCATTTGAAGACAAAGCGAAGCCTGCTCACCTCTAAGAGCTAAATATAAGGCTGAAGTCTGGCTCCTATACAGTTATAACCAAACCACTATTACAGTGCCAAAGTACTTTGATTATGAGCAAAGTGTCCACAAGGATGTTAAAAAAGCACATCCAACAACAGAAAGTTCCATGTACACGTTAACCTCACGGGATCTTTACAACTCAGGGGCAGAGGCTCTAAGGGTTCTGTCCAAGATCACACAGCTCCCAAGAAGAGAAACCAGGACCAGGACTCGAGTGTACCTCCTTTTTTATACCACACTGCTTTCCCACATATAGGATCTGGGGCTTTATAATGCTCTCACTAACTGTTTGAAAACTGGAAACACATACTAGGGTGTTTGAATCAAAAGCCACCCACTGACGTGGACTTGGAAGTTAAGCCTCAGGGCCAAGTTAAGTGAAACAAGAGAAACGCACATAGAACTCAGAGATTATGGCATTCTCATTACACAACAACCTCTTTCTGGCGGGAGTGAGACAGGGAAAATAACAACAAAGGCAGCCATCATTAGTGATCACCTACTATGTGCTAGTGACTCTTCGAAGCATATAACATGTATTTACTCACTTAATCCTTATCGCAATTCAGTGTGTATGCATGTTCAACAGAGGAGCAGGGGGTTTAAGGAACTTGCTCAATTTTCCACTGTTACGCGGCAAACAATGGATTTGAACCCAGGCTTGTCAATCTTTCAGAGACCATGCCGTTTCTAGAATGTCAGGCTTTTTTCTGGTTGGGCTCAGCACTGCTTTTGGCTCACGGCTCCCCTTCACGGGGTGTGACGGGCGCTCCACTGCATTCTCCATTCCTCACTCTACAGTGAGTGCAAAGGCAAGTGTTAACCCAACTGAACAGCCGAGTCAGAGTTCAATGGATTCGTCATTTTCCTGGGATCATCTGGCAACCCCAAGAGATGCCTCCTCATTCACTAAGGCCAGTGTCCCATCTGTAGAGGAGTAGGGCTCTATAAAAATGTCAGCCCTCCTAAGAAAGGTCACACATACCTGTCACTTTGATCCTAACGTGAATAAAAACTTTAGAAAAGGATTGGGAAGGAAAATGGAGAGAACTTGAGGGTATTAAGCAATGGGAAGAGGCATGGTGGAAGTTCAGTACCCTATGGAAGTGCCTTCCCGTGGCTGGGACATTGAGGTGTATGTACAGAGTTCTGTAAAAGCCCAGAGGAGATGCCCACTCTCTCCCTCTCCCTCACTCCCTTCCTTCCACGGGGAGACAGGATCAGACGAGGAGGTGACATGTGTCCTGAGTTTCACGGTACGACTGAGAATGGAAAAAGCAAAAGTGAGAGAGGCATCCTAGGCAGCAAACAGTATGACTCACATGGGGAACCGTAAGGATTCAGGTGATGCTGAAACATAAAATTCAAGGCAGGAAGTGGTCGGAGCCGTGGATGTAGAGGCAGGCAGAAGCCAGAGCAAGGAAAGGCTCTGCAGACCATGCTAAGAGCCGCTGTGGGCAAACAGGGAGCCTCAGACAGCCCTCAGGCAGGACAGTGACAAGGTCAGAGCAGCAGTGTCACAGGACAGATAAATGGAAGCCAAAGTGAAGGTACGAAGAGCAGACAATGACAATACCGAGGAAATAACCAGGCGGTGGTAATAGGAATGAAAAGGAGAAAGGACAAATTAGAGAAATTTTAGGGGAAAAAAAAAAAATCAGCAGGAATTGGTGACTTATTTGTGTGGAGAAGGAGGCAGCAGTGAGGATGACCCCATATTTCTAGTTCTGTTGACATGATGGGTGGTGGGGCTACCAGCCCAGACTGTAAAATAATGGCAATGGTACTGCTGGGAGTGGAGCAGGGGTAGGACGGGTTAGGCTAGGGGAATGACGCCCACCCTTCATCCAGCCAGCCAACAAGTATCACGGAACACCTCTTTAGTGCCAGGCACAGAACTCGGTGCTGGGATCACAGAGATGACTTTTCAACCTCGACGGTTCAGGAGCTTACAATCCAGAAGGGAGTCAGAAATGTTAGCAGAAAACTACAGCACGTTGTGATACATGCTCAATACAGAGGGAAGAAAAGAGGATAGGGAAACACGGCTTCCACCTCAATCCACGCAGAGCCAAAGATAGGCGGCGGAAAGAGGGGAGCGCCGTCCCGTACCTGGCCCTCTTCCTGCGGGCTGGTCACTCCCCATCGCCCCCATACCCCTAAAAAGAAGTCAAGGACAGAAATGAGAAATGACAGCAGGAGGAGAAAGCACCGAAGTCCAATTAACAACAGGTGGTAAGGCTGTCAGTTCAAATCACTGTCCTGGAAGCCAAGCAGAGCTGGGGCTGAATCAGACCAGGGCTAGATCAGAATTCAAACTCTATAGAAACCTACGGCACTGATCACTCAGTGAAGCCCATGTGTTCCTTCTCACACACTGTACGTTTCTCTGGCAGCTCAGAAGTTCCGGGCGGCTGCTGTGTGCCCACACACAGGCGCTTGTTTACATTTTTTCCCCCACTCTCATGCATGAGGGACTATTTTTTTCCTTTTTTATTTTTAGGCCTCCTGCAGCAGTGTGCGGTTCTGCGTCCCCATACATTCTTTTCATTTTGTCTCAATAAGATGATATTCAAATATTATTTGAAAAATCAATAATATCCCCTGCTTTGCTGCATCAATAGAGCTGTTCAGCACACACGACAGTGGCTACGGTGCTTACGAATCCATCTCCGAGGTCCCACTGCTGGACCAGCCTTTGCCTTTAATGACCCACCTGAAAGGCAGGCTGGGAACTCATCACAAGCTGGGCTTCCTCAACATCCTTTCCATTGAATATCCTAGAACACGGATGGTTAGATGACACTGGAAGGGGCCTTAAAGACGGTCCCTCTCAAAGCCCTGACTGCACAGATGAGAAACTTGGGAAATGATCTACAGCCTAGATCCCGAGTCTACAGTCAGAACTATTCCATTTCACTGTCTTTCTCTACAATGTTTGAACTACTACAGGATTCTCTTAGATAAAAACACACCCAGGGGCCATAGCTGATCCTGAAAGTGAAGGGTCATATAAAGTAAGGTTGTCTTTTCTCTCCAAGTTGGAAAAAAAAATACAAGAATTCTGGAATTCTGTCACTTACCAGTGCAACCTAAACTCTCTCTATATTAGTTTTCTCCACAGTAAAATGGGAATAACAATGACATGGACTTTCTGGGTCTGTTGTGAGGATTGAATATGATAGCCTATGACTCTAGGTAAAAGGATTATTTAAAATAAGTGTAAGACTTATGTGTGGAACCTAATTTACGGCACAAATGAACCTATCTACAAAACAGAAACAGACACAGAGAACAGACTTGTGGTTGCCAAGGCGGCGGGGGTGGGTGGAGGGAGAGGGACAGACTGGGAGCTTGGGGTTAGTAGATGGAAACTATTACATGTAGAATGGGTAAACAAGAAGGTCCTACTGTACAGCACAGGGAACTACATCCAATCTCCCGGGATAAACCATAATGGAAAAGAATATAAAAAAAGAATGTGTACATGTGTATAACTGAGTCACTTTGCTGTACAGCAGAAATTAGCACAACATTGTAAATCAACTATACTTCGATTTAAAAATATTAAATTAAATTAAGTATAAGAAACTCTGTATCTTTATTTCTAGTTTTCAATTCATAATAAAGAGGATATTCCATTCCTCAAGAGTCTAAAAATGACCATACTAAAAAAAAAAAAAAAAAAACCAGAAAAATTTGCATTTCATTATTGGAATGGTGTGGTTAGCATGTTGAAGATTCTATTAGATGGTACCAATTTTCACATTAAGTGGACATGAGTTATTGCTGAACACTTGAAGCTATCTCTGGAGAATAAGACATCATAGCCACATAAATGGTAAAGTCAGATCCCATGGCGTGTCTTGATGTGACATTAAAAGACAAGATGAGAAAAGTCAAGGTATGCACCAGAGAGGACAGAAGAAGCATGGGAGTGGGGGACGGGAAGATTCTGGCTCTTTCTCCTGGCAGGGTGGGATGGGGCAGGGGTAATGAGCTGATTGTGCAGAGGATCTCTAATTTTTCTTAGCATGACCTGACAGAAATAACCTCTCCTCAGCAAGACCCTGGGTCTTTACAGAATGGTAATAAGAGTCCAAGGTGGCGCTGAGTCACCTAATTCTAGGGATGATCTAGCTTCTTTTTCATCTATCCCTTAAAAACCCCTTATATGAAAATATGAAATTACAATACACAAATTTGTGAGAGGGGGTAGAAAGGGAGCAGATTTTTCACACTGAAAAAGAATGATTTCTTTCTGATGAAAGGTCTTTTAAATTTTAATCCCATCCAGAGGTTACCAACGTGGGGTCCACAGGTCCCCAAGGGATCCATGGATAACATTCAGGTGGTCTGTGGAGTTGGATGGACAAAAAGTTCCACCTATATTTTCAGTAACCTCTAACTGAAATTTAGCACTTACATCAATTTAGGAATGTAGGCAGCAAACAGTAGTTAGTAGCGCCTACGACTGTCGTCAACAGAAATCACACTTTTATTGCACATTACTGTTACTGCAATTTACACAAGGGATTGGGAAACATTTTCTGTAAAGAACCAGATGGCCAATATTTTAGACTTTGAGGGCTATATGATCTCTCTCCAGCTGTTTGACTCCGCTATTGCAGCATGAAAGCAGGCAGAGATGACATGTAAATGAAGGAGCATAGCTGTGTTGCAATAAAACTTTATTTACAAAAACAGTCTGTGAGCTGTAGTTTGTTAATCCCTGGTGTACACACATTATGACTTTATAGTAGCGATTAGTTCTGGTTATTTAGTATGTTAAAATGTAAGTATTACTATATCATAAATGTGTAGGCACATAAAATATGTTAATAATTATGTTCCTATACATTTTATGCATTGAAAAATATCCTGCGAAGGGGTCCACAGGCTTTACTAAATTACCAATAGTCCATGGCAGAAAGATTTAGATGCCTTGTCGTAGATATACGTGCTTGTTGACAAATGACTGCTGGGCAGACTAGAGGTACTGGGGAAGAGGAAAGCTGGAGGAACAAAGTCAGCGTGGTAGAAGACACTGTCAACTTGAAGCTAATCAGATATGAAATAAAAACCTCCCTGGTCTTTCCATGGTAGGTGATGAGAAAAAAAGGAATTCTTTTCCGATTTTCAGTGACTGCATAAAGCGAGTTCCACTTTCTGTACATTTCTTCTCTCTCAGTTTAAGAAGCACTCACGGACCTCCCTGGTGGCGCAGTGCTTAAGAATCCACCTGCCAACGCAGGGGACACGGGTTCGAGCCCTGGTCCGGGAAGATCGCACATGCCGCAGAGCAACTAAGCCCGTGCTCCACAACTACTGAGCCTGCGCTCTAGAGCCCGCGAGCCACAACTACTGAGGCCGCGTGCCACAACTACTGAAGCCCGCATGCCTAGAGCCCGTGCTCCACAACAAGAGAAGCCACCGCAATGAGAAGCCCGTGCACCACAACAAAGAGTAGCCCCCGCTCGCCACAACTAGAGAAAGCCCGCGCACTGCAACGAAGACCCAACACAGCCAAAAATAAAATAAATAAATTTATAAGAAAAAAAAAAAGCAGCACTCACTATTCCCATCTTGCCTCCCCACCATCACTTCTTGCTGCCATGAATTTTTCTGAAGAGTTTACAGTGAAAGTCTGTTCCTCAAGCACAATGGGTTTATACACCTCAAACTGAAACTTGCTTTCTGATGATTTCTTTCCTCAAATGTCACCTGAACAATACCTTCTGGATATTAGGGAGCAAGTGTTCTCTTTAGCTTTTTTTTGGCCATGCAGCGTGGCTTGTGGAATTCCCAGACCAGGGATCCAACCCCGGCTCTGGCGGTGAGAGCACCGAGTCCTAACCACTGGACCACTAGGGAATTCCCTAGAATTTTCGATTTAGAAACTTGAGGTTGAAGGGACAGGGAAGATGAAGGGAAAAAGGGGACAAGAGGACAAGGCGTCTCTGTGCCTGATCAAGGTCAAAGCTCTAGGAAAATATCCTTAGAGTCTCAGAACAGTGAAACCGACTGGGAATACACATGGCAAGTTACATACTTCTCATAAAAGACAGGCTGTTTTGTCCTTCAAGTAGAAGCCATATTTACTTCTAATAATGCAACAGCAAAATATAATGTGAGTAGAAAGCACCTTCTGCTTAGTACTGCACTAAACAGCTCTGGGTTACATTTACAATTTTAATAAACTGATTTGTCAAAACTGTCAGAATCAAGGGAGATCATCTGGATACCAGATGAACAAAAATATCTGTAATTATAAGCTGTCCATTTTTCTCTTTCATCTTCTATATACGTATCTGTGAGCAGCTACATATTTTCATGCACATACATACACATAAATTTTAAATCATTTTTAAAAACCTGTCATAATAGAATTCAGGAGAGTAGAAAATACAGTTCTCCTGGGAGAGCAATGGGACTTGAAGGCTGAGCTACACTCCCCATTTTAGGACTAACATCCTTTTGCTGAACTATTCTGTCAGAGCCCAAGCATTTCAGTTTCATTACCACCTGGATTGTTCCTCATCCTTCCTGAGCACTCACTTACTGTGTGACCACAGGCAGGTAACTAAACCTCTCTGGCTCTCTGATATCTGAATGTGAAATAAACATTCTGATAGATGTTAACTGCCCTACAAAAGTGGCACGAGTAGTAATGAGATTCTTTTGGTAAAGAAGCCCAAACCCTCTGAAGAATGCTATGAAATTGCCATGAATTTGTTATGACATAATTAATTCATACAAATACTTAACCCAAGTTTAATCAGAGTCCCATCTTTTGCCATGTGAGTGTTAAATTATATGTGACTACTGGGCTTCTCTGGTGGCACAGTGGTTAAGAATCTGCCTGCCAATGCAGGGGACACAGGTGCGAGCCCTAGTCCGGGAAGATCCCACATGCCGCGGAGCAACTAAGCCCGTGCGCCACAACTACTGAGCCTGCGCTCTAGAGCCCATGAGCCACAACTACTGAGCCCACGTGCCACAGCTACCGAAGCCCACATACCTAGAACCCATGCTCCGCAACAGGAGAAGCCACCGCAATGAGAAGCCCCTGCACCGCAACGAAGAGTAGCCCCTACTCGCCGCAACTAGAGAAAGCCCGCGCACAGCAACGAAAACCCAACGCAGCCAAAAAAAATTAAAAATAAAAATAAATAAATAAAATTATATGTGACTACTCTCAACTGGAAGGTAGCCCGTATTTGAGGGCACTGAAATGTCTATTCCCATAGGAGGGATGAGATGGATGAGTGGAAAGATGGGGGGATGCAGCCTGAGACACAAAAATTGAAGGAGCCTGAGTGCCATCCCCTGTCGGGGCTTGGATCTGACTCCCTTTTGGAAGTAGTTTGGAAAGACAGTGGGATAGTCATCAATGATCTTTTTCATCATTATTCTCGGGGCAGAGGATTTGAGCTGGAGAATGAACTCACACGGAGAACGAAGTTGCTGAAAAGAGCCAGTGTTAGCAGGGACAGAAAGATCAGGACATTTGGGAGAGCTTCCACATATTACAGCTCAACTTCCTTTTCATTTTAGTTTGCTTTTATTTGAAGATCAATAAGGAATGCAGCCTCTAGATGAGGCCAGCTAGGAAGCTGACTTTTTTAGGGAGAGGGACGCATGGATAGTGGATTTTTAAACGTGACATTCTAAATCACCCCTGCTGGGTTAAGGACTACAGTGAGTGTCTCTGTGGCAATTTTCCAGCCTTGCTACACACCAGGCACAGAATGTGCTGGGAAGTACCATTTACTGAAGTATTTTGCTGATGTCCAAGCCTGTGTCTTTGGTGAGTGAGAAGAATGTGCCATTCTAAGCAAGACGTGTGGCCTTTCCAAATCAGAAATGGACACAGATATAGAATGCTAATGCTGGAAGGGACCCTAGAAACAAGCTGGGATACGATACTTAACTTTCTGGAGGCAAAGGCTAAGGTCCAGAGAGGGTGAGTGATGGGCTCGATGCTCTACAGTGGGCCGCTGACGAAGCTGGAGACGGGGACCCGAGTCAGTCTCCAGCTGCTGGTCCAGCGCACAGGCAATGGCAAAACGTGAACCAACGATCCTTCTCTGAGACTATTCTCTCTGGATTATTTAGAAACAGTCTTTTTGAGGGCTGAAACACTTGACTATTGAGAAAAGTGGAATGTATTACCAACAATGGATAGAATAAAACATTTTTGAAAGCCTAGCCATTGGGCAGAAGTTTCTCAGAATGAACGCAAACATCTGTACTTTTTCTAGACCGCCTATTTCACCCTCTCCATCGGACTCAGGTCGCCTTGTTTTCTCTCTGTCCACCAACCCCTGGGGACCCACATCACACCGATCTTTCTAGCAAGAACACCTGGGCTTGGCTTTCTCTGTAGCCTTGCTCCCTTGCCTATCCCTACAGGGGTCTAGGTCTCTGCCGACGGCCGCTTTAATCATTTGTTTGTTAATTTGCTT
This sequence comes from Balaenoptera physalus, assembly GCF_965194825.1. Classification (NCBI taxonomy): domain Eukaryota; kingdom Metazoa; phylum Chordata; class Mammalia; order Artiodactyla; family Balaenopteridae; genus Balaenoptera; species Balaenoptera physalus. The sequence continues at coordinate 41,371,713 of NC_138901.1, forward strand.
AAACATCTGGTCAAATTTTGGAAATAATCTCAACAGGAGGGTTTATGCTGACTTCTCTTGGATGCTGAGAGTTTCTACTTGCCCCCCCCTCCCCCTCCCCCACAAGCCAATCACCAAGGGCAGTGAGACGGTCTGAGCCAAGAAAAAGTCAAGGAGTATGACTTGCCCCTATTTCTCTTGGCTGTTTCTTAGGTTCCTTAAACTCAGTGTTACAAAGTAGACGTATCTCCTCTCCTCCCTCCCCACCCTCAATCTCTATGAATGGTACTGCTTTCTACTCAGTTGCCCAACCAGACCTTGAGTATCACCCTGGACACTTCCCTCTTTATTACATCCTGGGCGCAATATGGCGTTAACTCTCATAAAGCCCTCGAACTGTCTCTCATGTTTTGCATCTCCTCTCTACTCCCACTACCACTACCTTACTTCAGGCATTCCTCTCTTATCATTTAGATTAATACAGTCTGATTGGTCTTCCTGGATCCAGCCTCACCCCACTTGAATCCACTTTCCACACTGTAGTCAAAGTGGTTTTTCGGAAACACATATCTGATCATACTGCCTTGCTTAAAATTCCACGGGAGCTCCCCAAAGCCTCCAGCCTCTCTACCGTGACACACCTAAACTCCTCAGGTTCAGCCTTCTATTTCTCCCACCTCATCTCTCATTTATGCCCTACAGCCTGGCCTTCCTGAACTAAATGAAGCTTGTGCTCTGGCCTCTCTTGTCAATGGACTTTGTCCCTCTTCACTGCTGCACGGCTAATTCCAACTTGTTCTTCAAGACTTGGTTCAAGCAATCATTCCTCCAGGAAGCTTCCCCTGGCACCTGGTTGGTGCTTAATAAATTTGTTGAATAAATGAATAAACTGAACAAATGGTAGGAAGATGTTCTAGTAGACACACCTCTCTCCTATAGAAGCACAGTAATAACTGCAAAGGGAAAGGAAGGAATGTAGGCTGGGGAATAAGACCTTTGGCTCAATGTGATGTCATTATCATGGCTGGGGCAGAAGCATCCTGTTTCAGGTACCTTTGTCAGAACTGCCTTTTCAAAAGTGAGATGGAATCCTAAGGCACAGTCTCTCCTCAGAAGACCTGGAGCTTGGAACAATAACATAACTGCCTGCCTTGGAAGCATTAGGAACCATCGAATCATAGTGATCACGTTATTTGCCTTCACTGATTTTGCCAGCAATTGTCCTATTAAACTGTCATTAAGTCTAACTCAAGGTAACCACAAAGAACTTGGAGTATCCAAACGACCTCTGGGTCGAGGCTATATAATCTGATTGGGGGGATGAGGGAGTGGTGGAGGCAGATACGGTGATGATACACATCTAGATTCTGTTTCCCTAGGAAATATTTTTGGGAATATTTTACTAAATAACATCAGCAAAACAAAACTCATGTTCAAAGAAGAAAGGCAAACTTTTCATGACCCCCTTGGGCCAGTGCAGGAGCTGTCTGAGCAACTGTTATGTTTAAAACTGTAATGATCTTTGGAAATTTCCAGCGCAACAGCAGACATCTCAGTCAGACTAGTCTTGACCTGAGTGGCAGCAGAAACAGGCTTTACCATAAGCACGGAAAAGAACTGGACAAAGGAACCTTCACCTGGAAGCCACTGCCTTGGCTCCTGGAGGAAGCAAACCCACAGAAAAGCAGCTCCCCCATGGCCTCAGAGACAGAGAGGCAGCTACTCTTCTAAAAGATGCTCTCAGTCTGCCCTTGGGGATAATGTGCCTTGGGGATAATGCTGGGCACGGTTCGTCTCAGAGATAGAGGTTCTCTAGCCCTTCGTTCCCCCCCGGGAGCCAGACTGCTCTCTGGGAGAAGTCTCCATCACCAACACCTCCTTGCCGCCATCACCTGCTCCTCGTAAACCACTTCACTTGAGAATTCAGTTTTAGGAAAGGAGAAAGGGGTTGCTGGCTAGGCTGCCTAGTAATCCGGCACGACCATTCCAGATGTTGTGACTCATTTAAAGGGAGTTCCTTGTCTGCATTGCCCATCTCAGGCAGCTTATTAGGGAGCGTGCCCTCCAAAGGTTTAGAGATAAGTCTCAGGGGGAGCACATTCCCCGATCAAGACTTCATCACCCAGCAGGGGCTATTTAGAAGCTGGGCTTCTCAGCTTGTCTCCTCCATAAAGTGACACCAAGACCTTCCTGTCAGCCACGGTCTTGAGTAGTGATGTCATCAAAGGCTTTGGTCATGTGGGTGGAGGCGGTCTTGGTTTTCTAAATTAGTGAGGGGGCTAAATGCTTAACTGACCGGCCCTACTCATAGCACCACAGAAGCAGAGAGCACTGTCTTAGCGGCAAAGACCTCAAGGGTAAGAAATGAACCAGAAGTCTCAAGGGAAACTGTTTGTGAAAGACTGATCTTATCCCCAAGCCCAGCTGTATCAAATGCAGGCTAGATCCCAGTGACTGCGACTGGATGGGCCTGGCAGAAAGGAATGGAGCTGCCCGATTGTGTTTAAGTAGCAACACTGTCTTGAAAAATCTGACAAATATAGGGACAGGAGAGATGGGGCAGAAGAGTACCCAACGGGATCAGGCATTTCTGCCACTGAGCCTAGGCCTGAAATCTCTTCTATACATTTATTTCATCACTTTGGATTTCTCTATTTCTTTGCATCTCTGGGTATCCTTCAGTCTCCATTCTAAAACTCTGGAGGGGCTTCCCTGGTGGCACAGTGGTTAAGAATCCGCCTGTCAATGCAGGGGACACGGGTGTGAGCCCTGGTCCGGGAAGATCCTACGTGCCACAGAGCAACTAAGCCCGTGCGCCACAACTACTGGGCCTACGCTCTACAGCCCGCGAGCCATAACTACTGAAGCCCACGCGCCACAACTACTGAAGCCCGCTCACCTAGAACCTGTGCTCCGCAACAAGAGAAGCCACCACAATAAGAGGCCCGCGCACCGCAACGAAGAGTAGCCCCCGCTCGCTGCAACTAAAGAAAGCCCGCGCGCAGCAAGGAAGACCCAACGTGGCCAAAAATAAATAAGTAAAATAAAATAAAATAAAATAAAATTCTGGAAGAGGATTTCTCAGACTCAGGCATTTCTGCCCACCAGTACCTGAAGGAGTACATTAAAACAGCCCTAGACAAAAGCTCTCTATTTCTTATCCCTCCTCAGGCTTCCTGAACTCATACTACCAGTGTGGAATTTTTTAATAACAAAAGGAATTCCAAATACCATGCTGTGGGTAGCATAACTCTGCTTGCTCCTTGTATGGCTTAATCAGATACTTAAAGATACTCAGGATGGGTGATTCTTCCTGGGCTGGTGAGAAGTTCTGTGCCCCTCAAATACAGAAGCAAAGGACCAGTGAGCGTGGGGACATGACAGCGCTACTATCCAGCTGGGGGCCCGGAATAAAAACATAGGCTATTCCATTCCAGTCTCTTTTCAAACGTAATGAGTAACTCTTTTATGAGTTTAACTATAGTAGCTGGGCATCTCTTCTATACATTTATTTTCTTTTTTAATAACCACTTATGTTGGTGACTGGAAGATATAAGAACGAAATGCTGTAATCTATCACTCAACTCCGTGGACCGCAAACACAATGTACTTTCTAGCAAAATGGGTTGCTACTTCCAGTAGCTCTCTTGAATCCTGCTGCACATAACGGAATTTGAGCTTATGACCATATGTAGTTCCTCATAGCATCTCACCAGCAACATGGTCTTTTCTCTTTCTACTTGACCACTGTGGATCCCCGCTTACCTGGTAACTGCATGAGGGTTGTGACGATGTCTTAGAAATGCCCGATTTGAGTTATGACAGAATATGAAGACCTTGTTCTGTTTTTTTCTACAGGAGTTTTCTGAGTCCTAGTTTTCTGATCTTAAAAATGAGTCAGTCTGGGACTTCCCTGGTGGCGCAGTGCTTAAGAATCCGCCTGCCAATGCAGGGGACACAGGTTTGAGCCCTGGTCCGGGAAGATCCCACATGCCGCAGAGCAACTAAGCCCGCGTGCCCAACTACTGAGCCCGCGTGCTACAGCTATTGCAGCCCGCGCGCCTAGAGCCCGTGCTCCACAACAAGAGAAGCCACTGCAGTGAGAAGCCCGCGCACCACAACGAAGACCCAATGCAGCCAAAAATAAATAAATAAAATTAAAACAAAATGTGAGTCAGTCACAGACATAGAAAACAAACTTACGGTTAACAGATACACACTACTTTATATAAAACAGATAAACAACAAGGTCCTACTGTATAGCACAGGGAACTATATTCAATATCTTGTAATAACCTATAATGGAAAAGAATCTGAAAAAGAATATATATAGGTATATAACTGAATCATGTTGCTGTACACCAGAAATTAACACAACATTGTAAATCAACTATACTTCAGTAAAAAAAAAAGAAGTCAGGAAGCTTCAATTAGTGGTTCTTAATTTGTTTTTCTCCATCTCAACATATCTGAGAGACATGCATATCTCAGAGGAAGAGAGGGAATGATTTTTAAATTGGGGTGAGGAAGGTAAGAAAGAAAAGTTACCAGATTGGAGGGGCAGGGGGATTTTCTCAAACTGTAAGTGAGATTTTCAGCTTAAAGGATTTCTAATATCCCTTCTCATTTTAAAACTTTGACTACCTCCACATCCCCTAATTTTCTCTCCATTGGGTCCCCAATGAGGTGAGGGTCACGTCTCTTTCAAAATTGCATCAGTAATATTTTTTGCTAACATACTAGTGATCCCTGAACTTGCCCACAAACACGAGTTCAAAGAAACTCTTCTGGTTGCCAAATTTTAGCCGTAATTGGCATTTACACGTCGAGAAATCTTTATCAAAAATCTTATATATAAAAAAAAATCTTATACATATATCAAAAAATGCATTTGTCAAAAATAACTCCCCATAAATGATTTTTTTCCTGGTGTATACACTCACAGGTTATTGCTAAAGTTTATATGATTTAATTGGAGATTTTTAATCACCAACGGTTCAACTTTGCAAATATTCTGTATGTACTGATGAAAAACAGACATCCCGAGGCTGATTTTTAGAAATGAAATCCACATACTTTGTTACTTGCATGACATCATGTAAGTGATAGTTTGCAAGGCTATGGTAACTCATTCATCAAGGACAAATACTGGGTGCGTGACTAAGAGACCCTCTGGCTTCTCCCACCCTGGCCTCACCTACCCAGTCCCCAAGCATGCAGGACCAGCTTCACCCCCGCACCCATCTCTTTTCCAACTAGGGAACTGTCTTTTTCTTTTAAGTCTCTGCAAACCTACCTGAAAAATAAAAAAAGGGAAATACAAGAACTGCTGTTGAGAAGGTTCAGTGGCAAAGAAGGCAAGTGGGGGTAGGTGGGATTGGAACTCATCTAAAGAAAACATTGGGTGATCCTCGAATCCTTTCTCCTGGAGGGGTCAGTGGGTGCCAAGTTCTGCATTTCTCCTAAATGATCCCAGCAGCTGCAGCACATTATATGTGGCAACTCTTTTAGGATCTGAAAGGGTTTTCAAAGTCATGCTGGCAGCTGCCTCCTGTCGCCCCACTCTGTAATCATTGGACCTCTTGTTCCTTTTATAGAGTTGTTCTCTCCTAATAAAACACTAAATGCTGGTCTGAGCAACTGTTCCCGGATCACTAGCTGCACTCCTCCCTCCCTCTTCCTCCTCGCCCTACGTGCCTTTTCTTCTCTGGCCACAGTGGAGCCCTGTGTAAATTGCTCCAGCGCGGACCTGTGGCGGCACTGGCACTCGCATGGCTCACACAAGCACCACCAACCCCAACTCCACCGAGCCTGAACTCACATCCATTTCCAGCTATTTTCTGAGCTGCTACTTTAAAACTGGGCAACCATCCTAAATATATGAAGGCATACGCGAAGCACAAACTGCCGTAAGCGAAGAGCCGCAATTCATTGTGTCAGGAGCCTGGGGAGGTGATATCTCCAAGCTGTTTGTCAGAATCCAAAGCTGTGACTTGTCAGCTTTTGGATGACAAGCACTACAAAATAAACTGTTTTTGTTTTTGTTGTTGTTGTTGTTTTCTCCTGGCCAATATGAACCGTATTTTAAAGGTGTGAACTCCTTCCAGACTTCAAAATGCAGATGGAAACAACACCGTCCCAATCTAGGAATCAGCTCAAAGAGGGTTCTCGGCTCATCTCAAACCTCACAGTCTTCCCAGCCGTGACCTGGGAGCCTCAGAAAGCAAGCACGACTCCCTTTCCCACATCAAGTACAGCGACATTTAAAAGTGGCCTTGGTTTTCCAGGTTTCATGCCTACTTTGCATTTGATCTGTGTTTTCACATTCCCATTTAAGATCGTAAGCTTCTCAAGAGTGGGAACCCAGGTTATTCAGCTTTTTATCACTGCCTGGGATGTAGCAGTTGTTCAGGAAATGTTTGCTGAATAAACAAGTGAAACCCCGAAAACAAAATTGACTTGGCTTGTGGGTGCTTGGTTAAAATAGGCAAACCGAAAAAGTCCCTTGATCACATTTGTTCCCAAGATTCTGAAGGCTTTTGGCTGAGCTTTTAAGTGAGGAAATCCCACCTTCTTGAAATAATTCTATTTAAGTAATGGTCATTTGACTATAAATGAATATAAGAGAAAGAATCTTCGAGCCCTAATGGGTAGTAAACAAATTAGAGGCGCCCAAATTCTCTGTGCAGCTTTTCTTTATCTTAAGATCTCTCTAAAAGTATAAATAAAAATGCTGTAATTGGTGGTTTAATGCTTTAGCCCATACTGGTTAGCATTTTTTTACTCTTTACATTGAGTGCTAAGCATTTTATTTAAACTGATTTATTTGTTTTCTATTATGAAAAATTTTTTAATATATAAGCAGAGAAAATGGTATAATGAACCCTACATACTCATCACCAACTTTAATGACTATCGGTTCATGGCCTCTTATTTCACATATATAAATTAGTTTTTAACATAAGTTTTGTGACAATCAGACTTTTGCCTAGAGCTCCCCAATTAGTTTATAATTACTACCAACTTTTTAGTTTTGAGAAACCTCCCACTCAGAAGGTGGAAGTTTTGAGCCAAAATATGACATTTGACTTGGGTGCAGCTGCTTAAAATATGTCTTCATTAAAGTCAGATGAAGGAGATAAGCTTAGTCTCGGCCTCCAATGGAACGTAGTCAAAGTTTGCATTTTTTCTTTTAAGTATAAAAGTAGAACTGTTTCCACCACCACACTCCCTCCCATGCTCCCTTCACACACACACACACACACACACGCACACACACACACACACAACTAATACCCTACGTTCTGAACAATCCCATGAAGAGCGCATTCCCAGACCTTTGGGTCATGAGCACACACGTCTCCAGTTCCCAGGTTCTGTGCTCACACTTTGAAAGAACCTGAAGGCAAGGACACGGGGCAAAATAAATGCTCAAACAAATTGATTTTAAGGAGCAGACCTTTATACATCTTTTCATTTTTATGGCTTAAGATGGTGCAAAAATGTTACTTACTCCCTAAACAGTTATTAGTCTCTGTAATGTAACATAGCAGATACTTTCTAAATCCTTTTAGCCTTCTCCCCCTTACTGGAAAGATCATCATTTTTTTTTTTTTTATTTCAAAGTGGATTTAATAAAGAAAAGGAGTGTGCTGTTAAAGTAATACGTGAGGCTTTGACATTAAGCAGTGCAACCCCAGAGAGTCGGCAAGAACAGGGTCTCTAATCTCCAGTGATTTATAGAGGCTCTTCCTTCATCTCTGTACTTGGGGAGGGCCAAAAAGTTTAGAGACAGCCTGGCGTCCCTCTTACTCCACACCACTAACTCCTGCTGGCCAGTCGGCCTGCTAAAACTTTTAACCCTTTAGCTGCCAGCTGCCAGCGCATGTATTAAAGCCAGTTTATTTGCTTTCAGAGGACGGAGGGGTTTCATATTGCAGTAATGCACACGGAGGTAAACATCGATGTCTGATACTGAGACATTATAAGCCAAGAGCAGGAAAAGAAGCTAAAAACCAAATCTGGTTCATCTGAAGATGTTTGGAAAAGGTCAGGAGCCCCTTTTCATGGGTGAATGAGAATTTACTGGGTCACATCTGCACCCCAATCCCACCACTCTGAGTGAGCCCACAGAGTCACGGCGGCTGCATCCTCTCCTATGTAATGCTTAGTACTTGGAAACATAACGCAAGGTCAAAGTTCTAGAATACGATTAGAAGGAGACAACATGAAGAGTCTGAAACAAGTTTTTCCAACCAGTGGACTACGGGGGGGGGAAGGAGGGCGACCCCTTGGCCCTTTGGGAGGCCATATTCTGTGGCTGCCTCAGCCTTGGTTCCTTGTCTCTGTCACTCAGACAAAGAAGCAATCATCCTAACCCACCAGAAGTGCAGGAGAAGTCAAGGTCTTGGACTGAACTGCATCTTTTAAAAAGATCAGAGCACTGCATTCGCCAACAAGGCCCGACAGGGATCTGTGGTAGAAAGCACATGCTGATCTAAAGCCAGGACAGTCTGCAGCAGAAATGGCTGTGGGACAAAGCCCTTGCACTCCCTAGCCTTGGGACGCTGCCGCCTGGGCCACTCCTGACAAAGGAAAAGAGACAGAGCCCTACTTTAAGAGGCTTTCTGGAATCAAGTACCCAGGTCAAGAAGACTAACAGAGATCAATATCACTTACTTGAGGGCTGGCAGATGGCAAGTCAAGGCCACAAAATTCACAACTGACAGCAGCGACAGCAAGCAGCAAATGACCTTCCTCTTTCCCTGGCCACAGCCCACGTGTTTTCCGTGATTCAAGAAGCTGGTTGAGCATCTCCCTTGATGGTGAGGCTAGAGAGGGAACTGAGGCAGAGACAGGAAGCAACTCGCTCAAGAGCTGGCAGCCAGAGGGGGAGAGTCAGGACCGGAGCCCAGAGTTCCCGACTCACAGCCCATTACAGCTTGATGAAGAGGAACAGGGGTCACGGGCTATAGAGACGTCACACCCGAGTTCAAGTCCTGGTTCCTATCTTTGGCATCATCTCAAGCTTCAGTTTACTCCTCTTAAAATAGGAATAATAACTGTATCTATCCAATGCTGTGAAGGTTCAACTGAGAGCATGAACTAAAAGCCCTGAAATGGTACCTGGCATATGGTGCACACTGAAAACATGTTCTTAATTATTGTAGTTGTTGTTATTACTGATTTTTTTCCTTCAGAAATTCATGTGCTGGTCCCACTCAAGTGAAAAGGATAAGAAATGCATTTCTGTGGGACAGCACGTGGCCCAAGTTGCTCTGAACCAATGCAGTATGGCCGACAATTTCCCCTGTGACAGCCGTCACCATATGCTTTCTTACTTCTGCCATGGCACACACCACATTTGGTTGTAATTTAGCTCTGTGCGGCTCTGCTCCCCAACTAGAGTTCTCCTGGGGTAGAGTCCATAGCTTATTCCTAGTCACATCTCCAGGGTCTGGCTCAGTAGGTGGCCCACAAATGTTTACCGAATGAATAAATGAATGAATGTAGTTTAAAGGGCCTAGAAACCCTTCTGTCTTTCTTCGCTCTGGCCAGAGTGTAGCCTGTCTAAATAGTCTGCCTTCTCACTCAAGTGGGCCCAGGGCAGAGCTTAGATACCACATGTCTTTGCAGTCCAAACTTCTCTGAAGGTGACACGCTCAAGGAGTCCCTCTGTGACTTTCATCAGGCCGGGAAGTGAGCGTTGAACACGTCACGCCTCTTAACAGCACCCCTCGGATCCTAGCCCACTGTCAGAGGTTAGTGTGAAAGTCCCTATCTTGTCATATTAGTTTCTGGTCCCACACCAAGTAGCAGCATGCTAATGTGAGGAAATCTGGAGAAACCCCTTCTAGGTTGAACTGTTGATGGCCTCCAGGGTCATATACACCACATGACAGTCCTCTGGTGGCCCATGCACCAGGCTGGCACCAGCCAGAGGCCTTTTCTGTACTCGCCAGACACTTCGCCAGCCCAGGAGTTAGGCGCCGACATCAAGACAAACCCAGCCACGGTTGCTCCATCTCATGTGATGACTTTCAAATGCAGATTCAGAGGATTTATGAGCAAGAAGGAATTTGTCACGCTCCCCATCCAGGCTCACCAAGGGCCAATGGCAAAGACCTTCCCTTCAAATATTGCAAAGCGATCCAGGAGGAAGATGTGTGTAGAGTTAAGCTGCTTTGTAAGCAGTCTTCTGACTCACACCCACACACTGGGAACTCTTTGGAGACAACTTCCCACCAGGTGTTTCCTTTCATGAAACATTTCTGGTCAACGAGTAGCCAAGATGTCACAATATTCTGACAGCCACAGCCTGGCGCTGGTTTTAGGTCTAAGATTCCACAAGGCAAACTCCAAGAGTCACTTGCCTTTTTATTTTTTAGACAAGCTTCCCAAGTCTTGAAAATCAAAAAGTAAGTGGTGGAGCTCTAGAATTCGGAGGACTAAGCTGATTTCATCCAAAGCAGGGGCCCAGAAACGGGGAAGAAGATGGCAGAACTCGGCATGGGGGTGGGGGGAGTCTTGGCCGCAGGCTCTTTACCTTTGGAAAACTGCAGATCCCCAGCTCCCAGCACTCTGGCACCCTGAATAAACAGCCTGCTTTATCGGCCACCCACACTACTTCAGTGAGTAAAAGGGCTTAGGAATGTAAATCACACTGGAGTGAAGTGTGATCCTAATTTGCACTTAATCAAAGCCAATTAGAGGGACATTATTTACACAAAGCCCACGCATCTCAATTATGCCTAGCACTGCCCAAGACAGTTTTGAGTCCAGACCTTAATTTTGCTTAATTAGAGACGTAAACATTTTCACTGAGTCAATCCCCCAGTCTCCTCTACAGCGTATGGGTAAACCGAACCAAACACGTGGAGCTCCGTACTTTAGGGCCAAGAAAGTATAACTGACACCTGCTGGAAATCAGCAGAAAACAAAGACAAGTATTCAGACCTGGGGGCTCCTCTGGGCCGGACAATAGCACTGGGTTCTCTCTTTAACATACACGTTTTAGCACCTACTCGGCCAGGCACCAAGTAGCATAATTGTGTCCCTTCGTTTCTGCATTTTAGCAAGATAAACCACAACCCAGGAGGATAGGAAAGCAAAGGACCCCAATTCAACTCTCGGTTGATACTTTTTTTCTTTTCTCTGGTTCTTGTGGTCCCTGGTCTATTGCGGTGGAGGCAGATTCAGGGTAGTTGGTTTGAGTCACCAGGGGGCAGAAGAGGCCCCGAGGTCAGAGTCAGGCAGTAGGTCAGGAGAGAGCAGCTTCGTCTGAGTAGAGACTGAAGAGAGGAATTTAGGACAACAGGGCTTCCAGAAGCCTACAGACCAGATGGCCAGGAGAGGGCCTTGGTGACAACTGCTTGGGAACATCAGTCACCCATCCATTCTACAAATAGGTGCTGGGGAAGCTTCTACTGCTCTTTCTGAGCAGGCCTCTCTGTGGTCACTGTGCTATGCCCTGTCTTATGTGGGCAAATCCCCCTCACTTTTCGGTGAGCGGGGCGTGGGGACTCTCCCAGCAGAGGCCCTGGCAGCTCATCTGAGGGTCCCTTCTCTCTGTGTTTACAGCCATCAGCACGGCCTTAAGGGAACAAATCAATGCCCAGGCAGGTTGAAGAGCCAGTAGAGTTGAAGTCTAAACGGCGTCCTCCAAAGCTCAGCTGTAGAAGGCAAAAAAGAAATGCAGCGAGAAAAGAAATGCAGCTGCAGCCTGCACTGCTGCTTCCAAGGAGCCCAGAGGCAGCAGGGGTCAACAGATCATAATACCAAAGGTATGATTAAAGCTGCCCAGGTGAGGGAGTTCAAGTTGCAACTTGAACGACAGTTCTCAAGTTCTAACCGCTGAAAGTCAACTTACTTTTTTTAACCTCATTTTGGTACAAATCCCCTCTAAATTCACCTGGCCATCCCTTTGCCACCTCTGCCTCCTTCCAAATAGGGACAGAGAAGGAATGAAATAAATATAAAGTACCTGGCATGAAGTGGGTGCTTAATAAAGATCTGGTGGATCAACTGTAGGAGACCAAGACTAATTAGATTCATGGGTACTTTTCCAACACTAATGGTCCCATTAGTCCTAAAACAAAAATAAAATAAAACGGTAAAATCTCTAAAGGGACTGGGCAGCATCACTGAACATCCCAGCAGCCCAACTGTTTCCACCACATAAAAGAGCAAAGTGAAATAGCCATCACAACTTCTAGTGTTATAACATCACAACATTATAGTATTTTGTAGATATAAGATGTCATGAGTTGCTTTATTTTAAATTTTAAAGAGGGAAAACTCAAAGTCAAATATACGTACATAAAATTTACCTCAATAAAAATGTTTTAAAAATTCACACTTTAGGCAGATAAAGGGATAACATAATTTGTCCAATTCATTAAACCAGGATAGAACCAAAAATAATAGTGTTTAATTCTTCTCAAACTGAAGTATAGCAACTTTGGGAAGAGTTTGGTCCACAGCCCTCTGTGTTCACAGGCTTCCTTCTTTTTCATTCAACCCAACTCTTCTATTTTATTAACAGGGACCAATCTAAACACAACTTTCTATAACTTAGGCATTTAACATGTCCTTGGAGCCTTCATAGGTCAAGCAAGGGAATTTTCCCTTGCTGACACAGGAAGTCACATCTAAGAGTAAACCAACTTTAGTTCCCCAAAGACTTTGCCTTTGAACTCTTTGAGCACAATCCCAGTGACCTGCGTTCTCTGTCCTTGCATATTAACCAAATGCCCCACCCACTTTTTCTAATCATCCAACTCTTAGAAGTTACCAGTCTGGACACTTGGGGAGAACCTCTCACCAAGGGCTCAGTCCTCCCCTCCTTTGTCAGCTCCCAACCAGGAGGCTCAGTAAAGACTTCACATTGGTAAGATATTCCCAAAGAAGCACTAAAGGAAATTTCAGATTTATGAGGTTTGCTTTTTCCTAGAGACAAATTTTATTTCAAACCTGAGACCAATTAGGGAGAAAAATAGCAAAAGCATGTATGGACGTGTTCACTGAAATTAACCCAAATGATTCCTTTACAGTTTAAAGAGTACTTTCTCACATATGATTTCATTTGATCTTATTAGATATTTACAAAAATCTGAGAGGCAGGGACACAGTAGATAACTGGTATGTATATGTTACAGTGAGTCAATGAGGTATTCTGAATCCAAATTCAGTGTTTCTTCCACGAGACACAACAGCCTAAGTGGAAATAGTTGTTTAGGAAAAATGTTCCTGAGCATCTACTATGTGTGCAACCGTCTTGCAGAAAGCGAGTGACAGAGAGAAGAATGTGAAGATTTATCATGAAAACATAAGAGAATTTTCTAATCAATAGAGAAGGGGAGAAAGTTATTCTAAGTATAATGTAAACTCCCAAAACTGTTAAAAATTACTGATAAATTCAAACACATAAAAACTTAAAATACTATATGGCAAAAAGTATCAAAAACATGTTAAAAGATATTGACAGGGCTTCCCTGGTGGCGCAGTGGTTGAGAATCTGCCTGCCAATGCAGGGGACACGGGTTCGAGCCCTGGTCTGGGAAGATCCCACATGCTGCGGAGCAACTAGGCCCGTGAGCCACAACTACTGAGCCTGCGCGTCTGGAGTCTGTGCTCCGCAACAAGAGAGGCCGCGATAGTGAGAGGCCCATGCACCGCGATGAAGAGTGGCCCCCACTTGCCGCAACTAGAGAAAGCCCTCGCACAGAAATGAAGACCCAACACAGCCATAAATAAATAAATAAATAAATAAATAAATAAAATTAAAAAAAAAAGATATTGACAAAATAAGAAAAATATTTACAATACACCCACAAAATGCTAATTTGCTTAATATATAGAAAGCTTCACCAAATCAATATGAATAAGACCAATCCCAATAACCAAAGAAAAATGAGCAAAGAACATGAACAGAGAATGCACAAAATATAGAATGTAAATATGTGAAAAGATACTCAATGCCAGTCTAAGAGAAGTTCAAATTAAAATTACAATGAAATATCACACTGAATCTATCTGATTAGCAAAACTCAAAAAATTTAATAACATGCTGTTTTGAAAAGGTATAGAGAAGCAAGCACTCTCATATATTGTTAGTGGGAGTATAAGTTAGTATAGCAACTATGATGGAAAATTAGGCATTAGGAAACAAAAGTACAAATGCTCACAACACTGAAACTAACACAATATTGTAAATCAACTATATTTCAATAGATATTTAAAAAAGAAGAAAAACAAACAAAACAACCCAAATGCACATACCCTTTAATTTGGGAATTTTATTTCTAGGAACTGTGTAGCTACAATTATACAAATGCTCAAAGATGTAAAAGGATATTTACTTTAGCTTTAGTTTATAATGAAAAAAGACTGAAAACCATCTATATGTCCAACAATAGCGGTTCTAGGTAAATTATGGTACATCATTACAATGGAAAACTATGTAGTCTAAAAATAATAAGGAAATTCCATAAATACTAAAAAGAAAAAGGAAAAATATCTGAGATATATTAACATATAAAACTAATGTACAAAAGAGTGTGCATACTAGGGTATCCTTTTGATGTAAAGAAAAAAGGATGTTTGTATGTGTACAGAACATCCTTGGAATGACACACAGGAAACTGGTAACAGTGATTACCTCTGGGGAAACACTAGAAGATAGGGGTGGGAGAATTTTCACTACACACCATTTAGTGCCTAATATCACATGGTACGTAATACTGTTCAAAAAGCTGCGATTGGGCTTCCCTGGTGGCGTAGTGTTTAAGAATCTGCCTGCCAATGCAGGGGACACGGGTCCAAGCCCTGGTCCCGGAAGATCCCCCATGCCACGGAGCAACTAAGCCTGTGTGCCACAACTACTGAGCCTGCGCTCTAGAGCCCACGAGCCACAACTACTGAGCCTGTTGGCCACAACTACTGAAACCTGCGCGCCTAGAGCCCGTGCTCCGCAACAAGAGAAGCCACCATGATGAGAAGCCCGCGCACCACAATGAAGAGTAGCCCCCGCTTGCTGCAACTACAGAAAGCCTGTGTGCAGCAACGAAGACCCAACGCAGCCAAAAACAAAATAAATAAATGAATAAATAAATTTATTTTCAAAAAAAAAAGCTGAGGTACCACGTGAATAAAGTAGGCCAATGAGTTGAGACTTGCTGGAAAAAGGCTTTGACCTGTTAAAAGTCCAGAGATACACATATGGCTCCATCTTTGCTGCCCAAATGAGCAGGCATGTGTGAGAATAGCTGGCAGAGCCCTCGGCACTGGTACTGCCCATGTAAACACTACTCTGTCATAAGAACATACTTGGAGGGGCCTCGTCTTAACTGGGCACAGACTCACACACCCACACACCCCCTACACCTGCCCCCCACCCCCAAATGGTACCAGTCTTTTCATGTGAATATACCTTTCCTTTCAAGTTACAAGAAGCTTTTATACCCATCATTTCATCAAATCTTTACAAACACATTCCAAGGAAGGGACATTTTTTTTTTTTATACAGCAGGTTCTTATTAGTTATCCATTTAATCCATTTTAGTGCCCTCCTGATATACCGATCTGTACACTGAAGCTCAAAAAATTTAAGTCACTCACCCAAGATGCAAAATCTAAGTGGCAGACCTGTGACTCAAACCTAGATCCCCTGATCCAAATTAGATGTTCTTTCTACCTGGTCAACTACTTCACATTCCCTTCTGAAAAGAAATCAGTGATGACCCTCCATGCTGAAGCTGTGGCAATTAAAAGCTATGAAGTAATTATTTTGCCTATACAACTCCCTGGATCCTGAGGCATCCAATAGCCTCCTGGACTTTAACAAACTATAATTGCCTTTCTCTGGGCATCCACGGTGCTCCAGGGTAAAGTAAGGAGATTGGACTATAAGAATTCTGAGATCCCTTACAACTCTACTCTTCAGTGAAACGGAGGATTTCTTGAGTTCTGCTGACAGTGGGGAGAGAATTATCCCAGGGGTGAGCGTTTAACTAAAAAAAAAGTACTCAGAGCTCTGGAGCTAAGCTAAACAAAGAGTTAACATAGAGAGAGACTGGGAGAGGGAGAAAGAGGGAGCCATAGGTGATTTAGCAAAACTCACACCGTCTCAGACATCCAGCCGGTCTGAAGAAGCCAAGTCCAATGTGGCTTGTGGTTACCTGGCTGGCTGTTTTTACTCAAGCATCGGAATCAGGGCCACCTCACCATGGAAGCCCAATGGCTTGGCCCACTATTTTAAACATAGTTTGTGGTCTATACCAGGATAGACTGAACATGTCTGTGTCCTCCAAGGGATTAAGACTGGATGTAACATGTGCTTATCCCAATGGCAGTGATGGGGACAAGTGAAGAGACATTGGGCAACATCAACATCAGACACAAATTTTTGCTAAAAATATCCTCTGCAAGGCCTCAGGGAGAAGTCTGCAACATACAAACAATGCCTAGTGAATCGTTAGCCACGACAGGCTAGGCAGAAGCTGCCATTCAAGAAGAAACCAAATGATAAGGAACGGAATGGAATTCCCCATCTGCTCACACACCTGCCCACAAAGGGAATCACTGAGAAAAAGAGAAGAAATAAGCAAGAGCTTCTGTTCTGTTAAGAGTGTCAGTCCTAGGCTGCACACATTTAAAAATAACACAGCTTTACTGAGATATAATTCACCTACCATACATTCTATCCACTTAAAGGGTACAATTCAACAGCTGATAGTATATTCATAGAACGTGTAACCATCTATTTTAGAACAGTTTAATTATTTCAAAAACAAACCCTGTACCTCTTAGCCATCACCTCCCAAACTCCCCATCCCCTAGCCCCAGGCGACAAGGAATCTACTTTCTGTCTCTCTAGATTGGCCTATTCTGGACATCTCATATAAATGGAACCATACAATCGGTGGTCCTTTGTGACTGGCTTCTTTCAGTCACAAATGTTTTCAAGGTTCATTTATGTTGTAGCATAGATAAGAACTTCATTCCTTTTTATGGCTGAATAATAACCCATTGTATGGACATACTACATTATGTTTATCCATTAATCTGTTCATGACACTTGGGTTGTTTCCTCTTTTAGCTATTGTGAATATAGTGTACAAGCATCTGTTTGAGTTCCTGCTTTCAAGTACTTTGGGTATATCCATTAATCAGTTGATAGACAGTTGTTTCTACTTCTTGGCTATTAATGATTATTAATTACTACTTGAGATTAATGTTGCCATGAACATTTGTGTACAAATTTCCATTTCTGTTGGTTTCATTCTCTTTCATTTCATTCTCTTTTACCTAGGTGTGATATTGCTGGATCATATGGCAACTCTATGCTTAAAAATCTGAGGAACTGCCAGATAGTTTGCCAAAGAAGCTGCACCATTTTACATTCCCAAGGGCAGTTCCAATTTCTCTACATCCTCATCAACACTTATTATCTTTTTGATTACAGCCATGCTAGTGGCTGCAGAGTGGTATCTCATTGTGGGTTTTTAAAAAATTATTTATTTATTTATTTATTTATTTATTTATTTATTTATTTATTTATGACTGTGTTGGGTCTTCGCTGCTGCGTGTGGACTTTCTCTACAAGCAGCGAGCGGGGGCTACTCTTCGTTGTGGTGCACGGGCTTCTCATTGCGGTGGCTTCTCTTCTTGTGGAGCACGGGCTCTAGGCACACAGGCTTCAGTAGTTGTGGCATGTGGGCTCGGTAGTTGTGGCATGCGGGCTCAGTAGTTGCGGCTCAGGGGCTTAGTTGCTCCAAGGCATGTGGGCTATTCCCAGACCAGGGATCGAACCCGGGTCCCCTGCATTGGCAGGTGTATTCTTAACCACTGTGCCACCAGGGAAGTCCTCATTGTGGTTTTGAGTTGTGTTTCCCTGATGGTTAATAATGTTGAGCATCTTTTCACATGATTATTGGCCATTTGTATATCCTCTTTGGAGACCTGTCTATTCAGATCCTTTGCCCATTGTTATATTGGGTTATCTGTCATTTTATTGTCGAGTTGTAATAGTTATTTACATTGTATAAATAAAAGTTCCTTTTTGGATATATGATTTGCAAAAATTTTCTCGTATTCTGTGGGTTGTCTTTTCACTTTGTGATATTGTCCTTCAAAGCACAAAAGTTTTTAATTCTGATGAGGTCCAGCTTATCTATTTTTTATTATGTTTCTGCTTTTGGTATCATATCTAAGAAACCATTGCCTAATCCAAGGTCACAAAGATTTATACCAATGTCTTCTAAGAGTTTTACGGCTTCAGCTCTTGTATTTAAGTCTTTGATCCATTTTGAGTTAAGTTTTGTATATGACATAAGGTAGGGGTACAACTTCATTCTTTTGAATGTGAACCTGTAACAGTCCCATCACCATTTGTTGAAAAGACTATTCTTTTCCCAAAGAATTGTCTTGGCACCCTTGTTGAAAATCAGTTGACCATAAATGAGGGTTTATTTCTAGGCTCTCAATTCTATTCCATTGATCTATGGGTCTATCTTTATGCCAGTACTACACTGCTTTGATTACTGTAACTTAGCAGTCAATTCTGAAATTGGGAAGTTGATGCCTATAACTTTGTTCTTCTTTTTCAAAATTGTTTTGACTATTCTGCATCCTTTGAATTTATATATGAACTTTAGGACCAGCTTGTTGATTTCTGCAAAATCAGTTGGGATTTTTAAAGGGACTTAGTCGAATACATAGATCAATTTGGGGAATACTGTCATCTTAACAACACTGTCTTCCAATCAGTAACATAAGATGTGTTTCCATTTACTTAGGCCTTCTGTAATTTCTTTCAACACTTTGTAGTTTTCAGAGTATAAAGTTTATACTTCCTTTGTTAAATTTATTCCTAAATATTTTAATCTTTTCGGTGCTATTATAAGTGGGATTGTTTTCTTAGTTTCATTTTCGATTTGCTCATTACTACTGTATAGACATACAAGGTCTGGTCCCTACAATGAGACCCTTATTCTATACCAGTGGTTCTGCTTCTATGATCAAAACCTATTTATGTTATTATAAACAGTACCACTCTGTGTGGGATATTGAACGTTTGTCGGGACTGGGGTATACGGGAGCTCTCTGTACTGTCCACTCAATTTTTCTGTGAACCTAAAACGGCTCTAAAAAATTGTCTATTAAAAAAAAATTACAATTTTTAAAGGATAAATACTGCGTGATTTTACTTACATGAGGTACGTAAAGTAGTCAAACTCGGAAACAGAAAGTAGAATGTGGTTACCAGGGGCCGGGGATAAGGGGAAAATGGGGAGTTGTTCAATGGGTAAAGAGTTACAGTTTTGCAAGATGAAAATTTCCAGAGATCTGTTGTACAACAATATGCATAAAGTCAATACTACTGTACTATACACTTAAAAACAGTTAAATTGGGGGGGGAATTGGATGAAGGTGGTCAAAAGGTACAAACTTCCAGTTATAAGATAAGTAAGTACTGGGGATGTAACGTATAATGTGATTAGTATAATGAACACTGCTGTATGTTATATGTGAAAGTTAAGAGAGTAAATTCTGAGTTTTCATCACAAGGAAAAAAGATGTTTTTGTTTTTCTATTATTTTGTATCCATATGAGATGATGGATATTTACTAAACTTGTGGTAATAATTTCATGAGGTATGTAAATCAAATCATTATGCTGTATATCTTACACTTATCCAGTGCTGTACATCAATGATATCTCAATAAAACGAAGAAAAAAGGGGAAAAAACTTTAACGGTTAAAATGGCAAATTTTATGTTATATATATATATATATATTTTAACCACGCACACAAAAATAATTTGAATCTGGTAAAGGGAAAGCAAAAGAAAACTTTACAATGTGGTGGGGGGAGAGGGTTGGTGGTGGAGATACTATCATTTACTATATAATTCTGTCTTTCCATCTAGAATGAGGATATACCTTGAAGATAGAGTTCATGGCTTATTCATTTTCATGTCTGAGTAGTCAAGATTACCTTTAGTTAGGAAAAGTACTGAATGAATGAATGAATAAATAAATGCAGAACAGGCAGGGATGGAACAAGTAAAGGTGTAAACAGTGCCCAAGGTCATAAATGACTGGGGAGACTGACTCTTGAGTGAGTGACAAAAGATCTGCGGTCTGAGGGACATCTACAAGTGAGTAACGGTTTCTCTCCAGGCACAAAATGTAGGACATGATATTAAATATTCAAGAGATACGTGACCTAGTTTTTTGGGGGGCTGGGGGTATTGGGTTTTCAGTGAGCTCTGAGCATACACAGACCTATGTAGGACAGGTCCGTGGACACAGGAGAACAAAGCAAAGGGGAGCAGTCTTTTAACCCCGTGGTCATGTTTCAGGTCAAGCAGTCCTCTCTTACATAACCCTTCCTGGCTATGCTCTGGAAAATTCCATGTTTCACCTCCTTGCCACCTCCCTCTTTGAACTCAGAATCAGACTGTAAGCCTGTGGGCATCCCATGCTTCTTGCCAAGGATAATACGTTTTGGCAGCATGGCATTCATTCATTTATTCACTCACTCACTCACCCACCCACCAACCACGGCTAAGATAATTCCTACCATTGTAGCTGTTGGTCAGGCCCCTGAATACTTTTGAGGGACTGGTCAATCTCTTGTTTAAGTTTCCAAAGAAATAAAAGCCTTGACATCACTACTTATTATCTCTGAAGCTACCAACCACCGTGGAAATTTAAAAACTAACTTTCCTATCCTAGTAGAGACGAGACAAGAAGAAAAGAACCTTACTCTTGGAATTCTGGCTTTATAAAGAAAATATGGAATGTCCCCATTTGAATGCATCCCTGGCGGGAGATAGTTAATCTCTGGCAATGGACGATATGCGTGTGTGAGGACACTGTTTATTCTAGACTTTCTGCAATTTACAAACTGAAACAAATAATGGTGGAGACATTTGCAACTATGGGAAAAAGGGTGTTTACAAAGTGGGAGAAAATAGACTAAATAGGCTTCAATTACAGAAAATTTCTAACACGGCAAGGGATGGACTCCATAACGACAGAAGGTGCAAAGGGTTAGGAGTCATACTTGTTGCAGCAAGTATGTCAGCTTCAGAAATGAGCATCTACATGCAGGGTCATGTTGGTAAACCCTGGGGACACCAGACAGGAAAATTTTCCTAGGCCTCTTGTTTTATCTCTCCAGCCTTAGATAGAGCTTCTCAAATACCAGGTCTTAGTTTAGTGTTAAATCATTCAAGCTCAAGGGGCTTCTCACACTTTCCTTTGGAAACTAATTCTCCTTTCCTAAATCTTTCCTTAAATGGCATTGCTCACAGCAAGTCTCCTTGTGAGAAGCCTGCAACAGAGAAGATCTCCTTTCAAAATTCACACACCGGTCATTTTCTTTGTCCACTTAGGCTTAGGTCTCTCTGTCTCTCTCTTTTTAAAGCCATCTGTCTCCTTTGCCTATTGCACTGCTTCTATTTTTAGCACTGAATGTCATATCTAACTCCCCAAATACTAGAGTAAAAATGAGGTCCAACTCCAAAGCACAATCCCTAATTTACTATCTTGGTTGTTACAGAAGTGTTCATATGAAAAACATCAAATTGCTTGTTAATGATCAAAAGGGGTCTGCCTAGAACAGAGAAATTTTAATGAAAGTGAGGACAAGTTTCCCCCATGTAGAAACTGATGTTGACTACATGGGCTTTCAAATGGATTTCATGTCTTTATAAAAACAATAATCAAACAGCAATTCATTAGAGATGAGGAAGGGAAACAGTTTAGTATCCATACTGGTTTTCACAAGAAAAAGACACTTATCTGTTATGGGTGGAAAGAATAACTATTTTCCAGCTCAGTTAGCAAGAGAAGGTGTAAGTTCACAAGTGCATGCTATAAAAATATAGTCGAAGTTTTTTTAGGATAAAGGGAAGGGCCATGGTCATTTGCTCTTTTTTATATAAAGCTCAAGGCAGCAGCGCACACCCACAAACACTGGGAAATATACCACTTGATGGAAAAAAAAAAAAAAAAAGAATGATGATTTTATGCAGTGAGATTCTGAAGTTCATTTCTTTATCAAATGAGCTTGTTTCACTAAGTTTGGTTATGACTTGGCAATTCTTACTTAAAGTCAACATGAATTTGAGCCAAGAAAAGATTGTAGAAACCAGGCCCACGGAAGCAGAAATTTGGTCTAGAATATTTTCCAAGGAAAATATTGATTGGACATTTTTCTTCCTTGTACAAAAGGAAAAAGAATGGAACAATTATTGAATATTATGTATCAGGTCCTATGCTATATTATATACAGTATCTCATTTAATCCTCAAAATAGCCCAGTGAAATAACAAACGTTAAGTTGCTCTACGAAGTTACACAGCTAATTTAACAAAAAAAAAGTGGAATGGAACCCAGGGCTGTCTGCCACCAAAAACTAGATCCCTCTACAAGGTGGTTTCTTTCTATCGTATTTCTAATAGCCCTTTTATATTTTTTAAAACCTGACCATAACTCACCATGTAGCTCTCTCTCCCTCCTTTTGATTCAGATTTTTAAAAGTGTTTTAAAAGATATAAAATATTACAGATATAGCTGAAATCTCTGTGTCCCTTAACCCAGTCCCATTTCTCCTTCTATCCCAGTATCATACTATTCTTATTCCTCTGCAGTGTTTTTTTCCCCAACATGTTTTTAAGATTTATCTATGTTGCTACATATAGCTTTAGTTCATTCATTTTTACTCTATATAATGAACATATCATGATTTTTTAAAAGATCCATTCTTTTGCTCATCTGCAATGAACATTATTGTAGGAGTCTTCTTTTACATGAATCAGAACTTTCCCTGGATTACATACCTAGGGATGGAACTGTAGGATCCTAGAAATAATAATGATAATAACTGATACTTAGTGCTTATTTTGTGCCAAACATTGTTCTAAGTGGCTTATATATATTAAGTCATTTAATTTTCACAATAACCTTACGAGGATTCTGTTATTATCTCTACTTTACAGACAGGAAGTAGTTTGACTCTAGAATCTATGCAACTTTACTAGACATTGCCTAGTCTAATCATTATCTTCTAAAATGATTACATCAATTCATACTTCCACCATCAGTGTATGAGTTTCCACATCCTTGCCAACACTTCTGGTCAGTTTTTTAATTTCTGCTATCCAAATATGAAGTACTAAATGTTTCCTATATGGGTAACCATTTGTCCTGGCACAACTGACTGACTAGTGCATCTTACAGCACTGATTTGTAGTGGTATCTCTATCATATTTCAAGTTTCCACACACATGTGGATTCTGTTCTACTGTTTGCCTCTGTAACGATACCATTCTGCCTTAATTATTATAGTTTATAATACATTTTAATATCTGGTAGGACAGAAATTAATTGAGATTCTAATGAAAATCATAATAGTCTGTTGTTCTCCAAAATTGTTCTTTTATGATTTCAACCCTTTGGTCTTCGCGTGAAGTTCAACAACACCTTGAAAATTTTTATGGAAAGAAATCTGTGCTGGATGTTCTGATTGCTCCTTCAGATCCCCTTTCTACCCTTCACCTTGCTCCATCCCCATGAGGCTGTCCTCCAGATGGACAGCATCAACTGGGTCCCTTCATCCTGGATTCAGCCACTGAGAGTCAATGACAGAAGAATGAAGAGCAAGAAGGAAAACAGATCAAGGTATTTTCCCCCACTGGCTTTCTTGCCACGGGGCCCAATTAGCAGTGGCTGTTCCTCTACCCAAGGCCTGGTAGATTTCTCCTAGATCCACAGTTACAGCACTCTCTGGGGTCTGACAACTGCTCCACCTCTTGCTGTTTCAGGCACAGGGATGCTAAAGACTTCTTGCCTTTGATAGCTTAGGATGCTTCACCTTCCTCTGTTGGTTTCTTGGTTGTCCAGACCTTTGTAAATAAGCCCTTCATTGCCTCTCTTCAGTAAAGACTCTGGTGTGTGCCATTGGTTTCCTGCCAGGCCTTTGACTGATTTAAAATCTATTATGACTTTGATTAAAATTTCATTTAATTTGTCAATTAATTTGAGGATAATGGACTTTTATATACTGAGTCTTCTTATCCATGAACATGTTATACCCATTTATTTAGGTCTTCTTTCATCCCTTCAATTTCCTTTTATAAATTTTCTGGAAACATTCTGCATATCTTTTCTAAGGATTATTCCTAGCTTCTTTGTGCTTCACTGCTTTGGCAAAAAGGGTTGTTTCTTTAATTGGTTATTGCTGGCCTGTAGCAACACCATCAATTTCTGTATCCAGCAACAATTCTAATAGTTTGTTGATTCTCCTGGATTTTCTATGCAGCAAATCCTATCATCTGCAAATAAGGTCAGCTATGTCTCTTTCTTTCCAAATCTTACATTTCTTATTGCTTGTTCTTACTTCATTGCATTGGCTAGTACTTCCATACAATGCTGAATAGAAACGGTGTTAATAGGCATCCTTGTCTCATCTCTCTTAGCTCTCTCTTCACTGAGTAAAACCGCCATAAATCCTAAAGCTATGCCTCCCAGCTTCCATTTGCCTTTAAATAATTATATTCAAATTAAATAAGTCATATTAGCCAAAAAGTCATGTGACTACCATATGCCCTGGAGCAAATGATGTAACATTCTAATATAGAAATGAGAAGCCTTGACAGTCGCAGTCTACACTGAAATAGTGTTATGTGAGTTGTGAGCCTTGGCTTGGGTATAGCTAATTTAAACAATAGGGTTCAACCAATTCCTGTATAAGCCACCATCAATTCATATACTAGAAATTGCAGAGATGATCACACCAAACATCACATGATTTACCACGTTAGCTTTTGAAACTGGGGGGAAAACATGCAGAAAAGAAATAAACAGAAACAAACAGCTCTCTCTCTCTTTTTTAATGAATGTAATAACAGAAGAGTAATGAGGTTGGAAAACAGATGTGGACAAAAGAAAAGCCCATGCTACAGTGTGGCCCACACAATCTGGAAAGGAATGATAAAAAAAAAAAACTTTACAAGCTGTTTTGAGTCTTGAATTAAAAGGAGTAATCAAGCAAGGCTGACTTATAAAGGGTCAGAGGGTAGCATCCTGCAGCAGAGAATAAGCAGAACTCCTTTTCCTGAGCCGTCCCCTGCCCAGCTGAGCCCAGGAAGGAGGATTTTCCCGTGTAGCAGCCTCTCTGAACATATTCTCGATTCCGGGTTTAATAACTGCCATCTAACCTCTTTCCTCTGCCCACCCGCTCCCCAGGGAGGTACTTCCCTAATGGGTTGGCCCTTTTCAGTCTGGTTTTAGTCTCTGGCTCTTTATATTCTGAACGGGGACACCTCAGTCTCTTTCTATGACTTCCAGGCAAATTGTGTCAAATTAGATAAATGTGTTTGATGCTGGTTTGGGAGCTCTCATTCTGATTTCTTCCCATACCCTGTTCACCACGTTTGCCTCCTAGAGTCAATTAGAATGTGTATAATCAAAGAATTCCAACTCAAATAGAGGGTTTTTTTAAAAAACAAAACAAAACTTTAACAGTATACACATAGTAAAGCAATATCAAGAGGCAGATGCAGCATATTGATAAAAGGAAGATAAAGCCTTATCCTGTTTCCAAGGAGATTAACCACACGAAGATAATTTTTTTTCTGCTCCTATGGACACTGTTATTAACGGTGTTTTATGGCAGAATTGTCAGACGCTCATCAGTTTACCAAACTATGTTAGTCTGTACAAAGCGTCTCTCAAAATGGTCCTGTGAGAAAGCAGTCTGCTGCAGTTGTCTGACTGGGCCTCTGAAAGCTTTCAAACTCAGCTACTGAAGTCCAGCCAGCATCTAATTTTACCCGTGAGTTCCAGGAGAGAGGAAAGCTGGTGGGAAGATTACAGAGTTCCTTGAAGCTCTGACCTACAACAGGAAGAGAGTTGTCAGCCTTCATGTCTCTCACCCTAAATCCCAAGGCAAACAACAGTGGCAGGGCGTTTTATAACACGTTCCCATTGTAAAATTGCATATTTCAGAAACACGATGCTGGCTCCCTCATTTTCCATAGACCTCGCGTCAGTATAAATAGATGACCTTCAAAGGAATATTTTTACTTAAGCTTTTCAATTTGAATTTTTCTAGTGTACTTGGGCTTCTCTGGGTTTTCTTACAAAACGGTGGACATCTACTGCTTTTGAATTGGCTAATGCCCCTACACATTCAAGTCTGATCACTACATTAACGTCCCGGGAATTTCTGGTAATGTTAGTGTGAAAGGCCACAGCGATTTCAGAGTTTCAGGGGCATTTTGAGCTTTTTGTAAACAGAGTGGAAAAATGGGGCTTTGAAGTTAAGTCTCGGCTTCTGCATTTAGTACTTTGACCGAGTTACCTAACTTCCCCAATACGTATCTGTAAAATGGGTGTAATGATACCTTCCTTAAAAGGTTGTCTGGGGGACTCGTGACAATCAAGGTTAAGCAACCTGCCCAGTGCTTAAGTCACACAGTTCAATAAACGGTAGCTACTGCCAATCCAAAGTGATAGACGGCAAATCCACAGTTATCTACAGTAAAGATGGCACAGAGCGACACCTCCTAAGGAAAAAGATGACCTCAGGTGCCCCTAAGAGCACGTGGGGATCAGCCAACAGGAGAGCAGAAGTGATAGCCAGTGTCTGGTGTCAGGGAGATCTCCAGTATGATTGTCCCGGGCCAGTAATGGACAGCTGCCTGCTCCAGGACTGGTGCCCTGGGAAAGAACATGAGCCTCTTCTTGCTGGTAGGCTGATGAAAGGGAACTAAACAAGAGGACCAGCTCCCATGGGTAGAAAACTTAAATGGCTTCATTAAAATTCTTACGCTGACAACTTGTCTTCTGGAGCAGCAGTTCACACACTAGCCAGTAACCTAAGGATGGACCACGACTTCGGCCACCCTCAGCGTCTCCAGAGTTAAACAGATGATCTGACGTTCTCAGCTTCTGTGGATAGGAACTGACAACGGCTATGCTATTAAAGTCAGAGCAAAGCACAAACCATACCGGAACACTGACCATAACTCTGGGTCGTTATCTGGCTGAATTTCAGTATTCTCAAATTCTACGTGCCCTTGAGAAGAAGAGATATTAACACAGATCAGTTCTGTGAGTTCTGCTTACTGCCTCCAGCCTCTTCCAATGTAAATAAAAAGTAAAGATCGTACTACTGTTAACTAAGCAACTACAAAGTACCAAGGTACTACTGCTAATCTACCCCCATACCACTCTTCTGTCTGCTAGAAAGAAACATTTTAGAAGGGGCTCAGCTACCAGAAATCTTCTTCAGTATCCGATAGAGAATAACAGGGTTACTTCTGACATTCAAATAAGCTGTTTAGGAGAGAAGGGCAGTGTATACTTAGACCCTTGGGTTTAAGAAGGAAACATCCTTTAATCAGAAATGAAATAAGAATCCCCAAGAGCTCAAGGCTTGCTGCAACATCTGTCAGTTTAGAATGGATTAATAAAATTAAGAGGGACGGTAAAATCTTATCTAGAGGGAATTACGAATACAAATCCATATGCTGGAAGGGGACGGAAGAGTCAGTTAATACTCAGCTAGTGTTCTGTGATTCTCCCACAGAGTAACACTTGGCTTCCCAAATAAACTAAAGAGAGTGTATACCAGTCCTCGTTACATTAGATGAGCCAACTAAAATTATTATCAATAAATCCCCTGTTTAGAAAATCATGGCAGAAAGGGTGAGCAGCAGAAAAGGCTACGAGGAGGAATGGTATTTGATCTAAAATTGGAAAGATGAGTAGAACTTCTATAGGCGTGTACAAAGGGACACTGATGACAGAAGGGCTTTTCAGAGGAAGGAGACAATGTGCACAAAAATATGAAGGTGGCAAGGTGGAAGGCATGCTCAAGAGATGATAAATATTGGGTTGGCCAGAAAGTTCATATGAACTTTTCGGCCAACCCATTAATTAAATTCGGCACAAGCAAAGGGTTCATCTAAGCACGGAGCAGGAGGTCAGATAGAAAAGATCGGTTTGAACCAAAGTGAAAATGGGAAGGGAGACTCCAGTTTATCATTGTGAATATGAGGCACTGTGCTGTCATTTCATCTAGATTCATCTAGACTCCTTTGAGGTGGTTTGCTATTCACATTTGTATAGAAGAAGAAACAGGCTAAGTGAAAGTCCCACATTTATGGCAGGACAGTCATATTTTTGAATTATTTGATTGCTCCCCAATTCCATGCTCCCCCCACTACACTGTGTTACCTTAAAAGAGAAATTAATGAATCTTGATTTCTATTATTTGAAGGTGACAACACTCAGTAAAGTTTTTGAGGGGAAAAATATTTTGACATGATCAAACTATTTGCTATTTGGGGATACATAAAGACTCTCCTGGGGCCACTGAAGTCTTCCATTCAAAGGAAGGTAACTTGGTAAAAAGTTTTCTTGAAGGAATGACTGAGGACATGGGTTGAAGGCCAGGGTTCTGGCCTTTATTAGCAATGTGATTTTAGATGAGTTTCTTTCTCTAAGCCTTATCGGCAAAATGGGGATGACAACATGCATCTCACAGGTTTAGATTTAAAAGGGGGAAATGCTCTATAACTAAAGCATAACGTAAAATTTTTAAAAATCCAAAATTCTTGATTTGGTAGAGAAAATACCTAAACAGAATTTGAGTTCACCCCCAGAAATGGTTCAAAGACACACATAACTCCAGTTATAAGGCCCAACCCTTACTTGTAGGCTGTTCAAAGACCACCTGCAGGGGTTTCCCTGGTGGCACAGTGGTTAAGAATCCGCCTGCCAATGCAGGGGACATGGGTTCGAGCCCTGGTCTGGGAAGATCCCACATGGCACGGAGCAACTAAGCTCGTGCGGCACAACTACTGAGCCCACGTGCCACAACTACTGAAGCCCACGCACCTAGACCCTGTGCTCTGCAACAAAAGAAGCCACTGCAATGAGAAGCCCGTGCACCACAACAAAGAGTAGCCCCCGCTTGCCGCAACTAGAGAAAGCCTGCTCGCAGCAAAGAAGACCCTACACAGCCAAAAATAAATAAGTAAAATAAATAAATTTATTAAAACAAAAACAAAAACAAAGACCATCTGTAGCGGTTGGGGGTTGGGTTTAAGGCTGAGGAAATTACCTTGGGTTCCTGTGCCACAGGATACAAACAACCCTAAAACCCTTAGGTCCCTTTTTTTCTCTTTAACATTTCTTTTTCTTTTTTTTTTTTTTAATTGGAGTATAGTTGATTTAAAATGTTGTGTTAGTTTCTACTGTACAGCAAAGTGAATCAGTTACACATATACTGTTTTTTTAGATTCTTTTCCCATATAGGTCATTACAGAGTATTGAGAAGAGTCCCTTTTGTAATGGTTATTCTTGTGTGGCTCTGTCTCTTGTTTACCTTTGTATCCTACTCATCTCTCTCCAGGCCCCAGACTCAATGGTTTTAAAGGCAAGAAGTGGGCATCAACCTCAAATGCATAGCACTCCATGGACAAAGACATTCTATTTAAAGAAATCATGAAAAAAGAAACTACCACTTGGCTTGAAGAAGGAAGGCTTAATGACCCCATGTCGTCTGGTCCAGCTCAGGGTCACTTTGAAGACACTTTGAAACACAGCACTTCCACGTTAAAAAAGAAGCCTCAATTATATAATGAGTCATTAGTCCGTTTAGCCTATGACTATGAGTAGAGGTTGACAATGGGCGGGAAACATTTTACTAAGTGTAAAAAGTAAAGATTAAAGTCAGAAAATAAATATGATATACTTGTGACTTGGAGTTTCAGAAAATAAGCTTCTGGTTTGATCAGACTCAATTTTCAGGGGAAAATGGATAATGTGGCATCTCCCATCCCTCAAGTCTAGAACCAAAGTTGCATGTAAGTAGCTTGGCAAGGAAACTAGCAAGGCCCCCAAATTCCTCAGAGTCAAATGCCATCCATTTATTATTTTATTAGGTGTTATTCACTGAATGTATAAACAAATTGCCAGGACTTTACTATAAATAGCTCAGGGAAAGAAAGCTGTGGTAAGGTCCTCCACATGAGCAGCTCAATCAGCAAATGTTTAGTCCCAAAACTCTACACACGGTGTGGTCAAGCAAAAAAGTGTTTAGAAAAGTCTTCCAAAAAATGATCATTCTGATGGAAAAGCTTCACTCAACACATGCAGTTGGCACTTAAGCCAACTACCAAGAAGCACAAAGTCAAGTCTACTCTGATTCCAGGGCCCTCACTCACACCACAGGGTGCAATGATGTGCCCACTGGGGTTCTAGAGAAGGATGGCAAGGCTTATGGGTGCTGATGATATTCAAAATCTCTGACCACTGGAAGTCACCACCAGTTTCCCACGATGCTTTCCAGACATTGCCAAACTAAGAAGAAATGTAGGAAAGTGGGATGTGGAAACTAAAGGAAGTGTATCATGGATGTCTTTTGGAGGCTATAAGGGAAAGAAACTTGGGCGCACTCATCCAAGCTCTCTTCTTACCTTGTCAGATGACCTTGAGATGAAGAGTCACCTCTTGACATTTGGTTTTACTCTTTGGAAAACTAGAAACGTGATTAGCTGCTGGGAAGGGTATGTTCGACAAGCATCAGAGAAGGGAAAGCTTTGATATTTTCATCCAACTCTGGGGCAGAGATGAGGATGGAGAATCGGTTCCAATCTCTGGTAGCTCCAAACAGAGCAAAATCTGAAACTTCAATAAGTCTTTGTGCTCTTTCTGTGACAACTACAGCTCTTAGAAAAGCTGCTTCAGTGCCTTCAGAACAAATTTAGATTAATGAAACTAAAAAGAGTCCCAAAGAGGAAGGTACCAGGTGTTTCAACGTAGCCAGGCAATCCCAGAGCTTAAAATCTTAAAAGGGAAAAGCTAAAATATTCTTATTGAGAGTTGGGATGAATTTATGGTTGATTTTTCTAGGTAAATAATAATCAGTGTTGTTGTAGTATTGTTGTTGGTAAGTATGCAAGACCTTTCCAGCAATCAAATACTATACTTACCTGCTATTTAAAGCAGTGTAGTTAAATTTTCTGATCTTACCAACTACTTGGTCAATCATTTTAGAAAAACAGGAAAACCGATTTGACACTAGGGCTTAGGAGAGATAAAAGCTCAAGGAGGGCTTCCCTGGTGGTGCAGTGTTTAAGAATCCGCCTGCCAATGCAGGGGACAAGGGTTCGAGCCCTGGTCCGGGAAGGTCCCACATGCCGCAAAGCAACTAAGTCCACGTGCCACAGCTACTGAGCCTGCGCTCTAGAGCCTGTGCTCCGCAACAAGAGAAGCTACCACAATGAGAAGCCCGCACACCACAAGGAAGAGTAGCCCCCGCTCGCGGCAACTAGAGAAAGCCCACGCGCAGCAACAAAGGCCCAATGCTGCCAAAAATAAATAAATAAAATTTATATGAAAAAAAAAGCTCAAGGAAAAGACAATTGATGCATAAACTAAGAAAGTAATTTTACTTTTTAAACCAGTGAGCCTATGTTAAGCAAAGAAATGTGCTTCTCACAGTTTTTAAAGCAACTGAGAAAGTAAGTCTTCTTTCAGGTAGTACCACACGAGGCCTCAAAAGACACTGCTTGGGGTGAGGCAGTAGCAGCCCAACAGGGTTAAGTCTCTTCAAGGCTTTAAATAAAAAACAAACATCCAAAAAATAAAAGCATGAAGCACAAAAAACAAAGCAAAACACCCCCCCCCCCAAAAAAATCCACTTAATTTTTATAGGGATTGTTCTCTAATACCTAAGGAAGGGGTTGGCTCTCTTGAATTTTTCTTTAGGGTTGTCTTTGTGCTAAGGAATAAGGTCACAACTGGGGTTTTAATAGGGTCCCAGTGGGCCTAATGTAGAAGAAAAGCTAAAGGATTGAGGTCTTGTGGGTATTATCCTTAGGCTCTTTCTCCTCCAGTCTTTCTTTTATATATAAATAAGACAAGAGCTCCAGGCAATTGTGAAGTTAGGGCAGCAAAACATAAGGCAAATTTTATCTCTCTGAGCCTCAGTTTTCCCACATGTAAATTGAGGAGACTGAACTGTAATATATAATCACTCAATCATCCCCAAAGTCCCTTTCAAGTGAAAGTACATAACAAAGTTAAAAATGCAAAACAAAAACAAACATCAACAACAATCAAAGAAAAAAACAACAACCCACTTCTAAACCTCTGCTCCTCAGCTGGAATCTGATGGTAGGACTTCATGAAGCGCCAGCCCAGAGGTATTCATGACCCCTCAATCCTGGGTCTGACAGCCTCCTAGTGATACAGCTCATGTCCCACCCCCCCAGGCCCAAATTCCTGAGGGTGACTGTTGATTTAGCAACTGTCGAAACAACAGTGGTAACAATGACATCACAATGATAGTATTGATAATAAGGCCAACCAATGCTATTATTAATGATAATAACAGCTAACATTATTGAGATCTTATTAAGGGCCAGGCACTAGAAACGTCACATCTATTTACTCAGTCAGTCCTTGTAACAACTCTATGACGAATTAACCCTGATATTATCTCCATTTTGCAGATGAAGAAACTGAGGCTGAGGCACAGAGCAGTTAGGCAAGTAGCAGGAGCAAATGATACAGCAACAAATCACTGAATTGCCAAGATCCAAGGGGGAGGGGGTCCACAGGGCTCCTACACAGCACCGCAGAATGCTAAGGACAGGACAGAGGTCCCAAGGGAGAAGACTTAGCCCACTGAGGTGGAGCCAGTGGGTTTAGCCGACTGAGAACTGGGAGCTACGGGTTGCATGTTGACTCTGCCACTGCAGTTAAGCCAAGTCAATTTCCTTGTCTGTAAGACAAGGGCAGAGGATGAGATAACCTTTAAGGCCCTTTTCAGCTCTGACATTCTCCATGAGGGACCATGTTCCATAAGGACTCAGCATCTGTTTGATTCCCAGGCTTTTTTTTTTTTTAAGTTCTTCATTTCTATTTTAAAAAATTGCATGTTCCCGTGGCCCTGGAATGCCTGCCTCTGGCCCCTCTGGAGCCCTGGGTTATGTGAAAGCAGCCGTGCCAAGCTGGCCCATGGGCGGGGCCGAGTCTTCCTGGCTGGCCTGTGACATGTTCCTGACGTACTGTGTGGTCAAGGAGCTGGAACTGGGGGGGCTGAACAAGGGCCAAGCCTTGCACTTCAGCTTCCTGACCTGGCAGCCATTCAGAGAGACCCTGCTAAGTGCTATTTCCTAAATACACTCTCTTTTCATAACAATCTTACCACATTGCTTTCCTTTACAAGCGCTCTTAAAAAAGGGAACTGGACTCCTTCTGGTTAATCTACACAGACTACATTTGGAAACCATCAGAAACTGAACTCTAAACAAAACGTTATTAATGTGTTGTAATCTGCCCTCTATGTTGCAGATGAAAAGAAAATGTTTTATAGTTTCAGAGCATACGTTTTAATTGCCTTTTAAGAGTGCATATACTTTTAGTACTTAGTGTTATAAAACTGTAGTATCTGTTTCTTGATAACTGTTGAGTGATCTCAGCTATTTTTATTAGTTTTTTTTCCTTATCCTTTTCTCCCTTTTTCTCCTAAACTGCCACCCATGCAAAGTTCCTTTAGATCAAGCTTGATAGAGGGCTCACATATTTGAGATCTTCCATTATAAATAGCTTCTTAACAACCTCCACCTCACTGTAAAACACTTGTTCTTGAAAATGAGTTCTATAAACAAAGATGGAGTGGGAGGCTTTGTCTAATAATCCAGTATAGCTGGGAACCGTGCAGTCTAGCCTTTTCCCAGTTTGCTATTGCTTTTTTATGGGGGCCAGATGACCCACGGAGATCTGATGCTCTTGCTACTTTTCTCAACTGTACAGCCCTGTCCCAAGAGACTAACATATCAGTCATCAGCCCAGAGGTTTCAAGGGCAGAGTCTTGGACATACCAAGATCCAGTTTGCTTTTCAGCAAGGAATCCCAAATTCATTAGAATTAGGCCTGAAGTTAACAGAGGATTGGGCTCTCCACCAGCTTGTCACCAGGCTGACAACTCCCTGGAAGGCTGGGTCACTTGACAGAGTCTGAGGGGCTGAGGTCTCCATTGTCCCACCCTCCAGATGGACAAATGGTGCCCAGCTCTTGGACCAGTGATATAAACCTGAATCACAGGCTCACAGGAAATGAAATGACCTTTCTGAGCTAAGGGTTTCTTGGGGCAGGGCCGGGGGATGGGGGCATTTGGCCATCTGGATTCCTGGCCAGGAGGAAACTGTCTCTTGAGTGGTCCGAGTATTAAGTACTCCCAGTGACACAAAGCACCACAGTGGTAGTCACAAATGATAAAACCTTTCCAGGAACATCTAATATAACACAATGTTCAAAAACCAGACTTACAGAGACTGCTTCGACCAGAAGGATCCAGGGAGATAACGTAGTCCATCACTCATTTTCAGGTGAGGAACTGAAGCCGACACGGGCAAGTTATTTACCCAAGGTCTCATGGCCTACGGGAGCTTAGAAACCTGGTTTCTAGTTCTCTATCTGGCTCTTCACCACCTACAGGATGACCACCGGTGAGTAAAGGAAGCATCACTGGAAGGAATTCCCTTTAGTCATCTGAAAATGGGACCATGTGCCCTTTAATTTCAGTTTCTTTTCAGAGATAGTCATCTTCCTTATCTCAAACATTAACTCAAATGTTTCTTATGATGTCTCCAGTGTTTCCCTAATGTCTTCATGACTCACTGGATATTATGGCTTGATACAGTACAGAGCAGCGCTCAGTTACAACCTTAGTTTCTAAAGCAATTTTTTTTTTTTATGAAAAACAAGCCTTCCTCTCAGTTCCCTTGCCATCAAAACTTGCACTATATATTGAGAATTCTTGCAATGGCTCAGCAGGCCCGATTTTCATAATGTGTCAGAATCCACAATGTGAAGGAGCAGTTGTTTATAAATGTATCAAAACTGAAATTTTTTTTTTTTTTGTCTGCGTTGGGTCTTTGTTGCCGTGTGCAGGCTTTCTCTAGTTGCAGTGAGCGAGGGCTACTCTTCATCGCAGTGCTCAGGCTTCTCATTGCGGCGGCTTCTCTTGTTGCGGAGCACGGGCTCTAGGCGCGCGGGCTTCAGTAGTTGTGGCATGCGGGCTCAGTAGTTGTGGCTCGCAGGCTCTAGAGCGCAGGCTCAGTAGTTGTGGCACACAGGCTTAGTTGCCCCGCGGCACGTGGGATCTTCCTGGACCAGGGCTCGGACCCGTGTCCCCTGCATTGGCAGGCGGATTCTTAACCACTGTGCCACCAAGGAAGTCCCCAATTTCTGATTCTTAATCTTTGGGGCAGGTGACATTTTAATAACCTAAAAAAATCAGCTCAAAAGAAAGCTCTGAAAAATTGGGTCATCCTGTTTTCATACTCTTGGGGTCTACCAGCTAGATATGGCAAGTCTTTCTCTCTTTTGACAGATCATAGATCAAGTGGTTATAATTATAAAAAGATTGGACAGAGAACAGCTGCTTAAACATCCTTGCAAATAACTTCTTCTACCACCATTTTATAACCACTTCTGAAGAATTCTCTTCTGGGATGAAACAATGTGAAACCAAGAGTTTCCCTTAGACAGGTTAAGGGAAAGCCCTTCCATTCAGTCATTTTTGCATTAATTGGTGCTCCTAAAACAAACTGGTTTTTTTTTTTTTTTTTTTTTCCGCCGTGCCATGAGGCATGCGGGATCTTAGTTCCCCGACCAGGGATCGAACCCGTGCCCCCCGCAATGGAAGCGCTGAGTCTTAACCACTGGACCGACGGGGAAGTCTAAAACAAACTGTTTCTTCAGCCAGGGACATAATTCTATGTTGGGATACTGGAGTCCATCTCTGCTGCCGAGATCTCTCTCCTTAAGATCTCAGCAATATAGTTTTTGGGTGTGTTTCATGACCTTTTGTGCTAGCAAATAAGCCTTTGGAGGATTAAAATTAACTTTCTCATCCTAGTTTAAAGAGTGCTCTGCTCTGGGAACATGAAAAAAAAAAAAAAGCCCGAGTCCTGTGCCAAATACCCAGTCTAGCAGTGCTGATATTGCTTTCAAGGCTCTTATTTTAAAAATAAATTTTTACAGGAGTAGCAGAGAAAGTAGCAAAAGAATATACAAAAGCTCCTCTTTTTAAGATCAAAGAAGAATCAAGTTTTGTGTTACAAGTATTTGAGAATATACTACTACTTTAAACTACTCCAAGTAGTTTAAAGCATTAAATGTGCTTCAAACTTCCTGACCTGTAGATCTAAAAGTAATCACTCACCTTGACCTATGTATCCTAATATGGACTAAATAGAATATTCAATGAAGTCCTGGTATCATATGTGTTAGGAGCCTTAAAATCAGGCTATCAGAATTGGTCATCTGCCCACAGAGCTGGCTAGATAAATTTCCACAATGACACACTCCTGGAATGAACATTGAGGGACTCAGGTCAG
This sequence comes from Balaenoptera physalus, assembly GCF_965194825.1. NCBI lineage: Eukaryota > Metazoa > Chordata > Mammalia > Artiodactyla > Balaenopteridae > Balaenoptera > Balaenoptera physalus. The sequence continues at coordinate 41,408,132 of NC_138901.1, forward strand.
GGCCACTTCCTGTTAAAAAAGCACAAGGCAGGCAAATTCTCACCATATGGCCTTTACCCTCTGATCTTATATCTTACCTGTCCTCCCTAGGCCCAAGGCTCTGTGGGAATTCATGCCAAGCTGGGGCTTACAATCTCAATTGCCATTATCTTTATGAGTTGATTTCTTTAAAAGGTCCTGGGAAATAGGCTGGAATCATTACAGGGAGTGGTCCTTTAGATTTCCATTAAAAAAAAAAAAGTAGTATCAGTTTCAACTCAAAAATCTATTCCTTTACCTCTGGACAAGGAACACAGGGAAACTGTATTAAATCATCCAAAGCAAAATACAGGCCTTTAAAGTGCTTCGACTTTCAGACTCAAACAGGGTGCCATCCTTGATACGTACAATCAGAAGAAGTTCCCTTGGCTGCCTTCGTGGGGCAAGGATTCAAGAAGTGCTCAGGAAGGCAGAAAACTCTCCAAAAGAAGCTAGCTAATTCGAAAGAGATTTCCAAGTCAACATCCAAACCGAAGAGATGTGGAAAAATTCAGAAAAGCATCCTAACAAAACATCCCAACAAAGTACCCTAACTCCTTTTTGCAAACCCACAACTGGTAGAAGCAAAGTTCTAATGTGACAGCCTTTTAAAGCAGCAAGTTGCAACCACAAGTGTGGTTGCTCTTCCAACATTATTTTCTTTGGGAAAATTACATGGGTGGGTAGGGAAGCAAACCCAAGAGGACTGCAGTTTACAAGTCCCGAGGCCTGGGAAGTAGGATGCACAGAACCTAGGAGTGGGGACCTCATGGTGGAGAGGAGAAATCTGACCTTATTGTACAAGGTGGCTAAGATCTCTGGCCGCTCTTCAGGCAGAGTATACTGCTCTCTATGTGCAAAACTGCTCAATAAAATTTTACTGGCAAGGCAAAAGGAGAAACATCTGCTCTAGTCAAGAGCAGCTGTGGTCAGCAATAAGGCAGCTGGCACAGGGTCAATGCTGTTCTTGCTGGTAGGTGGTATTGTGGTCACCAGTAATTACTTTGGAGAACTTCACAGAGTCAAGGATAACTAAATGGACAAAGAACATTTTATTTTACTTTCTAACTTTAGCCCAGGAGCAAAAATCGTGACATGTTGTACAGAATTCAGAAGCCCGATGCAGTCCATATTTTTTACGGCAGAACTTTTTACCTCGAAGACTGGAAACCCTTAAATGTAAGTATTTCAAAAAATATGTTCTTGACAAGTGACCTCTCCACTCATTATTTCTGATTGAACAGTTCCTGTAGATTGCATTACTCTTTAAGTGTTTCCTTCTGAAAGATATATTATAGAATACTTTAAAGAAAATGTGAAAATTATATTTAGCAAATCAATAAATGGTACAAGTTTTTAAAAACCTCATCTTTATCAAATTTGCATGATATCTTCAAAGTTAAATAAACCCTATAGTGAATGGGAATTTGGAATGTAAATAAAAATCTGTTCAATGCATGCAGTTGATAATTTTTCATGGAATGATGAATGTCAGAAAGTAGCAGTTAAATTAATATACACTGTACTTAAAAAATTAAACACTTGGGAAATAACCTCTTGAGCTGCTGGAAAATGACAAGGTCTAAGACATTTCAATCAAGTTAATTTCAGTAGGAAAGCAATGCATTTTTCCCACCAGAAACTATATGAAAAAACAAATTAACCAAAATGGGTCTCTGAATGATGGGATAACATCAGCCTCAAGGAGAACTTCATGACTGCTTGTCAATTAAGTTATTCTACACACATATTCAAAGGCAAAACTAGCCACATTCATTTTAAATCATGTCAAGGCTGAATGGTCGATATTATATTAAAACGAAAGCATGATTTGCATTAAAAAAGAAAAGGAAATTCTCTTGCCAACCAAGAGAGCTCACCTGCAACAGCTGGTATAATTCAGGTATTCAATCTCCAATGAGGCCATGCCAGGTAGGTCATGTCCAAAATCTTACTGGATATACAATACTACCCCTAGTGTACCCTCTGACGGCTGGGCCTCCTCAAAATCCTTAGACAGTTTTGGAAGTGGAGGGAGAGACCCAGGGACCAATTTCAACCTACTTTAGACCTATTCCTAACTCAACCATCTCTAGAATGCCACCTTAGACCAGGTCTGGGGTCATGATAGGTCCAGGGTTCTCCCAGGACAGAAAACAATCCTTGATCAGTATGTAAGGAAGGCCAAATCCAGGTGCTAGAAGGCTGGGATTGTAAGTGTCAGCCCTGTCAATCGCTGTACATAGATCACTTGAACCTTCAGAGTGTCAGGTTTTTTTACATGTCAGAGGAGGAAGCCTTCCAGCTTTGACATTACATTGAGTCCACAAAGAACAGGTCTCTAGACCTAAAGAGGTGCCCCATCAGCTCCACATCCCTCAGGACTAGGCAGTAAGAGGTACCTAACAATCTCCTGTTGTTTTTTCTTTCAATGAGCCTTTCACTACCATTAAAAAGAAGTACTAAATTTAGGTGTTCCCTGAGGAACTGGTTTTTATGATAGCCCAACATCTCATAGTTGTTACGTTAAAGCCTACCATCTGAAACCACTGAATAGTAGGCAGAGGACTTCTACGACTTTCACATATAAAAGTAATTTTATGGTAGTACAGGGCCGACTTTGGCAGTCAAGGTCCAAAGCATTTATGACTTTGCCTTATTCTACGAATTTTACATATAAAATTTCGACCAGAGAGAAAAACTGATTGACATCAGATAATATGGAAACAACTTTTTCATCTTTTAAAATAAGCAACTTTAGGACTTCCCTGGTGGTGCAGTGGTTAAGAATCCACCTGCCAATGCAGGGGACACGGGTTCGATCCCTGGTCCAGGAAGATCCCACATGCCGCGGAGCAATTAAGCCCACGCACCGCAACTACTGAGCCTGCGCTCTAGAGCCCACGAGCCACAACTACTGAAGCCCGTGTGCCCAGAGCCCGTACTCCGCATCAAGAGAAGCCACTGCAATGAGAAACCTGTGCACCGCAATGAAGAGTAAGCCCCAGCTCGCCACAACTAGAGAAAGCCCACAGCAACGAAGACCCAATGCAGCCAAAAAAAAAATAAAATAAATATATATATATATATAAAATAAGCAACTTTATTGATTTATCAGTAATATTTGCTTAAATGCTGCCTAAAATTACAGTCTATTACACTGCGTTTAGGAAGATGAATAGTGAAATCACAAATACTATGGAGTTTCAGTTAAGTCTTAAAAAACATTGCTCCTTCCCTGTATATCCCATTTTGTAAAATGTAGAATAAATGAAGTCTGTGAGCATCAGGCAATTTTAATAATAAAGTAAAAATCTGAATTTTACCTATTGTTATTCTTTTATGACACATTTTTGCTAACTTCTAGTCACGCTGTTTTCAAACTGATGCCTTTGCCGATGTTATCTCCACAGACTGAATGGACTTTCCTTAGTTTTTTTTTTTTTTTGCTTTTTTTAACGTGTTGAAAACCTACTTATTTGTCTTCTAAAGACACTATCTCCTAAAGAACTGGCAAAATAAAGCCTCATATATCCAATAATGAGATAGTATGCGCCCCATTATATGAGATTATAAATAAAGTTCTCAATCTGTTTGGAAGAAACTGGGATTAGGGATTAGTTCATAAAGGCAGCAAGGGACATGATAATCTTTGCAGAACTGTGATGAACACTATTCCTTCTCCTAAACGTCGGCTCAGGAGAAGTGGGATAAACCTCTGTAAAAAAGCAGGTTGACTGGCAGAAGAGAGGCTCTGAAGGTGAATTTTTCCTTTAGCTTCCGGAATTCCAGGCTCTTTTCATCTCATGAGCTTGTAAGTGCAGGTTCTGTACAGCAGCTCTTTGCTATAGCTCGCATTCAGTGATGTCTTTCTAATCGGAGGAAGGGTCTAAGCATCACGGGCTAGTCAGTGAAGAAGTTCTCATCATGTCTAAAGCATCAAATATAAAGGGAGGATAGCTAGAGTCTGGGTCTGGCAACATTAACCAAATATGGACTGAGTCCAAAACAGACATGAAAGTTATTAAAACACCACTCTAAACATCTTCATGTGTTTTAGGTATAGTGACTTCCTAGGGCTCATCGGGACATATCTAAGAGTCTCTTTTGGGTTCTGATATTTATACTGTCTTCTTCATGTTCTTGGCTTCTTCATCTTGAATAACAAGAGCCATTCTGGTCCTAGATATACTTATCACCGCGAAACCATTCCCCTTTAATTAAAACATACACACACACACACACACACACACACACACACACACACACATTGAATCTTATTCTATTATCCTGAAGGCTCTTAGCCTTCTTAGAAAACTTAAGCATTTACTCAGCAAACCTCGTTTCAACCCCTATGTGTCAAATGCTATGAGTAGGGGAGAAAGTACAATTTTAAACTGGTTTTATCTCAAAACTATTATTTTATTAGGCTTATTTACTTTCTCTTCTCTTCTGTTATTAGCATAAGGAGATGGCTAAGTCATTTGGGGTGTGTGTGTGTGTGTATGCGTGTGTGTGTGTATTAAATCCTGGCACAAGACAACAAGTAGAGAACAGCAGAGCCAAAGGGAGATACAGGCGCTGGGTGGTCAAACAGGCTGGTTCACTGGCTTTGCCACTCTCTCCTGTATACCAACCTACAAATCGGTAGAAACAGCACACTCCTTACTGACTTGCGGAATCACCTTCAAATAGTCAAACCTCTAATGTCAAATCTACCTAATTCAGTGTGTCTATCGTATTGAGGGTCCCCCAAAGTAAGCCTAATTGGATTGTAATTTCAGGTTGGCCTCTTCTGAAGGGTGAGAGACAGGGAGTGAGAGTTGTCGGGGAGGGAGCGGACAGTTTCTCATGGCAAGAATCCTCTCCTGTCCAAACAGAGGAAAGTTCCCAAGTAAGAGTGGCATATTGAAATCTAATCAAATGGCTAGCCTATTTTTACCCTTGAATTCATCAAAATCGTCTCAAGAACGACCACCCTTGGTACTTTTTAAGAATGTTTCTTTTGGGGGAAGGTTTTAGTTAAGACATACTTCAGTGTTTTTGAGTTTAATTTAAAAGAAATGAGCCCTTTATAGTCAGTCACAGGGCTCAAAGACACAGGTAAATGAATCCGGTCTACTGAATAAGATAAGATCGGTCTTGAACTTCTTAAGAGTATGTGGGCTAAAATGGGTAAGTTTTAAACGAGCATCAACTACAACTCAGTCTACTGTAATATCATGGTGCAGTGGAAAGAATATGGACTTTGGGGTCAGATAATCCTGGGTTCAAAGCCTGTCCTTATCCCTTATCTTAGGCTCAGTTCTCTTAAAAATATAAATACTATTCTACCTGGCAGGATAGTTGTGAGGATAAGAAAATATGCATATAAAGTATTTATCACACACACACACAAAAAGTGTCTATCACAGAGTAGGCATTCAATAAATGGTAGTTACTGCTATTATTATTATTCTTATTATATGAGGTGATATGGTTACATCCAAATCCCCACCAAAATGCAGGTCACAAGGAGAATGTAACTGCCCTCACAGAAAATCCCAATCAAAATATTTTTATCATATACATATTTAAAACTCACGTATAAGACTTTTAGGCCTGCGAACTTCCAATACAACAGTATGGCTTCACATACCTGAGTGTTCTTTTAAAAAAATATATTCACATTTAAAAGGTCAAGCTGTAAAGCCATTTGATTAAAATAGTAATAAAAGAGTAAACATTAACTCACAATTTCTCCTTTGGTCTCTACTATTCCAAGCAGTATCACCTCCCGAATAAGTTGCACCTTAAGACATTGTAAGATTATCTTGATTAAAATCTTTAAGTTCTTAATTTTAAGTAGGGAAAACCTAATCTCCAAAAGCCAAGTTTAATACTTTTAGCATGATCTAGATCTTAACAGTAGCATGTTATCCTCTGCTACTCCTGAAACATGATTGCCCAGAGTAAATGAAGTTCCCTTTTTATATTAATTTTAGAGCCACTGATAAAAATACAAATGATTAACATCAGAAAGGAAGAATTGCTCATCGTTAGGCCACCCAAATTTCCAAAAGCACCATAAGTTATAGAAAGCTTATCTCTGGAATTTCAACAGTTTTCTCAAAGGTGTCAGAGCTATCTACTAGAGGCCTTACAAATTTAATTAAATAACAAAATAAAGCAAACAAATACCCACCCCCCCTAATCTGTCAGTATTTCAAACCTAGGCTTTCCTCTTGGGTATGTAACTATCCTTGATAATTCTGTTCAAGCTAGTATTTCCTCTCCAAATTCACTTTTAACCCAAGCTAAATAAGGATGTTGGTGCCAATCAACTCCCACTATCTACAATATGGTAACCCATTTTATTCACACTTGCTTTTGCTTCTCAAAAATAAACTCACTAAATCAGCACCTGATCTTCCCCTAAGAACTGTAAACCCATCCTATATGTAGGAAAAATTGACACAAAGATAGGTTATATTGCTTCCGTTGTTAAAAATATCCACTAGTAAATTTAAAAATCTGAAGTATCCAAGCATTTAGATTTCTTATTTGCTTGTCTGCACTATCTGCAATATCCATTTCGATTTTTGCTATTTCTAGCCACAAAGCCATCACAGGAGTTGGCCTCAGGGTCCGGAGAGGAAATCTGGCTTCCACCTCTGGGACACACGTTTCAGCGCTTATGTCTCACTGACCCTGCCAATCACCCCTGCCAGAAGCCACAAGCCTGGCTTACAATAACAGAGTATATCAAAGAGGACAGGAAAGAAAACAAGACAGTGGCAGGGTCAGCAGAGGATAAGAACACGGTGACGATGCCCTGTGGAAGCAGGGAACAGGGAGCCATATATTCATCGTATCGAGTGTGTTTCTCAGAAAAGGCAAAGTCATAAATGCTTTGGACCTTGACTGCCAAAGTCGGCCCTGTACTACCATAAAATTACTGTCAGACGTAACTAGGAGAGCAGATTGTCTCGTTATGATGGGATGGGTCAAGAAGAAACACTCTTGTTCACACGAACTTGTAATTACAACCCACATGCTTAAACCAACTCAGAGTGGTGATCGTGGTAACTGTATATTGACCTCTGATATGAAGATCATCCATGTAAAGTGACTCTTTTCACTAGAACCATCCAGTTCAAGAATAGTGATAATCCATGCTTGCCTCCATATAAGAATATGCCTAATCCATTGTGATCATAAACTCAGCAGATTTAAAAGGCATAGAGAGCGGAAAAGAAAAGTAGTTAAGAGCTGGGGAGGGGGTTTATAGTCAGTCTGGGTTTGACCTTGACTCTGATACTTATGAGCTGTGTGATCTTGGGGAAGTTACTAGTTTCTCTGAATTGCAGTTTTCTCAGAGAATTATTATGAGCACTCAATGTCCAAAAAAAAACAGGTAAACTTTCAATATATGTTAACTTATTATTAAAGACAGCTATGTATTATATAAACAAAAGATAACTTTTAAAGGCCGCACTCTTAGGCCTGACATTCCCAATCTACTTTTAGTCTCAATCAACTTTTTCAGCCTTCGCTTCTACTACTTCCCTTCACATCCACTATCCAACCTTCCTGCCTCTACTCCTTTATTTGTGTCGTGCCCTCTGCATAAAATCACCCTTAGAGTCACCTTTAAAGATTCAAGCCTACTGTTCAGATGATACCTTCTTCAAAAAGCCTTTTTTTTTAATCTTCCCCATCTCTCTTCACTAAATTACTCATAATGTCTTGTAACCTTCTGACAACTGACTATTTTATGCTGTCTGTTATAGGCATTTGTATATAAACAGAGTACCTAGCACAGGGCTTTGTCCACAGTAGCACTTAGTAAAGGTTGATTAGAGGAATAAACGAATAACAACAATTCTCTCTCTAATACCTCTAAGAAAATGAGCAACTTGCCTTCACACTCCCACTTCCCTACAGAACCCCAAGAAAACTCCGCTGCCTCATTAACTCTGGCGGGACGAGAGAGACAGAGGTTGCCAGGATCCCAAGCTGTGAGAGTTGGCACTTCTCTCTTTGCATCCAAGGAGTTAAACTGAGTCCTGGGGAGATAAAAATCTCCGGTTTTATTGTTTAGTGAGGCTGCCTGACAAACGAAGATCCAGCTGCAATTGTAACATTCCAAGCTCAGAAGGCGCCAAGTTTTACTAACTATAATTTAACTGGTCCGACTGCTGCAGTCCAAATTCTTGTTTGGATAATCAGTCTTTGTTTGAATATGTTCAAAAACAGCACAGGCTAGCATTAGCCTCTGGGTATGTCATGTGAGCTGATTACCCTGTGGCTCCCAGTAGCAGAAACTCATACACAAGAGGAGGATTATTTTCCTAGTATTACTGTTACGCTAACATATAATCAGTCCTTTTCTCCCAGTCTCCACATCTCGTCCACAGCCTCCCCCAACCTTTTTTTTTTCCCTTTCTTTTTTCTTCTCTTTTCTCTCTCTCTCTCTTTTTTTTTATAATTCAAAAGTCTTCTTTCCAAGTTCAACCAAAGTTTAAAGGTGAAAAGGTCAAGAAAGTTTCATGGCTGTGGCTGTTTGGAAAAGGGTAGGACTAACTGGGGTCTCTTGCTCAGCCTCTACTAAAGGCTCAAGAAGCTCATATTTCACTGTACTTCTGCAGCGCCCAGTCGCCTTGACACAATCTGTTTGGAATGAAATTAAGCCCTTGTTAATCATTTTTAACATAATAGAATAATAATAACTTCACCTGCCAAACAATCATTTCATACTTAAGCAACTCAAGTGGCTCATTTGTTTGTTAAAAAAAAAATCCAAATTCTCCAAGTTGTATGTTTTAACTGGAGGACACTCGTTTGGGATCTACCCGCCTTGTCCGTCTGCAAGTCATTCGGCTCTCTCTAACAAGCCAAGAAGGATTCTGGAAACTCTGCACCTATCCTGTCACTTGGGCCTTGCTCTGGCCATTCTCAAAGAGCCCAAATGAGTTGACAGTGCCTGGCTGACAGAAAATGCTAGACAGTATTTGCTATTAGTATTTTGGAGGGGAAATCCTGACTCAGAGGTACAGTTCTAGCAATCAGTGGAAAAACTGCTGGTGGGGAAAAACCATGGCTCGGAAAAGGCTGGAATGATTAGCCATTGGTACATGGGTTGGCGAAATGCTGCAAACTGGGAAATTGAAGTGGGAGCTCTCAACTGGTCTGGAATTGTAGGTGTAAATCTGGTCCCAGCAGCTCCTGCGTTGCTAGAGGGAAGGCCACCAAAGGAGAAGGAAACTCTGCTCCCTGGGAGGGATATCTGTTTATTTTACAATTAACAACAGCAAAGGAATGCTTTCTGAAATTTTTCCTGGAAGGCACAGAATTTAATCCTATACAATAGTTTGGTATTGAATCTGCAAGGTCTTAGCTGAGATGACAGGTTCAAATCAGAGCACTTCAGACCTGGCTCCAGTTACAGAGAGAGACACAAGGAACCAAGAAAAGCCCCTTCTGGGGCCAAAATTCTAAACTGTGCAGTGACCTAGGATTTGAGAGAGGAGGAGAAGAAAAAAGACGGTGCCGTGCATTAGGGCGCAGTGGGAAATGGATAGGAAGTGAGGTCTAATGGTTGAAGGTTTATCATTTATCTACTCCTCTGAATCCTTGCTCCATGCATTCTGGGGCAAAGGAAGAAGGCTTCTATTGTGAATTTCCACAACTTCTAATAGTCGTATGTTAGACATATACTCATCTTTAATATCAATGAATTACACCTTCTACTAACTTAAATCATGCTGAAATGTAAGACCATGTTTTTCCTCCCTGCTGTGGGTTCTGAGCGAAAAAAAAAAAAAACACAAACCCACTGATATTAATAGTGCTCAATTCACATTAATTAGAATTATAGAATGCCACAGCCCGGAAGAGCTCTTAAAGAAAGGTTAGAGTAGAAGTGTCTCAGGGGCCAGAACTGAGGCCAGACAGGGAGTTTCCCAGTACCCTCCATTAACAAAACATCTCCACCTGTATCTGTTTTATATACTGGGGTCCTGCAAAAATTTCACTAGAAAAAAAGGCTCTGCTGTTGGGGAGGAACGGGTAAGAGGGAGGTTTGAAAACCAAAGAGCTGGTCCAATCTTTCATTTTAAAGTTAACGAAACACGGGCCTGCGAGGCTGTGACTTGGCCGAGGTCCCTCAGTGAGTAGAGAACAGGGTTAAGACAAGAACTCCTCTGCAGCCCCCCGTTCAGTATGTGCTCCATCTCCAAACCATGTCTGTCTGCTCCACCTTTCAGGGAAGCCCTGCCTCCATTTACTGTGTTTGCATCACAAGACTGCAAACCGAAAAAGAAACACTTTTTAGAAATATTTAACTGGCGCAAGAAGTCAAATGAACAATCATTTTTTAGATCTGGACAATGAACTACGGCAAGTCTGGTTGATGGCCACCTTTAGTTGTAAAATCACTTCTGCTAAAGCCATTAGCCACGAAGTGTTCTGGGCAGCTCGGATTTTACAACAAAACCTGTAAAAGCCAGGGGTCAAAACTTTTCCCTGGGGCTCAAAGGTGTGAAGCTTCTGAAATGAAGCTTGGGCACTCAGAACCTTCCCAATCAGCTCTAATCTTCACCACCTCCTTTTGATTATCCCTTGAAGAGTGTTGCTAGATAATATGGAGGGGAAAAAAAAAAAAAAAAGCCCAATAAAAAAAGGAAGTATTTTTAGCCTCTTTTTAAGCGGTGACAAAGTTTATCACACTCCTACTCAAATTAGTCACACAGGTTAGTCCCAAGGGAGAGCAGTCTGGCTACAGATCATTGCAAAGGAATGACTTCTTGGAGACCTAAAACAAACACTTAGGCACATGGTTCCATCTGGAAATATAGTCAAATAGAAGCAAATGCCACGAAATTCCCAACTGATACAAGCAACATAATTTTGTATCTTACAATACTAGCTTGGACTAGCTGCTGTGGTCTGCTAAATAGCTACATGACTCTAAAATGAGGATAAAGACAATAGTTATTTTAATAATGATAATAATAATAATAATTTCCAGTATGCTTATTCACAAGGGTTGAAGACGCCAAGAGAGCAGCAATGGAGAAGAGAGAGAACAACTGAGGATAAAACAAGACTTGCAAAGAATTTCCCACCATTTTGGTTCTTTTTCCTTTTAAGAAAGAGAAAATTGGTCCTGAATCCTCACGATGAAACTCAGGGACTTGAGGTTTTTTAAAGTTTTTCTTCACAAGCAAGAGGGTTTTCAGGGAAGGACTAGCACATCGGCCATGAAATTGGTTATCTTCAAGGGTCTGTCAAAGTGCCATAAATGCAACAAAGATTCCCACATGAGTCTCCGTTTCTCTGTTCAAATATGAAAACCACCCCTTCTTACCCTGCCAGATATAGCCCCCTATTCTTTTTTGCCAAAATGCATTAGTTATGAAGCATTACTGCCAGTAGGTAGAGTTACATAAAACATGCATGCTTATCCAAAATTAATTGTTTCCAAGCCATGTGGGAAACTAAGCACCCGGTACGTGAATAACTCATAGTCACTAACTTTGTGGAATATCTTAAAACTTACCTTCTTATTTCTTTTGAAGATAGGGTTGCCTTAATACCCAGCATGGTTTTGTATTATAGATTTGGAACTCAAGAAATTTCTAACATGGGTTAGAAATGGCTTTGCCACTCATGAACTTCATGAGTTTATGACTTTGAACAAGTAGCTGAACTTTATAAAACCTGTTTCTTATCTGTAAAATGGGAACAGAAGAGAGCAATAAAAAAAATAACCTTTACCAGTGTTTGTGTTATTGTAGAATTTCTGGGGTTATCTCGTGGTGGGCCAGGGAGAGCTGCATTGCTTAAAATTTTTAGGGGAAAAAGTTAAGTAATTTGACAGACAAATAATTCATATGTTAAAACAAACATATACATTGTGGAAGAGAATACAATATCAACACTAATTTTAAGATAAAACCCTAGCTTCAAGAAAAATTGTAAGCCAGTAGCAGTCAAGGTTGTGGGTCCAGAATCGGGGAATGAGCAAGGGGGACACATAAGCATCCCTCTTCTGCTATTCGAGGTACTTCAATGGAAAACTTTTAGAAGCACAAGAAGGTGGTTCCCCAACTCAGACTGGGGCTGCCGAGGAGAAAAATTATTAAATTTAGACAGAAAATTGATGTGTGACTTAAAAGGTGACAGATTTCATTCTTTAGGATAACATGCAATGATTTGGGAAAATACTGTAATTATTGGACCTATTACTTTAGTGCTTTTAAATCCTTTTAAAATACACTATAGAGGGGACTTCCCTGGCAGTCTAGTGGTTAAGACTTTGCCTTCCAAAGCACGGGGGGCAGGTTCGATCCCTCGTCAGGGAGCTAAGATCCCACATGCCTCGCGGCCAAAAAAACAAAACATAAAACAGAAGCAATATCGTAGCAAATTCAATAAAGACTTAAAAAAAAAAAATACACTATAGGGCTTCCCTGGTGGCGCAGTGGTTAAGAACCTGCCTGCCAATGCAGGGGACACGGGTTCGAGCCCTGGTCCAGGAAGATCCTGCATGCCACGGAGCAACTAAGCCCGTGTGCCACAACTACTGAAGTTTGAGTGCCTAGAGCCCATGCTCCGCAACAAGAGAAGCCACCGCAATGACAAGCCCGCGCACCGCAACGAAGAGTAGCCCCCTCTCTCCGCAACTAGAGAAAGCCTGTGCAGCAACGAAGACCCAACGCAGGCAAAAATAAAATAAATAAGATAAATAAATTTTTAAAAATACACTATAAATTATGCTTTCTTGTTAAAGGCAGCTTCTCTGGTTAAAGAGTTCAACGTGTCTAGTCTCCTTCACAATTTTTCAACACTATTGGGGCTTAAAGGAATCTCAAAGCAAGATAATAAAGGGCTCCTGAAGCCATTGAAGGCTTCAGTGAAGAGCCAGGTGACTGGTCCCACACACATGAGTCTCTCTTGCCAAAATGAGGAACTTCCTACTGCTGGATTCTACTGGGCCTGGGGGGATGATGCAAGAATTTGTGGGAATGAGTGTAAAAGAACAGGTAGAACAAAATGCAAAAATCTTTAGGGCTAAAAATCTAAAAGGAGAATCTCCAGGTGGGAAGGGAGTCTGTGTCTACACCTGCGGCTGAGCCTTTGCACTTTATCTCCCTGGGGTTCACTCTCAAGACAGAGGAAAAGAACTGCTAACGCCACTGCACGAGCTGTTCTTCCCTTTATAAAGGCTCAAGGATTTATTTGCAAAACTCCCTTTCTATGTTGACCTCAGTGCAAATTTTACATAAAGCCAGGGAGAGAGAGAAACAAATCATTAGAGAAAAAATGAGCAGCATAAAAAGCTATGTTGGGACTTCCCTGGTGGTGCAGTGGTTAAACTGCGAGCTCCCAATGCAGGGGGCCTGGGTTCGTTCCCTGGTCAGGGAACTAGATCCCACATGAATGCCGCAACTAAGAGTTTGCAGGCCACAACTAAGGAGCCAGCCTGCCACAAATAAGACTTGGTGCAACCAAATTAAATAAATAAATAAAATATTAAAAAAAAAAAAAAAGCTACGTTTCCCAAGGTTTCTTTTTCTTTTTCTTTTTTTTAACATCTTTATTGGAGCATAATTGCTTTACAATGGTGTGTTAGTTTCTGCTTTATAACAAAGTGAATCAGCTATACATATACATATATCCCCATATCTCCTCCCTCTTGCGTCTCCCTCCCTCCCACCCTCCCTATCCACCCCTCTAGGTGGTCACAAAGCACCGAGCTGATCTCCCTGTGCTATGCGGCTGCTTCCCACTAGCTATCTATTTTACGTTTCCCAAGGTTTCTGATTCTGAAAATCTCTCCTCCGAGTAGCAAGAGCTTTCCTGACATGGCGCCAGGTGCTCCGCCCTGCTGGACCCGTATATCCGTACAGGACCTTTGCCTGGTTTCTCCTCTTTTGGGTGCTGGCCCTTCTCTCAGCCAGGTGACCTCAGGCACACAAGGTCTCCCCAGCCTCCAGGACTGGCCCTACTGTCGACCTGCTCATCTCACCTTGTAATATTCAAGGGCAAACACAAATTCTCCCCTTTTCTGTTTCAAATCTCCCACAGTCCCAGGGGTTCCTCTGCCGTCATGATCGTTTCTGGCGTGAGGGACATGTTCAGGTTATAACAGCATCAATAACAACCACCCACCCGCAGAGGCCAAATCAATTATCTTAATCTGGGGTCCAGGGATGGACGTCAGAGGATCCCCAAATCCCTGAAAACGTACAACATTGTGTGTCTGAGAGTGTCTGCACATTTCTTCTGGAGCAGACTCACAAACTGCACTAGCTTCTCAGTGCTATGACCCCAAAATATTAGGAACCACTAACTTAGCTTTTCCGTATTTAGGTGGCGGAACTTGTGCCCCTCTGGAACAGCCTGTGAGGACTCATTCATGTCATTCCACTACCCCTAGACAAAAGACAGTCTAGCCAAAATGTAACCATCCTGGCTAACAGTGTAACATTAGCTTAACATAGAGTAACCATAACCTATATGAAAGGGGCATTAGCACCCACATAAAACATCTCATAAATAGCCAAGCTGGAACCCCTCTCCCAGTCTTCATCATTCTTCCCCTGAAGGAAAGCATACTCTGTTTGATGCATAATCTAGTTTCCTGGATTTCTGGTCCTCAGAAGTAGAAGCAACACATTTAAAAAGGAAAGGGATGATATAAGTAGATGCACGGATAGCAACAGGAAAAAACCTGGTCTCTCTAAGACTCAGTTCCCTCACCTGTAAAATGGATACAGTGAGAGCTCTCTCAGAGGGTCACTGTGAAGATTAAATGAAGTATCCAATGTAACACTATGTGCACCTGGCATATATTAATTACATAGTCAGTAAAAGATTTCTGTCTTTCTCTAAGGTTGTCAGTCTTGATGGCAGAAAAATAAAAGTTACAGTTAATACACATGAGTACTGGAGCTATTTTGCATCTGAGCAAAGAATACGACATAAAAAGCCCTCAACCTTCAGTATGTAAGACCCAGTACAACATTGTACGCTTATAACAATGAGTCATTCAATAACATACATGCAAGTGTAGAAAAAGTATGAAATCATGAATAAATAGGACGATACATACCAAATTGAGGCTAATGATTACCTCTCGTAGCAGTAATGAGTTAGGAGGCTCTAGTTGTTTATTTCTTTTGGGAAAAATATAAGAACAAATATTAAATTGTTATTAAGTTTTAAAATTTGCACAATGGGTCCATGGGATGGTGGATACACTGCTGTTGTTACTATTATGTTCTGTCCTTTTCTATATCTTTGGAGTATTTCATAATTAAAAATTAAAAATAGATAAAAAGAAAAAATATGAGTTATTCAACAACTAAGAACTGCATGTCTAGGCCCTGTACTAGATCAAAGGGTACTCAAGAAGTAAGCAAGCATGAATCCACTTGAGAAGGAGCTCCATACAAAGGGTTAAAACACTAAAATACTCATCTGAACACTTTCTTCTCCAACTATGCACAAAATGACAGAGTGTTAATATAAATGCTTCAAATATTGCCCTTTTTTTCTGACATGCTGGAGTCACCCGAAAAGTTGATATCACAGGACAGATTTTCCCAAATTCTCTATAGAAAGGATTATGGACATAACAGCAAGAATGTTAAAATGCGTATGATTGACACTCTTGTGGTCAGCAGGCATTTTAGAAATCACGCTGTATTTTTGAATGTACAAATATTAAATCAGAATGAGCATGTGATAGAGAAAAAAGTGAACCTTAATTTGCAAAAGGACAATCGTATATTCTGTAGCTGAAAATATATGAGTAGTCTCCGTAATACATATTATGTAAAGAAAACAGACCCTCTGAACAATCACTAATAATTAAGCTCTCACCCTCCTTTCTTTGGCTGTGCCCACTGGAAACAGGAATAAATATCCCCTTCACCACTATACTAGATCATGTTAAGGTCTTAGGTGGAAAAGAAGCGGGGAGAGTAAACTGATTACACTGCATCAAGTACAAGCACATATAAGTGTTTCTGGATTGTAGGGATAAGATGCTCTGGGCTTATTACTGCTCCTTGATCCAGAGAGATTTAAGGATCTGGTTTCAATTAGATGCTTTAAGCTAGTAAAACCATATCCATAAAGACACACTTATAGAAGAACTTTAAGATAATTAGGATGCTGAGGAAACTGACGAATTCCATTCCTTTTCCTTCTCCTCCTTTATTTGCCATCCAGTTGAAAGAAGAAAAAAAAAAGCCGTATGATTTTATGAATTAACCAATGGTGGCAAAATTAAAGAAACGAATCCAGAGGGATCTTAACAAACTGAGCACTGATACAGTGAATCTTTGGGGAGGAAGTGTACAAGTTCATGACCTTTGACACAGTGTCCACTGGCTAAAACCAACACAAGTGTAAAAGGTAAACTTCAGGAGCAATTGGAATTAGATCAGTGCTGGGAATTCAGACGGCCACTTATTAAGTGAAAAAGGGTAACTATTATATTTAGCAAATAATCTGTGTTCTTCTAAGGTTGTTAGACCTGAATACAAAGGCAGGCTGGGTCAAGAAAGAATAAAAGGAGAGATGAGTCTTATTTCTCTAAACAAATGCCTGAGCAAAACTCACATGTCGGGACTTCCCTGGTGGCGCAGTGGTTAAGAATACGCCTGCCAATGCAAGGACACGGATTCAATCCCTGGTCCGGGAAGATCCCACATGCCGCGGAGCAACCAAGCCCGTGCGCCACAACTACTGAGCCTGCGCTCTAGTGCTCGCGACCCACAACTACTGAGCCTGCACACCACAACTGAAGCCCACGTGCCTAGAGCCTGTGCTCCGCAACAAGAGAAGCCCCCGCAATGAGAAGCCCGCACACCACAACGAAGAGTAGCCCCCACTCGCCACAACTAGAGAAAGCCCGCGCGCAGCAACGAAGACCCAACACAGCCAAAAATAAATGAATAAATAAATTAATTAAAAAAAAATTAAACAAACAAACAAAAAAACTCACATGTCCACCAGGATGGACCTGCTACCAGTGGTTGCTTTCATTCTAATCATCATTGACAAATCTCTTGTGGCCAGCTAAGAACGAAATTTATTTAGATTAACTTCCGTCATGTCAAAAACATCTGTAAGTGGTAGCTATGGATATCAGTATGGCATGACTTTTGAGTTCAATTCAAATGTTTCACTCTTTGTGTGCATAAAACCCAAGGTGGTGGAGTAGAAGAAGGGGTTCTACATGTTGCAGATCTGTGCTGACAAGGTGTGACTGTTGAGCACGGGAAAGACGGCTAGTCCGAATCGAAATGTGCTGTAAGGATGAAATATACAGCAGATTTCCAAGACTTAGCATGGGAAAAAAGAATGTCAAATACTCCGTTAATCATTTTTATATGGATTAAACCTTGAAATGGTATTTTAGATATACTGGGTTAAATAAAGCGTATTATTAAAATTCGTTTCAGCTGTTAGTTTTTACACACCAGGAAACCGAAGTGCAGAGAGGATAAGGAATTGCCCAGGGTCACAGAGGTTAAGAAGTGGTGGAAGCAAGATTCAAATCCAACTGAC
The DNA here is from genome assembly GCF_965194825.1 of Balaenoptera physalus. NCBI lineage: Eukaryota > Metazoa > Chordata > Mammalia > Artiodactyla > Balaenopteridae > Balaenoptera > Balaenoptera physalus. The sequence goes on from NC_138901.1 coordinate 41,425,718, forward strand.
CAACTGACTCCAGAGGTAACATTCAAAACCCTATACTCTCTAGTCTAACTTGCTTTTCAAATGTTCTCTCCTTCTCCTCTCCTTGTCACACCCTGTCCTACAGGCAAACCAAACCATCTACTTTCCCTGTATGTACATCATGTTTTCTGAGCATTGTTCTCCCTGCCGGGAACGACTTCCCTTTCCTATTTCCATACAACGAAACTCACCTCAAATGATACCTCATCCAGGAAGCCTTCCCTGAACTTCCAGTAGAAACTTACTTCCCTTTCTTCTGAATGTACCCCCCTATTTCACTTGTACTTCTGGTATTACTTGATAGTTACAGGTGTACTTATAGTTTATCTTCCTGCTAAGAAGAACTTGGCATTGTGCATCTTTAAATCGCCTATGGTTCCTAGCACAGAGATGCACATGATAGGTGCTCAAAAATTCCTTTTATAAATGAATGAGTAAATAATAAATATATAGGATGAAAATTAAAACTGCTTTCTATCCTCAATAGGTTTATGATTGAGTACAGAAGGAAAGATGGACTGCCCAAGTGATACAAAGCAAATGCTTTTTTTTGCCTCCAATTAGAGGTGGCTGAAGGGAATTGAAGAACAGCAACTTCACTGTCACCCACCTCTTTCTATTCAAATCCTAGCACGTGATGATGCTTGGCAGATATCTGTCAGACATGATCAGGCTATAACTGAGTTCTAGCTATAATGCCTGGTTGACATCTGTAGAAACAACTTTACACACCACAAAGAACCCAGGCTTAGGAAGTCAGCTGTTCTGAAAATACCTGCGCTAACTCTTTCATCATCACGTGGCCACCTCACCAAAGGCTCTCAGAGATGCAAATATAAATTACTCCATATCGTGTTCTAAGAAATCAAGATATTCCTCCTTTCAAGTGTATCCTAATTGCTAGGTTTTAAAAAAATTTATGTAATTAATTAATTAATTAATTTTTGGCTGCGTTGGGTCTTCGTTGCTGCGTGTGGGCTTTCTCTAGTTGTGGCGAGTGGGGGCTACTCTTCGTTGGGGTGCGCAGGCTTCTCACTGAGGTGGCTTCTCTTGTTGTGGAGCACAGGTTCTAGGTGTGCGGGCTTCAGTAGTTGCAGCACGCGGCCTTCAGTAGTTGTGGCCCGTGGGCTCTAGAGCTCAGGTTCAGTAGTTGTGGAGCATGGGCTTAGTTGCTCCGCGGCATGTGGGATCTTCCTGGACCAGGGATCGAACCCGTGTCCCCTGCACTGGCAGGCGGATTCTTCACCACTGTGCCACCAGGGAAGTCCCTAATTGCTAGTTTCAAATTTTTAAAAACTTGACATCATGAAAAGATACTATGCAGCCCTTCCTAATGACTCACGGTTAAAGACATCTTTTAGCTAGATGCTGGCAGGTGGTATATAAAATAAGGAAATGCATGAGCATGTAGAGAGACAGTACCCAAGGCAGAGAGGAGAATGACTAGATCAGGCAGCTTGCAAGCCATCCAGGACCTTATTATGACATTTAAAAATATCTATAAAAAACAGCTCTGAATACTGTCACATATGGAAAGCAAAGTAAATATTTCTAAGAAATCTATTCCACAATTACCATCTGCAGTTATGATTAAGGAAAGGGAGATACTGCATTGGTGTTCTTCAAGTGTGGAGGATTAAACTACTGAACTTGGGACCAACCAAACCGGGAAATGAGAAAAGCCCAAGGTGGAGTAATACTATCACTGAGGGAAACCTAAAGGGCTAGCTTTAGGTTATGCAGCCCACAAGTTACATTCCCGTCTTTGAGAGAGGGCACAAACCTGAAAGTAGAGGAAGCACAGGGAGCGGCAAATGACTTTACTCAAGGCAGCTGAGTGAGGCAAAAGGGAGCTTCAAAGCAAACCTCAAAGCCAGCAGGCACAGGAATCAACCTGGACTTGTGGACTGGCCAACGGCCCACCTTGACCAAGACCACTCATCGCATGATGTAACTTACAAAATCAGCCATAAAACAATAAATTAACCACGCTGCCTACTGGTAAGCTACAGACATAAGGCAGGAGCCTGAAATTTCACAGAAAGATCTATCAGGGTGGATCCACAAAACATCTTTACCTCAGGGAAAATACAGTTGAGCAACTGTGAAAAGAGGAATGCCACTACTCCTTTTCTTTTTCAACAAACCTATAAAATTTTAGACCAGAAGATTCTCTGGAGACCATCTATTCCAATCTCCCACTTTAGAGAGAACTGAGGCCTTAAAGAAAGGAAAAACCAGCCTAAGGCCACAGTAGGTAGTCAAGCCTAATCTTTTTTTTTTTTTTTAAAGTATTTGTTTATTTATTTATTTATGGCTGTGTTGGGTCTTCGTTTCTGCGCGAGGGCTTTCTCCAGTTGCGGCGAGCGGGGGCCACTCTTCATCGCGGTGCGCGGGCCTCTCACTGTTGCGGCCTCTCTTGTTGCGGAGCACAGGCTCCAGACGCGCAGGCTCAGTAGTTGTGGCTCACGGGCCCAGTTGCTCCGCGGCATGTGGGATCCTCCCAGACCAGGGCCCGAACCCGCGTCCCCCACATTGGCAGGCAGACTCCCAACCACTGCGCCACGAGGGAAGCCCAAGCCTAGTCTTGATTTTAGACTATAAGAGAGAATATAGAGTCTCAAAATTGAAATCTGTGGTTTCACGAGACGAGGGGTGCTCTTTCTTTCAAAGGTTTGTGCTGAGTCTTTATTTTTATCATTCATTTACAGCTCCCCACCGTTCTTTCATATCTTGGCTAACTGACTTCATTCTGCCATTCTGTGTCCTCTACCCCTGTATCTATATCTGATTGTATCTATGACTGCTAATAAATTCCCTAAATTAGGCACTTTGAACATATGCAGGGATTATTTGAGTACATTTATTGAGTACCAGGCATGTGTATCCTTAATAGAAATAGTAATATCAACCCCTGTTAACCAAGCACTTACCTATGTGCCAGGCACTGTGCATTTTCTTATTTAATCCCTAACAGTCTTATAAGTAGGTTACAATTCTCATTATAATTTTTATTTTATAAATGAGGAAGCTGAGGCAGAGGGAGGCAAATCCACTAGTTAGTTAGTGATGTGGTTAGCTTTCTCCCCGACTCTAGAATTTATACTCTTCATAATTACACTCTCCCATAGGCCGTATTCTTGTGGTTTTTCCCTTTATATTATGTAGCCTCCTGCGGTTTTCTTTATTCAGGGCCTCGCAGAAGACCCCAAACACAGGCACATCTAATAAAGCCTTTTTTATGATCTTAGTTGGAGAAGCAGTCCCAATAGCAACATATCCAACAGCAGCTTTAGGAAAGGTAGCCAGCTGTAAGAAAGCAAATGGTAGACAGGCTTGGGCCTTCCCAAGAATCCATTTCTGAATGTGTCCCAGAGGTGTACTTTTTTTTCCTCTTACAACCTTGATAATCAAATTTATCCCTTAATAGCTAAAATCATGCCTCTGCTGGTGACAAGAAGAATCTTAAATCTCCGAAGGACAGATGATAACCTAGTACTATCAATTTGATTTGGGAAGAGAAGGCTGTGAAATGGCCTTAAGTGTCTGATAGGAGATTTTTCTCAGGCAGCCTGAAAAAAATCTGTGGAGGGTGATAATGATAAAAACCAATTCTAAGCAAGTAGAGCTTGAAGTGAAGGCAGTCTCTCTGTGACATTAGAAGGAAGTATTCTTAGATCTCCTTTAAAAAGAGCCAGGCAAACTACTGTTTCTACGTCCCTGAGAAGGGAAATGATGGAGAGAAACAATCACAGCCGCTGATGTCTGTACTGATACTTCCGGACACCGGGATTCTACCAGGAACCACACTTTTAAAATGAAACACAGACATATCTTCCTCAGGGGTGGGGATTGGGGGTGGAGGGAGGAGTAGGACACGTGCCCTCCTGATTAGACTGAGTTCTTGTATCCCACTAAAAACTTTATTATTTCGGCCACTCTATTTTTTCTTCCATTTTGATCACCAGTTCCCTTTTGGGTACCCTGTTGACCTTGGGCACAGATATCAAGAACTTTCTTTGGTACCACAGCTGGGAGGTCAATATCATATCATTTTTTCACCTCACTGTCTCAGTAAAGAGAATTCTTGGAAGGGTCGATTTCCATCCCCTTTCACCCTAAGATTTGAGGTTTTAAGTTACTAGATGGGAATTCAGTCACTTTGTTGCATCTAAAGATCAAGTAATGGAACCCAAGCTGAAACGTCATTAATTCACTGTGCTTTAACTCTGGAGATGTATTTAATAAAAGCCCAGAGTATCATGAAATAGTCAAAAATTGTCTTCATGTGTGGAAAGGTGTTTTCCTCTTTCGTGTGCCTGTCAGCCATTAAATAAAACTCTAAAATGTGGGAAAGCTAAAAAACAGGGGCTCTGGGCATGGCATTCTCCAAATAGATTCTTGTGACTCCGTCAAATGAGGACACTTTAGTTTTAACGATGCACCAGGAATTTTCTCTGAAAGGTTCTGGGAATGGCAGACTCATTCCTGGTTAGACCCCCTCTCTCCCTAACTCCCACAACCCGCCTTGTTTCTCCCTGCTCCCAACAGGATGGGAAGAAAACGTCCTTAGGAGACCTTTCCTTTTTTATATTACACAATCTCATCTCTGGAATTCAAGTCCTAGTACTGCTCAGACCAAATAAGAAGTGCTTGTCACCAGGAAGGCGGCCATCTAAACAAGCAGCAGCTAGATGAGAAAAGAGGGCATGTCAGCCCAGAGCAGCAGAGAGGGTTTCTCACGGCAGCTATTTGCAACCCTCCAAGGAGCTTCAGAGGCTGCCCATTAAAACCCTGTTAAAACACTTCTGATGTTGTCAGCAGCAGAGAGCTGAAATAGCACAGCGATCACTGAGATGCTATCTGCCGAGCAATTCAATGGTACTGTCAATACTATGAGCAAGGAGGTACAACATAAGCAACAACCTAATTTCTACATCAAAATTTCATAAGCTCCCTCAGCTGGCAGCACTCGTCATGGGGGCACATAGAGACCAAGCCAGTGGACCACCCTAGGGAGAGAAAGACCTTTATGTTCGGATCTGGCCCCAAAGTCCTGAACCTGCACACGACTACTGAACCTGCAATACTCCCGAGGAACTTTGTCCAGAAAGGAATTACTGGAATGAATGTTCCTCTCCAGGGCACCACTGGGCACCAGTGAAGGCATGGGATTTCTGGATCAGGTTCCTTTCTTGGAGGCTGTAGGTTCAGAAGACAGTTTGTTGCACCGACATCTACCCATGTTTGTTCCTCACGAGAAGAGTCCAATTGTATTGAAAAGGCTACAGAATCTGCCTGATTTCATACTTCACTGCTCTGTTTCTGATTTCCGATGACAACATTAGTTACAGAGACCAGAACCCTAATTCTAGAGCACCTTCCCTTGTCAGCAAACATAAAGAAGAAGGTATCTTACGACTGTTTCAGATGCAAGTTGAAAACAGCATGTAATACAGGCGAATTCCCCCGTTTTAGAAGCACACAGCCTGGTATCGTCCCATTTGGTGGCTCTTTCTTTTGGCTAACATAGGGTGATAAATAGGGAGGCTGTCACCCACACCGGTGCACTTTTAAGGGTGAAACGAGCACCGCTGATAATTAAACTGACACGCGCAAGCAGGAGCTGGGTAGACTGGGACCTGTGATTAGCCGGGCTAAGTCCTCGCAGTAAATTGAGAATTGAAAAGTTATGTGATGGGATAGGAAATGAATAAGTGGCTATTTCCTCACAGAACGAACAGCAGGATGGAATGAAGACGCTCAGTCCACCAGCTGGATGTCTTACTTGCCTAATAACAAACGTCAGGCTGTTTGATCCACGGTGTCCATGCAGACAACTGTGCCGACTCAGCCCTGACCGCACCCCCCACCCCCCACCCCCCCTCCCGAGAGGAAGGAGGCGTTACCATGTGACTACGACTCAGTTACAATTATCCACTGCAACTTCACACGCAGGGTCCTGGGACAGCTAGCGACCCGTCTCCAGGAAATTTACCTGAAGCCAAGAGCATGCTGGTCTCAGGGTCCTTTTCTCTGGTCCCAGGGACAGACCCAAGAGGACAGGCAGAACGGGGTCTGGGCATTTTCCACTGTGATAGAATTTAAGGTAATCCCAACACACTAAGGAGATTTCAGACTGTAGTCTTTTGGGTAAAGTCTTTGAGGGAAAGGAGTATTACCTAACCTTCTGGATGCTTCTAATCACTGTGCTAATGGGCTCACAGGGTAATGGGGTAGGAGCGGGGGAGACTTCAGACTGAGAAAGCCAGTGCAGCAAGCTCCACAAGGAACAAGAAGTGAGGTGCTCGATTCAATTTCTCATGACGCAACACTTCGCATTTCTTCTTTTAACCATCTCAGTTGGTGTTCTGGCTGAAGACCATGATAACATAACCAGACTATAGGCAAAGCAATATTAAGTGAAGAACTAGTTGGAAAAGATCAGATAATCCCAAGAATTCTGGCAGTAACTAGTCTACCTAAATTATCAGTGGCCAATTATAATCGTTCATTCAAAACATGAAGGCCTCTCAGAGCAATAAACTCAGTAACCAAGACTTTTCAGAGGAAGTCTGACAGTTTTCTTGTATAGTTTACTTTGTGCCTGGCATTACTGCTTTTTTAAAAAAAACATTAGGCTTTTATTAAAAGTCATTTTGAGGAAGGGAGAAAAAAAGGCTTCGAGGAGTTTAAGCAAAGCAATATGAGTTGCTACATGATGAAGAAAAATATTTCTCAAGCAAATTGACAAGTTAGAGGAATCTGCCTAATGATATCAGATGTGTAAAAGTGAACTTGGGATAAAAAGGGGGGAATTTTGGAGGGTGCCTAGGTCCTGGGAATATGCCCTTCATTTATTTGTCCATCCTTTCAATAGCTCCAAATAACCATGACAGGGGGAAAAGCAATTCTGCTCTCAGTTCCTGTTTATCTTTTTCAGGAAAGATTTCCTATAATTTACATTACTAAGGCAAGCCAAACTAAGCCACAATGATTCCTGGGTCACAGTATCCTCACCAAACACTTCCAAACCATTGTAAGGACTGGAAATCATCCAGGTGGGAAAAGAATCCATTCTTTTCAGGAATCCAGATTTTTCACTATCGCAAAAGGCAGAGGACACTTTAAAACTAGCACTAACTTTAAACTCTACATGGTAGGCAAACAACTTTGCAGACTGAGGACTTGATATTTAGATAAAGGAAAACCTGCACAAGATTGTACACACTAGGGACTTCCCTGGTGGCACAGTGGTTAAGAATCTGCCTGCCAATGCAGGGGACACGGGTTCGAGCCCTAGTCTGGGAAGATCCCACATGCCGCGGAGCAGCTAAGCCCATGTGCCACAACTACTGAGCCTGAGTTCTAGAGCCTGCAAGCCACAACTACTGAGCCCACGTGCCACAACTACTGAAGCCCGCGCGCCTAGAGCCCGTGCTCCACAATAAGAGAAGCCACCGCGATGAGAAGCCTGCGCACCACAATGAAGAGTAGCCGCCGCTCGCCGCAACTAGCGAAAGCCGCGCACAGCAACAAAGACCCAATGCAAAATAAATAAGTAAAATAAATAAATTAAAAAAAAAAGAGTGTACAGACTCATTGTTAACAAATGCACATTTAAATTCTGTATCTTAGAAGAGTGTGTTTGAAAATTATCTTTTCAAAAAAATTTTTTATTTAAGTATAATGGATTTACAGTGTTGTGTTAATTTGTGTTGTTAAAGTTAAGCAGAAATTAACTTTGCTGTACAGCAAAGTGCCTCAGTTATACATATATATATTCTTTTTCATATTCTTTTCCATTATGTGAGAATTATCTTACTTCATACAAAATCAACAAGTATTTATTGAACTGCCTAGTTCATAGATATGATGACATATGCTAGAATCCTACATGTGTTTTAATTTGGTATCTCCTTCCTGAACTGTTTTGTTTTGTTTTGTTTTGTACTTTAAACTTCCGTTAAGCGTAGGGTCAATTCTGGAAGAAAAAAGCTTCTCCCTCAATACTTTGTAAACCTGAGTTAAGGCAAATCTGACAAAACAGTGACATAAATCCCAATAGCGGTATCTTCTGTTGTACATAAACACATATCGACACCACTCTAAATCCACTCATGTGTCCCAGACTATGCTCAATTTCTTGACATCCCATGATACACTAAGGAATCTCCCTCCCCACTTACTTAGAGTTTATTCCTAGGAAATGGGAATAGACAATTCATGTCATGCTGCCTAATCTGAAACGATGCTATACCTCCAAATGAAGGGAAATGGCTATCAGAGAGATTAGTATGGAATAAAATATACAGTCAGTAAGATATTCAGCAAAATGTTCTGAAATATAAGAGACCTACTACTGGGGGAACCAACATAAATATATATTTTAATAAATTAGAAAAGTGAACTTATATATTACACTCTGAAAAGCAAAAGAGATCCAACTAAGATAGAGGTTTTCAAATTCGGCTGTACACTGGAATCATCCAGAGAGTTTAAAAAATACTGATGTCTGTGCTTCAATCTCAACTGATCTGAGCGTGGTCTGGAGATAGGGATTTTTTGAAAGGTCCCCAAGGAATTCTAATGTGCAGCCAAGGTTGAGAACCACTGCACAAGAGCTGTTGGTGCCCACATCTAACGGAGCCTGGATATGGTGAGCTGGGGGGGTTAGCAAATTAAGGAGGTGAATTGGAAAGAGATGGAAATTGGGAGAGGCTAATGTTAAACTTTCACTCTTCTTGTAAAAGATTACAGTTTACTTTGCAATTAAGTAGCTTTAAAAAATATGTCAAAAGATATTCCTCTGTACTCTAGAGTCTGCAGTGTAATGGACATTGGTTCCCACTTTATGCAGGGGGAGGAATGCATACACGTTTGGAGACATATTCAAGTGCCTGCATGTCTCAGGTGATGAAGCAACAGAATCACTACAAATCTGGGGGGAGGTCAGGAATCATCTAGTTTAGACGTTTCACAAAATACCAAACTGAAGTATAGAAAGGTAAAGTGTCAGCAGAGATAAGTAAAAACCAAAGACATCCGGATTCCCCATCCAGAGAAAGAAGAATCAGCCAAGCAAGTTCTTTTCTCTGGTACTACGATGCCTGAAATATTTTCTCTAACCAACGGATTTCAAGAGACATTTGTTTCCCTCTCAAAAGATTTAACAGCATTAGACATTGGTGAAATATATCCTTGTCCATTCTTAAGAAGCTAGCTCCCTGAACTGAAAAATATTAGACCAAGCCAAGGAGTAGACTAAGAAAAATCATAATAATAGACAATATGTGAAATTAATCCTGGTTAGTTATATTTCCTGCTTATCTGCTCCAGCTATCAAAAGAGAGAGCCTGATTAGTTCCTTAAATTTTATCAGGTGGATGTAAGAGAAATGTAGGTTGTATCTACAGAGTAATCCTGTGCGTTAAGTATATGCAAGTGGTTAATTTTCTGAGACGAAACCCCCAACAAACTTGTTATCACTAAATACTGCTCAGCGTCTCTATGGTACATTCATAGCCAGAGCATACCCTTTTGAATAGTTATCGTTCAGTATTTTCCAGGAAAGCCACCGTTAATTCCAAGGAGTAGTTCCATCAGTATATTCCTTTAGTTGGAATGAGCTTTGAAACCGGCCCTACAAGAGTCCTGTGAGGTTAGTTACCATCTCCAGCCCACTTTAAATCAAGCAACCACTCTCAACAATCATTCTCTTGCCTTTCACTTTAGGAGGCATTCGGCTGCCAGAATTCCTCACTCACCCCTTTGCACTACATTACCATAGACCTTTCTCTGCCATCCTGGGACAACTGCAAAAGGGCAGAAGGCAGAGTCTAATATCTCATTCAGTTCTTCCTTGCCTGACTCACTTGCTGGGAGCTGCCATGGTTTGGAATTCATGATGGACTAAACCACATCCAGAAGACTCAAAACCTGTTGAGTTCTAAACAGCTGCCTAGGGACTTCCCTGGTGGTCCAGTGGTTAAGACTCTGCGTTCTCAGTGCAGGGGGCCTGGGTTTGATCCCTGGTCAGGGAACTAGATCCCACATGCATGCCACAACTAAGAGTTCTCAGGCCACAACTAAGGAGCTGGAGAGCTGCAACTAAGGAGCCTGCCTGCTGCAACTACAACCTGCTACAACCAAATAAATAAATTAATAATAATAATAAAATAAACAGCTGCCTAGCACAAATGTCTGTCTGTCCATCTGTCTATCTATTCATCCTCCATCTTTCTTTCACAACTTTCAAAACAACTGTATTTTTCAAAAAGGAAAACATGTAAATATAAGACAGTTAAAGGTCAGGAAGAGAGATGAGCTACAATGCAGGAGTGGCAAAAGAAGATCATCCTTCTTGGAACTTGAGGTAAGATGGTTACTGTACTACTTTTGCTTTAAATTCTCATCATGCCTTACTTTTCTCATATGAAAGATTTATGGATAAGAATTAAACAAGGGAAGGAAACTCACACTTACTGAGGCACTGAACAGTTGGCTAGGTTCTGAGGAACAAAGAAAAAGTATGACATAGGTCCTGCCTCAAAGAAGTTAACTACCTGGTTGGGATTCAATTCTAAAACATAAAAGCACTTGTACACAGTATAATAATAAAAAAAAAGGTATTAACTAAATAAAGGAGGAACTCTCAAGAAAGACTTTTAGAAGAAAGGACCAGAAGGACATATAGATATAGGCAAAATTTGCCAAGGTAGCCCATAGAAACAATGCTAATCAAATGCCATTGCCCAAAAATGGGACCTCCACAAAGGCCACTTCATTTTCTAGTGTGATTTCTAAGAGAGGCTGAAAAACGGAAATTAGAAACTAGCACCAGTGAGTCTAATAATCGCCCTGGTTACAATTAAGGCTGGCATAGTCTCTGCCTAAAGCAAAGCAAATATGAAGGCATCTTGGTTAAATCCACTGACTTGCATAGACACACATACTTATATTTTATATACTTATATTTATTTATACATATATTATTATATATAATTTTTATATATTCAACTGTACATATAAAAATAAAGTGGTAATGTGTGTGTATGTATATATAAAAATTTTATTCCATGCCTTGTCTTTTGCTAATATAGCAGACTTCAGATACCTCTTTGAAGGTATAGACAAATTCTTTGCTATAAACAAAGGATTTAGGGGGTTAGTACACATATCCTCTTATTTTTAAACTTGTTGATCTTCAAAATAGGATATCCTTCCAATGGAACAGATCTTTTCGCAGGTAGGCTTTTTGTAAACAGGATATGTATACTCTTTAAGGAGCAACAAGTTGAGGATATAAATCTGTCAAGTCTAGAATATTCCTACTGAGTTTGACAAATGGCAGAAAACAATAGTGTACCAGTTCTTTCTAACATTAGCTGCTTTGTTCCTCTCACAGCCTTACAGAAAAGTTGTTTGCAACCCTTCACATCCTTACAAAATATTCAGATTCTTCAATGAAATGAGGTTCCCACATTGTGGATACACCCACACAGCAAACTGCTACAGTGAATGAAACGGATTATAGTCAGATCTTTGACGATACTAACTTTACGCTAAGGCCCTACTCTGGTGGGCAGCTTTCCCTCCACATCTATGCCTGAAAAATGTTACCCAAGAAACAGACCCTAGGCCTTCAAAAGAGCTGTTGAGTGGTTATTTGAGTTGAAACATTTCCTGTGTGGGAATAGACTGGTATAAGTACAATGATGGTTCCCTGGCTGAAATGTCAGACGCATTTTTTTTTTTTTTGGTTGGAGAAACGACCTGGATGCAAAGAAAAGATCCTGAGTCTAATGATGCCTAATTCCTACTAGACCAAAGCACATCTGCAAAACCAGCCTCAGGAGAGCCTGCCTGCCTTATGCAACCACCTCTGCTGCTCTAGAGAGCACTCTTTTCAGCCAACAGCTCTTCCACGGAGCAACACTCACTTTAAATCAGCTTTCAAACAGCTATTCATCCAAGGGAGGACAATTCAAAAGGGATCAAATTGGGCAGCTCAGAAATCTGTGGCTAGAGACATGACAAAAGGGGTCAGAAGGGACCCAGAGGGAGGGTGGCTCTCAAAAAGGGAGGAGCGTCTGTGGATGTTTACATTCTTGTTTGAAAAGTCTTCCAGGGCACAAGTGCGGTCAGTAAGGAAGCACAACCACCTGGTGGCCAACCGGGCTGTCGTTTGAACTAACCAGGCAATGATTACCGATGACAGAGGGGAAAAGCGAAGCGGGGCTGGTTCCGGCAATTCTGAGGGGAGTGGGGAGAATGTCAATGTCATTCCATTTCTTCTGAAGAAGTGAGAATACTCTCCAGAGCAGTTCCTCCCACCCCCACCCCAGGCTTTTTCTCCTTTCCTCCACCCAGGGCAGAGATCCTGGCTCAGAGAAGCCCATGGGCAGCTAAGACTCTGGCTCACTTCCACCATCTCCGGGGGTGTGGGTCAAGCTTGGCCTGGGACAGACTGGAGAGAGAATCCTTTCAGTTCTGCTGAAGGATGCTTACACACGCCTTCATCTCCCCGTGATAACCTACACCTACCTGTGGAGAGTAGATTCCCTGTTTCTTCTGCACGATTCCTGACTCTCTGAGATGGGAGAGTGTGTTAGCAGCTGGAGAAGTCCCTTCCCTTTCGCTCTCCGTTCATGTCTGTTATAACTCAGAGTTAGGCAACCACTCTGTGATCCTATTTAAAAGCTATCCCTGAAATTGCCTCTGCTAAGTAGTTTACTACTACTATCACCACACAGGGAGGATTCTAGGCTTAGCATCTGGTCACAGAGCAATTTTGGCAATAGGTCCTAGATTAGAATTTAGTGAACCTGAGGCTTTCACTGGTATTATTCCTAGCCACCAGGTATGAATCAGGGAAGAAATTCAGAACCTGGCCCTATCTTTCAAGACTTTACTTCAACATTCACTCCCTTAGGATTTCTGGATATCATCTAACAGACCATAAAGGTAAATCTCTAAATGGCTCCAAAGGGAGCTTTCAGAGTTAAAAAGCCACTCCATCACAAAAGCTACAAATGTCCTTATTATACAACAGGAACAAATCCACTGGGTTACTTCACCTGCCAAGGGGTAAATTAGTCCTCTGCTTGATGGGAATGACATTAACTTCCACGGCGGTGATGTTGTAGTCACCTATAAAGTCAGTAGGTGCCAATATTCCTGATGAGATCTGGCTCAGGTTTAACCTTCCTCACATTCTATCCTTTTGTGAACCCTGACACTTCCTCTCTGCAACTGATGGAATCAACTTCCAAACCTGGTGGATTTCGTGTCTAATCAGAGCATTCTCCTGACCTTTCCTGTATAGGGGTGGAGACTGGACCACGTTCAAGTGGCTTTCTGTTCAGCCTCTTTAAGAAGCAGTGGCAGCAGCTCTCCTACAAAATGGTCTAGGGCAGCCACCTAAAAGGGTGGGTGATCTTCATAAATGGACAGGAAACAGAAAAGACGAATATTTGGGTGGATGACAGATGCCTTAACTGGCCTTCAAGATACGAGCTGTTCTATTAAACATAGGGCCATTATGCTGGCCGGCCATCCACTTTAAACCCCAGAGTGATTAAAATGCTGGCAGGAAATGAAAGCTCTCTATTGAAGGTCCTTCCCTGAGGTCCTAATTTCAAACCAAATTTTACAGCACCGCACAGGAACAAAGGAAGCCCAGTCTTCCAAGTCTTCTTTTTGTCACTTTGGACAAAGACACCCCCTCATACTCTTCAAAGAACAATGGCCTCTGCAGAGCCACAGCCATGCCAAGAATGGGCACAAACCATACAGAAACACATTTTAAAAATACATTTTACACTGCCCTTGACATTTCGGATAAATAGAAACCACTGCACTGAAATTCCAAATATTTCATCCTTTCCCTCCTCCCTTTGCCTCTATAATGAGAATTTTCCTATTCTCCCAATCTACTTGATCTTTGACATTTTGGCCTCTGTGAATGGAGGACACAGTCGAGTAGCCAAATAAATTAATTATTCAGATAATTGCGTTTTATTAAAATAATCACTGTCACTGAGGCAATCGCATGATTTTCACCATCAGAAGACAATATGGACGGCTACAAATCTTTTTTAATTGAAACATCGCCAGAGCCTTTCCTGCTCCGCCGTCCACTACAAGCAAGCCAGGGAAAATATGTTATCAGAACAGGATTTTTTTTTTTTCTTTACTAGCTGTTGTTTCGGGGTGGCCTTTTTTTTTTTTTTTTTTTTTTTTCTTCTTCTTCTTCTTCAGCAAAAATAGCTTTTATGTTTTTACTGAACCACTTCAGATTCACTCTTCCACACAGTGGATGTTTACTTGGATTTGGCAGGCTGAGAACAGCTGGTTGTTTCCTAACGAATGGAACACGAGACCATATGTTTCAACATTTAAGCAATTTTGAACCAGAGGTATAATTCTGAGTGTCCTTTGTTGCAACTGTACATTAAATACCCAAAGGATCCAAGCTATACAAGAGATATGGCACCCCCCTCCCCTTCCCTTTTTAGCACATTTCCCTTAGCAACAAAACGACTCCACACCACTTATATCACACACGCGCACCACGGGTCTGCAGGAGCATTGGTGAGCTGACAACGGCTCTGCTTCAGGGGCAGCTGTATTTTAAACCGGGAAAGACAGCTAAGCAGACTTTTTCCTTCTAATTCTGTTCGGGAACGAAATGTGTCTGAGCCCCTCTGAGGGCACATCAACAATATGGATACCTATTTTTCTTCACAGAAGCATGGACCTAACAGATGTATAAAAGAGGAGGCTCTGATATTCGCATTTAGGATGACCAGACGCTTTGTCTCTCTCCTTTCCGTTTTAGAACACCCTCACGTGAAGCTGGGCTAGGGAGATTCAAGTTAAACTCACACAGAGGATGAGAAATGTCCTAAACAGAAGAACTTCTCATGAAACTTACTATCTCAGCTCGCTGATGAAACTTACTATTTTTTTAAAAAAATTTGGTGCTTCAATATTAATCATTAAGAATGTTACAAAACGAAACTATGGCTTTAAAGTCAGGCTGAGTCAGAGCATTAGCAAGGCATTAGCGGTGCACCAAAAACAAGATTCTCTTGTTCCTGGAAGATGAGAGCTCAGCTTTAGAAAAAAATGAAATACTGTGAGAAGTCAAATATATGTAAATAGGCAACACAATAAGTAAAATACCTAGTGCAGGGGAGTGGAACAGGAAGCCACCAGCCTCTAGAAAGTCTGAGAGTTCATGAAACCTCCCTATTTTGAATTTAGATTTTGAAATAATAAGTTGAAGTCAACACATTTTTAGAGACCATTTTCTAAAATACTAAATGAGTTATTTATTAAGATATAATAGGTAAGAGGTAAAACTCTTAAGTGAAAACAGGTTATTTCTACCCTAGATTTAGAGAGGCATTTCTTTAACCTCTTTCTGAGTTCCTAAATGTCCCAGTCTCTGTAAGTTTCTGTACATGTGGTTGGACATATTTTTCGAAGGGGATTTTTAAAATAGCCCTACTTATTATCATTACTATACACTTTAAAGATAACTTAAAGAGGTGATCAATATTA
The DNA here is from genome assembly GCF_965194825.1 of Balaenoptera physalus. Taxonomy (NCBI): domain Eukaryota; kingdom Metazoa; phylum Chordata; class Mammalia; order Artiodactyla; family Balaenopteridae; genus Balaenoptera; species Balaenoptera physalus. The sequence continues at coordinate 41,441,306 of NC_138901.1, forward strand.
CCTCCTAAGATTTTTCTTCTCCATCCAGGTTCTTATATGAAAGGAAGATTAATAATACTAACGATACTTTTCTTTCTCTGATTCCACTTAAGTGCAAGAATCCTACTGAGAGTTTTACAAAGCCACGTTACTAATAAAATCTCAGCAAAACCAAAAACATCATCCTGCCCCACCACTTTCACCAAACAAGACACAAATATGTATATGCATTGTTTCTACCTTAGTTAAAATCTCACAGCTCCAAGAAAACTTGGGAAAATGGACCCTCTGACAGCTGAATTTCCTTGAGCCTTGTGACAGGGCAGATTTTCTCCTCTCCTGGGTTTTGAAGCAACACAGGGATTGCTTGGGGTAGGAGCGGTTGGAGAGGGCAGTTATATCCATGCTTTTAAGATGCTACTCAATAAACAAGGAAATAGGTACAAAGATGTTCACTGCAGCTTTGTTCATAGAAGCCAACATTTTTAAACCACTGCCGCAGGGAGGCAGTTAAATCGATTAGAATACCGCCATACAGCAGAATGCTATTGGAAAGCGCTCAATGAACAGGAGCACAGGCCAACGAGCCAGAATATCTTGGTTTGAATCCAGCCTTGGCTTTTACTGTCTCTGTAACCTTAGGCACATCCATAACCTTTTTTAAACTCAATTTCCTCATCTATCAATACTTATATCCTAAAGTTACAGTGAAGATTAAATGAATTAATACACAGCTGCCTCTAGAAATATTATCCATTATTATTAATATACAGACAGTAAAAAGAATAAGGTAGATCTATATGCACAATATATACTGACAGGGAGACGGTATCTACCACATAAATTGGTGAGAGGAAAAACACAGGTTGGAGAGCAGTAGATATAGTAGTATGAGAACACGGAAGAAAATTGAATTTCTATGCTTTTACGCATGTACAGATAAAAGTTTAAGAAACATCCCTGCTCCATTGACAGATGAATAGATAAAGAAGATGTGGTAAATATATACAATGGAATACTAACTCAGCCATAAGAAGAATGAAATAATGCCATTTGCACCAACATGGATGGACCCAGAGATTATCATACCAAGTGTAGAAAGTCAGACAGAGACAGACAAATATCACATGATATCATATGTGGAATCTAAAAAAATGATACAAATGAACTTGTTTACAAAACAGAAACAGACTCACAGACATAGAAAACAAACTTATGGTTATCAAAGGGGAAAGTGGGGTGGGGAGAAAACAAACTTATGGTTATCAAAGGGGAAAGTGGGGTGGGGAGGGATAAATTAGGAGTTTGGGATTAACAGATACATACTGCTATGTATAAAATACATAAACAACAAGGACCTACTATATAGCACAGGGAACTATACTCAACATCTTTTTAATAACCTATAATGGAAGAGAATCTGAAAAAGAATACACACACACACACATTACTGAATCACTCTGCTGTACACCTGAAACTAACACAACACTGTAAATCGACTACCCTTCCATTAAAATTTTTTTAAATAAAATAAAATAATTAAAAAATAAGAAGAAACATCTCTGCTATCTTTGGCATACTGCAAGAGTTTATATGCAGAAAACGTGAAAAAGGTCTAAGAACAAATATTAATATTGTGTCTTCAAATAAAAAAATACTTGAAAAACATACTCCTTTGTAGCTTTCATGTCAGTTGTTCCCCTAATACCCCTGTTCTTTCAAAACAAAATTATTTTGGATCTACATTGAATTCTTCAAGTTAAAAAAAGAACTAGATAGGGACTTCCCTGGTGGTCCAGTGGCTAAGACTCTACGCTCCCAATGCAGCAGGCCCGGGTTCCATCCCTGGTCAGGGAACTAGATCTCACCTGCCGCAACTAAGACCCGGCGCAGTCAAATAAATAAATATTAAAAAAAGAAAAGAACTAGATAGAGTCAAAGTAAAACCTGCTACATTCATAGGGAAAAACCACCTCATGACTTTCTAACGTTAAAAAGTAGTTTTAGTTAATATTATAGTTATTCGTAGTGCCACAAAAGAACTAGCATAATGTATAGATCTATATATACAGATATATACAGATATACATACACACACAAAGCAAGATAAAATATGCCTACTTGTTGCAAAAATAAGTTGTTCTCAGAGCTCAAGAATCATCCAGACAGCTCTGACTCAGAACATGAGGAAGGCTGTGCATGCGATGCCCAAAAAATGCCCCAGGGTGCCACGAGCTTCCCAGCTATTCCGACAGGCAGTCACTCCAGTGTATGTGTCAAGGCGTACGGCACTGCAAAAGCTAATGGATCGGTCTTAAGCTAAAAATCAAAGGTGTGATTTAAGTTCCTGTTTCAAAGATGATGATTTGATGGTACTAGGTAAGGCTTTTGCCTAGATTATGACTTACCCGACACATCCTGAATTGTGCAAGACTCACTCATTCACGCAACATTTATCAAGTGCCTATAACTAGAGTGCTAGAAACAGTCCTCTAAAACTTAGGCTAAAACCTATGTTACCCCGATACATGAAAAACCTACAGAAGTAAAAGAGAAGTATAATTCAGGAATATGCGCATCTCGTCCTTCAGGTGGGAAAAGAGATATCATTGTTTTTCCTTTAAAAGCTCAGATTCTACTGATCTGATGGATACAGATAGCATAAAGGCCTTTGGGGCAAAAATTATCTTCCTAATTGATAATAAAAGCTGTCCTTCTGATTGTGCCTGCCTCAAACTCTGCTCCTGACACAGTTCACACCCTAAGAATACCAAGACTACTCATCTGTTAAGTACTTGGGTAAAACTAGGTACACTCCCCAGGTCCTACAAAGCTTAGGCCACTTTATTTATTTATTTATTTATTTATTAATAAATTTATTTATTTATTATTTATTTTTGGCTGCATTGGGTCTTCATTGCTGCGCGCAGGCTTTCTCTACTTGCAGCGAGCGGGGGCTACTCTTCATTGCGGTGTGCGGGCTTCTCATTGAGGTGGCTTGTTGTGGAGCACGGGCTCTAGGCACATGGGCTTCAGTAGTTGTGGCACGTGGGTTCAGTAGTTGTGGCTCACAGGCTCTAGAGTGCAGGCTCAGTAGTTGTGGCACATGGGCTTAGTTGCTCCGTGGCATGTGGAATCTTCGCGGACCAGGGCTCTAACCCGTGTCCCCTGCATTGGCAGGCAGATTCTTAACTACTGCACCACCAGGGAAGTTGCTTAGGCCACTTTAAATTAGCCATTTTCAGACTAACCAGAGTGGGAAAAGCAGCTGAACAAGGGTCTAGGGAACATAAAAGAAGCACATTCTCTGATGAGCAGCTCTCTTTCCTGCCCACTTCCCTTTAGACCAATGGCGGGGTTAGAAAGCACGACAGCATGTGGTAGCAATCACAAAGACCAATTTGTTCTGAGCATGTCAAGGTCAATGACATTATGGCTGAGGAGACTGTCTTGAGCATTGGAAGTCTGCAACAGTTCCTGAATGTCACACAGGATCACCTATGGTGTTTGTTTGCCATTTCCTCCATACTAGCTCTCTTAACAGCTATCTTTCCTGTAGACTTAGAAATACGCAGAAATGGAAATACCTCATTCTGGTGGTCTTCTGTTGGTCAACAGATAAATGCTATTGATGTTGACAAGGTGGGAGGCCCACCAGGAAGTCCAGCTGGATTTGTTGAAATAAAACAAATTTTCCTTCCTAAAACACATTTTATCAGGAAACTGGTCTCTGGCTGTATCCCTCTTAGGATATACTGTCTGTTCTGGCTCTAGAAGACAGAAAAGGAGGAAAGAAATGATAGATGTTTGTTTTCTTTTCTTTCACTTTCAACCTTTTTTTTTTGACAGGTAGAAAAGAGAAAAATAATACTTCTTGTATTTCCCAGACAGGTAAGTTCCAAAGAAAGTCACTTTTTTTATAACAAGAGAGTCTTAAAATTCTCTCCATTTTAACAGTGGACTGAAAAAATGAGCAGAGTAGGAGAAACCCATTGCATATTTGTCAGAAATTGCTACTTACTTAATTTCTTCTTAGTGTGAATCAGAAGTTAGCCTTTGATTTCAGATGGAACTGGACTTCCTAATTTTTTATCCTATTACTCTTTAATTTTTCTTCAAATTATTCTTGATGTTTAATAAGTTCCAAGGCATTTTTCCATTCTCAGCCAACACAAAGACTGACTAATACAATGGGAATCAGATTTAAAGAAAAAAGCCCTGGTACTGTGTTTTCAAAGGTAATCGTATTCCAGAAATACTTAATGTAAGGGCTATAAACTCTGTTTTAAAGAAAGTTACAGTGACGAAGCAACAACAATTTTCGTTATTTTTAACATGGGTATTTTAGTTTAAAAAAGATTCCACTCAATGTTTCCCAAATTCAGTGTTTCACATAATGGTCAGTCCAATATGAATGTGGGAAAAAAAGACAAATCCAAACATGGAATATTATTTTCAAAAAATAGTTAACTAAATGTAAAGGTCCAGTAAAATGTGATATTTAGATTTTTCTGAACTCGTTCACATGACCTTCATTCTATTTATAGAAATGCAGCAATTCCCATTTGAATCTAGAGCAATACCTTGTAGGAGAACTTGGTTTAGCACAAATAAACTTGGGGAAAGTGTTGACTTAAAAATAAAACACTGGAAGAGGAGGGAGGGGCTATTCCCCCCCGCCCCTGTGAAAATTTCCGGAAAAGTTGTAAACAAAGGCAGGTTTGGCTCAGACCCTGAGTGACTCTGGTGAGCCGAGGAGGATGAAGAGTATATCAAACCTCCCAGAGTGAGGAAATGTTTGTAAAACAGTTAGTAAATCACAGGCAGCCAGGGTCACCATGCTGAACAAGCCAAGGGACACGCAGCCAAAACCCCAGCTGTGAAAGAAGGGGGCCGGCATGGCTTCACAACTTGAACCCCATTTTGAACGATCTCTTGGTTCCATTCTCTGCCCTTTCCCCTCTGTCACTTCAGAGCTTGGAGGGCTCTGCGATTAATTAGCTCAGGGCCAAGGGCAGGGCTGACTATCCCCTACTGACTGCCAAGGTGAGGATACTAGTACATTGAAAACAGAGTGATACTGATGGAGCCTTTGGTCCTAGGGACAAAGCTGAAAGATCCAGCTGGAAAAAAAGAATCACACTCAACCTGGAAAAAAAAAAAAAGTTTACAAAGATGAACAGAAAGCAAAATATGTAGCTGGAAGTTTCCATGTATTTCGAAATATCTTTTCAAGCCCTTTTGATCACTAGTCTCCCTAACTATTCTGTGGTACATCTGTTAATTATTCTTTGCCTGATTTTACACAGATGACAATGTGGAAATTGTTAAGTTCTTCATAAACTGTCTTTTTTGTGCCCCATTGTCCCCTAGAAGTCAGGAAGACAAAAATAAAATAAAAATAGTAATGAAGGGAGAGAGAGAAAGGAAAATACACTCTGCAGGACTCTTCTCAACTACTCAGGGCAGAAGGTTCTTCCTGGTTGGACTGACGTTTAGTTCTCTTCATTAATCTTTACTCTCTAAAAATGACTTTTTAAAGACTGCCTATTCTTTCTCTACACCAAACTCAATCTGCCCATGCAGAAACTGTTACTATGCACTTAAACTATGGAATGATTGAAGGATAGTTATTAATGGTTTTCAAAAATTCTTAAAGTGAAAAGTGTGATGATAGATGAAAATGTTTATTTTTCGAATACTGAATGAAAAGAAGGTGGGACAGACAAAAGCATGTAACCCCCATCACAACCAGCAGAAACCAAATATGGACAGAGCAAGGTGCTTACATTTAAAAAATAACTCAAAAAAAGAGAAGTCTTGAAACTGTAAGAAAAACTCTTCCCTTTTAGATTTAGCAGGCACCAAAAAAATTTTTTTTGAAAAGAGAGGTAATAAGCACAGGCATTAGCAAACTTCTCCAGCAATTATACATAATTTAATATGAGCCCTAATTCACAACAGAGGACTAAGACCACCTTCGTCATGATGCTGATACTATAAATATAAACCTGCTCAGAGAAAATTCAGTATCTTGATTACCTAAATTGAAACAAGACAGATACAAAAGAGTCAGCTTTACTGTTGAAAAGCTACTGACTTGGTATAGGTTATTCAGGCTGTTTATTTCTACTTCTGATGCATTACTTTTACTCCTTTTAAATAGTCAGACCCTGTGAGAGTAACAGGACATGTGCTTTTGAGTTGCTTTTCTGGGTTGCCATTGAGTCAGACACGCTCTTAGCTCATCTCTCACACTTTTGTTAGAGAGGTGATGCTATAAAATCCTCAGCTTTGCTTTATAAAAAATTCATTTGGCCCATCCAGAGATCAAACAAGATTTGGGGCCCGATGTATTCTTACTCTAACTAATGGAGTGATTAGCCCAGATAGCCTAGGGCAGAAAAACAAGGAAAATCAGAAGGAAAGTAAAGTCGCTGTTGAGAGTTCTAGCGAATGCTTTGAATAATGTTTCAAGGCAGTTGAGGAAAGTATGGGTTTTGGAGCCAGATCTGGGATCAAATCCTGACCCCCAACCTTGACTCTGTTGGGCTGGGCAAGTCATTTCACATGTTATCAGCTTCATCTGCAAAATGGTGGTAAAGATCACTACCTACTAAGAGTGTGAATAGAACTAAATGTGACACTTCTGGAATGGCATCCAACACATAAAAAGTACTCAAAAATGTGAGCTTCCTTTCCCCTACCTCTCTCCCACCTCTCCCCTCATTTCCTCGGAGTACACAGAAAAGCCTTTAAAAGTCCCTGGCTTTTTTTGGATTGCACATGAACTGTACGTCATAGACATGGAGCTGCACCATTCTCTCTCACCATCAGCCACAACCTGGGCAAACTCTTTAGGCTTCCAGTCTCTCCCCTCCTCCAGCACCACATCTGTTATACTCTTAAGTCTAAGGGACTCCTTTAAGCCTCAAAGAAGAGAGTGTATCCCCCAAAATAAATGGGCTTGACTCAAACTTTGGATATTGAGCTATTTAAACATGTTGCTCACAGCTCATGTTCTCAGCTTGAGGAATTCCTCTTGGATCCTTTCACAGTGGCAATGGATAGTTTCCACATTACATTCTTTGCCCCCTTATTCAGCTGGCAAGCCAGATAAAACAAAAATAAATTCAGAACACACACACACACTTCAGTGCTATTGTGAGATAGACAAGTAGGTGATTAACACAGTTTGGAGGTATGATTATCATTCACAGGCCTCCTGGTTCTGATTTTGCTACTAGTAGATATTTGCCAATGTCAGGTAGTCTGCATGTGAGAAAAAATATTGCTGTCATTGTTTGATTTTAGGTTTGAGTTACAATATATCTTAATGTTTTTTAAAAGCAAGATCTCATCATTTTAATGGGACTGAAAGACAACTGAATAATGACCTATACGTTTTTTACCATTAGTCCTGTTTTGCTCTGTCTGGTGGATGGGTGAACAATAGTTCCTGAGTAAGGATCAAAGACAAACATCTGTCCTGCTAAAAATGTCTCAGAGCTTCTAACCTGGCTTCAAAATCCTTTGTGAGGGTTCCTTCCTTCCTTCCTTCCTTCCTTCCTCCCTCCCTTCCTTCCTTCTTTCCTTCCTTCCTTCCTCCCTCCCTCCTTCCCTCCCTCCCTCCCCTTCCCTCCCCTTCCCTCCCCTTCCCTCCACTCTCCTCTCCTTTCCATTCCTTTCCTTTCTATTGCGGATATTACGGGGCTCAGGCAGGGGTGGAGAGAGGTATCCCATCAAAAAAGTGCATTTTCCAATTCTATTTGTAGTTTCAGTACTTGATTATTAGGCTCAAAGAAGTTTCTTCATTTGGAGAATTAAAAATTCAGTCTAATCGTACCTGGCACCATGGGTGTGGCAAAGAAACAAAACCCAAATATTGGTTGGAACAAAAGCAAGATAATATAATAATAAATAAACAATAAAAACATATTAACAAAATGAGAGAGCCAGCCGGGCAGCCAAACAACTGAAGATATCTTACCACCACCCTAGTTGAGAATCAAAAGAAATTTGCTCCACTCCTAAAGTCTCTCCAATAGGAACGTTTGGTTGGCTGCAAAGAATCAGGATCCAGGAGGCTAACATTCCACACCAGCTTTGCCATTTATTTTCTATCTGGCTTCGGGCAGGTCAAGGACCTTTTCTGAAGCTCAAGTTCCTTTACTGTGAAATGAAGATAATCTCTCTCTCTCTCACTAAATTGATATGGCTATAAAATAATAAATGTGATAATGCTTTGTCAACAGTAAGTACCATATTGATGTTAGTTATTACTATTATCAAACAGCATACTGACCAGTAGGGCAAGAATATTAAGTTAACCAACCAATTTTATTTTATTAACCAACCAAGAATATTAAGTTAACCAACCAATTTTATTAATCCACTTCTTAGTCACTCAAACCTCTTTGAATCCCTCTGATGTCTGTCTCAAGCAAGCTGTGTTGTGACCTAAATAAAAATTTTCTCTAGTAAGTCAACAGTAAATTCTAAGTTGTTGTTGCTGGTTTTTTGTTGTTGTTTTGGAGGACAAGAAATGAAGGGGCCAATTCAAACTGGCTTAGACAGGATGCTGTAGTTAGTTTTGTTACGTTTTTTCCCAAGCATGTTTCTATTTAAAATCATCTTTTTGCATTATTCTGGAAGAGAGGGTAACTCTTATCTCATCCAAAATTGGTGTTTCCAATTTCCTTATATAACAAGGCTTGAATGTTGTGGAGGAAGTAGGCAAAAACTAAGGAACCAAGAAAGATCAAAAAGCGAGAGACCTCTAACCTGTAAGGTTAAGAGGTTATGACCCTAGGGCCCTGAAGTAAGGTGGAAGTCTAGAAAGATGTTTTCAGGTACTTTTAGGCAACTAACTTTACGGCGCTTTTTGAAAAGTGATAGAGATAGAATCTAATGCTTAGGACAAGATTACAGGCATGAATACACTTTACAAAGATCATAGGGATCCATTCAAAATCAACCTGTCACTGTTTGAGAAAGGAGCTTCACCTTCTGTGTCTGCTGTTTAAAAATCAACATTTGTCCACCCTGAAAGTACTTCTTTTGACTTGTTCATCATTGTCCTAATAAGGCACAGTCAGACCACAAATTACAAGGAAAAGTATATATGATTAGATAACCCCACTGAATCACATACACACCTAAACAATGGTCTTAATCGCATCCTAAATTTGGTTGTGATAGCTGGTATTCACCTTTAAACTAAGACAGGAAAGTTCAGTCAATATATTGTCATTCATGTAACACCACACGCTGGTTTCCTCCCTCTGTTTTTCTAATGTTTGGTAGAGAAGTGGTGGTAGCCTCTCCACAGGCAGCTTGGAGAGGAAAGAGTAAGGCCAGCAGGTTGCACATATATTCTATACAATAGAATAGATATAAACATATGTATTATGTGGTTGTACAGGTATACAAATGGCTAAAAGAGGGAAAGAAAATGGAAGGAAGAAATACCTTTCTTATATATCCCAGCAAGGCTGCAATGTATTATAGATTGGGAAAGTTTTAAGAAACATAAAAATAAGATGCAGAGCTGCATTAACTAAATTCAGGAAGGGCAGCCTCCACCAAATACTTTTATTCACTAAGAATTACAAGATATAGAAAATGTTTGTTTCAGTTGTATATTACTAGTAGTCAGAGTATGGTAAAATATATTAAAAGTCTTCGGAGCTTGTAAACATCTATTAAAGACATTAGTCATCAGGGAAGAATCAGTGATTTCTGAGTATCATTATCTTAAAAGCTTTAGAAACATGCACCTTTCAAACCTCCAATTAGGTTAAACTAATCTGCATCAATCTAAGGAAACATTTAGACTCTCAGAGTCAGGAAATTAAGCCACTAGTTCTTAAATTCTGAGCAACCTCTAAGCCTGCCTTGCTTTTGTACTTAATGTTTGTAGATAAATGCTAAGAAAATGTTCGAGACAAATTGAACAGTGTATTAAAATCAAATAGAAGATTAACCAAAAGTAAGTGCACAGAAACTAAAAAAGGGCCAGGTTAATGGAACTGAAGGTGGCAGGAACAGCAATGATAACTTGTTGAAAACACCTTTTCCATACTCTCTCTCTCTCCTGCAAAACACAACTAACTGATCTACTATATAAATTAAGGTAATAAATAGTGCCTATCCTCCCCCCAAAAATTTAGCATAAAATGGATGCAGATATTATAGGAGAAAACATTTAAATGACTGAATGATTCGGAAATCAGCATTTCCTACACTTTAATTTCACAGCAGCAAACATCTACTGGGTACTTTCATACGTGCAAGACTCAGTGGATACAAACGTGAATAAGACCTAGTTTTCTTGCCCTCAAAATGCTAGAACTACCCAGACAGAGAAGACAGACTAACACACGCCTAACACACCTAACTCACTTTATTAGTTCTCCAAGGAAATATCTGACTAAAACAATCTAGAAACCGTCAAAATATCTAATAAAATGTTGATGCCTGGGAAGCTTCCCTGGTGGCGCAGTGGTTGAGAATCTGCCTGCCAGTGCAGGGGACACAGGTTCGAGCCCTGGTCTGGGAGGATCCCACATGCCACGGAGCGGCTGGGCCCGTGAGCCACAATTACTGAGCCTGCGCGTCTGGAGCCTGTGCTCCGCAACAAGAGAGGCCGCGATAGTGGGAGGCCCGCGCATCGCGATGAGGAGTGGCCCCCGCTTGCCACAACTAGAGAAAGCCCTCGCACAGAAACGAAGACCCAACACAGCTAAAAATAAATAATAAATAAATTTTAAAAAAAAAGATATGTTTCACTGGAGGAAAAAATTAGCTAGGTAGTATTGATTTAAAAAAAAAAATGTTGATGCTTCAGTGACACTTGCTTTGACACTACAGGGCCATAGTAAAGTAGGAAGTAAGTACAATTACACAGCAGATCTGGGTAAATCTGGGATCAACAGAGAGAGCTGATAATTCAGGTCTTCTGCAGGTCTTTGTCCAGCTTGGCTCAGCACTATTCTTCCTCAGGACAAGGTCCTCCGTATAACTGCAGCTGGGAAATGCACACCTGATGAGGGGTCCACATCGTCCTCCAGTTGCACATTCTACCTTTGAGATCTCTACTACTCTGGCAGTAAGATGAGAGGAGGGATCTGAGATGATCACTGAAGTTCCTTCTAGCTATGACATTCTATGAGTAAAGCTAAAATGTTTATTTCAGGCCGATCATTACAAGAAGAAAAATACATTATTTAACTTCTGTGCCGGACCAGCACATTCTCTAAGACAATGCCTCAATTTTGGCAAAAGACCCTAATTTATGTCTCTTTATGGATTCCAGTAACATGAGTTCATCCTACACCTAAAAAATGTATTCATTATGTAAGCTTTCTCTTAAGCAAATAAAGGCTGGAGAAGAGGAAAGTGCTGCTTGCCATTCAATTTGGCTTCAGCAGAACTTTCCATTATCAGGAGGAAGCTGCCCATTTCTAGATAATGAGGACAAATTTTTCATCATCACTGTGGTGCCTTTTATTTCACTATGTCACTCTGGAAGAGTTCGAAAGTCATACACTCTCCACCTTTGCCTCTTGTGGCATCAACAGGTTATAAAAATAATACTTTGTCTCATGGTATGCAACCTTAAGATGAACTCAGGAAAATGGTATTCGTTATTGTGTAGGATATATTAGATGTGCAATAACGATGTATTATAAAGTAAATCAAATTACAAAAATGAACCCCATCCCTTGGATAAAGTTCTGGGAGTGAGCCAACACCACAATTATTATCTTCTCTAGCACTGAATGTTCTACATAAGTGTTTGGAAGATGTAAACAGGACATAAATCTGAGATCGGTTCTTCAATCTGTCTACAAATAACCATGACATTATATATAAACTATGCTTTAGAGCATATATGCTTTCTGTTTAAGCAGTTAAGAAGTGTATTAGACACTATGATAAACAGAAAAAACGGAGCGTGAATACCGATAAATGCAAGCCTTCCGTCTCGGAAAGTCTTCACTTATTTGATTAAGTTAGGTGAAAAACAGACCAGTCATGCTTGTAGCCTTTCTTCCTTTTCCCTTTCCTCTCCTCTTTTCATTTCTAATGCGAATCGGAAGTCTATGTGGAGCGGTCTGGCTAGCCCCAGTCTAACCTCCCCATCTGGAAGGGGACTAACCAGCCTTGGGGCTACTTCCAACCCTTCCCAGCTGTTGGGTTGGGGTTTTTTGTTTTTGTGGGCTTGAGAAAGCATATTTATATAAATGATTGCCATATCCTTTGCCAGCTGTTGACCCTGCTCTTGTCCCGGTTGGGGCATGGTTTTCATTTTTAGCGGCCACAGACTGGAACTGACCCTGATAGAGTTAGCACGCTACACAAACAGCTTTACGCGCTATTGCTGTGACAGTTCAGACAATGGATGCACAGTGTAATCCAAGGGACCGGTGTTTCCCTTTGGGCAAATGTCACAGAATCCAGAGCTGGAAGTATCAGTTGAAAAAATAAATTCTGAGATTCACTGTGTTATGGAACAGCTTCTCTTTAGTTATTCAGACTGCAGTGATTTCAGCTATAGTCGCAGCAAGGATGTATCAGCAGCAATAAACGAGTTTTCTCATGTACATGTATGAATCTGAAAAGTGCCCTAGATAGATCTGCAGAGGTAATTGTCCCTATAGTTATGTGAGAAGTTAAAAAAAAAAAAAAGCTATATTTTCAGTTTCAAAACTATGTATAAATACTTCTGATGCTAATGTTCATAAATTTTTAAAAATGAGATTCTTGTACCTTAATAGGACAAAAAGATAAAAATCAGTTTGGGCTTTTGATCATTATTACAGCCTGCAAATAAAATCATTCCTAAAGATCCAATCAGATCATTTCTTATGCACATTACCAACCAGAAAAAAAATCTATGTTTAATCTGTGGATAACTGTAGTCACAGCAAACTAGAAAGTTTAGAAATATTATTAGGGAGAGTACAGTTGGGGGAGGGGCCTCACAGGGATGGGAGGGAAGAATATTCCACTAAGGATAATTCATCCTGAACAACCAATTTTCATCTGCAGTTAAATGGGAATAAGAGCATAAACAGCAAAGTTTTACAACTTTCATAAATTTTATTAAGTCCTTCTGTCCATAAGCACAAATGCATATGTGAAGAATAAAGAAATTTAATTAAAAAGAAATAGATTGCTAATGCTTAAAGTGATACACTTCCCAAAACTGAAGATTTCTAATATTTGATAATTTACAGGGTCATTCAGTCACTGCAACAGATTATTATTTAGAGAGTCTAATTGTAAAGGGAAAACAGCAAGATATCTAGCTTGTCAGAAAGAAGTCCTGTATTACATTCTCCCTTTCTCTCTCTGCAAGCCTGCAGGCTGACTGGCTATGGCAGATGGAGACTGCCATACATAACTGTAATTAAAATGTGAACCCCATCTTAGAGGTCAGAATAGAATAGTTGACAAACAGGGAAGCCGGGAGATGGAAAGAGAAAATATTTCCTGACATAAGCATTTTCAGTCTTTGAAAAGCAATCCAAAAGGAAATTTAGCCTATGAATTTAAGCGTCACATACTTAGTATAACTTTAAAAAAATCCTCAGAAGCTTGAGGTCTGGAATTGCTGTAAAGGCAGCTCAGAATTTCAATCAGCTTTAGCACAATGAAAATTTCAAGTGCTGGGGGAATTAACTGATGGGATATTTGAAGCTTCTGTGAACTCTGATTGATGACAAAATTTGTGAAAGTATAAGGCAATATTTTTTTTCTCTCACGCAAATATATTTGTAATAAAAGAATAAAATATATTTGTAATAAAAGGAAAAGAAAATAAAGCCATTTGTTGCTAACAGTAGATTCTGACTGAAAATTTCACACCATTGGTACAAGCTAACAGCACAATCTCCAGATGTACTTTTTTTGGTAAGCAGAATATGATTAGATTTTTAAGTTTAATATTATATCCCCTGTCTTTTATATTTATTTTGATCATTGATGTAATGGGGCTTATTTCTACCATCTTATTTTGTAAGGTCTGTTCTCCCTTGCCTTCTATGGCATTTCTATATGGTTTTCTATAATCATTTTTCTCTATATGTTTGGAAGCTATAGATTATGTTTCTGTTAATGGTTTACCCTTAATTTTTATCATACTATACACAACTATAAAAATCCCTAAGTTACTCAATATAACAATATTTGTCCTAAATATGCTTTAATTGCCACCGAACATCCTCACAGCTTCTTTGTCATTATTGTCTGGGATTTTAACATTCAAAGTTAATTGCCAAAATAATTCTGTATCTTGCATATCACTCTTTCGCTCTGCACTCACATTTTCATGGTAAAGTACATCTTTAAACGATTTTTTTTCCAGCAAGAAAAAGTCAGTAGTAAACTCTTACTACCCCATGAAAGTATTGAATGATAATTTTAGCTGGGTATAGAATGGTAATTTAAGAGTTATTTTTGCTCAGCACTTTGGTGTATTACTCCATTGTCTTCTAGCATCTAATGTGACCAAACAGAAGTCTGCTAGCTATCTAATTTTCATATCTATGTAGGTAATATAGCTTTTCTCTCTGCTAACTTTTAAAAATAAGGGATCTTCAATTTTATAATAAAGTATGCAGATATGAATTTATTTATATATTCAGCTCAATACTCAAGTTATACTTTCAATCTGAGGACTAAATCTCTTCAATTCTAGAAAACTCTTAGTTATTATGTGAGCATCACTTCTTGGTCATTTTCTCTATTTTATTTTGGAACTCTTACTAGATATATATTGAAGTTTCTGAACTCCTTATTTCTTAACTATTATTTCACTTTTTTATATCTCTGTACTGTTTTCTGAGAACTACTACCCAAAAATACAGTCTAAAATTGTTACTGAGTTTTAAGTTTTCAATGTCTTTATTATTTTATTGTTACTACTGTTGTTCTTTAGCTTTGCCATGTCTCCTAAATTTTCTTTTCTTTTTTCTTCCTTTTATTTTTCCAGTAGTTTGTGATCAAAGTATAGACTTACAACATCATCTTTACTGAAAGAATTCCCCCAACCAAGTTGTTAGTAGTCTCTAAGTCATTCACCTTTTGATTTTCCTTGAAGCCAAACTGGCCTTATTATTGCTATGTCACAGATACTTACATATGCAGGCCATGCTGAAAATTTCTTATACTCAAATGATTTCTTATAATTCATAATTATAATTGTAATTAATTTCTTATATGCTTAATTATTCAAGTAATGAGTGAAAGTACTCAAAAATATTCACTTAAATGATCAAAACAAATGAAAAATAATCAGCATCAAAGAAATGCAAACCTAAAGCGAAAGATACCTAACTTTTGCATATTGTATTGTCAAATTCTCTCTTTAAAAGTTGAGAGTAAGAAGAAATCATTCTCTTATATGGCAGCGCAAACCTGACAATCTGAAACGTGATTAGGCCAATATACATTAAAGCCCAAAGAGAACCCCTACTCAATAGACAGCATTTCTACTTCTAGAAATTTATTGTGAGGAAATAAACATAAATATATGAAAATGTACTAGGAATTCATTGTTTATAAAAGCAAAAAACCAAACCAACAATATCATAACAAACAAAAGCAAAGGAATAAACAAAATATTCATTAACATGAGGCTGGTTAAATAAATTATGGAATACTACATAGTCACTGTAAAAATGCACCCATATACACAAAAGAGAGGTGAAAGTTTATACCAAAATGTTACCTCTGGAAGTATATTAATGGGTAACCTATATTTTCTTTTCTTTCTTTTTTTTTTTTTTGGTAGTTATGGTATTATTGCTACAGGACTATGTATGTATCTCTCTGTAAAAAGTAAAAATTAAGTAGAGATGGGGGAATAATTACTCTTAAATGCACAGAAGTCAAGAAAAGAGCAATAATATGAGCTTGAGACCAAGGAACTTAATCCCTCAGCTGATTGTCTATAAATGCAAATATATCCCCACATGTCTAGAGCTATTTCTTCTTATTACACTAATCTGAGCTCTCCTTCCTTCTTTTCAAGGCCTCCAAACCAATCTTCTCTTCCTTGTTTGGGCTCTTGCTCTGTCAGGCATCCAATCTCTCTTCCATTTCTAATTCATTCCTTATTTCTGCATTTTCCCCTTCAGACCATAAGTATGCTCAAGTTTTTTAAAGGAAAATAAAAAATCCAGTCCTTAAAATGACATCAAAACAGAGACATCCCATGTCCTGTTTTCTCACCTCCTACTAATTCCTATTCACTCCATAATTTGTGGTACTGTGGCTCTCACGTTTACTGCTATGTTCAAATTGCTCTTGCTAACACCTCTCGTGATTTGCCAATTGCTCAAGTCAATATATATTTCTATCCTTGTCATCCAGGACGACTGCACGATCCTATATTTAATGACACTGCTGATCGAAACCCCCATGCGCACCCCCCCATGACTTCTGGTGGCACTGCACTTTGCGGATTCTAGTCTTGATTCTTTCTCAGCTCTTTCTGAACAAATCATCCTTTGTAGGCCTATAGTATTTTGCTGATTTTCGGGGTCTGCCCTTGACCCACCATTTTTCTCACTCCATACACTTCCTCTTTCGTCTGCATTGATAACTCCCAAATTTTTACTCAGGGCCAGGTGGTCTGCCTTGGTTGTCTCAAAAGTACATCAATTTCAAATCAACATTCTTAAAATTACAAGTATTAAGTTCCCCATTAAACTGCTTTTTTCCATTCAGTTAGCACAGGTAGAAACCTGGGATTCATATTAAACTCCTCCCTCTTCCTCGTGCCTGATATCCAATCACCATGCCTGACAATTTTTACTCTTAAACACTTCTCAACTTTCTATCCTATGACTCTCCATTCGTCTCCTTTCATTTGCATTTACCACTGCCCTAGGTCAGGTCAACACTCTAAGTAGTCTTCCTGACTCCGGTCTTAACCTTTCTTCAAATCTGCTTTCTCTGCAGCTACCAAATTGCATTTGAAATGCAAGCCTGACTATGTCACTCCTCTTCTGCTTAAAATCTGTGTCCATACCTTATAAGATAAACTCCAAAATCCTCAACTGACACACACACTGCTCTGGATTCATCCCTTACAACTCCCTGCCTAGGAATTTATATTATGGCAACCTCTGTATGAGCCCATGGAACATACCATGGGTTTTCTTGCCTCTATACCTTCACTTATGCTATATTGTCTACCTGGATTGCTACCAACTCAACTCCTCCTCATCCTGGGTGTCGTATCTTTAGAAAGCTTTCTTTAAATATTCTTTCCCTTCCTCAACTCCAAGCATAGAAAGGAACTTAGCGACAAAGACCATACCCTTTGAAGTTTGCTGTTCTTTACAGTATAATATTATTAGAAATCCAGTTGATTTTCATCTCTCCCTTATCAAAGGTTTCATATGTTTGAAATTTTATGTATATACTTTACTTTCCTCTCCTTCTTTTACCCACTAAGCTCAATACTGCACTCTGAGAAGTCTACACTAAGGACTTTTCCCTGATTGTTTTACCTTGTACCCATAGGGTATTCATTATATACTTATTCACAGGCTAAGGCCGACTGCTAAGGTTAGAGACAAAAAGAAAGCGAATCACCGACAGCAACTGTTTGTTTGTTTTTAAATGTTTTTGTTTGTTTGTTTTTTCCGGCTCCGTTGGGTCTTCGTTGCTGAATGCGGGCTTTCTCTAACTGCGGTGAGTGGGGGCTACTCTTCGTTGAGGTGTGCGGGCTTCTCATTGCGGTGGCTTCTCTTGTTGCGGAGCACGGCCTCTAGAGCACGCGGGCTTCAGTAGTTGTGGCGCACGGGCTTAGTCGCTCCGCAGCATGTGGGATCTTCCCGGACCAGGGTTCAAACCCGTGTCCCCTGCATTGGCAGGCGGATTCTTAACCACTGTGCCATCAGGGAAGTCTCAGCAATAGTTTTTTAAAGTTAAGTAAAATCTCCTTCTAGTAATCGAATGAGAAACAACTTTGGTATAAAAGACCTAACATCGACTTAGATTCTAGAGTGGGCTCGTGGTTCATACCAGAATAAAAACTAGGAATTGTGTGGAAATTCTCATGGAGACATTCCACAGGGAACACTTGCTATTGATACATGATGACTAATGAAACTACATTATAACAGGTGATTCATTTTGCTGAAGAGTGGAGAGAAAAAGAAAGTTTCAGATATCATGGCACCAACTAAATAGATACCTAAAGTTAAACAGCAACAAGAAAACTTGCTAGTTTAGGAGTTGGATGTTGTTTATTAGCAAGAATAGCAAGAGAAAATCAACCAACCAACCAACCAAACAAACAAACAAAAAAACTGGTTTAGGGAAGAATCCATCCCTGAAATCCTAAAATTCTGCTGTGTATTGCTTTGTATATTTTGGGGTTTTTGATATGTATATATGTGGGGGAAAAAAATCTTAAGACTTCAAAAATAGAAAAAATAGCTGTATTTGTACATTGGGAAATGGATGTTAAATATCTGAAATTTTTTAAATCTTAGAGAAAGTTCACATTGCTTCATGGAGAAGGAAAAGGGACTAGAAAGAGATCTGGATTGAGAAAAATACCTTTAATAAAATGTAAGAAAAAGTTCAGATCAGAAAGGAGAAATTCTAAAAGTGGGCAAGATTAATTTGGCATGTTATACAAATAGGAGGAAATCTGCTAAAAAGAAAAAAAACTTCGCTGCTAATCTTAGGTTAATAGTAAATGACCCCAGCCACTCTTAACCTCAAAGACTGACCTCTTGACCCACAGCCAGTGGCCCTGTTCAGAAACATGTTGCCACCAGAATAAATAAAAAGAGAACATAATGTGCTGAAATTGTTACTGCTAATGACAGGTGACACACACTTTATACTGCCAATGAGCAAGCCACCAATAAATAACCCTAAACATGTTTACAAATATTCTTCTAGGTTTTAGTTTCTTGTCCTGCATTTTTACATTTTTAGTTACTTATTTATTTATTATGGAAGAAGGATGGTAAAATTATTATTCTTCTATTATTATAAAAGTAAGGGAAAAACCACATGGGTAGATGTGCCGTTGATCAGCGTTACACAGTAATTCATACCCATGCTCTTTCTAACTGGCATGGTTCATGCTAAAAGACAAATGGTAAAAGATATAGTTCAGACATTCCAGAATTCTAGCCTAGAACACAGGTCATAGATATAAAGTCTAGAGATAGGAAACTCTAAAAGCCTGATATTCAGAATATTTTGAGTAAGTTCTTAAAATCTCTTAGTGAAAGGTCTGTCATGATGTCTCTGCTAACATTTAAGTCCCTGAGAGTTGGGACTTCCCTGGTGGCGCAGTGGTTAAGAATCTGCCTGCCAATGCAGGGGACACGGGTTCAAGCCCTGGTCCGGGAAGATCCCGCATGCCACGGAGCAACTAAGCCTGTGTGCCACAACTACTGAGCCTGTGCTCTAGAGCCCACAAGCCACAACTACTGAGCCCGCGTGCCACAACTACTGAAGCCCATGCGCCTAGAGCCTTTGCTCTGCAACAAGAGAAGCCACAACAATGAGAAGCCCACGCACTGCAACAAAGAGTAGCCCCCGCTCGCCGCAACTAGAGAAAGCCCGCGCACGGCAACGAAGACCCAACGCAGCCAAAAGTAAATTAAAAAAAAAAAAAGAAAAATCTGAGAGTTGATTGATGTTGGCAAGTTGATTCTATAAAAACCAACATGTGGAAAGTGACAGCACTTCAATAGTTTTGAAATTTTGAACCCCCCAATTTATAAATAAATTTTGCTTCAGTTTTTTTTTTTTTCTCCACCCAAATAGATATTGTATAAAACACTTCTGGAAGGATAAAGAAACTGATAATATTGTTGGCCTCCAAAGAGAGGAATTAGGTGACTGAGGGACAGGGGTAGAAGAAAGATTTCTCAATATTGTATGTTTTGAATTTTGAACCTATCAAAAATTTAGAAATATTAAAAGTAAAACAAAAGTTCAAATGGACAAATAACACAAATTATGAGCATATCTATGGCCAAATTCAGAAAGCAGGAAAGAACATATTCAAGTGTAAAAAGATATGAATTACGAATGGGAAGTAGGCTCTAAGTTAAGCAGTGTAAATTTGCATGTGTATACTAGTGAAAATAGAGGTAAGCATAGGGACAGATAACTAATTTTAATAAAATAAACCTTAATACACAGGTTAAAAATGATTGTATAGAATGTGTATGAATCCACACATAAGATATAGTACAAATAAATAATAATTTAAGGGAGTAGAAAGAGCAGGAAAACTACATTTTTCAAAGTAATTGGATGTTAGCTGGAAAAATAAAAATTATACTTCACCCTCCATCCCACTCCTACACCTCTCCCCAAGAAATACTATTTAGTAAGTGTACAGATAAAACCAAATTGTGCACACACGATTGTGAATTGTATATTTTCTTACATTTTGTACTTTCTTGTTATTAGGAATTTTCAACTTGAAGATGAAATGAAAAATGAAGGCTTTTTAGCACAAAGTTATAATCTGTAGCCAAACAAGAGCATATAAAATAATATAATCCACAATTCTCATAAATAAAATTAAATTGTATTTAATTGTAAAAGGTAACAAGTTTCTCTCAATTTCTCACTCAAATTTTTTATTTTTATAAAATGTTTTCTGCTTTAAAGTTGTTCAAGAGTAAAAGATGCTTTGACATGCTTTTAATTGATTCGTTTTACACTCAGAGGGAGGATAACAGTGATTTGTGAAAGGATTTTTTTCTGTCTTGCACACATCTCTCATTTGTCCATCTTAATTCAATTAAAGGAAATAAGGACAGTTTGACCGATGAATGAACCATATTTTAACCGAGGACACTCCTATTTAAACTGGAGTGTATCAACCACTGTAATTGTCAGTTAGTTACATCCGATCTCTAACTTTTGTTTTGAGAGGTCACAGCATGGTCATGAAAGAAGAACATATTAGAATATGGATAAGTATTTAAACCATTAGTCCATTAGCCATTTTAAGAAAGAGCATTTTTAATTCCTACTGGCTTATATGGTGATAACTCAACCCCACTAGTAGCTTTTGTTGTGCTGAAGGCCTATGAATACATATACAATAAACTTTTATACTTGTAAGTTGAAAAAGTAGGCACAAGTTTTATTATGCTAGGCCTTATAGGTTTTGGTAAGGAGTTTTGTTGTTGCTTTAATTAGCTTTACAGGGGCATTAATTTACCTTTAATTAAGCCTACCCATTTTAAGTGTTGCCTTTGAGGAGATTTTTGTTTGTTTGTTTTTGTTTTTAATGTATATAGTATGTAATCATCACCACAATCAAGATATAGAATATTTCCATCACTCTAAAAGGTCCATTCACACCCCTTGGAAGTCAATCTCTTTCTTCCAACTCCTGGTCCCCGGCAATCACTGATCTGCATTCTAGCTCTATAGTTTTGCCTTTTCTAGAATTTCATATAAATAGAATCATGCAGTATGTGGTGTTTTATGTCTGTCCTTTTTCACTAAGCACGATGCTTTTGTAATTCATCCATGTTGCTATGTGTATCAATCAGTAGCCCCTTTCTTTTTATTGCTAAGTAGTGATATAACACAATTTTTTTTTTTCTCTTCACAAACAGATGAACATTTGGTTTGTTTAAAGATTTTGGCTATTATGAATGTAGCTGCAATAAACATTTGAGTACAAGTCTTTGTATAAACATATGTTTCCATTTCTCTTGGGTAAATACGTATGAGTAGAATGATGGAACCATATGGTAGGTATATGTTTAATTTTATAAAAAACTACCAAACTATATTACAAAGTGGTTATGCCATTCTGCATTTCCAACAATAATGTTTAAGGGTTCCACAGTTATTCCACATCCTCATCAACACTTGGTATTATTAGTCTTTTAAATTTTAGCCATTCTAGTAGTTATAGTATCATTTCCCTAAGGACAAATGTCAGAGCATCTTTTCACATACTTGTCACTTTTTTATCTTCTCTGGTGAAGTCTCTGTTCAAATGCCCATGGTTTAATTGAGTTGTTTTTCTCTTTACTGAGTTATAAGAGTTCTTTACATATTTTGCACATGATTCCTTTATTAAATAAGAGTCAATTCTTGTTATCTGCAGTACTTATGTTCTATAAAGTCACCATGGGGCTTCCCTGGTGGCGCAGTGGTTAGGAGTCTGCCTGCCGTTGCGGGGGACGCGGGTTCGAGCCCTGGCCCGGGAAGATCCCGCATGCCACGGAGCAACTGGGCCCGTGAGCTGCGACTACTGAGCCTGTGCTCTAGAGCCCACGAGCCATAACTACTGAGCCCGCGTGCCACAACTACTGGATCCCGCGCACCTGGTGCCCGTGCTCCACAACAAGAGAAGCCACCGAAACAACAAAAAGTAGCCCCCGCTCGCCGCAACTAGAGAAAGCCCGTGCACAGCAATGAAGACCCAACGCAGCCAAAAATAAATGAATAAAATAAATAAATTTAAAAAAAAAAAAAAAGGGAGGGGTCTGCCGAGAAAATTAAAAAAAAAAAAAAAGTCACCATGAACACTGAATTAATGAATACTGAAATTTCCTATGGGAGAAACAAAGTGAGGGACCTGTGAGCCTCTGGTTACAACATTTCCAACAGATAAATTAGAAGAGGCCTGTAGTGACCCTTCCCCATCTCGAACAGGCAAGGGAACTGAGACTTTTGGAACTGAGTTCCTTTTGGAGCTATGCCACCGTGGAGAGTGTCTCCTGGCCCCATATGACCAGAAGGGATAGGAGAACACCTGGAAGTTGCGTAAGTCCAGCAACGCTGGAGCTGAGAAATGGCTAGGCAGAGCTGATAGTCTGCAGAGCTAACCCAGTGGCCCTGTTCAGACAGGAAACTTGGGGTGCAGGTCAGCTTGAGTTAAGACAACAAATAAAGAGATTTACCGGCTTTAGAGCTGCTTTTCCTGCCACACCTGGGCAGGGAAACTAATTCATCGCCCTGCTCGTTGCTGAAGATAGCCTTCAGCCCGCCCAACCAAGGAACCTACACGGGAAACTGCGTAGCCCATCCAAAAGCCCTGCTTACAGTGCCACTTGAAAAGAGAACATAGCCCACGGCTTTCCCCATCTGCAGGGCAAAACTGGTGGCCTCACCTGACCAGGGAATTCAGTGCACACTCTTGCCTGATTCCAGTCCCCAAACAATGAGCCATATAGGCCCTGGGTCCCATCCTGTTGTCCTGCCAGAGCAGGGAAGGTCATTCATAGCCCCATCTACTACTGAATATAGTACCCAGTCCTGACCATCTAGTAAGCCTGACCAGAGAATCCAGGCAACCATTGAGCCTCTTACAGCCTCACTTGAATAGGAAACCAAGCCAGCAGTCCTATCCAACAGTTCTCAGACAGCGGAACACCTGCCCCCCCATCCCTGACCTCAGCGCTCAAATGGCTGCTGCCCCCAAAACAGACCATAATAGCAGACCCCACCTGCCCAAGAACATTACCAGCAGACACACCCAGAAACCCAAACTGAGCTGACTAGTAAAGATCTGTCTCTGCCAAAGTTAACCTGTAAAGTCTAGAAGAGGAGCCTGATTACTCAAATGTGCAGATATCAACATAAGGAATGAAGGACAACAAAAAACCAAGTAAATATGAGACTGCAAAAGGAAACTAATAAAGTTCTGATAACTGAGCCTATAAAAACAGAAATCTACGCACTGTTAGACAAAGAATTCAGAATAATACTCTTAAGGAAGTTTAGTGAGCTTCAGGAACACACAGACAACTAAATGAAATTAGGAAAACAAAGGATGAACAAAATGAGAAGTTTGACAAAGAAACAGAAACCACCAAAAACAAACAACAAACAAACAAAAACCCAAATAAACAGAAATCAGAAATCCTAGAGTTGAAAAATACAATAATTGAACTGAAGAATTCAGTTTTTGAAACTCTCTAGAGTTTCAAAAGTGGACTCAACCACACAAAAGACAGAATCAGCAACCTGGAGGATAAGACACTGGAAATTAGCCAGTCAGAGAAGCAAAAAGAGAAGAGAATGAAAAAGAGTGAAGAAAGTCTATGGGACTTACGGGACACAATGAAAAGAAGCAATATTTGCATTATGGGAATTTTAGAAGGAAAAGAGAAAGAGAAGAGACAGAAAGTATATTTAAAGCAATAATGGCTGAAGACTTCCCAAACCTAGAAAGAGAAATGGACACCCAGAGCCATAAGGCCCAAAGGACCCCATTGTAGGTTGAACCCAAATAGGGCTACACTGAGACAAATGATAATTAAGTTCTTAAAAGTCAAAGGCAAAAAATGAATTTTAAAAGCATCAAGAGAAAACAAAGAGAAGTTATATACAAGGGAACCCCACAAGACCATCAGTGGATTTCTCAACAAAAACTTTTCAGGCCAGGAGAGAATGGGATAAACATCCTCAAAATATTGGGGGAGAAAACTGCCAACCAAGAATTCTATACCCGGCAAAGCTGTCCTTCAGAAATGAAGGAGGAATAAAGGCTTTCTCAAACAAACATGGCAAATCCATCCTTTATCCTGATCTTCCTAGAATCCTTCATTTGACCACAACCAGTGGGCCTGCAATGTTTCAGGCCTTACCATAGAAGCATGGGCTCAGGTCAGGATCAAATCATCTCTTGTCCCTCACCAGTCATGCCAATTAATTAATTAAAATTTTATATCAAACTGCCATTTTCTGCCAGGCACTGTTCCAACTTCTGGAAATTCAATGACAGAAGATAAGGCCTGGCCTCATGGAGCTTAAATTCTACCCTTGGGCTCTACATGGCTATGTTATTTCCCCCTCATTTCAAGGGCTGCAAGGCTAGGATGATTTTATCCTGTGCCTAAAGCACAAAGTCTCCTGCAGGCAAAGTTGTCTGTGAGGTTGAACTGCTGCTTTCTGTTCCACTGCAGAGACACACAGCATGGGGCCAATGCCCTCTGGTAAAGGTAGCAAGTATGAGCCCCCATTTGCTATCAAGGCCCATCACTTGCTGTAACAGTCCCTCTGCGTTGTTTCCTCATAGGTGTAAGGCACACCAGGTTCTCCAAGTGACCTGACAATCAACTCCTGGATACCCTGGAGGCAAGTGACAACTTTCACTAATTCTTTCACATCCTCTGACAACACGGGGTCAAACTTTAAGCCAAATTATTTCTACCCAGTGGCTCCCAGTTTAATAGTATATGGGCTCAGTATTTATCACAGGCTTATTGGCTGAATAGCTTAATCACTTACCTGTGGCCATAATCATTTTCTGTCTTGGCTTATCTGCCAAGATATTTTTAATGAAATGATACATCATCTTCTCAAACCACTCATTATAAAGAGAAAAGGGAATATGGTAAAGCTCTTGGGATTAATATAAAAACGTACAAGGGCTTCTCTGAGCTTTTAATCAGTCCTTCACAACAAGTCCCCAAAGCTAATGACTTAATGACGTTTGGCAAAACGAGGAGCTCTGAATCTGGTCTCAGACACTAGAATATCTTTAATACTGAAAATTAATTACATAGCAACTCTTTGCTAGTATCTATCTCTAAAATATCCCCGAGAGCAAGAGCTTGCAAACATATTTTTACAAAATATCATAGCAAACACAAAGGGCTCTCTGTGATATACAACTGAATATCCTGCTGAAAGTATCTAAATGGAGTTTTTCTAGAAGATAGATGCTGCCAGGCCTAGAACAAGTTGGGCTACATGAAAAGGACAGTATCATTTCACCTGCAAATTTCTAGTAAGTACAGACATTCCCGGCTGCCCTCTGGAGCTCATAAGGTTGTTCTTGTGTTAATGACCTCACACAGCAGACAGATCCAGTCTTTCTGCTTTTCTTTCTTGTAGAATGATTTCCCTAAAGCCAGTGTTGGGCAAAACGCCACTAATACTGCCATAAAGCTCCCACAGTGCTTGAAGGGGGAGGCAAGAGATAGAGGGGTTAGGAGGTAATCAAGCTTACAGATTAAAGCTTACTAAAGCTACAAGATGAGCATAGCTCTTGGTGTTTATTAACTCTTCTAGTACTGAGGACTCCTCCCCCACCCTCATGGCACAAAACACAAAGGTCTTTTCATCAATGGACCTCAAAGGCAGGCCTGCTTTAACTTTAAGCTTCCAAGTACAGCATCTCTACTGAAGTGTTCTTTGGTATCCATCAGTCAGGCAACAGTTCCTGCTTTTCCATGTAACATTGGAGCTAGTCACACCTGAAGATGGTGAGATTTTTCTATACATACACTGACATCTGTGAGGGCTGAGTATTATAAGCAGTATATTCTAGACTTCTTTTGAAAAAGGCCTTTTTCTAGACACACAGACACACAAAAAGCCTTTTTCTGTGACAACAGGAGGCTGCAATAGGAAGAAGTTAAAATAACAAAAAACAAAAATAGTTCAGAGCAAAAAAAATAAAATAAAAGACTAAATTTGATTATAATTCAATGGTCAGGACCTGCTCTACTAATCCACTCAGGTGGAGGTGTTCTCAGGATTAATTCTTTTTTTTCATAAAACATGCTGACGTTAGGCAGATCAGCCCACTTTACCAGTGTCGCATCTCAGTCTCTGAGTGCATTAAGACAAAAGACAACTCCTTTCTCCCTCCAATTCCACAACCTAAGCCCAAGAAAAACAGTCACATAATTTTTAGAATTTAATCAACTATGGGATTTCTGTAATAAGCTAATGCTTCTTATTTTGCAAACCTCCAGCATCTTCATGTAGGGTATATAAACTTCATTTATTATTTCCACTTGTGACATCTTGAGGGCTATACCCAGGTTGTTGAATTCGGGGGTACTAATTCCTGAGGGATATTTATTTGATTTGAAGCCATGAAAAATTTCCCACCTCTATTTGATAAATTATATGCCTTCATCCTCCCAACTAACTTAAAAGTTATGTAAATTATCCAGACGAACAAAAACAATTTACGATTATAACATTGTTAAATGAATTAGATAACAATGACTACAGCTTCCCAATTATAGTTTGAGACAGATAAATTTATACTTTATTGATAGCAGGAGCAGAAAGCCCTAATCACTAAACGCCAGCACAGTCTGGTTTCTGTAGGGTAATGACCCATCTCTATATTCATAACAAGAATCTCATTCATCATAATTCACATTAAAAAAAAAAAAGAAAAAGAACTCTAGTCAAGCTAATGGAGGAAACGTGTGAAAAGTGATTGGCTGGGAAAAACTCTGTATGCAGCTGGAGGGTCCTAATTGATTATATTGTGCAGCAACTAAGCCTTCTGCTAGTACAACAGATCTTTATCTAACCGCATTTCAATTGATTTTCACTGATAGCCTTCTTTCTTATGTCTAAGGCTTAAAGTACTAAACTAATAAAAGGATAAAAGACTTTGTAATACAGATTTCAAAATATAATGTCCAAGCAGGACTTCCATGGAATAAGATGGCAGACTGGGTGTGTATAACCCACCAAACATCTAAGAGCCAGAACCTGTGAATTTGGGAGGTAATTAAAAAAAGAATGTTTAGGATGTTAGTCTGTACTTCAGAGTCCAAAAGCAAAACACTAACCTAAACATTCAAAGATACAGCAAGTGTCTAATGTGCACTTTACTTTAGGATGTAGACATGTAGGACATTTAGTAGCTGTTACACGTGTTCTCATGTAATATATCCATTCTATTGGTTTTAGTACGGTATCAAGAGTTGGTTTCCTCATTAAACAGTGATCAGTTTGGAAACAAGTCAGGTACAGTGACTAGACAATGTTCCTCTTTCAGATGAAAGACCTACTGGATTAACTGGAACGCTAAACCAAAAATCTCAAAATAGCATTGCTGTACAGAATTTAGAATGAGAGTATAAACTGTCATCCTTGAGAATTTAACAGTTTAACTGACATGCAATAAACTGTGTATGTTAAAGTGTACAGTTAGATGTTTTGACATATGTATAAACCTATGAAACCATCACCACAATTATCAAGATAATGATCACATCCTTCCCTGCCAAAGGTTTCCTCCTGCGGTAATCCATCTCTCACTTTGCCCGACCTCTAAATCCAGGAAACCGTTCATTGGCTTTCTGTTACACAGATCTGTTAGCATTTTCTAGCATCTTATGTAAATGAAACTATATAGTATGTATTTGTTTGGTCTGGTTCCATTGACTTATTTTGAGATCCACCCATGTTACTGCATTTATCAAAAATTCCTTCATTTTTGGGGACTTCCCTGGCAGTCCAGTGGTTAAGACTCTGCCCTTCCAATGCATGGGGCGCAGGTTCGATCCCTGGTCAGGGAATTAAAATCCCACATGTGGCACAGCCCACAAAAAAAAAAAAAAAATTCATTCATTTTAACTGCTGAGTAGTATTCAATTTTACAGATAAATACCAATTTGTTCACTTATTTATAGATGGACATTTGAGTTGTTTCCAGGTCTTGGCTACTACAAATATGGCTTTTATTGAATTCTGATACATGAAAAAATTAAGGAACTGCCAAATTGTTTTTCAAAGTGTTCTGTAAGATTCTATATTTCCAACAGTAGTGTATGAGAGTTCCAGTTGCTCTATGTCCTTGCCAAGACTTGGTATGGTCAGTATTTTTAATATGAGACAATCTAATAAGTATGTAGTAGCATCTCATTATGGTTTTAATTTGCAATTCCCTAACGACTAATGATGTTGAACATCTTTGCATGTCCTTATTTGCCATCTGTGTTTCTTCTTCAGTGAAATCTATTCAAATCGCCCCAATTTTTATTTGGTTGTCTTATTACTGAGTTTGAGCTTTTATATATTCACATATTCTGGATACAAGTCTTTTATCAGTTATGTAAATTGAAAATATTTTCTCCCAATGTGTGGCATTCCAGTATCAGTATCAGTAAAAGAGCACATGTTCCTGATTTTGATGCAGTCAAATTTTAATTTGTCAATTTTTTCTTTTATGGACAACACTTCCATTACCAAAACTAAGAAATTATAGTTTCATTGATTTTCTCTATTGTTTTCTGTTTTTATTTGCTTTCTACTTTGATCCTTATTCTAGTCTAAGATGGGAGCTGAAGTCATTGATCTGAGACCTTCCTTCATTTCCAGTTAGGCATTTAGTACTATAAATTTCCCTCTAAGTACCACTTTAGTGCATCCCACAAATTTGTATATGCTGTGTCTTAATTTTTATTCAGTTCAAAATAATTTCCAATAAAAAAAAATTCTTAGAACCATGAGTTTTTTTAAAATGTTAGTTTCCAAATATTTGGGGATTTTTCCAAATATATTGTGGTAATTGATTTCTAATTTAATTGCATTGTGGTCAGAGAACAAAATTGTGTATGATTCAAATCTTTTAAATTTATTGAGGCTTGTTTTATGGTGCAGAATATGGATCATCATAATAAATATTTTCTGTGCATTTAAAAAGAAGGTGGTTCTGGGGACTTCCCTCGTGGTGCAGTGGTTAAGAATCTGCCATTCAATGCAGGGGACACAGGTTCGAGCCCTGGTCCAGGAAGATCCCACATGCCACGGAGCAACTAAGCCTGTGCACCACAACTACTGAGCCTGCGTGCCACAACTACTGAAGCCCATGCGCCACAACTACTGAAGCCCGCACACCTAGAGCCCGTGATCCGCAACAAGAAAAGCCACCACAACGAGAAACCCACGCACCACAAGGAAGAGTAGTCCCTGCTCACCACAACTAGAGAAAGCCCACGCCCAGCAACGAAGACCCAAAGTAGCCAAAAATAAATAAAAATAAATTAATTAATTAAAAAAAAAGTGAAGGTGGTTCTGGACTTCTCTGGTGGCTCACTGGTTAAGAATCCGCCTGCCAATGCAGGGGACACAAGTTCAAACCCTGGCCCAGGAAGATCCCACATGCCACGGAGCAACTAAGCCCGTGTGCCACAACTACTGAGCCTGTGCTCTAGAGCCCGTGAGCCACAACTACTGAGCCCACGTGCCACAACTATTGAAGCCCGCGCACCTAGAGCCCGTGCTCTGCAACAAGAGAAGCCACCACAATGAGAAGCCTGTGCACCACGACGAAGAGTAGCCCCTGCTCACCGCAACTAGAGAAAGCCTGCGCGCAGCAACGAAGACCCAACGCAGCCAAAAATAAATAAATAAATAAATTTATTAAAAAAAAAAAAAAAGAAGGTGGTTCTGCTGTTGGTGGTGGGGTTTTTTAAAAAAATAAATGTCTATTAGATTAAGTTGGTTATTAGTGTTATTCAAGTCTTCTATATCCTTGGTGATTCTCTATTGGTTTATCAATTATTGAAAAAGGAATGTGGAAATCTCCAACTACGTGTTTGCCTAATTCGGCTTGTAGTCAGTTTTGTCTTATGTGGCTTGAAACTCCATAATCAGGAATATAAACCTTTAGAACTGATATGTACTCTTTATGAATTAACACCCTTAACATTATGAATGTCTCCTTATTCTGTAATATTTTTTCTGATATCTATTTTGTCTATTAATATAAGAGTTGCTGCTTTCTTTAGTCTTATATAGTATATTATTTCCATCCCTTAACTTTTTTTAAAATTTAATTTAATTAATTTTTTATACAACAGGTTCTTATTAGTTATCTATTTTATACATATTAGCGTATATATGTCAATCCCAATCCATCCCTTTACTTTTATTCTATTTGTATGCTTATATTTAATTGGGTTTCTTGTAGACATCCTATGGTTGAATCTTCCCTTTTTATCCAATTAGACAACTTCTGTCTAATTTTAATTGAGTCTTTTGGCCATTTACATTTAATATGATTTTTGTTATGTTGGGTTTAAATGCACCATTTTGCTATACGTTTACTATTTGCCTATATATATTTTTTGGGGGTGGGGCGGCGTTCCTTTTTTTCTCTCCCTGACTTCTTTGTAATTGAATATTTTTAGGATTCCATTTTATCTCATTTGTTGGCTTATTAGCTATATAATTTGTTATTTTAGTAGTGGCTTTAGGGTTAATAGCATATATTTGTAACTCATCAAAGTCTACCTTTTAGGAATATTATACCACTTCATGGGTAGTATAAAAACCTTATAACTTTTAAACACTGGCTTAAAGCAATTTAATTATGATGTGGGTCATGCTTTTAAGTTCTGTTAGGCAGAACTGGAACAGTATAGTGTTAAGAGAAATTTTGCCGCACCGTGGAGGAAAAAACTTTCTGCATATTATCCCCATTTGCCTGTAAATTATGAGATTTTCCACTCTTGCTACTGGGAACAGAAACTATTCCCAGCCCTGTGTGAGCTCTAGTGAATGTTTGCTCTAACCCTTGTTGGTGGTTCTTTCCTGGGCCTTGGGTAGTTTCTCATGTGCTGATCAGTACTCAGCTGAAGGCTTACAGGATATCCTCTGCAGCTCTCCAGAGCTATTTATCTGGACAGCTCTCTCCTCTCTGGTACTGTGCCCTGTGACCACGAGACACCTTGGCCTCCCCAAACTCCCAGCTTCGTCTTTTCCACTCAGAGAGAGTGCTGTGCTCTATGTGGATTCCCCTTCCCTACGATATGTCCTGGTAATGAGCCAGGACAATTGTAGGACTCACTTCATTTGTTTCCCATCTCTCAGGGATCACTGTCTTTACTGCCTGATACCCAATACCTTGAAAACCACTGTATCATACAATTGTCTTGTTTATTTTTTTCAGGTGGAAGGGTAAGTCTGATGCCTGCATTTATTGAAGGCCTTGTAAAACTCCAGGGATGGAGTATCCAATTAATGCTTATAAAATGAATGTTAATTATTTCACCTTTATGAAAATCAACTTACAGAAATTGAAAGGAACAATATCTATTTTAAGTTAAGTTAGTAAAGGGACTTCCCTGGTGGTCCAGTGGCTAAGACTCCACGCTCCCAATGCAGGGGGCCTGGGTTCGATCCCTGGTCAGGGAACTAGATCCCACACGCCGCAACTAAAGATCCTGTATGCCGCAACTAAAGATTCTGCATGCCACAACTGAAAGATCCTACATGCCACAACTAAGAGCCGGTGCAGGCAAATAAATAAATAAATATTACAAAGAATTAGATGAGTAAACAATGATCCAACATCCACAAATATCCTTAGCTTAAACTCTAATTCATTATCTTTTCACCAACACCAATTTCTGCTTCTCAAATGGTCTTTAACGTCTACATAACAAATGCAAAAGTATATTGATTTTTCTGATTTTTTTGTCTATTTATGAAGATTGGTGTTGAGAGTTTCTAAAGTATACTGAGGAATCCTTAAACAAAAGAAACCTCTTATAGCAGTTAGGTTATCCATGTGCAAAACCCCAAACCAAGTTATTTCACTTCTGTGCAAAGGACTGGGTACACAGATGTTATCTTCATTCTAGATTTCACAAAAAAATCTGCTAAGCTTACAATGATTTGCTATTCTGCTTCAAGTAAAATACTTTAAAGGTCACTTAAAAGTAGGCTTGGGCTTCCCTGGTGGCGCAGTGGTTAAGAATCCGCCTGCCAATGCAGGGGACACAGGTTCGAGCCCTGGTCTGGGAAGATCCCACATGCCGCGGAGCAACTAAGCCCCTGCGCCACAACTACTAAGCCTGCGCTCTAGAGCCCACAAGCCACAACTACTGAGACCGCATGCCACAACTACTGAAGCTCGCTCGCCTAGAGCTTGTGTTCTGCAACAGGAGAAGCCACCGCAATGAGAAGCCTGCGCACCGCAACGAAGAGTAGCCCCCGCTCGTTGCAACCAGAGAAAGCCCGCGTGCAGCAACGAAGACCCAAAGCAGCCAAAAATAAATAAATTTACAAAAAAAAAAAAAAAGTAGGCTTATTAGCAATTTATGGTCAAAACAATATATGGTACTGTCTAAACACAGAAATGAAATTGGGTATTAGAATTGTTGAAAAAACACATTTCTTGATTGTGAGGTCTTAAAAATTATCATGAAATACATTCCAGGGACTTCCCTGGTGGTCTAGTGGTTAAGAATCCACGTTTCCACTGCAGGGGACACAGGTTTGATCCCTTGTCGGGAAACTAAGATCTCACATGCCCCAAGGCATGGCCAAAAAAAAAAAAAGAAAAGAAAATACATTCCAATTTTCAATGATGTGTTAGCTGAAAGCACAATAAGAATCCCTTATATTGCTCCTTAAAATAGATGAGGGTTTTAGATGATTAGGTTAAGAACAGGCTCCTGCCTAATGTGCTCAAGGATGGGAGCGTATTTATCCACACTAATATCCTGAGAGGTGAGATTTTCTGTTGTGGGCACTAAGAAACTAGGCAAAATGACCAGAAATCAGCTTACACTACTCTGGATCTTTCAACATTCTATATTACTCTCTAGGACATTACTGACGTGAACATAAGTCATTGCAAAACCATACTATATTGTAATTAGAATATAAGGTATAGGCAGTTATATGTATAATGACTATAAGCCCTCAAAAGAAGTTAATGAACTGAGGCTGACCTTGATCACTGACTCAGATCCTGCAGCACAGGGCAGTACCTGCTCCCTCTCCCACATTGGCCAACCTTTGCTACAACAGTAATCAATTTGCCGTCTTGATCTCTCAAGCATATCATACATTTTTTGATCCATCATTAAGCCTCAAACTTGTGGCCTAATTAAATTACTGAGGAAAGACACTTTGGAATTCTAGACTTTGGCAGGAGAAAAAGTAGAGATAAAATATTTGAATACGGTGAGAAAATTATGACCTAATCTCCATGCAGTTATTAATATTCAAAGGTGCTGTTCAAAATAAACTTTTATTCGATTGCATTTTTTAAACACGAAATGATGTCAAAGCATTTGTAGCATGGTAATTAAATGCCAAATATAAAACGTAGGAGAAGGAAGAAATAGAAAAGGCTCGAGGGACAAGGCAGCTCCACATGATAGGTGTGAACAGATATGGAGGGGCTGTATGAGAGTCATCAAGGTGATCTTCCAGAGTGTAGAAGTTACATGGGAGAAGCTGTGGAAAGATAGAAAAAAGCCTAGAGATAGAGAAATGAAAGACAGAAAGACAGAGACAGATCGGAAGAAAGAAAAGTCAAGCTTGACCCAGCGAATAAAATAAGCTAATGATGAATTTTGTCAATAGGCATTAATTTCAATTGTTTCCAATGAATGATAAAAGCCAATGGGGAAGTCAAATTACTTCTAGAATCAAAAGACAGGCAGTGCCATATTACGCCAGAGAGGAGAGAAAACAGACCTATAGTTACTGCAAATATCAAAAAGTAGGTTTTAGCAGCAAGGTAAAACCCCACGTAGAAGTGGCTAAGATGGTGAAAAACAGGTATGGGGAACAGAGGTGAAATCAGAAAGAGTAAAGGGGGGATTCCCTGGCACTCTGGTGGTTAGGGCTCTGTACTTCCACTGCAGGGGGCACGGGTTCCATCCCTAGTCGGGGAACTAAGATCCTGCATGCCCAAAAAATAAATAAATAAAAGAAAGAGTAAAGGAAAATAGGAACTAATTGTGAAAGCACTATAAAACAGAAAATAAACCATAGCATTTCCCTTTGCACCTAATGCCCTTCCAAACACTGCCGCACATTCAAATGCATCCCCTACAAGAAGCCCTCGTCCCCATTAACCCGATTTCTCCCCCCACCGCTGGGCACCCACAACATTATATTCATGTAAGGCTCTTCTGTGGCACTTAAGTTTATCTTGTAGTCCAGTTAACTGTACATATTCCTACCCCAGTAGACTGTAAACTACTTGAGTCAAGGACCATTTCTAATAGTACCAGTACCTCATGCCCAGGACACAGCAGGGTGCTGGGTAAATATCCACTGTATCATGTTGGAAACTTAAAAATACTGAGGGTGAGGTTTCACTTCTATCTCAAAAATCTAAGTGATTACAGGTCAGGGAGGGAGTATACTTCCGGCAAGAGACTGGCAATGAAAAGATACGCATTTGAATTCCAGATATGACAATATCATGCTGTATAAATTTATGCCTGTATATTAATCTTGCTGAGTTCTACCTTCTCTTAAGGTGGTAGGATTACACGTTCTAAGATTATGATTCTCTCTTCCCTGAATGCAAAGCATTTACTATCTGTACTATTAATTTTGCAATTGATCATAGAATGCCTTGGGTATTTCTTCATCTTTTAAGTAATTCAAGTGCATTTATGTCTCATCTTTCCCAACTACAGCTCCTTGAATTGAGAAAGGAACAAAGTTTTCTCATCTCCCACACTGCTAAGAACAGAAAGACAGAGAGAGACAGAGAGCATTCAATAAATACCAACCTATTTCACAAAATGAATCGATTCTTTAAGAAAATGTTCAGAGTGCTGTCACCTAGCATTTGGAGGCTCTACTGCAAGTTGCCTTTTAACTGGAAGGAGTTGGGAGGCAAGGCTAATGAAGCCATCAGTTACAGAAGCTTCTTTATAGGACAAAAATATGCTAGGAAGGAATTCAAGGCTTTTTGCTTGTTGATAACCTGCCAGAACGAGCTCCTGGGAAAGGTGTTTTGTTTTGCAAGGATGAAAAGGAACTGAGCAGGGACATCTCCTGAACTAGTGATAATAGGGGAAAACTTATCATGAGACTTAGTTTCCTTTGTTCAT
Organism: Balaenoptera physalus; assembly: GCF_965194825.1. Classification (NCBI taxonomy): domain Eukaryota; kingdom Metazoa; phylum Chordata; class Mammalia; order Artiodactyla; family Balaenopteridae; genus Balaenoptera; species Balaenoptera physalus. The sequence goes on from NC_138901.1 coordinate 41,476,894, forward strand.
TGATAAGCCCAAGTAGCAATTACCTACTTTAGCAATGATCATTACCATCACAGAGAATTAGGCAGTGTCACATGGTGGCAGTATTTGGATTTACAGGACCTCAGTTTGACTCTCAGCTCTAACACTTGGTCACTATGCTGAAATTAGTTAACATCTCTAAGCCTCAGTTTGCTCATTTATAAAATATAAAATAATAATTCCTGCCTGAGTCCATTCAAGAATCGAGGATGCAGCAACATGGATGGACCTAGAGATTATCATACTAAGTAAAGTACGTCAAACAGAGAAAGACAAATACCACACGATATCGCTTACATGGGGAATCTAAAAAAATGATGCAAATGAACTTATTTACAAAACAGAAACAGACTCACAGACATAGAAAACAAACTTATGGTTACCAAAGGGGAAAGGAGGAGAAGGATCAGTTAGGAATTTGGGATTAACAGACACACCACTATATATAAAATAAACAACAAGGACCTACTGTATAGCACAGGGAACTACTGTAATAACCTATAATGGAAAATAATCTGAAAAAGAATATAGATATATCTATAGATATATATGTATCTGTATAACTGAATCACTTTGCTGTACACCCGAAACATTGCAAATCAACTATACTTCATTTTAAAAAAAATGTAGGAAATGTAAGTGATGTTAAGTGAAGAGTTCTCTATAAATTAGAATTTTTTAAAAAAAATCACACAAATGCCCTCAGAGTGCCTGACACTCTTGAAGTAGGTGTGGCCAAGCTAAAGAATGGTGGGCAGGAGGCTGCTATTTTCTAGAGAGCATCTGGGTGCTTAGGTGGGTTTGTTCTAATTCCTTCGGATCCCGGGGCTCCCTTTGAGACAAAAGTCTCTAAGTACTCAGGACCCTAACAAGGCTTCCTTTGCAACAAAACAGATAACTAAAGAAGCTCTAAGAGACAAGGGCATTGAAAGGAGTTAGACTCTAACAGGTAGAAACTGTCACTGCAGGCACTCTCCTGGGAGTTCTGCTCAGCACTCTGCTTCCTGGATGACACCTAAATGGAGAACCAACTAGGGTTCAATACCTTTCAATCTGAATGCCGCTGTGGGGTCTCTTTGGTTCAGCTTTCTCGTAACCGACAAAGAGAGTGGTCTAACCAGGAAATTCCATGTTGGGGTTAACAGAACATTCTTCTTAATGAAGAGGTATCATAGCTCTCATATTCTATCAGTAAGATACTAACTTATAAGGAAGTAGAAAATTATGAAGCATGTTTAATACAAAACTAATACTAAGCATAATTTTTCTTTGATGATTTAGAAGACAGTTCAATATCTTGCCATTGTTTCAGAATCACTATACACATGATTCCATGGTACTTTTGTTTATTTATTTATTTATTTTAAATTTTATTTATTGATTGATTGATTTTTGGCTGCATTGGGTCTTTGTTTCTGTGTGCAGGTTTTCTCTAGTTGCAGCCAGCGGGGGCTACACTTCGTTGGGGTGTGTGGGCTTCTTATTGCTGTGGCTTCTCTTGTTGCGGAGCACGGGCTCTAGCTGCGGGGGCTTCAGTGGTTGCAGCACGTGGGCTCAGTAGTTGTGGCTCACAGGCTCTAGAGCGCAGGCTCAGTAGTTGTGGCGCACGGGCTTAGTTGCTCCGCGGCATGTGGGATCTTCCCGGACCAGGGATCGAACCCGTGTCACCTGCACTGGCAGGCAGATTCTTAACCACTGCGCCACCAGGGAAGTCCTGACTTTTATTGCTTTCTCTTAAGGGTTTTATAAATTTTCCAATATCAACATCTCCCCCACCCCCCTCCCAAAAAAGTCATGTCTTTATCACTGATTTCTGTGACTAACTGAAATATGATCACTTCAATTAAGTCTTTGGTTTATTTGAGTTTTGTTTATTTTGTTGACTCCTGGACAAATGGAATATGACCACTCCTTAAGCTATATTCCAGAAAGATTATGGAATGAAAACTTTAAACTACTGAAGAATCTGAGCAATTCTGCATTGGAAGAACATACTATAGTTATTCCTTCAAACATAAAATACCTTGGGGTCAAGTGTTAAAAGAAACTATCCCGTTTCTTGAGAGTTTAGAAATGTTGACCCCCCACATTTTAGTAAGAAATGTCTTAGTCAATAATATTTATCATGTGTGCTGCAGTGCTTTGCTCTTATAATAGAAACACCACCATCTACTCTGGCAGTAAACACATTCTAAGTATTCACTATTGTATTGCCCAATAGGTGTTCAACCAAAATTTGTTGAATGTGAATAAAATGTTGCCCTGATCTTTCACAAAGTAAGACTAAACTTACAGACCTATGACTACAACTTGAACAAGACATGTATGTATATAATTTTTTATGCCCTGTTGATCCCTTTGAATGTCTCAAATAATAAGACCTTAAGAACGTAAGCAATACCGTCTTTTCTCTCACATTCCGTGAGTGGCTCCTTAGGCTCCAGCCTTGGCTCGAGAGACCGCTCCTCCCCAAGGAGGGCCCTATGACAGGGAATCAGTTTCAGAAAGAGAAATATATCCCTAAACTGGTTTACTTATTATTTTTGTTTTCAACAACAAAAAGCTGAAAACTGCAAAAAGCTATCGGAGAAGTCTGCTCAATGCAGAGTCCAAAAAAATCAGTGAACCATACCAATAAGGTTTATTACTGGGATCATCTTGGTCTTGCTGCTGTGTAACAGGCTGTAACATGGAAAAAGGCAGTGAGGAATTCTGTCAGGACATCTCCAAACAAAATATGGTGTGTGTATCTGTCTAGAAAAATGGTACAGATGAACCGGTTTGCAAGGCAGAAATAGAGACACAGATGTGGAGAACAAACGTATGGACACCAAGGGGGGAAGTGGGGGATGGGGGGTGGGGGTGGGGTGAGCTGGGAGATCGGGATTGATGCATATACACTAATATGTATAAAATAGATATCTAATTGAAAAAAATGAAGTTGCTAAGAGAGCAGACCTTGGAAGTTCTCAAAACAAGAACAAAAATTTGTAACTGTGTGGTAATGGATGTTAGCTAGACTTACTCTGGTGATCATTTTGCAACATATACAAATATCAAATCATTTTATTGAACATCTGAATCTAATATAATGTGATATGTCAATTATATCTCAATAAAAAATGGTAAATTAAAAAAAAAGAAAAAAAATATGGTGTGTGTATCTGTCCTTTCTCTATAACCATATAATAGAAGAAAATTCTCTTTCTGTGGAGGCAAATGCATTTGAAACATCTCCTTCTTGGGAATTAAAAAAAACAACAACAGGTGTCAGGAACACTTCCACGATTCCATTGCAAGCCCTCCCTCACAAAATGATTCTCACCTACCCCCATCCCACAGAAAAATCAAAATCTTCCTGAACCATACATACTCCTATAAGAACGGCAGCTCCATACACACTGCAGTCACTGTCAGTTTACTTACCCAAGATATTTTCCAATGAGAGGTCTTCAATTTTTACTTAAGAAAAAAATACTGCACGACCAGGATACATACATATCATTTGGGGGAGTAAAACCATCTACATACCGACCAAATTTCATATGCTGTGAACCAAATCTACAATCAGCCTGTAAATGTAAATCAGCTCTACATTTATCTGGCTATTAAGCACAAATTTAGGATTTCTTACTAGAAGGAATCCAATTTAGTTATGGCATTAAATGTGTGCTTTTTTCCTCTCTGAGAGACAGTAATAGAATTGAATTCTGTCCATCACAGCAGATCGGGGCTGCTCATCTTTGTCCAGCAATCATGTCTGTAAAGGCCAGAGAAGGCAGTACTGATACTTTTCCAGCACAAACTACTAGTTTAATATCAGCTGAGGAGAATGAGTTCAACCAACCAAACAGCAGCTCAGGCACCATGAAACTGGATTTGCGGAGGCTGGTGTGTGTGTTGTGGGCGAAGGAGCAGATGACTGCCCTCAACCAGCAAACACCCCTGCCCTCAGCTGACATCACCTTTCCAGATGGCTGGCTCAACCAAGGCTAGATTGTTTAAAATAAAGACATCGTCTGTGTTTTCACTTAGAAATGTGTACACTGAGGTGCAGAAGGAAAGAAAAAAAAAAAGTCACGGATGTAATCACGTGATCGATCAAATACTGCTTAAACCTATAGCCACATTTGGTAGCACTGTCTCTGTCTTTTAAAGAATGGAAAAGCACTGTGCTCTGGGATAATGATATAAGAACAACTGCTTTAAATTAAATGCAACAAGTAGACCTTGTAACATGACCAAAATCCATCCCAGGCTTTTTCTAAATTCCAAAGGCACCAAATTCCTCTTTAACAGTATTTGATAAGAAATGCTTAACACTTTTCTTTTCATATATTTCCTGTAATTACACATTTATAACAAAATGTGGATTTACTTGGCAGCCAAACCAAAGTGTTTCATATTGCTCTTAGATTGCAACCCTTGCTGCTGAAATACAGTATACTAAAAATGAAATAACTTTTCCATTTTAATGTGGTTATAAGCTTCCTGCTAGGCAGCAACCTAATTGATACTTTTGATGTTAGCTTTTTTTAAGACACGCTATCCTTCATCATCTACAGAGTATTTTAACTATAGATCTCTTGCAGTCTTCCCAAAGTTGACAGAGAGAAGGGGGAAGGGGTGGGAGGAGGAAGGCCACTTTATCAAAGTCATTGGAAATACAAGGTATTAATTATGTTAAATGAAGAAATATGGGCATTTGGTTACTTTTGTGGGTCAGAAATATTTTAATCTGACACTGCCAGCCAGCTGCCTCTCCCTGAACAGCCCCCCTGCATTTATATCAGTTGCAGGGACACATCAAAGCTCCAGAAAGTGAGGAAAGCCACCACCAGTGGGGCCTTTCCCCCTCCCCCCCACCAAGGTCACAGTTTTAACTAGAGCGACCGCAGTGTTATCCACTACAATCAGTGATAAGGCCATGACCTTTTTTTACATTTTGGAAGTATGTATAGATGTTAGAAAAATTGGTAAACCCTTAGCCCAAAGGGGGGGGGGGAAGCCCCAGTGAATGGAAAATAAAACTTTCGTGATATTTAGAAAAGAAAACAAATGGTGTTCTCAATTGCTCCCAGTCAAAGCAGAGTTGGCTCACACAGATGCAGCTGACTTCTAAGCTTTGCTAAATCAGCCAAGCACACAGTCCAGGAGCAGAGTTACAGGGAGGGGAAACATAGCTGTCGGCCCCGATGCCCGAACGCGCTTTATTAAAGCTAGGCATGGAAACTTTGGATATGAACAATCAAAGAAGGCAACAGCAATTACGTAAATGCAACGTATCTCTTGTATGACCAGGGCAGGGACTTCTACAAGGTCACCTAGTAACATTTTAAAAATCCATTCTATTTCATAAAAGTTTTCTGATCAAGGGATCAGATAATGTGTTAAGAAGTCAGGTCACTGTGTAATAATTGTGCAAAACAAAACAAACAAAAAACAACAACCCTGCTTTAGACTATAAAAAACAACCTTTTCGTGAACTATACTTTATTTCTATTTTTGATTCCAGTAGCATATAAACATTTTGGGCAAATGTATTTATAGATGATTCTACTTTCAATAAATTTTTTATTTGAATCATAGATAAGTACCACATTTTTTCTTCTTTGACTTCAACTGCAGAAAATTCTCAAAGGAATTAATTGAACTACGGGTACTAATTTTAAGAAACTAACCCTTTGCATGTAATATTCAGGCAAACAGAACTTATCTGTTCTAGGAGTGGGTTTTGAGAGTCCTTATGGTAGAATTTTTAAAAAATAGAAATTAATCAGCATAAAACAAGAATACACCATGCTTGTCTTGAACCTTACATTACATTACAGGTAGAGAGTGCGGCATCTTTTAGGTAAAAACACACAACAAACAAAACACAATAACTAAACCCCACAAGACTCAAGTGAAAAGACAAAAGCCCTCCCTTTCCCTGCCTCTGAAAAGAAATGGATGAAGCCAAGGGCCTTTTCACTCTTGTTGACTCATTTCAACCTTCCCCAAATGTTTGTGTTTCACTGTAGCTCTCCCACCTCCTCAAGGATGTTAAAAATGCACAAGATCTCTGTATAAAGATATTCATTATGGAGCTGCCTGTACTTCTTCTAATCTTAATTCGATAAAAATCCACATATCATGAGTCAGGCGTACCAACTAATTTTAAGTCAGGAATAAAAGGATTTAGAAATACATTTGCCTGCAATCACTTCCCAGTTTTCTTCCTTATTTCAGATACTACTTCTTGGAATAAAAATGGAGTGATAAGCAATTTCACTTCTGTTGATAGTTCATTGCTATTAGAGGTAACAACTACCAGCACAAGGAATTTAAAACTAAACGGAACAGAACCTCTCTCAGCTGACGCTGGGTATACCTGCTCTGAAATTAGTACAGAGCAACGTTCAATTTTGAAAATAAGCAGAAGGAAACATATTGATTTTCTGTTCCTATGTGTAATTCTTATTAAGTAATCAAAGGAAAAAAAAAAATCCTAGCTGAGACAGTGAGGACTAAAACTCTATTCTCAGGCTTTAAAGGAGAAAATTTATGAAGACATATGGATTCATAAGTTTGTGCTTTAAATGAGAAAAATTATGCACATATATTTGATTTGTTGATGTTACATTGTGTCAAGAAAATATGCAAGCTGATACAGAAATAATTTTCCCTTATAAGCATACAAGAAAATACATTTCTGACAGTGAAACCTGTGAACTTCATATCAATTTTCTGAGCTTTTAGCATTTTCATTATTCGCTAACTTCTACATTTTCTAAATATGTCAAGACCTTTATTTTAAACAAATGTAGTCAGACTAGTCTGGTTTTTCCACTGATGTCTAAATAAAATTCCTTTACTAGAGCTTCCTTACTGCCTCATGTACTATTCCTCTCTCTCTTTAAGCAAATATCAGAATCAGGCTGTTAGTGCAACTTGAATTTCATTGTTAAGACATGAATGTTGAAATTATTCAAAAGTCTGGATGAAGACAGCCTGATATTTGATGCAGTATTAATGCAATCTGTCTAATCTCAGCTAAAGATTCGCTACCAAAATTACCAACAATTATAATAGCTACATGAATTCAGTAAAATACTTTTGAAAAAGTTACCAGCCTTGTCGGTCTAATCTGATTTTTCAAAATGACTCAGAGATTTAGCTTAATTACATGAAAGCAGTCGATGTTGGATTAAAACAAATACCAACCACAAAAAGTCATGCACATATTCTAGCACTCTTTCTAAAAAATGACCAAAACACTCCAAAAACTTGGCATAAAGGTGCAGGCACTAACGTTACAAGAGATTTGATGGGTCACATAAAGAATAAGAAATCATCTCCCAGAAGTTTGAAGGACAAGAAAATAAAGCTTTCCATGTATGTAGAAAAAAATATCTGAGTATAAGCAAAATATCCATGATTAAATAAAATTGTAGGTGATTGAAACTGACCAGCATTTTACAATATTAATGCTAATGGTTCGTCATAGTCTTGTTTGCACGTTTAACAGCTCCCATTAAAAAGAGAAAAAAAGACTTGTATGCAGGAAGGAGAAGCCAAGGGAAAACTAAAGCCATACATGGTAAGGATGGAGATAGAAGAAATATCGAATCAGCCAGAAATATACAATAGCAGTTTCCAATGTTGGATCAGGAAATAAGGTAGTTAGAGAAAAGTTGCAATCCAAAGAGAAAACACTTTTAGGAAATGGCAAAATTAAAACAGAAGTAGATATGTAAAATAGATGAATGAAGACAAGGTCTTCCTGCACCAAGGGAGTTGTTTAGGAGAAACAGTGTCCGTTTGTGGCCAGCGATAATACTTTCCATTCAATAGAGTTTGCAGCTTGCTGATTCATATGATTGCAGGCTGGCGCCCTGCTGGCGAGCCTCTCCACTGAAATTAAATCCACTCTCTTCAGTTATAAATTATAATGCTCTATAAACAACACTCCCATTGGGAATGGGGAGAGAGAGAAAGAGAGGAAGAGAAGGAGAGGGAAGAGTGGAAAAAAAAAAGAGGAAGAGAGGAAGGCAGAGAGGAAAAAAAAAAAGAGCCGGAGAGGGAGAGCGTTTCTGCACAGTCCACTCACTGTTTAATGTTCTGCTCTTCTGCAACAAACAAGGGGAGTAGCTCTTCCCCAGATATCACTCCTGCTGTAATTCCTACACTGTTTGATGTAGAGCCCAGAGAGGAACGTGGGACAGTAATGTGAGTCTATAAGGAAAAGCACTTAGGAATCAATGAGTATGCAAGAAGATAAAACCATAAAATAGATTTTATACATGGATTTTTCAAATCCATTATTGAATGTATCTTTGGAGTCCCAGGGGAGAACCAAAATAAAATAACATTCTTGATTCTATTTAGATAAATTAGATCTACACGTGGCACATCTTTTGATATCCAAATCAATCAGAGATATTCCCTCAAAATGCCCGGGCAGGCAAAGGAAACATAGGAAAGCAAAGATAAAAAAGAATCATGCCCAAACGGCCACAGACAAGGAGTCCAGAACGAAAAGACAGTTCAATGATTTGATCACCCACAGCACCTAGAGATTAAACACATTTTTTTTTTAATGAATATCTATCTCAGAATTCAATGTTAAATTTACAGGAAAGTGAAACCTCAATTGTTTAATGTTGAAGAGTTTCTTGGTTGGTTTCTTTTTTAAAGGTGGTTGCAGAAGGAAAAAAATAGAAAATATTCAGTTTTGTCAATTTCCTAAATAACTCTTGAAAGAGTCCATCGTAGAGTTGGTTTGTATGCATCAGTTTCAGGGCATTAAATTATATCTATATTCCACATTTCTTTTGTGTGTCAGTCTTTCTTAGGACTGACTTATGCCCCAAAGTGGGGTAGAAACAATTATTGTCATATGCCAATTAGTATTCCAAAGGATCACGTCCACAGGTTACTCATCAACTACAAAAGGACACAGTTCCATATGAAAAAACACCTTTGAAATTTCTTACTAAACGATGAACCTGCACATAAAAAATGTCAGGGGAGGCAGGGGTTGGAGGGGATGAGAGGGAGAGGGAGGGAAGAGGCGGGGAGAGAAGCAAACCCGGTCAAACCTAGGTTTGAAGGTGATTTAGGAAAGCAGCAAACCTGCAAACCCAAGATGCGTTTCCAGTGAGGAAACTCAAGGCAAACAGAATCCTCCACAAACCCCAGATTCCCATTTCTCTCTCTTATTTACGCAGACCCAGTATTACTCCCATTTTCCTTCCAAAGTAACAAGATGAAAGACAACTCCAGTTTCCTACTTTAGTCACAGAGAGAAGAAAGAAAGGAAAGGGGACTGAGATTTCAGTTTTAGACCTGAAGGAACTGTACCAAGCTAAATTCCAAACTGTGAAAAAAAACCAAAACCCAAAAACTTTAAAATTGAAACATCGACCCAAAGCTTAACCAGAGAATTAGGTTTAGGAACAACTCTGATTTTGCTCGTTCTCTTGCTCTCCTTTTTTTTTTTTTTAAAAACGTGTCTGGCTGACTGTCTCTCTCTGTCTCTCTGCTTTTGGTTGTGGTGCATACCAAGTAAATTATTTGCTGATAGGTGAATCTCAGCAAATGCTTTTCTTCCTTTGAATGCCTGGTGAGCTTGTTGGGAAAAGTCATTTAAGTCACTTAAAACAATCCCATGAAAAGTAAAACTCAATTCTGAAATAAGAGTATAACTTAGAGCTTAAAAATAAATTAAATAAAGGAAACATTAAAAGATAAATGGAGCAGGATGCTCTGTGGCTGAGGTAATGTGAGTGGAAAGGGAAGAAGGAGGGTTACGTTAATAAATGATTAAAAGGCCTTAACAAGGGCCTATCAGGTTGACCAGGAAAGCATTCTTCTCCTGGGCTCCTCCTCGAGACCACCTTTTTTACATTTGTTCTCAATGCTGATCAATATGGTTTTCATTTGCTGATTTCCATAATGCCATATGTGATCTGCCAGCCTGACATAATGAAGGTAGAAAGAGCTGAAGTCATTTGAGCATTCTCGCTTGCATGACTGTCGCCAGTTCACCAAACGCCTGTTATCTGAAAGTCAGTATTTTTCTTTTGCTTATTGACAAATACCAGCAGTGTTTGCCCCTAGACAGATGTAAAACCTCAGCATTGGGTGACAAATTTAAGTTAAGATTCAAGTTAAATAATACACTTTTTCTGGAGGGTTGCTTTTTTTTTTCTTTTTTTTGCCACCACTCAACCTGTAATTTAAGTTGGATTAAACACAGAAAAACAAGATTTAAGTGTGAATTATCCATTTCTGAACACAAATGCTCACTTCTGTTGATAAAGCAATAAATCACAAAGAATAAAGCACACATACTTGATGATGCCACCAAAGCCTCAGGACATATTTATTGCCCCAATTCAAGCTTTCCTATAAAGATATCAATTTAGTTGGCCCACTACTACTTGTCTCTGATAACGTTCACAGAAATTCATATCGAGCTATGTTTATTAAATGTTTACTCCCTGTTAAAGTTTCTTTAATCTATGCTCTAGGATGGAGAAACATTTTTATCACATGTAAGCCTCTCACGCCTTTTTTTTTTCATTGTACAGCAAAATGAGTTTGTTGAGGTCATCTCACATGAGGGAGCTATGCAAGAACCTTCCATGATGCCTGAAATGTCTCATTACAAATTCTCTGTATTGTGCATTGGTCACTTTTCCATATTCAAAAGACAATTTCAAGGAAAAGTGCCGACAGGAACACATTTCTGAAATGATTTCTTTTGTCTTTTGCAAGCCAAAAAAAAAAAAAAACCCCACAAAAAACAGTTGCATTCAATCAAAAGAACACTTCAAGTTTACATTTTAAAAACAAAACTATATTTAGTGACAGTAACTTCATTCACAATAGATTTTATTCCTTTTTACATTAAACACATTAAATAATGAATAATCTGGTGATTAACTGATAAAGTCATGTTTTAGTTCTCAAAAATGTGAAAGTCTGTGGTGGCAGTTTTGTCCCGGAACTATGAAAACAAAGTCACGGAGTTTTGCCAAAAAAATCTCCCTGAGTTTTCCCAAAAAGGTGAATGTGTCATGGCTGAGTCAGCGCCCAAAGTTTTATAAATAGTTCTATCTCCAAATATTGCATTTGCTCCAACACGCAGTTCAAAATCTCTGCTTTATTACATGGGTTTTCTTTTTCCCCTTCCTTCCTTCCTTCGTCCCTCCCTCCCTTCTGTCTGTCCTCCCTCCCTTCTGTCTGTCCTCCCTCCCTTTCCTTCCTTCCTTCCTTCCCTCCTTCCTTCCCTCCTCCCTTCCTTCCTTCCTTCCTTCCATCCTTCCTTCCATCCTTCCTCCCTCCTTCCGTCCCTTTTCTTCCTTCCTTCCTTCCTTCCTTCCTCCCTCCCTCCCTCCCTCCCTTCCCTTTTTATACATGCTTATCCAGCAAAGGACATAGCTGGCTCAAAACAAAACAAAAGAAAACAAAACAAAACTGAAGGAAGACAGTGTGACATATATCTACAGGAAAAATCCTTTAAGAGAACCAAGCAGTCCCAGGGGATGAACACCAAGCTTACTTACTCAGCCCTTGCTTCCTTTCTTTAAAATGGATTGCTGTCTGTTTATTCTCCTTTCTCATAATTCCTTTATCACCAGTAAAGGGATACTTAAATGATGAGATCTTTAAACTGGCTAGTTGCAGAACATGGACTGTTCTGAAATGTTTGTTGTTGGTGGTGGTGGTTTGTTAATTCCTTTGGAAAACACTAGCAGATTCTACCCACAAATGGGAAGATAGGAGTTCAGACATCACCATGTTACTAAAGAATCTTATAAATGTTGCGTTCTGATACTAAAGTTGATAATGAAGTTAAATAGTGAAGTTTAGCCAAAAAAATCAGAAAACAACAAGCCAATACAAGGATTCTAAAGGCATACAAAGGTGGAAAGAATGCATTTCAGGGACCTTTCCCTGGGGCTCTGAGATTTGGGGCTTATGGAAAAAGCAAAGGATAAAGAACACGTGGTCTGTCTAAAAGTACCAAGCTACTTTCTCTTGTGAATTCCAAATTAATTAAATAGGAGCTGTCACATTACAATGGGGGGGTTGGTGAGGTCAGATCTTTTAAGCACACTGAGTCATCTCTTTCCTTACGATAGTCATAGTAAAAACCGTAACACAGCACGAAAACCAAGAGAAAAGGTAATTTTGCCTAGATGTGAACCAGGGTGAAAGGCAGGAGTGATATTCTTAAAGTCTAGTGGAACTGGTGGCAGACTACCCTATGGGGTATTTGGCCACTAACCTTTATGCTTTCCTTGAACATGGCCTCAGTTGCCTCAACTCTAAAATATCAGCCACCAAATCCAATTATTAGAAGTTATACAAGTAATTGCCACCCTGAGAGGTCAGATTAACACTCTCCTCCCTCATAACATTATGATAACAAGTTAGTCAGAATAGTTTTAAAGACTCACAAAAGATGGAATCATAATCAGAACAGACTTCTAAAGTGAGGTAATGAGGTGGAGGGCATGGCAGGAAAGGGCCACTCTTATTTGCAGAAGCAACAAGAAGACAAAGAAAGTTCTATGAACAATGGACAGACGAGAAAACTATCAAGGTTCTTTTGAGCTCTAGTGAACTCAGGAGGATTAGGAGAAAAATTGTTAGAGTAAGATGATGGAAGAAAAAAAAATTTTTTATAACTGTATATTGGTTTTTAATTAATTAATTAATTAATTATATTTTTGGCTGCATTGGGTCTTCGTTGCTGCACGTGGGCTTTCTTTAGTTGTGGCGAGCGGGAGCTACTCTTCATTGTGGTGTGCGGGCTTCTCATTGCAGTGGCTTCTCTTGTTGCGGAGCATGGGCTCTAGGCGTGCAGGCTTCAGTAGATGTGGCACACGGGCTCAGCAGTGGTGACTCGTGGGCTCTAGAGCGCAGGCTCAGTAGTTGTGGCGCACGGGCTTAGTTGCTCCGCGGCATGTGGGATCTTCCCGGACCAGGGCTCGAAACCGTGTCCCCTGCATTGGCAGGCGGATTCTTAACCACTGCACCACCAGGGATGTCCCGGAAGAAAATTTTTAAAAGAAGGACCAAGGAAAGGCATTATCTTCTGCAATGTCAAGACAGCATAAATAAGAAAGTTCAATAATAAGTGGTTCACATATAGAAAAAAATCTCTGGGAGGCTGCTGGTAGTTCCTCTGCCATGTAGGGCAATCCTATCTTTCACCGCTTTGTAGAGGGAGGTGTACCCACCAAACTCGAGGGCACCTTTCTCTCCAAAAGGAATATGACCAGGAATCTGCAGTACTGGGATAGTTTTGGTCTTTTTTTTTTTTTTAACGTAACCTCAAGATTTTACACTCTTCATAATAAAATGAAACATGAAGTTTAGAACTGGATCACTTGATTCTCTTATCTCCTTCCAGTTCAAGGAGAGGATAACCTAGTCTGCCTACTATAGCCTCTGCTTCTTGTCATAATGCTGCTCTCTGTGGGCAGAGGATCCTTGCCCTTCTTGTAGTGGGTCACATAGTGGGGTTGGTGCTTGCCACTCTTCTTACAGGAAGTTCGCTGGGTTTTAGCAACGTTCGCCACACTCGGGGTAGTGTGATCAGCACGGAAAGCTGTGGTCTATTGTCATCGCCACTGTATCCACAGTACTTGCAAGAGCGCCCGAAATGGGGCAGTCATTCAAAACGTGGATGCTGAACGATGGAGATCTTTAGAAGCAACGAGAGGATCTGCAGAAGTCCTTAACGTGTTTTGTATTTTTTAAATAGCAGTAGCAAAATTAAAGAAGCAGGGGAAACAGGAGGCAGCAGTAGCAGCAGCAGTAGCTATGGTCATCATGGCCTGAAGTGACAAGCTGGCAGTGCAGGTGAAATCTGGTCGTCTAGATGTGCCTCCCCAGAAATCTGTGGCTCAGGGCCTTATCATCAGTAGAGATTTACGCCCCTTCGATCGGGCTCCCAGGAAACTCTGAACTACAAAAGAAGGTTTGAGCAAGGGTGGAAAACCAAGATCTTGAGTAACGGAAGGATTTATAGTCAAGTTTAGCAAGTGAGAAATGAAATGATGAGGTTAAGTACCTTATTAGTAATGCTCGGGTCAGGACCAGGCCAGGATGGGTTAAGACAGAAGAGCCCTGTCACCAGCTCCAGAAGCAGTCTGGGTGGTGCAAGGCATTTTAAACATGGCCTCAGTTTCCTGAACTCTAAAATAGTAGCCACCAAATCCAATTATTAAAAGGTCTACAAGAGCAAATCCAAGTGTAATCAAGGAAGGCAAAGGAACGGGGAGAGTTGAGAAACCTGTCTGTGGAAGGCAGATAAAAGAGAGGACTGCGTTATTTTATCTCGTCATCAGTGGGGAACTCTACGCTGGGAGCAGAATTTCTATTTCTAGAGCAGGTAGGGCTCTATCACACAGCTTGTCCGACGGTTCCCACTTTTCAGTCCATGCGGGTGGTGGTGATTACTTTTAATGTATTCCTCCTTCAATAAGTCATAAATAAGCTTACCTATTCAAATGACCACAATAAATGATGAGAAATAGCACACTGACCCATAAGCAGCAAAGACCCAGAAGGCAACACTTAAAACATAAACTGCCAAGAGCAACTTGATCGGGTTTCATAAATCAGAGCGACCATGGCCCTAAAGAGTGGGAATGAGAGCTCCAGTAATTGCAGCCTTCTGTCTGGAAGCATACAGTAAAAATAGCCACAGTAAGCACTCCTTCTGACCAATCAATAGACTCCTATTAACCTCCCGGCCAATTACAGGATGATTGGCTAAGCAAACAAAGAATTATTGGCTGTTTAGCTGGGACTTTATTCAGGCCTCCCTCTTCCCCTGTTTCTCATTCTGTTCCTCTCCTCCCCACCCCCTTTCCTGTGAGAAAAAAAAACTTCTGCAAACACCTGATATTCATCTAAGTCTCTGCAGTTGTACAGTCTTGTTAAATTGTTACCACCTTTTCCACAAGCAGTTTTGGCAATTAACCTCATGGCCAGGGACTTCAAAGAAAACAACTGTTGAGTTTAACCTCTCTGAGCTACCATAGATTCTTTTATGATTTTTCCTGAAACACTTTCATCCAGAGAGGAAAAAATGCAGACTGATAAAATGAATGTTTATTTTAATATTTGGTTAATTTATTAAGGAGACGAACGCCTCAGACATGCGCCATAAAGTGGTGTGCTCGCTTCTCAAAGTCTCCACAAAGTGAGGTTTTATTTTAATTTACATTCCCAACACATGTGTGCTTCTCTGCTTGTCCACAAATCCTACATTTGCTGGAATCCAAGGATTTGATACATTTGACCCTCTCTTGCCCCTGTTCACAAATCTCTCATATGTTTCTCCAAACTGTTTATAAGTTCAGAATGAAAAAGGCATGTAAAATTAATGCTAAGAACCAAAGTTGCCATTAAAAATCTATTTTCATTTTATATTTTTACCCTCATAGATACACTTTTTACATTAAAAGCAAGGCTAATCCCCAACTCTCAGGAGAATAAACTACTAGCAATAAAGATCAAAATATATGACTGAACAAGCAATACAATTCTTCTTGAGTAATCTTGTGGCCTAAGTGTTTCAATGCAATTTATGCTATGTAACCAGCTTTTTACAGCTGTATATAATAATAATCATGGGCCTGATCTTACCAGCTGAAGGCAGGTTTGTGGAGGTGTGTTAACTCCTTCAGGCCACAAAGTTCACATTAGAATTTTAACAAAAGTGATTGAATATTTAGTAGATCCTGAGAACTACGGATTTCTCCTCTGTCTCTGGCAAGGTCAGGCCTTGTAAAATTGCCACTAATACTTTTGCCACTCTGTGAAATGAAGAACTCTACAAACAGTTTAGAGTATTTGTGTAGCTCTTCTAGAAGTACAATGAGGTTGAAATAATAAATCTGCAGCAAAGGCAACAGAGCTTTTGTTTGATATTTATAGTCACCAATACCTTCTTGTTATAATTAACTCCCCCCAAAGCCATACATAACTGTTCTCTGGAAGATGACATTCTACGGTACAGTACTACAAGATGTGATAATTTTGTTAAGGGCCTGGCTTTAACCAAATAGCACTTTTCTGCCAAAACTATCCCCAGCTCCATCCCCACAAATCTTGGGGAGAAAGGAGAGAGCCCAGGAACACCGCAGTTTTTGGAGACAGGCCTGGGGTAAAGCTCTACTTTTGCTACTTATTGGCTATACTGAAAGTGGCCAAATACAAATAACTATCCCTATCTTGTAGGGATGTTGTGAGGATACAACGGGGTTGAGTATATAATGCAAAAGTCACAAACTTTTATTTGGCCTGGTTTAAAAATCAGGAAATATCCATAAAAATGTGAATTTCCTGTCTCTCTTGACTAAATGGAAGGTCTGGCAACACTAAGCCCACATTTCTGCAACAGCAACATGGAACGGAGTAGTGACAGAACCTTAAGTGCAGGTAATTTGCTATATATAGTTCCCCGGCTTAAACCTCGCCATCGGAGCATCTGAGATTTTGAACCCTCCATGGATAGCTTAAAACAGAGTTTGGAACTGTGTTTGGCGCACAGTGTTTGCTACATAGTAAGTACTCAATAAAAGAACTACTACACCAAATAAAATCCGTTGACTCCAAAATGGAGAGAGGTTTCACAGATATCAGCTAAACATTTTATGCGGCACAGAATACATCAAGTTCTGGAAATAATTTTTTAAAACGTCCATGTATTTTGTTTTTATATATATATTTGGAAAGGTTTTTGAAAACAGCATATATATGTATATGTGCTGTCTTCAGAACCTTCCAAATATCTCTACGATCTAAAGTTCCTATAGCACTTACTTTTTATCAAGCTTCTTCTGGAATTTAGCACATACGATTTTGTATTGGTATTTGCATCCCTAACCAACTTGTAAGCTCAAGTGTGTATTCCCAAAGCATTGTTGAGAACATAAAAACACCTCTAATTCAGGCAACTCAGGAAACCGCTAGTCTCAAACAAGGAAACAGGTGAGTGCTACTTAAGAGGAATACTTGCTGAGAGGTAGAAGTCTGTTAGATCTAGGTTGATAAAAGAAACACCTGTAATTAGGAATGCTGTACACAGCTAACTGTATCAGCAGAAGTGTTTGAAAAGTTTTCGTTTCTTCAGTAAAATAATATTTAAGATACCCATTTGCATAACAAACTTTACTTCCAGATAGTTCAATTCCGCATCAGCATACATTTTGAATTAGCGGGATCCAAATTAGGGACTTGATGGTGTTATCACCCTTTCACTGGGATCACGAGGATTACAAGGAAAAAAATTGAAGAACGTAGTAGAAGAGCGAAGCCTAGAATTCAAATCTGCCTCTCTAGCGGCAGGATTCTCTCATTTTTACTTTAATTACAGTCCCATACTCAAAGCCAGGCAAACAACCTACCATTTTGATTAGGTTGTCTCAGACAGCTGGGGAGGGAGTGGGTAGAAATAGGCCTATGAGGTCAGTCATTATAAACAATCTGTGTTCAAAAGCAATTTTCAGACCGACCCAAACTGGTTCACAAGTACATAAGTGATCCTGTGCTACAAACAGTAACGTACCAGCTGTCTGTCTGGGGTAGACTGTGCAGAGAGGGATGAGTCCTCTCTAGAAGAGTTGAGGGGCTGCAGGGAAAAAGACAAAAATATGTCTCTACCAAGAAGAAGATAAAAGGCAACCTCAAATTTCAGGAGTATCTTAGCAGCAGCCAGGGAAGGTTTGGCAGTTTCTGCAAACAAGTGGCCTGGGTTGAAATTTGTGAAGGAAGAAAAAAATGAAATCTGTCATGAACATGAAGTTCAGATCAAACCTAAAACTTCCTCTGTCCACTCTTGTTAAGAGGACTTTCCTATTCAGCAGAACTCTCCAGAGAGCCAAGTGATTTCTGGTCATTCTCACGGCGATAGTTCGCCTTTTCTTCCTTTTTAATTTTTATATTCTTTGTCAACTTAAGTCAAAGGGGGAGGGATATTTGTGCTGAACATTTAAGAACGATTTTCAGAAGGAACATTAAATGACACGGGGCTCTGGTGCTATGCTGTACAGTTCAATGAACTCCCGCGCAGATCAGCAAGATGGTTGGAAATGCCTCTCTCCGTCTGTTTTTCATCTCCAAAGTCTGTGTACTCAGTAGAGTGTGAAGAGAGCCTCTCTTTTCTTCAGAACATTCTCCCAACGGTCCTGCCCCCACCCCCACTCCCTCTCCGAAGCCCCTGCAGCAGAGAACAGGAACTAGAGCAAATGCTTTTGTGAATTAAGAGATCTTGTGAGCGTAAATTTGGTCAGGCTGCTCCTTTCTGCAGGCCAGACCCCGCTGCTGCCCCAGGATGTGAACTGTCAGTTTGCATAGCTGGTGATGAGTTGCAGAACCATCAGCAAAGGTGAAGACGGCAGAAACAAGAAAGATTCAAGACTGGTGGAAATCATTTCACAAGGAAAATTTCAGCCATCAGTGGGAGGAAGCTTTGAAAAATGCTGCCATTTCCGAGTCAGAATGAAGGAAAAATTAAATTACTGCCGGTGAGGCGAGCCAAAGTTGCATCTCCCTCCAGGGAGAGTTTTGATAATGGTAAACATTTGACAGCTGGCCTGGAGTTGTTATCTTGTTCTAACAGTTGTTATGGTCTAAATGAATATTTCTGATAAGGAAAGAGAAAGAAAAATTTAAACACTTTTATATTTTTTCTGTTTTAAACCTTAGGGGGTAAGCCAAACAAGTTTAGAGCCACCGAGAACGTACTCCAAATGCTGGAATGATCCTGGTCTGGAAATCTCACCAGTATCATTATTTCCATTAATCTAGATGATGTAATTCTTTGATGTAAATCAACTTACTAAGAAATTATCTTTAACCTTTAGCTTCCTCCGCCACTCAAAAACCATTCCAATTGTTGACTTGAAGTCAAGAAAATAAAGCGTTAATAAAAGCAAATGTAAAAGTCCAAGATCGGGAAGCTCAAGAACATGCAGAGAAATGCCGTATTGTTACAGAATCTATTTTTTAGCTACTGAGGATCAACCATCAGAAAATTTTACTCTCTCACAGATTTTATTATTTTATGAAAACGATTGGGCCAAATATTTCAGAAAGGTAACAGAAATAAAGCGGCCAAAAGAAAGAATTTTAAACTTAAAAAGGACTGTTGACTGGGTGTCTGAGGGTTTTGCATCACCAGGAGATGCAGAGTGCCTGGAGGGATATTTCATTATAAAACACTTGCTCAATTCCTATATATAGCATAAGAAAACAAGTCTGAGTTATTGTCTGAAACGTTCCAGGTCTTCACAGGCACTGGATCTATCACGGTATCTAGACATGAGCGCAGAAGGCTCGGAGGAGATGGGAAGCAGTCCGGCTACCTTATATGGATCTGCTGATAGTTGTGTCCTCAGAGAAAGCACTGAAGTCCTGAGAATACTATAACCCTCTCCATCTACGTTAAAAAAGAATATCTACACTCCTAAATTTATTCTGCCTCTGACATGCTACCAAATGGGAGTTTACCAGGGGTCAAGAAAAGAGGGACCATGGCAAAAAGCAAAGAGAAGGAAGGAATCACAACACCATCCTCCTCTGGAATGAACAGAAACGTAGAAGTTATTTTCAGCAAATTTTATAAAATTTGTACTTTACTTGCCTAAAGTATAACTGGCGTAAAGTCTGGGAAATTTAGTATAATATTTAGAATTCAGAAACAAATTCTTTGAGCATCTGCTCGGCGCTACAAATTGAGCATTTGGTCTCCATCCTCATAGGCCAAGGGAATCAGCCCACCTAATCTGTAGGTATCCTATCTTTCTGTCGCTTGTATACTCAGAATGCATTTTTGCAAACATTATGCCCTAACCAAAGGAAACCTTTACCCAAAGTCTTTCCCTATTTTTCTTTAAAAAACAAAACCAGAAAAATCTACCTTGATTCTTGTATTTGTGGGAAGTAAGAGTTTCATTATTTTTTTCCCCAGGGACCCTGCCCTGCCTTAGTAGGAAAGTATATAAATCGATATTAAAGTATGGTATTTTGAGAATGTTTCAAAGTAAGGTCAAACTGGTGTTAAAAACCTTACTAGTGAAGGCTAAAATAACAGTCTGGCTGAACAGTCTTAAGTGCAGCTGACTCCAATTACTAAGTACATCCTAGCGATTTTTTTTTTTTACTAACAAGAACAATGCAAGCAAGTCTTTGAGTTCAAAAATAATGTCAAAGAGAAGTTACTCATAAGAGAAATTAGATAAATTATCCCAACACTGCAGCCATATAGGCAGCTGACAGTTAACTTCTCCTTCAGCACTGGAAAAGTTGAGTCCTTTCTTTAACAAATATTCAGAAAAAGAGAGGAAGGAGATTCTAAGAGGGAACAAATGCGAGGAAAAAATGCTTCTCTTGACTAAAACATCCAAGAGACTTTTGGATAAGAAAACATATACATAATCTAACCACTACAAAATCATGAAAACAGGGCTTTCAAATAAAATTTCTAAAACATTTTATTATGAAGGATTTTGAACATACACCAAAATAGACAGAAAAATATAATAAAACCCAAGCATCCTTCACACAACCCAACAACCATCAAGCCATGGCCAATCCTGCCCCATCCACATCCACCTCTCTCCTCCTGTATTATTTTGAGGCAAATTCCAGATGTCATCAAATCAGACACAGTACATGAAAAAGCAAAGATCCTTCAAGTACACTAACGGCCTCTTTCTGCCTTCACGTCCACCCAAAAATCATTTTTTTCTGATGATAAACTTCTCCCCTTCCCCATAGGTCGTTGTTACTAGTACTAACTACCCAGGGCACTACATGAATCTAGTTTGTTTTTTGTTTTTGCCACGTGGCATGCGGGATCTTAGTTCCCTGACCAGGGATTGAACCCCTGCCCCCTTCAATGGAAGCACGGAGTCCTAACCACTGGACCGCCAGGGATTTCCCTACACGAATCTAGATAAACCTAGCATGTCTCAGATACACAGGACTTTTGTTTTACATGAGGGCTGATGACCTCCATATACCCTTCCATTCTTAAAAGTCTATGACTCCTCGGGCTTCCCTGGTGGCGCAGTGGTTGAAAGTCTGCCTGCTAATGCAGGGGACACGGGTTCGAGCCCTGGTCTGGGAAGATCCCACATGCCGCGGAGCAACTAGGCCCGTGAGCCACAACTCCTGAGCCTGCGCGTCTGGAGCCTGTACTCTGCAACAAGAGAGGCCACGATAGTGAAAGGCCCGCGCACCGCGATGAAGAGTGGCCCCCACTTGCCACAACTAGAGAAAGCCCTCGCACAGAAACGAAGACCCAACACAGCCAAAAATAAATAAATAAATAAATAAATAAAAAAGAACCACTATGTCCATCCAAATAAATAAATAAATAAATAAATAGTCTATGACTCCTCTATGCAAACAGACATTTTGGACCAGTGTTCCTCCATTACCAAAACTGGGGTCACATCATCTGGCACCAAGGAAGACACTATACAGTGGTCAAGGAAGTACAGTGGTTATTAAGACATCAGCTTCAGTCATACAGACCTGGTTTTAAATTTGGCTCTGCCAATTACTAACTTTGTATCCTTGGGCAAGTTCCCTGTCTCCTCATCTCTAAAACTGGAATAATAACTCCCTCATAGAATTGTTGAGAAGATTAAATGAAATAATATGTGTAGAGTGCTTAGCCAAGAATAATAAATAATAAATGGTAGCTCATTTTTAAGAATTAAGCAAGAGAATCTTACATGTGATGAATACCAATCAAGAGAGGAGGTATGTGTAAGGTGGAAAGGAGGAAGTGAAGGAAGAAATGGGGGTAAAAATATTCCACTTTTATAAATCATAACCCTCAACAAACTTCTTTTAAGAACTTAAGTATTTCAGTATAATTGTTTAATGGGAACTTTCAATAAGCTCATAATCTAAAACAAAGGTGCTTCAACCTGTTTATAACTGTCGATCCTTAAAAAATCGAATGTCCCATACACAAATGTAAAGGGCCTTGGTTGAAGAATGTAATATTAATATATTACATTATATACTAATATTACATATAATTATATATTACATATAATTATATAATTAATTATATTAATATTAATATAGCGGGGCAAGGACTCAGGATAGAGGATGAATGCTTGCTGCCTTGTCTAAATGAACCAGCCCAGTGCATCTGTACACAGCAAAGCCAAGAAGTGACAGTACTGATAACGGAAAGTAGCAGTGGCGGCAATGGTCTCTCACTTGGCTTCAGCCTGCACCATTTCAGTATTATACTTTTGAAAAAAATCACTCAGATGAACAAAGGGCATGGGGAGGCATGCTTTTTGCTTACTTAACATTTGTCAGGACACTTGCAGATTGGGACAAAATGTATCTTAAATCATGCACTACCAAATTACTACATTACAATCTGTAATGTGCCCAATGTCATACAGTCATTTAATAAGGAAAAGAACAGACATCCACATTTTATGTAAGAACAGTCTACCTACTTACTAATTAAAAAATCACAAACTAGAAGCTTTTTGCTGACTTTTTAATGAGAGTATTCTTTTCTTTCTCTCTCTCTCTATTTTGCATTCCAAAGTTATACAAAGATTATCCTAAGATGGCCAAATGCCAGAGCACTATTTCTTGGGGTCGAGGGGCGGGGGTGAAGAGGAAAGATTAGCAACCTTTTTTTTCCGAATTTTGAATTTTATTTTACTTATTTTCATACAGCAGATTCTTATTATCTATTTTTTTAAATTTTATTTATTTATTTTTGGCTGCGTGGGGTCTTTGTTGCTGCACGCGGGCTTTCTCTAGTTGCAGCGAGTGGGGGCTACTCTTCCTTGTGGTGCTCGGGCTTCTCATTGCAGTGGCTTCTCCTGTTGCGGAGCATGGGCTCTAGGCGTGCGGGCTTCAGTAGTTGTGGCACGTGGGCTCAGTAGTTGTGTCTCGTGGGCTCTAGAGCGCAGGCTCAGTAGTTGTGCCGCACGGGCTTAGTTGCTCTGCGGCATGTGGGGTCTTCCCGGACCAGGGCTCGAACCCGTGTCCCCTGCATTGGCAGGTGGATTCTTAACCACTGTGCCACCAGGGAAGTCCTAATTACTTATTTTATACATATTAGTGTATATATGTCAATCCCTATCTCCCAATTCATCCCACCACCACCACTACCACCCCCCACTGCCCCACTTTCCCTACTTGGTGTCCATACGTTTGTTCTCTACATCTGTGTCTCTATTTCTGCCTTGCAAACCAGTTCATCTGTACCATTTTTCTAGATTCCACATATATGCGTAATGTGGCTTTACAAATCAAGCCTCTCTTGGTGTGATTACCAGGTAAATGGCTGACTGTGATAACCACTTAAATAGGTTACTTTTCTTTAGTCTTTACCACACCTATTCAATCCTGCTGCTAGAATAATCTTCCTAAACAGATCACTCATCCCCTCAAACACTTTTCATTCCTTGTCCTCTATTCCAACTCTTCTACCAGCACTTTCCTTTCACTGTCTGGTCATAATCTCCCTAGACAGCTGAAGCTCCCAAACTTCCCCGCACATACCCCCTCCTATATACTCAAAGCAGATTCCAGGTTGTCCTCAAGTTATTCAGTATGTGTCTGCCTTGGTGCCTTTGCTTCTTGCCAATAGGAGTCCATTTCCTGAATCTTCACCTATCAAAAGTCTACCTATTCCTCGAATTTTAGCTCAAATGGCTTTTTTTTTTTTTTTTCCACACAACTGTCTCTCATCGCCCCAGTTAGAACTCATCTTTCCCTTATTTGTACTCTAAGAGGACTTGATCGGTCTTGTACTATGGTCACTAGAGTTTGATTTTTATCCCCTGAATTCCAAGTTTCTAAGGGTCAGGGAGCATACCCTTTTCATTTTTTGTACCCCTTAGAGCATGGAGCACAGTGACTTAATCACACTGAACTGTGCTGCATATTTGATATCTAGGAAACCATCAGTAATAACATTTACATCTTTTCTGATAAGCAGTCCACACAAGGAATTCTTTGAGGGAAATTTCTTAACTGGCTCACCAACTCCTGGACTTTATGGTTTCTGCTCCAAAGCCCCCACTGAGCCCATCTGATATACGCACAGTACACAGAAAGAGCAGCCAATTCTCTCCTGACAGAGTGAGTAAGAAACTGAAGAAGGAAGACACATGTGTAGGAGGAAATACCAAAACCACAAATATGGAAACAGTGTTTGTGAACCTCTTTCAGCCAGATCACAGACATCTTTAATTTCATCACACTTCCTTAAAAGGAGCAAGTCGGGAAATGGGAAAGGGAAAAAAATATCTTTATGCTTTTTTTTTCTTTTAAAGTCTTCCAAATTTTTAGATTAGGTCATCTGTAACTCTAAGGAGAATAATGTGTAATCTTTGCGAATGCACCTTACGTTTCTTGGCCTTTTGGCTAAGATCAAGTGAGGAATGCATCTAGACTTCAGAATTTCAATCACTAGCAATTAATACAAGGTACATGCTAGGGCAAAATAAACATAAATAAAAAATTAACAGCAACTCTTGTTGGTTATCCATTTTAAATGTAGCAGGAAATGCATATTCTATTACTTTTAAAATATAACCACGGGACTTCCCTGGTGGCGCAGTGGTTAAGAATCCACCTGCCAATGCAGGGGACACGGGTTCGAGTCTGGGAAGATCCCACATGCCGCAGAGCAATTAAACCCGTGTGCCACAACTACTGAACCTGCGCTCTAGAGCCCGTGAGCCACAACTACTGAGCCTGTGTGCCACAACTACTGAGCCTGTGTGCCACAACTACTGAGCCTGCACACCACAACTACTGAAGCCCTCATGCCTAGAGCCTGTGCTCCGCAACAGGAGAAGCCACCGCAATGAGAAGCCCGCGCACCGCAACAAAGAGTAGCCCCCACTCGCCGCAACTAGGGAGAGCCCGCGCACAGCAACGAAGACCCAACGCAGCCAAAAATAAATAAATAAATTAATTAAATAAAATATAACTACCCTCGGGGGAAATCTAAGAGTTAGTACTACAAACAGATATATGCCAAAGCACATGTGCAGGTCCCAGTCCTTCCAACATTACGGACCCCTTTCTGTCCCCAACTCCCAGTTATATTTCTAAAATGGCACTTGGGATTGACATATACACAGTGCTATATTTAAAATAGACAAGTATGGGACTTCCCTGGTGGTCCAGTGGTTAAGACTTCACCTTCCAATGCAGGGGGTGCGGGTTTGATCCCTGGTTGGGGAGCTAAGATCCCACATGCCTCGTGGCCAAAAAACCAAAACATAAAACAGAAGCAATATTGTAACAAATTCAATAAAGACTTAAAAAATGGTCCACATCAAAAAAAAAAAATCGTAATACAAACAAAAATAAAAATAACATAGATAACCATCAGGACCTACTGTATAGCACAGGGCACTCTGCTCAGTATTATGTAACAATCTAAATGGGAAAAGAATTTGAAAAAGAATAGATACAAGTATATGTATAACTGAATCACTTTGCTGTACACCTGAAACTAACACAACGTTGTTAATCAACTATACTCCAATATAAAATAAAAAGTCAAAAAGAAAACAATAACTCTTGAAAATCCAAAAATAAAACTCATCTGTCTCCTTACAATTGAGTTGCTTTTTTCCTAGATCTAATAGATGTAATGAACACACAAGCAAAGGCAAAAAATGAGTTTAAATATAACTTGCCAAAGGTAACAGCTAATTTAGGGTGGTGTTTGAAATAAAGTGTTTCTCTCCTTTTTATGAATGTATTGCTGATGAAAATTTTACAACTTAATATATATTTTTTAAATAAATTTATTTATTTATTTATTTATTTTTGGCTGTGTTGGGTCTTCGTTTCTGTGCGAGGGCTTTCTCTAGTTGCGGTGAGCGGGGGGGGGGCCACTCTTCATCGCGGTGTGTGGGCCTCTCACTATGGCGGCCTCTCTTGTTGCGGAGCACAGGCTCCAGATGCGCAGGCTCAGTAGTTGTGGCTCACGGGCCCAGCTGCTCTGCGGCATGTGGGATCTTCCCAGACCAGGGCTCGAACCCATGTCCCCTGCATTGGCAGGCGGATTCTCAACCACTGCACCACCAGGGAAGCCCACAACTTAATATTTTTATACTCATCATCATAATTAAAATATTATGAGTATGAAAAATATTCCAAAACACTACATTTTCTTTTCTTTTTTTTTTTAAATCTTTGGCTGCGTTGGGTCTGTTGCTGCGCGTGGGCTTTCTCTAGTTGCGGCGAGCAGGGGCTACTCTTTGTTGCGGTGCACAGGCTTCTCATTGTGGTGGCTTCTCCTGTTGCGGAGCACAGGCTCTAGGTGTGTGGGCTTCAGTAGTTGTGGCACGCGGGCTCAGTAGTTGTGGCGCACGGGCTTAGTTGCTCCGTGGCATGTGGGACCTTCCCGGACCAGGGCTCGAACCCATGTCCCCTGCATTGGCAGGTGGATTCTTAACCACTGTGTCACCAGGGAAGTCCCCTAAAACACTACATCTTCTGAAAGCAATATCCCCAAAGAAGAAAAATTTTGTTAGTTTTCTGCTGAATTCCTAAATATAGCTGTCATTTGGACCAAGAGCCAAAAATCAAATGTTATGGTAAAAAATCCTAGCATTTCAACAAAGCAAGACTCTTATTCCAACAACAATTCTTAAACACCTAAAACAATCAAATACACTACATTATCCATTTTATATCTCAATGTCTCAACATTGCCCCAGATGGATAATTTATTTTATCATTATAATAATCAAGTCAACAGAAAAATGCAAAATTGCTTACTAGAAAATGTTTATAATTGTTGAAGTATATCCCAAGTATATCCCCTACAGAGTAAGTTTGTCCTTCTACAAGTCACATAGCTGTAGTATAACAATAACCTATTCAATTGTACTGTGAAAGTAGATATTCCTACACTCTCCATATGTATTCAACACTGGTCATTTATTCAATCTAAGACTGGGCTCCCTCTACTCAATCTGAAACTGGGGCCTCCGACCCCTAAGATATTTGCTGGGGTTAAGCTTAGATTTGTGGTTTTATCAAAGTGAAGACTTCTAAAGCTGTGCTGTCCAATCTGATTGTCACTAGACACAAATGGCTATTTAAATTTCAATGAATCATAATTAAATCTGAAATTCAGTTCCTTAGTTACATTCATCACCCCTCCAGTCCTCAAAGGCTACACGTGGCTCTCATATTGGACAGCAAAGATCTAGCACTTTTCCATCATCACAGAAAGTTCTATTGTACAGTTCCATTCTAAGGATGACCAGTCTTATAGGTCATATTTGCTTTAGTGTCATGGCTTCAAGGCAAAGTGAAAGATAGAACTGATAATGCCACCTATCAAGTTTGTTCTTTTATTTCTAGGCTGAGAATCAAATCGTTATGATGTTTCAGACGAGAGTCCCCACCACCTCAGGATCTAAAAACATGAAAGAAAAAACGTGGTCCCTTGGCAGACTCAAAGAAAACAAACCAACCAAAACAACTACAACTACAACAAAACAAAAACTCCACCATGGTCCATAGAGCATATGGGCTGTTCTACCGATGAGAAACTCAGTGCTAAGCATTCTGGACAAAAATAGTGCTCCCATTATTTAAAAAATGCTCACATCTGCTATATACACATATTGTCTTTAGTAGGTACGCGCATTTTCGCCTAACCAAGAAGATAGGCTTCCTCTGGCTAATAACTTGCTTGCGGAAGCAACATGGTCAAATGATAGAAACAAAGGTTTTGAAACCAGATAGGAGCTAAGTCCTGTATCCCTTCATACATGCTCACTAGTTACATGACTTTTGAGCAAATTACTGAATCTCTCTGCATCTGAATTTGCCAAAAAAGAAAGAAGCAAAAAATCAGGTCAACTTCCCAGGCTTGTTCAGTATTAAGAAGATAATGTATATTTGGCATCAACTAGCACAGTATGTGATACAGTCGGTTGCACCAGCAACTATTCTAGAAGACAAAAAAAAAAAACCCACTCATTCACAGTACACAATAACAATGCCACTGGTAACAGCTTTTAGTAAACCAAATCTTTTTATTTAAAAACAGCGTTATTGAGTAATATCTGACTCATCATACAAATCACCCTTTTGAAGTGGAAAACTTCCCTAATGGGAAAGGAAATAGTCACCCAAGTCCAGGAAGCACAGAGAGTCCCATACAGGATAAACCCTAGGAAAAACACACCAAGACACATGCTAATCAAACTAACAAAAATTAAATTCAAAGAAAAATTATTAAAAGCAGCAAGGGAAAAACAAAAAATAACATACAAGGAATCCCCATAAAGTTATCAGCTGATTTTTCAGTGGAAACTCTGCAGGCCGGAAGGGAGTAGCAGGATATACTTAAAGTGATGAAGGAGAAAAACCTACAACCAAGATTACTCTACACAGCAAGGATCACATTCAAATTCGATGGAGAAGTCAAAAGCTTTTCAGACAAACAAAAGCTAAGAGAATTCAGAACCACCAAACCAGCTTTACAACACATGCTAAAGAAACTTCTCTAAGCAGAAAACACAAGAGAAGAAAAAGACACACAAAAACAAACCCAAAACAATTAAGAAAATGGTAATAGGAACATACATATCAATAATAACCTTGAATGTAAATGGATTAAATGCCCCAATCAAAAGTCACAGACTGGCTGAATGGATACAAAAACAAGACCCATATATATACTGTCTACAAGAGACCCACTTCAGACCTAGGGACACATACAGACTGAAAGTGAAGGGATGAAAAAAGATATTCCATGCAAGTGTAAATCAAAAGAAAGCTGGAGTAGCAATACTTGTATCAGATAAAACAGACTTTAAAATAAAGACTGTTACAAGAGATAAGGAGGGACACTACATAATGACCAAAGGATCAATCCTTTGGTTATGTAAGATCAATCAAAGAAGAAGATATAGCAATTATAAATGTTTATGCACCCAACACAAGAGTGCCTCAACACATAAGGCAAATGCTAACAACCATGAAAGGAGAAATCGACAGTAACACAATAATACTAGGGGACTTTAACACACCAGTTACACCAATGGACAGATCATCCAAACAGAAAATAAATAAGGAAACACAACCTTTAAATGACACAATAGACCAGATAGATCTAATTGGTATTTAAAGAACATTCCACCCAAAAGTGGGAGAATACACTTTCTTCTCAAGTGCACATGGAACATTCTCCACGATAGATCACATCTTGGGTCACAAATCAAGCCTCAGAAAATTTAAGAAAATTGAAATCATATCAAGCATCCTTTCTGACCACAACACTTTGAGATTGGAAATCAATTACAGGAAAAAAACTGTAAAAAAAAACCCAAATACATGGAGGCTAAACAGTGTGCTACTAAATAAATAACCAAGATATCACTGAAGAAATCAAAGAAGAAATAAAAAAATACATAGAAAAAAATGACAAGGAAAACACAATGACCCAAAACCCATGCGATGCAGCAAAAGCAGTTCTAAGAGGGAATTTTATAGCAATTCAATTGCATCTCAAGAGACAAGAAAAATCTCAAATACACAATCTAACCCGACACTTAAAACAACTAGAGAAAGAAGAACAAAGAAAACCCAAAGTCAGTGGAAGGAAAGAAATCATAAAGATCAGAGCAGAAATAAACGAAATAGAAACAAAGAAAATAACAGCAAAGATCAATAAAACTAAAAGCTGGCTCTTTGAGAAGATAAACAAAATTGATAAACCCTTAGCCATACCCCTCAAGAAAAAAAGGGAGAGGACGCAAATCAATAAAATTAGAAATGAAAAAGGAGAAATCACAACCAACACTGCAGAAATACAAAGGATTATAAGAGACTACTAGAAACAACTATATGCCAGTAAAATGGACAACCACGAAGAAATGGACAAATTCTTGGAAAGGTACAATTTTCCAAGACTGAACCAGGAAGAATTAGAAAATATATACAGACCTATCACAAGTAATGAAATTGAAACCGTAATTAAAAATCTTCCAACAAACAAAAGTCCAGGACCAGATGGCTTCACAGGCGAGTTCTATCAAACATTTAGAGAAGAGTTAACACTGATCTTTCTCAAACTCTCCCAAAAAATGGCAGAGGGAGAAACACTCCCAAATTCATTCTACGAAGCCACCATCACCCTGATACCAAAACCAGAAAAAGATATCACAAAAAAAGATTATAAACCAATATCACTGATGAATATAGATGCAAAAATCCTGAACAAAACACTAGCAAACAGAATCCAACAGCACATTAAAAGAATCATACACCATGATCAAGTGGGATTTATCCCAGGGATGCAAGGATTCTTCAATATATGCAAATCAATCAATATGATACACCACATTAACAAATTAAGGAATAAAAACCATATGATCATCTCAGTAGATGCAGAAAAAGCTTTTGACAAAATCCAACACCCATTTATGATAAAAACTCTCCACAAAATGGGCATACAGGGAACCTACCTCAACATAATAAAGGCCATATTTGAGAAACCCACAGCAAGCATCATACTCAATGGTGAAAAACTGAAAGCATTTCCACTAGGATCAGGAACAAGACAAGGATGTCCACTCTCGCCACTCTTATTCACCATAGTTTTGGAAGTCCTAGCCACAGCAATCAGAGAAGAAAAAGAAATAAAAGGAATACAAATTGGAAAAGAAGAAGTAAAACTGGCACTATTTGCCAATGACATGATACTATACATAGAAAATCCTAAACATGCCACCAGAAAACTACTAGAACTAATCAGTGAATTTGGTAAGGTTGTAGGATACAACATTAATGCACAGAAATCTCTGGCATTCCTATACACCAACAATGAAAAATCAGAAAGAGAAATTAAGGAAACACTCCCGTTTACCCCTGCAACAAAAAGAATAAAATACCTAGGAATAAACCTGCCTAAGGAGGCAAAAGACTTGTACTCAGAAAACTATAAAACACTGATGATAGAAATTAAAGATGACATAAACAGATGGAGAAATATACTATGTTCTTGGATTGGAAGAATCAATATTGTGAAAATGACTATACTGCCCAAAGCAATCTACAGATTCAATGCAATCCCTATCAAACTACCAATGGCATTCTTCACAGAGTTAGAAGAAAAAATCTTACTATTCGTATGGAAACACAAAAGACCCCAAATAGCCAAAGCAATCTTGAGAAAGAAAAATGGAGTTGGAGGAATGAGGCTCCCCAACTTCAAACTATACCACAAAGCTACAGTAATCAAGACAGTATGGTACTGGCACAAAAACATAAATAGAGATCAACGGTACAGGATAGAATGCTCAGAGATAAACCCACGCACATATGGGCACCTAATTTACGACAAAAGAGGCAAGAACGTATAATGGAGAAAAGACAGCCTCTTGAGTAAGTGGTGTGGGGAAAACTGGACAGCTACATGTAAAAGAATGAAATTAGAACACTACTTAACACCATACACAAAAATAAACTCCAAATGGATTAAAGACTTAAATGTAAGGCCAGACACTATAAAACTTTTAGAGGAAAACATAGGAAAAACACTCTTTGACATAAACCACAGCAAGATCTTTTTTGACCCACCTCCTAGAGTAACAGAAATAAAAGCAAAAATAAACAAATGGGACTTAATTAAATTTAAAAGCTTTTGCACAGCAAAGGAAACCATAAACAGGACAAAAAGACAATTCTCAGAATGGGAGAAAATATTTGCAAGTGAAACAACAGACAAAGGATTAATCTCCAAAATATACAAACAGTTCATGGGGCTTAATATCAAAAAAACAAACAATCCAGTTAAAAAATGGGCAGAAGACGTAAATAGACATTTCACCAGTGAAGACATACAGATGGCCAAGAGGCACATGAAAAGATGCTCAACATCACTAATTATTAGAGAAATGCAAATCAAAACTACAATGAGATATCATCTCACACCGGTCAGAATGGCCATCATCAAAAAATCTAGAGGGGCTTCCCTGGTGGCGCAGTGGTTGAGAATCTGCCTGCCGATGCAGGGGACATGGGTTCGAGCCCTGGTCTGGGAAGATCCCACATGCCGCGGAGCAACTAGGCCCGTGAGCCACAATTACTGAGCCTGTGCGTCTGGAGCCTGTGCTCCCCAACAAGAGAGACCGCAATAGCGAGAGGCCCGTGCACCGCGATGAAGAGTGGCCTCCGCTTGCCGCAACTGGAGAAAGCCCTCACACAGAAACGAAGACCCAACACAGCCGTAAATAAATAAATAAAAAATTAAAAAAAAAATCTAGAAACAATAATTGCTGGAGAGGGTGTGGAGGAAAGGGAACACTCTTGCACTGTTGGTGGGAATGTAAATTGATACAGCCACTATGGAGAACAGTATGGAGGTTCCTTAAAAAACTAAAAATAGAACTACCATATGACCCAGCAATCCCACTACTGGGCATATACCCTGAAAAAACCATAATTCAAGAAGAGTCATATACCACAATGTTCACTGCAGCTCCATTTACAATAGCCAGGACATGGAAGCAACCGAAGTGTCCATCATCAGGTAAATGGATAAAGAAGATGTGGCACATATATACAATGGAATATTACTCAGCCATAAAAAGAAATGAAATGGAGGTATTTGTAATGAGGTGGATGGAGTTAGAGTCTGTCATACAGAGTGCAGTAAGTCAGAAAGAGAAAAACAAATACAGTATGCTAACACATATATATGGAATCTAAGGAAAAAAAAAAAAGGCCATGGAGAACCTAGTGGCAAGATGGGAATAAAGACACAGACCTACTAGAGAATGGACTTGAGGATATGGGGAGGGGGAGGGGTGAGATGTGACAGGGTGAGAGAGTGGCATGGACGTATATACACTACCAAATGTAAAACAGATAGCTAGTGGGAAGCAGCCACATAGCACAGGGAGATCAGCTCGGTGCTTTGTGACCACCTAGAGGGGTGGGATGGGGAGGGTGGGAGGGAGGGAGATGCAAGAGGGAAGAGATATGGGAACATATGTATATGTATAACTGATTCACTTTGTTATAAAGCAGAAAGTAACACACCATGGTAAAGCAATTATAGTTCAATAAAGATGTTTAAAAAAAAAAACAGACCTAGAAACAATAAATGCTGGAAAGGGTGTGGTGAAAAGGCAACCCTCCTACACTGTTGGTGGGAATGTAAATTGATACAACCACTATGGAAAACAGTATGGAGGTTCCTTAAAAAACTAAAAATAGAACTACCATATGGGGGCTTCCCTGGTGGCACAGTGGTTAAGAATCTGCCTGCCAATGCAGGGGACACAGGTTCGAGCCCTGGTCCGGGAAGATCTCAAATGCCGCAGAGCAACTAAGCCCATGTGTCACAACTACTGAGCCTGTGCTCTAGAGCCCGTGAGCCACAACTACTGAGCCTGAATGCCATAAACGCTGAAGCCCATGTACCACAACTACTGAAGCCCGCATGCCTAGAGCCCGTGCTCCATAACGAAGAGCAGCCTCCACTCGCCGCAACCAGAGGAAGCCGGTGCGTGGCAACGAAGACCCAACACAGCCAAAAATTAATTAATTAATTAATTAAAAATTATATTTTAAAAAAAAAGAACTACCATATGACCCAGCAATCCCACTACTGGGCATATACCCTGAGAAGACCATAATTCAAAAAGAGACATGCACCGCAATGTTCACTGCAGCACTATTTACCATAGCCAGGACATGGAACCAACCTAAATGTCCATCAACAGATGAATGGATAAAGAAAATGTGGCACATATATACAATGGAATATTACTCAGCTATAAAAAGAAACAAAATTGAGTTATTTGTAGTGAGGTGGATGGACCTAGAGTCTGTCATACAGAGTGAAGTCAGAAAGAGAAAAACAAATACCGTATGCTAAAGTGTTTATATGGAATCTAAAAATACATATATAGGTTATATTCTGTTGGACAATATATCCTTATAGCTCATTTTTTTTTGAATTTTAGAATTTTATTTATTTTTTTATACAGCAGGTTCCTACTAGTTATCCATTTTATACCTATTAGTGTATATATGTCAATATAGCCAATATTTTATAAAAACTATAAATGGAGCATAACCTTTAAAAATTGTGAATCACTATACTGTATACCTGTAACTTATATAATATTGCACAGCAACTATACTAATAAAAACTTATATTCCAAAAAAAAAAAAATGGTACTGATGAACCTAGTTGCAGGGCAGTAATAAAGAGGTAGGCATAGAGAATGGACTTGATGACATGGGGTGGGAGGGCAAAGCTGGGGCGAAGTGAGAGTAACATCGACATATATATACTACCGGATGTAAAATAGTTGGCTGGTGGGAAGCAGCAGCATAGCACAGGGAGATCGGCTCGGTGCTTTGCGATGACCTGGAGGGGTGGGATAGGGAGGATGGGAGGGAGGCTCAAGAGGGAGGGGATATGGGGACACATGTATGCATATGGCCAATTTGCTTTGTTGTGCAACAGAAACTAACACGGTATTGTGAAGCAATTATACTCCAATAAAGATATATTAAGGAAAAAAAACAGCTTTATTGAGCAATATCTGACACATCATACAAATCATCCTTTTGAAGTGTACAATTAATTCAATGTGAATCAAGCCTTTTTTAAAAATTAATTTTTGGCTGCGTTGGGTCTTCGTTGCTGCACATGGCCTTTCTCTAGTTGCGGTGAGCGGGGACTCCTGTTCTTTGCAGTGCGCGGGCTTCTTATTGTGGTGGCTTCTCTTGCTGTGGAGCACAGGCTCTAGGCACGCGGGCTTCAGTAGTTGTGGCATGCGGGCTCAGTAGTTGTGGCTCGTGGGCTCTAGAGCGCAGGCTCAGTAGTTGTGGCGCACGGGTTTAGTTGCTCCGCGGCACGTGGGATCTTCCCGGACCACGGCTCGAACCCGTGTCCCCAGCATTGGCAGGTGGTTTCTTAACCACTGCGCCACCAGAGAAGCCCCTGAATCAAGTCTTTTAATACATAATTCAACATTACCCAGTACCCAGTATGGGCTACTGACTATGTAAGATTCTAGAGCAGTGGCTCTCAAATGGGGACAATTTTGCCCACCAGGGCACATTTGGCAATGTTTGGAGACATTTTTGATTATCGTGATGGGTGGAAGCTATTAGTATTTAATGGATAGAGGCCGGGGATGCTGCTAGACCTACTACAATGCACAGGACTGCCCCACAACAAAGAATTATCCAGTCCAAAATGCCAGTAGTGCTTATGTTAAGAAACCTGTTCTTGGCATACAAAGATGAACAAGAGACAATATCTATCTGCCCAAAGCTTACTGTCTGGTGAAAGAGTGCAAGGTGGAAACAGCACAGGATGCTAGGGTTGCAGAGAGAAGAGGATGCTTAAGCCAAAAAATATTGGAAGACAAACAGGAATTTGCCAGGGGTACTCAGGATGGAAAGGAGTGATTTCATGTAGAGGACTAACGTGGAGAAATACTGATATGCAGAAAGCACGTTGGAGTCTAAGAAGTTCCAGGAGTTCAGAATAGTTACAGCTCAGGAGAGAACAAGAGAATAGAAGATTACACAGGAGCCCGATCATCATGGTTTTGTATGTCATGCTAGGAAAGAACTTGGACTTGATCTTGTAATCAGTGGTCAACAAACATTTTCTGTAATGAGCCAGATAGGAATATCTTTAGGCCATATGGTCTCTGTTACAACTACTCAACTCTGTGATCATAGTGAGGAGAAAGCAGCCATCGACAATCCGTAAGTGCATAATGAATGTGGCTATGTTCCATTAAAACTTTACTTATGGGGCTTCCCTGGTGGCGCAGTGGTTGAGAATCAGCCTGCTAATGCAGGGGACACGGGTTCGAGCCCTGGTCTGGGAAGATCCCGCAGGCTGCGGAGCAACTAGGCCCGTGAGCCACAACTACTGAGCCTGCGCGTCTGGAGCCTGTGCTCCGCAACAAGAGAGGCCGCGATAGTGAGAGGCCCACGCACCACGATGAAGAGTGGCCCCCGCTTGCCACAACTAGAGAAAGCCCTCGCACAGAAACGAAGACCCAACACAGCCAAAAATAAATAAATAAAAATTAAAAAAAAAAAACTTTACTTATGGGCACTAAAATTTGAATTGCATGTAATTTTCAGGGTTAATAAAATATTCGTTTCCTTTTGATTTTTTTCTACCGTATAAAACTGTGAAAACCATTCTTTACCTGTGGGCTGTACATAAGTAGATGGTGACAGTAGTTTGCCAAGCCCTGCTACAGTGAATACACAGGACTTCAAGGTGACAAGTCAGCTGATCAGATAAAAAATGAAGCGGGGCATTTTTCTTGAGATCTCTGGAAGGACTGACCATCTTCTAGCCATTCCTGCTAAAGAACAAATGGACTTGGGCCTAAATTTTGTCAATAGCTTGCCTGTAATACTTACAATGAGGTGGTATGCTAACTAAAGGAAAGGAAAGCTCATTTTAGGCTACTGTGGTGAAATGACATTTACCTAATGCAGATATAAATTTCTTCATAATTAGTGGGCACTTGACACTAATGTAATCTGATTACTGCAGCAAAGTCATCTTTAAACTCACTCCCCAGTACTGACAGAGTATGTCCTTGAATTAAGCAAATTAGGGCTAAGTGACAAAAAGTACTAGCTATTAAGAAACAACTCCATATTTATAATCATCTGTTATAATGGAGAGAAGACCAAATACCTCATAGTATCAATATGAGAAGTATGACACAGGCCGCTTGACACACAGGTAAGGTGTTCTCACTATCTTAGTCCTGATATTATCCCAATTCAAATTCTAGAAACTTCAAGCTACTGGAAACCTCTTACTTTTAATTTGGAACTATTTTCAAGAGAGAGGTCTGATAACATGGATTCAAATTGTGAAGATAGTATGTCACTTTTACTCAATTACAAAATGTTTTATTAAAAAATAAACTGTGTAAGAGAAAAGTACAAGAGTACTGATCTAGAGAAACATTTCTTTAAAAAACTTGTTTCTTCCTGAATCCAATTCTGTATGATTTATAATAGCCACAATGGTGTACTATTATAACTAAAGCCATTTCAAATCTCAACCACTGTCTTTTACATCTTTGACGTGGCTGACTCTTTTATGAATAATTATGATCTTTCTTAGGGACAATAAACATATGTCAAAAGGATTGTTTTGAGGTTTAATTGATCTGTGTGTAATTTAATTACATAGTGTCTGGTATACAGTATATGCTCCATCGAGGTTAGGTATCATTAACACGAAATGTATTACAATCACTACTTCAGCTTCTCTCTAAATGTTTCACCATGACAGAGTTCTCCCGACTTTAAAATACTTTTCAAAGAATTCAAGGATCGAAAGAACCTAGAAATTGCACGGTCCACCTCTCATATTATATAAATGGATTGACTGACCGAAGTCACACAGGGAGATGGTATAGCTTGGTATAAAGAGCAAGGGCTCTGTAGTTGAACATGCCCGATTTTGAGTCCTGGCTCCACCACCTGAGTTAATTTGGCCAAAACCTCAATTTCCTAATTTATAAAAATGTGGATTAAATGAGATGTTGCTCACAAAGTACTGAAGACAGTGACTAACATATTTTTTTAAAATCAATAAATGTTCACTATTATTATTGATCTTAATCTTCCTACCATGAAATTATATTTCCTCTGTCCATCTTTTGAAGAATGTGTGTAAATTGCTCCTGTATTTGTTCTGTACTTGACTCCTAGCTAACTATACTGACAGGCCACACCAGACTAAGGCAAACTATTTAAAATATTTATTTTCCAAATCTGGCAAACTCTACCTCTCCCTTTCTTTGTACGATTCCTTCGTTAGTATATACCTCAACTTCAAATTATTTTAGTAAGTCTTCCAATGCTTCAATTTCTCCAACTCTGCTCCATGGGTCCTGGGAACACATATGTAAAAACTGTACTAAATATATCTGTGAAATGCTTTGTTAAAGATCACACAGTAAGGAATAAAAGATGGTGTTTCTGAAGATTCCAAGCAGTTGTGGGCCAATGAACATCACAGAAAGCATCCTTCCAATTCATTTGCTTAAAAGGCTAAGGAAATAATCTATTTCCTTTTCCCTGTTTTCTATCTGGTTTCTCTGATGTGTTCCCAGATACTCAAAGAAAGATTCAGATATCCATGAAATCTTAATATGCCTGTTTGAAGCCAGGAAAAATAAAGAACAGTACGCCAATATTGAAGACCAGGAAAAGTCCATCAGTACTTGAGGGGGAATTTTGTTCGGTCTTGGAAATTACTGAAAGAGTCTACTTCCACGATAACTGGGGAAGAAAATGTCAAACGGTTTAAATTTACATGGCATTCCACTACCCTGAAGCATGCTCCTGAAGTGATCCTACAAACTTGGCAATTACTCTAACAGCCTAAGTCTTCATCTGTTGCCAGATGAGCTGCAGCAATTTTTGGCCTTGCCTTACAGCCCTTGCACTTGACATCATTTAGCCTAGACTCAGCCCTTGACCTTGCCTTTATAGTTGGGGAAGAGTTCAGAGGGACCAAACCTCGATAGAAACAACCTAAGTGTGAAAGGTTTTACCCCAAGGCTTCTCTCAATGAGTGCTCTTTAATATTTAAATATTTTAATATTTAAATATTTGATCTTTAATCTCATATGTTCATCAGAATGGGATAACTGCAAACTCTCCCTTCTATCTAAGAAACATTAAGCTCATAATTTGTTGTTCTTATTTGTTTCTTCGTTTTTGTTTTGCCTTAAGGCAGAAGTAGAAGGCCATAAGGGTAACTTGAAAGGCTCCTCTCCCACTAAGGATTGTATCTTTTTATCAGCTTTGTTCATCTGATTGGATTCTATTTAAATTTTCCTTTAACCTTGGATGTTTGACAGGTTCTTGAGCACACTGAGACTTTCTCCACAAAAAGGAAACCCCCTGATTGGATTAGAAACCACTACCTGCCTCTGGAAATCAAACCTTTCAGTAGGGTCAGATCAATCTGAACTTAAATTCTTTGATGTTTTCCTGTTAACCCAAGTAGATCTGCTCAGGAGCTTCTTATTGAACAAAACATTGAACAAAGTATTGTGGACGCCGTGAAGTATTCTGGTGAACGAGAGCAAACTGTTACGCGTGTACCTGGTGAATGTGCTGTGTACTTTGCTCAGTGTTGAGAAGGCGAGATGGAGAGAAGGAAAGACAAAAAGTAGGAGATATAGCCCCAGCCCTGCCCTTCTTAATAACACTAGATTTGGAACTTTCGACCTAGTTGTGATGAAAACTACCAAGGGAGTAGGAATTTGTTCTTTCTACTGGCATTCTGTCTTGTAAAAACAAGAAGAAGGGAAGGTGATTATAGGTACCTAACATCAAATTTAGTAAAAATCACTGGATAGAAAACCAGAAGTGTGATTTAATGATCTAAGAAATTAGGCAAAAGTGT
Source organism: Balaenoptera physalus (assembly GCF_965194825.1). Taxonomy (NCBI): domain Eukaryota; kingdom Metazoa; phylum Chordata; class Mammalia; order Artiodactyla; family Balaenopteridae; genus Balaenoptera; species Balaenoptera physalus. Next base: position 41,516,408 of record NC_138901.1, read on the forward strand.
CAAGTCTGAAGAATTTTTAAATGGTTATAGGTCAAAGCATTAAAAACTTCTTTGGGGATGGAGTGGCTATAAGGCCAACCCGGGTAGGAATCTGCCAGGGGTTAATTGCAACCCTGCATGAAAAGCAGTTAACAAGTGAGAATTAGAACACCCAGGAGGAAAAGAAAAATGTTTCCAGTGCCATAAGAAATAAACAACAAAGGAGAAATATTTCCTTTGGCTACCACTGCCTCCTTTTCAAAAGCTCAGAGGAGCTACGGGGAATGCCAAGGACTGGTTTTCTCTCAACTCCCTCTGAAACATTTGTCTTCATTACCACTCTTTTTAATCAGGGCTCCTTCATGAGTGTTTCTGCTCAGCCCCTAAGGGGCAGCTCTGGTCTGCGATAAATCAGAGTCCGCACCGCAAGTCACTAATCAGCACTCCCAGGGAAAGAAAAACAGAGAAGTGCAGACCACTACACTGAAAAAGACTGGCGGCTCACAGGCCTCAAGGAAGAAAGGCCTTTGTGTAGAAATAATAAATTAGTGGAGGTGGAATAGCACTCCAATGTCTAGGACTTATTTTAAAATCTCAAACGCAAATTGTTCACATTTAATCTTAAGAGTTTAGAAGATAATTTCGTTTAGCAATGTAAGGCAGATTATGAGTTTGCTGAATGAATCGAATTTGTACCCCCAGCTCAATGATTTCGATACCTAACTCAAAACTTAGTAAGACTCAAAGATGTCATTGAGAAATAACACAAAAAATTCCAGGTGAGAACTCTAATGTCTATAATATGACTGTTACTTTGCTTAAATGGAATTAGGATCATAAAATTACGAACATATTGTATTTTTTCTCTGGAAAGGATCTTAGAAATAAGCTAAGAAAAAGACTAAATGGAGTGGCTAAAAGTCAGCAGAGCTTGTTAGTAGCAGATTTTACTCTAGAAACTAGGATTCCAAACATCTTACACAACTATAGATCTCATGCATGAGTCAATACTGAAAAATCACCACTTAACAGAGAAAAGTGAAGAGTAGACTATGAATCAGGAAATGTGGGCCACAGTCCTATGTCCACCACTTACTTGCTTACCTTGGCTAAATCACTGAACACTCTGAGTCTCAATTTCTTCACCTGTAAAATGGGGTTTACATATTTCCTGCATATATTATAGGGCTGCTGCAATATATATACAAGGTGTTATTAAATTATTATAAACAACTTTTCTGAGAGTTGGAATGGGCTGAAGAGCTAACAGGATTCAGGCAAAGCAGAGAAAATTCACTTTTCAGAGGAAGACAGATACAGATTGTAGCAAATACTACCAGAATCCTAGGATACAAGCTTAGATATGAAATCACCCCTGAGACACAAAATCAGACCATAGTATGTGGCACGCAAATTAGCAATCCAAGAGTTGAGTCCATGGCTTCCAAAATAGATGCTAACTTTTCTAATGGCAAACCTAAGACCTACTTTATATCTATCTGCCGATGACAAAGTGAGGATGGCATGGACTCCAGAAAGAGATCATAGGAGACACTTAGCCAAATACGTGACGCTGTGTGGCAGTGAAGGCAACACGCCTGCCTAGGAGCCAAGACCTACTGCTGTTCCAGCTTTGTTGGTATGTTATTGCTTGTTGTCTGTGAAAGCTGAAGCATGATAATGTCATCTCACCATGGCCTGACAGATATGGATATTGTCCTTACACAGAGCACAGAGGAGGCCCCTCCTCCTATCCAACAGAGTCATAGTTATGCAAAATGCTAGTTTTCCTCCACTCCAGTATTATTAAAATATAACTAAGGAACTAGCATCCATCAAAGTGATGAACACTTCTCCTGAATCTAACTGCATAAAACAGCCTCCTGTTTTTCCTACTGTAACCAAAACCTTTGTCTGTCATTGACTTTATGACGAAAAACTCTCATAAGACCTCAGGAGAAACACTGTTTGATACTGATCTTAGGAGCCAGGATCTGAACTGCTTGGAGCCCAACTGAACTAAAAAGAAGGACAATTTGATTAGACTGCAGGTGCTTAGAGAAGGGATATACAAGAAGCATGGCTAGAATTTTGAATCTTCATTCAAAATACCAGACTTCATATTGTAAAATGGGAGCAATGAAATGATAAAAGCAGTATTTGAGGAAGAAGTTTCTATCGGCATTATGTAGGATAAACCGGGGTAAGTGGCAGGTTCAGAGAGACTGACATTTGTGGGACCAAGGTTGACACTGCTGCAGTGCTCCAGGCAAGAGGTAATTAAGAATCAGTTTTGTGGTTATTCTGATGAATGTGGGGCAAGGGGGTTCCTCGGCTTGTACTGACTATTCTCTTGGATATAAGAGAATTAATCACACTGTAATACGGAAGAACAAATCTCACTCCACATTAGATCTGTTTCTTTTACTTTAACCTCTGTATTCTATTGCTTTAAGAATGTTGCCGATAGCCTGAAATATACAGGATAGCCCATTCTCAAGGCTCTGATCTTTAAGGGTATAACACTTTTTCATTCACATAGAGATTAAAAAGTTGCAGAACAGAGAATAACATTTGTCTTGTTGGAGTTTTACAGGAACATTGAGACCTGACCTACTAGACAGCTGCAAGAACAAAGGATTCCAACACCAAGAAGTGTGCAACCCAACCATGCCATGCCCCTTCCCTCATCTTGCCTTTAAAAATACTTTGCTGAAACCCTTTAGGGAGTTCAGGGATTTTTAGGGCATGAGCCACCCATTCTCCATGCATGGCCCAGAAATAAACCTTTTTCTGCTCCAAACGCCGACGTTGTTTCGGTATTGTTTTGTACAGACTAATTGCTCATAGTTAACTGGGAAGATATTTTGTTTGTTGGTTTTTAAGGAGCTCTGAAAGTTAGAACTAAGAGGGATACTTATGCAATTATTATTAAATACTACTAAGAATTTGAAAGAGCTTTAGATAAAAAAGTATTGACAGTAAATTTAGAGTTAGTCATATAAGCTCAGTGAAGTTGAATGTGGGTGTTTCAGCTATCTACCAAATATGTGATTAGAACAACTGGGCAGATGCTATTAGGGAATCATCCACATGCTCTCGGGGACCTGCCAGCTGTCTGAGCCACAGAAGTAGAGTGTGGGTGATAATGCTGAGAGTCCAACATGGCCTTTACAAACAACAACAGACCGAGAATCACTCATGGTCTAAAGAAAAGCACCAGCAGATTTGTCAAGTACAGATATGGATTTTATTTTTCTTTTAAATGTTGCAGTTAAACCAGATACAATTTCATGATGTGCTATGAGAAATGAATAAGTCTGCCTTATACACAAAAATGGCTTCCGTAGACCCTGAAGAACATCTCAGCAGAAGAAATAAATCAAGGTATAGTTCCTAAATATGGGCAGAGAAGAACAGAGAGAAGTTCCTGGGACAATGAAAGGTGTCCAACAAAGGCGCTAAAACTGAGGATCTGCACCTCCCTGTACAGGACCTCGGGGTCTCCTCAACCTCACACATGAGAGCAAAGCTCCTCCTCTCTGTTTTCCTGAGTACTGTAAGGAAAGGAGGCTCAAAGTCTTGGAAGTTGAAAATCAAGTCTGGCTGCTATAAAGCAACCCCTCTCAGATATATTCTCATTCCTGACAAATACCCACCCACCGGCAGGCCTGGGAGACACATGGCGACCAGAGCAAGTTGTCAAAACTTATCATTATAAAACGTCCATCTTCCCAAAGTACAACCTTTGCTCAACGCAGTGTTTTCCTTGGAAGACAGCTCTTCTGAGAGCTATAAAAAGGTGGTTAGAATTGATGAGGTAAGCTCTTGCAGTCAAGCTAACCATCATGTTAAAAATGTAAAGGTGAATAACGATGGTGGAATGCTTAACCAAAACCAAAAAATAATAACAACAACAAAATTCATTAATTATGTCCCTCTACTTCAAAGAATTTCATAATTCTTAGCATTCCTCTTTTGAGAAAGGAAAACTGCGTGCAAATTTTATGGCCCTCCTACTTTAATTTCCTTTCTTACGCCATACCCTCAGGTGGCTATCCTGGTGCTCCACGGCCTAGGCTACATGCAAAGTTCACAGCTCTTCGCCTGATCTCATGATCCTCTATCAAAACAGCACTTTCAAAAGTGTTTCCTGTCTAGTTCTGCCATTGCGTGAGTATTTCCTTGGCTGGATCCGCTGCCAAACTAAGTCCCTTTGGTAAAAAAAAAACTGCAGGGAACTCAATACAGCCCTGTCCCCCCTCTACCTTAGGTTTGACATCCGGAAGTGACTTAGGAAGTACTCTAATGGTTACCAAATTTTTGGAAACTGATTTAACTTTCCTGAGCTAAACATGTGTTTAGGAGAGACTACATCACTAATCATCACTTGACCTTGTGACAGACCAAAAGTTGCTGATTTTTTTTTTTCCCTTAAAAGAAAAAAACAACTTTTATCAGCTAGCACAATGATGTAAATGCAAAATCATGTTGTGAGATGACTGCAAACATGCTGATTTCCAGATGTTGGACAAGATAGTGCAGAAACACCAAAAAGGACGGTTAACAGTTTCTGTCACAAACTCTGCTGGGTTACTTGCTTTCTGGGGACTTTACACAGCTGTCAAACCATTTAGGATAGAGAAGAACTGAAGGTTTCTTGTCAGCTGGCAAATTCTAATCCATCGACTCTGGGTAAAAAGAACTTTGTCTCTGAAAACACAGAAAATTTTCCAAATCTATTTTTATTACTGTGATCAGAAATAACTACAGTGTGATTTACTCAAATATATATTTATTGTTGCCATACGTTTTATTTAAATAAGCTTGTACACCAATCATAGGAGATACAAATCTAGAGCAAAGCTCTGCACATTCCACTAAATATCCCCTCCATATATCAGCCATAGATAAAATCATGTCAAAACAGAATATTGCTCAGGCTGTCCCTGCTGAATGGGCTTCTTTTTTATGGACTCATCCCTGACTCACACTATTCCTGGTGGGAGTCTTCCCCCCAAAAATCCAGATTTAGTTGTCAGATTTACACTATCAAAATATCTCTAAAATGAATGGGTTCCTTAAAAGAAAAGCCAAACTCTGGGTAATTACATTCAAATTCCTTAATCACATTTTCTGAGCTCAATGGGAATTGTGGTGTTTCTTTCCTGAATATCTTCTCCAAAGCCACATAAATGCAATACAGATTCTTCCTCCAAAGGGATATGGAACATAAGGACTCCCCCTTGGCAAAATGTTAGATTCAAGTGTATGCTTCTCGTCTTTTTCATGCAGCTAGAAACAGCATATGTGTATGTATATATGCATGTAGGTGTGCATTTTTATCACCCTCCTCACATTTCACCACCACCCCCCCCCAAAAGAAACAAGGGGGAAAAAAAGGATACAGAGCATCTCAGGAATATTTGCAAGCATATCGTTTACCAACAGTGTTAGACATTATTGCAAGTCAGTAATATTTGCTTCTTTCCCACCTCTGGGCTAATAAGAGGATTGTACTTCCCCGTCCCCTTAAAGCTCTAGTTCATTAGTCTCAAACACAACTTTCTGTGATAATGGAAATGTTCTGTATTTTGTGTTGTCCAGGATGGTAGATATATAATGCAGCTAGTGCCACTGAGGAACCAAAGGACAAATTTTGTTTAATTTTCATTAGTTTGAATTTAGATAAGCAAATGCAGCTAGTTAGATAAGCAAATGCAGCTAGTGGCTATTGCATTGGACAGCACAGTTCTAACCCATGAATTGTGAGCAGAAGTGACCAGCGTGAGACCTCCAGTGTCCCCTTCCCCTTGCCATGGTCACCTGTAATAATTTGATGATGAAGCTTTAGTTAATCGAGGTCCAAGAGTGGAGACAGCATGGAGCAGAGACTCCTGCGACCTCTGATGGACAATAATTTAGCTAGAAAAGTCACAAAATATACAAGAAAAAAAGTAGAGCAAGTACTGATCTTTGTTAAAACCCTATGGGTCAAATATTACCCATGAAAAGGTCAAGAAGCTCCTACTTCGCATGTGCAGGTGGTGGTGGAATGAGGAGGAAATGTAGCTGCTCAGGCAAACTAAAACTGTTCCTTAAGATGTAACATAATATACAACCTGTGATATAAAGGTACAGATGATCTTTTGTACCTTATCTGTACCTTATATATTTTCATAACATAATGCCTGTGATAAAGGGTGGATGATTTAGGACATCATACTAACTGCTCAGAAAAACAACCCAAGAAGAAATCTTAACACATTTTATGTTATTGTTGCCATGGAAGGCATTTTTGTATTCCAAGTAGTAAAAATATGTTTGTGAGTAATATTTTTCCCACAAAGAGAAAAATCCCCTAGTCATGGAAGAGTTAAAAAGAGACCAAAATTAGACACAGTTCATGTTAAAGGTTAGAAGAATAATCAGTCATTTGAAAAACACTACATAAACATTTTTCCGGATGCAATTTTCAGTCCAAGGATACATTTCCCAGTAGAAATCAGCAGCTAAAAAGGAAATCATTTCGTCTCCATAAGTGCCAAATTGTATCCTGATTTTTCCTGGTCTGGCTCAACTTTCAAAACTAGTGGTTCAACTTCTGCAATCTTTCACCCAATGACTATGTAAACACATCTTTATAAGACAGACATAATCCTTGGGTGGGCCAATTTATGTTGGATTATGAAAATACTTAAAATACAAAATCATATAATGACTGTTGTCCTTTGGTTTTTCACGAAAAGGAAAGGAAAATCCAGTTAACATAGGCAGTGGTTCCTGTGAAGATAATATGACACATATACATTGCTTTCTCTTTTTCCAATATCTTTGAAAATAAATATTACTGACAAATCAGTAAAGGATTGCATCATATTTTGGCAAGGTGGTATGTAAATTAAGAATTTGCAAATATACCTCTGATGTGCTCCATCACATGCCACACTGTACCACACAATTGGAATGAATTAAACTACTCACACGAGGCCAGGAAAAATTCTCACCCTTGGAAGTACTTTGGATCTTCCGTATTCGGTCAGAGGTTATAGAAACATTAGTTTTAAGGATAAAGTAATCTTAAGTAAAAACCAAAGATTCATTCAGAATTTATTACTGCCTCTGATTCATATATATCTCAGATTATTCAGAACTCTCCATAACACAATTCAAGCAGAATATCAAGCCTATAGCTAGGAAAAATCATAAATTTTATATCTGCATAGAAAGATAAACTCTGCTTTTTCACTTCTCCCTTGAAATTCTAGAGCTTTTATAGTCAACTACAAAATGCATCATGAAAAGCCTATCTTCAATATTTAGCATGTGGTGGGGAAGAATTTTAACTTTTCCTCCAATGAATAAAGTTATGTAAAAGAAGACATTTGGGGAGTCTTTGGAGAGTGCAGAATAAATTATTGCTGTAAGATCTGGAAAAGTTTGGTAGAATGTTAAGAGATTTCCACATCTGTGTCTATACATTCATGTCTTGGGAATAATGTATCTTCAAAACCATTCACAGAGAAATGTTGTAAAGTACTCCTCCCTTCAGTAAGCAAAGCTTATGAGTTGCAATCACAAAGATTTCATTTCACCATACATTATTGAGAATTAATCAAATATCCATGATTATATTCAAAAAAATGATTTCTGTAAATATTGTTAAAAGTCATAACAAAGCAAAGAATTTTAAGTAGCTTAATTCTACAAATTTTTGACAATTTATAGTATAACTCTATGAATAATCTTCTAATGGCTATATTAGCCCTTCATCTTTGCTCCTGAGAAAACAAATAAATATGTCAATGAAGCAGCATGAACAGACTATAGAAATGAACACAGCACAATGCACATTTTCTTTCCTGTGGTAGGAGAGGCTGAAGAATGATATAATTTTTTAATTCACAAAATTTTAACTGAATGTAAGAACATATTAGAGTTGCATTTTCCTGTTCAAATGACTCATTCTGTCCAAACCAGCATGAAGCATTTAATTAAATATTTTCATTTGACTCTAATTTGAAAGACACAAAATTTTTAACTTGTTTGCCAAAATTAGAAAATCCTTAGTTCTTCTGAAAAGAATATACATATATAAACGTTCAAAACTAAAAATTAAAGGTTGATTATTTAAATCTTGCTTTTAAATTAAAATATTTTGCATTCCTTTCTGATTTAAAACACTCTCCAATGAAAGCCACCATTATTTATAAGTGAAGAAAGAAAAGGGAATTTGTCTTACTTCTCCCCACTCCTCACTTTGCCATTGTCACCTGTATCTATTTCCAGGAAGCCAATATTCATTAGGGTTAATCTGACTACTAAATGAATAAACAAAGGATTTCTCTGTCACTAAGAGGCCAGGTGAGCCGATAGCATCTTCTAACACAGAAAATCATCTGTACCATACAGCTCAGGAAATTACCTGCTGCAATCCCACACCTGGGATCATTTGGCAGGTAGATCTCTAATGTTGAGTAAGACATGGAAAATTGACTATAACGATTTTTTCAAAGGACTGAAAATCTTACATATTTTAGAACAGAAGAACATTTTTATGAAATTAACTTTATAAGTCACCAAGGAAAACTAGTAAAAAAAAAAAAAAGAAAGTTTTCCATGATTTTCCCCTAAATACCAACAGTGGATGTAAGAACTAATGCCAAAGTGCCAACATGCAATGAAATAAGAACTGAAACAACACCAATATTTTCATGAATCACATGATCTTGAAAATATATATACATAACAATTCTAGAATAGAATGCAGTCAACAAACTAAATTTAAAAAATACATTATCATAATCCCTACCTGTACAGACTGATAAATTCAGACCAAAAAAACTACATGAATGCAGTGGTTCATCAAGATGCGAGGAAAAGAACCCAAGGCCAATTATTTGTTAATACATTAAATTGATAACATAGCCTCTCCATGTTTCCCTTTATGGAGTAGAATCCCAGGTCTTACTTCCGAAAAGGAATCATTTTTCCAGCTAAATAATCCAACAGGAAACCATTGGTAATAAATAAGCAAAACAAAAGTAAAATAAATGAGGTCAAAGATATGTGACCTCTCTCCAAATGTTGGGGGTGGGAGAAGAAATATATCCTAGATATTACTTTTAAATAATATTTGATAGCTTAAAAACCATGTGGTGTAAGCAGATAGAAGAACCAGAGGACTGATTTGATTAGGTACAAGACACTGCAGCAACAAAACTCATTTACAAACATGAAAACAAATAGTGGTTAGGGATTATTACCTTCTCACATAGGTTCAATCCTACAAGTGGGCCTAGTTGTGATACAGGATGAAATAAGACTTAATCTATCAGCTTTTGTGCCAGTGAGAATCAACCAATGTGCGACCCTTGGCACAAGAGGTCATTACGTAGCTGAAACTGGTGCTATATTTATTCAAGTTTTAATAATACACTCTCTGAGAAAAGGAGCCAAAATACTAGGCAGATAATATATCATTCTCTAGAGGGAGTAGAGACTGAAGAATGAAAAGACTTAGGAAAAGGGTTAGTCAACATTTAATGAGTACTTACTATTTGTCAAACCCCATAGGAAACAGGAGTGGGTTTGCTCAAGGGTGATAAAAAACAGATACAGTCTTTGTACACAGTATGTGTTATCAATATTATTATCAATACATTTGAATTTCTTAGCTTCACAAGGGTTCCCTGGTTGTTTTGTATACTGTGTATGTCGGGAGAGGTGTCCATATAGGGCAGCAGTGCTATCAGTGCGGAAATAGTGACAAATGAGGACTTGAGCCCCATGTACACTGCACCTGAGGAAGTGCAGAGTAGAAAAAAATAAAAAGGACTTACTCAAAATGTGGGATCTTTCATAGTTTTTTATCTGTTGGCCCAGGTTTTCTGAAATCAGCCATTTAAACATAAGTCAGAGTAAATGCAAACTGTCTGTGACTCCCAATAGCCATCAGCTTATATTGTTGTATTGACAACAGCTGCGAAATATATGAATGTCATATATACATATTCCTGAATTTATTTTTGCTGAGAGGGTTTTTTGGTGTATGTGGGAAAATTCAGCATGTCAGTTTAAGGAAATGTATATGATTTCCCTTTCAAGATCCTACAAAAACATATGGGAGCAAGATAATGTTTGTCCTGACCTGCCAAAATCCTGGGGAGATCATCTCAAATCCACATCACATTCCTGAGTACTAATGCTCACACTGGGGCTTTTGCATTAGCAGATGTGTGAAAATGCATGTACTCAGAGAACTCCCTCATGGCTTCACATCTAAAGAAGCTCTTCTACAACAGCTATTCCAGCCAAAAGCTGAAATGATATTTCCAAGTTAAGTATACCTTCATTTAAGCCAGTGTCTGGACAGAAAAATTCAACTGAAGGGTTTGTTATTTGGCTCAGAACCAAGAGGAGCCTGAGCGAATGTTAGACAGATTTTCAGGAGGCTTCCCCTGCTCCACTCCCAGTCCTTGAGTTTCATCAAAGACTCTGGGAATTTTCCTTCACTCATGTAACAATTCCCATTTCAAACCCATGCCTGGAAGAGGCATGCACTCGATTTTAGTTGTGATTAAAATAGGGGGCAGGGTCTGTTCAATACTGTCACTAGTTCATTATTTAGGCTGTGGCCAAAAACATGCTGAGAACATTAACAAAACCAAACTACCTTTGCATACTTTCTTTAAAATTTTCTCTTGTAAAAAAATAACAGATTTTTAAGCCTTATATAAGTAACACAAGCTCACTGTAGAAAACTTTGGAAAAACTTTAAAGAAGAAAGTTAATAATGCCCCACATCCCACCACTCAGAGGTTAAAAACTATTTATATTTTTGCTCCATTTCCTTCTAGTTTCTCAAATGTATAAAATACAGTTCTGTATCCTTCTACACATTTATAATGGCAAAATGAAAAGCAGTGGTCACAATCTGAGTTAGACAAAAAGCATTAAACAACAAAAAAAGCATTAAATCTAGAAATGTTAAAAAGGACACCTAGTACCTTACATTCTACAATGAAGCCTTAGCAGTTATGGATATTTGTATATCACATAACATGGACATTATATGGCAAAACAACAGAAGTATAAGGAGAAATAAAGAGAAAAGTATTAGTAGCATGAGAGTTTAATTCACCTTTCTAAGTCCAGGATAGGATACATACGGCATCAGCAGACACAAAAACATAATTAATGAGGTAAATCTAACTGATATAAACACAACTTTATATATTGAAAACAGAGAATATATCCTTTTTCAAGTGCGCATAATAATATAAATTCACAGAAAGTAAGTATTTTCGCCACAAAATAAAATCTGATCTAAACAATCTTCCAGATCTAATTAACAATTTATAGGAAATTTCAGGGACAAAAGAACACCATGGGGATACAATCAGCAAAATCCTATTTGTGGGAAGGGAAACACTACAGGATACATGTTTCTTTAAAAACTGATGGAAGAGAACCCTATATTTTAAGATAGTCTTATGAGAGATATCAACCAATTGGCATGTATGGGTTTTATTTGGAACATGATTTTTAAAAATGAGATAATCAGGGAATTTAACATGAATTGGAAATTTGATATTAAAGCATTATTGTTAATTTTTTTCAGGAGTGATAGTATTTTGCTTTAAAAAAAGTTTATTTTTTGGAGATATGTGTGGATATATTTACAGATGAAATAATGTCTGAAGTTTGCTTCAAAATAATTTGGTGGGGTAGTGGGGTAAGATATGAAACTAGTCTGGCCATGAGTTCTTACTTGCTGAAGCTACCTGATTGTTAGGGGGTTCGTAATGCTATTCCTTCTATGTTTGCATACATTTGAAATTTTGTATAATAAGGTGTTAAAGGAAGAGAGAGCGTGTATGTGTGCATGAACGCACGCATGCGCACACACACGCGCAGACTCACAGAAACTGATGACAGCAAGTGTAGATAATTCTTTTGAGGAGTTATACTTTAAAGGAAAGAAATGGGTCTGTAGCTGATATTGCTTTTAAAATGGACCTCATGGTTCATTCATTTTTATTTAAAGTACTTTGTGTAGAGAGATATCACAAAATATTATCAATTGTTGAAATCTAGCGACAGTGTTTAGATATTTGCTATATTATATATTTATTTAAATTTTTTCTATAAGTTAGAAAATTTTCACAATAAAAAGTTGTGAATTAAACTTCCTACTCATTGCCAAGACAAAAAATTATCTTAGCAATTCCTGCCTGTTGATACTTTCAAATGCAGTGTTAAGAGTCAAATAAAATCCACTGCTATTTTGACTGGGATTGTAAGAAAGTTCAGAACTAATTTTGGAATAACTGCAATTTTTACAATACTCAGTTTTCTTCTTCAGAAACCTGATATATTGTTAGTTTATGTAAATTATATTACTCTGAAGAGTTTCACCCTTTTTTTTTTTTCTTTTGGTACACTTTCTATATTTCTTCTTAGGGAAGTACTTATTCTTAAGTACTTTATGTTTTCTGGTATTATTATGAGTAAATTTTTTAAAGAATTAGATTACCTAATTAGTTTTTACTGTTTTACAGAAAGAGTATGGATGTTTTACATATGAACCAAGTATCTGATCAGTGTAGTAAGTTCATTAAAACTTGATGCTCTTGAATTCTCGGTCAAACAAAATTATACTGTCTGAAAAAAATAATTCAAAATCAATCTGTAAATGATTTTGTAACTATATCTCTTCCTTATGTTTTATATATTACTGCATTGTCTGGAATTTTCAGAGTAATTATATAAAAATGGTCACGGCATGATTGCCTTTTTCATGATTTTAGAAGGAATGCCGATAATATTCCACATTAAATATGATGCTGCTGTTTGGTTTAAAATTTGGTTTAAGATTCCTTATTATTTACAGAATTTACCTCTCTATTCCTAGTTATCTCAAGAGTAAATCTCATAAATAAATGCTGAATTTTATCAAATGCTCTTTCAGCAACTAGTGAGATTATCATGTTCTCTTATTGGACCAATTAATATTATATATTACAACAATAGATTTTTTAATATGGGAATAAATCATATTTGGTCATTGTAGATGATTCTTTAATCGTAATGTTCAATTTGGTTGGTTGGTATTTTACTTGATATTTATGAACTAAATTCAAATGTAAGAATGATGCTTAGTTCTCTTTTTTTTAATGCTATGTTTGTTAGGTTTTACTCATTCATTTTTAAAATGCTCTCTTATAGGGGATTAGAAAACTCCTGTCCTCAATAGGTGTTAAAAAGTTCCTGAATGCTAATGCTACTTATTATGAAATAGGAAAAGGCAAGAGGCCACAGCCTGCAAGCACAAAGGTGAGATAATGGCTTCCACATCACTTAACTGTCAGCCTTCCTTAGTGTGAAGTGTTGTATCTAGAGACTCCCAACCAAGCAACCGTTTAAAAATATTAAAGTAATTGACAAACATAAGAGCTGTCAACTTTTTGGAAGATAATTTAAACACTTTTTCTGGCAAGGTCACTATGGAATAAGAAATGAGAAAGCCAGATTAGAAACAAACAATATTCATTTCAAATTGTAGCACCAAAATCTTGAGAAGTTAGTGCTGATTTTGGTAAATGTTACTGAACATTTCTATAACTCACTGGAATCCTTAGTACTAGTTTGCTACAGTTTATGATAGAATCTACATAGTGACCTGGAGAAAGGATAGGTTCTTTATTTTATAAGGTGTATTACATCCCTGAGTAATGACATTTCAATTGCAAGATACTCAGAACACAAAGGAACTAAATGGAGGCAGTAACTCAAGTCACCTACTATATGAGAGACAACAGCAGCTTATTGAGCTACGTGCTCATCTCTCCCTCTTTCTGTAGAGAAGCCTAAGTTTGAGGTCTCTGCAGATTTACTAGTAAGGTCTTTAGCAGAGAAGAGATTGGTCTACAAATTCTATTTGTAAATGAATGAAGCCAGGTAAAAGAGATGGAGGGGAAGCAAAGCTGTGCTCATACTTATTAGCAAGACTCAAGATTCCAAAGCCCATTTCATATTCAGTCAAGGCATATTCTATGTCCATCAATGTTTCAGTGTTTTTCCCTCCCAGTTTTTTGCAACATGTTTCAAAAAGAGAAACAATGTTGACAAATTTTAGTTTACTTTAATGTACACGAAATGTCTAGCTTGGCTTTAAACTTGTGTCATACTGAACATGATGCTCTAAAAATACTGGTAAAGTAAAAGGAAGCAAGGAAGAAATGAAAAATTCAAAGGTACCTACCATTACAGTCTGGTCTTCAAAGTCTAAAATATTTACAGCAGAGGAAATGCTTATTGACTCCTGATACTGACCAAATCAGGGACAAATTATTCACATAAGATATATTTTCATATACATACAGACAGAAAAATGCATATATATTTTTGCTGAAAGGTTTAAGTAAATTGCACAAACTGATTCCACTTAGTGGAAAATAGAGTAGATGTACGTTTCTCTACCTAAGTACAACTAAAAACCCTGGACATTAATTACAGCTGACCCTTGAATAACAGGAGTTTGAACTGGGTGGGTCCACTTACAGAGGAATTTTTTTTTTCAACAATAAATACTATAATACTACGCAATCTGCTACGCAAAACCATGGGCATTAATTGCAGCTGACCCTTGAATAACATGGGTTTCAATTAGGTGGGTCCACTTATACAGGGATTTTTTTTTCCAACAGTAACTACTACAACACTATGCAATTTGCGGATGCGGAACTGGAACCGGGGGTGTGGAGGGCCAATTATAAGTCATACATGGATTTCTGACTCCGCAGAGAGTAAGCACCCCTAATGCCCACGATGTTCAAGGGTCAGTTCTATGTACAAAATAAACATAAAACTCTGGAGGGTGGAGAAGAGGCGGCAGGACAGCTAGGACCTTCAGGACACAAAGAATAACACAAGGAACGTGAGGTCCTTGGGGTTTGTTTTTGCCTCAAATATCCCAGCCTTGGTGGTGAAGAAGCCAGCAACCTGAAAATGCCAATGGAAAAGGACAAAAAGAAGTCTGAACAAAAGCCTGATCTCTCTAGCCAAAGGAATAGGAAAGGGGCAGCCTTGCAAGGCAGAGACTTTTAGAAAATAACTGCTTTACTCTAGAAAAACACCAAAGGAAAAAACTGTGGCTCTACCACCACCCATGCCAGCAAAAGCCAAGTGGGGAGCCTGGACTTCCGCCCTCCTGAGACTATAACAAGATGCCCAACACCCAACTGAGGCGGTGCCAGAAAAGGCTAAGTAGGTTGTCAGGACTTGAATTCCTTCCAGCCATTAACAAGAACTAGCCCCCAATCCACGCAGTGGTGGTACAGAACAAACAAGGAACTTGGACTGCCCTCACTCGCTGCTCCCAGCAGTAGAGAGGCGCCCCAGCTCCTTCCCACTCGTGAGCTGTGAGTACAGGCCTAGAAGAGGGTCAGGAGGACTTCTGTCATCATTCAGCAGTAATGAACCCACATGGTGAGCTGAACCACCATTTCTGCCCAATAGTCCCCTGACCTTGAAGAGTAACGTTGGCCAAGCAAGACTTCTACCTCCACTTGGCAGAGCGAGGCACAGTGCTCCACTTCCCCTGCCACGGTGGTGGCAAGAAAGCCAGTTAAAACAAAAGCTTTAAATAAGATCCAAATCTTAGGAAAATGCCTAGGTTCAAACTGAAAATCACCGGACATACCAAGAACCTGGAAGATGTCAAACTGAATGAAAAAAGGACAATCAATAGACACTAACACCAAGATGACAAAGATGTTTAAATTATCTGTGTCATCTTGGTGTTAGTGTCTATTGATTGTCCTTTTTTCACACTCTCCACCACTGCGCCACCAGGGAAGCCCCCTCTGTGTCACATTTTAATAATTCTCGCATTATTTCAAACTCTTCACCAGCAAAAAGATTACTATTCCTTGAAGGCTCAGGTGAGGGTTAGCATTTTTTAGTAATATTTTAAAATTAAGGTACATACGTTGTTTTTTTGGACATAATGTTAGTGCACACTTAACAGACTACAGTATATTGTAAACATAACTTTTATATGTACTGGGAAACCAAAAAGTTCATGTGAAACACTTTATTTTGATATTCACTTACTTTATTGCAGTGGTCTGGAACTGAAGAAGGTATGCCTGTATTTATGTCTTCTTCAGTTTCTTTCATCAATGTCTTAAGGTTTTCAGTGCACAGGTCTTTCACCTCCCTGACTAAATTTATACATAGGTATTTCATTCTTTTTCATTTAACTGTAAGTGGGATTGTTTTATTAATTTCCCTTCTGATAGTTCAGTATAGTGTATGTAGTATATAGAAATGCAACTGATTTTTGTATGCTGCAACTTCACTGAATTTGTTTATTAGTTCTCACAGTGTTTTGGTGGAGCTTTTAGAGTTTTCTGTATATAACGTCATATCATCTGTAAATAGTGACAGTTTTACTTCTTCATTTCCAATTTGAATGCTTTTTATTTCTTTGCCTTGCCTAATAGATGGCAAGGATGGGCATCCTTGTCTTATTCCTGACCTTGGAAGAAAATCTTTCAGCTTTTCACCATGTTGTTAGCTGTGGGCTTGTCATATATGGGCTTTATTATGTTGAGGTATGTTCCCTGTATACCTCCTTTGCTGAGAGTTTTTATCATAAATGAATGTTGAATTTTGTCAAATGCTTCTTCTGCATCTATTGAGATGATCATATGACTTTCATCCTTCATCGTGTTAACGTGGTGTACCATACTGACTGATTTGTAGATGTTGACTCAGCCTAGCATCCCTGGAATAAATCCCACTTCATCATGGTGGGTGCTCCTTTTGGTGTAATATTGAATTTGGTTTGCTAAATTTTGTCAAGGATCTCTACCTCTTGTTCATTAGGGATACTGGCCTGATTTTCTTTTCCTGTTGTGTCCTTGACTGGTTTTGGTATCAGGATAACGCTGACGTCATGAAATGAGTTTAGAAGGGTTCCCTCCGCTTCTGTTTTTTGGAATAGTTGAGAAGTATTGATATTAATTCTTCTTTAAGTGTTTGGAAACATATAAACCAAAGATCTCTATGTAGGAATTTTATTTATTCTTAATTAGTAGGGCAAAAAAAAATTAGAAATCGAAAAGTTTAAGGATAGAAGACTAGACAAATGATTCAGAGAATATAACCATTAAAATATCTATGCCCTGAAAAATATTTAATGATTTGAAGGAAATGTGATGATAATAAATGAGATAAGTTACAAAAAACTGTTTAATATTTTGTCAATTTAAAAAATATTAGTTTTAAAATTTTATTCTTAATACTTTTCTGTATTTTCAAAAATGTCTAGGACTAGGACAAAATAAAACACCAAATAAGTGACAAATGAACTCAACCAAACTTCCCTCATCTCCTTTCTTTCCCAAAGTGGACCACTGCGAAAGCTCTTCCATCTTCCTTGTTTTTTCTTTTCTCCCCAACACTGAAAGCAGGAAGTATAAGAATTCTGTAAGTTTTTCCTCTAGTGTCAGCATAAGCATGGCTTTTCATGGGTCTGGTTTTCTAGCCACACTCAACTTTTATTGAAAACCTCACAAATGAAACTAGGTTCCTCCTAAGTTTTTGTGTGATCATTTGGTTTAAAGAAATTAAAGGTCTGAGGAAAGGAAAGTCCAGGTTTTTGGGTAAACCACGTGGGTGGAAAACTGGGCTGGTGCAAGGCAGTTTTCAAAATGCCATGCCCTGTGGCAGCATAGTTTTCAATAAACATAAGTAGGAAATATTTAAATAGCACCCAATTTACATTTCAGTCTCATAAAAACAGAGGGTTGAAAGAGTAGAGGTGCAGAATATGGCTCCAATAAAAGCCCTAGCTGAGCCAACAGCAGGGAGGAAACCCATGGAGGCTGCCTGAAGTTTGTGTTATTCAACTTGTGATGATAAATGATTCACAACTTTTCATCTTCTCAGCTATGCCTAGATTTATGATAAACTGGTACCCTACTGAAGGACACTGCTTGCTTTGGATAGGAAATCCTTATGTTTCTTCAGTGGTTCCTTGTAGAACCATCAGAAGCTAAGATTCACTGGCTCACATTTAAGAATGCTCAGGTCCAGGTCTGGGCAAAGCTACTCTGATAAGTAAAACTTAAGATAAAAGTTTTAAGTATTGGGCTTCCCTGGTGGCGCAGTGGTTAAGAATCCTCCTGCCAATGCAGGGGACACGGATTTGAGCCCGGGTCCAGGAAGATCCCACATGCTGTGGAACAACTAAGCCTGTGCGCCACAACTACTGAGCCTGCATGCCACAACTACTGAAGCCCGTGTGCCTAGAGCCCGTGCTCCTCGAAAAGAGAAGCCACTGCAGTGAGAAGCCCGTGCACAGCAATGAAGAGTAGCCCCTGCTCGCTGAAACTAGAGAAAGCCCGTATGCAGCAACGAAGACCCCACGCAGCCAAAATATTTAAAAATAAATAAATAAATAAATAAATTTATAAAATAAAAAAAAGACCCAACACAGCCAAAAATAAATAAATAAACTTATTTAAAAAAAAAAACAAGTTGCAAGCCTCAGAAGAGGCACACATTAAAAAAAAAAAAGTTAAGTATTATTTTTATGAAGAGGGCAAACATTTTTCATTACACTGAAACCCTCAGATACCCAGAAAACATGAAGATGCTTAAATAAAGTCTTTTAAGGAAGGAGGGCTGGAGAGGGACAATGCAGAGAATCTCTTACAAGGTGATATGTAACAGATAATTTGGATTTCAAGGTGCTGACATGGATCCTAAGTAAATGAGACTGTTATTTGAGCCAATAAATGATGAAATACAAGATTAAAATAACAGCAGGAAAGTGTGTCTTGCTTGCTCCTTGGTAAATGATTTGCCTCCTAGAAGCCTGGAATTATGCTTCAAGCTCTTGGCATCTCTACCAACATGAGTGTGTGGGTGGGGAGGTGGAGTGGGAGAGAGGACATCAAGCCCACCCAACTCCTGGAAATTTCAAAGAAAAGACAAAACTTTCCAAGAGTAATAGTCATTTTGGTAAGTGAAACCATTTGTAACTTTAGAGGAGTTTTTTCTTTCCCTCCAACATATCATAAAAAAAAAATCCACACTGTGCTGTAATAGGCTATAAAGCTTTGGTTTAAAGAAGGGTCAACAAGAGCTAAAACCACTAATGTCATACTTGAAGAAGGAAGAGTGGAGGGCAGTGATGCCCCAACACTTTCATGATCCCAATGAAAAGTCTCACCGAGGTTAAAAACTATCTGCCAAATTTATGCCAAGGACAAATTTTACAGCCAAGCTAAATTCTGCTGTGCATATAAGGAGTGTTATAAAAAGAATGAACTATTCAGCATCCCTGGGAGATACTTTCATTTAGAGAAAAAGAAGGGGGGTGGGATTATCAAAACAAGAAGATAGAACCTAGGAGGGAGAAACTGAAACACAAGACAAACTGAAACAGAGACATAGGGAAAAAAGAGTGAACGGGAGACAATGACAGATCAGGACAGAGCCAAAAACGTTTAGGAGAGTGACTGCTCCTCTGGCAAACAGAACGGCTCTGTTTCTTCATCTTCTGTAGGCAGAACAAAATGTATTCACATGCAAAAACTAATATGACTAAAGTCAAATCCAACTGGGCAGAATTATTTTAAGGAGATGAAGAGGCTTGAGGAGGTAACTTGCGTTCTGTTGTTCCCACCAAAAACCCAATGAAATGGTTAATTCCAGTTCAGTATTGAAGTCAACATCTTCCCTATTTGGCCACGGTGATGAATACCTTTCCCTTAAAGGACTGTCAGAGCTGCCTCAGAATACTGCAAATGTATCCAAACAGTATAGGATCACAGATTTTAGAATCAGAAGGGTCTTTGTGAACATCTAATCGAACAAACTTATGGTAGGAATCAACTGAGGATCAGGAAAAGAATTGTCACACTGTCACAATCTAAACCTGGAAGAAATGGATGAGGGAGAAGGAGGGGGTGGGAGAATAATTTCTAGGATTAAGACCTAAAACATCAGACTCTCATCTATTGTTATTGGAACATATCCTCCAAGAAACTCACATATTAGTTAAGAAGGCAAGCTCTTTTGTAAATCAACTATACTTCAATTAAAAAAAAATAGGGGAGTAGTCAAGATGGCAGTGTGGGAAGACACAGAGTTAGCGTCTCCCCACAACTAGGGTGCCTGCTGGCCACTGGTGGGGGACTCTGACCACAAAGGAGACGGGAGGAACCCTACAGTGAACTGGTAGGATGCAGGGGGACCGAGGGGGGAGGAGAAGTGGAGGCCAGACAAGATTGGCACCCTGCTGAGCTCACAGGCCGGTCCCCTGCCCTCCAAGGCACCCCATTCCCCACCATCAGCCGCACTGGTCCTGGGGTCATAGGAGGGAGACCCGGGAGATCAGGAGAGGTAGGTGGGAGGGGCCTTCCCAGACCGCAGACTGGAGGAGCAGGAGAGGAGAAGAGGGCATATGCCCTGCCCACTCAATCCCAGGAAGCCTGCTGGGCTCCCAGGTGAGGTCCTCTGCCCTCTGAGACCAGGGATGGGGGGCACGCCTGGGCCCCGTCTGTTCCTTGAGCCTAAGCCCCACCCCCCACAGATCCTAGGGCCTTTTCCAGCTCTGTGGGTCCTGAGCATTGGCCCCGCCCACCACCCAAACCTCACCCTTGCTTAGACCCCGCCCTCCACAGCCAAGGTCTTCTCCCCCCAACCCTCCCGCTTTTATTTTTTTCCCTCCTCCTCTTTTTCACTACTGTGGTACTGATGCATCTTCTGGTTGTTGATTCATCTATATTTTTATTTTTTACATTCTTTCTAACGTATCTGTTAGTTTCCTAGTCTAATTTTATTTTTTACTTTGTTATTGTTCTCTCTTTTTTTTTTTTTGCTGCCCCACGCAGCTTGCGGGATCTTGATTCGTGAGCCTGGGGTCGGGGGAAAGTTCCTGCAGTGGCAGCTCCAAGTCCAAACCACTGGAATAACAGAGAAGCTCAGACCCCAGGGAATATTCATCGGAGTGAGGTCTCACAGAGTTCCTCATCTCAGCACCAAGACCCAGCTCCACCCAACGGCCTACAGACTGCAGTGTTGGAAGCCTCAGGCCAAACAACCAGTAACGCCAGAACACAATCCCACTCATAAAAAAACAAAAATGAGACAGCAAAAAAATATGTCACAGATGAAGGAGCAAGGTTAAAACCTACAAGACCAAATAAATGAAGAGGAAATAGGTAATCTACCTGAAAAAGAATTCAGAGTAATGATAGAAAAGATGCTCCAGAATCTCGGAAATAGAACAGAAGCATGGATTGAGAAAATACAAGAAATGTTTAACAAATATCTAGAAGAACTAAAGAACAAACAAAAACAGATGAACAACACAACTGAAATGAAAAATACACTAGATGGAAACAATAGCAGAATAACGGAGGCAGAAGAATGAATAAGTGAGCTGGAAGACAAAATGGTGGAAATAACTGCCAAGGAGCAGAATAAAGAAAGAAGAATGAAAAGAATTGAAGACAATCTCAGAGACTTCTGGGACAACACTAAATGTACCAACATTCGAATTATAGGGGTCCCAGAAGAAGAAGAGAAAAAGAAAGGGTCTGAGAAAATATTTGAAGAGATTATAGTGGAAAACTTCCCTAACATGGGAAAAGAAATAGTCACCCAAGTCCGGGAAGCACAGAGAGTTCCATACAGGATAAACCCTAGAAAAAACACAACAAGGCACATGTTAATCAAACTAACAAAAATTAAATTCAAACAAAAATTATTAAAAGCAGCAAGGGAAAAACAAAAAATAACATACAAGGAATCACCATAAGGTTATCAGCTGATTTTTCAGTGGAAACTCTGCAGGCCAGAAGGGAGTGGCAGGATACACTTAAAGTGATGAAAGAGAAAAACCTACAGCCAAGATTACTCTACACAGCAAGGATCACATTCAAATTCGATGGAGAAGTCAAAAGCTTTTCAGACAAACAAAAGCTAAGAGAATTCAGAACCACCAAACCAGCTTTACAACACATGCTAAAGAAACTTCTCTAAGCGGGAAACACAAGAGAAGAAAAAGACACACAAAAACAAACCCAAAACAATTAAGAAAATGGTAATAGGAACATACATATCAATAATAACCTTGAATGTAAATGGACTAAATGCCCCAACCAAAAGACACAGACTGGCTGAATGGATACAAAAACAAGACCCATATATATGCTGTCTACAAGAGACCCACTTCAGACCTAGGGACACGTACAGACTGAAAGTGAAGGGATAAAAAAAGATATTCCATGCAAATGGAAATTAAAACTGCAGTAGCAATACTTGTATCAAATAAAACAGATTTTAAAATAAAGACTGTTACAAGAGATAAGGAGGGACACTACATAATGACCAAAGGATCAATCCAAGAAGAAGATATAACAATTATAAATGTTTATGCACCCAACACAGGAGCACCTCAACACATAAGGCAAATGTTAACAACCATGAAAGGACAGTAACACAGTAATACTAGGGGACTTTAACACACCACTTACACCAATGGACAGATCATCCAAACAGAAAGTAAATAAGGGAACACAAGCTTTAAATGACACAATAGACCAGATAGATCTAATTGGTATTTATAGAACATTCCACCCAAAAGTGGCAGAATACACTTTCTTCTCAAGTGCACATGGAACATCCTCCAGGATAGATCACATCTTGGGTCACAAATCAAGCCTCGGAAAATTTAAGAAAATTGAAATCATATCAAGCATCCTTTCTGACCAGAACGCTATGAGATTGGAAATCAATTACAGGAAAAAAACTGTAAAAAAATCCCCAAATACATGGAGGCTAAACAGTGTGCTACTAAATAACCAAGAGATCACTGAAGAAATCAAAGAAGAAATAAAAAAATACATAGAAAAAAATGACAACAAAAACATGATGACCCAAAACCTACGGGATGCAGCAAAAGCAGTTCTAAGAGGGAATTTTATAGCAATTCAATCGCATCTCAAGAAACAAGAAAAATCTCAAATAAACTATCTAACCCGACACTTAAAACAACTAGAGAAAGAAGAACAAAGAAAACCCAAAGTCAGTGGAAGGAATGAAATCATAAAGATCAGAGCAGAAATACATGAAATAGAAACGAAGAAAATAATAGCAAAGATCAATAAAACTAAAAGATGGCTCTTTGAGAAGATAAACAAAATTGATAAACCCTTAGCCAGACCCCTCAAGAAAAAAAGGGAGGACGCAAATCAACAAAATTAGAAATGAAAAAGGAGAAATCACAACCAACACTGCAGAAATACAAAGGATTATAAGAGACTACTAGAAACAACTATATGCCAATAAAATGGACAACCACGAAGAAATGGACAAATTCTTGGAAAGGTACAATTTTCCAAGACTGAACCAGGAAGAATTAGAAAATATATACAGACCTATCACAAGTAATGAAATTGAAACCGTAATTAAAAATCTTCCAACAAACAAAAGTCCAGGACCAGATGGCTTCACAGGCGAGTTCTATCAAACATTTAGAGAAGAGCTAACACTGATCCTTCTCAAACTCTTCCAAAAAATGGCAGAGGGAGAAACACTCCCAAATTCATTCTACGAAGCCACCATCACCCTGATACCAAAACCAGAAAAAGATATCACAAAAAAAGAAGATTGTAAACCAATATCACTGATGAACATAGATGCAAAAATCCTGAACAAAACACTAGCAAACAGAATCCAACAGCACATTAAAACGATCATACACCATGATCAAGTGGGATTTATCCCAGGGATGCAAGGATTCTTCAATATATGCAAATCAATCAATATGATACACCACATTAACAAATTAAGAAATAAAAACCATACGATCATCTCAGTAGATGCAGAAAAAGCTTTTGACAAAATTCAACACCCATTTATGATAAAAACTCGCCACAAAATGGGCATAGAGGGAACCTACCCCAACATAATAAAGGCCATATATGAGAAACCCACAGCAAGCATCATACTCAATGGTGAAAAACTGAAAGCATTTCCACTAGGATCAGGAAGAAGACAAGGATGTCCACTCTCGCCACTCTTATTCACCATAATTTTGGAAGTCCTAGCCACAGCAATCAGAGAAGAAAAAGAAATAAAAGGGATACAAATTGGAAAAGAAGAAGTAAAACTGTCACTATTTGCCAATGACATGATACTACACATAGAAAATCCTAAATATGCCACCAGAAAACTACTAGAACTAATCAGTGAATTTGGTAAGGTTGTAGGATACAACATTAATGCACAGAAATCTCTGGCATTCCTATACACCAACAACGAAAAATCAGAAAGAGAAATTAAGGAAACACTCCTATTTACCCCTGCAACAAAAAGAATAAAATACCTAGGAATAAACCTGCCTAAGGAGGCAAAAGACTTATACTCAGAAAACTATAAAACACTGATGATAGAAATTAAAGATGACATAAACAGATGGAGAAATATACTATGTTCTTGGATTGGAAGAATCAATATTGTGAAAATGACTATACTGCCCAAAGCAATCTACAGATTCAATGCAATCCCTATCAAACTACCAATGGCATTCTTCACAGAGTTAGAAGAAAAAATCTTACTATTCGTATGGAAACACAAAAGACCCCGAATAGCCAAAGCAATCTTGAGAAAGAAAAATGGAGTTGGAGGAATCAGGCTCCCCAACTTCAAACTATACCACAAAGCTACAGTAATCAAGACAGTATGGTACTGGCACAAAAACATAAATAGAGATCAACGGTACAGGATAGAATGCCCAGAGATAAACCCACGCACATATGGGCACCTAATTTATGACAAAGGAGGCAAGAACATACAATGGAGAAAAGACAGCCTTTTCAATAAGTGGTGTGGGGAAAACTGGACAGCTACATGTAAAAGAATGAAATTAGAACACTGCTTAACACCATACACAAAAATAAACTCCAAATGGATTAAAGACTTAAATGTAAGACCAGACACTATAAAACTTTTAGAGGAAAACATAGGAAAAACACTCTTTGACATAAACCACAGCAAGATCTTTTTTGACCCACCTCCTAGAGTAACAGAAATAAAAGCAAAAATAAACAAATGGGACTTAATTAAATTTAAAAGCTTTTGCACAGCAAAGGAAACCATAAACAAGACAAAAAGACAACCCTCAGAATGGGAGAAAATATTTGCAAATGAAACAATAGACAAAGGATTAATCTCCAAAATATACAAACAGCTCATGGGGCTCAATATCAAAAAAAGAAACAATCCAGTTAAAAAATGGGCAGAAGACCTAAACAGACATTTCACCAAGGAAGACACACAGTTGGCCAAGAGGCACATGCAAAGATGTTCAACATCACTAATTATTAGAGAAATGCAAATCAAAACTACAATGAGGCATCACCTCACACCGGTCAGAATGGCCATTATCAAAAAACCTAGAAACAATAAATGCTGGAAAGGTTGTGGTGAAAAGGCAACCCTCCTACACTGTTGGTGCAAATGTAAATTGATATAACCACTATGGAAAACAGTATGGAGTTTCCTTAAAAAACGAAAATTAGAACTACCATACGACCAAGCAATCCCACTACTTGCATATACCCTGAGAAAACCATAATTCAAAAGGAGACATGCACCACACTGTTCATTGCAGCACTATGTATAATAGCCAGGACATGGAACCAACCTAAATGTCCATCGACAGATGAACGGATAAAGAAAATGTGGCACATATATACAATGGAATATTACTCAGCCATAAAAAGAAACAAAATTGAGTTATTTGTAGTGAGGTGGATGGACCTAGAGTCTGTCATACAGAGTGAAGTAAGTCAGAAAGAGAAAAACAAATACCGTATGCTAATGCATATATATGGAATCAAAAAAAAATGGTACTGATGAACCTAGTTGCAGGGCAGTAATAAACAGGTAGGCGTAGAGAATCGAGCTGATGACATGGGGTGGGAGGGCGAAGCTGGGGCGAAGTGAGAGTAACATCGACATATATACACTACTGAATGTAAAATAGTTGGCTGGTGGGAAGCAGCAGCATAGCACAGGGAGATGGGCTTGGTGCTTTGCAATGACCTAGAGGGGTGGGATAGGGAGGTTGGGAGGGAGGCTCAAGAGGGAGGGGATATGGGGACAAGTGTATGCAGATGGCCGATTTGCTTTGTTGTGCAACAGAAACTAACAGAGTATTGTGAAGCAATTGTAGTCCAATGTATTAAAAAAAAAAAGAAAAAGAAAAAAAACAAGCTCCGGAATTAGACTACCTGGCCTCCAACCTGGGATCTACCACTTCTCTGTTTCCTCAGTTATAAAATAAGGACAATAGTAAAATCATTCTCCATAGGGAGACTGAGGAATAAACATAATATACTAAAGAGCAAAACAAAAACATTGGGACGTAGTAAAAATTACCCCCCCTCCTCATCCTCCCCCCCTCCTCCTCCTCTTACTGAAATAAAGTAACAAGGAGAGAACTAACATTAAATGAGTCCTTGTTATGTATCCAAACAGTGGCCAGAAGATATACAAATGTTACCTCTATTAATTCTCACAACACAGTAGACAGGTATTTTCATACTATTCTTAAGGACAAAGAGACTGGAGGTAATATAGCTGGCTGGCTACAGAAATGGAAGTCAGACCTACATTTGATCACAAAGTTCATACACTATATACCTGTCTATCCCCAAAATGCATTTATCAAAAATATTTTAATAAATATCTGTGTAAAACATGTTCATGATAAAGAAATTCAGATGGCACTGTCAAAATGGGAAGTAGTATAGTGTCCATAATTTCTCTTGAGCCATAGCTCCTTATTCTGTAAAAAGGAAATTATAACAATACTTTTATCTCACAGGATTTCTGTGAAGAATAAAGAAGGTAATGCATGTGAAATGCTTAGCACAGTATATTAAGCAACCAACTGTTACCAAAAACCACTATTATTCATTATATATGGAATTTAATATGCAGCACAGAAACTATATGGGCTGCATGTAACTCAAGATTTAAGTAGAGATGTTAAATATCCTATTTATTTCCCCTTACTTCTATAACTTTCCTAGAATAATGTAGTTTGGTTTTCTTCATAAGGAAGTGTGTAATTCAAAATTATATTAATTTACATTAATTTTGATGATCACAACCTCAAAATAATTTTCTCTCAGCTAAGTACATCTACTAATTTACATAGAGCTATTTTTGTGAATGTAAATGGTACTATATTCATTGAGATTTTTTAGTAATTTTTTATTCTTAGAACCATACTATTAAAATTAAACCATAATGAACCATTGTTTATTCTTGACACCATAGTATTAAAGCAAACTACAGTGAAAATTCCACCATCAAGAGCAGGAACTGATAGAAGTATCATCTTAGCACCTTTCACTTTATTAGTATTTCGATCATATTAATGAAACAGAAGGCAAAATTTAGTTACCATTTTGCACATGAAAATACAGAGGGATAAAATCGGTCAGTTTAAGATCCCGTAGTCCCTAAACATTAATGTACAAGAAAAGCAAAGCAAAAACATTTTTCTCTCAGGTATACTTTCATATCTGAGCTCTACTTTTTAAGTTTATTGAAAAGCCTAATATTATTATTCAGAATTTGAGCAGCGTGGTACTTCTGAATGAACTATACTAAACAAACCAGAATAACTTTAACATGTAAAAACACAAGTCCAGTGAATGGGATCTGAACAGCTCTTAGCAAGTTTCAAAGCGACTAAAAACTCTTAGATCTTTATAGGAATAAATATTGTAGTGTAGAAAGGTCCATTGGGAACCTCCACTCATATGTTATGCCATGATAGAAGATCAAGGTGTCAGGTCCATTTAGAATCAGAGTGTTTTTTGGCTTCTTTTATGCTTTCACCCATATTTTGAAAATGCAATTCACAATATTTCCAAGAGAAATATAATTACTCTGCCTCTCCCACCCCTCCCCAGCAAATACAGAATAAACTGTGAGTTTCAAACACTAGTATTCCTTTAGTTTGCGTTTTCCCACAAGTAGATGGGTAAAGAAATGTGACCTTGGGCAATCACCATTCTTTAGTAAAAGCCTTTTTCAGCTTCGGAAAACATTACCTGATTGATGGTGGCTTTCCTAGCTGGAAATAAATGTTCACTGCTTAAAGGGTAAGAGTCTGTGAGCTGCAGGGATATCTAGGTGAGCCATGAGCACAACAGTCTTCAATCATCAAAACCTCATCAAAGAGGTTGGGCCAATGGCCTCTTAAAATAGAGGTGCCACTCAAAGAGTGGAGGTGCTGTATTTTGTGGTTTCTGTGATGTACACAGTACATGTATAAGAAGTAAGTAAGGATAGTTCCTAGGTCAGACACCTACCCTGCTCCCTGCTGATTGTATGAACAAAATCAAGGTAGGCTATTGTGGCCTAGAATGGTATTCAATATCCTGGAGAAAGTAAAGGTCGTACTGTTTCATACTTTGCTCTATCACCTACTAACTATGTAACCATACACGGGTTATTGAACACCCTTTAATCTCAGTTTCTTTATTTGTATAAATAAATAAACAAACAATAATATCTTGTTGTTGATGGTAACCTGTCAAATTCTGGAAAATATGTCAGGTGTTAAGAAGAGCTTCATTTATGTTTTGCAAGGATAATGCAGCTTCATGTTCTAAAAGGCAACAATGAAAAGAAAGTCTTCTTTTCACTTCTGTTCCCTAGCCACTCAGTTCCCCTCCTAGGAGGCAACTACTGTGCCTACTCAAATTCAAAAGTTTGGTTTCAATATTCCATGCTAAAACGCTGAATTCATTAAAATCTATTGAGTGCCTATTATGTGTCTGAACCATTCAGGGTGCTGCGGGGAGTTCAAAGATGAGCTCACAGTTTTGAAAGGGAAATGGTTCCCAACGAACTTTAATATGAGGTGATAAACACAACAGTAAAAGTTTAAGAACAGAGGAGAAAGTAATTAATCAACGAGGTCGACTGGAAGAAAAAGTAAAATTAAGAACATGTTTCAAGGCAAATGAAAAGTTTCAGACACCACACCAACATTTTTCTAAGGTCTCTCTGGCGTAGGCCCTCTGATTCAGGAACTGGGACCCTACCACAGAGATAAAAACTCTGATTAGAGGTATTCACTTATGGCTCAAAATCTCTGACATAGGAAAAGTCAGCCTGACAGGAGAATTTCAAAGGGATTATTGTGGATGCTCTAAGTGTCCTCTTTAGGTAGAGAGAAGCCGAAGGGTGAAGGAGTCTTTTCCCAATCATACAAACATTCTTTACTTGAAAACTATATAAATTCCTCTAAAAAATGGATGACTAAGTGGAGAGTTCAAGTTTCAAGTGCATCTTTTGGTATTCTCTACAATCATAACACTGAGCATTTATAGCATAAATACGGTCTCTCCAGTATTCTTAGAAACCAAAGTAAAACAGGTTTAAGACTCAAGATGGCATGTCGCACAGGACCGCCTAGAGCATAATAAGTACAAGCCACTGGACTGTAATGGCATTACCAAAATGGTAGCAATTCAAAACAAAACTTTTTGCTTTAATGGAATTTAGGTCAGATCCCTATATGCCAATATCCTGGGCCCATGTATAAGATGGGCTAGCTTAAAAGATAGTCCCAAATATCCACAAAACCATGTCTGGAAGCTAGCCTAGTATGACCAGAAGACACAAGCAAGTCCATTCCTTTCAGTGGATGTTTGTCAGGCTTGACAACAGATCCCAGGAAGCAGGAATTTGCCAATTATTGCTTTATAAAGATAACCTTCAAACACAAATTTCCATGCCAGCCTAATAAGACTAAAGCATGACTGAGTTGAGGGCCATAATTTCTTTATTTTTATTGTCCAGTTATGTAAAAGTATCAAAGGTGAGAAACATACCACTCAAACATAATGCTGCTTTTAAAAAAAATGACACGAAAGATCATTTGAAACGCTCTATAAAATATTTCAACTGATTACACAGTTTACCAAGGACCCAAACAAAGGAATAGTGACCATAAGCATAACAGCAACCTAATAACAACCTTAATAATGGACTCTAGGTCAAGATTACATTTTCTAGGTTTAAGTGAGGTACTGTATACAAAAAGATGCAACATTATTAAATTTAAAACATTTTGTGATATATTTAAAGGCTTAGGGACTTCCCTAGTGGTGCAGTGGTTAAGAATCTGCCTACCAATGCAGGGGACACGGGTTCAATCCCTGGTCTGGGAAGATCCGACATGCCACAGAGCAACTAAGCTTGTGCACCATGACTACTGAGCCTGCACTCTAGAACCTGCGAGCCACAGCTACTGAGCCCATGTGCCACAACTACTGAAGCCCGTGTGCCTAGAGCCCGTGCTCTGCAACAAGAGAAGCCACCGCAATGAGAAGCCCCCGCTCGCTGCAACTAGAGAAAGCCCGCACACAGCAACAAAGACCCAACGCAGCCAAAAATAAATTAATTAATTAATTAAAAAAGAAAAAGACTTAACGTTTTATCAGAAATCAACAATGTGACAAATACTGATTATCTGCTCTGTGGCAGGCACCAATACCAGGCATGTGGAAATACAAAGACAGCCCTTGTTTTCAAATAGCCCTTTATTACAAGGCATTACTTTTCCCCTCTTTTTCAAGGCATCCTACGCATAAGGTAATCTAATAATAATGCCAGCCAGAGGTATCTTAAGCCAAGCAGTGACAGAGCAATCAGGATCCACATTGACTGTTAAGTGCTTTTATAACTCCACTTCTACTCTTTTCTCATGGCAAGTTAATCTCGATCACAATATACTTAAACACATTGGAACATATAGTAACTTAAAATTTGCTACCAGTGTCACATCCTTCTACTCACTCCCACCCATGGGTCATGGATGCCGTAACGTCTGCTTACCCAATTTCTTTTTTCAGCATACACTTAGCTGCAGGAAAAGGTCAAACTCAAATGTGTTATTATTTAAGCTGCACTTCAAATCCAAGTATTTGTTTTGTTTTTTAATAAATTTATTTATTTATTTACTTATTTTTGGCTGTGCTGGGTCTTCGTTGCTGCGTGCGGGCTTTCTTTAGTTGCGGCGAGCAGGGGCTACTCTTCGTTGCGGTGCGCAGACTTCTCATTGTGGTGGCTTCTCTTGTTGCGGAGCGCGGGCTCTAGGCACGCGGGCTTCAGTAGTTGTGGCACGCGGCTCAGTAGTTGTGGCACACGGGCTTAGTTGCTCCGCAGCATGTGGGATCTTACCGGACCAGGGCTCGAACCGGTGTCCCTTGCATTAGCAGGCGGATTCTCAACCACTGCGCCACCAGGGAAGTCCCTCAAATCCAAGTATTTAAATCAATGAAAAGAAACTCTACTTTGGAATCTGAAAAATCACAATCACAAGCTGCAAACACTGAAGACACGACTTTTGCATCAGAGGTAAAATTTAAACTTCAGCACCCAAAATCCTAAAGATACAATGTTCTAATCCTTTAAGAATACCCTGATCTGTGATTATTATGATAGCCTCTTAAATACTAGGAAGTAGAAAGAGAGAGACAAAGCCTCTATTTTTCTTCACTTCATTCACAACTTAGCCCCAAAGTTCTGAATATAAGCATTTTCTTTAACAATAAGCCACCTTTACAACATACAGATAATTACAGGTTCAGGTCAAGAACTCTAGACCATATTGATTACATCTCTATGCAATAAGGACCCTCCAGCACTGTTTGTATCCACTCTAACAGGGACAGCTTTTAAGTATCTGTGACACTAAGAATTTTCAGTCCTATCAATGCCAGAAATGGAAAGCCAATGACCAGTCAGGCCTGTCAGTCGTTGCCTGAAGCAATAAGGACAAGCTGGGAATTCATCACGCTGGAACTTCATCTGCCAGCTGCATTCACACATTTTCACCACCTGAATGGTTGATTCTCTTCAACTCCCACGTGGCTCATTTCAGCATACAGTGTTTTGAAATGAATATTTGATCAGGCAGGGTAAAAAGAGGTCTGGACTTATCTGAGGTGTCACCATAATGCACTTTAAGTATTTCTGAGTATCAGGAACTAGGTGTCTCAAAGCCCACTCTTTGCATATTTCTGAAATGGACCTGTGATCCTAATTAAATATGATTAAATGAGATAAGCCATGTGAAAACACCTACCACAATGTTGGGCACATAGCTGTTTATAAGTAAATACTGGTTCCCCATTTCTTTTACGTCTGTCTAATGGCAAATATCCTGAAGATTCCTCACAGAGCACTGGGAGACAGGGATCTCATACTGTCAAAGAAACTTAAAATCACCCTAATTTTGTCAAAACTTTAGATCCTCACCCAAATATGAACCTAAGAAATAAAGAAACATGGTAGGCTTATTAAAATTGCTTCATGATTTTTGGACTTCAAGATTTTGGTTCTGATATGCTAAGGTATGGTTTTCTTTATATTTATCCTACTTGGGGCATGCTAAGCTTCTTGAAATTTGAGTTGATGTCTTTAATTTTAGAAAATTCTCAGCCCTTCATTTATTTCTTTTGTCTTATCCTCTCCTTCTTTCCATCCATGTGTAACAACTGCACGTATGTTAGACAGTTAAATATTACCCCCCACACTTCTCACACTGAGTTCTGTTGCATTTCATTATTTTCTTCTTTCTCTACTTCAGTTTTGATAAGTTCTGACTTGTTTTTGGGTTTCTAATTCTTTCTTCCTATGCATCCAGTCAGCTGTTAAGCCCATTCAATAAATTATTTATTTAATATATTATATTTTTCAGTTTTAGAATGTCAGATTGGTTCTTTTATGGATTTTGTCCATCTTTTTGCCATTCCAATGAAGGAATGATATAAGAATGTAGGAGTTCCAATATAGGAATAATACAGTAGAGGAATGTAGGTTTTCATTTGTAAAAGAACACCCAAAACAACTACATCTAACATTATATTTAATAGTGAAATATTAAACACTTCTCTCTAGGATTAAGAAGACAAGAATGTTCAATATCATCACTTCTACTCAACATTGTACTAGAGATCTAAGCAAGTACAATAAGGGAGGAAAAGAAATAAAAGGTATAAAGATTGGAAAGAAATAAAACCATCTTTATTTGCAGATGACATGACTGCATAGCAGAAAATCCAAACGAATCTATTAGAATTAATACATGAACTTATAAAGGATTCTGGATACAATTTAAATGTACCAAAAAAAAAAAAATCATTGTATTCTATATACTATGGAAAAATCCTGAAAAATAAAACATGCTATTTATAATAGCATCAAAACATCAAATAATTGAAATAAATTTTACAAAATATGTATGACTTTT
The DNA here is from genome assembly GCF_965194825.1 of Balaenoptera physalus. Classification (NCBI taxonomy): domain Eukaryota; kingdom Metazoa; phylum Chordata; class Mammalia; order Artiodactyla; family Balaenopteridae; genus Balaenoptera; species Balaenoptera physalus. Next base: position 41,549,763 of record NC_138901.1, read on the forward strand.
ACATTAAAAGTTAACAAATATTAGGAGAAATTAAAGAAGGCCTAAATAAATGGATAGCTAAAGAAGATTCATGTATTCAAAGATTCAATATTGTTACGATGTCAAATCTCCCAAATTTGATCCACAGATTCAATGAAATGTGAATCAAATCTCATCTAAATTTCTGTAGAGATGAATATATACTTAATATGTGTGTGTGGGGCATATATATACATATATATATGTATATATATATATAATATATATCTCTCTCTCTCTGTCTCTCAATAGTTTTCAAACATTTTTGGGAATCAAGACCCCTTTGTGCTCTTAAAGATTGAGGACTCCAAAGAGCTTTGGTTTATGTGATTATATCTATCAATATTGAAAATATTTATGTATTAACTCATTAAAAAACAACAAGAATCACTTTATGTATTAAACTAAGTGACATTTTAATTTTGAGCCATTACAAATAATGACATTCTTTCTTTCTTTGATGGTATATTACATAAATTTTTATCAAAGTATAGATGATTTACAATATTATACTAGTTTCCGGTATACAACATAGTGATTCAATATTTTTATACTCCATTTAAATTTATTACAAAATAATGACTATATACTTGTTGCTTATTTTATACATAGTGGTTTGTGCCTCTTAATCCCCTACCTACCTCTATCTTGCCCCTTCCTCTTTCCCTCTCCCCACTGGTAACAAGTAGTTTGATCTCTATATCTGTTAGTCTGTTTTTGTTTTGTTATATACATTCATTTGCCTTATTTTTTTTGACTCCACATGTAAGTGATAACATGGAGTATTTGTCTTTCTCTGTCTGACTTACTTCACTAAGCATAATACTCTCCAAGTTCATCTACATTGTTGCAAATGGCAGAATTTCATTCTTTATTATGGCTGAGTCATATTCCATTGTACATATATACCACATCTTCTTTATCCATTCATCTGTTGATGGGCACTTAGGTTGCTTCTATTTCTTGACTATTGTGCATAATGCTACTATGAACATTGGGGTTCATATTTCTTTTTGAATTAGTGCTTTTATTTCTTCAGATATATACCCAGGAGTGAAATTGCTGGATCATATGGAAGTTCTATTTTTAGTTTTCTGAGGAATATCAATACTGTTTCCCATAGTAGCTGCACCAAATTACAATCCCACCAACAGTGTACTAGGGTGCCCTTTTCTCCAACATTTGTTATTTGTAGACTTTTCGATGATAGCCTTTCTGACAGGTGTGAGGTGATACCTCATCATGGTTTTGATTTGCATTTCTCCTTTGATTAGCAATGCTGAGCTTCTTTTCATGTGGTTTTTGGCCATCTGTATGTCTTCTTTGGAAAAATGTCTATTCAGGTCTTCTACCCATGTTTTAATTGGGTTTTTTTTTTTTTTTTTGAATGAGCTACGTATATATTTTGGATATTAACCCCTATGGTCATATCATTGGTTAAGTTTATTCCTAGGTATTTTATTCTTTTTAATCCAATTCTAAATTAACTGTTTCCTTAATTTCTCTTTCTGATAGTTCATTATTAGTGTATAGCTAAGCAACATATTTCTGTATATTAATCTTGTATCCTGCAACCTTGCTGAATTCATTTATTAGCTCTAATAGTTTTTTGGTGGAGACTTTAGTATTTTCCATACATAATATCATGTAATCTGCAAATAGTGACAGTTTTATTTCTTCCCTTCCAATTTGAATGCCATTTATTTCTTTTTCTTGTCTAATTTCTGTAGCTAGGAATTCCAATACTATGTTAAATAGAAATGATGAGAGTGGGGATCCTTGTCGTGTTCCTGATGTTAGAGGGAAAGCTTTCAGCTTTTCACAGTTGAGTATAATGTTAGCTGTGGGTCTGTCATAAATGGTCTTTATTATGTTGAGATATGCTCCGCTGTACCCACTTTGATGACAGTTTTTATCATGAATGGACATTGGATTTTGTCAAGTGCTTTTTCTGCATCTATTGAGATGATCATATGATTTTCATCCTTCCTTTTGTTAATACAGTGTATCACATTGATTGATTTGCAGATACTGAGCCATTCTTGCATCCTTGGAATAAATGTCAGTTGATCATGGTGTATGATCCTTTTTATATACTGCTGAATTTAATTTGTTAATAGTTTGTTGAGAATTTTTTGCATCTATATTCACCAGAGATATTGGCCTATATTTTTCTTTTTTTGTAGTGCCTTTGTCTGGTTTTGGTATCACGGTAATGATGGCCGTATAGAATGAGTTTGGGGGTGTTCCATCCTCTTCAGTTTTTTAGACTAGCTTGAGGATATGTTATAGCTCTTATATGTTTGGGAGAATTTCCCTGGGAAGCTGTCCATTCCTGGACTTCTGTTTGCTAGGATTTTTTAAAAATACAAATTCAATTTCACTACTAGTGATTGGTCTGATTCAGTTTATTTCTTTCTGATTCAGTTTTGGAAGGTTATATGTTTCTAGAAATTTTTCCATTTCTCCTAGGTTGTCCAATTCGCTGGAATAGAACTGTTCATAGTATTCTCTTATGATTTTTTGTATCTCTGTGGCATTGGCTGTTTAAATAGTATTTTTATTAAAAATAATTTCCAAACTAATAGTGAGAAAGAGTGACATTTTTACTTTTTTGGAGAGAAATCTTTATAATAGATAACAGGTGGATTCTCCTATCAGCTTATGTATTTGATCTGTTGTGATATGTTGTTTTGGTTGAAGTATGTGAAGACAAGTTGGCCTCACTGAGAAATGTGACTGGAAAAGGATGCAGCATATTCATATTCTGAGCCTTTTCAGATTCTGGGGATATTCTTCTTTGATATTACACTTAACAAATTAGTTACAATGATATCTGAAACCATACCAATTAACTTTTGGACTCTGTCATATTAAAATCCTTTGTCCTATCTTGCACTTGGAATGAGTCCATTACCCAGACATAATTTTATCATATCATAAGGTTGGTCATTTGGAAAATATTTCAGATCTTCCAAATGTTGATTTACTTTATGATATAAAATATCACACTAGTCAATATCACCACCTATCTCATCAGAAATGTGTTTAAGTATTGGGAACCTGTTAAGCAGACTGGTAGATACATGGTTTCCAAATTTCCAATCTTCAGTTGAAGACTTGAATTTCTATCATTGGTAGTAAATACTGTAAGTTGTCTTCTTTGAAATGACAGGCTTACTTTGTTTATTTTTGAGAAAATTTCTGCCAAATACCAATGTCTGAATAAACATAGTCTGTCAGCTGTTCTTTCAAGTAGAATTGCATTCCATGAAAACAGTTGCTAGTTCAGTGCACAACAAACACACAAGTGCATTTCCTCAAGACAACCACTGTGCATTAATTTGACTGTGATATACAGAACATTAAAAAGAAGTACACAAGCATGAAAATTTAATAAAATGTATTAGATTTAAAAATTTAGTAAAATTAATAATGTTGACTATATCAAAGACAGCCTGAAGTAATTATATCTTTTTTTTTTTTCTTAACTGTGAGCAGGTTGCATTGGCTACAAGCATAGTTTGGTGCCACTGCTTTTTACTATGCTAAGATGCCATCAGTTTTATCTACCATTGCTTCAGCACAATCTATACTAAATGTCAAGACAGTATAAAAAAGACAAATAATGACTTCATATTTATAAAAATAGTTTTCACGCACTGACCCCTTGGAAGTGTATTGGGGACTTCCAGATGTCTGTGGACCATACCATCCACTGGTATGTGTGTACATATGCATGTGTGTGGAAATGCAAAGATATATTGATACATGAATTTATATTCTATATTCTAGAATAGCCAAGATATACTTGAAAAAAAAAGTAGAGACATTAATCTGCTACATTTCAAAACTTACTAAACAGCTACAGTTTTTAAGATAGTACGATAGTGGTATAAAGACATATATATATATATATACACATACACACACACACACACACATATGTGGAAGAAAATAGAGAATCCAGGTAAAATATGATTTTTTTAAAAGGCATCATTGGGACTTCCCTGGTGGTGCAATGGTTAAGAATCCGCTTGCCAATTAAGGGGACACGGGTTCGAGCCCTGGTCCAGGAAGATCCCACATGCCACTGAGCAACTAAGCCCATGCGCCACAACTACTAAGCCTGTGCTCTAGAGCCTGTGAACCACAACTACTGAGCCCATGTGCCACAACTACTGAAGCCCGCACGCCCTAGAGCCTATGCTCTGCAACAGGAGAGGCCACTGCAACGAGAAGCCCACGCACCACAGCGAAGAGTAGCACCTGCTCGCCGCAACTAGAGAAAGCGGACACAGCAACGAAGATCCAGCAGAGCCAAAAATAAATTTAAAAAAAAGAAAAGGTGTCATCGAAAGGCATATCTTTTCAATGAACAGTGCAGGAACAACAAGACATTTGTACGGAAGAAACTGAACCTTGATCCTTGCCTCATATCGTAATAAAAAATAATTTGAAAAGGATAATAGACCTAAATGCAAAGGCCAAAACCATACAATTACTAGTGAAAAGCATCAGAAAACAGAAAAGGAAAAACAATGGAAAGTTTGGGTTTCCGCTTGTCAAAAAACACCAATAAGAAAGTGAAAAGGCAATGAACTGAAAGAACATATTGGCAAAATATCCAATGAAAGACCTTACCCAGAATAGTTAAAGAACCCCTGAAATTCAATAAAGACAGTAGACCCAACAAAAATTGGTGAAAGACTTCGCAAATACATTGCAAAAGAAGATATCCAAATCGCCAGTAAGTATATTCAAGGTGCACAATATCAGTATTCATCAGAGAAAAGCAAATTAAAACCCCAGTTTACATTCACTAGAACGGCTCCTACATTGCTGTTCAGAATGAAAAAATGCTATAGTCATTTAGGGATACTTTCTTGGCAGATCCTAATAAAGCTAAACACGTGCCTACCTTGTGAGCCAGCACTTCCAATCCTAGGTATAGGCCCCAAAGATATGAACGCATATGTCCAAAAAAAAAAAAAAAAGAGACTTATACAGAAAAGTTTATAGAAGCTTTATTAATAATATGCCAAAAGCTAAAAACAATGAGGTAATGGATATATAAACTGTGTTACATTCAAACTACACTGCAATGTAGAAAAAAATGAACTAGTGACACATGTAATACCTGGATGAATCTCGAAAACATTAAGTTGAGTAAAAGAAGCCACACACAAAAGAGTATGTACAGAATGATTCCATTTACACGAAGTTCAATATAGACAAAGCTAACTTATGATGATAAAAGTCAGAGTCTAGGCCAAAGGTAGTCTTGACTGGAAGAGAAATAAAGGAACTTTCTGGCATGATGGAAATATTCTAACTTGATCTGCCTTGTGATTACATGGGTATAAAAATTGATCAAGCTGTATGATTAAGATATGTGCATTTTTGCTATATGTAAACTGCACCCTAATTTAAAAAAATTCTTCAAAGGCGATCTGAAGTACGGATGTATCAATTTTTCAAGATGGAAGGGACTTTGCAAATAACCTACTTCAATTCTTTTCTTCATTTTATAGAAGCAAGCCTTGGGTTTTGAAGCAAGTTCTTAACGAGGTAGTTCCAAGCAGAGCTGAGACTAGAACCAAAGATTCATAAGTGACTAGTCACTATTCCTTCCACTGCACCAAGCTTCGAAAACAAAACTGTTCCGGGGAACAATTATTTCCACTTTGATTATTTGCTTTAGTTTTTCTCTGACAGTTTTCAACAATATCCAGGGGAATATCAAGAGCTCTGGTTCCGACTAGTTGCCCGGGTGAGGTCCCAGGCTGCTTTTTAATTGCTCACTGGGCTTTCATATTCAATGGAGAGAGGCTCTTTTGTTTGTTTCTAAGTTTATAGATGGCACCTATAAGCATAAGCCTCAGGCTCTTGGACACAATTTAAAATAGTGTGGCACTAACAGTTTGACACTAATGTCACTAAGACAGATGGAATTCCCGGTTCAGACTTAAACAAATTCTAATACTGCCCCCAATATTGTCCCTCTGCCACCACAGTCTCAGGCAACAGACTACATAAACAGTCCAGCCTTGTATTAAAGATGTAGTAATAAAGGTACAAAAAAGAAATGTTGGGTTTTTTGGCCCAGAAGTCCCATGTAAATATGTGGTAACCTGGTATATCAACAGTAGGGAGAATTCCATCAATTCCTTCTCAAAATGCTTAGGAAAGACTTAAAGTCATGTCAAGGACTTGGTGCTTACAACAGAGAAAGCAAAGGCGAGGTTTCAGTTGACACAAAGATTTATTCAAAGAAGTAATGTGTCATCAGAAAAAACTTTCCCAGCAGCTTCTTCTACTTCTGTTTACAGTTTCTTCATTTTCAAGTGGGGCAATGATTTTTTCCTTAATTGTGCTGAGCTAAAATTTTCCACATTGTTAACTTGAATTTCATCTTCTAACATCCTATAAATATTAGAAAGAAGAATGAGAGGAGTATTTAAATCAGAAGTAGAGAGATGTGACTGAGCACTTTTCTGATGAGAAATCTACGTCTTTTCCCTATATTCTTAATCTCTAAAATTTATTTTTGATTCTCTACAGGCAGTAGGTGTTCATTAGATCAGAGGTGAAATAATGCATAGACTTCCTCATTTCTAATTAAAAAGCCAATCTTAATATCTTGGTTTGAATATTTACTGTTTAAAGTATAAATAGTGTCAAAGTAAAAGTACTGACCTCTTTCTTCCCCTCTGAGGGACTCTGTTCACAGGTCAGGACTAAGCCTTCTTTTAATTTCACCCCCATCCATAATCCTCTTACTGATCCCACATAGGCTTTGAATACCCAAGGTACAAGTATGCCTGGAGTTTTCGTCACCTTATAATCACAAAGAATATCTGGAACTCTATTAAATGAAAACCATATTGTTTATTCAAAGAAATATCTCAACATTTCAAAAGAACTTTATATCCTTTATATCCGGGAATTATTTTAGGAAATAATTTGAACACATTCCTGCCAAAAGAGGTGAAACAAATTTTTACATAGGGAAACTTAAATTCTTTTTACAGATGCAGAAAAGAATGGATAGGTAGGAAACATGATTTGTTGAAGGTTTCAGCAAAAGTTCAAGACCATGATTATAACATCATGGCTTCTGTCACTCAGTTCTAGTTTTAAAATCATGGTGCTGGATTAATCTCCCAAATATATAAGCAGCTCATGCAGCTCAATATCAAAAAAAACAAACAACCCAATCCAAAAATGGGCAAAAGACCTAAATAGACATTTCTCCAAAGAAGATACAGATTGCCAACAAACACATGAAAAGATGCTCAACATCACTAATCATTAGAGAAACTCAAATCAAAACTACAATGAGGTATCACCTCACACTGGTCAGAATGGCCATCATCAAAAAGTCTACAAACAATAAATGCTGGAGAGGGTGTGGAGAAAAGGGAACACTCTTGCACTGTTGGTGGGAATGTAAATTGGTACAGCCACTATGGAGAACAGTATGGAGGTTCCTTAAAAAACTAAAAATAGAATTACCATATGACCCAGCAATCCCACTACTGGGCATATACCCTGAGAAAACCATAATTCAAAAAGAGTCATGTACCACAATGTTCACTGCAGCTCTATTTACAATAGCCAGGACATGGAAGCAACCTAAGTGTCCATCGACAGATGAATGGATAAAGAAGATGTGGCACATATATACAATGGAATATTACTCAGCCATAAAAAGAAACGAAATTGAATTACTTGTAGTGAGGTGGATGGACCTAGAGTCTGTCATACAGAGTGAAGTAAGTCAGAAAGAGAAAAACAAATACCGTATGCTAATGCATATATATGGAATCTAAAAAAAAAAAAAAAAAATGGTTCTGAAGAACCTAGGGGCAGGACAGGAATAAAGACGCAGACATGGAGAATGGACTTGGGGACACAGGGAAGGGGCAGGGTAAGCTGGGACAAACTGAGAGAGCAGCACTGACATATATACATTACCAAATGTGAAACAGATAGCTAGTGGGAAGCAGCCGCAGAGCACAGGGCGACCAGCTCGGTGCTTTGTGACCACCTAGAGGGATGGGATAGAGAGGGTGGGAGGGAAACGCAAGAGAGAGGGGATATGGGGATATACGTATACATATAGCTGATTCACTTTGTTACACAGCAGAAACTAACACACCATTGTAAAGCAGTTATATTCCAATAATGATGTTTAAAAAAAAAAAAAAATCATGGAGCTAAGTGGCCTCACCATGGTAGACCAAGTGGTGTTTCTTATAAATCTCTTGCTTCTTACCACCAGCAGCTCTTGTGCCTCTGATGGCTTTAAGATGCAATAACTAAGTTTGTCTGCCTCAGATTGAAATGGCAACTGTAGATACAGTGAAATACAGTCCTTAGGAATATGCTTCCCCCAGCGCATCAGAAAAATCTCTGTAAGATAAAAGCACGCCTCTATCAGAACGTCCCTCCAGCAGAGATTTGACTCCTCAAGTAATATCCTTGTTGCCTACCCAACCATACTCTTCTAATGAGTATTATTTGTTCTTTTAAGGGTCTGATGCACCAAATGCCAAATACACAAATAGGCACAGTTGATCATTATAAAATCAATCAAATCAAACCAGTTTGCATTTTCTTCAAGCGAACAAATTATTTCGCTTTCCAGAAGAATTGGGTGCTGGAAGCCTGAATTAATTAATTCCTTAGAAATCATTTAGATGACTGCAATTGTACAACAAAAATAACATTTCTCTTGAGTCAAGAACAACAACAAATACCAGGTCTGAAACTTTGTCCCTATTTAGTGGAATGTTTGACGTAGCACCAATACCTTATGTACCAAAAAGCCTGCTCTAAAGAATAAGAACTCATTTTACTTATCTGTCACAATTTTTCCTCTCCTACTGTCATCTGCCTCAGGAATGTACATCAGTGCTGCTCTTACCACTTCTAATAACATTTTCTCTATAAAATGTTTACTTTAGTAGAGCTTGACAAAGATGTCTGCTCTTCATACAAGTCAGGCATAAGTTTATCTTTAAGTCTCAGTTGCTTTGAGTTCTTTCTTGGTAAACACCAATTTCCATAGTAAAACTACAAACGAGGACAAACAAACTTAGGATGAACCAGATCTTTCTAGGCTCTTTGTATGGATGACTCAAAAGCAATTAGAGTTGTTATTAAGTTATCCAACAAGTACAGCCTGCAAGGCCTGGAACAAGTACTTCAGTCACCAATGTGGGAAACAAGTTTGAACAGGACAATGACAGTATTTTTTTTTCTCTTCAGGTCCTACACTTTTATCAAAAGAAGGACACATGTTATAAAGGACAAACAACGGGAAGAAATTCTTAGATACCTAACCAGGAATGTTAGGAAAAAAAGGAATGTACAGAGGAAGAAAAAAAAAAGTAAGTAATCCACGCAGTGGTTTGTCTAGACGTACTGTCTATGATTCCGAAACTGATGTCAGTCAGTTGGACCGGAAAAATGGAGCAGTTCATTCAAATCCCATTTGTTCTGGGTAGCCTGTGTGTATGGATAAATCCTATAAAGTCCATTTCCAGAATGGTCTTCTCCTCAGTCAAGAAGGGAACCTCATACAATTATCTAAACTCAAAATCTGAGGTAGGATGGTATCTTTTGAAACTCCAAAGATCAGATGAAACATGTCATGGGAAGTAACATCTACATATAAAGCAGTATAGATCTGCTGAGTCTAAAATACACATATATAGAGAGAGACAGCACGAAGCTGGTTCATAGGTATCTAAAGGCATGGAATTTACACTGTGCCTAAATTATCAAAGTTAATAAGTGAAAAACATGTAGTTTAGGTGGTATATTTCCATGTGAAGGAGTGAAGCACAAACATACTATATGATCAAGAAATCAAAAAAAAAAAAATTTGCTAGCAAGAGTGGCACAATGCCCTGCTGATCTCTTTTAGTTTCAGCAGAATAACACTACAAGATACACATATACCTAAAACAGAACATACAGACCCAAGGTTTAAATAATATTTTCACTTTGAAAATTGTCACGGCCACCAAAAGATGTGATAGTGTCACATTAAACTTTTCAATACTATGCCTCTGAAAAGTAATTAGATGAAAAATAATTATACTACCACTGGTTTAGACAGACAGAGCAAGAGCTGCCACTAAAATAAAGGTAACCAGAATAAGGGTTACCTTTCACAATTGAAAGGGATTATAAACACATGAAAGTCTTTTCCCAGAAAGGTGATGCTGTTAAAAGAGAGATTCAAGAATAGTTCAGATAACTTAATTGATGGCGGATGCATGTCAGGCTGTCAAAGGAAGATCTTCAGTGTAACATTTTGAGACGACACTTACTGGAATGCTTAAATGATTGAGCTGCTCCAGGGTGACATTTTTCTCATACTTTTTACACTTTTACTGGTAATGGAGAAAAAAAAATATGCCACAGGAACAATTAAAAAGACAATACACTTAGTCGTATAAATTGCTTGACGGTAAGACAAAGCAATGAACCCTGATAAGAGGAGGTGCCACACTGGTCATATCCCTCTAAGCAAAGGCAATCAAAACTCCAGATTAGCATCTTCATAATATGCGGCTGCCTCCAATGCATGGGTCATAATCGGAGACGCACTTCCTGGTTCAGGAGCAATTATAAAAATATGTTATCCTCTTTTTAGTAGAAGAATCTAAAACGGAATTTCCCCATAAACTTCCTTTCATAAAGAACCCAAATCAGAGTTTGAGATTAGCAGATGCCAACTATTATATACAGAATGGATAAACAACAAAGTCCTACTGTATACCACAGGGAACTATAGTCAGTATCCTGTGATAAACCACAATGGAAAAGAATATGAAAAAGAATGTATATATGTATAACTGAATCACTTTGCTGTACAGCAGAAATTAACACAACATTGTAGATCAACTATACTTCAATAAAATAAATTTCAAAAAAAGAACCCAAATCATCTAACCTCTATCTTGTTATCTCTATCTTTTCTCAATAGAAAGTAAGACTGTTAAAAAAGTGGTCCTACTAGATAGAAGTAGATGAAGTTTCCCCAACAAAACATTATTCACCCACTTAAAAAACATGTTCACCAAAAGGTATGCAAACCATTTGAGAGGCAGAGGATAATTCATAGAATCTAATCCCTCATCTATGGGGTTTCTTTAGCTCAGCTAGAGAACGTCGCACACACATTTCATTGCTCTGGCTGCCATTCTGAAAGGAGCTACAGCTTTTTGGAGTGAAAAGAGGCCGAGAAAAATAATACAGCTTGGTCACCAAGAAATCCTTCTGTACTCCAAAGCTTAGTACTGTCAGGCAGAGGCTCAGAGTTGGAGAACAATATCCTAGAACCTCCTACATGTTTTTCTGATGGAAATCTAAGTAAATCAAAGGCAAAGACTGAATCCCCTGCCCAAACATCAGCTTAAAAACTCTTCTTGCAACAGAGTAAAACAAAACTATGGTTGCAATAGTTCACTGAAGTTCCTTTCTGTGGCATGAGAGAACTTTACAAAGAGCTAAAATTGAGATAGTGATACGTGATAAGTACAAGTCTTAACCCAGAATTGTGCACTGAATATGGCACATTTAATAACACACATGGGAACTGCTTTAGTGACATGTGTTTCACTTGACCGATAGCTAGTTACCTGATGCTAAAGCATTAATAATATGGCAGTTTAATAACGTAAAAAAACAAAAAAACAATACCCCCAAACCAACAAAACCTACTACTGAAATCTTGAATAAAATACTTCAAGTTAAAATACATCATTTCCAGGATTCACAATTGTAAATGATAATTCCATATGAGCAGGATCTGTTAGCATTGACAGACTGAAACTATCAAAAAGATTTATTGTTTAAGTCACCTATCTCAATATCTCATTCAGTGCAAGGCTAGGGACCTTAGACATTTCTGTGCTTGTTTCCAGGGGACTACCCTGGTTGCCAAGTTAAAGCAGAGGAACAAGTATGAGTTCTCCAAAGTAAGAGTTTACATTAAGAATAAAAGCACAGCCCTGGAAGTGGATAGCTCAATCAGACGCAAGGTACAGTCCACTGACAAATAGTTCAAAACGCCAAGAAAACATACAAAACCCATGAGCTTTCAAACTTCGAAACACATCCAGAGACAGAATCAGAAATAGAAGCTTTGGTCTTTTAAAAGAGACCTTCACAAATCAGGTTTGTGTTTGTTTCCTTTTTCTTTCACATTTTAAACCTCAATCAAGTCAGCTGTCTCCAGGGATTTTGAAATTGCTATAGATTAAAATCCTCTCTGACTCAACTGTTTGACTAATACGGAGTGTTTAATAATTCTACTTATAAGAGACTTTTTTTGATGAAACCCTGCCGTATGATGTCCTCAGATGCACCGCAGCTGCACCATATATAAAGCATCACTGTCCTTATTTTCTTTATGACTGCATTTAGAGATGAGAAAATGTATTATTACAAACAGTTCTATTATTTGGCAGACCTGGCAGAAAACCGTTTTACAATACTAATGTAGCAACTATCACCTATAGAGACAAAGACTTACTTCCAGGTACTGACGACACATATTCATGGCTTGCTTCCAAGGACAGGAAGTTAATCATTGTGATAGATAGAGTTAAGTTAATGAATTTCTAAACTTTTTGCTTTCAATAATAAAACCATTTAAGCTATAGCATTTGGACTCTCTACTTCCACAGATCAGGCACTTTGATACTCAACAGGTTGAGTAAATTGAATCCATATATTGTATTTACGTTCTCTGTCAAGGTTGCTTCTCCACATTTGAGAGATCAAAGGCAAAACAGTCATCAACCCTGTAGCCTTCAATACTGTGTTCATTACATTTAATCAAGTGCCAACTCCACCGCATCATTCACCAACCTTAACAATATTTAAATGCATGGCATCGTTTCGCAGCAAATGTAGGCACAGTACTGTTTTAATACACACACACACACACACACCCCCCCCCACGCACACGTGCACACACAACTGCATGTGCACACGCAGCCATCCCTCCCCACCACCCCCCGAAAAAAGAAGAGGAAGATGGCAAAAAATATATACTCTCTACATTGTGCAAGAAAAGAAATTAAAAATGCACAGAAATACCCAGTAAACATTTTGGAGGTAGTTTTCTACCTGAGGCAGCATCAATCACGGTGGAAATTCCCCTTCGATCAGACACTGGACGGGATGACCCTGGCATGCTGACTGGGTCAGAGCGGACTGGCTGGATCCTGCAATGCAATTTAATTTAATTCACATATGTTACTGGCATCAAAACTGTCGCTGGCGACAACAGATCTTAAATCAGGAATGCTGGAATAGCCCAATCCATTAAAGAACCATTCATTCTAAAACAAGGCAAACAGGGGAGCTGCAGTCCCTTATTCTCACAGAAGGCTAAAGCACAGCATTCTCTACACTCTAGACCTCTTCTTCTCTTTGTATGTTTTCAATAGATTTTAAGCAAGGGACTGAAAAACTGAAATTAATTTAAAGGGATAAATTAAGCAGCATGGGAGAGGACACAAAACACATCATACTGAAAACTTTGGCATTTGCAAAGGAGATGAAGAGTTTTGAGAATCTTCAAATTCATGAATAGAACCATGCCTTCCTTAAAAGACAGGATTAATAGATACAAATTTTGAGTCACTCCCTTAAAATCCTTAATGAAAGTTACTTTACATATGACAACAAGCATAGGATAACAAAGCTGTGTTGGGATGTGGCTGCCAGGGGGTTAGCTAGGATTACTACCACCTAACTGAGTTACCTCCATAAAATTATCAATTAGCATTGAAGAATCAATTAGAGTCTCAGCAAACTTGCAATTTACTACATACAATTTCAAGTTGCTTGGGAATGGCAAATCTATAAATGCCAAGAGTCTATTTCCAGTTGTATTAGATTAATACTATTCACACAAAAATTTCTGTATGGCTAAAAGATCCGAGAGGCCCAGGCAACTTAAAGGAATAAAGACTTGTTATAACAATATAAGCATGCATTTTTGGTGATTCGTTCATTCAGTAAGTATTTGCTGAATATTAATCATGTGTCAGTATTATTCTAGGAACAAGCAGAAACAAAACACAAAATACAAAGTCTGTGTGCAGATATACAGTATAGCATGTGGACATTCAGGACTGATGCAAAAGAAAACTGGAGTGTGAAAATGAATGAAATAGGTAATTAAAGCTCAGAATGAAGAAATGGGGGGAGGAATGTATGGTCCACAGCAGATCGAGATGATCTTATGGAGCTATAACAGAAATTGGACCTGTATACAGTATTAGGATGTGTATATATGCAAAGGGGCAAGAAGTGCCCTTTAAACACAGAACTAGAACAAGTGAACCCTTGGAATTGTGACCAAGCATGATAAATGCAGGGCATCTTGAAGAGTATGATTTGGCTTAAGCATAGGGTTTATAGTGGATACTGGTGGAAGATAAGAATCGATTAGCACCATGGGACAGATTATAGAAGGCTGACATACCAATTATGGACTACAGAAAAAGAGTCCTTTTTTTAAAAATAATTTTGCTTTTTACATTTAGGTCCGTGATCCATTGAGTTAATCTTTGTGAAGAGGTATTTTTGTTTGTTTTTTTAATAAATTTATTTATTTATTTTTGGCTGCACTGGGTCTTCGTTGCTCTGCGGGGGCTTTCTCTAGTTGCAGAGAGTGGGGGCTCCTCTTCGTTGCGGTGTGCGGGCTTCTCATTGCGGTGGCTTCTCTTGTTGCAGAGCATGGGCTCTAGGCACGCGGGCTTCAGTAGTTGTGGCTCGCAGGCTCTAGAGCACAGGCTCAGTAGTTGTGGCACATGGGCTTGGTTGCTCCGCAGCATGTGGGAATTGACAGGCGGATTCTTAACCACTGCGCCACCAGGGAAGTCCCAAAAGAGTCCTTACTGAAAGCACAGCTCGAATGTATATGCATTTGTTGTATGAAAGAAAGAAATGGAGCGGGGTGGGGGGATGAAAAATGATGCATTTGATCTAGTACTGGAAGTTGGAAATGTTGATGATCACTGCTGTAGTGGACGATAATGGTGCCCTAACCAGTATGCCTTCTGCCCCAGCTCATTTTCCCAAGCCAGTCATGATAATCCCATCATCTCATGGTGAGATTAATTAGCTCAGGGATGGGCAGGCCGAAGCAAATGTGGGCCAGTGAGAAAAGAGGAAGAGTTTATTTGACGTTTCTAGAAGAGATGTTTTCTGGGTCTTATAAGAAACAAGAAGCTAGCCTGTTAGACATGCTCAGTGCATGCAAATCAAAGCTCCTTCCCGGTCTAAATAATTTATATGGCCTAATAATTTTCCTATTATTAATTCACTTTATAGCATTGGAGTTTCTGAATCATCCAGAGTTGTGGGTGGGGTGTGGACTGGGCTATAGATGAAAGAAGATTGGCCAAGAATTGATGTGTTGAAGCTGGGCAATGGATACACAGGGGTTAATTCTATTATTCTCTTTAACTTTACATATTTTTATATATGCTTGAAATTTTTCCATAATAATAATTTAAAAAAGACCAAAAAACAACTGGTGGGGGTGATGGAAATGTCCTAGAATTAGACTGGGGGATATAGCACAACATAGTGAATGTAATAAAGCCACTGAATTGTACAGTGAATTTTATGTTATGTGAATTATATATCAATTAAAATCATATGGTCAAGGTGTGAAGATCTAATGTATCACATGGTGACTATGGTTGATAAAACTATATTATATAACTGAAGTTTGCTAAAAGAGTAGAAGTTAAATGTTCTCACACACAGAAAATTCACAACATACATATATAAAATAGATCAGTTGATGGATGTATTAATTAACTAGATGAAAAAATAAAATGATAAAATAAAATGAAATTGATTTCTTAGGAGCTAATCTTGAATGGAAAACTAGGTTTTATATTTCACTTTCTTTTACATTATCTATTTCTCAGGTCTATTAATAAATATTTCATTGACCTTTTTTACGAGTTAAATCCCTATTCCAAATAAGGAGCTGGTATTAGGTTAGTCATGCCTAACAGCCATGCCTGCTATAGATATGACAGCCACCAATACACCTGACTGTTGCCATTTTGGTTAGGATACAGGGAGGCAGACTACCACAGCATCAAGTAGTTCTTAGCAATATGAGGTATAGGACAAGGTACCAGGTGTAAAGGGTCAGTTGAGCCAAAAAATCTAAACAAGTCTTCACAGTTTAAAGGAGAAGGTAGGGGGCGGCTTCCCTGGTGGCTCAATGGTTAAGAATCCGCCTGCCAATGCAGGGGACATGGGTTCGAGCCCTGGTCAGGGAAGATCCCACATGCCGCGGAGCAACTAAGCCCGTGCACCACACCTACTGAGCCCGTGCACCACAACTACAGAGGCTGCGCTCTAGAGCCCACGAGCCACAACTACTGAGCCCATGTGCCACAACTACTGAAGCCCACGCACTGAGAGCCTGTGCTCTGCAACAAGAGAAGCCACCACAACGAAGAGTAGCCCCCGCTTACCGCAACTAGAGAAAGCCCGTGTGCAGCAAGGAAGACCCAACGCAGCCAAAAATAAATTAATAAAAATAAATAAATTAATTTAAAAAATAAATAAATAAATAAAGAAGAAGGTAAAGTCAACAGCTATACTGCCATTGTGCATAAGCCTAAAGAAATGTAGAACCAGAGGTGAGGAGCTGGGATAAAGTGATAGTGGACAGGAGTGAGGAGAATATAAAAAGTGGGATTTCTAATTGGATGCTGGGCAGGAAATGGTACTAAACAGGACACATAATTGAAATGATGTGAGGTAAATCTGAATTTTCCATCAAAACTGTGTTCTAATGGGGTTAAGGTCATAACCAAGGGCCTATATGCTCAAATGTTTAAATATAAACTACAAGTGAAATAAAAATAAAATTATAAACCTGGGACTAACATAAAGGTTTCTAATATTTATATGTTCCCAACAAAAAGGACACAAACAATTTAAATACCGGGAGCTCTTTAGTATAAGAAAAAGAAAACTCCCTGAGGAAAATTCTGGAAGGATTTCAGGAATAAAGCTCTGTCTGAAGAAGCAAGTTAGAGAGCTTTTAGATGAAGAACTGTATCCAAAGTAAGGGGTAACTAAGAAAGCTAGAGGAGGTCAAAAACAAAGGAACAGGGGACTTCCCTGGTGGTCCAGTGGTTAGGACTTCACCTTCCAGTGCAGGGGGTGCGGGTTCGATTCCTGGTTGGGGAGCTAAGATCCCACATGCCTCATGGCCAAAAAAACCAAAACATAAAACAGAAGCAATATTGTAATAAATTCAATAAAGACTTTAAAAATGGTCCACATCAAAAAAAAAAAAAAAAAAACTTTAAAAACAAAAAAACAAACAAAAAACCCAAAGGAACAGAGCTGTGTATACAGGAGCTGGGGATGTCCTCCAAAGAAAAGGGACAGGGTCTTATCAGAGTAGCAGGTGACAATCATCAGAAAGAAAAAAAGGTGGGGGGAGAATCTCGAGAATACTTTAGTAAAGAGAATAAACATAGTTTCATGGGTCTATTTTATTAACATTTAAGTAACAAAATAACCTATAAAAAATTTGAATACGCACTGAATCACTAAGCTGAGGACTGACTCGACTTTGTGAAATTGGATCATATTTTATAATTAGTACCTAGGAAAAATGGTCTAGCACCCACTGTATTGTCACTATTGCTCACATCTTAGGGAGAAGTGCCACTTCTAGAAAGCTAAAGAAAATATACTGAACCAAAAAAAGCAAAAATGTATGGAAGAAATAAAATACAAAGAAAACTAAAATAACAAACTAAAATACTTAGAAAGGTATTACAGGAGACATGTTTCATTATATGAGTTATTCTTAAAGAAGAAATATCTAGGCCTAATCCACCTCTGCAACAGCTTTTGCATTGTTATAAAGATCTGTTATTAATGTTGACAAAGAAGTAGAATAAAAACATATTTCCAACATAGGATTGGGACACATTTTTCCACAATTTTTAAAAAAGAGATGCAAGAAAAAGGTCAGAGGGCTATTTTAGATTCAAATAAAAATACACTGTAGAACTTTTTTTAAAAAGAACACAAGGAAAGGGAGATTATATTGCATTAGACTAAGCCCTTCACTGTCTGTTGTATCCTAATGTGTCAAGTCCTGGTGTAACAAATTAAACTGCTAAGCAAACAGAAGAGCACAAAAGTCAAAAAGTTCTCAATTACATTAAAAAAAAATGCTAATAATAAAAAGCATACTCTGTAAGCTACTGTGATTCTTACAAGTGAGGATCGAGAATATATATGATGAAAATATAGCGAGACAGATAAAGAGATAGATATTAGAAATATGAGAGAGGCATCATAAAATAAGATGGCTTTAAAAAGTGCAATGAATATTAGATTTAGGGAAGTACCATCCAGAACACAAATATTTATTGGATGTGATGAGATCTCACATAAGATCCCCAGTGATAATAATGAACCACAAGTTACACTGTATGTATTCTGCAACGTGATAAGCGTCAAAAGGGGAAATGCAAATATTATCTAAGATGTTAACTACAAATGAACATATTAATGTGTTCAAATCACTCTCTAGTTCTTATTTCTTACCTGAGACTGTTGAGATCAAGATCATCTGTATCAAAATCCGAAAGGGGCTGTGGAGTATCACTTGGACCATGAGACTGCAACACAGATGAACTGGATGATATGACTGTGGTTTGGCCTGAGGGATGGATGGTTTTGAACTGGAACTGTGGACCCATCCACAGACGTCTGTGGGGTCCGGTGTGCGTTACAATTTCTACCTGGAACAGATTAGGAAGCATGATTGAAATGTATTAGGCTCTCCCTTTGAGAGCCTTTCATGATCCACCCCCCCACCCCAATCTCATCTCTGAACACTCACATTCTCCAAGAAGCCCATCTTAACCAAGTGGAAGAGGGACAGGGCATCTACAATCAAAAGGTGATGACAGGGACTTCCCTGGTGGTCCAGTGGTTAAGAATCCGTCTTGCAATACAGGGGACACTGGTTCAATCCCTGGTCGGAGAACTAAGATCCCACATGCCGCAGGGCAACTAAGCCCGCGTGCCACAACTGGAGAGCCTGTGTGCCGCAACTACAGAGCCCACGCGCTCTGGAGCCTGCACACCGTAACAAAAGATCCCATGTGCTGCAACTAAGACCAGGCGCAGCCAAAAAATAATAATAAATAAATAAATTAAAAAAAAAAAAAAAAAAAAGGTGATGACAATAGCAAACTATAGAGACATTCACTACATCCCTCTACGGGTTCTCACCAAAATATATCAATACCAGAAACTCACTTTGTGTATGTGTAAATATATGTGTGTATATGTAAACACAAATATACATACACACACACATGCACCCCACAAATATAACACAAAAATCACATGAGAATAAAAGTATCAGTTGCCTGCCTCATATACTGAGCACTGGCTCCCTAGGGACTACGTTTTTCACTCGTTCTAGACAGTACTTACCACTTTGTGGGCATGCAGTGAATACTACACCTATCAATCCACAGATTAAAAGTAATTCCTTCATTGAGGACCAAGCTCATGACAAATGTGAAGTTGTTCTTGAACTATCCAAGGAAAAGAAAAGGTCTGAAATAATTTAATACCCAAAGCCAGTTTCTTTCCACAATTAAACACTATAATATTTACTTTACTGCCCTCAAAATCCTCCAAAATTCACTTTTAATGGAAGAGAGGACTATATATTTTCCCTCAAACTAGATTTGTCTTCAAAATACCATTTCTTAATTAGATTGTTTTCTCAACTACCATGAACATTCACATAGGTATTTTAAATGCTGCAAAACAGTAATACCAAAATGCTTTATGAATTTCATGCTCTATGGAGGGGGTACTGAATGTTGCCAATATTAGACAATGCAGAGAGTAGGACACAGGGTAAAACCTAAAAATAAACATGTGATTTTACAAATGAGCAACTTGAATAAGAGATTAAATATGCAAACCTTTGGTAAAACACTATTTCTCAATGTCTTGTAATTGCTACATCCACGTCTGTATACATACTTTATGGAATTGACTAGCCATGTGCCTTAGTTTTGCCCTGAGTTCTTTTATATTTAATCACATTTCTCTGATTGCAGTGATTAATTCTTAACAAAATGTAACTGAAAAGGTTCACGGAGTGCAGCTCTGTGTGTGTAAGTCCTAAAGGGCAAAAGCATCACGGTCTTGGAACAATATTCACATTCCCACTAATCACAGGGAGAAAACTACTCAGATTTAGGACAGTGATTTCTCATTCAAGGAGCTGTATTCAGCAATGTAAATGAGGCCACAGATAAAGCATTCTGTGTATTTTAAGCTCAAAACCATCAGTGTCACAGAGCCGAGAGGTAAACAGATGCCTGTGCAATTTCACTGAGGCAACGGCCAGATGTTCCTGCTCACTCCTCTGTTGTATGCGGTACAAACATATTGTAGATACTTTCACACTGACAGCACACATTACCCCTTTTTCTAATTGAAAAGTTGAAGTGAAGGACAGTGGTTTCTTTGCCAGCATTCTTTTTTTTTTTTTTTTTACTTTATCGTGGTATCCTCAAGAAAGTATGTATCTCCATATGCATCAAGCTCCTTCAAGGAGCTTCCTGGGAGTACTTTTGGTGTGATGAAATGTATGTCACCTAGAAACAATTTGATTCTCCAGTTCCCAGATTCCCTTTAGTTTTTCGGGCTCCCTTCCCTGAGAAAGCAATGAAACTGCACCCGGCCTCCACTGAGGCACCTGTCTGATGAAAAGCCGCTGGATTGGTAATCTGAGACCAGTCATTAACTTCACCAAATGATGTCAGACTTGAGACAGACATAACAGCATTTGTAATGAAGTCACTTGTAATCTCATCATTTTGAAATCTGCCTGAGCATCTTTTATTTCAAAGCCCTTGAGATGAAGACAGCTTCACCTAGCAGGGAGAGGAAGGGTCAGTCGAAGCTGTTACAGGACTGGTTTCGAGACCGCTAGAAGCGGCATTACAGGAGCTTAGGAAAGGAAAGCCAGGCGGGCACTTGTGTAGATTAGAATGCCTAACTTTCCTAATCAAAGTATGGGCCCAATCTTCAGAAACTGTTGCCTCCACAAAAGAAAAGCCCAAAGATTGCTGAATGGCTTCACTGTTTTAACAAGGCCAATTCTTATTTTAATCCAAACAGTCCATCTGAAATCCAAGGTCCTGGGGGATACGAATGGATTGTTTGAAAGATAGCATATTTTATGCTCTCTGTGTGAAAGCTAATGTACACACACACACATATATATGCATATGTGTGTGTATAAAATATATGTATATGTATCCCTGCAGCAGTATTTATGAAAAATTCTTAATATGGAAAGACAATTGATTAATTCTTCGGGAATCCTAAAAAAATCCCAATTCTGCCCATTTTCCTCTTAGGAAAATAATTTTTAAAATTCAAGAAAAAAAGAGCTAATGGATCTCTGTTTTCTGTCACTTTAATAGACCCGGTGTTTCAGAGTCTTACCTGAGACAGCCACTCTTCATCTTCCTGCCCACTATGGTCAGAAGCTAAACTGTCATAGGACCCATGCCGAGTAATGGGCCCAGGACTTCCAGGGGGAACCACTGCAGGAGAAAGAAAACGTATTTAAACAACTTTAATCCATGCAGTGAAAAAAATGAATGTGGGCATAACCATCCTGAACACTGTGGTAATTTATAAGCTAAAATAAGACATTCAATGCACAATTCAAATAATTAACGAACAAGAAAGACTGAATTTCTGAGGAGTAAGAAAAATCTCCAAATAAGAGTACACTTTAAAAAACATCTGCAGGAATTTAGTCATTACGTATATCACTGTTAAAGAAATACACAACTAATTGCATCTTAACAGCACAAGTACATTAAGGAACAGTGACAACTCCATTGCCCACGCACCAATGTAACTCCTAGCCTTTAGGACACTTCAGTCCTCTCCATCTAACAATGAAATTAATTTAATGCAGTTCCTATAGTTCAGGAAGGGGTTTTTAAAACAAATCTCAAATAAGATTCTTTAAGAGTCTATTTAATAGTTCATATAAAGGGAAGGCATTAAAATATTTTTAATTTTATAACACTTTTAGTTCCTAAAACATTTCATTTATCCAAAGAAATGTTTCATTTTTTCTGGATACTTCAGTAGTTTCTCTGATTCTTAGGTGGTAGGATATAGGCTTTAAAACACAAAGAGGCTGCTTTCTCATACAAAGAAGAATGTTTGCTTAGTCAAAGCAATAAAATGATTCGGCAAACATTTATTGAGTTCCTAATGAACCAAATACCATCCCAACAGAAACTTATTTAAAGTCCCATACTATTTTTTTTTAAATTTAATTTAATTTATATATTTTTGGCTGCGTTGGGGTCTTTGTTGCTGAGCGCGGGCTCTCTCTAGCTGTGGCGTTCAGGGACCACTCCTCGCCACAGTGTGCGGGCTTCTCATTGCGGTGGCCTCTCTTGTTGCGGAGCATGGGCTCTAGGGCACGCAGGCTTCAGTAGCTGCGGCGCTAGGGCTCAGTAGTTGTGGCTCATGGGCTCCAGAGCCAGGCTCAGTACCTGTGGCACACTGGCCCAGCAGCTCCGTGGCATGTGGGATCTTCCCAGACCAGGGCTCGAACCCATGTCCCCTGCACTGGCAGGCGGACTCCCAACCACTGTGCCACCCAGGAAAGTCCCTAAAGTCCCATACTATTTATTTGCTTATTTTTATTATAAAATAGACTTCATTTTTAAGAACAATTTTAGGTTCAAAACAAAATGGATGAGAAGATAGAGATTTCCCATATACTCTCTCCCTCTGTATACATTTTAATACTAAGAGAAATAAAGCAATAAAGTACTGAGGGGAAATAGAGAAAAGAAAAGGAAGAGAACAGAAGAGGACGGAAAGTTGGTGAGTATTAAAGAAACCTAGAAGAAACAGAAAAGAATGAGAAAAAGAAAATAATCTCAGAATTTCTACCACCCAGAGATAGGTATATATACTTCATTATGTGCATCTGCCTTAGGCTACATTCCTAAAAATGAAATAAAAGGATATGAACATGTCTAAATTTCTTAATGCATATTCCCAGAAAGAGTTACACTTCCATGAGCAGTGACTGAGAATGCTAATCTCACAGCACTCTTGCCAGAACAAGGTATTTTGAAGAACTAAATCTCAGTGAAACAGATATTAGTGAAGTAGACAGAGCAGAACATAGGACAAGATTTTAAAGAAGACGTACTCACAAAAACCTTATTTTAACTATCTGGGAGAGGAGAAATGATACCAGTCAATTACTCATCAGAGGGAGATAAATAGTATTAAAATACAAGATTTGCAGTGGTTAAAACTATTAGCTATTGGTTCTTCAGATTCATAGTTCTACAGCTGAGAGGCATGCTGGCATCTGGCACAAAACACAAGTGATCACCAAAGCATAACACCTAATTTCTTAGGATTTTGAATATCATGAAGAAAAGAATACCATAATAATCAACTAATATTTAAGCATCCTTTTAAATAATTTTGGTGTATATTGCAAAGATGATAAGTAAATTTATGTTTGCAAAGGCTGAGTTGTTCCCCAACCATTTGTATTCTTTTTAATAAATAAATTTGATATTAAATTCTTAATACAGAACAGAGCAAGAGTATTCTTAATACAGAACAGAGCAACAGAGCCTCAAAACCCCACTCCCTAAATACTAGTCAAGAAGGCAACTACAGACAAATATCTAGAGGTCAGGACACACTTTGGAACGCAGTTGAGGTGAGAGAAGATTTTAAAGAGGTGAGGGAATAGGCCATGCAGATATCTGAGGGGAAAGTGTTACAGAGAGACTATCAATTACAAACATTTTGAAGTGGGAACATGAAGGAAATGTTTCAGTAATGTCAGGAGGCCAGTGTGGCTGCGAGTGATGCGGCAAGTTGGGAGTGTTAGATGAGTCAGGAAGGCAAAGCGGGCAGGGATCACCAGACGGTTTAGGGCTTTTCTTCTTCTTTTTTTCTTTTTTTTAAAAAATAAAGCTAGGGTAGACAGAAAGATATTGGAAAAACTTAAGAAGAAGTGAGAAATTATACCCTTGTGTTACTAACTAGTACCTAATGTGAATTTTTTCCAAGCGTTTATAATGTACTCTACATATGCTGAGCCTAGGCTACTACCTGTTGCAGAATAAGCATTCCATAAGTATTAGGTGAATAAATGGAGTTTTGCATTCTGGAATAAGTAATGATACCAGAATGGTAGGACACTTATTCATCCATCATCAAAATGGGATAAACTTGGGAATTCCCTGGCGGTCCAGTGGTTAGGACTCCACGCTTTCACTGCCGAGGGCCTGGGTTCAATCCCTGGTGGGGTAGCTAAGACCCTGCAAGCTGCAAGGCACAGTCAAAAAAAAAGAAAAAGGCAAGGGGTGGGGTGGGAGGGGGGATAAACTTAAAAATAGTCCAATGGGGCTTCCCTGGTGGCGCAGTGGTTAAGAATCCGCCTGCCAATGCCGGGGACACGGGTTCAAGCCCTGGTCCAGGAAGATCTCACATGCCGTGGAGCAACTAAGCCCGTGTGCCACAACTACTGAGCCTGCACTCTAGAGCCTGTGAGCCACAACTACTGAAGTCCGTGCGCCTAGAGCCCGTGCTCCGCAACAAGAGAAGCCACCGCAATGAGAAGCCCACGCACCACAACAAAGAGTAGCCCCAGCTCGCCACAACTAGAGAAAGCCCGCGTGCAGCAACGAAGACCCAGCACAGCCAAAAATAAATAAATTAATTAATAAATTTAAAAAAAATATCCAATGGCAGAGAATGGTGAGGAGTAGGATTATAGGTGAAAAAAGGTTAGTTATGAGTTGATTATTGTTGAAGGTGAAGGACAGGTACATGGAGAGTCATTATACTATTGTTTTTTGATTGTGTGTATGTTTCAAATTTCCCACAGTGAAAAGTTTCTTAAGAAAAAGAAAAAGAAGAAATCTCTTCCTCCTCCTCCTCTTCTTCCCAGCCATTCTGTTTCCCAAAGGAAGTGGTAAAAATACCAAATGTATATCTATGAAAAATTAAGTCTGAATCCTGAATTTCTAAACTGAGATTGTAAGAAGAGTTTCCATACCTTATGTTCACTAAAAAACAGTATTCTAATTAAGAATGCTTTGAAGCATTCAGAAGATTCACAATATAAAAATACAAGTGTGGTGGAATAATATTTTTCAACATAAAATAAATGTCCTTCCCTCTCTCTCATATTTCTTTATATTTAAAAAATTTCTCCAATCCAGGTAAGAAGAACATTCCATGTTTACTATCTCGGGGAAGCAATGATACACCTGGTCACAGAGAAAAAAAGAATTCAAAAACTTGACCCTGGGATAAGAAAAAGAGATTGAAAGAATGATAGTTAAGAGCAAAGTTTCCATGCTCTCCAAGCAGCTAATTATTAGGAAAGATATATTGAGATTGGAGTGAGAGTACCATAAACAGAAAGGGGGAAAAAGAGGGTTCCCAAGGAAGGGTATGAAATGACAGAATTCAGAAGGAGTTTTTGGGATGAACAGCTGTGAAAAATCCTATTTTCATTCTAGGGTAGAGTTCAAGGAAGTAGCAGGAGATTCCACACGTGCAACAGTAAAGAAGCTGTGCACATAGTGGGTCTGCACAGCTGAGCCTGTGACAACCTCTCTAAGTCCCCTATGATGGGATGATGACTATTTACTATGTGTCCAAGAGTAATATGGACAAGGTCCAGGGAACTGGCAGACTTTGAAAAGGCTTTGAAACAAGGATGGATGTTGCAGAGATCTACATGAACCAATAGCCCATGATCCGGCAGGGAACTGGGACATCTCAGTGGTGAAAATGAAGATAAAATGATCCCTGGTCAGGGAACTAAGATCCCACATGTCATGTGGCCAAATAAATAAATAAATACCAGCTATTATTTAAAAAAAGGTTATAGTTGATGAGATTAATTTTTCTGTACTTGTTAGGATGGAGGCACAAAAGAGGACTTAAGAGAGTTCATTTATAAAAAAATAAGTTACATATATTGCAAGCCTGAGTTTAATGGACCAATATACCTACCTTCTATCTAAAGAAACATGGTTAGTATCTTTTACTTTTACCAACTGTTCTTAGATAATTAATAATCTTGGGTTAGGAAAAGGATATGGAATTTTGAAATAAAAATCTCTGCCATGTTCTATCCCTACCTTTAGTACAGTAATTTAAACAAGCCTATCCATCTAACTAAAAAGGATACACTGTCAATTTTCTTTAGAGAATACAACTTCAAAAGTACTGCCTGTACACACAGGCATTTGATAAGTATAGATCAACAACCAAGGGCAGGATGAGCAGATCGTTATGAGGTAACTGTGAGCTAGACTTTGTTTATATCGTGTTCTCAGGAAAGCAGATCATGCTTCTAGTGAGTAAATAAAAGCTAAAAAAAAATCACTAAGTGTATTTTGCTGTCTTACAGTGATATATGAGTGTGTGTGTATGTATGTGTGTATTCCTATGAATATATTTATATATTTTATATGTGTTTATGTGCAAAGCAAACAAAAACAAATCTGCTTCAGCACTGACCTTTGCAAATTAGTCCTGTTAATCAAAACTCCCAAAAAACTTCCAAGTCAGTAGAACAACCTAAGTAAAATTATGAACAGAAAGATTAAATGGTCCTCTGATAATACCCCTATGTCTGAATCCCATGTAACAAAATTCTCCATTTGAAAATGGAAAATGTCAATTCATAATATAACATCTCAAATCCCTAAGTAGTCAGGAAGAGGATCAATGAGTATAGAATTTTTACAAATTACCCACATAAAATATAGTAATTAAATAGAGTTATAAACATTGTACTAACAGATATCTAAAGTGACATGCTGAAATCTCCTTTTTAACACTAGTTAATGGAATATTTGAAGGTTAGGATATGTAGGTTTGAATCAAGGTTCCAAGAATGAGTTATTACTAGTCCTGGAGAAATGTAAAACTCTTGACATTTCAGGGTGTTTTACCCGAAGTAATAACAGTGTACCCTCAATTCCAAGGAATCAAATTCTTTCGAAAATCCCCAAAAAGTAACAGCTAGATCTCAATAGCCTGAGTTCATCCACAACAAATCTAGTCTTCCAGTTGAAAGACAGAGATACATTTTTACCATTAATATATTGAATACACTTTATATTAGAGCAGGTAATTACTTTTCTCAGTGTATTGGGCATGGTTTAGATACTCCAGAAAAAATCACATCTCCTAACTACGGAGTTTATAACAGGGCACACAGGATCTAGATATTCCATTAAGATGAAAGAATAAAAGGAATAATTATTTGCTCCCAGCACCATTTGTCCTTAAAACAGTGAAAGAAAAGAGTTGACAAATGCATATGAAAGTTAAAAGACTAACCACATACACGTTATAAGCATCCTTTTTATATAAACTGACAACAAAGCATAATGCTGAACAATGAGCAGTGCTTATTTATGAACCCAATGAAGGGAAAATCTATTTGGTTCTGTTATGTTCTTGTTCTAGTCTTCCCTGCATCTCCTGAACTCCCAGTAATAAATTCTCTTAGCTTCAGAGGACACAGCTGCTAATGAAGCACAGGCTCTCCTGGAGCGAACTCCATGCTCCCAACTTCAGGACATGCTAAAAAGCTGCTCTACTCCCTGAAATGAATCTTGGTAGTACTGGAATCAGGGAAATCTACTTCTCAAATAAGGGGGGAAATGTTGATCCAAATGGTATCTCATTTTTTATGTGAGATGTAGCTCTCTGCTTTAGCTTCTATTGCAAAGCCTAAAATATGTTCACATGCTGAATAAACAGCTCTAGAAAGAAACTTAGAGAGTCTTTTAATATGAAGAAACAAAAATGGATCCAAAGGTTTTTATTTGGAGAAGTGAGTGAGAGCTGGGTCATACTGACAGCAGAGTGGGCGGTAGAATAAAATATTCTTCAGATTCAGGACCAGACACAGCTTTTGTTTTCCCCTACTCCATACCATATCCCCACCAATCCTCTGTGAACAATAAAACCCTTACCATGCTGAAGTCTTTAGTGGAGACCTGAGAGGTGAATAATGTTGTGCCAGCATTATTCAGTCCTTTAGGTTATTTAGGGGAACAACATTCCTTTTTCTAGCAACAGAGAAATTTGTGAGTTAAATGACATCATGCTGCCTTGAATGAAACAGCTCAGGCTCAAAGTTCACCCAAAGGCCAACAGTGATAAACTCTCATCCAAGGACAAACTTCAATATATTTTTGGTACTTATTAAAAACAGCATTTATATAGCAGCCGTACAGTAAGAGAGGGTTCTTTACCAAACTCTGTTTCTGATCAGAAAGCACTCAGGATCTTAGGAAGAAATTCTGCTTGGGAATGTAGTTCTTAGGACAGAAAATAAAATTTGCCTTTTAAGAAGAAAGGCTCAAAGAGAAATAATCCGAAAGCAAAATAGTCTAAGGCATTTCCTAATGAACAAGCAATTCACAAAAGAGGAAATACAACGGCCAACAAACACACATAAATAGTAGTAATCAGAGATTTGCAAAATTTAAGAAGTTATGCTTTCATACTATCAAACTGACAAAAATTAAACCCTGGTCTTTTTAAAAATAATTTTTTAAAAAGGGAGAAGGCTCAGGTCAAAAATACCACACCTAACTACCTTAAGATAAAGGTACCTACTTATTCTTATTGAGGGAGTGACTCTTAATCTCTACTGAAGTCTGTAAGTTTTCTCTGTAATTTATAAATGTTTCCATTTAAATGTAAAGGAATTCATTGAATTTCACACACAGAGTAATCAAGCAATAGCACGATATATTACTGGCTATTCTGTTTATTAGGAGCCATCTCCTGTATCAGTGCAACAACAACTGAAGTGTTACAATACATAAAAGGGAACAGGCTTTACCTACGTTATATATTAAACGGATCAATGATCTTCCTTGCACCCTGACCCTGCGGTACCATAGATGTTCTCTAATTAATTATTAAAGTTTTCTAACAGTCAGTCATTGTACATCTCTGGTTTCACTTTCCTTTTATTCCACATTCCCAGAAGAACAGTCACAGGCAATATATAATTAGAAAAATGACATACCCTCATTGTTTATGAGATAATAGATTTCACTGGATAACTGACAACCCTAGGTGCATCTCCTCCCCACCGTGCTCTGTCTCCCTTGCCCTACCTCCAAAGCATCATATAATATTCCCACAGAAGACATAAACTAAGGAGCTTTCATTTGTTATTCTTGCTACCATAACCGTCATTTGCCATTTCGCATCTGGACAAGTTGTACCTGGGGATAGACTGGAAGGGTTCACAATTTAGTTTTGCTCCTCAGTGTAACTCTAAATATCATAAAATGAACAGAAAGAATAAAACACAATGGCTTCAGGCTGTCAGCAAGATCAGCTACTCCCCTGAAAATTTCTAACCGTCCCAACTTAATAGGCTGCGACAATCCCTTCAAAACATTTGCAATTAAGGTCACTTGGAAAGATGTACACAATTTAATGTGGATTATGGCAACTCAATTCATAGTACAACTATATTATATATACATTAAACCAGTAGCAGGATAACTAGAAAAGTGAATCCACCCTGACTATTTTAAAGGATCATACAATGTCTGTATAATACCTTGCTTGCAGCTTAGAGATAACAACTTTGTCTTACCAAGGGTTAGATAATCTGTCCAGAAAAATAAGTCTAAATAACAACAAAACCATTCTTATCAAAGCTCACCTTTATATAACTGTTACCTCACGGGAGGAAATGAGCATGGCTGGGGACAGGGGTGACTCATTTTCCACTAAATATTTCTTGATACCTTTTAAATTGTGTATACCATGTACCTATTTAAAAATTTATAATTATAAAGTTATAGAATAAGCACACTACAGTTAATATGGCTAGAGAAGTCAATCCAAGAAGTTAAGAAAGGAAAACAAAGAAATAAAATGTGTATCAATAAATGATGGAAACCAGTGCATGAAACATAAGTTGAGCTTATAGCATATCGAGTCATACATTCCCCCCGTTTTCTTAGGTTTTGTGGCGTTTTCTCTAAAAAGGGAAGTAGAAGTGCTTATATACACTCTTTCTCACACTCACTCTACATGTATCTGTTTATCATTATCTCTGTATTTACACACACATATCAAATATAGGACCAGCTTTTAGCAACTGCTCAAGTACACATGGTAGTGTATGTTTCTGTTGAGGGAAATGACTATTTGCTGGAAGCTAGAAGCTCTTTGGTGCTAATTCTCTGTAGAATTACGAGCTATAATATTTCGATAGTGGTAACTGTATTCTCACAGCTAACCCTGTATGTTAGAGGCAGTTCCTTCAGGAATAATCAATTCTCTAAATTCAAGGAACACTCTAAAATATAATATCCTCTATTAGATTGAGATGAGTAGAGGTTAGGCAGAAAGTATTGCAAATTGATGTCTTGAAGGTAAAAAATCACTGTTTTGGATCATTAAACCACATTCAGTCATCAATGTACCAATCTGTACAAGTAGGCAATAGGCCAGTTATTGGAAACGTATTGTTCCCGATCTAACCTACAATGGCACAGTTGAAGAGCAAAGAGTCTAATGTACTCAGTCCAGCCTCCGCAACAAGGTCTTACAAAACGAATATAAAGGGGAGGGAGTCGTTTGGAAATGTAAAAACGGCAAAGAGCATTTTTTGCAAAGAATTAATGCAGCTTCTTCCACGCTTCCCTTATTTATTATCTAGTTACATACCAGATAAGGCCAGATCATTATACAGCAGGAAGAATCAAGTACAGATTTTCTCTTGCCTAAGCAAAAGAGGCAAAGTTCTCTTGGCATGGAGAGTTAAAAGCTTTTAGTTGTGGAAGACATCAACATTTTCAACCTATACTTAAGAACATAATTTAAAATCTTTCCAAACAATCATTAAGGATTCTTGATATGTTCCATAAAATAGAGAAATTAAATGTTTAAGATTTTTACCTCTAAATAAATCAGAAACATCACAGAGCCAAGAGGACTGGGGAAAGAATGAGATGGAGAATACTGCCTTACAACCACCGTATACTTTTCTCTCTTTCTAAATGCAGGAGAACATTTTCCAAGGCTTGCTCTTCCCTCTACCACTGCACAACGTACAACTACTAGAAAGACCTATCTCCTTATTATTAACTCCTTGTCATTAGATACATACTAAAGTATTCATAGGTAAAAAGATACAAGAGTGGGTGGCTTTCTCAAAATACTTTTATCCACCATACATTAAAAAAAAAAAAAAAGATTTTAAGAGAACATAAGAAATAAGAGTGGCAGAATGTTGTTAATTCTTCAAGCTGAGTAACGGGCAGACTCATTATACTATTCACTATACTTCTGTGAACGTTTGAACATTTCCATAATACAAAAAAATTTTTTAAGGCTGTTGCATGAATGAAAAAAACAGCAAACATTTCTTGACCCGCAGTTGGACACAGAGCCATCTTGATTCTTTTCTTGGCGAGACTAGGAGATCTATGAAGTATTCAGGACTATGTTGTTTTCCCACAGCACCATACGTGTGAGGATCATCCATATTAATACCTTTAGCCTTAGTATAATATAACATTTAATTTCTATGCTCTATAACAAATTGCCATAGTCCGTCCTTCCGTCTCCCCTTCTTTCCCTCTTTCTTTTTTTTTAAAGATTTTTTTTTTTTTTTAGTTCCGTTGGGTCTTCGTTGCTGTGCGCGGGCTTTCCCTAGTTGCGGTGAGCGGGAGCTACTCTTTGTTGCGGTGCGCGGGCTTCTCGTTGCAGTGGCTTCTCTTGTTGTGGAGCACGGGTTCTAGGCATGCAGGGTTCAGTAGTTGTGGCACGTGGGCTCAATAGCTGTGGCTCGCAGGCTCAGTAGTTGTGGCTCGTGGGCTCTAGAGTGCAGGCTTAGTAGTAGTGGCGCACAGGCTTATTTGCTCCGCTGCATGTGGGGTCTTCCTGGACCAGGGCTTGAACCCGTGTCCCCTGCATTGGCAGGCGGATTCTTAACCACTGCACCACCAGGGAAGTCCCCTCTTCTTTCATTCTTTTCCTTTCTTCCTTTTCCCCTCCCTCCCTCTCTTTCTTCCTCTCTCATTGCCTTTTTTTTAAAAAAAATCACCTAAATAATATTATATGAACACATGGTCACTATAAACTTCAAAAAATATGGAGTAAAAAACAAAAGGCTCACTGGAATAGTGAACAATGATTCCAATGATAAACTCAGAAAATCAAATGCCCTTCTGGCATTTCAGAAGTCTGGGGGTTGAGAATCTTACCTTTTATGTAAGAGTTTCAGAGTTTTAAGGCAATTATCCAGAGAAAAGCCTTTCAGAATGCAATGGACACCAAGAAAAATCCCAATTCCTATAAATTACTAAGGTATTGAAGATGCTCAAAACAAATAGGTCTAAGAGAAATTTTCATTTGCATCAATAAATTAGAATTGCTAAGAAAAATTTCTTTCTATAGGTTTGAAAATGCTCATGTTAGAGCCATACTTGCCCAGATGACCACTTAAAAACAGAAGAGATAGGATTTACCACAAATGTTTTCTCTTCACTCTTGTTTGTTAACAACAAAGCTGTGCTGACTGATAGTATCTCAGTCATAAAGCTCTTGGAATGGATAGAGGCAAGAAGGACCTCAAAGGAGAACAAGAATACTATTTCTGTTAACACCACCTACAAACCAAAGCTAATCTTTGGTAAGTTTTTATTCTATCCAAGATAATGTGTAAAGCTTTTTGGATGAATTACCTCATTTAATCTAACACAATCTTGTAAGGTAGGTATTATTCCCATTTGAATGGCAGGTAAACTAAAGCCCAGAGAGGTTAAGTTATCTGCCCAATGTCACCCAGCCAGCAAACAGCAGAAATGGAATTTAGAACTGCAAACTCCGAACACCATGTTCTTAACCTGAAGTATAAACTGTTTCAATTCATGATGTCTTTACATGGTAAGTTCATTATTTTAAATTAAAATTTTCATGTGAAACATCTGAGAGTTGTTTATCCCCAAATATGAACTATATCACCGATTTAGTCTCCATGATTCCTTTATTTCATGTCTTAATATAATCATTTTTCTCATCTTAATAAACAGCTATGTATACTGATCAGAGATACCATATAAAGCTATCAAATAATGGGAAAAAATGACTTTGAACAGAAGTCCCAACACAAGGAGGTTACAGATATTCAAGGAAGCCTTACATGTAGTAACAGAAAAGAAAGTACTTTGGACCACACCTTACATTCTCTATAATACCCCTGAGGAATCAGAAGATTTCATTTTAGAAAATATTGGTTTGGTTTTATACTTAAAGTATAAGTGACATAACCATGGGAGGACCACTGGTACCTAGGAAACAGCCTTGGAAGGCAGCAGAGTGCCCAAGGGAAGAAAAAAACAGTAAACCCAAAATATTCTTATAAATCTCAGCTCTGACCCAGACTTGACATCATGTAAGGGAGGTTCTGATGCTGTTCATGTGGTCATAAAATACAAAGAAAGCATAGTAGAAAAGGCAAGAAACTAATGGTATAAAGGCACTCCAGTGTTTCTCATCTCTCCACCAACTTCCACAGAATCACATGGCAGAAAGCCTCCTGTCATATGACAACAATAAGGAGAACAGATTCAAACTGGAGAGAGACAATCCACGGCATTCACCCACCTCCCTTATGCCTTGGTCATTTGGTTGGTTACCTTCAGTAAGAAAGACCATGAGAAAAAGAAGAAATTGAGTGATGATAAAAGCTTATACACCATCAAAGCAAAAAGTAAAGCTTCTGACTTTAAGAAGAGACTCCAAGGGCAAGATGGACAGACAGGGGTGCAGCTGAGAACTGAGCAGAAAGGCTGAGTTTCCCTGGTATTTTCTACTTTTCTGGAATAAGAACTAAAAACTATTATGCAGTCAGGAGGGCCTGAAACATACAACAGAGCAGAAATTATTATTTTTTTATGATCATGTAAAGGGCAGTGGCCAAGAGCAGCCCTTCTGTTAACAACAAAGAGGTGTAGGTAAACACATAAGCAACGCTACCATAAAGTGGAGATTTTTGTTTTAACAAAATCTATATTTATATGATTATATTTCCCATGGTTGAGAGTGGCTATAACTAATGGATTCCCCTCGTTCTCCTAATGCAGCCATTTGTCAATTCAAATACAGAATGTCCAATCAATTTTGATGTATTTAGTAAGCAATTTGTCAAATGGTGCTATAATCCAGTTAATATATTAATTCTTGTCATGGAGAGAGTTCTGACAACTACATGGTTTTCCATAACTGGTTTGGAGAGAAAAATCTACGCTGGAACTCAACGGTCATTCTTTGGAGGTGACACTTCTGTGTCCCGGGATCCGAGAGCATGCCACCGTACATCACTTAATAGGAAAACTGCTTTGCTGAACTAGACACCTGGGGTCTACTGGACGGTGTGGCTGCCAGTTCATTGTAATACTGGTTTTCTTTGAATGTGTGTTTCATATATTTTTAATAAATTGATCAAGCCAATATATGTGACACTAAAAATGCCAAGTATGTAAGCTTCCGAGAGAGGAACAAGGCTTTACCAATGAAATGTATGCATCTTAAACTTAAAAAGTACTTTTATAAACACTTTCCCCTATTCTTAATGTTTCTTCATATGAACTGCTGAAGAAGTGGCTCTCAATCTTTTATTTTCCTATCCCAACATCCTTCAGGTAAATGACTGACTCCTATCAGTACTTAACAGGGCACTGTACTGTTAAGGTCACATAGTAACCATTAGTCAAGACTCTTAGAAGGCCACCTTCAGCTTACACAGTGTGAAGCTCTGGACATGACAGTTTTCTTACTTTATATTTCATCCAATAATCACTATGTTATCTCCATCTTTTCCCCAAGTCTATCTATGCACTGGGGGCTGGAGAAAGAACCACGGAGATTTCAAGTAGGTGTCCCAAATTTATATCACAGAAGAAATCTGGACTATAGTGATCAAGGAAGTAGCAAGTTCTTTCTCAAACTTTTCAGTGGGATATTTAATCACTACCAGTTTGGGCATGGCAGGAGATAGAAGATAGGTTTTTAATGTACCACAGATAACCTCCATGGGTGTATTTCGCAAATACTTTCCAAAGATGATGGCTCTATCCATTCACTATGTCCAAACCTTTCCTTATTTCTCTATCAGGAAATGCAAAAGCAGACATGAAGGCAAATCCTTTCTAGAAAACAATACTGAAAAACATGGCAAAAAAAATTTGTTTTAAACAGAAGAAAAAGAAAGAAAGATAAGAGGAAAGGAACATTACATTCATCTTCCAGACGCTAGGCTCCCCTTAGCACATTTATGAACCATGCGAGAGCAAATTGTCAGAGTGATTTGGCACAAGCCTGTGTATTTAAAAACCTGCCATGTGCACTAGTCCTCCAGACTACCAGACGTCCCATTGTTTGATGTGTCTGCTGAGAAAGGTGCCCTATGTGTCAGAAAAGCACACTGAATATTTTTCAATGACCCAGGGGGCAGAGGTCGCTTATTATAAATGGATAATGAGACCTAATGCAGTGCTCTGAGTATGGACAATGAAAGGGTCTATCCATAGCCCCTGGTGGATTGGTCATTCAGGCTTTTATTTCCTCTGCACACTTAATGGAGTCAAACAATTGACAGAAATTCTATAGAGAAGGCTGAAACTGAGAGAAACAACTGTATTCTAACTCTGATAGACAGATACAAATAGTGACCCTGAAATGGCGCCACAACTCCCGTCACCACTAACGTAGCAGACAGCTGTAGCATTCCCCCTAGATTCCCATTTAGTCATTTGTTAGCAATTAACCTTACTGATGGAAGTGATGGCACATCAAACCACAAGCTCCTGCCAGTATCAACCCATTACATTATTGCAGGTAAGCAGACACAGACCATTCTCTTTAGTTCCTTATTTTTGGAGAAAAAGGCAAACAGATATCCCTGTACCCTCCAACCTATATCCCCACTACCCAACTAACAAAATGCATATTCAGGGGTATCCGTATCTGAATATAAGAACCTTAAACTCTGGTGGGATAGAGTAAATGACAGCAGAAGCAGAGGTACTCACGGACTAGAGGCTTTATGACCAATAGATTATTTTTCTTTAATCTATCAGAATCAATGTTCTATCCCAGCCAAATCTGCCAATCCGATGGCAATGAATATTAATAGCATAAATGGAAAAGAATATACTGTCAGCTGTACCTGAAAAAAAACCAGGTCATAAAGCAACCTACAGGGCTTCCCTGGTGGCACAATGGTTAAGAATCCGCCTGCCAATGCAGGGGACGTGGGTTTGAGCCCTGGTCCTGGAAGATCCCACATGCTGCAGAGCAACTAAGCCCGTGCGCCACAACTACTGAGCCTGCTCTCTAGAGCCTGCGAGCCACAACTACTGAAGTCCACATGCCTAGAGCCCGTGCTCCGCAACAAGAGAAGCCACTGCAATGAGAAGCCCGCTCACGGCAATGAAGAGTAGCCCCCGCTCACCACAACTAGAGAAAGCCCGCGTGCAGCAACGGAGACCCAACGCAGCCAAAAATAAATAAATAAAATAAATAAATTTATTAAAAATAAAAATAAAGCAACCT
Source organism: Balaenoptera physalus (assembly GCF_965194825.1). Taxonomy (NCBI): domain Eukaryota; kingdom Metazoa; phylum Chordata; class Mammalia; order Artiodactyla; family Balaenopteridae; genus Balaenoptera; species Balaenoptera physalus. Next base: position 41,586,558 of record NC_138901.1, read on the forward strand.
ACAGGAACAGTAAGTTGTGATGTCACACAGTTGTGTAAAATAAAGTAAGCAAGATATTTAAAAGTACCAAAAAACCCTCTATAAAAACTTTTTTGTTTCATTTCAATTTTAAGAACAATTATGACAGGAAGGTGGTTTGACATGTAATTATGACAGGAAGGTGGTTTGATATCATTTCTCCAAATGATAAATACTACAGCAAATGACAGAAATGCCAAGACTTACTTCAGAATGGAGTATAGGTCATTATGTTGTAAAATATGAGGACTTTTGATGGTGAAACATCTCAACAATAAATCAACGATGATAGAGAAACCCAATGAACTATTCCATAGGTGTGAAGATCTATGTAAAGATATGGGTATCAATAAAAAGCATGTATCCCATAAACACAAAGGGAAAGAAGAAGGAAAAGGGGGTACTCTAATCTAAACTTTTTGATTAACTATATGATATTTTTTCATTGAGGAAGAAAATGTATTCAATTTCATAATGTTCCCTAAATTATACAACATATATATGGCTAAATTCAGGGTCAGTATGTCTCAAACTTCTAGTCTCCTGAAGAAAAACACCATTCATTTCACTAAAATCATTTCTCTATGGAAGGACATGTCAGTGGATAAAATTAGCTATAAATAAGAGAACCCATCAAATACAACTCAATATGAAGTGGTTTCTTAAGTACCTCAGATATTCAGACCTAGATAGAGCAGTATGACACACCCAATGACCAACAATGGACTATAAATACTCTATAAATAAGTCTTACATTACAAGTTTCCTCTACAGGAGAAAAACATTTCTTTCTTTCCCCTTCCACCCTACCCAATCTTGGGCAAATATTTATTATGGACAATGCAAGGAAATAGTGTTGAGTACCTCCACCATACTTGGTACATACCACAACAACGATGCAATCCAGGATGTTAGGTTAAATCTAATGTGACACTCCAAAGAGAGCAGCTCAGAAAACTGCTGCACATTTAACTGCTTTGCCAGGGCACTGATAATGACCATGGTAGAGGAGAGCAATACTTTTTTCTTCCTTTTTGTATGAGTATGTTCAAAATAGATCACCACTGTATTGTAAAACCAATGAAACAAGACAGTAAAATAGGCTAAAAATGTCTTCAACTCTAAACCCAAAAGTGTGACTTTGTATTACAAGGAAAAATATTTCCTATTTTTACTCCCACAGTTGTAGCCGGTAGGCCAGCAGCACAAAATGTAGTTGGGAATTAAGATCTCTAGAATCTAACCTTAAATATGCTGCCTACTTGTGTTTTTCATACTTCTATGGGTAAGACAAATTTCAATACTAGCTTTAGGTATTATCTACTTCATTATATATACCGATTTAAATAAAAGTGCTAGTAAAGTCCAAGTGATCAGTAAAGCAAAAACATTTTTAAAAAGCCGATGTATCAATAGATAGCCCAGCTATTGAAAAGTAAGGTTTCAGGTGGAGCTTTTAGAATGATTAACACCGCCTTCTTACATGTTATGCTGTCTGTACCATAATGGAACCTCATCTCTTCTCTCTAAATTCTCTCTAGGATAAAATTATTTCAGAGAAAGCTTACATCAATTACTAATTATATATCCAAACAATCTCAGAAAGGAGCTCAAATCTATAAATACACACATGGAAGGTTCTGAGTTATTTCCAAGAACCTACTGAATATTACCACTAGGATACATACTGCATGCACCAAAACAGATGCAACACTGCAATCAGCAATTCTCTCTCCTACTCTAGGCAACATATTTCTCTTTAATATTTCAATGAATGGCATAACCTACTGTTAAGCTAGTCATCCATTCCTCCTCACTTTTCTTCAGTAACCTCATATAGTCCCAAATCCTACAGAGGCAACTTGCTCAATTTCTCTGAAATTCAGCCACTTCTCTCCATCCCCACTAACAATTAACTTCTTCCTTCTTTGAATTTCTTTTTTTTTAACTTTCTATTTTATACTGGAATATAGCCGATTAAAAATGTTGTGATAGTTTCAGGGGCACAGCAAAGCGACTCAGCCATACATATACATGTACCCCGTCTCCCCCAGACTCCCCTCCCATCCAGGCTGCCACATAACACTGAGTGTACATGTCAGTCCCAAACTCCCTAACTATCCCTTCCCTCTACCCTCCCACCCCTGGTAACCGTAAGTTCATTCCCTAAGTCTGTGAGTCCGTTTCTGCTTTATAAATACGTTCATTTGTGTCACTTCTTTTTAGATTCCACATATAAGCGATATACGATATTTCTCTTTCTCTGTCTGACTTACTTCACTCAGTATGACAATCTCTAGATCCATCCATGTTGCTACAAATGGCATTATTTCATTCTTTTTTATGGTTGAGTAATATTCCATTGTATATATGTACCACATCTTCTTTATCCATTCCTCTTTCGATGGACATTTAGGTTGCTTCCATGCCTTGGCTATTGTAAATAGTGCTGCAGTGAACACTGGGGTGCGTGTATCTTTTCGAATTATGGTTTCCTAAGTCATTTCTGTGTCAGCAGCTATGGCTTGAATTCTCTGTACCTCCTTCATCCTTCACCATCCTTTCTATACCAATTAATTCATGCTATTAACAAGCACTTATCACAATGTGTTATAGATACTCATATACATGTTTTTTATTTGTATTTATGTTAGGGAAGGTAATGAGTCAAAAGTAAAGGCAGCAGAACTGGTATAATGTAATATCAAGATAATACATAGGATTTAAGGACCAGAAATGTAAAAAATAATTAGGGTCACCCATATCTACTACTGGCCACATAAAAGAGACTAGATTTACATTATCTCCTAAAATAATTAAATTAGCCCTAAGCAAAAGGTTATTTTGAACCCTCCATAACAAAGCTTAAAAACAAACAAAGAAAGAATCAAATTTATTCCAAGTAACTTGACTACATCCTAGGAAAACAGAATAATCCACCACTCAACAACATGAAACCAAAAATGCCCAGCATCCTATCAAAAATCATTAGGCACATAAAGAAGCAGGAAAGCACACCAAGAAGAAAAATCAATCAATAGAAAACCCCTAAGCAATACCAGGGTGAAAAGAATTAGCACACAAGGACTCTAAAACAACAATTACAAAATATATGTCTCGTATGTTCAAACAGGTACACGATGAGGAAAGAAATGAAAGATATAAAAGAACATCCAAATGGAACTTACAGATGAAAAATATGGTATCTGGAATGAAGAATGTGTTGAATAAAACAGATTAGACAGCAGAACAGAAGACAATATATATAAATACATAGAAATACAAACTATACAAAATCAAACAGAGTGAAGGAAAGAGAATTTTTCAACTCAACAAAGAATCAGTGAGCTGCGAAAATATCAAGTTGTCAACAGACATATAATTGGAGTCACAAAAGGAGAGAAGCAGAGTGACAGAAAAAAACTGTGAAGATGTAACTGCATTAAAATTTTCAAATCTGATGAAGATTAAAAATTCACAGATTGAAGAATCTCACAGACTCCAAGCAGAAGAAAACCACACCACAACGTTATGGTTTAAATACTTTTTCCTATTTTTCTATATTATTTCTATTGTTTTTATGTTTTCTATTTCCTTGATTTCACTCTGATCTTTATTATTTCCTTTTTTGTGCTTTAATTCGCTCTACTTTACTAGTTCCTGAATGTGAAAGCTGAGTCATTGATTTCATTTTATAACATGGGCATTTAGTCCTATAAATTTCACCTTGAGTAGTGATTTAGTGCCATCCCACAAATATTTCATTTTTCTCTGAAGTTTTTATTTTGAAAGAATTACAGATTCATAAGAAGTTGCTAAAATAGTAATCAAGATACAGAACGATCCCATCACCATAAAGATCTACCGAACCCTTTATGGTAATATTCAACACCCTCCCTTGTACTCTGTCTCTCCGCATGATGTTCTTAAGAATCATCCAACTTGTTGCATGTATTTATACTTCAATCTACTATTTTTTTTCCCTGAATAGTAGTCTAAGATAGGGATGTGTTCTGTTTTCATTTTCATTCAGCTAAAAATAATCCTAATTTCCCTTTTGACTTTTCCTGTGAACCATGTATCATGTAGAAGTGTATTGTTTAGTTTCCAGATGTTTGTAGATTTCCCAGAGACTTGTTAATCATTTCTTATTTAATTCCATTGTGGTCAGAGAATATACATACTTTGTATAACTTGAAAGCTTTTAAACTTATTGAGACTTGTTTTATGGCCCAGAAGAAGGTCTCTATTTGTCAATGTTCCCTGTGCACTTGAAAAGAATGTACATTCTACTGTTGTTGGGTGGAGTGTTCTACTTAGTCTTATATTAATGTAGCAAGCGAGGGTTTAAAGTGGGTTTCTCCAGTCTGGTGGTTGCCAAGGGGGAGGAGGTTGGGGTTAGCAGATATAAACTTTTATATATAGAACGGATAAACAACAAGGTCCTACTGTAGAGCACAGAGAACTTATATTCCATATCCTATGATAAACCATAATGGAAAAGAATATTTAAATAAAGAATATATAACTTAATCACTTTGCTGTACAGCAGAAATTAACACAACATTTTAAGTCAACTATACTTCAATAAAAAATTGCTGATCAAAAAAAAGTGGGTTTCTCCTAAGCAGCATATAGCTGCGGTTTATTTTTTGATCCATGACTTGTTTAGATGTTTAGACCATTTATAACTAATGTGAGCATCGACATGCTTAGGGTTACATCAACTTGCTTATTTGTTAACATTTTATTTCCTTTTTGAGCACTTAGATTGTTTTTTTATTTCATTACATACATCTTTAACAACATTCAAATGATGTTGAAGTAACATATACTATAAAAACTTACAATAGTATAGTTCCATTTCCCACACTCCTGGCCTTTATGCTACTGTTGTCACACACACACACACACACACACACACACACACGCACACACACACACACACACGTATGTGTTTTAAAGACCACAATACATTGATACTATTTTTGTGTTAACAGTGAATTATATTTGAAAGAGAGTTAAATAATTAACAAAAAACCCACATATATGCTTTAACCATTTTCAGTGTTCTTCATTCCCTTCCATCTAGAGTCAAAGGCTCTCCCCACCTTTCCTATAATGCCTTTATAAGTAGAGAAAAACAATTATATCCCCAATAAAACATTGGGGGGGGGTTCTATGGATCCCAGTCACCTTTCTATTGTGTATCAAAGCTATATTTCTGTTGAGTGATCCTTTGTTACCATTTAACAAAGAAAACTCAGTAAGCTTAGGGAGGAACTTCTCACATACCCATGGATTATCTTGGGAGTTCAAAGTCTGACCCACCCCCAACAAAGCTAGTTAATGTCAGCAGCTTAAAAAATACTGCTGCTGCCAAATTACCTGAAAGAAAAGGAGGAAACATTATTTTTGCCCTAAATAAAACTTTCCCAAGTAAGCCCTGTTTCTAATTTACAATTTGGGAAGCTCTTAAGCAGACTAAAGAAAAAGCATTGTCTACTCTGGGATCACATTCAAAGCTGGTTGATATTTGTTAGTCTCGTCTAATGTTTATCTTTGTTTTTGGCAAAGAAATACACTGAAATAAAAAGCCTACTTTAGAAAAGGTAACTATAGCATGTGTTTTTTTTTTTTTTTTTGGAAGGAAGAAAATATACCGTTAGCACAAAAATCACTAATCACCACTACTATAATCTTTTTATAAACGATTCTCAAGATTTCTTATGACCCAGGCAAAACTTTTTTTTTATATTAGATTCTTGACTTTTACCTTTACTGAGCTATATAGCAAGATTAGATTACCATCTGCATATCCACTTTGCACACATAAACTAGTCAATCTACCCAAACCATATGACTTTTTTCGCTTATTCTAAACAGCAATTTCTTATGGCTTATCCTCCTAATGACAAAGGAGTGATTTCTACCTCCACAGTGAGCAGCTCTTGTAAGGAGCAGGCTTCTATGAGTCAATTTATGATGCACCCAAATTGCTCAATTTTGTGTCATTCCATTCAATTAATATGGGTAGGAAGTGTGACTACAGTTAATACAAAATTTGGAGTTTTAACTTACTTCACTAAATTTAGGTAAGAAGTCTTTAGTGTTCAGGCAGGTTTCCCTTTCCCTTACCACCAGTCACCCTTTTACCACATATGCAGAACTTTGTTTACAACTAGTGGTGTATTTATTATGATTACAGGGCTGAAAGGGGAGTGGGGATTCCTTGCTAAACATCCTGCTCTCCTACTCTCCTCTCCCTGAGACAAAGTCTCTTTCGCATTTCCATTTACATCATTCTTTGTCCACTATTATTATAATTTCCGGAGTTTGTACAAGTCTGCTTCACTTGATCCACAGATCCAGATACAATCAAAGAAAATACTGACAACATTTGTGAAGTTTGCATTACAGTTTTACTCCAAATGGTTATATTTGAAAATACCTTCAGTAATATATTTATCAACAGTTTGCAGGTTGGGAAGTAAGAAGTGATTTTCAATATGGTTAAATAAAACAAAAAACTTCCTGCCGCCAGGTACTGTATACACATCATCTTTTCAAATGGCTTCAGTAAGGGAAACCGGAGAGAAAGCAAGAAGGTAATAAGAAAGTCTTCTTAATGAGGCTCTAACTTACAGAGAGGGCTCAACAGATGGGTAGGCAAAGGCATTCTCTCTAAACTGGCTCCAGCATTGCTTTTACCAATTATATTTCAGCTCTTACTCCTCTGATGCAGATGTCCATGTTTTGCATATTTAATTGCTTCAGTCATGAAATATACTATCTTGTCGAGGACTCTCGATCAAATAGCCTTTCTTTATGTCGAAAACATGACTTTAAAAATCCAGGCTAAATCTGTGTCTCTACTGTCAATGTAAAGAAGCAATATAATGATTATTACAGAATTACCTGCCTCTTAGGTATTTTTTAACTTATTAAGTTATATCTATGGTAACATTTCACTAGATAAGAGGAAACATAATTATGTCACTTAGATATATGACAGACATATTAAGTCTATCACTTAGATGACAGATCTGGCAACATCGTCAAAATCACATATTCAGAATAGGGATTCCATTGTTAAGTCCCTGAAGTCTAATATTTGAAAATACGCACTTCTGAGATAAGAAACAGAGGTTCAGAATGATGCTGAAATGTATAGATTATTTTACAGTTTTTTTTTTTTTTTTTTTTTTAAATTTGGCCGAGCGGAGGGAGCCCGGGCGCCCGCGATTGGGGACGCCACAACAGCAGCGCCGGCGACTCGGGAAGACTTGCGGCATCCCTATTTTACAGTTTTTAAAGGACTTTAGCATCACTTCACTGACCATAGTAACACCTTCATAAGAGCAAGTATCATTACTGATACTTTATATTTTCCAAGTTACTGAGAGGTGGTCTAGAACTGGAAACTAGGCCTTTTCACCCTTATCCCAATGCTAGTCCATCTGGAATTCAAAAGGTCTCACATTAAATGCATTATATTATGTATTTTATTTAGAAACCATAGAGTCATCAGTGACTACTTTCTTTCAAATTGTCTAATTCTGTTCTAGTCCAACTGCGCAACATCTCACGGGTTTGTCCTGTCTTCTCTGTAAACAGCCTTAACTAAAGCCCTCTCATCTTGCTCCAGGATCACTGTGCCTCCACTCCCCCCCACCCCGAACCTCTTATTACAACACTGCCAGGGTGATCTTTCTAAGATGCAGTTCTGATGGTGTCGTTCCAATGCTTGAAAACAACTGATGGCTTGCTACTGCCTACAGTGGCGGTTCTTCAACCGTGCAAGTAGAGCTGCTAAAATAAAGTCAAATCCATCAGCTTAATTCACTGGAACAAAAAAATTAAGGAATAGAGATAGTTGCTTTTTTTTTTTTTTTTGCCCATATCTTTTTCTCACATATTTGGGACTTGCTACTGTTTGTCTACTGAGCAGACCTATCAAAATAACTAAACAAAGAAAACCAATATTAATTCTGAAAAAGTTACCTACACTTAATCCAACAATTAGTTATTTTCACCTCTATTGAGAAGTAGGGGGAAATGTTCTCGTGAACACTGATATTACATAAATGTCATGTATTTTCCAAGTCATATGATAGAGTTAAATATATGCTTAGATAACCTAGACCCTAACAACTTTTATGTACTCTGCTTCTTGGAACCAGAAAACCACTTACCTATTATCCCTCTGTGAAAGCTTTGGCAACTTAAGTCACTGCCCTCATAATTCAATGTATAACCCTTCACTGATGCACCTGCCTCATTTCCTTTTATCTTTTAACACTTGTCTCCTGAATTAGATACTGAATTCATTGAGGACAGAAGCAACATACTATTCTCATTTAAACCACAAGTTCCTGACACATAGAAGTCACTCAATAAATACATGAAGAAGAAGAATCAGCGAGTTCTATTATACAAGAGAATGAGACTGCCAACTATTTGTTACAATTACAGAGTTTTGTAACTTTAGAGCAAAGTCAATACACTTTCTCTGTTTCCAGTATAACATATAACACATTATAAACATAAAATAAAATTGTTTTACAAATATTTTACTTCATGCTGCATAATACAGCTAGGCAAGAAATTAAGTCTGATTCAACAAAACTCCATTAAAAACATGTCAGTGTTGATTTTTAGAAAGTTTCTTAAAAACATGCAGTACTCAGAGCCATCAAGTAAAATTAAGGATCCAGTGAATTCTACAAAACTGAATTATAATTGTAAAGAATTTTTAATTCTATGACCATAAACTGGATAATAAATATTAAATTATCTTTTCAGGCCTCACCTACAAAGAAGGCTGTTTCTAGTTCAATCTACATTTTTTCTCCTTCAGTAAAAAAAGAATCCAGTCAATCTATACAAATGTTAGGGCTTAGGTATAAAAGTAAACAAACAAAATCCTGATGGAGCTGGAATCACTACTTCATTATTGCAAGTAAAATTCTACAAAGCGAAAAGCCTGCTGATACAATTTTCACAGTGAAAAGTGCGTAACTTTTTTCATGTCAGAAATAAATTCCAATTTCATGAAACTTTATTATATCCTAGTATCCTCATTTTTTTAAAAAAATTTTGAGCCCACCAGATATCTCATGGCCAGGGAATGTGAACAGCTAGAGGCATACTTAATGTGTGCTAAAGCTTATGGTATACATTTGTATTAAATATCTTACTTGCCTCAGTCTGATTACTTACGGCCTCTGGCCTATGGACCAGTGGTAATATGCATGGTTCCATTAAAAGTCGGCATTTTAAAATGAAAGCTCAAAATACTCTATGCAAGGAAAAAAATGAGAACTACTCACGGCCAGCAAGCAGGAACTGATAATACTGTACTGCATCTGCAGCGAGGAGCAGAGGGTGGTTTGCGTTAAATGGTGGTTGCAATTCATTCCATTGAGGAGTTCTAAGGAAACAGCAGAAGAATATTAATATTCAGGCTTAATAGATGGGATGTAAATCACCATCACTGTCACCACTTACAGACATTGATATAAACTCACACTATCTTTGTAATCATTAAAATGAACTTGTTGGAGTGCTGAAACCTGAAACACAAGGCCATCTGCTTAGAAAGAATAAAAAGGTGGCAGTGAGTCATACAAATTACATACAGCCAATATTAGTTTAAAGCAGACGACCCTTCAATACAAGACATACAAAACATTGAACAGAGAGGAAGTGTGGAATTCAAATGTCACAACTAATTTTTACCTAATTTCTGACACTTGTTAGAGCTCTCTATTCTTAGAATATGTATACATTTTAAAATAAAATAAAAGCAGATAAAAATGGCTTAAAAAAACACAGTTAATGGTTGACTTATTAAAGACCTAATTAGCATCTGAATGCCAAAATAAGCCACTTATTTCAATGATGGTGCAGTAATTTTAATTAGATCTGCCCATTCCTAAATAGCTTGATAAATAAGATATTGATCAGATCAATCCAGTGCAGTAAAGTACTAATAAAGAATGGTAGAGCCTCCAAAAATCAATATAAGAATATTTTAAAATGTCATAAGGAGAGAGATCATTTTCATATCCATTTTTGTCTGTTTCCTTCCATACACATCAGGACCAATTTTTTCTGTCTCTCCTATACTATTGTACACTATATTGAATGGATTTTATCCTAGATCTTATTTTTCCGTCTTTATACTAGATTATAAAGGTTCTAATGATTACGTGCTTTTGAGAAGGACTCTGATTGTTAATAAACATTTTTTTTTTAATTTTTTTTTTAATTTTTATTTATTTATTTATTTATTTATGGCTGTGTTGGGTCTTCGTTTCTGTGCGAGGGCTTTCTCTAGTTGCGGCAAGTGGGGGCCACTCTTCATCACGGTGCGTGGGCCTCTCACTGTCGCGGCCTCTCTTGTTGCGGAGCACAGGCTCCAGACGCGCAGGCTCAGCAATTATGGTTCACGGGCTTAGTCGCTCCGCGGCATGTGGGATCTTCCCAGACCAGGGCTCGAACCCGTGTCCCCTGCATTGGCAGGCAGATTCTCAACCACTGCGCCACCAGGGAAGCCCAATAAACATTTTTACAGTGATAAACCATTATATTTTGGGGAATCACTTTAAAGGAAACCTTCCAATCTATTTATATCAGTTTCCATTCCCCATAATGGCTATCTCAATGTACTTTCTATTTGCAGTGAGCATGAGACTGGAAATAGGGGAAGCACTAAAGCTCTTTATGTGGGATAGGAAAAAAAAACAAGTCCTAGAAAAGGTAACTCAAAGATGCGAGGGGAAAGAAGTTCAAAGGGAGGTATTCTCCAAGGCAAACACCAAAGACAGCTGAATACATAGGACCACACAACAATTTGTACATGAATATTCTCAGGAGCATAATTCATGACAACTAAACTGTGGAAATGCCCATCAACTGATTAATGGATAAACAAAATGTGGTATATCCATGCAATGGAATATTATTTGGCCATAAAAGAGGAATGAAGTTCTGCTACATGCTGCAACATGGATGGACCTTAAAAACATTACACTAAGTAAAGGAAATCAGATGCAACAGGTCACATTTTGCATGATTCCATTTACATGAGATGTCCAGAGTAGGCAAATCCAGAGACAGGAGATAAACTGGTGGTTGCCTAGGGCTGAAGGGTTGGAGGAAAATGGGGGGGGGGGGGAGGGGATGACTGCTAATGGGTACGGGATTTCCGTGGAGGGTGATGAAAATTGATTGTGGTGATGGATGCATGACCTAGTGAAAATTCACTTTAAGTGGGTGAATTGTATTATATGTATTACATATAAATTTTATCTCAATTAAAAAAGAAATGAATTATCAAAAAACACAACAGGGATAAATCAAAATAATTTTGCTGGGAGAAAGAAGACAAAAAGACTATGCACTCTGATTCCATTTATATAAAATTCTAGAAATTATAAACTGATCTACAGTGACAGAGAACAGGCCAGTGGTTGCCTGGGGCTCAGTAGGTGAAGTAGGGATAAAGGGGGGGCAGGTGAGAGATTAGAAAGAGGCATAAGAAAACATTTGAGTTGATGGATATATTTATAATGTTAATTATGGGGATGATTTCACAGCTGTATACATACGTCAAACCTTATCAAATTGTACACTTTTAATATTTTGTATCTCAACAAAGCTGTTAAAAAAACCCCAAAAACCAAAAAACAAAAAGAGATACTACCTAACCAGAGTCCAGCTGGCTCGGGGAGATGTCATCATTTCCAGCGGGGTGTCATCGCTGATCTTGGGGGCAGCGCTAAGCGGTCGTGGCTCCATCATGTGCTCCACTAAGGTCCCATAGCAGCTAATAATGTAGAGGGATTCAACTACAACTTGTTTGGACTGATCTACAAAACAGGAAAACAGATCCTGGATATGTGATATTGGCATAAAAGGAGCACAGCCTCATGTTTACAAGTTATTGACCCTTCAGTCCGTTCCTGAGGTTGCTGAGAGAAAATAAGAAGGCAGGAACTTTTTCACGTGGTGCCTGCTCCTTGCCTCAAAATTGTCTCTTATAAGTAGATGCTAACGAATATGAAAAGTTCTATGCTATCAAAATATTTTTAAATTTAAGCAATTTATTTCAAGAATGACATAAATATACTCAAAATTCTAGTATGCTCAAACAATATTATACAGTCTTCTGTATTTGCCTGCAGTGTAGTAATTTGTCCCACATTACGAAAAATGAATGGTATCAGGTGGGACAGGGAAGGACTGACAGAAAAGGAACCCTGTATGGACTAAGAATTAGTTACACTGGATGCACCAACTCAACTGCATGAGAGACCCTTTGCCTAAATCAGCCTAACTTCTCATCTACTCTCTCTCAGGAAACTTCCTCCTTTAAATTTCTGGATTAAAACGAACAGACAAATGAAAAACACACACATGTCCTCCTCCCCCAGATCCTCATCCTTCTTTCCTCTCAACCCTCTTCCTTCTTTCCTCCCATGGCAAATGAAGACCAGTCATACTTTGAGGTCAGGTGCTGAATATGGATCTAATCAAATGACTTTATAAGGAGTACACATGTCCTCACTACCAAACCAGGTTTAATCCTCTATCTTGGGTTTTACAGTAAACCTAGGAGCATATAAAATCCCTCATGAATGCTGGGTGGGTTACCTTATCTCTACGCCAGAGGACTCAATTACAGCTGCTTTGAGAAAATGGCTAATGACCAGTAGTGGGACATAAAGGAGTAGCAAGTTAAAAGGGTAATTAGAACAGAAGCGAGAAGCATTTGAAATCGAGCTTCACAGAGGGTTTTAACTAGTAACAAAAAGTCATTTCGATAGCATCATTAAAGCTGAGGAGGTAACAAAAAAATAAAGATGGGATAAGAAAATGGAAGGCTTGCATACTTTACTGTATCCTCTCCCACTTAGGTAAAGAGCCTGCTGTGCCTGGGATCCTATTTCCAAGGAAAGGGCCACTGAAAGGCGATAACAAGGGAAAGGGCTGATGTCTGACTGCCAGTATTAAGCGTAAAGGAGAGCCATTTTGCCAAGAACAATACAGCTTGTGGAACCTGTCAGAAAAGTGCCTCGCTAACAACTCAGTTTCTGACCTACTTTAATAGTATCACAATAATAAGAGGAAATTTTTAACACTCAAAATTAAACACTTGGTCCACGAATGCAGGCACTCTTTTCTAAACAGAAACAATGAGGAATCACATACTAAAAGAGTAATTATATAAGTTGACTCTGGTGGTCAAAGGAGGGATTTTAAAAAAAACAACAACAACACTATATAAGTTCAAAGGGACAATGGTTACCATAAAAGATGATTCTTATTTCTGAGTGGGAGCCTGTTTTTATCTTTTAATTTATAACATGGCAGAGTTGTTGTAGATTATTTTTTAAGGACAGATTTAGCATTAGAAAACCTGGGTTCAAACTCTGATACCATAACCTACTAACTAGTAATTTTAGCTAAATTATTTAAACTCACTGATCTCAAATTCTTCATCTCTAAAATAGGGAATAACAACGTTTTTCCTCTCCACACTTTACAGACAATAGCATGAAATTAGTTTGAGAAAAATGTAAAAGCTACATATAATGCTATGGAATTGACAGCACTGAGAAATCCTGTATATTGTCACCAGCAAAACAAAATAAAAACACTCAGTGGGCAATTTATTCCATATTTATAGTGAGAGGATAGCCTGTCTTCTTGAGACTTGAGTAGTTGAGGAGAGATGCTAACTGAGTGGGAACATTTTTTTCTATTGTTGGGCTCAAGATTATTCAAAGAGAACTGCTCTGAATTTTCCTCAAGAAACAAAAATTACAAATGGCAAGTTTAACTTCAGTAAAAATACGTACCTTTTTCTCTTTTCAGACCTGCATTATTTGCAAACCACGATCGGGATGTCCCAAACGTCGCAGCCACGCAAAATTCTCCGCCCACTGATTTGCTGGGTGAAATTTGTGGAGGTGGTTTAACTTTGCTTAAAAAATAAAATGATAGTAAAAAAAGAAAAATTACTATGATAAAATCATGGTCCTTGAGAAAATGACATATTTCCCTTAAAATTTGCCCCTAAGTATTCCAACGCTCCCATGTGGACATGCATTTTGCCGTAAGTATAACTTAACTGGCGGTTGTGAGACTGTGATCTGCAGTAAAAGTAAAACTAGTTCAAAGCTCCAGAGTATTATCGGAATAGCAACTTATACCAATAACAATTAGCTTCTTTTTGAAGAATGTGCTGGCAAAATCCATGTCGACCCATTTGAGAAAGAACATTTCCCTGGATATTTCAAAGTGGAACAATAGAACCAGAAAAAACATCTCATAATAATAGAATAGTTTATCAGTTCACTTCAATATATAAAATGTGGGACTGACAATACAGTTGAATGGAGACAGCATGTATGAAAACACGAGATGATACAGAATGGAATCCTGACAATGCTCTCAGACATGCATGTATGGTTAGACAATGTCTGGTGAGTAGACCTAAAGATCTAATGCGATTACAGTCACTGACCTTCCTATTTCTTGTTTATTTTTTCTTTGTGGATTTGTGAAGATGAAAGGTCTGTTTTTATTCTGCTTCTCCTATGTTTGAGGACACATTAAGTAACTTCTGCTACTTCACATAACTACCATAAAAAAGTACTTGCTGTCCTCTTTGTTTTCCCCAAATCAGCTTTCAGCTTCTAATACCATTGACTTCTGATATCAGCCTTTCATTTTCTTGCAAATCCTATATTTCTCTTCTCTCCCAATTTGTCAAAGGCTGCCCCAAAGTTCCTTAGCAATTTTGTCAGGCACCTTAGAGAAATGGTGTATTATGGTCTCTGACTCGTTGACCAGGAAATAGCCCCACTGTACACTGGTCAAGATCACAGCCCAGTCGGGGCACAAGAATAATGTTCCGCCGCTGCTACTCAGTCTCCAATGTCAAATAACATTATTTCTACCTTCGTTTGCTCACTATCCTTTATCTCTTTATCTTTTAATGAAGTACGGTTAGACAGAGAAAGACTGGGTTTTGGAGTCAGGTGGAAACACGAATCTGAATCGCACTGCTGCCACTTTTTTACCTGTGTGAATTTTGATTAGGTTATTTAACCTCTCAGTGCTCAGACAACTAATATATAAAATATATAAAATAGAAAGACAGCAATGCCTACCTCTTAGGGTTATTTGAAGGTTTACAGCATTTTATTTGTTCTCAAAGTGTGGTCCCTGGCCAGTAGCACTGAGAACCTCTTAGACATGCAAATATTCATCAGGCCACACCCCGCTCTGGAGGTGGGGCATGACAATCTGTGTTTTTAATAGCCCTCCAGGAGATTCTGGCACACGTTCAGGTTTAAGAACCACTGTATTAGGTAACGTGTAGAAAGCGCTGTGAATTCCCATATCATAGAACTCAACGCTATCTCCTGTATAGCACACAGCCTTCAACTAATTTTCAAAAAACCAGACTTCACTTTGGTAATCTCATTTTCCAGGTGTTATGACACCTGAAATAGTCTCTCACATATTTTATTTCCTGAGCCTTCTGTTTTGATGTCTTCCTCGTAGGGAAAGCAAAAAGTCTGGATCAGAAGCCACTCTGCTTGGTCTCTGCCTTTGACCAAATTCATGTAATGCACATTGCCATATATGCAAAGGCCTTTTCTTTCCATCATTAACATTTCTTAAACACAACAAGTTATTACCCATAAAAATCACACCCATGCCTAAATCACCAACATTAGTCACAGTCAGACTTCCACTGATAGGGAATAAAATGACAGTTTTTTAATTTTTAAGTTTCTGTAAGAAAATGCATCTGTTTCTGCCAACAATTTCACATCTTCTTGCTGCATTTGCCACACCTGCAATAATAACCTTTGCAAAACCAACAGAAGAGAAGACTCCCCTCCACCTACAACTGAACAAACAAGCACCTTCCCTTGGTTTCTGGGTAACCGGCACCAGAATTGTTCTTTCTGGTTATGATGCTCTCTGTTGTACTACCTTAGAATGTAAATTTTCCTTCAAAGCCTTTATTTCCATCACTGAACTGCTGTAAGTTCCTGTAACTAGCATCTTTTAACTTCCATTGGTCAGTTTTTGGAGGCTGGAAGGCAGAGGAGAGAGGAAAAAAAACATTCCAGAATTTTTGGAAAGGTGTTTCAACTGCGTGACTATGTTTTTACTAGAATCACTATCAAGGAACAATGGTCCTACAAAATGTACAAGTTCAAAGTTCTTTGCAAATTAATGAATGCTATTTTTGTTCTTGCTTTTAAATCATGTGGTAAGCAACAAGATAGAAAACAAGTAGCATGCCACTTCTTAAGAGAGTCTATGGTGCATCTAAGGTATGCATCCTAAATAGATTTTAAAAGTTGCTACTGGGCCACTTAGCTACCTTTGTAATATAATAATCAATTTAGTCTTTAGCCAAGCAAATATATATATTTTGTATGTTTATTAGCTTACAGTCTAATCAGTTAATGTCAAAAGCTAAAGTCTTTTAGACTTCTTTAATGTTATACATAACTCAGCTTCTGAACACATAACTAAAAAGCACCACCACAGTATCAATTTACATAAACTCATTATCTCCTGCACAGAATAAGTATCTTAAGTTAAAAGTATTCTTAAAATTATGAAAAAATGTTCAATTTTATTCTTATACTTCATTATTTCTTCTTGTTCTTCTGATAGGGCCTTCATAAATCACATTAGTAAAAGTTTGTGTTTAATAAGTAATTAAAAGGGTTTTTATCCCTGAAAATAACTTGCTACCTCCTGCATGACACAGTGCTGTGTATTGGGTATTTAGCATATTTGGTGAACATATTCATAACAAGTTATTTCTATCATCAACCTACCTTTGGAATGACTGTGGTATTTAAGCAAAATAGAAATTTAAAATATGTGCGTATATGTACAAGATTTTCAGAAAAATAAAAAGGAGAAATAATCTAAAGAAAAGATTATTATTAATAAAGTATTTTCTATACAAAATACTCAAAGGGAGAAAATTTAACATTGATTCAATTTGCCCTTTATCCTAAAATTTTAAAAGACCAAGACCAGGAATGTTGGGTGGAAGCAGAATTGAACTTTTCCACAATGACCCAGAATACTTCTATTGCAAAATCACCTTTTGTTGGCAGAAAGATAAAACGTTGAAAAATGATACATACGTGAAAGGAACAAAAGAGAAAAGTGCTAGCCTTGCAAATCATGCTCACTTATAGACTGGTGACCCAACCATTTTAGGAAAGCATTCCAGTACTAGCCTTTTTTTCTTTCTTCCTCTCAATATCTCCCTTTATCCTCTGAAAGAGACAATAAATCCTATTACGAGACATTTGCAAGTATAAACGAATACCTCTGGGTGTTTATTAATTTATTAAATTAATAATTGATATAAAAAATAAAAATTTTCAGTGTATATGGGGGTCCAGAAATTCAATTGTGTTGTGGTTATAAATGAGTACAAAACATACTGATAGCGCTGGTGGACTCCTTTCCACTGAGAACCCCTGCTCTCTACCCTCCTGAGCCATAAAGAACCCCGCGTTCAAAAATTAAAAGAAAAATTTGCCTGAACTTGCGAGCAAAACATAAAGAACTATGGAATGAATTCAACCTTCACCACATCAGAAAACATCACATTTACTAAACTTGATACAAGAGACAACATAATCAAAAGTAAAATTAATGTACGATGAAAAAAACAACAACAAATAAGGTGCTGAATTAAAACTCAGTAGTTTTAACATTCTGTCATTTCTTCTGGGAGACCTAACCATCTAACCATAGAATGAGAATCATTTTTAATACCATCAGATCTTCTACGGACATGATGACATCTTTAAAAATATTTACAAAGACTACTGAAGTTACCCATTGGCTTTTTCTGTATTATATAATTCAGTCAGAGAAACATATTGAATTTCTTTGGCCTGTTTTTTTTTTCCTCCACACTCTACTGCAAACAGGAAAAAAAAAAAAGCAAAACTCTAATGATATCGGCTTTAAAATTATAGAAAAATTATGTCTATCTGGATAATTTTACTATGTTCTATAAAATAGGATACAAGTGGTGAATCTGTGGATGGCATGAAAAGCAACAATGAGGTCCAGTGCCTTGTTTAGGACACAAGCATGGAAAAGAGCTAAACTGAGATAGAAGCACCGTTTTCTTTCCTTCTCTAAAACATAAGGGTACAGTCAATATTTCAGTTTAAACCTTAGACACAATATTGATGTAAGAATTACAAGTGGTATTATATCTTTGTGTTAAGGAAGAAAAACTTTTCTTTATGCTCCTCACTGTGATTGGGCTTTCAAAAGGAATTCAGAAGTTTTCTCTCACTCTCAATTGTGTATTCTAAAATAAAAACTAAGAGGGAAAATGAAAGTATTTATTTTAAAAAAAGATATTGATAATATATCTAAAATTATTCTACCACAAATTATTCTTAAAGATATGAGATTTCTGTAAACCTGCCAGATAAGATTCTCCTCTCCATATAAGTCTTTGCTTCTAAAAATGAAATTATATTATTATAATATTTTTTTCAATATTCTCAGAATAACAAGATTAATTTAAATCAGCTATTTATAAACAGATTGAAGACTCGGTGCTAATTAAAACTTTAAACATAATTTGACATGTAAGTTCTAACTCTTCTTTAAAATTAACCTTATACACTACAAAGATATATTCAAATGGACTACCTCTTGTCTACACTGTTGTGCATATATTTTTTCTTTTGCTAAGAAAGTCAAAAATAGCAATAGTTTAAACATGATACTACATGCCGACTAGGAGCTTGATAAAAACTTGTTACTTATTTGTAATGTAGAAAGCAAAATTCATTTTTAAAATTTCACAATGGCTATTTCTCTTAAAATTTCTGCATTAAAAAGTATTTCATGTGTGTGATTCTTACATCATTTTATGCCATTATTTAAATTCATAAATCCTAGAGAATACATAATCTCCAGAATGTAGAAAATGGCTAAAGTGTCAAAGATGGTCTGCATAGTTAACTTTCCAACAAGCTTATTTGGTTGTCAAAGGAAAAGATATTATTATAAACTGACTCATCTGAAACTGCCTGAATTTAAACAATTAAAACAGTTTATCAAAGAATGAAGAATTAGTAGAAACCGTGATCAATCAAAAGCAAAATCTTAGCTAAATATAAATGTTTCAACTGAAAATTAATTTAAAAAAATTTGTATGAAACTTACATAACATTTTAAGAGGAACTATAAAATTTTCATATTCATCCAAAAGACAAATATTATCCTATACTGGAAGTCCTATAAACCTGATGAAATAAGTAACTTTATTTAGCATAATGTTTTATTTCAAAACAGTAAATAAAAACATTCTCAGGTTGAATGCTAAATAGCATGGAAAAATAGTAAAAACTCTTAAAACAAAGAAGCTCTTATAAACAACATGGAAGAAGTTGTCAAATTTATATTCATTTTGCTGCCTTAATTTGAGGTTTCATTAAGATCTTAATGGGAAAAACATGCACCACCAGTAAAGGAACGTATTTTAAAGGAGGCTCTTTTAGGCTAGTATAAGTGACTAAAAACGAGTTTCTTGTGAGCTAACGATGGCATCAAACAAACCACAAAGCAGTCTTCTAAAAGACAAGCAATGATTTAAAAGTCTACTACATTTCATATATCCCTTTCTTTAATCTGGCTCTTTTAATCTTGTTTCAACCTCAAATCATTTCTGGTTGACAAGTACTTTTGCTTAAATTTGAGGAGCACATAAGCTGTTGAAGGCATGGGCTTTTCTTATTTCACATACAATGTTTGTCATTCCGTCTTTACTTCTATGCTAAAACTTCAATCTTTATTAACATACTAAAACTTTTTTCTTTGTACTTAGAATGAGAAATTTATCCCAAGATGGAATTTAATTCTAAATTGAGTCTACAAAGAAATGTTGGCATATGTTGAATCTGACATTTAAAAATCAACTGTTCACTACAAGCTCCTGAGTAAGATCCATGTATCTTATTTGTTTTTGGAAGAAATCTGGTTAACACAAAGAATGAAGGTTGACTTTCAGGGAATTTTTATTCCTGTATACCATGATTTTGTTAACGATAGTTTCACAACCTATATCCTAATTTTGATGCTGCATTTCAAAGAGGAAATTTTTATGACGATTTATCACCCTATTCTAATACGACAATGAAATTTTCAGATGTTCCTGTGGCATATGAACACTGAAATTAGTTTGTGTCAAACTTTTAAGTTTCTTTTTGTCCAAGAGAAAAATGGTTGGAAGGTTTTCTCCTAGTATAATGGGACAGTATGAACAAGTCCCAGGAGCAGTTAGGAGAACTGCACGTACATGTATTCTGACTAAATTTATAAAATTGATATAACTTACATTAACCAAAACTTCTTTTTGGGCTCACTCACTCTTAAAAGCAAAAAAGACAAAAACAAAAAAGAAAAACAAAACCATGATCTAACTTAAAGTAACTACTTTTCAAAAATGGAATTTTCCCCTTAAAGCAGAAAAGAAATCATAGCAATAGCAGCGAACATTTACTGAGCTCTTATTATGTGCCAGGCACTGTTCTAAGCAATTTATATTGTCGGTTCATTTACTCCTCATAATAAACCTATGAGGTAGGTGCTACTGGTAACTCCATTTAATGGAGATAATGGGATTTAAGACCTAGGCAGTCTGATTCTGGAGCCCTGATTCTTTTTTTTTTTTTTTTTAAGATTTTTTTTGATGTGGACCATTTTTAAAGTCTTTATTGAATTCGTTACAATATTCTATTTTATGTTTTGGTTTTTTGGCCACGAGGCATGTGGGATCTTAGCTTCCCGACCAGGGATCGAACCTGCACCCCTTGCACTGGAAAGGTGAAGTCTCAACCACTGGACCACCAGGGAAGTCCCCTGACTCTTAACTATTGTGCTAAAATTATTATACCAGGTTCTAAATATATTCTATTTCATACCTTTACATAAAAGTATTAAACATACTGTTCCTTTTCTATGATCACCATGTCTAAGACTGACAAAAGTTGTATTTTATGCAGTCTTACATAAGAGTTTACTAAATAAGTTATGGTGGGGAGGTGCTAATAACTCGAAATAATAAGTTACTTAGGAGGTTTTATGTGAAATACAAATTTCCTCATGTAGCTCCGTAACTACCTAAACTATTCAAAACAGAACTGACTCTTGTTCCTTTGGTACCAAATAAAATGCAGTAAAAATTTATAGGGTATTTTTAGTATACCTTAAATACATTTACATTTCAAAATAAATCTTGTTTTCAAATGTTCAGCATGTCATGTAGGGAATTTCTATCACTAAAATACTCAAAGCTTTAAACTTGGGTGTTAGCCTTTGTCTTATGATATATACTAGCGTTATTATGAGAATTCTTCTAATTTCTTTTTTTTTTTAATATTAATCTATGATTTTTTATGTGACTTTTCAAGAAATGAAGTGAAACCAAGAAAACTAATCTTTTAAAGCTTAAATACCAACATTCATGTCCCATCTACAAATTACTCAGTAATTCGGTGCATCTATCTGTGATCAGGCCATGCAACTGAAAACAAAGTACAAAACAGAGTTACTTTCTGAGAGTACAGCAAATGAATTAGGCATGCTGGACTGAACTGGGACTCACCATGGAGCTTTTATGGAAAAACACCCCGCTCCAAACAGATAAGGCCTTCATGGAAAAGGGGGGAAAATGCACAAAAAATTAGAGGAAAACTCATGTAACATTAACAAATACATGTTTATTATACTGTTAAAGAGTATGGATAAAATCAATTAAAAAATTAGTAATCGTTTGCAATCCTGCCATAGATACTAACAAGTCTGATATAACCAATCAATAGAATGATGTGCAGTAACAAGGCTCTTAATTTTCATAGGGTTAGAGATTTCAAAATGCTCTATTTCTCCCCCTTTTCTGGAGCACCCCTGTAGGGTTCCTAAGGTAAAATAAAATAAAATCCACTTCAGAGGCCCTTTAAAACAAAGTACAAGTTAAATGGAATAATCGGATGGAGAAAAGAGTGGGACCAGTAGCAACAGATGTGTGGTTGTGTGACACGAAATGTTTAAAACTAGCGAAAGGGGACTCAATAAAAATTTGATAAGCATTGTTTGCTGTTCACCAGTTGTAGTCTCAGAGCCACAGAAAGAAAGTACATATTTTCTAAGCTGCTTAATTACAGTAAGTTGAACTGCATAGTGCTGGTCAAAGGAACTAACACTAAAACCAAGTCTGTGGTATGATTTACTTCCATTTTAGGGTCACATTCCAGGAAATTAGCATTACTCTTAATAATGATAGACGAGGTTAGCTTCCTCTATCTGGCCTACACTGGGCTAGGCTGGAATACAGGAAACTAAAGCCACAACTGCTTGCTTTAAATACAGCTGGGGATACAAAGGCAGACTTCAATGTTACACATACTTCTTCTTAATATTCTGTTCATAGCATTTAAGACATGCTATGCACATTTGCACACAGAACAAAATATTGCTGTTGCATCTGACATCTGGAAGGAAGACATAATAAACTGAGAAGGAAAGAGCACTGCATAACTTGGTAATTTTCTTCTTCAACTTTGGTGCTAGGAACATTAAAAAAGAAAAATCATGCTAATTAGCATCAATCTCCCAGTGAACTGAGTATATTCACAAAACAGTACAATTCTGAGGACTGAAGAACAGAAGATATGAAAAAGGGAACAGAAAAGCAAGATACTATTAGAAGAAAGAGTGAGTTGGAAGACAGAAATACTGGAAAAGAAAACTTTAGAGATGATGTCAATACAAAGCAAGGAAATCTCTCCCACAGTTAATGACAAGACCACAATCAGAGAAATGTCATCATTCAGATGTCATCATCCACATCTAAAACAATGTATTTCAAAAATTTTTTAACTATGACCCATAGAAATATACAGTTGGCCCTCCATATCCATAGGGCCCACATCCACAAACAACTATAGATCAAAAAAAAAAAAAAAAGTTCCAAAAGGCAAAACTTGCTGTGCACCAGCAACTATTTACAATTTAGAAATGATTTAAAGTATATGGGTAGATGTGTGTAGGTTATTTGCAAATACTAGGCCATTTCATATAAGGGACTTGAGCATCCATGATTTTGGCATGGGGTGGGAACCAACTCCCCTTGGATACTGAGAGACAAATGTATTAACGTGTAAGCTGGTATGTACATGAACACACACAAATTGAAACAATTTAATGAATGTGGGGTTTTTTGGTGTGTAATCAACTTTATTATTCTCTATTTCAACGTTTTGTAAACATTAATGTTGGGATTTAGTTACAGTGAAGACTGTTGCATATAATGACAGGGTAGGTAGGTCTGAATGGGGCCTTAGATTCTATATTTCTAACAAGCTCCTAGATAATGCCAAGGCTGTTAGCTTGCAGAACCAGTGGCGAAATTACATTCTATTATTTTCTATTTCATTAATGAAAAAAAAGTTAGCCATGATCCCCTTGTCTTGATTTCATGATTCACTAATTACATCAGAAACAAAATGTTACTGGAGCTCACCCTGAACTTTGAGAAACACCATTTTAAATAAGTGTGACCACAAGAAGACTCCAATGTCTCAACAGCACCGTGACGCCATAAAAAAAGGATCAGAAAATGGAAAGTTCAACACATTTCCGTATGCCCACAAATACCACCAAAATGAAGAAGTTATTGTTGGCACATACTACCCAACTCCCTTTCATTTTCTTCCTTAGGCAGACACCTGAATTAATCAAACAGTTCAAACGATTCTGACAGAAGCACTTGTGATCTGGAACGTCTGGGCATGAGTTGCTCTTTAGCATATATTGTATAGAAGCTAGACAGTCTCCCACCTCATTCCAAATATCAGAATACAACTGATTCACTGTAAAGAATCTGAAAGTTTTACCTTAGTCCTTTATGACTTAAAAGGCTTCTGACTGACCCCCAAAATCAAACAAAAACGAAACAAAACTTTAAGTTTCTACATTTCAAAAGACCAGCTGATGTTCCCACCTACAGAGCCAGTAAATACCTTTTTCCAAGTTTAAATTTCCTTATGTATAAAAAAGAAACATATTAGCCAAACAAATTAAACACAAGTTTTTGGTGTTTTTGTTGGTTTGTTTGTTTTTTTAATATCCTAGATTTTCCTTCCCGGACAGTAGCAGCATGTTACCAACAAGATTTGTACAACCCCACAATCCCAAAATGCACTGTTAACCCTCCAGACACTGTAGCACACAGGCCTGCACTAAACAGCAGTTGGTCAAGTTTAAAGACAACACAATCCTCACTGTTCACAACATAACTCGGTTGTGTGAGTTACAAGCCATCCTTCTTTAGCCAAATAAGGATCTACAGGCTGACGCAGCTCAAGGAGAAAACAGGGGTTGGGGAAACAGGGTGAAGACCCGCTTCAGTACGTACATTTGGCACAGTCCCAATCTGTACTCACCCACTTCTTACTCGCTCCGACAAACTGGACCTCTGCCACATACATGTAAAAGAAGAGCCACAAACTCCAATGAATTAGAGTGACTGACGTAACTACTGACTTTGCATGGGTGGTGTCAGCTGTTCTTTTGAAATGTGCCCGCTTCATCTTCGCTCAGTAGGGAAAGAATGAAAATATAAAGTCACAAAGGCCAAGTCCATGATCCAGCTGTCTTCACCTATGACTTTCCCCTCCTCTCCAAAATCCCGCAGCTGTAGTTTTACAGGGGGTGACTCGGAGGAAGAGAGCATGTGAGTAAGAGTGTATGGGGAATTAAAATGGTCTGTATTAACAAAGGCAACTCAAATTACCATATTCAGGTATTAAGAATTTGTGTGTTTTCCAAACACTATTAAGTTTCAGCAGGTTGAACAATCCTGCCATGTAAAACCTATCCACTTAAGTCATGATTATGTCCTTTTTAAGCTGAATTCTGATTGAAAAATCAAGAGACTAAAAATCCAGAAATGCTAGTCCAGCATAAAGTGACTCTGCCTTTGGTTCTCAAACAGTTTCTTCTGCAGATTGTCAGAAGACAGTTAGGAATTGTGCTTTATATCAAATCATTAATGCTATGTAACTCTTTAAACTCTGATTCATTTTTTCAAAGGCCACAGAGTACCACAAAAGCTTTGGTCTTACTAGCTGAAAAGAAGACAAATGTGAAGATTTTTTTTTTTATATGTAAGGGAAAAGTAAAACTAGATTTGATTTGAACATGGTAAAATCTTTTATAACCTGACTCTAGTGCTGAAAGGCATTAATAATGATTAGATTTCACCATCTTCAGAGTTATAGAAACTAAAAAAATCTCTGAAAGTCCTATTTTCCAATTGATCATGTCCTATGAGAATTCAAGCACTATCACTTAACAGACATCAGAAAGAGCCCATATAAATATTAAACATACTGAACAGAGAAAGGGCTATACAACATTATGTGTAAAATTGTAAAGTAAAGCCGTATTCTCTAACAAAATATTCCAGGAACTCTAATGACTCTGCTACACTCTCTATGCCCCCTGTTAAGCAGCACCTTTGATGGACACACATTTCCTACGTGCATGCAAGCAAATCAGTCCTCACATCATTTTCAAGTATTACTTTAAATTTTTCATTAATTTAATTTTAACCACTCACTACTACAGAGACCTGTGGCATTATTGGCTCTCAAATTATTGATCTGAAGGCAAATTCAAGCTGAAATATACAGATATATTGTCTAATCTGAGGTACGTTCAACATGCAAATTTAAATTACAAGCTCAAGATTTTCATTAGAAAAACACTAATGTTCAAATTCTTCCAGATGTGGCAGAAGAGAGACTAGAATAGTACACACAGATTGTCAAATTTCTATAGAAAGTAGTGCTTGCTGACTTGTAATAACAGTATATAGGAGACTTAATCCCCTCGCTGCTCCCATCCACCCCAAATCCACAGATTTATGGTAAAAGGGAACAAACTATGGAGTGGTTTAAGTACTCTACTGATTTAGTACAAAAACTGGAAACTCAAACTATATATGTATATTGCACATGCAGACATATCCATCCTAATGAAAATACATTATCAATTACTTTATATCTGGAACCAAACATACATAGCTTAGCTATCAAGAAATAACACATAGATAAGACAGGGCTGGAAGGTGGAGAATTACCATTTGCTACTGTATCTGGGGAATCTTTCTCCAAATCTTTCCCATTTAACTCTTAGAACTTCACCTATAACATTTGGGGCTCAGGTTAAAGTGTCTAAATAAGCCAAGGCAGACCTAACTGAATTAGAAGGAGGAATAGACCTTCCTCAAGGACTATATGTCAATGTCATTTATTCACTTAGCAAGCTCTGACGGCAGATTTAGTCTACAAATTTCAATTACAGATAATCAAATAAATGCTATTAAATGCTTCCATTTCTAAATAAGAATAATCATCTATGTCTTCTAAATGGAGCTCTTGTGAAGCACTGGCCTAGGGCACAGCAATGAATGAGGCTTAGAAAGTAGGTAACAGGATCGAACACCTGGTGGGATATTCATACACTGTAAGTATGACAGATAATAATCCATACATACAAACTTTCATTTTTCAGATGAAGAAATTTACCTAGGACACACTGGTAACAGCAGAACCAAGATGTGAAACCAGAGCTTCAGACTCCTAAGTCAGTATTCTTTTACTACATTACCTACTTCTACAGGGTCAGGCCCAAAGTCCCTAATACCTGGCTCGAATTGCTCACAAAGAAATGAATAAATACAAACATGGGGGGAGGGAAGAAGGAGCAAAAAGCTGCTCGATTTAAGAAAAAGGAAACCTATGAAAGACAACAAGTCATACCAGGTTTACTTCACCAAAAACCTCAGCTAGTTAAGGGCAAGGAAGTAACTTCATTCCCAATTTCTATATTTTTATTCCCATGAAATTACTCTGACCACTTTTTTTATTTTGCATATTCCACATATACTGTTCTTTTTATTATTTATTTATTTATATTTATGTATGTATGTATGTATGGCTGTGTTGGCTCTCGAACCTATGTCCCCTGCATTGGCAGGCGGATTCCTAACCACTGCACCACCAGGGAAGTCCCCTGACCACTTTTTGAAATGTACTGTTCCCTGCTTGTGCCCACAAAATGATGTGTATATGTTAATAATTTTAGATTTGATGTACATAAAATTAAGCATATTGATGAAAATTACTTATTTAGTAAGTTTTTACACAGGAAGCATTAAAAATTAATTCAACCAAACATCTATGGACTATTGCTTAAGTAAATCCCTACTACAAAAACTTTATATTCCAAAACAATGAGCAATCCCTTAGCACCCAGTTCCACTTTTAATAGATGAAAACTACACTTATTCACACATGATAAAAACATGATGGAGGTCTTCCCAATCCTCCAGTCTTAGACTGGAAGAAATGGGTTTTGTCTGAATGAGTGACTGTTAAACCAAAAGATTCTTAGAGCATCTTTTGCCTTCACCAGCGTGTACCACAATCGGGTTAAGCAACAGTTGTTGCCAAAACAGGCCTTATTTCCTCCCAGTGCTGCTTCAAGGTACAGAACATGAAGGTGCAAATACATCTGTCTTTTGCCATTTGTAGTTCTACTGGCCTTGCAAATGTCTTCGAATAAGACAGATGGTCCCTGACACTGCACAGGCTTTCAGGGATCTATATTTCCAAAAATAAGAGGGCAGACATGAAACACGGTAAGTACATGTCTATCCCCTGAAGGTTTGAGTTAAGGCTTCCATCTAAATTTGGTTATTTAAATATAGGATCCTAAGCAATCCTTAGAAATCTCTATGCTAGAAATATGATTTTTAATGTTTATTTCATGCCGTTATGCCAAATATCTAGGACATGGGACAAATATATATATTTTACTAGATATATTATCAGGTATACTTGAACTTACATGTCTATAAATGAGTCAGCTCTGTGCTCTCTTTCTACATAATTCATGTCAAATACTTCTGTTAATTTTATCTTTAAAATGCTAGGAAAGGCATTTCACTAGAGCACAGAGTAAATCAGGATTTCCACAATGACCTGGAAAATTAAAAGCCTGTTTGCTCATCACTCTGGTGACCTTAATGTGGCAATCAAAATTCTCAGTAAATATAATAAAATTTGATGGAAATAACGCAAGTGAGCTAAGGGCAGCTTGCGAACTGGTCATAGTAAAAAAAAAAAATTTTTTTTTTAATAAAACTGAAATAAGGGCTTCCCTGGTGGCGCAGTGGTTGAGAATCTGCCTGCCAATGCAGGGGACACGGGTTCGAGCCCTGGTCTGGGAAGATCCCACATGCCACGGAGCAACTAAGCCCGTGAGCCACAACTACTGAGCCTGCGCGTCTGGAGCCTGTGCTCCGCAACAAGAGAGGCCACAATAGTGAGAGGCCCGCGCAGCGCGATGAGGAGTGGCCCCCGCTCGCCGCAACTAGAGAAAGCCCTCACACAGAAACGAAGACCCAACACAGCCAAAAATAAATAAATTAATTAATTAATTAATTAATTAATTTTTAAAAAATGAAATAAATATAACCTTACTATCTAATGGGAGAAATCTAATGATATAAAAATGTCTGGGATGTGCTTCAAATCTCAGCATATGTCAAAAATGGAAATCTAGGGGACATATCTTACTCTCCCAAAACAAATATTACTTTTGGTTAGGCAAAATGCATGTATTTCAATGAAAATGCTAAATGTTAAGATAATAAAACCACAAACTATATTCTAAAAATTCTATGACCGAATGTTTCGGTGACTTACAGTAGTACTATAAGAATTATAAGTAAAGTCACAATAGCAATTTCTAAACATAATCAACAAACCCTTCAGAAAATGGCTTAAGGGTATTAAGTCTTGTAACCTAGCCATAGCCAAGCATAAGTTATGAATACTATCATCAAAGTGTTTTTGGTCACTGTAATCTTTGTTAATAGGAAGGGAAAAAAAGAATAGTAGGAGGGGAGGGAAAAAAAGAAGAGTGGGTGGGGTAATTTATGGAGCACTAAAGCTCCGCCATAAGTAGAGAAACAACCATATGGAAGAAAAAAATACTAATAAAATGAGTTTTTGGTGGATGTGTGTGGGCACGTATGTATGTGTGTGCAGAGTGAGAAAAGATAAATGATAAGGCAAATATGTTAAACTGCTAACATTTGGGAAATGTGGGTATGCTGGAATTCCTTTTACTGGCCTTGTAACTTTTTTTGGTAAGTCTGAATGAATCTCTATCAAAATGTTTAAAATTAAAAGCCAAGGACTCATTGTGGGACAAACAGTAATTATTCTTTCTAAACACTCCAAGACAGGGGACATGCCAAAAAGAATTCAAAAATTTGGGGAAAAAAAAAATGGTTTGAGATCTGAGATAAAAAGCCCAGTAAAGAGGGAGGAGATATGGGGATATATGTATATGTATAGCTGATTCACTTTGTTATAAAGCAGAAACTAACACACCATTGTAAAGCAATTATACTCCAATAAAGACGTTAAAAAAAAAAAAGCTCAGTAACTAATAAGATACATGTATCTTGAACTAATATTAATTTCAAAGCACACAATTCAAATTCCTATCACTTAATTCATTAATAAATAATTATTAAACTGTCTAGAATATAAGGGAACATAATAGACGTGCTCTGAAAATCTAGGAATTGTGACCAAGTTTTTAACAAGAACAGGAAACACAGAAGTTATCTAAGTTCATAAAGTATGGTAGTACAGGAAGACACCAGATGATTAATAGTTTCTACCCATCTAAAGACAGAGAGAAAGAGTAGCAAGAGAGACAGTGAAAGAGTGTGTGATACAGTTTATCCTTTTATTATGGAAAGTTTCAAATATATACAGAAGTAAACTCACTTTTCAACCCTCCCCACAAATATTTTGAATTAAACTCAAAGATGACGTGATTTCAGGCATAGAACTTCATTTAGGATCTTAGAGGTAAAATTAAAATCAAGAGGAACAATTTTGAGATTAGATTCTTAGATTCAGGAAAGACTGACAGACACTTTGTAGAATTCTACAATGCTGGGTTGGATCAAGAAGGTATAATTATGTACTGACTGACTTCTGTGAGTGAAAAAATAACTTTTAAGATTATGATTCAAGATTTAGTCCCATTTTTATTTGATTCTACGTCCCAGAAATGTATCATTACACAAAGAAAAGAATGAGCCACCTGTAAATATAAGTTCATAACCCCTTTACTATCCATAGCCGCTACTCTTATTTAACTTATTTTAAAATAAAGAAACTAAATAAGAGGAAAGGGAGGTAAAAATTCTATGTAAATTACATTACTAATGAAGAGTTAAAAAGCTGATATCAATTTTTAAAAATACAGGCAAATGATTTGTATCATAAGATGTCTGATTTGGGAGCTAGGTTTGCTGTATTTTTCCCTTAATACACCACAAACTCAATTTCTGCATTCAGCAACAGGAATTTATAGGCAAACACAACTCCACTAGGTAGAGCGTCAATTTCAGTGTTACAGTGAAATCTGGAGCTAAAAGGCCTCGTCCTGGAGAATGAGTATTTCTTCTTACAGAAGTAGCTTCTGTACACACTTTACCACCTAGCACAACAATATTAAAACATAATGATACAGCAGCGACATAATTAAGTCTATTCCTCTTGTTGGAAAGACCTTGAAGACTATTTGAAGCCAAGATGGAGTTTTCTCTTGACTACCAAATACAGAATTTTAAGACAGTTGTTCCATTTCAAATTATGCTAAACCTCAGGATTGCTTATTGATGAAAATAGGTAATTTGGCTATAGACATATATATTTTGGGGAACATAATGGAGTTTCACAGTTGTTATACAATTGAATATCTAATGATCTTATATCTTAGACACAGCACTTTATTTTCAGGAACCCAAAGAAGTGATAATTTTATATTCCTAACAGGTAGGAATTTGAAAATTTTTTAAATAGCTAAAATAAGCACAAAGATATCAAGTGAGTCATCAGGAGCCTCTGAGGATGTTAATGACCAATCTCAGTAAAGCCTAAATCCTAGGACTCTGGATTTTGAAAACTATCCATAATATCACATTGTCCTGATACTAATGATAGATTATTATATGTAAATTGTACCTCAATATAGATGATTTTTTTTTTAAGTATTAGAAACATGGTTGTCATATTAAGTTCTCTCCTTAGTATTTGGGTCAGTCAAAATTTGGGGGTCATTATAAATCCAGATCATGTCCACAAAAGCAAGAAAATGCAACTGTACTACTTTCAGACAAAGCCACAAGGCAGCAACTATAAGCCTGAGTAAATGGATCTGGTTTTTATTAGCCAATACTAGTTTTCACAACTTGTCACTGCTTTGTTATTTCTGTGAATGTGCATGTATATGGCTGTGTATGAATGTGTTCGTGTATGTTCTATACTTTGTATTTAATCTGCTGCCATTAAGTCTCATGTGGGCTGGAAATGAAGAACATAATCAAAACCACCCAAAGAAAAAATATGCTTTATTTTTGTGTATTTAATCCTCTAAAACAGGTACTAAAAAAGTATCAAGCCTGAGGCCTTACCCTGTTCGTTTGGTGATGGTCCCCAATGTCATTGGCTGCTTGATTTGTGCAAGAGGCATCAATACCATCAGGCTGGGGAGAGGAGAAAGCCGGGGGTTGCCAGGGTTGTTGTTGGCAAAATTATTGTAGGAGTCTTGGCTGTTGAGTTTCCCTACAAAGAGAAAAAAGAAAAGAAAAGCATCACCGAGAGAAGTTTCCTTCTCTGATAGGATTTGCACTGACTCCACTAATCTTTTAAGAAAGTTACCAAAGGCAGAAGGGATTCTAAAAGAATCATGGCTATATGGATGGAAGAAAAACAAAGGACTCTGGTAATACCAAACGTGCATTGATTATAAACAGAGACTGTAGTGTTTGAGGATGGAGGATTGGAGGATACAGAACTGGATAGATGTTACATGGTTATACAAATAATTGGTATAAAACTTAATTATAATTTTATGGTGCTATAAAGAAATATAGGATAGTAAAAGAAAATAAAATGGCAAGATCTAAATTAGCCTAGAGGAAGCATGGAACATTTCCCTAAACAAGCCTGAGAGTAAGTGGGGAGAATATTCCAGCCATGGCAACCTGCAAAGGCTCAGAGAGCAGAAGAAACGTGAGTCATAAGGATGTGTATCCATAGAATGTACCACAGTAGACATAGGGTGAGACTGACAAAAGTCAATAGGCAAAAACATTGCCTTACTCCCAAAGTGTACCACTCCCCACCATAAAATTAAAAAACATAAATCAACCCTTTATTTTATGATGGTATTAATACCAAAAAAAAAAAAAAAAGAATAGGCATTATGGCTCATTAACAACCAGGAAAAACAAGCTCTGTGAAATAAAATCCGAACTGCAGTGAGAGTAATTACTCTGCTCTCACCAATAAGCCAAATTCTTCTCATGCACTTATCTTTTCTCCCTCTCCATGGCTTTGCATTTTTCGGAACATCCTATAAATGAAATCACAAAGTATGTACGGTATTGTCTTGCTTCTTTCACTTGCCAATAAGCATCTGAGATTCATCCACTCTACATTTTCCTACATGTATCAATTCTTTTTATTCCTGAGTATGATCCCATTGTACGGAAGTACTTCAGTTTGTTTACCCAGTCATCGGCGAAAGGACATTTGACTTGTTTCCAACTTTTGGTTATTACAAATAAAGCTGCTATAAACATTTTTGAACAGGTTTTTGTATGAATGTAAGTTTTTTAAAAACATATAAATAATCTAGGAATGGAGTTGCTGATCATAGTAAATGAATGTTTGCATGGACATAATAATTGTATGTTTAAGGTTATGAGAAAATGCCAGTTTGACAAAGTAGCTGATCTTCACACTCCCACCGGCAAAGTATGACAGTTCCAGTTCTTCTGCATCCACACCAGAATTTGGTATTGTTACTCTTTTTGATTTTAGCTATTCTGGCTTTTATTTGGATTTCTCTAATGGTCAAAAATGTTTAGCTTGTTGTTGTTGTTGTTCGTATACTTATTTGTCATCCATATATTTTCTTTGGTAAAGTACCTATGTAAAGCTTTTGCCAATTTTAAAAACTGGGTTAATATTTTTGCTGAGATATAATTCATATACCATAAAATTCACCCTTTTAAAATGTACAGTTCCATGGTGTTTAGTATATTCTACAGAGTAGGATCATATACTATGATCACTGTCTAATTTCAGAACATTTTCATCACCCAAAAAGAAAGCCCATGCCCATTAGTAGTCACTCTTCCTTTGCCCCACCCATCGGCTTTTGATACAGGAATCTTTTCTGTTTCTATAGATTTGCCTATTCTGGATATTTCATATAAATGAAATCATAAAATGTAGCCTTTTGTGAGTGTTTCTTTCACTTATTATGTTTTCAAGGTTCATCCATGTTACCAAGTATCAATAGTTCAGTCCTTTTACTGGTTGAATAATATTCCAATGTATGGATATACCACATTTATACCAGTTGATGAATATTTGGGTTGTTTTAACAGGCTACTATGAATAACGCTTCTATGGACATTAGTGCACAGGTTTTTTTTTGTTTTTTTGTTTTTTTTTAAATTTATTTTATTTATTTATTTTTGGCTGCATTGGGTCTTCGTTGCTGTGCGTGGCTTTCTCTAGCTGCGGTGAGCGGGGCCTACTCTTCATTGCTGTGCGCAGGCTTCTCATTGCAGTGGCTTCTCTTGTTGCGGAGCACAGGCTCTAGGTGCACGGGCTTCAGTAGTTGTGGCACGCAGGCTCAGTATTTGTGGCTCACGGGCTCTAGAGCGCAGGCTCAGTAGTTGTGGCACACGGGCTCAGCTGCTCCGTGGCATGTGGGATCTTCCTGGACCAGGGCTCGAACCCGTGTCCCCTGCATTGGCAGGCGGATTCTCAACCACTGTGCCACCAGGGAAGCCCAGTGCACAGGTTTTTATGTGGACTTGTGCTTTCAATTTTCTTGGGTATATACACCTAGGAGTGGAACTGTTGGGTCTATATTTAACCTTTTGAGGAACTGCTAAACTGTGGCTGCACCAGTGTATGAGGACTCCAAATTCTCCACATCCTCAACAATATTTGTTATGGTCTATCTTTTTTATTTTATCCATCCTAGTGGGTGTGAAGTGGTATCTCACTGTAGTTTTGATTTGCATTTTACTAATGACTAATGATGTTAAACATCTTTTTCATGTGCATTTTGGTAATTTGTATACCTTCTTTGGAGAAATGTCTATCCAAAATGTTTACCCAAAATTGAGTTATCTTTTTATTGTTCAGTTGTAAGAGCTAATTATATTCTCAGAATGTAAGTCCCTTATCAAATACATGATTTATAAATATTTTCTCCCATTCCATGTGTCATCTTTCACTTTCTTCATGGTATGCTTTGAAACATAAAAGTTTTTAATTTTGATGAACTCTTTGTATTTTCTTTAATTGCTTATTCTTTTGTTATCATATCTAAGAAACCACTGCCCAGGTCCAAGGACACAAAGATTTAGAGCTATGTTTTCTTCTAAGAGTTTTATATATTTTTAGCTCTAACATTTAGGTCTCTGACCAATTTTGAATGAATTTTTATAAATGGTGTGAGGTAGGGGTTCAACTTCATTCTTTTGAATGTTGAATATCCACTTGTTCCAGCATCATTTGTTGAAAAGATATTCTTTCCCACACCAATGGATTGTCTTGGTACCCTTGTTGAAAATCAAACGACTATAAATGTAAGAAATTATTTATGGATCTTACTCTCAAATTTTAAAAGTTCTTTATATATTCTGGATATAAACCTTTTATAAGATACATGATTCTTAAATATTTTCTACCCTGCTGCAACTTGTCTTTTTCTTCTCTTATAGATGTTTTAACAAGCAAAATATTTTTTTCATAAATTCCACTTTATGAATGTTTCTTTTGTACTTCTGTTTCAAAAATTCAATCTAAAAACTTTTTAACTTTTATATTTTATACTTATTTACCACAACCTTACAAATATGCATTTTGAATTTTTTTGTTTTTTAACCAGTGTCCTCAAAATAGTGCCTATAATGTCTATTACTTCAATACTGTGACACTTGAAATCTGAAGCAAGTCAGGATCCATGATCGCTTTTGTTTTTTCCATTTAATGATATCCTGGCCTAATGACAAACTTAGAGCTAAATTTTGTTAAGCAGACATGTTATGTCAATTTGTACTGCTATCTGAAAATAAACAGAAAACACATATATAGTCACTGAAAAGAAAGAAACGAGAATAGCAGAAGGGAACATACTATACTGTAGAGCAGAAGCACCCATTTGGACATTTACTATTTCTATATTATTTGGTGTCACCACCTTGTAAGCCTACCACTACAAAATTCAAATAAGTTACAAATCTCCCAGAGAGAAGGTTATGAAATATAAAGACAGAAGTTGGGATTACATTATCAATGTCCTCTTCAGATACAAGCCACATGGAATTAGAAAATTTAGATCAGTGTGTTTGTTTGTTTTTCATTTCCAAGTTGTTTTGAAATTCTGCCATATCGGGATGACTTCTAAAATAGCCATTACATAAACCCTTACCCAAATACACACATACAGAACTCACTGAAGACAATACTTTAACTTTCAAAACTCCTATAACCCTTGTTCACTTTTTTCCAGGAAGAATAAGGACTGTGAAGCATCTCTGTCACTGCAAATAATGGTTTTTCAGAGGAACTTAAGATAGAAAAAAAACAGACAGGGGCTTCCCTGGTGGCGCAGTGGTTGAGAGTCTACCTGCCAATGCAGGCGACACGGGTTCGAGCCCTGGTCTGGGAAGATCCCACATGCCGCGGAGCAACTAGGCCCGTGAGCCACAATTACTGAGCCTGCACGTTTGGAGCCTGTGCTCCTCAACAAGAGAGGCCGCGAGAGTGGGAGGCCCGCGCACCGCGATGAGGAGTGGTCCCCGCTCGCCGCAACTAGAGAAAGCCCTCGCACAGAAACGGGGACCCAACACAGCCAAAAATAAATAAATAAATAAATTTAAAAAAAAAACAAAACCTAAATAATAGTGAAAAGAGGATGGGAGTCTCCACAGTTGAATTTCCAGGATAGGGCTTTTCACTTTAAAAAAAAAAAAACAGAAAAATCATGCTGAATTCCTTTTCTTTCTAAGACAGTCAGTGGTCTGTTATGCTTCTTTGATGGATCATTATATCCAACAAAACTTGCTGCTTCCACCTATATTTTGTCATTATCTGCAAAAATGCCAGCTGGGATTTTGATAGGGATTGCACTGAATCTGTTCATCAGTACAGGGAGCACTGCCATCTTACGAATATTAATTCTTCCAAGCCAAGAACATTGGATGTCTTTCCACTTATGCAGGTATCCTTTAATTTCATTGAATACTGTTTGGATCTGAATCTAATTTGGATCTGAAATCAGACCACAACCAAGCCAAGAACATGGGATGTCTTTCCACTTATGAAGGTATCCTTTAATTTCTTTGAATATTGTTTGGATCTGAATCTAATTTGGATCTGAAATCAGACCGCAACACGAAATATGTCACAAGCTAATGAAATTCAAGGACTATGTTTAACACACACATTTCACAACGAGCAGTCAAATATTTGTTGAGTGCCTTAGCCTAAGATCACACACTGTGAGGACTGCATTCTTCGTTGTCACAAAGCTTACAGTCTAATATGCATGAAACAGGAATAATTAAGTGCTAATTGCCTAGCACTAAAGATAAGTACACATGGGATCAATTATTTGGAGAAGAGATCATAGAGCAGATGAGACATAACCTAGGCTTTGAAAGATGGGTAAAATATGGATAAGAGCAGAAGAGTAGAAATATTCTGAGGATAAGGATAACATGAAGAGAGCATGTAAAGTGATGCCACAGATGTGAGCAACAGTAAGAAATCTCTAACTAGGAGAGAATTATAATGGAAAGCAATGGGAAGATAATATATTTCAGTTTTAGAAGAATATTTCAATTGAGGTAGAGGAGTAGTAACTTAGGTACCTAAATCTTCAGCAAGGGAACAGCACAGATTTTGAGATCATTGAACTTTACAGATAGGATGCATAGTCTAGAAAAAGGAAGTGATTTCACTGAGAAGTCCCAAATCTTGTGGTTACGTTAGCCATAACTTAAAACCCTTCGCTGGCTCACCAAGATAAAACAACCTAAAGGGAGCATACAAGGTACATCACATCTATCCCTCGCAGCCTTCTATCTTATTGTCAAGCAACACCCAAGTATTTATGAGCTTTTATTCTTGGTGTCTGTGTTCATGATGTAGCCTGTGAAACCCAGTGTATCTGAAAAAGTAAAGTAAGTTGGGTATATTTCATAAGAATTCATAAGTCTCTGACATACTTTACTATGTGGTAAGCAATTTATAAAAATAGCTTTAATGAAAGAATAAGTAAAATGGTCAACAATGACAAGGTTCAGAAAGGCAAACATAGAGAGAAAGCTACTAACTCTGGTAATGTTCAATAGGGTAGCTTCACTAAAGAGGTGACAAATCATATGAAAAGGGATAAGTAAAGGGAGCGTTGATAGGAAATGATTCCGGTAATGGATACAGAACACAAATTTAAGGACTTCGGAGCTGAAAAGAAGCCGTTAACAAGATGAGATACTGTACCAGGCTAAGGTTTCATTCAACATTCATTCTTTCAACTCACACTTTTTGAGCCTTATTGGTATGAGGCCCTGTTCTAGTCCTGGATAAAGAAGTCCAAGGGACTCCTAAAGAGGTCATAACATAATGAGACTGAAAGACTATAGGTCTTTAAAGGATTTAATGGGAGAAAAAGTGCTAATAAAGATATCTGCAAAAGTGGTTGAGAGTCTGCCTGCCAATGCAGGGGACACGGGTTCAAGCCCTGGTCTGGGAAGATCCCATATGCCGCGGAGCGGCTAGGCCCGTGCGCCACAACTACTGAGCCTGCACGTCTGGAGCCTGTGCTCCGCAACAAGAGAGGCCGCGCTAGTGAGAGGCCCGCGCACCGCGATGAAGAGTGGCCCCCGCTTGCCACAACTGGAGAAAGCCCTCGCACAGAAACGAAGACCCAACACAGCCATAAATTAATTAATTAATTAATTAATTAAAAAAAAAAGATATCTGCAAAATGTCTCAGGAACAAAAAGGAAGGAGATGTTTTTCCTTGTTGTTTTAAAGGGACGATATGCAAATTTTGAGTATAGAGGAAGGAACTTGGATCTTCTCATCTTCACTTTTCTAGTAGAAAATAAAGGATGAGAGCTGTGTGAACAATTAATTCAGGAATTAGTAAAATGAGGGAACTAGCTTAGACAAGAAATCTCATTAACTCACACGTAATGATCTACATATAAAAATATATGTTAAAAGCACAAAATTTAAAAACGAAAGTTCATACTGAATCAATCAAATACACAAAAATAGTATAATGATCCTTTCTTCCCTTTTCAATTGTTCAAAGTCTTTGTTTAAAGACGATTTTCACTATCTCTTTCTTGGGTCATGGATTTTCTTTGAAAATGAAGCTAGAATCTAACAAACCCCCAGATTTATCCTCCACAAAAACTGTTAAGACTCCTCCAGAGTAGAAGCAGTATCTTACTAGTTGTTGACAGCTCAGTAAATGCTGAATGAATGGAGAAAATATATTTTTTCTCATATTCAGGAAGTATAGGAAAATATAGCCCTATGATCTATAGAAAAAAATTAATTTTGGAGGGGACACCCAAAGTCCTTCAGAAACTATAGCCCTATGATCTATAGAAAAAAAATTAATTTTGGAGGGGACACCCAAAGTCCTTCAGAAGATAGCCAGGTGCTGGAATCCATGGCTTTCACCAGTCTCCTTAGTCTCAGGTTGACTCGGCCAGGAGCCTGGACTTGGTAACTTTAAGAATAGATCTTCAGACACTTCCTTATCATTATATCAAACCTAAATTTCCGAGCCAGGATTATTCTTGAAGCCTGAAGCTTCTTAATACAATGAGCTTCAGCAGAAGAAACTCATAGTATCCTAAGCCTTGGATGTGGATTAAGCCTGTCCCTCCATCTTATGCTTCAATTTCCCTTTGGACAGACAGGGAGAGCAGCACGTTCTTTGCTCCACCTTCTAGGCACATATATGATTGTAACAGTAAAATTAAAAATTTCTGAGATCAGTGAAGAGTCACTACATCAATTCTAAATGTCACCTTCAGCAACCATTCTTTACTATGCTTTTCTCTTTATTGTATGAGTACAGCGAAAATAGTGGAGGCTGTTTAATTGCAATTTTAGTAGTGGGCTTCATAAAACCTTAAAATACATATAATATTTCACACAGCATTATACTTACAAATTCCAGCTGGGAAAAGACCTGTAAGTGACAAATGCCATGAGAATGGATATTCTCACAGTATTTCTGGCACATCCAAACAGAGGAAGTCTCAAAAAATCTCATGAGAAAATAAGCTCTTCTAAAACTCTCATCCCAGTTTTTTGGGCTTACTCTATATAGATAAACTTCCATAAGCCTTCAGGCTTTTGGGTCTTTAACCAAATCCACTAGAGCTTTGATCCTTTAGAGGTTTACCAGTCCCCAAGATAGACGGAGTTCTCTTGGGGTGGGGGAAAAATCCCAAGTTCCAATAAAATGCTTTCTCAATAAATTAAAGCAGGAATTCTATTTGGGAATAGAAAATCATTTAAAAATCAGAATTTTCAAAACATCCTTTGATGTTTAAAGCGATATTTTGTTTTCAGTTGTTTATTTGTTTATGGATATTATTGTTTTGAATGTTACAATACAAAGCCCGAAGCCAGAACAGTTCACGTCGGGGTTTAACCACTGACTTTTTGCATTTACTTGTACAAGTTTGCATTTTTGAAAAAGGAATTATGAAAACAACCTCATGTGCTCTGTTTTTCTCCCCCGTTCTGCCTTTTGGATGAAGAATACCTGCAGGTACGATGGGGAAAGAAACTTTCAATCTCCACATTAACACACAGCACCTCTGTCTGTGTGTGAGGCTGATGTGGTGTAATCTCTGTTTACTAAAAATGTTTCTAACTTCAAAATGCCACCTTATCATGTACGCACTGTCCCAAAGTATGTTTTCCCAGACTTTCTATACTATAAACACACAGGGGGAAAATGGATGAAGTTGAGGATAAAAGAGAAAAAATAACAATGGGCTTTGTTGCTGTGCTGGAGGAACAGCCTGTCAGGTCAGCTTTGCAGAGGCATATTCCCAAACCAGTCATCATTAACGGACTCACTTCCACAGGAAAAAAAAAAAAAAAAAAGACAGAGTCTGAAAACTCCGGACAAAAGAAATCCCTGCAGACAAAGTAAAAACAAATTAAAAGACCCATTATAAAACACAGATGCTACAAGGAAAATAAACTTTCCAAGATTTACTGGGCTTTGACAAACTTGAACATTTGTGGAAAAGACATCAGCAACAACTCCCAGGTAATGTGGCTGCAAAGCTAGACTCCTTTCTGTTTTATCTTTACCCTCCCTGCAGAAGCTGCCAGGTTGGTATTCTTAGCTTCTGAATGCATGATGTGAGAACATGTGAATGTGGCAAAGTGCCAGCCACAAGAAATCTCTAAAAGCCAGCAAGATCCTGAGATTACTGCCCATTTCAGATTATGCTAAATATTAAAGTTAATACCGGTGTCTCTGTGTGTACACCTTCATTTCGTCTTAAATGAAAACCAGAAGAGGAAAAATAAGACGTAAATGCAATTATAGGCCTCCTCCCTCCCCTCTAAAAAATTTCCCTATCTTACCATACTGCGAACTAAGACGAACGAGATCAGTTAAAATAACATTAAGCAATCAAGGGATCAGAGTTATAGGTGAGAAAGTACCTTAAAACGGTATCACATCAGTGAAAAAGAGAAAACTTTTTGTTATAGGATTCTAGAGGCACAAGCTACAAATTACTGCTAATGAGGGTCTGAGGAAGAGTCTAGGAACAGAAGGTGTAAGAAACTAAGAGCTACAATGGAATCAAGGGGACCAAATGGAGAGTGTGGAGGATAAAGAAGCACTGTCTTTTGTTGTCATTAGGGATGCAGGGCTAAACATAAAAATGGCAAAGATTCACGTGGAGAAAAGCAAAATGACACTAGGCAGTGTTGATGGTGCCCTAAGGGAGAGCACAGCTTTTAGGAGGTCTGCATTATCTTCTCACTTTTTGACCCTTAACTTTATTCCTTTAGGCACTCCATTTTTTCTGAAGGTTTACTAAAGAAACATAGAAATGAGACTCCTACAATAGTTTCAAATTCTGTTCTCATCACCCTTCCACACACCTGTCCACAAGATCCACTCTTGCTCTAGGATATAAGCCTCTCAGTCAGTGTCCTTGGTCTGCTAATATTCTGAACCCTTACATTTTGAAATTGGAGTAACAAGGCACACTAAGAGGCAATGTGGATGTGACAACCTGGCACTCCTGAGAAGATAAATATATAGGGAGAACCCTATTCCCAAATATCCCATTATTATCCTACTTCAACCAACTTCTTTACTCTAAGACCTCATGTAGATGGCCTACTCCCAACATCATGTCTTTCCAAAATAAAAATCGGGTAACAAGTTCATATGGGGCTTTTTTGGTGCTTTTTGCTTTCCACAGAAGACCAAAATGTTCCGTCTGCTTTTAGTATCCTGCTGTGGAATTGACAGGGATAAAAATCCAAAATATACCAATGAGTTTAACTAAGTTAACTCTGTAGCTGAAAAGCTCCCGACTTCTTGACTCTGTCAAAAAGAGTACAATGGTAGCTTGTTTTGTAACAATCACTGGAAATGTAGGCTCTGAAAAGCTAAAAACACTGCTTAGCTCTTGCTTGCCATCTAATTTAACATTAAAGCTTTCTCAGCCAAACACTCGATAATTATTTAATCAAAACCAAATAGAGTCCTTTTGGAATACATAAAAAGTATCCTGTGCAAACGGGAATTTCCTGAATGTGGGTTGTTTGGGGTTGACATTGGAGTCTCTGTTTCTCTTTTTCTTTCTTTCTCTCTCTTTTTTTCCCCTTTCCTAGATGAGAATGACAAGCTTCCCAGCTGCAGTTCCAGGACTTTCACCCTCCTTTTTGACCTTTTCTCAGGCGTATTCCAGTATAATCTGTAATCTACTCAAGTAGGAAGAGGAAACAGCAGCGCCCTGGTGAGAAACAGTGCCTTCTGACCCACATACCAAACTGGGCGGAAGCAATGCTTGTTCACAGGAGCCAAGGAGAGCAGAACACACACAATTAAAAGAAAATGAATAATACATCCATATTTTTTTAAAGACTGTTAACAGAACAACCAAACAGTTTTGGTGACAAAGTGCAAGATAGGAAGCGTTCAAGGACAATTCTGACTAGGCACTGACTTGTTTCTCCCTGTAAAATTTTTGGAGAGTAATAGGCGGTGAAGCAAAGATACTGCAAAAACATATATGCATTTCAAGCAAAACACTTGTTGCTTTTTCAAGTAAACAGTTCACAACACAACAGACAGGTACTTTGGGGGAGGGGTGGGAAGGTAGAAAGGTAAAAAATATCCCCCAGAAAATTGACTTGAAAACAAGAACCCAATTTTTTTTTTTTTTCTTTGCAAGATGGGGTTGAGGTTTTTAATGATACTGTCATCACTCTTCCCACTACATACAAAGTAGCTGCACGAAACTTTGCACTAGTGCTTACTAAATGTCAGTAGAATTAAAACTTCACACTCTGGAGACTTGTAACTGCACTATTTATCAAATATTAATCACTATATAAATTTATAGGGATTCCCTGGTGGCACAGTGGTTAAGAATCCGCCGGCCCATGCAGGGGACAAGGGTTCGAGCCCTGGTCCGGGAAGATCCCACATGCCGCAGAGCAACTAAGCCCGGGCGCCACAACTACTGAGCCTGTGCTCTAGAGCCCACAAGCCACAACTACTGAGCCCGCGTGCCACAACTACTGAAGCCTGCGCGCCTGGAGCCCGTGCTCTGCAACAAGAGAAGCCACCGCAATGAGAAGCCCGCGAACCGCAACAAAGAGTAGCCCCCGCTCGCTGCAACTAGAGGAAGCCAGTGCGCAGCAACGAAGACCCAACGCAGCCATAAATAAATAAATTAATTAATTAAAAGTATATATATAAATTTATAAATATTCAAATACACAACATGCTAAGTAGTTTCCTTTTCTAGTCTGAATACTTTTTTACCAGTTAATTATTATTTTAATGTGTTCACGACTGTTACATGTAAATGTGTTTTTCTTTCCTTAAATCCAAAACTCAATAAATTTAGAAAATTTACACATAAAAATAAAAAGTCAAAAGGAACTAACTGTTACTAAAACTATATGCAGAACAAGATCAGTCTACACTACTCCAAAAAGATACTAAAGCTGTCTGAGAACAAGGATCCTTGCGATGCAAAAATAAGCCCAGAAAGGGAGGTAAGTCAGAAACAACATTCAAAAAAATACAAATAAGGGGAAATAAGAAATATTTCCAAAAAGTTCCAGAGATAAAAGTGTATGGGGACAAGCACTGAAATAAACTGTATGAAAATCTTCTGTCTGCATCTCCTCTCCACTATACTTTTGGCACAATTTGTTCACACAGCCAACCCAAATTTACAAAATGAATTTTTAAAATCTCCTCCCATAAGTGGGAAGTTCATTACCTTAGTTTATTATTCTTGCAGCATTCCAAGATTTGGGATGAAGACAATTTGTAAGAGCTGGTGCTCTTAATATTTAAGAAGTTTCAGCAATTTTTAATTCATTTTAAACATTAGGATTGTAGTTTACCACTCTTTCCACAATGAAATATCAAGCAAGACAGTAAATGCACTATACTTAACAGTAGAGGGAACAATGCAAACTGTTTGTATAAAGAAGGAGAATAAAAGAAAAAGATCTTGGGATTTTACTATAAGAATCAAGTTATTCCTAAAGACGTAAGCAACCTCAAAATTCCCCACTCTTCTGAATCGAAGAGTGGAGTTTTGGGACTAAGTGCTCAGAAGTGAAGACATTTAATAACCCTAGTGCAAAATCCCCAGAATTAAAAATCCCATAATCTAGCAGCACTTAGACCAAATCTGTGATTAAATGAGTTCCCCGAAGTATAAATAAATCCTCATTAAAATTCTTTTTTGAAAATATTCCACACCCATATCTCCCATGCTTATCTTGCAATGAATTCTGTATCATGTCAACAGATCAAACAGAAGCACTTCACTGTTCAAGGAAAAAAAAAAAAAGAAACTTATCTGCATCATTCAATAAATATAATGTTATTACTTAAACTGTTGAACCTATAAGATATGGAAAAATGGGAGCTGGTACTGAAATAAAAAGAAACACTGTAACAAGATAAAATACTGAATA
Source organism: Balaenoptera physalus (assembly GCF_965194825.1). Taxonomy (NCBI): domain Eukaryota; kingdom Metazoa; phylum Chordata; class Mammalia; order Artiodactyla; family Balaenopteridae; genus Balaenoptera; species Balaenoptera physalus. The sequence continues at coordinate 41,631,107 of NC_138901.1, forward strand.
AATTGCAAGATTTAAGGTGTAATGTTTTTAGACTTGGAGGACTCAAAATAATTTAACATTTGCAGAACTGGTCTTTTTCCAGTACATTAAACACTGTATACTAAGGAAAAATTAAATATTAAAATCAAAGTATTTTCTGTTGAATAACAACGATCGTAGTAAAATGTAAGCAACTTTCATAATAATCAAAAAGATATAATTTAAAATAGCAATAGCAAAGATGCTCCCCACAACCTCCTTCCCGCTCCCTTACCCCCACCCCACGGAAGCCTTCCTTCTTTTTACTTATGACTGTTAAGGATATTTTCTGGCTCTATTTCAGCATCATGACTCAGGTCATGAGAAGTGTCAAAGATGCATTTCCTTCAGATGGGAAAGAGCAACAGATTTTAACAACCATACAAAGATGGGAGTACTGTGCAAAAGAGCCAAATCAGCATTTTTGACAGCAGGGAAGATAAAACCTTTTATACTCACATATATTTTATTTCCAGCTTAAAAACATTTAAATATCATTCTATCAAAATATGCTTACATGTTCTGCTCAAGAAGAAAACAGGAAACCCATTCTCAATTTAACTGCCTAAATTATCAACAATTTGTGACAGAGTATCGTTCACTGACAAAAAAAGAAAAAGAAAGAAATCAAAGTACACATATGAACGTTAATAAATAGTTCGAGTCCTTGTCTTGCAAACTTATTTTTCCAAAAGCAAAACCATGAATTTACCTGTTTGCATAAAAACTCCTTTGACAGAAAGTCCTCGAGAATGAAAATCACAAAGAGGAGTGATACCATGACCATATCTGGGCACCGGAGAATGATGACTCTACTTCTTTCCCTGTAATTCTTCTGCCTTAGCAGAAACACTTTTTCTTAATAATCTGGATTATTGCCAGAAAACCATAATCATTTATCAGTACTGTTGTTTTATATTTTCTTTCATCCATGATTTTATCAAAAGTGTACACATTTCAATCCATTCCAAATTGGACAGGAGTGAAATATTATTGAACATTTGTTAAGAATTCCCTACTAGTGATGATTCTCAACACTGAAAAGGGAATGGCCTGTCTCTTCTGAAGCCGCCAACAACAACAATGCCCACATAATTCCACTCTATCCATTCTGAGATAGTTTCACTCTTGTGCCTCATTCTAGCTTCAATATTCTCACCTGCAAAAACACATCATCCAATGTTAATACCTCGTTCAATGAACCTTAAATCCCTTTCCTTTTCTCATCCTCCTCCTAATTCTAAATGTCATTTTATGCTAAGAACCTATTATGCTAAGAACCATAACAGTTTCTATTTCTCAGTATGTGTAACGCTGGCACAGCAGCGACCTCACTCTCCGTACTCTTTTGCAGTTTACAAACTATAAGCCAGCAGTCATATTTTTACTTCCTGCTCAGATTTTTAAGTTCAAGACTGCTCACGGCTGCTACTCCCAAGTCTCATAATTTCTAAATCTGTTTATTTGGGTCACTCATGCAGACACTGGTCACTGTGTATCCTAAGAAGCCCAATTTCTTCTCTCTTCTCCCCCTCCAATTTTTCTAAAACCAAATTTTGAAAAAATATTTCAATGGAACCTGACCAGAATTTTCTTACTTAATTGTCTTCCTCACTGGAAAAGTAAGGCTAACTTAACGTGCAAATAGAGAAGCCAAATCCTCTTGTAGTTAGTTATTCTAATCACTAGACTAAAACAATGTTGAAGGATCAACTCCCTGAAAACTAACTTGTAAGTCTATTGCCAGACCGTTTCTAGAGGATTCCTTCGTGGGGAAACTGACCAGTCAAAGTGAAAAGATCTACAAATACTATTGATCGGGGGGTACCCCAATAAAACTGATAGACCAGTTGGACCTATAAACTGGTATGAGCTACTCGTGCTCAAAGAGCTTCCAATCAGTTCTTTAGTATGGATGTGTTGATTAGCTGAATAAATATGAAATAACAAAATAAATCAAATAATAATAAAACTTTTTAATAAAATAAAAAATAAGAATGATCAGCCAAGGATTCCTAGACATTCCAGCCAGTATTTTAGTTTAACCAGTCTGAGATTGGGCCTAGGCATCAGTACTTTTTTAATCTATCCAGGTAAATTATAATGTACAATCAGGGTTGAGAGTCCAAGATGAAAGATAATGATGACCACAAAAAAAACTTAAAAAGGAACTCAGAGGAAATAGAGATACTACCAGGAGCAAAGAAGTGCATCAAAAATTATAACTATCTTTTAAAGAGATAAACAATTTTACATCTGTGAAATAAGAAAAGGATGTGATAATAAGAGAAACATTCACAGAAAAGATTATTAAAAACATATTGCACAAATAAAAATCTAATAAGAAGGTTAGGAGATAAAGTTGGGGATATTCTCTTAAAGTAAAACAAAAAGACAAAGAGATAGGAAATAGAAAAGAAAGTTAGGGGTTCAGTGTAGGAGATCCATCATCCAACCACAATGATTTCCAGAAAGGGGCAAAAAAAAGAAAACAGCAAGAAATAAATTATGAAGAACTGAAAGAAGCAGCCTCTGAGTGGGAGAAGTGGGTGCAGGAGAGTGCAATTTTTCTTTATAAAATTGTGGCGTTATTTGACTTTCATAATAAATATATGTATTGCTTTGATACAAAAATTATACTGACTAGGTAAACAAAAACAATAAAACTACAATGAATGTTAACAGAAAAGAGAAGCAGAGATTAAGTGTAAGGCCTAATGATGCCTCAGTAGTGGAGTGTAATCACTCTGGTCCCATAAAATACAGAAATAGGTCCTGGAATAGCAATGTACAGAGAAACAAAGAAAGGAACTTTTAGAACATACAGAAACCACTTACTCAGATGATTAACTAAAAGAGTTCCCTCCGTTCATTCATAGGAGCTAGGTACCTGGACAGGGTACTAAAACTAGATACTAATTGATAGTAATATATTTCAAAAGTCCAATTCTCTAATAAGACTTTGAGGAATACATCATAGAAAACATCATGAAAAGGAAGCTAGGTTATTATAAAATCTTAGACGACATCAACATCCATAGTACACCAGGTTCATGCCAGGGTTGCCATGATTACCATCACAGGAAAGTTTAGAAAAGATCGCCCTCTAGAGGCATGTCTCATTAACCATTTAAAAACAAAACAAGAAACCTGGAGTCTATGATATGCCAGTGTTAAAAATATAGAGAAAATACAAAATATGTCATTTACAGTAAAGAGGAAAACAAAAAAATGACAGTATAGCTCCAACTGCTAACTACCTGAGCCAGCATTTATTTTAAGGAATAAAAAAAAGAGAGAGAGAAAAAAGTGTAGCATATTCCAAATAATACAGACAAGAGATTCAAATAGACTTTAATCAGTTTTTATAGTATTGAATTTAATATAAAGTATAATTTAGAGACAATATAAGAGTGTTAGAAGATACTCCACAGGTAATTTTATTTTCCTCAAAAACTATGTTATCTGAAACTTCCTCTCAATTTTGCTGTGAACCTATAACTGCTCTATAAAACAGTCTATTAAAAAATGATGCTATCTTTATTTAGTACATGGTTTCTCCAATTAGGGCTTCTGAAATAAAAGAACTTTTCAGGATGGTATTAATTATAAGGCCTCTCTTTTCAATCCACTTTCCCTAAAGAACTCATCTGTTCTGAGAAACAATAGGAAGTGACAAGAAAATATTTTAAATATGCATGATTTTGGTGTATAGATGTAAAGACACAAATTCACTAGGAAAACTTTAATAGACTTGAAAACAATAGATTAAAAACTTCATCTGAACTACAAGAAAGTACATGCAACCAGTAAAAAACCCAGGTACTAAACTAAGATAGCCTAAAAGAAGATTTTTATCCATTTACATGTATATACTGTATATATATATACTCTGTGTCATATGAGGCATAAAATTTAAAGCAGAGCTACAGTGCACATGATTGATTTTTCTTGGCAAAAATTAAACCATACAAATGGAAACTTCAATCCACAAGTAAACGGTGATGTGGAAAGAGAAGTCAAGAAACATCACGTTATTATTGACTGTCTTAAGTAGGTGAAACTATATAAGGCTGAAATGGGTGGTTGCTTTGTATTTACAATTGTGATGTGGTCTGTATCAAGAAAACTACTGATCAACAAAAGTAAGTAATTACAATAAACCAGCAAATGAAAGCTATAAACACAGTTTCTGAGTGGTAAAAAAAAAAAAAAAAAAGAATGCCTCATACAGACGCTAGGAAGAAAAGTTGATGCTACCAGTTACTTAGAAGCAGTTTATTAAAATAGCGAGGCTTCAAGCCCAAGAAATCAGAGGCCCCCTCTACAGGGCCCAGAGTCTCATCCAACACTTCCATTTAGAAGAAGTAGAATCTGGAATTCAGATGCCTAAAGTTGTGACTCAACAATGACTCCTCCCCTGGGGACCAATGAGTTAATGGGAAGGCGACACTTCCGAGAACTGTAGAAGTAAACCCAGAACCCCTCTGTTAACGCAATGGAAATAGTAGGAAAAAAAAACAAATTCCTTAAAAGCCCTATCACATAGTGACTGTCATATTCCTGAACCTAAACTGGAAAACTAATTTGCAAAATAAAGAAATGCAAAGGCTAGAGAATGGGTAGATTCATTTATCCAACTATATTTCCTGATGTATGGTATTACGATGAGCAAAAACAGATGAAAAAGAAAAAATAATACTACCTTCACTTTCAATTTTGCGTTGGGTGTACCTTCATTTCAGAAACAACGTCAGAAGTCAACTCATCAATATTGAGTCTAATAATGCTACAAAAGCCTATGCACAATAACGTCACGATTATATTTCAGTCACTTATTATTTGGTGAATTCTTCATTTATTCTCTTTTCTGCATAAGAGCCACTATACAAAACTATGAATAATGAATCAGTCCTATATACCTCCTTAGTAATAAACAGTATCAATAATGAAACTAATCATAGCAGCTAATCTTTTCCTGAGTTATTTCATGTGTGCCAGACACTATTCAAAGTGCTTTGATCCTCACAGTAACTCTCTAAGGTAGGTAATTTAATTATCCCCATTTTACTGATAGAAAATTAAGGCACAGGTAGATTAAGTAATTTGTCTAAATTTACAGAGCCAGAAAGTCACAGAGGTTCTACCACAGGAAGTCAGACTCCAGGTCCTCCAACTCCAACTGCCTCCCCAAGGAAGTTACACTTAAAAATGGAGATCATCGAAAATAATAGGTAGAAAGCAGTAAGTGATGAGTATGGATAAATAGCTTACAGAAGAAACAAATACCAAAGTTAGACACTTTATGGTAAGAGGGAAAAAGCACACTGTGAGCTGAGCTGAGCTGAGCTTCAAAGATGCATTCCACGTTTACCTGAAGAAATAAGCGGAAAACAATTCAGATGCAGGAACAAGGTGTTGATTGAAGCTGAAAAGCAAAAGCAAGTAATTAAATTTGCTTGGAGCATAAACAATAGTGGCAGAAATGGTTTCTTCATTCAGCAAAAATTTACTAACTGGTAAAGGGAATGCCTCATCTCTTAGAGGACCATTCGCCTGCCAACATGCCCACCTCCTATTTCTATGAGAAAACAGAGGCAACCTCCTCCTTGACCTCTAACTTTTCCCCATTTTCCTGTTCCCCTTTACATCAATGCTCATTGAAAGGCCTGTCAATACTGGCCTCCAATTTCTCTCTTCCCGTCCTTAATAAAATCCTCTCTTATCAGGCCCCTACCGCTTCACCAAAACTTGCTCTTATCAAAGCCACATGTCCTCTACATGACTAAATTTGATGGTATTCTATCTTTTTCTCAGTCCTTATCTTAATTGACCTATCACCAGAATTTAACACATTAATCATTCCCTTTACTCAGGAAAAAAAAAAATGTCTTCATTTGGCTTACAGGATTTCTCATGTGTTGGTTTTCCTTCTATGTCACAGGCTCAGTCCTGGGACGTCTTCATCTTCTTTTCATACTCATTCACTTACTAGGTGATCTCATACTGCTTTGGCTTTTTTTAATCTATGCCTCCCCAACATTTATTCTCAGCCTATTCCTTCCCACTGAACTCCAGATTCATAAAACCAACTACCTGCCTAACATCACTAGGAGGTCAAGACACATCTTAAACTAAACGTCCATAAGTCCTGATCTGTCTCTATCCCCAGAGCTGCTTTAACCTCATGGTCCTCATTTCATGTGATGGCAGTCACACCCTTCCAGCTGTTCGGGCCGAAAGCCTTACTGGTCACCCTGACTCCTCTCTTTTCTCTCCTGGATTTCTGCAATGCTCTCCTAACTGGTCTCACTAGACTTCTACTCTTGTCAGACTGCAGATGGTGCGTTCTCAATACAGATCACCATTCTGCTCCTGTCAAACCGCAATCTGACCCCATCACCCAAAACCCTCCACAGCTTTTCCACTTTGAGTAAAAGTCAAAGGCTGACATGATCTGGCCGCATTCCCTCTCTGACCTCATCTTCTACTCTGCACCTTGCACACTGTTCCTTGGCCACATGGGCCTCCTTGCCTCTCCATGAACACTCCAGACACATTCCCAGCTCAGGGATTTTACACTGACTATTTCTTCTGCCTGGAACACGTTCCGCAGACATCTGCATGACTTTCTCCCACACTTCCATCAGATCTTTATTCAAATGTCATCAACTCAGTAAGGCCTGCCAGGAGCATCCTAATTTCAAACTGCAATCTTCTCCAGGCATGCCCTATTCCCCTTCCTTTACTTTTCTCCATAGCATATAAAACTACCTGCTTATCCATCCATTTGTCCATCCATCCATCCATGAATCCATCCATCCATCCATCCATCCATCCACCTATCATCTATCCTATGCATCATACATATCCCTCCACTGGAAAGTCAGCTCCATGGGAACAGGGATGTTTTCCTCTTTTATTCACTGCTGTATCCCTAGAGCTCAGGAACAGTGCCTGGACATAGTAACAGTAATTAATAGTTCTTGAATAAAATGAAAGAATCTTACAGATGTTAAAATGAAAAGCAATGTTACCATGAATGAAAATCTCTTCATTCTGACAAGTAATAAATTGTTTTTATTAGAACTTCTAAGTTCTAATAACTTTGAAAACTTTGGTTTGAAGTCTTAGAATCTACATTTTACCAAATACTACATGAGGTGCCAAGATACAAATATAAACAAGAAAAAGACCCTCTCTTCATGGAGGTAAATCTACTGGGAGACACAGGCATGTCAATGAACATATTAACATATGTTAATATGAACAACTAACATTAAAATATAATAAAATCACATTCATAGTGCCAATACCAAGACTGATACAGAACATACAACATCAAGAGGTGTTTAAAAGAGGCTGAAGAGGGACTTCCCTGGTAGCACAATTAAGAATCCACCTGCCAATGCAGGGGACACGGGTTCGATCCCTGGTCTGGAAAGATCCCACATGCTTCAGAGCAACTAAGCCCACGCACCACAACTACTGAGCCCGCGCTCTAGAGCCCACGAGCCACAACTACTGAGCTCGCATGCCATAACTACTGAAGCCCACGCACCTAGAACCCATGCTCTGCAACAAGAGAAGCCACCGCAATGAGAAGCCTGCGCACCGCGACGAAGAGTAGCCCCCGCTCACCGCAACTAGAGAAAGCCCGCGTGCAGCAACGAAGACCCAACGCGGCCAAAAATAAATAAATAAAAAACAAACAAAAAAAGAGGCTGAAGAGATGAAGTGATACTTTTAGCTAGATCATAATGAAGTAGGGTTTCAGCAGGCATCCAAGGGAATAAAAATTATTTCGAGAGGAGTATGCAAACTTAAAAGGTGCCAGGAAATGAATACAGGTGGCATTTTCAGGGAAGGGTACAGAAATGTAGGTGTGGTGGGACGAGAAACTGAGAGTGAGATGGAACCTTCCCTAACATCCTAAAAGCATGGTGAGACGCTGAAAGACTGAAAGCAGAAAAGCGGAATATTATCCTAGTTACGGTTAACAAAGAAAATGCTTGCGATAGTTAAAAGAAAAAAAGAAGGCTGGAGCCTACAGAAACAGATGAGGTAAGAAATGATGATAAGAGGTTCTTAATCATTTTTGTCATGGACTACTTAGACAACATGGAAAAGCCTGTGGACTCTTTCTCAGAATAATACTTATAAATGCATGGGATACTATACACAGAATTACAAAGAAAACCGTACTATTATACTGAAGTATAGCTATCAGTTTATTTAAAAAATTAAGTTCTGCTATAGTAATATATGTAATATTAAAATCAGTAATATTATTACATTTTTTATATATATATATATATATATATATATATATATATATATATATATATATATAATTTCCAAGCAATGGTGAGCATAAACAATATTTCAAAATACATCTCGACAAAACACTTCAAGATTTTTTTGTATATAATGTGATACAAAAACTCTGTGTTTTTATTGGTGACAACGTCACAAGTACTGCTGTTATTACTGTCATGTGTTGTCTATATTCATAATGAAAGAAAACATTTACTTTTGGGTAGAGGATAGTAATCCTGAAGATGAAATATTTTCCTATCCATGTTCACGGATCTTAAGAACCCCTTAAGAATAAGGTCCAGGCAACAAGACCAGAAATGAAAGAGATATTTAGAGAAAGTATATTTCAAATAAATAAACATCCTCTGTTAAGTAAAAATGGCAAATAGATAAAATAATCCTAACCTAAACTGGATTGCATCCAGAAAGTAAAAAGGAAATATCCTTATATCAACTGTTATTTAACAGTTTCCTTTACTTTGCTAAAAAGAGCACAGACAAACAACAGCAATAACCGCCAAAGCATGATTCATTTTCAAGATGAATCCCTCCCTGTTCAAAGGTTTACATTGTTTTTGACTAGCATCAGATTGTTTATCCACACAAACTGTAAATACATCATTTTTAGAACTAACCAACAACAATGCCCATTTTGTTTTGACATGTAAGGTACAAAAAGAACATAAAGAAAAATGACCATCACTCTAATGTCTGCACTTTAAAAATGAAAAAACTACAGAAAAAGGGGGTGAAATTCCAACATAATAAAAATTTAGCATGTGTTATCAGGAGGAAAACGTCTCCTGAAATTCCTTGCTTTCAAAAGGGAATTTAAGAACTGCAGTACTGCTAAACTGTCTATAATCTCCTCTCTGAGATGCCTTCTCTTAGCTTTATGGAAAAATATGAAGAAAGCTGTGAAAACAATAATGCTGAGAGAAAATACTATATTTTGACAATATGACTCTTCAACTGTTTGATCTTTTACAAATGACAAATCCTTAATTGACTGGCACTTTGAACCCTTCAGCAAAAATATATTGAAAGGTATTCATTCAGTCATTCAATATCTGTTTTGTTCCCTTAGACAAGGACAGAGATTACCTTAATTTCTGGGCACAGTATGCCCAAAGCCTAGCACAGAACCTGGTATGTGGTATGCTTATTAGAGAAGGAAGAAGAGGAAGAAAAAAGGAGCTCAAAAGAATGCTCTCTGAAGATGTATAAATATAAAGACTATAAATTCTTCCAAATTTTTCTATTAATACAGCTGGTTCTCTGGCCAACCTAGCTGCCCAATGTGCACACTAAATCTTGCCCCATAAAGTGTGTGGTGAAATTCAAGTTAAGAAAAATATTTAACACAAAAAGCAAGGCCCTCAAAGAACCTATACTACCATTTAATTATATGACAAAATAGTCACACCTAAGAATGTAAGTAATTATTTCTGAAGTAAAATTTCTTGCAAATGGCTGAAAATATGAATATCTCATAGCTTTCTAAACTTTTTTTAAAATTTTAAATACTTTTTTAGTATTTTTATTTTTAAAAATATTTATTTATTTATTTATTTTGGCTGCACCGGGTCTTAGTTGTGGCACACGGCATCTTTGTTACGGCCGTGGTATCTTTGTTGCGGCATGCAGACTCTTAGCTGCATCATGCAAACTCTTAGTTACAGCGTGCATGCGGTAGATGATCTAGTTCCCTGATCAGGGATTGAACCCAGGCCCCCTGCATTGGGAGCGTGGAGTCTTACCCACTGGACCACCAGGGAAGTCCCAATACTTTTTTAAATGAGTTTTCACCCAGGACTTATTTCAACCTCAAAGATCATGGATCACTAGCTAAATATACATGAATAATAACTGTTCTTATGAAAATAATAGGGCCAGGGACTTCCCTGGTGGTGCAGTGGTTAAGTATCCGCCTACCAATGCAGGGGACACGGGTTTGATCCCTGGTCCGGGAAGATTCCACATGCCACGGAGCAACTAAGCCTGTGCACCACAACTACTGAGCCTGCGCTCTAGAGCCCATGAGCCACAACTACTGAGCCCGCGTGCCACAACTACTGAAGCCCCTGTGCCTAGAACCCATGCTCCGCAACAAGAGAAGCCACTGCAATGAGAAGCCTGTGCACTGCAATGAGGAGTAGCCCCCGCTTGCCGCAACTAGAGAAAGCCCATGAGCAGCAACGAAGACCCAACGCAGCCAAAAACAAATTAATTAATTAATTAATTAAAAAAATACTTCTAAAAAAAAATAATAATAGGGCCAGGAACTTCCCTGGTGGTCCAATAGTTACGAATCTGCCTTCCAATGCAGGGGATGTGGGTTTGATCCCTGGTTGGGGAACTAAGATCCCACATGCTGGAGGGCAACTAAGCCCATGTGACACAACTAGAGAGCCCGTGCGCCACAACTAGACAGCCCACGTGCCGCAACTAGAGAGCCTGCACACAGCAACTACAGAGCCAACGTGCTTTGGAGCCTGTGCACCACAACGAAAGATCCTGTGTGCTGCAACTAAGACTCAGTGCAGCCAAAAATAAATAAAAATAAATATTAAAAAAATTATAATAGGGCCAAAGGACAAAACATCATCTAAGGAGAAAACAAAGGTCCCAAACTGTTTTGAGTTGCAGAATTTCTCCCCAGGATTCTATTTACCAATATATTTTTTCAGTCTATCTTAGAACTTCCTCCAGAAAAAATATATATGTTGAATTGATTAGGTATTACAAAAGGATGTGTGTTCAAGCAGAAGCATTTTAGCTTCTTTAACTTCTTAGGGATATAGCCAGAAGAATTGCAAAGATGTATTCAAACAAGTACCTGTACACACATGTTCATAACAGCACTATCCACAAAATCAAAAGGTAGAAACAACTCAAGTATCCATCAATGGATGAATGGATAAAAAACGGTGGTACATACATATAATGGAATATTATTCAACCATAAAAAGCAATGAAGCACTGATACATACTACAATGTGGCTATACTTTTAAAACATTATGCTACGCGAAAGAAGCCAGAAACAAAAGGTCACATATTTTATGACTGCAGTCATATGAAATATCCATAACAGGTATAGATTGAGATGGAAAGCAGACTGGTGGTTGCTAGGGGCTTGGGGACAGAGGAGTGGGGAGGAACTGCTTAAAGAATATACAGTTTGGGGGATTTCCCTGGCAGTCCAGCAGTTAAGACTCCGCCCTTCCAATGCAGGGGGCACGGACTAGATCCCTGGTTGGGGAACTAAGAGCCCACAGGCCATGCGGTGCAGCCCCCAAAAAAGAAAAAGAATATGCAGTTTTCGTCTGGGGTGAAGACAATATATTTAGAACTAGACAGAAGCGGTAGTTGCAAAATATTGTGATGTAATAAATCCCACTGAATTGTTAACATCTAAATGGTTAACTTTATGTTGTATGAATGTCAAATCAATTAAATAAGGGTTGTTTTCTGTAGGAACCATAATCTCGCTCTATAACATTCCCTATACTTAAAAATCTAAATTGGTCATCTGTCAAGGAGAAACTGCAATGCTCCAAAAAACAAAGTGTCATCTAATGTCAATGAATATCTTCTCTCATTCTGGTGGGTACAACCATTCTGATATTATCTACCAAGGCCAAGATTCGCATACATTGTAGTCCAGCACTTCAATTCAAAAATAAAACAAAGTGAGAGAGTGGCATGGGCATGTATACACTACCAAATATAAAACCGATAGCTAGTGGGAAGCAGCCGCGTAGCACAGGGAGATCAGCTCGGTGCTTTGTGACCACCTAGAGGGGTGGGATAGGGAGGGTGGGAGGGAGATGCAAGAGGGAGGAGAAATGGGGATGTATGTATATGTATAGCTGATTCACTTTGTTATACAGCAGAAACTAACACACCATTGTAAAGCAATTATACTCCAATAAAGATGTTAAAAAACAAAAACAAGACAAAAATAAGCACACGTTTGCACTAAGAAACAAGGACAAAATTTTTCATCTCTTCATTATACATAATAGCTCCACATCAGAAACCACCCAAATATACATCAACAGTAGGAGAAAGGATAAATAAGTAAAAATATATTTGTAAAATGGAATATGTAAGAGCAATGGAAATAAATGAATTAAACCTACATAAAAATACATGAATTAATCTCACAAACATGTTAAAGAAGTTGAATATATGAATATATACACACACTGTTTTAAAAAAAAGTGAATAGTTCACTTTTTTAAAAAGTAAGGAAGTGATTACCCTAAAAGTCAGAATCACAGCTTGCTTTTATGGAAAAGGGGCACAAAAATGGAGTTCTAGTAATGTTTCCTTTATTGGTTGGAGTGATGGTTACACAAGTATTTGCTCTAGATAAAATACTGACTAATACGTGGGTTTTTTAGAAATCCCACAAAGATGTATTGGGTTAGCCAAAAAGTTCATTCGGGTTTTTCCGTACCATCTTACGAAAACCCAAATGAACTTTTTGGTCAACCCAATATGTTAAAATAAAATGCAAATGCTGCTCTAAAATACATATGACTCAAGATTATTCCTCTCTAACAATAAATATTTCTTAATGAACTACAGCACTGATTCTGGTTAAAGTCAGAGTTTTCTGGAAAAGATCTATAGATGTGAGATTCGATCTCTAAATTTATGAAAATAGTCTTGAACATCATATTCCATACATATGACATCAAGCAACTCTTATATAGTGAAAAAGTTAGGGAGTTAGCTGAGCGTGGCAAGTGAGCTGAAGAGATCTGGTCCTTCCCCTGGGGCCAAGGAGAGTGGTGTGGGCTCTGCTACGGTGGGGGAAGGGGGCAGTCATTGGGGAAGAAGGAGAGAACTTATCAAAAACTAGAAGGCAGAATTCCCAGCACAACAGGGAATGCTGAAGCTTGGGGACTGCTGTTTCCATATTCACTCACTCACACACTCCTCCGTCCATCCATCCATCCGTTCATTCATTCAACAGATCTCCATTTACTCTGTGCCTGGCAGGGACTGTAATAAGTTCTGTTCATACAGAATGGGCATTTAATAGAACTAATAGCCTGGTGGCAGAGACATATTTAAAACATAATCACACAAATAAATATTTAATTTAAAGTTGAAAAAAAACAAGTTAGGGGGTTAATGTAGCATGGTAATGGTCACCATTACTATATTAACTTCAATTTATTAAATGTTTTAATAAATTAAGAATGTCCCTGGGCTTCCCTGGTGGTGCAGTGGCTAAGAATCTGCCTGCCTGTGCACGGGCCATGGGTTCGATCCCTGGTCCGGGAAGATCCCACATGCCGCGGAGCAACTATGCCCGTGTGCCAGAACTACTGAGCCTGTGATCTAGAGCCCGTGAGCCACAACTACTGAGCCCGCACACCACAACTACTGAAGCTCACACACCTACAGCCTGTGCTCTGCAACAAGAGAGGCCGCCGCAATGAGAAGCCTGTGCGCCGCAACAAAGAGTAGCCCCCACTCGCCGCAACTAGAGAAAGCTCAGGCGCAGCAACGAAGACCCAACGCAACCAAAAATAAATAAATTAAAAAAAAAAAAGAAGGTCCCCAAATGAGCCCAAGATCTTATCTTTGTATGAATGAATTAGAAAAATGGGTTAATTTTATTCCAGATCTCGAAAATGAAAGACAAAGGGAAGAAGAATTGTTGGGAATAGTGGAGAGAGAGAAAACTGGGTTTACCGTGCAGAGGTGATCCAGAAGGGCTGCTGGATAGACCTGGAACAGGGCTACAGCGACCTCCTTGCTTAGACGTCAGTTCCTGTTCAATCTCTTCCAGACCAGCACTCTTCTGGAAACGGCTCATACGATTTACGACTCGTGGTGACATATGTGTTCGAACACAAGGCTGGCCACCATAAGGGTTGATTGGGAAAACGTGGGAAGTCCCCCGGAGTGTACTGACCACAACCCAGCGACAGTCATGGCTGAAGCATATGTCTTGTACCTAGAAATGAAACAAGGAAAAACAAAAAATGATTGAAACTATTTGGATTTACCTAAGAATATCACAAACATATTACTAAATATGAACAGAAATGCCTGCATGGGGACTTCCCTGGTGGCGCGGTGGTTAAGAATCTGCCAAAAAAGACCCAATGCAGCCAAAAAATAAATAAATAATAAAATATAATATAATTAATTAATTAATTAATTTTAAAAAAGATATGCCTGCCTGGTTACCAAATTTACCTAACATCAGATTATATTTTCAAAATGTTTCTTCTAAAGATTAGATTCATGGTGAATACTGATCAAAACTCCACATAAGGGATTTGATAAGATTTACCATAGGGAATTCTGTCCCTTGCTGTATAGAGTGCCAAGTCAGAAAATAGGACCTAGGTGGTTTCACCCTATAGAGCTATATTAAAAAAAAAAAAAAAAAAGATATATGGATAATGTTCATTTCTTTAAAGGAATTTACCTTCCAAAAAACCATAGAAGAGTAAAAATTAAAACATACATTATACAATGCAGGTGAAGTTATTAATCCAATCATTCACTCAACGAATACTCACTGGGTACCATGCTAATAAACACTAGGAACAAAGAGGTGGATAAGAAATCATCCCTGGGCTCACAGCCTACCAGGAAGAAAAGACATAAGAAATCTGCAAAAATATAACATATGAAAATGAAATAACTATCTTACATTTGAGGCACAGTGGTAACAAAAAGGAAGGAAAATATGAAATCTGCTTCTGAGAGGTGAAAAGGAGATGTTCAAGAGGGTAGAGGGTTAGGAGTGGCACCAAAAACACATGATCTGAATAGCTCTGGGTTCTGGAATTGAGTTTTGAAGTAGGATATACTTACAAAGAAAGGAGCGATGGACTTTCTAATTTAGATATATGCAGATATTCTACTTTTGACATAGATGCATAGATATAAGATGGAAATGATGAGCAAGTAGTTCAGTATGTCAGAAACAACATGAGAGTGAGCAAAAGCCAGTGCAAGAGGTGTCTGGATTTTATTTAAGAAATAGGGAGTCAAGATTTCAATTCTGGAAGGATGATTGTGGGAGTGAATGCAGGGGAATGGATTTGCAGTGGAGATGAGGGTAGTTGAAGGAAAGTTAAGTAGAAGTTTCTTCAACAGACACAGATATAGGACCCTGAAGAGAGGTGGGAAGAGAAAATGTCTCAAAACACCCAAATGACAATCCAAATGTCCGTCATCGGACGAATGGAGAAAAAAGATGTGGCATGTATATATACACAATGGAGTATTTCAGCCACGAGAAAAATGGATATCCTCCTAACTGTGACAGCATGGATGGACCTTGAACACATAATGCTAAACGTGGTAAGTCAGACAGAGAAAGAACTTTACAGTATCACTTATATGTGAAATCTAAGAAAAGCAAACCTGTAAAAAACAGAGTAAAATGGTGGTTACCAGGGGATGCGAGGCGGGGATAAGACTGACCGTGTTTAAGGGTACAAACTTGTAACGAGTAGTAAATAAGCCATAGAGATCTAATGCACAGTATACTGATATAGACAATAATATTGTACAGTTATATAATGTGATAAATATGGGTACAATGGCAATCACATTGCAATGTATAAATGTATCAAAGTAACAAGCTGTACACCTTAAATTTACACAATGTTACATGTCATACTTATTCAATTAAAAAAACCACTCTGATAACAATGAAAAAAAAGAGAAAAAACTTATGTATTTGCAGTGGTTGGCAAACACTACAGGCCATACGGTCTCTCTCAGCTATTTCCCTGCCCTTCCAGTGACAAAGTAGCCATAGAAAACATATGTAAATCAATGAATGCAGCTATGTTTGTAAAAAAAAATTTTACAGAAAAACTGACTGGCCACAAACTTGATCTAGGTAAAGTTAGTCACTAAATTGTATGACATTTATCAGGTACTGAAATACAGAAGTCCCAGTATTTTCAAATTAGCAAACTGAATTTATTACTTTTATCTTGATATCAGTCTAATGATGACAACTTGAACAGAAATGTCTCTATTTTCTTTTATACTTAAAAAAGACAGCTAAGTAAAATTCCATATTGTTCTAACCACAGCCTTTTTTAAAAAAGGCAAATCACAGATACTTAAGAAAGATTTCTATGTTGACTAAATGATAAACTAAAATAATTTTTCATCACGTAAAACAAATGTCAAACCGTGCTTTAAAAAATATAACCCAGACAAAAAAGTATGGTAAAATAAAGATAAGATGTTTGTGAGTAGGATTTAAAACTTGTGAGTAAAACTCCTCAAGCAGTCAAAGAAGCCAATTTTCAGTGTATTAAATCTTCAAATAAGCCTAAATTCAGCTTAAAATCTTGACTAATACTTCAGAAATATTCTACAAGCAAAAGCTATAAGTATTCATCAAAGTACAAGAGCCTGGAATCTTTGAAATAAAAAAGAAATTTTAGTCTTACATCAAAACAGGATATTTCATTGCTAGACAACTGACAGACCAAAATTATCAATACATGGATAAACCCCAAACTGAGCCACATGCCTGCCCATTTCAATTACTGTGACACATCCAAATGACACATTAATGTTATAATTAAAGAATCTCCTGATTCTTTACACTGAGAAATTTAACTCCCAGAAATTCTAGAATTACGAATAAAAAGTCATTCCTCAAGTGCTTTACCTCTCTACTTCACTTACACTAACTTTCAGCTAACTGACTTATAGAAAAGCAGGAGAAAAGGAAGGGGTAGGACAAAGAAAAGTGTAAACAGCAGAAGCAAGAGAAAAGAAACACAGTACCAGACAAATTTAATATTATAGTATCAAATGCATTAACACAAGCCAGAATCAAATATATAAAGAAAACTATCTTTAGGCTTACTGAGTAACTTAGGTTCCATCCACAGCGGAACTAAACCATGTCATCTAAAACCTTTTTCCAAAACACTTATAATCAAGATGACTTCCTGGTCTGTCAATGAAAAGAAGTTTCCTTCTTTCATTTTAAGAATACTTCTGATATGAGGTGGTGCTAACAAACAGTATCAAGGCAAGAAGACAGAATTCCACCTAAAAGCTTACTTAGAAAACTGCTATTAGAGAAGTGATTCTGCTCTGTGACCTTAAAGACACATCAGGATACATAAACGAGCAGAGAAGAGTTGCTAAAGACATCAGCTGTCAAGAAACTAGAGAAAGTTTAATCCTTTAAATAACATTACAGAGGATAACAAGTCGCCTATCCACAAAATGCAAAATGATACAACTGTTCATGTTATCAAACAAGTTGGGTGGTTTTTCATACATTATTAAAAATAAGAAAGACTGGGAACCCTCATTAGGACACTCATTATTATCAATTTGGAGCTTTTAAATAAGCAAATGTCAGAATTCTTAACTAATGAGATACAAATAAGAAATACAGAGTGCTTAATTAAATGTTTTGCAAATTTCTATTAGGTTATATAATTTATTGCTCTTTAAATGTATTATTTGGCATATTTATAACATCTCACACTTGCTTCTTACTGTAATGATGTAAAATTTGGCTATGAGAAACCAATTAGGCGTATAGAAAGCTGAACTATTTGTTCCTTAAAACATACTGCAGCTATATGCCAGTAATTCTAATTTATACAAGTATTTTTTTCAGCAATCTAAATCAATTTCATTGATTTACTAATCCAAACAATATTGGGGGCAACCAAAATCTAATATAGCAGACATATATGGAATCATTACATCCAACATTTTATCAAAACAAACAACCAAAAGAAAAAAAAACCTCGAGTGTATATTTCATTCACAGAACAGGCTGAATTCAAATTTCATATAAAACAAGAGTATTTCAGCACTAGAATTAAGTGTTGCTACATTTAAGCATCTAAGATACAGAAATGAGCATCGCACAACGCTCCCAATTTATGCCGCAAGTTTACACCCCAATCCCAATTAACTAATAATAGCAATTTTAAAATTCAGCGTTATTTTAACATCCTAAAATCTAAAGCAGAGATTCTCTAACTTTTAGTAGACTAAGAAGCACCTAGATTATTTGTAAGAAATACAGATCCGTCGGTCCCACCTTCAGAATTACGATTCAGGAGGTGCTGGGAGGTCTTAGGGGAGACATGACCAAGAATTCTACAGTTTTAGAACTCAGATAATGACTCTGATACTGGCCTGAAGTCTGTAATATGGAGCTAGAAAAAAAAAAAACTTACCAGAAATAGCAGTCCCCCAGCCCCACACCAAACCTTAGAAATTACATAAAAGACACTCTTTTCTAAAAATGAAGTAATGGCAATGATTTCCTAAAGTGTGAGTGGGGCAGAAGATTCACTGAAAAGGGCAGGAGGAAACTTTCTGAGATGATGAAAATGTTCTATACCTTGATTTATGGTTGTATAGATGTAACTAGTGGATGGCAAATAGAACACCCAACCTCCAACCTTCACTCCCTCACCTGCCACCACTACAGATACTTCCTATGTGCTTCCCAAAGCCTCTCTTACAGCAGGTGTTGAAAAGTATCCACTTTCTTGACAAAAGGAATTAACATCACTGAAGCTGTCCTTACTCCTTGAATTCACCTTACTGCTTTGAATTCAGAAATGATGCCCACTGGAGTGGCAATTATAAAGCGATCACAAGAAAAAGAACAAAAAAAGTCACTGAGACGTTGTACCAAAACTGGCGGCAGCCTTCTTGTAAAGTGAGAAAAATAAACCCTGGGTTTTTTTTTTTTTTAAACCATTGTTTTTGTTTCTGTAGGCAAATATATGCCGAATGATTCAATTACTAATTCCCTTTCCAACTCTCTTTTAAAAAGAAAGAAAACCCGAAAGCAGAGAGTACTTGGATAAAAAGTCTCAAATCCCAGAGTGCTATTCTTTCACAAGCCTGTAAGAATGGCAATCAAAACCGTAAAGACAAGTCCCATATCACAAAAACTAACTAGCCAAGGTCCAAGCCTTCAGATGAGGTTATGTTAATGGCAATAAGTTTGCTTGAGAATAAGATGCTTAGAATGGAGATGTGGTAAAGACAGATAATCCACACACACCCTCTATCTCATCTGCCTACTCCCTCCCCATATCAATTCCTCAGATTCATTTATTTATCCAATAATGCATTCATGGGAACCCTATTACATGTTTTGCACTCTTCTAGGTGCTAGAAATTCGAAAATGAGCTATCAAATAAGCAGCATGCTGAACTCTTGGGCATCTATGCCAGAGAAATGAAAACTACGTTCACGTAACATACTCATAATATCCCCAAACTGTAAATAGTCCGGGTGGATGTTTCAACGAACTGTAAAAGTTAGGTTATTTATAATAGGGTAACATGAGGGAAATGGTCAGTATCTTGACAGCAGTGGTGGAGACACAAACCGACATGTGATTAAATTATATACACCTAAACACACACACATACACAAACACACACACACAAGCACAAGCACATCTGGTAAAATCTGAAAAAGATCAGTGCATTGTGCCCATGTCAATATGCTGGTTGTCATATACTCTAGTTTTGCAAAATGTTACCATTGGGATAAACTGGGTAAAGTGTACATGGGATCTCTTAGTACAATTTCTTACAAGTGCCTATGAACCTATGATTATTTCAATAAAAATCTAAACAAACAAAAAAAGCGAATGTGACACCTTGTAAACACCACAAAGCCAGCAGTGCTAGTGCAGCCGGCTCCTGCTGCAGCCTGAACTTGAGTGGAGACAAGGATGAGGGGTGGCCCAAATTCCAAGGAGTGCAGTGTGAACCGCGGCAGCGATGGGAGTGGGGGCAGAAAGAAAGGGGCTGTGGTGCCTGGACACGCGCTGGAAGCTGGTGAGCACAGCACTGCTTATCAGGAAATAACTGGCACCAACACTTGGCCAAGTGAGGAAAAAAGGCCAACGCTCCTGGCTGCCCCCATAGTATCTACAGACTAGCCTCCCCTGCCACCAAGACAGGGGATAATGAGATCCCCTGGCAGCCGTCACTGGAAAAACTGGCATGTGCCCCTTAAACACATTCGTCCATGTTCTCGTGTAGGGGG
The DNA here is from genome assembly GCF_965194825.1 of Balaenoptera physalus. Lineage (NCBI taxonomy): Eukaryota > Metazoa > Chordata > Mammalia > Artiodactyla > Balaenopteridae > Balaenoptera > Balaenoptera physalus. The sequence goes on from NC_138901.1 coordinate 41,651,509, forward strand.
AAACAGCCCATGCCCTCGTAGGAGGAAAAATACCCTGGAACGAAGTGTAAGCACAGTTCACAGTAGGGAAGAGGAGCTAAGATGACCTTGCGGGTGTACTATTGTTGTCGTTTATGTTGATAAATGTATAACTAGTATTAATGGCTTAATTGATTGTACTTACACGCTTTTAAGTGTCAGGGGGTATCCTCTGCCATGTAGATCGAGGTGACAATGCGACAAGCCCACAACAGCTCACCTACTAGGCTTCCAGTGCCTTCCCATGTTATGTAATAGAAACAACAGAATCCCAGTAGGAAAAAGTTGAGGTAGAGACTTAATGGCTGCTGAAGTACACAGCGGTGTTATCCCAGTACAACATCGCCACCTGCCTGATCCAGCAACCAAGTACGCTCCCTTTTTTTAGATGGCAGCTACTAACCTGCTACCAGGTTCTTGTAACTGAACAACTGACCCATGGAGGCTTTGTGATTTTCCAGACCCACACTGGGATGAGTCAACTCAAATCTGATGATGAGCACGGTGGGAGGGGCCCGACAGGGCTTGCTAGTCAAGTGGGAATGGTATATTCCAGAATATGTTCCAGAATGGCCCTAGGAGCACCTTGTTTTTACCACTACTTTACCACCCACTCTACTGCCTGAAGCAATGCCACTGGTTCTATAAGCCCCTGAATCACAGAGTTTCCTTTAAATGCCTGATTGATGGTTTGGCTAAAATGAAAAGTGATGGTGTCCGCGGGCCCAGGGCAGCTGCACAGCACCAACAAAAACTGTGGATGGACAAACCTAAGGACCAGTCAACACAGCAGGATAATGGAAAGCTGTCACCTCTACTTTGAGGGGTCACTATAACTGTGGACCAATCATGCCCATTCATTTATGTATTATCTATGGATGTTTTTGCACTACAATGACAGAGGTAATACATGTAGAATGCAGAGTTATCTTACAATCTGGCCTTTTAAAGAAAACTCCTGCTTTAGACAAATACTCCAAAGGACTAGAACTGTTATATTTATACCGAAACGTGTCATCTGCCGATGGCCTTGTCAATGGTCTGTTTGCCATGAAGTAGACTACATACCGGCAGATTGCAGATGTCCCTCTTTTAGGGCCATGAGCTGTGCAAGCAAATCATGGCTGGTAACTGAAGAATCTGGGTCACTAATGCCCAAGGTAAGAATCCACCCACTGATGAGAATGACTGGAATCAAGCCACTGATCAGGCCTGCTTTTTGCCCTGCCTTGTACAGTGATTTCCATCTAAATCCATCAATTATAAATCTTTGCCCCATCTATTATCCATTGTTTCATATCACTCAAAGTATACACAATGTCGTAATTTAAAAGCATAAATATACTACAGGTGCTGGGGTTAGTTGTTGAACTATTAGGACAACATAGTTGACAGGACTGCTCAGATATTTGCCCTTTTTTCCTTATTTGTTCTATCAAATGTTGAGAAAGTGTTATTAAACTCAGTTTTAGGTGCACAGACATTTAAATCCTCCTGATAATTTGACTCGAACATTATGAAATATCTCTGGTAATAGTCTTTGTCTTAACCTCTATTTTACTTGATATTAATATAGTCAAATTTTTAATATTCTTACATTTATTATTTGCATGACATACCTTTTAACATGCTTTTACTATCATCATATTAAAGATTCAAAGAAAATCTTTAATAGATAACTTGTTCCTTTAGTTTGAAGTTCTTTAGATTGGAATATATTAAAATTTAATATAATTATTTATATGATTGAATTTTGATGTACCATGTAATGTTGTTTTCTGTTTATCCCCTCTGTTTCTTGTGCCTCTGCTCCTCCCTTTCTGCCTACTTTTGAATTAATTGAACATTTTTTAGAATTCCATTTTATATGAAGTTTTGTCTGTTTAGGTGTAGCACATTGAACCTTGAAATAGTATAGTTCCTTGCTCCCACCGAAGCACCAATGGTCCATTATGCTATAGTTATATGCATTACATGTATACAATATAAACCTGAGAAAATGTTAAAATTTCTTACATATAAAAATTATTTTAACATTAAATTTAAAATTTTAACATTCCTACATATTTTAAATGAATTAAAAGAAAGAGAGAAAAAATCCTCTCTAATAAGAAATTGATCGTTTCTCACATACTTCATTACTTCCAAGATATCCAAGTTTGCTCTGGTATCATTTCCCTGTGCATGATTTCTAGTGTGGATGTGCAAGGTTTATTGCTCACTCCTTCATTCTTAAATGATACTTTTGCTGGATGGAGAATTTTTGATTACCAGTACTTTTTTCTTTCTGTCCTGTAAACATGTTATTCCACTGCCTTCTGACTTCCATAGTTTCTGATGAGAAGTCAACAGTTTGTTCAAATGTTATTTCTCTGTATGTAATGTGTTATTTTCCTCTGGCTACTTGCAAGATTAGCTTTGGTTTTCAGAAAGTTTACTATGATGTTCTTGTTAAACTTGTGTTTTGTCATATTCGATATTTTTTTTTTCAATAAATTTGGAAAGTTTTCCATCTTTATTTCTTCATTTTTTTTTTTTTTCTGCCTCATTCTCTCTGTATCCTCTCCTTCTATACAGATTGAGAGGAATTTTGCTCCAGGATGGATCATACGCAGAGTCTCAACCATACCTGATTTGTATGATTTTGATGAGGAGATCTGAACTTTGGAGCTGATGATATTTTTAAGAAATTTTAGAGTTAGAGGAGATGTTGTAATGTGTTGAGATCTTCAGGGATGTTTGTATGGAGTAAATACATTTTACACATGACATAATCCTGAATTTGAAGGGTCAGAGGGTGGACTGTAGTGAGGTAAATAGTGGCTCTAAAAAAGACACATCCAGATCCTAATCCCTGGAACCTACATACAGTACATTATAGACCCAAAGAGTGACTATTACCTTATATGACAAAATAATGTGATTAATTTCTAGATCTGGAGAAGTCATCCTGGATTATCAGTGTTGACATTAAATGGAATCACAGGTACCCTTATAAGATACAAAGAGGAAAAGACACAGAGAAGGGGAGGAGGAAATGAGATCATAGAGGCAGATACTGGAGTGACGTGGCCATTAAGCAAGAAATGCTGAGGGTCACCAGAAGCTGGAAAAGGCAAAGAACAGATTCTTTGTTATAACTCTAGAGGGAGTGCAGCCTCACCAGCACCTTGATTTTGGACCTTTGCCTTCCAGGACTGTGAAAAAATAAATTTCTGTTATTTTAAGGCAATTTGGTTTTGTTCTGTTATTTTAAGGTAATTTGTTATGACAACCACAGGAAAGAAATGTGGAGTAAATTTGTATATCGTCCAGAACAATGTGAATTTAATGTTGCAGACTGCCTGTAACTGAGGTTGCTGGGTGGAATGGCAAGCTTATGTTAAGATTTTCATAAACTGCCAAACTATTTTCCAGAGTGGCAGTACCATTGTACATTCCCAACAGCACTGTACAGAAGATCGAGTTCCTCCACTCATTGACTTTTTGAGAGTTCCTTAAAATGTGTTGTAGATACCAGACAACTTGTATCTAATCCAAAGGGTTCCTCCTATGTTTTCTTCTAAAAGCTTTATAATCGTAGATTTTATATTTAAATCTGTGATCCAATTTCAGTTAATTTTTGTATATGGGATGAGATATGGATTAACACTTTTTTTTTTGTTTTTTTTTGCACATCAATACCCAGACAGACAGTCTATTACCATTGTTGAAAAGACTAACTTGTCTCCACTTTGCACCTTTGTCAAAAATCAATTGTACATATGTATGGAAACATTCCGGAATGTTATTTAGCTTTAATAAGTCTTATTATCAGGTAGTGGTAACCCTCCAACCTTGTTTTTCTTTTTCAATATTATTTTGCCCAGTATAAGTCCTATGTACTTCCATATGAATTTGAGAATTAGCTTGTCAATTTCTATCCAAAAAATTTTTTTGTAAATCCTGGTGGGATTTTGATGGAGATTGCAATGAATATATAGATCAGTTTGGACAGAAATGATATTCTAACAATATTAAGTATTCCAGCCCAAGAATATGGTTTAACTCTTTTATTTATTCAGGTCTTTATTCTCAGCAATGTTTTATAGTTTTAGAATATAGTCTTGTACATGGTATATAGTCACTATTTTTAAATTTTAACTAATTTTTTTTAAATCACCAATTATTTTTTCCTAGTATGTAGTACCCTGAAGCCTTGTTAAAATCACTTATTAGTTCTAACTTTTTTTGTAGGATCCATTAGATTTTCTACATGTCATCTTTAAATAAACATAATTTTACTTCTTCCTTACTATTATGATGTCATTCTTCCTGTGGCTGCAGATTTCTCTGCAGATCTCAGCGGTTCTTTCTTTGCAGCTTTCATCTCTCTGGTGCTCTGTCCTGAGAACTCGATGATCTTTGTCTCCCTGGACTCTCATCAACAAAGGGAGTCTACTAGGCTCCATCTGGGTTCCCCCTTCTTGCACCATGGACTCTTTTTTCCTGAACTGATCATCAGCTACTATCAATTAATAATATTAAATAGCTAGATACTTTTCCCCTTGAGTATTAAACATACTAATCATATCACTTTGTAGGACTGCTCTGATAAAGTAAAAGTAACACGTATGCAGAGGTTTCAAAAGCAAGTTTACCATTTATCAAAATTAGTATGTTAAGTACAAAAACTACTTGTGTCTGCTTCAGTAAGACTTTACAGAAGTATATTTTTAAAATATTGTAAGGTCTTACTATATACAACTTCATTGATGAAAACTAAGAATATTTTTCTAACTGCATATGTACTTTATGAGGAAATTACTGTCAGATGCAGAGGATATCCCAAGTCACAGATCACAAAACAAGTTAATTCAACATAATTAGATCCACATATTTGATTTCTTTTCTTGCCTGATGAAAGTACCCTCAGAATCCTTGGAAGATTCCAGAAGGACATGATTTTAAAATACTCAAAGACAGATAGATCACTTGCCATACAGATTTCATCATTGGTGCTAAATTTTATATATCATTTCAAAATTACTTTCAGTAGAAGTTTATAAAAATTAATTTTATGGTCATTAATTGAGTTTCCTTAGATCTTGATGTTTGATGTTTAAAATTTCCAGTCTCCTAAATTACAGGGTGTGACATAGAACAACATAATTTTAATAATGTCTATTTGGTTTTCCTACCTGTTAAATAGGAATAGCATTGTCACTAGCAAACATTAGTACCTACAAACATTTGTCCATGTGCAGGGCACTGTTCTACGGATGAGAGACACCAAGAAGCTTAAGCAAGATCTCTATTTCCGGTTGGATATAAAGGTAAATTAAGTGACAAATAATTCTAATGCAAAAGAGGTATCAAAAATAGGTATAAATTTTTTTTAAAAGGTGTGGGTGCTTAAAATAATTCTAGTAGATTGTAGCTGAGGTACAGCATATCAGTAAGTAGGGAGGGCAGGACAGGGATTAAAAAACCAGAGTTAAGAAATAAAATGTGCCCTGTATTGTACAACACAGGGAATACAGCCAGTATTTTTAGTAACTATAAATGGAACATAACCTTCAAAAACTGTGAATCACTGTGTTGTAACATATAATATTGTACATCAACCATACTTCAACGAAAAAAAAATTTTTAAAAGAAATAAAATGTGCCCAGCAGCATGTTGAAATAGTAAATCTTTACCTAAAATGCTCACCTAATTAAAAACTTCCATGCAAAAGAAACAAAAACAAATGGTTACTAAATAAGAGTAAGCAAGTTCATTGTACCAGAAAGTTAAGGACACTGTCAAAGAATAATGGAGATAGGTCAAAAGTACGTAGATGTCAAGCTAATAGGCTCCAACTGGCCAAATCTGGGGTATTCTGAGTATTAAAATAATTATTGAATGACTATAACCAATCTAATAAAGAATCTATTCAATCAAATGATATATGTAAATAAAAGAAGTAATACAAAGCTTGATGAGGAATGGGATATTTACATAGTTTTAACTGACTTCTCTTAACCCGCTATCCGCCCAGGGCACAGCATAGAGGCAGCAGACTAAAATGTCCTTCTCCCAATCTTCCCCTGAAAGAAGTACATTTGCGTACTTTAAAGACCACTGCCAGCTTCCTATCAGTCTGCATCTAGGTGCTGAGATACACACCACATTAACAAAATGAAATATGATCATCCCAATAGATGCAGAAAAAACATTTGACACAATTCAACATCCATTCATAATAAAAACTCAGTAATGTGGGTATAGAGAAAATGTACCTCAACATAATAAAGGCCATATATGACAAGCCCACACCTAACATCATACTCAATGGTGAAAAGCTGAAAGCTTTCGCTTTAAGATGTGGAGCAAGACAAGGGTGCCCATTTGTGATTCTTTTATTAAACACAGTACTGGAAGTAATAGCCAGAGTGCTTAGGCAAGAAAAAAATAAACAAGTAAAAGTCTTTCAAACTGGAATGGAAGAAATAAAACTGTCTCTATTTGAAGATGACATGATCTTATATATACAAAACCCCTAAACACTACACCAAAAAACTTATAAAACTAATAAACAAATTCAGTAAAACTACGGGATACAAAATCAGTTCTGTTTCTTCACACTAATAACAAACTAACAGAAAGAGAAATTAAGAAAATAATCCCATTTACAGTTGCATCAAAAAGAATAAAATATGTAGGAAAATTTAACCAATGCGGTGAAAGACCTGCACACTGCAAACCATAAGACACTGATGAAACAAACTGAAGAAGACACAAATAAATGAAAAAATAATCCATGCTCATGAATTACAAGAATTAATACTGTTAAAATGTCCATACTACCCAAAGCAATCTACAGATTCAATGCAATCTCTATCAAAATTCAAATGGCATTTTTCACAGAACTAGAACAAAAAATCCTAAAATTTGTAGGAACTACCAAAGACCCCAAATAACAAAAGTGATCATGACAAAGAAGAACAAAGTTGGAAGCATCAAGTTCCTTGATTTCAAACTATATTACAAAGCTAAGGTAATAAAAACAGCACGGTATTGGGGTAAAAACAGATGCTAGCAGTAGAGCAAAATAAGAAAGTAAAAAAAAGGGGGTATTATTAACAAAGAAAAGACTGCAACTATCACTTGTATAGGTATACATTGTTTTAGATTTCCGACCTAATGTAACAAGAAAAATAAAATTGAAAACAGTCAAAAATTATCATAATTGTCAGAAAGTATGTTCTACTTATAAAATCCAAGAAAATGTTACTGAAAAAGTATTGGATCTTACAGTAGAGTCTAGCAAAGCAGGAAGATACAAATCTAATACAAAACAATCTATAGTTTATGATACCTCAGCAATAAATAACATTGGATGCAAAAATTCTACATTTAATGATGTGAATTCTAACTGTATTAAAATGTAATTTCAATGCAATCCAAATAAAAAACTTCAAAATATTCTTTATATAACTCAATAGGGTTACTCTAAAATGCATTTCAATGAGAAAATGCCAAAGAATAGCTGGAAAAGTTTTTGAAAATGAACAATAAATCTGCTAAAGTAAAACAGCATAATGTTGGTAAAAGGTACTGCTTTATTTTTACTTTCTATTAGAGGAATTTTTTTTTTTTTGGCCACGCTGCACAACTTATGGGATCTTAGTTCCCCAACCAGGGATCGAACCCAGTCCCCCTGTGGTGAAAGTGCTGAGTCCTAACTACTGGACCGCCAGGGAATTCCCTAGAAGAATTTCCTGATATACACTAAGTGCAGAGATTGCTATAATGAACCACCAATATCAGCATCACCCAGCTTTGCATATTGTGTTCAATCTATCTCTTAGTTTGTTTTGTTTTGCCAGAATATTTAAAAGCAAACTAGAGATATCATATCATATTGTTTCACCAATAACTACTTCAGCATGACTTCAGGTTATATGCCTAATAGATTAGGGCTTTAAAAAAAAAAGTAACACAATTACAGACCCAGCAAAATAAACTGGTTAAAATCATGTAACTCCCAGTTCAAGGTCAATTTTCTCTGTCTCAAAAATGTCTTTTTTATACCTTGTTTAAATTAGGCTCCAAACAAAGTTCACATATTGAATTTAGTTGGTAAATTGATATGTCTTTTAAGACTCTTGTAATCAACATAACCATATCCCTACTTGTCATGTATTTGTTCTTTTATCTAACCAACACTCCCCTATAGCTAGACTATTTTAAAGCAAACTCCACACTCTTGTATGAATCACAAAAAAATAAGGATATTAAATTCCTTAATAGTATCTACTAAGCCAAATGTTCAAATCTCACCATTTGTATGAAAAATGTATTTTCATACTTGATTTGTATGAAACAGGAGTCAAACAAGGTCCACACCTTCTACTTAGATATTATTCTCTAAAATTACTTCTAAGCCCTGCCACACAGCCTGCTTTTTGTAATGAACTTCCCACATTTTAGATTTCACTAGTTGCACTCTCATGGTATTTAACTTGTCCCTCTATCTATGTATTTTGTTTAATGTGCTAATTAACAAAATTAATTAGCCGGTTTGCAAGGCAGAAATAGAGACACAGATGTAGAGAACTAACGTATGGACACCAAGGGGAGAAAGCGGGATGGGGTGGTGGTGGGATGAACTGGGAGATTGGGATTGACATATATACACTAATATGTATAAAATAGATAACTAATAAGAACATGCTGTATAAATAAATAAATAATTTTTTTTTTTAAGAAGTGCTCATTGTATCTAGTGGCTGAATTAAATTCAGGTTTAATTTCATAGACGATGTTGTATACATCCTAATTACATCATATTCGGAAGCACATGATATAGGTAGGACTGTTCCACATTGCTAACATTAAGACTCATTAGCCAAAACCACACACAGATGTTTGTTGCCTAGGTATATTGTTTCATTAGAAATAGCAACACAGTAATTCTTATATTTCTACATTTTTTAAAAACTGAGGTACAACTGACATGTGACATTAGTTTCAGGTGCATACCATAATGTATATATTATAAAATGATCAACAAAATAAGTCTAATTTCCAACATCTTTTATTCTGAAATTCCTCAATAAGGAAAAACTTTCCCTCATCAACTACTTGGTCATCTTATTAAATTGATACAAGAAAGGCAGGGTACTTTCTCTTTAATTATCAATTTTTAGAATAATGAGTTTGCAAACAAGCAACATACAGTAATGTCCAATACCTTGTTTTTAAGTATCATTATAAATCATGGGTTTATATATATTAAAGATGTTTCATTCTATTATAGAAAATTTAATGCAAAGTCATGAAAAACAACATTTTAGACTATTGGGAAAGAATGGACTAGTCAATAAATGTTGTTGGGTCAATGAGCTATCTTTCAGAATAAACTATATACAGAAGTGTACTGGTATATGCATACCCACAGGCTCTGTGAAAGAATATTTGGGATTTAAGGCTATTAAAAACCATCTCAGGGACTTCCCTGGTGGTCTAGTGGGTAAGAATGCAAGCTCCCAGTGCAGGGGGCCTGGGTTCAATCCCTGGTCAGGGAACTAGATCCCGCATGCACGCCACGACTAAGACCTGGTGCAGCCTAAATAAATAAATAAATAATTAAAAAAAAAAAAAAAAAAAAACCATCTCAGTATCTACCAAGTGATACTAAGAGTATTAAATACATGTAATACACTCAGCATGGTGCTTAATTCAAATGCTCATTAAATTATATATATGGATGTGTGTGTGCACATGCACGCGCACGCATATGTGAGCAGTGATGTGCTGGTAAATGTTAAAAACTGGCTCCCTAAAGAAGAAATAGCCCTGATTTTTAGTGTTGCTGATTTCCACTGTGTAACCACTCCTAACGTGGATGATTTCAATCTACCAATATAATGTCACTACATCCAGAATTGGGGCTAGATGTGCATAACTGATTCTCACTAGCAACTGTGAGCTGGCTCCAGCATACCACTGAATATTATGCATATAAGTTATATACATTATAAAACTCGATTATTTTCTGGTATATGTGAATATGTATATATTTACATGTATGTGTGTGTGTATGTATGCACGTATAGAATCAAAATGCCTAGGAGAAGGTCTGGAGAGATGGTTATCATATGGATGACAGCGTTTTCTCTGAGGCTAGAAATGGTATTATGCTAGGGGGAGAAGGATAAATGGAACTTCTGTCTTATCAACATTCATTGAATTGTTTACCTACTGCTTATATATTTACTGGATCAAAATAGGATAAAAACTCTTAATTATCTGACCCAGTCTAAAGAACAATATGAACTCACTAACATTAACGTTAAGCTCCAATACGATACAAATAACAAGCTGGATTAGACATCATATTACACAAAGAAAACATCTTCTGAAAAATATACAACTTACTTTGGCTTCAGTTTCTCCCCTGTGAAGAGTATACAGATGATGGACAGCACTTTGTGATGAGGACCAAGGATGAGTCAAAATTTGGAAGACATGGAAGTCATGGCCAAGGGTATCTGTTGTGACTAGAAGCATTCCTAAAGGACACACCAAAACAGGGTAAAAATATAAACCATTATGTATGTGGATGAAATATTTTCACAAAGCATTCATCATGATTTAAAACATTACCAAAGGGAAAAAATGACCAAATACATAAGAAACTTCCCAAAATAAAAAAATTAAAACACAGGATCTTTTTCCTATGGGAATACAAAACCTAACACCACATCAGTATACAAGCATAGTGACATACTACATATCCAGGTTTTGTGATGTTCTCATACAACTAGTAGAGAAAAGTTTAAATGCCTGAATTTACAGAGTTCACAAGCATTTTCAGATAGCAAATCTGATAACAAAGAATGCAAAAGACTTTCCTCCATGGAATTAAAGCCACTTCCACTTTTTCCATTTCTCAAAACCTGAATTATAAGTTCCAATTTATCTACTACTACAACTAGTAATATCTTACTCAATTCACCAGTTTAAAACTTGTCTCTACTCTAGCATAATATTTACTTAAATTCCCAACAGTGTCTTTCACAAAGCAAATTTTTTAAAATTAATTAATTATTTTTTTTTGGCTGTATTGGGTCTTCGTTTCTGCGCGAGGGCTTTCTCTAGTCGCGGCAAGTGGGGGCCACTCTTCATCACGGTGCGCAGGCCTCTCACTGTCGCGGCCTCTCTTGTTGCGGAGCACAGGCTCCAGACGCGCAGGCTCAGTAGTTGTGGCTCACGGGCCCAGTTGCTCTGTGGCATGTGGGCTCCTCCCAGACCAGGGCTCGAACCCATGTCCCCTGCATTGGCAGGCAGATTCTCAACCACTGCACCACCAGGGAAGCCCCACAAAGCAAATTTTGATGAGATGTCATAGCTAAGAATTCTGTGCCCAACACAAGTCACAAAAATTTTGTTTTCCTGTCCAATTTCTCAGTTTTGTATTTAACCTTTAGGTCTATCATCCATTTTGCATTAATTTTTGTATAAAGTGTGAGGTATAAGACAAATTAAATTTTTTGCAAATAATGTCCAATTGTTTCAGCAGGATTACTTGAACAGACTATTCTTTATCCATTAAATGTTTAATCTACTCTAAATCCATTGTCAACATGCCAAAGATCAACTGACTATATTTGTGTAGTTCTTCTTCCAGAAGTTCTATTCTGTTCCATTGATTTCTATGTTTATACTTTCAATAATACCACATTTTCTTAATTTAAGGTAACTTTGAAGGAAACTTTGAAATCAAGTAAAGCAGGTCCTCGTTTCCTAACCTTTTTCAAGATTGTTTTAGCTATTCCAATTCCTTTGCCTTTCCAAACACAGATTCAGCTTTTTGATATCTACAAACAATGGCGATAATGGACATCTTAACAATATTGATTCTTCTGATCTATGAACACCTCATATTTCTTTAATTTTTTTAAAATTTATTTTATTTATTTATTTTTGGCTGTGTTGGGTCTTCGTTGCTGTGCACGGGCTTTCTCTAGTTGTGGCCAGCAGGAGCTACTGTTCGTTGAGGTGTGCAGGCTTCTCATTGCAGTGGCTTCTCTTGTTACAGAGCATGGGCTCTAGGCATGTGAGCTTCAGTAGTTGTGGCATGTGGGTTCAGTAGTTGTGGCTCATGGGCTCTAGAACGCAGGCTCAGTAGTTGTGGCACACGGGCTTCGTTGCTCCATGGCATGTGGGATCTTCCCAGACCAGAGCTCGAACCCATGTCCCCTGCATTGACAGGCGGATTCTTAACCACTGCGCCACCAGGGAAGCCCCAACACCTCATTTTCTTGATATGTGTGTTCTTTGACATTTTTTTTTCTTGTTCAGCACATTGATTATAAATATATTTTCTTAGAGCTACTATAAATGGTACTCTATTTCAATTATCAATTTTTCCTTGTTAGTATATAGAGATATAATTGACATTTATATATACTTGTGTGCATACCTATATAGTCTGCCAATTCTAGGAGTTTTTATGTAGATTACATGGAATTTTCTTTCCAAACATATAGTATGTGAAAAGACATAGTTTGATTTTTTTCCTTTCCAAACCGCATGCCTTTTTTTTCTTTTTCTTGACTTACTACATTTGCTGAGGTAAACAGGAATGGTGAGAAGCAATATTCATGCCTTGTTCTATATTTTAGGAGAAAGTATTCAATCTTTAAGTATGATACCAGCTGTAGGTTTTTTGTAAATGCCCTGTATCAAGTTAAGGACATTCCTTTCTACTTGTAATTTGTTGAGAGTTTTAATAATGAACAGATGTCAAATTTTTCTAGTGCTTTTCTGCACCTATGAGATGATTACCTGGTTTTTCTTCTTTGGTCAATTAATATGGTAAATTTTAATAATGAAAAGTTATCAAAAGTGGAACAATCTTGCATTCCTGGGATAAACTCCACTTGGTCAAAATCCTTTATTACATGCAGTTGCATTGAATTAGCTAAAATTTTGTTGAAGATTTTCGTGACTGTGTTCCTGAGGGATACTGATTTGTAGTTTTCTTTTCTAATAATGTGTTCGTCTATTTCTGGTATCAGGGTAAAGCTGGTCTTGTTGCAGAATGTTCCTTTTATTTTCCAGAAGAAATACTTAAATAAATTTCCAGTAGAATTTGCCAGTAAAACTATGTGGGCCTTTTTGTGTGTGTGTGAAGATTTTTAGATATTAATAGTAATTTAATTTCTCTTTAATTTAAATTTTGTTCATTTAAAATGTAAAATGTAATTTTTCTTCTTGGAGGAATTACTCCCTATAACTCAAGGATACTGTCTGTAGGGTCTTTAGTACACTTTTTCATTCACGATACCGAAAATTTGTGTCCTTTCTCTTCATTTCTTGGCAGTCTAGCTAGATCTTTTCAAGGAAACCATTTTGGTGTCATTGGTTTTCTCTTTTCCATTTCACTGATTTCTCTTATCTTCCTCCTTTTGCTATAACGACCTTCTACTACTATATCCTTCATTTTACTTGCTTTAGTTATATTTCCTCTTTCTTTTTTCAAGTTTCTTAAGGTTGAAGCTTAGATTACTGTGTCAGCAAGATATGTTTTTTAGTTTCCAAATGTTTGGGTATCTTCCAGGTATCATTCATATATTGATTTCTAGTTTAATTTCATTACAACAAGAAATTAGTTTTATGTCTCAGAATGATATATCTTGGTAACTGTTCAATGTACACTTGAACACCTGGTATGTCTTATCAGTGTCAATTTAATTTAACTGATAGTGTTATTTGGGTCTTCAACATCCTTACTTACTGATTACCTGCTTTTGTGTTCTATTACTGCATAGAAGTTAACATCTCCAAGCATAATCATAAATATGCTTTTTTTCCCAGTTATATAAGCTCCCTAAATTTCAGACCTTTTTTTTTAATATAAATTTACTTACTTACTTACTTATTTATTTATGGCTGTGTTGGGTCTTTGTTGCTGAGCGCAGGCTTTCTCTAGTTGCGGTGAGCGGGGGCTACTCTTAGTTGCGGTGCACGGGCTTCTCATTGTGGTGGCTTCTCTTGTTGCGGAGCATGGGTTCTAGGCATGCAGGCTTCAGTAGTTGTGGCTCGCGGGCTCTAGAGCACAGGCTCAGTAGTTGTGGTGCACGGGCTTAGTTGCTCCACAGCATGTGGGATCTTCCCGGATCAGGGCTCAAACCTGTGTCCCCTGCATTGGCAGGCGGATTCTTAACCACTGTGCCACCAGGGAAGCCCCAGACCTACATTTTTTTAAGTTCATACACACTTAGGATTATTATGAGTTTTTGGTGAATTACCTCTTTTATCATAATGTCCCATTTTAACCCTAATATTTCCCTTGTTCTGAAGTAAACTTTTTCTGATATTCATATCACCACTTCTGTTTTGCATTGATTGGTATATGCATGGTATACACTTTTTTATTATTTTGCTTTCACAATCAATATATTATAAAATGACTGTGTTTTGGACAATAATCGGGATCTAGTTCTGGGGTTTTTTATTCCAATCTCAGACTTTTAATTGCTGTTTGTACATCATTCACATTTAGTGTGACTTATGGGTAGGGATGAATTTACGTCTACCATTTTGTTATTTTTTTATTGTACCCTTTTTTCTGATTATATCCTTGGTTTTTTTTCCTTTTTTTAAAATTTTTGTTTTATATTGGAGTATTGTTGATTAACAATGTTGTGTTAGTTTCAGGTGTACAGCAAAGTCATTCAGTTATACCTATATATGTATCTATTCTTTTTCAAGTTACTTTCCCATTTAAGTTATTACTGAATATCGAGCAGAGTTCCCTGTGCAATACATAGGTCCTTGTTGATTATATATTTTAAGTTGTACCCTTGTTTTTGATTTTTGTTTATTTATCTGCTCTTGCTTCCTTCCCATTCTTTGGATAATTTCACTATTTTTAATATCCAATTTTAATTTGTCTATTGGTTTTTACTAGTTGTTCCAGAGATTATAATACACATATTTAAATTTGTGTGTGTTTGTTAATCTTTTGTCCAGAATTTTTATTTGTTTTCTGTGGGAAACAGAAGCAGAATCATATTTTTTAATTCCTAAAACTTTTCTTTGCTGAAAGAAAAGATTATGAAAGAATATTAAGCATCTGTGGAAAGATAAAATAGGCATTTATATGGGAAGATGAAGTATATTTGAGTTTGCTATTTATTGGCTAATATAAGGTATAGCTCTAGTCATTACATTAGATTAAAACATAGCAATATTAGATGACAGTGTCTTGGCTATTTCCAAGAGAATATATTTTAGATGATGAAAAGTGTCATTTATTGAGATCTACTTCAAATCTCTAACATTTTATATAACACTGCCACCCACTCTATGCCTAGCTATCATCATGAGGTCACTGACATACTTAATAATCTTTCCATATTGTTGTTGTTATTCAAACAATAAATTTCTAAGATGGGACATGTTCTTTTTTGTGGACAGTATTTCTTGACTCCTACTTTTTGCTTAGTTGTGGTAAGTTTGAATTATCACAATTCTACTACTATGTTCCGATTCCACATTCCCACAAAATTATTTTCTGCATATGACAAACAATTCAGTGGAAACATTCTAACAGCAAATGTGATGAACTCATATTTATATATTACTCATCTACTGAACATAAACTTCACTTGGTTTCTTTTATTAGCATATCAATATTTTACTCATAATTAGCATTCAAATAATAGTCCCTATTATGCAAATCAAAACTATTATTGTTTTGCATATGAATGATAATCACAGACGAAAACTTTTCAACGTGCTCCTAGTTCTACAAACTGACATTAATATCTGTTTGGTTTCTAATATGCAAAACAAATTGAAATTTTTAGAGAATTAGTCCTTTGAAAATTTATCCATATTATCGTCTGTGTATCCTGTCTCAAAAGCTTTCTTTTTCCACTTCTCCATGCAAATGTGGCTTCTATAATCCAGCAATGAGCTCACTTTTTTGACAAAACTTTAAAATAATTTTTTTTTTAATTTTTAAAAAGTAGAGAGGAAAGGAAGAAATAGCTAGTATAGTACTATACCAATAAAATGCTTTCTTTTAATTTGTAATTTCCTCTTTTGCACATCTGCTGGGAGAAATGACAAGCTTCTTTTTTCTAGAAAACAAGTTAAAAAGCAGATATACATAAAAGGAAAGACTTGTACAGAGTAGACTGTGGCTTGAGAACTATTTATGCAGCATCAGAAGACTAAACCAGACTCTAGCCTGGCCATAAACTAAACCCACGCCCCAAATGAGGTGCCAAGCCACAAAAAGCATTTGCGTCATCTGGGAATACAAGGAAAAGAAGGACTTCTAATTATAGGGCCTGGAAGCGGAAGCCTAGAGTGATTAGCTGTTTAGGCGCTGCTGTATGTTTATCTGGAAGCTTCCTCTCCTTCACTCTCAACCTTAAGTTTGATAGATGAGCGTTAGCATTAGAGGGTGGGGACTAAAGCTGCTGATGGTACATGGTGTTCTCCAAAATCTGAGGTAGCTGGAGACTGAACATTAAGGCTTTTGCGGCCTCATAAGAACATAAGTCTTTTCAACTGGGCGTCAGCTGGTTAACCCGAAAGGCAAAATTAAAGAGTAGCAAACCTTGACTGGGCATATGCTATAAAATCTTGGAAACATGAGTAGGGAAGCCTTTTTTGCTATATACTATTTATAACACCTACCTAATTATATGGTTCTTTATCACATACACACATATGAACTGGAAGACAAATTACCAGCTATTCACACTCTCTCCAAAAAGAGACATATGCTGGGTCATATAGAATCTTTACAGGAACTCAGATTATTATCACTCATAAAATAACTGTATGTTTTAGTATTAACTCTTGTGAATTTAATACTTCCCCATCAATACTTATACAGATGGAAACTTAAAAATTATTAAAGTTTGTAATCTTTAAATATCCTAACATCTTCATTTAAATAATTATTTTCTTCCTTTCATTTTGCATCATGAAATTGTTAAGCTTCTAAAGACATCTTTGGCCATATCCAATAGGTAAATATTCTAGTATTCATTACTTTCAACAGTTTATTCATCCAACAGACATAGAGGAAAAGTGGTAAATGTCTATGTGTACCCTTATTGTTCCAAGTGGCTGGATATATTTCTTGTCACAAGCCAGAATAATTTTTAAACTGTATTAACCTTTACTAATGTGTAATTTATATAAAACACACTCATTTAAAGTGTACAGTTTGATGACTATGACAAGTATGTATACCTATGCAGCTACTACCATAATCAAGATAGAGAACATGTGAAAAAACTCCCTTGTGTCCACTTGCAGTCCATCCCCGCCCCATCGCCTGGCCCCAGGCAACCACTGATTGGCTTTCTGTCATTATGAATTAATATTGCCTACTTGGGCATTTCATGTAATGGAATCATGTAATATTTTGCTAAACCTATTCACTACAGGTAAGAGTAGTCCGTGCACTTATTTATATTATTGAGTAGTGTTCCATTATATGGATATATGACAATTATATATCCATTAAGCAGTTGATTCTTGTTTTTGGCTGTTGTGGAGATTCAACTACAAGCCTCTCTGTGGACATATGTTTTCATTTCTCTTAGGTGAATATTTAGGAGGGGAATTGCTGGGTCATACGAAAGAAACTGGGAAAATGTTTTTCCAAAGCGGCTGTATCATTTTACCTTCCCGTGAACTCCATAATTTTGCAACATTTGGTATTGCCGCTCTTTTTAAATTTAATCACTTCAGTGAGCACTTGGTTTCTTGTGGTTTAAATATGCTATGTTCCTTGGTGATCAGTGATGTTGGGGTGCTAAGTGGCTATTTACATATTTTCTTTTGTGACATGATTGCTCAAATCTTTTGCCCATTTTAAATTGTTTGGTCTTTATTTCATATACATTAAAAGTATATTTATATTACATTATAAAATACATATAAACTTATATATGTATATATTTATCTCAAATATTTTCTCCCAGTTTATGGCATCCCACTTCATTTGCTTAACCGTATGTTTCCCAAAAGGTTTAATGAAGACCAATCTGACGGTTTGTTTTTTTGGTGTCCTATCTAAGAAATCTTCCCCTATCCCTCCTGGGTCACAATAATATAATCCTTCTGTTTTCTTAGGTTTATAGTTTCAGGTTTTAAGTTAAGTCTATGATAGATTTTGAGTTAAATTTTTGTGTATGGTGTTAAAGAAAAGTTTATTTTTCCCAAACAGATATGCCAGGTGTTCTAGCACCATTTTTTGAGAAAACTATGCTATCCCTAACGAATTACTTGACACTTTGGTTGAAAATCAAAAGACCATAAGTGTTTGATCAATTTCTGGATTCTATTCCATCCATCTATGACTATATTTACCCAAAACCATCTTTTCTACATTACTGTAGATTTATCAAGTAAGTCAGAAATTTAGGTAGTTTCAGTTTTTAAAATTTACTCATCTTTTTCAAGATTGATTTAACTATTTTAGATCCTTTGAATCTCCATATAATTTTAGAATAAGCTTCCGTTGATTATTTTTGGTTTAAACATTCACTTTTAATAAAGCTAACTATTAGTGAACAATATTAACACAAAACACTCATAGGATACCAAAGCACAACAGTGATAAAACATTTTTATGAAAACATGGTTTTCTACCATAATTGAATTAATGAGTTTTCTCACCATATAATTAATTGTAACAGCACAACATAGAAGGTCACTAGGATGGCAAAAATGTAAAATTTTTAGATAAAGCAGTTACCTTGGGAACATTCTTATGTACCAACACAATGCTACCATCCTCAAAGAAAAATTATATACACAGATACAGATAAACACACACGCACACACACACACAGCAATACTAAATTAATGTCACAGACAATCATTGCTACAAGTTCATAATAAAATACATTTCAAGGGCTTCCCTGGTGGCACAGTGGTTGAGAATCTGCCTGCCAATGCAGGGGACACGGGTTTGAGCCCTGGTCTGGGAAGATCCCACATGCCACGGAGCAACTAAGCCCGTGCGCCACAACTACTGAGCCTGCGCGTCTGGAGCCTGTGCTCCACAACAAGAGAGGCTGCGATAGTGAGAGGCCCACGCACGGCAATGAAGAGTGGCCCCTGCTTGCCGCAACTAGAGAAAGCCCTCGCACAGAAACGAAGACCCAACACAGCCAAAAATAAATAAATAAATAAATAAAAGTGAAATTCTTTAAAAAAAAAAAATACATTTCGAATTGAGGTTAATAGGATTTTGGTAGACAGATCAGTCTGCTTAGAAGAGATATTTTATGTATTAAGACTGTAAGATATAAATTGAAAGGTAAATTTGGAAATTTAGGAATTTCCAAAGGAATGCCATTTGATGTACTTCACAGATGTATGAAAGAGAACTTTAAAATTTTCTGGTTGGAGTTTATACGTGTGTGTGTGTGTGTGTGTGTGTGTGTGTGTGTAGATATATATATAGTTAGAAATTTACCAAGCTATACACTTAAGATTTGTACAATCTGTACCATATAACTACAGTTCAATAAAAATGAAGACGAACCAAAACAATAACAAGGGTGAGGGAACAAAATAACATTGGTGGTTTTATCTACAGTGAAAGAAGAGAGGGAAAAGATAAAGATGCTAAAGAGAGAAGTTAGAGAGTTAAAACACTACCCCTATGGGGGAAAGAAACACACCAAAAAAATAAAGAAAGAACATAGCAGTCATAGAGGGATGTATAAGAAATACAGATACATAGTGAGGAGGCAAGAAAGAGGTCTACAAGTCTCAGATGTGCAGCGTGGCCAAATGAGTGGTCAAAGCACCATTATTCATGAATTCCACTGTGTATATATGAAAATATAACAGATTTAATTCAGGGTTCTAACAGGGGAGATCAGAAACCATGTAACACATAATGATTAGATGGAAGATAAAATTTGGTCATCACTTAACACTTTTATTTTGGGTATATTTGCAAACATAGCAAATATTAGAAAATAGATCTATATCTATATAGACAAATACAATAGCTTCTTAGCCCATCAAAAAGATATGATTTGAAAAAAGAGAGACCAACAACAATAACAAGAACAATCAAAAACTTCCCATGAAATAATGGAGGTATGGGGTTGGGGGGAGTGAACTTAGTTCATTTTTAATTAAATAATAATTTTATTTTTTCTATGCTATTGGTAAGACTTTGATAAGACTTTAAGATTATATTTATTAATTTTGAATAGACTGCTGCTTTCACATTTTCCTTCTCATCCTCCATTCCTGCAACCACTCCCATCCTTTCTCACAATAGGTACCCACCATACTGAATTTAATATATGTCCTTTGAAATATGCTTATCCTTGAAACAAATACTTAAACTGTTTTCAGAGCACTGTTCAAAATATTGAATAAAAAAATATTTAATATATGGCAAGAATATAGACCAATCTGAAAGAGGAAACTGAAACAAGCCTGAAGCTAGGGGAGGGCCAGAGCATTCTAGAAGAGTGGAAAGGAGAAGGGACAACAATATTCAAGTACTTAACTGTTTTAAAGTTGTCCTTTAAAAAGTTTAATTCAACCTTGGCTACTCTGCCTGTATGTACTTGGTTATAGATATCCTTCTTTACCTTCTTCAAAATTTAATACTGGGTCTATATTGTTGTTGTAGCTCTAGTGTTACAGGCATATATATTTACTTCACGTTTTTACACAGTATGCCACTGTATGCATTCACATCTTTCATTAGTTCATTCAGTATTAATTGAGCATCTTTGCTGTGGCAGTGGTGGCAGTGAAGGAGCAGGGCCCCTCCTTACTAATGGACATCCAGGATTCCAGGACTGGATTAGTACTTTTGTGGGCTCTGGACATTTTTGCCTTCATGGACAGCCCTCCACCCCTCCAGGAAAAAAATATTTTATGACTACTGTTGTTGGTTTTAAATGTGTATTAAGGCATTCTGTCAACCTAAAAGTTTATATATATATATATTTTTGCATTTAAAAGGAATGAAACATTTTGGTGGGACCCTAAAATTATTGTGGGCCCTAGGCATGGTGCCTACTGTACTTTATGGCACATCAAACCTGAAAAGTTTGACTCTCATACAAGCCCAGTGCCACAATGAACAGAGCGAAGACAACAAATTCTCCAAGGAGCAATCCATTACATGAGTAAAAGACATCACTTCACAAGATGAAAAAACAGGAGAGTAACTACAGACCTCTAATGGAAACATCCCCTTGTTGGTGGGGTGGGGGGGGGGCAGGGGGTGGCAATAAACTCTTCAAGCTGCTTTTGCATTGTTAATGATATAGCATGACTGACTTACAGTAATAAACCAAAGCTGTCAGATGAGAAGAAAAATCTAAAGCCACATAATTCTATAAATCTACGAGGCATAGACGTTAACAAAAAATCAAGACAAGGTATTTTTCTGACAACTTGCTATGATCAATGGGGAAAACTGTGCAAAAAAGAAAAATCCAACTTTTTAAATGATTAACCTGAGACCACCATCACCTTTCGATATATAGCATTTAAGTAACCAGAAAAATTTCAAGTCTGTTAAAGATGCAGTCAAGCATCCAAAGGGGTACATGTTTAATCTACTTTACTAGAGACCCAATGTTCATTTTCCTCTTATTAATGGATGGAAAAGCAATTTCCCTGCCAAGGAAGGGTAATTATTTAAAATGTAGATGTGTTGCCCTTCACAGCTCTAGGCTACTCAGTTGGCAGAAGTAACGCCTCTGGAAAGCAGATCAATTATTTACCGAATTAAAGACAACAGGTCTGTTTGAGAAACGTCAGGCTGATTGCAAGGAGTTGAGAATTTCTTCCTTACATTTTTAATTTCCAATTTAATTAATAAAGAAATACATATCTTCTTTGGTGTCAAATGCATACAATTAATAATATGCCAATCTAGTGTACCAAGTCACACAAATATGATATAGTTTCCACAAATTTAATTTCAATATTAATTACATGTGATATGCATCTGCATTTAATATAACTGGCATCATGGAATAATCCCACAATTGAGGGAGGGAGACAATTCTTGTTGAAATCACAAATTGGAAGTAAGTTGGTTTTATTCAACAAATGACTAATTACATTAAATTAATGCCTTATCTCTGCCCTGCCAGAGTTTTCCCATAATTATAATGATAGAAAAAGACAATTAATTAATGTAATTATTCAATGTGTACTTACTCACTATCAACTATGTGAAAATTACCAGGCTAATAATACCTGAGGACGAAATAAAAGCTTACCTCTAACAGAAAATATGTTGAAAGGATACTCTTGATGGATATAAGTAAAAACTAGGATGAGGGAGGTTAATAATAATGAAAACAACAACAACTGATACTTCAATAAATGTCTCAGTATATTTTACGTATTGTTTTAGATGCCAGTATAGCCCTCATTTTGTTGATGAGGAAACGGAAGTACTGTGAGTGATCCAAGCAGATTAAGTAGCTTGCCTTATTAAGTAGCAGGATGAAGGGCTGACATGATACTTTACATAGGATCAGGTAAGTCTTCCCAAAATGATACTTAAGATGGGATTCAACAGATAAATAAGAGCCAGGGAAAAGAAGGTACCAGGCAGAGGTAAAATGATGTAACATGTTTAAGGAGCTGAAAAATAACTAGAATGGCCAAATATGGGAAGAAAAATGTTGATCAGGTTGAAGCAGTAAACTTGTACCAGGCTGTAATACTTTTCGACAATACACTCAATAATAAGGAAGTTGTTGAAAGACGGAAGTATCATTAACATTTAACATTTCTTACAAAATATGTAAATATCTTAAAATGGAAGTAAACATGGAGTATGATACAACAATAACAGTTGAACAGAATAACCTAGAATTGGGCTGTGATCAAACAAGACTTTCTAAAAACAAGAATAACTGAACGAGTCTCATACATACTGTTATAGAGTAAATGTTTGTATAGCCCCAAAATTCCTATATTGAAATGCTAAAAACCCAGTGTGGCTATATGTGGAATGGGGGGTGGGGGGGTGGTCTCTGTGGAAGTAACTAAGTTTAAATGAGGTCATAAGGGTAAGGCCCTGATCTGATAGTATTAGTATCCTGGTAAGAAGAGACACCACAGAGACAGCTCCCTCTCTCTCTCTCTGTGTGTGTCTCTCTCTCTCCCTGCTCCCTTGTACCAAGGAAAGGCCATGTGATGACACATCGAGAAGGTGGCTATTTCTTAACCAGGAAGAAACACCTCAGTAGAAACCATCAGCTAGAAACTTGATCTTGGACTTCCAGCCTCAATCACTGTGGGAAAAGAAATTTCTGTTGTTTAAGCCACCGAGCCTATGGTATTGCATTCTGGCAGCCCGAGATGACTAATACATGTACACAGTTTATTGTCTAAACCTAGTATCATAGAGAACATTTTACATGTCAAATGACCAGTGAGCAGGATTTTGGGATGGATTTATAAAATCAAAAGAGTCTATTGTTCTTGCTCTATAACAAACTGATGAAGAACATAATAAAGTTGTAAAAAATACTATTTGAAAGTTCAATAAGTAAAAGTAGCTGCTCTCACCTTGAGCAGAACAGCAGGAGGAAGAGGGGTTCAAGATAGGTGAGGATAAGGAGAACTCAGCAACCTTTTGAAAAATTTTCAATGGCTCAATTTGAGCTGACGTGACAGATTAGAATACCACCCCCACAAAAGTACAACTCTGTACCCAACTAATCAAGAGGATTAAGATTAATAATGCCAAAAGCTGTGAATAAAGAAAGAGAGCTGACAGTTGCTGAAAGAAAAAATAACCACTGAACTAAACTATCATATCTAGTTGACATATTCCTCAAAATTATGAGCAAAATACAGATACTGTCAATCAAAAAAATGCTTTAAAAAAGTAATCTTTATCAGAGAAACCAGAAATAGCCAACAGAAGTATGTTATTGAGGAAAGTACAAAAGCAATTCCATGGAGGAAGCATAATATCTTGAAAAAATTATGAAGTAGATGGGGCTTCCCTGGTGGCGCAGTGGTTGAGAATCTGCCTGCTAATGCAGGGGACACGGGTTCAAGCCCTGGTCTGGGAAGATCCCACATGCCGCAGGGCAACTAGGCCCGTGAGCCACAACTACTGAGCCTGCGCGTCTGGAGCCTGTGCTCTGCAACAAGAGAGGCCGCGATAGTGAGAGGCCTGCGCACCGCGATGAAGAGCGGCCCTTGCTTGCCACAACTAGAGAAAGCCCTTGCACAGAAACGAAGAGCCAAATAAATAAATTAAAAAAAAAAAAATTATGAAGTAGCAAAGAATAGGGGAAAACCATGACCTAAACCTGGTCATAAACCTAAAATAACACAAAGGGGATCATAAATTTAAATATAAATGTAGGGACTTCCCTGGTGGTCCAGTGGTTAAGAATCCGCCTTCCAATGCAGGAGACACGGGTTCGATCCCTGGTCAGGGAACTAAGATCCCACATGCCACAGGACAACTAAGCCCACGTGCCACAACTACTGAGCCCACGTGCCACAACTAGAGAGGCTGCATGCCCCAACTAATGAGCACGCATGCTCTGGAGCCCACACACCACAATTAGAGAGAGCCCTCACCACAACAAAGCCCTCATCCCACATGCCGCAACAAAGATCCTGAGTGCTGCAACTAAGACCCGACACAGCCAAGTAAATAAAATTAAAAAAAAAAAGAAGTTCACAAATGTACAGCATAAGCCCAAATTTATGAATAAAAAATTATTTAAAAAATTGGGCTTCCCTGATGGTGCAATGGTTAAGAATCCGCCTGGCAATGCAAGGGACACGGGTTCAAGCCCTGGTCCGGGAAGATCCCACATGCCGCGGAGCAACTAGGCCCGTGAGCCACAACTACTGAGCCTGCGCTCTAGAGCCCGCGAGACACAACTACTGAGCCCATGTGCCACAACTACTGAAGCCCGCGCACCCTAGAGCCCATGCTCCACAACAAGAGAAGCCACCGCAATGAGAGGCCCACACACCACAATGAAGAGTAGCCCCCACTCGCCACAAATAGAGAAAGCCCACGCTCCGCAATGAAGACCCAACACAGTCAAAAATAAATAAATAAATAAATAAATAGAAAAAAATGGATTTCACAAAAAGTAAAGAATTTTGCTCTGCAAAGGACCCTATTAAAAATACAAAAGGAAAAACTTCTTACTGGGAAAAAAGATTTCCATGTCACATATCTTACAGAGGACCTATATCTAGTGTGTATATATATATATATACAAAATAGAAGATGATGAGACTACCAAATGCTAGCAAGGATACAGAGAAACCATGTCTAGAGGATTAAAGGGAAGTATGAGAACAAGGTCTCACCAAGTAGGGAAAATCAATAAAGAGATAACATTATAAAAAGAAACAAATAGAAATCTGGAGTAGAAAAGTATTTACAATAACTGAAATGAAAAATTCAATAGAGGGGCTGGCTCGAAAAGCAGATTTAAACAGCAGAAAAAATCAATTGAGAGTATCCAGCTTGACAAAAAAAGAACGTAGAAAAATGAACAGAGCCTCTGAGATCTGTGGGATACTATCGAGGAGGTGAATCTACAGGAGTCCCAGAAGGAAAGAAGAGGGGAAAAGAGGCAGAAATAATGACTGAGAAGTCCCAAATTTCATGAAAAACATTTAGGACAGTGAAGCTACTTTGTATGATACTATAATGGTGAGTACATGTCCATATTAATTTGTTAAAACCCATAGAAATTACACCACCAAGAGTGAACCCTAATGTAAACTGTGGACTTTGGTTGATAATAATGTGTCAACATGGGTTCATCAACTGTAAGAAAATGATCAATGTGGTGTGGAATGCTGTTAGCGTGGGAGGTTGTGGGTGTGGGCCTGGGGGGTGGAGGGGATGGGAGAAAGGTGGAATACGAGAGCTCTCTGCACTTTCCATTCACTTTTGCTGTGGACCTAAAACTGCTCTAAAAAATAGTTTATTAATTTTAAAAGAAGTTCCCTAGAAAAGGTTGAAAATACAACAGAAAATATACGCATTGTGTATCTAAATAATTGAAAGCAACAAACTTACACCACCCATATCAAATCTGCCTAGATCTAAGCATGATGCCTCTCCGGTTCTTCTAACCAAATCATAAATGTTGCCATTAAAATATTTGTTTTAATTCAGGACTCAGTCACAGCTAATAAACAAGAATGGGAAGGAGAAATTGAAAAACAAACTGAATGCAGCTGCTGAACTGAAAGTTCCACAGCTCTATTTAATGGTATCCCTTAATTTCTTTTCTGACTAGGTCCCATACAAGGCTGAACTGCATGCCACCCAGTCAAACAACCTACATTTTCTCCTTAATTCACTTTGCAGTGTTATTCCATCATGTACATTGTTTTTAAAATTTCTCAGGAGGTGGACAACATTCCTGGTTTGTTCTTGAATTTTGATATACAGGACGTGGTAGTAATTCTGGCAGCTAAAAATATGCCTCTCTAAATAAAAGTATAACAGTGATACATATATACAGGGAAAACAGTTAGAGAAAATCAGGTTTAAAAACAAAAAACAGGCAATCAACTTTTCTTATATGTTTTGTTTCACTTATTTTTTTAAGTGAACTTCCCTATGCCCATTAAAAGTACTTCAACATGCACTATTGTTATTATTGGCCACATTACATACCAAATGAAAATGCCTTTAACCAAATAGAGAATTATCAGAGGGTTAGTTAAAACTTGAATATAAATAAATTTTGAAATATATATTGGATACATGTAAGGAAAAACTTGGGTATTACTAGAGGATTTACAAAGTTACATTTTGAAAAGGTACTATTTAAACAACAACAAAACAAGTGTTATGGCAAGGGCCATTTAAATTAGATGCCTTTGTACAAAATAGCAATTAATGAAAGTTCAGAAGCTAACAGAAATAACTCAGCCAGAGAACAGAAAAGTGCCTCATCTTATAAGTAAAGTCATAGAGAACTTAAATTTTGATAGAAAATACATTTGATCTCCTCAAAATATTTTAAGTATTACATTAAAAATTACAAGGAAAAAAAGTAACTACTAAGATATTCATGCATTTACAAATGGCAAAGAAGCCTCTTGCCTCAAATATTTCATATGTCTGTGTGTATGTCTGAATCCGAGAGTGTTAGGATAAAACGAGGAACGTGATACAGAAACTGAACAAGCAAAATAAAATGTCACCTAGTGATAGGAGCTGGATAATAGTTAGCAGCCATAGCTGAGTGCAATGCCTTTCTCTAAGACGTTGTTCAGCTACTGAATAGCTAAAATAAAATCAAGGTTTTCAAATCATTGAGAATTGAATATTTTATGTACACACTTGTTCATACTCAAACAATAAAAGTCATATTCTGAATGGCAAAAATACTCAGAGATGAACAGTAAATAACTAAGATGAATTGTAAGCAACTGCATGAAATCTATGTCTACCAGCTTCTATAAAAGATTTTGCAAACCAATGTTGTGAGTGCTTGCTGAATTATGAACCCTCCATTTAATTCAAATTTTTACACAGATACAAAGCATTTTATAAAATTTTGCAGAAATGATGACACATTGAAAAATAAATCTGCCACATAACAAACTGATGAGTCCACTGTATAGCCTCTGCTTCAAAATCTATGTCAAATGTGCCATATTTTTTTTGCCTCATTCATTCAACTAACATTAATTTATATACCAGGCACTGAATCATTATTTCCTAATCATCTTTTGCTTCCAATTTAGAACTGACTTCCTTTTTAAGAACTCTCTCCAAAAGCAAAAGACCAAGTTAATATTCACCTCCTAGCACTCCGTCCTTACTCCCCAAAGGATTTATCTTCCTTTTTTAAAAAAACTCCCTATGCCACCAGCAGACTCCATGGGTAGGGACTGAACCAGGCACTGTGAATGAAGTCTAGCTTCCAATGTGTTTAGTTTAAACAGGTGAAATCACACCAAGCATGAATGGGCTCATAAACATTTTAGTGCCATGAACCTTTTCAGCAATATGGTGAAGCCTACGAACCTCTCTCTTGGAATAATATTTTTTTAAAGACAAAGTAAAATACTTAGGGTTATAAAAATTGACATGTGGTAGAATATGTTTTTATTAATATATTAAAATAAAGGCTCTACCATGATTTTGAACCATAAGTATTATTTAGAGAATTATATAAATAACATAAAAATGATATGAAAATATCCATTATTTCTATTACAAACTCAAAAGCAAGCTAGTATTTCAGTGGTTTATTGTACATATTCATAAGTGAAAGAAATTTTCATTACAGGTTAAAGAAAATAAGGATGTAATTTTTTTTTTTTCTTTCTAGGTTCACATACTGTCTAAATATTACCAATGGACCTCTCAGACCCAGGTTAAGAAGCTCTACTTTAGATTCAAGAAGAACTGTAAGAGATCCTAAAACTCATAAAATAGTTCTCATAAAATTCTCTTCCCTCCAAGAAATTACAAGATTTGGTGTGAGACCAAATTAAGAATACAACAGTACAAGAATGTCAATTTATATGTACTGAAGTGTTACATAACACACCAAAGGAAAGATCCATCAAAGAAATAATTGATAAGCTGGATTTCATTAAAATTAAATACTTTGATTTTCAGAAACCATTTCAAGAGAATGAGAAGACAAATCACAGACTGGGAGAAAATACGTACAAAACACATATTTGATACAGGAGTGTTATCCAAAATATACAAAGAACCCTTAAAACTCAACAATCAAAAAATGAACAAACCAATTAAAAAAATGGATGAAAGATACAGACAGCTCAATAAATAATATCTACAGATGGCAAATAATGTATGATACATCCATACAATAGAATATTATTCAGTGCTAAAAAGAAATGAGCAATCAAGGCATGAAAAGACACAGAGGAGACTTAAATATCTGCATATTAGTAAGTGAAAGAAGCCAATCTGAAATGGCTACATACTGTAATATTCCAACTATATGACATTCTGAAACTATGAAAACCGGTACACAATGACACAATGATAGCGGTAACTACAACATTCTTTAAGTTATATAAGATGTTCTGGTAACAATGGAAATTCATAGACAGGAAAAAATACAGCTTCAGACTTCTGAAGCACCCTAACTATGGCAATATGAAATATATATTAATACAAAGGAGATCTGACATAACAGATGGACTATCAAGGTGAGCCACACTGGTTACTCCAAGCAGAGTGCTGTAAGTGACATGACTTCCAGACTGTTTCTTCAAATTTAACTTAATTCCCACAACATTCAGAACATTTCAATAAATCTTTGCCTTCATTACTTAAATCAATCCTAATGATCAACAATTACTACAAAATCTTCCTCTCTATTGAAAATACCTAAGATAATCGGAGGAAAATCATTCAAAATACTTTATGTTATCCTCTTACCATCATTCTTTATCTGAAAAGATGAAAAGAAGGGGGAAAAGATGGGCCTTTCCATCAATTTTACCTAATATTCTGCAGAATAAGATAAAAATGGCAGTCTCTTCAGACCCACCAAGCAAGGAAAAGATTGCAAACTTACAAAGACTGTTTCAGCTCTGAAAGCATAAGAGCAATTTTATCTTTTATTCATAATCAAAGTATTTTAAAAATAAGTCCACTGAAGTGGAATTCCACCACTGGACGTATTAAACCAATTCCTAACTATGAAAATTGGTAAAGAGAAAGTATTACATTTTTGCCCTGTTTTTTGCATACAGGAGAACTATGGTTCATTTATGGTTGATGAGAGAAAAATCTTATTTTAAATAGAATAACAGCAGTTAATCAATGCTGAAAATATGATAGAATTAGAAAAACCACCATTCTATAGCCTTCAATGTAACAAAACTATTTAGTAAAAAGTTGTTTCAGAAATGAGGCCAAAATAACACCCTGCACTTGCTAATCTCCACAAGACAACCTATTTGCAAAATGTAGATGTTTGATGGGTCACTAACTTATTCTTGTGATCAAACATAGTATCATAAATTGCAAGAGAGCCTGATATAATGTGTCTCCTGCTGGGATGAAATGATGTAGACAGGAATACTTAGGAAGTTTAAAAAAAAATCTTTAGGCCTGAATGTATTTAAAAAGCCTTTTAGGGAATAAGGAAAACATTATTATAATGAAAAAATATGTGACAAATGCAGAATTTGGATAAGATAACTGCTCTGGACACTGAAATTTAGGGGGAAAAAGGTGAAAGTAATAAATTGGATTAAAAGGAGCTAAAGAGACATGAAATGTAAGAAGTAAACTTTAATTAGACCTTGATTTGAAGCAGTTAGAGAACCCATTTTTGAGACAATTGAGAAATTTTAAATTATGACTTGGATATTAGATAATATAATGTGTTACTTTTCTGAATATAATATAATATTTGACTATAAAGTACAAGAAGGGCCTTACTCTTAGAAAATGCATGCTTAATTCGTAGTGGGTGAAATGTCATCACGTATGTAACTTACATTCAAACAGTTCAGCAAAATACAAACACACACACACACACACACACACACACACACACACACACTATATTAAAATGTGAAGACCTGTTTAATCAGGGTTACAGTACATCTGTCACTGTATTGTTAAAAAGAAACTTGAAGTTACAGAGAAAATGCCATTCACATACATATGTAGTTTCGAATATTGAAGTCCTTGCCTTACTAATAATACAGAAATCAATGCAATTCAACAGCACAGTTTATCTACTATTATTTATCTACTGCTACGACTCAATCACAACTTTGCTCAGCGTAAAACTAATCTTTAGAGGGTTTCTAAATTTTTATTATAAATTCATTCATTCAATAATCACTTACTGAAAACTATTTACTTATCTCATATACACTAACACATATATTTCATATTTTCTATTTTCAAAAAATTGGTTGGAAAACCCATAACATAAATGGGGGGTTGGGGGGGGAAGGACATACCGCTTGTATTAAAAGCCATACAGCACACTGGTTTTTCATGAGCAGGGAAATGGGCCACGATGCCATCACTGTCAGAATCCTCACTCACAAGCACCTTTACAAAAAGGAAGAAGGCAAATGGAAGTTAACCAACTACTGAGCCTGAAGATATATACACAGCTACACCACTGCATCCCTGACCAAATAACATGTTTCCGCTACATTTGAAGATTATTCTTGGCAATATAAGGTGAGAATGTCACTTCAGAAATAAGGAAAAGATGTAACATGTCCCCAGCAGATCAGTCATATAACCTCTAAAAACAGTTGGTTGACTTGACTGTACATGACAGAGACAATAATTTCTTGAATCGTAGGTTCAGAAAAAAACGAAAAGCATAAAGTCAGCTATGCAGAGCTTCATCTACGAACAGGAACAAGAGTTCTTATTGTGTTACGGCCTGCTGAAAAACTCTTGGCCGTGACTGGAACAGAACAGTGAAAAACAACATAAGTTAAATACAAACAAACAGCCATATATTAGAGGAATTATCGAAATATTTTTTACTTAAAATACAAAAGTTATGGTCTTTTGTACTTTAATCTAACTCCTAGATTTTAGATGGACACATCACTTCTTTGAAAATATTACCAAGCAAAAGTATATTGGAACAGGCAGCTTTGTATCTCAAATTTATTCCCCTTAATTTTCTTACTAAGCATATTGAAATACAATTTACATTCCATACAATTTGCCCATTGTGAGTACACTGTTCAATGATCCCTAAGGAAAAAAGTTTTAAAATAACATGTATTCGTTTTACAAAGCAAGTAATTAACTCAAGAAACAAAAAAGTTTCACATATCTAATGTTGCAAAGGAAAAACCTACTGTACCAATATTGGATCATGCTAGACATAAAGAATTTAATCTGAAGTAATCCAGGAATTAGTCCTACACTGGCAAAGTTAGTTTTTCTTTTAGAGTAAAAAGCTTTACAGAGGTATAATTTACATTCCATAAAAGTCACTTATTTTATGTTTACAATTCAATGATTTTATACAGTACTATAACCATTACAACAATCCATTATATAGAAACATCTGATTTGTCACCCTTTCCTATCTTAATGCTTTAATCTTCTTGCCTTATTGTTCTGGCTAGAACCTGCAATTCAGTTAAGCTGCAGACTGATCATTTTTCTGTCTGTAGATTTTCTTCATTACCACTTAAACCATTTTGAAGTATTCACTTCAGTTCTGTTAAGTATACTCATATTGTTATCTAACAGATTTCTAGAACTTTTTCATCTTGCAAAACTTAAATTCTATACCCACTAAACACTAATTCTTCCTCTTCCCTCCTCCCATCCTTAGTAACCACCTTTTAATTTTGTTTCCATGATTTTGACTACTTTAGATATTCAAAATAAAAGGAAGAATTTAGTATTTGTACTTTTGTGACTAGCTATTTCCCTTAGCACAATGTCCTCAAGGTTCATCCACATTGTAACATGTAAAAAGATTTCCTTCTTTCCTAAGGCTGTGCAATATTATTACATTGTATGTATATACCACATTTCTCTTTATCCATTTATCTGGCAATGGACATTTGGATTGCTTCCACCTCCCGGGTACCGTGAATAACACTGCAAAGAACAGGAGTGTGTAAATATCTCTTCAAGATCCTGATTTGAATTATTCTGCATATAAATGCCGAAGTGGGATTACTGGATCACATGGTAATTCTATTTTTAATTTTTTGAGAAACTTTCATACTGATTTCCATAATGGCTGCATCATTTTACACTCCCACCAAAAGTTCACAAGGGTTCCAACTTCTCCCCATATTCTGACAACACTGTTAAATTCTGTTCTGTTGATAGTGGTCATCCTGATAGGTAGGAGGTGATATTTCACCGTGTTTTTGATTTGCTAATGATTAGTGATGTTGAGCATCTTTTCATATGCTTATTGGACATCCCTACATCTTCTTTGGAGAAGTTTCTATTCAAGTCCTATGTCCATTTGTTAATCGGGTTATTTTTTTATTATTATTATTATTGTTGAGTTGTAGAAACTCCTTATTCATACTATATATTAATTCCTTATCAGCCATATGATTTACAATGCTTTTCTCCCACTCCATAGGGTGCCTTTTCACTTGGTTGATTTTTTCCATTTAGACACAGATGTTTTAAAGTTTGATGTAGCTCCATTTGTCTATTTTTTATTTTGTTACCTGTGCTTTTGGTTTAATATCTAAGAAATCATTGCCTGATCCAATGTCCTAAAGATTTTCTCCTATGTTTTCTTGTAGGAGTTTAATAGTTTCCAGTCTAATGGTTGGGTCTATAATCTACAACCATTTTTGTATATGGAATAAGGTAAGGGTCCAACTTCATTCTTTTGCATGTAGCTATCCAGTTTTCCGAACCTCATTTGTTGAAGAGACTGCCATTTCCCCACTGTGAGCTTTTTCCAACCTTGTCAAAAATCTTTCGGATGCATATGCATGGTCTTATTTCTGCACTCTCTATTCTGTTCCATTGGTCTACATATCTATCCTTACACCAGTATCACATCATCTTAATTACCATTGCTTTGCAATAGGATTTGAAATGAGGCAGAGTTGTGTTGTTTTTCTTTTTCCAAGATTGTTTCGGCTTTTCAGGGTCCCTTCAGATTCCGTAAGAATATTAGGATGGCTTTTTCTATTACTGCCACAAAATGTCATAGAGATTTTGATAGGTATTGCATTTAATATCACATTAGGTGCTATGGATATTTTAACAACATTGTCTTCAAATCCACAAGCATGAGATGTTTTTCCCACTTTTTGTATCTTCTTTCACTTCTTTTAACAATGTATTATAGTTTTCAGTGTACAAGTCTTTCACCTCCTTGTTTTCGTTTATCCCTAAGAGTTTGTTTTCTTAAAAAAAAAATCAACGAAATTGACAGCCCTTAATTAGACTAACAAAAAAAGAGAAAATTCAAATAGCTAAAATTAGAAATGGTTATTTAGTAACATATTGTTTAGCCTCCATGTGTTTGTGTTCTTTACATTTTTTTCCCTGTAATTGATTTCTAATCTCATAGCGCTGTGGTCAGAAAAGATGCTTGATATGATTTCAATTTTCTTAAATTTACTGAGGCTTGATTTGTGACCCAAGAAGTGATCTATCCTGGAGAATGTTCCATGCGCACTTGAGAAGAAAGTATAATCTGCTGTTTTTTGGACTGAATGTCCTATAAGTATCAATTAAATCTATCTGGTCTATTGTGTCATTTAAAGCTTGTGTATCCTTATTAATTTTATGTTTGGGTGATCTGTCCATTGGTGTAAGTGAGGTTTTAAAGTCCCTCACTATTATTGTGTTACTGTAGATTTCCTCTTTTAGAGCTGTTAGCAGTTGCCTCATGTATTGAGGCACTCCTATGTTGGGTACATACATATTTATAATTGTTATATCTTCTTCTTGGATTGATCCCTTGATCATTATGTAGTGTCCTTCCTTGTCTCTTGTAACATTCTTTATTTTAAAGTCTATTTTACCTGATATGAGTATTGCTACTCCAGCTTTCTTTTGATTTCCATTTGCATGGAATATCTTTTTCCATCCCCTCCCTTTCAGAATGGCCATCATCAAAAAATCTACAAGCAATAAATGCTGGAGAGGGTGTGGAGAAAAGGGAACCCTCTTGCACTGTTGGTGGGAATGTAAATTGATACAGTCACTATGGAGAACAGTATGGAGGTTCCTTCAAAAACTAAAAATAGAATTACCATATGACCCAGCAATCCCACTACTGGGCATATACCCAGAGAAAACCATAATTCAAAAAGACACATGCGGGGCTTCCCTGGTGGTGTAGTGGTTGAGAATCCGCCTGCCAATGCAGGGGACACGGGTTCGGGCCCTGGTCTGGGAGGATCCCGCATGCCGCGGAGCAACTGGGCCCATGAGCCGCAGTTGCTGAGCCTGCACGTCTGGAGCCTGTGCTCCACAACGGGAGAGGCCGCGATAGTGAGAGGCCCGCGCACCGCGATGAAGAGTGGCCCCCGCTTGCCGCAACTGGGGAAAGCCCTCGCACAGAAATGAGGACCCAACACAGCCAAAAATAAATAAATAAATTTATAAAAAAAAAAAAAACTCTTTAAAAGATCTACTCTTAGCATCTTTCAAATATGCAATGCAGTGTTATTAACTATAGTCACCATGCTGTCTATTAAAAAAAAAAAAAAGACACATGCATCCCAATGTTCACTGCAGCACTATTTACAATAGCCAGGTCATGGGAGCAACCTAAATGCCCATCGACAGACGAATGGATAAAGAAGATGTGGTACACATATACAATGGAATATTACTCAGCCATAAAAAGGAACAAAATTGGGTCATTTGTACAGACATGGATGGATCTAGAGACTGTCATACAGAGTGAAGTAAGTCAGAAAGAGAAAAACAAATATCATATATTAATGCATATATGTGGAACCTAGAAAAATGGTACAGATGAACCGGTTTGCAGGGCAGAAACAGAGACACAGATGTAGAGAACGTATGGACACCAAGGGGGGAAAGGGGCGGGGGTTTGTGTGTGTGTGTGTGACAAATTGGGAGATTGGGATTGACATATATACACTAATATATATAAAATGGATAACTAATAAGAACCTGCTGTATAAAAAAATAAAATTCAAAAATTCAAAAAAATAAAAATAAAATTAGAAATGAAGCAAGAGCCATTAAAACTGATGTCACAGAAATAAAAAGGATTATAAGATATATCTATGAGGCCCTCATTGTCCTGAGACCAAAACAAGAGAAAGACAAAAAGAAAACTACAAATCAATATCCCTGATGAATAATGATGCAAAAATCTAAAACAGGATCAAACCAAATTCAACACATTAAAAGGACCAAACACCAAGAAAAGTGAGACTTATACTTGGAATGTAAGGATGGTTCAACATACAAAAATCAATTAATGTAATATACCACATTAACAAACTGAAGAACAAAAGATGATTGATTGATCATCTCAATCAATGCAGAAAAAGAATTTGACAAAATTCAACCACTTTCATGATAAAAACACTCAACAAACTAGGAATACATGGAAACTACCTCAATACAATAAAAGTTACATATGCAGAGTCCAAAGCTAATATTACACACAATGGGCAAGACTGAAAGCTTTTCCTCTAAGATCAGTAAAAAGGCAAGGATGCCAACACTCAGTACTACTATTCAACACAGTACTATAAGGTCTAGCCATAGCAACCAGACCAAAAGGAGGGGAAAAAAAGAAAAAGAAAAGAAATACAAGGCATACAAATTGGAAAAGAAAGAAAAGTATCTCTGTTAATAGATTTTACAGATTACACACACACATACACACACAAAAAAAATTCAACAAAGTTGCAGGATATAAAATTAACACTCACCATCAGTTTCGTTTCTATACACTAACAAAGACCAAATTAAAAAGGAAATTAAGAAAACAATCCCATTTGCTATATCATCAGATTTATCAACTTTGTTAATCTTTTCAAAGAACCAGTTTTGGATTCTCCCCATCATTTCACTGTTTGTTATTTTGTTGACTCCTGGTAATATTTCTATTATTTACTTCATTTGTCTTGCTTTGGTTATAATTTGCTGTTTTTGAAATCTCTTAATGGAGAGCTAAGATTATTAATTTAGGACCACTTTTCTTTTCTACTATAACCATTTAAAGCTGTAATTTTCCCATTATTCAATAATATAGCTGCAATTATAATTTCTGATATGTTCTATTTCTATGTTCATTGCATTCAAAATATTTTCTAATTTCTTTGAGACTCCTTCATTTCATAATTTCATTCTATTACTGATTTCCATTCTTTAGATTTGCTTTATGGTCAATCATATGGTCTATCTTGGAAAGTGTTCCAGATGTTCTTGAAAACAATCTTACGTTTGTAGGTTTTGGGGGAAGATTTAGGTCATGTTGGTTGACAGTCTTAATCAAGTCTTCTAAATCTTTAAAAATTTTCTGTATAGCTTTTCCATCAATTATTGAAAGCATAGTATTTAAATAAATGTTAGCTAGAATTTCTTCTTTCAATCCGTCAGATTTTGTTTAATGCTTGCTGCACTATGTTGTTAGGTGTTTACACATTATTAATTGTTTTATCTACCTATTACATTGACCCTCTTATCATTACGAAACATCCCTCCTTTTCTCTGGCAATATTTCTTGACTTAAAGTCTTTTATCGGATATTAATATAGCCATTCCAATTCTATTATGGTTATTGTTTGCATGGTACATTTCTTCCATCCTTTTACTTCAACCAATTATGTCTTTGAATTTAAAGTGATTCTGGTCTGACAATCACGTCTTTTAACTTGAGTCCATTTATAGTTAATATAATTACACACATAATTGGATTTAGGTCTGCCATTTTCCATTTATTTTTATGTCTCAGGTGTTTGTTGTTGCTCTGATCCTCTTCCTTTGTGTTAAACAATTATTTTTAATGTTTACTATTTTTATCTTCTGTTAATTCTTTGGATTAATTTCTTAAGTGGTTACTGTACAGGCTATAAGGTGCTGTATAGACAACAAAATTACATGTTAATTCCACACTTAATTGCAATAAATTATAGCTCCTTGCTCCAATATAGCTCCATTTCCTCCCCATTCCGTTGTGCTATTATTATCATGGGAACTATCAACTGAGAAACATCATTATTCCCTAAAACAATCTTCCAATTACATATATGTTGATATGTTTAATGTTGCCCCAAAGGTCTCTGAGACTCTTTTTCTTTTTTTAACTTTTTATTTTCTATTGGATATAGCAGATTAACAATGTTGTATTAGTTTCAGGTGTACAGCAAAGTGATTCAGTTATACATATACATGTATCTATTACTTTTCAAATTCTTCTCCCATTTAGGTTGTTACGTAATATTAAACAGAGCTCCCTGTGCTATACAGTAGGTCCTTGTTGGTTATCCATATTAAATATAGCAGTGTGTACAGGTCAATCCCAAACTCCCTAACTATCCCTCCCCCCGACACTTCCCCCGTGGTAACCATAAATTCACCATAAGTTCATTCTCTAAGTCTGCAAGTCTGTGTCTGTTTTGTAAATAAATTCATCTGTATCATTTTTTTTTAGCTTCCACATATAAGCTATATCATACGATGTTTCTCCTTCTCTGACTTACTTCACTCAGTATGACAATTCTGTCCAGTAATGTACTTATTTTCTGGGAAAAAGATTTGCTTATCTCTTCACTTCATCATAGCTGGGAGTCATTCCCCAATTACCACAAAATTCATACATACAAATCACCCCATATAAGTGGATAATGCTTAGTAAATTTATACAGTTGTATAACCATTACCACATTCTAGATTTAGAATACTTCCAACACCCCCAAAATTTCTTCATGATGACTTTAGAACACCAACCACAAGTCCCAGACAATCCCTAGTGTATATTTCATCTCATTTGCCTTTTCTAAAATTTTTCAAAATATTTCAAATAAGTAGAATCATGCGATTTATCTTCCATTTCTTTCTAAATGTATAATTTTTTTGTTCAACCATATTGTTTCAGGTATCATTCATTTCTTTGTATTGCTTACGTGTATTCCACTGTATGGAGGGACCACAACATGTGGGTTCACCAAACAATTCTTGGCAATTTGGATTATTTCCAATTGATTGCTATTATGCATAATGCTGCTATGAATATCTGCACACACATCTCTTTTGTGAAACATGTTTTTATTTCTCTTTGGGAGATACCTAGAAGTGGATTTGCTCAGTCATATGGTAAATATATACTGAACTTTTTAAGAAACAGGAAAAACTGTTTTCCAAAGTATAGATACTTTCATATGTCCACCAGTAAAGTATAAGGTTTCATCTCTCCACATCCTTTTCAACAGTTTGTACTGTATGTCTTTTTAATGAAGGGCAATCTATTGGAGACAGAAATTAGAATGGTGGTCAACAGGGAGTGTGAGAACAGGGGGATGGGGAGTTACTGTTTAATGGGTACAGATGATGAAAAGTTCTGGACATGGATAATGGCAATGGTTGTACAACACTGTGAATGTACTTAATATCACTGAATTGTAAACTTAAAAATGGCTGAATGGCAAATTTTATGTTATATATATTTTACCACAAGTGGGGGGAAACATGGGTTATAAATTATTTCTCTCACCTCTCTTTTCCATTCTTCCATTTGACTTTCAAAAATGTTAGGTAAGGAAAACAAGAAAAAGAAAAGAAGTCTTACAAAAAAAAAAAAAAGAAAGAAGTCTTATAGGAGCAGTCTCCAGGAAAGTGTGTTAAACCAAGTCTGCTAAATAACTGATAGATTGCTTTAGGAAATATGGTATATACACAGAGTTGTGCAACCATTATGACAATCAAATTTAGAACACTTTCATCACCCAAAAGAAACTTCATAACCATTAACAGTCACTCCCCACCTGATTCCCTCCAAACTCCAAGCCCTAGGCAACCAATCTATTTTCTCTCTATGTAGATTTCCCTATTCTGGACATTTCATATAAATAGATTCATACAGTATGTGTTCTTTTGCGACTGGCTTCTTCCACTAAGCATAAGATTTTCAAGGTTCATTCATTTTGTAGCATGAATCACAACTTCACTTCTTCTTATTGCTAAATAATATTACACTGTATGTATATACCACATTTGATTTAACCATCCATCAATCAGTTGATGTACATTTGGGCTGCTCCTATTTTTTGGCTATTACGAATAATGCTGCTACGAACATTCATGTACAAGTTTTTACATGAAAATATATTTTCATTTCTTTTGGTTATATATCTCCTAAGAGCAAATCTCTTCAGAGATAAATTGCTGAGTCAAATGGTAACTCTTTTTCCAAAGCAGCTGTACAATTTTACGTTCCCCACCAGCAGTGTACCAGGGCTCTCATTTCTGCTTACTGGCCACTGGCATATCATATTTGGAAAGATGTCTATTCAAATCCTTTGCTCATTTTAAAATAAGGCTATTTATCTTTTTATTATCCAGTTATAGGAGTTCTTTCAATATTCTGGATACACACACAAATGAATGCAAGTAAAACAAATGGTGAGAGCTGAATATGGTCTGTAGCCTAGTTAAAAGTAAAGTGCCATTGTCAATATCCTGGTTTTGATATTTTACGACAGTTATATAAGATGTCACAGTTTAGGGAAAGTATCTGCAACTTACTGTGAGTCTACAATTATTTCAAAATTAAAAGTTAAAAATGCAGAGCAGGGACTTCCCCGGTGGTCCAGTGGCTAAGACTCCACGTTCCCAATGC
Source organism: Balaenoptera physalus (assembly GCF_965194825.1). NCBI lineage: Eukaryota > Metazoa > Chordata > Mammalia > Artiodactyla > Balaenopteridae > Balaenoptera > Balaenoptera physalus. The sequence goes on from NC_138901.1 coordinate 41,691,868, forward strand.
AGGGGGCCTGGGTTTGATCCCTGGTCAGGGAACTAGATCCCACATGCTGCAACTAAAGATCCCGTGTGCCACAACTAAAACAAGATCCCGCATGCCGCAACTAATAAAAGATCCCACATGCCACAACTAAAAAGATCCCGCAATGCCACAACTAAAAAGATCCCGCATGCCAGGCACAGCCAAATAAATAATAAATAAATATATTCTTTTAAAAGAGTATTAAAAAAATGTAGAGTATACTGCAAGCTTTTTGATTTCTTTCATGCTGATAGGTGACAAGTGGTGACAAGGTGACTACCCTATCTTAGGGTAGTTTTGTCTTTCTCTTATAACAAGTCAAGTCTAAAGATTTTACACCATTTGTAAGTATTTTATTTTTTCATTGAAATATTTTGTCCTTTGCCCGTTTTTCTATTTTAACTCAATCTTATGATTCCCTTTCCTTTCATATATTATAACCCTATACCTCTCTTTCCAATACAATTAGCATTGAGTACTCTACTTGATGGTACTAATACAGAAGTCATCCAGCAAAAAGGCTCATTAATCTTGGTGAATACCGAAACCTCATGCCACTATATAGGATTCTTTGAACCTTCTCTTTACGAACTTCACAAATGTAACAACCAGATACTTTTGTACAGATTCTCTCCACTGCATCATCATCTTGCCTAAAATATCAATACCAAATCAATACCAGCGATATCCCAATACAGCTGTCCTGAGACATGTAATTTTTACTCACTACTTAACTAAACAGGCTAAACCCCCAAGTATATGTAGCAACAACTTGAGTTTATTAAAACAAAGCAAAGCAAGGTGGATACAAGGTGGATAAGGCTTTATCATATGAACAAAAAGATAGACAAACACCACAGGAACCAACAAATTACTATGAATAACACTTGTATTTGCACTCAGGGCAAGAAATAGCTCTAGTTTATGCTATCATTCTGGAGCGTTTTTCTTTGATTAGAGACTTTGCCACCTTGTTAACTGAAATTATATAAATTTATAAAGGCAAATTATACAGCTTAACTTATCCTAGCCACGAAATGCTTTTAAATAAAACATGAAAGTAACACAGACAAAAATGGACAAAGTCAAGCAAATACATTCCCCTTTGATGCAGGTACCATACAGTGATCCTGTCACCATCAAATCAAACTAATCATTTCAGCATCAGAAAGATGGTGAATCAAATTTTATACACTATCCCTGTAAACATGAAAATGTCTTTATTAAAGGCTCAATGGATTTAAACAGCAAAAGTGCACATAATGTCAGCTTTAGTTCCTGATATGTAAAGGGCCAAGAAGAAACACTACAGCTAAGGTCAAACATCAGTGGGAAAGGGCTAAAAGTGATAAATCCATGACATTAACCACTGCAGTCTTTCTAATACAATCCAGCATAACCTAAAAACAGCTTTGTACTTCAACTGAACTATTTATCAGAGACAAAAATGTCTTCCTGACAATAAACAGATTCACATTAATAAAAGAAAAGAAGACAGTATTATATTGAGGAAATCTTATTGATTAAAAAAATATTTATAATTCCTTAAAAATGCACACAGCAACTTATTAATTTCCTGTCTTTTAATAGAATTTTTAAATCAATCAAAATTGCAGAATATGTTATAAGTAGGAATGAAAAGAGATTATGCTCCCAACAAATAATAGAAAAGATAAAACTTTTCAGGTTGAGCAACTTTCACTTTTTTAACTTTTAAAAGCTAACATTTCTATGATTCTTATTTCCTAATGAACAACTTTACTTGTTTCCAGGGTTAACAATGCACTTATCACAGAAAAATGAACTTTTGTACAATCTACTGTTCACTTCCATATTCCAAATGTGAGAATTCCAATTTAAAGTTATAAAAAGTTAACAAAGAACTAGGGGGAAAAAAACCCCAAACAAACCACATGTGAAAACACAAGACCTAATGCTATGCTTTTCGTATAAATTACTTTAAATTTTTCTTTTTACTCATTACATAAATTAATGAGTTATAGCTCTATTTCATCAAAAATAATGAGATAACATTTTCAACTTTTAAATTACCACAAATCAGTCTGTCAACAAATGCTAGATGCTTAACAGATTTAAAGCCACTCACCAAACTAGACAGTGTTGAGGAGGGTTGTTACTACTTAGTAAATGTGGGTGGCCTTGGAGGTGAATTAATTAAGAATCAAAGGACAAAAGAAAATATTTTTTACTTTAACACTCATAAAACACTAAGGGTTTATATATTTAATTCCAATTTAAAAAGAGAACATCTGTATGTGTCTATCAACTTGAGCTAATTAACACAACTTAAAAAAAAAAAGTCATTACAGTCAACTGAGAAGTTTGCTAGCACTTCATTAAAACGAGTTTTAAACAGGAATACAAGTCTGTAACATATCTGGTTAACCACAAAGTTAAGATGGGAAAGGCAGAGAATTATATTATTCAGATTTTAAATAAAATATAATAGCCAGATTCAATAACCCAGAAATTCAAAGATTTTTTTGGGTGTTTTAATTGCAGCACAGTCCATATTTTTTTGAATTGCCACTTGATCTTACTATAGGAATTAGTATATGAGTACCAGCCAAATGTAATCTTTCATCAAGATGTAGAACCACATATACTGGAAGCAGATTTTCTCAAAAGAACATGCAATATTTAGGGTTAATATTTTAATGGCTCACATAATTGTGTTCTGAAAATGGAATTAAATATAAATTCTATATAAAATTAAAATAATTTCTATTTCCAAATCTTGCTCTACTCCTATCTCATTCTAGTAATCAGGTTTACATTGTGTATTTATAGCAAGGATCACAAACCATGAAAATTACCTTCCTTTCATAAATGTATTTTAAAATTCATGACTATGATTCAAAAGAAAATACTGTCTATGAATGCATGAGGGAGAAAAACAAAACCCAACTGGTTTCTTTCTAGCAAGACTTACATAAGCATAACGTATTTCTCCATGTTTATAATCACTCCTAAATGTTTCTGAACATAGGCTGTAAAAATCTGTTTTATGTGAAGATATAAGATCTTATAATAAGTTATTACCATTTATATATTCTAATATACTCTTTGAGATTTTTTGTATTTTTTCATATTTATAAGGAAGTATCTGTAATAAAATGTGTCATAAAATTTATTAATATTATTGTCATTTATTACCATCATAATTAGTCATAATTAGTCTAAGTTATAACAAGTGTCATTAAAAAAAAAGAAACAGTACTAAACAGTATAAAAGAGATATATAATTATTTATTTATGGAACAAATGTCCTGATGAAGAGATAGCAAGAGAATTCTATAGAACCTCAATTTTACCTTCCGGTTTGATACATTAACGATGTCTGAAATAATAGGTTTTAACATGTTACTCATCATTTTTTAAACGGGTCTACACCATTTATAGTTTTTATAAAACATTGGCTATATTCCCTGTGTTGTACAATAATTACTCATCATTTTTTGAAAAAAACAAAATTCTAACCTGAGATAACCTTAATTTTCTACAATTCCAAATTAACACATCTCCAAATATATTTTGTATGGTCTTGATCCCAAACGATATTCTTAGTCACTCCATCCTCTGCACAAAAGGAACATTACATGCATCACATGTTCTTACCTGGCCCTCTCCAACTGTCTCAGTGTCGATTACTGTGATGATGCCTGGGACCAGAGGACTCCGCCTTGAATTACTGTGGATGGCAACATCATCTTCTGTCACACCTGAAGGCAGCGTGCCTGTCAGCTGAGTCACCACCTTCCCAACCATTGTCAGGCCAGTTTTCAACGTCTATACAATGAAAGGTAAAATGTATGACTTCACATCAGTATTTGGATTCTAAATAGAAATACATGTTTTGTTAATTCACATTAAATTCTTTATTCTCTAACAAGCTTATATGCAGCAGTGCACTGTCACAGAAATTCAGTCTGATTTTTATACGATCTTAAATTTTAGTTAGAAAATTGGTATTAGCTTGAGTGAATGGTATCAGTAGATTCCCCAAAGCCAGCATGGTGAGAATAAAGCTATAGGTAAATAATTAAAGAGTTTGCTTCACATGAGGATACAATTATACTTTTATTAACAATATTTATTTTTCCCCTCTCCTCAATGTGTATAACTTAAAATATGTGAAATATTAAGAAGTAGCAACTATGTGATATTCTATTTTTTAAACAGTATAAATCTAATATTGAGTCAACTTTTTAGCAGGAAAAAGACTGAGATACTGGTAGAATCCATATGTGAAAACAACTTTGATTCCAAATTAAATCTATAATATGATGTTATATAATATTGTACATCAAGATTTGGCATGTAGAAAATACAGTCTCCATCTAAGATACTTTTACTTGATGAATGGAATGTCATATAAAATTAACCAAGAAGGTTCTTTTCTCTCTGATAACAGAAAACAATTTAATGTAATGCTCCTAATATATTATTTCAATTAAAGACAACTTAAGACGTTTCAGAATTACATTTTAGTTCCATTTCATTCAAAACAAAGAGATGAAACTAACTCATGGGCATGTTTTCTTTTATGTGAATCTCATCTGATTATTCTCATAACCATTAACAAACAATCACGTTAAGTAACGGGGTTTTTTCTTTTTGTCCGAAAGGGAAGAAAGTGAAAACAAAGAGAAAATTATGTGATTCATAAACACATTAACATATCTAATCATTAGAGCCAAAATAAGTTGTCTAGATTACATGGACATATCAAAAATTATGTATGATACAATAGACACATATCTTCATACTGTGAGGAAAAGTTTTTATTAAAATACTTCAAATTAGTCTTCAATACCATGACTTGCTCTTTTTAAAATAATTATGGACCTATATTCTGGCATATGCTATGGCTAAATTTTAAAATGTATATTTTATATATACAGCATTTCAAATATTAATTTATAAATTGTAGGCAAAAAAGGTTGTTTATAAAGGCTTAAATGTAATTTAAACAACAACCAGATGGAACTAAAAAAAAGGAAACATACATAATATACGTATTATTTTACTGTAGCTATGTTCCATGGAAACTTGATTATGAACTCAGAAATGGTTAAGGCTCTTTAACAAAAATGATCTGGATAGATCTCCTCAAACACCTCTACTCTTTATAGAAGAGAAAACTGAGGCTACAGGGGTTAAAGAAAACAGCAGCTCAAACAGCCAGCCAATGACAAAGCCAGAACTCAAAACTAGGACTATCTCCAAACCACTATCCAGTATTGCCTTGTAATCTATTCCTGTTACTACCTGTGATCTCACACACTTCATGAATTCAGAACACAAATGCATACTGGGAAGGAAAAATGAAAACCGTGATAGTGTATCCTAATAAATACTTAAATAAAATAACCAGCAAAGCCATTTGCTGAATTCAAGCAAAATGATATAACTTACAGCTGACTGAAACCAAGAAAAAGCCACAAATCAATTGTAACTGTTTTGTTTAGTGCTAAAAACTCAAACTGCAGTGATTATAAAACACATTAGTGCTCCTCAATTAGCAGCCAAACATTTGTTTCAATAATTCACAAGAAATGACTTACACAAAGTCTGTTAGAGTGTTGTCAAGAAAGCCTCTGAAGGACCAACAAAACCAGGCGCCACAGTATATTGATGTCAAAAGTGGGCCAGGAAGCCTGATTAACCTCTGAGATGCTTCAGCTGATGTACTTACTCCATTAATGCTAATGGAGATGCTCCCACTTAAACGGCGCTATCCCTTTATCAAAGGAATGCCTTTCAGGTTTAAAGTCTTTAATTGTTTATCCTCCCTGTTTGCCCTTGAGCTTATTATTTCATGCTCTTATACCAATGAAAAGGAATAAAATTAAAATAACTGGAGCACACAGAAAGTGGAAGTAATGTACCAAAGCAAACCACAAGATAAAAGGAAAAGTTAATAGAAGAGAACTAGGAAAAAAACTCCAGAAAGAGGGGAAAAACAGAGTAGTATATTTCAGAGTTAAAGGCTAATATTACAGAAAGAGTTAATGATGCTTCTCACCAAAAAAAAAAAACAAAAACAAAAACTTAGGACTATTGGTTGGGTCTTCTTATCAGTGGACAAAAAATTAAACCCAAAATTTAACAGTCATCAAATCTGTACTTTGTATAGTAAGTAACATGACAGTACTATCTATTATAGCTCATTAACTTTCAAAATAAGGTCTAAGGCAGGGTGTGAGAGAGGGGTGATGGAAGCTTTCTACATTAGTAAAGACCTTTGCCTTTAGAAGAAATTTGTTTCCATGTTAGAGTCATATCAGCGACCACTAGTGTCCTCACAATCTGAAGAATATTACAAGAATATTCACATAACTAATCTGTACTGTAAAGTGCTGAACATAAGACTATAACGAATGTGTCAGATAATATACTGTGACCAAAAATTCAAATGAGCATGGTTCTTATTCTGTTCTGTTGCAGACAGATTTGCCAAAGGGTCACTAGTCATCTTTAACCTTTCTCAGTCCATATCAGTTGTCCTCCCTATCCATTAGGACTAATGGTGCTGCTTTCACAAAAGCTGTTAGTTGTCATTAAGAAGTTATCAGGTAACAGGAGAAAACAGAGGCATTTTTATTAAATCAATTTACAACGCTGGGGTTAAAACACATTAAAAGGAAAAATCAAATAGAGCAGTTATAAGGTAACTAGAATATATGGACCAAGATATAATAAATATTTCAAAATAATCCAATTTGAACAATTTCAATATTAAACTTCTTCCTTTAACACGAACTCAGAGAATTTTTCACTATTATATTCTTTATAAGGAAAGCCAAATTATTTGGAAAGATGAATTTTAAGTGCTATTTGAAAATCCAGGAAAAAAAAAGATTATTTCCTCTAAGGAGATACAAACACATATACAATTAATGTAATTTATACTTACAATTGTAATGTAAGACATAAAAGAGAATTAAAAATTTAATAATTAATCCTTCTATATAACAAAGTGGTTAACCTATATGAAGCCACATGAGCTGTCGTCAGAGAGAGAACAATATTAATGATTACTCTGTCAAAGGAAGTGTAGCATTCTTTTTTTCTTTCCAAATTCATTATTTCATTTATTCCATTATTGAATTCATTTATTGACTGCTACATATTGGGTTTACAGAAATGAACAAAATATAGTCCCCGACCTCAAGGAATTCACAATCTAGTGGGAGAGACTAATAAATTGACAATCATAAACAGTTATACACACACACATATGTTACCAAACCAAGTTCATCTTGCCCAACACACAGCAAGCCAAAAAGCTGAGACATCGAGGTGTGTAGCAAAGAGAAGTTTTCTTCACAATATAGCCAAGCAAGAAGACAGGAGAACAAATCTCAAATGCACCTCCCTGAAGGCAAGGGGCTCAGGGTATTTATGTGATTAAGAATAAAGAAGCAGGGTGGTCTGAGGTGTGGGGAGTGTGGGAAGCGTGGGGGGAAATGATTGGGAAAAAATGTACAGGCATAACGAAGCTACAGGTCTCTGCACGTTCAAAAGGTCATGGAGCAGACCCTTGCACGGGCCCAGGTGAAGGGTAGGTGGCCCCATCAGACTTTTTTTCTTTTTCAATAAAAGTGTTTCTTTCATTTTTTTTTAACTTTATTTTTTTTATACAGCTGGTTCTTATTAGTTATCTATTTTATACATATTAGTGTATACATGTCAATCCCAATCTCCCAATTCACATCACCACCTCCCCACCCCCACTATCCCCGCTTGGTGTCCATACGTTTTTTTCTCTACATCTATGTCTCTATTTCTGCCTTGCAAACTGGTTCATTTGTACCATTTTTCTAGATTCCACATATATGCATTAATATACGATATTTGTTTTTCCCTTTCTGACTTACTTCACTCTGTATGACAGTCTCTAGATCCATCCACGTCTCTACAAATGACCCAATTTCGTTCCTTTTTATGGCTGAGTAATATTCCATTGTATATATGTACCACATCTTCTTTATCCATTCGTCTGTCGATGGGCATTTAGGTTGCTTCCATGACCTGGCTATTGTAAATAGTGCTGCAGTGAACATTGGGGTGCATGTGTCTTTTTGAATTATGGTTTTCTCTGGGTATATGCCCAGTAGTGGGATTGCGGGGTCATATGGTAATTCTATTTTTAGTTTTTGAAGGAACCTCCATACTGTTCTCTATAGTGGCTGTATCAATTTACATTCCCACCAACAGTGCAAGAGGGTTCCCTTTTCTCCACACCCTCTCCAGCATTTGTTGTTTGTAGATTTTCTGATGATGCCCATTCTAACCGGTGAGAGGTAATACCTCATTGTAGTTCTGATTTGCATTTCTCTAATAATTAGTGATGTTGAGCAGCTTTTCAAGTGCCTCTTGGCCGTCTGTATGTATTCTTTGGAGAAATGTCTATTTAGGTCTTCTGCCCATTTTTTGATTGGGTTGTTTGTTTTTTTAATATTGAGCTGCATGAGCTGTTTACATATTTTAGAGATTAATCCTTTGTCTACTGATTCATTTGCAAATATTTTCTCACATTCTGAGGGTTGTTTTTTCATATTGTTTATAGTTTCCTTTGCTGTGCAAAAACTTTTAAGTTTCATTAGGTCCGTTTGTCCATTTCCATTGTTTATTTTTGTTTTTATTTCCATTACTCGAGGCAGTGGGTCAAAAAAGATCTTCCTGTGATTTATGTCAGAGTGTTCTTCCTATGTTTTCCTCTAAGAGTTTTATAGTGTCCGGTCTTACATTTAGGTCTTTAATCCATTTGGAGTTTATTTTTGTGTATGGTGTTAGGTTAGTGTTCCAATTTCATTCTTTTACATGTAGCTGTCCAGTTTTCCCAGCACCACTTATTGAAGAGACTGTCTTTTCTCTATTGTATATCCTTGCCTCCTTTACTGAAGATAAGGTGACCATACGTGCGTGGGTTTATCTCTGGGCTTTCTATCCTGTTCCATCGATCTGTATTTATGCTTTTATGCCAGTAACATATTGTCTTGCTTACTGTGGCTTTGTAGTATAGTCTGAAGTCAGAGAGTCTGATTCCTCCAGCTCCACTTTTTTCCCTCAAAATTGCTTTGGCTATTCGGGGTCTTTTGTGTCTCCATACAAATTTTAAGATTTTTTGTTCTAGTTCTGTAAAAAATGCCATTGGTAATTTGATAGGGATTGCACTGACTCCATAGATTGCTTTGGGTAGAACAGTCATTTTCACAATATTGATTCTTCCAATCCAAGAATATGGTATATCTCTCCATCTGTTTGTATCATCTTTGATTTCTTTCACCAGTGCCTTATAGTTTTCTGAGTACAGGTCTTTTACCTCCTTAGGTAGGTTTATTCCTAGGTATTTTATTCTTTTTGTTGCAATGGTGAATGGGATTGTTTCCTTAACTTCTCTTTCTGATCTTTCGTTGTCAGTGTATAGGAATGCAAGAGGTCTCTGTGCATTAATTCTGTATCCTGCAACTTTACCAAATTCATTGATTAGCTCTAGTAGTTTTCTGCTGGCATCTTTAGGATTTTCTATGTATAGTATCATGTCATCTGCAAACAGTGACAGTTTTACTTCTTCTTTTCCAATTTGTAGTCCTTTTATTTCTTTTTCTTCTCTAATTGCCATGGCTAGGACTTCCAAAACTATGTTGAATAACAGTGGCAAGAGTGGACATCCTTGTCTTGTTCCTGATCTTAGAGGAAATGCTTTCAGTTTTTCACCATTGAGAATAATGTCTGCTGTGGGTTTGTCATACATGGCCTTTATTATGTTGAGGTAGGTTCCCTCTGTGCCCACTTTCTGGAGAGTTTTTATCATAAATAGGTGTTGAACTTTGTCAAAAGCTTTTTCTGCATCTATTGAGATGATCATACTATGGCTTTCATTCTTCAATTTGTTAATATGGTGTATCACACTGATTGATTTGAATATATTGAAGAATCCTTGCATCCCCGGGATAAATCCCACTTGACCATGGTGTATGATCCTTTTAATGTGTTGTTGGATTCTGTTTGCTAGTATTTTGTTGAGGATTTTTGCATCTATATTCATCAGTGATATTGGTCTGTAATTTTTTTTGTAGTATCTTTTTCTGGTTTTGGTATCAGGGTGATGGTGGCCTAGTAGAATGAGTTTGGGAGTGTTTTAATAAATGTTTCAAAATAATCCAATTGAACAATTTCAATATTAAACTTCTTCCTTCAACACGACCTCAGAGAGTTTTTCATTTTTATATTCTTTATAAGGAAAGCCAAATTATTTGGAAAGATGAATTTTAAGTGCTATTTGAAAATCCGGGGGGTGGGGCAAAAAAGATTATTTCCTTGAAGGAGATCCAAGCACATATACAATTAATATAATTTATACTTACAATTGTAATGTGAGACATAAAAAAGAATTAAAAATTTAATAATTAATCCTTCTGTATAACAAAGTGGTTTACCTATATGAAGCCACATGAGAAGCAGTTGTCAGAGAAAAATATTAATGATTACTCTGTCAAAGAAAGTGTAGTATTCTCTTAAGGAGCACATACTACATGGCTTTTTAAATATTCTCCATGTTATATATCTCATGGTAATATATCATATTACCTAGAAATTATTAAAATGGTAAGAAATAATAGGAAGAAATTTTATTTTCTATTTTCAATAATGACAGGCTAGGTAAATCAGATCAATCCTACCAATGAAAACAAGTAGGAAAACCGAGGAGTTTATTTTTCTTTAATTCTGCTTGAAGTTACTGAATATTTAACAAAATAGTGATGAGTTACTAGGTCCAAATCCAAGAGGACAAGGAAATCCAGACATGTGAGCTGGTATTTAGGCCTAGATGCACTGGATGATTCTAGAGGGGGCTTCTAAGAGACTGAGTAGTGCTTTTGATAGACTTGTGGAACTAGGTAGTCATGTTCAAGGGGGTCTACTTTCCCTGCATGCTTTGGGTTGAAACATAAAGGGACATACAATAGAAATAAGAGTGAACCTGTAGTAATCAGGATTTTACAGCTATTTCAGGTGACCTTTATTTAAATAATTTAAGTAATCTCAATCTGTGAAATTGGATTAAGATGATCCAAGCCTAGAGTGTCACAGAACTCTGGTATCATCTCAAACTCAAATCTGTTTCTACAAATCTTTTTTAAAAATTCTAGCAAACAAGGAGTCAAGACATCATAAATGAGAACTAACAGTAAACAACAAAAACACAACTAAAAGGGAGCCAGATATTGAAATGATCAGAAACAGACCATGTTTACTATGTTTAAATAGTTTGGCAATTTGAGAAAAACTGAATTCTAGAGAACCAGAAGCTATCACTATTTACTAAAATGTTTTATCAATGCATATATGTTCAATTTTATCAAACGCTTTTGGTGCATATATTGAGATAATTTGTATCATTTTCTCCTTTATTCTGCTAATGTGGCAAATTACACTCACTGATTTTTTTTTTGATTAATTAATTTATTTATTTATTTTTGGCTATGTTGGGTCTTCGTTTCTGTGCGAGGGTTTTCTCTAGTTGCGGCAAGTGCGGGCCACTCTTCATCGCGGTGCGCGGGCCTCTCACTATCGTGGCCTCTCTTGTTGTAGAGCACAGGCTCCAGCCGCGCAGGCTCAGTAGTTGTGGCTCACAGGCCTAGCTGCTCCGCGGCATGTGGGATCTTCCCAGACCAGGGCTCGAACCCGTGTCCCCTGCATTAGCAGGCAGATTCTCAACCACTGCGCCACCAGGGAAGCCCTACACTCACTGATTTTAAGTAGTAAACCAGCCTTAATTGTGGAATTATCCCAAATGGATTATGACACATTACCCCTCTGTGTATTTTGTTTTTCTGCTAGTATTTTGTTTAGGATTTTTCGTATCTATGTTAATGAGTAAGACAGGACTCTAGCTTTCCTTTTTCATAATGCTCTTGTTAAGTTTCAATATCAAGGTGGTCTTAAATCATGAAACAAGATGAGGCATAACCTGACCTTTTTATTCTATAGAAGAGACTTCTTAATATTGCCATTGTTTATTCTTTTTTTTAACTGAATCATAGTTGATTTACAAGATTGTGTTAGTTTCAGGTGTACGGCAAAGTGATTCAGCTACATATTTTTTTCAGACTATTTTCCATTATAGGTTATTACAAGATATTGAATATAGTTCCCTGTGCTATACAGTAAATCCTTATTGTTTATCTATGCCATTGTTTATTCGTAAACATTAGATAGAATTCTCTGGAGAAGGTATCTAGATCTGAAGCTATCTTTGTGAGATTTTTCTTTCCTTAGCAAAGTTTTATATCCACTTAGACAACAAAGTACAGGAATTATAAGTGTACACCATGATAAATTTTCACAAGTGAACATACTAATATAATAGGAGTGTAATCTATAATATAACAGTAAAAATTATAAAATAATATATTTATAACTACACTACTTAATTATGGAAGTCATTTTTATGTTCTTATCATGGAAAACTGGAGCTACTTATATCTCAGAAGGTTAATTTACCCACAAAGTTTCTAATGTCAAATAACTTACTAGGAGAAATTATATTTGGGGGGGAAATCATGCCAACTTTCCAATCTTTCCCATATAAAACAGCCACATCTTGAATGTGAAATGAAGGATTATTCTAGATCTGATAAGATTTTAGGAAAACTATTTGACAGCATTTGCAAAGAAATCTCAAAATATTCATGCTCTCTAACTCAGGAATCCATAGGCACACAGAAGAAGATTATATAAATATAAGAAAAATGTTTTCAAAAGTATTTTGTGACATTTAAGTTAAATATAAGTTAAAAGAGCAGAGTATAATACAGGATTGGACATGTTAAGACTAACCAGAAACGGGTGACTTCGACATTCATGGCTATATTTTTCCTTCATTTTATAAATTTATAAGCAAGAACATGAATAAGCACTAAAATCAGGCTAAAGTCATTAAACAAAAATTAAACATTAATCACTTTATTCAGGAGTTAATGGCAGAATCTTATCTATTGCCAGAGGTAATAATGAATTGCAATCAACACCAATTCCACTGGTGACCAATGGCCTATTAAGGTGTCATCAGCATAATTTCTTAGAGCTTAAATGTGGAAGACGAGTATGTCCCTCACAGTTCACAGTATTGTGGTGCAGAAACGTGGCAAGTCTGGACTTGCTTTTTTGAAAGCATATTAAGTCTAGCCTCATTCCAGCAAGTCTACTTTCATCTAACAGTTAAACAGCTAAACAGTTACTGAATGATGCAGGTCACTTTCCTTTTATGTAGGCACACAAACACACAATTATAGCAAAGAAGAGCTGAAAAGTTATTCTCTGTCACATAACTGAAAATTATTCAGAACGACAATACAATGAGCTATCCTGACGAAAGTGTGTGACACAGATAAGTTGGACAGGAATCTAATACTTGAGAACTAGATCTCATTGGTAGATTTTGTAGATCTATTATAAATTAGCTAAATAACACTGATGCTGCCTAATTACTCTGCTTCAGATTTCTCTTCACTGAAATAACCATAATTTTTTCATACAGAGGAGAAAAGTAAGCCATTCTTATAAAGATTCTGAAATCTAAAATATATGGGGCTGTAAGCAAAAAGCCATTCAATAATTCCCTTTGAGTGAAAAATATGTAATGCTTCTCTCATCAAACCACATCATGTAAGCATTTGTGATCAGTCTTGAAGTATTTTTGTATTTGTTTTACATAAAACAGTGTGACCTTTGATTCCCTCCCTGTGGTTTGTTTTAAACTGTTGTTCTTTTCTGAATAGTTGTGCTTTCTATTACATGCTGTCATTTAGTTTCACTATGTCATCCCTATTATTAGAATTGTTTTGTTGTATACTTGACAATTCAAAAGAATGGTGATTATAAGGATACCTTATAATCAGCATAAAGTTTACAAGCCATCATCATAATTAACCCTCGCACATACACAAAAAGAACTCACTTGACAAACATGCAGGGGGCAGCTCTGTGACATTAAAGAATCTTTGAATGTGCCAGGGATTTCACTCAAGTTTTGTTAAGGAATAATACTTTTTTTTATGTCAAGAAGATTCATAAATGTTCAAAAATGCAAAGGGATGTCAGTATAGGTAGAATGATGCAAATCACACTCACACTCACACACACAAAAAAATCCAGAAGTTACTACTTAAAACATGTAAAGCTTCTTTCCAAAGTAATTAGATTACAGACTTTGACCTAGCTAACAGACTTAAATATTTTAAATTGGATAAATACAAACCTTATAATCATTACAATAAAATATAAAGTATGATTTAGGAACCTTAAGAGATTAAATACCTAATCATTTAGTCACCAGTTCTCTTGAGCGACAAAATAATTCTGACTTACTTAATTTTGTTCGACCTTTGCAAATGAAAAGGCAAGGGACAATCTCAATGCAATTCAGGAGAGAAATGTGATAATTACTCTGCAAAATCGCACCTCCTAGAGACTACTGGATACTCACTTTAGCAGCACTAATGACTGTGGCAGTATAAGACTGAATGTTGTCCCCACAGGCTCCACCACGGGACTGATGACATCGAATCAACTGGAAAGAGAGAGAATGACCAGAAAGTTATTTCTATTAAACTGTTTAACTCTACAGGCTCTTAAGATAGAGCTTATTTACCATGCAGAATGATGGTGGTGGGTGGGAATGTTTGCATGAGTGTTTTCCAGACAAACAGCTAAAAGCCCTGCTGAGACACTTTTACCCCTTTTTATAATCTACTGGTGCCACTCAAGCAGTTTCATGCTCAAATACGATTTTTAATTACAAGATGAATAGCCTTTAAGAATTCATAAACTCTGAAATGGTAGGATTTGAGATCTGGCAGGCTTTCCACAAATAAATTTTAGAAACATAATCAAAGGACTTAGCCATGACTTCCTAACATTAAATATTTAACATGCTAACAAATTGGAGGTTTTGTCCTCTTAATTCCTACATAAAGATTGTAAAAGGAAACTTTAAAAAATAGACAAAAGAATGTGCAGTATTTCCATTTTCAATTGTGTTTGTCAGAAAGTGGCACAAATTATGCATAAATCAACTATGACACATAATAGCTGTCCACTTCAGAGGGCTCACCAGTTTTAACATTAGAATGAAAAAGACATGCCCTTATTCATAAATAAATAAATCAAACTGCCAATTTCCAAAGTGAATCACTAGTTTGACATGCATGATTCTCTCATGTGCTGAGCAATTAACCAAGACTAAATTCTCCACTGCTCCTACACTTCCTAAATTTAGTTTAAAGAAAAAATAGAAAGAAAAAGAAAGAAAAGAAGAAAGAAAGAGAAAGAACGAAAGGGAAATATAAAAATCATTAGCCAGATTTTTACACTTAAAAGGCAATAGTAGGGGCTTCCCTGGTGGCGCAGTGGTTGAGAATCTGCCTGCCAATGCAGGGGACACGGGTTCGAGCCCTGGTCTGGGAAGATCCCACATGCCGCGGAGCAACTGGGCCCATGAGCCACAATTACTGAGCCTGCGCGTCTGGAGCCTGTGCTCCGCAACAAGAGAGGCCGCGATAATGAGAGGCCCGTGCACCGCGATGAAGAGTGGCCCCCACTTGCCACAACTAGAGAAAGCCCTCGCACAGAAACGAAGACCCAACACAGCCATAAATAAATAAATAAATAAATAAATAAATAAATAAATAAACCCAAAGTTTAAAAAAAAAAAAAGAGTGGGCTGAAATGGACAGCATCTGTGTATCCTCTGTCACCATCTCAAATCCTTTAAAAAAAAAAAAAAAAAGGGCAATAGTAGACTATTAGAACAGCTCCACATTGTGATATGAATTATTAAAAGCGTTCAGAATTCAGAACAAATCTTCCTCTCCCAAAATATAAAAACAAAAAAAAATGCTCTATATAATTTAAAACCAGGTCACTTGATAAAGATTAATATGTGAATCTTTTATTTTAAAATCAAACTTTTCTTCATCACTGATTTGTATTTTTTTTTTTAAATCCCTTAAGACAACAGTGCTGTGGAATTTTCCAAATCGCAGGTGCCTGGCAAATGTAGTTTCACACAAGGGAAAAGAGGGAGCTTGAAAAGTGATCATTTTAGCTAATGAAAAGAATCTCTCTCACTTATTCACCCAGTCACTCATACATTCATTCACAAATACACATTTGAAGAATTATGAAAATTATCCCCTCTGCTGCCTCCTGCAGCATGTGCAAGGAAAGACATATCTTAGAAACACTACCATCTTTTCCCTGCTTCAGGTAACTAAAATAATCAAGGAAAACAAGCAATACTATCACCTTTTCAATTCATCTAGATCTGAGTCAGCATTTCTACATAAACATAACTAAGCCAGAAATTTGTTTAAAACTTAGACTCATTAAAAAAGTTATATTTGCATCTCAGTACATCAAAATAAAAGATAAACCAGAAATTTCCGTAGTGCAAAAATCTATCATGCCCAAATCCCAGGAAATATTGGTAAGTGAAAAAAAGCAACGTATAAAAGACCATGTATATAATGTTATCTTTGGGGAAATAAAGGGAAATATAAATATATATATAACATATGAGAAAATATATAAGCATATAAATAAATATAAAGACAAATGTATACAATTATGTATCAAATGAAAACTGTAACAATGAAGGAAGGCAGAAAAAGAGGGATACAGGACAAACTAACTAAAATAACCTATGAACACAGTATTTGATTGCATACCTTCAGTTTTGGGCAGTAATGAAAGTAGAGAAAATTGCAAGAAAATCCTGAACTCTTTGTAGTTGGTTTGATTTTTGCAGAGGTATGAGCAAGCAACTCTGTAATTACTTTTTGGCATTATAGGATTGAAGAAATGAAGAAAACGTGCTGATGTCATGGTCTCCTATCCAAAACAAAGGACATACAAATAGGAAATGGGGGACAAAAAGAGAGAATCCTGTGGAAATACCAATGTGAACTCTTCATTTCCAAAATGTACATGTGTATATGGGTATACATGGGTGCACAAATATGCATATATGTATATTTGCTTCTTTATGTGTATAATAAGAAGTGTGTATGGATATATAACATGCATATTTCTGAAGTTTGTCCACTGAAAGAGTCTAGAAGCAAAAATACGCCAGTAACAATGAACACATCTACTGGACAAAAGCTTAGTAACTAATACCATTGCCCATTAAAAAGAAACAGTAAAATCAGAAGAAGATGATTCCAGGGCTGAGACAAGGCAAGTACAAGATGGACCTGGACATATTCTTATGATAGCAAGTAAGGAAATTTTTTTTTTTTAATTTTGATGAAGCCACAACACAATGTCACAAGAAGCAGACTAAAGGGGCTCTCATTGGTCAACTCTGGCATAATTTGAAAACCAAAATAGTTAAAGACAGAAAAAAATTAAAAACTACTTAAAAAATAGGAATCGTTAACACCTATCAAAACTATAGATACAGGAAGATTTAAAAAGAAGGGAAAGTTCTTGATTATGATAGAAAGCCAAATGCCTACAGGTAAATGTGTAGTGTGAAGTGGAAAACCATTAATATGCAATCCTCATAGTAAAGACTGGTTCAGGCAGGAATCATCAATGGATGCTAAAATTAGGTAGGCTAAGATTTCGTTGAAACGCAGGATATAAGCATGCTCTTTCCAAATTATTAGTTACAAGAGGAAAAAATAGTGCTTATTCAGTACAGAAACTGGACAAGACCTTGACAAAATTAGCATCACCAACAAAGGACAGACATATACCATGTGCCTCCAGATGTGACACTGTGGGAAGTCCAGAACAGCACTCATACAATACTGCAGTATTCCAGAGAGAAATACGTAACCCAAATATAATCAAGAGAAAACATCAAAACACTGAAAATAAAAAGCATTCTATTAAAAAGAAAAAGGGGTAGATGTAGGGGGCTATAGTCTTCAATATTACCAATCCTGTAAAAGATAAAGAAAGAAAGGGACACTCCTACAAGATATAATACCTGATCCTAGACTGGATCTGCACTATAGGAAAAAATTTTCTACAAATGATATGATAGGATTAATTGACAAAATTGGAACATGGATGCTATAATAGATAAAAGTAGCTTATCAATATTAAATTGGCAGACTTCCCTGGTGGCGCAGTGGTTAAGAATCTGCCTGCCAATGCAGGGGACATGGGTTTGAGCCCTGGTCCGGGAAGATCCCACATGCCGCGGAGCAACTAAGCCCATGCGCCACAACTACTGAGCCTGCACTCTAGAGCTCGCGAGCCACAACTACTGAGCCCACATGCCACAACTACTGAAGCCCACGTGCCTAGAGCCCGTGCTCTGCAACAAGAGAAGCCACTGCAATGAGAAGCCCGCGCACTGCAACGAAGAGTAGTCCCCACTCACAACTAGAGAAAGCCCGCGTGCAGCAACGAAGACCCAACACAGTCAAAAATAAAATAAATAAAATAAATACATTTTTTAAAAATTAAATTGGCTGATAACTTAAGTATTCTGGAGTAATGTGATATACGCAACTTACTCTGAGATTGTTCAGAGGTCAACCTGAGTAAAGAGTACATGGGTGTACTTTATAACATTTGTACTCTATTCTTGCAGGTTTTCTGCAAGTCTTCCAAATTAAAAGTACACTTAAAAATAGGCACTGAAAATCAAACCCAATCAAGATAATATGGCCTCTTGGTTAAAACTGTAGTCAAAGAGCATTTTCACTGAAAGAGATTGTTGCTCCAAAATTTAATTTCTACAGTTCCACACTCAGCCCAAATGCTACTACAATCAGAAACTGTTAATAAATACTAGCTCTTACGTAAATACCATGGAAACACATTTATCTGGAAATATTTCTTCCAAAGGATGGTACAACCATCTGATTAGTAAACTCCTTGTGAATGCCACTACACGTCCTGGTCTCTGTATATAACACTAGATATTACTGACACGTATCTCTACAAAGGCAAAGGCAAGACAAAGGCAAGACAACTGGCACACTTTGATGCTATGCATCTATGAAGGAAGTTTTTTCCATAAGAAAATAATATGTAACTATTTGCATAATACCTACAATTCTAAATGAGTAGTTTCCCACACTTGACAATAAATCTGCAAGAGCCAAGGGACAATGTATATATCTTCCTCTTGGAAGTCTTGGATGTCTCCGGCACTCAAAGAAATTTCCTACAGACGTAATCATTAGAAGATACCATGATGTCAGCACACTGAATTGTATGCCTCTTGTCTTATTTGAAAAGAATGAATTTGAAAAGTGATATACTGGATAATCAAGAGAAAGAAGAGGGTAGAGTATAAATACAGCATTCACTAAAATGCAAAATACCTATATGTAGCGGACAGAATTTTGGAAAAAGCATCAAGGGATTCATCCAGAAAAATAAATTTCTCCAGTAGTTTCTTGATTTTGTGAATTCCAGAGGCTAGAGATATACTGTGGTTTCACCAAATAATTGTTGTACTTACCATATCCAGACTTGTGTCAAGAACTCTTCAATATATATTATTTCATATTATTCTCAATATACAGTAACCATAGAAACAAGCAAAACTGGAACAAAAAAATGATCATCTTCTTTGAAGTCTGTAATTTTTTTTTAGATTTCGTTCTATATTCATATGCAGGTCACTAAATGGCATAAAAAGGGATTTGCCCTTTGCTTTCAACTAGACATAAAAAAAGTTTCAATGTATAAATATAATATCTTCATTTACTATGATGACCTTAAGAGATAAGTGAGATTGATAAATAACAACAAATGGCAGTACCCTTGTTTAGATTTAAATGTACACATATAGTTGAAGTCCATTCAATTATTCTATGCCTCAGGTTCCCAACCTACTACTAAAGACAGAAGTCATTCCTGCCTCCTGATTTCTAGCTCCACAGAAACTCCTGTGATGATATCAATGCTGTGATTTAAAGTTAATGGAGTAAAGTTCTCTATATAAAACTAAGCCTAGAAAAGTAAGGCTGAGTCCAAATACTGATCCTGAGCAATAAGATCAGACAACTGGGTGCCCAATTAAAACAAAAACCAAACCAGAGAAAACAAACTAGTAAGTTAAACATTCATTATTGGTTGTTAATTACCTTTGGAAAACTCTTCAACACTTGCTCCATTACAAATATTCCAACACAGGCCCCGCTTACCTTGTTTTCTGCATAAGCAAGCCAGCGGCTCCCAAGAGCAATAGGATTCATGTTGGGCCCGGGACAAGGGTAGCAGCCTGAAAATTTTCAAATGGCAATGTAAGAAATTTAATAATTTCTGTTGGTGCATCATATTTTGATGCCATAAAAACAGAATAATCAAATGCTTTTATTTTTTCAAGTCTCACATAAAATTCCCATAACCTAGTCATTATTTTAATAGCTAAAAGAGGTTCATTTTTTTCTCCTCTACAGTTTCCTTTGGGTTTTGACTCTGTTCCAATAAGAAATAAATCTGGGAAGAACTGGTATTCACTTTTTGCAAAAATTGGGCATTTTATACAGTTATTCCTGGAACAAGAGAGAGAAGCCAAGAAGAATCATTTAAAGATCATAAGCCTACAATTTCATAAGTCTAGCAAAAATGTTTAGAGAAGAAAGAGAAAGGATACAATTGGCTCAGGAATTTAAGGGAAAAGATAAGAAAGACATAACCCTAAAATAAAATGACAATAATAGGGGCAGAGTAGAACAAGTAACTTAGGTGTGGAGCTAATGGGGAGAAGTAATCCACAAAGGGTGCATCACGAGATGTTGGGGAACTAATTTACATAATCCTATGCATTTACATTAAGCATTCAATTTCATTCTTCTTACTTTCAGCCCAGCCAAAAACAAACTAGTAGGTAGGATTATTTTGTGGTTCTCCGATTTCAAAAAAAAAAATCACACATTCCTGAAAGTGGTCACCAACACCATGGAAACACCAATGCCATCTTCCTGAACTACACTAAACAAGACACAACACAATTCAGTCAAGTAAGTGATATCTGTCATCCGTGAGGGTCTCATCTCCCCTTCTGACTATACCAATAAGGTCTCTGAGTATAATGTCCTCATCTGTCAGCTACACAAAATAATATTCCAGTGTTTCACAAAACTGCTTTTAAGGGACTCCTCAAAGGAGACTGCAGAATCAAAGAACACAAAAAGCCTAGCCTAAAGAATTCCTTGTTTATCATTCCACAAGTATCTGGTTAATATTTTCACAAATGTTTTTCCCTAAAATGTACACTGGAGGGTCAAACTGAGGTTATCTATTTCATAGTTTAGGTCTCAATTTGGAATCTAAACTTATACAAGACAGGTTTTTATAAAAATACCCTTTTCTTCCCATGACAAAAAACAAAACAAAACAACAACAAAAAAAACAGCCAAATTGCATGAAACACATGAGCGTAACAGGAAAAAATAGCATAATCAGAATAGCATGAACAGCACACCTGAAAATACCTTACCCAGCAGAAAGTCTCAGTCTAGTACTGATCCTAACAGGAATAGAGTTATCAATGCATGAATAATTAACTACTTTGACAAGTACTGCCAACAATAAAAATAATTTATATGTTCTGTAATATATTTATTTATCTTTTTGCTTCTTTATTTTCTGTCTTCCTTCCACTTGATTAAGGTCAAGTGTTTGTGTCTTTTGTTCACAGCTGAATCTATACTGCTTAGAATAATACCTGAAAAATAGCTTAATAAATGTTTGAATAAATTAAACAATGCACCTAAATTAATCAAAGCATATGTATAAGACACACTTGCAAAAAAAAAAAAAAAGTCATCTACAGAAGAAAAATTTTCAAATATTTTTCAAATATTGTGCTTGCGTATTCTTTAGGTTAGGCTTTTTGTGTTCATTTTAAAGCCATTTTTTAACAGAAATCTTCCTTAATTGTACATACATGCTTGCCTGAATTCAGAAAGCCTTTTGAGTAGCAATCGTGGTGATTCTGAAATGGTAATGCCGTTGTGTTCACAGCCACTAGAGAAGCGCAAGTCGCTGTTGCTTTTGTTACTGCTAGTTTTCATTTCAGCTCCTTCAACTCCATCTATTTTGAGTTTTCTTTTTTCTTTTTTTTTGGCCACACTGAGCAACCTGTGGGATCTTGGTTCCCTGACCAGGAACTGAACCCGGGCCCTCGGCACGGAGTCCTAACCACTAGACCACCAGGGAATTCCCTGAGTGTTCATTTTTAAAGAAGATGAAGAAGATAATAATCCGAAGAGAAAATCCATATGTCATACAAAATATAAGATATAAGTTTTCTAATGTTTCGCTCATTGTTTAAAAACTTTTTTTGTATTTCAGGGTTTAAAGTGGTGTGTTTGGAATGTTTGGATTTCTGGAAAATCAGCTTCTGGGTAACTGTGATGTTACTATAATCACTGAAGGCATATTATGGACACATATTATGGACATATATGTAGAAAAAAAGGTCCACTAATATAATACAAAGACAACACACTCTAATATATATATCACACAATATTTACATAATAGATTTCATTATTACACCCACACCTAATTCACACCAAAATGTACTTTTATATAAGTGTATATACATAGTCCATATATACTTTCAGACTGGAGAAATGAGCATAAACACTGTCTATAAGAAAATTTCCCCTTTTAAAATGTCATGAAAAAAAGAACCAAATAAAAAACAGAAATAAATACCTGTGAATTGTGGCATTACATTAGAGGCAGCTAATCTCCTGAACTTTAAAGTCAACCTAATCTAACTCAACCAATTCCGATAACCATTTTGCCTCAACAGATCCTAATAAGTATACTTGCCTTCCAAATACTAAAGGATACTAAGAAAAAATGTGGTTTACAATTCTTCATTTCACTTTTTGAGTCAATGTTTTTAGAAAGCCAGTGGACCTCAAGAATTATAGTGTATTGGAATGAAAGCAAATTGTTTTTCTGCTCTCCAAAAAACATTTTACAGCTGGAATCAGCAGACCATCAGCCTCTCAGCACTATCCCAACTTTATAAGCATGACTCCTTTAAAGATTAACCATTGCTTCCAGCTAAACTCTGAAAACAAGTGAAGAAAAAAGAAACAAAAAACAACAAAAAAAACACAACCCAAACCTCTATAATACTGGGACTAATTCTAACAAGTTTACAATGTTTGTGAACAAAGTAAAAGAGAACTGGATATTTAAAAATATCAGGTTTCCAAATTTAAATAAAGGTAAAATCCACGAATGCTACATGAAGATGATTCCATAACTAAAGGTTCATGAGACTGATGCAATTTTACATGGCATCCTCCCAGAATGTTGGTCCTAGTGGGGAGAAGACCTGAACTTGTTTTGAAAAACAAAGGATTTAACTACTCTCTGTAATACCCTGCCTTATTTTTCTTGGAAAAGACAACTCAAAAGATTTCAGACCTTTTTCGAAAAAACAGATGTCTGCATTTATGGTCAATTGACTTTCAACAACGCTACCAAGACAAGTCAATGGGGAAAGAATAATCCTTTCAACAAATGATGATAGGTCAACTGATATCCGCATGCAAACGAATGAAACTGAACCCTGGCCTCACACTACATACAAAGTCAAAATGAATCAAAGACTAAAGCTAATGTATTAACCTCTTGGAACAAACCGTGGTAAATCTTCATAACCAGAGGCAATGCTTTCTTAGCTATGACACCAAAAGTACAAGTGATAAAAGAAAAAAATAGATAAATTAAACTTCATCAAAACTAAAATCTTTGTGCTTCAAAGGACACCACCAAGAAAGAGAAAAGACAACTCAGAGAATGGGAATTGGGCAAAACATATATCTGATAACTGACTTGTATCTAAAATATAAACAGAACTAGTATAACTCAATAAAAACAAATAAATCAATGTAAAATTTGACAAAGAAGATAGAAGATGAGCACATGAAAAGATACTCAGCATCATTAGCCATAAGGAAATGCAAATCAAAAAAAAATGGTACTGATGAACCTAGTTGCAGGGCAGGAATAAAGAGGTAGATGTAGAGAATGGACTTGAGGACATGGGGTGGGAGGGCTAAGCTGGGGCGAAGTGAGAGTAGCATTGACATATATACACTACCGAATGTAGAACAGTTGGCTGGTGGGAAGCAGCAGCATAGCACAGGAAGATCAGCTAGGTGCTGTGCGATGACCTAGAGGGGTGGGATAGGGAGGATGAGAGGGAGGCTCAAGAGGGAGGGGATATGGGGACATGTGTATGCATATGGCTGACTCGCTTTGCTGTGCAACAGAAGCTAACACAGTATTGTGAAGCAACTATACTCCAATAAAGATCTATTAAAAAAAAGTATAATCAGATACTACTTTGTGAGATAGCAACAGGATGGCTATATAATCTTTTTTTTTTTAAATAATTAATTAATTTATTTATTTTTGGCTGTGTTGGGTCTCCGTTGCTGTGCGAGGGCTTTCTCCAGTTGCGGCGAGCGGGGGCCACTCTTCATCGCGGTGCGCGGGCCTCTCACTATCGTGGCCTCTCTTGTTGCGGAGCACAGGCTCCAGACACGCAGGCTCAGTAGTTGTGGCTCACGGGCCTAGTTGCTCCACGGCATGTGGGATCTTCCCAGACCAGGGCTCGAACCCATATCCCCTGCATTGGCAGGCAGATTCTCAACCACTGCACCACCAGGGAAGCCCTATATAATCTTATTAACAATCATTGGTGAGAAACTGGAACCCTCGTACACTGCTGGTAGGAATGTAAAATGTGCAGTCACTGCGCCCAACAGCTCTTCAAATAGTTAAGGATAGAATTACCATATGACCCAGTAATTCAACTCCTGGGTACATACCCAAGAGAAACGAAAACATCCACACAAATACTTATATCCAAGAGAATCAAAAATAGATGTCCCCATAAAAACCTTTCATTTATGAAAGCATTATTCATAAAAGCCCCCAAAATGGAAACAAACTAAATGGCAAGCAATAAAAAGAAATGACGTATAATATTCCACTGTCAGGATACACCACAGTTTATCCATTCACACACTGAAGGACACTTTGGTTGCTTCCACTTTTGGCAATGTGAATAAAGCTGCTATAAATATCTGTGTAAAGGCTGTGTGGACATAGTTTTCAACTCCTTTGGTTAAATAACAAGAAGTGAGATTGCTGGATTGTATACTAAGAGTAGGTCTAGTTTTGTAAGAAACTGTCAAATTGTATTCCAAAAGTGGCAGCACCATTTTGCCTTCCCACCAGCAATGAGAGTTCCTGTTGTTCCACAACTCTGACAGCACTGGTGTTCTCAGTGTTCTGGATTTTAGACGTGTGATGGTTATCTCAGTGTTTTAACTTGCATTTCTCTGATGACATATAATGTGGAGTATCATATCATATGCTTATTATTCTTTGTTGAGGTGCCTGTCAGAGTCACTGGCCCATTTTTTCATCAGGTTGCTTATTTTGTTCTTGTTGAATTTTAAGAGTTCTTTGTATATTTTGGATAACAGCCCATTATTAGATTTGTCCTTTCTTTTTTTTTTTTTTTGGAGTATAGTTGACTTACAATGTTGTGTTAGTTTCAGGTGTACAGCAAAGTGAATCAGTTATACATACATATAGCCACTCTTTTTTTAGATTCTTTTCCCATATAGGCCATTACAGAGTATTGAGTAGAGTTCCCTGTTCTACTGCGTTATACAGTAGGTTCTTATTAGTTATCTATTTTATTTTATTTTATTTTTTGCTGCATTGGGTCTTGGTTGCTGTGCATGGGCTTCCTCTAGTTGAGGCAAGAGGGGGCTACTCTTCGTTGTGGTGTACGGGCTTCTCATTGCGGTGGCTTCTCTTGTTACGGAACACGGGCTCTAGATGTGTGGGCTTCCGTAGTTGTGGCTCGCAGGCTCTAGAGCGCAAGCTCAGTAGTTGTGGCACATGGGCCCAGCTGCTCCATGACATGTGGGATCTTCCCGGACCAGGGCTCAAACCCGTGTCCCCTACATTGGCAGGAGGATCCTTAACCACTGCACCACCAGGGAAGTCCTAGTTATCTATTTTATATATAGTAGTGTATATATGTCAATCCCAATCTCCCAATTTATCCCTCCCCACCTTATCCCCTGTTAACCATAAGTCT
Source organism: Balaenoptera physalus (assembly GCF_965194825.1). NCBI lineage: Eukaryota > Metazoa > Chordata > Mammalia > Artiodactyla > Balaenopteridae > Balaenoptera > Balaenoptera physalus. The sequence continues at coordinate 41,718,053 of NC_138901.1, forward strand.
GTCTTCTACATCTGTGACTCTACTTCTGTTTTGTAGAGAAGGTAAGTTCATCTGTACCCCTTTTTTTAGATTCCACACATAAGCAATATCATATGATATTTGTCTTTCTGTGTGTGACTTACTTCACTCAGTATGATAATCTCCAGGTCCATCCATGTTGCTGCAAATGGTATTATTTTGTTCTTTTTTTATGGCTGAGTGATACTCCATTGTATATATGTATCACATCTTCTTTATCCATTCCTCCGTTGATGGGCATTTAGGTTGCTTCCATGTCCTGCCTATTGTAAATACTGCTGCAGTGAACACTGGGGTGCATGTATCTTTTTGAATTGTGGTTTTCTCCAGGTATATGCTAGGAGTGGGATTGCTAGGTCATATGGTAGTTCTATTTTTAGTTTTTTAAGGAACCTCCATACTGTTCTCCATAGTGGCTGTACCAGTTTACATTCCCACCAACAGTGTAGGAGGGTTCCCTTTTCTCCACATCCTCTCCAGCATTTATTGTTTGTAGATTTTTTTGGTGATGGCCATCGTGACTGGTGTGAGGTGACACCTCATTGTAGTTTTGATTTGCGTTTCTCTAATAATTAGCAATGTTAAGCATCTTTTCAAGTGTTTTTTGGCCTTCTGTATGTCTTCTTTGGAGAAATGTCTATTTAGATCTTCCACCCATTTTTTGATTGGTTTGTTTGTTTTTTTGATATTGAGCTGCATGAGCTGTTTGTATATTTTGGAGATTAATCCCTTGTCAGTTGCTTTGTTGGCAAATATTAGGTTTGTCTATTACAAATATTTTCTCTCAGTCTGTGGCCTTTCTTCTCATTTTCTTGACATTGTCTTTTGCAGAGCATAAGTTTTTAATTTTAGTGAAGCCCACTTTATCAGTTATTTCTTTCGTGCCTTTGGTGATGTTACCTAAAAAGGCATCACCATACCCAAGGTCATCTAGGTTTACACTTATGTTATCTTCTATAAATCTTATACTTTATGTATTACATTTAGGCCTGTGATACTTTTTGAGTTAATTTTTGTGAAGGATGTATAGTCTGTGTCTAAATTCAGTTTTATGCCTGTGAACGTCCAGTTGTTCAGTACCATTTGTTAAAGAGACTATCTCTGCTCCATTGTGCTACCTCTGCTTCTTCATCAAAGATTTATTTCTGGGCTCTCTATTCTGTTCCGTTGATCTATTTGTCTAATCTTTTGCCAGTGCCACACTGTCTTGATTACTGTAGCTTTATAGTAAATCTTGAAGTTGGGTAACAACATGGAGGAAACATGATATTATTCACTGAAAGAAGCCAATCAGAGAAGGCTACATACTATGATTCCAACTATATGACATTCTAGGAAATGCCATGGTTGCTGGGGGGAATGGGAGGGCAGAGATGAACAGGCAGAGCACAGAGGATTTTTAGGGCAGTGAAAATACTCTATATGATATTACAATGATGGATATATGTCATTATACATTTACCCAAGCCCACTGATGTACAACACCAAGAGGGAATCCTAAGATAAACAATGGACTCTGAGTGATAATTATGTGTCAGTGTAGGTTCATCAAGTGTAACAAATATACTACTCTGGTGAGGGATGCTGATAATTGGGGAGACTATGTATGTGTGGGGCTGGGGGTATATGGGAAATTTCTGTGCCTTCTGATTAATTTTGCTGTGAACCTAAAACTGCTCTAAAAAAATATAATCTTCTACTATGTTCAGTGAAAGACACAAGTCACCAAAGACCACACACTGAATGAAGTTCAGAAAGGACTATGAAACCCTCTCCAGAAAGAATAAGCACATAAAATATTAAATATCATCTCAGAGATTTATTTGACCATCTTACTCCTGATTAATGACCCTCTTAAGGTTCCATGAGCTTTGAATTTAAAACTTGATTTTATTTTTGCTTTTTTTTAATGTATATGAAACAGAGTAATGCCATTCGAAGGCTCAACGCGTTCAATGGGTGGGAATTACGTGCAGAAAATATGAAAATCACGTTAGTTCATGGCATACATGTCATTTAGAGTCCACTTTATATTGAACACCTGCCTGGGCTATGAAAACATCACGGCCGCCTAGTCTGTTGTATATAGATGGGAAACCAAAAGAACAGGGTTTTAACTTGAACTGGTCTTAGATGCCACATTAACCTGTCAATCTCTTCTTATCAATGTTACAAGCTTGCTTACAAACATAAAAAGAAAGGTTCCTCTTCCCAAAATTAAAAATAATTTTGCATTTTAAAGATCCTTTGAATACATGCCTTATTTGTAATTCACCATTAACATAAATGAAAAATACACATTCTAACCCTGAGAAATAACATTAGGATTGTAAGGAATAAATTTTCCTCCTCAAAGTAAAAACAGAAGCCAGTGGAAAGAGTTACTTCCTATACGATCCTTTGGTCTCTCTGGAGACTTCATATCTGCATTTAAACTTAAGCACACTGGAAATGACTGCTAATGACATCTATCAGTCTTGGTCTTTTGTTTTCTTAATCATACGTGGGTTTTGGATTTCCACATCAGACAGCTGCTCAAGGCCACCTTTTCTGTACAGCCAAATACGAAGGTGTCTCCTTTCTCATCATATTGGCTGTGTTCCCTTTCCAGTTCTCTATCAGCTCTCTTTACCTGACCCGTCCACCCTTTGGCACAAATTCCCATGGTGCTTTCTCTGATGGACACAGCTGTCTCTACTTATTTTACAGTCTCATCATTGTATTCATACACAACTTAGGCAATCATGATTGTATTACACAAGAGCTTTTCAAACTCTTTTAGAAATTAAATGCTTGCATGAACAAAACAATATCCTCATTAAGAATCTGTCATTCTACATGGGCTTTAGTACTAATTCTTTAAGAACTAGAAACCAATCAATGGGGGAAAAAAACTACATGGGCTGCCACGAATGCTATTCTCAGTATGCCTATCAGCTCCCCTGTCCTCCAATCCCTATATCCTGTACTTCTCACTGTCCCAGGCAAAACTGGCTTACAAGCATGGAATAACCCAAATTCAGAGAAACACACATAACCTATACCATGCTTCTTTCCACTTGCCAAAAGTTTCAGTCTGTTTAAAGGAATGGGGGTGGGGGGAGGTTGCAAAAATTAGGGAAAAATAAGCTTATTTAAAGTTAGGAAATGGCTCCATGTGTTCCTTGATTTTAAATATTAAGTCTTGCTCAATTTTGTTCAAAATGTTGATAAAAATTCCTTAAGGTGAAGTTGTATTTCAAAGAAAAGAAGCTAAATTTCTTCATACAAACATGTGTTAAATATCATCAATATCAAGAACCTAACAGCCCTTGAATAAATCTGGTTTATAGGGTTTTCAAGTAAAGTAAAATAATATGTAACTAAGAATGGTAAGAAAATGGAAGTATGAAATGAGATATAACTACTATTGGCCAGAGTATTATAGATGAAGGGTTTGGGGAGATCTGCTGTGAAATGCTACAATGAACGGCATTCAGAGTGTGAGGAGAGAAATCACAAACTTTTGTTGTTCTTGATGCTTTCTGGACTCTTTTTTTAATGTAAACTATGTATTTAAATATAATATAGATAAAGAAGTACCCAAGTCAACAAAGTAAACATATGCGTGCATAAAAGCAGCACCCAAAACAAAAAACAGGACATTATAGAATCCCAAAAGCCCCTTCTCATACCCCCTTCCAGGTTACGCAGGTGTGTTCTGACAACGATACTGGACATCTATCTTCAAAAGATATCACTGGATTTTAATACATAGTTTATTACACTTATTTCCATCATTTATCACCAAGAAATGACAGTTGTACTTTTATACTACCCCATTTTTCAACATTTAACATACATTTCAGATTTAAAGAAATCCATACTAAATAGACTTCATGGCATCCTTAAGCCACGAGAGCCATTTTACAAGCAGTACAGTCACAGAATAAGTGATAATCCTAATAAATCAGATATTACTGGAAATTCACTACTGTGGACTCCACCCCACTTGACCAGGACTTGCTGCATGCCACTTATAAAGCACCTGACTGCAACACTAGACACACTAGTGATCCTTCCAGATCTCTTCTTCCTATCATGAACGATTCACAGAATATGAGACTAATATTTTAATAATACTTGTTTCAACTGTTCAGTAGTCCAGCAATACAGAGGGAAGCATATGGGACTATATGGCAAAGATCCTAAAACAATATTAACTTAAAAAAAAAAAAAAAGACACTCATTTTTATCAAACTCAACTGATATTTTGTGCTTCCTAAAGGCTTGTAAAACAGAAGCTCCTACTCCTGAAAGGGGAAACAATACTCCAGATACTGGAGAGATACTCAAGAGCTGATCACTACAAAGGTGTAATTTTCAAATAAACTCATACTTCAGAAAAGCTGTGTACTTAACTCCAACATGAGAAAGAAACTTTGTTCCTATATGCATTCATATATTCATTCCTTTAAATACCCACCAAACTTATAATTCCCAGTTCAAGCCTATATCACTCTCTAGAGATGACTACTGATCCTATATGAATAACTTTCTTCCTTATCTGATAACTTCTGATAGAGTTGTACTACATTCTCAACCCTTTTGGATAGCTAAACGTCTTGGAAAAGAACCACTGATGCTTTGAAAGTAGAAATAGTTGTGATAAATGTTTTCATCTTTAACAAATTGAGTTTTATTATTGTAAGAACCAAAAATAAGCATCAGAAATATTTTTAAGTTAGCTAGAACAAATGGATATATTATACCTTGCATGATGGACCTACTTCCTTAATCCAAATCAAGATGAATAACTTCGCTCTCAAGGAAATTACTCTATAGCGGCAAAGACAGAACAAGTAGACAGAAGACACATACAATAACATAGAAACTAAGTGTCTTAACAGAGGGAAAAATTACACTATAGAAGCATTCCCAAAGGGTATTGGGTAAAAAAAGAGGTCTGTAATCAAATAAATCTAGGAAATATTGAAATGTAGTAAATAAATTTAAACAGATTAAAATGCTAATCACCACTGGCATCCTCCAATAGAAGGCAGCATTTCCTAAGTTTATTTGACCAGGGCATCCTGCTTTACACAGCATGCTGAAGGTCTACTGTTCTGTGGATAGATTTTGGGGATTTAGAAGAAGGAGAGGCTTCCTTAAACTAAGGGAATCAGGAAATACTTCATATAAGAACTAACATCTACACTGGGGCTAGAAAGACATGTAGGATTAAGTCACTGTGGAAAGAGAGACTGCTAGTGAAAAGGCCATTTCAGGCAGGAAAACAGAGCACTTGCAAAGAACTGAGAGTTATGAGTGGCTCAAAGAAAATGTAGCATAAGCAGCATGAAAATGGGTTGTAGAAATAAAGATTTAGCAAGGACACTGGATTTTGATAAAGAAGGTTTTGTATGCCAAAAACCTTGAGAGTTCAGTTGGAAGGAATGTACAAGTTTACACTTGTTGACCACAGTTAAATCAAGTAAGACCTTTGTTACAATCAAAAGACCTCAGAGTTTAGACGATAAATTATTTGATCAATTGGTAATACAGAAATAATGATTTTGTAAGTTCTTATCATTTAAATATAGATAATAGATTAAATTATATATCAGGGATATGCTTCAAAATAATTTGGGAAGGGTATAAATGAAAAAGATTGTCCACGAGTTGGAACATATTGAAACTAGATGATAAATACATGGTGGTTCATTACACTACCATCTTTAAATAATTGTATATATTTCCCCAAATAAAATTTTTTTAAAAAATAACATTCAGGGACTTCCCTGGTGGCACAGTGGTTAAGAATCCGCCTGTCAATGCGGGAGACACGGGTTTGAGCCCTGGTCCAGGAAGATCCCACATGCCGCGGAGCAACTAAGCCTGTGAGCCAAAACTACTGAGCACGCGTGCCACAACTACTGAAGCCTGTGCGCCTAGAGTCCATGCTCCACAACAAGAGTAGACCCCACCTGCCGTAAATAGAGAAAGCCCGTGCGCAGCAACGAAGACCCAATGCAGCCAATAAATAAATAAAATAATTTTTCTTAAAAAAAGAAAAAAGGCATCAAAAAAAAATAACATTCATAGGAAATGAAATGGTATATCTATGGCCTTAGTAATTTAATAAAATGCAATATTTTTGCCATATCACTAAATGACTATATGTTCATCAAATAAGCAAAATGATTGAAAATCAAAGGTACATTTCACCATTTTAACATGACTAAAAATTCACCTTTCTGCAAGAACTTCATGATTTCAAGTAAGACTGAAAAGTAAGAATACATACTATAGTCTCTCTTCTTCTGCTTAAAGGTATTTTCACTCTTATTTCCACTATAAATGGTTTAATTGAGAAAGTACAGTAAAATCCCATGAAAATATGAAATTTCTGTAATGTGCCAGTTTCTATATTGATCTTGCCAATTGACTCAAGGGCTTTACATATTTTCTGTAAGTTAACCCAAATCAGGACATGCCAAAAACAAATTCTTCTATTGCAAAATCTCAGACTGCAAAATACTCTCCCAGAAAAGCTGCAAATATCATCAATGTGCAAAAACAAAACTTTCTTTAAAAATAAATTGTAATTATAGCCTACAGTGCGTAGGGTTTTGCTTAAATCTTCTTATTTGTAGGTCCTTATTTGAAACAAATACATTTCTATCACCCATTAGTTAAATAACAGACACTCATGCTGGTTGAGACAAATTTCACTCATACGTAGATATAAACAATTGAAGATACAGGTTATATCTACATGATTTTATGCAAAATTTAATTAGATCATCTAAGCTTAAAAATTACTAATATAAATATAATATTTACTATTATAATATAAATAATACATTGCCCATTTTCTCCAACGAAACAGAGTATTGTGAAAAGCCTATTCTGATTCCAATGTATCAAAATTATTACAAAGCCTATGTCCTTTGACTCAAACTATGAAATACACAAATCTATTATTTTAATTCTTTCTTTATAATAAAGTTTAATTTTTTCTTTTAAAATTCTATAGTGGGTATTAATCAATGAAAAATCTATAATGTTTATTTATCCACTAAAAAAAAAACTAGCATTATTATTTATGCTAGTTTTTTTTTAGTGGATAAAGAATAATAATAATATTATTAACTCTCCATCAGTAACTTACTTACATATATTAACTTCTCTTTAGTAACTGTGACAACTGACTTTATACCCTAGCATTTATTACAGAGAAGAAAACTGAAATCTATTGGCAAGTGTAATATTACTTTCAACATGCACAGCGCAGTAGAGCCCAGGGTTTAAATAAGGTTTAAATTTCAAAACATATATTGTCATTTAAATAAACTATCTTAACAAATAATGATTTGAGAGTTCTCCCCAATTTAACACTCAGCTGAGGCAGCAAGAGCTATCTATGAGTATAAAATTAAAATGGACCTGCAACAGAGATGTCTAACTTTGCAGAAGCCAATACACACATATCTTTGATTAACGAAAAACAACAGAAGACTACTGATAAGATGTAAAGACAAATACTCAGGAAAAACTGGCATCTAAATCTGGCTGAAATATTCATACTCTGTTCTAATTCACTCCTCTGTAGCCCACACACTTGGAAGAAATGGAAAGACTCATACATGATTCCTCTATTTTTCTACTTGTTTCAATTTTAATAATGAGTGATATAATTATAAGGTAATATATTAATGCATAAGATCTGTAAGAATTAATATGCTAAAACAGGCTATGTAATATTCAAAGCTTACTATATTATATATATATACTACATTTTTGAATGAAGATGTTATTAACAGATCTACGCTCCCCCAAAACTTTTAATTTATAGATAAAACAATAAAAGATCCTTCCTGGTAATCTATATTTAATCATTATTAAAATATCAGTAAATTTCTGATCAGTATGAAATAACTGACTGATAAGTGGGTTAATGTACTCAGTCATTCAAGAAATAGTTAATGAGAGCCTACATTGTGCCAGCCAATGTCCCAGGTGCTAGAGATACTAATGTAAATTTGTAAATGGTGTAAATTAGAACTTGTGATAAAACAAAAATATCTCAATGAACATGATCTCCATTATTATCTCTGTAGATCTCTGAGAGAAAAGATTACAAGATCAAGGAGGTGAGTTGTATGTTGTATTCTTTTTCATAGGCTACAAAATGATAAACTATATATTACAATGAATTATTCACGTGTTATATATAGTATAGTATATATTATATAATGTATGCAATAACATATAGACTGTAAGATATTAACAAGAACATGAGCTCTTACCAGAAAGGAATAACGTCTACTACTCAGAGCTTAATACATGGATAAACATCTGATGAGTAAGTGTGTAAATAGTTGTGATATTTCAGGAGATGCAACAATATGATTGGGATTCCCTACACATAACAAAAATGAGCTCTGTTCCAACAGAACTATTTCTGCAGCACATACATAACAGATTCTCTGAAAAAACAGCTATAGCTTTGATGGTGAGTGTTAGAGTTAAAATACAAAAGAGTGAAAACTATTGCTTTACTAGGCTGTAGTAAAAAAAAAAAAAAAAAATCTAACTCCAGCCAAGGCCCCTGTTGGAATTTCCAGCTTGCTGGCCTGCCTTGCAAATCTTGGACTGGCCAGCTCCCACAACTGCATGGGCCAATTTTTTAAAAAATAGATCAACTGATCAAACAATCACTCTCTCTGTATGACTGTGTCTGTGTCTGTGTGTCTGTGTGTGTGTGGATCCAGAATCCAGGCTTATTTCTGCAAATCCAGGCAGAGTTGTGACAGGTGGGGGAAAGAAGGAGTGAAAGACTGACACATTTCCCTCATGAATGATAATCCAGTTATGTCCACAAGTATGTTATGTTAATTAAGTAATTTAACAACATAGCTACACAAATCTAAATTAATCACAATGACTCAAGGAAAATATATAAGGAAAAGCAGGGGTATACAACAAGGCTTCCACAGTAACATGAAGAAAATGCGCTGTGGGTTGAACACATATACCATAAAATTATATTACTAAATAAGACATCAGAGAAACATAGAAATACAGTAATTGAATAAGCATGAAATACTGATGTTATGATTCCAATTAGTCTGCTGATTCTATCAAGTAAGTAGTATAAACTCAATGCATATGATAGGAAATAAATCAAGTTGATACGTACTTGTGACAAAAAATTTTTTTGTGAAAGTACAGCTATCAAAGGCAGCAATTTTCTCCTGCAATACTACGACAAGGATCCTAAAATTAGAGGGAAAAAACCACAAAAGAAAATGTTAATGTGAAATTCTATAAACTGAACTATAAATAAGTTAAATCATCTAGATTTAAGTAAATATGTACCAAAGGAATTTTTAAAAATCAAACGCTTCTTAAAGCATATAGGCTAGAAACATCTGCCTCTTAAATGTCAAAATACAGTCACCAAATCCTTAACATGATCAAGATAGACAAGATTAAAGGAAGAAAAGTCACAGGAGAACTACACCTCAAAATAAAATTTCATTTTCATTCATTATAAATCAAATGAATCTATCTTCATTAAGAATGTATGAGATCAATAAACTGCTGGCTATTTACTAAAAGTGTTTTTCCAGTGCTGGCTCAAAGTCATGGAATTAAACATAAAATGGATTTATACAACCTGGCACTTAAAATGATTGCTGAATTTCCCAACACAAGAGCCAAAATGAGAGAGAGGGAGGGAGAAAGGGAGGGAGGAAGGAAACTCAGATAACTATTATTCAATGTAAATGAGACATTTCTGATTATTGAAATATTAAAATTAATCAGAATCTGTATTTCTCCCAAAGTTCAAGATTTATAAATAATTAGGGAAAAGTTATAAATTTTCAAAATTAAAATGTATCTGAAATGAAGTTATTTTATAAACTACATTTTAGAGTATTGCTCCTTATAACTGTTGTTAAATATTTAACTACTAGATCCACCCTTTTTTTTTTTTTAATTTATTAATTTATTTATTTTTTAGCTGTGTTGGGTCTTCGTTTCTGTGCGAGGGCTTTCTCTAGTTGCAGAGAGCGGGGGCCACTCTTCATTGCGGTGCACAGGCCTCTCACTATCGCGGCCTCTCTTGTTGCAGAGCACAGGCTCCAGACGCGCAGGCTCAGCAGTTGTGGCTCACGGGTCCAGTTGCTCCGCGGCATGTGGGATCCTCCCAGACCAGGGCTCGAACCCATGTCCCCTGCATTGGCAGGCAGATTCTCAACCACTGCGCCACCAGGGAAGCCCTAGATCCACCCATTTAAAAATGTTGATTTTTAAAATTTATTTTATTTATTTATTTATTTTTGGCTGCATTGGGTCTTCATTGCTACACATGGCTTTCTCTAGTTGCGGCGAGCCAGGGCTACTCTTCATTGCGGTGCGCAGGCTTCTCATTGCGGTGGCTTCTATTCTTGCGGAGCAAGGGCTCTAGGCACACGGGGCTTAAGTACTTGTGGCACGTGGGCTCAATAGTTGTGGCTCGTGGGCTCTAGAGCACAGGCTCAGTAGTTGTGGCGCACGGGCTTAGTTGCTCCATGGCATGTGGATCTTCCTGGACCAGGGCTCAAACCCATGTCCGTTGCACTGGCAGGCGGATTCTTAACCACTGTGCCATCAGGGAAGCCCAAAAATGTTGATTTTTAATAAGTTAATATATCACTGGATAATTACATTATCCCAGAAATAACATGAGTATACCTCCTATGTCATATATAATTTTGTTTGATGTTATTTGAAGTTTAAATATACATAATAACTAGATCTTCAGTATGAATTACACACTCTCACTGAACAACTTTTCTTTGTTCTATTTCATATTTTTGTATTGAATTCAAATATTTTTATCATTAATATCAAAGTCTTGGGCTTTTAGTTTGTATTTGTCAGGTATGTGTTTACCCTTCCTTTTACATTCAAACTTTCTGAGTCACTTTTTGAAATATCTCTTTAAAATCTAACCTGAGAGTCTTTTATTATAAAATTTAATTTTTGTTTTCAATGTTCCATGTGTTTGCTCTTTAATGAGATTAATAATTTGCAGCCATGACCTTGATAAGACATTTAGCATCATGGGGCTAGGAAAAGTCTATCTGGTCCCACGTTTAGCTCCATTGTGAAGTGCAAAAAAATAAGAATATTTAAAAGTCTTTTTTACATTTCAGAAATAAGCTTTGTTTTGATGAATGCTAACAGGAAAATTACATTTCCCATCATAAACCAGTAAACATATAGAAGTACATATATTAAACAAAAAGTTATATATAAAATGTTATGTTATACATATAAAAAGGTTCCTCAAAGCAATATTTAAACTTCATATGTTTGCTCAGGCACTTTTTATTCTTTTCCATTTCAGTATTTCACTAATGGGTCAAGACAAAAAGTTTGAAAACATTAAGAAATCTTAAGAGCTACTTATATTTGGCAGAATTCCGAAGACATATTTGTGACTTCTTTATTATTATTATATCAAAGTCAATGATAATGGAAATGTGCTACATGCACAGGAGGTATGTTATCTTGCACAAGAAACACATGAAAAATTGCTTACCTTTTGTTGCAATGGAGATCATAGATAGGTGTTTTAAACTGAATGGACTTGACCATCTCCCCAGTACGAAGTGAATATAAATCCACACAACAGTAAGGTGGACTTGTGCTAAAAAATAAATAAATAAATAAATACATACATACATACATACATAAATAAATAAAGACAAAAGCTATTATGTTTTAACAGGTGGGAGGGCCAATAAATTTTCTTACTAACATAATACAAGCAAATTGATTTGGACTTTAATCAACAAAATTAGCAACTGCATAATGGTGAAATACTGAAAGCTTTCACCCTAAAATCAGGGATTAGAGAAGAACACTTGAAGAATATGGCCACTCTACTCAACACAGTATAGAAGGTATGTGCGTAAGAAATTACTACAAGAAAGAAATAAAGCTGCAGTTATTTGTGAGAATTTGATTGTATAAGTATAAAACCTAGTAACACAAAGTTGCAATAAATACACAGACAAACCCATAATAAAAGACAAACCATTAATATAAGGGTTAATATGTAGATTGATACAGTTCAACCCTAATCAAGAATCTATCAGAAACGAGACCTCTTTCTAAAATGTACATAAATACGCATTCTAAATGGTAAGATTTAAATTATAAAGACAATGTGTTCCTTCATACTAGAACAGATGAAGAGATCAATGTTTTCACCTTAAGAAAGTAGGAAAAGAAGAGCAAGTTAAACCAAATGAAAGTGGAATGAGGGAATTAATAAAATACAACAAATCAATGAAACAAAACTTGAGTAAGCAAAAGAAAAAATTAAACAAAACTAAACCCAATTCCTTGAAATAGATAATTTGAATATTCCAGTATCTATAAAAGAAACCAAACTCATAATTTAAAACTTCTCACAAAGAAATCCTTAAAAATAGCTTCATTTGTAAATTCTACTAATCATTTAAACAAAAAAGTTTAGATATTCTACACAAACTCTTTTATAAGATAGGAGTCACCAACTTATTTTATGAGGCCAGTAACACATGATCCCAAAAATAAATACTTCACAAGAAGCTACCGATATATTTATATCTCATGAATATACATAAAAAATCCTCAACAAAAACATTAACAAGTTGGGACTGCCCTGGTGGCGCAGTGGTTAAGAATCCACCTGCCGATGCAAGGGACACGGGTTTGAGCCCTGGTCCAGGAAGATCCCACGTGCCGCGGAGCAACTAAGCCCGTGCACCACAGCTACTGAGCCTGCGCTCTAGAGCCTGCGAGCCCCAACTACTGAAGCCTGCGCACCTAGAGCCTGTGCTCCGCAACAAGAAAAGCCACCGCAATGAGAAGCCCGTGCACCGCAATGAAGAATATAGCCCCCACTCGCCGCAACTAGAGAAGGCCCGCGCACAGCAATGAAGACCCAACGCAGCCAAAAAAAGTAAATAGGAAGCAGATCAGTGGTTGCCAGGGACCAGAAAAGGACGGAAGCTACAGAGTACAAAGTGGCATGATGGGTGCCACTTTTAGGGCGATAGAAATGTTGCTGTGTCTTGATTGTGCTAGGGACTTAACACAAGTGCATACAATCGGTGAAAGTGGAGATGGGAGAGAATCTAGTAAAACTTGAACTTCAACCTCTAAAATTGACACAAGGCAAAAATTCTTTTCTTAATGTTCCCAACTAATTAATCCAGTCCTCTGCTGAGAAGCAATGAGTTAATAATGAACGAAATCTAACATTTTGCCAGACCAACTGGGAAGGAAAAAACAGCTTGTCACCTTCAATTAGCAGCTCATTATAGCCACGGTACACTAGAAACTTGAATTCTGATCATTTCACTGGCATCCATACAATGTCACAACTGAGATTCTTCCTGCAGAAAGCCTTCAATAGAAGTAGACAAAACAAATGCTATGAAGGCTGTTTAGAGTTGAATGAACAAGATTTGGTAGATCTAAAAATTCTATTTATATATGGAAAAAACCTCTTATTCAATGCTTAATAGAAAAAGACAATTCTTTTAAAATCAGAGTTTTCAGAAAGTCACACATTCATAAAGGAGTCATGCTATCTGCCAATAACACAGTTGTGTACACGCCTGACATGTCCTTTTGTTCTCTATTTTCTCTCTTTTTAAAAGCCTTGACTATTTCCCTGGGACACAGCAAGACAATCTTAATTTTCCTCATGGGTAGGCTGATGAGAAAGCTTTCTATAACATCAGCAGAATGCATGCCCCATAACAGAAAGGACGTGTGTTATTCTAAAATATACAGACAAGAAACAAGCTTTTACTTTGTACTCTAGTATACACCAAGCAGTGTCAAAAGCTGTATACAGAAGTCTTCATTAGATTTCTAGAGCTCAAATGGGTTAACATTTTTACAGGTTTGCGCCTGACATTTAAACCTAAAATTGTGACTTCACTTTAAGATAAAACCTAATTAATACTTTAAGGAAAAAAAGTTCACATAGAAATGTAGAGAATCTAATTTAGAATGTAACTGAATCTATTGCAAGCAAAACCAGAGTTGGAAAGAAAAGCAGAAATGACGTAATTTGTATTATTAAATGGTTGGTTAAAGGACTCTAAACTGTGCCCAGGCACCACTGCCTTTCCAACACATAAATATCAACAGGGGTAATGTAAAGTTATTTAGTACTTTTAATGATAAATATATAATAGAAATGAATGCAAATTCTCCTTAACTGACCTTCCCTTTACCTACGTAACTTGTTTTATAGTGAGGAACCAGGACATATATTGAAAATTTTTGCATTGGAGCAATCTGTTACCTGCTGTATTCATAACCTATACACATAAAGGAAGATATAAAGCTTTTATTAGCAAAGGACTAGTCCTCCCAGAGCCAAAGGTATGGAATTTACAGTTCATTTCAGTGAAGAGAGTTGACTACAATTATTTAAAGAGTAAAATGTTTTAAAACTTCCATTACGGAAAATGAAAAGGTTAAATTAAATATAAAACAAAGTAGTTAAACTGGATTTCCTAAAAGCAAATCCTGAAACTACAGTATAGAAGATAAACACCAAGAAGAAAACACTAAACGTTTTCATCTAAATACGTTGCCTATTTAATTATTTCTTACTTTCTCTGTAATCCTTCCCATCACATTTTAAAAAAATTTTTAATATGCTTTATTTTTTAGAGCAGTTTTTGGTTCACAACAAAATTGAGAGGAAGGTACAAAGATTTTCCATATAGCCTCTGCCCCAATTCATGCATAGTCTACCCCATTATCAACGTCCCCTACCAAAGTGGAACATTTGCTACAACCTATAATGACACAATATAATCACCCAAACTCCATAGTTTTCATTATGGTTCACTCTTGGTGTTGTACATTGTATGGGTTTTGGACAAATTTATAACGACATATATCCAACATTACAGTAGCATACAGAATAGTCTCACTGCCCTAAAAATCCTTTGTTCTCTGCCTATGCATCCCTCCTGGTAAACTCTGATCTTCTTACTGTCTTACTGTATTGCCTTTTCCAGAATGTTGTTTAGTTGGAATCATACAGTATGTATCCTTTTCAGATTGGCTTCTTTCACTTAGTAATACACTTTTAAAGTTTCCCCCCTTTCTTTTCATGGCTTGATAGCTTTTAGTCCTGAATAGTATTCCATTATCTGGATGTACCACGTTTTATTTATCCATTCACCTACTGAAGGACATCTTGGTTACTTCCAAATTCTGGCAATTATGGATAAAGCTGATATAAACACCTGTGTGCAGTTTTTTGGCCAAACTTAACTCCTTTGGGTAAATACTATGCAGGACAATTGTTTGATTGTATGGTAAAAGTATGTTTAGTTTTGTACAAAACTGCCAAACTGTCTTCCAAAGTGGTTTTACCATTTTGCATTCCTACCAGAAATTAATGAGAGTTCCTATTGCTCCACTTTACCAGCATTTGATATATCCAGTGTACTGAATTTTGGCCAGGTGTGTAGTAGTATGTCCTTGTTGTTTCCCTGATGACATGTGATATGGAGCACCTTTTCATATGTTTACTTGACATCTGTATATTGTCTTTGAGGTGAGGTCTTTTGCCCAATTTTTAATCAGGTTGTTCACTTTCTTATTTTTGATTTTTAAGAGCTTTGTGTATTTTGGATAACAGTCCTTTATCAGATATGTGTTTTGCAAGTGCTTTCTCCCAGTCTGTGTTTTTGAAGAGTGGGAGCATGTAATTTTAATGAAGTCCAAGTTTTATTCAGAAAATTGAATCTGTATAGGACAAACCTCAGAAAAATTTCCAGAATGAAGAAGAAATAAGAGATGAAGTGAAAGACAGCAGATTAAAAGAACTGAATATAGAGATTCAATTTATAAAAATTCATAATCCTGAAGAAATTCTACCTCAAGACTGCAGTATCAGTCTCTACCTGATAGTTTCCAGCCTGCTAGCCTACTCTACTTCTCACCTGCCAGCCCAGTCACATAAGCCAATTCCTTGAAATGAAAATCACATGTGTGTTTCTGTATATGCGTGTGTGTACACTGAATGATATACCAGGGAATCTAGAATACAGCACACATGCCCAGAGCCAATGCCGGCTCAACAAAGAACTGTGAGGACATTAGTCTTGCATCTCTGGCTGAGCTTTTGACTGCACAAGCCAGAGGTAAAGGCTACGGCAGAGTTGTAGATGGTACCACTACACACTCAAAGGACTGTCCCAAACATAGTCTTTACAAAAAAGAGTTTGAAAAAGTTAATAAACAGTGTGTGGCTGCAGACCTCAACAAGCAAAACAGCAAACCCTGGGGAGGGGAGGACAATATGATGTTCAGAGTTGCCACATTATGATATTCAAAATGTCCACCATTCAACAAAAAATCACAAGGCACAGAAAGAAACAGGAAGGTAGAGCCCATACAAAGAACAAAAATAAACTGAGAGAAACTGACACTGAAGAACCTATACAAAGAATTTAAATCAACTTGTCTTATATATGCTCAAAGAGCTAAAAGAAATTATAGACAAAGAAATAAGGGAGAAAGATGAATTCACAAATTGAAAATATCAATAAAGATACTGGTTCCTTATGAAAAAGGAACCGCATAGAAATAACAGAACAGTACAATAACTAAAATGAAAAAGGCACAATAGGTTTCAAAAGCATATCTGAATATCAGAATAGACCAAAGAAAGAAATCACAAACTTGAAAATAAGATGAGTGAAATTACACATCAGAGTAGCAGAGTGAAAAAAAATGAAAGAAAAAAAAATGAACACAGCTTAAGATTAACAATATAAATCAATGAAACTCAACAAACCTATATAAGACTCTACCCAATAATGGCAGAATACACATTCTTCTTCTATGTTAGCCACAAAACAAGTCTCACTAAATTTAAAAACAATGAAGACAATCTCTCTAACCAAGATGGAATGACATTACAAATCAAATGCAGAAGGAAAACTGGAAATTCATGAATATGTGATATTAAACATAGCATATCAAATAATCACCATGTCACAAATATGTGGAATTAAATAATAAACTCTTAACAGTCAACATCACATTAACAGAATGAAAGGGGGAAAAACAACATGATCATCTCAATGGATACAGAAAAAGCATCTGCCAAAATTCAACACACTTTCATGATCAAAAAAAAAAAACAAACACACAGCAACAACAAAAAAAACATACAGGAAACTAGGAACAGAAGGGAATTTCCAAATATGATAAAGGGCATTTGCAAAACACTATACTAAATGACAAAAGACTGAATGTTTTTCCGCTAATATCTGAAACAAGACAAGGATGCCTACAGTCAACACTGTATTGAAAGATCTAACCAAAGCAATTAGGCAAGAAAAAGAAACTGAAAACTTCTAAATTGGAAAAGAAATAAAACTATCTCTATTCACAGACAACATGATGCTATATATAGAAAATTCCAAAGAATTCATAAAATAGTACTAGAACTGATAAATTCAGGAAAATTTCAGGGTACAAGATCAACATACATAAACCAGCAATTATCAATCCAAAATAAAAAGTTAAGAAAGCAGTTCTAGTTACAATAGCAATGCAATCTCTACCAATATTCCAATAGCTTTTGCACAAGTGAAAAGCCAACCTAAAAACAAATGAAGTTGCAAGAGGTCCCAAATAAAAAAGAACAAATTGGAGGATGCACATTACCTGATTTCAAAAATTACAACAAAGCTACATTAATCAAAACTCTGTGTTACTGACATCAGACATATAAACCAATGGAATAAAATTCAGAGTCCAGACATAAACCCATACATCTGTGACCAATTAATTTTTGAAAGAGGTACCAAGTATCTTCAACAAATGGTGCTGGGAAAACTGAAGTCCACATGCAAAAAAGTTGGACTACTATCTTAAATCATATATAAAAATTAACTCAAAATGTATTAAAGACCTAAATATAAGAGCTAAAACTATACAAGAAGAAAATATAGGGGTAAATCTTCATGATCTTGGATTTGACAATATTTTCAGATGTGACACCAAAAGCACAAGCAACAAAAGAAAAAAAAATTATATTACATCAATATTTAAAACTGTTGTGTATCAAAGGGCATTATTTTAAAAAGTTAAAAGACAATCAAAAAATAGAAAATATTTGTAAATCATATATCAGATAAGGGTCTAGTATCCAGAGTATATTGAGAACTCTTACTATTCAACATCTAGAAGATAAACAACCCAATTACAAAATGAGCACAGGATGTGAACAGACATTTCTCCAAAGAAGATATACAGATGGCCAACAAGTATATGAAAAGATTATCAAAATCATTAATCAGTGATGAAATGCAAATCAAAACCACAGTGAGATACTGCTTCACACCCACTAGGTTGGTTATAACAAAACAATTGAAAAGGAGCAGGTATTTGCAAGGATATAGAAAAAGTAAAACCCTGATCCATTACTGGTGGGAATGTAAAATGGTGCAGCTGCTATGAAAAACAGTCTGGCGGTTTCTCAAAAAGCTAAAGATAGAATTACCATATGATCCAGCAATTCCACTCCTAGATGTACACCAAGAAATGAAAGCATATGTCGACAGAAAAACATGTACATGAACATTCATATCAGCATTATTCATAATAACCACAAAGTGGAAACAACCATATGTCCTTTTAAATGATGAATGCATAAACAAACTGTAGTATACACATACAATGTAATATTATTTTGCCTTATAAAGAATGAAGTTCCAACGATATGACGTTCTGGAAAGGCAAATCTATGGAGACAGTAAAAAGATCTACTACTACTTCAATAACATTCAGTTGCCTTTTCACTTACTTATTTGATTATTAAATTTCAGCAATGTATCTAGAGTCATGATTTACTGTTTACTCTTTCAATCTATCAAATTAATTTCTTTCCTTTAAGTACTATATAGATAATTATGTTAAACTAATACACTTTTAAATAAATTTTTACTATTATAAACTATTCTGAAACAAATCTGAGTGGGCTTCCATTTCTCAGGTTCTTCTGTAACACACTAAAATTGCTGATATCCTTTTATTAAGTCAACATAGTTTTATTAGGACAACAGAGAGTCTCCAAATAATAAAACTTTTAAAATGCTAAGAATTAAGTACTTTTAATCAAAAAGTTACTTTAATTTTCATTAGTTATACCAGTAATTTGTTCTTAATTGGGGTTACACAGTGAAAAGATTTGACCAAAAATACATAACCACATAATTTGGTTGAATGACTGTCAGAACTCTTAATCCATGACTTCAGTTAGTTTTATATACAGATAATACTATACATGTTGTAAACACTGGGAAATATTCCGACAGTGTGTTTCAGATCCAACAATTACTATTTAAGGGAAAAGTCAGCAGTACAGTGAGACCTAATCAAATGAACCACTAAATGGAGCAAGGAGCATGAAATGGTCAAAGAGTAGGAATTAAATAAGATCTTTAGGTATGTGCAGTTAAGTATTCCTATTGAAGTACATCTTTCCATAGAAGATTCAATAATCCCTTTTCTAATGTCAAACGCTAGGTTATTACCATGTAGAAAATGAGGAATGACCTAGGTATCTTGGGCTTTTTGTGAAGACTTAGAATAATGGAAGAATGATGATGGTGACCTTACACTTTATCTTTGAAATTTAAACACTGATTGAAAATGTTGTATTAGATAGATGCAAACTATCTTTTATGCCTGACAGAAAACAAGAATCACAAATAATATATATTAATCCCCTAAACTTATAACTTTCTATCACAGAGTCACAGAGTCTACTTTTAATTTTTATACTAATTTTTTTTCTTAATATTCATATGTTTTATTAGAATCATAGCTATTTCTTACCCTGAACAATGTTTTCAAAATAGTTTTTGGGGGGACTTTCCTGGTGGCACAGTGGTCAAGAATCCGCCTGCCAATGCATGGGACACGGGTTTCATCCCTGGTCCGGAAGATCCCATATGCCACGGAGCAACTAAGCCCATGTGCCACAACTACTGAGCCTGTGCTCTAAAGCCCGCATGCCACAACTACTGAGCCTGTGCACTAAAGCCCGCGTGCCACAACTACTGAGCCTGTGCACCACAACTACTGAAGCCCATGAGCCTAGAGTCCGTGCTCCGCAACAAGAGAAGCCACCGCAGTGAGAAGCCCGTGCACCACAGTGAAGAGCAGTCCCCGATCACCACAACTAGAAAGAGCCTGCACACAGCAACGAAGACCCAACACAGCCATAAATAAATAAATAAATTGAAAAAAAAAAGTTTTTTTGTAATGCAATACAATAAGCATCACGTTAAAGCAATGTGAGATATGGCTTTCTATGACTTGAAAATTCTAAACATTAATAACATTTTCCTTTACAAAGACTTTTATTATTTTTATTCATGATATTTAACAGATTGAACCAAAATTATGAAAAGCGGAACAAAGTATTTGAGAAAGTGACATTTTCCAAGAATGTGCATGTATAAGTGAAACACAAAATAGCAAAGACATCTTAAATCTACCACAAATTGCAAGAAGCATGGAAACACTTATTTTTAAATGGGAAAAAGCTGCACAACCTTCAACATGTGTTACTGAAGCTAATCCTTTAAATATAAGAGGAAAAATTTTGATAGTATTACATTATTTGTATTCTTATCCAGCTGCTAAAGAACAAAAGTCAGTTGGTGGCGTTTTTTTATTAAGTAATTAAAAAGAAAAAGCCAAGAAAATGGAAACTTAACCATATTAAAGACTAAATTTGTGATTAGCCTAGTTAATAATAACATTTTTCTTTTGCAAAGTTCAGGATAAACACTGGGTATTTAAACCTTCCAACACCACTACAAGTTGAGAGAGTGGTACTAACAATGCTTTTACATGGGGAGGTAACCAGGCAAGAAGAAGTAAAGTCTCCACATGAAAACAGGAGGCAATGTAAAATTGAGGTTGGAATCAGGTGTTCTTCAATAGGGTCATATACTACATAAAAAGCAAAGAGGTATAATACACTGTATTTTTTTAATGTAAGATTCTATAATTTGCAATTAAATATGAAGATGAGTTAGAAATATTCTACCTTCAAGGAAATTTCAAAAAATATTAAATTTTTTTTTTAAGGATAGAGAATAAAGTTATAATACAAGTATGTTTAATATACCACAGTGAAAAACAAATGCAATGGAAATTCAAATTATGGAAGAGATGTTACAGGGAACAAAAAAAGCCTGCAGGTTAGTTCATATATCCATATATAAACAATATAAACATTACATAGTTTTGTTTTTTTAAAAATTTTATTTATTTATTTATTTATTTTTGGCTGTGTTGGGTCTTCCTTTCTGTGCGAGGGCTTTCTCTAATTGTGGCGAGCAGGGGCCACTCTTCATCGCGGTGCACGGGCCTCTCACTATCGCGGCCTCTCTCAGAGCACAGGCTCCAGACGCACAGGCTTAGTAGTTGTGGCTCACGGGCCTAGTTGCTCTGCGGCATGTGGGATCCTCCCAGACCAGGGCTCAAACCCGTGTCCCCTGCATTGGCAGGCAGACTCTCAACCACTGCGCCACCAGGGAAGCCCCATTACATAGTTTATACATTTATGATACTGTTTTTCATTTATGCCTAAATAATCTTTGTCCACTACAAACTATTCCTAAATACAATACTTAAAATTTTGTTTAAGGGGCTTCCCTGGTGGCACAGTGGTTAAGAATCTGCCTGCCAATGCAGGGGACACGGGTTCGAGCCCTGATCCGGGAAGATCCCACATGCCGCGGAGCAACTAAGCCCGTGCACCACAACTACTGAGCCTGCACTGTAGAGCCCACGAGCCACAACTACTGAGCCCATGCACCACAACTACTGAAGCCTGCACACCTAGAGCCCATGCTCCCAACAAGAGAAGCCACTACAATGAGAAGCCTGCCCACCACAACAAAGAGTAGCCCCCGCTCGCCACAACCAGAGAAAAGCCCGCATGCAGCAACGAAGACCCAACACAGCCAAAAATAAAATAAAATAAAATAAACTTATTTAAAAAAATTTTTGTTTAAGAAAAATTTTCAAAAACTTTAGGGTATGGTAGAGATCAGCAAACTATGTCCCAAATCCAACACCAACTGCCAGTTTCACTGGAATATAGCCACACCCACTTATTTATTTTCTATGGTTGAGTTGAGTAGTTGCCACAGAGACCATATAGAGTCCGCTGAGCATTTCATACATGGCAAAAACAAAACAAAACAAAAAAACACCTTTACGTGTTGAGGAAAGTACAAAAGTAATTCAACAGAGGAAGGATAATATCCTGAAGAAATGATGAAGTAGCAAAGAATAGGGAAAAACCATGACCTAAACCTGATACATTATACAAAAAATAACACAAAGGGGATCATAAATTTAAATATAAATGTAGGGACGTCCCTGCTGGCCCAGTGGTTAAGAATCCGCCTTCCAACACAGGGGACATGGGTACGATCCCTGGTCGGGGAACTAAGATCCCACATGCCGTGGGGCAACTAAGCCCATGCACCACAACTAGAGAGCCCACATGCCGCAACTACTGAGACCATGTGCCACAACTAGAGAGAAGCCTGCACGCTGCAACAAAGAGCCCACATGCCACAACTAAGACCCAACACAGCCAAATTAAATAATTAATTTAAAAGGTGGGGGGACACCTTTACTGACCCCTGAAATATAGTTCTCCATTTCTAGTGTAACTGGGTTGCTTTGCACTGTCTTTCTCACGGGTCTTTTAAGTATGTGCTTCGGCTGAGGGGGAATATGAGGTGAGCCTGAGTTCCTGAAATATAGGAACTCTACAATAATATACCTTGGGATTAACCATTCTGATGTTTGACATTTCCTCTATTGCATTATTTTGCTTCTCTTATTTGGGAAATATGCAAATGTTCTAATTTTCTTCCCATTTTGCTCAAGCTCTCATTTTATTCAGTTTTCTGTCTAGTCTTCCTTCTCCACCTTCTAATTTCTTTGTCAGTTCTACAATGAATTTGTGGAGCTATTTCCTTCTGTTTCTTCCCATAGGTCATGTCTCTCTTATTATCTCACCCTGTCTTCCCTAAGTTCTTGTATGTCTGTTTTGTACTTTCTTTATAGAAATAATTGTGAAATATCTATTTACAATTATGAACTACTCCATGGCAATATTATGCTACTGACTGGTCTTTACTTACCAATAACTTTTCACTAAGTTATTTTCCATTTGTCCATTTCATGTAAGCTTTCAAAGATAAAGGTGATCCTGATATTGCTTACTATCTTTAATGACCATAAGATCTGTAGTAATGCCCTTTCATTCACTCTTAACATTGGTGATTTGTGTGGTTTTCAATCAGTCCTACTAATGATGTTTTCAAAGAACTAGGTTTTTTTTGTTGTTGTTTTTTTTAACATCTTTATTGGAGTATAATTGCTTAACAATGGTGTGTTAGTTTCTGCTTTATAACAAAGTGAATCAGTTATACATACACATATGTCCCCATATCTCTTCCATCTTGCATCTCCCTCCCTCCCACCCTCCCTATCCCACCCCTATAGGTGGTCACAAACCACCAAGCTGATCTCCCTGTGCTATGCGGCTGCTTCCCACTAGCTATCTATTTTACGTTTGGTAGTGTATATATGTCCATGCCACTCTCACTTTGTCACAGCTTACCCTTCCCCCTCCCCATATCCTCAAGTCCATTCTCTAGTAGGTCTGTGTCTTTATTCCCATCTTACCCCTAGGTTCTTCATGGCCTTTTTTTTTTTTTCCTTAGATTCCATATATATGTGTTAGCATACTGTATTTGTTTTTCTCTTTCTGACTTACCTCACTCTGTATGACAGACTCTAACTCCATCCACCTCACTACAAATACCTCCATTTCATTTCTTTTTATGGCTGAGTAATATTCCATTGTATATATGTGCCACATCTTCTTTATCCATTTACCTGATGATGGACACTTAGGTTGCTTCCATGTCCTGGCTATTGTAAACAGAGCTGCAATGAACATTTTGGTACATGACTCATTATTTTTTTTTTTTAATTTATTTATTTATGGCTGTGTTGGGTCTTCGTTTCTGTGCGAGGGCTTTCTCTAGTTGTGGCAAGCGGGGGCCACTCTTCATTGCAGCGCGCAGGCCTCTCACTATCGCGGCCTCTCTTGTTGCGGAGCATAGGCTCCAGACGCGCAGGCTCAGTAATTGTGGCTCACGGGCCCAGCTGCTCCGCGGCATGTGGGATCTTCCCAGACCAGGGCTCAAACCCGTGTCCCCTGCATTGGCAGGCAGATTCTCAACCACTGCGCCACCAGGGAAGCCCACATGACTCTTTTTGAATTATGGTTTTCTCAGGGTATATGCCCAGTAGTGGGACTGCTGGGTTGTATGGCAGTTCTATTTTTAGTTTTTTAAGGAACCTCCATACTGTTCTCCATAGTGACTGTATCAATTTACATTCCCACCAACAGTGCAAGAGGGTTCCCTTTTCTCCACACCCTCTCCAGCATTTATTGCTTGTATATTTTTCGATGATGGCCATTCTGACTGGTGTGAGGTGATACCTCAATGTAGTTTTGATTTGCATTTCTCTAATGATTAGTGATGTTGAGCATTCTTTCATGTGTTTGTTGGCAATCTGTATATCTTCTTTGCAGAAATGTCTATTTAGGTCTTCTGCCCATTTTTGGAGTGGGTTGTTTGTTTTTTTGTTATTGAGCTGCATGAGCTGCTTGTAAATCTTGGAGATTAATCCTTTGTCAGTTGCTTCATTTGCAAATACTTTCTCCCATTCTGAGGGTTGTCTTTTGGTCTTGTTTATGGTTTCCTTTGCTGTGCAAAAGCTTTTAAGTTTCATTAGGTCCCATTTGTTTATTTTTGTTTTTATTTCCATTTCTCTAGGAGCTGGGTCAAAAAGGATCTTGCTGTGATTTATGTCATAGAGTGTTCTGCCTATGTTTTCCTCTAAGAGTTTGATAGTGTCTGGCCTTACATTTAGGTCTTTAATCCATTTTGAGTTTATTTTTGTGTATGGTGTTAGGCAGTGTTCTAATTTCATACTTTTACATGTAGTTGTCCAGTTTTCCCAGCACCACTTATTGAAGAGGCTGTCTTTTCTCCACTGTATAGTCTTGCCTCCTTTATCAAAGATAAGGTGACCATATGTGCATGGGTATATCTCTGGGCTTTCTATCCTGTTCCATTGATCTATATTTCTGTTTATGTGCCAGTACCATACTGTCTTGATTACTGTAGCTTTGTAGTATAGTCTGAAGTCAGGGAGCCTGATTCCTCCAGCTCCATTTTTCGTTCTCAAGATTGCTTTGGCTATTCGGGGTCTTTTGTGCAAAGAACTAGTTTTTGACTTAACTGATTTTCTCTGTTGTTTGTCCATTTCCTTTCATTAATTTCCATTTATTATTTTCTTCCTTTTACTTATTTTAGGTAAACTTGCTCCTCTTTTTTAGATGCTTAAGGTGAAAGGGTTTAGACCTTTCTTCTTCCAAACATGAGCATTTAGCGCTATAAATATCCCCCCGTCTCTGCTTTAGTTACATTCCATTTTTCATATGCTGTGTTTTTTCAGTCTTTCAATTCAAAATCTGCTCTTTTTTCTCTTGATCTCTGCTTGACCCATTGTTTAATTTCCAAACATTGTACAGGTTTTACAGAGAGATGTTTATTACTGAATTCTAACTTAACTGCACTGTGGTTATAAAACATACTCTGTTTTTGAGACTTGCTTTATCACCCAGCATATGGTCAGTCTTGGTCAATGCTGTATGTACAGTATGTGGATACAGTATTCTATAAATATCAGGTGAGTCAGAATGATGTTGTAGTTGATGGCTTCTATATCCTGACTCATTTCCTATCTCCTAGTTGCATCATTTACTAAAAGAGGATTGCTCATCTCTAACTTTAATTGTTGATTTCTCTATTTTCCTTTCAGCTGTAACAGTGCTTCATGTATTTTTAAAATTCATATTTTTTCAACGTATTTGAATAGTCATTTTTTAAAAGATTGAACATATTCAAGGAAGAACAAATGTCTTCCAGTCATCTCCCCTAAAGAAATAAATATTAAATAATAAAATACTCATTACACATGAGTAGGTATTTTTATAATATATAAGTATGGTTATCTAAGGCAATTCCAAATAAATTGGATTAAAGTTCCAGTGAAGTAGGAGGTATGGTACTCTGCTGGAAATAAAAGAGCTTTAAACAAAGTTATGAATGTTTGGAAATAGCTAACCTGTCATCTTCTACTCCATCTATTTATTAAATATATACGCCTTCTAATACGAGTTTTACCATCCAAATGTAAATAGTTCAACTATTCTGACTTCTGCTAAGAAAAGTAAAATTTTCACTAGATAGAAGGTCAAAGTGCAATTGTTCAAGAATACAGCAAAATCTTCTGAATCTCCAAGAGATGAGATGATCAAGCCTCATTTCCCAATAACACAAAGGACAAGTTTGTCAACCTGTCAAATATCTCTTCAAAATTCAAAATCTAAGGATCTACCTCCCCAAAAAATAAATATCAATAAGAATTAGAACATTTTAAAACCTCTCAACTGGTTTTAACTAGACTAATGAGGTACAAGTGAAATATATTCTAATTACCATTCTACGTAACATGATCTAACACGAAGTAGCATATAACTATGCTGAGGTTACAAAAACCTAAAACCCTAACATATAGGCAACATTTTATTTCAAACTCTAAAAATAATATAACACAATTCATAATTATATACATGTGAGATATTTATAAGTAACCATGAACCATATTAATAAATTCCAACTAGTCCAAGGACAATGACAATAACATTAAAAAACATATAATGAGTTTATTCTAACAAATAAGGAAAAGAACTGCCCACTTATCCTTCCAGAATATTTCCCGTGATTTTTTAAAATCATTTGGAGATATTAAAACATTCTTAATGAAGGAATGCAAACAAAGGTACTAAACAAATCTAGTAATGTCATCTACACATTTCACGAACTTACACGCCCTTTCAATCAAAAGAACTAGAAGCTTCCAGAGGGCAGCGACTACATCGTGTTTATTGTTGTAATACGTTGAACATAACATTATTTGTTAAAAGAATCTATTAAAAATTAAGAAAAGAATTGATGTTAACTACTTGTTATCAATTAACAACTCTCTATGATATTATAATGGTGTATACATGTTTGTCTAAAACCACAGAATGTTTGTCCAAATATATATAGATATATAAATAAATATATGTTTGTCCAAAACCATAGAATGTACAATACAAGACTGAATGAACTGAAGAGAGAAATACTTGGCAAAATTCCATTATGAAGTAAAGATATGAAAATGTTTGACATTCTACCTTTTGAATCTCACTTATCTGATAATAAGTACCATGACTGTGGCTGCTCTATAATTTTGATTATTGTGCATATGATAAATACCAGCCATTGTTATAAAGACACTATATGTATTATTTCATTTAACCCTTAGTGATCTATTTACAGAGGAAAGCTTTTCATTAAGCATTTTCAGCAATGGAATATCATAGGAAAATGTTTCTATCAACAGCAAGGGCTTCAAATATTGAATATTTAATATTTTAAATTGCTGATATTCATTTACTAATTGATTAGGAAAATGATTTATAGACATAGAAGACAGAGACAGAAAACACAGAAAACGAAGATTGAAAGCTGTAAACTTGCCTTCACTAGCATCATGTTTCCAAAAAATCAAAAAGAAAATAAATCTGCCTCTGGTATTCACAAAGTAAATATTATAATTAGCCATAATTACAGTACAACTCTTATACTGTATTCTTTGAAATTAATAATTCAGGATACTAAAATGTTGCTTTGGGATTGGGGGAGGGAAGGATTGGGAGTTTGGGATTAGCAGATGCAAACTGTTATATTTGGATGGATAAACAAGGTCCTACTATACAGCACAGGGAACTAGATTCAATATCCTGTGATAAATCATGATGAAAAAGAAATATGTATAACTGAATAATTTTGCTGTACAGCAGAAATTAACACAACATTGTAAATCACTACACTTCAATAAAATTTTTTAAAAATAAATAAAATCTTACTTTGTAATTCCCAATGTAAAGGAAAATCAGTTTTTCTTGATAATAGCAGAAAATTAATAAATTGTTCACTATTTTATAATTTTTGAAGATCTATGAATTTAGGGAGTCTAAATTCTACTACAACCTGTTTTTTCCTTTTGTGGACAACATATTCCTCCATAAGGGAAACCACTGGCAGAGGGATACCAAAAAACAGAGGCAAAAAAGTTAAGTTAAAAATTAAAATTTTACTTAATGGTTAAGAAATGGATCATAAATACAGTTCCCTAAAAAAAAAAGGAAGTTAATTTTGAGTCATGATACTATAAAGAAACTTTGAAAACTAAAATAATATACTAAGAAAAATTTGTGTATTCTTTAAGGCAGAAGCAATAACACTCCAAACAAAACAAAGCAAAATCTTGCTTGAATTTGTTTCCCTAGAAAGCAAGTTAATTTGCGAAATGCTTATCTGTCATGATAAACAAAGTATATACAGAATCATTTGCATATTAACAGATAAATATAACCACAGTTTAACTAAAAAACATGAGATACTGGAAATGAGAGCACTAAGTCTGGTTCAATTCACGAAAAAGATGTTAATTATACCAACTTCTGCCAAGCAAGCATAGACACCAAATATGCTCTACTGCGTAAAAGCATACTTGGTTTTATTATTCCAGTGTTACCCTAAAACTTTACCAACGTGCATGAAGTTTGCGTATGAAATCAATACAAACCAACATATTAAACATGTCAAAGAAGCCAACAGATCATTACAGCATTTGAGACACACTGAGAAATGTAAACAAGCTAAAGCTAATAGATTATATGCAATCTATTTCTCAAAATCAAGGAACACCAAAACTTACCAAAAGATATTTTAGAAAAGGATATGTGTAAAAACTTATTACTTCTGATATTTCCCTTCTTCATACTTAAAATGACAACAGAAAATCTGAGCCCTTGCTTTTATATATTTTTTAGAAGGTGCCTATATTGTTCTAAATCAGTTCTTCTAATCTGACTTACTAAAGCACAAGAAAATCATTATTTGTACACTGTAGAGTATGTTTGTTTGAAACTTGTGAGGAATATTTACATTCCATAATACCTGATAAAGCCACATGATTGTCCTTTCTTTTTCCTGTGGTATGAGGTTTAGAAAAAAAAGCAGATGACACTTTAAATACTTATAATAATATGCAAGGTTATTTTATAGTGAAGTATAAACTGAACTGCAACAACTCCAAATGCCATATAGATATGGTTAAAACTTAAAAGTCATTTTCCAGTTTGAACAGTATCATTACTATGAAAGATTACTTTTCTTAGTAGTTAAAACAAAAACGTTTTTCTAATTTGACTGCTCTTATAAAGGTAGGTAGAATGGGGCAGGGGGGATCCAGAGGAATCAAGCAACAAACAAAAGTTGTGAAATACACATATTACATCCAAAGTGGCTAATTATAATTTTGAAACACTATGTTAGAAGTGAAATGTATAACTGCCTTCCACTAATTAAAAAGTTTTTATAAAAATATATAGGGGAAGAAAGTGAAAATAAATTATTTGTAACATAATTTTGAAACGTTGGTAATTCAAAGAAATAATCCTCATTCACAATTCACAAATAAAACTACTATATGAATGGTCACAGATGCAGATAAACAAAATGCAAAATACTAAGATTATATTGGAGCAATTTGTAACCACAGCTTAACCACAGCAAGATGTGAATTTTTGATCCAACCTTGTAAGAAATTTTAGATTTCATTATGAGGAATAAGAATTCTCTTTCTTGCCCAGGATCAAGAAAACTAACAACATACTAATTAAAGCTATCTATTCAATACCTAAATAAAAGACTGCCTAAATAAATTTCTTCCCAAGTGAAACCATGAGTATATTTGCCTTACAAAACAATAGTGCAATTAGTGTTTTTCAAGAATTATATAAAAGGTATTTAAGAAGATTAGTAAAGGGCTGGAACTGGAGATGCAAGTTAGTACAGACGTTCATGACACAAGGGCAGACAAATTGAAATTTAGATTGTTTTAGAATACATAAAATGCAAGGTCAAAGTATTTATCCTATACATAGTATAGAAACACTAACTTTAAAAGAAAAGGATGAAAAGCAGGTGGTGACAGATGAATGCAACGAAGTTTCAGAGAAATTAAAGGGAAATGTCTCTAAGGTTCTGGTCCCTGTGGGATGGAGAGCTAAAAATGGAAACTGGAAATTCCCATTTCAACTTCCAGGATTAAGCAGTTTAATAGTTATCAGTCTGATGCTCCTAAAGTGGTTAGGCTTTATTTTGAAAAGCATACTTTAAGATCTAAATTCTCCTCAGAAATGAGCAGAATGTTTCTTCTCCCTCATCAAAAATAACTTCTTTACATTTTGAACCTAGATTTTTAAATAAAGGAGAGACTTAAAAAAAAAAAAAGCATATCTCAGGCAAGGCTCAGTTCACTGGATCTATGTCACATTGATTTATAACAGTTATTTCTTAGGGGGAAAAAAGCACACACAGATGCAAACAATTACTCTATTTTTGTAGGCAACAAGTGAGGTGGGTGGTAACTGAGAAATTTTTTTTAAATCCTGTCACAACATTCTGCTTTTTCTTAAGAAACCCTCCTCACACAACAAACGTTTGCCACATCAGAGAATTTCCAGGGCCCGAAGCACCACTTTGATTCCAGACCGCTGCAGGCATTAGCAGGAGGTAATTAGGGTAAAAAGTTCAGCCACAGTTCCATGTCTAGAGTCCTGCCAGAAATAAATTTCCTCTCTGTTCACTGGTTTCTACTGTACCCTCCCTAAGAATCATATTGAAAACACATTTATCTTTGTGGAGTTTGTTCCTCTTCTAATTAACGTTATGGCGTTTACAGTGTTTAGTAATTTAAAACGTCCCCCATCGCGGCAGTTTTGTCTTTAACAGTGGAGGGGTGCATTATCATTTTTCCTATACTGCTGCTTCATTTGACAAGTGACTCACAGAAGTATGCAGTGCAGCTGTTTTCATCAAGCTCTCTGGTCATCATAAACTTTACTTTTATTTCCTTGTTTGAAAAAGGTGCATGGACGAAACTGACAAACAGATGCATTCAGTATGTGTTTGCTGAAATTTTTCAGGGAAATGAAGACTAATAAGTAAACAGAGTTAGAATAAAATAGGAAATGTTACTTTAACACATACAAATTTATTATATTTCATTATTTCCACAGAGCTAAATACAAACTGTGTATTTAAATAAGTGATAAAACCTAAATATACCACATGTTTAAGCACTTAAAAGTTTTTAAAAAAACTCCAAAGGGACACTCAAAATACTGTCTCTTGTTCATTCCTCTCCACAAGCACATTTACCCACCCCATATCAGGAGGCTCTAATTAATATGCCAGTTACTGTATAATAACTGTTTTAACCTTCCTTGGATATTGTGTTTGAAAAACAAGATGTTAGTAAAATTACTTGAATGCCAAGAAAAAAAGACTTGTTATACCAAAAGTTACTGACAAAGAACAAAATCAGTTAACATTAAGATATAACACACTCAAAAGACTAAAAAACAAAAACAAAAACAAAAACAAAATCTTGCTTCTAGGATATTACATTGGTTGTGACAACCACCTTGAGGCCAGGAAATTTAGTTTTAAAATAACAATCTGTTTCTAAACATAAAACAATAATTCAAGTCATTTGTAATTTTTTTGAAGTTTTTCAGCAGAGTATAAGTCCAAAGGAGTTTTTGTGTATTGCACCTCTGTATCCTAAGGTATATTCAGCTTTACAAACTGAAATAAACAAGAAAATTGTGGCCCTCTGTAACATCCTGCACAGAATAAAAAACCAGGATCTTATCGCCTTAAAAAAAAAAAAAAAATCAACCAATCTCCTCTACCATTGCACTTTCCCACCAAGTAATTATTCAGGACTTCCTATTTGTCCTTTTTCCCCCCTCATGATCTGGATGGCTTCAAGAATTTCTGCCATCTTCGAGGGGAATTTTCCAACTAGACTTATACAACAATATCATGTTTTGTACCATTATAGTTGGATTTATATTTCTCGAACATTAAAAAAAAAGGAAGCTATTTAAAGGTATTCTATCACTGGAATTAAACTAGGAAGAGAGATTGGGATTGACATATATACACTTATATGTATAAAATGGATAACTAATAAGAACCTGCTGTATAGAAAAATAAACAAAATTAAATTTAAAAAAAACTAGGAAAATAAATTAAAAAAAGAAATAATATTTAAATAACTACAAAAGGAGAAAAAGCAAACCTAAGATTTCAAATCCTAATTTTTTAAGGCAGCCTTATAGAACCCACGGTATCATCAACAAAGGAAATGATACACAGTTACTATATTGTTCCAATTATATGATAATTCCATATACTGACATTAAAGGTTCACAAAACAGTAAAATCCTGGTTTTCATTACATGTACATAACAGAATATCATATATAAGTCATACACCACCAAATCAAGCAATTTTCTACATAATACTGAAGCCAAAAGAAGACAAATGTTTTTCTTTACAGTGAGTACATATTATGTTTTGTTTAGGGAATACCTGTCTACCTTAAAGTCATGAGGGGGACTTCCCTGGTGGTCCAGTGGTTAAGAATCTGCCTTCCAATGCAGGGAATGTGGGTTTGATCCCTGGTCAGGGAATTAAGATCCCACATGTCACGGGGCAACTAAGCCCGCAAGCTGCAACTACTGAGCCTGCACGCCACAACTAGAGAGAAGCCTGCATGCCGCAATGAAAGATCCCTGGCTCCACAACTAAGACCCAACGCAGCCAAATAAATAAATAAACAAAATTTTTTAAGTCATGAGGATATTTTCTTCATCTTCAAAATATTTTGCTTCTTCTCTCACCTTTAGGTCTACAATACATCTTAAGTTGATTTTTGCATGATATGTGATAGGAAACAAGTTTCTTCATTTTCCATATGAATACCCAAATGACCCAGAACCATACATGAATTGCCTTTGTACTGCAGTGCCATTTTTACCATAAAAATATGTGAATCTGTTTCTGGACGCCCTACGTATTCCACTAATCTAATGGTCTCTCCTTATGCCAATGCAACTTTGACTATTGCTTTATAAATATCAAGTAGTGTAACCCTACCAACTTTGTTCTTCAAAACTGTCTTGGATATTCTTGGGCCTGTGTATTGATAACCATATACATTTTGGAGTCAGCTTCATGACCTTGAGGTAAACAGGATATAAAAAGCGCTGATCAGGGACTTCCCTGGTGGTACAGTGGTTAAGAATCTGCCTGCCAATGCAGGGGACACGGGTACAATCCCTGGTCCGGGAAGATCCCACATGCCATGGGATCTTCAACAAAGCCTGAGTGCCACAACTACTGAGTCTGTGCTCTAGAGCCCGTGTGCCCCAGCTACTGAGCCCACGTGCCACAACTACTGAAGCCCATGCACCTAGAGCCCGTGCTCCGCAAGAAGAGAAGCCACCACAAAGAGAAGGCCGAGCATCACAAAGAAGAGTAGCCCCCGCTCGCCGCAACTAGAGAAAGCCCGCGTGCAGCAACAGAGACCCAACGTAGCCATAAATAAATAAATAAATAAATATTTAAAAAAAAAAAAAAAGCACTAATCATAAAAGCATCGATAGGGGGCTCATGTTAAAACTACTCCAACAAATGAATAAGAAAAGGACATTTAAAACAAAAGAAAAATGGGCTTAAGACTTGTTCATGCACTTCAGAGGAAGTTGAAATAGATTAAAATATATATAAAAGTATTCAAATTCATTAGCTGTCAGTAAAATGAAAACAAAAACCACATGAGATACCAACGCATATTCACCAGAATGGCTAAAATGAAGGCTATCAATGCCAAATTTTCACACAAAGTACTGCAACTGGAAGCCTTATGAACTGCTGGTAGGAAGGCAACTGGTATAACCACTTTAGAGAACTGCTTGGTAATATCAAGCAAAGCATAACTTATGACCTTGCAATTCCACTACTAGGTACATATACCAAACAGAAATGCACACCAAAAAATGTACTCCCATGTATACAAATGTTCATATCAGCACTGTTCACTATAGTCCAAAACAGCAAATTATCCAAATGTCCATCAACACCACATAGCATTGCCTTGTCCAACACTCTCTAACCACCTTCCCCTAGTATTTCTTACATCACTTGTTAACATACTATATATTTTACTTATTTGTTTCTCTCTCTCTGCTAGAAAGTCAGCTCAATCAATGCATAGATCTTTGTTTCCTTAGATCCGAGTGTCTCAACCTTGGCCCTATGGGCATTATAGGCTGGAAAATTCTTTGTTGTCAGGAGCTGATCTGCACATTATAGGACGTTTAGCATCATCCTTGACTCTGCCGTAACACTAGCACCTCCCAGTCCCCAGATGTGACATCCAAAAATGTCACCAGGCACTGCCAAGTGTCTCCTGGGGGTCAAAACCACCTGTCTCATCTCCCTCTCAGCTAAAAGCCACTGCCTTGGATTACTACTGAATTCCCACATACTATGAGAGCAGCTGAAATATAGCAGGTACCCATAAATAATACAGGTAGCTATAAACATTTCTTGAAAGAAGATAAAATTCTTTCTTACAACAAAAGGGGGAAAAACATTAAAATAAAGCATTTTTTGAGACAGTAGCACAGGTAACCTATAGCAAACATTTTAAAATCATACACACAGGTATGATTTACCCAGTAGCAAACAAGGATTCCTTACATCTCACAGAGGTGTATAGTAATTAATTTCCTATCAATTAATTAACATACTCTTTAACTATAACATATTTAAGTCTTAGTTAAAGCAAATTACCTTTCTCAATTCCCAATACTTTTGATTCAAGAAAATCATCAAGTAACACAACTAGTGAGATTTAGCAAGATTTTTATTCTGGCTAAATACCCTACAGCTACAACACAAAAATATTTCCCCCAAAAAATTGTGGAATAATACTTGATTTGGAAACTGACGTGGTTCTTCGTAATGAATTCCCTAACTCTCATCATCAATTTTGTCTCTGGGATAGGCACAACATAACAGTGATCTCTTCTCGAGGCTTATTCACTGTGTACATGCCCTGTTGCACCAGCAGTAGAATAAGCATGCCTGTACGGAATTCCACAAAGTCAGAATCTATACAGATGTTCTTTCCCTTTTGGTTTTCCTTTAATTTGCAAATCTTGTAATCTAAGCCTGAAGCTGACTGAACCAACATTTAAACCAGTATAGCAGTATCAGCCAAAAGCTCAATCTGTTTTCTATTTATATGTCAAGACTGCATCCTTTTGGTGGCTGAAAAAAACTTGTTTTGAAATGATTACACAGAAAACTGCAACCCTTTTAGCTGTTTTCTGAACTAGAGGGAAAACGTTTCTTTTAAAGGGCCTTTAGTTTAAGATACAGAGCAGTAGAAAAAACCTTTGAATTCAAGACTCCCACCTTTTGTTTCTGTTTTTTAAATAAGTAATTAATTTATTTATTTACTGGCTGTGTTGGGTCTTTGTTGCTGCTCGCGGGCTTTCTCTACTTGCGGCAAGTGGGGAATACTCTCCGTTGCGGTGCACGGGCTTCTCATTGCGGTGGCTTCTCTTATTGTGGAGCACGGGCTCTAGGTGGGCGGGCTTCAGTAGTTGTGGCTCGCAGACTCTATAGAGCGCAGGCTCAGTAGTTGTGGCGCACGGGCTTAGGTGCTCCGCGGCATGTGGGATCTTCCCGGACCAGGGCTCGAACCTGTGTCCCCTACATTGGCAGGCGGATTCTAAACCACTGCGCCACCAGGGAAGCCCCCACCTTTAGTTTTTAGCTATATAATATAAAGTCATATTAAACTACATGACAGCAAAGTATCTCCCCTCAAAAAAGATCTCAATGATACTCAAAGAGACTTATTACGTAGAAATGTGCTTCTTTTATGGAGCACTGGGAGGGGCAGCAGGGGTGCATTATAAAGGGGCATGAGAAAACTATTGTGGGTAGTGGACATGCTCATTATCTTGACTGGAACGATGGTCTCATGGGTGTGCACATACGTCAAAATTTATCATACTGTACACTTGAAATATGTGCCATTTGTCATGTTTCAATTATACCTCAATAAAGATATAAATAAATATAACATGGGCTTTCTTGGGGAATATAAACAAATTACCATTTTCCAATGAAAGTAAAGGGCTCCAATTCATCAGAGACACTATAAATACAGCACTGGGCTAGGGCATGAAGCCAGACAAACCTGTAGTGCAGATACTGGATAAACTGGGCATAACCACACTCTTCCAAGAGTCATACAGGCAACACTTCAATTTACCTATACATTTATAAATATATATTATATATATATATATATATAGTTCTTCATATATATATACACGAAAAGAAATTCCTAGTAAAGAGTGTTCCCTGGATACCCTTCATATCTTTCTGACCAAATAATATGAGGTGCACCTAATATGGGCTTGACATTGTACTAAATATCTGAAAATGTTGTCATATTTAATCCTCACAAGGACCTAGCACGAAGCTGTGTAAGAGCACCACATTACAGATAAGGAAACTGAGCCTGAGAATTGTTGAATAATAATTCACTCTAGTAATTCATATCTAGGTCTGTGTGACCCCTAAATCTCTGTTCTTTCCAGTGTTCTATCCTTCTATCCATGGATTCAGGAGTGTCAATGAACATTACAGAGTACCCACCTTAGGCTAAATGCATACAGAAAGGAAATTAGAGAACCCAAAATGAAAACCAGATCCATTAAACATAAATATCACTATAGGTAGAGTTTCTTTTAGATTAACACAACAAAAGGTGCCACTGAAGGCCCACCATCATCCAGAATATCATAATGTCAAAATTTGTTTTTAATAAAGGCTTCTTTCTTCAACTATACATTACAGACTACTGTTCTCTGGCAATCTTTGCTTTGTCAGATTTTTAGAAGTTCCTGTAAAATTCCCTGGCTAATAGCAAAGGATTGATGAATCTATAGATCTGTACATGTAATAACAAACCATGATAGTGTTCCACACAGAGGTAATCAGAAAGAGTCCAAATGTATACCTCTAGCCCAAAGCAAGGTGAGAGCAACAAAGTCCCAAAGAAAGACAAAATGAGCTTCACGTGTAATTTTTAATTTTCTAGTAGCCACGTTAAAAAGAAACAAGTGAAATTAATTTTAATATATTTAACTTAATATATCCACAATATCAGCATTCCATTGGCACCAACCACGTTTCAATTGTTTAATAGACAAATCTGCTTAAACAGTACGTGAAGAGAATTTCTAGCCAGCTAATAACTTAGGTGTACAGATCCTAAGGAAAAGTGATAACACATATAACACATCCCAAGAAAAGAGATATCATCATTCTCCCAAGTCACTGTAATGATGGGATTTCAATACTTACTTTCTGAATACAGGTTCAAAAATTGATGTGGATTCATTCTCTAAGAACCTCTATTAAAATCAGATAGAACCATACAACAAGAATTCGATGTACCTCTTGGAAAACACACCTCTTTGCAATGTGGCCACAGGAAACACATGCAGTAGTTAAATGGTGGGAGAGATGGTCCCGTTTTAATAAAATCTGTGGCTAATTTCTGTTCTCGACAAGTTTTGAACCAGACAGTATAGGAAACAAACCTTTCACAAGTGCTTTTTTCTTCTTTGCTTACCAGCATTCTCTGACACAAAATCTTAAAAAGCTGAACAAGAAATTCTTAGATATGGTGGCAGCACAGGATGGCCTATTTTAAGCTTTAAGTTCTTTCCATTTATAACTAATATTTTAAAATATGTGTATTAATGGAATATGTATTAAATGGGATAGTATACATAATAAGGTAGCACCAATATTCACCATTAAATAAAAATATGCCATAATATGTTAATAAGAGGTAAAAACAAGCAAGGTGCAGATAAGAACAATGCAACTCAAGTATCTTTACAAATGTGTCTGTGCATGTATATAAGGCCACCTAACTCTGAATCTCCAAATGTCTTTGAAAAACACCACCTATCGACAAGGAAAGCAAATGAAATCACCCTGAAATCACACTATATCATAACTATGAGAGGGATGAGACAGAAAAGCCAAGAACTTTAAATAACATTTACGGGGGGGTGGGGCACCACGGGGGCCGCAGGGATCATGATTCAAAACTGGCAGAGCCTTCTCTGCTGGCTGGCAGCAAAGCGGAGATTACTTGGAAAACAAGGAGAGAATGCAATAGTCCTACTAGTGGTGGGGCATAGATAAAATCACCTAAGATTTACTCCCAGAAGAAAGTGGGTCTCACCCTGAGTAGGGAAATGCTACAAACAGGTCTAAGATCAGTTGGCTCAAAGCCTTGGCTACTAATGAATCAAAAGTAGGGGGATGAGGGTGTGTGCAGGACCAGAGATGTCAGAGGGAAAGCATCTGAGAGGAATCACATCAGACATGGGATGTATCCGTGGGAACTTAGCAGTGAAGGAAAAATAGAAGAAATGAGCTGAAAGTAAGGGTATTACAAGAAAACCACAGGAAGAACCGAAGCCATTGTGCCAAGGTGCCACTTATTAAAGAAACCCTGTACTTCCCTATATCTACAGAAAAAGACGCACTCCCACTAGGAAACCAGGTAAAAACCCAAATCCCTCCAACCACAACCCTTAACCTCTATAAAAATGATTATTAATACTGCCCCAGAAAAGTCATACTGCGTGTATCATGAAGGAAAAAAAAAGTAATAGCAACATTCACACAAAACTACCAGAAGAAAAACCAGAATTTCATCTTAATGAAAATATTCCCCCCAAGTCCCACAAAATAGAAAACTATAACCCAAATATGCAAGCCTCACTTAGTGACTTTAATTTGTTCCTGAAAGCTCTGCCACTAAATGAAAAGGCATTAAGTGGAAAATCATTTCCATTACTTTTAATGGGAAAAACTGGAATGAGTTCTATCTCAATCCGTATCTTTACAGAGAGATAAAAATATATTAATTGAATATGAAAGTGTGTTTACATGAGAAACATTAATTTGAAAATATAGATTTTCAAACCTATATTTAATTAAAATTTATATTTTAATTAAATAATAATGAAAGTTTATCACACTAGTCAAAGTAGAAAGACTTTATTGTAAGTGGCTGTTGATAAAGAAGGGTGTCAGAGGGTCTTTTCTTTCTTTCTCTCTTTCTTTTTTAACATCTTTATTGGAGTATAATTGCTTTACAATGGTGTGTTAGTTTCTGCGGTAAAACAAAGTGAATCAGCTATACGTGTACATATATCCCCATATCCCCTCCCTCTTGCGTCTCCCTCCCACCCTCCCTATCCCACCCCTCCAGGTGGTCACAAAGCACCAAGCTGATCTCCCTGTGCGATGCAGCTGTTTCCCACTAGCTATCTATTTTACATTTGGTAGTGTATATATGTCCATGCTACTCTCTCACTTCCCCCTCCCCGTGTCCTCAAGTCCATTCGCTACATCTGTGTCGTTATTCCTGTCCTGCCCCTAGGTTCTTCAGAATCTTTTTTTTTTGGATTCCATATATATGTGCTAGCATACAGTATTTGTTTTTCTCTTTCTGACTTACTTCACTCTGTATGACAGACTCTAGGTCCATCCTCCTCACAACAAATCACTCAATTTCGTTTCTTTCTATGGCTCAGTAATATTCCATTGTGTATATGTGCCACATCTTCTTTATCCATTCATCTGTCGATGGGCACTTAGGTTGCTTCCATGTCCTGGCTATTGTAAATAGTGCTGCAAGGAACATTGTGGTACATGACCCTTTTTGAATTATGGCTTTCTCAGCGTATATGCCCAGTAGTGGGATTGCTGGGTCGTATGGTAGTTCTATTTTTAGTTATTTAACGAACCTCCATACTGTTCTCCACGGTGAGAAGGTCTTTTCTTGAAAGGCGAAACTACTTTCAGGTGATCTACTTTCAGATGGATATGCAATATCAGAATCTGACACGTTTGACAGAAAGTATCTTTTCCTTGACACTACGACTCTAAAGTTTTTAACAGACAATCTGATCTAGCCATAAAAGAAGGATCTTTTAAAGGAGGCAAGAATATACAATGGAGAAAAGACAGCCTCTTTGATAAGTGGTGCTTGGAAAACTGGATAGCTACATGTAAATGAATGAAATTAGAAGACTCCCTAAACACCATACACAAAAATAAACTCAAAATGGATGAAATACCTAAATGCAACGCCAGACACTATAAAACTCTTAGAGGAAAACATAGGCAGAACACCCTATGACATAAATCACATCAAGATCCTTTTCGACCCACCTCCTAGAGAAATGGAAATAAAAACAAAAATAAACAAATGGGACCTAATGAAACCTAGAAGCTTTTGCACAGCAAAGGAAACCATAAACAAGATGAAAAGACAACCCTCAGAATGAGAGAAAATATTTGCCAACGAAGCAACTGACAAAGGATTAATCTCCAAAATTTACAAGTAGCTCATGCAGCTCAATATCAAAAAAACAAACAGCCCAATCCAAAAATAGGCAGAAGACCTAAATAGACATTTCTCCAAAGAAGATAAACAGATTGCCAACAAACACATGAAAAGATGCTCAACATCACTAATCATTAGAGAAATGCAGATCAAAACTACAATGAGGTATCACCTCACACCTGTCAGAATGGCTATTATCAAATAATCTAGAAACAATAAATGCTGGAAAGGGTGTGGTGAAAAGGGAACCCTCCTGCACTGCTGGTGGGAATGTAAACTGATACAACCACTATGGAAAACAGTATGGAGGTTCCTTAAAAAACTAAAAATAGAACTACCATATGACCCAGCAATCCCACTTCTGGGCATATACCCTGAGAAAACCATAATTCAAAAAGAGTCATGCACTACAATGTTCCTTGCAGCACTATTTACAATAGAAGGACATGGAAGCAACCTAAGTGTCCATTGACAGATGAATGGATAAAGAAGATGTGGCACATATATACAATGGAATATTACTCAGCCATAAAAAGAAATGAAACTGAGTTATTTGTAGTGAGGTGGATGGACCTAGAGTCTGTCATGTCATACAGAGCGTATAAGTCAGAAAGAGAAAAACAAATACCGTATGCTAACACATATATATGGAATCTAAAAATAAAAAATGGTTCTGATGAACCTAGGGGCAAGGACAGGAATAAAGACACAGACGTAGAGAATGGACTTGAGGACACGGGGATAGGGAAGGGTAAGCTGGGACGAAGTGAGAGAGTGGCATGGACATATATACACTATCAAATGTAAAACAGATAGCTAGTGGGATGCAGCTGCATAGCACAGGGAGATCAGCTCGGTGCTTTGTGACCACCTAGAGGGGTGGGATAGGGAGGGTGGGAGGGAGGGAGACGCAAGAGGGAGGGGATATGGGGATATATGTATACGTATAGCTGATTCACTTTGTTTTACAACAGAAACTAACACACCACTGTAAAGCAATTATACTCCAATAAATATGTTAAAAAAAAATTCTTTGTGGCTTCCTACACAAAATCTGTATATGCAAAAATAAATGGAGCACCTTGTCCACAAACAAAAGAAAAAAAAAAAAAAAAAAGAAGAAGGACCTTTGAAAAAAAGTCCAAGGTGGAAGACTGACAGCTGCCTCAGAGTTTGATAATGTTAATCCACCAGTGGTTTCATTCTCCATTTAATGTATTACATACATTTATTTTTAAGTTTCTCAAAAACCATGACTCCTTCTCATAACACAGTGCAATTTCCTAGAACATACAACCAGTTCAGTAGAGTGAACTAACTCTAAAGAAAATATACTTTTTAAATTCTATGTCCATTTTCAGTCCTCTTTATAAGACCGTCTTTTGCTTAATTATTAAAGCTTTTTTCCTTTGCTTCCCCTGTACCTGCACCATCTCCTCAACAATTTTTCAACCTTTTGGGGACTCATAAAGCTCTTGCTCTCAAAACACACATTAAAAGTTGTAGCAGAAGGCTTCCCTGGTGGCGCAGTGGTTAAGAATCCGCCTACCAATGCAGGGGACACGGGTTCAAGACCCGGTCCGGGAAGATCCCACATGCCACGGAGCAAGTAAGCCCATGCGCCACTACTACTGAGCCTGTGCTCTAGAGCCCGCAAGCCGCAACTACTGAGCCCATGTGCCACAACTACTGAAGCCCACACGCCTAGAGCCCATGCTCCACAACAAGAGAAGCCACAGCAATGAGAAGCCCACGCACTGCAACAAAGAGTAGCCCCCGCTCGCCGCAACCAGAGAAAGCCCGCATGCAGCAACGAAGACCCAAGGCAGCCAAAAATTTTTTTAAAAGTTGTAGCAGAGAAAAACTGATTGGAACAAAATAAAAACTAAAATCAAGAATCCTCCAAAAGGGACTTCCCTGGCAGTCCAGTGGTTAAGACTCCATGCTTCCACTGCGGGGGCATGGGTTCGATCCCAGGTTGGGGAACTAGGATCCTGAATGCCGCGCAGCGTGGTACGGCCAAAAATAAATAAATAAAATAAAAAAGAATGCTCCAAAACACATGGAAGTAGTGACCATAAACAACAGACTACAGTCATTAGGTACTACTACATCATCCTTCTCACTAGGTATACAACGGAAGAGATAATATGGTTCATGCATCTAATGCTGTATGCCAAACCACTAGAAATCATACTGGCTTAGGACAATAACCTATTTCTCATGAAAGAAGAGTTAACTGAATTGAGGGTTGAGAATAACAAAAAATGGGGGACGTACAAATAGAAACCATAATGAGAATCCATTACATATTTATTAGAATGGTTAAAACTTAAAAGGCTGATAAAGTCAAGGGCTGGTG
This sequence comes from Balaenoptera physalus, assembly GCF_965194825.1. Taxonomy (NCBI): domain Eukaryota; kingdom Metazoa; phylum Chordata; class Mammalia; order Artiodactyla; family Balaenopteridae; genus Balaenoptera; species Balaenoptera physalus. Next base: position 41,761,131 of record NC_138901.1, read on the forward strand.
AGGAAGTAGAGGAATTAGAAACCTCCTACACTGATGGTAGGAATGTAAAATGCGACAACCACTTTGAAAAACATACATCTATCATGTGATTCAGTCATTCTACTTGTAGATATTTGACCAAGAGAAAAGAAAGCATATGTCTATACTAAGACTTGAACATTAGGTTCAAAGCAGCATTACCTGTAAAAGCCAAAACCTAGAAACAACCAAAATACCCATCAGCAGGTGAATAGATAACCAAATTATGGTACACTCATGTAGTATGATATTACTCAGCAATAAAGGTGAATGAGCTAATGATAAATGCAACAACATGAATGAATCTCAAAATAAATATGCTTCGTAAGAGAAGCCAGACCAAAAAAAGTACATACTATATGATTCCACTTACATAAAACTCTAGAAAATGAAAATTAATCTACAGTGACCGAAACCAGATCAGTAGTTATTTGAAGAAAAGGAGTTGGGAGGGAAAAATTATAAGGGAACATGAGGAATCTTTGGGGGTGATAGTTATATTCATTATCTTGTTTGTGGTGATGGCTTCATAGGTGTATACATATGCCAAACATATAAAATTGTACACTTTAAGGGGCTTCCCTGGTGGCGCAGTGGTTAAGAATCCACCTGCCAATGCAGGGGACACAGGTTCGAGCCCTAGTCTGGGAAGATCCCACGTGCCGCGGAGCAACTGAGCCTGTGCACCACAACTGCTGAGCCTGTGCTCTAGAGCCCGCGAGCCACAACTACTGAGCCTACATGCCACAACTACTGAAGGCTGCATGCCTAGATCCCGTGCTCCGCAGTGAGAGAAGCCACCGCAATGAGAAGCCCACGCACAGCAACAAAGCGTAGCCCCTGCTCGCCGCAACTAAAGAAAGCCTGCGCACAGCAACGAAGACCCAACGCAGCCAAAAATAAATAAATAAATAAATTTATTTTTTAAAAAAGAATATATAGTTTATTGCATGCCAATTACACCTCGTAAAGCTGTTAAAAGTGTATACACACACAAACACATCAGAGTCTGCTAAAATTTATGATTCTGAATGAGTGACATCAGTAGTATTAATAAAGGAAGTGGTATTAATAAATTGACAGCACTTAGTCGTTCGTGTTACAATACAACATATAAAGTATATTTTGAACACAGAGTTCACTAGCTCAGTTGAATACAGAAAACCAGGAGGGACCAGGTTTGTCATGGCTCAGTTTGACCATGTGCTTAGGCAACAAGAAATGTTATAGCTTATTTCCACCTGGTCTTTATCCATTTTGTTCTTACCGCTCTAACTTAACAGTCTCAACTCTTTCTTATACCCCCATTCCATCAAGGCTCCTTGACCTTCTTTTTAAGGTAAAATTCCATACTTACTAGTAATTTTTAAATTAACATTCCTTTTTAAATTTTAATCAGGACTACTGCTCTGATTACAACATTGTATAAACTTTCTCCGTATCTGTTTTCCCCATAACCTCAGTTTTAGGGTGAAATTTTGCAGAATATAAGCATGCTGCCCCTGTAAATACACTCTGCTTTCAAGGCACCCGGCTCCCTGCCTTGGGAAGTCGGCACATATCAAACGGATTGCATCCGTGGGCTCCCTGAACCTTCAGAACCTCCAGCTTCTGGCTGGGTTCAGCCTGAGAGAGCCATCTGGAGAAATGACAGTAAGGCGGGGACAAACCTGGCTGCTCCGCTGTCAGGTTATTGCAGATGGACCGAATCTCTCCACCAGAGGCCACAGCTCCTGTCAGGTAACCATCTTGATAGGGCTCTCATTGGAGGTTCTGCTAATGGCTCTCACCCCTTGCTTAGAAATGGTAAAGGGTCTCAGCTCCTATTCACTTTATTTAAACTCTCCTCATATTACCCAATTTGAGTATATCTTCTATTTCTAGCTAGGACCCTAACAGTACAGGTTTTCAGGAACACAAATATCACGTAATAGCAAGAAACGCAGTTCTTCAAAAAATTAAACCAGGATTCCTTTGGTTTAGTCACCTACATATAACCATTTTGGTGGGCCATTTGAAATTTGTACCAATTTCAGGCTCACAAGGAAATACACAACAATGTCTATAAAAACAATCTTACAACACACCACTAAGTGGTGTCCATAGTTTAGATACTATAATTTTAAATAAATACATAAAAAAACAACTTTTACCTGTTACAGTAATGTCATCTTATTTCCTTAAGGTTTTATTACATCCATAATCAGATCAACAGGGTGTGCTCTATCATGCTCTGAGGGCTCTGGTGGTTCTAAGACAATACTAAAGTCAAGAGGTCCATGAACAATCCATGATATTGGATACCCCAGTATCCTGACACATCTCATTAAAAACCTCTGCGCCAGGGTGGCAGCTTTCAGCATAAATGGTATATCAAAGATGTAAAAGCCCGGTCTTTGAAAGCAGTGAAGAGTGTCACAAGGCCATGCAGAGAGCTAGAAGAAAACGCAGAACACCCACAGAAATGTAAAAGACCACTGAGATGAACAAGTGAAAGACTGGGTACTTGAAGGAAGGCCAAGGAATTGCTCAAAAAGCTCATGTGTTAGAGCACCAAAGACCGGAAGAATGGCATAAATCTCTTTTTTGTATCTGCACAAGTAATGCCAGCCCAAACTGTGATTCCATCAGACCTCACAACACAACAGGATGAAAATCAGTTAAAACAAGGGCATCGTATGTAACAGCTCTGTGACATTTCATGACAAGAAGAAATGTCAGATACTTAGTATCCCAAGCAACCTCCCTTCTAGTTCTATTTAACATAACCCTTATTTATTTTAGACACAAGGTGAAATAAACTCTCTTCAGCAACACTTCAGGACAGTGAAACTGTGCTTAACCTCCACCTAAATAACTGCTGCTTTAGATCAGTGGCTACCAAACACCAGCCCTAAGAATGTCTATATGTGTATAACTGAGTCACTGTGCTGTACAGCAGAGAATGGCACAACATTGTACATAACTATACTTCAAGAAAATAAATAAATAAATAAATACAAATAAATAAATAAATAAAACACCAGTCCCACAGAATTCTGTCAATCCAAAATGACCTTTTTTAGCAATTGGTAACAAACTGCAAAACTATTAATACTGTGAACTAACTGTATCATATTTAATGAACAGTCCTTAATTTTGAAATTAAGTCTTCATTCCTATGCAGCTATTAAAATTAATTAGCTTTTTTCAAGGTAAATTTAAGATGTCTTTGATTGCCAAAATTTTAATCTCTCTTATTATTAAAATTCAATCTTGGAAATATGGCCATAGAGTGCTTATTTAATAAGAGATAAGGGATTCCTAACAAATTGAAATAAAGAAATTTTCTCACACTTTCATTTTATTTTATTTTAATATTTATTTATTTATTTGGCTGCGTCAGGTCGTAGTTGTGGCACGCGGGATCTTCATTGCCACGTGTGAGATCTTCGTTGCCATGTGTGGGATCTTCGTTGCGGCACGCAGGATCTTCTCCGTTGCAGTGTGCAGAATCTTTAGTTGAGGCATGCAAACTCTTAGTTGCGGCATGTGGGATCTAGTTCCCTGACCAGGGATTGAACCTGGGCCCCCTGCATTGGGAGCGTAGAGTCTTAGCCACTGGACCACCAGGGAAGTCCCTCTCACTCTTTTAATTGAAGCACAGGTGACTTTCAATATTAGTTTCAGGTGTACAACACAGTGGTTCAATACTTTTACAGATTATAGACCATACAAAGTTATTATAAAATCTGGACTATATTCTGTGTTGTATATTACATCCCTGGATCTTATTTATTTTACAACTGGTAGTTTGTACCTCTTAATCCCCTTCACCTAGTTCACCGCTTCTCCCGCCCTGCTCCCCTCTGGTAATCACTGGTTTGTTCTCTGTATCTGTAAGTCTGTTTCTGAGGGAAATTTTCTCACTCTTACAAGAATTTCCCACCACCAAATGGATATATGATGTGAGTCTCTGGATACGACTTCCTTTATCTGTAGCATATATCTTATATGATTTCAAGGTTCTTTCCACTGCCAGTATTCTATGATTCTCTCTATGTAAAGATCACATCTTCACTCCAATAACATGTATAACGTGATGATATTATATTGGATTAAACATTCTTCAAGGTCTGCAGTCAGCTGTTGAATAACGTTACTCTTTTGCAATTATTCATAATACCCAACAAAATCCTAACCACAAAAAACTGCATTACTGGAACAGTTTAGCATGTAATACACAATGAGCTTTCATTTCCTAAGAAAGTGTATATTCCTTAGTATACTGTCCATACTTCTCCTCCCTCCCTCAAATTATTACACAAGGCACTGACTTAATCCCTGGATCAGTAGCACAATAAACATTATCTCCCACCAAGCACTGAAATGGCTTGTCTGGAATGATCATGGAACAGTGGATCTGTCTCTCTCTCTCCCCTTCTCCCTCTCCCTCTCTCTTTCTCTCTATATAGACACATACACACAAAGAAAGAAAGACAACATCACTAGAATATAAAAATAAATGGGGCTTCCCTGGTAGCACAGTGGTTTAGAATCTGCCTGCTAATGCAGGGGACACGGGTTCGAGCCCTGGTCTGGGAAGATCCCACATGCCGCGGAGCAACTGGGCCCGTGAGCCACAACTGCTGAGCCTGTGCCCCGCAACGGGAGGGGCCATAATAGTGAGAGGCCTGCGCACCGCGATGAAGAGTGGCCCCCGCACCACGATGAAGAGTGGCCCCCACTTGCCACAACTAGAGAAAGCCCTCGCACGAAACGAAGACCCAACACAGCTAAAACAAACAAACAAATAAATAGAGTAGCTATTAATAATAAAAAAAAAACACAAATGTCTGTCTGCCTTTGTGTCCAAATTAAAAAAAAAAAAATGGCATTTTAATGACTGTCATGAATGCAGTAAGAGCCAGTATTAAAAACTGTGGACTAAGTGTAACGTGTGTATACCTAAAGGATAAAAAATGAGGAAGGACTGGGATTATTTCCATAGCAATTCCCCCCCCTTTCTTTGAAAAGTTATTATAAATTTAAATATAAATTTAATATAAATATGAAAATTTATACATCAAAAGGAAATTTTACTGAACTTTCTTAAGAAGAACTAAGTGGTATTCATCGTGAATATAAGCAACTGACAGTGTCCAAAGCACCTTGTGCTCAATAAAGCATTTGCCACGGAAATGAACGGCAACAGACATGTCTTGTACGTCTCCAAAGGGTGAAGGGGGTCGTAAAATTTTGTGCACCACAGGCTCTGAAGAAGATATCAACACCCAGGTTCAGGACATGTGGTTCCTCAGATTAAGACATTTTCTCAACCATAAAAAAGTGTTACTAATATTCAAATAAAGGACTAGTATGACTGTATAGCAAGCTTACTAAAATTCATTTAGCAAAAAATAAATATTTTTGAGAGCCTGCTAGTTAGAAGGCACTGTGCTTAAAACCAAGGAGGACTTCCCTGGTGGCACAGTGGTTAAGAATTAGCCTGCCAATGCACAGGACACAGGTTCTAGCCCAGAAGATCCCACATGCCGTGGAGCAACCAAGTCCGTGTGCCATATGAGCCTGTGCTCTAGAGCCCACGAGCCACAACTACTGAGCCTGCACACCACAACTGAAGCCCACGCGACCTAGAGCCGTGAGCCACAACTACTCAAGCCCGCACACCATAGGGCCCACGTGCCACAACTACTGAAGCTTGCGCTCCTAGAGCCTGTGTTCTGCAACAAGAGAGGCCACTGCAATGAGAAGTCTGTGCACCACAACGAAGAGTAGCCCCCGCTCACCACAGCTAGAGAAAGCCCACGCAGCAACGAAGACCCAGTGCAGCCAAAAGAAAAAAGCAAACAAAACAAAAAAACAAAAAAACAAAAATAAACAAGAAGGAAATATCTTTGCATTTATTTATCAATAACCATTCTTAAAACAACCCAGCAAATGATACAGACATATAGCAGTCTCTTTCCAGAATGATTCTCCTACTATGAAATAAATTAATTTAAGGAGCAGAAATGGGACAGGGGAAATGAGTGCCTACAATAGACTTTTCTGAAATAGGTAAATGCTATATTTTTTTTTATAAATTTATTTATTTATTTTTGGCTGCGTTGGGTCTTCGTTGCTGTGCACGGGCTTTCTTTAGTTGCGGCAAGCTGGGGCCACTCTTCGTTGCAGTGCATGGGCTTCAGTAGTTGCGGCACATGGGCCCAGCAGTTGTGGCTCGTGGGCTCTACAGCACAGGCTCAGCAGTTGTGGCGCACGGGCCCAGTTGCTCCGCGGCATGTGGGATCTTCCCAGACCAGGGCTCGAACCCGTGTCCCCTGCCTTGGCAGGCGGATTCCCAACCACTACACTACCAAGGAAGCCCAGCAAATGCTATTTTTTTGGGGGGGGCGGGGGGTGCTCCATTGGGTCTTCGTTGCTGCGTGCGGGCTTTCTCTAGTCATGGCGAGCGGGGGCTACTCTTTGTTGCGCTGTGCGGGCTTCTCATTGCGGTGGCTTCTCTTGTTGTGGAGCATGGGCTCTAGGCACGCAGGCTCAGCAGTTGTGGTTCACGGGCTCTAGACTGCAGGTTCAGCAGTTTCAGCACACGGGCCTAATTGTTCCGCAGCATGTGGGATCTTCCCAGACCAGGGCTCGAACCCGTGTCCCCTGCATTGGCAGGCGGATTCTTAACCACTGCGCCACCAGGGAAGTTCCGCAAATGCTATTTTAATCAGAACTATATTCATCGCCCCTGTGGTGATTAATGTGTCAACTTGGCTAGGCCACAATAACCAGATTTGGTCAAATATTATTCTAGATGTTTCTCTGAAAGTATTTTTTATATGAGACTACCATTTCAATCAGCAGTTTGAGTAAAGCAGATTATGCTTCATAATGTGAGTGGGACTCATCCAATCAGTTCAAAGTTCTAATAAAATTTTAAAACACTGACTTCCTTGGAGGAAGAGGGAATTCTGTCTTTGGATTGAAATTGTAACTCTTCCCTCAGTCTCCAGATTTTGGATCTGCAGCCCTCACAATCATGTGAGACAATTTCTTAAAATCAATCCCCCACTCCCTCCCTCCCCACACACATACATCCCACATCCCACTGGTTCTGATTCTCCGGAGAACCCTGACTAATATAACCTGCATACCATCATGGTCATCCCTCAGTAAATGATCTCATCACCTACTATATGTTATCACCTTACCCTTCCTTTTGTGTCTTATTTTTTGATAAAGTGATACCTCAATAAATGAATCCTGTAAAAATAAAAACAATCTCCTTAATCATACAGTTAAGCAGGGTTGCTAGGGAATGGGAAATCTTTCAAAACCTGCAAACCAAACCCAGTAGGTAGCTGAGCACCTTCCGTAAACACATCTTTTTGTGGGGCTTCAACAGGACTGGGTGCGCCTGAATTACAAGGACCTAAACACCAGGAAGAGTGAAATCAACAAGGTTTTCTTTCACCACAGGTGTTTCCCCTCTTCTGCGTGGTTCCCATTCCCTTTCAGCTCGCTTGTCAACACACCCGTTCCCTGATACTTGTGCTGACTTGAATATGGTGTTGTGTTCTTCCAGAGAGTTTATTTCACCTTTTTTCTCTTCAACTCCAGAATTTCCATTTGGTTTTTCTACAATTTCTAACTTCTTATTGAGATTCTCTATTTCTTCAGTCACTGTTATCATACTTTCCTATCATTCCAGAAACGGTTCATTTAGTTCTTAGAACATATGTAGAATAACGGCTTTAAAAGCCCTGTCTACAAATTTTAACATTGGAAACAATCAGGAACACTTTTCTATCGCCTACTTTTCTCAATATATCACACTTTCCTATTTCTTGGTATGTATCATAATTTTATGTTGAAAACTAGACATGTTATATAAAATAGTATAAGAATTCTGGAAATCTCTCTTCCTCCACAATGTGCAGTTACTAATGCCTCTGCTGAGTTATACTTTTCTTTAATTCTTGTTTTCATTTTAAAGCCTGCTTGCCTGGGGGTTGCCCCTGTGTCTAAGTAGCTTAGTGACTTAGCCAAAGATTCGACAGAGAATTTGCTCGAATACCCTAAGTCAATAAAGGCTGTCATCCTTTCCAAAAGGATCTCTGTGTGGGTAGAGGAACATGTTCAACAGGCAGACGTCTTCAAGTCTTCCAGATTTTAGCTTTCCCTGGACGCTTTCATGGCTCCTCTGCACCCACAGGAAGCCTCAGCTAACCATGACTTCAGGCTAAAAGAGCCATGGGCCTGCACAGCTGTCATGACCCCAAGACCATAACTTCCAGGGACAATGCTGCTGGGCATGGTCATGACATCGCACACCCTGGAAAATCAACCAAGTTGGAAGGGGAAAGGGTGGAGTGTGATGGGAGCAGCTTCCGGGCGTGAATGCGACAGATTCCCACTGTTATGGCTTAATATTTACCAGTTTCTCAAACATAAACACTTTCCACATTGTTGGAAGCCTTTGGTTGAGTTCTAGAGCACTGAAATGGTTGTTATTACTTGTTTTGCAGATGGACTTCATTCTAAGTCACAAACCTCCATCTTTCCTAAGTATATTTATACCAGTTTCTGTCCCCCTTCTATAGCTTTATAACCTACTTTGGAAGTCCTTAGTCTTCTACATGTACTGCCAAACTTTCTTATTCCTTTAGATCCAGCATATGCTGTGCCTTCCTCATGAGGCCATCTCCCATTAATCCATGCACACTGATCTCTACCTTCTTCGAATTCCTATTACACATCATTATATCACAATCATTTTCTGTGTGCTATGTTTTTGTTTTCAGCAACATCCTTAAGTCTTTGGGACAAGGAATTAGGTTTTCATGCTTTGTATCCTCATCCCATACCCGGCAGAGTGATGAGTACAAAGTAAATTTTTGCCCACTTCAACCCAAAAATTTACACTGGAAGAAAACTGCCTTGTAATGCATGTAGTCAAACCATTTCCCCAGAAAGCAACGATTAAGATTCCAAGACCTAATCATGTAACACCACTAGCACATTCTTCCCTTCTGCACTGCAACCATGACCTAGAGTGTACACTATCAGCTGAAAGCCCAAGGCAGGGACTACTGGTTGCCAAGCCTAATACTCATTTTGATCCTCTACCTTACTAACAAACCCATAATCATATCCCTGCTTACCTTGTAGCTAGGAGTTCAAGTGGAGGAGAGGCACTAACTGAAAAGACAGTAGCCTTCTTGAGATCATTAGGGGAAGGGGTCATATTCTAAAAGATCTCAAAACTAGAAATGGAAAGAACCTAGGTCATTAATGACACATCACAGAAACACTTCACTAGCCCTGGACTGCCCACCCAGTAACTTTCAATTACATGGTTTGTAGAGGCCATTGCAATTTAACCAGCGGTTGAATTGGAATTACATAGTGAAAAAGTCACGACAAACCTGATAACTAAATCACTATAAGCCATTAAGAAGCATATATTCTCATTTACTATACAGAGAAAGTAGGGGAAAATCTGACTTCCTGAGTAATAACCATTAATCATCTTTGTCCATAGTCCTCTCATGGTCACAAATGTAACCAGCACGGAATTAAGAGAATGCTTGCTTGGGTTTGAATCCACAGCTCCACTGTGTGAATTCAGCGCCTGAGTTTTTCTAAACTGCAAAATGGGACTAAGAACAGTATCTATTTCATAGTATTGCTGAAAGAAATGAAAGAGAAAATTCATGGAATGCCTTTAGAACCATGTCAGGCACATGCTACAACAACAGTAAATGTTAATGATGGTGGTGGTGATGATGATGATGATGATGATGGTGATGATGATGATGATGATGACGACGACCACGACGACCTAACAGTAAGTCCTAATCCACTGTAGGCGGCCATTATAAATACTAAATAAACACATAAACTGAAACACATTTTTCTTAATGATGCTAATCTTTTATTTCAAGACTGAATTCTGATGTACTGCTGGCTTGCTTTCATGTTTTGCTATCACCCTACATTTGAGAAAACAGTGAGCAGAAAAATCACAAGGACTGAGTGACAAAAACCCTAAATATGTTTTTATTTCCTTTCCCATCTGTCTTGTAAGAGCATATTCTTATGGTAAACAAAGATCTGAAGACATCAAAGTTCCCCCTCTGAAATAATACAAAATTTTAATAGTGGTTCAAAGAAATTTTTAAAAATTCCTTACCCAGAAGATCCAGTGCTCTTACAAACGCCAAGGAGGGGCCTTTTTTCAGCGAAGTTGTCACACTTTGGAGCACCTGATAAGGAACATGAAATAAAATGTAAAATAAAACTTTGAGAAGTATTCTTGTACATTTCCCATTATTTTCATTCTCTCAAAACATTTACAGCTAAAGAGATAGCAAAACATTCATTTAAATTGATATATTTATACAGTTGAACAAAAACTAGAAGAGCTATAAATAAACTTATAACTATTTTTAAAATTGAACCAACATTTAAAAACCTGTTTTTAAAATTATCAACATCAATCTTATACACATTCACCATGAAATCAGAAAATCACCCCCAATTCCACCAACTAATTACCTAAGAGTTGTATAACCTTGATTTCAAAACTAAATAAAGGAAGGTCACAACAGAAACTTTAAAAACTTCAAAAGTTCAGGCCATTCTCAATACACAACAATGCCATATCCTGAAAAAAGACTAGTAAAATGAATAGCAATGTATTAGGAAAAAATAAAATCAGTCAGTCTGTGGAGAAAGACTGAAAGACACTGTCAACCAGAGAGCTCCAAGAAACAGCACAACGACAGCACCCTCAATAAAGTTAGAGGTTGGCAAACACATACACATTGCTTGCAATCAGCTTTTTAGTTTGCTGCTTACAAACAGGTACAAGCACCTGGAAAAGTGGTTAACTCTATACAGGAAGAAAGTTTCAAAATTTTTGAAACCATCATTAATAATTTTAAAAATATGAGAAGATATTTCAGGCATGAAACAATATAAGAATGCAATGAAAAACTGACGCTTAGAAAATAAAAGAGCTCTGAGAAGTTAAAAACAAGGTAGATATTATTTAAAAACTCAACACAAGCATCAGAGAAAATTTCCTAGAGAACACAGCAAAAACACCAAAAACAAAAAAGAAAAACAGCATTAATTTATACACACACACAAACACATACACAAGAGAAATGTTAAAGGACAGTCTCAAAGTTCCAGTACATAGGTAGGAATTCCAAAAAGAGAGAAAAGAGAAAAACAGAGGAGGAAAGAATCCATGAAATGTTTCAAAATTTTTCACAGAACAAACAAGGACAAACAAGAATTTTGCAAGAACAAGGCAAGGACTCCACTCTCACCACTGCTATTCAGCATAGTACTGGAAGTTCTAGACAAGGCAACAAAGCAGAAAAGAAAGGGGGAAAAAGTCATACAGATAAGAAAGGAAGAAATAAAACTCCCTATTTGCAGATAACATGATTGATACATTGAAAATCCCAAGGAATCAACAACAACAAAAACTTCTAGAGCTAGTGAGTTAGCTCAGCAAGGTCACCAGAGTCAAGATCAACATACAAAATATCAACCGTATTTCTATATACCAGCAACAAGCATACAGAATTACAGAATTATAGATTAAAAATATAATACCATTTATAACTGCTCAAAAGAACATTAAATACTCAGGTATAAATCTAAAAAATATATACAGGACTTAGATACTGAAAACTACAAAATGCTGATGCAGGAAAGGAAAGACAATCTAAGTAAACGGATATATAAAGTTGACAGAAGATGCACAGATTAATGGAACAGAAGACAATCCAGAAATAAACCCAAACAAATATGGTCAACTGATTTTTGAAAGAGGTGTAAAGGCAATTAAGCGGAGTAAGACCATTTGACCATTTCAACAAATGGTCCTGAAGCAACTGCATACCCATAGGAAAAGAATAAAACTGGAAATAAAACACCTTACCTACAGTTAACTCAACATGGATCAGAGATTAAAATGTAAAACTATATAACTTTTAGAAGAAAACAAAAGAAAATCGCCTAGGGTTTGGTGAAGAGGTCTCAGACATGACACCAGAAAATATGATCCATGAGACCGAAAAAAGCAATAACTTGGCTATAATTAAAATTAAAAACAAGCTACACATTGGAAAAAATACTTGTAAAACACATATTTGACAAAGGACCCATCTAGAATATATGAAATAATCTCAACATACTCAAAACTAAAAAACAAAAATCCAACTTTAAATGGGTAAAAGACATGAGATATTTCACTGAAAATAAGATATGGAAAGCAGATATGCAAATGAAAAGATTTTCAACAACATTAGCTGCCAGGGAAATGTAAAAAGCAAATGCTGACAAAAATGCAGAGAACTTAGATCTTTCACACATTCCTGGTGGAAATATAAAATAGTACAGCCCCTTTAGAAAAGAGTGTGGCAGTTTCTTTAAAAGAGCAGAAACAAAAAACCTAAACATACACTTACCATATATCCCAGCAATCATACTACTGGGCATTTATCCCAGAAAAATAAAAACTACACCCACACAAACTTGTACACAAATTTCATAGTAGATTTATTTTAAACAGCAAAATAAGTGAAATCATCCCTGATGTCCTTCAGCAGATGAATTTTACCTCCACACCATGAAATAGTAATCAGTAGTAAGAAGGAACTAACTATTGATACACTAAACATCTTGGATACACCTCAACAAACTTGTGCTAAGTGAAAAAGCAATACTGTGTAAGTCCATTTACGTAATACTCTTGAAATGACAAAATTAGTACAGAGATGGAAAACAAAATGATAAATTCCCAAAGGTTAGGGATGGTGGACGGAGATGGTGTGAGGGAGATTACTGTAGTGATGAAATAGATCTGTATCTTGATTATGGTAGTGGTTACATGAATCTACACATGTGATAAAATGACATGGAACTATGTGTACACATTCCACCAATGTCAGTTTCCTGGGTTTTATATTGTATATAAGATGTAACCAGCTGGGCAAAGGGTGCACAAGACCTGTCTGTAGTATTTTTGCAACTTTCTGGTAAATATGTAATATTTCAGAAGGCAGGTTTTTTTTTTTAATGGAAGATAGAATAAAGAGGATAAGTATTTGCTTTTAATATTATGTAATTTCGTATATGCTCTTTATGTCGGGGCTTCCCTGGTGGCGCAGTGGTTGAGAATCTGCCTGCCAATGCAGGGGACACGGGTTCGAGCCCTGGTCTGGGAAGATCCCACATGCCGCGGAGCGACTAGGCCCGTGAGCCACAATTGCTGAGCCTGCGCGTCTGGAGCCTGTGCTCCGCAACAAGAGAGGCCACAATAGTGAGATGCCCGCGCGCCGCGATGAAGAGTGGCCCCCACTTGCCGCAACTAGAGAAAGCCCTCGCACAGAAATGAAGACCCAACACAGCCAAAAATAAATAAATAAATTAAAAAAAAAAAAAAGGTACATATGTCAAGAGTGAGACGAAAAGCCACAGACTTGGAGAAATACTTGCAAAAGACACATCTAATAAAGGAGTGTTATCCCAAATATAACCAAGTACTTTTAAAATTAAACAGTAAGAATACGAACAACCCAATTTAAAACTGAGAAAAAGATCTGAACAGACACTTAACCAAAGTAAATATACAGATGGCCAATAAGCATATGAAAAGATGCTCCACGGGCTTCCCTGGTGGTGCAGTGGTTGAGAATCTGCCTGCCAATGCAGGGGACACGGATTCGAGCCCTGGTCTGGGAAGATCCCACATGCCGCGGAGCGACTAGGCCCGTGAGCCACAACTACTGAGCCTGCACGTCTGGAGCTTGTGCTCCACAACAAGAGAGGCCGCGACAGTGAGAGGCCCGCGCACCGCGATGAAGAGTGGCCCCCGCTCACCGCAACTAGAGAAAGCCCTCGCACAGAAACGAAGACCCAACACAGCCATAAATAGAATAAAAATAAAATAAATAAATAAATAAATAAATTTTTTAAAAAAAGATGCTCCACATCACAGGTCATCAGGCAAATTCAAATCAAAACAACAATAAGATACCACTCCACACATACTAGACCAGCCAAAATGTAAAACAACGACAATACCAGATGCTGACAAGGATTCAGACCAACAGGAACTCTCAACCGTCACTAGAGGGAATGCAAAACGGTACAGCCACATTGTAAGACAGTGTGGCAGTTTCTTACTAAACTAAACATACTCTTACTACAAGATCCAGCAATCATGCTCCTTGGTATTTACCCAAAGGAGTTGAAAACTTTGTTTACACAAAAACCTGCACATGGACATTTATATCAGCTTTGTTTCCAGTTGCCAAAACTTGGAAGCAATCAAGATGCCCTTCAGTAGATGAGTGGATAAATAAACTGTGGTACCTCCAGACAACGGAATATGACTCAGGACTAAAATGAAATGAGCTATCAAGCCATGAAAAAACATGGGGGAAACAAATACATACTGAATGGCTCTGGAAAAGGCAAAAGACAGTTTTTAATACTGAGACAGTAAAAAGATGAGGGGTCTTCAGGGGTTAAGAAGGAGGGAGGCATGAGTAAGTAGAGCACAGAGGATGCTTAGGGCAGGAAAACTATTCTGTTCGGACACCACAATGGTAGATACATGTCCTTATGCATTTGTCAAAACCAGCTGAATGTACAACACCAACAGGGAACCCTAATGAGAATTGTGGACTTCGGGTGATAATGATGTCAGTGTGGGTACCTCTGTGGTGCAGGGTATGAATAGTGGGGGAAGTTGTGAGATGTGAGGGGTCAGGAGATACACAGCAACTCTCTGTACTTTCTGCTCAATTTTGGTAACTAAAAAATGCTCTTAAAATATTAATTTTAAAAAGAGGTAGCAAGCTCTTGAACACCCATGTTCACTAAAGAATCATTCACAATAGCAAAAGGTGGCAGCAATACAAATGTCCATCAAATGATGACTGGATAAAAAAATGTATATATTAAAAAGGAAATCCTGTCACATGCTACACACAGATGAATCTTGAGGACATTATGCTAAATGAAATACACTATTCACAAAAAGACAAATACTCTATTATTCCACCTGTATGGGGAATCTAAAGTAGTCAAATTCCTAGAAACAGAAAGAAAAAGGTGATTACCAGGGACTAGTGACGGAGAGAGAAATGGAGAGCTGGTGTTCAATGGGTACAGAGTTCTTTGAATGCACTTAACACTGCCAAGCGGTACAATTAAAAGTTTGTCGGGAATTCCCTGGCAGTCCAATGGTTAGGGCTCTGTGCTTCCACTTCATGGGACCACGGGACACAGGTTCAATCCCTGGTCAGGGAACTAAGATCCCGCATGCTGCACGGCACGGCTGGGCAGGAAAAAAAAAGTTTGTAAAGATTTAAAGATGGTAATTTTTTTTTTCTTTACGTTTGGCTGCCTTGGGTCTTTGCTGCTGCATGCGGGCTTTCTTTAGTTGCGGTGAGCGGGGGCTACTCTTCGTTGTGGTGCACGGGCTTCTTACTGTGGTGGCTTCTCTTGTTGCAGAGCACAGGCTCCAAGCGCACAGGCTTCAAGCGCACAGGCTTCAGTAATTGTGGCTCGCGGGCTCTAGAGCGCAGGCTCAGTAGTTGTGGCACACGGGCTTAGCTGTTCCACGACACGTGGAATCTTTCCGGACCAGGGCTCCAACCCGTGTCCCCTGCATTGGCAAGCGGACTCTTAACCACTGCGTCACCAGGGAAGCCCTAAAGACGTTAAATTTTATGTTATGTGATTTTTACCACAATTTTGAAAAAGGTACAAGTTGTGTGCTTGAACAAGTGTGTGTAGTTAGATGTATAGACAGATATTTAGTTATCTTAAGTGCTAAAGACATAAACACACAAACACCAATTTCAGGATAGGAATAGTCCTCTTAGGGGTTTAGGATGAAGACAATATTTGGGAGAGGTAGCCAGGGGACTTCAGCTCTCTTTTAATAATGTTTCATTTCTTTGCTAGATGGTAAAGAGCAACTGTAATGTTAATGTTAATAATCCTCGTTAATGGATCCCTCCAAAAATAATGAGGTTTAATCCAGAGGAGGACATGTTAATGGTTACACATTTAGATTGTGATCTGACATAATATACTTATAAATTGTGATAATAATTATACTAAATAGGTTAAGACAAGTTCTATGATCCACTAACAGACTGTATTATCACACCTTAAAAAGATCAAAACTATAAAAAAAAGGATCCAAAACTATAAACACAGTGCTGCTGAATAAAGTTCTCCATAACTAATTTAAATTTTGAGAAGCTTATAAAGATCAGTGTCTACATCTTCACCAAACATTAATTTACTACGGATTGTGTGCTCTTACCCCTGCTAAACAAATAAATCAGATTTCACAATTAACAATATGACTTTCCAGCGAAGCACAAGTTAAAAATTAACTGGTCCAAAGCCCATAACATTTATGTTCCAAATTAATTATAATTGAACTTCAGCTATACAAGGCCAATTCTTCACTCCTCCGTATTTCACCTTCACCTTTAACAATACCTATTTTCCCTCTGCATCCTGGTGTTTTGACAATGTCTTTATGGTTTGTACCTGTATTATACACACCAATTTGATATTTTGATGAATGACACATCATGTCTTTAAAATGCAAATAATACGGGCAAGAATGGTTTGATTGTTTTTGTGTTTCTCAAACCTGAATCGCAGAATTCCATTGGTTTCCGCTGACCTACTGGGTTACAACAGTCCTACCGAATCTGTTCTCTAGGTCAGTCACCTGACGCTTACTAAAGATAAGCATCATGGATATTCAGAAAAGGTAACCAAGCAAAAAATTTAAACTACAAAATAATGCCCTCACTTAAGAACAACATAAAGCCAAAAGCCCCCACTGTACTACCAAAACCTTGTAAATAGAAAAGATGAATCTACAGTAAGCAAACAAACCATAACAAATCCTTCAAATATCTTTGAGGCACACTCTACATTAAATTTTTTCAAAGTTGGAAAACCATGTAACAAAACCTTAACTCTGCCTTAAATAATTTCTTTGTGGATGGTTTGAATAAATACAATTTTTTAAAGTGTTGCTATAAAAATTCTATAATCTCACGAACACCGTAGCTATTAACCTGATTTTTCTTGCAATATAAATAGCATGTACTCTCCAAGATGTCTAACGGAGTCATCACCCTCCCATAATGTAATCCTCCAAATTGTAGAGGATTAACTTTTTATACATAAAATTG
The DNA here is from genome assembly GCF_965194825.1 of Balaenoptera physalus. Taxonomy (NCBI): domain Eukaryota; kingdom Metazoa; phylum Chordata; class Mammalia; order Artiodactyla; family Balaenopteridae; genus Balaenoptera; species Balaenoptera physalus. Next base: position 41,778,401 of record NC_138901.1, read on the forward strand.
TGTTTATTTGCATGTACAATAGAGAGAATGACGTTACACACACCTGTTCTACAGCATTTAACAGAATGTAGCATGATGATTGAAATGAAAAGCCGTTAGCTAAATCCATCAAATATAAAAACTATTGCAATCCTGTTGCAAAGTCCTTTTGTTAAACTCCTTTTATTCTAAATCCTTTTAATTCTGTCCTGTAACACTAAAACATTTATAAAAAGCTTAAAATCCTAATAAATCGCACAATTAAAGTAATGAAAATGGGCTTGCCCACCAAGTCACCAACTCCTCTCCCCCTCAACAAAATTCAAGACAGTTTGCATGTCAGAAAATGTTGATAACACCCCCATCATACACACTATTGTAAACTCATTAACTGAAGAGTTTAAGTTCATGTATCAGCCTTAAGGATTTCAAGATATCAAATAGAAACCACTTGTGTATGGATCCAAAATCGTATCCAGAGGCAAATAAACATCCAACTGATAATAAGATATTCCAGCTCTACTCTTCTGATGTTGAGGATGACTGGAAAACAGAGATTTTACACAAACATGTATTAAGTAGGCACTAATTTTAACTGAGAGTGCCTTCTGCAGAAAGATTCCATTGAACAATTTAATTCATTTTATCAGTTAAACTGTTTCCAAGTCTTCCATTCCATTTGTTATTTTATTGAAATAATTCTTTTAGAAAATACTTAATTCAATGAGGTTGTCCAAACCCATTTTCATCAGATTCTCTCAATGTGAGCTTCAAGTTGTAGTCATATCTGCAGATCTAAATTTTAGCTAGAAAGTATGATTTCATCGTCAGTTTGTAGTCAATACATTTTATTGCGTGTAATTTTAGATTCTGTGTGGATATTTTCCCACTAAAAAGTTCTATTTTATTACGCAATGTTCTATTTCGTGCTACAAAACAATCACCATTATGAACTGAATACTCTTCATGTTTATTTCTCACCTAAACAGAGAAAAATGTGAGGAATTTTTTTAGGACAAAGAAGACAGAGATAAAGTGGAAGATGAGATGAAGAGAGAGAAATGGGAAAACAGACACATAGGCTGCAGGTACCATCAACCAACCACAAGAAAAACAGGACAGAAATCTTATTGCCTTGAAGTTTTATCAAAACATGATCACCAGGTGGCGCACTGGTTAAGAATCCGCCTGCCAATGCAAGGAACACGGGTTCGAGCCCTGCTCCGGGAAAATCCCACATGCCACGGAGCAACTACGCCCATGCGCCACAACTACTGAGTCTGCACTCTAGAGCCCACGTGCCACAACTAGTGAAGCCCACACGCCTAGAGCCCACGCTCTGTAACAAGAGAAGCCACTGCAATGAGAAGCCCGAGCACCGCAATGAAGAGTAGCCCCAGCTTGCCGCAACCAGAGAAAAGCCTGCGCGCAGCAACAAAGACCCAACGCAGCCAAAAAAAAAAAAACCATGAACACCAAGTAAATCTTTGCATCTGCCTCAAGTATCCAAAACGTGCGTATACATTTTAGACTCCAAGGTGACTTCAGAAAGTTTAAAATGTTAAACACAACATTTTTAAGTTATTGCTGGCTTTATTATCTTCCTCCATAAGTTAAAATGTTCAGCATGTGAGGTATCCCTTAATATTTAGTGGCATCGCATTATTTCTCTTCAAGGATCAGGCCCCTTGTGCTCTTGCACAGATTTGACTCACCAGACCTTAACAAACACAAAGTACAAATCATACATTGACAAAGGAGTAAAATGAGATTTTGAGAGGCTAAATAATTCTCCCAAGTTATTGTGGTACTAAACCACGTGCGAACCAGAAAGACAGCCCAGGATTTGTTCCTCTGCTACCCTGGCTCACTGAAAAATCTACTGGCAGAAAGTTATGACCAAGAAGAACTCTGCTGGAAAATAAATAAATGTACTGATAAAGGCTAATGTATCTAATCCCTTAGTGCTTTAATTCTCTCATCTGTAAAGTGGAGATAAGTGCCAATACCTCACATAGGATTGTTGTGAGGTTTAAAAAAGATAAGATATGGAATGGACTAAACAAGGTGCTGCAACATGTAAGAACTCAATAAACTTTATGCAGTTATTATTGTTGCTGGCAACCGTCGTATCGTGAATCCATTCATTTACTTTCCTCGTAAGAAAAAAAAAAAACTGTTCATGTCCTTAACTCCTTTCCTGCTCTTCTACTATGGTATCAATATCTCTCTGACCTAGCCCTCTACCCTGCTCACCCACATTGGAATATGCCAAGCACACTCCTGCCTCAGGAACGCTCCATTTTCTGCTATCTCCTTGGAATTATCAAGTTATACCCCAGTCATCTCCATAGTTCTCTTACATACTTTTTTTAGGTCATTGCTAAAATATTTTCCAATCAGAAAGATCACCCTCTATCATGCTTCCGCTCCTTTGTTTTTCTTTAAAGCACTTAACAGAGCCTCATATTATACACATTCGATTGATTATCTGTCTCAGCTCACCCAAATGGTAACTCAAACTCCATGACACATAAAGACTTGTATGACAAAGTTCACAACAGCTTTATTCATAATAGCTCAAAAATTCAACCCAACAGGAAAATGAATAATTAAATATATTCATAAAATGGAACACTACTCAGCAATAAAAAGGAAAGATATACTGATAACATGTAACATCATCAAGAAAAGGGAAGACTACTCCTCTGAAGTGAAAGAAGTTGGAACAGTATATGCTTCCGAGGGGGTAAGGATGACTGGGAAAGGGTATGTGAGAACATTCTGGGGTAACAGAAATAATCTTCAAAGAGGTATGGTTTACATAAGTGCATGTATTCGTCAAAACCCAAAACTGTAACAGATAAATCTCTGTATTTCTCCACTGTAAATTACACCTGCATTAAAAAATTGAAGCAAATTAGAAAGTTGTTCAGTGGCAAAGGAAATAAACTGTGTGCATGACATTAATAGTGGTTGATTAGAGTGATAAGAATAGAGGTGGGCTAAAATGTGACCAAAATATTAGTAATTAGTCTAGGGCAAAGGTATACAGGAGTTTATTGTCCTACTCATTTCATCATTCTGGGGGTTTTATGTTTTTGGCAAAAACAAGTTGGAATATGCATTCTAATATGCATTAGAATAAAAAGGATAATGGGATAAACATGAAGATGTAAAATACGATATCAAAAACACAAAATGTGGCGGAGAGGAGTTAAAATGTAGATCTTTTAGAATGTGTTAGAACTTAAACGATTACCAGTTTAAAACAGGAGATACAATTAAAGATCAACATATATGAACCCAATGGTAATAACAAATCAAAAACGTACAATAAATACACAGAAAACTAGAGAGAAAGGAACACAAGCATACCACTAAAAAAATAAAAATCATCAAACCATAAGGGAAGAAACTAAAAGAAGAGGAAAAGTACAGAGAAGAACTACAGAAACAACCAGAATACAGGGAACAAAATGGCAATGAGTACATACAAATCAAAAATCACTGGGGCTTCCCTGGTGGCACAATGGTTACGCATCCGCCTGCCAATGCAGGGGATACGGGTTCGAGCCCTGATCCAGGAAGATCCAACATGCTGCGGAGCAACTAAGCCTGTGTGCCACAACTACTGAGCCTGTGCTCTAGAGCCTGCGAGCCACAACTACTGAGCCCGCGAGCCAAAACTACTGAGCCCACGTGCCACAACTACTGAAGCCCGCACACCTAGAGCCCATGCTCCGCAACAAGAGAAGCCACCGCAATGAGGAGCCTGCACACCGCAATGAAGAGTAGCCCCCACTCACTGCAGCTAGAGAAAGCCCATGCGCAGCAACGAAGACCCAATGCAGCCAAAACTAAAATAAATTTTTTTAAACATCACTTTAAATGTAAATGGAATAAATGCTTCAATCAAAAGACACAGGGAGGATGACTGGATTTAAAAAAACCAAGACCCATCTATATTCTGCTTAAAAGAGCTAAAGACACACACACAAACTGAAAGCAAAGAGACGTAAAAAGAAATCTCTTGCAAATGGGGGGGGTGGGTAGCAATACTCATATCAGACCAAATAGACTTAATAACAAAGTCTATAACAAACGACAAAGAAGGGCATTATTTAATGATAAAGTGATCGATACAAGAAGAGGATATAATACTCATTAACATATATGCACCTAATACAGGAGCACCTAAATATATAAAGCAAATATTAACAGACATAAAGGGAGAAACTGGCAATAATACATTAATAGTAGGGGACTTTAACGCCTCACTTACATCAATGGACGAAGCATCCATACAGAAAATCAAGAAGGAAACAATGGTCTTAAATGACGCATTAGACCAGTTAATCTTAATAGATATCTACAGGACATTCCATCCCAAAAGATCAGAATACACATTCTTATCAAGTACACATGGTATGTTCTCCAGAATAGATCATATGTTAGACCAAAAATAACTCTCAACAAATTCAGAGAATAGGAGTTGTATCAAGCATTTTTTCCAACCACAATGGTATAAAACTAGAAAGCAATTACAGGAAGAAAAATGGGAAAAATGAAACAATATGCTACTAAAAAACCAATGGGTCAATGAAGAAATCGAAGAGGAGATCAGAAAATACCTCGAGACAAATGAACATGGAAACATAGCTTTCTAATATCTATGGGATGCAGCATTTGACAAAATTCAACATTCGTTCATGATAAAAACTTTCATCAAAGTGGGTATAGAGGGAACATATCTGAACATAATAAAGCCCATTTATGACAAACCCACAGCTAACATCACGCTCAATGGTGAAAAGCTGAAAGTTTTCCCTCTAACATCAGGAACAAGACAATGATGCCCATTCTTGCCGCTTCGGTCTAATGTAGCATTGGAAGCCCTAGCCACAGCAATCACACAAAGAAAAAAAATAAATGGCATCCAAATTTGGAAGGGAAGGAGTAAAACTGTCACTATTTGAAATGACATGATACCATATATAGAAAACCCTGAAGTCTCCACTATTAGAACTAATAAATGACTTAGGTAAAGTTGCAGGATACAAGATTAATACATTTTATAAACCTATTGGGACTTCCCTGGTGGTCCAGTGGGTAAGACTCTTCACTCCCAATGCAGGGGGCCCAGGTTCCATCCCTGGTTGGGGAACTAAATCCTGAATGCATGCCACAACTAAGAGTCCGCATGCCGCAACTAAGAGGTCTGCATGCCGCAACTAAGAAGTCTGCATGCCGCAACAAAGATCCAGCATGTCGCAACTAAGACCCAGCACAGCCAAAATAAATAAATAAATAAATTTTTTTAGATCTACTGCTTTTCATACACTAATTATAAACTATCAAAAAGAGAAAGCAAGAAGACAATCCCGTTTAAAATCGCATCAAGGGCTTCCCTGGTGGTGCAGTGGTTAAGAACCCTTCTGCCAATGCAGGGGACACGGGTTTGAGCCCTGGTCTGGGAAGATCGCACATGCCGCGGAGCAACTAAGCTCATGTGCCGCAACTACTGAGCCTGAGCTCTAGAGCCTGCGAGCCACATCTACTGAGCCTGCGCACCACAACTACTGAGCCTGTGCACCACAACTACTGAAGTCCGCCTGCCTAGAGCCCCTGCTCCGCAACAAGAGAAACCACTGCAACGAGAAGCCTGCGCACCACAACGAAGAGTAGCCCCTGCTCGCCACAACTAGAGAAAGCCCGCGCGCAGCAACAATAAATAAAATATAAATTAAAAATAAGTAAAAATAAAAGCAACTGCTGGAGGGGCAGGGCACAGCAGAATCTCCCCTTGGAGAGAGAGGCACTGGTGGATGCCATTACTGCACTCGCCTGGTACCCTGCTAGCACAGCTGGGCTAGATCAGAGGCAGCACCCTCCCTCCAATCTTGCTAAGACAATCAGGGGAAAGTGGTGGCAACCACTGCCTTGATGAAGTAGGAAAGCTCAGGGGGCTGCAGCACTTCCTCATTACTGGTTGGAGTGGATAAGCAGGAACAGACACGGCATTCCACTGCTCCCTAGATAAATTCCGGGGCTACATTCAGCCACTCCCTGGCTGAGGCGGACAAGCATGAGCAGTGTGGCATTCTCCCACTCCGAGACCAAAGCTGGTAGGGGTACAAAGGCAAGGCACCGTCCTGCTGCATTGCTGAAACCATGGGCATGTGTGGTCAAGACATTTTCCCACTGCGTTTGGAAAGCCGGGGGGGCCAGCCTCACCGCTTACACTCTCCAGCTGACCTGCTAAAGCCAGCAGGCATGTGCAATCCGCACAAGGGCCACCCCTTGATTGCCCTCTCTGTTGGACAAGGAGGCTGACATTACTGAGCGCTAGGGGACTGTAACAATTGAAAAGACAGTTCTTGGCAGGCCACCATCCCCAGGGCATTGCACAGAACACCAAAAGAAATTCAACCCCAGTCTTCCTGTGAAAGGGGCCTGTTTACTTAGCCTGGAGCTTCAGCCTGAGGGACAGGTTTCAGGTTTCCCACACACCCAGGAGCTAAGGAGGTGCTCCCAGGGAGACACCCATCCCTCTTTTTCTTTGACCTTGCTACAGCTCTAAAAGACCTTCCAGAAAGGAGCTTGTACAACTGTCTAGAGCCCCAATTTTTGTAACTGTCACCCAGGGAACACCTACAGATCTCCTGGACTGGAGGCCAGTAGGAATTACAAGTGTGACCCACAGGACTGTATATATTTCTATACAGATCCTGCCTGGGGGTCTGGCTTCCAATCAGCCTGAAACTAGGTGCTAAATGAGACTCCTCCTATTAACACACTGATAGGTCTTGGCACACCCTCAGCAAGCCTACAAGAATATATCAAGCAGTTTAGGGACTTCCTCGGTGGTCCAGTGGTTAAGAATCCGCCTTCCAATGCAGGGGATGCGGGTTCAATCTCTGGTCAAGGAACTAAGATCCCACATGCCGCAGGGCAACCAAGCCCATGCGCCGCAACTACTGAGCCCGTGCGCCACAACTACAGAGCCACGCGCCACAACTAGAGAGAAGCCCGCGCACCGCAAAGAGCCCGCACACCACAATGAAAGATCCCGTGTGCCTCAACTAAGACCTGACGCAGCCAAAAATAAATAAATAAATAATTTTTTTTTAAAAAAAAAGGAAGCATTAAGACAGATTAAAAACACTAATAATGTATTAACCAAAAGGTATACTACAAAAATTATATTTAGATGTTTATTCAATATCTGCCTAGAAAAAACTACTTTGGACACAAGGCAGTTTTACAATAAATAAGTGTTAACACGTACATAACCTATAGTTTATCTGCCCACACAACCGTATGCTACTTACAGCATACACCCAACAGGCATGCATAAACCACTCAATTCTATCCAAAAGAATCCTACTGCCTGGTAAAATGCTAGGGTTAGTGTTTTCACATGATAGGCAATTATATCCTCTTATAAAGAGATGTAAAACCTTTATGCCACCCAGGGATCAACTATATCAACTAGTAAACTTTGGGGATTTGTCCAGTTCCTCAAAAGATTTACAGACCGCAGGGAAATAAATCTTGCTGAAGAACACAAAGTTCTTGCTGAGTAAGCACCAACTTCCCCACATAACAATATCCGAAAAATGAGAACCAAAAACACAGAGTATGAAAGTTAATAATGTGTAGATGGATCCCTATTAATTTGTGGCAAAATACTCCTGAGGAAATAATCCTCTCATTTGAAAATAAAGTGATTGATTGGAATTCATTTAAATTGAGGTGATGAAGAGATAAGCCATGGACAGAAAAAAAAATTTTTCAAATCATATATCCAACAAACGACTCGAAGCCAGAATATGTAAAAAACTCTCCAAATTCAACAGTAATTGGCAAAAGACATGAATAGATATATCACCAAAGAGGATATAGGGATTTCAAATAAGAACATGAAAGAAGTTCAACATCATTAACTATTAGGAATTGTGAAAGCAGTGGTACTACAGAAAACCATGAAATAAAAAAATATAACCTTCAAAAAATGAAAGGCAATAACTAATGAAAACTGCAACAAGAGGAAAAGAAAAGAACATTCCAAAAGAGGTTGAGGATACAGGGAATTTTGCAGATGACAGTGACTTCCAGAGGGCCCAGTCAAAAGGCTTCAGGAGTTGGGGTGAGTAGTGGAGGGAGTAGGGGAATCCACAGAGAGATTTCAAAAGTTTGACAACTGAATGCTGTTTGGAGGAGAGTGTGAGGATGAGAGATGGTCTCTGGCTTCCTATGGTGACTGAGGTCAACAAGGATAAAAGTCCCCATGGTCGGGGGCTTCCCTGGTGGCGCAGTGGTTGAGAATCTGCCTGCCAATGCAGGGGACACGGGCTCGAGCCCTGGTCTGGGAAGATCCCACATGCCGTGGAGCAACTAAGCCCGTGAGCCACAACTACTGAGCCTGCGCATCTGGAGCCTGTGCTCCACAACAGGAGAGGCCGCGACAGTGAGAGGCCCGCGCACCGCGATGAAGAGTGGCCCCCGCTTGCCACAGCTGGAGAAAGCCCTTGCACAGAAACGAAGACCCAGCACAGCCATAAATAAATAAATAAATAAATAAATAAATAAATAAATTTATAAAAAAAAAAAAAAAAAAAAAAGTCCCCATGGTCTTAGACGGTGATGGAAACACTGTGAGTGTACCATGAGAGGGGGAAAGGGAGATGGTGACGGGGTAGACACCCAGAATTCTAGAGCCACTTACTCCCTCCTGCCAGTGGTGGAGTGGAGGCCATGGGGCGCCCTCTTGACATCTGGTCATTTTAGTCACTTTTGCAGGGAAATTTTCCAAAAAAAAATTATAGTTTACTTCATTTGTCCTCATGATAGCTCTGTGAAGTAGGATACAGAGGGATATTATTACACACCTACAATCAATTAATCTTTGACAAAGGAGGCAAGAATATACGATGGAGAAAAGACAGTCTCTTCAGCAAGTGGTACTGGGAAAGTTGTATAGTCATGGGTAAATCAATGAAGTTAGAACACTCCCTCATACCATACACCAGATTTGGCATGTACACTATGGAAAACAGTATGGAGGTTCCTCAAAAGACTAAAAATAGAGTTGCTGTATGATCCAGCAATCCCACTCCTGGGCATATATACAGACAAAATTAAAATTCAAAAAGAAACATGCACCCCCACGTTCATAGCAGCACTATTTTACAATAGCCAAGACATGGAAGCAACCTAACTGTCCATCAACAGATGAATAGACAAAGAAGATGTGGCATATATTTATATGTATATGTGTGTGTGTATATGTACAATGAAATGTTATTCGGCCATAAAAAAGAATGAAATAATGCCATTTGCAGCAACATGGATGGACCTAGAGATTATCATACTAAGTGAAGTCAGACGGAGAAAGACAAATATTATATGATATCACCTATATGTGGAATCTCAAAAAATGATACAAATGAACCTATATACAAAACAGAAACAGACTCACAGACATAGAAAACAAACTTTGGTTACCAAAGGGGAAAGGGTGGGGGGACAGTTAGGACTTTCAGATTAGCAGATACAAACTACTATATATAAAATAGATAAACAACAAGATCCTACTGTATAGCACAGGGAACTATATTCAATATCTTGTAATAAACTATAATGGAAAAGAATCTGAAAAAAAATATGTATATATACAAATATATATAACTGAATCACTTTGCTGTATACCAGAAACTAACACAACATTGTAAATCAACTATACCTCAATTTTAAAAAAATTTTAGGGGACTTCCCTGGGGGCACAGTGGTTAAGAATCCGCCTGCCAATGCAGGGGACACAAGTTCGAGCCCTGGTCCGGGAAGATCCCACATGCCGTGGAGCAACTAAACCCGTGCACCACAACTACTGAGCCTGCGCTCTAGAGCCCACAGGCCACAACTACTGAGCCTGCATGCCACAACTACTGAAGCCTGCACACCTAGAGCCCACGCTCTGCAACAAGAGAAGCCACTGCAATGAGAAGCCCGCGCACCACAACAAAGAGTAGCCCCCCGCTCGTCGCAACTAGAGAAAGCCCGCTCCCAGCAACGAAAACCCAATGCAGCCAAAAAATAAAGAAAGAAATTTAATAAATAAATAAATAATAAAAATTTTAAAAGAAGGATATTATTTACATTCGAAAGACTATAAAACTATAGTATAAAACTATAGTAGATTAGATGATTAACTTGAGATCATACTACAGTAGCCCGTTCAATATATGAATAAAAATACCAAGAGCACATGTTAGCTGCAGTCATGTTCTGGTTAGAGAAAATATACAAGTACAGTACTTTGAAAATGCAGAACTGATTTAACACTGTTAAATTTAAAATATTAGCATCTTTAAGTAACACATCTTTATATAAGAAAATCTCCCAAGGTAAAATACATACAAAGAGAAATATCCCTCTCTTTTATTCCTTCACTCTAAACTTTTAATTCTCATTTCTGATTTCCACTTCTGACCCAGTAAAGACTGCTGAATATGGTTTCTCTTGCTTGCATCTTTCTCCTCTCCACCTAAGGCCCCAAATACAAAGAATTAGACCATTAATAATTCTTGCTTCACTTTAACGTTGAATGCTTGGACCTCTTCTTTATATTTTAATAATATAATAAATACCTATGAACCCATCACCCAAGATGATAAGTATAACATTACCAATAATTTCCATTTACTAACATACACTCATACATCCTAAACCCTGTCAGTCACCCACTGCTGGGGAGCCATTCTCCTAAATTTTGTGCTTCTCACTCCTTTGCAGACACACACACACAGAGTTGTAGTTTTTATTTTCATATTTTACAATTTGAGAGTTTTGATTAGTTCATGAGTCTGGCTGTTGCTGTAAACTATGAAGCTAGATAAATTCACCTGGCCTCAGATTCTTTCCATGTTCCACAGGTGAAAGAATAGAAATTCCAAAATACTTCCAAAGTGAACACATAACATACATAAAAACTGGAAGACACAATAAAAGCAACAAGAGGTAAAATTTCAGTGAAAACTAGGTTAAACAGTAGGTGCCAAGAAGATATTCAAATGATAACAACTGAGGCCCAGTCCTCTTGTTTTTTAAGACTAAAAGCATCACAGGCAAAGAAAAAAGAAAAAAAAAGAAGCCATTCTCTATAAGGCAAGAATCATAGTAGTCCCTTGATAATAGTAAGAGGAGAGAGAAAGTTCAAGCCTCCTTTAACTATTCACAAAATCAAAAGAAAAAAAGAATCCCTTGGTGTTTTTATCATTTTCTTTTTCTACTACGTCTAGCACCAGAGAGAAGAAAGCACAATTAAAACTACAATAACTCTAAAAATGCTTGCACCTTTTAAAGGATCTAAGATTCAGCTTCTCCAAAGACACATTAAAATTTAAACTATCCTGCAAACAAAATCCAAACCCAATTTATTTTTCTTTATCTACAAATAAAACCCCACAAGCCTAAAATATTTCCTAGCTGACCCTTTAAGAAAATGTTAGCGCACGCCCTAGACTGAAGACTGTCCCAGACATACAAAACAAAACTGAGTAATTTGACTATATCCCAGAACCAAGTCCAAAAATATTTAAAGTAATACAAAATACCAGCCCTGAGCAACATAAATTCACAAAGTGTGGCATCCAAAGAACTGTTTCAAAGCATGCAAATAAGCAAGAAATTCTAACCCATAATTAGAAGATCAATCAATTGATAGAACAGATTGACTTTTTTTTTTGAGATAATCTAGATTTACAACATTATATAAGTTTCAGGGGTACAACACAGTGATTCAAAATATAGTGATTCACAATATAATTATAAAATATTGGCTATATTCCCCATGCTGTACAATATATCTTTGTAGCTTAATTTTTTTAAATTGAAGTATAGTTGATTTACAATGTTGTGTTAGTTTCTGGTGTGCAGCAAAGTGATTCAGTTATATATACATATATATACATATTCTTTTTCAGGTTCTTTTCCCTTATAGTTTATTACAAGATACTGAATATAGTTCCCTGTGCTATACAGTAGGACCTTGTTGTTTACCTATTTTATATACAGTAGTTTGTATCTCCTTGCAGCTTATTTTATACCTAATAGTTTGTAACTCTTAATCCCCTAACCTTATCTTGCCCCTCCCCACTGGTAACCACTAGTTTGTTCTCTATATCTGTAAGTCCGCTTCTTTTTTGTTATATTCACTATTGTATTTTTTAGATTCCAGATAGAAGTGGTATTGTATAGCATTTGTCTTTCTCTGTCTGACTTATTTCACTAAGCATAATACCCTCTAAGTCCAATCATGTTGCTGCAAATGGCAAAATTTCATTGTGTGTGTGTGTGTGTGTGTGTGTGTGCGCGCGCGTGTGTGTGTACATGTATATCCACATCTTCTGTAACCATTCATCCGTTGATGGACACTTAGGTTGTTTCTATATCTTGGCTACTATAAATAGTGCTGCTGTGAACACTGCACTGGGGTGCATGAATCTTTTTGAATTAGTGTTTTTGTTTTATTTTGTTTTTCTGGATATATACCTAGGAGTGGAATTGCTGGATCATATGGTAGTTCTATTTTTAGTTTTTTGAGGAACCTCCATACTGTTCTCCATAGTGGCTGCACCAACTTACATTCCCACCAACAGTGTACAAGGGTTCCCTTTTCTCACCAACATTTGTTATTTGTGGCATTTTTGATGGCAGCCATTCTGAGAGGCATGAGGTTTTGTGGTTTCCATTTGCATTTCTCTGATGATTAATGATGTTGAGTATCTTTTCATGTGCCTGTTGGCCATCTGTACATCTTCTTTGAGAAAATGTCTATTCAGGTCTTCTGTCCATTTTTTAATGGGGCTGTTTGTTTTTCTGATGTTGAGTTGTATGAGCTGTTTATATATTTTAGATATTAACCCCTTATCAGTCATATCATTGCATTTTCTCCCATTCAGTAGGTTTTCTTTCATTTCGTCAATGGTCTCCTTTGCTGTGCAAAAGCCTTTAAGTTTAATTAGGTCCCATTTGTTTATTTTTGCTTCTATTTCCTTTACTTTAGGAGACAGATACAAAAAATATTGCTACACTTTATGTCAAGGAATGTTTATGATTTCGAGTCTTACATTTAGGTCTTTAATCCATTTTGAGCTTACTTTTGTATATGGTGTGAGAAAATGTTCTAATTTCATTCTGTTACATGTAGCTGTCCAGTTTTCCCAGTGCCACTTATTGAAGAGACTATCTTTACTCCACTGTATGTACTTGCCTCCTCTGTCACAGATCAACTGACCAAAAATGCATGGGTTTATTTCTGGGCTCTTTATTCTGTTCCATTGATCTATGTCTGTTTTTGTGCCAGTACCATACTGTTTGTATTACTGAAGCTTTGTAGTATAGTCTGAAGTCAGCAAGTGTGATACCTCCAGCTCTGTTCTTCTTTCTCAAGATTGTTTTGGCTATTCAAGGTCATTTGTGTTTCTATACATATTTTAAAATTATTTGTCCTAGTTCTGTGAAAAATGTCATTGGTATTGTGACAGGTATTGCACTGAATCTATAGATTGCTTTGGGTAGCATGGTCATTTTACCAATTTTAATTCTTCCAATCCACAAACACAGTATATCTTTCCATACAACAGGCTGACATTTAAACTCTCTGATAAACATACTCCATTTACTCAAGAAGGTAGAAGAGAATGTGAACATGTTAAAAAGACATGGGAGGGACTTCCCTGGTGGTCCAGTGGCTAAGACTCCATGTTCCCAATGCAGGGGCCCTGAGTTCGATCCCTGGTCAGGGAACTAGATCCTGCATGCATGCTGCAACTAAGAGTCTGCATGCCGCAACTAAAGATCCCGCATGCCACAACTAAGGCCTGGCGCAGCCTAAATAAATAAATATAAAAAAAAAAATACATGGGAGATCTCTCCATACAGAAACACACACACACACAACTTCTAAAAATGAAAAATGCAGTGTCTGAAAAGAAAAATACACTCGATAGGTAATGATATATTAGATACTGCACAAAAACTGGAAACACAAAAGGGGAAAAAAAAGACAGGAAAATAATGAACACAGCATCAGTGAGTTGTGAGACAGCATCAAGTAAGATAAAATACATGTAGGGAAGAGGAAAGAAACATTTGAATATGCTCTACAAGAGACACTGTGAGGAGAATAAGACAAGCCATGGACTGGGAAAAAATATTATACACATGCACAGTTATCTGAAATATACAAAGAGCTCTTAAAACTCAACAACAAGAAAAGAAACAACCTCGGCTAAAGATCTGACAGATACCTCACCAAAGAAGACATATAGATGGCAAATAAGCATATGAAAAGATGTGTCCCATTAACCTCCAAAATATATAAACAGCTCATGCAGCTCAATATTAAAAAAACAAACAACCCAATCCAAAAATGGGCAGAAGACCTAAATAGACATTTCTCCAAAGAAGATATACAGATTGCCAACAAACACACGAAAGAATGCTCAACATCATTAATCATTAGAGAAATGCAAATCAAAACTACAATGAGATATCATCTCACACTGGTCAGAATGGCCATCATCAAAAAATCTACAAACAATAAATGCTGGAGAGGGTGTGGAGAAAAGGGAACCCTCTTGCACTGTTGGTGGGAATGTAAATTGGTACAGCCACTATGGAGAACAGTATGGAGGTTCCTTAAAAAACTAAAAACAGAACTACCATATGACCCAGCAATCCCACTACTGGGCATATACCCTGAGAAGACCGTAATTCAAAAAGAGTCTTGTACCAAAATGTTCATTGCAGCTCTATTTACAATAGCCAGGACATGGAAGCAACCTAAGTGTCCATCAACAGATGAATGGATAAAGATGTGGCACATATATACAATGGAATATTACTCAGCCATAAAAAGAAACGAAATTGAGTTATTTGTAGTGAGGTGGATGGACCTAGAGTCTGTCATGTCACACAGAGCGTATAAGTCAGAAAGAGAAAAACAAATACCGTATGCTAACACATATATATGGAATCTAAGAAGAAAAAAAAAAAAGGTCATGAAGAACCTAGGGGCAAGACGGGAATAAAGACACAGACCTAGGAGAGAATGGACTTGAGGATATGGGGAGGGGGAAGGGTAAGCTGTGACAAAGTGAGAGAGTGGCATGGACATATATACACTACCAAACGTAAAATAGATAGCTAGTGGGAAGCAGCCGCATAGCACAGGGAGATCAGCTCGGTGCTCTGTGACCACCTAGAGGGGTGGGATAGGGAGGGTGGGAGGGAGGGAGACACAAGAGGGAAGAGATATGGGAACATATGTATATGTATAACTGATTCACTTTGTTATAAAGCAGAAACTAACACACCATTGTAAAGCAATTATACTCCAATAAAGATGTTAAAAAAAAAAAAGCTTTCATATATATTATTTATTTAGCTGTGTTGGGTTTTAATTGCAGCACGCAGGATGTTTAGCTGCGGCATACAAACTCTTAGTTGCAGCATGTGGGATCTAGTTCCTTGACCAAGGATGGAACCCAGGCCCCCTGCATTGGGAGGGTGGAGTCTTAGCCACTGGACCACCAGGGAAGTCCCTAAAAGACTTACTTTAAAATAACTATTATTTAGAAAACTATGAGTTTTCATTTTCACACCTAGGAATGTGTTGTGATAAATAAACACAGATTTCCAAGACCATAATTTGTCCAATTCACTAAGACACCTACAATCTTCTTTACAGTTCTAAAGTAAAAAAGCATTTAAGCTGTACTGATAATAATCAGCATCTCCATTACAAGTCTGTTTATTTGGGTCAGAATCATTAAGCTCACATGTAATTTAGTTGCTTCATGTTACACCTTTGTTTTTATCTGATTCGAGATATCCGTCACTAATCCTTTTGATGTACTTTTAATAGTTTATACCAAGTCCTGTAAAGGGAACGAACGTTTCTTTTAAAGGGCTGATTTAATTTAGGGTGAATGTAACTTAAATAGATTACAGCTGTCTCTGTGACATACTTTATCCCAACAGCTTAAAATTTTAAATACACTAATGTAGGATAATAGCTTTCCTATATATTGGTCCCGATATTGACTATTTTCAATGCTCTTCACCACTAGACTAAACAACCAAGGGCTCCAAATATAATAAAGACACAACTGAAGATACTTTAGACCTTCAAAAGTGGATGAAAACACAGAGAAACAGAGATACTTTTTACACATTTCAACTGATACACAACTGTTTGATTCCTGCTGTCAGAGACACAGCCTAGAAACACCTGGATTTGGTAAAAGTGCTTCCCTGTAATAATGGAAAAATCATATAATGGGAGACAGTGAGGCCTAAATGATTTAGGAGCGAGCTTTAAAGTTCAATTTCCAGCTGGATCACTTATCAGCTATGTGTCATGGCATCCACCTTGCAGGAGAGCGGTAAAGTGGTGATAATGTTTATTATCAACCTAGAATTTCATCTGAAAAATACTAAGCAACATTATACACTTGATTTATCGATTTACTTCCTCTCTTTTCTGTTCAGTATACTTCCCATTCACGATAGCCCTCATATGAAAAGTCCCCAACTACAGGGATCAAATATTTAGGTATAAACTGAGAATACTCTTAAATCAATTTCTCTAATACCATGACATCTCCAAAAACTAAAAAAAAAAATTTTAAACTAAAAAAGCAGCACTTCTAAAGCAAACATTCTCTATTAGAAACACTGTTCTCTGACCAAAAGTATTAAAGAAATTGATAGTGAAGAGAACAAATGTTCCCAAGTTATAATTTATCTGAATAATGGGCTTAGCAAAATTTTGTAAAAATCTAAATGATCCCAAGTAATAAAGGCTCCACTGATAAGGACTAGGTGTTACGAAAAACATACACAAAGCAAACTGAGAAGTAATTAGAGCAGAAAACATTAGGGAAGCCCTAAATCTCATAGTTTGGCCATTTAAAATGTCGATAAGCCTGTTTCCTCTTTGCAAAATACTGGTGATGACTGTAAGCAAATGTCAGTTGGCCTACTTTTGGAAGGTTGCTAGTGTTTTGGATGAACAGACTGTGAGTGTGTGTAAAGATTTACTTGTTTAACCATAGTTATTAAATTTTTACAGTAAAAAAAAATTATGGCAAACCATTCTGGAAAAGTTAAGCAGAATTTCTGAATTGATATGACTGAACAAATCAAAGAGCTCTTCCTTGAATGTGACAAAAGCCACATTTAACTTGTTTGAAAAGGATGAAAGAGGTAACTTGTACATTGAGAAAAGTAATGAAAATTCAACACACAGAAAGTGCACCCTATATGAAAATATACCCCCCCAAAAAAAAAGAAAATGAGAAAAAGTTTAACAATTCTAAAGGTGTTCTACTCATATTTGCTTCTAGAAAATAACTTAAGCCATTCATATCATAAAAAGGCAGCAACAATTAGTATTATTGACTGCATGGGTGGGCTGTTTACAGTATTACAAGCTTCAGAAAATACACGGCATTTACGCTCCAGTAAGGGAAAAATGGGTTGGATCTTGGGGTTATTTTAAAACCTTTCAATATTTTAAGGTGTGAAACTGTGAATTCCGAGCACAGCAAAACAAAAAACAATAGTACCTTTCCAGTAGTATGTAATAACAAAATAATCTAGAAGGAATAAGCCAAGTTGGCTACCCAGTGTTTTGGATGAGTACTAGGATTTCGGTTCACAGGCACTTGAGGAAACTGTATCTCCAGAGCCTGTCTATTCCCAGAGTAAAGGCGCTAGTTTATAAGAATTTGCTCTAAAACAAGGAAGTTCAGATACTCAGTGTATTGGACTCCTAAGGATAACGAGTAAGGTTCAATCTGCATTTCTAAGAAATCTGGTTCAGGTGAGAGGCCAAAATGATCGTCTACTCCATAATCAATAAGCAAACAGCATAAGCACAAGGCTAAGATAATTCCTAATAGAGTTATAAACTCAGAGTCAAAAGCGGCGCTCTCCATTTGGTCACTGATAAATGACTAAAAAAAAAAAGAAAAAAAATCTTTCTACAAAAGTGGAGCTCTAGTTTCTCTTTTATAAAATACTGGATAAATTCATTTCGGGGCACCACCCATATATATTCCACATATTATGCAAGGCACTGCAGAGAATGCAATGATTAATAAATCACTGTTTCTGTGATTCCAAAGGAACATATTATAGTAAGGGAAAGACCATAATAAAGGAGAAATTTCCCCCAAAAGCTATGAAAATCAGAGGTTGGCAAGAAACAATCAAGAAGATATAATAGAAAAAGAAAACAAATTACAAAAAGACAAAAAATACAACATTCAAAGAGAGTCATGATTTGAAATAAGACATGGTAAAATATACAAAGTTTTTCTTTTTGTGAAACTAAATATATATAACATAAAAAACTGATAGATTTCACCAAATAACAAGATAGGTTGCAAACTACACAGGAAGTCTACAGGACACATATCCGTGATAATATTTCACTAATAATAATCTAGTAGAGAGCTAAAATCAGTAAGAGAAGAGCAAAGAGTACAAACAAGCATGGTATTATGAGACTGAACAGTAAAAATATGAAGATTTTTCTAATCTCCCTAGCACTCAAAGACAGAAAAATTGCAAGAATAGGATTTTCCTCCATCACATAGGCCAAGACTGAAAAGATTCATAATAGCCAGTAGAGGACAGAATTGGGGAAAAAAAGGAATTCTCATATATAAATGACAACATACTCTGAGAAGCAATTTTACAACGTGTATCAACATTTTACATGTATACATTCTTTTACCCAGTAATTCCCCTTCTAGGAATTATCCTAAAAATATTTATAATTCCTTGTGTATTTTTTAAATGTACATATACAGAAGCATATAACAACATAACCTGTTATAGGGAAAAGGTTAAAATTAATATAAATGTTTATACAATGGAATGACATAATTTTTAGCAATGTTGAAAGAAGTTTTGAAATGGAAAGACATTCATAATATAAACTGTTAAGAAAAAACCTACATATACACATCAATAGCAAATACATATAATACATGTAAAGAACTTGAATCAGGTCCTGGACATGCTACTACAAGTTACTTTCATGCATGTATGAATAGTTTAGGGGAAAAAAAACAGGAAATGCATACTCTAAGCTGTCAATACATGTTCAGTATCTGAGTAAAGAGAGAAAAGAAGGAAAGTAAAGAGGTAACCTGGGTTTATCTCTAATAACAGAATCATGTGAATTTTCATTTTCTACATTTCAGTATTCCTTGAATTTTTATAATGAATACTTTAACTGGTTAGAATTAATTGTATGGTCTTTATATTAAGAAATTTAAAACATATTAAAATGTATGTGTCCTCTGATCCCATTCCTTGGAAATAAGCATTATTAGCACAAAATCTATAGTCATAAAATTTTTAACTTATATTAAATTTAACATATATTAAATCACACATATTGCTATATTCTATTTCACAAGTGAGGTACTGAGTTACTAAAAACCACTATGGCTCCTGAGAGTAACAAGTAAGAAGAATTTACTTGGAATTAAGTTCTAAAAAGACAGATTTGAAAGATAACAAATAACAGCTTTTATCTGACATGAGAATACCAATTGATTGGTCATAGCTTCCTGGAAGACTGCACTGAAAACAATTCTAAAGCAAGTGTAGGTTCATTAAAAACGTAATCAATTATTGTTAGTGACCATGAAAATACAGGGAAGTACAAACTGTGTCGTTAGGAGTAAATGCCCATTAAATACAATAATGACCTTCTACAGTGTAAAAGAACATCCAAATCCTTCAGTTTTTCCGCTTTTAGTTAAGAGACAGACTTTGCACAGAATCACCTACAGAAAGGGAACTTGCTTTTCTTCTAGATCATAACCTTCAAAACATTATACCATGCAGCAACATTCAAATATTTATTAACACCTTGTATCAAGTACTCTGTTAGGTACTGAAGATATGAAAACAGCCTACAAACATAGCAGTTAAGAGGCAACTGAGCAACTAAAATAAAAAACCAGTAAATCCTATGGGAGCACATACTACTGACATTGGTAACAAGAAAGAAGGGTTAGGACATGAGTATTCTAGAAGAGGAAATAGCAAATGAAAAGGTCTGAAAGAAAGAAGATGGATCATTTGAGGAAACGAAAGTTCAATAAAACTATCACAAAGGAGTGAGTGTTGCTGGGGAGAGGAAGGCTTAGAGAGGGGTTACTGGTGACAGCTGAAAATAATGCTGGAAAAATACACTGTAAGGGCATCAGTTCACCAAAGATCTAATGAATCTGGTATGCAACAGCTCTATTTTTTTTTTAACATCTTTATTGGAGTATAATTGCTTCACAGTGGTGTGTTAGTTTCTGCTGTATAACAAAGTGAATCAGCTATATGCATACGTATATCCCTATACCCCCTCCCTCTTGCGTCTCCCTCCCACCCTCCCTATCCCACCCCTCTAGGTGGTCACAAAGCACCAAGCTGAACTGCCTGTGCAATGCAGCTGCTTCCCACTAGCTATCTATTTTACATTTGGTAGTGTATATATGTCCATGCCACTCTCTCACTTTGTCACAGCTTACCCTTCCCCCTCTCCGTGTCCTCAAGTCCATTCCCTACGTCTGTGTCTTTATTCCTGTCCTGCCCTTAGGTTCATCAGAACCTTTTCTTTTTTTTTTTTTTTAGATTCCATATATATGTGTTAGCATACAGTATTTGTTTTTCTCTTTCTGACTTATACGCTCTGTATGACATGACAGACTCTAGGTCCATCCACCTCACTACATATAACTCAGTTTCGTTTCTTTTTATGGCTGAGTAATATTCCATTGTATATATGTGCCACATCTTCTTTATCCATTCATCTGTCGATGGACACTTAGGTTGCTTCCATGTTCTGGCTATTGTAAATAGTGCTGCTAGGAACATTGTGGTGCATGACTCTTTTTGAATTATGGTTTTCTCAGGGTATATGCCCAGTAGTGGGATTGCTGGGTCATATGGTAGTTCTATTTTTAGTTTTTTAAGGAACCTCCATACCGTTCTCCATAGTGGCTGTACCAATTTACATTCCCACCAACAGTGCAAGAGGTTACCGTTTTCTCCACACTCTCTC
This sequence comes from Balaenoptera physalus, assembly GCF_965194825.1. Taxonomy (NCBI): domain Eukaryota; kingdom Metazoa; phylum Chordata; class Mammalia; order Artiodactyla; family Balaenopteridae; genus Balaenoptera; species Balaenoptera physalus. The sequence goes on from NC_138901.1 coordinate 41,799,531, forward strand.
CAGCATTTATTATTTGTAAATTTTTTGATGATGGCCATTCTGACCGGTGTGAGGTGATACCTCATTGTAGTTTGCAAATGTAGATGTGCATTTCTCTAATGATTAGTGATGTTGAGCATCTTTTCATGTGTTTGTTGGCAATCTGTATCTTCTTTGGAGAAATGTCTATTTAGGTCTTCTGCCTATTTTCGGATTGGGTTGTTTGTTTTTTTGATATTGAGCTGCATGAGCTACTTGTAAATTTTGGAGATTAATCCTTTGTCAGTTGCTTCGTTGGCAAATATTTTCTCTCATTCTGAGGGTTGTCTTTTCGTCTTGTTTGTGGTTTCCTTTGCTGTGCAAAAGCTTCTAGGTTTCATTAGGTCCTATTTATTTATTTTTGTTTTTATTTCCATTTCTCTAGGAGGTGGGTCAAAAAGGATCTTGATGTGATTTATATCATAGAGTGTTCTGCCTGTTTTCCTCTAAGAGTTTGATAGTGTCTGGCCTTACATTTAGGTCTTTAATCCATTTTTAGTTTATTTTTATGTATGGTGTTAGGCAGTGTTCTAATTTCATTCTCTTACATGTAGCTGTCCAGTTTTCCTAGCACCACTTATTGAAGAGGCTGTCTTTTCTCCACTGTATAGTCTTGCCTCCTTTATCAAAGATAAGGTGACCATATGTGCATGGGTTTATCTCTGGGCTTTCTATCCTGTTCCACTGATCTATATTTCTGTTTTTGTGCCAGTACCATACTGTCTTGATTACTGTAGCTTTGTAGTACAGTCTGAAGTCTGGGAGCCTGATTCCTCCAGCTCCTTTTTTCTTTCTCAAGATTGCTTTGGCTATTCAGGGTCTTTTGTGTTTCCATACCAATTGTGCAATTTTTTGTTCTAGTTCTGTGAAAAATGCCACTGGTAGTTTGATAGGGATTGCACTGAATCTGTATATTGCTTTGGGTGGTATAGTCATTTTCATAATGTTGATTCTTCCAATCCAAGGACATGGTGTATCTCTCTATCCGTTTGTATCATCTTTAATTTCTTTCATCAGTGTCTTATACTTTTCTGCATACAGATCTTTTTGTCTCCTTAGGTAGGTTTATTCCTAGGTATTTTATTCTTTTTGTTGCAGTGGTAAATGGGAGTGTTTCCTTAATTTCCCGTTCAGATTTTTCATCATTAGTGTATAGGAATGTAAGAGATTTCTGTGCATTAATTTTGTATCCTGCTACTCTACCAAATTCATTGATTAGCTCTAGTAGTTTTCTGGTAGCATCTTTAGGATTCTCTATGCATAGTATCATGTCATCTGCAAACAGTGACAGTTTTACTTCTTCTTTTCCGATTTGGATTCCTTTTCTTTTTCTTCTCTGATTGCTGTGGCTAACACTTCCAAAACTATGTTGAATGACAGTGGTGAGAATGCGCAACCTTGTCTTGTTCCTGATCTTAGAGGAAATGGTTTCAGTGTTTCACCCTTGAGAACAATGTTGGCTGTGTGTTTGTCATATATGGCCTTTATTATGTTGAGGTAGGTTCCCTCTATGCCTACTTTCTAGAGAGTTCTTATCATAAATGGATGTTGCATTTTGTCAAAAGCTTTTTCTGCATCTACTGAGATTATCATATGGTTTTTATCCTCCAATTTGTTAGTATGGTGTATCACATTGATTGATCTGCGTATACTGAAGAATCCTTGCATTCCTGGGATAAATCCCACTTGATCATGGTGCATGATCCTTTTAATGTGCTATTGGATTCTGTTTGCTAGTATTTTCCTGAGGATTTTTGCAACAGCTCTTATTAATGACTTATTAATTGGGGCTTCCCTGGTGGGGCAGTGGTTAAGAATCCGCCTGCCAATGCAGGGGACATGGGTTCAAGCCCTGGTCCAGGAAGATCCCACATGCTGCAGAGCAACTAAGCCCGTGAGCCACAACTACTCAGCCTGCACTCTAGAGCCCACAAGCCACAACTACTGAAGCCTGCACGCCTACAGCCTGTGCTCCACAACAAGAGAAGCCACTGCAATGAGAAGCCCGCACACCACAACAAAGAGTAGCCCCCGCTCGCCGCAACTAGAGAAAGGCCGCACACAGCAACGAAGACCCAACACAGCCAAAAATAAATTAATTAAATAATTAATTTTTTTTAAAAATCACTTTTTAATTCTAATGGTTTGTAGATTGTTTTGTATTTTCTACATATACAATCAAATTATCTATGAATAAGATGATTTTACACCTTTCCTTCTAATATTTACATCTCTTATTCATTTTTCTTGCCTTATTGTAATGGCTAGGACTTGAATTCAATGGTGAATAGAAGTAGTGATAGGATCCATCCCAAACTCAGTAAGAAAGTATAATATTTAACATATCATTACTGATTATAATGTTGGCTATAGATTGTTTTATAGATTATCTTTAGCATACTGAGGATGTTTCCTTCTACTCCTAATTTGCTAAAAGCTTTTTTTTAATCCCAAATGGCTATTAAATTTAGCCAAAGTTTTTTTCCACTTCTATTGAGGTGACCAACTGTGTTTTCTTCTTCATTCTACTAATATGGTGAATTACACTGATTTATTTTCAAAATGTTAACCAATCTTGTATTCTTGGAATATCTTTTACTTGGTTCTGATGTATAAATTTTTTATGGATCACTGGATTCTATTTGGTAATATTTACATGTAAATTACACCAAGAAAGAAAAACAGGGAGGGAGGGAAAGAGGGAGGAAGGGAGGGAGGGAGGTGTTGGGTATGAGGAGAGGTTAAGAAAAAAAGACAGCAGAAAAGAATCATTTTGTGAGGGGGTGGGGCACACCACAAGGCATGTGGGATCTTAGTTCCCCGACCAGGGATTGAACCCGCACCCCCTGCATTGAAAGCACAGAGTTTTAACCACTGGACCACCAGAGACATCCCAGAAAAGAATTATTCAAGAAGAGTTAGTAATCCATATTGAGACACAATCTCCCAAAAGGAACAGGGATGAAATTATTTTTTAATTAATCATTCTAGGGGATATAACAGCCAAATAATACAAGTACCAGAAAGAGAGAACATGGAAAATTTAAGAGAAGAAACCATCAAAAAAGTAGTTTAAAGAATTTTCTCGCTCGATGCTTTGTGACAACCTAGAGGGGTGGGATAGGGAGGGTGGGAGGGAGGCTCAAGAGGGAGGGCATATGGGGATCTATGTATACATAGAGCTGATTCACTTTGTTGTACAGCAGAAACTAACACAACATTGTAAAGCAATTATACTCCAATAAAGATATTAAAAAAAAAGAAAAAGAATTTTCTCATAACTATACTACTTGCATTCCTACACCGAAGAGGCCCAGAATAACATATGAACCAAGAAACAACACTGCAAAGTTTTGGAACACTGGGAAAAAAGCCAACATTCTATTATAAGCTCCTGAGAAAAAAACAAGCCATATACAAAGAAAAAGGTATCAAAATGGCTTAAGATTCTTCAACCATAACACTAGATCAATACCTTCAAATTTCTGAAGTAACATTACTTACAAACAAGTATTTCTTACCCAAATTAACAATCAAGAATTAAAGAAAAATAAAGACATCTTCAGACAAACAAGATCTACCACACATCCCTTTGCAGGAAGCTACCGAAGGACTTATTCCACCAAAGTGAGTGCAAAAGCAAAACGGGCAGAAGAGAGGAAAGGCGTATTCCATTTTCCGTTACAAATTTTATCTGATCAGTTGCACGTTTGATGAAAACAAATCTAAAAAATTAAATACAATAAAAGTAACATAATTTCTGCAAGTCATACAACATTTAGTTTTGTGAAATTACATCTTAAATCTAAAAAAAAGTATATTTAAAGTATCTTATAGTGCATGTAAAAGTATATTATAGTTGGATTTCCCTGGTGGCGCAGTGGTTAAGTATATGCCTGCCAACGCAGGGGACATGGGTTCGATCCCTGGTCCGTGAAGATCCCACATGCCACAGAGCAACTAAGCCCGTGAGCCACAACTACTGAGCCCGTGCTCTACAGCCCACAAGCCACAGCCACAGAGCCCATGTGCCACAAGTACTGGAGTCCGCGTGCTGCAACTACTGAAGCCCACACACCTAGAGCCCGTGCTCCGCAACAAAAGAAGCCACCACGATGAAGAGTAGCACCCGCTCGCTGCAACTAGAGAAAGCCCACGTGCAGCAACGAAGACCCAATGCGGCCAAAAATTTTTTTTAATTAAATAAATAAATAAATAAATAAATGTATATTATAGTGGATAGAGAAATCTTTCTTTTAATTAGACAAAGTAAATTAAACAAACTCAAATTCTACTAGCAATATTAGCTTTTAAGGCTTTATACTCTCTCATATAGTTCTGCCCAAAGTAAAAAATTTGAGAAAAGCTGAACATTAATAATTGGCATAAAGAGGGGAATTCCTTGGCAGTCCAGTGGGTAGGACTCCGTGCTTCCACCACATGGGGCCAAGGTCCCATCTCTGGTCGGGGAACTAAGATCCCACAAGCCATGCAGGGCGGCCAAAAAAAATTAAAATATAAAAAATAAATAGGGTTTCCCTGGTGGAGCAGTGGTTGAGAATCCGCCTGCCAATGCAGGGGACACGGGTTTGAGCCCTGGTCCGGGAAGATCCCACATGTCGCAGAGCAACTAAGTCCGTGCACCACAGCTACTGAGCCTGAGCTCTAGAGCCCACGATTCACAACTACTGAAGCCCACGTGCCTAGAGCCCGTGCTCCGCAACAACAGAAGCCCCCACAATGAGCAGCCCGCACACTTCAGCGAAGAGTAGCCCCTGCCCGCTACTAGAGAAAGCCCTCTCGCAGCAACAAAGACCCAACACAGCCAAAAATAAATAAATAAATAAATAAATTTTTAAAAATAAATAAATAAATAATACATAATTGACATAAAGAAAAGAACTTCATAACTGAAATGAAAGGAGAAAAATCTGCCTCTGTGAATTACATACAAAAGAAACAAAGACATGGCAGAGTCCTTTAGCAATAAAGTTCTTCTTGATTCCAACCATCCAGTGAGGCTGGTTATTCCACAACAATCTTCTTTGTCAAAAATTTCACCAAAACACAAATGCAACAGAAAACAGAAAGAGAGTGTAAAGCAGAGACGAAGCTGATAACTGTAGATGCCATACAGTTCAATAACAAGGAAAAATCTCCACGTGACAGCAGGATATTGTTGCCTTATTACCTCCACCCTTACCATTTCAATTAAGTAGATTTAATAATTAAATTAATCCCTAACATTAGCTATGCAAATAGTAGTACATTTTAATAAACATCATTCTCACCAATTTACAGAAATAACTGCAGAAGTAAGTATTAACAGGAAGATTTCCCAACTTCTGTACAAACTTTAAAACTATAATAGCATTAAAATATTTGAATATCCTCTTTTTTAATTATGCAAATGATATTAATATGATTGTTTTTAGTGCACATACAAAAGCATTACTGAGTGAACATAGGCAAATTAAAGAGAAAATACAACCCTTAGAAAGCTCAGATCATTAAAGAGTTGGGAATTATTTATGCTTCCAAATAACAGATGTAATTTAACCATATATCTGGTTTTTTAACTTTAAAAATACATAATAGTTACATACAACATTAAGAAGTTTTCATTATTAAAGCGGAGATCCAAGGTCAAAAGCCCGAAACTGTACTTCTGCCATAGCTGTAAATACAGACAGCAGACTCATCTACAATCGAGATAATGGTGAAAACCAAGCTCTTCAAGGCAGTAAGTATAACTGAGAGGAGCAAAGACACTGAAGACAACAGAGACTTGGGGAATACCCACAGAAGTAAGCTGAACCAGAAACAGAACAAAAGCGGCACAGTCAGCAAGGAAGGGATCTGGGAAGAGCACCGCCATGAAAACCAAGAGAGAAGAGGGCTTCAAGAAAGAGCCAGCAAAGTCAGAAACTAAATGGAGATCAAAGAGGACGAAGATAAATCAAAACCGCAGCAGAAAGTGAATGGCCATACTGAATTGGTTAAGATTACCTATTTCCATCTCAACTGACAGAACTAAGAGTTTATCTTGGAGGGAGGAGGGGAAGGAGTATGGACACGTGGAGGAAAACAGACTTTAGTTATCATTCTTGCTGTTTGATGTCCAAGACCAGTAGAAGAGAAACCTCTTTCTGAATGATTTGTTTCTTCTTAAGGGCTACACTCACCAAACTGTGGAGCAGGCAAGATTCTAGCTGCTCGAATTGGGCCATGTCGAACAGAAAAAAGCTCCTGTGCTTCCCCACTGATCTGCAGAAGACAGAAAAAAAAATTCAGTAAATGAAAACACAGGTCAGAACATTATTATACAAAAACAAGATCTCCTAAATTTTTATCACAATTTTTGGTCTGAAATGTAGTATATGTACGTTCACACACCCATTTATGGCTGACCATACACATTAAGTATATTAATACCTTAAATTATCATAAATATTTTTAGAAAATTATAAGAGCATGCACTTAATATGAATAGGAAAATAAAAGGTCTGTTCTGAAAACCTATAATTTTTATCTTTAATAAACTACCAGTTTGTTAAAGTCTGCTCGGTTCCTGTATGACTGCCTTCCATTTTAGAGTAAAGCAACTCTGATTTTTTTTTCATTAGTATTCAGTTTACCATGTAAGAAAAACATAAATATTCTTAGCATTCTGAAAAGCAGAACTTAAATGTTGTAGTAACTTTCGCAAATTGTTATAGATGAAAAAGAGCAAAACATGTTGCAAAGAACACTGAGGTGGAGGGTAAATGACCTAGGTGCCAGCTATGGTTCTGCAACCCTAGCTACCCTTAACTACGTTGAGTAAATCATTTAACCTCTATAAACTTTTATTACTTATTTTCTTTCCTAAATATATTTTAGTAAATATTGTATACATTTAGGTATACAACATGAAGATTTGATATACATATATATGGTGAAATGATTACCAGAGTCACCTCCTCAGAGTTACCTTCTGTGTGTGATAAGAGTATCTGAAATCTATTTTTCCAGTCTTCAATACAGTATTATTAACTGCAGTCATCATGCCTGAACATTACGTCCCCTGACTTGTACATCTTACAAAACTGCAACTTTGCACCGTCTGACCAACATCTCCACATTTCCCCTACCTCCTCTAAGCCTATATTCCTTGGCATTTATAAGCTGAGACAATAAAGGTGCTAAAGGACCTCAAGATGCTTTAAATTTCAGTATTCTATGCATAAAAAAACATGTACGCATCTTTATATGTCATTATTCTTATTACACACATAGATCAAACACGTATGAATGTCCGTTCATTTTCAGTCATATCAGATCTGTTCCTCAGATATAAACAGTACAGCAGTCTATTAATCCCAAAGTAAAAGAGGTAGACTAATATTTGTGTCAAGTGTGAAAACAATTGCTTTTCAGAATTAGTGGTTCAAAAGAACAATTTGTTAATTGAAATACTGAACATATTAAATCATAACGTTAAGAAAGGCTTTCCAGACTACTATAAGTGGTACTGTAGTTTCCAATACATTTTCTTAATTCTCAAGTGTTTGATGGAATATGTAATATCAGATAGGGAAAATGGCAAATATTATAAAACTCGTTCTAAATACCCAAAAACTTACAAGAGATATAGAAATAACTCGTTCTAAATACCTAAGAACTTACAACAGATATAAAAATGATAAACATTCCATAAACACGCTGATGGTATTTTTTTAAAAATAGGCCTGCCAAACAAGGAGTTTAAAATATCAACATTGTATACATTATAAAAGGCTTATCAATCTTCCAATATTAAACTATAAATCTGCAGAGCTGTCTTTTAGATTAAGTACTTTTTTAGATCTTCAGCTTCTCTTCTACCTGAATTTAAGAGCTGCAAACTGTCAATATTTTTGTCTCTTATAAATGTTAAATTATGGTAATACCCAAAGAGCCATCATATTCATTTAGCTTATAAAAATTATTAAAATGTATTTATTGGCCACAATGGCAAATCCCTCTAGAGCACTTGGGAAGCAGAAGATATGAGGAATGCTAGGCTCTTCCCACTAACTATGCAACAATAGCACCACCTATCACCAATTAAACACACAAAAGCTACAAACTCAGTATAGCAAACTTAAATTTACTTCTTAAATTTACCTCTCTACAAATTCCTCTGTAAACATTAATTTTCTAAATGAAATACCATTGACATTATATACTGCAGCTCTTAAGTCCACATTTTATTCTTATAGAACAGAATTTTCAGTTTATAAAAATCCTTAAAGGGTCACTTTGTTCAATCTCCCACCCAATGCAGTAATCACACATTCTCTGAAATCTAAAAATTACCATCACCTCGTTGATTTTAAGAACACTTTCAACGAAAGGTAAATCACTAATACAGTCCAACTACATTATAGATGCATTACTGGCTATCTCCAAAGCTGCCAAGTCATTTACTTTTTGAAAAGAGGTTGTTGGTTGGGCAATGGATAAATAGTATTCTTCAATATACATACTATTTCTACTAAGAATGCAATGAAAAATAAATTATAAAACAATACTGTAGAAATTGCACTGAAATTATAATTCAGAGTAATGAAAACCACCTCTCACAAATAAGGTTTATACCTATAACAAATCATAGTATTCTAACACAAAATTCACTGCTCTGTACTATTATTTCCATATGCCACAAGTCTAGCATTTAGCTTTTGGTCCTATCAAATAAAGCCTTAAAGTTAAAAAGTCTAATCACATTTAACTGAGCTGCTATACTAAATTATACTAAACAATAAAGAATAAAACAAACCTGTCTTGGCATATTCACAATATGATAAACGTTTGTTATCACTGGATTTAATACCCAAGAGCTTACTCTGATATACAAAAACATTCTGAAATCTGAACACACCATGCTTTTGAGCATAACGGCTTTTAAAACAAACCTAAATGCCCTATTCTATTCTAAGCTTCTACTCTAAATCCCTCTTTAAATGTACAGCAACAGGTAAGAAAAAAACATTAGGAGTGATTACAAAATGCATCTCCACATTCATTACCGATCCTTCATTACCTCTAAGTTAAGGTCCTAGAATCTTTAATTATCACATCAGGGAAGGGAGATGGGGGGAAGCACTATTACTATGAATAGAAATTTGTGAACATGTTAAAATCAAAATTGTTAGAAGCATAATTCTAAAGTATCCTAAGTGAGTCACAAATGTCAAACTTCCCAGAGGAGAGAACTCTCCCAATAATATAGGCAAACTCTATACTGGAATAAAATTTCAGAACAGAGACAGTGCTAATAACGTGTATATAGATAAGACGTGCACATTTTAGGTAGGACACAGAGAGAATGGATATGTCCTTACAGGCTCCGCTTTAGCTGCCGTTTTCAATTGCCTCTAATCATTCTATACAGTATGTTCACTGGTAATTTTGCTCTCAAATAAATGAGTGGCAAAACTGATGAAGTTTTTTTAAGGCTTTCAAAGTGATTTTTAGGTTTCTTAGAAAGAGCTCATTGAAAAGAGCAAAGAATCTCTGAGATGAGGATTTTACTGATCCTGAGAAGAATTACCAGGAGCTCTAAGTTCACTTTTAAACCAACAATAATAAATACAAGGGTAGAACTACAAGGAAGGCGTGTATCAAGCAATGTTCCAACTTCCTGGCAACTGCAGTAACTTGGGGAGAGGAGCAAACAGGGAGGAAACCTCTCCAATAGTTCCTCATGGGTCTCTGCCTTTGTTCTTACTGGCATTTTAATTTCTGATGACAGGCTTTTGTTGTTTGGAGCATAAACCGGACGTACCAGTTTGGAGGCACAATAAGGAGAACAAAGAATGATTTGTTCACACTGTTGGAAAAAAATCTTTTCCAACCATAGAAAATAGCTTTCACATGGTGAAAATATGCAAATTACATACCAAACCAAAAAGGGGTGGGGGGGAGTACAAGTTTAGAATCTCACAGCTCAACCTAAGGCAAAAGGAAATTATAACAGTCGAGACAATCATACACACAGAGAAAAGGCTATAAAAGCTTGAGGGGGGGGGAAGGGGGGCTTTATAAGTGCTTTTAGAGAATTCTGAAAGCACATGAAGGTCATCTAGCCCTCAGAACCAAACTTGTTTCTGAAATCCTGATGACTTTTCAAAGGCATCTGACTACAAAATAGAAAATTCAACCAAACACAAAGGACAATAATAATAATGCTCTACAATGACACAGAATGAGGACAATAGTACATATTTACACCCCCAACTTCCCTTTTAGACACTGGTCAAATGGAGAATTGTGGTCTCCAATTGATTCTTTTTAGTAAACTTTACTCAAAGATAACAGACTTAGAAGTAATACATAAATCTTAGGTATATGTACAGCTTAATGAATTTTCAATGTTAATACACCTCTGTTACCAGCAGAGACATCAAGAAACAGAACATTACGGATACTCAGAAGGTCCCTCCACACCCTTTCGCAGTCACAAACCCAAGGCAAGAATAACCATAACCACTATCTTGACTTCTAACACTTCTCACACATAAGTTTTACTTCTTCAAATTTATTTAAATGGAATCACGTAGTATGTACTCTCTTGTGAATGGCTTCTTTCACATATTACATGCCTGTGAAATTCATTTGTATTGTTGCATATGATTGTAGTTTTTTATTTCTGTTGCTATATAGATTCCCATTGCATGAAAAATACAATTTATCCATTCTACTGTTGGTTGCTGGACTTCTAGGTTGTTTCTAGTTTTGGGCTCATAAGATGTGAGGAAAAATTGCAACAAACTTTCGAATGGGAAAAAGATTACTGTGTGTTCTTCCAGTGGATTACCAAGAGTTCTATAGTGGATCCTTTGGGATTATTTGATTCTATAAGAATCTGCACCTTTGTCTTGACTGGGCTATTTTACAATACTGTAAGTTGTAGAAAACTGATAGTAAGGCAATTGACTCTTGCCCACAGAAATGCAAATGAATCTTGTTTAGTAGAGATACAATTGAATTCCGCTCATAAAAAAGATTCCAAGCAGTACACTTTCCCAACAGGCTATTAGCTAGGTTTGCATCTCTTAACAGGGTCATTTCAGCATTCCTTATTCCCTATATCTGTTCTTCAGATTCTCCTTCGAACCGGCGTTAACTTGTCTAACACCTCATTAATAAGTTAAATAAAATCTATGACACATGTCCATTTTACAGTTGTATGAGTGTCATGATTTTACCATTTTTAAACTGGTAACATCATAAGGAATATTACCATGAATATTCTTGCACATGGCATTTAGTGACCATATTTAAGTATTTCTTTTGGGTATATACTACTGAAGTTGCTTCTATATTAGGAATATGTGCATATTTTGTAGATTTTAACAAAACAGTAACTGAACAATTTACCAGTGTAAAAGAGTTCTCTACCTGCTCCACATCCAACAGTTGGTGTCATTCTGGTGGATGTTCAGTGGGATTCTCACTGTCATTTTAATTTGCATTTTCTTCAAAGGAGGTTTCACCCTTTCATATTATTATTGGAATTTAGTTATACTATCTCATGAGCAATCTGATAAAAGTCTCTTGCCCAATATATTTGCCTGATTCTAAGAAATTATGGATTTAGATCTATTATGCACAGTGAGTAAAATGCATAAATCAGTCTCCTTTGGAAAAGCAACGCTGCCTCAAACTAAATAAACAAACAGGCTTTATTATAGTGGCCCTCCATCAGGGCTCATGATGTAAGAGTTTTGTCCTGAAGGACCCTTGATTTCCAGCATTATGAATGAGATTCAAGAACTCATTTCAGCAGCTCTGGAAAAACTAGAGCTTTTTATACCTAACTGAATTCATATCTTAATTCCAAATCCAGTAATAAGCAATCTCTCCCCCCATATAAGGTACAATGATTGGGTTATAACAAAATGATAGCCCTTGAAGTGGAAAAATGTTGATTTGTAAAACTTCACACATTCAAAGCAAATTCAGTCCCTATTAAAGATAGGAAACATACAAAAATTACTATATCTTTCCCCTATAACTCAAGCAGTTCAAATACAAAAGGTAATGATTAGCAGTTTTTTTTCTTGATAAATACTTCAGCAAGCTTTAATCTCTAAAATAAAAAACTTAAAAAGAGGTATTAATTTACCTATTTTTCAAAATGGCTACATCATATACAGTAGGGCATTTTTAGACTGGAAATATAAATTAAAAGACCAAGCCATCAGACATAAAAGACATCAGAAAAAGAATTCTTTGTGTTTATCTCAAGCACATCCTGACTTTCAGTCAAAAATATCTTTCACACCTGAGTTTTCCAAACAAGTAATGCCTCTGATTCCACTTGGAAAATCAAAGAGAGTAAAAGCAGCCCACAGGTAAGACCCTGGAAGTTTTATTCCTTTCCCGAAATCATGGCCTATAGCAACAATGCCAAGTGCGTACAGTATGACAGATCATCAGTTACAAATATCACATTAGCAACATCAACGACTCCAACAGTTTATTACGGTAGAAAATAAACCGGACTTCTGTTTATAAACTATACAAATTTGCTAAATCTGAGTTTGGCTTTATAATAAGGGTAACGACATATCTATCTAACAAAGCAAAGGTGTTAAACTGTGTATTTAAAATATGAAACAAGAGGGCTTCCTTGGTGGCGCAGTGGTTGAGAATCTATCTGCCTGACGATGCAGGGGACACGGGTTCGAGCCCTGGTCTGGGAAGATCCCACATGCCGCGGAGCAACTAGGCCCGTGAGCCACAACTACTGAGCCTGCGCATCTGGAGCCTGTGCTCCGCAACAAGAGAGGCCGCGACAGTGAGAGGCCCGCGCACCGCGATGAAGAGTGGCCCCCACTTGCCACAACTAGAGAAAGCCCTCGCACAGCAACGAACACCCAACACAGCCAAAAATAAATAAATAAATAAATAAAAATTAAAAAATAAAATAAAATAAAATATGAAACAAGAGAGTTAAATCAAGAAGATGCTTGTTAAATGAATGAACTGATAAATAAACGACTAAGTCTATGTTGGCATCATTATTCAATCTTCATGGTACTTAATTTGCCTTTGCCTCCCTGTTTTCAAAACATGTTGTTAACATTTAATACTTGGAAATTTGTTATAACACCACATCATAAAACACATTTTGGTACAACTCATTCTTGAACCCACTGGTATATTACTTCCTAAGCTTTTCAGCTCTCAAGAAAAGGACTACTATCAGAGTGGCAAGCAGCACCTCATCTGGGCAGCAGGTTTTATCACACTGGTCTTCACACTCCCGCTCAAGATCAAGGCAGCCGCCACTCTCGCCGGCAAATATCCCACACTCAATCCAACCTTTCTGGGTTAATGTAATGTTTTTACCTGCAACAGGTTTTCTTACCAAGAGTGATGTAAAAACTGTCCATTTAAATAAACAAATGTAGAATTATCAATCTTTTCTAATTGTCTCACATGTACCAGCCACATAGACACAATTGAAATGAAGTCCTTAATAAGAACAGTGCTTCATTAGTTTTAAAGTTAAAAAGTAATAACAAATAAAACTTTTTCATTAAGGAGAAAAATGTAAACTATGGACTTTAGTTAATAATGTGTCAATACTGGTTCACCAAGTTTAACAAATGTACCTCGGGAATTCCCTGGTGGTCCAGTGGTTAAGACTCAGCACTTTCACTGCCGTGGGCTCAGGTTCAATCCCTGATCCAGGAACTAAGATCTTGTAAGCCACGTGGCGCATCACTAATGCAAGATGTTAATAGGGGGAAATGCGGGGGATGAGGGATACATGGGAATTCTCTGTACTTTCTGCTCAACTTTCATGTAAACCTAAAACTGCTTTAAAAATAGTATATCAGTGTTTATTTTCATATACATGAAAAATGTGAAAATTCCACAAATAAATTTTAACCTTCCTTGATACCCACCCCACCCAAAATAGGGATAAAAGGTAAAAATATAGAGAGATGGGAGGAATGAAGAGCCAATAACATTTTACACTAAATAATTCAGTTTCTAAAGTAACAAAAGGACCTTACTTGGTCTATTTAAATAAACAAGTATATAAGTTATCACTTTGCTAATTGTTTCACATGTAGTAATCATACATACAACACAACTGAACTGATGAAGTTCTTTAAAACGAAGATTGGTTCGTGACAGTTTTTGGTGTTTTTTTTTTAATAAATTTACTTATTTTATTTATCTTATTTTTGGCTGCATTGGGTCTTCATTGCTGCGTGTGGGCTTTCCCTAGTTGAGGCGAGCGGGGGCTACTCTTAGTTGCGCTGCGCAGGCTTCTCATTGCAGTGGCTTCTCTTGTTGCGGAGCACGGGCTCTAGGCGCATGGGCTTCAGTAGCTGTGGCACACAGGCTCAGTAGCTGTGGCTTGCGAGTTCTACAGTGCAGGCTCAGTAGTTGTGGCGCACAGGCTTAGTTGCTCCGTGGCATGTGGGATCTTCCCGGACCAGGGCTTGAACCTGTGTCCCCTGCATTGGCACATGGATTCTTAACCACTGCACCACCAGGAAAGCCCTGGTGTTCTTTTCTCTTTCTTTTTTTTTCTGGGCACACTGTGCCAACCAGGGATAGAACCCGGGCCCCCTGCAGTGGAAGTCTGCGGAGTGCTAATCACTGGACTGCCAGGGAATTCCTGCCAGTTTTGTTAACTTACAAAGTAACAACAATAATTTTTTTAAATAAGGAGAAAAGGTAAATACATACATATATATATATGTATGTATGTATGTATTTTTTTTAGTTAGAGAGAAAGGGTAAAAATTTAAAAACATAAAACAAGAGATAGGGGAAGGAGAGGGAAGTATCATCTTATACTAAGGTATTTGGTTCCTAAGCAACAAAAGGACAGAACGTAGCTACATGAGTAATGATCACAACTACAAAGCAAGCTCTCTCTCTAGCTCTCTCTCACCCTGTGAGCCAATCTGATGATATATTTTCATTTTAGACATAAGGAAACAGAGAAAAATATTCCCCCCAAATGACCAGATCAAAGAGGCATCAGAATCTCCCATTAATACTGTATTCAAAAACAGTTTTTAAACTCAGGGTTTTTTTCTTGAACAAGTCAATGCCAGGTGGTCATTTTACGTGCTACAGTTCTGCTCCAACAATATCAAAAACTTAAGATAGCACACATTGAGGAAAGTATTCCTAACGGTAAAAAAGTAATTCTTTTGAAAGCTCCTAAAAGTAGGAGGAAGGAGGGGACAAGCTTTTTGTTTTATTTTTGCCTAGCTAACCACAAATGATTCAGTTAATGTCAGAGTGTCAGTATCTCCATAACCTACTCTGTATGCCATCAAGAAAAAAATGCAAACCACAAAAACCACCTAAAATGCATATTTGTGAGGACTAACAACTTATAGAACAGATATTTGCTAACCACATAAAGCAGACAGCAACCGAGTCTGTATTTTGGTCTTGACACTAAATTCAAAATACAAAACTTGAGGCAAGAAGGAAGTAAGTTTCAAAAACAATATGAAAACCGCAGAACATAAATAATGAATGGAATTTGTAATCATATTTTCATACTTCCAAATTTTTACACACATAGAGAGGAATATTTTAAGGCAACTTTAACCTTTCCCCTTCAGCCTGGTTTTTGAAAGGAAGATCAAAGAAAAGCAGTTTAAACTCACACGTTCCTCCGGTTATGCAACGCAGATTTAGACATTACACTTCAAAACTCGAGCCATTACTTCAGCATCACCAATCCAAATACCATTCCAGAGCTTTGAAGCAGCCCTAATGGTATCTTCCATTTGCAAGTAACACTTCTGTAGTCAAAAGATCTTACTCAGGGTGGATGTTAATGTAAAACCACTCAGACTACACAGACACACACGCCTGGAGGCAGACTGGAAGGTGTTCAGAAGCCAATGTAACACCATTACAGAGAGTGTCAGCCTAGCAGCTGTCATAAACACTTCATAATCACTCAGACACGCAAACTGGATTCCCTTTAACTCGTTATTTTATTTCATGCTGAATACATGTCCAATTGAAAAGGGAAAGAGAGAAAACAGTGATGCAGATAAGCCAATTTTGGCTTATAGACTTTTTCCACTTTTAAAAGAGTTTGTCATATTGTAAACCTACCCTGATATAATCTGTTGATTGAAGCTAGCTTTGCAGTAGATATCTAACCAAAGAGAAACGGATTATATCAAAAAGACGCCTAAGGTTTTTTTCTTCTGTAAAACAGGTATCACACAAACTTGTAATATTGACAAGATGATTAAAAAAATGACTGACAGGGGCTTCCCTGGTGGCGCAGTGGTTAAGAATCCGCCTGCCGATGGAGGGGACACGGGTTTGAGCCCTGGTCCGGGAAGATCCCACATGCTGTGAAGCAACTAAGCCCGTGCACCACAACTACTGAGCTTGCGCTCTAGAGCCCGCGAGCCACAACTGAGGCTGCGAGCCACAACTACTGAAGTCCGTGCACCTAGAGCCCTTGCTCTGCAACAAGAGAAGCCACCACAATGAGAAGCCTCGCACTGCAACAAAGAGTAGTCCCCACTCGCCACAACTAGACAAAGCCCGCGCACAGCAATGAAGACCCAATGCAGCCAAAAATAAATAAATAAAATAAATAAATTTATTTAAAAAAAAAAATGACTGACAGCACCAATGGTCGCAGGAAATGGAGCAACTAGAACTCTCAGATATTGCAGATATAAGTGTGTAATGGTACAACCCCTTTGGAAAACTCCAGGTAATTTCTAATAAAGTTAAATACATGCCTAACCTATGACCCAGAAATTCTACTCCTAGAGTACATAAATCTACAATTATGTTCATAGGAGCTTTATTCACTATATCCAAAAGCCAGAAACACAAATGCTCATCAAAAGAAGAGCTAAACAAACTGTGGTACATTCAATCCATGGAATAAAACCCAGTAATGAAAAAAAATTGAAAATACAAACTACTGGGACTTCCCTGGTGGTCCAGTGGAAGAGAATCCACCTTCCAATTCAGGGGACGCAGGTTCAACCCCTGGTCCAGGAACTAAGATCCCACATGCCGTGGGGCAACTAAGCCCGCATGCCACAACTATTGGGTGCACCTGCGTGCCACAAACCACAGCGCCTACACGCCCTAGAGCCTGCGTGCCACAACTAGAGAGAGAAAACACACACGCCACAACAAGAGAGAAGCGCGCACACCGCAATGAAGAGACTGCGCGCCGCAACGAAAGATCTCGCGTGCCTCAACGAAGATCCCGTGCGCCACAACTAAGACCCGACGCAGCCAAAAAAAAAAGGAAAATAAATAAAAATTTAAAAACAACTACTGCAACATGCAACAACATGGGTGAATTTTAAAAAGACATAGTGCAAAAGACAGACACAAAGTAGCACATACTGTGTACCTCTACTTATGTGAAGTTCAATGAGGCAAAGCTAATCTATGGTCAGAATAGTGATTACCTTGGGGCTAATAGTGACTGGGGAACTTTCTGAGTAAGAAAAATGTTCTACGTTTTGTTCTCAATGGTAGTTTGACTTATTTGCGTATAAACATATATAAAATACACACACACAGTCATCAAACTACAGACTTGAGATTTGTACATTTTATAGTATGTATATCTTAATTTTTTAAAAGTGTCTGTCATAAATAAACTGTGGTACCTCCAGACAGTGGAATATTACCTAGCACTAGAAACAAATGTGCTATCAAGCCATGAAAAGACATGGGGAAAACTTAAATGCATATTACTAGGTGAAAGAAGCCAATCTGAAATGGCTACATACTGTATGATTCCAGCTATATGACATTCTGGAAAAGGCTAAACTACATGGACAGTAAAAAGACCAGTGGTTGCCAGAGAAGGGTGCCCACAAGACTTTTACAGTAGTGCGTACATAGGCAGAACACAGAGGATATTTAGGGCAGTGAGACTATTCTGTATAACACTCTAATGGTGGGTACACGTCATTATACATCTGTCAAAACCCATAGCATGTACAACACTGGAAGTAAACCCTAATGTAAACCATGGACTCTTAGTGATAATGATGTGTCAGTGTAGGTTCATCGATTCTAACAATGCACCACTCCTGATGTGGAATGCTGGTAGCAGGGAGGCTGTGTGTTTGGGGGGGCAGGAGGTATATGGGAACTCTTTGTACTTTCAGCTCAATTTTACTATGAACCTAAAATTGATCTAAAAAATAGTCTTTTTTGGGACTTCCCTGGTGGTGCAGTGGTCAAGAATCCGCCTGCCAATGCAGGGAACACGGGTTCGAGCCCTGGTCCAGGAAGATCCCACATGCCACAGAGCAACTAAGCCCGTGCGCCACAACTACTGAGCCCGCACTCTAGAGCCCGCAAGCCACAACTACTGAAGGCCACGCGCCTAGAGCCCGTGCTCCACAACAAGAGAAGCCACCACAATGAGAAGCCCGCGCACCACAACGAAGAGTAGCCCCAGCTCACCACAACTAGAGAAAGCCCACGCGCAGCAACGAAGACCCAACGCAGCCAAAAATAAATAAATAAATTTATTTTTTAAAATAAATAAAAAATAGTCTCTTTTTTAAGGCATCTATTAAAGAAGTTGAGCTGGTTAAATATGAGCTTCAATTTTTTTCATCTGTAAAACAGGAATAACACTAACTAGTTAAACTGACAGGATAATGAGACAATAATGGGCAATGTGCCTAAAGTAATGTGTGTGGTACACTCCGATTATTTTTTTAAATAGTTGCCATTATTTATATTAATATTATGAAACTTTACTATGCAACACAAGTGTCAAAATTCCCCAAAGTATCCCAACACTGCTCAGTGTTCTACAGCACTCTACTGAACCCTCCAACGTAGCACAAATCTCATAGACCAGGGCTTCTCAGCACTACTGACATTTTGGACTGAACAATTTTTGTTGTGGGAGGTTGTCCTGTACATTGTAGGATGTTTAACAGCATCTCTGGCTTTTATCCACTAGATGCCAGTAGCAGCTCCTAATAGTGACAATAAAAAATGTCTGCAGACATAGACAAATGTTTCCTTGAGGGCAAAATCACTCCCATTTGGGAAGCACTGACATAGACTGCAATTATGTCGTGACCGCGCACAAGTAAAATATGATCTCCTCAAGGCAGGGCTCAGCCCTTAGTTACATTTACACCTCCTAATACATGGCATAGACCCTAAAGTTTCAGTATGGCTGAACGGAAAAATGAGACTTCTGTTAATTAATTTAAAAAAGGAGATTTTAGGAAGAAGGGATAAATTGGGAATGGAATGGAATGAGAGCAAACAACAAAAGATTATGAAATTTAGTTTGGATCTTTCTGATATTGAGTCTCTAGCATACTTTGATGAAAATATGCAGCAAAAGGCTGAAATCTTGAAACACATTTATTAAACGTATATACACATATAAACATGTGCATATATACATATACACGTACATGTGTAAATATATATGTAAATACACACACACACACAAACACACACACCCTACTAACTGCCAGACAATGTACTTGGCACCAGAGATACAAAGACCATTAGACATGATCACAGTTCTAGAGAGCCTTATGAAGAATTCTCCCAACTGCTAATGTAAAATCAAGATTCCCAGAAAATACTGAAACTCACAGGTAAGTTGAATCAAAAATTAGGAAATCAGAAATTCTCCATTTCATTCCTTTGGTCCTATGTCCAAAATTCAAACATTACATTGAATATGAACAAAATTTAGAAAATAGAAATCCTAGTTCCATTTCTTTTTAAGGGCCCCAGAAAACTAATACTTTCTATTATCTCACTCTTCCCACCTGAAAAAAATGAGACAATTGATTATTGCCAATCAACTTGAATGAATATTAAGGGAAGGAACAGGTTTATAATGGATAGCACTTTAATAATTTTAATATTTAAAAATACGGATATTTCAGTTCCATTTTTAAACAATTCTTACTAAAGTGGGTGTGTGGTGTGTGTGTGTACATATATATGCACAGTAAATCTTTGGTATTCTTAACTACACGCAACAACTTTTCCCATCAAATTATATGTACCTAAGCCAGTAGTTTCAACCAAAATTTTCTCTGGAGTTGTGGTTCTTAACCAGAGGATGTTTGGCAATGTCTGGAGACGTTCTTAATTGTCACAATTCAGGGAGTTGCTTTGGGCATCTAGTAGATGGAGGCCACAGATGTGGCAACTACAATGTATAGAACAGCCCCCATAACAAAGAATCACCTGGTCCAAAACGCCAATAATGGCAAGAATGAGTCACAAACATATGTAATTTGTATTTGCATACTTTCATGCATTATAATTTTGGTTAATTTCTTATTTAAAATAGTATTCGCCTTTTAAAACAATTATTTATTAATTTTGTTATCACTTCTGATAGTTCACATCAAGCTGACCAACACTCTTTAAACCAGAAACGTACACATAAATAAAGAAGATAAAAAGCAAAGGCATAAATGAGAACCGTGTGATCAATGCACACTCTGTCTAGCTGCAAATAACCCCTAGGCCAGAGATGAAGAACATTCATATGTGGTCAATCGAAAAAAAAAAAATGGGACTTAAGTCTCAAGATTAATCATTGTGTGTGCAGATGAAAATCTGAGTTCATGGGCTTCCCTGGTGGCACAGTGGTTAAGAATCTGCCTGCCAATGCAGGGGACATGGGTTCAAGCCCTGGTCCGGGAAGATCCCACATGCCGCGGAGCAACTAAGCCCGTGAGCCACAACTACTGAGCCTGTGCTCTAGAGCCCGTGAGCCACAACTAGTGATCCTGCGAGCCACAACTGCTGAAGCCCGCGTGCCTAGAGCCCGTGCTCCACAACAACAGAAGCCACCGCAATGAGAAGCCCACGCACCGCAACAAAGAGTAGCCCCCGCTCACCGCAACTAGAGAAAGCCCGAGCGCAGCAACGAAGACCCAACAGCCAAAAATAAATAAATAAATATATATATATATAAAAAAATCTGAGTTCATATCATATGAATCCATCTAGATACAGTTCAAAATGGGCAAAATGACCATAATTTATGGTGTTAAAAATCAATGTGGGGGCGGGGGATGAATTGGGAGATTGGGATTGACATGTACACACTAATATGAATAAAATAGATAACTAGTAAGAACCTGCTGTATAAAAAATAAAATTAAAAAAAAAAAATCAATGTAGGGACTTCCCTGATGGTCCAGTGGTTAAGACTCTGTGCTTCCAGTGCAGGGGACACCAGTTCAATCCCTGGTCAGGGAACTAAGATCCCACATGCTGCTCAGCACAGCGAAAAAAAAAAAAAAAAAACAATGTAGTAGGTCAATTATATCTAAATAAAACTGGAAAAGACAAACTACAAAATTTTTTGAAAAATCATTGTAAATGTCTATTTCCTGGTTTTGATACTGTACTACAGTTCACATAAGATGTCACCTTTGGGGGACAAAGGGGGAACTGTACCCTGAACTCTAATATTCTGCAACTTCCCATGAGTCTATAATTATTTCAAAATAAAAAGGTTTTAAAAATCAATTTGAAAAGAGACCAAAAAACAAACAAACAAAAAGAGCAAAAACACAGAGCTGGCAAGAATTACATGCTCATATTTGGTGGGGAAAGAATGGTCCTTTCAGGAAATGGTGCTGAATGAATTAGTTGTTTTTTTTTCTTTTTTTAATTCAAAAAAGCCTTGACCCCTATGTCATACCATACACCAAAAATTTCAAAAGGATTATAAACCTAAAGATAATAACAACAACCTTCTAACAGAAAACACAGGAGAATATCTTCATGGCCTTAGAGTAAACAAGGATACAAAAAGCATTAAGAATAGAGTAAACCAGGCTTCCATGATGGTGCAGTGGTTAAGAATCCGCCTGCCAATGCAGGGGATACGGGTTTGAGCCCTGGTCAAGGAAGATCCCACATGCCACAGAGCAAATAAGCCCATGCGCCACAACTACTGAGCCCGCACACCACAACTACTGAAGCCTGCGCATCTAGAGCCCGTGCTCCACAACAAGAGAAGCCACTGCAATGAGAAGCCCACGCACCACAACAAAGAGTATCCCCTGCTCGCCGCAGCCGCAACCAGAGAAAGTCCGCGCACAGCAACGAAGACCCAAGGCAGCCAAAAAAAAAAAAAAAAAAAGAATAGAGTAAACCACTTAAAATCTGATCTGGATTTCTTTCATCAAAAGACAATATTAATAAAGTGAAAATGTAAGAAAACCTATAAAGAAGACTATTAGGACAAATGATGAGACCAGAAAATGGACTGTGGATTACAAAATAGTATTGTATCAAATTTAAATGTCCTGGTTTTGATAATAGTGCTATGGTTGTAAAAGGTAATGTGCTTATTCCCAGGAAATATATACTGAATTATTTATGGAAAAGGGGGGCATAAATTCTCCTACTTATAAATGGTTCAGAAAAAAATCTTCACAGAAAAAAAAAAAATGAGAGAATGATAAAGCAAAAGGGGCAAAATGTCCTTCATTGGTAAATCTGGGTAATGAGTAACAGGAGTTCCTTGTACTAGTTATAAAATTTTCTGCAAGTTTAAAATTATTGCAAAACAAAAGCATCTTTAAACCCCCACAATGAGATACCAACACATACACAAAAAAATGATTAAAATTAGTAAGACTGACAATACTAAGAGCTAATGAAAATGTGGAGCAAATGAAACTTTCATACATTGCTGGTAGGAGTACATATTGGTAAAACCACTTTGGAAAACTGGTTGGCAATATCTACTGAAGTTAAACATACACCTACACTATGACACGCAAATCCAGGAGAAATGGGTGCAGCATATACCCACCAAGGAACACTTACAAGAATGTCAGAGCAGCTTTATCCATAATGCTCAAAAAGTAGAACCAACAAAAATGTCTATCAGGTGTATAACGAACTTTTAAAAATGCATTGTGGGACTTCCCTGGTGGTCCAGTGGTTGGGAGTCCGCCTTCCAATGCAGGGGACGCGGGTTCAATCCCTGGTCAAGGAACTAGGATCCCACATGCCGGGGACAGCTGGGCCTGCGTGCCTCAACTACTGAGCCCGCGTGCTCTGGAGCCCGAGCGCCACAACTAGAGAGAAGCCTGAGTGCCACAACGAAGAGCCTGCATGCCGCAACCAAGACCCGACACAGCCAAATATATAAATAAATAAATTTTTTTAAAATAGATAAAATAAAATGCGTTGTATTCATGATAAAATAGTATATAGCAAAAATGAGAACAAATTACTTCTACGCACGATAACATGAAAGAATCTCATAGTCACACTGTTGAGAGAAAGAAGCCAGACACAAAAGAATAGATTGGGTTATCTGTGTCCCCCTATCCCCCCCTTTTTTTAAGTTCAAGAATAGAAAAAGCTAATCTCTGGTGATAGAAGTCAGAATAGTGGTTACGTGGAGGTATGAGGACAGTATTGACAGGAAAGTGGCATGAGAGACTCCTGAGTTGCTGGAAACGTTCTGTCTTAATCTGAGTGGTGCCCAGAAGGTTACATACACATATAAAAATTCAGTCTGCACACTTACGATCTGTGCACTTTATGATATTTAACATATGCAGTAACATTTATAAGAAAAGAAAAAGCTGTCTTCCACACACCCGTAGGTCAGCTTGTGTCCAAAGAATATCTTCCATTTTAGAGTGGAAAAACATCAAAAATTCTTCAAACAAGAAAAATACCAATTTATAATAATAAATTTCAAACTCACTTTTCAAATCAACAAAAGTCACATAAAGCCACTATTTAAACATTGGAAAGACTAAACTTCAGATACAAGACTTCTCTAAAGTGACACCTTAAGAAACATACACTACAAAAAAAATTTTCCTCTACTAATATGAATGGATTCCACAAGTTACTTCAATATTATTCTTCATTTCTGCTTCTATTCACTCCATGACACCCAAAGATTTTTCATTGCCAGGTGACTAAAGAGCCATCCATTACTTCTCTTTCCAGTAATAAGACACTGGACCAAAAAAAATAAGACTACTCTCAACAAAGGCAATTTTTTGATTTGGGTCCATATTCAAACCTTCTCTGCTTGCCAGTTACCCAAATCACTGACTTTATATTGTTCCCAAATGAAACCCATAAAAATTGTTTCCTGGCTAGCAATCTTGACATGGCAAGGTCTGTTGGCACCCAACTTCTAACAAATAATAAACTAATTGGAATTCACCTCAAATATGTCCTTGCATGTTTTCTCTAAAGTTTTTTTGTGTAAAGGCAACACAAAAAGTGTAAAAGCTACACTAAAAGCTTTAGGGCAAATCTTTCAAGGGAACAGCTATACTTTTCTTAGCTCAATGTGTTAGCGACACCTAGTGTTATTTCTTTGCAGTACATGCAAAAGCTCCAAGAAAACACTTCAAATCTTAACTTACTGAACCTAAAAATATACTGTTTCATACAATGCAACTCTCATCTTCTAGGTGCTGTAATGAATACATTTTCAAGATTTGTTTAAGATATTAAGCATTTCAAAAGAGGGTGAGAAAGCTAAGTAGCCATTTAACAGCAAAAAAGTATGGAAAACTTTCAGAACTTTTTACAAAGGTACTATCTTGAAAATTTTTAATGACAACACTTTATTATTTAAACTATACAGTGCAATTTTGCCTTATAAGATTTTCAACATAATGTAAGTCTAATTCTAATAATCAAATTCTATTTCTTCTAAAACTATGCCATCTTACATACCAGGCAGCACCAGCCCCAAATCAAGATCTTGGAAACATCTTTGATTCTTCTCTTCTAAATGTTTTATCAGTTACCAATACAACTAACTCAGTTCAGGCTCTCAACATCTCCCAAGTAGACAATGTGAAACTGACGGGCCTCAGCCGGCAAGAGGAGCTCAGACAGCCGGGACTTGTGGGGCTCAGGCTCCGTGCCCGCATCCGACAACAGGAACAGTGACAACCATCAACGGCCTTAGTTGCTCCACGGCGTGTGGGATCTTCCTGGACCAGGGTTCAAACCCGTATCCCCTGAGGTGGCAGGCGAATTCTTAACCACTGCGCCACCAGGGAAGTGAAACTGACTCCTAACTGGAGTCATAGCCTTCTCATACCCTTTTCTTTTCTCCTTTACTCTCTATTCATTCCAAAGCCACTGCAAAACCAACCTTTATTGGATATGGATTTTGGAATGTATCTCTGTTACTCAAAGATTCTTAATGAATTCATAGTGGGGGAAAAATTAATAAATCCAAATCCTCATCCTGCAATTCAAATCTCCTCCCTGAAACTTCTATATCTCATTGCATGTCCCCGGAGAGCTTACAACCACTAAAATGAATATTAATGATCACAGAGATGTTACTTGTGCTAAATGAAATAACAGATGACGGCACAATGTCTAAAACACACCCACTGTCATGAACAACTCCTCTTCCAACTGGTTGCCCGCTGATACTGCTTGTCAAACCATGTTATGAAGGCTCAATTACTTTTTTTTTTTTTTTTTTTTTGATTTCCATTCTGGCACAAACAGATACGTCTGTAAATGACAAACACAGGTTTGGATGATGCGCAACTGGCAAACAGCTATAGGTTTCCAAAAGCTTACTCTCAACTTCTGTACTTATCTAGTTGCAAACAGTAACAAACATTTCACTGACTGTCAACAGTTCACGGACCAGCAACAGTCCATAGTCCACAAACTCACCGTCTTTCCACCCAAATCTGCTCCTTATCACTCCCTATTTTTTTTAATAAATTTATTTATTTTATTTATTTATTTTTGGCTGCGTTGGGTCTTTGCTGCTTCCTCTAGTTGCGGCGAGCGGGGGCTACTCTTTGTTGTGGTGTGCAGTCTCCTCACTGCGGTGGCTTTTCTTGTTGCAGAGTAGGGGTTCTAGGCGCGCGGGCTTCAGTAGTTGTGGCGCGTGGGCTCGGTAGCTGTCACACCCTATTTTTATAAGAGGCATCACTGTCTACCTCTGTTCAAAGCTCTCCATTGGCTTCTACAACTCAATTTTTTTTAACAGGCAAAAAAACTGTACAGATAATCCCTAAAAGATATTCAAATGGCCAACAAATATATGAAAAAGCATTCAACATTATTAGTCATCAGGGAAATGCTAACTAAAACCACAAGGTATCACCCACCAGAATGGCTAAAATTAAAAAGATGGGACTTCCCTGGTGGTCCAGTGGCTAAGACTCCACGCTCCCAATGCAGGGGGCTCAGGTTCAATCCTTGGTCAGGGAACTAGATCCCACATGCCACAACTAAGAGTTCGCATGCCGTAACTAAAAAAAAAAAAAATTAAAATGATGGACACAACACCAAATGTTGGCAAGGATATAGTACAACTCATACATTGTTGGCGGAAATGTAAAACGATACAACTACTTTGGAAAAAATGTTTGGAAGTTTGTTATAAAACTAACTATATTCCTACCCTATGAAGCAACAATTCTACTTGTAGATATTTACCTAAGAAAAATAAATGCATATGTTTACAAAAAGACTTACAGAAGAATCCTCACGGCAGCTTCATTCATAACAGGCAAAAGCTATTAATAGGCCAGCTATCCCTCATTAAGAGAAGGGATAAACTATGGTATATTCATATATTGGAATACTATTTGGCAATTAAAAGGGACAATCAACAAGAGCGAATCTCACAAACATTATGCTGAGTGAAAGGAGCCTTACACAAAAAGAGTCCATACTGTATAATAGTACAGAAAGTTCTAAAACAGGCAAAACTAATCTACAATGGAAAAAAAAATAACAGTGGTTGTTTCAGGGATGGGATGGAGGAAAAATTGAGAATAGGCATGAAGGAAATGTCTTGAGTGATAATCAAGATCTACTGTATATCTTGACAGAGATTTGGGTTGCCATGCACTTGTCAAAGTTCAGGAAATTTACATATTAAGATTTGTATATTTAATTGTGTGTAAATTTTACATTAAAAAACTAATCAAATATTGAACATTAGTTAATGAAAAAGTAGTTAGGGGAAAGTATGCTGATGTTTGCAATTCACTTTGAAATGAATCCAATAAGATCTACAGGTGGAGACAAAGTAAGGACAGTAAAAATTTTCATGGTGTAATCTAGGTGGTGGGTATACGTGTTTTCCCTGCGAAACTTTTGAAGTTCTTCCAATGGTACAAAGCTCATCTTGTAAGCTTTACCTTACAAAACTCTAGCCCACCCACCTCTGAGACACCATTTAGCATTCTTCACCTGCCCACTGAGCTCCACCAAATTGCCTCCTTGCTATTCTTAAATATAGGAAATATAATCCGGACTTCCCTGGTGGCTCAGTGGTTAAGAATCCACCTGCCAATGCAGGGAACACGGGTTCGAGCCCTGGTCCGGGAAGATCCCTCAGGCTGTGGAGCAACTAAGCCCGTGTGCCATAACTACTGAGCCTGCGCTCTAGAGCCCGTGAGCCACAATTACTGAAGCCCGTGTGCCACAACTACTGAACCCGCGCACCCTAGAGCCCGTACTCCGCAACAAAAGAAACAACCGCAATGAGAAGCCCACACACCGCAACCAAGAGTAGCCCCCGCTCGCCGCAACTAGAGAAAGCCCGCACACAGCAACAAAGACCCAAAAATAAACAAAATTTTAAAAATAACAACAACATAATCCTATGAGAGAGTACTGCCTTTGAATGCCCCTCCCTCAAATACCCATAAGTATCACTCCTCCACACTTCTGCTCAGAGGGTCTTTGAGAGAGGCTTTCCAAGACCACCTCATATAATATAGCAACCCACAACAATATCAACCACCCCACCTTAACACTTGGTAACTTGTTTATTATCAAAGCATGGTACATGTTTATTATCATCTTCCCACCCTCCAACCCACCTACCTAGAATGGAAATTCCATAAGAATAATGGTTTTGTTTTGCTCATTGTTGTTTTCCCAGCACCTTGAACAGGGTCTGGCATATAAAAGGCAATCAATAAATCTTTGCTGAGTGAACGAATTAATAAATGAATGAGGCAAGTATAAATGGCATGGCTTTATAAGAATGCAATTTGGTAAATCTATCAAGAGTTTTAGTATATTTACTTTTATTGATCTCTCCAAATTACATGATCATAAAGATATTTATCTCAATATTCTTTAAGAAGAAAAAAACTTAAGAAATCTAAATCAATGTCCCACTATAGAGAAAAGAACATTTCCACCTCAGAGCCTCTGACTTCACTACTTGCTGTTCCAGTCTTACTGTGGCTAAATCTTAATTAACTTTTATGCCGCTTCCTTATTATAATCTCCTATTATTTTCTTCATATTACAATTTGTCTATTAATTTATTTTTATTTAAATCCATTTCTCCTTCTAGCTCCATTCGAGCAAAGGTCATGTCTATTTTGCTCAAAATACATACTTTATCCAAGAATTGTAATGAATAAATGAACAATTTTTACGTTCTCACAGTTCATGGTACCAAGTCAATCTATGTGTAAAACTGGCCAGAAAAAAAAAATCAAGAATGTAAGCAAGAGAGGATGGGAGGAGGACGCAAGAGGGAGGAGATATGGGGATATACGTTTATGTATAGCTGATTCACTTTGTTATACAGCAGAAACTAACACACCATTGTAAAGCAATTATACTCCAATAAAGATGTTAAAAAAAAAAAAAAAGAATGTAAGCAAGATATTTTAGAATAACTGAAGTCCCCACTAGGGACTTCCCTGGTGGTCCAGTGGTTAAAAGTCCTCGCTCCCAATGCAGGGGGCCTGGGTTCGATCCCTGGTCTGGGAACTAGATCCCGCACACCGCAACTAAGAGCCCACATGCCACAACTAAAGATCCTGCATGTGGCAGCGAAGGTCCCGTGTGCTGCAACTAAGACCTGGCACAACCAAATAAATAAATAAATATTTTTAAAAATAAATAAAATAAAATAACTGAAATCAATGCAAAGATAACAAGAGCTAAAAGAACTATGGGAGTTAAGAAAGGAAGAATACACAACTACTGTTTTTTTCTTATGACTCCCATAAAATTATTCAGTCTTTAGTCCATGTACATGTATAACTTTGATTTTTTTTTTTAATTAAGAATTTTAAGCAAGAGAGCCTATATTTACATTACCAAAAAGAGGTAATGTCACTGTTAGGCACAGGTGGGAAAAGGGCCTATTTATCCAGAATATCAACATCACAAATAATCATTCCTTCTTATGTTGCATCAGATGTGTTGAAAGAAGGTGCCTGACAGCTTGGGAAAGCTATGAAAGCTGGTGTTTTCCTGCAGCCATCTCATACACAAAGTGGTAGTGATTGGGCAGCAGAGAAATTACTTCTGCACAGTTCTGCTTCTGAGCTAACTCCACTTAACTATACTCCTAGATATCATCTAAGCCTTGTTCATATTTGTGCACTTACATAAATAGACAATTTTTTTTACATGTTTAGCCAGGATGTTTATTTTCTTAATCTGAGACTCACAGGTGGGACAGTTACATAAAATCAACAGAAGGGAACCCTGTGCACAAACTTGAAGAAAAAACTGAGCTGTAGTTTGGACAGGGTTTGATTTCTGCCCACCCGCACTTACTGAAAAGCAAATACAATTTATGGTCTGCGAAGATCCCTAAGAGCCAGGATTATTTCTAGGTTGACCAACATAAGCTCCCCAGTGTCTAGCACATGGTAACACTTAAGTGATTACTGAATAACTGACTAGTGATAAACAAGTTTCAGAAGGGTTTAGTTAGAGTAATGGGTAACAGTCACACTAGTCTATAGAAGATGAATATATGAAGGTACTTCGTAACCTATTACAATGAAAACTAAAACTAAGGTGCCATACTACTTGCATGGCGTATCTTCTGCTATCACATAGGGGAAATAGAGCTCTTCGATCATGGGCTGTGAATCTGAAGTCAGAACTGGGTTTGAATTCCAATTCCACCTCTTATAAGTAGTGTGACCTTACCACCTGTAAAACAGGATAACTTCTCCCTCACAGCATACAACAGATGAGATAATGTGTATATAAAGTTCTCTGAACATAGTAAGAGCTCAATCAGTGCAACAGAAGGAGCTTATTTTTTCCAAACTGCCTTCTAATTCTTGAACCAGTCCTCACGGGGCTATACTACTACAACAGTAAATAACTGTCAGGGACTTCCCTGGGGGTCCAGTGGTTAAGAATCCACCTTCCAATGCAGGGGACTCAGGTTCGATGCTTAGTCGGGGAGCTAAGATCCCACATGCTGCGTGGCAACTAAGCCTGAATGCTCTGGAGCCCACGCGACACAACTAGAGAGAAGCCCGCGAGCCGCAATGAAAGATCCCGCATGCCACAACCAAGACCCAATGCAGCCAAATAAATAAATAAACAAATAAATAAAAACAACTGTTAGTCAATGAAAATTCCATGAAGAAAAGATTATTTAAATCTCTCAAAATACAATCGGGGCATAAGAATTACTTTAAAGAAGTAATTTCCTCTTAAGACCTTTAAGTTACTCAGAGCCAGACACACATTAACTATTAAAAGTGATACCTCTAATTATAACCAAAGCAAGTGGGTAGCCTGAGTACCACCAAAGAAATGTCCTCAATCCAGTCAACATCCCTAATCCCACAAGGCCCAACCTTGTTAAAGCTCTAGCTTCCTCGTTGCCTTCAAGTCTGTCAACAAACAGTGTAAAGGATCAAAATGTAGTCTCTATTAATAAGAAAAAGTTACATTTACATAATCCTCTCCTCTTGAACACAACCTAGAAATATTTCTCTTGGTAGGAAAAAGCAAGCAAGCAAAGAATGCCACGTTTTAAGTCCTCTGTCTATGCCTTTGGCCGTGATACTTAAATTACAAACAACATTGCAGGGCCTTGAAAAGATGTGTCAACTACACATCCCCAAAGGCAAAAAAACGAGGACACTCATTCCATGACATACCAACAGGATTCTTCTATCTCTGCAAAATAAAGCCAATCTTTAAAAGTAAGAAATATAAAACCTAAAATCCTAAATACCTAATGATATATAATTATTATAAGATTAGACGGAAGACCAAAGTTCATTATAAGTGATTTATCAACGAATAAACAATATTTTTACTTAGAATATTAAAGAATTATGCAGTTCAATGTATTCATTACTTAATAATCCTTCAGCCAAATTCTGCACTCAGGAACATCCTGAATTTCATTAAATTTGAGGTAATATATGTTTGCTTATATATGGTTACTTTAAGAAGTTAACCATAATATGCAAAAGAATCAAAAAGAAAGGGAAAAAAATTCTAGCTGAACCACCCACTAACAAGAGGCTTCAAACAATGTGGTAAATGCATCTATTAATGGCACAAATTAAAATTCTATTGGCTCCAGGCCTCCAACTGAAAAAAAAAAAAAACACACAATAAAGGGTCCACCCGCCAACTCCCCCCCCACCCCAAAATCTGCAGGAGAGACATGATATCTAGGCCATGCCAAACAGCAGAATATAACTAAGTACACGCCAAAGTATGCAGTCCCTACTACACTTCACTGAGCTGTGATCCTACCAAGCCTCTTCCTCTTTTAGTACATTTTATTTTTGGTCATCCCAAAGAGGAACATGTAGGGCTGAAGAGGGAAACTGGGAATAGTATTTGGCAATTTAAAACATTTATTAAAATTATGACTTATCCTATATAGATACAAAGACACAAAATAACCTTTGTTCAAATTCATGTATTACGTCATTGTTTCTAATACCAGAAAGGGGGTGGGGGGTGGAAATTTAAGTTTTTCCAATAATAGGAAAAAAGATACGTAAATTAAGGAAAATCCAAAAAACATAATTATAAGCAGTTATAAATTCCACAGAGAAGCTCTCTGAATACTGATTTATAAGTAAAAAACAGCAATGTACAGACTGAGTTGTATAATATGTTCCCTTCTGTTAAGGAAGGGCAGGATGGGAGAATTGTATGTATATATGTTTTTATTAGCATAAAATATAGCTATAAGGAAAAGAAACATAACTAGAAATCCTAGAAAACTAGAAACTGCTCAAGATAAGGGAAATTGGGGACAGCAGTGGTAGGGAGTTTTGTTACCCACTTATACCTCCTGAATTTTGTACCATGTGAATGTTTTAACTGATTCAAAACATTTTTTTTAAATGATCACTATTTTTTTTAAAAGCCTTCTGTAAGCCTCTTTACTCTTCTGTAAAAATGTAGTTAAAGATAATAGTAATACCAACTAGGCAGAGTTACTATGATAAGAAATTAGATCTTCCATGTAAAGTGATTCCCACAATTGCTGGCCCACTTTACAAATCATTTACAACATCTTTAATTTCCCATTTTCCCCTTATCCCTTGGGCCTAGTATGGGGTTCCACACACAGCAGTCCCTTAGCAATTGCTTGCAAAATAAATGGATGAGACCTTAGAGAAAATATCGCCAGGTTTCACACCAGCTAGCATGCTGAAAAGTATTATATTTCAGGGATTCAACCATCTTCATACTTACAGGGATGCTCCAGACCTGCATTCCATCACTGTAGCCAATCATAATCAGCAAAGGTGGCTCATTCCCTGTGCTATGTATTTCATGAAAGTCCAGATTTCTTGATGTATCTGCATTAGAATTAAGTAACAAAGGAGCAAATTAAAAAGACAACCCTCAGAATGAGAGAAAATATTTGCAAATGAAACAACAGACAAAGGATTAATCTCCAAAATATACAAAGAGCTCATGGAGCTCAATATCAAAAAAACAAACAATCCAATTAAAAAATCAGCAGAAGACCTAAATAGACATTTCACCAAGGAAGACATACAGATGGCCAAGAGGCACATGAAAAGATGCTCAACATCACTAATTATTAGAGAAATGCAAATCAAAACTACAATGAGGTATCACCTCACGCCGGTCAGAATGGCTATTATCAAAAAATCTAGAAACAATAAATGCTGGAAAGGGTGTGGTGAAAAGGGAACCCTCCTGCACTGCTGGTGGGAATGTAAACTGATACAACCACTATGGAAAACTGTATGGAGGTTCCTTAAAAAACTAAAAATAGAACTACCATATGACCCAGCAATCTCACTACTGGACATATACCCTGAGAAAGCCATAATTCAAAAAGAGACATGCACCACAATGTTCACTGCAGCACTATTTACAATAGCCGGGACATGGAACCAACCTAAATGTCCATCGACAGATGAATGGATATAGAAGATGTGGCACATATATACAATGGAATATTACTCAGCCATAAAAAGAAACAAAACTGAGTTACTTGTAGTGAGCTGGATGGACCTAGAGTCTGTCATACAGAGTGAAGTAAGTCAGAAAGAGAAAAACAAATACCATATGCTAACACACATATATGGAATCTTAAAAAAAAAAAATGGTACTGATGAGCCTAGTTGCAGGGCAGGAATAAAGATGCAGACATAGAGAATGGACTTGAGGACATGGGGTGGGAGGGCGAAGCTGGGATGAAGTAAGAGTAGCACTGACATATATAAACTACCAAATGTAAAATAGATAGCTAGTGGGAAGCAGCAGCATAGCACAGGGAGATCAGCTCGGTGCTTTGTGACCACCTAGAGGGGTGGGAGAGGGAGGGTGGGAGGGAGGTTCAAGAGGGAGGGGATATGGGGACATATGTATGCATATGGCTGACTCACTTCGGTGTACAACAGAACTAACACAGTATTGTGAAGCAATTATACTCCAATAAAGATCTATTAAAAAAAAAAAAAAGACAATGCCAATCAGCAAAAACAAGTACACTTCTTTAATGTTACTGGCGTAACAATTGTTTAAATTGTTTTTCAATAAGAAGTTCTGAAGTATTTGGAAGACATTTAAAGGAAAGAAAACAGGAAGCTGAAATCACAAAACTAGTATTTTTTTTTAACAGTCAGTACCTATAATTATCAGCACAGGTAAGGTTTTAAAAATCAAACTCTCTCAGTAGAGTACAAGTACCAAGTACCACCCCACTACACACAAAGAGTAGACTACAGAATCTAACACATTGACAGCAGTACCCAGTAGGAAACTAGTGCCAGGTAAAAGCACAGAAGGAGAAGTGCCCAGCGGAAGCACACAACATAAACTGTGTGGGTTCACAAGTTGCATCTGGACACTCTGAGAAATAATAGGCAGAGGACAGGGAAGAGCAAGACGCGGACAGGGTTTTGCAAACAGCCAGAGGTCTTGTGTAACTAGGTAGACACAAGAGTCTGTGAAATTTAGTACTGTTAATGGTCCTCAGTTTCCTCACCTGTAAAATGAAGGTAATCATACTCATATGTCAAAGAACTGTTGTAAGAGTTAAATGGGATAATATAAAAAGCATTTAGAATAGTATCAGGTATAAGAAACACTATGTCGATGTTATTACTGTTGTTATAAAATGATGCTGCAGTAAAAAAAAGTAAAAATAAATAAAAATAAAACTCTCACTAGATACCTAGGAAATACTAATATCAGGAACAAAACCACCTGTAAATGATAAATGAAAATAAAATATTTTACCAAAGTTAACTAAATATAAATATGACATATAATCATCTAGAATTTCTAATATATGCAAATTTAGCAATGGAAGAAAAATTATATTCCTTTACATAGAGGAATTAAATCCTGCTATATCTGAACACACTGGGCATATAGTCCACTATAGAATAACCGTGTGGTTTTTGTTTTTTGAATTTATTTTTGGCTGTGTTGGGTCTTCCTTGCTGCATGTGGGCTTTCTCTAGTTGCGGCGAGCGGGCCTATTCTTCATTGCGGTGCGCAGGCTTCTCATTGCAGTGGCTTCTCTTGTTGCAGAGCACGGGCTCTAGGCACACGGGCTCAGTAATTGTGGCTTGCAGGCTCTAGAGTGCAGGCTCAGTAGTTGTGGGTCACGGGCTTAGCTGCCCCGCGGCATGTGGGATCTTCCCAGACCAGGGATCGAACCCGTGTCCCCTGCATTGGCAGGCGGATTCTTAACCACTGAGCCACCAGGGAAGTCTGGATTATGTTTCCTATATTTAAGAATAGCAAGGAGGCAATTTGGTGGCGCTCTGTTAGGTTCTGTAGTCTACTCTTTGTGTGTAGTGGGGTGGTACTTGGTACTTGTACTCTACTGAGAGAGTTTGATTTTTAAAACCTTACTTGTGCTGATAATTGTAAGTACTGTTAAAAAAAAAATACTAGTTTTGTGATTTCAGCTTCCTGTTCGCTTTCCTTTAAATGTCTTCCAAATACTTCAGAACTTCTTATTGAAAAACAATTTTAAAAATTCCAAATAAATCAATACCAGGGAATTTTAGATGTAAATGACAAAGGTGAGTTAATAAAATACTAGAGGAACACTGTAGAAACGTATTTTCATGATCACGGTACAGGGAACAACTTTACAACAGAACACAAAAAAACTCTTAGCATAAAAGATCGGCAAATTCTACTACATTAAATTTATTACATTAAAATGAAGAACGTCTGTTACTCATGAGCCACCCTTACCAGAAGAGTGAAAAGCCAAGCCACAGCATGGGAGAAGAGACAACTATAACCTCACAAGGATTCGTCTAATACATATAACAATTAAACATCAATATGAAAAAGATAAGTCATTAGAAAAATAGGCAGGAGACATGGAAAAACGCTTCAAAAATAGTATAGTCAAATCATCAGTGAACATGAAAAGTGGCTCAACCTCATCTGTAATCAAGGAAGTGCTAATTAAAACCACAATGACAAAACCAAGTGGTGGCAGGATATGGAGTGAAGAGGCTGCTTATTTATTGCTAGTAACTGTAAATCAGTACAATCACTTTGGAAAACAGTTTGACAATACATACTCAAGTTGAAGATACCATGCCCTTGACCAAGTAGTTCCACTCTAGGCATATACTCAGTAGAAGCCTCAGCACATATACACCAAGAGATAAGAATACTCACAGCAGCATTACTATAAAGACCCAAAAGCTGGAATCTATCCAAATGTCCATCAAGAGGAGAATGGACAAGCACAGTGGTACACGGATACAATGGAAGACTATTCAGCACAGAAAAAAATGACCCACTACCATATACTATAACATGGATGAACCTCACAGACATAATATGCAAAAAGCATAATATGTCAGACACAAAAGCCTCTATACTGAACAATTCTATTTATATGAAATTCAAAATCACTAGGCAATTAGGTAGCAACATTCTATTTCTTACCCTAGGCGATGGCTACACAGGTGTTGGATTTGTAAAAATTCATTCATTGATCCATATTTTTGTGTTATTTACCATGATATATTTGCACAATAAATAAGGTTTTTTAAAAATCATAAAGCAGTAATATCCCTCCCCCTTTATTTGACTTCATTTCCTCTCCTTCTAGAAGCTAAATTCCTCGTCTATTTATAACTGTCATCTGTTTTTCATCTCTCATTCACCCCAAATCCATTTCAGAATGTGTTTCTGCCCCTAACACTCCTCCCAAGTGACTTTTGCTATGGTCACCAATAACCTCCAAGTTGTTGAATCCAATATAGGCTTTTCAAGCACATCTTGTTAAGATTATTCAGCAGCTATAACCGATGCTCACCATTTTCTCTGCTGGCTCATCTTTTTCTAACCACTCTTTAAATATTGGAGTTACTCAATATTTAAAGCAAATTCCTAAACTCTGTTTTCTTCTCACAGTATACGCTCCCCAAGCGATCTCATTCCAACCACTGCTTCAGTCAGTATCTGCTAGTGACTTCCTCAGTGTGGGTTTTTGCATGTCTCAGTAGAAGATCAAATTCCACTCAAAGATCAGGATTTCCTCCCCAAACCTGATCTTCCAGAGCTCCCTATTTTGGTGAATAGCATGTTTATCTATGCAGATAGCAAGATCAGGAACCGCCTTCTTCCTTCCCTCTAGCAATAAATCTGTGACCAAGCTCCTAAACAGCTCTCTTCTTACATCACCACCACCCCTGTCTACAACATCTACTGCAAAAGCCTGAGTGGCTTCCTGCCTCCACCACTGCCTACCAAACTCCCTATTTCAGTCAGACTGCTCTTTTTAAAATACAAATAATGGGGAATTCCCTGGTGGTCCAGTGGTTAGGACTCCGTGCTCCGTGCTCTCACTGCCAAGGGCCTGGGGTTTGATCCCTGGTCAGGGAACTAAAATCCCAAAACAAACAAACAGAAAAACAAAAATAGGGACTTCCCTGGTGGTGCGGTGGTTAAGAATCCGCCTGCCAACGAAGGGGACATGGGTTCAAGCCCTGGTCCGGGAAGATCCCACATGCCGTGGAGCAACTAAGCCCGTGCATCACAACTACTGAGCCTGAGCTCTACAGCCCGCGAGCCACAACTACTGAGCCCGCATGCCACAACTGCTGAAGCCTGTGCGCCTAGAGCCCGTGCTCTGCAACAAGACAAGCCAGCGCACCTCAACAAAGAGTAGCCCCCGCTCATGGGAACTAGAGAAAGCCCAACGCAGCCAAAAATTAATTAATTAATTAATTAAAAATAAATAAATACATAAATAACCTGCTTTGGCTACTTCTTATACCTTTTTCAGTACAGTGCCTTAAGAAAAACAATCTTAGGTATAAATAAGGCTGCCTGACAGCAAAAACAGACCAACGACCATGATACAAAGGGCCTTAATCTCACTTTCTAATAAACTCCAAAAGTAGTAGTCTCTACCTAACACCAAACCAAAGTCAGTACATTGATTAGGAATGCAGATACCTAGAAGGATCCAGGACTGGAGAATCTCAATAAGCCAGGTTCCTTAGAAGTACTCCTGTAAAAGTTGTTACCTACTCCACCCCCAAGCATGACAAGCCCATAATCAAATGGGCTGCAGCCTGGAGGTAAGGGGCCAACTGGCACCACTTTATAATTTCAAGCAGAAAAGCAGAGCTCTCAGGCCTGTTGGAATAAACAGAAAGCAATCACCAGAGCAGAGTTCAATTCGAACACTGCAAGTTTTAAATTAATAGCCAATAGAGTTTCATTAATACGATAAAGTAACTTAAATCTACAGACAGGTAAAAGACTTCTAAATTGTTTTGCCAGAAAAACTCCCAGTCTAGCAAAGAGAAGCCTAAATACCTAATACAATCTCTGGGTACGCATAACTGCTCTACAAAGAAGCAGCCTGCTAAGCTAATATGGCTGCAATCAGAAGAATCCCCTCCACTGTCTCCCTTAGGATATCATGAAAGACAAAGGCAATGAACAAGGAATTGCATCCCAGCTGCAGCAGGCACAACCAGGGAAGGGCAGACTGGCTGATCAAGAATCTCTAATGCAATGGAAAAGTTAGTCCTTGTTAGCTTTCTTCAGGGAGATGTTGGACTTGCAGCCAATGAACCCTACTTTTTCTTTCCCACAGCCAAATTTTCTTTCAATTATATCTCAGGTCTGCCACACAAACACCTAAATAAAACATTCCTGAAGAAAGAACACAAATAAGAGACAAATTCAAGAAATGTTCTAAGAGGGACTTCCCTGAAGGTCCAATGGTTAAGACTCCATGCTCCCAACGCAGGGGGCACAGGTTCGATCCCTGGTCGGGGAACTAAGATCCCGCATGCCGCACCGCATGACCAAAAAAAAAAGAAATGTTATGAGAGATTGGGGAAGTTAAGGAGGATCAAATAGCTTGGTAATATTTACTATTGCCTTAAAACAAACACAACTATACACATACACATGCACACATGCACACACACCCCCTAGGGCTAGAGATAATAAAAAGTATATCCTTGAAAAACCAGGACAAAATTTCATACACCATCAATATGATATAGAAAGGAGAGACCAAAGGACACGTGAGCGTGCTTAAGTATTTAACAGGAAGATGTATAAACTTAAACGTTTAATAAGTCAACGGGGATATGGGATACTAAATTAAGGACAATCATTATAAGTTCAACAGAACACAAAGTACCAAATAAGCAGTTTCCATCTACATTTCCAGATGTAGATGCATTTTACTTCAATAAAGCAAATGCTTTATAGAGCTTTATTACACCAGCAAGTCTTATTTGTTGTTTAAAAACAAAACAAAACAATAAAACCTTGCCTAAAGATTATTTTGATGACATTTTTTTAAAGATAACTTTGTGTTTTTTTTTTTTTTGGCCACGCTGCATGGCTTATGGGATTTTAGTTCCCTAACCAGGGA
Organism: Balaenoptera physalus; assembly: GCF_965194825.1. NCBI lineage: Eukaryota > Metazoa > Chordata > Mammalia > Artiodactyla > Balaenopteridae > Balaenoptera > Balaenoptera physalus. The sequence goes on from NC_138901.1 coordinate 41,838,754, forward strand.
TTGAACCCAGGCCCTCAGCAGTGACAGCATGGAGTCCTAACCACTGGACAGCCAGGAAATTCCCCAATTTTGTGATTTTTAAATTATTTTTAACATTTTGCATATGCTGTACAAGTTTTTGCTATTATCTGGCTAATATTTTCAAGACCATGACCACATTTTCTTTGTTATTAAATCAAGAAAAGTCCTCTAATACATTCTGACATCTACAAAGCAAATATACTTCCAGGAGGGAAAAGAGTATGAATTCATGAGGAATTGGTGATAGAAAACAAAAGATGACCGACACTTAAATAGTTATTAATAAAGAAGGAAAAGGAAGAAAGAAAAGAAGAATATACTAGTAAACAAGGAAATTCGACAGTCATAAAAAGAAAGGAAATTTTAAATAGAATAAGCTTTCAAAGAGAAATAGTGTAGGAAAAGTTTATATATCATAAATAATCACCTATACAAATGAATGTGTTATTCTCCACAGAGGGCACAAGTTGTCATTTGAACAAACCAGCTGACAGAGAATCCAAAATTCAAAAGAAACCTATTTGCAGAAGTGACACTTAGCCTCTCGCATCCTGGACCGTAGCTTTTAAAGGAAAATACGGTATTTTAAAAGTCTCAGAGGAGACTAAGACTCAAGAGTATGGTATCCATCAAGGTCCAAGTGAAAACAACTCCGTGTATTCATAATTGGGAATTTAATACAGACAACTCGTTACACAGATGACAGAATAGCTAAGAAGCCAAAAAAGGAACTGTGAGGCAACCTACTGGATTAGCAATGGCAGGCAGCCATTACCACCCCTATACTAGGGAGACAGGGAGGAGGGCAGGGCGCTGGAGTCACCTGGCAGAAACTGGAACCCCAGTGGAGCTGCCGAGGTGAAGTGAAAACCAGGGAGGAAATGCAGCTGCTGACAGAGAGGGAGAGGGAATAATACTCTTCCCTTTCTCCCATCCTCCCTTTCAATTACCCACCAGTGTCTCCCAAACTCAGCCAGAGGAAAACAGACATGGCAGCCTCGGAAACAGACAAGCAGCAGCCCCCTTGCAAGAGGGAGCAGGAAGGAGCAATGAAATGGAAGGTATCTGAGAACAAACAGGCCTTGAACTGGCATACATTCTGCTCAGAAAAATAATTTTAAAGTCTAAAAAGTTCAACACTAATGATTATTTTGCAGTTATAAATCCTATACAAGTAACCAAACTGGAATTACAAAAACTTCTTTTCTAAGAAATTGTTATCTCACTTGGACTTGAAGTTTAAGGCTAGGCACTACATGTTACAGTGACTCTAAGACTTGTACAATACAATATTAGTTCTAATCAAGTTTCTGTAGTTGAATATGTTACTTTTTAAATTAAAAATAAATTTATTTTTAAAACTTAAAAAGTCAAAGAAAAAGTAATCTGACGAAAAGTAAGGGTTCTCTTTTTGGAATCAGGTCAACCTCAAACAAACACTGAATTCATATGCCCCCCAAAAGTTAAAACCATACCATTTAAATCTGCATTTTCAAATCTGACCCAGACTATTTTCTCCTTTTCTTCTGTTAGAGGTGTTCCACTGTAAGCCTGCATAGTAAACAGAAACACTTGAATGAAAATGTTTTACAGCTCAAATATTACTGATGTTCAAAACAAAAAGTAACTTAAATAAGGCCAACCCTATCCCCCTCCAACCTCACCAATCCTACATCTTGAGAACCAGCACATCTTGTAATATTTTTATTTTTAAAGAAAGTTACCCAGGAGTCTGATAACCTTGGTCAGAAAAGGGTTTTTAGCCTAAGAATTACAGAAACCTAAAATACAATGATCATAGTCTATTAGGAAGCATCACTCTAATTCAAAGGTACTCAAAAAACTAATCTCCTATACTGGTCAACAAAGCTGAAGAAATACACCAAACTACCACACATACCTATTTAGTTCCCAGGTGTTTATGATCAGGCAATTACACTCTACCTAGAATTGTCAAGAGCATTACTTTCTGCTAATCACCAGTTCCGGGTGGAGGGCATGGCCAGGGTTGGGGGTAGAAAAAAACGTATTACTTTTTCAGTCTCTTATCTGGCCTCTGAACCCAAACTATTAGCTTTCTTGCAAGCCTGCAAGGGTCACAAAGATAAGCCTGAACTGCTGTGAAGTCACAGGAAAAGTATCAACAGTACCCATCAATATTCAAAGGGAGTCATCTCTCCTCAAATCAAATGTTTTAATTTAAAACTGTCTAGATTTTCTAGATTGTATACACTTGCAAGCACTTAGAATGTCAACAGAAAGCTGCAACGTTTTCAGTTATAAAGTGGTGTTCAGTTCACAGAACAGTTATTTAATATAAGCTGGATCAAAAGCATTCAAAAACCACTATCCCATATATAATCTGTGTTATACACAACTTGCTTTAAATTTCCATGCAGTTTTACAGCCCTTTTCCTTTACTGCACAAGGTTAACGGCCACTGAAAATATTACTAAAAGACAGGGTTACTCTAATAGTAGGTTTACTATGCAAAAAGAAAAAAAAAGTTATCTTACACATCCTTATGATTTCAATTGTTTAAAAAAACAAGTTGTGTATAGGGCAGTTAATTCCTTTGGAGAAAAGGAAAACCTGCACTAGAACCAACTAATTCATCTACTTTATCTTCAACCATCTCATCCTCATCTTCTTCCTCTTCTTCCTTGGTCTTGCTCTCTTCATTCTTGAAAATTCTCCTTTTTAATATAAACTTCTCATTTGGGAATAATTTTAGATTACTAAACAGTACAGAGTTCTCATATACTCCTCAGCCAGTTTCCCCTACTGTTAACAATCTAACCTAACCAAATCTTACCCTACCATGGTACATTTGCCAAAGCTATGAGACTAACGCCAGTGCATTACCACTAATTAAAGCCCCAGACTTTATTTGGATTTCAGCAGTGTTTCCACTAATGTCCTTTCTCTGCTACAGGACCCAATCCAGGATACCACATTGCATTTAGGACCACCTCTTTTTTCCTATGTCAGGCTCTCCCTTAATCTGGTAAAGCTATAACATATACAATATCTTCTTCCATTTAGCAGATTTATTATAAGGCTGATAATCACCTGCATTACTCAACATTCCCCCAATTCCTCTGCAACATTTGCACGGTGTTCTCCTTTGATTTCTGGCCGATATGCAGCACGAAACAAGGTTAAAAGAGGCCTTTCAGTGAATTGAGATTCTTAAACTTTTTTCTTTCCCCTTCAGGGGGAAACAAGACTTTCATAAGGAGGCCTGCATACTTTTGCTATGTCTTCAAGGTTTCCTCTCTCCTTAGCAGACACAGTGTTCTCTACTAAGCATTTTTGAAAAAATTCTGTGAAGTTGACTGAAGAGGGTTGCTTCTTGTGTGCCTTCCTGCAGATTGGCATCAAGAAGGCATATGACATCATGTCATTGTGCCTCTCAGCTTTCTATGATATCCTTTGCTCATGTTTAGGTATCTTACTGTCAGTGAAGCACAGACTCACCCAGTGCCCATCCAGGTTTATTTGCTATCTTACTGGAGGTCAGTGCGCTGCCACACAAAAGTTTGTTATTTCTCCCCCCAGCACTGATTTTTAGCCCTCCTTCTCCAACCAAGATCCAACTGCTCTAGCTCTCTTATTTACAGTTGAAACTTCCACCCCATTACTGAGTACAGGATTTATCTCTCCTTTTATTTCTTATCTAGTTTCTAACGCATATACACGTTCATAAGCGCAAAGTTATTGTTCAATTTTAAAAAAACACAGCAACAATCACTATAGATATGTTGTGTTTTATTTTTTCACTGGAGAGGAAGTAACTTCCATTGTGTGCTATTTGTCAAAAGTATAATTTTTAATCACAGCAAATTATTCTATAGGGACCACATATCACAATTTGCTTGACTGCTACTGACATTTGGGCAGGCTACAATTTTTCACACTGAAAAATGTCAAAATTTCTCACTGAAATGAAAAGTTCTGAGCTTTAACTTTTTTCTTTGCTGAATTCTTTTAAAATAAATTTTCAGAAGTACAATTATTATATCAAACGGCACAGTTAGGGTTTCTACCAGCTGTCAGTGACATCTGCGTCAGTGACACAGTAGGAACTCACTCTATTTATGACAGCTGAAGAAGCTGATACCAGTCTAACAACACATTTTCTCCCTTTTAGGCATATCTGGAGACCCAGAGAATAATTTCTAAGCTCCATGAATTTGATAATTCCCAGAATAGGGCAGGAGTTGGAACATAACATCAGCAAAAATATATCATTTTCCAAATGTCTGACCACAAATTGCCAATGGGGGATTACGGATTAAATGTGGAAAAAAGGAGACCATGGGTCACCAAATCTGGCCCACGACCTGTGTTCATAAATAAAGTTTTATTTTAACACAGCCACACCCTTTCTTTTACATAAAAAGCAGGGCTGCGTAGTTACAACAAACATTGTATGAGGGACTTCCCTGGTGGCGCCGTGGTTAAGAATCCGCCTGCCAATGCAGGGGACACAGGTTCAAGTCCTGGTCCAGGAAGATCCCACATGCCGCGGAACAACTAAGCCCGTGAGCCACAACTACTGAGCCTGCACTCCGGAGCCCATGAGCCACAACTGCTGAGCCCGCGTGCCACAACTACTGAAGCCTGCGTGCCTAGAGCCCGTGCTCCACAACAAGAGAAGCCACCGCAATAAGAAGCCCGCACACTGCAACAAAGAGTAGCCCCTGTTTGCTGCAAATAGAGAAAGCCCGCGCACGGCAACAAAGATCCCACACAGCCAAAAATAAAAATTAAAAAGCAAAAATTAACATTGTATGAATTGCAAAGCTTCTCTGGCCCTTTACAGAAAGAGTGTGCCTGACTGCTACACTAGACCATGAAGCCTTAAGGACAGGCACTGACTATCCCCCAACTTAATACAGCACCTGACCGGTAGTGCCTGAATTTTTGCTTTCTTTCCACAGTCACTAGAATAATGACTTACCTAACATAAATTTCTTAAATGAGTATTCTAATTCTTAGATCCGGGACTACAACTTCACTTCTGAAGTGACTTAACTCTGATCCCAGTCTTCACAGTCAATTGCATGAATTACCCCCTTTCTAATGTATAATCCTCATGAAAACTAAGTTAATCTTCCACCTTCCGGCGTTTTTACCCTATCAGTTTTAGCAGCCCCCTATTTTCAATCTATTGCTCAACCTAGTATTCTTGTTTCTCTAGCAAACTCTCCAACTATTCCCTCAAAGCCTCTGACTGCAGCCTCTCTCCTCCAGCCAACAAAAACTGCTTGCTACGCAGGGTTTCCATTAGCACAAAAGGTGCCTTTGTAAAAATCTGATAAAGGGGCACTCTACAGCAGGCAGATTACCAATATTTTTAAATGCCCCTTCCTTGGAACTAGTCTCACGTCAGGGCTCAGGGCTTAAGAGAAAGGTGCAGTTTGTAGAAGACCAAGTTGGATTTCGGCCCCTGATTGTTCTCTAAGCCTGTACTGTACAGAGTACAAGATTCTCCACAGCCACAGCAACGCTGCTGCCTACCATATCCAGCTGGGCAGTTTCCTTTACCATCAGATTCCCAACCTTGCCATTCATTTCCACTAACGCTACTTCCAATGTCCTTTGGAACTTGACTCTTTCACGCTTTCTTTGCTATGCATTCCCTTAGCAATTACATATTCAGTCTGTACTATCAAGTGCAACACTTAGTGATATGTTGCTATTACCTCTGACTGCTTCAAGCCATTTGACTTCCCTTCTTAACCAAGTTCCTCAAGAAAAGAAAGCATTTGTTTTTCCTTACATGCCCCACAGACCTTGTCATTGTGGCCTATTTTCATTAAAGTTGACCGAACATAATAATGGAATACCAAACATGCCTTGATACTTTCCCTTATTTGATGAATACAATTTATTAATACAACTGAAATCTGGATTTTAGACTTTTCTAGGTAGGACCTTCTCATAAAGCTGGGACACTGGATCCATGAGTGTTCTTTCTGAAAAGTGCAATTACAGATACCACAGCAGTCAGAACACTCAGAACACAGCAGTCAGACATCATCACAGGAGAAAACACAGAAACCTTTCCCTTCAGTAGTTCCACTAAGCAGTGTTTCCCAAAGATATTGTTTCACAAGAATCACCTGAGATTCTTCCTAGCGACACAAGTTACTGGATGCCACCTTAATTCCCCTGAGTCAAACTCACTGGGAGACGGGCCTGGAAATTATTATTTTTAACAAGTGTGCCAAGCGACACCTATGTTAATTTAAGTCTGGGAGACGGTGCACTAGAGGTGATCCCAGGAGGGCTCCTCTCACTCTTTATTCTCACATTTACATAGAGGGAACAGTAAAGGGCTTACTCTCTTATAAGTTAGAGTAACAAGGCAAGCTATAATTGGCATAAAACTACTGCTCAATAGGAAAGTGATACAGATTTGACCTCAATGTAGTATTTAGTTAATACAGTATCTAGTTAACCAAATGCAAAGCATATATTGCTTATTTCACTTCCAACAGGCAACATTTAACTAGGACAAGAGAAAGATTTTGGAAAGAGAACCCAAATAGACAGTTCCAAGCCCCATCTCTCAGCTAATATCGCACCTTGATTCCTCTTAGTAAAGCAAGGGCTGAGGAATAATAATTATGCCACCGTCAGCACAAAACTAAGGCACATCTAACAATAACAGCAAGTATGGTTCTACCCTACCAATGCTCGGGATGCTAAAACATCAAAAGTCTTTCTAAAGTTGATGATACTGGTGTCAAGTTTAGGGAACAGAATATTTCAGAGCTTCCCTGGCCAAGAGTAAAGCCTACTATTTCTGAAACCACACAGACACTTACCTGGGGCACAACATCCTGCAGAAAAGTCACGACACTTTCCATGTAGGACTGCTCCCTGAAAAAGGGTGAAATGGATAAAATTTATCATGACAGCTTAATACGAAACATGGAAAAGCTCTTTCTACAAGCCCTAATAAAGTTATTCATAATTCCAAAAAAATAGAAAAAACAACTCTCATCACCTGATAATTCTGCTAACCTGCTTTCTTAATTTCTTTGAATATGTTATTAAATGCAAATGAGATTTTAAAATTTTTAAACATTATCTTTTCTTTTCTGTTTTTTTTTTTTTTTTTGGCCACGCCATGGGGCTTGTGGGATCTTAGTTCCCCAACCAGGGATTGAACCCCCGCCCCCTGCAGTGGAAGCGTGGAGTCCTAACCACTGGACCACCAAGGAATTCCCAAACATTATCTCTTCTTAAAAGTCATGCTCCATTTTTTTTTTTTAGGGACTTCGCTGGTGGCGCAGTGGTTAAGAATCCGCCTGCCAGTGCAGGGAACACGGGTTCGAGCCCTTGTCCGGGAAGCTCCCACATGCTGCGGAGCAACTAAGCCCATGCGCCACAACTACTGAGCCTCCACTCTACAGCCCACGAGCCACAACTACTGAAGCCTGCGCACCTAGAATCCATGCTCCGCAACTAGAGAAGCCACTGCAATGAGAAGCACGCGCACCACAACGAAGAGTATTCCCCACTCGCTACAACTAGAGAAAAGCCCGCGCGCAGCAATGAAGACCCAACGCAGCCAAAAATAAATTAAAATTTTTAAAAGTAAAATAAAAATAAATAAAAATTTAAAAAGTCATGCCAATTTTTTTTAATTGAAGTACAGTTGATTTCCATTATTGTGTTAGTTTCAGGTGTACAGCAAAGTAATTCAGTTATATATTTTTTTCTGATTCTTTTCCATTATAGGTTATTACCAGATATTAAATATAGTTCCCTGTGCTATACAGTAAATCCATGTTGTTTACGTATTTTATATATAGTAGTATCTGTTAATACCATACTCCTAATTTATCCCTCCCTCTCTCTTTCCCCTTTGGTAGCCATAAGTTTGTTTTCCATGTCTGTAACTCTGTTTCTGTTTTGAAATATAAACGTTCATTTGTATTATTCTTTAGATTCCACATGTAAGTGATATCATATAACATTTGTCTTTCTCTGCCTGGCTTACTTCACTCTAGGTCCATCCATGTTGCTGCATATAGCAATATTTGCTTCTTTTTTATGGCTGCACGCTCTCTTACTTTGATACAGATAGAACTTTTAACTCGTATTTGAAGGAGTGCTGACAGAAGACTTGGCTAAAGAAGGACCTTCCTCTTGAGTCAGGGCAGAAGAATGCCCTAGTTAGAGCAAGAAAAACTGTTGCTGAGGACTCAGTATTTAGTGACCTTCTCTTTAACCTGGTTAAGAACCTAGTCCCTTACTTGTATCTAGCAAAATGAATCTATATTTTGCTGCAGGTGCAGGCATTAGGAGGAGTTATTAAACAGTCCTCACAGAACTTTCGGTGTGGATAAGGTATGAGAAAATATCAAAATGCATGAAAGTGAAGAACTATTAAGGACACTAAGATATTTTAAATGGGAAATATATGGAGATCAGCAAATGGAGGGAAAAAATTTTTCTTCAAAATATATACCAAATCATGGGCTTCCCTGGTGGCGCAGTGGTTGAGAGTCCACCTGCCAATGCAGGGGACACGGGTTCGAGCCCTGGTCTGGGAAGATCCCACATGCCGCGGAGCAACTGGGCCCGTGAGCCACAATTACTGAGCCTGCGTATCTGGAGCCTGTGCTCCGCAACAAGAGAGGACTCGATAGTGAGAGGCCCGCGCACCGCGATGAAGAGTGGCCCCCGCTTGCCGCAACTAGAGAAAGCCCTCGCACAGAAACGAAGACCCAACACAGCCATAAATAAATAAATAAATAAATATTTTAAAAAATATATATATATATACCAAATCAAATTCATTTCAGAGAAATGTGAAAAATTACATTTGAAGAAAATAATGTGTTACCCTAAATCCTATTTTTTAAAAAGGCAATATGCCTTAGATACCGACAAAAACTGAGTAGGCCTTAAAAAAAAAATTTGATTAGGCCTGCCCCTCCAACCTCATTTTTCTCCCACTCTCGTAACTTACTCTGCTTCAGTCACATGCAACTTCAATTCTTAGACTACACCAAGCTCTTCTTTGAATCAAGACCTTTACACCAGCTTTTTTTCTGCATGGATCCCTTCGCAAATTCTTCCCTGCCTTTTAGATCTCCAGCCTAAGTGTTACCTCCTCAGAGAGGCCTTCCCTGACGGCCTTAAATCATACTCCCCAATGCTGTTCTCTATCATAGCACACCAGGCACTGACCAGAACCTGTAATTACTTATTTACTGTGTCCCCCACTAGAATGCAAACTCTATTACAGAAAGGAATCCATCTTTCATATTTACCTTATATCTCCAGAATCTATAAGCCAGTACTTAGGCACAGAGTAGATGCTCAAGCATTACTTGTTAAAAGAATACTGAATAAATTAAAGAACTTCAAAAAACACTAAAATTATGTATTGCATAACAAAAAGCAATATATGTGGAATACCATATGGTGAGGCAGCATAGAATAGTGCATAAGCACACAGACTCTGGAGACAAACTGCCTGGGTTTGATCCAGGTTTCCCTTCTTGGATGTTACCAAGGAAAATTTTTCCCTCTCTGCTTTGGTTTCCTCATCTGTAAAATGAAGATTGCAACAGTACCTAACTCATAGCTAATAATATGCTTAGCCTGTTGCCATGGTCCACAGTTAGCAAAGAAATATATAGCCCTGGGAAATGCAGGAGGGAAAAAAAAGCAAGTATAACGGTGAAATATCATACTATACATATATTTTTTGTTAGTCTGAGAAGGCAATTTTATGTAACATGCTAAACTGCTCAAGGGAAATAATCCAAAATGCTACAATTCCCTTATGAACACTTTGAAAGACAGAAAACAAACTTTATCTCCTTAGCCAGGTATTCAAGGGTCTTAATTGTCCACCCCAACCTCCTTTAAACAGGTCAACTTCCCTAGATTTCATTTATGAAAATAGCCTGCCTTTCCCACCTCTGCTTACTCCACTGCCTTTGCCGAAAATGTGTCCTTGATTCTAATTGCCCAAATTGTATTCAGCCCTTAAAGTACACTATAAATGTTAGCTTTTTCAAATTTTATGTATTTATTTTTGGCTTCATTGGGTCTTTGTTGCTGTGTGCGGGCTTTCTCTAGTTGCGGCGAGCGGGGGCTACTCTTCGTTGTGGTGCGTGGGCTTTTCGTTGCGGTAGCTTCTCTTGTTGCGGAGCACGGGCTCTAGGCACGCAGACTTCAATATATGTGGCTCACAGGCTCTAGAGCGCAGGCTCAGTAGCTGTGGCGAACGGGCTTAGTTGCTCCACGGCATGTGGGACCTTCCCGGACCAGGGCTCGAACCCATGTCCCCTGCGTTGGCAGGCGGATTCTTAACCACTGTGCCACCAGGGAAGTCCAAATGTTAGCTTCTTAATGAAACCTTTTCAGATCTAAAATACTCCCACTAAAATATTCCCTCCAATCAAAATTTTAAATAAATAATAGGGACTTCCCTGGTGGTGCAGTGGTTAAGAATCCGCCTGCCAACGCAGGAGACATGGGTTCGAGCCCTGGTCCGGGAAGGTCCCACATGCCGTGGAGCAACTAAGCCCGTTTGCCACAGCTACTGAGCCCGCATGCCACAACTGCTGAAGCCCATGCACCTAGAGCCCATGCTCCGCAACAGAGAAGCCACCGCAATGAGAAGCCCGCGCACCGCAACGAAGAGTAGCCCCCACTCACCACAACTAGAGAAAGCCTGCACACAGCAAAGAAGACCCAACGCAGCCATAAATAAATAAATAAATAAATAAATAAAATAATTACTTTAAAAAACAAAATATTCCCTCTAAATTCCCATGCTGCTTTGCTGGCATCTTTTTTATTCATTAGAGTGCTTGCAAGTATACACATCTTAAAACTACATTAGGGACTTCCCTGGTGGTCCAGTGGTTAAGAATCCGCCTTCCAATGCAAGAGACGCCAGTTCGATCCCTGGTCAGGGAACTGAGATCCCACATGCCGTGGGGCAACTAAGCCCGTGTGCACTCTAGAGCCCACACGCCACAACTAGAGAGAAGCCCCCACGCCGCAACAAAAGATCCCATGTGCCGCAACTAAGACCCGACGCAGCCAAAGAAAAACAGAAAAAAAAACCATTAGATTATAAGCTCCTGCAAAGTATAGCCATGCTTTGTCAAAAAAATGCTTAAAAATATAGAAATGTACTCTTTATGACATTCACTTTGAAACTTTCTGACTGAGACCTAGAGTGATACATCACAATCTAGTAAACATATACATAGATATGAATGAATATTATCTATGTGCGTGTCAGAACACAATACGAACTCCCAACTATATTTTCTACTACATTCTATTTCATTTTTTGAATAATGGTCCTGGTCCACTAAACTGATTTAATGACCCACTAACTGTTAAACCTGAGGTTTGAAAAAGCAGTACTCAAGGATAAAATACAGTGCTTTTCAAGTACTCTATAAATGTGCTAAATACATCAAACTGACCCTCCAATTATTGCTTTTATTTGGCCTTGGCAACGATGTTTATCATCCTGTAAAACCAAAATTAAACAGATGTTACAAAAGTAAGCACTGCTTAGAAAGGAAACCTAAATGTTAGTTACTATTCTGAGTAATCTTTCCTTTACCTATCAGGCTTAACTGAAATTTGCTTACGTGACAGCCTGAGGGCGAACCACGACTCCACCAGTACAACGACTGGGTCTTCTGGGGGAATCTGTAGCCATTGCTTCATTCACAAAACCTGTTTCCAGAACGAAAAGACAGAAAATAATGGATCATTATTGTTGGGGGTCGGGAGAAAGATACATGGTTGCTCACTAGAGATCCCTTGTCACAAATACCTAAATGTTAGGTCCTAAAATGTAGGAAAATTTCCCAGCAATTCCTATTACACCTAAAAGAGGGGAGTGCAGAAGAGGAAGAAGTAGATAAAAGATTTTTCAAACTACTATGAGGTTTTCTTATTTGGACCAAGCCGCAGAACCACAAAACTAGTTAAGACCCGTGCAGGACCCTTTGATCTACTGCTTTTTTATTGTTTTTGTTTGTTTGTTTGTTTTATTTATTTTTGGCTGCATTGGGTCTTCGTTGCTGCACTCGGGCTTTCTCTAGTTGCGGCGAGCAGGGGCTACTCTTCACTAGAAGTGCGCAGGCCTCTCATTGCGGTGGCTTCTCTTCTCCGTGTCGCAGAGCACGGGCTCTAGGTGCGCGGGCTTCAGTATTTGTGGCACGCAGGCTCAGTAGTTGTGGCTTGTGGGATCTAGAACATAGGCTCAGTAGTTGTGCAGCACGGGCTTAGTTGCTCCGCGGCATGTGGGATCTTCCCGGACCAGGGCTTGAACCTGTGTCCCCTGCATTGGCAGGTGGATTCTTAACCACTGCACCACCAGGGAAGTCCCTGATCTACTATTAACATAAACTAGGAAGGGATGGAAAGTCTAGCACAGGATCACTTTATAAAAACAAATATCCTAACTTTGTGAGCCAAATTAAAGAAATTAAAGAATTTACTGAAATCTTATATTGAGATAATAAAAATATACATGGTATAATATTTTAAGACCAAATGGAACAGTGACGTACTACCTTCCAACTAAGAGTGTTGGGAAAATAGGAGTAAACTGGCCTACGTATCCTGATGGATGTTAACTAGTCTTATTGTGGTGATATTTCGCAGTATATACAAATGTCGAATCATTATGTTGTACACCTGAAACTCATGTAATTTATATGTCAAATATATATATTTTTTTAAAAAAAAAGACTGCACAGTCACAATTTAACAAGACTATCAAAATCATATTTGTAACCTAATTTGTAACCATATTTGTAACCTCTGCTACTGTAACCTAATCACCAGAGTCTAAATAAGTAATAAAAACGTATATGACATTAGAAGCCCTTCCAGTCTCATCACTGAATCCTGATCCTTGAATGTCTAATAAGCACCTGAATCACTGGGGAGGTTTTAAAAGCATGGACTGTATGTGGTTAAGGTTAAAAGAGACAGCAATATTAAAGATCTCTTACACGGCTCAGGAAAGCCCACAGCCTGGAACTAATCTTGAAAGCCCCTAAAACCATCTCTTCTAAGCAGGGAGCATTCTATCACCTTATTTGAAAACTCGCAAACTGATGAGTCCCATCTGCTACAACCAAACCACGCTGTGCCCCAACTAGCCCAGATACCCCTTCCTCAGTGGGTATCTTCACCTCCAGCCCCTGAGCCCTCTCATTTCCATTCCACCCTTTATTCCTCGAAACACAGGCTCCCAAGAACGGTCTTTAAGGGCCCTGTCTCCTGAGGACGACCCTCGCCAGCCCCTCAGGCCCCACTCTCCTGAAAGACATCAGCACGGCGTTACCCATTTCACCTCCAACGCTGAGCCACCGCTGTCCCCGGCCGCCCTCTGGCCCCTTGCCCTCTCTCCCCTCCCCCTCCGATCTCCACAGCTCTACCTCGTCGAATTCCTACCAGCCAAGCCCTCTCCCCTCACGCTGCTCGTCCCACGTCCTCGCCAAGCCTCCTCAAAGCCGCACCACCACCAGCCCTCTCACCGGCCGCCCCGCCGGTAAACGCTGCTCTCCAGCTCAAGACTCACTGTTTGGAGTCTCCCCTCGTGATTGACGGTTACCACTTCCTACCACGCCTCAGCGGAACTACCTTTCTAGCCAATCCTAGAAGCAAACTGGCCGCGGCTGGGCACCGCCCTTAGAGGTCAGCTTTGCCAACCAGCAAGTAGCAAAGAGGCGGACCCGCCTCCCGAAGTGATCCAATCCGCTGAGGCTCGAGGGAAAACACAACAGTATGTAAGTTCGGGTGAAGCCGAGGTGTCAGGTTCGGTTGCGAACGTAGGCCAGGTAGGGAGGAGTTACAAACATGTCTGTTTTCCTTTGCACACAGCCCCTTCGTGGCCTTGTCAAAAAGCATCATGCCGCAGAAGCCTGTGCACGTCACTTGGGTGTCTCAGGCTGGGAGTCGTACCACACGGGGACCGGTCTGTTTACATCGAATTCTCGCGACAGCTGGTTCGAAGCTCAAAGCACGTGGACATGGCAGCTGCCAATCACTTTTAGCTGGCCAGTCAGCCATCCCGAACGCGCCTTCTGCCCCGCCCTTTTCAATGTGTTTACCTTCCGGGAGCCTAGGCTGGCTAGCGCTGGTGGGCTGCCCTGGAGCCTGGGTGGTGATCTGAATGAGGGGTGCGGCTGGTATTGTTGTCAGTTTGACCTAGGTTTGTGGACCACACCTGACTCCTTCCTACCTATTTACACTTCCCGTAAGGAACATATTGAGATCGCTCTGGTGTCATTCCGTCGGTTACATTTCTTATATAATAATATTTATTGTTCTATTGAAGGAACGCTCAACACAGACTTAAGCACTTCATAAGTACTATCAAATTTAATACTTTTGACAATCCCATGAAAATATGGCTTATTAATAGGCATGGGGTTTGTAACAAAGTGGCTGATACAGCAGTAAAAACTTTTAAAAGGTTTTAGCACTGTGAAGGAGGGAAAAATTTAGTAGAGAAACTACCTCACCAGAAATATGCAGTTAATCAGGTGCTGGACAGATAGATGATGATATAGGTATAGATATAGCCAAGAAACCACCCATTTGCTTGTACGCTCAATTAGTGCCCATAAAAAGGACACCCAAAGTGATATTTATCAGGCTAATGTTTGGACATTCATGTTCTTCCACTACACAAATTCCCAGCACTGTCGGTCTTTTAAGATTTGCTTCCTACATTAAACCCAGTAATGGAAAAATCTTTCCAGTATTTTGAATTCCCTTTGTTCTTATTGCTATCACTGGCTTACTTTCTTGTTGTCTTTGAAATGTTTTTTGGTTATTTCCCTAATGCATGTCTCATTTTCTCCCACTAGAAAGTTAAATTCCTCCTAGGCATTAATAGACTAAGGCTTTCATGTTGTTGAATCCCCCTTTATACCTAACTACCCTGAACACAACAGATATTTCAAAATTCAGACTTACTTGAATTAAATAATTATTACTCTCATGTTGTCCCTGACCCAGAGCAGGAATAAAGAGAAAATCCAGAGGAGACCAATAGGTAATACTCACAAGTGGGATAACCAGCATTTGTATAAGGTTTTTCAGTTTAAATAGCTGTTTTACATGCATTGTTAAATTCCATAACTCTTTCACTATTCCTCTACAAAGTTATGGAAGAAGCAAGGAAACAAAAATCATAAACACAAATTCATTCATTCAATAAATATTTGAATGCCTACTAAGTGTCAGGCATGTTCTAGGCTCTGGAGATACAGCAATAAACAAATCAACCAATGTGCTTGTCCTCAGCCAGAGAATTTGCATTCTGGTGGGAAGACAGAAATAAACACACAAACAGAGAAATTCAAGTAGTGTAAAATGGTATGGAAAAAAAAATAAGCCAAATAAATAGAGGTCAGAGCTGGCTTATTTTAGGTAATGTGGTCAGGGAAGGCCTCTCAGGAGATGGCATTTGAACAAAGACTTCAATGAAGTAGTAAGAAAGCTGCTCTGAGGGAAAAGCAGTCAGGATAAAAGAAACAACAGGTACAATGGCCTTAAGAAAGGAATGAATTTTGAAGAAGAATGAGAAAAACAGTGTTGTTAAATAAAGTAGATTCAATTGAAAATGATAGCAAACTAGTTAGGAGAGGTAGGCAGTGGCCAAATGAAGTATAGTGTATAGAATTATAAGGACTTTTAGTTTTATTCTAGGGTGGGACTCTATTGGAGGACTTTCAGCTAGGAAGTGTCATGATCATACTTATATTTCTAAAAGATCGTTCTATCTACTAAACAGAATAAACTGTCATTAGGGAGGGGACAAGAGTGGAAACAGTGGGTCAAGTAGGGAGGCTATTTCACTAGACCAGATGGGAGAGCTGTCTAGAACTGGGCCTAGAAGTGAAGCAGCAGAGGTGAAAAGTAATCAATTTCAGAATATTTTGGAAGACAGAACTAAAAGAACTTGATAATGGGTTGCATGTGGGATAGAAGGAAATGAGAGAATCAGGGATGATGCCTATGCTTTGGGCTTGAGCAACTGAGTGATGACGTTTACAGATAGGATGAACCCTGTTGGAAGTTATACATTTTTTAGTGGGGGTGAATTTCTGTGCCCTGGTTTCATCCTTTGTAAATTGTAAAAAAAAAAAATTATTAGCCTCATAGAATTTTTTTTTATTAATGTGATGTTTTGATAGGAGGTTGTGTTTTATGTTGTTTATTTTATTTATTTATTTATTTATTTATTTATTTGGCCACGTCATGGCATGCAGGATCTTAGTTCCAGACCAGCCATCAAACCTGTGCCCCCTGCAGTGGAAGCACAGAGTCCCAACAACTGGACCTGCCAGGGAATGCCCAGGATTTTTTTAAATTAATTAATTAATTTATTTATTTATTTATTTATGGCTGCATTGTGTCTCCGTTGCTGCGCGAGAGCTTTCTCTAGTTGTGGTGAGCGGGGACTACTCTTCATTGCAGTGCGCGGGCTTCTCATTGCAGTGGCTTCTCTTGTTGCAGAGCACGGGCTCTAGGCGCATGGGCTTCAGTAGTTGCGGCATGTGGGCTCAGTAGTTGCGGCTCACGGGCTCTAGAGCGCAGGCTCAGGAGTTGTGTTGCACAGGCTTAGTTGCTCCGCAGCATGTGCGATCTTTCCGGACCAGGGCTCGAACCCATGTCCCCTGCATTGGCAGGTGGACTCTTAACCACTGCACTACCAGGGAAGTCCCAGCAGGGTTTTTTTTTAAGTTTTAAAATTTTGCAAAGTTTAATGTTGGTACTATTTACATCATATTTTATACTATTTAATCTTTGCAAAGACATTGTATACACAAAGATACAAATTCGATAACTGAAAAATATGGAATGTTTCCTGAATTTGCATGTAATCCTGTGCAAGGGCCATGCTAATCTTCTCTGTGTCATTCCAATTTTAGTATATGTGCTGCCAAACCGAGCACAAGCCTCACAATTCCACAAGTGGGATTCTTATGAGGTGTAAATAAATTTAAAATTCTCAGAACCAGTTAGAAATTTGTACAAATTAACTCGTTCTAATTACTAACTTGCCAGTCTTACCGGGTTGAGAAGGTCTGAACCTTAGGACCTGCTTTCCTTTCTTATCAAAGTTTTCCTGCCAGAACACCATATGTTATTACTTGCCTTGAGTTGGAAAACAGTTTGCATTCACACCTGTAAATTTATTCATCCTTCTATCTTATGTAAGGTTTTTGCACGCAATTCTCAATTCTTGAAGAGATGACAACAGATTTTGGTTTTCTACTGTCATGTGAGAATATTAGGCCCCAGCAGTGTGCCATTGTGAGGAAGTAAAAGTGCTGCAGTAAACCGAAAAACAAAACAAAGAAAACCCAGCTATACTCCGTTTTTTCTCCACAAAGATGGTGTTCGATTCTCTCATCAGCCTTCAAATAGGGAGAAAATAGAATTTGTGGTGATCATGTTTTGAATGGACGTGAATTGTGGGTGCTTAGTACATATTGGCAGCTGATGAGTCACTTCAGATTATTGGGACGTGGGGAACCTTTTCACAATCTGTTCTTGGGATTGAGCAGTCCCAGCTAGGAAACTCATTTTCAGTGTGAGAGTAACTTCAAGCTAGAGTCCTTGTTCTTCCAGCTGCTATAATGGCCTATTGTAACAAATCACTGATTACTAAAGCTGCCTCTCCGGTGGCCATGCAAATCAAAAACAAAAGTTCCCAGTTCCCAGAGATTTGTCAGAGAACTATCCATATGCAAACCAAATGTCAAGGTCAGTTTATACTTTCTCCCCTCTTTTTCTTTGGTAGGATTAGGATTCTTTTTTTAGCCTCAAACAAGCCATTGCCTCACTTGTTTTGGCCACCAAAAACACTTGGACAATAATCACATGATTTAAGCAGTGGTGAAATCATCTGATTTCACACAGAGCTGTGGTGAACATTAATATTTTAATTGTCAGTCAAGCATAAGGAAAAACAAAGAGGGAATTCCCCGGCGGTCCAATGGTTAGGACTCCACACTTTCACTGCTGAGGGCAGGGGTTCAATCACTGGTGGGGGAACTAAGATCCTGCAGGCTGTGCCAAAAAAAAAAAAGAAAAGAAAAGAAAAGAAAAAAGGAAAACAAAGAGGTAAAAAAATCATCATCGGGCTTCCCTGGTGGCGCAGTGGTTGAGAATCTGCCTGCTAATGCAGGGGACACGGGTTCGAGCCCTAGTCTGGGAAGATCCCACATGCCGCAGAGCAACTAGGCCCGTGAGCCACAACTACTGAGCCTGTGCGTCTGGAGCCTGTGCTCCGCAAGAAGAGAGTCCGCGATAGTGAGAGGCCCGCGCACCGCAATGAAGAGTGGCCTCCACTTGCCGCAGCTAGAGAAAGCCCTCGCACAGAAACGAAGACCCAACACAGCCAAAAATAAATAAATAAAAAATAAATTAAAAAAAGAAAAAACACAGTTCAAGTACTTTAAAAAAAAAAAAATCATCATCAAGTGTAAGTTCATCAGTTGTTCAATTGTATCACTCTGGTTGGGGATGTTGATAGCAAGGGTGATTGTATATGTGTTAAGGCAGGCCATATATGGGAAATCTGTACCTTCTGCTCTAATTTTGCTGTGAACCTGAAACTGCTCTAGAAAATGTCTATTAAAAAATTACATTTCTCTAAAATCCTCTAATTGTGAGGTAAAAATACATTAATTACTCACTCCATGGACATTCTCTTGTGCATTCATCAGGCTGAAACTTTTGAACACTACCATTTGTGGTAATAGCCTAAAAATTATAATTCTAAACTTCAGAATTGCAAAACCAACATAATCCAAGGTTATATCACCTCACATCTATTTAATTACAACGCCTGGCCTGCCATTTGTCTGCCCTGCATATTACTAGATAACTGTGGTTTCTAAAACACCATTTCCCACATTTCTATTTGAAATTCTATGTATTTGTTTACTCTATTGGGTCCCTTCACCCTAACCTACAGATCTCTTTAGCCCACTCTGCTCATTCTCAGGCCCAGCAAACTTTCTGAAAATACAGTGATAATTTTTTTGCTTTGTCATTCTCCTGAAACTAGTATTTATAAAGTGGCCATGTAATTTGTCATCCTACCTAGGAAACCTTCATGAAATGAGGCTCTATTAATAATTAAACCAAAAAAATAAGGTAAAGTAGGACTGTCCCCGGCAAACCATGAAGTATGGTTACCCTTTATCTTTGACACATTAGTACTACTTTGTAACTGTTTTGTGCATGATTATATATTTCTGCATGATTATAATTCCATTGTCTATTTAGCTAAAATGTAAACTCTTTAACAGAAGGGATTATTTGTTTCATTTCTATTCTCCATAAGACTCTGCTCACTAACAGGAAAAATTACATGTCAGAACCTCAGTAATTTATCCTACAATTTGGAGCTGGTATTTGTAATTAAAGATACCAGAAAGTAAAACTATTAACAAAGACCAAAAATTAGTTTCATCAGCTGTTTTAATGATGGCCACGGCATAATTTATCTTCCCCTCATATACATAAACCTGGATAAAAATTGCTTTAAATCAGTGAAAACTGAATATGTAGTAACAGTTTTGAGAAGCTAAAATTTTAATATTAGGAAACATTTACAAACATTTATTTAGCACTATATACCTGCCATTGTAGTAGTATTATCTGCATTTTACAGGTGGGGACCAAAACTCAAAGATGTTAAGCCGTTTAGTCCCAAATTCAGGCAAAGTGATAGAAGTGCATGGTTCCTGAAGCCTCAGCTTTCTGCCTGAAAAAGAACCCCAAAGAAAGGGAAAGTACCATGGAGACTGTAGAGAGGGAGGAGCTCAGGAAAGCGACCCCACTGAGTACATTAGGCATGAATCTGATCCTAATCAGCATATTAAAGACTTTGAGAACTTAACTGGCAGATAGATAACTACCCAGGTCCCCAACTAGCTACTGGGTGATGAACACAAGGGACAGATCAAATTACACAATGGCAAAGGATTTGGAAAATGAACTGATGTTGAAACCACAGACCACAGAAGGTGCATTGGAATATGTGGCATTGAGACAGGAAGGGGGCAGGGCACAACCTTTTAAAGAATGACAGCCATTGAGGATGTGACATAAACTGCTTAGCACAAACTAGGTCCAAGATGGCAGATGACTGACTTCCGCTAAACCTTGAGCCTCAGTATATGCTCATTGTAATACGTCAGCAAGCTAAATGACACACCCACAGGCGCCATGACAGTTCCAAGGCCCACCATAAAAGGCCAAAAAATGGGCAGTGGCCCAATCCTTGGAAATCCCCGCCCCTTCCCCAAGATAGTTGGAATAATCCTCCCACTCATTCACCTATGAAATTACCCACCACTATAAAAACTGACAACCCCACACCCTTAAGCCTCTGGCCTTCTGAGATGACCCACATTCAGTGTGTATCTCCCTACATAAACCTTCTTTCACTTTACTATGCCTCGCTCTTGAATTATTTCCTGCACGAAGCCAAGAACCCACACTCAGCAGCCATCCCAGGGACTTGCCTGAGACCTGGGACGGGATGTGACCATCCTCTTGTGCCCCACTTTCTTTCCTGCAACAGCATGAATTAACCAGATTGACTACCTATTAAAACAATGATCTCCATAAGAGCTAAATAAGATTGTCATAATATTCAGATGTCTAGGATAGAATCCAAAATTACATGGTATACAAAGAACCAGGAAAACCTCAATTTGCATGAAAAAAACCATTAACAGATGCCAATACCTAAATGACAAAGAATAATATCTGACACTTTAAAGCTATATTATACAAATGCTCTTGCAAGCAACTGTGAACACTCGACATGAATGGAAAAACAGAAAATCTCAAAAAAGAGAAGATATAAAGAAGAACTGTAAGCAGATAGGGTAGGGGGTCCTTGGAGAAAGAGAACCAGGCCTGGCTTTCTTGACATAAGAGAAGCTATTTTGGCCTAAGCCATTTTGTGATCTAAGCCTGGTCACGAAGCTTGCCCTTGAACAGGTCTCAGTAATTAATGATATTAAGGGAAGTGAGGGAATTCAGGAACAGTGGAAAAGCAGTCAAGAAACAATAGTTCAGTGAAAGAAGTCCTAGTTCCTCCCCAAGGGGTGTACATAACAATCTGATACATGTCCTCTGATACATATCTGGTACAAATCCTTTCCGTGTCCCCCATTTCTTGTTTGTAGGAAATAGGCTTCATTCAGCCTCCTGACCTTCCCTGAGTTCCAAAGGGCAGTTTCAAACTGCTGCTTATCAGGGAAGGGGAGGGAAAGCAGAAACAAAGGGGGAGCAGTCAAGAAACGATAGTGCAGCTGTGGGGCAGGGTCCTGGTTCCTCCTCAAGGAATATAACAATATCTTTGAGTTCTGTAGGAACTATGGCCCCCACTCGGGTGGAGAATGGATACTTAAGGCTGAGCACAAGATTCCTTGAACACGGCTCTGTTACCTCACCATCGACCAATCAGAAGAAAGTCTGCACATGGGAAGTCTGATCCCTCTTCCCCAAATGATTCTCCCTTTAAAAACTTTCATGGTCAAGCAGAATCTTCAAAGTTGATTTTTGGACACCAGTCTGTCTTCTCCCTAGATTGCTGACTTCCTGAATAAAGCAACTCTTCCTTTCCAACCAACACTCTCACCTCCTGAATATTGGCTTTCTGGCGGCGAGCAGCAGAACCTGAGTTCGGTAACACCACTACCTTCCTCCTGGGAGAAGAAGCTGGAGATTAAGTTAATAATTGATCATGCCTATATAATGAAGCCTCCATGAAAATCCCTGAACTGTGGGCTTTGGAGAGCTGCCAGACTGGTGAACAGACTCATGTGCTGGGAGGGTGGTACAACCCAAATCCATGGGGACAGAACCTCCTACACTTGGAACCCTTCTGGACTTTCCTGATGTCTCTTCATCCAGCTGTTCATCTATATCTTTATTATATGATAAACCAGTAAACACATTTCCCTGAGTTCTGTGAGCTGTTCTAGCAAAGTATCAAACCTGAGGTGGTGATTGTGGGAATGCTGATTTATAGTCAGCCAGCCCAAAGAGTAGGTGACAACCTGGGAGATGCAATTGGCATCTGAAGTGGGGGCAGCACCATGAGACTGAGCCCTTAACTTGTGGGATCAGATGGATAGTGTCAGACTGAACTGAACTGTAGGACACACCGTTGGTGTCTGCAGAATATTGCAGCATTGCTTGGTGTAGGAAAACCCACACATCTGGCATCTTAAGTATTATGAGTGTGAGTAAAGGAAGAAATAGTGTTTGTTTTCCATTCAGTGGACACGGTTAAGTAGTGGCATAGGTGAATAACATATCCAGAGTAGAATACGAAAGAATGAGGAGGCGCTGTGATGTACTGATGTGGAAAAATCTTTAAGAGAGAAACATGTATAGTTGCATGTCTATGTACAGATTTGTTGGCTACCCTGGGGACTAAGGTGAGGGTAGTACCATTTTATAAATCATGAATTTTCCATCATGCATTATACTACTGATGTATACATTATAGGCAAATAAAATTTAATAAAAATAATATAAACATTAAAACCTTATTTGTTAATTGCATAACATCTTTAACTCGTTAAAGAAAAGGCCTAAAAACAGCCCTAGGTACACATACAAAAGAGCTAATTTTACCTTTTAGTTATATATCTCAAACCAAAAATGTTTCCAGTATTAGACAGCTATTAGTATGGTATGGAACTGGACTCTATGGCACTATAAATGTGACCTAGGAAAGAATGCTATGACATTTACATTAAAAAATTGATCTGAAAAATAAAGATGGAAAAATTCTTCACAAAAAATTGACTCCAAAAGTGTATGCTACTTGCTATATGTCATTACCTTGGAAAGATCTGAAAAACAAACTCTTTAGTTTTGAAAAACTAGCCAAAATTAATGTTTCACCTGAACCACTGGTTCTCAATTAATCCTTTTTTTTTTAAGGGAAATTTTTATTTATTTATTTATTTATTTATTTATTTGGCTGCATTGGGTCTTTGTTGCTGCACGCGGGCTTTCTCTCGTTGCGGCGAGTTGGGGCTACTCTTCATTGCGGTGTGTGGGCTTCTCATTGCAGTGGCTTCTCTTGTTGTGGAGCATGGGCTCTAGGCACGCAGGCTTCAGTAGTTGTGGCACATGGGCTCAGTAGTTGTGGCTCGCAGGCTCTAGAGCACAGGCTCAGTAGTTGTGGCGCACAGGCTTAGTTGCTCCGTGGCATGTCGGATCTTCCCAGATCAAGGCTCGAACCCATGTCCCCTGCACCGGCAGGCGGATTCTTAACCACTGTGCCACCAGGGAAGCCCTCAATTAATCCTCTTATGGAAAACTGGTGTGCTTCCAATTGCACAGTTCCTAGCATACTGTAGGTGCATGGTCAATGTTGAATGCATGGATTAACTCTTCAATGTCTCATTTAGAGTCCTGTTCTAAATTAATAAATTTAAAAAATTTCTCTTTGTAGAACAATTTATCACACCAAAACAACATACTCTTAGTATTTTGGTATTAGTTCCTTTTAGTTTTTTCTTATATTACCAAATAATAGTTTTATTCATTTTTAATTGCTATGTAATATTTCATCAAACTCTTATAAGCCATAACTGATCTAACCATACACTTATTATTGTATATTTAACCTGACTTGATGTACTCTAAGTTAAAATTAAAAAGTCAAGAGTGCAAAGATGAACATTACATGTATTTTAAGTTGTTACTCTAAAGATTGATCATGGCCTAACAAAAAGTTAATATATACCATTAAAACAAACCAATAACAAAAATCCAGCAACATCAGTAACAGTTCACTGATTTTATTAGATGAACAAACATGTCCATATAATCAATGAAAACCATCGGATATATAAAATAATTTAAGAAATGTTGGGAATTAGCAGCACCATCCGTTATTGACATAGCAAGAAAAACTTCACATATTTTATGCAAACACTAGAAGAGGCTATAACTACTTTTAAGACCTACTAATGCCACTGAATGTCTGGGATGATTGAGAAGGACATCTTTTTAGGCAAACCTACCTCCTTCTACTTCAAAGATTTGGTGAGCAAATCTGATGATTAATGTTTAGAAAAAATGCTACTGAATGAAATAGATACTGCATAGTATTTTAATTAGGACAAGGAGACTAAAACCCAGCTACTTTTGCATGGCTCAACACTTCTGCTTCTATGAAAAATTTAGTTCTGAATTATGAAATCAGAAATAAAGAATAATTTTTAAAACACTAGTTGTCTCTAAGAAACATTAAGTGGAACACAGGTCACTATGAAAATACATCACTTTTCCAGTTTGCTTCATAATTTACTTTAAAAAGTTGTGTAGTTTTCATCACAAGTGACTTATACAAATTTCTTAATAAGCATTTTTAAAAGTTTAAATGTATTTCTAAAATCTAATAGATTCTTTTGATTTTTTTTTTAAACCTTTAGCCCTGTTGTTACATTTACTGTGTATCAGAGTAAGAGACTGAGTTTGTGTGAAGGATACAAATTTACACACATTTTATAGCAACTTATAACCCTAACATCTACAAAATTCACATTTATAATACAAGCAAGTACAAGGCCAGGTTAAAACGGTTGAATTCCAAAAAGTCAAACTGTATACTATTTTTATCTTGTCCCCTTAAAAAAAGTTCAACTTCGGCACCAAATTCAAAAAGCCCTCTTAGAAGTTTGGAAAAAAAAAAATTCCAGATATATTTCAGCAAACACAAACAGTTTTTCTGTGCTGGTGAAGTAAAGGATTTCCAATTTTCTTCTGGCCCCTAAGTCTGCGTCGCATGGTAAGTTTAACAGAGTTCTTTCGCTGTGAGTTTGTGGGGAGGCTTGCAGGCTGAGCACCGCTACTTCGACTTAAACCATTTCGTCTATGCTTCTTCACAAGAGGGCCAGAGTTGGATTCTTCTAATGTCCTTTTGAAGTTTGTTGGAGGGGTTCTTTCAACTTCTTGAGCTTTCATTTGACCTGAGATCGACATCTTTAAATTTTTTTGGTCCACGATGGTGTTTGTTGAATTGGTAGGCACAAGGCCAACTGACAGGCTATTATTCAAAGAATCATGTATCCTTAAAGTCAGGGCTTTAGTGCAATTTTCTTCAAGTGGCTCTGGATCTTTTGAGGATATGACTGCAGCCTGGACATTCCCTCGAGCTATCTCAGCTGGGACTTCTAAATAATTCTCTGAGAAGGCATTACTACGAACAAGGGCAGGTATGTGGTCCTTCGAGTTCAGCCTTGGCCATGGGTCCTCCTCCAGTGACTGAAAAACAAGAAGGTAAACCAAGTAAGAACTAATTTATCCTAGAATTCAGCTTAACCATTGGGGAAATGAAAAGATTTCATTAGAATAAGTGACAAATTTGTTTATTTGGGGGGTTTATTTCCTACTTTCTATATTTTAATTTCTGAATATTCAGTAGTGTAGAAAATGTGAAGTGCAACATTAAAGCAACTCAGTCATAATGGAAATTCAGATTGTTGCTTTGCACCCATCTCCCAAACACTAGATGCTGTTCCGTTATTTGAGAAAACAGGACATATGGGAATGTACTGAGTATGGCTGGGGCAACTTTCAAAGATATAAATGAGGGCTTCCCTGGTGGCACAGTGGTTAAGAATCCACCTGCCAATGAAGGGGACACAGGTTCGAGCCCTGGTCTGGGAAGATCCCACATCTTAGTTGCCACGGAGCAACTAAGCCCATGAGCCACAACTACTGAGCCTGTGCTCTAGAGCCTGCAAGCCACAACCACTGAGCCCACGCGCCACAACTACTGAAGCCTGCACGCCTAGAGCCCGTGCTCTGCAACAAGAGAAGCCACCACAAACGAGAAGCCCACGCGCCACAACAAAGAGTAGCCCCCGCTCGCCGCAACTAGAGAAAGCCTGCACACAGCAACGAAGACCCAACACAGCCAAAAGTAAATAAATAAAATAAATTTATTTAAAAAAAAAGATGTAAGTGAAAATCATATGGAAACTTTCAGGTATTGTTTTTTAAAAAGCTTCACAGGAAGTTCAGATATGCACCACTCCTTTAGGTGCAGTGCCTCAGATCTATATGTATTCAGAATATCTTCCCATCTCCAGACAGATAAGAACATTCTTCCTATCAAATACAAATCTTCCAGTATAATATTTTAGAAAATCATTGTTTTAATACTTTCTCAAGTATAAATTTTAAGCATAAATACTATCTCTTGCCCAAGTGTGTAACATTTCCCTCAATCATTTCCTCTCTCAATCAAATCAAATTTATTAAAATAGTAATATATTCTGAAGAGCCCAAGTAAACCATTTTGTAGAATGGTAAACAAAGACGTATTATCTGGTCACCCTCTGATATAAAATCCCCTAGGAATAAACGCCTTTCGAGAAAGTGCTCTATAAAAAAGCATATTTATAAAACTAATGTTCCCTTCAACGTTTCTAGAATTAAAAAGAAAAAGGGAAATTGAAGCAATCAAAAGCATTTCAATTTAACCATGTAACATGAACAATACTTTACTGAAAAAAAATTAACTTTAGGTCCAATGGAGGCTAGAGATGAGAAACCCTAAAGTTCCTAATTTGGTACTGCCCCAAATAGAATGCTGCTACCTTTTTTTTTTTTTTTTAAACTAAGAATATATTCTTCCTTTCTGGGGTCATTGGCTCATTTATTTATTTTACACTACATGGTTTACTGAAAGCCCAATTCTTATCTGTTTTAACACTGACTAGATGTTGGGCAGCAACCTTATTTCAAAATACCAGTGTTGAGAACGGATAACAGGACAGTCTCTGTTCTAGAATATTTACATCTGGCTTTCAATAATATCAACAACAACTTGTCTGTGAATTTATCCCCTCTACATTAGGTTGATTCCAATGCCTACTACCCTGATCACAAGCATGTTCTGACTGACCACAGAAAACTATATCTAGTCATTAGTAATTTTTGACTAAAAGTTCATCTTGGTTTAATATAGAAAAAGGATTTGCAACAAGACCAGGCAGCAGATAAATTCTGTAGACAGAAGGCTTCCTACTACCAAACAAGCACATCACTAATTTAGGCACAAGAAGAAAGGTACTAATCAAGCCACTTACAGAAATAGAACATATTGCTCTAGTTTATGCAACAATGCTAGACATTAGATGGAATTCCTTTACAAAAGAAAAACAATGGGATGATGTCAGAGTTAACGCAATTTATTGTAATTTCTGCTGTGCTGTGTCTTTTTAAATTCACAAATTATTATTCTGATACCACAGGTGCACGGCTTTTCTTCCCCCACTTTTTCCTTGAACTTTTCCTTCTCTTTTTATTGGCATTCTGTGGGAATACATTGCATCCGTCAGCTCAGGCAACTGCCTAGACTTCTTAGACTCATCCCAGATTAATTACTACTGTGTTGCTAAGCCTTCTTACCTGCTCATAAAACACTTGTGATATTGACAGGTTACGTCCTAAAAACTCACACTTTAAAAGTTTCACTACTTCAGAGATCGGCTTTCTTGAGAGCTCCATATATTTTACAATCCAACAGTAAACAACTAATTACAAATTGTGCCTAGAACACAACTGAAACTAAGTGTTAATCCTCTGGAAGAACTCTTTTCCTCATTCCTCCTTCCTATAGCTCTTGGCTTATTTAAAAAACAGCTAAATTTAGTTTTGCCCTAAAGAAAGGATAAAGAAATCTGTGCCATAGTAATATATCACAAACAGAAGTATTTCTACTATATCTGTCCGAAAACAAAGATTTGACTACCGATTTAGCTTACGATTCAAACAGAAGTTCACATGTCTATAGATAGATAACCTAGTCTCAAGTGCCTAGTCTAAATGTGGGTAGGTCTTAAAAACCATTCAAAATCAATCAAAATGTCATTTATATCTAGATGTTACTAAACATAGGACTATTGTAACAATGAAATACATCAGAGATAGTTGTGAGTAGCCATGGTTAAGATAAACAAAACAAAACACAATCTTTGGGGCAGAGATTTGTCTTTATTTACTTGTTAGGCCAGAGCCAACAATACTGATTGTCCTGAATGGCTCTAAATATTCTTTCATATTTAGGTGGGGCCAGATGGTTAACAAACAACCACGCCTACATATAAGTCAGTGTATACATAAATCTCCTAAGCTTTACTTTAGTAAAATTGTTAGATTATTATTTTTCAGAATTTTGAAATATGTTTTAAAAATTATTTCTAGGTGCAATTTATGTACAATTTTACTAATGCCAATCCACAGACGGCAATAAGTTTTGAGATCAATATTAAGAGTATTTATTCCTATCACAGTATCCTCTATCCCCTCATCCTTACCTCCACCTTAAGGCCTCCTTCTCTGTACTGCCTAAAGTTCAGTTATTCAAATACAAACACATTAGGAAACACGAAAGTAATGAATACATTCAAATACAGAAACCAGCGAATTCTCAAATGAACATAAGCTCCTTCATAACACTCAAAAGAGAATGAAGAGACTTTAAAAGATTTCAATCTGCATTATTATTCAAGAGTTTTCAAAGCAAAGAAAGCTTTGACAAGAAATTCTTTTAAGAAAATAAGCACAAAATATTAATTTGTCAATTTCTAAATGAAGACTCCATGTAAGGAAAATTAAGTTGCCATATATATAGTGAAGTAAACGATAGGAAAGCGGTAATAGTAAACTTCCACGTACTCCATATAGGATCACAATACCCAAAATTAAATAAATTCTTTGTACTGTGTAGCTTTGAACATCTTAAAAAACTACCCGAATACACAACATAAAATTCCACTGTGTTTCCCATTTTAATGGTCATTCTTCTGAAAGCACATTCTCAGAAGGCCAGGTATATCAAAAGTTATCGATATTACTAATTATTAGCAGGAAAAAATTGGGACGAAATCAGAAAAAGGGAAATACAGTAGCATTTAAACTTGTTTATTTCACAGCACATCTTAAATTCATTCAATATTAATATGGATAAGAAATAGGAATGATGTTTCTTATCCATGTTACTAGATAACCAGTTCTAAAGTCTGATATCCTAAGGTCCAGTTCAGTCTTGATTCTGTATGATCTTATTCAAACTGCTCAATATCTCAGTCATATTATCTATAAAATGGAATAACATCTGCACTATTTAGCTTTCAGGGTTATGAGGTTCAAATGAAATACCACATATGGAAGTGCATCACAAAAAATGCTTAAAAACTTTCATACTATCAGAAGGGAATCAGTAAGTTCCAAATATTAATATGGTTAATATTCTTCAGGGGGCATATCTAATCACTTTTCTATTAGGTGCTCTACATACAGCTGGCATTCAGTATAGTACCTATGTGCAGATGGCCTACTGACAGTAAGTTACATGACAAAGATCTATCACTTTCTTGACTGTAGCTCAAATCCAAAATTCTATTATATAAAGAATCTGAAAACTGTTTTCAGGTAATACTAACCAGAGAAATTCTATTACAACTTAAATACTAGAGAACTGTGTACCTTGACTGGTGGTGTAGAACACGGAGAAGGAGTCATCACGCAGGTTTCTTGACTATTATAGGAAGGGCTATCAGTCAGGTTCAGATAGAGCTCGTCTTCATTGGTGAAATCTCCCTGAGTGCCCACTCCTGGAGAGATGCAGATTACTATGGCACTAGTATTATCTGCTCGAAGCATACGCTGCCTCCAGCGGCCTAGAGCTCGATTCACAAGCATTTTGGCACAAGACTGTCCATGCTCACCCTGTATTTAAAAGAATAAGAAGGAAGATAACAACTCAGACCTTGTTGCCACGACACCTGTAGCAAATGAAAAATCACGTGTTCAACATGGCCTACATAAATAATTAAAATTTCAAACTTTATCCACAAACCCATAACTATGCTAAAACAGTATTGCTCTAAATTAAAAAAAATACTAAGACAAGGTCTTATCCTGGGGTTAAATTTCACCTGTATTTTTATCTTTTTGGTAGCAAGAAACTTGATCTTCATTGTAAACTTACTTAGGAAAAGTTATACAGAAGTTATCTAAAAAAGGGAAGTAAACATCAAGTTATTATAGATAAACAATTCACAAATGAAATAATCACACACGGCAAAAAAAACTCATTGCAAAGGGCCAATTTCCTCCTAAAATAAGAGCTTCTGCAAATCAAAGACAATCCCAACATAAAAACTGTCAAAGGATATGAACAAAATTCAGAGACAAGGAAATAAAAATGGTCATTAAATATATGTATACATATTGACATATATATATATACATACATAGATATATGTATATATTGACATATATATACATACATAGATACATACACACATAGCCATTTATAGATATATAAATGGCTAATGTCACTCATATGAAGAAAAAAGCAATACAATAAGTGGTTATAGTATAGAGATCAAATACATACAAACAGAAAGAGTAAAAAACAAAACAAAAAAAAATTAAATGAACTTGTGTTATACAAATAAATGTGGCTTGGAATAAAACTTACAGCATCATACATGGATTTAATAACTGCTAAGTTTCAAAGAACAGAAAAGAAAATGATGTGCTCCAGAAAAGAACTACTTATCTTAAAAAATACCTCTAGAAATAACTGAATAATGAAAATGAGTGGAAATGTTTGAAAAAGAAATGTGTCATGAACTATAAGGGGAAAAAATTTTTAATTAATATGTTACTTTATGTAATGTAATAAAATATATTAATGTCACAGGGAGCTCAGCTCGGTGCTCTGTAGTGACCTAGATGGATAGGATTGTGGGATGGGAGGGAGGTCCAAGAGGGAGGGGATATATGTATACATATAGCTGACTCACTTCATTGTACAGGAGAAACTAACACAACATTGTAAAACAACTATACCCTAATTTTAAAAATACATATATTAATGTATTATAAGTACAAAATATTAATGTACTATAATGTATATATAATGTACTACCGTACTATAAGCACTTTATTAAAAAATATATAACATATATGTCATTTAACTGTCAGCTATATACCTCAAGTTTATATATTGAAACCGGATAAAGAACTGGGCTTTTTTCATTCTTTCCTTGGGAAACAGGGAATCATTTTTATTTGGGATTGCCTGATCTTGGTCATATTACAGTATTCCAACACATTAATGATGGCAAACTGCAAAAATCTCCTCTCAGCTGCTTTAAAATGTTAATATTAAGCCATCCTTTCATTCGCAAGAAAAGTACCACTTTGTAAAGATGTTTTTAAACATTGCTTTTTCCCCCCCTTTCTAATATGAAAAAATATGCACTTCACGATTGATGAAAGGCAGCATTAAGCTGTAATTCATGAATCTATTACGTTCCCCAGCGTACATGTTGCACCACTCTCCAAACACTAGCTCACTGAGAACTCACTGAAGGACTCCTTTACCTTTCACTTTCTCAGTGTGCCTGTTTCCCTCCCAGCAAAGCTCCATAAAAAAGAAATCTACATAAGCCATTTCTACTACCTTACTTGCATTTTCCCTCAGCTCACGGATTCTGTTAACTTGGGCCCCCCTTAATACTGTGTCCTTTTCTTCCACCCTACTGTCTCACGAGGTGATGTCATAAATTGTCACAGCTTTAACTCCCGTTAACACTGAAGTTAGCATTTCCAGGCATTGCCTTTCAGTAACTGCCTACTGAAAATATCTATCTAGATGAACCAAAGGCACGTCCTATTCAACACGCCTATATGAATTATCCCTCCCTCCCCCCAAAATAATGTGTTTCTTCTTGATAACAGCTTCCAGCCACCACTAAGAAATTTGGGTGTCATAATATTCTCCCTCCTTAAAACCCAAGTTCTGTCAGTTCTACCACTTATGTATTTTTTTTAACGTCTACATTTCTATTTACTTACTTATTTACTTATTTATTTATGGCTGTGTTGGGTCTCCATTGCTGTGTGCGGGCTTTCGTTGCAGCGAGCGGGGGCTACTCTTCATTGCGGTGCGTGGGCTGCTTATTGCGGTGGCTTCTTTTGTTGTGGAGCACGGGTTATAGGTGCGTGGGCTTCAGTAGTTGTGGCACATGGGCTCAGTAGTTGTGGCTCGCGGGCTCTAGAGCTCAGGCTCAGTAGTTGTGGTGCATGGGCTTAGTTGCTCCGCGGCATGTGGGATCTTCTGGGACCAGGGCTCGAACCCGTGTCCCCTGCATTGACAGACGGACTCTTAACCACTGCGCCACCAGGGGAGTCCCATATTTCTTTTTTGCTTGTATGTGCTTATGTTTTTTTTTTCTTTTTTTTCTTTAATCCATTGCTGCTTTAGATCAAACGTGCAAAAATTTTCATTTGGAACATAACAGCAGCTTCCAAAGAGGAAGTCTAATAGATCCAATCAGGATCAAATCAGGGACTTCCCTGGTGGTCCAGTGGTTAAGACTCTGCACTCCCAATGCAGGGGGCCGGGGTTCTATCCCTGGTCAGGGAACTAGATCCCACAAGCTGCAACTAAAGATCCTGAGTGCCACAACTAAGACCGGGTGCAGCCAAATAAATAAATAAATAAATAAATATTTTTAAAAAAATTAAAATCAGGACTTCCCTGGTGGTGCAGTGGTTAAGAATCCGCCTGTCAATGCAGGGGACACGGGTTGGAGCCCTGGTCCGGGAAGATCCCACATGCCGTGGAGCAACTAAGCCCATGCGCCAACAACTACTGAGCTTGCGCTCTAGAGCCCATGAGACACAACTACTGAGCCCACATGCCACAACTACTGAAGCCCTCATGCCTAGAGCCCATGCTCTGCAACAAGAGAAGCCACCACAATGAGAAGCCCGTGCACCACAATGAAGAGTTGCCCCCACTCACTGCAACTAGAGAAAGCCCACGGGCAGCAACAAAGACCCAAGGGAGCCATTATTTAATTAATTAATTAATAAAACTAAAATAAAATTAGATACTGTCAATAGGAATCAACATGTGAACAGAGGCAGAGACAGACCTTATAAATATGATTCCATTCATCAAAATTCACCTTTTCTCAGGGATTCTTCACCAATCACTCACTGCTGACACCCATTCTCTTTCATTGCCAACTTTGCATCAGTTTAATTTAGTAAGGGGCGAGACGTTTTTCCTACACCTCCTAATAAATAGAATTCTCACATCCATTATCATCTGCCCTCTATTCCACCCTGCCATGAGTATGCTTTCTAAAATGCGTATCGAAAATGCAGCTTTTCAATACTCTCCACTACCTGACTATTAAGACTTAACTTCATAACAGACCATTCAAAACCTTTTTGCCTCCTGTCTTCCAATCACATCAAGTTACTTGTGAAACCTGAATGTGCTGTACTTGTCTCTTCTCTCTGACTTTACACATTCTATTTCTTTGCCTGGAAAGCTTCACTCTCCTCCCTTC
Source organism: Balaenoptera physalus (assembly GCF_965194825.1). Classification (NCBI taxonomy): domain Eukaryota; kingdom Metazoa; phylum Chordata; class Mammalia; order Artiodactyla; family Balaenopteridae; genus Balaenoptera; species Balaenoptera physalus. The sequence goes on from NC_138901.1 coordinate 41,872,257, forward strand.
ATCTCTACCTGGTAAATTCAACTCCACCTATAAGACCTGCTCAAATACCACTCTCATCCATGAAACTTCCTTATGCAGTCCTCACAAGTTTCCTATCTTCTCCCTCTCAGTTCTCAACACTTGTTCTAAATATTGTTAGATGAATGCTTCCTTCAATACTCATTCTAAAACACTTAGGTGTTTATGAATAGGTTCTCCCAACCCAATAAAACTGGCTTTTGGCCTCATCATGCCACTGAAATGTTTCTCTCTTTCTCTTTCATCATTAAAGAATTCTAAATCCAATAGACATGGGAATTCCCTGGCAGTCCAGTAGTTAGGACTCCGCTCTTTCACAGCCGAGGGCCCAGGTTTGATCCCTGGTAGGGGAGCTAAGATCCTGCAAGCAGGCGTGGCAAACAAACAAACAAACAAAATCCAATAGACAAAATAGTCTTTATTTTATTTAATCTTTCTTTTACATCTGACATCACTGACCAAATGCATCATGCTAGCCCCAAGTTTGTAAAATTGAATAGATACATGACTCTTATCTTTAGACAACTCACAATCAAATGGTACTGATAGCTATCTATATATCCTATTGGTAATACTATGGTAAATGCTGAGCAAGGACCATATTCTATTTATCTTTGCTTCCTTTGTACCTAGTGCCTAACATGTTAGTTGAGGGAATGAATGGAGACAATTTAATTCAAGTTCTTTCATGTTGCCTCCTTATGGCCCCAAAATATAGCTTTACCATTCCTCCCATCTTAGAAAAAGATCATCTTTTCCAAGGAGCCATTGATTCCAGTTACTTCGATGTGCTCTGGACCTTCATTCCATCAATATCCCTTATTTCTCTTGTTCTGTCAATCTTTCTTGTAAGACTATAAAACTGCTTTCAAGACCCTCACTATCTTTTCAAGCTAACAATGGCATATTCCCTTGTCTTCCTGAACACTCTCTACATCTATTTCCTAGGCTCACAAAGTACTGTTTCATCATCACTCCAATCTGCTAGCTAATGCCCTCATCACTTCAACCGAAACTCTTCATCCTTGAAGGTCACTAATAATAAAAGGTCCTAAATGTAAAACCCAATACCCTGTTTTCATCCATCTGCCTCTACTTCTTTGTAGAATTTGACATTGCTGGCTACTACTCCAAAACACTCTCTTTCCTTGCCTTCAATAACACTGCACTTTCCCAAATCTCCTTACTTTGTCATTGCTCAGAATGAAGATCAATTTTTAAGCAAGCCAGGAAGGAAAGAAAAGAATTTTCTCATTGATGGTTGTTTCTAGGTTTGCAATTGACTAAAACAATATAGGTGACATAGAGTTACCACATGACCCAGGAGTTCCACTCCTACGTAGATACCTGAGAGATCTGAAAACATGTCCACACAAAAACTTGTACATGAATGTTAAGAGCAGCATCATTCAAAATAGCCAAAAAGTGGAAACAACTCAAGTACCCATTGACTGATGAATGGATGGATAAATAAAATGTTATATATCCATCAATGGAAAATTATTCAGCCATAAAGAGGAATAAAGTACTGATACAAGCAACATGAATGAAACTTGAAGACATTATGCTTAAGTGAAAGAAGTCAGACACAAAAGGCCACATATTGTATGATCTCATTTATATGAAATATGCAAAACAGGCAAATACATAGAGAGAAAAAAAAATTAGTGGTTGCCAGGGAATAGGGGTGATAGTGAATGACTGCTAATGGTTATGGGGTTTGTTGGGGGCAGTGATGAAATGTTCTGGAATTAGTGTTGAGAGTTACGTAACTTTGAGAATATCCTAAGAACCACTGACCTGAATACTTTAAAAAGGTAAATTTTATGGAATGTGAATTATATCTCAATTTATAAAAAGAAGGATTGGTGAGGGTTCCATAGGCCAGGAAGTCAAGGGCTGCTCATAATGAAGTCAGTGGTTGTATGTTTTGTTATCTAGTTTCATTCATCTATTTCCTGTCTTGTTCCCCTAATAAGCTGCAGAAATCTATATTTTACTTTCTTCTACAGCCAGGGCAAATGCAAAAATCTACTCAAGGTGAACATCCTTAGTTCATATTCAAGACCCCTGACAAAAGTACCAGAACAATGTGTAGATAATAATATCGAATTGAGTTACTTCTCACCGTCAAGTATTTTTTCTCCTCTTGGTCCTGGCACATTGAGATGGCATCTTGAGGTGGAATCATATTCCAAAGTCCATCACTCCCCAAGATAATATACTTGTGCTTCTGGGGATCAAGAGTATGGACACTTGTGTCTGGTTCAGGTGACACCACAAACTCACCACTGAAGAAATCATAGCTCCACAAATCACCTGGGGAGCAGGAGGCAGAAAAAGCAAGAAGTATTATTTGCAAGCTAGTAGTATCACATCAACAGATTAAAGAAGAAAATCTACATGTTCATCTCAACAGATGCAGAAAAGCATTTGATAACATTCAAAATCCATTCATGATTTAAAAAAAAAAAAAACTTCTTAGCAAACTAGAAATTTGAAAAGGTAACTCCCTTATAAACCTGATAAAAGTATGCCTTCTATCACCACTTCTCTTCCAATTCTATACAAGGGATCCTTCTCAACACAGTAAGATAATAAAAATAAATGATATGTGTGAATTGGAACAGAGAAAATAAAACTATCATTACTTGAAGATAATTTTATTTCTACATGGGAAACCAAAAAGAAATTAGATAAATTATCAGAACAGGAACACTTAGCAAGGTTGTTAAATACAAACCCAATATATAAAAGTCAGCTGCATCTCTATATAATAGCAAGAAAGAGAAAATGTAAAATTTTAAACAATTCCATTTACAATAGTGAACCAAATATCAGGTACTGAGAAATTTAACAAAAGGTGTGCAAATCTTTTATGGACAAGATTATACAATTAGATTCCAAAGACTATCTAAATAAATGGGGAAATAAACTATAATCAAAGATAGGAGGAGTCAACATTATGAAGATGTTAATTCTTCCAAAAATAACCTATAATGTCAATGTAATTCCATCCAAAATCCCAAAAGGACTTTTGTAGAATTTGACAAGCTGATTCTAAAACGTATAAGAAGGACCTACTCTATAGCACAGGGAACTCTACTCAATACTCTGTAATGACCTACGTGAGAAAAGAATCTAAAAAAGAGTGGATATATGTATAACTGATTCACTTTGCTGTACAGCAGAAACTAACACAACATTGTAAATCAACTATACTCCAATAAAAATTTTAAAAAATATATTTAAAAGTAGAAAAAAATAAAATGTATGGGGAAGAGCGAAGGGCCAAGATTAACTAAGATAACTGTAAAAAAAGATAAAATGTGGAGACCTTGCTCTACAAATAATAAGAGTCCTACTGGCTAACTGAAAACCTCCTGTTAGCCCCCTTGGTCAAGAAAATACCTACATCAAAACTGAAAGGATGGGGCTTCCCTGGTGGTGCAGTGGTTAAGAATCCGCCTGCCAATGCAGGGGACACGGGTTCGAGCCCTGGTCCGGGAAGATCCCACATGCTGCAGAGCAGCTAGGCCCAGGCGCTACAACTACTGAGCCTGCGCTCTAGGGCCCGCAAGCCACAGCTACTGAGCCCATGCACCACAACTACTGAAGCCTGCACGCCTGGAGCCCGTGCTCCACAACAAGAGAAGCCACTGCAATGAGAAGCCCATCGACACAACTAGAGAAAGCCCGCACGCAGCAACGAAGACCCAATGCAGTCAAAAATAAATAAATAAAATAAATAAAATTAAAAAAAAAAAAAACTGAAAGGATGGGTGCCAGTCACTTGGAAGAAAATTCCAGAAATAAAAATGAGCATTTTTATGCTTTTAACCTACCATATGACTAGCCTTTGGAGATCAATAGTTCACCCTTTCAGTGAGCCAGTAAAAGAAGATTCTTACATAATTATCTTCCTTCTTGATTAGCTCCACATAAAACAATGCCTAACACTTCCGCTTTTTAGACGCATTAGATGTACACCTCAAAATGTTCAACATAAAAGAAGCTTTAGTCGACTCGGGTCAACTAAAAGATCAATAAAACTGAAATAGAAAAAAAAATTTATAGAAACCATCTACTCTTTTGTGATACATAAGATAAATAAGTAGGACAATATAAACTCTTTTGCTCCCAAAAACAGGAAGGAGGAGACAAGAAGGAGAAAACATTAATTTCTGCCTCTTTTGTTTGTTGTGAAATACTTTGGGAAAAGACCTAATTAAGAGCAAAAGGTTTTCAGACAAGAGGATAAATTGTTTTTGCCACTGTTAAGCAGGTCTGACTTTTGCTAAACAAGAGGAAGCTCTTTGTCCTCTCCTTTCCTTATTTAAACGTCACCATACCTCTCATCAGAAATACTGGCCTATTCAAATATGCTCAGAATCCAAGGAAAGAATACTTCAAATCAATTACTCCACTCTGAAATAGCAAAATTCACTGCTAAATCAGCCTCCTGAAAGGGGCAATTCATCCTTCAGAGTAACAAAAGAGAACACATATGACCACTAAAAGCTAATTATAATCCAGGTCAGCTCACAAAGGCACATTTATTTCTTTATACCAGTAAAACAAAACTCCCTGGTTGATGAAACTATAAAAATGAACATGACCAAAAAAAAAAAAAAAAAAATGAACATGGATGGAAACAGATAAATTGTAAGATAGCAATTACAGGATTCATATGTGATGCTAAAAGCTTTCAAAAGCAATTTCCCCCCCAATATTTGAAATTAATATTGCCACTCCAAGTAAAAACATAAATTTATATAAAGCAGAATCCCTAATATGTCTAAACTTAAAATCTAGGTTAAAAAAAGAAATTCCAATTTTCAATCTAATGCAAACTATATGACCTCAAAGAAGGGTCACAATTTCTCATATATAAACTAACATTAATGTAGTTAAAAATTTGAAAATATTTTAAAATAAGTTACTTGTTTATTTCACATGGCACGAAAACCAAAAGATACAAAAATCTCCTTTCCCATTCATGTCCGTTCTAGTTCTCCACTTAGGGAACAACTATTGTCCTTATGTATCCTTCTAGAGATTTCTATGGATATATACCCAGTATATATGTATACTCCTTCAACAAAATTGTCCTCTCAAGCTTGCAACTCCCAAATCACTAGCCCCCAATATGTTGCCAATCTCTTTTTTCTTTCTCACTAAACCTCAATACATTTCCAGAAGAAAGGCGCATTTCTCCCAACTTAAATTTCTGAAACTGTTTTTTAAATTAATTAGTTTATTTATTTGTTTGTTTATTTTTAGTTTTTGGCCAGGCCATGTGGCATGGGGGATCTTAATTCCCCAACCAGGGATTGAACCTGTGCCCCCTGCAGTGGAAGCGTGGAGTCCTAACCCCTGGACCGCCAGGGAATTCCCAAACTCTATTTTATTTTTTTTGTTTGTTTGTTTTTTTCATAATATTTACTGGAACTTCCCTGGTGTTCCAGTGGTTAAGAATCGCCTTCCAATGCAGGGGACACAGGTTTGATCCCTGGTCAGGAGACTAACATCCCACATGCTGTGGGGCAACTAAGCCCATGCACCGCAACTACTGAGCACGTGAGCCACAACTAGAGAGAAGCCCGTGCGCCGCAACAAGGAGCCTGTGTGCCGCAACGAAAGATCCCACATGCTGCAACAAAAATCCCATGACTAAGACCTGACGCAGCCAAAAATAAAAAATAAATATTTTTAAAAATAATAATATTTATTATTATTTATTTATTTATTTAGGCTGCACTGGGTCTTAGTTGCAACATGAGGGATCTTCAGTTGTGGCATGCGGACTTCTTAGTTGCGGCACGTGGACTCTTAGTCGCGGCATGCAAACGCTTAGTTGTGGCATGCATGCAGTATCTAGTTCCCAGACCAGGGATCAAACCTCGGCCCCCTCTTTGGGAGCATGGAGTCTTGCCCACTGGACCAGGAGGGAAGTCCCCCCAAACTCTGGGTTTTGAATGCGATTGCACTGAACCTATAGATCACTTCAGAGAGAAATGCCATCATAACAATATTATATCTCCCAAGCCAATAACATGGTGTATCTCCTATTTAATCTCCTGAGCATAAGGATATTCTCCTATGTAGCCACAGTCAGAAAATTTCATGTTGATCCAGTATTGTGTAATATAAAATCTATGTTCAAATTTCCCCAGTTATCCCAATAATGCCTTTTTTTTTTGGCCACACCACGTGGCTTTCAGGATCTTAATTCCCCCAACAGGGATTGAACCCAGGCCCCCTCAGTGAAAGTGTCAAGTCCTAACCCCTGGATCACCAGGGAATTCCCGCAATAATGCTTTTTTAATATCCAGGATCCACTCAAGGATCATTCATTACATTTAGTTGTCATATTTTTTAGTCGTTTTTAACCCAGAACAATTCTCTAGGTTTTGTGATTTGTTTTTGTCATTCATGACACGGACAGACAATTGTCAAAAGAGTCCAGGCCAGTTGTTTTGCAGAGTGACCCTCAATTTGGATTTGTCTTGACTGCTTCCTCGTGTCTGCAGGCTAGATATAAGGGTTTGTGTTCAGGTTAAACTTTTTTTTTGGCCAGAATACTACATTGCTGAAGTCATAGCCTTCTTAGTATGTCACATTAGGAGGCACAAAATGTCAGTCTGTCCTATTATTGGCAATGCCAAGCCTGGTCATTCAGTTAAAGTGCTGCCTACCAGCACTGTAAAGATGCCCTAAGTAATCTGTACAGTGATAGTTTGAGATTGTGTGAAATATTCTATTCCTCACCAAAATATGCCACATTTTAGCATTCATTAATGATTCTTGCACGAATCAAGTGTTATTGTGATGGCTGTAAACTGATGATAGAATTAGAACACTAACTACATTTATTAGTTGTCTTTTCTAAAGAAGAACTATCCATTTTTCTCTCTACCTCTTTATAATCTTTTTGTATCAGTATGGACTTAGGGATTCTTTTTTCCTCATTATGTTATAACTTATTCCTGTTATTGTTTTGATGCTCAAGTTGCTTTAAATTTGCCGGTAAAAGTCCCTAGAATTTGAATTTTTAACAAACTCACCATATGATCTGTATTCATAGCTAGATTTAGGAACATAAGATAGAGCCAGTTCCCTTATTTTGCCAGTTCAGGTAATCTACATGGCTTTACCTGAGATCAAATGAGTAAGAATCAGAATTGAACTAAGTATTTTATTATTGGCCTAGTGTTTGTACACCATTATAGGATCACAGGAATGTCATTCCTCTATATATTGAAGGGAGGGGCCTTGAACATTGTGGCAGGGGTTGGTTGCCTGCTCAATGGCTATTTCCCTTTTGTTTTCAGTAGGGGCACTGGAGTGATACCAGATGAGAAAGAGGCCTTTCTTCTGGTTTCAGTATGTTCTCTGCTTGCTGCTGGGGCATACTACAGCCAGCAATGTGCAGGACACCTAGTGGTCCTTATCCCTAGGGAATTTCAACATGTCTCCCCACCCCACCCTGCCTCCAGCTCTGTGAGTGGCTTCCCGTGGAGAGCTTCCCAGCAACTTTTGCCTCACCTAATCCATCCTCAAAACTGCAACCAAAATCATCTCTTTAAAACACAAATTTAAGATTGACGGTGGTGATGGCTGCACAACAATGTAAATGTACTTAATACCACTGAACTGTATACTTAAAATGGTTAAGATGGTAAATGTTGTTATATGTATTTTGCCATAATTAAAACACACACACACACCCCTACCTAGTTACATGTTTCCCACCCCAACTCTGCAATAGTTTACTCTTGCATAACTCTTAACCACAGCCTATAAAAATGCAGTATTTTCTGACTTTATCTATGCCTTTTGTTCCCATATCTTTGTTCCACCTAGCCTTCATCAGAGTCCCTTATATTCACCATGCCTCTTCCTATCACAGAGCTGTTCACAAATGCAGTTCCTATGCCTATAACACATTTTCTTCCTCTATTAACTTTTAGTAATTCTTAAGACCTCAGCTCAAACATCACTTCTCTGGCCTCTCCGGTTAGGTAAAATACTCCCATTTTAAGTTCCCATTAACAGATATACAAATAGTTAAGAGTTGTAATGTTTCTGTTCTTTTTGTGATCATTTGATGAATGCCTCTCCCCTCTCTAAACTGTAAGCTTCCATGAGGACAAAGACCCTGTGCTTGGCACATACTGCACTCAAATATCTGTTCAATGAATAAATGAATTGCAAGACTCACGTGCAATTCCATTGGGCAGCCACTAGGAGGCACCTTTGCTACATTTGCACTCAGGTAATTCTGATCTTCATCAGTACAAATTTTGATAAGCAAACTTCTCTCTTTCCCAAAAAACTGGAAGAAAAATGACTATAAACCATAAGAGTGGTGCTAAATTCTATAATTTAATTTACTATGGGGCCAATAAGAATTACCATGCAAGAAGTTAAACTTAAAAAGAAAGCTAGAACTTAAATAGTTCCTTTTTTCCCCCAAGTGCCAAAATAAAGACAGGAAAAGTAATATAACAAAGCATTTCTTTCAGCTTAAATGTTCAAATCTAAAGGATATTCTCTTTTAAATGCTGTACACATTAAACTTATATACAGTGCTGTATGTCAGTTATATCTCAATAAAGTTTAAAAAAATAAAAAGATATTTGAGAAAATTTGAGAAAATATGTGATAGAAAAATAAAATCAAGAGAAAAAGCAGATGCAATTTTTTTCCATTACTAAAACAATACCATCTCTCCCATGTCTTTCTATATGAAAATATTCATTTATTTCCATATATTTGTTTACAAAATTATGTTAAAATAATGTAATTGTCATAGGAAATTACTATAGCAATTGTATTTTATCTCTTACATGGAGTTCTCCCTGGTCTAGAGGATCTTTCCCATCAACTGTTATTATTTCTTCCCTTTTTAAAATAACAGTAGCAAACCCTCTCTTGATGCTATTATTTCTACTCCAGCTAAAGCCCCATCTCTTCCTTCCCAACCTAGGAAGAGTGTCTAAAACTTGCTATATCAAAATTTCCCCTTCTCACTCTTTCTTAAACCAACTCCAGTCACGATTGTGGTCTCAATATCCACCAAAAGCTACTTTGTCAAGGTCACCAATGACTTTCACATTGTTAAACCCAAAGGTCACTTCTCAGTCTTTCCTTTACCTGAACTATCAACAGTATTTGAAATATTTTTTTTTAATTGAGGTATAACTGACATATAACGAAATACCTTCTTGAAACAGTTTCTTCTCTTAGCTTTCAGGACACTCTCCTGAACTTTCTTGTATTTTACCTGTGGCTCTTTCTCAGTCTTGTTTTACACGTTCTTCCATTCATGCCCCCACCTCCTAACAGTGACAGTATCTCAGGGATCAGTCACTGGACCCTTCCTTTTTTCTTTTCTTTTTCCCCCCCTTTTCTACCTACACTCAATCCCTTGATTCAGCCACAGACTGATATCTCTAGCCTAGCCCTCACCTAGTCAATTTTCATAACCAGAAGCCCAATGGATATCACCACTTTAATGTCTGATTAGCACCTTGAAGGTAGTTGTCCAAAACTGAACTGACCTCCCCCTGCTACATATACTCTGGTCTTTGCTGCATCAGTTAATGGCAACTCCACCTTTCAAGCTGCTCAGTTAAAAAAAAAAACAACATGGGGCTTCCCTGGTGGCGCAGTGGTTAAGAATCCGCCTGCCAATGCAGGGGACACTGGTTTGAGCCCTGGTCTGGGAAGATCCCACATGCCGCGGAGCAACTAAGCCCATGCTCCACAACTACTGAGCCTGCGCTCTAGAGCCCGTGAGCCACAACTACTGAGCCCACGTGCCACAACTACTGAAGCCTGTGCACCTAGAGCCTGTGCTCCGCAACGAGAGAAGCCACGGCAATGAGAAGCCTGCGCACCGTAACCAAGAGTAGCCCCCGCTCACAACTAGAGAAAATCCCGCGCACAGCAACGAAGACCCAACGCAGACAAAAATAAATAAATAAAATTAATTTAAAAAAAAATCATAAAAAGGACACTTTGTATTTGTTGTTCCTTCTGCCTAATATCTTGCCCCAGACACCCACAGGCCTTGATGCCTCACCTCTTCACTCAAATGTCATCTTTTCAGACCTCCTCTGACCATCCCATTTATTTATTTATTTGTTTGTTTGTTTTATTTTTGGCTGCGTTGGGTCTTCATTGCTGCTTGTGGGCTTTCTCTAATTGCAGAGAGCGGGGTCTACTCTTCGTTGCAGTGCACAGGCTTCTCATTGTGGTGGCTTCTCTTGTTGTGGAGCATGGGCTCTAGGCTAACGGGCTTCAGTAGTTGTGGCTTGTGGGCTCTAGAGCGCAGGCTCAGTAGTTGTGGCACACGGGCTTAGTTGCTCCGTGGCATGTGGGATCCTCCTGGACCAGGGCTCGAACCCGTCTCCCCTGAATTGGCAGGCGGATTCTTAACCACTGCGCCACCAGCGAAGTCCCTGCCAGCCTATTTTTACAAACATTTCATCTGGAGATCATTTCAAATGTATAAAGCTATAAAAATAAAACTATGACAAAGAACACCCATCTTTACTCAGATTCATCTATTGTTGACATTTTGCCCCATTCGCTTGTTTTCAATCTACATATATATAAAGATTCTGTGTGTATATATAAAAAATATTTTAAATAATGGTCCTTTATCCCTAAATACTTCAAAGTGTATTTTCTAAGAATAAGGACACTGCAGTTATCAGCTTCATAAATTTATATTAATATAATATTTACCTAACATACCCTCTACCATCCATATTCTGAATTATCAGATGGCCTAATAATATCCTTTATAGGATCCAGCCTAGGATCAGGAATAGCATGTACTTGTAACATTTCTTTTCTTTTCTTTTTCTTTTTTTCTTTACTTGTAACATTTCTTTAACCTCCTTTACCTAGATTGAGGCTATGCATTTTTGACCAGGGTACTACATAGGGGATACGTGTACCACACATCTGGAGGCATACAATGTCCAACTATTCCTCATTAGTGATGGTAACTGTCATCACCTAGTCAAAGTGTTGTCTGATTTCTCTACTCTCTAATTACTATTTTTTCTCTCTGGCAACTAAAAGTAGTTAAACAATGCTAATATCTTGCTGCCTAAGTACTTTTGCATATTTGTATAATATACAAAATGGAGGACCACGCACATTATTTCTTTCTCTAGGTAGTTAACAAATGTTGAAACTAAGCTAAGAAAAAAAAACAGCATCACATCAATCAAGATCTCCCTCTCTAAGTGTCATGGACATATATACACTAGCAAATGTAAAATAGATAGCTAGTGGGAAGCAGCTGCATAGCACAGGGAGACCAGCTCGGTGGTTTGTGACCACCTAGAGGGGTGGGATAGGGAGGGTGGGAGGGAGGGAGACAAAAGAGGGAAGAGATATGGGAACATATGTATATGTATAACTGATTCACTTTGTTATAAAGCAGAAACTAACACACCATTGTAAAGCAATTATACTCCAATAAAGATGTTAAAAAAAAAAAGATCTCTCTAAATACACACCAATCTATTAATCAATACCTTTTGTATTGATAAATACATTCCAACAACAACTCATCTAATGCTATTATTCAGTCTCCATTTCCCCACCCTTACACCATCCCAATAAAAACCAACAGAGTACATAAAAGAGAAACTTGACCTGGTAGCAGTTCATAAGAGAAATATCTAGAGATCTGAGCTTAATAAGCCAACTAATGTGGTAAGATTACAAAAAGCTAATGACAGGATTCTAGGACTCCATTATTAGAAGTACAATGTTCAGGTAGCAGGAACTAAGTACTTCCATTGTACTTCAAACTGGTCAGACCACATCTTGCAGTGCCCTCAATTCCCAAATCACGTTTATTGAAGGAAACATCTAGAGGAATACGACAAGAATAATGAAGGGTCTGAAATTAGCCTAGAGAAACATGCTAGCCAATTCTGAATAGGTAAATGACTGTCATTATGCAAAAAGAAAAGGAAGTACACTGCCCTGTCTGAAAGCTTCATGGAGGCAGATTTTAACTCACAGAATTGTCTAATAATACAAGAGTTTCTACTTTGAAACATTAAGTAAAGATTACTGAAGATATTCAAGCGGGTTGAATTACTTCTTGTCTGAATTACTCCAGAGCTATATCTGAACTAAGTAGGAATGTCTGAAACAGGAAAACCAGTTGGTTTTTCTGCTCTTTTTGCCACTCCATCACCTGTTCCTTCTCTTCCTCTCCACAATCACTTAAGGGTTTCAAGGCTTACTTGAAATACTTGGTGCACACACACTTCACATATACAAAATAAATTGACATCTACTTTCTAAACTGAAGGTTCACCTTACTTTTGAACCTGGAGTAAGACCTTGCCCTCAGTCCATGTTGAGTTCCCCACAAAAATCCCCTCTATTTCTTTACTAATATTAATTCCTTGCATCCCATGCCTTCCCCCTAAGCTCACTAATGTTACAAATGGCAACAGTTAACTGGAAATTTACCATCTACCTGAAGTGTCAATAGCAGCTGACTATCTGTCATCCACCTTGCCCCCTCTTTCTCCTTGCTAACAATTGGAGGATCAATTATATCACATGTATACTATGAATGAATGGCCTGGGAAACTCAGACAAAAATCTGTAAAATATGTAAAGTGCTTAGAATACTGCTACAGGTCCCTAAATGGGACCCTGGCCTCCAATTTTATTACCCTATAATTTTAGCCATTATGATCTTTTAAAAACAAACTGGATCAGCCAAAATGATCCTTTAAAAATATACTGGATCAGGGCTTCCCTGGTGGCGCAGTGGTTGAGAGTCTGCCTGCCAATGCAGGGGACACGGGTTCGGGGCCTGCGCGTCTGGAGCCTGTGCTCCGCAACGAGAGAGGCCGCGATGGTGAGAGGCCCGCGCACCGCGATGAGGGGTGGCCCCCGCTTGCCACAGCTGGAGAAAGCCCTCGCACAGAAACGAAGACCCAACACAGTCATAAATAAAATAAATAAATAAAATTAAAAAAAAATATATACTGGATCACGTCACTGCCCTACTTCAGTAAACAACAATAATAACAACTAACATTTACAGAGCACTTACTATGTGCCAGGCACTATTTTAAGCACTTTACATGTGCTAAGTTACCCAATACTCACGACAGTATGAAGCAGGCCCCACTTTACAGCTGAAAAAACTGTGCCACAATATATTAAGTAATTTGCCCAAGTTTGTACAGTAAATAACAGCACTGGGATTGGAAACTAGGAATTTTGGGTCCAAAGTCTACCTCTTAACCACTATGGTTTACTTCCTCTCCTACTCTTCAATCCCTTCCCAAAAGCATTTAAAATAAAATTCCTTATCATGGTCTAGAAAGCCTTGCAGGATTTAGTTCTTGCCTACCACCGGCAATGTCTTCACCAAACTCCTTACATTAGCCTGCGCCACCCTCTTCATCAGGCAAGTGTCCTCATCTCCGCCTTCATCTTATATCTCTACCTCCTCTCTCTCACACTGGCTTCGTTCTTGGTCCTTAAAGACAGCAAGTCCTTTCCTTTCTGCATTAGGATTCGTTGCTAACAAACAACAATTTCCAGCTCAGGTTAACCTAGGCCAAAAAGGCAACTCAGAAGAAAATCAAGTAGCTCACACGGTAGACAAGAAGCTGGAGAACCAGGCATGGAGACAGGGCAATTCCAAACAACTAGGCAGGAAAACCCAACCACATGAATGAGCACTGCCAAAGGAGGTCAGTATCACTAGGATGAATTCATTCCAACCACGTTTTTGGTTTGTAATGTTTATCCTTTCTAGATTCACAGCTCAAAATCATGGAACAAGGAATCTAACTGATCTAGCTGGGGTCATATGCCCAACCTTTTATGTTTTATAAAAGGACCCTGAATAGGAATGTCTAAACTAAGACTGCACATAGTAGGGGAGATACAGTTTCCCCAAAGGAAGTCAGGGCATTATTCAGTAGGAAAAAAGAATATATGCTACACAACCCACACCACCATCCCTCCCAAATCAAATGTCCACTAATTGCCTAACGGCCTTTGCAAGTGCTGTGGCTTTGCTTTGACTTGGCCCCTTCGCCTCCTTTTAGGTCTTACTCAAAATATCACTTTTTAAAAGAATGTTCTTTGGGCTTCCCTGGTGGTGCAGTGGTTAAGAATCCGCCCGCCAATGCAGGGACACAGGTTCAAACCCTGGTCCAGGAAGATCCCACATGCCACGGAGCAACTAAGCCAGTGCGCCACAACTACTGAGCCTGAGCTCCAGAGCCCATGAGCCACAACTACTGAGCCCGCGTGCCACAACTACTGAAGCCCGCGCACTTAGAGCCTGTGCTCCGCAACAAGAGAAGCCACTGCAATGAGAAGACCGTGCACCGCAACGAAGAGTAGCCTCCGCTTGCCGCAACTAGAGAAAGCCCATGCGCAGCAACGAAGACCCAACACAGTCAAAAATAAATTGATTAAAAAATAAATAAATGAAAGAATGTTCCTTAATCATCCTCTCCAAAGTAGCCCTCCTCTGCTACCCACTATCCCTCCCACCAATTAGTGGCATATCATACTGTTTAATTCCTTTATAATGCTTTTTAAAATAATTTTCTCATTTGTTTATTATCTATCTCCCCATTAGATTATAGGCTCCATGAATATTGGGACTATATGTATATGATCACCAAAGATGAACAAAGATAGTAACATGATAGGTAGCATGATCTTTTTTTTTTTTTTTTAATTATTATTTATTTTATTTATGGCTGTGTTGGGTCTTCGTTTCTCTGTGAGGGCTTTCTCTAGTTGTGGCAAGCGGGGGCCACTCTTCATTGCGGTGCGCGGGCCTCTCACTATCGCAGCCTCTCTTGTTGCGGAGCACAGGCTCCAGACGCGCAGGCTCAGTAACTGTGGCTCACGGGCCCAGTTGCTCCGCGGCATGTGGGATCTTCCCAGACCAGGGCTCGAACCCGTGTCCCCTGCATTGGCAGGCAGATTCTCAACCTCTGCGCCACCAGGGAAGCCCCGGTAGCATGATCTTTTAAAAAAGCAAATCAGATAATGTTACTCCTTAGCTTAATACCCTTCAGTGTTTCCCAGTACCCTTAGACTAGAAAGAAAACATCTGTGGCTCATGTCTGCCTCTTTAACTCCTGCCTTCTGATAATTCCTACAACAGGCCACGCTCTTTCCCAATTCAGGAACCATGCCTAGAATATTCTTCAACAGGCTCTTCACAAGAATAACTCCTTCTCAGCCATCAAATCTCAGCTAAAATAACACTTCCTAAAAGGAGCATTTCCATCACACTATCTAAAATAGTTTTTCCCTTCTAAATTATTCTTTATCACAGGACTTTCATATTTCCTAATCTGTAATTATTTCATTTACAAGCTTACTTTTTAAAAAACTGAAGTATAATTGACTTGCAATATTATATTACTTTCAGGACAAGCTTCCTTCTTTATTGCCTATCTCCCCAACTACTCAGTCTTGCACCCTGGGGGCAGAGTATATCTGTATTATCTCTCCAAAGCCTAAGGCAGTGCCTGGCACCAAGTCAGTTCTCAAGTATCTGTTACAGGAAGAAGGAGAGAAGGAAAAAAGTGGTGTTTTCCAAAAGAAATTTTCTTCAGAAGAAAATTTAATTAGTACATCCAAGGTAAGATATTTCTATAGCTATAATCCTCTAGCCTTCCTTTCAAAACCAGGTAGAACAGAAAATAAGTATGTTTATTTTGTCATGTACAATTTACTTTGCTAGCTAATGAAAAAAAAAGAACTTTGAAGGCTCTTGAGAGAAATATGAAGGGCTGAAGTAGGGAAGGACATTTAGAAATAGTTTTAAGGCTAACATCAAGCCTAGGCATACATTTACTTCCCTAGGAATAAATGGGAACTAGCAAAACATTGAACATAACTCATGATCAAAGAGCAATTGGCACTGAAATCCATACTTTAACCTTCCCCTCAATTAGGTTTTCAATCATTTACTATAATATCATATTTATACCTTCATGACGTGCCAAATGACGGTTTAATTCTCAGTCTTCTCTTTTATTTTACCACCATATATTATAGAAAATCCAAGATGGTTTCACCAAATGTAAGTCCTACTTACCAAGTGCTCTTGCTACTGCCAGAAACGGAATCTGGTCAATGACCGTGCTCCTTCTCACAGGTCCGTTGTGAGTGAGCCGAGGTCGTTTCCAAACTACACGATTCACCCCAGACTTGTTCATCACGCTAAAAAATAGAGTTCACATAAATACTCTAAATGATTAAAATATAACAACTAAAGTAGTTTAACGTGTTAAATAGCTAATAAAATCAGATTACTGCAAAATAATGACTTATCTCTTTCAGATACAAAGATGCATAAACCAAAGTTCCTGTTCAGAAGGCAAAGACAAAATAGGGTAGATTAAGATGAGAATTTGGAGATTATTAAGGTAGGCTAGACAGAATAGAAAGGAAGCAATGGGAATAGAAATGAGTAGATATCATGTATATAAAAAAGCAAGATAATATTTTTTTAAGATCCAATGACAGGCACACACACACACACACACACAAATGGAAATACACAGAAATAGACTACTGCAATAGGACATAATACATTTTTCCCTTTTCAAATCCATTTCAGTGGGATTCAGTGGTCTTAGTTAATTTCTGCCACGATATTCATTTTGTGTGTTTCTTTTGGATTTTTTTAACATCTTTATTGGAGTATAATTGCTTTACAATGTTGTGTTAGTTTCTGCTGTATAACAAAGTGAATCAGCTATATGTATACATATACCCCCATATCCTCTCCCTCTTGCATCTCCCTCCCACCCTCCCTATCCCACCCCTCTAGGTGGTCACAAAGCACCGAGCTGATCTCCCTGTGCGATGCAGCTGCTTCCCACTAGCTATCTATTTTACATTTGGTAGTATATATATGTCCATGCTACTCTCTCACTTCGTCCCAGCTTACCCTTCCCCCTCCCCGTGTCCTCAAGTCCATTCGCTACAACTGCGTCTTTTCTTTTTTTTTTTAATAAATAAATTTATTTATTTATTTTTGGCTGTGTTGGGTTTTTGTTGCTGTGCATGGGCTTTCTCTAGGTGCAGTGAGAGGGGGCTACCCTTCATTGTGGTGAGTCGGCTTTTCATTGCGGTGGCTCCTCTTGTTGTGGAGCATGGGCTCTAGGCATGCGGGCATCAGTAGTTGTGGCACGTGGGCTCAGTAGTTGTGGCTCGCAGCCTCTAGAGCACAGCCTCAGTAGTTGTGGCGCATGGGCTTAGCTGCACCACGGCATGTAGGATCTTCCCAGACCAGGGATTGAAGCCGTGTCCCCTGCATTGGCAGGTGGATTCTTAACCACTGTGACACCAGGGAAGTCCTATGTCTGCGTCTTTATTCCTGTCCTGCCCCTAGGTTCTTCAGAACCTTTTTTTTTTTTAGATTCTATATATATGTGTTAGCATACGGTATTTGTTTTTCTCTTTCTGACTTACTCCACTCTGTATGACAGACTCTAGGTCCATCCACCTCACTACAAATAACTCAATTTCGTTTCTTTTTATGGCTCAGTAATATTCCATTGTATATATGTGCCACATCTTCTTTATCCATTCATCTGTCGATGGACACTTAGGTTGCTTCCATGTCCTGGCTATTGTAAATAGTGCTGCAAGGAACATTGTGGTACATGACTCTAAAAAAGCAAGATAATTTGATAACTAAAAAAACTGAGGGGAGGAAGAAGTGGTTAAAATTGAAGAGGGATTACATGATGATAAAAGAAATTGAAAAGGTTGTATACTTTTTGAAGGATTTAGGGGCATTGAAAATAGAACTTCAATTTTAATATTTTTGATCTGAGAAATTAATAAGAAATGCCTCAATAGAAGTACCTATGTATTTAGATATTTCTGTATTTAGAAGTGAGACTAGACTTTGGAAACAGATCAGCTGCAGAAATATAGATTTGGGAGTTACACAACAAGAAAACCCGCCTAGAAATTTGGTGTTGGAGCAACAGAAATCTGTAATTAATGCACAGAGAAGTTAGTACACTCCAGGGTGCCTAAAACATTGAGATATGGTCAAATATTGGAGCAAAAAAGTAATAAAACTTAACAGAGATGGTCTCTCAACCTATGCCTGAACGACTGAAATGGGAAACTGGCCCTTAAATCAATTTAATCATAATCTGCCTGGAATTTAAAAAAAATAATAAATAGAAGAAAAATGTTCCCCTGGAAGGCTTTAAAAAGTTGAGGGGAAGAGTGGCAAAGAGCATTCCCAAGAAACAATATCAGCCTGCCTGATATTAGGTTCACCTGACAGATACATGCATAAGACACAAGTTGATTCTGAACTCTCAAAGATAGATGACATTAAGGTAACCGAATTAAGTCTTCACACTAAAGTCCCATGTGCACACTGAAACCCTCTGATTATAATCTGAAATTTCATTTTATCTACGGCAGGCCAGATGACAATAATATGTGGTCTTCTTGTCAGTTACTGTTCTCATTATTAATGAGTACTATGACATCCTGATGTATACATGAGTCTCTTAATACCTTACTATGTTGACTGTGAGTAGTATGACTCTGTCCCCCTAAACTTGATGAACACTGAAACTAAACTGGCTTCAAGATATGGAAAGCTGAAGGCAGGACAGATAATGGTGACCGTCTCCACAGGAATGTCAGTATGAAATGCTGCAGACCTCAGCAGCAGCCTCCAAGTTAACCTCCATCTATGGCTTTTCTATTTCTGCTCTAACTTCAAAGGAATGAAGATACTAGGGAGAAGAGATAACAAATGGAATACAAGTTCTAAGAGACCCAAAATAAAGGCATAAACCTTCATAAATGAGAAAAAGAAATCTTCCTCTGAGCCCAGAAAAACATGAATATGACAGAAGGAGAACAGCCTCAATCATCTTTCTTAAGTAGAAAACAAGCTCATGAGACAAGGGCAGGCCAGGAGATTTGAGCAGCTCTGTCTCATGAAACTTCCTGCAATGATGGAAATGTTCACTGGGCACAGTCTGATACAGCAGGCACTAGCCATGTCCGCCAACTGAGCACTGTCAATGTGACTAGTGCAAATGAGGAACTGAATTTTTAATTTAATTTTAATTAATTTATGTTTAAATTCAAACAGTCATATGTGGTTAGTGGCTACTATACTGGACAGAACAGGGGGGAATGAAGCAAGTACAGAATGAGCAGAAAACTTTGTCAACGTTAACCTAGAAGAGAAATTCAAGAGAGTTGTTCATTTACTATCCCTTTTGAGAATTAGTTTAATTTGTAATACTGAAAGCAACATTGTTCTCGGTCATAGTAAGAGTATCAAAGGCCATCACTTTGTTATTTTATGCTTTCTTCAATGCTGATCCTCAAAAAGGAAACAGGAGAGTAAAGACTAAATCTACAATTCACAAGAATCTGTGAAACATAAGAGTTCCAGGAGAAGAGACACCAACATTCTGCCTTCCTAACACCTTATGCCCTATTGTTCTTTCCTAAACCAGCTCCCTAAAAAGTAAGACTTAATACTTAAGTAATTACAGTACCTACCCAAATTGCTTCCAACATAACTCTCCTAGGAGCTCTCTGGATACTTAATATTCAAAGTTATTATGGTCTCTGTGTTTCTGAGAAACAAATGACAAAATAAGGGCACTGGCTAAAACAAAGTTTTAAATCAAGTATCAAAAAACCAAAGAAATGTTGTAAAAGATGCTGCTTTTATTGCACTTCCTGCTGTTGTCCTGCATCACTAATGGCATACACAAAGGATCAGCCTGATATACAAAGGGCTGACTGAGCAGCAACAGAAGGCCAGAAAAACAGAGCACTGGCCAGTTGCCTAGAGTGAGGACAGAGGGAAAGGAGGAAATAACTTACAATAAAACAGTTCAGGGACTTCCCTGGTGGCACAGTGATTAAGAATCTGCCTGCCAATGCAGGGGACATGGGTTCAAGCCCTGGTCCAGGAAGATCCCACATGCCGTGGAGCAACTAGGCCCGTGTGCCAAGCTACTGAGCTCTGTGCTCTAGAGCCCGCGAGCCACAACTACTGAGCCCACGTGCCACAACTACTGAAGCCTGCGCGCCCAGAGCCCGTGCTCCGCAACAAGAGAAGCCACCGCAATGAGAACTCCGCGCGCAGCAATGAAGAGTAGCCCCCGCTTACCGCAACTAGAGAAAGCCCGCACGCAGCAACGAAGATCCAACACAGCCAACAATAAATAAATTTAAAAAAATTTATTTAAAATAAATAAATAAAACAGTTCAATTTGTGCAAAAAGACACCTGCTCTCAAATGGCAAACAGCATCTGTCCAACTATCCAGATGCTATTTTAAGTAACAGGACAAAAAAATAAACTCTAAAAAAAGTTGTTAAAATAAAAATAATTTTAATATTCATAGCGAAAAATAAAGAACAGTCAAGAAAAATATTTTTTTAAAGACTAATGAGAGGAATCAGGCCTACCAATATTAAAAATTAAAATAAAGCCTCAATTTAAAATAAGTATGGAAAAAAAAAAAAAAGTATGGGCTTCCCTGGTGGCGCAGTGGTTAAGAATCCGCCTGCCAATGCAGTGGACACAGGTTCGAGCCCTGGTCCGGGAAGATCCCACATGCCACGGAGCAAGTAAGCCCGTGCGCCACAACTACTGAGCCTGCACTCTAGAGCCCGTGAGCCACAACCACTGAGCCTGCAATGAAGCCCACGTGCCTAGAGCCCAGGCTCCGCAACAAGAGAAGCCACCACAATGAGAATCCCGCACACCGCAATGAAGAGTAGCCACCGCTCGCAGCAACCAGAGAAAGCCCGCGCACAGCAATGAAGACCCAACTCAGCCAAAAATAAATAAATAAATAAATAAGTTTATAAAAATAAAAATAAATAAATAAAATAAGTATGGCACTGCTACACGAATATACAGTATTAAAAAAAGAAAGCCCAGAAAAAGACCCAAATATATATAATTGCAAAGCTCATTTTGCATAACTACCAGTAGTGGTCTCAGATACATACTGACCTTCACACTCATAGGATCAAATAAACTATAGCATGAAACCAGGCTCATTTAACTTTGTAGCATACAGGACAGGAAACACAGTATGCCAGCACTGCAGCTTCAGTCGTGCTGTCTTCAGCAGTGATCCTTACAGAAATCCAGGAGCCAATTTCTAGGCACCACAAGTGAGCTTCGTATGCCATAAGAATCAGTATCTTAACAGCCCATGACTTCCTCGTCCCTGCACAAGTCAAACTGCATGTCCCCAGGGCAGCTAAGGTCTCTGCTTCCCAAGAGAAATTTGTGGTCCATTCAAAATCTTTCCTATCCAGATGCAGTTCCATTCAAGGGTCATTCTACAGTAAGCAATGTTGCCTTATAACAGAGCTGACATTCCATATTTATCTTAACCAGAGAAAGAGTGCTAGAAGAGGATAAACTCAAGGTTATCTTCCCATTGAAGAAGGGTTTTATGCCTGGTAAGCCTTCTAATCAGTAAGGAATGGTTGTTCAAGTGGCTACCAGTGGTCAATGAGAAAAAAATATTAACGCATTTCCCTATTACTCAGCTTTAATTTTAAAATTCCAGAGCTATAAGGTTAAAATGTAAATGATGGGACTTCCCTGGTGGCACAGTGGTTAAGAATCCACCTACCAATGCAGGGGACATGGGTTCGATCCCTGGTCCGGGAAGATCCCACGTGCCACGGAGCAACTAAGTCTGTGCACCACAGCTACTGAGCCTGCGCTCTAGAGCTCACGTGCCACAACTAATGAGCCCACGTGCCACAACTGCTGAAGCCCCCATGCCTAGAGCCCATGATCCACAACAAGAGAAGCCAGCAATGAGAAGCCCTTGCACCACAACAAAGAGTAGCCCTCGATTGCTGCAACTAGAGAAAGCCCACGTGCGGCAACAAAGACCCAACACGGACCAAAAAATAATAATAATTAATTAATTCAAGAAAAATTTTTAAAAGGGACTGTTTAAAATGTAAATGATGAAACCACACAAGTACTAGAAAAGTGGTTCTCCAAATATGGTTCAGGGACCCCGGGAGTCCCCCAGACCATTTCAGGGGATATGCAAGGTCAAAATTATTTTCTTTTTCTTAATTTTATTTACTTATTTATTTATTTTTGGCTGTGCTGGGTCTTCATTGCAGTGCTCAAGCGGGGGCTACTCTTCGTTGTGGTGTGCGGGTTACTGCGGTGGCTTCTCTTGCTGCAGAGCCCGGGCTCTAGGCACAAGGGCTTCAGTAGTTGTGGCACACAGGCTCTAGAGCGCAGGCCCAGTAGTTGTGGCACACGGGCTTAGTAGCTTCACGGCATGTGGGATCTTCCCGGACCAGGGCTCGAACCCGTGTCCCCTGCATTGGCAGGAGGATTCTTAACCACTGCGCCACCAGGGAAGCCCTCAAAATTATTTTCATAATAATACTACGACCATGTGTATACAGTGGACTTTTTGAGCAGCTACAGGATTTGCTATATTGTATAATAAAATGTGTCAATATTTGGATGATCTGCATAACTCAGCTAACCAATACTTTACAAATGACCAATACCTAGGTTTCAAAATCATGCACTGGGGCTACATACTATATGATTCCAACTATATGACACTCTGGAAAAGGCAAAACTATGGAGACAATAAAAAGACCAGTGGTTGCCAGGTGTAAGAAGGGAGGAAGGGATAAATAGGCAGAGCACAGAAGATTTTTAGGACAGTGAAACTATTCTGTATGAAACTATAATGGTAAATACATGTCATTACACATTTGTTAAACCCTAGAATGCACAACACCAAAAGTAACCCTAATGTAAACTATGGACTTTGAGTGATAATGATGTGTCAATGTAGGGTCATCAATTGTAACAAATGTACCATTCTGGGGAAGGATGCTGATAGTGGAAGAGACTATGCGTGTAGAAGGAGGCAGGGAGTATACAGGAACTCTATACTTTCTGCTCAATTTTGCTATGAATCTAAAACTGCTTTAAACAATAAAAATCTATTAATTAAAAAAACATGCATGGATAAAGATATTATTTAACCAATGGCTCTTAACTGATACACCTATGGCTCTCAGTGAAAGAGTATGAAAAAAGTCATTGATATGATTTCAGATACCACACTATTATTAACCTTTAAGAAACTCCCTCTTCGTGAATTTTAGAATAGTATCAAAGAAGAATACCCCCAAAACATGGAAAAGCTTTTAAAATAGTCTCCCTTTTCCACCTATAAATCTGTGTAAAACCAGACTTTGCTTCAGATACTACAACCCAAATACCTTATCACAACAGATTGAATGCAGAAGCAAATACAAGAATCTAGCAGTCACCTATTAAGCCAGACAATGAAGAGACTTTTTAAAAATGTAAAACAACGCCAATCCTCTCAAATGTTTGTTTTGGGGAAACAGCTATTTTTTCACAAAAAATTTTCTTTATATTAACACATAATAAGCCTAACATTGTTATTTTTCAATAAATTAACAAATATTTGAAAATGTCTCCATTTTAATTCCTAATATGGTAGAATCAATACATGTAACCCATATAAACAAAAAGCTCTTTGAGGGCCTCAATTTTTAAGAGTGTAAAGGGTTCCTAAGACCAAAGTATTCGTAACTACTGTACAAGAAGAAAATATAGAAGACTTTTTAATAACCTCAGAGTGAAGGAACTGTATGTATGGCGCAAAACCCAAAAGTCGTAATGGTAGAGATTGATCAATTTAACTACATTAAAATAAACTCCCACATGGAAAAAAGATTCCAGGAGCAGAATCAAAACACAAACTGTGAAAACAACATCTGAAACTCATCACTTATATTAGTCTAATTTCTCTAATGTCTAAGTGGCTCCTACACATTAATACAAAAAAGGCTAACTACTCTCCCCCAAAATGAACAAAGAATATAAACAAAAAAACACAGAAAAGGAAGTATAAATGGCTCTTAAATAAAAAGATATTCAACCTTTCTCAAGATGCAAATGCAAATGAAAACATCACCAAGATGCCTTTTTTTTAACCTACAACTGGATATGATCAAAAAGTTCTATAAGTCTGTTGTCAGGGTCATCCACATATCCTGATGATGTAAGTATAAATCTGTACAATCTCCATGGAGACAAAGAGTTAGCAATGTAATTTTATATCCTGCTTATTGTGACCAATAAGCATTCTCCTATATTATTAAAAATTCCTGGTAGGGGAAAGGGGGAATTGGAGGAATGTGGTCAAAAGGTACAAATTTCCAGTTATAAAATAAATAAGTACTATGGATGTAATGTACAACATGATGACTATAGTTAATACTGCTACATTATACACAGGAAAGTTTTTAAGACAATAAATCCTAAGTGTTCTCATCACAAGGAGAAACTTTTTTTTCCTTTATTCTCTCTTTTCTATTTATTGTATCTATATGAGAAGATGGATGTTAGCTGAACCTATTGTGGTAATCATTTCACAGTATAAGTAAACCAAACCATCATGTAGCATGTCTTAAATTTATACAGTGATATATGTCAATTATTTCTCAGTGAAACAGGGAAAAAAATCGTATATTAAAGAAAAATTCCCCATATGTATGGGAGTTCATTACACTATTCCACCTTTACTTTTTTTTTTTTTTTTTTTTTGACTACGCCACGCAGCTTGCAGGATCTTAGTTCCCCGACCAGGGATTGAACCCGGGCCCTCAGCAGTGAAAGTGCAGAGTCCTAACCACTGGACTGCCAGGGAATTCCCCTACCTTTACTTTTATGTTTGAAATTTTTCATAACACCACGATTTTTAAAAATTTACATATAAACATTATTTAATGTTCATATCATATCCAATGTTATGAATATATATTAAATGTACTTAACCATTTTCCAGCTGTTGGGCCTTCAAGTTATTTTCAGCTAAATTAACAGTAAATAAACACAGCTGCAATCAATAGCTCCATTCAGATATTTTGGTCCACATTTCATATTTCTTCTTTAGAGTAGATTCCTGAAATTACTGAGTCTATATACATTTAAAGTTAGTGGTATGTGTTATATTTTGTATAGGTCATACCAATATATAATCTTATCAATAGGATACCCATTACAACAAAAATATTGCTAACCCAACAGCAAAAAATAGAATTTCATTTCAATAATGTTAAACATTTTTTCGAATGTTTATACTATTCTTTTGAGAATCTGTTTTTGTTCAAACTTCCTCTCCATTATCCATCTATCTGAAGGCAGCAAAGTTTTAGTGTTTTTCTTACCTATCTTTTGAACTCTTGGTAGCTTAAGGATGTTAATTCTTTCCTTCAGTTTATTATTTCTCTGAAAAAGACCATTTTGATTTAATAAAAGCAAGAAAGAGGAGGGACTTCCCTGGTGATCCAGTGGTAAAGAATCCACCTTCCAATGCAGGGGACGTAGGTTCAATCCCCGGTCAGGGAACTAAGATCCCACACGCTGCGGGGCAACTAAGCCCGCACGCCACAACTACTGAGCTCACGCATCTCAACGAGTGAGCCCACGTGCCACAAACTAAAGAGCCCACCGCTCTGGAGCCCGCGCCATAACTAGAGAGAAGCCTGTATGCCGTAATGAAAGATCCTGCGTGCCGCAACTAAGACCCGATGCAGCAGAAAAGAAAAAAACAAACAAACAAAAAAACCCTGGGGCTTCTTAAAAAAAAGAAAAAAGCAAGAAAGAGGAGGCAAGTAATAATATCATGGTAACACTTGAGTTAGAATGATTATTTAGAAAACACTGGATTCTGTTTAACTTGCCTTAATCCTTGATTTTTAAAAATTAGTATTAGAATAATTTTTAAATTTTCTTATGTTACTCATTCCTCTGATTTTTAGAATAATCTTACATTTTAGTTTGTAGCATAAAAATATTACGCTTAAGTCAAATTCAGTTCACAGTTTACAAACTATCTCGATACATATTGAGACAATAAGTTGAAACAGGAGTTTGCAGCATATATGACTTAGAAATCAAAGGGAAAAACTGAAGGCTAATTCTAACAGAATTCTATTCCCAAAGACAGACTCAAATTGTTCTACTCTGGGGGACTTCCCTGGTGGTCCAGTGGGTAGGGCTTGAAGCTCCCAGTGCAAGGGACCCGGGTTCGATCCCTGGTCGGGGAACTAGATCCTGCATGCATGCCACAACAAAGACCACCTAAGACCCAGCACAGCCTAAAGAAATAAATATCAAATTGTCCTACTCTGGAACTCTAAGGGCTGCTCTGTCCAGATTCTGAAGGGCATGCTGATCAGTATTTATGTAAAAGGTTTTAAATAAATCCTTGTATGTTTTGTTACTTGAGTAACAAAATATTATTATTATTATTTATAATATTATTATTATTTAATAATAATATTAAAATATTATTTCCCTTTGGAGCCATTATCAGAAATAAAACAATCAATTCAAAATAATAAGATAAATATGAACATACATGAGTACTTCATCAGGCAAACTAAAAATCTGTAACTTCATTAAAAGGGAGAAGTAGGTAAATCTGGTAAGTAAAGCAGAAAAGGACTAAATAGAACCAAGAGAAGAAAGACAAAATAGGACAATAATTACCTCCCACCAAGTCCTTCAATTCGTTCTCTTTCCTTGGGAAGTTCTGGCTTATGGTCCTGTGTCACCTCCACAGCTCTGATAAAATCATCCTTTGGGTCATCCTGAATTCCAAGAACCACCCCTGAGTCACCCACATGAGCTACATACATCTTCAGGCCCCGTATGATGACCACACTGGCAGTTGTCCCTGACGTGCTGGGAAGACCTGTCATAGTCTTTGGCCATTCTGCTGTAATAAAAAATAAAACATTTTACTCTTTCAGGTGTATACATTAATCCTGTGGCAGAATAAAAATGCCAACATATGCTGAATTAGCCTGTTAAAATTTGAATTAGCATAGGAAAATATTTAAGAAAAATATTTTGAAAGGTATTAAAGAAGGACTTGTATTAATCCCTTCATTCACATATTAATAAATTAATTTTATAAATAATGCAATTATATTATGACCATCAAGCCGATCCTAGGAGAAAAATGTTACAGCATAGATTTACTAATTCCACATAAGTCTTAGTCTTAATTACATTTAGTGGCAAGGATATGTTAAAAGTTTTGATACCATACTGCTAGCAGCTTATCATCTGTTTATTAATTTCACTTCAAGAAGATTTTCAGAAAAAGCTACTGGATTTGTTTTTGAAACAACTGTTGAATATTCATAACCTAATAAATAACATTTATTGAGCGCTTACTGGATACCACTTTCTGTGCTAAGAGCTTTACATGTATTGTATTATCTCATATAATACTAATAAACCTAAGTGATAGGTAAGATTAGTTTCATTATTTGCATTTCACAGATGAGGAAACCAAAACTTTGAATGATTACAAAATTTGATTTACAAAATAACTCAAGTATTTTAAGTGGCAAAGATCCCATATACCTAATTCCAAAACCTATACTGACTGATTATATTCACTATCATTTAAAATTCTAAAATATTCTGTAATATTAAACTACAGGTTACAGTTCAAGACAGCAAACTAAGTCCAAACACTGACATATTCTCCCCATCAAAATCCTACTGAAAGGACAGAATATAAATATTAGAAAAAGTCCAGAGCAGTCATGAAACACAGAGAAGGGTCATAAGAAAATCTGAGAAATTCCTGTAATTTTAAACAAATGGAACTATACTGAGGGGAAAATCAGAATGCAAAATTTGTAATCCAACATAAGGAAAAAGCACAGTCAGTAGAGGAGGCAGTACATCAGTATTCCCCATTAACAGAGTTCCAGAAAAGTTCAAACTCAGAGGCAGTGGCAAAGGCTGAAGTCAGGAATGGATGGTAGAAGCTTGGCAGATTCATTTAAAACTGCAGGAGCTAGGTCAGTGCCTAAACTCCCTGCATGGTAAAAGGTGAAACATTTAAGTTCCTAAGATGCCAGTAACTATAATACCTCTCTTTTAAGAAAAGTGGTGCATCGGCTGATAGGGACAACAGGGTCTCAAAGGGGATGTGGGAGAAGAAATAAGCCCCCCCCCCACAAATGGACGGGTGCCACACAACTTTTATAGCCACAAGGCTTCTCTAATATATTTGGGCTAACTAGTTCTTTTCTTTTCCAATATTACATATGCTGAAAAGCCATCTCTTGAACACTACAGTGCATCTCCCCATCCCATCCCATCCCACAGATGGAACTCACCCTCCAGAGTGACCTGTCACTCACAACAGAGGGCTGCTTGCAGTATACAAAATAATGACCTTCACAAATGCTAAGGGAACCAGAACAGCTGGTTTAAAACACATGTAAAATATACACATGTAAAACTATCAGCAACAGTACCAGACACATAGTTAGTGCTCAATAAACATTAGTTTTTGTTGTTATCACCATTATGTATTTAAGAAAAGCAACCAGCCTGAGAGGCACCAAGTGGAGTTGCCAAAAAAAAAAAAAGGCCCTAAAGAAAACATTTGTGGATAGATTACTGGTATTGATAAAGTTCAGTAAGGTTACTGGATATAAATAGTTATATAAAATATGAATTCTACTTTTGTAAAACAGCAACAAAAAATTACAAAATGTAACTTAAAAAAAAAAAGATCCCATTCACAATAACAGCGAAAGGTGTGATAAATCTGCCAACAGTGCTAACGAATCTCTAATAAGACCTGTTTGGAAAAGTTGTAAAAGCCAGTGAATAAATACAACAGTGAGCACAGAGACAGATCCATGCATATTCAGACACTTGACATATGAACAGTGGAGAAAGGACAGACATTCAATAAATGGAACTGGGATAAAATTTAAAAAACAAACAAACAACTTTGTGTCCCTGATGCCAAACACACACACACACACACACACAAAATCAATTCCAGGTACATTAAAGACCTAACATGAAAAGCAAAGCTAAAATGCTTAGAAAATGCACAAGAAAGTACATTTATGATCTCAAGGTGGGGAAGGATTTCCTAAAGACAAAGAATGGACTAGCCATATAAGAAAATGATTGTGAAGTTGCACTACCATCAAAATTAAGAATTTCTGTTCATCAAAAGATATGATTACTAGAGTGAAAAGACAACTCACAGAATGGAAGAGGATATATTTGTAATATATACACACCAAAGGAATGGTATCCAGAATATATAAAATGCTAAAACAAATCAAATCAAGAAGACTACTCAATAGAAAAACGGATAAAGGACCTGAACAGGCTTTTACAAATGAGGAAATCCAAAGAGCCAAAAAGCATGCAGAGGTGTTTGGCTTCTTTAATCATCACGGAAATACAAATTAAAAGCCATAATGAGGACTTCCCTGGTGGCACAGTGGTTAAGAATCCACCTGTCAATGCAGGGGACACGGGTTCGAGCCCTGGTCCGGGAAGATCCCACATGCCACAGAGCAACTAAACCCGTGTGCCACAACTACTGAGCCTGCGCTCTAAAGCCCATGAGCCACAACTACTGAAGCCCGCGCCTAGAGCCCATGCTCTGCAACAAGGGAAGCCACCTCAATGAGAAGCCTGCGCACCGCAACGAAGAGTAGCCCCCACTCTCCACAACTAGAGAAAAGCCCGTGCTCAGCAATGAAGACCCAACACATACATAAATAAATAAATAACTCAATAAATAAATTAATTAATTAAAAAATAAAAGCCATAATGAGATACCACAACATAATTATCAGATTGCTGCATAAATTAAAGTTTGACAAGAGTAAGTTAAGAATGTGGAGTAACATGTTCTATCATCAACTACTGGTAGAGGAGTATAAACTGGTACAACTACTTTAGAAAACATCTAGGCATTATATAGTAAAGGTGAAGATACGTATACTCTTGACTACTCACTACCCACTGGTATACAGCATAAATTCATGACACACAATACGTATGAATGTTCATAGCAGCACTGTTCATATGGGCTAAAAATGGGCAACAGCTCAAATGTCCTTCAACATAACAACAGACTGTATACTACATATAATGGGTGAGAATCTCACAAGAAGGATGAGATAAAAGAATACATTCAGCATGATTTTCTTCAGAAAAAAAAAACACTATCATATTTACAGACAAGAGGTAAAACTATTAAGAAAAATAAGTAAATCACTACAGACCTATAATCACAAAGTCAAGATCGTGGTTGCCTCTTGGGGGAAGACAGAAATATGAGATCAGAAAGGGCATACAGGGGCTTCTGGTGTACAGGCAATGTTCTCTTTTGTAACTGGATGGTGTTCATTTTATGATTATTTATTAAAGTGTACATTTATGTTTTATGGCCTTTTATGTATGCATGCTATGTTATATTTCACACCTTTTTTAAGTTAAAAGAAAAACAAGCAGCAGGAAGAAGGCATCAATTTTGCAAACAGATCACAGCAGACAGCTCCCTAGCCCATGCAGTTTTGCAGTCTGGTTAGACGTCATTTCCAGAAGCCCAGCGTAGAGTATGGTGTATGTTTCTTTAGCCCTTTCAATTATTTTATGGGTTAACTATAGCTCTTGCTAAAACATTTTCTTTTTTCCTTTTTTTAAAAAAAGAAAACTAGAAAACATTGTCTTCTGCAGCTAAGAACCTGAAAAAAAAAATCTATTATCATAATAAATGCGAACGAAGTGAACTCCCAGAAACAAGGGTTCTTAACCACATTCAGAAAACAAAATTTACCTACAGCATACAAGTAATTTAGCTGTTTGCAAAAAGCACCTAAAACGAGATGAAAAAGGAGAAAAAAAGCTAAAAATAAAAAGGATATTCAAAGCAATGTTAATATTTAAATCACATTTTTTGTCAAAAGCACTAACATACGAAAGATATTCCACAATGATCTAAAAATACTGAATAATCCATGCTTTCCTTATTCATTTGAAATGTCACCTTTTATCATATGTCACATTTTGCCTCAGATCTATTTCTGGACTCATCCTACTAATCTATTTATGGTGCTTTTTAATAATAGGGAGTTTAAGTATCCACCAATTATTCTTCTTTTTCAATATTCTCAAGTATTTTTCCATATGAACTTCAGAAGCAACTTGCAAAATTAAAAAACAAACCCTGTGGGGGCTTCCCTGGTGGTGCAGTGGTTGAGAATCCGCCTGCCAGTGCAGGGGACACGGGTTCGAGCCCTGGTCCGGGAAGATCCCACATGCTGCGGAGCAACTAAGACCGTGCGCCACAACAACTGAGCCTGCGCTCTAGAGCCCGCGAGCCACAACTACTGAAGCCCATGCGCCTAGAGCCCGTGCTCTGCAACAAGAGAAGCCACCGCAATGAGAACCCTGCACACCGCGATGAAGAGGAGCCCCCGCTCACCGCAACTAGAGAAAAGCCCGCACCCAGCAACAAAGACCCAACGCAGCCAAAAATAAGTAAATAAATAAATTTATATTAAAAAAAAAAAAAGAATTGAGGACTGAATGAAGTGTCTGAGAGTGTGTCTTTGGTAATAAAGCTGAGTTTAAAAAAAAAAAAAAAAAAAAACCCTGTGGAGGTTCTGATTGAAACTGCAATAAATTTATATATTAAGGAAGCTACCTCTTTAATTTGTCTTCCTTAGTTAGCCTTTCTTGTTTTCTACTTTACATTTTAATCTTTTAATTTAAAAAAAATGACTTAAAACTAGGAGCATATTAAAAAGACAGTATCAGATAGTATATGAACTCCGACTTAAGTATCCTTTAGAAAATGTGCATTAAGTCATTAAAACAAAGACTAAGGACTTCCTTGGTGGCGCAGTGGTTAAGGATCTGCCTGCCAATGCACGGGACACGGGTTCGTGCCCTGGTCTGGGAAGATCCCACATGCCTCGGAGCAACTAAGCCCATGCGCCACAACTACTGAGCCTGCACTCTAGGGCTCACGAACCACAACTACTGAAGCCTGCCTAGATCCCGTGCTCCACAACAAGAGAAGCCACGGCAATGAGAAGCCTGCGCACCACAACAAAGAGTAGCCCCCTCTCGCCACAACTAGAAAAATCCTGTGTGCAGCAATGAAGACCCAGTGCAGCCAAAAATAAATAAATAAAATAAATAAATTGAAAAAAAAACATTGTTATAAAAAAAGTGATTTGGTTATAATTATATATATATATATACATACATACATATATATATATATATATATTTTTTTTTTTTTTGCCACGCCATGTGGCATGTGGCATCTTAGTTCCCCCACCAGGGATTGAACCGGTGCCCCCTGCAGTGGAAGCGCAGTCCTTTTTTTCCCTTAATTTATTATTATTATTATTATTATTATTATTTTTTTTTTTTTTTGGCTGCGTTGGGTCTTCGTTGCTGTGTGCAGGCTTTCTCTAGTTGCGGCGAGCGAGGGGCTACTCTAAGTTGCGGTGCGCAGCCTCCTCATTGCGGTGGCTTCTCTTGTTGCGGAGCACAGGCTCTAGGTGCACGGGCTTCAGTAGTTGTGGTACATGGGCTCATGAGTTGTGGCTCGCGGGCTCTAGAGCACAGGCTCAGTAGTTGTGGCACACGGGCTTAGTTGCTCCGTGGCATGTGAGATCTTCCCGGACCAGGGCTTGAACCTGTGTCTCCAGCATTGGCAGGCAGATTTTTTTTTTAAAATATTTATTATTTATTTATTTATTTATTTATTTATTGCTTGCTTGCTTGCTTGCTTG
The DNA here is from genome assembly GCF_965194825.1 of Balaenoptera physalus. Taxonomy (NCBI): domain Eukaryota; kingdom Metazoa; phylum Chordata; class Mammalia; order Artiodactyla; family Balaenopteridae; genus Balaenoptera; species Balaenoptera physalus. The sequence continues at coordinate 41,905,040 of NC_138901.1, forward strand.
CCTGCATTGGGTCTTCGTTGCTCTGCGTGGGCTTTCTTTAGTAGCAGCGAGCCGGGGCTTCTCATTGCGGGGGCTTCTCATTGCGAGGGCTTCTCTTGTTGCAGAGCACAGGCTCTAGGTGCACAGGCTTCAGTAGTTATGGCATGTGGGCTTCAGGAGTTGTGGCTCGCGGGCTCTAGAGTGCAGGCTCAGTAGTTGTGACGCACCGGCTTAGTTGCTCCACGGCATGTGGGATCTTCCCAGACCAGGTCTCGAACCCGTGTCCCCTGCATTGGCAGGCGGATTCTTAACCACTGCGCCACCAGGGAAGCCCAGAAGCACGGAGCCTTAACCACTGGACCACCAGGGAAGTCCCTATATGTTCTTTTTTATTATTATTATTTTCCATTATAGGTTATTACAAGATATTGAATATATTCCCTGTGCTATACAGTAAATCCTTATTGTTTGTCTATTTTATATATGGTACACTAAAATCTTTTAAACACAGTTTACTGACTCTTCTGTCTAGGCAAGAAATACTAAGGGAAGAGGCTGCAATGAAAATGGGTTCCCTGATCTCTGTGGATGGGAGAACCCTGAGGTGACAGAGATCAGATAGGAGCAGTTAATCACCCAAAGAAAATCTGGTACGGTTACCTCGCTGACAACAGGGCAGAAGAAAAATTGGATCTGCAGAATGGTCTTTCACAAAAAAACAGGGAACAAAACAAAAAACAAAAAGAAAATCTTCCAAGTTTAGTTAAAGAATTGTTAACCTTCTTCAAAGTGATATGTGGCCATTTTCACATGTAGCTATACACCAAGGAAAAAGAAATAACCACAACATTGAGTAACTACTGAACGATGGCTCTAAGATAATAATTCTGGGGCTACAGAACACAGCCACAGTCCACTGATAAGAGCTAAGGCTCATGGAGGTCAGGTACTAAATAGGACTTTCAATACAGTCCACCTCAGAACCAATGGAATCCCAAACCTATGCCACAGCTAGTTTGGTCCCCAAATAACCTCAGCAACTAATAGCTTCCCGTCATAGCTCTTCATTGATTGCTCAAAAGCCTATTAGGGTAGAAAAGGCCAAGTGCAAGACCACCAATGATACTCTCTTCCAAAAGAGAAAATTAAAAGCGTTATCACATCTCTCAAAGAATAACAAAGATTGGTGTCACCATTAAAACATGAGCTGAGGTGGTGATGCGATATATTCCATTCTATAATTTGACCACTGTAAAAGTCTGAGAGCTCTTGGAAAATGACACGGAATTATAATCAAATGGTGATTCCAAATGCTGCTGCAAGTTTCTGACTTATTCTCTGTACTGAAACAAATAAATATAGCCTGGTATGCATCCAGCAGCAGGGCTCTGATGAAACTGCTACCTAGATTCCTGGAGGTATCCAAGGTTTCTGATCTGAGACCTGCTTCTTCAGGTTTACTTTTTTTTTTTTTCCCCCAAGAATAATCCAAAGAATTTTTTTCTTGAACCAATAGAAAGCAAACTGCCAACAAAATATACCGTCACTCCCAAATACTATTATAGTATCTAATTCCTACGATACACCATCAAAATCAGGAAATTAACATTGATCCCATACAACCATCTAATCCATATATCTCATGCAAATTTCATGAACTATCCTAACAATATGCTTTATAGTAAAAGGATAAAATTCAGGATCCCTTGTTATATTTACTTATTATGTATCTTTATTCTCTTCCAATCTGGAACAATTCCTCAGTGTTTCCTTGATGCTTTTTAGGAGTACTTGGCCAGTCATTTCAAGGATGTCTCACAGTTTGGGTTTGTTTCATGTTTCCTCATGTTTGTAATCAGATTACACATTTTTGGCAGGAATATCACAGAAGTATTAAATATGATCTTCTCCCTGCAGGCAGTATACAATTTCAATTTGTCCCATTAAAAGTGATGATACTCTTGATCACTCAATTAAGGTGCTGTCTACCAGGTTTCCCCCTATAATCCTTTTCCTTTTGTAATTAAAAAGTGTTCATAGGGAGATTATCTGAGACGACATAAATATCCTTGGAGTGGGTTGAGTGGTGCCCCCCCGCAACTTCAATAAAAGATATGCTCACCCAGAACCTGTGAATGTGACCTTACTTGGGAAAAGGATCTTTGCAGATGTAATTAGGTTAAAGATCTTAAGAAGAGATCACCCTGGATTACAGTGGGCCCTAAGTCCAAAGACAAGTGTCCTTAAAAGAGAAGAGAAGAGAAGACACAGAGGAGGCAATATAAAGACAGTGAAGATTGGGTGATGCATCTACAAGCCAAGAAATGACAAGGATTGCTGCCAGCCACCAGAAGCTAGGGGAGAGCATGGAACAGATTCTCCCTCAGAACCTCCAAAAAGGAATCAACCCTGCTCACACCTGGATTTCAGACTTCTGGCCTCCAGAACCATGAGAGAATAAATTTCTGTGGTTTTAAGCCACCCAATTTGTGCTAATTTGTTACAGCACCTCTAGGAAAGTAATATAGCAATTCTGTTCCTCAAAGTTTTACCTACTAGTTGTAGCATTTATTGATGTTTCTTGGCTGAATCAATTATTATGATGGTTACCAAATGAGATTTTCGGGTTCTATCATTCCTTTTACATTTAAAAAAAAATATGGGGCTTCCCTGGTGGCGCAGTGGTTGAGAATCTGCCTGCCAATGCAGGGGACACGGGTTCGAGCCCTGGTCTGGGAAGATCCCACATGCCGCGGAGCAACTGGGCCCGTGAGCCACAATTGCTGAGCCTGCGCGTCTGGAGCCTGTGCTCCACAACAAGAGAGGCCGCGATAGTGAGAGGCCCGCGCACCGCGATGAAGAGTGGCCCCCACTTGCCGCAACTAGAGAAAGCCCTCACACAGAAACGAAGACCCAACACAGCCACAAATAAACCATAAATAAATAAATAAATAAAATTTAAAAATATATATATATGTATTTGTTTATTTGGCTGCACTGGGTCTTATTTGTGGCATGCAGGATCTTTTAGTTGCAGCATGCATGTGGGATCTAGTTCCCTGACCAGGGATCGAACCCAGGCCCCCATGCATTGGGAGCGTGGAGTCTCAACCACTGTACCACCAGGGAAGTCCCCATTCCTTCTACATTTATTAGTGGACTTCTGTAAAGAAAAGCTTTACATCAGCTTTATTTGTAATAGCCAAAAGCTGTAGACAATCCAAATGCCCATCAACAGGTGAATGGAGGGCTTCCCTGGTGGCGCAGTGGTTAACAATCTGCCTGTCAATGCAGGGGACACGGGTTCGAGCCCTGGTCCAGGAAGATCCCACATGCCACGGAGCGCTAAGCCCGTGCACCACAGCTACTGAGCCTGTGCTCTAGAGCCCGCGAGCCACAAATACTGAGCCCGTGTGCCACAACTACTGAAGCCCGTGCACCTAGAGCCCGTGCTCCACAACAAGAGAAGCCACCACAGTTAGAAAAGCCCGCTCACCGCAACTAGAGTAAGCCCACGTGCAGCAACAAAGACCCAACGCAGCCTAAATATATATATATAAAATAGGTGAATGGATAAACAAATTGTGGTATATCTAGACAACAGCATACTACTCGGTAATAAAAAAAAGGAATGAACTATAGATATATGCAACAACATGTAGCAGAGATTTGCTAATACTGATTGAAAGTAATGACTGATTAACAAAAATGGAAAAAACTGGTACTTGATAAATATGGCAAACTCATTCAGACCATGTGATGTGTGAGAGGGTGAAGGTCCTTGATGGTAAAAACTGAGAAATATCAAACTAAAATAAAGATACAGGTTTAAAATTCTATGATTTAATAAAGGTTTTCTTCCAGTTTAGTTCTACCTGGCTTTCCCTGTCTTTCCCTTTACCCCTTCCACCCCTCTTCTGCATTTGTCCGTCTCTGTCTCTGTCTTTAAACTTAAGATAATGAAAACTATGTGCCAAAACCAGAACCAACAATTTAGGTTAGGACCAGCTTCTTCATAATTCATTCATTTGGCCATATTCTTTTAAGTAAATGCTCTGATTTTCATTTGAACAAATTAAAAAAACAAAACGTCCCATATTTCATCTTCCTTTACAAATACTATGGCAAGTTTCCTGTAATCACATCAGAGATCACACTACATTTATTTCAAGAGTATGTCATTATCTTTCTAATGGCTCTCTTGATAACATAAGTCAATGAACTATGGCTCAAAGGAATAAAAGCTGCATGTTGTTCACTATCTTCTCTGAACTATCAAAAGAAAAGGATAATAAGAACATTATTTCAAACGAATAAACCTAAAGAAGCACACACAAACTTTGAAACATTATTTCTTAGAAGGCAAGCATAACACAAGAACAGTAAATCCAGACATAGGAAAATACATAAATCAGGCACATACTGTAACTTAAGATCAAGAAGTAATAAAAATATGAAAAAAATTACTTTTAAAAAAGGATATGTTGGGAATTCCCTGGCAGTCCAGTTGGTTAGGACTCCCCGCTTCCACTGCCAGGGGTCCAGGTTCTATCCCTGGTCAGGGAACTAAGATCCCACAAGCCTCATGGCATGGCCAAAAAAAAAAAAAAAAAAAAAACATGATATATTCACATACTCTCTCACTCCATGCTATATTTATCAAATCCCCTAGCCTCAAGATAAAAATAAGTCATATAAAAATTTTTGGATAAATTATGTTTTCCTTTTTTATTTGGCAAGAGTACACAAGCACTAGAACAATGCTAGAGAGGTCAAGCTCAATAAGGGCTTAGGGGACTTCCCTGGTGGTCCAGTGGTTAAGACTCTGTGCTCCCAATGCAGGGGGCACGGGTTCTATACCTGGTCGGGGAAATCCCGCATGCCACGTGGGCCAAAAAAAAGGCTTAGGAAGACAAAGAAGGTATTCTTTAAAAATATAAGAAAGCCCTTCACATCCATTAATATGGCTATTATTTTTTAAGAAAAGAAAAATATCAAGTGTTGGCAAGAATGTGGAGAAATCAGGACCCTTGTAGCACTGCTTGTGGCAATGTAAAACAGTGAACCTGCTGTGAAGACAGTTTGGTGATTCCTCAGAAAGTTAAATACAGAATTACCAAATGTCCAAGCCATTCCAATTCCAGGTTTAGACCCAAAAGAAATGAAAAGAGAGAATCAAACAGATACTTGTATACCTATGTTCACAGTAGCATTATTCATAACAGCCAAAAGGTGGAAACAACCCAAATGTCTATCAATAGACGAATGGATAAACATAATGTGGTGTATATATACAGTGGAATATTATTCAGCCTTAAAAAGGAAGAAAATTCTGATACATGGTACAATGTGGACGAACCTTAAAGACATTAAGCTAAATGAAATAAGACACAAAAAGGACAAATACTGTATGATTCCGCTTACATGAGGTACCTAGAATAGGTGAATTAATAGCAATGGAAAGTAAAATAGAGGTTTACTAGGGACTGGGGAAGAGGATAATGGAGAATTACTGTTGAATGGGTACAGAATTTCCATTTGGGTAATGGGCAAGTTCTGAAAATGGACAGTGGTGACTATTGCAAAATATTGAGAATGTACTTGATGCCACTAAACTGTACACATAAAATTGGCTAAAATGGTAAATCTGTGTATTTTACAATTTTTAAAGGGGGAAGTTTTTTTAATTAAAGAAAAAGTAAGAAAGCCAATTTAACCATTACACCCACAGAAATTCAACTAAACTAGCAGCTACTTTGGGCAAGGAATTGCACGGTTAGCCCTAAGAGATTAACTATAAGATATGTAAGGCGGTATCTTTGCCCCCAAAGACGTCAAGATTTAGCTGAGAGGCAGATAAAACACAGCAGTTACCTCACAACGGTATGAGTGATATTTACAGGGATTCCACAAGGCCAAAACTATTTTCTTAATAATTCTGAGTTTACTTGCCCTTTGCACTGTGTTGATACCTGCACTGATGGTTCAAAAGCAGTGGTTAGGGGATTTCCCTGGTGGTCCAGTGGTAAAGAATCCGCCTTGCAATGCAGAGGACATGGGTTTGATCCCTGGTCAGGCAGCTAAGATCCCACATGCCACGGGACAACTACCAAGCCCGCGTGCCACAACTACTGAGCTCGCGCGCCTCAACTAGAGCCCGCGTGCCACAAACTAAAGAGCCCACGTGCCCTCGAGCCTGCTCGCCACAATTAGAGAAGAGAAAACCCGCCGCCACAACTAGAGAGAAGCCAGCGCACCACAACAAAGAGCCCGCACACCACAACGAAAGATCCCGCGAGCTGCAACTAATATCCAACGCGGCCAAAAATAAATAAAATAAATTTAAAAATAAATCTTAAAAAAAAAAAAAAAAGCAGTGCTTAGTAAAACTGCTGGTGCCTTAGCAGGAGTCAAGACAGTGGTACCAAAGTGAACTAGTAATCACTGTACTCACCATAGCCACTCACAACTTAAAAAAAAAAAAGGCAAACCAGTTTAACTTAATAATGTCCTTGATGGTGCAATAAAAATTAATTTTATTAAACTTCCACCCATGAATACACGTCTTTTTAACATTCTGTAAGACAAGAAGAGAAGCTGCATAATAGACTTCTGTTGCATACTATGGCTGTATAGAGGAAAAGCACTTGTGATTGTGTGAGTTATGAAATGAAGTAGCCACAATTTTAACAGACCATCATTTTTACTTGAAAGACTGATAAAATGGGTTAATAAGACTTGGGCAGGGAGTTCCTGATGGCCTAGTGGTTAGGATTCTGGCCTTTCACTGCCGTGTCCCTTGGTCGGGAAACTGAGATCCTGCAAGCAACATGGCGCGGCCAAAAAAAAAAAAAAAAAAAGAAGACGGCGACTTGGCCATTTAGCGTACATTTTCTTCAAAATGAACAAAGTGAGTTTTTCATTTCAAGAGAAACAACTGACAGTATTTGTTGCCAGTGATAAAGTTCTAACTGCTGCTTAAAACCTCTTATTTTATTTATTTATTTATTTATTTATTTATTTATTTATTTATTTAGGCCGTACCATGTGGCATATGGGATCTTAGTTCCCCCACCAGGGATCAAACTCACACCCCCTGCATTGGAAGCGCAGAGTCTTAACCACTGGACTGCCAGGGAAATCCCAAAACCTCGTATTTTAGAATATGTGTGTCCACTACAATGAACTTGATAACTTCCCAATCTTAAGACTTTTCTGAAGAGATCAGTGATATTAACAAATGTGGATACTTTAGTATTGTATAATGAAATGCATCAATACTTGGAAGAGCCGCATAATTCAGTGAACCATTATTTTCCAAAAGACTAATGCACCATGTCACAAAACCACACGTGGGTAAAAAATTGATTCAAAGTGCAAGACAGACCAATGGCTCTTAATGTAAAAATAGAAAAGTTCATTGATGAGGTTTCAGATTCTATTTTGACTAGTCTTAAGAAACTACCACTTTGGTATAGAATATCCACAACTATCTGAAAAGACAAACTATTCCTCCCTTTTCCTACTATACATGTGTGTGAGACTGCCTTTCCTTTACATACTTCACCAGAAAACATAGCATAACAGACTGAATGCAGAGGCAGAGATGAGAATATTTCTTATTTCAGTATTTTTTATTTGGGGGAAAAATTGATTTTTAACTTAAAAATGTCAACATACAATAAGTTTATTTTTAATAGATTAATAAATATTTTTAAAATTTCTGTTTTAACTTCTCAAACAGTAAATATGATAGATGTAGCCCACATCAACAAAAGCTGTTTAGGACCCTAAATCATTTTTGAGTACAAAGGGTTCTGAGAGCAAAAAGTTTGAGAACCACTACAATAACCAATTGAGAACTACAAAAGTGGAAACTCGACACAGGGAGTTTCCTGTGTCAAGACTTCCATATGCTCAGCATACTTTTTTTTTTTTTTTTTTAATTCAAGTTTTGATGATGGAGTACGATGTTAACTGTGGAACAAAGCAAACTTTAACATCTGGTGTATAAATCTTGGTTCAAAAAGTACATATATGTCAAAAAACATACACATTCACATTTAACGGCATGGTTTCTGCTTTATTAAAAAATATGTTCAAGTAACAGGGTTTATACTTTATCCTTTTAGTGAAAACATATGGCAAATTCACGTTGCCCCAAGTGTGCTGCAAAATAAACAGGACTCTAAATCGTTCTTTGTGTCTAATCCGCCTCTATCTTGTCTTGCTGTCCACTCCTACTTGCCCTGCAAGCAATGAAATGACAAATTTCTGGAATATACTGCTGGTGCTTTCAGCTGTGCTCTGCCTACACAGAAACAAAACAAATCCATAATAGCGACCTCTGGGATTGGATGGAAAACGCCTCCCACCGGCGGACTGGTTGTTCTATGAGTCAATCAAATAATTCCTGGCAGAAAGCCAGGCAAATAGAAAAGAGACTTTGAAAGAAGCTACTCTACAACTCTATGACAATACCTTTTAAAATGTTCTGTATTTGACCAACCTTTACACTCTTCTCTATGTCTCTGTCCCTCTGCTAAAAATAAAGCAACACTATTCTACCATAAACCACAGGACTTTTTAAAATGACAGAAGTAGTATTACCTTTTCTCTTAAAAAAAGATTCAGACCATTCATTCACAGCAATGGGTAAGCAACTGTAACTCTGTATGATAACATATGTTGGGTACAGGAACACAGACTGCTTTAGAGAACACTTAAAGCTTAGATGAAACTACAACTACACCAAATTTTTAGAAATGAAGGTCTCTCCTTTTGGCACATCAGTAATTCCTTATCTCTTGCTACTTTGACGGGCAGCTAAAATTTGCAAGTACTTTTAACTAGGAACTGTGGAGAACGATCTGACAGCAATTAACTAAGGCAACTACCAAAGGGTGGGGGTGGGGGTGGGGGGGGAAGTGCATTCTTAAAAAGCCCTAGGTGAATTTAACACATCGCCTTAACCCGGCCGGTTTAAGCAGTAGGAACGCATTCCGCGCTTTTGTTTTTCATAAGCCGGACAAGCATAAAGATCTTAGAAACATTTCATGACCACCACAGCGAATTCCTTCCAAGACTTTAAGTCGCTAGATGATAACTTTTTAGCCTTTCTGAATTATCCAACAGTTTACTCCAACTACCAGCCACCCAGGATCAATTCTGGAAGACTGACACCACCAGTAGGAGGCAACCGACAGGGGCAAGTCCTTCAACAGCAAAATTATGACAGATCGGAAGGAAACACTCTAATTTTTGCCGTCTTGTCTACAGCCATACCACCCTGAACGCACCCGACCTCGTCTAATTTTTGCCACCTCCCGCTTCCTTCGCCTGTCCCAGATAGCAACGTGTCTTTCAGTGCATCTTTTGGCCAAAATCTGGCGCCAGGTTTCAAACACGTTTCCGCTGGCGGCCACCAAAGTGAAGTCGCGAAGGGAGAGGACTGCTCCCCATTGATCCTTGGCGGGGGCGGGGGGGGGGTGTTGGAAATAAAGCGATGAGCGTTTGAAGGGAGACAACAATCCTATCCTTCCCAAAGCCACTTTGTTTGCCCGCACCTCCACCCTGGAAAGAGCGCTGAGACCCAGAAAAGTCTTCCCTCCCATCGATGGACACTGAGAGCGCTCTCCGTGCCGGGGGACCGCGGGACTGGCGCTAAAAAGGCCCCAAACTGCCTGAAAAAGAGGCGGGCGCCAAACAAGCTGGGGAACTTACCCAATTTCTTCCACATGGCGAGATGACAAGCGAGGAAGCCTTTGCGGATGGCAGCGCACACCTTCGCCGGCTCGGAAGAGGTGAAGCCCTTCTGCTTCTTGATGAAACCCCACAAGTGCTCCCGGGCAAACTGTGCCGCCTCCCGCCCGCCGTGCCCGTCGCACACGGCGAAAAAGGCCACCGAGGAACAGCGGCGGCAGCAGCAGCCGGGAGCCGGCGAGGCCCCGGCGTCCGGCGGCGCGTCGCGAGCCTCTCGGGCTGCCACCGCCGGGCCTTTCCCCGAGATTTCGCCGCCAGGAAGAGCCAGCGGTGACCGCTGCGGAGGCAACGGCTGAGAGAGAGACCGCCGCGGCGAGGGCTCTTCTTCAGCCGTGGGCTCGGGCTCCACCACGATCTGAGTAACGTCCTCCATGTACTTCCTCCCGCCCTGGTCTGAGAAGACGCTCACTCCCAGAGAGTACAGCCCCGCCATGGCCGGCTGGCCGAGATCCCGCCGGTCCCACGCAGCCCGCCGAATCCGGCGGCGGGATACACACTCGGCGCTCGCCGGCCAACTATTGTTTATCTTCGACTACGCCGAGAAGGGGGAGGGAGCGGTCCCGGAGTCGGGGGTGGGGGGGCGCACGATGTCGAGACTTGTCCGCCAGAGCTTGGCAGAAGCGCCAGGGGGAAATGAGCCGACCAGCTGCGCCTGCGTAATACGCCTCCGCCGGCTGCCCGCGCCCACCACACAAATCAGACGTTCTCGCCGGCTGACGTCACTCGGCTCTCTGGGCCCGACCAATCCGGAGTCGAGTTGGAGCGAACCCGCCCTCCGCCCTCAACCCTCGCTCCTCCCCGCAACGGCCGCCCTCCCTCCTCCCACCGTGGGCGCTGGGCCCGCGCGCGACCTGGCTGGTTTTCGCTTTGCAGTGGGCGTTTTCGCCCTCCCGCCTTTCGGCGGGTGCTAAACGCTTATCTACCAATTTGATGTCACCTTTTTGCTCAATCCTGGGGATCATGATGCAGTCTGCTGCCCTGGGCGTTCCGCTGCTCGCCTCGTGTGGGCTTGGTCCTCCCACGAGTGTAGAGAATCTGGGAGGAAAGACCTTCATTTCTTTAAGTTAAATGGCGGGAAACCTCACTTCGGAAGGTGGTTTGCGAACAGGCTGGAAAAAGCATGCCACAGCTGAATTGGATTTCGGTGGGATGGATCCGACTGGGAGTTGAGAGAGCAAATCCAGTTTGTGTTAAGAAAACTCGGGAAATTTCCACCATCGGCTGCACAGTCTCGTTTCATATACCTGGGTATGTCGGAGACTTAAAAGGCTTAACTGTCTTTTTAAACATCTTTTCAGCTTTTGTTAAAAGTAGTACTTTTTCCGACGAGCCCTGGGTGCAGCATTTTCCTCCTTAGGCGGGATCAGAACATAGCTTACAAAAACTACCCAGCGCTCCAGTGCTCCAACAGTTCGGTTATCTTCTCCCGTCTTCCTCTGGTAAGTTACAGTCTAAGCGCTAAAACCTTTGCACGGACTTCAACGGCATTAAAATAAGCCTCAGAGTGGGCAGGTTGGTATGTTCTCAACAGCACACGTTCTTGTCGTGAATCAAAGCTCCCTTTTCCAGTTTTTGGCCACATCACCATCAGCTCTCCTGGGTGCCCTTTCCTCTACAGCCTTGGAGTTTTTTCAAATGGAATGATACTAGTTCTGAACTGGGAATGGGGAAAATGTTCATTTTTTCACATGTGACAAGAAATACAAATAGAAAAAAATCCTTATGCCAATAAACATATAAATAAAATCACCTGAGGACTTCCCTGGTGGTGCAGTGGTTAAGAATCTGCCTGCCAATGCAGGGGACACGGGTTCGAGCCCTGGTCCGGGAAGACCCCACATGGCGCGGAGCAAATAAGCCTGTGCGCCACAGCTACTGAGCCTGTGCTCTAGAGCCCACGAGCCACAACTCCGGAGCCCGCGTGCCAAAACTACTGAAGCCCGTGCGCCTAGAGCCCGTACTCCGCAACAAGAGACGCCACCGCAATAAGAAGTCCATGCACCGCAACGAAGAGTAGCCCCCGCTCGCCGCAACTAGAGAAAGCCCGCGCACAGCAACAAAGACCCAACGCAGGCAAAAATAAATAAAAATAAAAATACAACAGGTAGGGCTTCCCTGGTGGCACAGTGGTTAAGAATCCGCCTGCCAATGCAGGGGACACGGGTTCAAGCCCTGCTTCGGGAAGATCCCACATGCCACGGAGCAACTAAGCCTGTGTGCCACAACTACTGAGCCTGCACTGTAGAGCCTGCGAGCCACAGCTACTGAGCCTGCGCACCACAACTACTGTAGCCCCCGTGCCTAGAGCCCGTACTCCGCAACAAGAGAAGCCACCTCAATGAGAAGCCCGCACACCAAAACGAGTGGGCCCTGCTCGCCGCAACTAGAGAAAGCCCACGCACAGCAACGAAGACCCAACGCAGCCGAAAGTAAATAAATAAATAAATTAAATTTAAAAAATAAATTAAATCACCTCAAAATGTAGCAAATCTGACTGGATCAATTAAATTGAAAATGTAATCAAAGATATACCCTACGTCAAAATGCACTACACCAGATGGTTCCAGAGTGTAAAAACACTTGGAAAAAAATCCCAGCTTGTTTTGAAAGATAATCATAATCCTGTTATTAAAACCTAATAATTGTAATGCTGGAAGGATATCTATAGACCATATTTTATAACTAAATGCAAAAAACCTAAGTGAAATATTAGCAATTCTAGTTCAGTACCCTCCATAACACAAGACCTGCAAGAGACAACAGTTTGTGTAGCTCTCTATATTACTCATCTTAAACAGCTTACTCACCTTCCCTTCCACTCCTAGAGATTACAAAAAGATAATTCCATCATGCTCTATAATCCTTTTCACTCAGTCACAACCGGTAGCCTCCAGGTCATCCGTCATTACCCTGATTAGCATCTCCATGGTACTCTCTACTTCTATTAATCTGATTCAGTACTCTGCTCTTTACCAATCATCCTAACCATTTCACTCCACCCTTCAGATTTCAACATCTTTATCAGCCATTTCCTCTTTATTCTTAACCTCTTCTCTAAATGTTCCATCAACTTCCTCTTCCAACTGAAAACTGGTTTGTCGCCTAGCAAAACTACCTCCCTTACAACTTTTCAAGTACAGGAGATTATTTTTCCTCTCACAGGTATTCTTATCTTCGAACTAACTTCTCATGTTGCCCCCAAATCATTTCTCTTCCTTCCTCCTTCAAAAACCCAAGCTTGGGACTTCTGTGGTGGTCCAGTGGTTAAGACTCCACGCTCCCAATGCAGGGGGCCCGGGTTCGATTCCGGGATAGGGAACTAGATCCCACATGCTGCAGCTAAGACCCAGCACAGCCAAATAAATAAATAAATATTTTTTAAAAAACACAAAACACAAAACCCAAGCTCTTTTAACGTTAATGCCAGCTGCCACCACACCAAGATGCTGTCACCTACTGATCCCTGTTAACTCCCCCTTCATTTGTTCATGGCTCACTGTCATCCTTTCTTTCCTCCACTATTCTTATCACTTCTCAGCCACTTTATTCTTCAAAATGTTATCTACATTTTCCATCCAATATCCTGGCTTCTCAGTTCCTCATCCTCCCCTTCATGATGCCAAGGCCTTGCTACCATTAAAGGCAACCCCTCCGTTTGTATTCTAGATCCCGTCTCCTCTCTCCTTCTCAAGAGCTTTGCTCCACCAGTTATCCATTCTTGCTCCTACCTCATCAATTTCTCTTTTTCTACGGGGTCATTTCCATCTTTGTACAAATATGTTCTGGTTTCTATTTTAACAAAAAACAAAATAACTACCTTGACTCCTGATTCTACCCAATTTCTCTGCTCCCTGTCCCCCCAAAAAATTTTAAGGAGTTGTCTCAGGGACTTCCCTGGTGGCACAGTGGTTAAGAAGCCTCCTGCCAGTGCAGTGGACACGGGTTCGAGCCCTGGTCTGCGAAGATCCCACATGCCGCGGAGCAACGAAGCCCGTGTGCCACAGCTACTGAGCCTGCACTCTAGAGCCCACGAGCCACAATTACTGAGCCTGCGTGCCACAACTACTGAAGCCTGCGCACCTAGAGCTCGTGCTCTACAACAGGAGAAGCCACCGCAATGAGAAGCCCGCACACCGCATCGAAGAGTAGCCCCCGCTCGCTGCAACTAGAGAAAGCCCACGAGCAGCAACGAAGACCCAACGCAGCCAAACATAATTAATTAAAAAAAAAAGAGTTGTCTCTATCTAGAGTCTACTTCCAATTCCAACTGCATAATTTCTCCTTAACCCATTCCAGTCAAGCAACCATCCCCGTGATGCTGCTGAGACTGTTTTTAATGACATAACCAGACCTCTCTGTTTCCGAAGCTAAATGATGACTTTTCTGATCTTACTGACTCTGTTCCAACTGAAGCAGCAAGGGAACCACTGTTTCCTTCTTGAAACTTAGTAACAAGTCAAACCATTGCTTCTTTCTGGAACCTTTGTTCTCTTGGCTTGTAAGAGACCACACTATTCTTGGTTTCTTCCTACCACATAGACTGACCACCCGTTTTCATTTTCCTTTGCCTATTTATCCGCAGCTAGACCTCAGGTTGTTGGGAGTACTCCAGGCTTTGTCATGGGATCTTTTCTTTTCCTATACACTCTTCCCAGGTAACACCATCCAGGACTATAGCTCTAAAAACTATTCACTGATGACTCCCATAAATTTTTTTAAATGCATAGTTTAAAATTTTTTTATTACTGATATTTTTAAGTAATTTTATTTATTTGTTTACTTATTTATTTATTTATTGGCTGCATTGGGTCTTCGTTACTGCACACGGGTTTTCTGTCTAGTTGCGGCGAGCGCGGGCTACTCTTCGTTGCCGTGCGGGGGCTTCTCATTGTGGTGGCTTTTCTTGTTGTGGACACGGGCTCTAGGTATGTGGGCTTCAGTAGTTGTGGCACGCGGGCTTAGTTGCTCCACAGCATGTGGGATCTTCCCGGACCAGGGCTCAAACCCGTGTCCCCTACCTTGGCAGGCGGATTCTTAACCACTGCGCTAACAGGGAAGTCCTGGCAGGCGGATTCTTAAACACTGCGCCACCAGGGAAGTCTGATGACTCCCAAATTTATATCTGCAGTCTGAACTTTACACTGCATCCCAGACTCTGTGTGCAACTGCACACCTGACTGTTCCACACAGGTGTCTAATGCTAACATGGTCATAACGAGCTCTTAATTTCTTCTCCGTATCTCCTCCTCCCTTTCTTACCAATATCAATAAGCATCGCTATCCACCAGGCTGTTCAAGCCAAAAAGCATCGGAGTTTTTTTATTCCTCTCTTCCCTCCATTCTCTTTCCCCCTAGGTCCCCCACCAATTTTCAATCCTTCTAATTCATCATCAAATCCTTTTCACTAAATCTTCGAAATCAATACTGAACCCACCACTTTTCACTACATCCACCGCTACCATTCCATTCTAAGCCACTATTACCTCTCAACTGGACCATTATGTTAGTCTCCTCACAAGTCTCCTTTCTTTCACTCTTGGACCTCTGCAGTCTTTTTTCCACTAACTACTATCACGATGTTTCAAAACCATGAATCAGATCAAGTCATTCCCCTATTCAATGCACTCCATGACTTCCCATCACATTTAAAATAATATACAAACTCCTTATGAAGGCCTACATGATTTATTTGGTCCCTAAATGTTTGAGACATTTTTAAAAATTAATTAATTAATTAATTAATTATTTTTGGCTGCGTTGGGTCTTTGTTGCTGCGCACGGGCTTTCTCTAGTTGTGGCGAGTGGGAGCTACTCTTCGTTCCGGTGCGTGGGCTTCTAGGGCCTGTGCTTCGCAACAAAAGAAGCCACCGCAATGAGAAGCACGCACACCGCAGTGAAGAGTAGCCCCCACTCGCCACAACTAGAGAAAGCCCGCATGCAGCAACGAAGACCCAATGCAACCAAAAATAAATAAATAAAATTAATAAATTTATTTTAAAAAATAAAATAAAATGTATCCAGAAGAGAAAATGGATGAGAATAGCCAAGATGTTATTGAAAAAGAAGAATATTAAGATGACTAGTTGCCCCGCCGATATCAGAATATTTTATAAAGTTGGGAGCGGCAGAGAAATGGCAAAAGGACCAGTAGATAATAGAACAGAACAGAGAGAGTGCAGAAAAGGGTCAATATATACATGTGAAAAGAGAATATGATGGATGTAGCATTTCAAACAGTTGAGGAAAGGGCTGATTTTTTTGTTTGTTTGTTTTGGTTTGGTTTTTGCGTTTGTTTTGTTTTGCTTTGTTTGGCCGCACCGTTGCCACGCAGCTCGCAGGATCTTAGTTCCCCGGGATGGAACCCGGCCCCTGGCAGTGAAAGCTCCGAGTCCTAACCATTGGATGGCCAGGGAATTCCCAGGGCTGATTATTTATTAACTGACATTAGGACTCATGGCCATCCCTTTGTTGGGACAACTTGCCATCCCTGAAGGGGAAAAAAGGTGAAATCCTTAACTTGGACCAGCTGTAAAATAAAATGACAGGTAGATTAAAGAGCTAAACTAAGAAAAATATGTAAAAGTGCAAGAAGAAACAATGAGATATTTTTTACCTGTCAGACTGGCAAAAGCCTTTTAAGTTTGATAATATGTAGGGCTGGGAAAGGTGTGCAGACACGCACTTTCATGAGCCATTAGCTTATTTCTAGTTTCAGTCCCTATCAACTGAAATTTAAACTATGTATATCCTCTGACCTAGAAGTTCCACTGCCAGTAATTCATTATATGGGTATCTTTGCAAAAGGTACACATATAAGGATTTTCCCAGCAGCATTTTTCATTACAGTAAATGAATACATATTTTTTAAATGCTAGAAGAAAATACAGGATAGAATATACTAAAATACCTCTTGAACTTTTCTTTCTTATATTTCCAATGGTTTTATGTTTTAAAATGTCCTTTTCATTTCTGAGATCAGTTAAATGGGACTAAAATTTCATGTTTTCTTCTAGTGTTTTTGTGGTTAAAATGTTGAAATACCATTCAAGTTTAGTTGAAATTATTTTGACATGAAGTGGATTTGAATCTTTCAAGCAGGTTTGTTTCCCAATGTCTTCTGTGAAATGACCCATTTTTTGATCTATTGGTTAGTGACACTCCCATTATTAATTATTAAGTTTTTATATACCCTTGGATCTATTTCAGTGTTAACTATTCTTTTTCACTAATTTGTTGATTTGGGAGTCATATCTTGCTTTTAATTATTGAGTTCAAAATTTTCAAACATATACTGTAAGAATTAGTCTTATGGGGACTTCCCTGGTGGCACAGTGGTTAAGAATCACCTGCCAGTTCAGGGGACATGGGTTCTATCCCTGGTCCGGGAAGATCCCACATGCCACGGAGCAACTAAGCCCGTGAGCCACAACTACTGAGCCGTGTGCTGCAACTACTGAAGCCCACGCGCCTAGAGCCCGTGCTCCGCAACAAGAGAAGCCACCATAATGAGAAACCCGAGCACTGCAATGAAGAGTAACCCCTGCCCACCACAACTAGAGAAAGCCCGCACACGGCAACAAAGACCCAATGCAGCCAAAAATAAGTAAAAATTAAAAAAAAAAAAAAAAGAATTAACCTTGGAAGAAATATGACACTAATTATTTTGCTATTTTTTCTTCCTATGGCTAGTAAATATCAGTAATATCTACTAAGTAATAGTCCATTCCTCATCTATTAGAGCCACCCTGTGTATTTGGAATTATGAGACAATGTGTCTCAAGAGGTTAAATTCTATAACCTTGCCTTTACTCTGACCCTGTTGTTTTTGCAACTCAGTATTTAACAAAATAGTCAGTCTAATCTGGCTACCACTGTCACATTCATCGTGTGCAAAGGCAAATTGGTAGGAGACACAAAATTAGAATCACTGCTGCCAGAGTCCCAGAGGTGTCAAACCTGTATGTGTTCTTAATTAGCCATGGAAATTCAATCTGTCGTGGTTTCTGCAGATAAGTGGTTTTGCTGTCATTAGTGTGGATAGAGCATTCATACCTTTTCTCTTTAGGTAACTCTACTTACACACTTGACCGTTTTTTTCTAAAGAGATCTAACCTACTCTTGAATTTATCATTGCTTTTCCTTGATGAAAAGTTCCATTTTTCTCATTTTTTGAAAAGATTAACAAAAGTTATTTCTTTAAATAATTTGGAAAAAGCAGTTTTTTTTTTCGCTTGAAGTACTGTGTACTATCAGTTTTACTCAGTAGTACCGCTTACTATGCTTCTGGGGAGGTTTCAAGCTCCAAATTGTGCACCCTTCAGAATTAGAGACAAAATCAGAGAAGACCACCTTTAAGACAGAAACTAGTAAAATCTAAGCATTGCATTTATTTTTGGGTGCTAATATCATGATTTTCGTTTCTAAGCTAGGGTAGGAGCAAATTATTTTATTTTATTTTATTATTATTTTTATTTATTTATTTTTGGCTGCTTTGGGTCTTCTGCGGGTTTTCTCTGGCTGTGTCGAGTGGGGGCTACTCTTCATTGCGGTGCACGGGCTTCTCACTGCGGTGGCTTCTCTTGTTGTGGAGCACGGGCTCTAGGCACTTGGGCTCAGTAGTTGTGGCATGCGGGCTCAGTAGCTGTGGCTAGCAGGCTCTAGAGCGCAGGCTCAGTAGTTGTGGTGCATGGGCTTAGTTGCTCCGCGGCATGTGGGATCTTCCTGGACCAGGGATCAAACCCCGTCCCCTGCATTGGCAGGTGGATTCTTAACCACTGAGCCACCAGGGAAGTCCCAGGAGCAAATTATTTTAGAATACTCTCTGCCTCCTCTGTGCTGAGCAGAACTGTAAGGCATAGCATTTTTTTTTTTCACATTTTCTTCTTCCATCCAGTCTGTGGGACTTGAGTGAACTTAGAAGGGACTTCAGAACTGAGTTTTAAAGGTAAACTATTTTTTAAAATTTATTTTATTGAAATATAGTTGATTTACCGTGTTGTATTAATTTCTACTGCACAGCAAAGTGATTCAGTTATGCATATATATATACATTCTTTCTCATATTCTTTTCCATTATGGTTTATCATGGGATATTGAATATAGTTCTCTGGGCTATACAGTAGAATGTTTATCCATTCTATATATAACAGTTAGCATCTGCTAATCCCCAACTCCCAATCCATCCCTCCCCTACTTCCCCTCCCCTTTGGCAACCACAAGTCTGTTCTCTATGCCTGTGAGTCTGTTTCTGTTTTGTAGATAAGTTCATCTGTGTCATTTTTAAAAATATTTATTTATTTATTTGGCTGAGTTGGGTCTTAGTTGTGGCACATGGGATCTTCGTTGTGGTGCATGGGCTTAGTTGCCTGCAGCATGTGGGATCTTAGTTTCCTGACCAGGGATTGAACTCGTGTCCCCTGCATTGCAAGGGAGGCACCAGGGAAGTCCCTTGTGGCATGTTTTAGATTCCACATGTAAGTGATATCATATGGTATTTGTCTTTCTCTGTCTGGCTTACTTCACTTAGTATGATAATCTCTAGGTCCATCCATGTTGCTACAAATGGCATTATTTCATTATTTTTTATGGCTGAGTAGTATGCCATTGTATGTATGTACCACATCTTCTTTATCCATTCATCTGTCAGTGGACATTTAGGTTGCTTCCATGTCTTGGCTACTGTAAATAGTGCTGCAATGAACATGGGGGTGCATGTATCTTTTCAAATTATTGTTTTCTCCAGATATGTGCTCAGGAGTGAGATTGCACGAGAATATGGCAACTCTATTTTTAGTTTTTTTAGGAACCTCCTTAGTGGCTGTGCCAATTTACATTCCCACTGACAGTGTAGGAGGATTCTCTTTTTTCCACACCCTCTCCAGCATTTGTTATTTGTACACTTTTTAATGATGGCCATTCTGACCTGTGAGAGGTGGTATAAAGGTAAACTATTAAATTACCTATTTTTGAGAAAGGAAGCTTGTATTTTTAAATGAATGTTGGCCAAGTAGCAAGAACACTTAATACAGTAAGTCCCCTACATACGAACATTCAAGTTGCAAACTTTCAAATATGTGAACATGCATTGTCATGTCCAGTCACGTAAGTTAGTTCACGTGTCTGGCATACATTGTCACGTGCATGTATCCTCTACAAGAGGTTGTGCTTTTGTGTACTTTACTGTACAGTACTGAATAGAGTACAGTAGTACAGTATCTTTATTTCAAGCTAGATCTACAAAAGGATGACTTCATTGAACTCCTTGCTGTGCAACACAAGGAGCTTACTAACGCAGACCTGATGGAATTGGAGGCCTAGAGAAAGGATGAAGAGAGACAAGAGGAAGAAGTAACTGAAGAACCGAAGAGATTCAGGATGCAGGAAATGGCAAGGGATTTTCTTTATTTGAGGAGGCACTGTTAGTTTTTGAGGCACAGGACCCGAACATAGAACGGTACATGAAGGTTGCAGCAGCCGTTCAGAATGCAATCCAGTGCTACCGTGTCCTATGATGAGAAAAAAAGAGCTACTACCTAGATATCACTGGATGGTTTTTTCAAGAGGGTAGATAGAATTGAATCCAGCAAGGAACCAGAACCTGTGCCATCACCGTCAGGCGTGAGTGAAATTGCAGCTTGCCCTCCGTCTCCTATTGCTGACGATCCTTCAGCTCTACCATCTCCCACTTCCTTTCCCTCCTCCAGTCAGTAACTCTTTTTGTCTGTTCACTCGATGCCAGCCCCTGTATGCCAGCTGTTGTACTGTACTACTGTACTTTTCAAGGTACTGTACTATAAGGTTTAAAATGTTTTCTTTATTTTTTGTGTTTGTTTGTTTTTTATGTATTATTTGTGTGAAAAGTATTATATACCTATTATAGTACAGTACTATATAACTAGTTGTGTTAGTTGGGTACCTAGTCTAACTTTGTTGGAATTACGAACAAATTGGACTTACGAACATGCTGTCAGAACAGAATTCGTTCATATGAAGGGGACTTTACTTATAATTTGCTTTTGATTTAATCCTTTTATTATTTTTTTCCTGGGATATTCTCTCATCAGAAAAATCCTGAGTTTTTCCCTTCAGCACGTGCTTTACCAGAAAAATTGATTTCACTTTTTCGCTGTTTAAGTGGGTGCAAGTTACTTACTACTATCTCCTAAACTGTTGTAAAAAAAATTGATAGTGCATGGAAAATGTCTAGGATAGTACCTGCATACAATAAGCACTCAATAAATGTTAGCTCTTACCATTGTTATTAATGATTTATTTCTATTAAGCTTCTTGATTAAAATTTCTCAGTAGTTTTATTTTTCACCTTACTCTCCTATAATCTGCCCTCCATCCTCTTTACCTTCGTGAACCATCTACTTCTTACCTACTAATTACCAAATTCAATTCCAATTCTCTTGCTCATTGACCTCTCTGCTTAATTTATAGCTTTCACCACACATATACATACGTACTTTAAACATTTTAACTTACATTCATGTACATTCATTTGCCAATCTTTTGATGTAGGGCCAAGACCTTTACTTCGAATATGAGTCCACTGTTTGGAGTTCAGCATCCCTTCTTCTCCCATAAACCACATGAATAGTGTATCACCTATGACTTTCAGTTTTGATTTCTTTAAAGTGGAACAAGAACTTAAAAAGTGATCAGAGTGCTCTCAGTACAGAATCCTGCTGGGTTTTATCACTTACCCAACTCACCATCCACCGTTTACAGTAGCCTCTCTCACCCATACCTGATTCACAGCAGTTTTTTTAAAATTGATTTGCCTTTATTAAATCTTTCTAAAGCATTCCATTTAATTTTTATAGAGAGAACTTTATTTTTCTTGCACTCATATTTCATCATGTTATGTAACATTTAATTAAATATGTAATTAAACAAGAACAACTGGAACAAACAGGTTTGTGAACCAATATTGACTCAACATGTGAGAGCAATAGTGTCTGGATGTATCAGCAAATCAAAGTCTAGCCCCAAAGTTTCAGCGTGCAGTGGGCATCTGGACATGTGTCTTTTTTAGAGGCAAAAGCGAGCACTGATTAATCAGGTAAATCATTTAAGTGGTGATTGGTGGAAAGAGCTTCTATTGTGTAATTATTCTTGGAAGGGCTTTCATGAAAAATGAGGTGAAAAGGTCAAAGAATTCATAGAAAATGACTGAGACTAGCTTTGTAATGGGAATAATATATTTTTGGCTGTCTTGAGTCTTCGTTTCTGTGCGAGGGCTTTCTCTAGTTGCGGCAAGTGGGGGCCACTCTTCATCGCGGTGCGCAGGCCTCTCACTATCGCGGCCTCTCCTGTTGCGGAGCACAGGCTCCAGACGCGCAGGCTCAGTAATTGTGGCTCATGGGCCCAGCTGCTCCGCGGCATGTGGGATCTTCCCAGACCAGGGCTCGAACCCGTGTCCCCCGCATTGGCAGGCAGACTCTCAACCACTGCGCCACCAGGGAAGCCCTCTAATACTCTTATAGTAGACATTTTGTTTTTTCCCGTTCAGCACCCACCCGCCTCTCCTTTGGTAAAATGGTGCAGTGATTTTCTTCTCCCTCCCCCACTCTCAAGCTATGTCATTGGGTAGCACTGGTCCCAAACCCAGCTGTAAGAGAGAGCCCAGATTGGGTTAGGCCAGTCAACATATTCCATCTCTATGGCCTTAGTGATGGGTTCATTAATGAACTCAGAGCCTGTTCAGAAGCCAATGAGATATGATGAGAAATTTGCTGGGGCTTCTGGGAGAGAAAAGCTTCTCCTTAATAATGGAGCCACTAGAAGAGACTCTCACCTTAGCATCTAGTGTGAAGTTGGAACTGCTGCAGCCATTCTGCTACCAGGTCGGGAACCAGTCTGAAAATGAAGTTTAACACTCAGAGGAAGAAGATCTAGGAGCTAGGTCTGGTGACATTATTTGAACTTTGAATAATGTCATGACTACCCCTGGATCTATCAACGGTCTCTTCAGTTTCCCTTTTAATGAAACCACTTTGCCTTGAATTTTCCTTCACTGCAACATAAAGAATTTTCATTGACAAAAACAGAAATCTCCTTTTCCTCCTCGATAGGGAAGTGCGGATGGCCCGTAACTAGTATGGTTGGTCTTGTTTCTTTGGGCTCTGAACCGTCCCGCATTCTTCTGTGTTTCAGTGTGGCTTTCATCCCATGTAGTTTGTTCTGAGATTTCTGCTTCTTTGTGTTTCTTTTTGATATGTTCTAGTTTTTGCTTATGTACTAATTCAAATTACAGTTTTCATACACTGACACTTTATTGATTTATGTGTAGCAGAAAATTGTTCTTATGTTTACTGGTTTTCTACTCCCAGAAATTCCTATTACCTCAAGACCCTTCCTTCATTCACAAACTCATGAACTCACTTTGAGTTTACACCTCAGGAAAGTGATGTTAGAGGAAAAAAAAAAAAGTTAAATATTCAACTTTCTTGTTTCCAAATCCTTGGTATGCAAAAATATGTAATTCAATAGAGCCAGTTTTTGTGTGTAATGAAGGTGATAAAGATTTTACAAACTTACAAGAAGACATATGCAAGGATGTTCATTGCACCATTGTTTGCAATAGCAAAAATCAAAAACGTCCATCAAAAATGGAATAGAGAGACTTCCCTGGTAGTCCAGTGGTTAAGAATCTGTGCTTCCACTGCAAGGGGCATGGGTTCGATCCCTAGTCAGGGAACTAAGATCCCACATGCCCGGTGTCATGGCAAAAAAAAAAAAAAGGAATAGATAAGAATATGTGGTGTATTAATGTGACTGTGATAGCAGTTGGAAGGAATGTTCTTTTAGGAATAGTGTGTCAGACATTATTTGACTGACTTACCAACCATTCATAACTCCTTTCTCCATTTATTGTCTCCTCTGTAGAGGATTTGAAGGTTCAACACTCCCTTTCCTAAACTCCACTGCACCTGGGTCTTGAGATAATAAAGATCAATGAAATATAAATGGAAGTTTGTTGGGGGATTCTGAAGACAAATGTAGCTGGCACTGTCTTTTCCCTCAGCATACAACCATGAAGGAAATGCCAAGAGAAATATAGAGATTCTGGTCCTTACATTACTGAGCCATGGAAAAAATACCAACAGCTGTTTACCTCTAGAGTATTTGTTATGTGAGGGAAAAAATCCTTCTTTAAGTCACCCTTGGTTGGATTTTATACTATTCTCAGCCAGAAACATCACTAACTGTTATGCTCTGTCAATATGGATACATCTCAAACATAATGTTACAAGATATAAGATGAATAATGTTGGGGACTTCCCTGGTGGCACAGTGGTTAAGAATCCGCCTGCCAATGCAGGGGACACGGGTTCGAGCCCTGGTCTGGGAAGATCCCACATGCCGCGGAGCAACTAAGCCCGTGCGCCACAACTACTGAGCCTGCGCTCTAGAGCCCACGAGCCACAACTACTGAGCCCGCGTGCCACAACGACTGAAGGCCATGCACCTAGAGCCCATGCTCCACAACAAGAGAAGCCACTGCAATCAGAAGCCCGCGCACCGCGACAAAGAGTAGCCCCCACTCACTGCAACTAGAGAAAGCCAGCACAGAGCAACGACGACCAAACGCAGCCAAAAACAAAAATAAATAAATAAATTAATTAATTTTTTTTAAAAAGCCAAAGGAGAAGAATGTTAAGAAGGCAAACATGGTCAGTAGTGTCAAATGCTGTAGAGAGGTCAAGTAAGTTTATGACTAAAAACCATTCACTGGATTTATCCCTAAAGGGGTTACTCGTTACTTTTGCTCCAAAAGTTGCAGTAGGGTGGTAAAGGCCGAAGTTTGGCTGATATGGATTGAGTGAGTGAGAGGTGATGACCAAGAGACCCTGATTACAGTGTAGGCAAGTCATTCAAGAAGCTTGTCTGTGAATGGAAGGGGAGAGAGAAGGAGCTGAAGGGTCAAGGGAATAATTTGTTAGTTTTTTTTTTTCTGCCGAGCCGCTTGGCTTCCAGGATCTCAGTTCCCCTACCAGGGATTGAACCCGGGCCACGGCAGTGAAAGCTGGGAATCCTAACTACTAGGCCACCAGGGAACTCCCCAATAATTTGTTTGTAAATAATGAAGAGACAGGGAACTTCCCTGGCGGTCCAGTGGTGAGGACTCCATGCTTTCACTGCGGTGGACCCAGGTTTGATCCCTGGTCAGGGAACTAAAATCCCATAAGTCACATGGCACAGCCCGGGAAAAAAAAGAAGAGAAAGGTAATTTTAAATTTATTTATTTATTTATTTATTTATTTATTTATTTTTGGCTGTGTTGGGTCTTCGTTTCTGTGCTAGGGCTTTCTCTAGTTGTGGCAAGTGGGGGCCACTCTTCATTGCAGTGCGTGGGCCTCTCACTATCGCGGCCTCTCTTGTTGCGGAGCACAGGCTCCAGACACGCAGGCTCAGTAGTTGTGGCTCACGGGCCCAGTTGCTCCGTGGCATGTGGGATCTTCCCAGACCAGGGCTCGAACCCGTGTCCCCTGTATTGGCAGGTGGATTCTCAACCACTGCGCCACCAGGGAAGCCCGAGAAAGGTAATTTTTAAATGCCGACCGGAAAGATCCAAAAGAGAGTAAAAAGTGAAAGGGAGAGGGGGAATGTGGATGGTCCCTGAGAAGAGAATGCTATCTAGAGCAGTTTCTCAAACTTTAATATCCTGGGGATATTGGAGTCACCTGTGGGATTAAGCCTACAGTTCTAACAAGCTCCCATGTGATGCCAGTGCTGCCGGTCATGGGCTCCACTTTGAATAGTAAGAATTTAGAGCAGTGGTTCTCAGACTTCAGTGTGTGCATCAGAATCACCTTGTGGGCTTGTTAAAACAGGTTCCTGAGACCTACTCCCAGAGTTTCTGCTTCAGTACTTCTGGAATGGGGCACAAGAATTTGCATTTCTTTTTTTTTTTTTAATAAATTTATTTATTTATTTATTTATGGCTGTGTTGGGTCTTTGCTTCTGTGCGAGGGCTTTCTCTACTTGTGGCAAGTGGGGGCCACTCTTCATCGCGGTGCGCAGGCCTCTCACTGTCACGGCCTCTCTTGTTGCGGAGCACAGGCTCCAGACGCGCAGGCTCAGTAGTTGTGGCTCACGGGCCCAGTTGCTCCGCGGCATGTGGGATCTTCCCAGACCAGGGCTCAAACCCGTGTCCCCCGCATTGGCAGGCGGATTCTCAACCACTGCACCACCAGGGAAGCCCGAGAAAGGTAATTTTAAAATGCCGACAGGAAAGGTCCAAAAGAGAGTAAAAAGTGAAAGGGAGAGGGGGAATGTGGATGGTCCCTGAGAAGAGAATGCTATCTAGAGCAGTTTCTCAAACTTTAATATCCTGGGGATATTGGAGTCACCTGTGGGATTAAGCCTACAGTTCTAACAAGCTCCCAGGTGATGCCAATGCTGCCGGTCACGGGCTCCACTTTGAATGTAAGAATTTAGAGCAGTGGTTCTCAAACTTCAGTGTGCATCAGAATCACCTTGTGGGCTTGTTAAAACAGGTTCCTGGGACCTACTCCCAGAGTTTCTGCTTCAGTACTTCTGGAATGGGGCACAAGAATTTAATTTTTTTTTATATAAATTAATTAATTTATTTTTGGCTGTGTTGGGTCTTCGTTTCTGTGCGAGGGCTTTCTCTAGTTGTGGAGAGCGGGGGCCACTCTTCATCGCTGTGCGCAGGCCTCTCACTGTCACGGCCTCTCTTGTTGCGGAGCACAGGCTCCAGACGCGCAGGCTCAGTAGCTGTGACTCGCGGGCCTAGTTGCTCCGCGCCATATGGGATCTTCCCAGACCAGGGCTCGAACCCGTGTCCCCTGCATTGGCAGGCAGATTCTCAACCACTGCGCCACCAGGGAAGCCCAAGAATTTACGTTTCTAATAAGTTCCCAGGTGCTGCTGATGCTGACAGTCCAGGGATCACATCTGAGAACCACTGACTTAGTAGATAAATGGAGAAAATCACCTTAGAACAGAGATAGCTTTGCCACTGAGGAGATGAGGAAAAGGCAGAGATCGACAGGGTTGCAGGTAAGTTTGTAGATTTGTGGAGAGGTAGGATGCTGAGGAATTTACTGCCCATTGGCCTATATCTTCTCAGTGAAGTAGGAGTGAAATCAGCTGGGAGCAAGGGAGAGACTGATGGGATAAGGAACTATAAATATTAGGTGAAGCCTATTGCTTTGTAATTAGCTATTCTCATAACACTGCACAAGAGGTCAATTTGTTTTGTTACTTATTAAAGGAATGTTTTTCAATTAATTCATCCAGACAAGTTGACAAGGAAGTTATGCGGTGCAGTGGAAGAATTATTAAGATTTTCCTGTGGCAGGTAACTAGAAACACCTGCTTTGGAAATTGCCAAGCCCGAATCTTGTTGCTATCTGCTTTGATGAAGAAATTTAGGAATTCAGTTTGTTTTATTTTTGAAAATTTATTTATTTATTTTTATTTTTGGCTGCATTGGGTCTTCGTTGGTGCATGTGGGCTTTCCCTAGTTTGAGTTATACTAAAAAAAATAGCCATTTTTTTGTGCGCTAGGCATTATTTTAAGCACTTTACACATATGAATTCTGTTGATTCTCACAATAGCTCCATAAGATGGGTTCTATTATTCTCCCCATTTTGCAAATGAGGAAACTGGCACTTGAAGAAAATAATTTGCTTAAGGTCACACAAAAAATAAGTGGTAGAGTTTGATCCCACACAGTCTAACTCCAGGACTATATACTCAGCCATCTCAGAATATAGCCTCTTTGGGGCTCTGTAATGTGAATTCACTTCAGATTATGTGTCAAATAAGTGGATCAGATGAGGTAGCTGTCATTTGGTATTAAAGAACTTAGGATTTCAGAATCTAGGATATGGTTTCAGGAACAAGCTCTTTCTTTTTTAAAATAATTAATTAATTAATTAATTAATTTTTGGCTGCGTTGGGTCTTCGCTGCTGAGCGCGGGCTTTCTCTAGCTGCCGTGAGCGGGGGGCTACTCTTCATTGCCATGCACAGCCTTCTCTTTGTTGTGGTGGCTTCTCTTGTTGTGGAGCACGGGCTCTAGGTGCGTGGGCTTCAGTAGTTGTGGCACTCAAGCTCAGTAGTTGTGGCTCAGGGGCTCTAGAGCGCAGGCTCAGTAGTTGTGGCGCCTGGGTTCAGTTGCCCTGCAGCATGTGGGGTCTTCCCGGACCAGGGCTCGAACATGTGTCCCCTGCATTGGCAGGCGGATTCTTAACCACTGCACCACCAGGGAAGTCCAGGAACAAGCTGTTTCTGTTTTTGCTCAGATCCCAAGAAGATGACCTTGGAGTGACCACTAGGGCGTGGTACCAGTTAACCAGTTATTAGCTTTAAGCATATTATTTTACACAAAATCTCGATAGTCTACTATTGAGGTAGCCAAATAATTATCCTTATTTAACTGGACTGTTATGATACTTAAGTAATATAGTTTATGTGGATTGAAAATTATAATAATGATTACTATTTGTTGAATGCCTATTTCATGCTAGATCCTTAATATACCATAGGCTTAATACAATTGTTCTGCAAAGGTAAATATTAATACATCATTTAACAGATAAAAACCTGAAGTTAAGAATTTGTTTGAGGTAGGGAATTCCCTAGTGGTCCAGTGGTTAGGACTCGGTGCTTTCACTGCCGGGGCCCGGTTCGATCCGTGCTTGGGGAGCTAAGATCCCGCAAAGGTGCGCGACACAGCCAAAAAAAAATTTTTTTTTTTTTGCTTGAGGTCAGCAAAGTTTTCCTATTTCACAAATTTTAGACTGAAAATAATTATTTTAAGACAAAGGAGTGTACATTGAACTTTCAGGACTTTGGGGTCTGTCAATCTCCCTAACAGAGCTTTACCTTCAATTTTTGAGGTGTTATTTCCGTCTGGTTCTGAGTAATTCATGGTAATCCTATTCAGCACCTTCTCTACTGCAGCAAAGAGAGGAGGAAACAAATCAATCAACAAATATAGTACAAAATAGTAAAATCCCCAAAGGACAAGTGACAATGTCACTGAGATTAGATCTGTGAGAAAAGATTCAGAAGATGAAGTGAGATGAGGGTATGTCAGAATTGTTGGGTAATTTGATGGAGCTGATGGTAGGGAGTGAGGGGGGGCAGGGAGAGTCTCTGTTTAAAAGAAAGACTTTTTCCTCCACCTCATCTGGCAATGGATTGATTTCCCTACATTCATTTCAGAAGCTTGAATCTCATGTAGACCGTTCATTGAGTGACTTTTTTAGACATGTTCCAGGGGACAGAGTACAATGAATTCTTCCTCCTCCACCGCCCTTTCAACAAACACACCTTCCTATCCAAGATTAAGTTCATCTGGTCGATACCCTTGCCTTTGGGCAGGACAATCTCTCAGCCACTCTAGTTCTCTGAGGCGGCCAACTCTCAGCCCCACCCCATTCCCCAGTTTTATGACTGTCGAAATGGGAAAGGAAGGAAAAATAGCTGAGATCTTCTAGGCTTTTCAGTCCTTTGGAGACTTCACCTATTTTCTTTGGTTACACCGAGTCCCTCTTTCATCGGACAAATAATGAATATACATTGAACACGTACTGTACACAATGGCTTGGAAATTTTTGAATGATAGAGCCAAACTAGACCTGCTCCGACATGCTCACCCCAGCTCCCTAGCCTGCATATCATGATACAGAATCCACTGAGACTTTATCTGAATATAGCTATATCAGAATATCAGACATACCTGAACAGGTCACCAGAGTTTTGTACAGAGGCCAGCTGAACTCACCTATCATTCTTGGATTTTACCCGAAATATGGGCACCTCAGCACTTAGCTTCTGTATCTCCCGCTCTTTTCCTCTCCCAGACTTCCAGACCAATGTTACTTTCTTCTCTTTCCTGACTCATCCTCCCATTGCTCTCTTCCCTAAAATATTTTTCCACTGTGCCTTCTGGATATTTACTTCCATTATAAACAAACTCCTCCACATTTTCTTCTCCTCTATAATCTTCCCTCCCTCCTTTCTTGTTTTATCTCGGAAATCCTGCTCCTGGGACTACTCTTTTCAAGTTAGGGGGCTCACGGTCTCCCGTAATCCACACGTTATAGGGGCTGGAGGGAATTTTGCATTTTTTTCATTCCCATTATTACTAAGCCAGTACTCCTCTCAGACGGGTAAAAATTCCTCCACCACTTTTCTTTCTCATCTACCAGTTTATGGTTCTATTCTACATTTATAAGAGCTTGTAGCACCCGGCTCCTATCTACCGCTAAACCCTGCAGTGTGCCAGCACCCTGATAACTTCATTTTCCCTTGAAAGAACCATTAAACCTCATAACCTCACACTTCAGTGACTTATGCAACTCAAGTGACATATAGTTTCACTCCAGGTCAACCAGACTGATGCATGACCATGCTAAAAACTACTCCATATTAGAAATCTTTGGGGAATTCCCTGGCGGTCCAGTGGTTAGGACTCCGTGCTTCCAGGGACCCGGGTTCGATCCCTGATCAGGGCACTAAGATCCCTCAAGCCGTGCAGCACAGCCAAAAATAAATATAATAATAATAATAATAATAGAATTAAAAAAATAGAAACCTTTGACTTCAGTGTACCTACCATTCTCTATTTCCACCTCGTCCAAGCCCTAATTTTTATTACCACTGTTCTTAGATCATACAGAGTCCTGTAAGTTCTTTTTTTCCCAGCTTTATTGAGGTTTGACTGACAAAATAGAGACATATAGGTTTTTTTTAAATTGAAGTATAGTTAATTTACAATGTTGTGTAAATTTCTGGAGACAGACAGGTTCTTGATCTTTCTTTTCTCAACCTATCACTGCCTCACTTCCTTCACTCTTTAGTCTGACCTCCCTGGTTTATCACCTCAACTACTCTTTCAGGAGCACTTGCACCTCCCTCACATCACTTCCTTCTTCTATCAACCTGGACATCAAACACCTTCTTGAGAACAAATCCTATGCCGGCTTCTCTGCCCCTATACCAAGAATGATGAGGAATGCTACAAGGATAAGTGTTGCCTCAAATTTCTGGATCAGTACGCCCAGGGCATTACACAAGAACCTCATTCCTTGCCCTTGATCGATTCTCTTCCTCTTCCATTCTTCTCTCCCACCTTTCCGAGGCTTCCCCCACTCCCCTCAAGCCCCCTTAAATCCAAAGCTACTCACTCTGCAGCTTACTCTTTTTTTTTTTTCAACCTTTTATTTTGGCTGTGTTGGGTCTTTGTTGCTGCGCACGGGCTTTCTCTCGTTGCGGTGAGCGGGGGCTACTCTTCGTTGCGGTGCACGGGCTTCACATTGCGGTGGCTTCTCTTGTTGCAGAGCACAGGCTGTAGGCGTGAGGGCTTCAGTAGTTGTGGCACGCGGGCTCAGCAGTTGTGGCTCGTGGGATCCAGAAGGCAGGCTCAGTAGTTGTGGCGCACGGGCTTAGTTGCTCCACAGCATGTAGGATCTTCCCCGGCCAGGTATTGGACCAGTGTCCCCTGCATTGGCAGGAGGATTCTTAACCACTGTGCCACCAGGGAAGTCCTGAAGCTTACTCTTTAACTAGTTTTTTTAAACTAGTTTTTAACTAGTTTTTTTTGTTTGTTTGTTTGTTTTGGCTGCGCCTGCGGCTTACAAGATCTTAGTTCCCCAACCAGGGATTGAACTCGGGCCCCCGGCAGTGTAAGTGCCAAGTCCTAACCACTGGACCGCCAGGGAATTCCCTCTTAACTAGTTTTTAAGTCACTTTCATTTTATGCATTTGTACAGATCTTCTTTATTGGTCAGTTTTACTTTATTTTTCCCAAATCTTTTGCTTAATCCAGCTTTCCAATATAATACATTTCTTTTAATTTGCATCTGCAGATTGAAAGTGACTGAATCATAGAGAAGAGCTGAGAAAAGAGATGGAAGAAAAAGACCACATTGCTTCCCCTTTTGATTCACCAGTCCTCAGTTATTTGAGCTAATAATCCTTTTTCACTTAAGATAGTTTAAATTGGATTTCTGTCACGACTGAAAGTATCTTAGCTAATATATCTATCTCTTGTGTATGCCATGTTTATCTTTTTCTCCTGTGTTTCATAACAGTCACAGATCCAGTGTTTTTCCTCATTATTCATACATATATTTTTAAATTGAAGTATAATTGATTACAATGTTGTGTTTCTCCTTACTCATATTTGAGTGAGGATAAGTCTAGATCAGCAAACTACAGCCCATGAGCCGTATCTGGCCAGCCACCTGTTTTGTTTTTACAGCCCACAAGCTAAAAATGGTTTTTACTTTTTCTTTTTTTGGCTGTGTTGGGTCTTCATTGCTGCACGCGGGCTTTCTCTAGTTGTGACGAGCAGGGGCTACTCTTCGTTGCGGTGCGCGGGCTTCTCACTGTGGTGGCTTCTCTTGTTGCGGAGCACAGGCTCTAGGTGTACGGGCTTCAATAGTTGTGGCATGCGGGCTCAGTAGTTGTGGTGCGTGGGTTCTAGAGCACAGGCTCAGTAGTTGTGGCTCATGGGCTTAGTTGCTCCGTGGCATGTGGGATCTTCCTGGACCAGGGCTCGAACCTGTGTCCCCTGCACTGGCAGGCAGATTCTTAACCACTGTGCCACCAGGGAAGTCCCTGGTTTTTACATTTTAAAAAAATGATTACAGTTTAAAATAGTTATATAAGTACCTGCGTAATAGCCTTGATTGTGTCTCTTGGCCCACAAAGCCTAAAATGTTTACTTATCCGGCCCTATAAGAAAAACCTTGCCAACCTCTGATTTAGAAAGACTTCATAACTGACTAAAAATATTATGCACTTATTTTCCTTGGGTCTCTCTATTTACCCAGCTGCTCTTGGAGTCCTTCATTATGTGGGTTTAAATAATAAGTTCAGAGTGTCAGCTTCCTGCACAGGGTTGAGAGGAAGTTAGAGTCAAGGTCATCTTATCTAGAAGTTTGTCTTGGTAGATCTTTACCTATTGTTTGTTCAAATTGCTGTTCCTGGTAATAGTTTTTTGGTATCTGATTCTTTGGTCTGGCTTCTGCTTTAGGTACAGGTGTATGGCTGCCTCCCTGGCTGTGTTGTAAGTTGAGTTGCCTCATGGTGTCAGTTGCCCCTAAAAATAAGAAAACTTCTCCCAGCATTGAGATGAGCTACCTGCTTTAATGAGATGTACAGTCAGGGAAAGACCTCTCCACAGGTTCTTCTGTTTTCATGGCCTCCTTTTCTTTCCTAAACTATGTGCAACTGCCTTCAGGTGCTATTGATCTGTAGTGTCAAAAGAAATTCCAAGTATTCAATAGAAATGGCCCCATCCTTCCAAAAAACAGCTTCTTCTAGGAGATCTTATTTCTCTGATTAGTGGGGATCTGCTAGGATTTCCTCTACTCAGTTTTCGTGATACTGCACTTGTCTCTTGGAAGTGATACATATGGGTTTTAGCCTTACCTTGAGTCCCAGGTGACCATTATCCAGCAGAAATGATTGTGGTGTCTCCCCTCCATTGTCTCCCCTCCATTGTTTCAACAATGATATATATTTTCATCATTGATATTAATTTTCCTTTGACTATTTAAATCAATTGCATGGAGATAGAGGAGTTGGTGTCTATTTCTTTCACTCACATTCAATCATTGGAGGATAACAAAAACTCACTAAAGACAGAAAGCTTTGGCAGATTACCAGCTGGGACCCCAAAAAGGCACAGTTCATGTCCCAGCAGTAAAGGCATGAATGACATGGAAACAGTATGAAGATTCTTAGGAGAATGAATGAGAAATCTGGAGAAAAGGCATTATTGATTGGCTCCACTAATGCCAGGTGAGAGGTCCAGAGCTAAGTAGGAAGGATTAGCACCTCATCCTAAATAGCCCATGATGCTTTCCCTTCCCTACAGGTAGCAACGATGGATCAAGGACACATCCTGGATGACAAGACAGATGAAAAACAGAAGTAAAAGAATCTACTGGCATTTGTTCCAGCCAGGGCACTTGTACAGAGAACTTGACAGTACTCAAGTTATCACCTTCTGTCCAGGGTGCTGCTGTTAGTAACTTGTCTTGTACTACACAGCAGGCTAGGGGGATGCTCCTGATGAAATATGTTCCAATGACCTCTGGAAGTTCCATTTAAGAGAACCATATACCTTAAGGATAACTGGGATATTCCACGTCAGAATAAGCTTATATCACACTGACCTTGAAGCAGGACAAACTTTAAATAAAGACTCTACTGAGAGATGTAGGATATGTGAGAAGAACCATGTTTAGGAATGAGCTTGCCTGGAGGTCAACTTCCATAATAGCAGATTGAGGAGTTCAGTGAACTCACTTTCCCACAAAAACAATAAAAATACGGGCAAAACAATTAAAATCAACCATTTTAGAACTTTGGAAACCAATCAAAGCCACAGAAAAAGTGAAAATCATCTATCCAAGAGAAACAACTGAACTTTGGTTAGAAAATGGGATCTGTGATATTTTAACTTATGAATGGAATACTATTCCCATTCACCCTCCCTCCCCAGCTCAGTTTCACGGTAGCCACAAAAAGCCAGCAGTCTCACAGCCAATGGAGAGAACTGACCTCTTGCGGAGCTCAGTTAAAAGCAACATCCCCAGAGCACAGTCAATATTTTGTCTGAACTTGCAGCTCCCTGGAAAATCTCTATTCTTAGGTAGTTTTGACTATTTGATTTGACTCAGAGTTCAGCTCAACAGAAAAAAAATACCCTGCTCCCAGGGCATTATCAAAACAATAGCCATCTGCTGGCAACATAGGAGTTGCCTAAGGCTATGCTTTCAGTTGGGGTTAGCAAGAGACAAGCTGGGAATCTGAGTACATCTTGGAGAACTAGATAACCATAGGGAGCTCTGAAAAGCTCTAGCATATTCCAGCAGTTCTAAAAGGCTGTTTGAATGCACAACGCTTTGCACATGCACAGGAGAGACAAGGGAATGGAGAAGGTCCTAGTTACTAATTTCTGGCTGACTTTAAGGCTCTTTGCAAACGGAAAGTGAAAGCTAAGGCTGTCTGGTAAACTGCCTAAAGTTTGAAGGCACACCTTCTCACACAGATTCCCTTGGCAAAGGTGGAAGCCATAAAGATATCCACGGTGGGACTTCCCTGGTGGCGCAGTGGTTAAGAACCCACCTGCCAATGCAGGGGACTCGGGTTCGAACCCTGGTCCAGGAAGATCCCACATGCCATGGAGCAACTAAGCCCATGAGCCACAACTACTGAGCCCACGTGCCACAACTATTGAAGCCTGGGCGCCCTAGAGCCTTAGAGCCTGTGCTCTGTAGCAAGAGAAGCCACCGCAATGAGAAGCCTGTGCACCACAACTAGAGAAAACCCGCGCGCAGCAACGAACATCAATGCAGCCAAAAATAAATAAATAAATAAATTTATTAAAAAAAAAAAAGATATCCACAGTAAAGGATACCTCCTGCTCCTAATGAACTTTAATTTTTCTTCATAAGTTTAAGGAATGGGTAAGAGGATCTAGAACCCCATTCCCAAGAAGCATGAGAAGAGGGAACTTATTCCTCTGGACAAATTAGAGAGTGAAATGGGGAAAGTGATATAATAGTGTGATCCTGTGAGGGTTCCCAAGTGACCCTGGCACTGAGGCTGGGCCACTGCTCCTGAACCTGAGAATCAAATATACAGAAGGAAAGTGAAGATCTCATTGACCTTTGACATCCTCTAATCTACCATGAAAATATACCCTATAGTCAGCTGGGTGTATCAAGAAAAGCAGGGAGACAAGGGGCTAAGGAAGGTTAGGAATGAACTAGGGATCCTTGGGGATAGGGCCTGGACCATGCACTCCCTTCTCTCCTTAGAATTTTCTTATTTGTCATATATCATCTCTGGAATGGAGACAATAGCCATGACTGCATGCTCCTGCTTATGTTGGGGCTCACAGAATCATTGGAGCTATCAGAATAAGAATTAGGAGGACAATAGGAAGGTGGGTAATATGTCAACATAGCCTCAGCACAGTCTTGAGCTAGCCTCCTCCCTGGAATGAAGGTCGATGTTCCCTTTTGGATGGTCCAGGATCCCCATTCACCCTCTTCCCCATTCCATCAGAGCCTTTCCTCTTCTGCCTTTTCTAGTTCTGGATTCTTTTCTCTCCTCCTTTATCTGTCTCTGTTCTCTGCAGAATTCTCCCCTACTCACAGCCATCAGTTTGTTCCCACGTGTCCCCAGCCATAGTTCCTTAGGGGGACCAGGTGCCAAGATATCTAAGTCCCTGTACAGAGAATACCAATGATGACTACTGAGTTCACCTGAAAGCAGAGCCTAAGACAAAGAACTGAGTGAAGGTAGTTTATTTGGAAGATGATCACAGGAGGGACTGAGGAGAATGAAATAGAGAAGGAAAAGATCATATAAGGGTCATTATCTAGATTGTTGCTGTGGGCAACAGGGGCTCCAGTTAGCCAGAGCCTCCTGAGAAACTACAGAATGCCTTCCAGAATGGTCCATCTGGATGACGGGAGGCTGGATCATCAACCACTCCCATTCCCCTTTGGATGAATTTGCCCCGGCCTATACTTGTCTATGGGTCTAGCTGATTCCTGCGGCATTGGAGAATGTCCTGTGGCAGAATATGCAAGGTGCACCGTAGATAGTCATGGGCTATCTAATTAGTGCTAGGTGCATCTGAGCTCACACGGAACTATCCACCACAGCTGTTTCTGAAAGCAGAGATGGGTCACGGGGACCTCATGTGAGAGCCCAGCGCGTCTGCCGTAGGCCCTCTTCTGATTTTTAAAACTTTCTCATCAGAAACCATTATTGATGACATAACTTGTAATGGGTGTTTATTTGTGCCACTTCCTCTAGCTGAAATTCAAATATGAAGTTCCTGGTTGACAGAGAGGGAGAAAATACACTACTCCACTAAACCTAGCATAGAACAACAGGAGGGAAGAAACAGAAAAGAGCTGTAATGGGCTGCCATGTGACTCATGAAGGCCAAGTCACAAATAACTTGGAGTTTCAAGTACTTGCATAAGTTTCAGATAATTTTTCTGCCTAAACCCAGAAATTGGATTTCAGTTTTACTCTGATATTTCTCAAGACAAGATTTCAAGGATCTTATCTATAAATGTTCTATGTCTGAGGTCATGGAATGCTTCTTACATTTGTTTAAAAGATTTCCAGAGCTCTTCGTTGCTACTATTATGGATGGGGAGAAAAAGTCATGATTTATATTTTTTGCAAATAATAAGGCACCTATTGATTTCTCACATGATATATGGACTTTTTGGTTTAGAGATTTTCCTGTTGGGTTATGAGTATTCCATGCTTTTGGAGAGTGAATATATTAAATACTAACTTCCCGTCATTGCCTAGCACCTGAACCTTTACTCCATACACTTTCCCTAAATATCTTGCTTACCACAATAGCCAACAACTTGGACAGCATGATAACATGAATTGCAACGACAAATATTTTCCTTTTAGTGATTATATCATGATTAATTTGGAGGGAAGCAGAAAAGACAAGAGAAAAGGTGGTGGAGTCATCTGAGGCCCTTTAAGGCTGATTTGTGTTGTGAGTAGACCCAAGTGGAGGGTTTGTTCACCCCCTGGACCCACTCTATTATCCCCAGTGACATTTTGTAGCTGGTTGTTATACTAGTTCTGTCTACCAGGGGACATTTGCAAAATACAATATATATCGTAAAATTATGTTGCAAGATTCACTTTTGCCTAATTGGGGAATGATCCAAAGTTATAAAGTTGACATCTAGTTTCAGAGAGGGTGTGCCCCTTTTGAAGAAACCGGGCCCTTTGTTGATACTTGTAGGTAGACAAGAAAGATATTACATACGGTCAGGATATAAGAGAGATTTCTGTTGTCTACTGTGAACTACAGAGACACAGATGTCATCTGAGTTCCAGGTCTCAGTACAGGAAGGACTTGATGACCCTGATTTTTCTTAGGATCATAAGTATGTTCTGTTTGGTTAGGAGTACCTGAGCTCCCCCTTCTCTCTTGGACATTACGTATAATGCTTTGATCCCAAACAGAAAATTTGCTTATTGCCTTACAGAAATCCTCATCCACATTGAGTGGACAGGAAAGTACCAGCAATGAACTTTTTACTTAGCTCCAGCGAATCAGTAAGAAAACAGACACCTAGATCAACCTTTGCAGACCAGATTGGTGGTTTGTTTGTACGTACTGCTTTTATCCTCTTGGCATTTCTGCCATCGCTTTCTTCTGGTAGCCGACTTACTCTCTAGGCAGAGAGAAGGTCTATGGCCCAAGGTAGGCTAATCTTACAACACCTCACCCACAAGGATTAGGCCCCCAGAAGTCATGGGCATATGCAGATTCTATCTCACAGGAATTGCAGACTTGATTGGAGACACATAGAAATAGTTTAGAATGGAGATATCTTATGGCAACATCCTAAAGAGAAGTTCTGTGAGATGACTGGGGTGCTCTAGTTCCAATTCTTTCCAATCTAGGGAGAGCAAACAGGCAAGAGAAAGAAATAAAAGGTATCCAAATTGGAAAGAAAGAAGTAAAACTATCTCTGTTTGCAAATGATATGATCTTATATGTAGAACACCCTAAAGAATCCACACACACAAAAAAAACTGTTAGAGCTAATAAATAATTTTAGTAAAATAACCGGATACAAAATAAAGACACAAAAATCAGTTGTATTTCTATACACCAGTTACAAAAAATATGAAAAGGAAATTAAGAAAACAATTCCAAATAAGTCATGGGGATGTAATGTAGAGCATGGTAACTATAGTTAGTAACACTGTATTGCATATTGGCAAGTTGCTGAGAGAATAAATCTTAAAAGTCCAAATCACAATAGCATCAAAACGGATAAAATACTTCAGAATAAATTTAACCAAGGAGGTGTAAGACTTGTATACTGAAAACTATAAGACATGGCTGTATGAAATTAAAGACCTAAATAAATGGAAAGATATGCTGTGTAATGGACCAGCAGTCAATACTGTTAAGATGTCAATACTACTCAAAATGATCTACAGATTCAATGCAATCTCTAGCAAATTCTCAGGTTTTTTTTTTGCAGAAATAGGAAAAGGCAAGATTATTTTATCCGTTCTAAGCTTCCTGATATGATCACACTTAAGAACTACTTTCTAAATCACATAAAGAATCAGTAAAAAACAAATGTTACTTAAAAATGAATTTATGGGAAACAGTATGGTGGTTTCTCAAAAAATTAAACACAGAATTAGCATATGATTAGCAAGTCCTGGGTATATACCACAAGAACTGAAAACAAGGACTCAAACAGATATTTGTACACCCATGTTCACAGCAGCATTATTCTCCACAGCCAAAAATTGAAGCAGCCCAAGTGTCCACCCAAAGATAAATGGATAAACAAATGTGGTGTATATAAACAGTGGAATATTACTCAGCTAAAAAGGAATGAAGTTCTGATACATACTACAACGTGGATGAACCTTGAAAGCTATGTGATATAAGCCAGACACAAAAGGAAAAATATTGTATGATTCCACTTATATGAGTTACCTAGAGTAGTTAAATTCGTAGAAATAGAAAGTAGAATAGAGTTTACTAGGGGCTGGGAGAATGGGAGAATGCGGAGCTATTGCTTAATGAGTGCAAAGTTTCTGTGTGGGGTGATGAAAAAGTTTTGGAAATAAATAGTGGTAACAGTTGCACAATGTTGTGATTGTAATTAGTGCCACTGAGTGGTACACTGAAAAATGGTCAAACAGCAACAACAAAAAAGCCTACTATTTTTTCCAAGATTTGTGAGCTACTTCAACACCAAATTCCATTTCTTTTTTTTTTTTTTCTCCCCTTAGCATGTAACAGTCATTTTCTGTATTTAAATTCAAAGGAATTTAACTGATACACTGCCACCACTTTCCCATTCTTTGCTGATTAGGAATCCTGAGTGGTCGTTATGTCAGTTCAACCACAGTACATGGGAAGACTCCATGGGAACTCTGTGTGGCTTCTTGAAAAAAGGTGGGAGAAAAATACGTGACACTTTTGGCCTTTAGCTTTATGAAATTTCATTTAAAAAGAATCTGCATTTGGAATCCTCAGCTTTATGAATTAGGTTGAAAGAGATGCAAGAAGGACCTCTGGCAGAAAGAAGAGCACCTTACAGGAAACTTTAAACAAAGAAACAAACAGCACTTTTTATACGGAGTTGGCAGAGGGTAGACTAGAGGTTGTCAGGATGTGAGGGAGGAGAAGGGCCTATCAGAGACAAGGGCTGTGCTCTTTCAGTGAAAGGGAAATATGAAAAAACTTTTACTCAGATATAACAGTCTTGGAAAACAGGTGTTCTATCACACGGTACTATTTCAGGGACACCAGGGATGTTTGGGACCCCAAAAGATTTAACAAACAAGTGGTCAAGTAGTAATCCCAGAAGTAGCTGAATCTTCCCCAGAAAAACCCGAAGTTCAGGAAATCATTGAAAAGTATCCTCCGAAAGCAACAATCAAAGGACAGGGCTGGTACTCGGGTAAGGTAAGTGAGATACTTAGCATGCACAATTAAAAAGGTGCTCACTCTTAGGGTCTTACAAGTGTAGGGTGTGTATAAAATAGAACTATTTTCTATAATTCAATAGTAATTTCTGACCTCAAGTCCCCATCCTTGCCAATTTAAGGCAAACAATTAAATTCAATTATACCTCAATTCATGTTTAAAATACAGTGTGTTCAGTTTTGTTCCTACTTGGTCCTTCTTCCCTTTGGAGTTTAAACTCCTGTGAGAGGGAGTGGGAGTGAGGAGAGATTGTCAATTTCTCAATCTCTACCGGTCTAGTCCTCTGCTAGCTGTTTTTATCTACTTTTTTTACTATTTCTTGCTTTATGATATAGAAATAGATTTTGAGCTTACAAAGAAAAATTTATTGGAATTTCTTGATGGTCCAGTGGTTAGGGCTCTGCACTTCCATTGCCGGGGCATGGGTTTGATCCCTGGTCGGGGAACTAAGATCCTGCAAGCTGGGCCACGCAGCCAAAAACAAAACAAAACAAACAAAAATTTATTGACTTTTGTTCCTGACATTGCACAGTGATGTCTCCACCCTCCACCCACGTTTTCCCAAAGCTGTGGGAAATTCAGAACTAATTGTAGGTTGTGGAAAAATCTCTTCTGGAAGAAGAAGAAGAAAAAAAAAAAAAGATCTGGAAGATAAGGAAATGCACCGTAACATCTGAAATTTTATAGCCCATCACTCACACAATGACATATGTCACAAGTAGCATGCTTAGATGTCTACGAAGCTGGGCTTAGGATGTATATGAAGCTAAGGGAAACCACAAGTGTTGAGATCCATGAAACAGTAGCCAGACAGCACCACAGCACCACAAATGGTCATGTGTGAGACTGGGCTGGATGCTGGGCTGACGGTGGAAGGCTAGTTCCTTGACAACTCTACCAAGGAGGTGCTGGGTTAAGAGGAATTTTTCAGACCTCAAGCTCAAGGAATCATATCTCCCTCTTAGAAGATCCCCACAAGGCAGGAGTTAGAATAATATATTATGAAAATAATTCTATGTTCCTGTAA
Source organism: Balaenoptera physalus (assembly GCF_965194825.1). NCBI lineage: Eukaryota > Metazoa > Chordata > Mammalia > Artiodactyla > Balaenopteridae > Balaenoptera > Balaenoptera physalus. Next base: position 41,946,339 of record NC_138901.1, read on the forward strand.
TAGTTTCCTAGGTCTACTGTAGCAAATTACCACAAACTGGATATCTTTAAATGAGAGAAATTTATGCTCTCAAAGTTCTGGAGGCAAGAAGTCCAAAGTCAAGGTGTCAACAGGGCCATGATCTCTGTGAAGGCTCTAGGAGGATTCTTCCCTGCCTCTTCCTAGCTTATGGTGGTGGCTGGCAATCCTTGGGGTTCCTTGGTTTGTAGACGCACGACTTCAAGGTCAACCTTCATTGTTATACGGTGTTCTCCTGTCTGTGTCTCTGCCCAAATTTCCTCTTCTTATTATGATAACAGTCATGGATTAGAGCCCACTCTAATCCAGTATGATCTCATTTTGACTTGATTACATCTACAAAGACCTTGGTTCCAAATAAGGTCACATTTTGAAGGACTGGGGGATAGAACTTCAACATATCTTTTGGAGGGACACAATTCAACCTTAATAGTGCCTGAAAGTAGAGAAAAAATATAGGTGGTTCAGTGCTAACATTTTTTACAAACTAGCTTTATTAAGGTATAATTTATATACTATAAAATGCACCCATTTTAAATATACAGTTCTGTGTGTTTAAACAAATGTATACACCCATGTAACCACTACCACAACCACCCCAAAAAAGTTCCCTAATCTTCTCGTGCAGTAAATCCCCTCTATCCACAGCTACAGGAACCCACTGATCTGTTTTCTGTCACTATACCTTTTTTTTTTGGCTGCATCGGGTCTTAGTTCTGGCGTGAGGGATCTTTTGTTGTGGTGCGCGGGCGTCTCTCTATTTGTGGCATGCGGGTTTTCTTTTCTCTAGTTGTGGCGCGTGGGCTCTGTAGCTTGCAGCACGTGGGCTCTCTAGTTGAGACGCGGGCTCTCTAGTTGAGGCGCGTGAGCTCAGTAGTTGTGGCACATGGGCTTAGTTGCCCTGTGGCATGTGGGATCTTAGTTCCCTGACCAGGGATCGAACCCCCATCCCCTGCATTGGATCTTTACCACTGGATCACCAGGGAAGTCCCTGTCACTATATTTTATATTTGCCTTTCCTACAGTTATATATAAATGCAAACATACAGTATGTAGCTTTTTGTAAGTGCTTTTTTTTTGGGGGGGGGCTGTGTTGAGTTTTCATTGCTGCGCGCGAGCTTTCTCTAGTTGCGGCGAGCGGGGGCTACTCTTCGTTGCGGTGTGCGGGCTTCTCTTTGCGGTGGCTTCTCTTGTTGCGGAGCACGGGCTCTAGGCGTGCGGGCTTCAGTAGTTGTGGCTCGCGGGCTCTAGAGCGCAGGCTCAGTTGTAGCACACGGGGTTAGTTGCTCCGCGGCATGTGGAATCTTCCCGGACCAGGGCTTGAACCCCTGTCCCCTGCATTGGCAGGCAGATTCTTAACCACTGCGCCACCAGGGAAGCCCTGTAACTGTCTTGTAATAATAACATAATAATCTTGAGATTCATTCATGTGGTCGTTTGTATCAGTAGTTTGTTGCATTTAATTTCTGAATTTAATTTCATTGTAGGCATACACCACAATTTGTTTATTCATTTGGACATCTGGGTTATTTCCAGCCAGTCCAGGAATGCACACAATGGAGGACTTTACCCAGAACCAGGAACCACAGCTGTAAGGAACTGTGGAGCTGAAGCAGCAGCAGCATCCACTGCAGCGTACACAGTAGCAAACGGCCGCAGAGGCCGCGGAGGAAATGTGGGGAGTACAAAACTGTAAACTTTGACACTTCCCTGGTGGTCCACTGGTTAAGACTCCGAGCTCCCAATGCAGGGGGCCCAGGTTTGAACCCTGGTCAGGGAACTAGATCCCGCATGCCACAACTTAGACCTGGCGCAGCCGAACAAACAAACAAATAAATAAATACTAAACAAAACAAAGCTGTAAACTTTGCTTGGAGATATGCCTTTTTTTTTAATTAGTTAATTAATTTATTTTTATTTTTGGCTGTGTTGGGTCTTCGTTTCTGTGCGAGGGCTTTCTCTAGTTGCGGCAAGCGGGGGCCACTCTTCATCGCGGGATATGCCTTTTATAAACACATGGACTCATATCACTAAAGGAGAATGGAGGCCACATCCTAAGACTCTCTTTGGCATTGTGCCAGGAATACAGGAACCAAAGATGAAATGGAAACTCGTAGGTTTTAAACATGAGATAAACACAAAGGAAGCAGAAAGAAGATGTAGTAAACCATCTGTTGCTATTTTTGGCTAACGTTAATCCTCCTTTTTTAGGGGTATCCCTCACTTTGTATAGTCTTGTGATTGGCTCACAGAATCAAAGCTGTACTGGATGGGCTTCCCTGGTGGCGCAGTGGTTGAGAGTCTGCCTGCCAATGCAGGGCACATGGGTTCGAGCCCTGGTCTGGGAGGATCCCACATGCCGCGGAGCAGCTGGGCCCGTGAGCCGCAATTGCTGAGCCTGCGCGTCTGGAGCCTGTGCTCCGCAGCAAGAGGGGCCGCGAGAGTGAGAGGCCCGCGCACCGTGATGAAGGGTGGCCCCCACTTGCCACAACTAGAAGAAAGCCCTCGCACAGAAACGAAGACCCAACACAGCCATAAATAAATAAATAAATTAAAAAAAAAAAAAAAAGATCTTCTTTAAAAAAAAAAAAAAAAAAAAAAAAGCTGTACTGGAGAATCAGGCTCAGAAAACCAACAGAGGCCAAGACAACTCAGGCCTAAGAAGCAGGAGTCACCACAGCTGTCTTTTATCAAGAAGTGTTTACTGACCCTGACATGGCAAGACCTGCCACTGTAGCCCCTCTTGTGAGTGAATTCTGACCATCGTTTTTTCATCACTCACTCAAGACTCAAGTTCCTGGGTAGGAACATTTGTTTGGTCTTGTGTTCTGACTGCTGGGAAGGGGAAGAGGGTAGGGAGAATTTGCCTCTTTGGTTTCTGTAGTGGGAGGTGAGCTACTTTCTTTCACTATGGAAGAGGTTGGATGATGGATAGAAAAAAAAAAAAAGCCCACTAGTCTGGGTCTTTGGAATAACCATTACAAGTTTTCTTCTTTCTTTTTTTTTTTTTTTTTGCAGGGAGACAAAAGTAATTCAGATGCTGTTGTCTGGGAAGTGGAAGTTTATATGCGAGGGGTGTGTGTATATATATATATATATATATATATATATATATACACACCTATATATGTTTTTTGGTCACACCACGTGGCATGCGGGATCTTAGTTCCCCGACCAGGGATGAACCCTCGCCCCCTGCAGTGGAAGCGCATAGTGTTAACGACACTGGACTGCCAGGGAAGTCCCAGTGTCATGACTTCTTATTGTGGATCTTCTCCCAACTGAGTTTTAATTCCACAGGTGATGTGCTCTGAATATCTGGAATGGACTGGTAAGATTCATGGCAAATCTAAAACAGGGAAGCCCTTTCTCATCATCTCCACTCTCTTACCCCAACACAGAATATTCTGCTATGGCCAATGGTTGGCACCCAGCCTATAGATTTAGATTGCTGTTAGATTATGGAAAATCACTATTGCATAGGAAATGAAGTTTTGTGGACAAGGTGATTATGTTGAAATATTTTCATGTGTTCTTCTAGAACTCAGGAAAAGTACAGAATTGGGTTGGAACATTCTGCGAGGGGCTGGAAGAACTGCAGTGGGTCTAGTGAAAGATGGATAGAGTTGCAGTTGTCAAAGAAAGAACGCTGACAATAAGCTGGCACCTGAATGAGACTTCTCCAGCTAGAGCCTTGAATAAGGAGAAGTGGTAAAGGGGAAATTTGGGGATTTTAATGCTTCTTTGGGTGTAAAAAAGGAGAGATTCACTGGGGGAACATGAATTTCTCTTAAATATAAGGGCAAAGCATCATTCTGTTACGGTCCAAATGTTACCAGTTTTAAAAATAGCTGGCCTGGTATTATTTGGGTGGTGTCATCCAATAAACTAAATTTGAAAATATAACTGAGCAGGAAATAAGGTGTGACATCTCATGTAGTATATAATGTGGCTTTTGGACCAAAAAGTGAATGTTCTGCCTTGATCCATTTCAAAGGCTTCAGAGGCCAGGATCAAAGAAGCATTCATAAAGGCCTTGAGGAGTTAGACTGCTTGTCTTATTTGCTCCAGACCAGTGTCTGGGAGGCTGGCCCAGGATGTGTGGGCAGAATTTGTCTAATACCTTGATCTCCTCCCCTAGAACATCCCAAAGGGTACACTGTGTTCCAGGAAAAACTGGTACAAAATAGTCAACACAAGACAAATTCTGAAAAACTTGTCGACTGGACTTCAAGTCTGACAAGATACTAGAAAACATTAAAAACAAAACAGAACACATGAAAATTTAAACTGCTTCTTCTAAGGCCAAAAATCTCCATAAATGAAAGCAAACTCCAAATGACAAACCAGGAAAAATATTTTCCACCACTTGATAAAGGGTTAGTATTCTTAACACATATATTAGTAAGTAAATCACTCTCTACGGGAAAAAGGAGGAGAAAAACATAAATAAGCTGCTCATAAAAAATAATAAACAGGGACTTCCCTAGCAGTCCAGTGGTTAGGACTCCAGCTTCCACTGTAGGGGGTACAGATTCCATCCCTGGTCCGGGAACTAAGATCCCACATGCTGTGCGGTGCGGGCAAAAAAACCACCAAAAAACAAAAACAAAACAAAACAAAATCATTAATAACATGAAAAAGTTTTCAACTTCACCAATAATTTTAAAGGAGTAAAAGTAGCTTTTCAACGACTGTGAAGCTGAGGAGATCCCGGCCTGGAGAAGGATGTCAGATCTCATTGTCCTCCCAGCCCTTCAACCCTCCCTGGAAGCCCCTCAATAAAATGGCTTGGTCTACCCCTGCCCCCCACATAAATAAATAAATAAATAAACTAATAAATAAAGAAGTAAGCAAGTAAGTAAATAAATAAATAAGTGTACGAATGAATGCAGCAATGAAGAAATGTTTTTACCTACTAGAGAGGCAGTAATTAGAAGACCAATACTAACCAGTGAATTTCCAGGTTATAGAAATTAAGCAATCATGTCCTGTTGGTGCAAATGCAAATTGGTACAGCTTTTTTGCAGGGTTATAAAACAATGCCCATCAACCTTTACAATGTCTATTCCTTTTTTTTTGGCTGTGCCTTGGAGCTCCCCAAGCAGGGAAAGCGTGGAGTCCTAACCACTGGACCACCAGGGAATTCCCGTGCATTCCTTTTAAAGCATCATTCTTCTACTAGGAATGTTATCTTACAGATATATTTATACAAATGGAAAAAGATATATTACAGGGTTGTTCATTGCAACATTATAATAGGAATAAAAACCTAAGTTCAATGTAAATGTCCAATTAATAGAAAAAAAATCAGTGAATTAGTCAACATTTATCCAGTGGAAGACTCTGGAGCCATTAAAAAGAATAAGATCAATATATTTTTACTGCATCGGTGTTCAGCTCAATAAATTACTAGAAAGCAATTACACCCATTAACAGCTCAGATGCCCCCTCATGCACCCTCCTAGTCACAAGCAACCTCTCTTGAGGTAACTACATCCTGATTTCTATCACTATACATTAGTTTTGCCTGTTTTGAACTTTATATGCATGTAACCATAGAGTATATTTTCTTTTGTGTCTGGCTTCTTTGGTTATTATTGTGAGATAGATTCATATTGAATGCTGCTATAGTTTGTTAACTTCTGTTGCTATCTGGTATTTTTATTAAATATACCAAAATTTATCTGTTCTACAGCTTAGTTGTCTCTAGTTTTGAGTTATTATGAATAATGTTCTATGAATGTTTCTTTTATGTATTTTCTACATATGCCTACACTTCTGTTGGATATACACCTAGGAGTAAAACTACTGTGTGTCTTTGTGTATATTGTTTTAGTAGATGCTGCCAAATAATTTTCCAAAATGGTTGTGCCACTTTATGTTCCCACCATCAATGTATGAGAGTTTCAGTTGCTTATATAAAAAATTCGGAAGTATATTTATTAAGCTTAACAACAGCTACATCTGGGGAGTGGGATTAGGGAAGAATGGAGGGTTGTATAGTTTATACATTTAAGTACTCGTGGGTTTTTTTAAATAACAGCGTTATTTCTTTTTAACAAACTAATAATATTTTTCTTCTTTTCCATATTCCATTGATTTTGTAATTTAAAAAAGTCAAGTCAAATATAAGGACAGAGATCTGGTCCAAAGAAATGGAAAAGACAGTTAGGCTAGTAAGAGTTCAGTGAGTAGCCATCAAATTTAACTTTGAGCTACCTGACAGTCCAGGCGGGATATATTCTGAGTAATTCAAGGTAAATAGGTGTTCTCAATATTGATAAGATGTGACAAGAGCATGGAGAGCATGATTCATCATGTGTTGCCTGATTAGGCAGTGGCCAGTTTTCTGGCATAGTTGAAGACCAGATTTCAAGAAATAAGGGAGTGGGGTAGGAGGTAGGGTAGGAATAGTGAAAGGTGGAAATGTAGGTTTGGGTTAGATTGTGAAGGGCTTTAAAAGCCAAATCAGGAAGTGTAGACTTTATGATTTGGGCAACGATGAATCATCAGAGGTCTTTAATCAGGGAAGTAAAACCATATATATACATTTTTAAAAAATATTTATTTACTTATTTTTGGCTGCCTCGGGTCTTAGTTGCAGCACGTGGGATCTTTTGTTGTGGCCCGTGGGCTCTCTAGTTGTGGTGCGTGGGCTTAGTTGCCCCGCAGCTTGTGGGATCTTAGTTCTCCAACCAGGGATCGAACCCACGTCCCCTGCACTGGAAGGCAGATTCTTAACCACTGGACCACCAGGGAAGTACCCTAAAACCATGTATTTATACTTTAGAAATGTACCCTGGTATCAGTAACCACGTTAACAGTTAGTCAACACCTCACCTTTCTAGTTACTTTCCTGAAGAAATACAGCTTAATACAACCAATGGCACAGGGATCAGGTCTCTGTGGCTGGGCAACATCCATGCAATGGACCAACAGACCAACAGTAAAGCAGAGATGAGCCCTTCCAATCTTCAGCCAAGTATTTTTCAAACCAAGAGAAAAAGAGTTCAGTTCTCTTCCTCAACAAAAGAATCCTTCAGGACTGCCTCTCAGTAAGCCCTTCTTCATAATGAATCAAATAGAATATCTCCTTCATCTGTTACAGGGAGGAGTAATTCTACTTTGGAGGTATTTCAAAGGGGCTTCACTTTTTGGCTGGGATAGGGATTTGAGATTTAGCTCCTGCTGTTGGAAACCAGACTCATCACGACCAGTGGAAATTGGGGAGGATAGATTTTTGGAACTTTCATTCATAAGAGGAAGGGAATTTCATTTTTCAACTTTGATTTCTCTGCAAGAAAGCCTGAGTGTGTGGGTCACAAGATCTGGATTCAGGCCGGGAATAAAAGTCTTTATTTCAGCCTCAGACCTAAGCTAAATGACAGCTTAACGTTGGAGCGCTGGGCTCTTGTCCATATTCATGGAATTGTACTTCAACTCCCATTTGACCAATTTTTTTTGGGGGGTGTATGTTCTTCATTAATCAGAATTGGAGTTGTAGTTGGGGAAAGGAGCATCCAAAGTCTCCAACAACACTATTCAGTGTACATTGAAGGTGTACGTTGGCATGACGTTTATTGAAGGAAATTTGGCAGTATTTATCAAGCTTTTATATGCACATACCCTTGGACTCAGCAATTTCGTTTCTAGGAATTTATCTTGTTTTTTTGTTTTATTTTAATTTTATTTATTTATTTTATTTATTTATTTTTGGCTGTGTTGGGTCTTCGTTTCTGTGCGAGGGCTTTCTCTAGTTGCGGTAAGTGGGGGCCACTCTTCATCGCGGTGCGCGGGCCTCTCACTATCGCGGCCTCTCTTGTTGCGGAGCACAGGCTCCAGACGCGCAGGCTCAGTAGTTGTGGCTCACGGGCCTAGCCGCTCCGCGGCATGTGGGATCTTCCCAGACCAGGGCTCGAACCCGTGTCCCCTGCATTAGCAGGCAGATTCTCAACCACTGCGCCACCAGGGAAGCCCCTAGGAATTTATCTTAAAGATAACACACAGGTAGGCAGAGATGTAAGGAATGTTTGTTGTAATATTATTAATAATATTAAAAACTGGAAATAATTTAAATGTCCAAGGAAAAGACAGGTTAAATTATGGTATATCCATTTTACACTATTACAATTCTTCTGATTGCAAGTAAAAGAAACAGGTTCTGGGTGGTTTTGGGGGGAAATGAGAATATACTAAAAACATACTATATTTCATGAAAAAGAAGGAAAAGTTGAAGCATAAATACTCAGGAATGAATGTAATCAGAGCAGTTTCAGAAATGGGGGAGCTGTCCTATTTACTTCATATAATTCTGTACTGTCTGTGTGTATGTGTGTGTGTGCGTATGTGTAATGAGAAGGACTCATAGTTTATAATTTTAAAATCTTTAAGAAAGGCTTGGTTTTAGGTTTTGTTTATATAAAAGCTAGCATAAATAATGTATTCTTAGGGCAGCAGTTTAGATTCATTAGGCCCAGTTTTACTGTTTGGCTGAGCTGGGTCTTCGTTGCTGTGCATGGGCTTTCTCTAGTTACGGTGAGTGGGGGCTACTCTTGGTTGCGGTGCATGGGCTTCTCATTGTGGTGGCTTCTCTTGTTGCGGAGCATGGGCTCTAGGCACGCGGGCTTCAGTAGTTGCGGCATGTGGGCTCAGTAGCTGTGGCTCACCGGCTCTAGAGCACAGGATCAGTAGTTGTGGCGCATGGGCTTAGTTGCTCTGCGTCATGTGGGATCTTCCTGGACCAGAGCTCGAACCCATGTCCCCTGCATTGGCAGGTGGATTCTTAACCACTGCGCCACCAGGGAAGTCCAACATGTATATGCTTTTGTATATATTTTCTTGGCTGCGCTGAGTCTTCATTGTGGCACACGGGCTTCTCTAGTTGAGGTGCAAAGGATCTACAGCGGGCAGGGCTCAGCAGTTGTGGTGCACGTGCTTAGCTGCGATATGTAGGACCTTAGTTCCCTGACCAGGGATCGAACGCGAGCCCCCTGCATTGGGAGTGCAGAGTCTTAACCTCTGGACCACCAGGGAAGTCCCCATATGCTTTTGTATTTTAAAAATTTTGACCCATGTTGAATGTAATACCTATTTAATAGAGTAAAGGAAAAAAATTCTCCCACCAGTTCCCTGTTATTTAGACTGGTCGTTCTCAAAGTTAGCATGTATCAGAATCACCTGAAAGGCTTGTTAAAACACAGATTGCAGGACTGCACCATCAGAGTTTCTGATTCAGTAGGTCTGGTGCAGGGATTGAGAATTTTTATTTCTAACAAGTTTTAGGGTGATGGTGATATTGCTGGTCCAGGGACCACACTTTGAAAACCATTGATTTAGATCCTCTTGGTCCAATATGATAGCCACTAGCCACATGTGATTATTAACCACTTCAAATGTGTCTAGTCCAAATTGAGATGTGCTGTGTAACATACACACTGGATTTTAAAGACTTAGTAAAATAAAGAATGTAAATTATCTCCTTAGTAATTTTTAAAATTGATTCTATGTTGAAATGATAATATTTATATAAATATATGGGGTTAAAGAAAATATATTAAAAATAATTTCACCTGTTTCTTTTTACTTTAAAAAATTTTTTATTGACATATAGTTGATTTACAATGTGTTAGTTCCAGGTATACAGCAAAGTGATATATCTATATCTATACACACATATACATATATGAATATAAATATTCTTTTATATATATATTCTTTTTTAGATTCTTTTCCATTATAAGTTATTACAAGATATTGAGTATAGTTCCCTGTGCTATATAGTAGGTCCTTCCTTGTTGGTTTGTTTCTTTTTACTTGTTGGTTTGTTCCGTTCTACTTGTTGGTTTGTTCCTTTTTACTTGTTGGTTACTGGAAAATTTCACATTAACATATATGGCTGGTACTATGTTTCTATTGGACATTGCTGATTAGATCATTCTTCTCTCCTGTTCAATGCTTACTATTTCTGTGTCCTTCAACACCAGGAGTATGCTAAGAGATAAACTGGTAAACTAAATTGTTAATAAGTGATGATGACTTAGTAAATTCACTCCCAGTTAAACTATTTTTATTTTAACAGGAGGCTCTAATGTCCACATAAAAAAGAGTAACTAATAGGAGGATTTTTCTGACATCTTGACAGCCAGGTGGAAAAGGTACCTTTGGTCAGGCAGACCTTTTCAACCCTTCCCAGCTCCCACTAAACTCCAACCACTTATATGGCCTCAGTATATTGCAGGAGAGGGCCTGAAGGGCAAAGAAGAATTCACTCCTTTTTCTCAGGCTTGAAAGAAGTTTTTTCTTGTAATGCAGGCATATTAAAAAAGAAAAGCTAAATTAATGTGAACTACACAACGGTTCTTTTAAAGGCTTTTCAGTTATTACTTCATGAATGTCATGTTCTTTAAGTGGGTCAAAAGAATTCACTGAATTCATTCAATAGTAAACATTTTCACATTTTAACTTAATCATTTTTTAGTTACTGTATCGAGGAGAAAAATTAGCTTTTAATTTCCATATAAGAATTCCAACAAATTTAGTCATATGAGTTAATTATTAATGTAGTACCCTTAATAGAATTATGTAAAATATTTTGTAATTAGCTTTCTCAAAGTTATACATTCATTTAATTTGAGTCAAGCTGTTCTATTATAGTTTTATTATGTCAAACAGCAGTCCTCCTTTCTATTTTCTGTTCTCAGATTGATTTAGATTGGAAATAGATTTTTCCCTCAAGGTCATTCACCAAGTCTATGCACTAATTAAAAGGTTTCCAACAACAGTGTTCCTATTGGGAAGTTTGATGCCTTTGTTATCTGTCCACCCTTTAATGATATATTTTCCCAAGTGGCAACCAAATTTCACTTTCTCAAGTGATTTTTTGGGGAATTTACTTCCCTATCTCTAAAATAACATGCATTGCTGCTTCTTATTTTTCAAATTCAGGCATTATCTATTGTCTTCCTTTCATGAAAGATGAGGATTTAACTCTTTTGCCATCCCCTACCATGTCACATATGCACCCTTCCCATTTCCTTATCCTTCTTGTACATTTAGTTTATAATTTCAATAGATCAACATATAGCATTTATTTTATTATGGCTATGTAAATGCTAGTCTTACCAAATTTAGTATTATACTATGAGTCCTTTTCATTTCGTTCACATTTTGTGTTTTGTAGGGTTATCTTGTTTCTTAGATTATTTAGCTTTCTACTTATTTATTATTAATTTAACCCCAAACTTCCTCTGGCTATATAAATCTCCCGAAACATTTAAAAACGGTAGTATTCTAGCAGTAATATTCTTTCGATTTAATCTTATTTTAGACATCTTTTCCAGAGTCTTCTGATTGGCTCTAGTCTATACTGGTTTCTCTTCACGCCTGTGCCACTGTCTTGTTGGAGCTACTTTGCTATCATCCTAGAGTTTTACTTTTTAGCTCTGTTTTGGTTGGACCCTCAATACTGTGTCATATTTTTTCCTCCTTCTTGGTTTATTCCTTCATTTTGCGGAGTCCATTCCTTAGTTGTTTTTGAGAATAGGTAAATGAGGAGCAATTGTTTTTTGAGATGTTATATGTCTGAAAATATTTTTACCTTACTTTCACACTTAATTGATAATTTGGCTGAGTAGGGAATTCTAGGTTGGAAATAGTTTTCTGTCAAAGGCATTTCCTGAGACCATACATTAATACGTATTTTCACAGTAGTGTTGCTGTTGAGAAGTTTGATGTCACTTTGATTGTTTTTTGTTGTTGTTGTTGTTGGTTTTTGTTTTGGTTTTTTTTAACATCTTTATTGGAGTATAATTGCTTCTTTGATTGTTTTTTAAAATCTTGCTGGAAGGATTTATTCTTTGTCCTTGGTGTTCTGAAATTTCATAGTGATGAACCTTGGTGGATGTTCATTTTTCATCCATTTTGCTAGGCACTTGGTAGGCCCTTTCTGTCTGGAAACTCATGTCCTGTGGTTTGGGAAAATAATTCTAAATTATGTCTGGATTATTTTCTCCCCTCTATTTTTCTCTATTCTTTTTTCTTTCCTTTTTTTTCACCTCCTAATATTTGAAAATGTCATCCATTTCAGCCTGATCTCCTATATTTTTCTCTTCTATTCCCTATCGGGTTTTTTTTTCAACTTTCTGGGAGCTTTCCTCAAATTTAACTTCCAAAACTACTATTGAGATTTTAACTTCTGTGATCATGTGTTTAATTTCCAAGAGCTCTTATTGCTCTCTAAAATTTAGAATTTAAGTCCCTTTTATAATTGTATCTTATTCTTGTTTAACAGATAAAATATCTCTGAAGATATGAGACATAGTTTTTGTGTTTTCTTCTCCCTCAACATATAGGTTTCCTCCAAGTGGCTTTTTCTGTTTGCTTTGGTTACTGTGTTTTATATTAGATGCATGGCTGTATGCTCATATTTAATTGAGCTGCCTCTAGGCTCTGTCTGCAGGTGGGACTATTCACTGTGGGCCTTTACTATTGGGTTGGCCAAAAACTTCCTTCAGTTTTTTTTTTTTTTTAATTAATTAATTTATTTATTTATGGCTGTGTTAGGTCTTCATTTCTGTGCGAGGGCTTTCTCTAGTTGTGGCAAGCGGGGGCCACTCTTCATCGCGGTGCGCGGGCCTCTCACTATCGCGGCCTCTCTTGTTGCGGAGCACAGGCTCCAGACGCGCATGCTCAGCAATTGCGGCTCACGGGCCCAGCTGCTCCGTGGCATGTGGGATCTTCCCAGACCAGGGCTCGAACCCGTGTCCCCTGCATTGGCAGGCATATTCTCAACCACTGCACCACCAGGGAAGCCCCGATACGTTGTTTTTTTTTTAATGCATGCTGATATGACAGCTGTCACAATACAATCTAACAGAATTGTTTCGAATGGAGTTAAACAGAACTAATCGTTTACTAGATCTAGCTTATGGAGAAAACCGAACGAATATTTTGGCCAACCCAATACATGGTAATCTGAATTAACTGTTTTGTTGAGGAACCTTGATGTCACTTTCTTTAGCTCTTTTGGTCTGATCAGACTCTCTAGAGAAACCTCGTTTCCTGCATGGAGGGTATAGACCCGGCTATGAGCATTCTGGAAGCTGAGGCAGGAAGAAAGCTAGGAAGTAGGGGAAGCATCTTAACATTTATTATAAAAAATTTTCACTTACTAAACCTGTTTTTAGCATGAAACTCCTACCTTCAACTGAACCTGGTATCCCCCAGACCAGAGACCCTATGTTTCACCCTCTCGAAAGAATAAGCTTCCATTCTCCTGCCAGGATGGAACAAGCAGAGTTGTTTGTCAGCATGTGTGAAGGTTAGCATCTAGGAGCCTAACATTTCCTAATCATATTTTCCGTCAGTCTTCCTGTTTTTAGCCACTCCTTTCTCCCCAATTCCAGAGGTACCTGAGTTTTATGAGTCTTTTATGAGTTCTCTGACATAAATCAGATTGATGCTCTACTTTCTCCATTGCTGGTTGAAGACTGTGCTTTCTTAGGTCTTACTAAGTCAGGTAATACCCATCCATTTCCTCTACATTCCAGCAGCCAAAGTATTGTTGCTGTTGCCTCCCTTCTTGTTTTCTGTATTCCTGCTGGTTTATGCCTCTTTAAAAAAAAAAAATTACTGTTGCTATAATGGAGTTTTGGCAAGAGGGAACTTTATGGCAAAAAAAAAAAAAAATCACAGCTGTTCAAAGTACCTTTTTAATAGAAGTCAGGAATATTTTAAATACTGTTTAGAAAAAAATTAGTATAAAACAGATGTTGAGAGACTTCCCTGGTTGTCCAATGGTAAAGAATCCACCTTCTAATGCAGGGGACATGGGTTAGATCCCTGGTGGGGGAACTAAGATCCCACATGCCACAGGGCAACTAAGCCCGCGCACCACAACTACTGAGCTCACGTGCCTCAACGAGACAGCCAGCTTGCCGCAGACTATAGCACCCACATTCTCTGGAGCCCGTGCACACAACAAAAGAAGAGAAAACCCGCATGCCACAACTAGAGAGAAACCCACGTGCCCTAACGAAAAATCCCGCATGCTTCAACAAAGATCCTGCGTGCTGCAACTAAGACACAACGCAGCCAAAAAAACAGATAAATAATAAATAAATAAATAAATAAAATATTTAAAAAATAGAGGGCATGCACACATTAAAAAAAAAAACAAACAGATGTTGAATTGGCCAAGGTGGTGAACAAATGACACACATTCTACTTCCTATCTCTCCAATTTCCTGATGAAATGATTCAAGAGTTGTAAACAGGAAAAATTTTATCATGCTTCCAGAAACTAAAGAGGAACCCCTTTCACACCTTAGCCTTCAAGTAATTCTCGTGGAGCTGAGTCACATGATAGGTTTGGAGGAGAGTAGCACCTATACAGGCAATTTTTAAAAGTCTGGGATTAACTCATTTAAGGATGAAAAAGAGGGCTTTCCCACAGATTACCTTTATTTGGGAAAAAATATAAGCTGCTATCATCTTTATTTCTGGTTACTGAAAAGTAAGCCACATCTAAATATATCCTACTCAACAACATTGCAAAATGCTGATAACAGTTGTAGCTGGATGATGTGTACATGGCAATTTATTATGCTTTTTATTTTCTACTTCTTTTCGAAAATTACATGGTAAGAATTTTTTGATGTAAGAAAATATATAGGGCTTCCCTGGTGGTGCAGTGGTTAAGAATTCGCCTGCTAGTGCAGGGGACACGGGTTCGAGCCCTGGTCTGGGAAGATCCCACATGCCACGGAGCAACTAAGCCTGTGCGCCACAACTACTGAGCCTGTGCTCTAGAGCCCGCAAGCCACAGCTACTGAGCCCGCGAGCCTCAACTACTGAGCCCACGTACCACAACTACTGAAGACCGCGCACCTAGAGCATGTGCTCCGCAACAAGAGAAGCCACCGCAGTGAGAAGCCCATGCAGCACAACAAAGAGTAGCCCCGCTCACCGCAACTAGAGAAAGCCCACGTGCAGCAACGAGGACCCAACGCAGCCAAAAATAAATAAATAAAATAAATGTATAAATAAATAAATTTATTTAAAAAAAAATATAACCTACTCATTATATTCAACAGATATTCATTGAGCACCTATTATGTGTTGAGTACTGTTCTTGGCACTGGAGATAGAATAGTGAACAAAGCAGACAAAATCGCTACCCTTGTAGAACTTATGTTCCAGCAGGGGGAGAGGTAATAAATGATAAACATAATAATTACTACTATATGTGGTATGTTGGAAGATGGTAAGTGCTATGGGAAAAAATAAAGCAGAGGACGGAGAGGATCAGGAGCAAATTGGTTGGAGGGCTAGTTACAACATTATTTAGGGTGATCAGGGAAGGCCTCATTTGAAAGGCATCATTTGAGTGAAGACTTGGAGAGGTGAGAAAGTTAATAGGGAAGTTATTTGTGGGAAGAGTGTTCCAGGCAGAGAGAACATTAGTGCAAGGTGACCACTCTGTCTGGAATAGAGTGAGGAGGAAAGCAGTAGGGGCTTAGGTCAGGGAGGTGAGGCGGGGTGGAGGGACCTTCAAATCATATGGAGTCTTGTTGGCCATTGTAAGGACTTTTGTTTTTACTTTGAGTGAATGCAGTGAGATCATTTTAGGAGACTATCTCAGTCATCCAGATGAGAAATGATAGTGGCTTAGACTGGGGTGGTCACAATAGACATGGTGAAAGGTATTTCACATCAGTGAAATTCCTTAAGCCTCCACCACCTCCCTTGCTTTCTTGCTCTGGGAGGGTCTTCACTTGCAGGCCTGTTCTGTGCCCATGGCTTTACCCTGGGGGTAAAGCCAGCAGAATGCTGTAGGCTTGGAGTGGGAGGCCTTCCTCAGGGGAAAGTGAACAGGTCAGTGACTGATACAAGTTCTGAGGGAGTGCAAACCATCTATCAACAGAGATTTTTTTCCTTAAGGAAGTACTGCAGCAAAATAAACAATGAATCACAATAAAGAGGACAAAAAGGGGAAGCATGATTTATTAGAAACTGTGATAAGCAAAGAAATGAACAAAGCTTACAGTTAAGTATAAATAGTTTTTGATAAAGTGATTTTGAAGTTTAATGCAATTCTTTGGAAGAGATCTTAAAATAAAAGAGAACAAATAAGAAAAATTAATAACAATCTTGAACTGAATCACGATAAAAGTGGAAGTGAGGTATAAAGTAGGGGAGAATGAGATCTTGTTAAAAGTATCCTGTGTAGGGTGGCAAAATTATAGATAGACTATCTTGATGCTCATAAACGTATTGGCTCATATCATAATTCTTAACAAATTATGGGCAACCACAAGTAAAAAAAGATTTAAACAGAAATTGCAAACCCAAATGTCCACAGGGGCCAGAGAGGTAATGTATTTTTTTTCTTGAAAAAAATAGTATATTATAGTTAGCTTGGGCTGCCATAACAAAGTACCATAAACTGGTTGGCTTAAACAACAGAAATTAATTTTCTCACAGTACTAGAGGCTATAAGTCTGAGATCAGGGCGGCATGTGGGATCTTAGTTCCCCGACCAGGGATCCAACCCATGTCCCCTGCATTGGAAGGCGGATTCTTAACCATTGGACCACCAGGAAAGTCCCCAAATTCCAGACTTTTAAATGTTGACTCAAAATTTTTAAATACCCTATAAGACAAACACCCCAACCATATCTGTGGGTTGAATATAAAGCTATCAATTTGCAACCTCTGAGGTAAGACTTCAAAATTACTAAAGAATAAAGCAAAATACATAGACTGCATGAGCCAAAATAGTGAGAATAAAAACAAATATAATCACTATAAAAGCAAATACAGTAAATTCTTCCAATCAGAGGCATAGGTGTGTTGAGAAAAGAAAAAACAACAACAACGAAACTCCAGCTAAAGAGGCAGCTAAAATGACATGACTAAGAGAGTTTGAAAATAATGGGAGATGTTCATTTCAAAGCATATGCTAACAAAAGGAAGGCTTTTGTGGCTAAAATGATAAGGAAATGTGTTGGCTCATATAACTGGAAGGCTAAAGTTAAGGTGGGGTTTATGGTTATTTGTTTCTGTAGCTCAATAATTTTATCAAGGACCCAATTTATTTGGTCTATCTGATTTGCCACCTGCAAGATTATATTCATCCTAAAGTTGGCCTCTTTTGTGACAACAGGATGGCTGCCAATTACAATCTGAACATAGATTTTCATGTTTATGGGTAGTGGAAGACAGTTGCTTACCCAACTGTTTTTTAAAAAAAAAAGGAAGCCCATCCCTTTTGTCCAGTTGGGACAGTTTAGTAAATCGCCTGTTCCTAAACGGATAAAGTTTACCTGGGAATGCCACCTTCTGATTGGCTTAGGTCTAGATTCCTAAACCAACCTTGTTTTAGTTATCTATCACTACATAACAAATTAGCCTAAAACTTCATGGCTTAAAAGAACAATAAGCATTTAGTATCTCTCAAGGTTTCCATGGGTCAGGAGAAGCCTAGCTGAGCTGTGCTGGCTCAGGATCTCCCATGAAGATTCAGCCAAGGAGTCAGGTAGAGCCGCAGTCCTCTGAAAGCTCAACTGCGGCTGGAGGGTTTCTTGTCGAGGTGGCTCACTCATGTGGCTGATGCCCCAGTTCCTCTCTTCAGGGTCCTTTCCATGAGGCTGCTTGAGTATCCTCACAACATGGTGGCTGGCTTCCCGATTCATTCTATGAATGACTCAAGAAGGAAAGTGCAGAATACAAGTTATGTTCTTGGAAGTCACATAGCACCATTTTCATCATATACTATTTGTTAGACGTGGGTCATAGTAGAAATGAACTTCCTTTTCCCAATATGTAATTTCAACCAAAGTTGCAGAATTGTTTCCTGTTAGCCTTTCCCGGGCCATCGTTACTCTGGCCAAAACTGAGTCTTGTGCTAGCCCTTAGAGCTGAGGGGTTGGATCAGTCTCATCTGAAACACATGGACTGAAAGTGGGGGAGAGATAGTTCCCCAAAGCAAAATCAGGGTATCATTTCCAGAAGAAGAAGGACTAGATACTGGACAAGCAAAAATAAAAGATGCCCACTATAGTGTCTTTGTACTATTTGAAATTGTTACAGGAAGCGTGCTTTACTTTTAGGAAAAAAAAATTAATTTCAATACACAAAATGTTTAAAGATATTAACGGTGGTTATCTCTGCATAGTGGGATTACAGTAAAATTTTTCCTAGTTTTCTGTTTATTCCAAATATTCTTTCATGGGCATGTCTTACTTTTACAATCAGAAAATAGTAATAACTACTATTTTATAAAAGATAAAATTCACCACTATAAGAATGGAAATAGAATGCAGTACTGCAAAAATGGAATGCAATACTACATTTTTAAAAAATAAATTTATTTATTTATTTTTGGCTGCGTTGGGTCTTTGCTACCGTGCGCGGGCTTTCTCTAGTTGTGGCGAACAGGGGGTACTCTTCGTTGCAGTGCGTGGACTTCTCATTGTGGTGTCTTCTCTTGTTGAGGAGCACGGGCTCTAGGTGCACGGGCTTCAGTTGTTGTGGCTCGCAGGCTCAGTAGTTGTGGTGCATGGGCTTAGCTGCTCCGTGGCAAGTGGGATCTTCCCAGACCAGGGCTCAAACCCATGTCCCCTGCATTGGCAGGCGGATTCTTAACCACTGCGCCACCAGGGAAGTCCAGTACTACATTTTTTTTTTTAAAAAACCTATATAGCCAAAGTCACAGACAGAGAAAAGAAAGAAGGTAAGACTATACAATGGGTGGAAAATGTAAACCATGGTTGCTGGAGCAAAATCAGATATACCAGTAGTTAATATATGAATTTTTTTAAAGGTAAATTCCAGCTATATGTTATATTGACCACAAAAATGACACGGAATTGTTGAGAATTAAGTAGAAATTAAGTATAATTAACTAGAAATCACATAATTACAAAATTGTCTTTCTGGGAACAAAGCATGTCCCTCCTTTCATTAAAAGCCTCTTTTGTATCCCTTTATTTTGTGGCTAATCTCACATAGGTCTTTCACATTTCTTATTGACTTTATCACTTATTCTTTATTCTATATTCTTAATCTTTATTCAGTTTTTATTGCTTTTTTAAAAATTATTAGCACCTTTAATTATTATTTATTTATTTTTTTGGCTGTGTTGGGTCTTCGTTTCTGTGTGAGGGCTTTCTCTAGTTGCGGCGAGTGGGGGCCACTCTTCATCGCGGTGCGTGGGCCTCTCACTATCGCGGCCTCTCTTGTTGTGGAGCACAGGCTCCAGACGCGCAGGCTCAGTAGTTGTGGCTCACGGACCTAGTTGCTCCGTGGCATGTGGGATCTTCCCAGACCAGGGCTCGAACCCGTGTCCCCTGCATTAGCAGGCAGATTCTCAACCACTGCGCCACCAGGGAAGCCCTTTTATTGCTTTTATAATCTTTCTTTCCATTATGTTTCCTAACTTGCTATGATTTGTATATAGGAAAATCACTGCCACTACCATCAGGAATGTAAATTAATAGAGTATTAAATACTTTCCAAATAGTCAAATCTGCAGAAAGGAAGGTAAGAGCATCAGGAGTTGTAAATAAGCAGGAAAATATAAAAGACTGCTTTCTTTCTTGTAATTCACTTAAAAGACAGTAACTGTTAAAACAAAACAAATGTAAGGAGGGGCTTATAATGGAGAAGGAAAGGATATGACGATATTCATATAAAGTATAAGAGGGTAGGTGAATTTATTTGTAAATTTTTATTTGTTATAAAGTTATTTCATTGTGAGGCAGGAAGTGTCAGATAAGTAGGATAAGGCTTAAGTAGAAAGTGGGAAATGGGAAGAGATATATTTAGTATTGACTCTAAGTAGACTCTGATAAGTTAAGAATACATTTTATGAGCCTTAGAGGAATCACTGAAAAAGTAATAAAAAGAGCTATAGCTAAGCAGCTAATAGGAAATAAAATGAAATGTTTAAAATATTAGATTATTATTCCATTTATAAGAAATTCTCAAACAGAACTAATCAACGGTACTAGAAAATCACATTGGTGGTTGCCTGGAGTGGGGCAGCTGGGGAGATTGACTGCAAATGGGGCACCAGGGAACTTCTGGGGAGATGGAGATATACACCTTGATTGGGGTGGTGGTTACATACATGTGTACATTTGTCAAAAGTCATCAACCTGTACACTTAAGATACATAACTTTTATTGTATATAAATTATGCCTTAATGAAGTTGCTATTTTCCAAAAATTATTATATCTTTGAAGAGTAAATCCACTTGGTGACTTCAGCTGTGGTATACATCTGTAGTTTTTGTTTGCCAGCTATCTCTGACCTCATCTTTTGGTAATATCATCTGATGTTATTTTCTTAGGTAACTACCACTTTTCTACTTGAGATAGTCTTTTTTTTTTAACCTGTTTTATTTATTTTTGGGTCCTCATATCCAGAATATGGTCTGGAATACAATGTGTGTTCATTGAACACATTTTTTAAAAATAAATTTATTTTATTTATTTGTTTTCTTTTTTTGTTTGTTTTTTGGCTGTGTTGTGTCTTCGTTGCTGTGTGCGGGCCTTCCCTAGTTGCGGCGAGAGGGGGCTACTCTTCGTTGTGGAGCGCAGGCTTCTCATTGTTGTGGCTTCTCCTGTTGCAGAGCACGGGCTCTAGGCACATGGGATTCAGTAGCTGTGGCACGCGGGCTCAGCTGTTGTGACTCACGGGCTCTAGAGCGCAGGCTCAGTAGTTGTGGCACACAGGCTTAGTTGCTCCGCGGCATGTGGGATCTTCCCGGGCCAGGGATCGAACCCGTGTCCCCTGCATTGCAGGCAGATTCTTAACCACTGTGCCACCAGGGAGGCCCCACATTTTTTTTTTAAATTGGGGTATAGTTGCTTTACAATGTTGTGTTAGTTTCTGCTGTACAGCAAAGTGAATCAGCTATATGTATACATATATCCCCTCCTTTTTGGACTTCCTTCCCATTTAGGTCACCATCTACTTGATATAATCTTGGTGAATAGTCATATATATTGCCTTGTCCTCCTTTGGCCAAAGTTGGACATGTGACCCAAGCTAGCCAGTATGACCTTCTATCCTTGGAATTTGAATCTTGAGTCGTGTGATCCAAGGACCAAAAATGGTTGGAGCTGTTTTATCTTGCTAGTGATCAGCTTTTCCGAGATGGTCCATGCCCATCACTGCCTTTGGATCTCAGAGCTTCTTTTTTTTTTTTATTTTTATTTTTTAAAATTAATTAATTAATTAATTAATTTATGGCTGTGTTGGGTCTTCGTTTCGTGCGAGGGCTTTCTCCAGTTGCGGCAAATGGGAGCCACTCTTCATCGCGGTGCACGGGCCTCTCACTATCGCGGCCTCTCCTGTTGCGGAGTACAGGCTCCAGACGCGCAGGCTCAGTAGTTGTGGCTCACGGGCCCAGTCGCTCCGCGGCATGTGGGATCCTCCCAGACCAGGGCTCGAACCCGTGTCCCCTGCATTGGCAGGCAGATTCTCAACCACTGCACCACCAGGGAAGCCCGATATCAGAGCTTCTTGAGAGACAGATTTCTCTCTCTCCTCCGTTAAGGGCACTCTCTGTTACATTGGAGTTGTCAGCCCCTGTGACAGGCTGCCAGTGGCCAGCTCTGGGAGGCTGTCTCAGGATCTTGGGTACACAGAAATCATTCTGCTGTTCTGAGCAACTCTTGGGTTGCTCAAAGCCCTTCACAAATGCCGGTTATTCCCAGGTAGTCATTATACCACTCCCATATCATGCTGGGGTGCCCTGTGATGTTGTCTAAGGCCCATCTGCCTGGGCCTATTAAGCCGCATTTCCTACTATGTGTTCTTACTCCCTTTATGGATTCTAATACTTATGAAAGTAGACCTTCTGCATTCAATGCTCCCCCGCCCCAAATCTTTTCTTCGTTCCTACTCTAGGACCCATGCAGGGCTGTGGGGGTGAGGGGTGGAGGCGGTGAAGGCACAGGGTACAGGGCACTTCTGCATAATCGGTTTCCTATACTTTCCACTTTGGGCTTTCCCCCTTCTTCCTTTCTCCTTTCCAGCAAAAACGGGCTTGCGTAAGGGATGGGGAAACTGTTTTCATCAAATCTACTGTGTTGTCTATGTATATAAGTTCTTTCTATTCCCCTGCAGGGCCTAGACTTTTGAAATGCACAAGCAAAGAAAAGGATCCTTGTTTCCCTCTTCTGTGTCCTCTCATTTAAAACAAATGAGCATAGAACCATTCTATCCACTGCCTCAGTGGGGGGAAGGGTTGTTGTTCATATTTTAAAATGAATATCTTACCACGTAACCAAACTGTATGAACATCTTTATACATATGTCAGTTTAAACATGTGAGGAAACATCTATAAATTAAGTTGGAATCTGCACGTTTTTTAAGGCTCTTGATATGTATTGCCTAAATGTTTTTTTCCAACATATTTTTAGTGTCTTCAGCTATGTATTTAATACACTTTGTCTTCTTATTGGGCTAGCTGATCACTCTAATGTGAATTTTTGTGGAATACAAAGATATTTTAATACCACTTCGTGTTCATTAGGATGGCTAATTATCCAAAAAATGGAAAATAACAAGTGTGAGGATGTGGAGAAATTGGAACGTGCGTGCATTGCTGGTGGGAATATAAAATGGTACAGCTGTTGTGGAAAACAGTTTGGCAGTTCCTCAAGAAGTTAGAAGTAGAATTACCATATGATCCAGCAATTCTACTTCAAGGTATACACCCAAAAGAATTGAAAACGACTCAAACAGATGTTTGTATACTTCATTCATAGCATTATTCACAATTGCCAAAATGTGGAAACAACCCAAATGTCTATGAACAGATGAATGGATAAACAAATGTGGTATATACATACAATTGAGTATTATTTAGCCTTAAAAAGGAATGAAATTCTGATACAAGGTACAACATGGATGAACCTTGAAAACATGCTAAATGAAATAAGCCAGACACAAAAGAACAAATATTGTATGATTCTACTTATTTGAGGCACCTAGAATAGGTGAACCCACAGAGACAGAAAGCAGATTAGAAATTACCAGGGGCTGGGAAGAGGGGGAAATGTGGAATTACTGTTTATTTATTTATTTAATTTATTTATTTTTGGCTGCTTTGGGTCTTTCGTTGCTGCGCACGGGCTTTCTCTAGTTGCAGTGAGCAGGGGCTACTCTTCATTGCGGTGCGTGAACTTCTCATTGCGGTGGCTTCTCTTGTTGCAGAGCACAGGCTCTAGACACGCAGGCTCAGTAGTTGTGGCATGTGGGCTCAGTAGTTGTGGCTCGTGGGCTCTAGAGCACAGGCTTGGTAGTTGTGGTGCACGGGCTTAGTTGCTCAGCAGCCTGTGGGATCTTCGCGGACCAGGGCTCAAACCTGTGTCCCCTGCATTGGCAGGTGGATTCTTAACCACTGCGCCACCAGGGAAGTCCCCACAACATTTACTGTCTTGTCCTCAAGATGCTTAGAGGCCTGTTGGGGAGATAAGGCATCCACACATGATGTAATTAAATTATAAGATAAGATATCATTATAAGAGATGTTACATGGAAGATTATAATGTGATCTTTTAACTTTTTCTTTTCTCTTGAATTATACATTCTCCCTCTCTTTTGATATACTCTTTTTACTCTCTTATCTTTAACTATCCTCAAAAATTATCAAGTTTTTCCTCCCCAGTCTTGAAACCTTTCCCAAGTCTGCCTGTGTATCTCATAGAAACCTCATCCTTAAAAAATCCAAAACTGGACCCAAACTCCTCAGTATGTTGTTAAGTTCAGTAAATGACCTCACCACATATTTTGTCTTCTAGGTTAAAAATCTGTATCATTTGTATATTTTGACTAAAAAGTTTGGTGGGGAGTTGGATGTGATTGGAATGCCCTTAGGTAGGATAATATCTATACAAGATGGCTCAAGAGTTATATGACTATATCACTTTGTGTATAGTTTACTTTGTTCCCATTTTCCATCTCACTGAAAAATTAAAACTTTTCACTGTCACAAATAAAGAACCACAACTTTGTTTCACAATTTTGCATGTATTTTTTTACATTCTGAAAATTAGAAAATTTCCTAGAACTTGGAGGTATAGTGTCAAGGTGAAATGAACTCACTTATACTGTATTGCTCAAGTAAATCTATTCGTGTTATTTTCCTATGAACTTTTTTAAAGGATTTTATTTATTTATTTATTTGGC
Source organism: Balaenoptera physalus (assembly GCF_965194825.1). NCBI lineage: Eukaryota > Metazoa > Chordata > Mammalia > Artiodactyla > Balaenopteridae > Balaenoptera > Balaenoptera physalus. The sequence goes on from NC_138901.1 coordinate 41,970,566, forward strand.
TGCATTGGGTCTTTGTTGCTGCGCGTGGGCTTTCTCTAGTTGTGGTGAGCAAGGACTACACTTCGTTGCGGAGCGCGGGCTTCTCATTGTGGTGGTTTCTCTTGTTACGGAGCACAGGCTCTAGGCGCATGGGCTTCCGTAGTTGTGGCACGTGGGCTCAGTAGTTGTGGCTTGCGTGCTCTAGAGCACAGACTCAGTAGTTGTGGCTCACAGGTTTAGTTGCTCCGCGGCATGTGGGATCTTCCCCGACCAGGGCTCGAACCCATGTCCCCGGCATTGGCCGGCAGATCCCCAACCACTGTGCCACCAGGGAAGTCCTGAACTTCTTTTTAACTCTATTGCCTTTATTTAAAAAAAAAATTTTATTGGAGTATAGTTGATTTACAATGTTGTGTTAGTTTCAGGTGTATATTTTCCTATGAACTTCATTGCAACTGAAAATACTTTGAGAATTGACCTATTTTGGAACTTTTATATGACTATTACATCCAAAACCAATTCATTATCTCCTCACTACTCTCATGATATCCTGTGCAAACGCTATCACGGTATTTCTCACATTATATTGTGATTATTGATTACATGTTTGTCTTTCCAAGAATGACCCTTAAGCCTTTATTCCATGCACTGGACCAGCACCAGCAGCACAAAGACAAAACCACTCAGACCTTCTACGCTAATTCTCTACTTCTGATTGTCAGGGTGAGTAGACGGACTGCATACAGGGCAGGTTCCAAGTGGATTTCCTCAAAATAAGGACTGGCAAATGATAGGTTTTATTTTCTATTGCTCTTAGGGCCAAATGGGGGTGTTATGTATGTTAATGAAGACAGTAGAGATCAAGAATTGGGGGAGCATCCTACTAGGTAGCTGTTTGGATTAACTTTGGAGACAGGAAGCCACATGTAGCAAGCAGGGTGAATTTAAAGGGGTCAAGACAAGATGCATAGTAACTATGAACATGTCCAAAAAACTCCTGAGTTTTCTGCAGATGTGGGTAATGGTACTGAGGGATGAGAACTGGGCAGGATTTCCTATCTTCATTGTTTCCCTAAGTGACAAGAACTGTTTGGCAAAGCCTTGCTCTGTTCTTTGATGGTTGCAAGTATCAGGACCCAGTCATTCTGCCTATGTGATGTGTGCTGCCACACGTGTGCCTTGATGACTCTATTTATGAGGTCCATGTGATGGTTGGCCTGTGGTTGATGGGTGTTGATTATGTGGATTTAGACTTGGAGGGCTCTGAAAAAGGCTCTTCAAATTTAGGACAAGAATCATTGTTTCCATTCTGATTCTCTTTGGTTACACAGTTCACTCTTATAAGTAGTATAGCAGAGCCATTGTCAGAAAGTTAAGAAAACTGTCCAACACAGGTTATGAACTGTCTCATTCTCATGAATGAGACATTCATTCATTCTCATGAATGAATTCATATGTTTAGTAATGTACGGCCCTGAGAGGGAATAGGTTGACTATGGAGTCTAAAGTGATGGGTTCCTGGGAACTTTAGGGGATTGGAATGGGGTGTTCCAGTGACCTGCTGTGGCATAACCACTACAACCTTAGTGATATAAATGAAGAACCATTTTATTATGCTCCTGTGGGTCAGGAATTCAGACCAGAGCAGGGATACTTGTCTCAATCAGTTCCTTGATGCTTGGATCCTCATCTGGAAAGAATGGAGTGGCTGAAGGTAACTCAAATGTCTTAGAGATGAGGAATCATCTGGAGGTTTCTTCACTGAAACAACTGGTACCCGAGCTGAGATGACTCAAAGGCTGCATTCAGCTGGGATTGTTGACCGGGAGTGCTTACGTGTAGCCTCTCCATGTGACTTGGGCTTACTCAGAGCATGGTGGCCTCAGGGTACTTCATCTTTTTACATGGTGGCTCAGGAATCCAAGAGTGAGTATTCCAGAGAACAAGATAGACTCCATATGGCCTTTTCTGGCCTAGCATCACTTCTGCTGTACTCCATTTGTTGAAACAGACACAGTCCAACCAGAGTCAAGAGCAAGGTATTGCTCAATACTTAGACCCCCCACAGCTCAATGAAGGGAGAACCTGCAATTTAAAAATGGTCAAAATGTGTATTGCCTCTTAGGATTTTCAGGATTCTTTCTGGACCAAGTTCATGTCTCATATAGCTCTGTATAGTGGAAGGCTTTCTGCCAAATTTGAGGCCACCAGTAGTCAAGGGTTAGAGATTTGGTGGACTGTAGCGATAACATTGTGACACAAAGGACCTCTGTTCGCCAAAATGTATAGATGGCCATGACAGTTTAGCAGGCCTCTTCTGTATTCTATCCTCCTGTAGCTGGGAGTGCATGATTCGAGATCTTCCTCCGGCTCTGCTGGTCATAGATGATTACTGTCTTCTTGCTGACACACAAATCTTTTGCTTCCTTACAATCCTTTAAGGATCCCCTATCATCTCCAAGATGAAGTCCAAGGTCATTAGCATCACATTAGCCCCTTCATGATCTGACCCTGACCACTGAAAACTCAGATGTTATGCTATCATCCAGAATATGAAAGGCAGTATTTGTATAATTATTGAGTTCAAATACCAGCTCTGCTGGGACTCGTTAATTTTCTAGAGTACAAGGGAGAAGCTTTCTTCCCTCAATTGAGGACAGTCCGCAACAAAAATGGCCTAGTTTCCACTAGTTTCTCTGTTCATCTGGTTAACAAGGGCCTGGCCTGCAGATGGATTCTAATTCTGGATTTAGTGCCTTAAGGTAGGGATTCGTTGTTTATGTAAAATTAAAATGTAACTGGGCATTTGTATTTTTTTACTTGCCAATTCTGGCAACCCTACCTTAAGGCCAACCACAGCTTTCCCAGGTTCATGCACTACAGAGTAAGAACCGTATAGACTGAGAAGAGGACTAAGTGTGTTTCCTTCTTTCTTTCTTACCAAACTATTTAACCATTTAACATTGAAATAGCAGGGTGAACTGGAAGAGCCACTTCCAATTCCTTTAGCTCTAAATGTCAGCACATTATCATCATTGTTTTCAGGTTTTACATTGCTACAGCGTGACTACGAGATTGACAGTGTCACCAATTATGGCCAGTAATTTCCTTGTTAAATTCCTAGAGCAGAAAGATGTTGCATAAAGTTCTTGAAATCGCAGACTTGGAAAATTAAGTTACATAAGTAGCAGATATTCAGGCTGAGGACGGAAGGAAAGAGATATCTTCATTTCTGTTTTACCACAGTCATACCACAGTTACCATTTAGCCCTTTTTCTCTCACCACTATTTGTAATTCCATAAGGCTAACCTTCCCACCAAACTCTTCTAAAGCAGTTCTTCCCCCCCCCCTTTTTTTTTGGTAAGTTTCATTTAGAAAAAGAAACATAGTAAAGTTCAAACAGGGCAAATGGTTACACAGTGCAAGTCTCCCTTCCATCCTGATCCCTAGTTCCTAGGCCGAAGGTTCCTAACTTGGCTTAGGGACCGGAGTCTAAGGGAGGGTTTCCAGAGTAATGTGACTTCTCTGAATGCATGATTTTTAATGGACTGATAACTGCATCCAAACTTCTACCTGAGCCTGGAAAGGGTCCGTGCCTAAGAACCCCCGAAGTAGGACTGGCTGAAAGGACTGATGCGGCCGGTGATTCGGAAGGAGCTGCTTAAAAACCTGTCATAACTTGTCGCAGTGAAAAAAGTTCACCCCCATCCACTGAACTCCAGCGCCCTCGGAAAGTATGTTCCCCGAGGGCGGGATCACGGATCTTTTCTTCCCAAGTTTTTCGCCTGCCGCATTCCTTCCCTCCAGCGCGTCGGCGTATGCTGACGTCATGACGCCGCACACGTAGTCCCGCCCCTGCAGAGAGAGGCACTGGGACGGATCCCAGGGTGCTCGCAAACACGGAATGTGAGGCCTCGGCCCGGCTGCCCCCGGATCCCTGGCCCGCTCTCCACACGGGCCTGCGCCCGCTGCCGCCGCCCCCAGCTTGCCCGGAGGAACCAGGGCACCGCGCCCTTCTGCTGTGTGCCCGCGTGGCCGCCGCCACCCCTCGGAATCCTCCGGGGCCGCCGAGGAGTTCGCTACGGAGGGAGGCGGGGGCCTTCGGGAGGAGGAGGCGGAGGAGGCGGAGGAGGAGGGAAGGAAGATGGCGGCCGTGGAACTAGAGTGGATCCCAGAGACCCTCTATAACACCGCCATCTCCGCTGTCGTGGACAACTACATCCGCTCACGCCGAGACATCCGCTCCTTACCCGAGAACATTCAGTTCGATGTTTACTATAAGGTACGGACCGTGGGCCAGCGCTCTGCTCTCCTGCAGCAACCCCTGGGGCCGCACCCCCTTCCACGTCCGCGAACCCCCGCGTTTAACCCCTTACCCCTTGTAGCAGGGTCGTCTTCCGAGACATATGGGGCGGTGTCGGGGTGACCAATATAGAAACACCCCATCTGGTAGCCTCTGTCTCGCAAGCTCTTGGGCCTTAATGGATACGTCTTCCTAATGAGTCTTTTCCCCCTTTTGGTGTTCCCTCCTACATTGGGGCCCCTTTGGGTAGGCCTTTTGCGTGGACTTCCTTTATTGCGCCCTTGTCCCACTCAGTCCTTCCCTTCTAGCCTGTGTCTTCGGGATATTTTCTGCCCTCCCTTCCCAATTAAGTGTCACCATCAGCTGGACTTTTCTTTGCTCTTTTCCCCTCCTTTCTAGTTTCTTTTCTCGCCGCCCTCCTTCCCAAGTTTTTTTTTTTTTTCCCCCCCTGCTTCTTGTTCCTTAGCTTTACCTTTTTCTTCCTAATTGGGAGGGAGTTGAGCAATTATTGGAAGTAGTCGTGTGCCTTATTCGCATATCCTTTAAAGCTTTGGTTTTTGTTTATACTAGGGGTTGAATAGGGGGTTTTATTAACATGGGAGTGTTGACAAACTACTTGAAAGGGGGAAAATCCTTAAAAAAAAAAAAACTTTAGAATTTAAAGTATGTTCATATATTTGCAAGTTGTAATCTTGCAGCATTCCTAAATCGCTCCCCCTCAGAAATCTGAACAAAAAGTTTCCAAGTCAGTCTCCAAGTAGTTTCAGGGGTAAGTGTCTTTAGACGTGGACAGTTTTGCAGTGTTTAGAGAGGGAGGAGAACTTTATGGACTCGGAGCCTCCCTTTTCCTCTCCCCCCACATTTGAATGTGAACAGTGGACTTATTATTCAGTCCTCTTTGCCTTGAATCGGCGTGGATAACGCCTCTTCTCCTGTAGCCACCCACGCAAAATTTGACTAGAAGTAAAGTGTGATTTATTTTTTAGATCTAAACACTTCCTCTTGATTTGTAAGTTGGCTGGAACATTGTAAACTGATATTTAACAGATGTGTATGTTCTTATATATGTATGATGTTTTATGGCAGTTGTTTCATCGGGAAGGTTGCCCGCTTTCTCCACCCCGAATATTTTTTCAGAAAGCAGCTGACTTGCTGCATTCTACTAAATCCAGCTGCTTTACACCAATTCTAACAATTAAATTTTTTCCCCCCTAGATATTTGGGGAATATTCATTTTGGTCATTTATGTTATTATTTGGGGGGAGGGGAAGTTAGAGAAAAATCTCCCTTTATTCCAGATCCCTTTGATACATTGATTTACTTTTGTGCGTATCTAAGGAAGTTTTGTATATTTAAGATTCATTCCTCCCAGGAAGGATGAGTTGGATCTCTTTCTCTACCCGGGAAACTGCAGCTTTTTGTGTATGCTAACTCTATCTATTTTAATAAATCGCGTGTAATCTTTTACACTTTTTAGAGAAAATCATTGGAAGTTTAATCAAAGTATATTTAGTGGTTTAATTCCCTCAAAGTACTTGGATATCTTCTGTAACTTTCATTTCTAATTGAAGCTTTTCATTTGTGTATTATTAATAGTGAGTATGAGCAGATGGTGCTTTTGCCACATTTTCTGTTTCACGTAGTCCACAAAGTTTTAATATGGTGTCTTTTTTGGTACACTTGTACTCCTTAACAGTTGTGTGCCTGTAGGGAATATGGCACTGTGCTAAGGTGAAGGAGGGTGTTTAACATGTGCCTGGAACTGTAAGTGCTTTTACACAGTTATTTTGTTTAAGCCTCACAATTAAACTGTAAAGTGGGGTATAACCCTGTTTTATAGGTGAGAAAGTTAAGTAATTTATTTTTATTTTTTTATTTTTTGAAAGTTAAGTAATTTAGTCTAGGTCTAGTATTTAGTTCCTGTGTACCTTGCTTTCTTGCTTAATGTTTACAGTTTCCACTTTTCTCCAATTTAGAGCCAAGGAGAAACTCACAGTCAGGTCCCTCCCTCCAGCTGTCCCAACTTCCATCAATAGGCATAGTCATAGACAAAATAATAGTATTTGTGCAATCAAAAATTTCCCCATCCTGATTCACCATAGTCCAGTGTCACTGTGTTAGTTTTTGTCAGTAGCTTCAGGTGAAGGCACAGTCATAAAGCTTTAGGAAATGGGGTTATGGAATGAATGGGAGGTGAAGAAGTAGACATGCTGACTGCTCCCTAAAAAGGGAAGGGAGAGAGGTATTGATATGTAGAAAGGGTAAAATGTGAAAGTTGTTGTTTTTAAAGAATGGAAGATGTTAGAATGTATTTATTGGCTGAATGGCAGAAACCAAAACGGAATGAGAGGTTGAATATACAGGTAAGGCGGGAAATAAATTATGGAGCAGAGTCCTTGTGTAGGAGCCTTAAATTAATAAGCCTTGCCCCTTCCTTCACCCTGCATAAATTAAGGTATTAGTCTTTTTTTTTTTAATTTATTTATTTTAATATATTTATTTTTGGCTGCATTGGGTCTTGGTTGCTGCGCATGGGCTTTCTCTAGTTGCTGCGAGCGGGGGCTTTCTCTAGTTGCTGCGAGCGGGGGCTACTCTTCATTGCAGTGCGCGGGCTTCTCATTGCAGTGGCTTCTCTTGTTGCGGAGCATGGGCTCTAGGTGCGCGGGCTTCAGTAGTTGCGGCTCGCGGGCTCAGTAGCTGTGGCTCGTGGGCTCTAGAGCACAGGCTTAGTAGTTGTGGTGCGTGGGCTTAGTTGCTCCGTGGCATGTGGGATCTTCCTGGACCAGGGCTCGAACCCGTGTCCCCTGCATTGGTAGGCGGATTCTTAACCACTGCGCTACGAGGGAAGTCCAAGGTATTAGTCTTACATTGGCGTTGAGGAAGGAATACTTCTTCCTCTAAGAATCAGACGCAAAGAGTTAAAGACATAAAGTGTCTACATAACTAAGTTTGCAAAGAATGGTAGTTATGAATTAGGAGGTAAGATCATCTACTGAGAATAAGGGATAAGAGTGGTGGCTTTTATGTAGAAAGGCTAAACAGAAGTTGGAAATGGCTGCTAAGTTATATAGAAAGGGAGGCTCAGTAAAAATATGTTTAAAAAAAATGATAGGAGATATAGATGGTTCCATAAAACAGTATCCTACAGGATAATGTCTTTGAATCAGAATGGGTTTTCTCTAAGGGTACTCAACAATTTGGGTATAGAAGTAGATAAAGTGAATAGAAAGAATTGTAAAATTGTAGACCAACTGAAGGCAAATAGAGTGAAGGGCTGGGTTCTTCAAAGAGTGAAGTTTATGAGCTTTTCTTTCTTTTTTTTAAACTTTGGGTTTATTTATTTATTTATTTATTTATGGCTGTGTTGGGTCTTCGTTTCTGTGTGAGGGCTTTCTCCAGTTGCGGCAAGTGGGGGCCACTCTTCATCACGGTGCGCAGGCCTCTCACTATCGCGGCCTCTCTTGTTGCGGAGCACAGGCTCCAGACGTGCAGGCTCAGCAATTGTGGCTCACGGGCCTAGTTGCTCCACGGCATGTGGGATCTTCCCAGACCAGCGCTCGAACCCATGTCCCCTGCATTGGCAGGCAGATTCTCAACCACTGCGCCACCAGGGAAGCCCTGAACTTTTCTTTTTATTGTAACTGCTGAATGGTCTATTTTATCCTGTTCCAATTACAGAATTTTCCATAGAGTTAAGTTTTGACCCAGTGAAGTGTTGCCATAATGTGTTCTATTTATTGTTTTTAGTCTTAAACTTAATAATTTGGGATTTTTAAAAAATTATTATTATAAGTCTCAGGCTGAAAACCATACGGATTAATGCCTGATTTAGTATTAGAGTTGAATTAATTTTTTCTTTTTCTGTGTTTATTTCTATTCTTAGTTATATACAGCCTCAACTAATATTGTTTTAAATTGGCTGGTAACAAATTGAAAAAAAATTCTTGCAACATATTTGACAGCCAAAGAGTTAATATTCTTTTCACATAAAAAACTCTTAGGATTAATAAATTGAGAGCAAAAACTTTAGGGGAGGCAGGGCATAAAAAAACATAAATAGGCAGCCATACCATGTATCTGGATGGGAAGGTAGTATGTTATAAATATGTCCACTCATGTCAGTTTAAGCTGTGAATTTATTACAACTTGAATCAGAATCTCAGAATTTTATTGGGTATACGAAATTGATTAAATATGTTTATATGGAGGAATTAATTACATGAGAATAAATGAGCCAAGGAAATTTTTAAGATGTACAGTATTTAGGATAGTCAAGTGTATTAGAAGGCTGTATATTTTAAAACAACATGGTATTGGCACAAGAACAGCAAAGAGGGAAATTGATTTATAGAACATAGTAGACAGACTAGATAGAAACCAAAGCATATTTAAGAATATATTACATAATAAAGTTATAGGACAGTGCTGTATTTTAAATAAATGGGGGAAAATTGGTTATTTGGGGGGAATGTTAGACTTCTACTTCACACCTTATACCAAAATGAATTCCAGGTGAATTAAAGATTTAAATATGGCAAATGAAATCATAAAAGTATCAGAATAAATTATTGGGTCAATATCTTACAGTGGGAAATGACTGAAATTCTTTTTTAAAGAAATTATTGAGGTAATTTACAAATTAAAAAAATGTCAAACATTATAAAAATGAGTAATGTAAAACATGAAGTCCTCTTGTTACTCATCTTGCCAACACTAATGCTGTCTTGGCATAGAGAAGGCTTTTCTAAGCCTGAAACCAAAACCCAGGAGGAAAAAAAGAAATTGATACTTTTGAGTACATTAAAAAATAGGGGGAGGGCTTCCCTGGTGGCGCAGTGGTTAGGAATCTGCCTGCCAATGCAGGGGACACGGGTTCGAGCCCTGGTCTGGGAAAATCCCACATGCCGCGGAGCAACTAAGCCCGTGAGCCACAACTACTGAGCCTGCGCGTCTGGAGCCTGTGCTCCGCAAGGGGAGAGGCCGCGACAGTGAGAGGCCTGTGCACCATGGTGAAGAGTGGCCCCCGCTCGCCGCAACTGGAAAAGCCCTCGCACAGAAACGAAGACCCAACACAGTCAAAAATAAATAAATTTATTAAAATAAATAAATAAATAAAAAATAGGGGGAAAATTATAAGCACATTTTTTAAAAAGACTATGCAAATGGCAACATTTGTCACATGAGGGGTGAATTTCCTAAATACAGGAAGATCTAATACTAATTAATATGTAAAGGACAACCAACTTGTTTTCAGAAGACCTGAACAGCTAGCTCATACAAGAAGAAAACATGTAATACTAATCATAATAAATATCAAAAGATGTTCGGATGAAATGCAAATTAAAATGCAGTGTCAAGCCAAGTCAACCATGAAGAAGAAAGAAAATCTGGAGGACTTACACCATCAAATATCAAGCTGTAACAAGATAAGATGGTTTTGGCACATGGGTAGACAAATAGACCAATGGAGCAATACAGTCCAGAAACAGACTGACACATGTATACTGTCACCTGGTTTATAATAAAAGTGACACAGCAGTACAATGGAGAAAGGAGAATCAAATAATGGTGTTGGTCAGTTAGATATCCATGTAGGGGGAGAAGGATCACGATCTTACCTTATATCATACACAGTTACCATTTTTGGGTGGATTGCTGATCTAAGTGTGAAAAAACAGTTTTTTAGGAAAAAAAGTTTTCAGTGTGTCAGCAAAGATTTATTAAATAGGATACAAATGAGCTAAATATAAAGATAACTTGAAAAATTGGACTATATTAAGATCAAGAACATCTCTTCATAAAAAATACCATTAAAAGGGAAAAGCTGGGGCTTTCCTGGTGACGCAGTGGTTAAGAATCTGCCTGCCAGTGCAGGGGACACGGTTCGAGCCCTGGTCCAGGAAGATCCCACATACTGCAGAGCAACTAAGCCCGTGCGCCACATCTACTGAGCCTGCGCGCCACACTGCTGAAGCCCGTGCACCTAGAGCCCGTGCTTCGCAACGAGAGAAGCCACCACAACGAGAAGCCTGTGCACCGCAACGAAGAGTAGCCCCCGCTCGCTGCAACTAGAGAAAGCCCACACGCAGCAACAAAGACCCAATTCAGCCATAAATAGATAGATAGATACCATTAAAAGGGAAAAGCCAGGGCTTCCCTGGTGGTGCAGTAGCTAAGAATCTGCCTGCCAATGCAGGGGACATGGGTTCAAGCCCTGGTCCAGGAAGATCCCACATGCTGCGGAGCAACTAAGCCCGTGCGCCACATCTACTGAGCCTGCGCGCCACACTGCTGAAGCCCGTGCACCTAGAGCCCGTGCTTCGCAACGAGAGAAGCCACCACAACGAGAAGCCTGTGCACCGCAATGAAGAGTAGCCCCCGCTCGCTGCAACTAGAGAAAGCCCACACGCAGCAACAAAGACCCAATTCAGCCATAAATAGATAGATAGATACCATTAAAAGGGAAAAGCCAGGGCTTCCCTGGTGGTGCAGTAGCTAAGAATCTGCCTGCCAATGCAGGGGACATGGGTTCAAGCCCTGGTCCAGGAAGATCCCACATGCTGCGGAGCAACTAAGCCCGTGCGCCACATCTACTGAGCCTGCACTCTGGAGCCTGTGAGCCACAACTACTGAAGCCTGCGCACTTAGAGCCCACGCTCCACAACAAGAGAAACCTTTGCAGTGAGAAGCCCGCGCACAGCAGCAACGAAGAGTAGACCCCGCTCACCGCAACTAAAGAAAGCGCGCATGCAGCAACGAAGACCCGACACAGCCAAAGATAAAAATAAATAAATAAATAAATTTATTTTAAAAAAAGGGAAAAGCCATGCCACAGAGTAGAAGATATTTGAAGCACATATATCTGACAAAGGAATCATCCTGCATCTAAAGAACTAGAAATTAAGAAAATAACCCATTTTTTTAAATGGAGAAATAACTTCAATAGACATCCAAAAGGGGACATTCCAAGGACCTGTCAAACATTTGGAAAAATGCTCAACCTCATTTTGTCTTCAGGGAAATCGCTGTCCTCCTGTACTTTCCCCAGAATGGCTAAATGAAAAAGAAAAAAGTGTTGGTAAGGATATGGAGCAATCAGAACTCTCATGTACTGTTAGTGGGAATGTAAATTGATATACCATTTTGGAAAACTAGCATCATCTACTAAAACTGAACATATATATACCCTATAATTCCATCACAAGATATATACACTTAAGAACATTCAAGGAGTCCGCTGGTGATTTAGTGATTAGGATTTGGTGCTTTCACTGCCATGGCCCAGGTTCAATCCCTGGTTGGGGAACTGAGATTCCACAAGCTGTGCAGTGCGACCAAAAAAAAAAAAAAAAAGTTCATAGCAATACTATTCATGATAACCAAAAAGTGGAAACTATCCCAATGTCCATCAGTAGGAGAATTAATAAATAAATTATGGAGTAGCTATATAGTGGAATATTTTGCAATGAAAATGAATGAATTGCAACTGTTATAAACCATATGGATGAATCTCACAAATGATATTGAGTGAAAGAAATCAGTCATAGGAGTATGTATCAGAGGCTCCCAAACTCTCTCCCCTCATAGCACCCTTAGGCCAAAAGAAATACCTAACAGTTCTGTTCATTAAGTAGATATAAACAGTTAGTAATACTTATGTCCTAACAACTTGAGAGCCATTAAAAGAATAGTGCACAAAAATTGAAAGAACAAAGAGTAGTGTACTTCGTTCTTAAATAACCACAATTACTTATTACTGGGTTGTGTGTTTGTTGGGCACTGTACAACTTCTCACATCTTGGAATCGGATTGGTCACCACCATTCCATTTTCTGTTCCATAATGATTTTTGCACATTACTTTTATTATAGCAACCACTGAAAATGCTGCTTCACAAAGATAAGATGTTGTTGAAAGGAATATAGCAATCTAGTATTTGGCATGGTTTAATACAGATGTGGAATATTGTTTCTTTCAAACTTAAAATATCTTGCAGTGCCCCAGGGAACCTTGGTGCAGTTTGGAAAATGTGGATATGTAGTGTGATTTCATTTGTTTAAAGTTCAAAAACAGGCAAAATTAATCACAAGTATTGTAAGTCAGGAGCAGTTATCCTTGGAGGATAGTGACTATGCAGGGGCACAGAGGGAGATGTCTGGGATTCTGATAATACTCTATTTTATGATCTGCATGTTGGTTATGGGTGTGTTCACTTTGTGAAAATTTATTGAGCTTTACATTTTATTCTTTCATTTTCTTTTTTAAATTATATACATATATTTTTAAATTAATTAATTAATTAATTTTAGCTGCATTGGGTCTTCGTTGCTGCACGTGGGCTTTCTCTAGTTGCTGCGAGCGGGAGCTACTCTTTGTTGCGGTACGTGGGCTTCTCATTGTGGTGGCTTCTCTTGTTGTGGAGCATGGGCTCTAGGCGCGTGGGCTTCATTAGTTGTGGCACGTGGGCTCAGTAGTTGTGGCTCACGGGCTCTAGAGCACAGGCTCTGTAGTTGTGGCGCACGGGCTTAGTTGCTCCGCGGCATGTGGGATCTTCCCGGACCAGGGCTTGAACCTGTGTCCCCTGCATTGGCAGGCGGATTCTAAACCACTGCTCCACCAGGGAAGTCCTAAATTATATATATTTTTTATTGAAGTATAGTTGCTGTACAATATTATACAAGTTACAGGTGTACAGTATAGTGATTCACAATTTTTAAAGGTTATACTCCATTTATAATTCATATAAAATATTGGTGATATTCCCTGTGTTGTACAATATATCCCTGTAGCTTATTTTGTACATAATAGTTTGTACTTCTTAGAGCTTTATATTTTAAATATGAATTGTGCACTCATCTGTGTGTATGTTATACTTCAGTAAAAAGGTTTAAAAATTAACATTCATTTTCACTTACTAGATTGTCATGGTTTAATGATTCAAATAACTCATACCCTTTAATCCACAATACCATTAAATTTTTTTTTTTCCTACAGCAATGCTTGTTGACTGTGCAGAAAATTCTATTTGGGGATATTAAGTACAGTATGGTTTATGATGGCAAAAATTGGAAACAACTATATGCAAATCAATCAGGAATGGAATATCATAGTGCAGTTAGAAAGAATGAGGATGCTGGGAATGCCCTGGTGGTCCAGTGGTTAAGACTTCGTGCTTCCACTGCAGGGGGCACGGGTTTGATTCCTGGTTGGGGAACTAAGATCCCACATGCCACGTAGCGTGGCCAGAAAAAAAAAAAAAGGAAAGAATGAGGATGCTGTGTATACTGAGGTAGAGAGCACATGGGGAGAATAAAAAGCTTGTTACAAAGTAGTATGAATAATATAATCCTGTTGTTTTTAAATGGAGGAATATATGTGTACATTTGTATATGTGTACATTTGTTTATGTGTTGAAAAAAAATTAGAGGAACACAAAATTTCATAGTGTTTATTCAAGGGATAGGATTATAGTCATTTTTAACTTTGTACATATATTCTCTCTTTTCTTAAATAAATGATATCCATTTATTGATGTTATTATTGGCTTATTGTAATATTCTAAGTAGAATAAATTCCTCAAATTATCAATTTTAGCATGCTCACTATATTACCTTTAAAAAGTTTTAAAATTAAAATAATTTAAAATGTTTCCTTAGCTTCCAAGACATTTGAGAGTAGGAAAAAAGAATCCACTCAAACATCATTTGACAGATATTTTTAAAGAAACTTGGATCAACAAAATTATTTTCTAAAGTATCTTCCAAATATCCTAAAATCCAGGAACATTATTAATATTTTAATTTAGTAGGTTGTGTTTTACACTTAACATTAATAAAGATCTCTATTTAAAAAAAAAGATAACAAGTAAAGTACTTATTATGTTATGTTGTTTTTGTTTATTCTCTCTTTTTTTTATACTGCTTGGATTTTTATGACTATATTATTTTGATATATAAAAGAAGTAAAATTGAATTTTTAAGAATAAGATATCTGGGACATGAAGTTGTACTAAGAGGGGAATAGCCTAAAAATTGATATTCTAAAATATTAGTGTGACCAAGAAATAAGTTGAGGGACTTCCCTGGTGGCTCAGTGGTTAAGAATCCTCCTGCCAATGCAGGTGACACGGGTTTGAGCCCTGGTCCAGGAAGATCCCACATGCCACGGAGCAACTAAGCCCTTGCACCACAGCTACTGAGCCTGCACTCTAGAGCCCGCTAGCCACAACTGCTGAAGCCCGCGCGCCTAGAGCCTGTGCTCCGCGACAAGAGAAGCCACCGCAATGAGAAGCCTGCACATCGCAACGAAGAGTAGTCCCCGCTTGCCGCAACTAGAGAAAGCCCACGTGTAGCAATGAAGACCCAACGCAGCCAAAAATAAATAAATAAAATAAATAAATTTATTTTAAAATAAGTCTTAAAAAAAAAAAGATAAGTTGAGGTGATTGGTTTAAAAGAAAAGTAAATAATTCAACTAAGTAGTTAATTCACTAGCTGCCAGATCAACAAGTGTGAGAGAAAGCTCACATTCTCAAAATTAGGAATGAGAAAGTAAAAACAACCATAGATACAGTGGAAAGGGGAAAAATGGCTTTTTAAGTTATAGAATAGCTTCTTTAGATGTACAATAGCTTATGTAATTCTGTGCTAATCAGTCTGAAAACCTTACTGAAATTGTGTTTCTAGGAAGATACAAATGATCCAAGAGAGAAGTTGATAGACTAAAAACGGTAAAAGAACTGAGAAATTATACTTTTCTCTTTGTTCACATGCCTCCTCCCTCAGCAGACAAAACTCCCGCCAATTTTAGATACTTTCTTGGGTATATTCAAGTAACATTTGATATTATTGGTATTTAAGTGATTTTCAGACTTATTTCTGTAGCTGTATACTACATATTCAGCATTCTTGAAGGGCTAACCAATGCAGTTAGAATAAGAAAAGTCCAAAATCAAGTGAAAAACTACAATAAGATAATTCAGTAGGAGGATGATTACACATTTATAATTAAAAGTATGATAATTTTTCTATATACAATATAGGAAAGTATGTTTTACTCATCAAAAGAAAACATGCCATGGAGTAAATCCAAAAAGAGGTGTACAGAAATCTGAAAGTCTTCAGTAAGTGTAGAAGAAACATATTTTCTTCTTAGATTGGAAGATTCAGAGTTTTAAAGATATGATTTCTCTCTAACTCTTGTGTCTTGGAACCAAGTTTAATAACTTAAAAATGTGGGGCTTCCCTGGTGGTGCAGTGGTTGAGAATCCGTCTGCCAATGCAGGGGACACGGGTTCGAGCCCTGGTCTGGGAAGATCCCACATGCCGCAGAGCAGATAGGCCCGTGAGCCACAATTACTGAGCCTGTGCGTCTGGAGCCTGTGCTCCGCGACAAGAGAGGCCGACAAGAGAGGCCGCGATAGTGAGAGGCCCGCGCACGGCGATGAAGAGTGGCCCGCGCTCGCCACAACTAGAGAAAGCCCTCGCACAGAAACGAAGACCCAACACAGCCATAAATAAATAAATAAATAAATAAACCCAAAAGTTAAAAAAAAAAAGACAGAACTTTAAAAAAAAAAAATGTGTAATGAAAAAAAAAGTTTTTAACATCCATAGTGGAGAATTCAAATTTATGAAACATACTGAAAACTCCTGCAAATCAGTAAGAAAAAGAGGACCAAAAAGAAATATGTCGTCATGTTGACAGTGATTTTCTCTAGATGGTAAAATTGAATGTTATTCTTTTTTATAAATTCTTTTCTATATTTTCTAATTAAAAAATGTATATGCAATTCTGGAATCAAAGGGGAAAATGTTTTAAAGTTGGCTATCTAGAATACAGAATGAGTTTTTTGGGTTTTTTTTTGGTTTTTACATTTTTTAAAAAATTACAGTATAGTTGATTTACAATGTTTCAGTTGTAGAGAATGAGTTTTCTTATAGAGACAGAATGTTTTGTTATAACCATACTATCTTCTTTCTAGTGCTTCATGGATACACTCCTAATTTTCACCAAGATTGGTAGTGAAGCTTTAAGAGAAGTTGAGAAACTTCTTACCCAAATGTGGAGATCACTGAATCGTATTGAGTTTTATGTGGCTGGTTATCATTGTTGGTTAGATTTTACATCCAGCTAGTTTTTTGTTTTGACCTTCCATTTGTACCATGATAGCATCTTCCACCATTAACACAATCATACTATCTTGAAAATTATGCCATTGACCCATCACGTGAGAGACAGAGTTAGAGAATCTGTGTATTAGACATAAGTTCATTCTTGTAATGATTGGGGAAAAAACTCAATTTCTCATTTAATGGATGGCAAATCTAGTATCATCTTTATATGTGGACAGCGTATTTAAACGTTAGGAAAGGGTTGCCTTCCCATTTGAGAGTTAACTGTTTCTTGTGCTTTAAATAATATGAACATGTTCACTTAACCTTTTGCTTACTTACCAATAAGCAAAGCACTTTGCCCTGCAAGATACAAAAATCATGTTGGTCAGTTGTATTTTTTTTTTAAAGTATGACATAGAACCAATGAGTGGAACAGCTGAGCAATTAAAATGTTATAAGAAGCAAGAAATTAAAATATTTGGTTTACCTCCAGAAGAAAGCATTTATTGGGTTGGCCTAAAGGTTCCTTTGGTTTTTAGGTAAAAATAAAAGGCACATTTTTCGTTTTCATCAAAAACTTTATTAAACAACATATTCACCATTTTGTTCCACTACCTTCTGCCATTTTTCAGGCAGCTTCATAATTCCTTCTTCCCAAAACATTTTATCTTTTTGCACAAAGAACTGTTCCAGGTGCTTTTTACAGTCTTCCAGGGAATTGAAATTTTTTCCATTAAGAGAATTTTGTAAAGACCAAAATAAATGGAAATCTGGAGGTGCAATGTCTGGTGAATACAGCGCATGAATCAGAACTTCCCAGCCAAGCTGTAACAGTTTTTACCTGGTCATCAAAGAGACATGCAGTCTGGCGTTATCCTGATGGAAGATTACGTGTTTTCTGTTGACTAATTCTGAACGCTTTTCATTGAGTGCTGCTTTCAGTTGGTCTAACTGGGAGCAGTACTTGTTGGAATTAATTGTTTGGTTTTCTGGAAGGAGCTCATAATAGAGGACTCGGTTCCAATCCCACCATATGCACAACATCACCTTCTTTGGATGGAGACCGGGCGTTGGTGTGGTTGGTGGTGGTTCATTTTGCTTTCCTGACGATCTCTTCCATTCCACGTTATTGTACAGTATCCACTTTTCATCACCCGTCACAATTTGTTTTAAAAACTGAACATTTTCATTACGTCTAAATAGAGAATTGCATGTGGAAATATGGTCCAGAAGCTTTTTTCGCTTAACTTATGTGAAGCTCAAACATCAAAGCGATTAACATAACCAAGCTGGTGCAAATGATTTTCAACGCTTGATTTGGATATTTTGAGTATGTCGGCTATCTCCTGCGTGATATAATGTTGATTGTTCTCAATTAATGTCTCGATTTGATTGCTTTCAACTTCAACTGGTCTACCCCACCGTTGAGCATCATCCAGCGAGAAATCTCCAGTACATAACTTCGCGAACCACTTTTGACACGTTCCATCAGTCACAGCACCTTCTTCATACACTGCATAAATCTTTTTTTGTGTTTCAGTTGCGTTCTTACCTTTCTTGAAATGATAAAGCATAATATGCTGAAAATGTTGCTTTTTTTCTTCCATCTTCAATATTAAAATGGCAAAAATTCCCCAATTTTTTAAAAAATTAATTAATTATTTTTGTCTGTGTTGGGTCTTCGTTTCTGTGCGAGGGCTTTCTCTAGTTGTGGTGAGTGGGGGCCACTCTTCATTGCGGTGCGCTGGCCTCTCACTGTCGTGGCCTCTCTTGTTGTGAGCACAGGCTCCAGACACACAGGCTCAGTAGTTGTGGCTCACGGGCCTAGTTGCTCTGTGGCATGTGGGATCCTCCCAGACCAGGGCTCGAACCCGTGTCCCCTGCATTGGCAGGCAGATTCTCAACCACTGCACCACCAGGGAAGCCCCTTCCCCAGTTTTGATAAGTTTTTTTAATGCACGCTGATATGACAGCTGTCACAATACAATCTAACAAAATTGTTTCGAATGAAGTTAAAACTAAAAAAAAAAAAAAAAAGAAAACTAAGTGCTATTAGAGCCATCTTACGGGAAAAAACGAATGAACTTTTTTGCCAACCCAATACTTTTTAATTAAGTGTGCGTTATATTAAAATACTTCTGTGGTACTTGCTTTAATCCAAGAATGTGTAATCTGACAACACGTTCAGATTGTAATCAAACAACAGATAAAGGACATTACATGTAATATACAATGTAATATGAGAGCAAAGTAAAGGAATATCAAGTTATATGCCAAAGTTAATTTTTTCAGAGCTACATTTCAAGTGAATTTTGAGATTAGAGAACAAGAATAAATGTATCTTATGTGTGTTAAACAAAACAAAATATTACTTTATTTTTATTATTTTCTTTTGGCTGCGTTGGGTCCTCATTGCTGAGCACAAGCTTTCTCTCGTTACAGCAGGTGGGGGCTACTCTTTGTTGTGGTGCGTGCTCTTGTTGCAGTGGCTTCTTCTGTTGTGGAGCACGGGCTCTAAAGCACAGGCTCAGTAGTTGTGGCACACGGGTTTAATTGCTCTGTGGCATGTGGGATCTTCCCAGACCAGGGCTCGAACCCATGTCCCCTGCATTGGCAAGCAGATTCTTAACCACTGCGCCACCAGGGAAGTCCCTAGACCATAGTTTTTTGTTTTTTTGTTTTTTTTTTTAATATTTATTTATTTATCTGGTTGTGCTGGGTCTTAGTTGCAGCAGGAGGGCTCCTTAATTGCAGCATGCATGTGGGATCTAGTTCCCTGACCAGGGACCGAACCTGGGCCCCCTGCATTGGGAGCACAGAGTCTTAACCACTGCGCCACCAGGGAAGTCCCTAGACCATAGTTTTGAACTTGATTTCTTTTATATCTTTTTCTAAACCTTTCTGAGTTTTTGTTTTGGGGAATTAGCCTAGATTATTTTGGGTTGGTTTTGTTTTGTTTTTGATTTTTTTCTTTTCCATTATTATTTATCATGGGATATTGAATATAGTTCCCTGTGCTATACAGTAGGACCTTGTTGTTTATCCATCCTATATATAATAGTTTACATCTGCTAATCCCAAACTCCCAATCCTTCCCTCCGCCCTCCCCCTCGGCAACCACAAATCTGTTCTCTATGTCTGAGAGTCTGTTTCTGTTTTGTAGATAGGTTCATTTGTGCCATATTTTATAACATATAAGTGATATCATATGGTATTTTTTTTTGTCTTTCTGACTGACTTCACTTAGTATGATAATCTCTAGTTCCATCCATGTTGCTGCAGATGGCATTATTTCATGCTTTTTTATGGCTGAGTAGTATTCCATTGTGTATATATACCTCATCTTCTTTATCCAGTCATCTTTGGATGGACATTTAGGTTGTTTCCATGTTTTTAGCCTAGATTATTTTGTATGCTAATTTGATATTAACACTAAACTGTTCACTCAGCCTGGTAATTTTGGATTGGCTGCGAAAGCAGCCACGTCAATTCAAAATCCCTTGGGGTAAGGAAGGCTTTCATCCCTATCTTTATCTCCTAAAGAGTTCTCTGGGTTTGGGGCTGTCTTGTATTGCCCTTGCAATAGCTGCCTTCAGTTTTCTGTAAAAATTTTACTTTAGGGGACTTCCCTGGTGGCGCAGTGGTTAAGAATCCACCTGCCAATGCAGGAGACATGGGTTTGAGCCCTGGTCCGGGAAGATCCCACGTGCCGCGGAGCAACTAAGCCCGTGCACCACAGCTACTGAGCCTGCACTCTAGAGCCCGCGAGCCACAACTGCTGAAGCCTGCACGCCTACAGCCCGTGCTCTGCAACAAAGAGAAGCCACCGTAATGAGAAGTCTGCGCACCGCAACGAAGAGTAGCCCCTACTCGCTGCAACTAGAGAAAGCCCACGCGCAGCAACGAAGACCCAACGCAGCCAACAACAAATAAATAAATATTTTTTAAAGAAAGAAAATTTTACTTTAGTCTCTGAAAGCCCTTGCTTCTAAAATACCACCAGGAGTTTCACCCTTTTATGTATTAAAGATATTAAATCCTACACAAGTGTGTTACTAATATTTTACTTACTTTTATTGTATGTTTAATTTTTATTTACAGTATTTTATTTTATTATTTATTTTTTAAATTTATTTATTTGTTTCTTTTATTTTGGGTTGTGTTGGGTCTTCGCTGCTGCGCGCAGGCTTTCTCTAGTTGTGGTGAGCAGGGGCTACTCTTCATTGCGGTGCACGGGCTTCCCATTGCAGTGGCTTCTCTTGTTGCAGAGCACAGGCTCTAGGCACACAGGCTTCAGTAGTTGTGGCACGTGGGCTCAGTAGTTGTGGCTTGCCGGTTCTAGAGCACAGGCTCAGTAGTTGTGGCACACGGGCTTACTTGCTCCGTGGCATGTGGGATCTTCCCAGGCCAGTGCTCGAACCCGCGTCCCTTGCATTGGCAGGCAGATTCTTAACCACTGTGCCACCAGGGAAGCCCTATTTACAGTATTTTACATTCATGGACATTTTTGGTGTTTATCAAATCACATATCTCTTCCTTTATGATTTTTACCTGTGGTATATAATGCTTAGAAAGGCAGTGTTACCAGGTAGCTTTTAACACTTCTATGATTTAATTGTTTAATATTTAAAACTTTGATAAATCTGGAATTTATTTTTGTTCTGTTTTATCAGGAGGTACCTTACTTTGTTTCCCCATTTTTATGCACTCTTTATTAACTAATTTTTTGTTTCTTTCAGTGATTTTTAAAATGCTCCCTTCATCATATGTTAATTTTTTTTATGTATACCAAGATCTGCTTTTGAACTTTGCGTTTTGTTCCATTCATTGGTCAATCTTCATACCTGTACAATATTGTTTATGTTTTTACATAATATTTTTATTGTCTGTTTCATATCTTTTGGAAGATAATTTACCTACTTATAAAAATAAACTTGTTTTTTTTTATTTTCCTGAAGGTACCAGTAGCTAAAAGAAGTTGCTAGTCCTTTAATAGCCTCATTACCCAGTGGGTGCAGAATTTATTTATTAAAAAATTTTTTTGTATTGGAGCATAATTGCTTTACAGTTTTTGCTGTACAACAAAGTGAATCAACTATATGTATACATATATACCCTCTCTCTTGAACCTCCCTCCCACCCCAACGCCCCCCATCCTGTCCCACTCCTCTAGGTCATCACAGAGCACCGAGCTGAGCTCTCTGTGCTGTACAGCAGCTTCCCACTAGGTATCTATTTTATACATGGTAGTGAATATATGTCAGTGCTACTCTCTCAGTTTGTCCCACCCTCCCCTTCCTGCCCCCCGCCCGGGTCCACAAGCCCATTCTCTACGTCTGCATCTCTTTTCCTGCCCAGAATTTAATATTAAAACACATGTAATAATGAACTAAAATAAGTCAAATTTTAAAAAATTTGATATAAGTATCATTACCAAAGAACCTAGAGCCTCAGTTTTCTTTCTTCTAAGCTCTACTCCATAAGATGTGTGACTCTATGAAGGGATTAATCTTCTATTATTTCTTCTTTTTTTTTTTTTTGGCCGTGCTGTGTGGCATGAGGGATCTTAGTTCCCTGACCAGGGATCCAACCCATGCCCCCTGCATTGGGAGCACGGAGTCTTAACCACTGGACTGCCAGGGAAGTCCTTCTTCTATTATTTCTATAAAAATGTTTTAAATTGCCCATTTTATGCTCTTTCTTACTTCCTGATATAATACCGTCTAAAAGCATTGTACTGTTAAGTTATTAGGAACATGGATATAAGGATAGACTGCTTGGAGCCAGATTGTTGCCTTGCCACTTCTTTTTTTTTTTTTTTTTTTAATTGAAGTATAGTTGATGTACAATGTTGTGCCAATCTCTGCTGTACAGTAAAGTAACTCAGTTATACACATAGAGACATTCTTTTTAAATATTTTTTCCATTATGATTTATTACAGGATATTGAATATCATTGTGCTGTACAGTAGAACCTTGTGGTTTATCCATTCTCTATGTAATAGTTTGCATCTACCAACCACAAACTCCCAGTCCATCCCTCTCCTTCCCCCTGTCCTCCTTGGCAACCACAAGTCTGTTCTCTATATCTATGAGTCTGTTTCTGTTTTGTAGATAGGTTCATTTGTGCCATACTTTAGATTCCACCTGTAAATGATACCATATGGTATTTGTCTTTCTCTTTCTGACTTCCTTCACTTAGTATGATAATCTCTAGTTGCATCCATGTTGCTGCAAATGCCTTGCCACTTCTTAATTGTGTGATTTAGACCAGGTAATTTAACTTTATATGCCTTAGTTTCCTCATCTGTGGAAGGACAGAGTGAGTTGCTTATGAAAAGCACTTAGAACAGTGCCTGGCACATGCATATAAGATCTCTGTAAGGATTAAATGCTCTTTTTATTCTGGATTGGTATTCAAAAATCCCATTCATAAAATGTAGAAATTTTCATTTTTGGTGATAAGCCTAGTAAGGATTTTCTTTTTTTTTTGAATTACAGTTGCTGTACAGGAAAGGATGATTTGAAACAGTTAAATCACTACTCTCTCCCCAGAATTTAAAGGCAGACCCCTTTTTAGCTAGAAAAATTAAACAGCTGAGAGAAAAAAAGCTTGTTTTTGTTAATAGGCATACTTACATTTAAAATTGTAACTAAGGTTACTGCTTTCCTAAATTTTAGTTTCAAATCCATTTGTTAGGAAATTTTCAGTATTAAAGGGATACTATGAGTTGTAGAACATATAAAGTTTAGTTTAATTGTTTTTTTTTGACTAGTAAGTGTAGGCAAAAAAAGTTGTACAACTTTCCATTTCTTCTATCTTACAAAAGAAATTCTAAGCCTTAAGTTTGCTAATGATGAGTTACTTTGGTAAGAAACTAAGGTTTTTTGGTCCTGTACTGTTTTTGGAGTATGTGTATCTGTATATTTTGATAAGTGCATTTGTTTTTCTGCCCCAAATCAGAAATGTATCACATTGTTAAGCCCCCAAATAGGATGTGATTATTAATTCTCAGCTTTATTTTCCCTGAGTTATTCTTCATTGGTTAACTGTGAAGGTATATGTGATGGAAGGGAATTTTATCATATACATTCCTACAAGCTTTTTTTTTTTTTTGGCCACACTGTGTGGCTTCCGGGATCCTAGTTCCCTGACCAGGGATTGAACCTTTGCCCCCTGCAGTGGGAGCGCGGAGTCCCAGCTACTGGACTGCCAGGGAAGTCCCACTCTTCCTGTTTTTCTAACCTCAGAAAACATAATCATCTCCAAAAATAGCAAATCTTTCCTTATGAAAGTTTATGGTTAAGATGAATATCCAGTCATTGTTTGAAGATAACATTTCTGCCTCCCCTTCCTGAGCACATGGCAGTTCCTGTCCCCTCTCCCTTCCAGCAGTCACCATTGATTTGTATTCCTATATCTACCTAATCTGACCTGGCCTCCATTATGACTAGTGATTTATGCCCAAGAGTTTGCTAAATGAGTTTGTAGTATGTTTTCCCTGTGCAAAGTTAACTGGCCCATTTGGCAGATGAATTCAGGATCATGTCTTCTTTCTGAAACCCATGTTTTTGTCAAATGAGCTAAATGTTAAGTGCTTACTAATGTAAAGTGAGTTGATATAATAAAATTCTTGCCTTCTAAGGCACTGTATTTATATAGCATATATAAATTCAGTAACATTTGGTGAAGTTGAGGCAGGGGAAAGAGGGGCAGTAGTATTTATTTTTAACTGTGTACATGTATTATTTGGGATAAACGTTTAACACATTTATTAAAATACTATTTTAAATGGAAGTTAAAAAAAATCAGGCAGATCTTGAGTTGCAGTGTCAGGGGCAGTGCTTCTGCACACGGCCCGGCCCGCTGAGCTGAGGTGTCAGCACAGCCATTTCTCACTAGGCACTCTGATCTGAAGTGCTGGGTGTGAGGCCTCTGCATGAAGCACCCTGTGAACAAGTGAAACTAGACAAAGCACAAAGGAAAAGAAAAAAAAAAAAGCAAGCTCTGCAAATCCTCTGAAAAAAATGCCTCTGCACCTCTAGCTCTTGCGGAGGTTGGTGTCTTCAGTGGAGTCTCCTATTGCAGGGGGACCTTCAAGATGGTGGAGGAGTGGGACATAGAGATCACCTTCCTCCCCACAAATACATCAAAAATACATCTACATGTGGAACAACTACAGAACACATACTGAACGCTGGCAGAAGACTTCAGACTTCCCCAAAGGCAAGAATATCCCCACGTACCTTGCAGTGTGGCTGACAGGGTCTTGGTGCTCCGGCCTGGTGTCAGGCCTGCGCTTCCAGGGTGAGAGAGCCGAGTTCAGGACATTGGACCACCAGAGACCTCCCCGCCCCACGTAATATGAATCGACGAGAGCTCTTCCAGAGAGCTCCATCTCAACACGAAGACCCAGCTCCACCCAACAGCCAGCAAGCTCCAGTGCTGGACACCCCATGCCAAACAAACAGGAACACAACCCCACCCATTAGCAGAGAGGCTGCCTAAAATCATACTAAGTTCACAGACACCCCAAAACACACGGCCAGATGTGTCCCTGCCCACCAGAACACAGGCACCAGTCCCCTCCACCAGAAAGCCTACACAAGCCACTGAACCAACCTCACCCACTGGGGGCAGACACCAAAAACAACAGGAACTACGAACCTGCAGCCCATGAAAAGGAGACCCCAAACAAAGTAAGTTAAACAAAATGAGAACACAGAGAAATATGCAGCAGATGAAGGAGCAAGGTAAAAAAAACCCCGAGACCAAATGAAAAGGAAATAGGCAGTCTACCTGAAAAAGAATTCAGAGTAATGGAGTAAAGATGATCTAAAATCTTGGAAATAGAATATAGAAAATACAAGAAACGTTTAACAAGGACTTAGAAGAACTAAAGAGCAAACGAACAGTGATGAGCAACACAATAAATGAAATTAAAAATACTCTAGAAGCAGTCAATAGCAGAAGAACGGATGAGTGACCTGGAAGATAAAATAGTGGAAATAACTACTGCAGAGCAGAATAAAGAAAAAAGAATGAAAAGAATTGAGGACAGTCTTAGAGACCTCTGGGACAATATTAAATGCACCAACATTTAAATTATATAGGTGTCTCAGAAGAAGAGAAAAAGAAAGGGTCTGAGAAAATATTTGAAGAGATTATAGTCGAAAACTTCCCTAACAAGGGAAAGGAAATAATCAAGTCCAGGAAGTGCAGAGAGTGCCGTACAGGATAAATCCAAGGAGAAACACGCCAAGACACATATTAATCAAACTATCAAAAATTAAATACAAAGAAAAAAATATTAAAAGCAACAAGGGAAAAGCAACAAATAACATACAAGGGAGTCCCATAAGGTTAACAGCTGATCTTTCAGCAGAAACTCTGCAAGCCAGAAGGGAGTGGCAGGACATATTTAAAGTGATGAAAGGGGGGGCTTCCCTGGTGGTGCAGTGGTAATGAATCTGCCTACCAGTGCAGTGGACACAGATTCAATCCCTGGTCCAGGAAGATCCCACATGCCACAGAGCAGGTAAGCCTTGCACCAAAACTGCTCAGCCTGTGCTCTAGAGCCCACGAGCCACAACTACTGAGCCTGCGTGCCACAACTACTGAGCCTGCATGCCACAACTACTGAAGCCCACACGCCTAGAGCCTGTGCTCCGCAACAAGAGAAGCCACTGCAATGAGAAGCCTGTGCACTGCAATGAAGAGTAGCCGCTGCTCACCGCAACTAAAGAAAGCCTGTGCACAACAGTGAAGACCCAGGGGCTTCCCTGGTGGCGCAGTGGTTGAGAATCCGCCTGCTAATGCAGGGGACACGTGTTCGAGCCCTGGTCCAGGAAGATCCCACATGTCGTGGAGCAGCTAAGCCCGTGTACCACAACTACTGAGCCTGCGCTCTAGAGCCCGTGAGCCACAACTACTGAGCCCACATGCCACAACTGCTGTAGCCCGTGCACCTAGAGCCTGTGCTCCGCAACAAGAGAAGCCACTGCAATGAAAAGCCCATGCACTGCAAAGAAGAGTAGACCCCTTGCGCAACAATGAAGACCCAACACAGCCAAAAATAAATAAGCAAATATATAAATTTATTAAAAAAAAAAAGTGAAGACCCAAACACAGCCAAAAATAAATAAGTAAATATCAAAAAAACCCTACAACCAAGATTACTCTACCCAGCAAGGATCTCGTTCAGATTCGACAGAGAAATTAAAACCTTTACAGACAAGCAAAAGTTAAGAGAATTCAGCACCACCAGACAAGCTTTACAGTAAATGCTAAAGGAACTTCTCTAGGCAGGAAACACAAGAGAAGGAAAAGACCTACAATAACAAACCTAAAACAATTAAGAAAATGGTGATAGGAGCATACATATTGATAATTACCTTAAATGTAAATGGATTAAATGCTCCAACCGAACGACATAGACTGGCTGAATGGATACAAAAACAAGACCCGTACATATGCTGTCTACAAGAGACCCACTTCAGACCTTGGGACACATACAGACTGAAAGTGAGGGGATGGAAAAAGATATTCTATGCAAATGGAAATCAAAAGAAAGCTAGAGTAGCAATTCTCATATCAGACAAGTAGACTTTAAAATAAAGACTATTACAAGAGACAAAGAAGGACACTACATAATGATCAAGGGATCGATCCAAGAAGAAGATAGAACAATTGTAAATATTATGCACCCAACATAGGAAGACCTCAGTACATAAGGCAAATGCTAACAGCCATAAAAAGGGAAATCGGGGCTTCCCTGGTGGCACAGTGGTTGAGAATCTGCCTGCTAATGCAGGGGACACGGGTTCGAGCCCTGGTCTGGGAAGATCCCACATGCCGCAGAGCAACTAGGCCCGTGAGCCACAATTACTGAGCCTGCGCGTCTGGAGCCTGTGCTCTGCAACAAGAGAGGCCACGGTAGTGAGGGGCCCGCACACCGCGATGAAGAGTGGCCCCTGCTTGCCGCAACTGGAGAAAGCCCTCGCACAGAGACGAAGACCCAACGCAGCCAAAAATAAATAAATAAATTTTTTAAAAAAAAGGGAAATCGACAGTAACACAATAATAATAGGGGACTTTCACACTCCACTTTCACCAATGGACAGATCATCCAAAATGAAAATAAATAAGGAGACACAAGCTTTAAATGACACATTAGACAAGATGTACTTAATTGATATTTAGAGGACATACCATCCAAAAACAACAGGATACACTTTCTTCTCAAGTGCTCATGGAACATTCTCCAGGATAGATCATAACGTGGGTCACAAATCAAGCCTTGGTAAATTTAAGGAAATTGAAATCGTATCAAGTATCTTTTCCGACCACAGCGCTGTGAGACTAGATATCAATTACAGGAAAAAAAAACTAAAAAATACAAACACATGGAGGCTAAACAATATACTACTAAATAACCAAGAGATCACTGAGGAAATCAAAAAATACCTAGAAACAGATGACAATGAAAACACGACAACCCAAAACCTATGGGATGCAGCAAAAGCAGTTCTAAGAGGGAAGTTTATAGCAATACAATCCTACCTCAAGAAACAAGAAACATCTCAAACAAGCTAACCTTGCACCTAAAGCAATTAGAGAAAGAAGAACAAAAAAACCCTAAAGTTAGCAGAAGGAAAGAAATCATAAAGATCAGATCAGAAATAAATGAAAAAGAAATGAAGGAAACAATAGCAAAGATCAGTAAAACTAAAAGCTGGTTCTTTGAGAAGATAAACAAAATTGATAAACCATTAGCCAGACTCATCAAGAAAAAAAGAAGACTCAAATCAATAGAATTAGAAATGAAAAAGGAGAAGTAACAACTGACACTGCAGAAATACAAAGGATCATGAGAGATTACTACAAGCAACTATATGCCAATAAAATGGACAACCTGGAAGACATAGACAAATTCTTAGAAAAGCACAACCTTCCGAAACTGAACCAGGAAGAAACAGAGAATAAAAACAGACCAATCACAAGCACTGAAATGGAGACTGTGCTTAAAATTCTTCCAACAAACAAAAGCCCAGGACCAGATGGCTTCACAGGTGAATTCTGTCAAACACTTAGAGAAGAGCTAACACCTATCCTTCTCAAACACTTCCAAAATATAGCAGAGGAAGGAACACTCCCAAACTCATTCTATGAGGCCACCATCACCCTGATACCAAAACCAGACAAAGATGTCACAAAAAAAGAAAACTACAGGCCAATATCACTGATGAACATAGATGCAAAAATCCTCAACAAAATACTAGCCAAGAGAATCCAACCGCACATTAAAAGGATCATACATCATGATCAAGTGGGGTTTATCCCAGGAATGCAAGGATTCTTCAATATACCAAATCAATCAATGTGATACACCATATTAACGAACTGAAGGATAAAAACCATATGATAATCTCAATAGAAGCAGAAAAAGCTTTTGACAGAATTCAGCACCTATTTATGATAAAAACTCTCCAGAAAGTAGGCAGAGAGGGAACCTACCTCAACATAATAAAGGCCATATATGACAAACCCACAGCCAACATCGTTCTCAGTGGTGAAAAACTGAAACCATTTCCTCTAAGATCAGGAACAAGACAAGGTTGCCCACTCTCATCACTATTATTCAACATAGTTTTGGAAGTTTTAGCCACAGCAGTCAGAGAAGAAAAAGAAATAAAAGGAATCCAAATTGGAAAAGAAGAAGTAAAATTGTCACTGTTTGCAGATGACATGATACTATACATAGAGAATCCTAAAGATGCTATCAGAAAACTACTAGAGCTGATCAACAAATTTGGTAAAGTAGCAAGATACAAAATTAATGCACACATCTCTTGTATTCCTATACACTAACAATGAAAAATCTGAAAGAAATTAGGGGCACACTCCCATTTACCATTGCAAGAAAAAGAATAAAATACCTAGGAATAAACCTACCTAAGGAGACAAAAGACCTGTATGCAGAAAACTACAAGACACTGATGAAAGAAATTAAAGATGATACAAACAGATGGAGAGATATACCATGTTCTTGGATTGGAAGAATCAACATTGTGAAAATGACTCTACTACCCAAAGCAATCTACAGATTGAACGCAATCCCTATCAAACTACCAATGGCGTTTTTTACAGAACTAGAACAAAAAACTTCACAATTTGTATGGAAACACAAAAGACCCCGAATAGCCAAAGCAATCTTGAGAAGAAAAAACGGAGCTGGAGGAATCAGGCTCCTGGACTTCAGACTATACTACAAAGCTACAGTAGTCAAGACAGTATGGGACTGGCACAAAACAGAAATACAGATCAATGAACAGGATAGAAAGCCCAGAGATAAACCCATGCACATATGGTCACCTTATTTTTGATAAAGGAGGCAAGAATATACAATGGAGAAAAGACAGTCTCTTCAATAAGTGATGCTGGGAAAACTGGACAGGTACATGTAAAAGAATGAAATTAGAACACTTCCTAACACCATACACAAAAATAAACTCAAAATGGGTTAAAGACCTAAATGTAAGGCCAGACACTATAAAACTCTTAGAGGAAAACATAGGTAGAACACTCTATGACATAAGTCACAGCAAGATCCTTTTTGACCCACCTCTTAGAGAAATGGAAATAAAAACAAAAATAAACAAATGGGGGCTTCCCTGGTGGCGCAGTGGTTGAGAATCTGCCTGCCAATGCAGGGGACACGGGTTCGAGCCCTGGTCTGGGAAGATCCCACATGCCACGGAGCAACTGGGCCCGTGAGCCACAACTACTGAGCCTGCGCGTCTGGAGCCTGTGCTCCGCAACAAGAGAGGCCGCGACAGTGAGAGGCCCGTGCACCGCGATGAAGAGTGGCCCCTGCTCGCCGCAGCTGGAGAGGGCCCTCGCACAGAAATGAAGACCCAGCACACCCAAAAATAAATAAATAAATAAATTAAAAAGAAATCCATTAGGTAAATGATTTAAAGATGTCCAGGGTAGCTTTAAAAAAATAAATAAATAAATAAACAAATGGGACCTAATGAAACTTAAAAGCTTTTGCACAGCAAAGGAAACCATAAACAAGACAAAAATATAACCCTCAGAATGGGAGAAAATATTTACAAACAAAGCAACTGACAAAGGATTAATCTCCAAGATATACAAGCAGCTCATGCAGCTCAATGTCAAAAAAACAAACAATCCAATCCAGAAATGGGTAGAAGACCTAAGTAGACATTTCTGCATAGAAGATGTAGAGATTGCCAACAAACAGATGAAAGGATGCTCAACATCACTAATCATTAGAGAAATGCAAATCAAAACTACAGTGAGTTATCACCTCACAGGGGTCAGAATGGCCATCATCAAAAGATCTACAAACAGTAAATGCTCGCGAGGGTGTGGAGAAAAGGGAGCCCTCCTGTACTGTTGGTAGGAATGTAAATTGATACAGTCACTATGGAGAACAGTATGGAGGTTCTTCAAAAAACTAAAAATAGAACTACTATATGACCCAGCAATCCCACTACTGGGCATATACCCTGAGAAAACCATAATTCAAAAAGAGACATGTACCACAGTGTTCATTGCAGCACTATTTACAATAGCCGGGATATGGAAGCAACCTAGGTGTCCATCAACAGATGAATGGATAAAGAAGATGTGGCACATATATACAATGGAATATTACTCAGCCATAAAAAGAAACAAAATTGAACTAGTTGTAGTGAGGTGGAAGGACTTAGAGTCTGTCATACAGAGTGAAGTAAGTCAGAAAGAGAAAAACAAATACCGTATGCTAACACATATATATGGAATCTAAAAAAAAAAAAAAAGGTTCTGATGAACCTAGGGACAGGACAGGAATAAAGATGCAGACATAGCGAATGGAGTTGAGGACATGGAGAGGGGGAAGGGTAACCTGGGACAAAGTGAGAGTACCATTGACATATATACACTACCCAATGTGAAATAGATAACTAGTGGGAAGCAGCTGCATCGCACAGGGAGATCAGCTCAGTGCTTCGTGACCACCTAGAGGGGTGAGACAGGGAGGGTTGGAGGGAGATGCAAGAGGGAGGGGATATGGTGATAGATGTATTCATATAGCCGATTCACTTTTGTTATACAGCAGAAACTAACAGGACATTGTAAAGCAATTACACTCCAATGAAGATGTTAAAAAAAAAAAAAGTCAGGCAAAAGGAGTATATGATTGTGACATGATTAGAAATCTTGCCATGCTGGATTACTTTAGATATAATCTACTGTTAGTCTGCTTGTGATGTTTCATGCCTGGAACTGAACTGAGGTTTTTGTGGTCTGAAGAGCCCTTAGTGGGGCATAGTGACCAGTTCTGGCTTCTGGACATTATCTTGCTATCATTTTTATAATTTACTTTACCCAGTTTTGTTTAAGAAAAAAAGAAGTTAAAAAAAATTTAGTTTCTTGAATATAATTGTTCTTTTTTAATCAATTTATTTGTTTATTTTTTGGCTGCATTGGGTCTTCGTTGCTGTGCGTGGGCTTTTTCTAGTTGTGGCGAGCAGCGGCTATTCTTCGTTGCGGTGCGTGGGCTTCTCATTGCAGTGGCTTCTCTTTGTTGTGGAGCGTGGGCTCTAGTAGTTGTGGCACACGGGCTTAATTGTTCCGCGGCATGTGAGATCGTCCCAGACCAGGGATCGAACCGTGTCCCTTGCATTGGCAGGCGGATTCTTAACCCCTGGGCCACCAGGGAAGTCCTGAATATAACTGTTTTTAGTGTTTAATAAATAAAGTAATTATATAGCACTTTTTAGTACTTAGCATGTACCATATACTGTTATACAAATATTAATTTTTAAATATTATATACAACTATTAAAGTGTTCTATATGAATTATAGAGATTTGTTAAGTTAATGTTATATTTGTCTTAGCATAAGCATCTTCCCTGATATTACTGTGTAATCTTAACTTTGAGTAATAGTCATAAATTCATCAAATATTAACTCCATCAAATTATATTCATAAGTAAAGTAGAAATTGAAATTAAATTAAAAATTTTAAACATTATCCTTTTTTGTTTTTTTTTAATTTCAGCTGTACCAACAGGGACGCTTATGTCAACTGGGCAGTGAATTTTGTGAATTGGAAGTTTTTGCTAAAGTATTGAGAGCTTTGGATAAAAGGTAAACTCATTTTTTAACAATTGTGGTATACTGTACATATCTAAATTCTACGATTGTGACCATATTTTAAGTGTACAGTTCAGTAGCAGTAAGTACATTCATATTGTTTTGAAACCATCAGTACCACCCTTGCTTTTTGTGTTCAAGAAAGACTGAATTCATCTTCCCCGTTCTGGCTATTATGTAGTAGGAGTTATATGTGGATGTAGGTGACATGGCCTTTGATTGTCCTTGCTGTTCTCTTTATCATTCTTCCCTAAATTTGCTTGAAATGCCATTTCTTTTTCCTAACCTACATTTCTGGGAAAATAAGAATATAGTTTTACAAAATATTGTTAATCTGTAATATGAATGTTGCCAAGTTAAGTAAATACTTGTTAGAATGTGTAGTATATGTCAAGTACTATTCTAGATGCTGGGGTTACAGCAGTGAATAAGTTTTACAAGGTCTCTTCCTCATGGAGTTTGTGTTTTAGAAAGAGATGATAAAATAATCAAGTAACATGTTAACAAATTAACATGATTTCATTGTTTAGGGATACCTTTGGATGTGACCTGTGTACTAAGCCTAAGAGAAATTTCTTGGTTAGTTAAATAATTAAAATTAATCTGTTAAAAAATAGTAGATGAGAGTTTCATTTTGGGACAAGAAGGCCATAGAAAAACTTTAAAAAAAAATTCTTTACTCTTCGAAAAGGTTAGCTTTCTAGGATTTGAATTTCTCTATGCAGTTCTAAAGATGGCCATTATAAAGATTTAGTGGACTACCTCTCTTTCATCTCTCAGGTTATCTTTTTACCAAGTCCAAATCCCTTGGTAAATGTTTAATATATTTGTGAAACTAAACGCATGTAGTTTGACTTTTTTCCCCCCTTTATGCAAAGCAGTGACTTGGTTATTTACAATTTTGTTTAAAGCAGTTTTTTTATTGAGATAATTCATAATACCATAAATTCATCATTTTAAACTGTATAATTCATTAGTTTTTAGTATATTCACAAATTTTTGCAACTATTACCACTATCTAATTCTAGAATACTTTCATCATCCCCAAAAGAAACCCTGTACCCATTAACAGTCACTTCCTATTTCCCCTTACCCCTGGTCTCTAGCCTACCATTAATCTACTTTCTGTTTCTGGGTTTATCTGCTCTAGACATTTCATATAAATGGGACTATACAGTATGTGGTCTTTTGTGACTGGATTTTACCTATAATGTTTTCAAGGTTCATTCATGGCTGTTGTTTGTATCAGTTTTCCATTGTGTGGATATACTATGTTACTATGTTTTGGTTATCTAGCCATCTGTTGATGAACATTTGGGTTGTTTCTACCTTTTGGCCATTATGAATAATGCTACTATGAATGCTCATGAACAAGATTTTGTGTGGACGTATGTTTTCAGTTCTCTTGTATGTATATACAACTAGGGTAAACCCTAGTTGTTTAACTTTTTGAGTAACTCCTAAATTGTTTCCCACAGCAGCTCCACCATTTTATTGGGCTGGCCAAAAAAATGCCTTTGGTTTTTAAGTAAAAGTAAAAAACACATTTTTCATTTTCACCGAAAACTTTATTAAACAACATATTCACCATTTTGTTCCACTATCTTCTGCCATTTTTCAGGCAACTTCATAATTCCATCTTCTCAAAACTTTTTATCTTTTTGAGCAAAGAACTGTCCAGGTGCCTTTTACTGTCTTCCAGGGAATTGAGTTTTTCCATTAAGAGAATTTTGTAAAGACCGAAATAAATGGAAATCTGAAGGTGCAATGTCTGGTGAATACAGTGGATGAATCAGAACTTCCCAGCCAAGCTGTAACAGTTTTTACCTGGTCATCAAAGAGACATGCGGTCTTGCATTATCCTGATGGAAGATTATGTGTTTTCTGTTGACTAATTCTGGACTCTTTTCATTGAGTGCTGCTTTCAGTTGGTCTAATTGGGAGCAGTACTTGTTGGAATTAATTGTTTGGTTTTCCGGAAGGAGCTCATAATAGAGGACTCGCTTCCAATCCCACCATATACACAACATCACCTTCTTTGGGTGAAGACCGGGCTTTGGTGTGGTTGGTGGTGGTTCATTTCACTTGCCCGACGATCTCTTCCGTTCCACGTTATTGTACAGTATCCACTTTTCATCACCCATCACAATTTGTTTTAAAAACAGAACGTTTTCATTACATTTAAGTAGAGAATCCATGCAGAAATACAGTCAAGAAGGTTTTTTTTCTTAACTTATGTGGAACCCAAACATCAAAGCAATTAATATAACCAAGCTGGTACAAATGATTTTCAACGCTTGATTTGGATGTTTTGAGTATGTTAGCTATCTCCCGCACCATATAACGTTGATTGTTCTCAATCAATGTCTCGATCTGATTGCTTTCAACTTCAACTGGTCTACCCAACCGTGGAACATCGTCCAGTGAGAAATCTCCAGCACGAAACTTGGCAAACCACTTTTGACATGTTCAATCAGTCACAGCACCTTTTCCATATACTGCACAAATATTTTTTTGTGTTTCAGTTGCGTTTTTACTTTTCTTGAAATGATAAAGCATAATATGCTGAAAATGTTGCTTTTTTTCTTCCATCTTCAATATTAAAATGGCTACACAAAAATTCACCAATTTTGATAAGTGTTTTTTTAAATGCACGCTGATACGACAGCTGTCCCATACAATCTAACAAAATTGTTTTGAATGAAGCTAAAGACATCTAAGTGCTGCTAGAGCCATCTTACGGGAAAAACCAAATGAACCTTTTGGCTAACCCAATATGTCCCTATTACCAACGTATGAGGGTTCTAATTTTTCCATATCCTTGCCATCACTGTTTTTAAAAAAGTAGTATTATAGCCATCCTAGATAGTGTGAAGTCGTATCTCATTGTGAGTTTGATTTGCATTTCCCTAATCACTAATGATATGGAGCATCTTTTCTTGTGCTTATTGGCCATTTGTATATTTTCTTTGGAGGAATCTCTATTCAAATCTATTGCCCATTTTGTAATTGGGTCATTGTTGAATTACAAGACAATTTGGT
This sequence comes from Balaenoptera physalus, assembly GCF_965194825.1. NCBI lineage: Eukaryota > Metazoa > Chordata > Mammalia > Artiodactyla > Balaenopteridae > Balaenoptera > Balaenoptera physalus. The sequence goes on from NC_138901.1 coordinate 42,006,178, forward strand.
TTTTTAAGATTGATGTTAGAAGTTGTTTTCATCCTTCATTGTCATCAATTTACATATACAGAATCACTCAGTGATCCACTGAGTAAAAGATATTAGGCTAAATTGTGAATTATTATGACCTCATAATTCATAAGGCAAACAGTTGCTTTTTATCTTATTCCATCTTTGAAAATAATGGTACTGTTATTTCAAAAAAGCAAGTTAGCACTTTTTTTTTTAGATTGCAAGTTTTATTTTTGAATCCCCATTGAAATAAATATGTTAATCTTTGAAAAATATTTGGTTATATGCCACTAAAATTATGCCTAGAGCCCCCAGTGATAGTCATGCCCCATTCTGGAAAACACTACCATAGGGAATTACTGGAGGTACCCTGGGGAGGTAGGATGAGGCCACTGTTTGTTGAGCAAGGGTCATCTGTGTCCCAGGTAAGCTGCTTGCTGCTGTTCATAATTCTCTGAGCCCCAGACCTACCAGCATATTGGATCTTATCTTTCCTAGCTGGCAACACTTTGGTGGCTCCCTTTTCTCTTCTAGATAGAAGAGTAAATGCCTTAACATAACCTACAAGGTCCTTGGGGATTCTGGGATAGGCCTACCATGGCCCCTTCAGGCTGGTGAAGAGAGGGAGACAGGAGACAGGGAGGATCTCCTGGAGGAAGTGACATTTGAGCTGAAGTCTAACCGATTTATGGGAGAGAACTAGGTGATGGTGGTGAAGAGCTTTTTTAGGTAGAAGGAACAGCATGTGCAAATTTCCTGAGGCAGGAAGGAACAATGTGCATGAAAGTTAGCACTTTCTAAAAGGACAAAATATGTTACCTTTATAAAAACAAAAACGACCTTTTCCTTCTCTTTCAGACATTTGCTTCATCATTGTTTCCAGGCTTTGATGGATCATGGTGTGAAAGTTGCTTCAGTCTTAGCCTACTCATTTAGTAGACGGTGCTCTTACATAGCGGAATCAGATGCTGCAGTAAAGGAAAAAGCCATTCAGGTTGGCTTTGTTTTAGGTAAGTAATGGTAAAACAGAGGGGTGTTTTGTCCTGTAACATGACTCAGAATTAAGGCTGCTGGCATTAAAGGATTCTCACAGGACATTCCCAAAGTCAATGTGGGAGGTTATGAGAAAAACATCAGAAGAACTAGATATGATATATTGAACATTAACTTTGTGCTAAGTACTATACTATGTATCTAAATGCTGTCTTTCAAGAAAATCCTCATGACATTCCAGTGATGTGAAGGTATTAATAGAGTTTTAGAAATGAGGAAACGGACTCAGAAAAGTTGAGTAACTTGCTCAAGTCACATAGTAATGGAGCTAAATTTAGAATCCTGTGGCACTGTGATTCCAAATCACTTACCTTTCTACCATGTCAAGCTGCTACCAACCTCTTTCACCAGCTTACTGTGTGTTGTGACGTGGGACTTGATCCTTTTGGGACCTCAGTTTTCCCATCTCTAAAATGAGGGTAAATCTCCATTTTCTCATGGGTATGAGAATACTAAAAACATAAATGGAAAAGGATTCTGAAAAGGTTTTGTATGCTACACACATAGAAAAATATCGTTTAATGTTTGCATAACATTTTAGTATAGCTTTTACAAATCTACATAGATAAGTATGTCTCAGGCAATTATTTATTCAAGTTATTGCTACCTTTTTACTTTGTTTTTGGAAAAATTTTTATTTTGAAATGATTGTAGATTTACAGACAATATCAAAACCAGGAAATTGATACTGGTTTATACTGTTACCTAGACTATAGACCTTATTTAACTTTCATTGGTTTTTTTTTAAAATAAATTTATTTATTTATTTATTTATTTATTATTTTTAGCTGTGTTGGGTCTTCGTTTCTGTGCAAGGGCTTTCTCCAGTTGCGGCAAGCGGGGGCCATTCTTCATCGCGGTGCACGGGCCTCTCTTGTTGCGGAGCATGGGCTCCAGACGCGCAGGCTCAGTAGTTGTGGCTCACGGGCCTAGTTGCTCCGTGGCATGTGGGATCTTCCCAGACCAGGGCTTGAACCCGTGTCCCCTGTATTGGCAGGCAGATTCTCAACCACTGCGCCACCAGGGAAGCCCGCTTTCATTGGTTTTTACATATACTCATCTGTGTGTGTGTGTTTTATTTAAATGTAGTTCACGTACAGTATTACGTTGGTTTCAGATGTACCACATAGTGATTTGGAATTTGCATACTTTATGAAATGATTGCCACGACAAGTATAGTCCCTGTACAAAGTTATTACAGTATTATTGACCATGTTCCTTAGGCTGTATATTACATTCCCATGGCTTATTTATTTTCTAACTGGAGGCTCAGACCTCTTAATCCCCTTCACCTATTTCACCCCACACCCCACCTCCTTTCTCTGGCAACCAACTGTTTGGTCTCTGTATCTACGAGTCTATTTTCATTTTGTTTTGTTTGTTTGTTTTGATTTTTAGATTCTACCTATAAGTGAGATCATATGGTATTTGTCTTTCTCTGTCTGACTTATTTCACTTAGCATGATACCCTCTAGATCCATCTGTGTTGTCACAAGATTTCTTTTCTTTTCTTTTTTTTTAATGTTTAATTTTTGTGGTTGGGTAATGTTCCACTGTTGTGTGTATAAATATATCTCACACCTTCTTTATCCGTTCATTCATCTGTTGATGGACATTTAGGTTGCTTACATATCTTGGCTATTATAAATAATGCTTCACTGAACATTGAGGTGCATATATCTTTTTTGAGTTAGTGTTTTTGCCTTTTTTGGATAAATACCCAGAAGTGAAATTGCTAGATCATGTGGCAGTTCTATATTAAATTTTTTGAGCAACCTCCACACGGTTCTCCATAGTGGCTGTGCCAATTTACAGTCCCACCAGCAGTGCAGGAGGGTTCCCTTGTCTCCACACCCTCGGGAACACTCATTAATTGTTTTCTGGTGATGACAACCATCCTGACAGGTGTGAGGTGGTATCTCACTGTGGTTTTGATTTGCATTTCCCTGATGATTAGTGATGTGGAGCATCTTTTCATGTATCTGTTGGCCATCTGTATGTCTTTTTTGGAAAAATGTCTATTCAGATCCTCTGCCCATTTTTTTATTTTATAAATTTATTATTTATTTTTGGCTGCGTTGGGTCTTGGTTGCTGCACGCAGGCTTTCTCTAGTTGCGGGGAGTGGGGGCTACTCTTTGTTGCGGTGCGCAGGCTGAAGGCGCGCGGACTTCAGTAGTTATGACACACAGGCTCAGTAGTTGTGGCTCACGGGCTTAGTTACTCTGCAACATGTGGGATCTTCCCGGACCAGGGCTCGAACCTGTGTGCCCTGCATTGGCAGGCAGATTGTTAACCACTGCGCCACCAGGGAAGCCCTACCTTTCATTTTTAACTTCTCACATTAATGTGTGTGTGTATGCATGTTTTCTCTCTCTCTCTCTTTGGCACGTGCACATTTACTTTCTTTGCCAAGTTTTCATGATCATTTCCTTCAGTATTAGGAAAAAAGTTTTTTTTTGTAGTGGTCATAGAGGGTTTGCTTGGAGGAACTTAACATTCTTTTCCGAAAAGAACCCTCAGCATTTATCCTTTGGTAGTCCTGTGGAATATAAATTGCAACAAAGAATTGTGACTAAAGAATGTCTCTTAATAGAGTGTTTGTGACCTAGATGAATGTTAATATTGACATCCATGTAGTCCTAGGTGGTCATGTAAAAATCTATGTGGGAGATGTTTAGTGTCAAGGAAGATGAAAGGCAGGAAAGCTAATGTTCATTGAGATCCTCTGTTGTCTCTTCACTTGTACCAGTCTGGCCACTGTAAGGAGCCAGATCGAACAAGTATCTTGGAGTTAGAACCAAGTCCTAACAGATTCAGTTATATTATTAGTCTTGATCCTAAAATTACCAAAACAGTGAAAAAACTTCATACCAAAAGTATACATGATGGAAACTGTTAAAAAATAACAGCTTTATTGAGATATAATTCACATACCATACAGTGCACCCATTTAAAGTATATAATTTAAAGGTCTTTAGTATATTCACAGCGTTCAGTCCCTGGTCAGGTAACTAAGATCCCACAAGCCGCATGGCGCGGCCAAAAGAAAAAAAAAAAAGAAGCTTGAGGAGGTGCCTCGCAGAGCTGGGATGCTGCTTGCCTGGTACAGGTGCCTCAGAGTTCTAAGAAGGGAGCTCGTGGGTCTAGAATCTCGACCTCTAGGAGGGACACCTGACTGGCTGGTACTAGTGTCTCTCTGATGGGGTGCTGTGAATCAGGTTCTGTAAGTGTTGGAAAACTGCAGCTGGAATTGGCTTACTGAGATGAATTGCCACTGCCAGAGTAAAGAAACATTACCCTGGGACACTGCTGTGAGCAGGGGCGTTGCTGGCAGAAACTGGAAGCTATCGGGGAGTGTCTCTTACTTTTCCAGTCTTACAGCCTTTCTCTCTAGTGCCTTCTTTGGTAGAGACTACTAGGGAGCCAGCTGGCAGAGGAGAAATGTGGTTATAGAGTCCTAGCCCAGCATCATAAAACAGTCTAGAAGGGTTGGTTTGAAGCTGAGAGATAATAGCCTAATAACCCAGCACAGTGCACAATATGTTGAGATAATGAGTAGGAGGTTGCTTCATATGAATATTATAATCTCATTATTCCAGTCATTCAGTGAGGACCCTAAAATGTCATATTTGGGGGGATAAAAAAGTGTTCTAAAGCACACTTCTCTCCAGTTAAAATATTTGTTTCATTTCATATAGCTTTAATTAAACATGAAACACCAGTCTGAGCAAAATATATTTTTTCTTGACCCAGATACTATTGACACTATTAAGATTAGTTGACACTATCAAAAAGTGATTAAACTATTAGGAGGGGGTCAAGAGGCTCTAAAAAGATGGACAGTATCCTAAGGAAATGATGCCCAGATGCCCCATGCATTACAACTGTTGGAGGATAGCAGTTTAATTTTTTGCTAAAAAAAATTTAAGATGAGCAAGCACTTACTGTCTCTTTTATCTGTGTATCCTCTATGATGTGCTGTTATGCTAAGAAGATTAAGTTTATTCAGATGTCTTTATCCTCTTTGGGATTGGGTATGAAAAGATTGGAAAGTTATGTTTACCCTGCGTGATGAAAATGTTAGACAAATCACTAAATATAGTGGCTAATTAGCTGGAAAATGTCAACTCTTAGGCGATGAAGTACTTTTAGAGGGCTAAAACTCTTGACTCCTGGGACTTCCCTGGTGGCACAGCGGTTAAGAATCTGACTGCCAATGCAGGGGACACGGGTTTGATCCCTGGTCGGGGAAGATCCCACATGCCGCTGAGCAACTAAGCCCGTGTGCCACAGCTACTGAACCCGCATGCCACAACTACTGAAGCCCGCGCACCTAGAGCCTGTGCTCCACAGCAAGAGAAGCCACCGCAACAAGAAGCCCGCGCACCGCAACAAGAAGCCCGCGCACTGCAACGAAGAGTAGCGCCCGCTCGCCGCAACTAGGGAAAGCCCACGCGCAGCAATGAAGACCCAATGCAGCCAAAAGTAAAAAACAAAACAAAAACTCTTGACTCCTTATTCAGGGTCTCAACTTGGATCTAATTTCCCTAGTTTGAAAGTTCCTTTTTTTTTTTTAATTTCACAATTAGTATCTTTGTTTCAGACTAAACAGAGGTTTTTTTCATTTTAGGTAATAATCACTGTAAGCATGTCATTTTAGCTTTCAAGTGATTTATTAAATTATCTAAAGTTTTTGGTTTTTCTTGTCCCTTAGGTGGCTTTCTTTCAGATGCAGGCTGGTACAGTGATGCTGAGAAAGTTTTCCTGTCTTGCCTTCAGTTGTGTACTCTACATGATGAGATGCTTCATTGGTTTCGTGCAGTAGAATGTTGTGTGAGGTAAGTTGGAACAGTCCTTTAATTACATGCTGTAATGGTATTAGTGACTTTTTTTTTTTTTTTTTTTTTTTTAGGCTGTGCTGGGTCTTTGTTGCTGCACGTAGGCTTTCTCTAGTGCAGTGAGCGGGGGCTACTCTTCGTTGCGGAGTGTGGGCTTCTCCTTGCGGCGGCTTCTCTTGTTGTGGAGCACGGGCTTCAGTAGTTGTGGCATGCGAGCTCAGTTGTGGCACACGGGTTTAGTTGCTCCGTGGCATGTGGGATCTTCCTGGACCAGGGATCGAACCCGTGTCCCCTGCATTGGCAGGCAGATTCTTGACCACTGTGCCCGGAGGGAAGTCCCTTCTTGGGTTTTTTTTTTGTGTGTGTGTGTGTTTTGTTTTGTTTTTACTGTGCTCCGTTTACATTTCTGGAATTGTACGTAACCTGATTAATATTTTACTTCTAAATAACCTTTTTTTTTTTTTTTTAAATCTTTATTATTTATTTGGCTGCATGGGGTCTTAGTTGCGGCACGCAGGAATCTTCGTTGCTGCTTCCGGGATCTTCGTTGAGGTGTGTGGTATCTTTAGTTGTGGCATGTGGGATCTTTTGTTTTTAGTTGCGGCATGTGGGATCTAGTTCCCTGACCAGGGATCGAACCTGGGCCCCCTGCATTGGGAGCGTGGAGTCTTAACCACTGGGCCACCAGCGAAGTCCCTAACCTTTCTTTTTTTTTGATGTGGACTATTTTTAAAGTCTTTATTGAATTTGTTACAGTATTGCTTCTGTTTTATGTTTTGGATTTTTGGCTGCGAGGCACCTGGGATCTTAGCTCCCTGACCAGAGATTGAACCCACACCCCTGCATTGGAAGGCGAAATCTTAACCACTGGACAGCCAGGGAAGTCCCCCTAACCTTTCTTTAAAATACATTTTTTAACAGATGTACTTAAATGAAAGGCAAACAAATCCAGAAGTAACTCTTTGATTTTACTGTCTTTATTTTTTTAATATATGTAACATTTAGTTTTAGCTATTTTCACGTAGGTTTTCTCTCTGTCCCCCCCATTTGATTTGACATTTCTTAAAAAGAATTTTTTTATGAAACTAAAGGGAAATCGAAATAAAGTTTAAAAAATAACAGAATAATTCTTTGTCTTAAGTTAACTAGAATCTGGTCAGTTTACTGAATTTATAGTCTTCTATTTTTATTGAATAAGGGGTCATATTTTTTTTGTACCTTAGAGATAAGTTAATTAAATCTGCACCTCTTCAGAGCTAGAATACAGGTTCTCCTATATAAAACCATTGTTGATTTATGCTACCATTGACTAAAGCTCTCTCTGCTCAATCTTTTGAGGTTATTACCCCGTTTTATAGAGGGCTTACCTGTGTTAGACAAACATTCAAATCCTGAAGTTAATTTTATAATGTGCAAACTTAATTATAAATAATATTTTAGAAGCTTAGGATAATTTCCCACAGATATTTATGATAAATTATAGTAACACTTGTGTGCAGAAACTATAAAAGGATTGGTATTGGGCCTGTAATTTGTAGTACTGATAATCTGTGTCATCTTTCCTCCCCACTTCTGCCTATCCTAGGAATAGAAAACTAGACTATCTTATAGGGATTTTAGGGGCTAGCTAAATGTTTCTTTGTGTATGAACTAGTTAATTTAGAACAGAAAACCCATTTTGTATGATTTCATTGTAGATTGCTCTTTCATTGCAAGCAGTCTTTTGACCAAAAGGTAAAACATTTTCTTCTTGTAAGTGCTTGCTTTTTATGCACAAAGTCAGAAGATTTATTCCATCCAGATAACTAACATTTCTCCTGTCTGATTTTAAGGCTCTTATATAAATTTTGCATTAATATAACCAAAAGATTTAGTTTTCTCACAGGACCAGGGCTCCTCTTCTTTTTCCTATTTTGTCATCTTTAGCATGTAGCTCACGTCATTATGTTTGCAAATGCTACGGGCAAGGAGAAGGGCAAAGGGGTCATGCCTGCTGAGTCTGCTTCCTTTTCCTTTCTTTTTTTTTTTTTTCAGTCAGAAAATATAGCTTTCCCAGAGGCCTAGCCTTATCTTCTTTACTTATTACCTCTCTTTGAAACTGGGAAACTGGGACACATTCTGCACATCCTCCAACCAGTATAAGGTGATCTGGAGAGCAAAACATTTTTAACTGTGCATTTTGCTGCCCCAAATGAACTGATGGGTCTACATTAAGGAAGGAGGAGAGGGGAATATTGGACAGGTAACTGTCAATACTGTGAGTGTTCGGGCTGTTTTCAGAACAAGCACATGTGAATAGGAAAATACCTGTGCCAAGAAACAAAACTATTTATACCAGCTTACTGCCTGTATACCTAGACATCTTGTTCTTAAGAATTTTAAATTTCTTTTTTTTTTTTTTAAAGCAGGAGCTTGTTTTTATTTATTTATGTATGTATTTATTTATTTATTTTTGGCTGTGTTGGGTCTTTCGTTTCTGTGCGAGGGCTTCCTCTAGCTGCGGCGAGCAGGGGCCACTCTTCATCGCGGTGCACGGGCCTCTCACTGTCGCGGCCTCTCGTTGCGGAGCACAGGCTCTAGACGCGCAGGCTCAGTAGTTGTGGCTCACGGGCGTAGTTGCTCCGTGGCATGTGGAATCTTCCCAGACCAGGGCTCGAACCCGTGTCCCCTGCATTGGCAGGCAGATTCTCAACCACTGTACCACCAGGGAAGACAAGAATTTTAAATTTCAAAGTAAAATTTGCTTCTACACAGCTTTGCTTGCTAAATTCTTGGCCATTACAGACGTAAAGATAATTTTTATTATTATAGTAGTATTTTTTGAAAAAATATTAAATTATTCTTACTTAGCTTTTAATTGATTTGGGAGAGGATTATTTTGGAGAACAAATATTAATGAAATCCTTTAGCCAATCCCAGGAGCTTTGAGCCTAATGTAACAGTGTGTTTTTAACTTTAATAGCACAAAACCAGTTTCTAATCTGGGGCTGGCATGGAAGCAGTATAGAGCAAATGTCAGAGACTCTTCTTCTTAAACCTGGTACCATTTCTCAGTCTTTGTTTTATTCCTTGAAGACTCTGCCTAGTTTCGTTTACTTTACTTGCTTTCTATTTAATAGCTTTGTTTGTTCTGCTCATGTGCGTGTCTATTAGCAAACAAATTGAAAACATACAGAAAACTATGAAGAAGAAAATAAATATTATCTGTAACTCTGCTGCCTAGATATACCACAATTATTATTTTGGTGTATTTTGGGGATTTTAAGTGAAAAATGGAACTTCCTGAACTGGAGGGAAAAGACTTGAATCTAGATTGAAAAAGAACCTTGAGCCCGAAGCAGGTGAATTTCTTGAAATCCAAGGATAAATAGGAGTTAGAAGCTAAGAGACAAGAGCAGTATCTCAATTACTGAGAAAATACTACACTTCACAAACTTTTAGGCTAAAATTCAAAGTTTTCAAATATGTAGATACCAAATATATCTCCAGGTACTTTATCTGAGGAAAACAGTCAAGGAATATCTCTAACCAAATAAAAGTTCAATAGTAACAAATCTCAAGACAGGGGAAGATGGTGTAGAAACAGTGGTAAGCAGTGAATATTGTAATATGTAGTTAGACATAATGGAGTGGAAAGAATGAAGAACAAATTGTGGATTTGTAATATGTCTTATGTAAGGATTTTTTTTCAAACTGGAAATGAAAGGGAAATTTTAGAAATAACAAGACAATTCTCAGTTACCGCATACTATTAAATGTAAGATAAGTTTGTTTGTGTTTTTTCCACCTGAAAATTGAAAAAAGAGTTGCCTTACAAAGTCCCTCATGTTATGTGATGTTCTTGCAAGTCTCTTGTTTTGAAAAACAAAGTACTGTTTGGGAAAGAAATGTTAGCCTGAAACTCAGCCAGTGCCAATACCAGGAAGCTCATAGAGGTCACCTAGCAGAATTTTCTTTTTACAGAAGTAATGGAATTTAACATAATTTAACACAAAATTTAGAATTATTCTAGGGGTCATAACCTTATAGTTGTGTTAGATATCTTTATTAACTGGCTTCTTGAATATTACTTTGAAATGTGATGCATTAAGTGGTTTGGTTGTGGAGATTATGGGTGTCTACTTGTCTTAGGTGGAATGGGAAAACCCAACTGTCTTAGTGCTTTGCAAATGGTTGCTGGTACCTTTGGATAACATTTCTAGGGGCATAAAAGCAGACTCAAAAGTGCTGATTTTCAAGCAAGTGAAAATGTTTTACTCTGAAAAACTGTTAGATGACTAAGAAGTAGTTTGGTGATGATGAAGATAAATGTTTTAAGATGCGTGTGAATAGTTTGGGTAACATTTCATAAATTATAAGAAGGAGAATTAATTTTTGAAAATTTAGTTTAGATTTTAAATATGTATTTATAACATAACATAAAGATGATTTAAATACTATAAATTTCAAAATGTTATCATATATATCCCTAAAACTTGATGTATTCAAGTTGGCAAAAAACCTTTTTGGATGGAAAATTGAGGCTCATGTTATTATGTTCAGGTTGCTTGCTGTTGGGCATGTATTACATAATAGCCTATTTTAAAAATACACATTTAGGAAAATGTAGTAGTATAAGAAAGTATTATAAAGGTCTCTTCTTGGTAAGGGGAATATGAATGCCTATCATTTAATGTTCAAACATTGTCAGTGCTAGGGAGCGGTATATAATAAATTGACTAATGGAAAAATACGATAGACATTCCAAATTAGAATAGTGGGAGTAGGGGTAAGGATGATTGGAAACTTGTCCAAGGTAGATAGATAAGCAAAGAGAATAGAAGAAATAACTAAGTATGATAACTGAAAAATGTGAAACAATTAAAACCAAATATAACTATGACCATGTAAATGCACTCAATTCCCCTATCTAGAGACAGCGACTGCCAAGAAGGTTAAAAAATGAAACCCAGGGACTTCCCTGGTGGTCCAGTGGTTAAGAATCTGCCTTCCAATGCAGGGGACGCGGGTTCCATCCCTGATCGGGGAACTAAGATCCCACATGCCGCGGGGCAGCTAAGCCCGCGTTCCTCAACTAGAGAGCCCATGTGCTGCAAACTACAGAGCCCACACGCTCTGGAGCCCACACACTGCAAACGAAAGATCCCACATGCTGCAAGGCAGATCCCACAACTAAGACCCGACACAGCCAAAAATAAAAAAATAAAGCAATTCTTTAAAAAAAAATAAAATAAAATAAATAAAAAATGAAACCCAGCTATATATTGTTAAAAGAAAATACCCCTAGACAATAATATTAACAATAAAAGCAGAATTCAGGATGAAAACCATTAGTTGATACAGAAGGGATATTGACAATAAAATGTACAATCCACAAAAAGGTCATAAACCCATGTATAGCAAATAAGATAGTAGCCCTCTACATAAACACAGCACCCTAAAAATACAAAGAATTTGATTAAAAAGATAATCAGTACAAAGTCAAGTACCTCCAGGATGGGTTAATTCAGAATTCATAGAGGTTATCAGGGAACTAGGTTTTTTCCATCTTCTGGCTCCTCTGTCCCCAGTGGTTGTAAGACTGCTGCTGTGGTTTGAGGTATCACGTGCAGATTCCACATTGTCCAGCAGAAGAAAGACCATATTTTATCTCTAATGACAAAGGAGCCTTTCTCAGAAACCACCTAGCTGACGTACCCTTGAGTCTCATTAACCAGAGCTAGGTCATTTGTTGACCTCTGAATCAATCAGTGGCAATCTGAATGGGATCACCATGTTAGGATTGGCTTAAACTAATCATGATTTACTTATGAGTCCTATGAGAAAGGGGTCAGTGCCTAACAAAATCAGGGTTCTGCCAACAAGCATGCGATGGGAAAAATGACTTGGTTAGGGAGCCAGCAGTATCTGCTACATCTCGCAGTGCTTTGCTTCCCCACTTAAAATTAAAACCACACCAGACAGGTATTTCTTAGAAATACACAAGTTACCTAGACTGACCCAAGAAAAAAATTAAAATTCTGAACAAACCTATAACAAAGAGATTGAATCAGTAATCAAAAACCTTCCAAAAAAGAAAAGTCCAAGAGCAGAAGACTTCAGTAGTGAATTGTACCAAACATTAAAAGAAGTTAGGGACTTCCCTGGTGGTCCAGTGGTTAAGAATCTGCCTTCCAATGCAGGGGACACGGGTTCGATCCCTGGTCGAGGAACTAAGATCCCACGTGCTGTGGGGCAACTAAGCCTGAGCACAGCTAGAGAGAAGCCCATGTGCTGCAACAAAGAGCCCTTTTGCCGCAACAAAAGATCCCGCCTCCACAATGAAGATTGTGCGTGCTGCAACTAAGACCCAATGCAGCCAAATAAATACATATTTTTTAAAAAAATAAAAAGAATTAATACCAATTCTTCTCAAAGTCTTCAAAAAAATCAAGAGGAAGGAACACTTCCTAACTTACTCTATGAGGCCAGCATTAACCTATATCAAAACCAGAAAAAAGACATGAGAAGAAAAAAGAAAAGAAAATTACAGACTAATGTCTCCTATCAATATAAATGCAGAAAGTCTCAACAAAATACTAGCAAATCGGATGCAATAGAATATAGAAGGATTATGCACCATTACTAAGTGGGATTTATCCCAGGAATGCAGAGGTGATTCAACGTAAGAAAATTAATGCAGTACACCACATTAGTAGAATGAAGGGTGAAAACCACGATCATCTCAATTGACACAAAAGACATTTGACAAAATCCAGCACCTTTTCATGATAGAAACATTCAGAAAACTAGGAATAGAGGAACCTTCCTTAATATGATAAAAGGCATTTATGAAAAACCCACAGCTAACATTATATTCAAATCTTCCTCCCTGAGATCAAGAACATGACAAGGATGCCTGCTTTCACTACTACTATTCATCTTTGTCCTGAAAGTTCTAGCCAAAGCAATTAGACAAAAATAAAATAAAATAAAATGCATCCATGTTGGAAAGAAAGAAGTAAAACTATCTCTGTTCACAGGTGAATTGGAATTCACCAATATTAAAAACTTTTGTACATCAGAGGACATTATCAGGAAAGTGAAAAGACAGCCTATGGAATAGGAGAAATATTTGTAAATCATATATCAAGTAAGGATCTACTATCCAGAATATTTCAAGTACTACAATTCAACAACAGCAATCAACACAATTAAAAAATGGGTAAGGGATTTGAATAGACATTTCTCCAAAGAAGATATATAAATGGCCAATAAGCAGCATTTGTCATTAAGGAAATGCAAATCAAAAACAGTGAAATACCACTTCACATCTGCCAGTTTGGCTGTAATGTAAGAAAGAAAAGAAAAGAAAACGAAAGTGGGGGGGGGAAGGAAGGAAGGAAGGAGGAAAAAGAGAGGGAGGGAAGGGAGAGCAAAGAAGGAAGGGAGAGAAGGAAGAAACAAAATAAGTGTTAATAAGAATGTGGAGAAATTGGAATCCTCATGCATTGCTAATGGGAATGTAAAATGGAGCAGCTGCTATAGAATAGTTTGGTGGTTCCTTAAAAAGCTGAGCAAAAAAAATTACCATATGACCCAGCCGTTTCAGTCCTAGGTATATATATCACAAAGAATTGAAAACTGGGACACAAACAGATACCTGTGTGTTAGTGTTCATTGCAGAATATTTAACATTAGCCAAAAGGTGGAAATGACCCAAGTATCCATCGACAAAAGAACCCTTAAACAACGTGGGTTTGAACAGCGAGCGTCCACTTAATACACGGATTTTTTTTTTTTTTCCAGTACATACATACTCCAGTACTACACGGTCTACTCTTGGTTGAATCCACAGATACAAAGGGCTGACTGTAAAGTTATATGTGGATTTTTTTTACTGCCCTGGAGGGTCAGTGTCCCTAACCCCCTCGCCACGTTGTTCAAGGGTCAACTGTATATACAGTGGAATATTATTCAGCCAGTTTTGATGTATGCTACAACATAGGTGAATTTTGAAAGTAATATTCTAAGTGAAATAAGACAGATATATAAAGACAAATACTGTATGATTTTACTTTAATACCTAGAATAGACAAATTGATAGAAACGAGAAATTAAAGGTTACCAGGAGCTGGGGGGTGTAAGGAGATAATGGGAAGCTATTGTATATTATAGTGTCTGTTTGGGGTGATGAAAAGTTATGGAAATGCATGGTGGTGATGATTGTAAACATGGTAAATATAATGAATACCACCAAGCTGTACATTTAAAAATGGTTAATATGACAAATTTCATGTTATACATTTCACCACAATTTTTTAAAAAGCCCACCAGTCTTTTTTTTTTAATTACCCAACCCTCCCCTTTCAGTTTATCATTTATTTGTAAAATTCGTTAGTAGTTCATAGGAAAATATGCTTGCATAAGCAGGAGAGAGATTTTTTCCTTTGGGTTTACTTTTAAGATTTTATTTTTGTCATGTCTATCTAATGAGGATCTAACTAGTCATCTTGCTCAATCTTATAGTAAATATATTTATAAACTAGTGACCTCTAGATTTGTATATTTTCCACTTCAAACAATGAATAACTTAACTAATTAAATAGTAATTGCTTTTTTAAATTTATTTTTAAAATTTATTTATTTATTTTTGGCTGTATTGGGTTTTCGTTGCTGCGCGCAGGCTTTCTCTAGTTGTGGCGAGCATGGGCTACTCTTCGTTGCAGTGTGCAGGCATCTCATTCAGGTGGCTTTTGTTTCAGAGCACGGGCTCTAGGCGTGCAGGCTTCAATAGTTGTGGCTCGTGGACTCCAGATTGCAGGTTCAGTAGCTTTGGCACACGGGCTTAGTTGCCCCATGGCATGTGGGATCTTCCCGGACCAGGGATCGAACCCATGTCCCCTGCATTGGCAGGTGAATTCTTAACCACAGCACCACCAGGGAAGTCCCATAGTAATTGCTTTTGATAATAGCTATTGATCAAGTAGCTATGATTTTACATTGTCATAAAAATAAAATACTGTGGGGTTAGAGGTATATGGGAAATCTCTATCTTCTCAGTTTTGCTGTGAATCTAAAACTGCTCTAGAAAATAAAATCTATCTTTAAATCTATTAAAATAAAATACTGTGCTTACATGGTAGTGCCACATTTGGAGAGCCTTGAGAACCTGCCTTTTTGTTAGGCTGAACGTTGAGGCAAAATTAGATCCTCAGTTGGACCAAAAGTTTTTTGGATCCTGCATCCTGCTCATTGTCAGCCCAGATGGACACACAGACCCTGAAGAGTCTCCATATGTTGAATTTGCCCTTTTGTTTAAATAGATCATCAGCGGAGACTGGAGAAAATATCAAGCTGTGCTTTTCTGGCATAAAACATGTAGTTTGCTACCCCCACCAATTAGTAAATAATTTCCAGAAACTAATTTTTAGGCAGAATACCTATAGTGAAGTTTGCTGGAAATGCAGTTCTTAGTATTGTAGAAATGATTGGTGACCACTGTTCTTTTCATTCTCTAAATTTAACTTTTTTCTCATTCAGCCATTTGGATAACTATCAAATCTGTATTTCTTATACCAATCCTTTTTTTCTCAAGGGTTTTTTTTCTGGACTTTTGTAATATCTTCTGTCCTGGTTGCCTTGCTTCCACTCTTGGCTTTACTGTAATCCATTCTCCACACTGCAACCAGAGCAATCTTTCTAGAGTTGCACTGTTCAGTATGGTAGCCATTAACCATATGTGACTATTTAAATTAACATTATGGGACTTCCCTGGTGGCGCAGTGGTTAACAATATGCTGCCAGTTCAGGGGGCACCGGTTTGAGCCCCGGTCCAGGAAGATCCTACATGCCACAGAGCAACTAAGCCCATGCGCCACAACTGCTGAGCCCATGTGCCACAGCTACTGAAGCCCACGTACCTAGAGCCCGTGCTCCACAACAAGAGAAGCCACTGCAATGAGCCCGTGCACCGCAACAAAGAGTAGACCCCGCTTGCCACAATTAAAGAAAGCCCGCACACAGCAACGAAGACACAATGCAACCAAAAATAAATAAATAAATAAATTTTAAAAATTAAAAAAAAATTAATTAACATTAAAAATTTAAAGTCAGTCCTCAGTCACACTAGGCAGATTTCAGATACTCAGTAGCCGCTTGTGGCTACCAAATTGAGCAGAGCAGGTATAGAACATTTCAGAAAGTTCTATTAGATAGTGTTGTTCTACAGCATAAATCAAGTAATCTCACTTTTGCAACCCAAATGACTTACCATGGCCAGTAAGACCCTATAAAAATCTTTCTTTTCTCTACTTTCTCATCTCTCTTTATATAATCTGTTATTCAAAGTACTCCAGACGGGCTTCCCTGGTGGCGTAGTGGTTGGGAGTCCGCCTGCCAATGCAGGGGACACGGGTTCCATCCCTGACCCGGGGGGATCCCACATGCCGCGGAGCAGCTAAGCCCATGAGCCACAGCTACTGAGGCCCATGTGCCTGGAGCCCGTGCTCTGCAGCGGGAGAGGCCACCACGGTGAGAGGCCTGTGTACCGCAACGGAGAGTGGCCCCCGCTCGCTGCAACTGGAGAAAGCCCGTGCACAGCAACGAAGACCCAACACAGCCAAAAATTTAAATAAATAAATAAATAAATTTATTTTAAAAGAAATACTCCAGACACATTGGCCTTATTACTGTTGTTTGATTATGCCAGATTTTTTTTCCCTTTCTCAGGGCTTTTGCACTCATTATTCCTTCTTTTTGGAACATGCTTCCCCCAGATCTGCACATGATTGCTTCTTCATCATTAAGTGTCAACTCAAATGTTACCTCCGCAAGAGAATTCTTCCCTGTCTACCCTAAGCCCTTCCTTTAAGAAGGCTTTGATCATATCACCCTATTTTTATCATCTTCATAGCATTTATCTTTGTCTTAATTGGTGTGTGTCTGCCTAATAAACTTCTCCCCACTAGAATGAAGCTTTTTTTTTCTTCCAGCTTTATTGAGATATAATTGACAGATAGCACTGTGTAAGTTTAAGGTGTACAACAAAATGATTTGACTTAGATACATTGTGAAATGATTATCACAAGTTTAGTGAGCATCTATCATTTCATACAGATACAAAATTAAAGAAATAGAAAAAAATTTTTTCCTTGTGATGAAAATTCTTAAGATTTACTCTTAACAACTTTCATGTATAACATACAGTAGTGTTAATTTATCATGTTATAAATTATATCCCTAGTACTTATTTATCTTAATAACTGGAAATTTGTACTTTTTGTCTGCCTTCGTCCAATTCCCCCTCCCCCCACCTCTTACCTTTTTGTTAATCACAAATCTGATCTCTTTTTCCATGAGTTTGTTTTTGATGTATAATTGACCTACAACACTATGTTAGTTCCTGTTACACAACATAGTGATTCGATATTTCTATACAACCTAAATTATCACCAGATAAGTCTAGTTATGATGTGTCACCATACAAAGATATTACAGTTATTGACTGTATTCCCTGTACTGCACATTTCATACCTGTGACTCATTTATTTTGCAGCTGGAAGTTTGTACCTCTTAATCTCCCTCACCTATTTCTTTCCCTACCCCCTTCCCCTCTGGTAACCACCTGTTCATTCTCTTTGTCTGTAACTCTGTTTCTGTTTTGTTATGTTCATTTGTTTTGTTTTTTAGATTCCACCTATAAGTGAAGTCATACAGTGTTTGTCTTTCTCTGTCTGACTTATTTCACTTAGCATAATACCCTCTGGTTCCATCCATGTTGTCATAGATGGCAAGGTTTCATTCTTTTTTATGGCCAATATTCCACTGTGTGTATATACCACATCTTCTTTATCCATTATCTATTGATGGGCACTTAGGTAGCTTCCATGTTTTGGCTGTCGTAAATAATGCCGCAATGAGCATAGGGGTGCATATATCTTTTCTAATTAGTGTTTTTGTTTTCTTTGGGTAAATACCCAGGATCTTTGCCCATTTTTTAATCGGGTTGTTTGTTTTGTTGATGTTGAGTTGTATGGGTTCTTTGTATATTTTGGATATTAACCCCTTACCAGATATATTGTTTGCAAGTATCCTCTCCCATTCAGTAGGTGGCCTTTTTGGGTTTTTGATAGTTTTCCTTGCTGTGCAAAACTTTGTAGTTTGATGTGGTCCCATTTGTCTACTCTTGATTTTGTTTCCCTTGCCTGAGGAGATATATCCAAAAAAAAAAATTACTAAGACTGATGTCAGAGAGCTTACTACCTATGTTTTCTTCTAGAAGTTTTATGGTTTCAGGACTTAACACTTAAGCCTTTAATCCATTTTGAATTTATTTTTTATGGTATAAGCAGGTAGTCCAGTTTGATTCTTTTGCATGTAGCTGTCCAGTTTTCTCAACACCATTTATTGAAGAGGCTGTCTTTCCCCCATTGTATAGTGCCTCCGTTATTAGAATGAAGCTTCTATGGTCATGGATTCTTTCTCTCCTGTTTGCCACTATATCCCTTGCACCTAGAGAAATAGAAATGACTGGCACATATAGGTGTTCAGTCAATACTTGACTATGAGAGTCTCTGAAAACTTTATCATCTGAAGTACATATTTCTTTTTACTATAATCTTTTACTAGATTTCACTTTTTTTTTCATAGTGACAGGAATCATTGCAGACTGCTTGGTCATTAGATCAGCAATTTGACTGTCAAGTGATATTGTCTCTTTATTCTGTATGAGTGTACTTATTTTAGCATGAAAAGTTGCCTGTATACAAAACATTTTTTCTACTTTTATATTTCTGCTTTAAAATATAAATCTAATCAACTCACCATTCTAGAGTTGCCTGATAATTATATATATTTCTTCTTTAAGTTGAAATTTTGTAATATGAAAGATACTCCATTCAGATTTTTTTGGGCCGCACTGGGTCTTCGTTGTGGTGTGTAGATTCTTCTTCATTGCGGCGTGCGGGCTTCTCTGGTTGTGGCGCGTGGGCTCAGTAGTTGTGGTGCGCAGGCTCTCTGGTTGTGGCGCTCGGGGTCCAGAGCGCTCGGGCTCAGTAGTTGTGGCGTGCGGGCTTAGTTACCCTGCGGCATGTGGGATCTTAGTTCCCCGACCAGGGATCGAACCCAGGTCCCCTGCATTGGAAGTCTGATTCTTAATCACTGGGCCACCAGGGAAGTCCCCAGAACTTTTTATTAACTTCAATACTGTATTGTTTTATGTGAGGGTTTTAGTCTTTTCTAAAAGCAGATAACTGTATTGTGAGTGTTGGGAGGATACACAGTGGCATTGTGTAATATTTGCCACCTTATTGAATAGTACTGATAATTTAAAATTACTCTCTTTTAGAATAGACTGGTGGCTGCCAAGGGGGGAGGGGGGTGGGAGAGGAATGGATTGGGAGTTTGGGATTAGCAGATGCAAACTGGTATATATAGAATGGATAAACAACAGGTCTTACTGTCTAGCACAGGGAACTATATTCAGTATCCTGTGATTAAACCATAATGGAAAAGAATATGAAAAAGAATGTATATATATATGTATAACAGAGTCACTTTGCTGTACAGCAGTAATTAACACAACATTGTAAATCAGCTGGACTTCAATTTTTAAAAAAGTAAATTAAAAGTACTCTCTTTTTTCTCACTGTACAACGGAATGATAGACATCAGAAGACTGTTAGAGTGTTTCTCATCTTGGGTCATTGATCTGTTAATATTTTTGGAATAGATAGAAAAATTAGATTTTAAGTATCTGGGTTTTATTTAATACTCCTGAAGAATGCTTCCTAACCTCTTCATACTTGGTTTTCTTTTTTTAATACTTGGTTTTCTTTTAAATTACGTTTATATTTTGTTCCCTCTCAGGGCTGAGCATTTTCAGAAAATTGTCATGATATATGGACATAATGTTCAGCATAATATATGGACATAATGTTTTAGCCAACATTATAATAGATACATAAATATATGTCCAGTCCTCACTGTGTTCTCCTGTCTTGTATGGTCTATACAGAGGTATAGTCTGTTGCTATCTTGACCTCATTCTGACCTAAAGCATTTTACTACTCTTACATATCACTAGATAGCATGGTTTGGGGGCTTCCCTGGTGGTCCAGTGGGTAAGATTCCACGCTCCCAGTTCGGGGGGTCTGGGTTCGATCCCTAGTTGGGGAACTAGATCCCACATGCATGCTGTAACTATGAGTTCGCATGGCACAACTAAGAGTCCACATGCCGCAACTAAAGATCCCACGTGCCACAACTAAGACCCAGTGCAGCCTAAATAAATAAATATTAAAAAAACAACAACAACAAACTAGATAGCATGGTTTTACAGATACTTTGTGTAAAGAATTCTGTATTTTTCCACCATAGAGGATAAAGGTTATAAAAGAAAGAACTGGCAGTACCACTATTTTCAGTGAACTTATCTTACTGGAAAGATAAGTAAAAACAACTTTTATGAAGCAACATAAAATGAGTGGTAACTGATCAAGGGTTGCACGAATATCCTAAAAAAAAGAATGGAAAGTAATGGTAGGTAATAGAATTTCATGTTGATTTTTATTGTCTTCATTGTTTTCCAAATTTTTTATAATGAAACTGCATTACTTTGGGATTTGGAACAAAAAGAATTAAGTGATAGATGTAGCACATGGTAAGTGCACAAATACACAAAATATTTAGAGAAGATAAGGAATCAAAGTTGGATGAGATAACCATAGGTAGCTTTCTGGAACGAGCATATACTTTTTTCTGTGCATTAGTCGGTCCCAGCTTCAGCCGGACGGTTGTTTTCCAGTGCTGCCTCATTTCTTCTGTCTCGCGACCTTAACTTATTTGGGTGCTACATAGTGATCAGTAAGAGGTTATCAGTTCTACCATGCTGGAAATAGCTATCAGAAATAGAGTAATGTTATTTGTGCTTCTGCAGATTGCTTCATGTGCGAAATGGAAACTGCAAATATCATTTGGGTGAAGAAACATTTAAGTTAGCTCAGACATACATGGATAAACTCTCAAAACATGGCCAGCAAGCAAACAGAGCTGCGCTCTATGGAGAACTGTGTGCACTCCTGTTTGCAAAAAGTCACTATGATGAGGTGAGTGTTTTGAAGAACATTTCACTGTGACCAGTAAGTATCTATAAAACAAAAGATAAATCATATAATGTCATATTTGTTTTAATAGATCTCATTTTGACATATTAGGTTTACTTAAAGCAATATGCATTTGTAATGGAATATTTTAAATTAGGCAAAAGGATTATTCTGTGAGATGAATTTTAAACATACATATACAGTTTAGAGCCTGTTTTTGTGTTTGTTTTTAATTTGACCAAATGTATCTCTGCCTAAATTATTTTGAGGGCATGCTCTGTTAAATGAACCTTTAATAGGTGCTTTTTTATTGGATGTGCAGCTCTCGGTGAACTCTCATAACTTGAAGGCATTCGTTTCAGTGGGAACCTAGATTTTATTTATACTTTATTGCATTGTTTTGCTTCTGTTTCTGCATTATGAGAAAGATAGCCTCATTCTTGGCTTTATACTGTTAAATTAAGGCTTTGGTGCTGATGAATACATAGTTGAGAAGTGAGCTGTGTAAGCGTAACTCCTTTATTTATGGAAGAATATCATAGTTACTTTATGCTCTCAGATAGCTGTCATTTAGCTTTCATATTTTAAAATTATCCCTATCTCAATTTTTACCCTGTAATATAAATACATGTATGTTCCATATTTAAAGGAACGTCACCATTAGAAGTGAAACTGGAGAATTCTAGAATAATTGTGAAGTGATGTTTATAATCCCAGTGCTAGGATCATCCTGCTTTTAATATCTAAGAGGTATCATCAAGGAATGCATTTGTTGAATCGTATGGTGAGAGTATGAGTTTTTTAAGGAACTGCCAAACTGTCTGTACCAGTATACATTCCCACCAGCAATGAATGCGAGCTCCTGTTGCTCCATATCCTTGCTAGCATTTGGTGTTGTCAGTGTTTTAGATTTTTGCCATTCTAATAGGCATGCCTCATTGTTTGCATTAACTATTTTTGAAAGCTTAACAATTCATTATAAGATGAGTAAGTTCTGAGGATCTAACGTACAGTGTGGTGACTGTAGTTAATACTGTATTGTGTATTTGAAACTTGCTAAGAGTAGGTCTTAAGTGTGCTCATCACACACAAAAAAGGCAACAGTGTGAGGTGATGGCTGTGTTAATTAGATTGTGACAGTCATTTCACAGTGTATATGTATATCAAGTCATCATGAACACCTTAAATATATACAGTTTTTATTTGTCAGTTATATGTCAGTAAAGTTGGGGGGAAATTTTTTTAAGTCATTAAGTGTACGTGTTAAAATCTAAAATCCTTATCAGCATGCCTGCATTTTCTCAGGAGGTTTATGTAAGTTCTTCCGGTTATTTTTAATGCTGAATTCCTATGTCTGCTGAACTCGTTCTGTCGATGGATTATTTTGCCGCCCCTTTTATGCAAACTATTCCATAGCTTATTGACCCAGATATAGAATTTGGCCCCTTTCTATGATTTTCACATACCAAAAACAAAGAACCCCATTCACAGAGGGCCTTTGTGTGGATAGCCTTTACTAGAAATGAGAATGAAGTAAACAGCAACAGTTCAAGTATTAGAAATGCCTACCTTAAAAGTTCTTCTGGGAATTCCCTGGTGGTCCAGTGGTTAGGACTCAGTGCTTTCATTGCCGGGGCCCCAGGTTCAGTCCCTGATTGGGGAGCTAAGATCCCGCAAGCCGCATGGTACGCCCAAAAGAAAAAGAAAAATTCTTCAGGTGCCCCACCATCTTTTATCTCTCTGCATATGTCCTCCTCATCTTGGCCATCTCTGATTCCTCTTTCATTGTTTCTTTTCATCCTCGTTTTTCATACTGCCCTGCATCCTTCTTTCTGTTCTATAAAGTGAGTCATATCTTGCCGTTTTCTACTCATGTACCCAGCTCCAGACCCACCTTAATATGTCCAGACTCACTGATGTATTCAGTGGAAGAAAAGTACCTTTTATTCACCAGTTTCCACTTTCTTTCTTTTTTTTTTTTAATATTTATTTTTATTTATTTACTTATTTTGGCTGCACTGCGTCTTCATTGCGGCACTCAGGATCCTTGTTGCGGCATGTTTAGTTGCGGCATGCGGGCTCATAGTTGCGGCATGCGGACTCTTAGTTGCCTCATGTGGGATCTAGTTCCCCATCCAGGGATTGAACCCAGGGCCCCTGCATTGGGAGGGCAGAGTCTTACCCACTGGACCACCAGGGAAGTCCCACCAGTTTCTACTTTCTTTACTAGGCAGTTACTATTTAATTGACAGTTATTTTCTTTCTGAACATTTGAACTGGGGTGTCATACTGTGTCTTATTCATGATCTTTGCAACTCGCACATTCATGAGGAATATTTAAGTCTATAGATGTTTCTTGGATAATCTTGATAGTTTATAAATTTGTCATTGTATCTACAGAAAAGTACACAAATTTTGAGGATATATCAGTAGTTTGATGAAGTATCACCATATTCTGTTATTAGTCCATGTAGGCTAGGTTATGCTAAGGTAATATCAACCTCCAAACAGCACTGACTTGGAATAATAAAAGTTTATTTCTTGCTCATGCTACATCCCGTCTTGGGATCTCTGTGGCTCTGCTTAACATCACATCTGTACTTTGTTCAAAACCCTGTGTTGTGGAGCAGCTTCTATCTAGAACATTATCAGCCTTGAGCAGAGGCAGAAACATTATGGGGAAGGGATTACTGGTTCTTAGAGCTTTCTCCCAGAAATGCCACGTTTCACCTCTGCTTATATTTTAATTAATATTTTGGCTAAAGGAACTCACATAACCATTCTCATCTTTAATGTGGAAGGGAAGTTTATCTTTCCCCGAGGAGGGGCAGTAAATATTTTAAAAGCAGTATTACAACTTACCACAGATTTTACATTCTTATTCTGGAACAAAATCAGCTTATTTAGTATCTTACAAACAAATCAGGTTTTTTGGCCTAAATCGCATATATTTCCTTTTTGCATCAAAATTGCTTCTGAATAGCTACATCTTTTAGGTGGAATGGAAGAGATGGAAGCTTACAGAGGAAAACAAATGTTTACTTTCTAATATTTTCAATTTGTTTTCCCCACATTTTTTGTGACCCCTTCATAATATTATTTTGTTTCTTTGAAGCAGTTCTTACTATCTAAAGTAATTTATTTTGCTTTTTTTCCCCACTAAGCACTAGGAGACGAAGGACATTTTCTGTTGTGCTCCCCAATAGATACCTATGTGCCAGCACGTTGCCTAGTACTTAATCTCTCTGCACCTCGTTTTCCTATAATAATAGTACATATCTCAAAGGGGTGTTGTGTCAATTACATGTGTTAGTGCACATAAAGTGCTTAGAACAATAATTGGCACAAAGTAAGCACTCAACTAAACAAGCAATTAAGATACAAAATAATAAGTGTTACAGTAGGGGAAGGAAAGTACAGGAAACCTAGTCTAGGGCTGAAACCTGAAGGACAACTTAGGTGGTTTAAGGGGTCGGAGGGAGGAGGGGAATGTATTTTAAGGCAGAGGGGACGGTATGTGCAAAGGCTTCTGGGCCACAAAGAACGTGCCTCTGATTTCCTGAATATGTGTCACATATCCAAAGAAAAATGTAACAAACTTACACTTTCAAGAAGACTCAGCCTCTGAGAGAAAATTTTAAGTGTAAATATTTTGTATGTGTTCTTATTCAAGTACTTGCAAGCTTGCAGGAAAAATTCATAATCATTTCATTAAATATTGTCAATTTGATATATCACAGGTTTTGCTCTTCTGTAAATATTTTTTAGGCATACAAATGGTGCATTGAGGCAATGAAAGAAATCACAACAGGCTTACCAGTCAAAGTCGTGGTGGATGTTTTAAGACAAGCTTCTAAGGTGAATATAATGTTGAAATTATTAAATGGATTATAGGATTTAGTAAACTTTAAATTTGTGTAAATTAACCTACTATTTAACAAATTAGGTATTGCATACTCATGGATAACAAAGTCTATTTTCTAAGTTTCTCTGCTCCGTTTTAGAAATCTGGCTTCTTTCTTAAACCTTTACAGCAACCTGAATTCCTTATGTCATGGTTGTTTGGGCTTTCGTCACTTTTCTCCTAAAAGATAGACTGGTAATAAATCTTTTAGTCATAGTATTGGCAGTGTCACAGTGTGATAGCTTTTTTTTTCTTGACTGGGTAGGCAATACTTACTTGATTTTTCCTCTAGTTTCTTCTTACTCTGTAAAAAAAAATGCATTAAGTCTTTGAAGCCATTTAGTAATATTTAAAAATTGCTGCTTTGGTACACTGAGGCTTTGAAGCATTGATGTACTTTTCAGATATACTCTTTCTACCCAGAGGTTTTTTAGTTTTGAATATTCCATTTTGGTTGGTTTTACTTACGGAAATTTCAATTAGAAGAATTATTCTAAAATTATAGATTTAGAAGAGTTGAAGATTTCTGCGAAATTTATGAAATAAGTCATTTTAGAGCAAGTAAACAGCATAAATATTCAGGTTATTATTAGAGCTAGAAGAGACATTAATATGTTTTTAATTTATAACATTGAATATACATTTAATATAAAGACAGCTTAATATATATGCAAGATTTACATTTCTGTATGCAAATAATATTTACAATTAAAGACTACTGGCTTTCTCATGAATCAAAATATTTTTTTTTTTTTAATTTATTTATTTATTCATTTATTTATTTATGGCTGTGTTGGGTCTTCGTTTCTGTGCGAGGGCTTTCTCTAGTTGCGGCGAGCGGGGGCCACTCTTCATCGCGGTGCGCAGGCCTCTCACCATCGCGGCCTCTCCTGTTGCGGAGCACAGGCTCTAGACGCGCAGGCTCAGTAGTTGTGGCTCACGGGCCCAGTTGCTCTGCGGCATGTGGGATCTTCCCAGACCAGGGCTTGAACCCGTGTCCCCTGCATTGGCAGGCGGATTCTCAACCACTGCACCACCAGGGAAGCCCCAAAATATTTTAAGAAGCAATAGAAATACTTGGAATTCTGTGCATTTAAAAGTTATTAGGGCTTCCCTGGTGGCGCAGTGGTTGTGAGTCTGCCTGCCAATGCAGGGCACACGGGTTCGAGCCCTGGTCTGGGAAGATCCCACATGCCGCGGAGCGGCTGGGCCCGTGGGCCAGAATTACTGAGCCTGCGCGTCTGGAGCCTGTGCTCCACAGCAAGAGAGGCCGCAATAATGAGAGGCCCACGCACCACGATGAAGAGTGGTCCCCACTTGCCGCAACTGGAGAAAGCCCTCGCGCAGAAACGAAGACCCAACACAGCCATAAATAAAATAAATAAATAAATAACTATTTTAAAAAAAAAAACGTTATTAGATGGAAAACTACAAAATAGTTGTAAGCCACTGTAGAACGGGGATATAAATAAGTACCTTAGAAAATAATACGGTGAACCCTCCCCGCCTCTGTTTTAATAATACGTAAGGATGGGAGTATACCAGCTCTCTAAGGTGACTTTGTTATAACAGGTTTGTTCTGGGTATGACTATCAAAATTTTAAGTTTTGTAATTTCCCAGGATATGTTCAGATCTGTTTATAATGGAATTTTCAAATACTTGGAAAGAAATTACAAATAGAACCATTCTATTTATGTTTGAAGATGCTTTTTTCAACCATTATAGTTTGACTATATCAATATATAAGCCATACGTGTTTCAACACACTAACTGTTTCAGAGTTATTTAACAATTTTTCACTTTATCTTTAGGCTTGTGTTGTAAAACGTGAATTTAAGAAGGCAGAACAGTTAATTAAGCATGCAGTGTATTTGGCACGGTAGGTGATTGTTATTAAAAATACCATTTCAAATTGTTTATTTCTACTTTATATCCTAATAGTTTTGTATCTTTTTATAGGGATCATTTTGGATCCAAACACCCAAAATATTCTGATACACTGCTAGATTATGGGTTCTACTTACTCAATGTAGATAATATCTGTCAGTCTGTTGCAATTTATCAGGTATGTTAATAGTTACACTTTTTTTCTTTCAACCTAAATTGACTTGCTGACCTGTAATTTGTGATGTATAAACTACTATCTAAAAATAACTCTTTCTGAGCCCTTCCTCATATATGGTACTCCATTATTTTACTAAATAATACCTAGAAGGCTTAAAACTTAATGTTTTAGGAATATAAGAGAATCATCCAGGAAAAAAGTTCGGGGGTTGTGGGTCAGTATTTAAGAGTAGTTTTCCATTTTTCATTTACCGAGATGATGGCTTGTCTTTGTTGTTGATTTAGCACAAATCATTATAGCTGCCTTTGCAGTAGCAAGGAGGCTTGATAGCAATTATTTTAGGCCTTATCTCAGTCAGTCTCAGGAAAGTGATGTGTTATGCCATCGCTCTGGACAAGGTATCCTTGATTTTATAGTTTACTTCTGAAGAGGACATAGAGAAAAACACTAATATAATTCCTAAGACCTGTGAATGATTTTTATTATTAAGCCATTGCCTTTTAAGTCAGACTTACTCTTTAGAAAATCAGGCTGCAGGTGAATTTTATGTTCTGTTGTGATTTAAATACAGCAGGACTTTTTTCAAAACTGATGGGATTGAGTATATAGAATATATATTTAAATTACTAGGATGCTTAATTTAACTGGGTAGTGTCTTTTAAGGATTCACAGTATTACCAGTTATTCTCATGACTCTTTCAGGCAGCCCTTGACATTCGGCAGTCAGTGTTTGGTGGCAAAAATATCCATGTAGCAACAGCTCATGAAGACTTGGCTTATTCTTCTTATGTTCACCAGTATAGCTCTGGGAAATTTGACAATGCACTGTAAGTTCCACTTTCCTTTTCAGTGAGGGATGTGTTGCTATATTTTGTTTTGTTTTTTCCTAATACAATACTTTTCAGTGTATCTTATGGATTAAATTTGTCCTCCTGGAACTTTAACAAGATACCTGAAATGTTCTTGAAGTCATTTAAAATCATATCAATTTATAAGCCATTTGTTTAGATCTTATGTGGTTTAATGTTGAGACATATATCTCCATATAGAATATGACTTATTTTTTAAGTGTCTCCTTCAGTAATTTTTCTTTGACTAATACAGTAGTGTCTGGTTAAATGACAGACTTAACATAAAAACTTGCTCATAACATGCAGAAGTACTGAATAATGTAACAATCATCTTTTTAAATGCATAACTGAGCTTGTAAGAGAGAAAAGAAATCCCCAAGGGCCAGTAATGGACTAAAATCCAAAAAGGGTAGGCATGAACTACAGTATGAGTGTTCTGGGGTGGAAAGGCTTAGAAGGCTTAGAAGTTTCTGTAACCTTGGTTGAACAGCAATCCTGGGTTTAAGAGACAAGGCATTTAGCCCATAGGAAGCTGTGGCTTAGAAGTGAAACCCTCACATGAAGCCAAGATCAAGGCTACACCCTTGGAGAAAGAGTAGACTAGGGAAAAAAACTGCCCACTGGCAAGAGAGGTGACATGGAAATTTCTCCAACTTAAGTTGGGCCCTCAGTTGAAAAAAAAAGGAGCCTCATAGGGGAATTTATAATTTATAGATGTCTACGTTGTGTTTGGGCATCATGCATGCAGGAACCCCCAAACTGAGGAAAACATTAAGAAGCACTTTGGGACTGCTAGTTCTCCTGGGATGCTTTTCAGGAGAAAATGCAAAACTCTTGGAAATAATTAACCTTCCGTCCAAGCCATACAGACTTCCCATAGATCTAGCTGTACCTGAGATGAACTCATCATAAAAAATATTTAAATAAGGGAACATTTCCCCCATGGGTTAGTCAGCAGACATAATTATCAAGATTAGAACACTAAAAGTATCAGTTAACAGAACTTTATGGCTGATACTATAAAGTAAGGTTTCTTAAATGTTTAAAGATATAAAATGGGATGACAAACTATGGCCTGAAGGCAAAATAAAGGTTTATTGGAACATAGCAATGCTCATGCACTCATGTATTGTCTATGGTTCCTTTTATGCTATAACAGCAGAGTTGAGTAGTTGGGACAGAGTGTAGCCACATAATCTGAGATATTTACTGTATGGCCCTTTACAGAAAAAAATGTGCTGATGCTGATATAAAAGAAGGAATCAGTAATATTTTGGAGGGAAAATGAAGAAAAAAAGGCAGATTTAAAAATAAAACAACTGAGGGAACTATACTCAGTATTTTGTAATAACCTATAAGGGAAAAAGAATCTGAAAAAAAACAGATATATATGTATGTATAACTGAATCACTTGGCCATACACCTGAAACTAACACAACATTGTAAATCAACTATACTTCAATTAAAAAATAAAAATAAAACAACTGATACATGCTACAGCATGAATGAACCTTTAAAACGTTGTGCTAAGTGAAAGCAGCCAGTTAGAAGGGACCACATATTGTATAATTTCATTTATATGAAATATCTAGATACAGGCGAACATGTAGAAACAGAAAGTAAGTTGGTGGTTGCCTAGGGCTGGTGGAGTTGGAGGAAAACGAATTGACTCCTAAAGGGCACAAGGTTTCTTTCTGAGGTCATGAAAATATTCTGAAATTAATTGTGATGGGTACATAACTCTGTAATATACTAAAAACCTTCAATTGTACACTTTAAATGGGTGAATTGTGTTGGTATGAATTATCTTAATAAGCACTTTTATTATAAAAATACATTATAATAGCTGGAATTGGAAAATAGTCATTGACATTACAACTCAGTAGACAAGTTAAACAGCAGATTAGACACAACTAAAGAGACAGTGAATTGGAAGACAGATCTGAGAAAATTAATGATTACCTGGAAGATGGGAATAGAAGGCGTGGAGTTGTTTGAGAGGAATTGGCAGATAAAATAGACAAACAGCTTGCCTTCTGTTTGACGAGATGGGCCATGAACAAATAACCAAACATGTCAGGTGAGAATACATGCTATGAAGAAGAATAAAGTAAGCTAAGAGTTTAAAGAATGATGGTAGATTTTTTAGGGTCTTTTGTATAGGCTGGTCTGGAAAGAGTTCAGTGAGGGTAAGCCATGTGGATATTCAGGGGACAGCCATTACAGAGAGACAGTAAAGCGAGTGCAGGAGTCATAGGTGAGCACGTGCTTTACATGTTCAGAAAACTGCAGTTCCTGTGTGCCTGGAAGGAAAAGAGGGGATTGTTTCTGAGAATGGTAGGAGATGAGGTCAGAGAGGTAGCCCAGTGAAAGATCATATTATACTGAGCCTTATAGGCTGTGATAGCAACTTCACAGTTGATTCTGAGGGAGATGGGAATCCACTGGATGTTTAAAAGTTCAGTCTACAAAAGATTGGAACTTTAAAACAAACAAAAAACTGGTCCTTTTCCACAGATAGTTTTAGAAATTCTCTCAGTATTATATTATAAATTGTGATTTTTTAAAATGCTTAAATTATTTGTAACTTAAAAGAAAAGAAATGCCAGAGTATATCTATCTGTATTGCAGATTTCATGCAGAAAGAGCTATTGGTATCATTACCCACATCCTACCTGAAGATCATCTTCTTTTGGCTTCTTCAAAGAGGGTGAAAGGTACCCTTTGTAGTCTAGTCTCCTATATATATATATATATTTTTTTTTTTTAAGATTTCTTTTGCTGTCAATTATAATAGATGTCTACTCTCTGATACTTTAAAATCGATGGTATATGGTATAAAATACGGGTATTTGTTTATTTCCTCAGGATTAGACTGCATATTACTAAAATAGCCAATTCACTGATTTAAAGTATTTGCCTAGAACTCTAAGAATTTACAGTGGTTCATAATGAAAGGTTGTTCACTTCTCTCATATAACATTGTTAATAGGCCAGAATACATTTCTTTTGCCTCTTTCTTTACCTTTTCCTACCTTCTTTCCTCTCTTTCCTTTCACTCATTCATTCATTCATTTATTCCTTTCTTTTGTGGAGAGGATGGAAGAATCACAGATTATTACTGTGCAGTGACATGGGTAGGAAACTGAAGATGGGTTTTTCTTATACCTTCAGTTTTATCATGCAAGCTTCTGAAACTCAGTTTCATATCAGGTTACCCTTAATATTGTAAGGCTCTTACCACATACCACTTTCTTCTTTTCTCATTAACTCTTCTGCAAATCACTACCAAGGCTTTCATTTTGCCAACATGATTGGGTCACCCATGTGGTAATTCCATGCATATTGGATAACTTTTACCTTAATTCTGGAACTGGGTTTTACCTCCCCTCTAGGTTTGTATTTTTAAAGTCATGCATGTAATACATGATTAATGTCAAAAATTAAAAGTTAGAAAAGAGAAAAAATTAAGTTACCTGAAATCTCATCAATCCAGAATCAACATTTTGGTGAATATTTTTTTAGACTTTTCTTTCTTCAAATGCTGAAATGAGTGAATAGTTTTTTTTTGTTCTATAATCTGCTTTGTTCAATTAATATATTATCAACATTTTCCCATTTCAGTACATGTAGGTGTATATCTTTTTTTCTAATGTTCTTAACCTCACCTGTCTTATTGGACCTTTAAATTGTTTTTTAACCTTTTGTTCTTTAAAAATGCTACAGTGAACTAAATCTCTTTTTACTTTTGTGCACATGGACGGTTTTCCTAGAAATAAAATTGCCTGGTAAAAGAATATGTGTTTTTAAGACTTTAAATGGAATTTGAGGGTCTTGAATGGGACTTTAAAGTTATCTTCTTGCCTGGTTTGATTGGTCAAGTGAGTTAGGAGAAACCAGTTCTTTTAGTTGTATTTGGTTAAAGGTTATATAATTTACAAAGTGTGGTTTCAAAATTTTCAACAGTGCGTAGGTACTCCTTGACAACTTTAAAAAATTTGCCTCTTTGTTCTTATCTTCCTTGTATTTGCTTAAACAACAAATTCACATCAGCAAAGCATAACAGGTCTGGTAAAATAGAGAGTAATTCTGCAAAATAATTTGTTGTATACCATTGTTTTTCTTAAATTTGAAATTCATTATACTGTGCATAATAGAATGACCCCAAAAGTGTATTTTTTCATTAAAATGGAATACTTTCATCTTCACCAGTTCTGTGGTATGGGATATGGTTTATGGTTCTAAACCATAAGCATATATAAGTATATACAACTAACATTTGTAAAATTTAGTTTTAAATTTTATGTTCTGATTAGCTTTGATACATGGTTTGGAAATGCACTAATTTTATTGCCTTCTTATTCAGCACTTATTTTAGAGGAGATTGCAATTGACTGTCATAATAAAGAAACTGAACAGAGGTTGCTTCAAGAAGCTCATGATTTGCACCTGTCTTCACTCCAGCTAGCTAAAAAAGCTTTTGGGGAATTTAATGTACAGACTGCAAAACACTATGGAAACCTTGGAAGACTTTATCAGTCAATGAGAAAATTTAAGGTTAGAAGCACGTTTTACTATATTTTTCTCTCTCTAAATAATCTTAGGTAATAAAGTATAATCTTAATAAATAAATCTTAAATAATGCTTCTTTAGTAATCTTAAATAATAAGGTATACATTTATTATACTCCTACATTATTTCACATAAGAATTGAGAAAATGGCTAGTATAAAACGACAGGGGCTTCCCTGGTGGCGCAGTGGTTAAGAATCCACCTGCCAATGCAGGGGACACGGGTTCAAGCCCTGGTCCAGGAAGATCCCACATGCTGCAGAGCAACTAAGCCCGTGAGCCACAACTACTGAGGCCTGCGCGCCTAGAGCCTGTGCTCCGCAACAAGAGCAGCCACTGCAATGAGAAGCCCGCACACTGCAACAAAGTAGCCCCTGCTCACTGCAACTAGAGAAAGCCCACGCGCAGCAACGAAGACCCACTGCAGCCAAAAATCATAAATAAATAAATAAAAATTTTTAAAAAGACAGTCAAAATATAAATAAAATTCAAAAATACAGACCCTAGAAAAATAAATATATCAAACCATAAAGACTAAAACAGTTATTATAGTTAGACTTAAAACATAGCTCTTAGCTAGTAATTTAAGTACAGCACTTAGCAGAATTCCTGACACATAGTAGGTATGCAAGAAATATAAGATATTGCAAGTGTTATTAATTGTAGTGATAAAAATTTACTGAATTTAGTTCCCTTTTAGAATTTTGGGTTATAGATTCTTATTATTGTCCATTACAGGGTCACAATAAGGAAGGGATGAGAGTTGCTGCTTAAGACATTCATTTTTATCTAAAAATCAGTTTACACATTCCTCAATTAACCTGAGTTTGGTTTGTTGGAATAAAAATTGTCAAAACTCCAAAAAATAAAATAAAGTGTACTTCTATGTAAAATAACATGCTATAGTATAGAGTTTCTTAAGGTTCAATTAAATTTTGGAGTGTATTAACTGAAAGAAGAAATTTTCATTTTAGAATATTTTGATGTTAATTTCTTCTAACAATTTTTTATTACAAGGACAGGTTTTCTTTTGTCATTTTGGTATAGGACACTATTACTTTCATCAGCTTATGTGCATAGCTTCCCCAAACCAGTAAGGCTTCCCGTAGGCAACTTTTGGAAGAATATAGCGTGTTCTCTGATCAGATTACCTTATGCCATCCATAAGACGTCTTTGGCGTTTAGAAGAATCTTACTCATGGGGTAAGAATTGTTGACATAAGAAAAAGTATAATCTAATGGTTAATACAGCTTAATTATTTTTCAGGAAGCAGAAGAAATGCACATCAAAGCAATTCAGATTAAAGAGCAACTTCTTGGTCAAGAAGATTATGAAGTAGCCCTTTCAGTGGGACATCTGGCTTCTTTATATAATTATGACATGAATCAGTATGAAAATGCTGAGAAACTTTATTTGCGATCTATAGCAATTGGTATGTTACTTTAAAATTTTCTTAGTCAGTTGATTAGAGATCAACATGTCTTATATGTTGTATAGGGAAGTGTTATTATTAAGACTTAAATGAGTTTAGAGCTGCTAAGGATATCCAGGGACCACTCAAAAATCATCTGAAACATTTTGCTAAAGATTATTTATTGATGTTGAAGCCACTAGTAAGAAATATGACAGTAGAGCATCAAGTAAAGGCAAAAGTAGTTATTTTTAAATATTTGTGTAAACACTACCCCCAGCCCATCCTCTCCCTTCTTCTGATTTTAACATAGACCCAGTGTACCTGTTTTTTAACTTGATATAAATGAAATCATACAATGTATATTTTTATATGCCTGGTTTCTTTTGGTGACCATCAATTGTGAGATACATCTGTGTTGTTCATATCACTGTTGCTTGTTAATTTCCAGTGCCGTGTAATATTGTATTGGATTAGTATATCATTATTTAATCCATTCTACTATTAATAGATATTTGGAACATTTGAATTGTTTTCAGTTCAGCCCTATTACAAAATAAGATACTGTGGTCATCATTTGAATGTTGTGCCTGTTAAAACTCTTCCCCATTTTTATATTGACTTGTCTGTCATTTTCTTATTGGTTTATAGAAGTTCTTTATATACTTTGGATGTATCTGTTGGTTAAGTGTGTTGCAGATAACTCTCACTGTACTGCTTCTTCTTCCCTCCCTCCCTTTCTTTTTTGATTGGTTGTACTGGGTCTTAGTTGTGGCACGCGGGCGCCTTAGTTGTGGTGTGCAAACTCTGTCTTTTAAAATTTTTTTTTAATTTTTATTTATTTATTTATTTTTGGCTGCGTTGGGTCTTTGTTGCTGCGTGCGGGCTTTCTCTAGTTGAGGCAAGTGGGGGCTACTCTTCGTTGCGGTGCACGGGCTTCTCATCGAGGTGGCTTCTCTCGTTGCAGAGCATGGGCTGTAGGCACATGGGCTTCAGTAGTTGTGGCTCGCGGGCTCTAGAGCGCAGGCTCAGTAGTTGTGCATGGGCTAAGTTGCTCCGCGGCATGTGGGATCTTCCCGGACCAGGGCTCGAAGCCGTGTCCCCTGCATTGGCAGGAGGATTCTTAACCACTGCACCACCAGGGAAGTCTGTGTGCGAACTCTTGGTTGCAGCATGCATGTGGTATATAGTTCCCTAACCAGGGATCAAACCCGGGCCCCCTGCATTGGGAGCATGGAGTCTTACCCACTGTGCCACCAGGAAAGTCCCTACTTCTTATTTCTTAATGGTGCCTTTCAAAGAACAGAAGTTCTTAGATTTTAATGTAATCAAATATTGCTCTTTTCTTTTATGGTTAACACTTTTTATATTCTGTTTAGGAAATCTTTTCCTACCCCAAAATCATGAAGATATTCTTTTGGAAGATTATCTTCTGGAAACTTTATTTTACCATTCACATTTAGATCCACAGTCCTGAAATTGATTTTTGTTTATAGTGTAAGGTAGTGATCAAATCCCCCCACCTCCCGCCTTTTTTTCCTCCATATGGATATACAGTTGACCAGGACCATTTTTTCAAAAGACTGTCCTTTCCCCTCTGCTGTGCTACCTTTGCCAATAAATCATATATCCATGTATGTGAGATTGCTCATTATCCGTAATGTATTACCTTGCTCAATCCTGGAAGTCCCATATTTTCTGTGTATCTTTTTGCACAAATGTTCAGATACATAAATATTTTATTTTCCCTTTTATACATAAGAGGTGACAAACTCTTGGTACTTTTTTGTACTTTGCTTTTTTTTTTTAACTTAACAGTATACCCTATAAATGACTCCGTGTCAGTTCATAAAGAGCTGGGAGCTCCCTCCTCTGTTTATAGCTGCATCGTATGCCTTGAATGGATGTTCCATAGTTGAGTGGATGTTCCATAGTTGATTGAAACAAATCTTCATTTGTTTCTAATATTTCGCACTTATAAACAGTGCTGTAATAAATAGCCTTGTGCATATGTATTTTTCTACTGTTGAAGGTGCTGCCATTCTTTAGATCTCTTTTAAGTCTTAGAGGTAGATTATGGGTAGGACTATGTTGGTGAATGCTGATAAAAGAATTGAATCTATTCCTTTTAAGGGAATAAAACGAAGCCACCTTATTTTAAAGAACTGAGCTTGCGTTGTGGAAACTACTTGTTATTTCATTATTTATTTGAGTTTTCTTTCTTTTTCTGTTTACTTTCAGGGAAGAAACTTTTTGGTGAAGGCTACAGTGGACTAGAATATGATTACCGAGGTCTCATTAAACTTTACAACTCCGTTGGAAATTACGAGAAAGTGTTTGAATATCACAATGTTCTGTCTAACTGGAACCGGTTGCGAGATCGGCAGTATTCAGTGACCGATGCTCTTGAAGATGTCAACACCAGCCCCCAGTCCACTGAAGAAGTGGTGCAGTCCTTCCTGATTTCTCAGAATGTTGAGGGACCGAGCTGCTGAGGGAGGACCTCAGTTAACTAATTTACCTTTTCCCAGATTCCAGGGAATTCATACTGTGAAATCAAAACCATGTTGTTTTTTGGGGCTGGAATTTGCATTGAAACACTGGTCCAGTCCATTGACCCTATTTGGGTGATCCCTATCTTGCAGAGTGTCCGTAGGAATAAGCATATATTCAGTTATATTCAGCATGTACCGCATGTATAAGTAATCTGGCCCATATTTTCAACCTAGTAGAACAAACAACAGGAATTTTTTTTTCTTTTTAAAAAATAATTCATTTTGCAGAAAGCCTGAAAGAAAAAAAGAACCCCTAAATAAAACTATTTAAGAGTTTAAAAGAGTTGCATTCTTATTATGTAAGGATGATTTTAACAACTTTTTAACATATAATTCTTCCTTGAGGAGGTATTCAATACTGTATTGTAAAGAAATTTTATGGGGAAAATCTTTATATGCAGTATAGAAAAGTTAACACAAATACTAATAGAAGAGGGACATCCAGACTTAGGTTTGGCTACCTTACCCAGAGAAGTGGATACAACCACTCCAGAGCTCTATTACAAGGGAAGGACTGTCAGATTCATCTGAACTGGACCAGTGTTGATCTGTAAGTAACAGGAAAGCTGATAAACCAGCAGTTTTAACTCTTTGGTTGTTTTGGTTTTGTTGTGTTTTTTTGGGGTACAAAAATGCAAGATGCTCTCATAGCATTTGCTAACAGGACCAGGAGGATCTGAAAAGGACCAGCCTAATGTAGAAAGGGGTTATTTGGACCAGAGGCTTTAGATTATTATTTTAGCCCCTGCCTATACTTTTATCAGTAGAATTATTTCATTTAGATGTATAATGAAAAGTGATCATGCAAAAATTATATTCATGTAATAGACACCAAACTAGGGAAATTTGGCAATTTCAGTGGCATATTTTAGTCAAGGTACACAGATGGCAATGCCATAAGCAAGTCTATAAATATCTGCTGCAGCCATCTCCCTCATTTTAAATGTTACCCTAATAAGCAACACAGTTAGCAAGTATATTGGCTAAGAGTCATGAAATAGCTCATGTCCAGATGGGAATTATAGGTTACTGTGTGGTTTATGGGGATTAATGGAAAAATGAATTCCGAAAAACAGCAAGTCTTCTTAGAAATCCTTCATGTTTATGGTAAATAATAGTGCAACTAGGTCATTTTATTTGAAATTCAAGAGTCAAGTGGAAAGATTCCCCTAATGATATATCTATTTCACTAACTTGTCTTTCTGTTTATTGGGTTTTGATTTTTTTTTTTAAGCCAGTCAGGTTATTTAATGTCGAGGTAATATTCAAATTTGAGAAGTTGTGACATGTAGCAATCCAAGAAACAAAAAAGGTCTTTTGCTGTTACCTCAGTTCTTATTATAGTGGCCTATTTGGTGCCTCTATAGTTAAGAATCAGGGTTTTCCCCCCTATTTTCAGGGGTTCATGACTTGGCTGTTAGAGATGTTGCTCCTGGCTAATGCTGGGAGTGGTCTGTGGGTGAGTGGATGTGTGCTGAATTTTGGTTTTCTTTTAACAGGCACCTTGGGGTGGGAGGGAGAAAAAATCTAAGCTGTCCACCACATTGACTACAGAAAAAGTAATTGGAGATTTCAGATAAATTTGATTTTAAACACTTTTTTGGACTTCCTAAATACAGCCTTGTTTAAAACTTTTATTTGCCGTCTTGTTAGTTATGAGCCAGTGTTTTTAAGTCCCCAAGTGGGCGATGACTAGGGGAGGTACCTAAAGATGAAGCAAGCCCAGACCTTAAGATTATAGCTATGTGATTTTGAAACCTGGGTTTAATCCTCAAATTGGATTATTTTTAATTTTGAAAAGAGTACATTGGCACACCTGCACCTCCCCCTTCCAGTTTATTACAATCTAATGCCAAGAGGCACCTCTTTATTAATTACCAAATAGTCCGTGTGACCAAGGACTAACATTTTTAAGTTACTCAGCTCTATCCTCATGGGCCTATATATTTAATACCTCCAAAGATACTTTAAGGATAGGCTTTGTATACTTTTGTTGGTTATTTAGAGTCCTGTGGTATGTTTGTGGTATAGGAATGTCATGGTAAATTGTTTTTCAATAAATATTTTGAAACTTATGTTTTCATATGAAGTTTTTTTTTTAATCTATATTTTTGGTTTTGTGCACATATAGCATTTCCTAGGATAAAATCAAGCAAATGACTTAAGGCCTCATCTTCTCTAATTCAGTTTGAACTCAACTTAGCTCACACTCAGTGATAAAATATGATATTTAGAAGCCTAGGTTCACAGGGTGATAATATTAAATGGCAGCCAGTTTTTCTTAAAAAAAAAAAAAGTCATTATTGGTCGTTCCCCCTTATTGCCACTGCTTTAATGTAGTTTTCTGTAAATCCATATACTTTGACTTAATGCAGACACTCTAGGTTGAGAAGAGAGATTGCCAGTTTCTGTTAGTGATGTAACTTAATGTGCTGTTGTTTCTGGTTTTAATGAAGAATAATACCCTAATTTTTAAGTGTGGGATTTATCCTTTCAGTAGGGATGTTTAGGATAAGTTAGAGAGGTAAATATCATCATGATTTTGGGGGTTAGAAAAAATCTCAAAAGAATAAAATTACCTCACAATAGCCAATTGCTTGAACAAACTTTTTATATATGGTGGGGTTGTGTGTAAGAAATCCTAGACCAACTTAAAAGATTTTTCTGGAAGTTCAGCAAAGTAATATTAAATAAGGGGCCTTTGGTCTCATCCTTTCCTGGCTTTCAATGTTTCTCTCTTACCCAGTTTTTTTCCTAAAGTTTGGTGCTACTCAAGTTGGGTGCATCAGGGAGCCCTGTAACATTCGTGAGCCACACAGGTGGTCGGTCACTCCAGCGTTCAGTTTAGGAGAGCGGGTTGGGTTTTTTAGACCATAATTTTTATGGGTCCCCAAAGCTGACTTTGCCCAACGCATTAGGACCCTTATTATCATCAAATTTCTGTCTCTGTTCAGCAAAAAATGAACTCATTATTGCTTTGGGGTAATCCCCACACAGGTGTGCTTTCACTTGTGAAAATGAAAGATTTGACAAAGACCTTTGTTCTTAGCCTGTTAGAGAAGGGTTCATAATATTGTGGAAACTAGGTCCAGTGGCTGCAATCATAAATAACGAGAGTGCCATTTGGCGGCTTATAGTGCAGACAGAATGCTGAACAGTAAACACATGCCTAGAACATGATTGAAGCTTTTGGCCATACTTTACAGATTGAAAGAATGGTTTGCTGAGTAGCAGGTAGAGGCTTTCACCGCTATCCAAAAGTAGAGCGTTCCCATGAAACCTCTTTAAGCCAAAAACAGGTGAACAGCAGAGAGGCAGTTACCTTAGGACATGTCTTGCTAATGGATGCACAAAATAAATTGAGATAAAGCACAGAAACTCGCACAGTTGTGGCTTGAAGCTGAGATACTGAGCGTAGTTCTAGGGGAGGAGCTTGGCAGTGCCACTCTTGGCCAGGGTGCCACTGCCTCTGTAACAGCTGTCTGCAAAACAAGCACTGAATGCTATTTTTGCTTTTCACCTTTTTTCGTAAAAGTGAAGATCCTTTTGGATTTTTTTCGGTTAGCGAAAACAGGTGCTAATATAGGTCTTTCATAAAAGCAAAGTAGCATAAAGTGAACTTTCAGAACGCAGAGGATACCTGTATTAACTGCTACTCAGTTTTGTTGTTTTTTTTCCCCTGAATTTGTAGCCTTGCTGCTTCCAAACTGTTCTTTTTCTGGATGGCAAAGTTACTACTGGAAAAATACTTATTTATAAGTAAAAACGTCTTTAAGAGTTTTATTTTTGCTTTAAGAATTAACATGTATATTTCACCTCTTGGCTTTGGAGGACCTCAGTTCTTGCTAGAAAATTCCTTTTTTTATCTAACATTTGAATTAATCTCCAGCTTGAACACTAGTAGTTGTCCACAAATCTCAGGAATGTTTTAGGCAGAAAACTGGTTTTACCCTGTTGGTGATCTGAAGGAGTGTGCTTTGGCATTTTTAAAAATAATGCTATTCTTTAATTACAGTCCTAGGCATCTATAGCATGAGTGGCCTTAGTGAGTTTTTTGAAGTGCACATTTTTTTTAAAAGTAAAATTTAAGATTAAAAATATATGCTATATATAGGTATCTAGAAACCTTGGTTTGTGGTGCACAAGTGTTGGATCACTAAATAACTTTGCAGGTACCATTTGTGTAACATTACTCATTTCTGTAGATTTCTTTTATGGGAAGATATGTTGCCATGGTAACTAAAACTTTTCAATTTAGTTCCACTTTTATGATGTGAATGAATGCTATGTTTTACTAAATATTACCAGGTCAGTACTATTTTTATACTTTACTAAGCAACAGGGGATTTTAGTTTAATAGACTCAAAAATCTCTTAATGAAACAAAAGCAAATCATTATCAATTCTTTACATGAAAATCCCCACTAATAGTGCCACAGTAATTTCTATAGAAATATCTAAGGTCATTGATAGATTTTTTAAAGGCAATTAATTCTTCATTGTGTCAGAATGACCTTTCGTGTCATCCTTATCACAAACTTGTAGTGCCCACCATTATTTGTAACCATTAAACCATACTAAGTATGTTTGTAACCAGCATTGTGATATATTCTGTACTTGTATTGCTAAAAATGAATTATTGACTTAATAAATATAGTGTTCCTGCATTCATAGTGTATCTGTTTCCAATTTAGTTGTGCTCACTTTTGGTTGGGACTTGGGATTGTTGAAACATCACAGACTTTTTATTAGAGAACAGTGAGAGAAACTGTCGGAACTAGAACAACAGTGTTCTTGTTCAACAAAAGTGAGATGTGTGGCAGAGAAGACACATGGTAACAGCATCTGGAGATGGTGCTCGTGAAAGTACTTTGGAAAAGATAAGCACTGCATTAATGCAGGGGACTTTCTGGTCTTTACAGAATTAATTACACCACTCTTTTCCCTAGTCTTCGAACTCTAAAAGGCTGAGAATGGGTGATGAGACCTGGTGAAGTTCTGCTGGTGACAATGGAGAAAACCCTGGGTGTGGGTTAGGGTTCAAGCCCTGCCTCTCAACAGTAGGAATTTGAGATATGTCATTATAAGCCTCTTTGTGTTTTATTTCCTCATATGAATGGCAGGGTCCCATTAGGTCTTTTTAAAAATCCACCATGAAACAGCATGAATCTGAAGCACTCAAAACAGTTAGTTACAGGAAATGAAACGAGATTTTAAAAGATTACAAAGAAAATTGATCAACATTTAGACAAAATCCCACCTGCACTTGGAATAGTCAGCACTGACTTCATCACCTGCCACCTTTGGTGATAATGAATTTTTTTTTTTTTTTGTCTGCACTGTGCGGCTTGCGGGATCTTAGTTCCCCAACCAGGGATTGAACCCAGGCCCTCCACAGTGAAAGCATGGAGTCCTAACCGCTGGACCACCAGGGAATTCCCTGGTGATACTGAATTTAAATTTTTTTCCTTTTACATCTCCATGACTTTGAACATGCTATTTCCTCTGTTGTATGGAATGCCATTTCTTGCATAAAATCTCCTTCATCAAGCTGAAAGGACAAGGGAAGCTTTCCCTTAAAGCTTGAGTTGCCACTTCTTGGTACTTACGCAGCATTTTATTTAAAGCTTTGTTAAAGCCATTGTCATGATCATATGTACACCCACGTTCATAGCAGCATTATTCGCAATAGCCAAAAGGTGGAAGTAACCCAAATGTCCATCAATGGATGAACGGATAAAAAATGGATAAAAATGTGGTACATACATACAATGGAATATTCTTCAGCCTTAAACAGGAAGGAAATTCTGATGCATGCTACAACATGGATGAACTTTGAGGGCATTATGCTGACTGATATAAGCCAGTCACAAAAGGGAGAGGAGAGCAAGTAAATACTGGATGGTTCCACTTACATGAGCTATCTAGGGGAATCAGAAAGTAGAAGAGTGGTTGTCAAGGCTTGGGGGGGGAGGAAAATGGGGAGAGGCTGCTTAATGGGTGTAGAGTTTCAGTTTTGCAAGATGACAGTTCTGGAGATCAGTTGCACAACAATGAATATAATTAACACTACTGTGCACTTAAAAATAGTTAAGATGGTAAGTTTTATGAGTTATCACAATTTTAAAAAATTTCTGGACAACTGCATAAAACAGTTAAGCCAGACATGATATATAAAGTGTGAAAAGAATGTGATCACTTCCAGACAGTACCTTATTTTTTTTTAAAGGAGGGTTTTTTAATATATAAATTTATTTATTTATTTATTTATTTATGGCTGCATTGGGTCTTCGTTGCGGTGCGCGGGCTTCTCATTGCGGTGGCTTCTCTTGTTGCAGAGCACGGGCTCTAGGCGCATGGGCTTCAGTAGCTGTGGCTCGTGGGCTCTGGAGCGCAGGCTCAGTAGTTGTGGCGCACGGGCTTAGTTGCTCCGCGGCATGTGGGATCTTCCTGGACGAGGGCTCCAACTCATGTCCCCTGCATTGGCAGGCGGAGTCTTAACCACTGCACCACAGGGAAGTCCTGGATTATTTTAAATCAAATCCAAGAATCATATTGTTTTGTCTACAAATATTTTACTGTTTATCTTTAAAATATAAAGACTTTAAAAATATATAACTCCAGGGACTTCCTTGGTGGTCCAATGGTTAAGACTCCGTGCTTCCACTGTAGTGGGCAGAGGTTCAAACTGGTCGGGGAACGAAGATCCCTCATGCCACACAGAGTGGCCAAAAAAAATTAAAAACCTTAAAAAAAAAATATATATATATATATATATATATATAACTCCAAAATACTATTACCGCACTTAAGAAATATTAACTTATCCTTTTATATCATCAGATTTGTCAGCCCATGTTCTATTTCCCTGAATGTTTCAGAAACGTTTTTGTAGAACTGATTTGTTCTAATCAGGGTGCAAACATGGTCCTCTTATGTCCTTTGGTCGTAGTTCTTCAATCTCTTTTAATTTTTAGATTTCCTCTTCCTCTTTTTTTCCCCCCTTTGAAGTTTATATATTAAAGTAACTGGTTTGTTTGTTCTGTGAATTTTCACATAGTCAAGAGTTTGCTGATTCTGTCCCCATGGTATCATTTAATGTGCTCCTCAGTCCCTTGTATTTCCTATGAGCTGGTAATAGAGCTAGAAATCTGATCAGATTCAGTTTCAAATTTTTTGCAAACATACTGCTTAGCTGGAGGCCCATAATGTCTGGTTACAGTATTTTGCTTTATGATGTCAAGATTAATCTGTGAATTCAGATGTCTTCTGTTTAACTTGACTATTAAGTTTTTAATTTCAATAATTATTTTTCATTTTAAAAATTTCATTTGGTTCTTTTTAGAATCTGTATACTCTTTCCCTATCATATCCTGTTTTGTTATTGTATATCTTTTTCTCTTTTTTCATTAAAACCCAACTCTACATGAACAGACAGATCAATAGACCAGAACAAAAAGTTCAGAAATAGACCCAAATAAGTCAGGAACTTAATATATGATAAGGGTGACATTTCAAAACAGTGTAGAAAAGGTGGATTTTTCCCTTATATGTTATATCCTATAAATACATTCCCACATGTGCAAGGATAACCATTTAGCCACCTGAAAAATATATATATTGGAATCCTATTTATACAACTTAAATCAAAATAAATTTCAGATAGACCAAAGATTAAATGTAAAAACTGAAACCCTAGTGCTAGAAGAAGGAAAGATAGAATTTTAAATATTCTCTTGAGTGAGGAAGACCTTTCGAAGTCGTAAAGAAGCCATAAAAGAAAAGACTGATAATTTAACTATATAAAAATAGGAAATGTCTGCCTGCACAAAGGAAAAAAATCATAAAGTCAAAACCCAGGAGCACTGGATGTGGAGTCAGGAGACCTGGAAAGCCCATCTCTCAATTCAGCTGTGGCAGCCCCTAAGCCCCTCTTTTCTTCTCTGTAATGGGGTGGAATCTCCCTTACAAGTTTGACATGAAGGTCCGAGGAGAATGGATGCAAAGCACTTTGCCATCTCTCCTGAGTCATAGCATTTGTCGCAGTGTTATTACGAAGAGG
Organism: Balaenoptera physalus; assembly: GCF_965194825.1. Taxonomy (NCBI): domain Eukaryota; kingdom Metazoa; phylum Chordata; class Mammalia; order Artiodactyla; family Balaenopteridae; genus Balaenoptera; species Balaenoptera physalus. Next base: position 42,050,576 of record NC_138901.1, read on the forward strand.
AGACGGCCAGGAGACTCTGGTAGCCTGGGGTGGGCATGGGTCAGGTAGCAGTCAATCATTACATCTGTGGTCAGGAGACTCTTCTGTTTGAGACTTTAGGGAAAGTATCCATTATTCACTAGGAGAGGAGCCATCATGTTCCTCAGGGTGAGCCTATCCACAGGCAGCTTAGGTCAAGGTGTGGTTTGGGGTTTCCACCGAAACCACACCTTGACCTAAGCCTTGGTGGGTTTCCAAGGCTCCCCACCCCCAAATAACCTCCCCCACCCCCTATTTCTGGTGTCCCCAAGTCCACCTTAGAGATATTGTTACTAAGAAAATACAGCCGATCCTAGAAGTCATACATTGGGTCTTGTGTGTTACTGACATTTTGTGGGAAGTGAGCGTGTTGGCTGAGGGCAGGTGGAGCATGTGCCCTTGGTGTGTGGCATGTGTGCTGGCCTGGGGTCATCAGGTCTGAATTCTAGTCCCACTTCTGGCATTGACTTCCTTCTCAACCTTGGAGAAGTAACCTTTCCTCTTGGGCCTCTTTTAACCCCTCTGAACCAGGTGGTGTTTGGGCGAAAGGTTTATTTTGGTTCATTTTTTCATTAAATCATTCATTCATCAAATGTGTTAAGTGCCTGCTGCATGCTGGGTACTATTGTAATTGCTTGGGATAGAACATCCCAGACAGAGGAAACGGCCAGTGAAAAAGCCCTCAGGCAGGAGTATGCTTGACAGGTATGAGAAAAGCAAGGATGAGGGCAGAGAGGCAACAAAATGGACAGGGATAGATCATCGAGGGCCTTGCAGGCCCTCGCAAAGACTGGCTTTTAACCTGTATGAGGGAAAAAGCTTTTGGAAGGTTTTGCTTGTTTGTTTGTTTTAATACATTATTTTCAGAGAAGTTTTAGGTTCACAGAAAAATTGAGCAGGAGGTACAGAGATTTCCTGTATACTGCCATCCCCACACGTGCACAGCCTTTCCCATTACCCACATCCCCCATCAGGGGGTAGATTGATTACAACTGATGAACCTGCATTGCTACAACATAATCACCCAGCATCCATAGTTTACATTAGGGTTCACTCTTGGTGTTGCACATTCTATGGGTCTGGACAAATGTATAATGGCATGTATCCACTATTCTAGAATCATATAGGGTATTTTCACTGCCCTAAAAAGCCTCTGTGCTGTTGGAGGGCTTTGAGCAGAGCAATGTCATGTGATCTGCCTTTTTAGAATTCTGAGATCCTACTGAATTTGAGGAAGGAGTTAAGAGGTCGCCAAAACCAAGCCTCACCTGTTGCCCATTTTGCTTTCAGGCCTCCTGATTGTCCTCAAGTCTGGTAGGAAGCTCCCCCATTTCCTCCTGGTCTCCATCTCTTTCCACGGGAAGAAAAAGGCTGTAGAGTTCCATAGTTCCTCTAGGTGGCGGTGCTGCCTCGCACACAGGGTTCACCTTATTCTGATCCGTTTCCCAAACAGCTAGCCCTTTCCCTGGGACTTGTCCGTGAAATCTCTTAGGAGTAGAGAAAATTGGAGAGCCCCCAGTCGTCAGGGTTACCCTCCAGCCTGCTTGCCCTTCTCTCACAAATCCTCCCTGCTTTTTTTTTTTTTAACTTAATTCTTATTTTATATTGGAGTATAGTTGATTTACAATGTTGTGTTTGTTTCAGGTGTACAGCAAAGTGATTCAGTTACACATATGCATATACCCATTCTTTTTCAGATTCTTTTCCCATATAAAATCCTCCCTGCTTCGTCAGGACTGTCAGGAACACCCAGTAAGGCCGATCCCAGGCCCCTGCCTTAGCCTCTCATTTTGCTTCTGGGAGGCAATGGGTACCAGGAACAAAGCAGCAGCTGGGGCTGCCACCTCCTTCCCTCTATATGCTTCCCTGTACTTGGTCTTCAAGTCTAGACTGATATTCATTTTAACATTTTAAATCTTTGATGATATTCACTCCTGAGTACAAATTGAGGGAGGAAAGGAAAAAGGGTCACACACATTTGTTCTGGTCCCAACCACTCCAGCCCATACTGGGCACTGTATGTTGCTGCCGCTAGCAGAGTCCTGATTCTCCTGTGTTCTTGGAATACAATTGGACCGGCTTCTCCTCCTGGAATTGACCTCCATCCACCTGGCCTTTCTAGCTAGAAACAATGTACCACCTTCACTTCCTCCCCTTCCCTTCCTTCCTCATCTCCCACTTCTGTCACCAAAAACTGTCAACTTTACCTTAGTCTCACAAATTCCCTCCTCCCCCATTCATGCACAGCTTCATTGCATTTGTATATACCCTAAGGGTAACAAATACTAAAGGCTAAAAGGATCAAAAGGTGATAGGAAGTGAAGAAGGCCAGTGTGTCAGGCAACAGGGAGGGTGGGGACTGTGGTGAACTGGAAAGAGTTATCAGTGAAACCTAAGCCCCATGTGTGTCTCAGCCCCAGCCAGGTGTGGTCATTTGAGAAGACAGGTCCAAGTGTGGCCAGTTTTTTAAACTGCTGTTGTTTCTAATGTGAAATGTACCAAGTTAATATTGGCAACTGACTTTTTTTTATAAAAATGTTTTAAACAAGTAGAACACAAAGGGCAAACAAAACACATCAGTGGTCTGAATTCAGCATATGGGCTGCCAATTTTGGACCACGGGTTTGAACCAACATCCTAGCTAAGACTTTTTAAAAATATTTTTAACAATTGAAATATAGTTCATTTACAATATCGTGTTAGTTTCAGGTGTACAGCACAGTGGTTCAGTTATACATATGTATGCTATTCTTCTTCAGATTCTCTTCCCTTATAGCTTATTACATAATATTGAGTATAGTTCCTAGCTAAGACTATTAATATGGTTACTTCTTTGGTCTCCTGCCTCTACTCTCTCTCACTTCCATGCACTTTGCCTGATAACTGAGACACACCAGCTCATTCCTGGCAACTCCCTTCTCACTGTCCCCCCGCTAACTTTCCCATGAGATCAAGGGCAAATGATTTAGGCAGGCGCCAGACTTATCACTCTCTGACTGGCCCCAGGCCCATTCCACTCCCACCTGTGCTCTTCCCTGGCAAACACACATCAGCGCCTGTGTTACCTCCCCTGAGGTCTTCCCCAGGCACCTGTGTCACCCCGTTGTATTGTCTATTTACATGTATCTCCACCCAGACTGATGGTCCTTGACACAGTGACCACCTTAGCCAAGTCAAACTATATTAAGGATGTTTATTTCCTTGCCCCATTTATACATAATTAAGACCTGAGCATCCTTTTGATAAAGACAATTTCTTCTTTCCCCTCATTGGTCCCCCATGCCCTCAGGTACAAGTGCGCTGGGATCCAGGGCGAGCTGGCCCTCTCCCCCAGCTGGGTATTCTTTTGGGCAGGTCTCTGGAGTTTCTGGGGCTTCCTTAATCCTCTTTCTCTTGAGTTGTGGTTTTTGAGGAAGTTTCCTTAAAGAACCTGAAAAAGGGCAAGTCAGAGACAGTGCTGATGACATCACGAATAGTAAGAGAATCTCAGTCTGTAACATGTGGGGGGCATGGTAGGGACTCAAAGGAAGAACAACAAAATCTTATCTTGCTTCCAACCTATGTCCCTTACTCTTTTCTCACAGAAATGTGGGGTAGGGAGATGGTATCCCTCCAATTTACAGTTGAGGGATCTCACACAGGCACAGAGTAAGGAAATGGCCTGCTGCTCAAAGCCTAAGCCAAGCTAGGGGTACAGTTGGGACTAGACCTCTGGCTTCCGACTCTGATTCCTTTCCACTCCTCTCTCTAGTTTCACAACCCAATTCCCAGTACTTTGTTGCTGGGTTGTTTGCAAACACCGTTGCCATCTTTTTCCTTAAGAACTGACTCATGAACATGGTGCCCAAGAAACACCATGCAGGTCACTTTTAATTGCACGATAGACTTGGTGATTCACTCAGTCATGGTGGCTCTACCAGGTAGTATGTGTTATCTCATGTAACACAATGTGAAAAACACAACCTCGTCTGTAACATATCCCAGCCAAAAACATGTTTAACATGAATTCATCGAGACTCTTGACCTGCAATCCTGCTCCTGGATAGAGGAACAAGCTTCAAAGATACCAAAAGGAAGCAATAAGAAAAAAGCAGAAATTGGAACATTCTGCAGAATAGCCTGATCTCTTCAACAGGCCAGGGTGTAAAAAAGGGGACTCGGTTAGGTTAAAAGAGGCTTAAGAGACACAACCAGGTGGAACACATGGTTTGGGAAACCAGAGCAAAAGATATCTTTGCTGGGAAAATTTGAAAGTGGAGTATTTAATCCAACAATAAGATGAAATGAAGATGTTAACATGGAAGGTTTCTATAATTAACTGAAAAAAGCAAGTTCAAACCAAAATCCTATATACGGCATGGTCTCATTTTGGTTTAATACAGGTATTTATATGCATAAAAAACATCTGGAAAGTGCTAACTGTGGATGACAATGTTTATATTTTCTTATTTTTTGCTGATCTGTATTATCTAATTTTCTAGGATATGCTTATGTTTGTCATAAAATGTTATTTTAAGAATTACAATTTCAAGCCCAATTTCTTATCCCACCATCCAAGCCTTTTTCCTGTTACCCGCCAGCCTGCACTTCTGCAGTGTGCTTGGCCATTCACCCCTGAGCCCAGCCTGTCTACTCACTGCCCCCTCACCTCCACGCACACGTCCCTCCCACCTCTTTCCCCTTCCCCCTCCCTCTCCTTATTCCTTTCTTTAAATCCTGTCCCAAACCTACCTCCTCCAGACCTACCCTGTACCCTGTATCCTGAGATTGCCCATTTGTAGGAGGGGGATAATAATGCCCATCTCATCAGGATGCTGCAGGGTTTGGGTGAAATTGAGAAATACAAAGCTCTTGGTACAGGGACATGCTGGACCAAAAGCCTGCACCTCACTACCCTCATCTGATTCATGGACAGCTTGGCCTAGATCATTTTTTAAAATCAATTAATTAATTTTATTTATTTGGTGTACTGGGTCTTAGTTGCGGCAGGCAGGCTCCTTAGTTGTGGCTCTCTGGCTCCTTAGTTGTGGCATGTGAACTCTTAGTTGTGGCACTCATGTGGGATCTAGTTCCCTGACCAGGGTTCGAACCTGGGCCCCCTGCATTGGGGGTGCAGAGTCTTAACCACTGCGCCACCAGGGAAGTCCCTGGCCTAGATCATCTTAATGATGGACTGGCCTTCATTCCACTGTATGTTTTACTTCCTCAATTTAAACAGTAGGCACTGGGGCCACGGGCCCCCAGAGAGCCCAGGCAGAGAGAGTTCTGTGTCTCGGTAGCTGCCTGACCTGGGCCCTCTGTACCTGACCCATCCTCAATCCTGCCCTCCCACTTGGTCCATCTGTGACTGGTGAAGACGCCCTGAGGGCTGCCCCAGCCAGCCCGGCCTTCAGAGGAACACCTGGGTCCAGTTTCGGACCATGCTCTGCGGTCCTAGGCTACCATTTGCCTTCATTTTCTCCCCCAGGAGCTAAGCAAGAAGCCAGTTCCAGAAAGGTGAGAGGTAGGTGGTCCAACACCTCTCCGCACCTCAGTGCACAGGAGGGGCCTTCATAGGTTCCAACCTTGGCTGGGGTCCCTCTCACTGAAGAGTCTCTGTCCCCTAATCCCACACCCTCTGTCCAGAGAGCCAGGCCGCGCAGTCACTGCAGAGGCAAAGGCTGCTGGGAAGGCGGTTCCCAGGCCACCTGGCTGGATGGCCTCCTCCCTGGTGGAATGAACCCCTCCCTCCGCCCATACGCTGCCCAACGCTAAGAAGGGGCATTCTGCTGCTGCTTGGACACTTCCTGGGAGTTCCTGCTCTTAGCCTCTAGAAACATCTCTGCTCTGCTTCTGGTTGTATGGGAAAGTGCTTTGTTTACATGTTAACTGAAAAAAGCATGTCTCCTGAGACCTCTGGATTGGGGGGTTGGGATGAAACAGAACAGTGAAGGAAACACACCTAAATGTTAATAGTAATGCCTCTGGGTGATTTTCCTCTCTTCTATTTTATACTATCTGTACATTTCAAACTTTCTATAATCAGCATACCTGTGGGGAAAGGGCAAAAAAGAGAAAAGAAAAAGTGGAGAGGGGGAAGGAAAATGGACAGAAAGAGAAATGTAGGGATGGGACTTCCCTGGTGGCGCAGTGGTTAAGAATCCGCCTGCCAGTGCAAGGGACACAGGTTCAATCCCTAGTCCGGGAAGATCCCACATGCCGCGGAACAACTAAGCCTGTGTGCCACAACTACTGAGCCTGAGCCCTAGAGCCCATGAGCCACAGCTACTGAGCCCGTGTGCCACAACTACTGAAGCCTGCATGCCTAGAGCCCGTGCTCCGCAGCAAGAGAAGCCATCTCAATGAGAAGTCTGCACGCGGCAACGAAGACCCAACACAGCCAACAATAAATAAATAAATAAGTGTAAATAAATAAATTTATAAAAAAAAAAAGAAAGAAGAAATGCAGGGATGGGGACTTCCCTGGTGGTCTAGTGGTTAAGACTCCGTGCTGCGAATGCAGGGGGCGCGGTTCGACCCCTGGTCTGGGAACTAGATCCCACATGCCGCGTGGTGTGGCCAATAAATAAATAAATAAATAAATAAATAAAAGAAATGCAGGGATGAAGAGAAGATGGGGAGGAGGGATGAAGACTATGTCAGGTGTTCCACGGGACACCCAGGCCCCTTCTCCAGGCATTACCTGTCATGCTGTGGCCCCTAGGTCTCAGCTCCCCGAGCAGGGAGACCTGGTGGCCCGGGGCGTGCACCTTGGACAGCCTCTCCTTCATGCCACTGAGGTGACTGTGCAGCCCCCAGGCAGTGCAGAGCTTGGGCAGACTGTCCTCCTTGTTGGCCAGCAAGGAGCTCTCTGGGATGTCCAAGGGGTAGAAGGCTACCTGCAAGGGGGCCACAGTGTTGAGGAGAAGAGAGGGGCCCATGTGCCAGAGCCCCAGCCCTGCCCTTGTTAGGCAACTGCTTTGACTGCACCTCACACCTGCGTAGCCAGAAGGATGGAGGGCCACAGATGGGGACCATGGGGACATTGAGACCAGGCTGCCAACTGTCCCTTCTTGGGTGTCTCTTTCTGTTGGGATATGTCCTTCATCTCTTTTTTGAGTATAGTGTCTTATGTGTTTGTAATGAAACAGTGGTACTTGTTTTAAAGTCCTTTGCAAAATTAAAATTGAGAGCCTGAAAACATGTTTTGAAATTTTCCTGGCTGCTGAAATCCAAGAATCACCAAAATGGCAGCTCCTTATATTCAGAAGGGGAATCACTGAAACGATCCACTCATTCATGTTCAGAGGTAGAAATAAAGACCCAGAGAAAGAGAGGATTTGGTTAAGGCTGCACAGCTAGAGCAGTGGGTGGGGTGAGGGCAGGGCAGGGCTTTCCTTTGAGCTAGATTATGTTTGAATCCAATTCTTCCCTTCCACTTGCTATGTGGTTTGGGTCAAGTTACTTTACCTCACCACCTTCATTTACACACTGTGGACAATAATTCTAATTACCACTTAGGGTTACTTCTGAAGATGACATGAGGGAACATAATGTGCCTGGTACATAAAAACTGTTATCTGTGATTATTCTTTCGAATCAGTGGTTCTCAAAGTGTGCTCTGTGAAATATTCTAACCTCACAGACCCCCTGAAAAGTGGGGTCCACTCAAAGTGCAAGAGAGAAACCAATGGATTCTAATGTAACCTAGTGTGAAAAGTTCATTGATACAAATCTGAAAAAGCTACATACTATATGATGCCAACTACGTGGATATTCCAGAAAAGGAAAAACTATGGAGACAATAAAAAGATGAGTGATTGCCAGGGAACACCCAACAATGACGACCCGACGCAGCCAAAAAAAAAAAAAAATTAATTAAAAAATTTTTTTAAAATTCTATTTTAAAACATTCATCAATATGGTTTCAGATTCCACACTGCAATTAAGTAACTGCCACTTTCTGAGTTTTGGTGTGGTATCAAAGAAAAATATCCACAATTACATGAAAACACTAATAAAATACTCCTCCCTTTTAACTATATATCTGTGTGAGGCTGGGTTTTCTTCATGCACTTTAACCAAATCATTATATCATAAGAGATTGAGCAGAAGCAGATATGAGAATCCAACTGTCTTCTATTAAGCCAGGCCCTAAAGAGATTTGCAAAAATGTCAAACAATGCCACTCTTCTCTCTAAATTTTTTTGTTTTGGAAAATATAGTTAACTCTCATAAAAATTATGTTAATATATAATGGACTCCTTGTTTTTATTTTTAAATGAATTAGTAAATACATATTTTGAATTATTTCTTTAGCTTTAATTTCTAGTAGGGCAAATAAATATCAATAGATGTAACCTACAGGAATACATGTTTTGGGGGGTTCCCAATGATTTTTAAGAGGGTAGAAGTGACCCGAGACCAAAATGTTTGAGAAGCACTGTTTTTGGACAAAGCCTGCCCTGGGACTTTTTTTTTTTTTTAATTTTTTGGCCATGCCTCGTGGCATGTGGGATCTTAGTTCCCCGACCAAGGATCGAACCACGCCCCCTGCATTGGAAAGCTCGGAGTTTTAACAACTGGACCACCAGGGAAGTCCCTGCCCAGGAATTTGTCCTCTGTCCTCTGTCCTTCGCAACAATCTCCAGAGTCTTCCCCAAGCTGGCTGTGCCTTTCTGCCTGGCCTCAATCATCCCTGCCCATGGCTCCCCAGGGATGTCCTTGCCCCTGTTCACATCAGGGTGTGGGTGTGGAGGATGAATAAATACCTAGAACTTGAAGCTGAGTCTCTGCCCTCTTCAGCCCCACTCTGTGCCCACCGCAGGGGCGGTGGCGTCTTCCTCAGGCAGTGAGTGTGGAAGGGACTGAGGGGTGCTGGCTGTATCAGAGGGCCCTTCAGGGACTTCCCTAGTGGTCCCGTGGTTAGGATTCCGGGCTTTCACTGCAGGGGGCGCCGGTTTGAGCCCTGGTTGGGGAATTAAGATTCCACATGCCGCCCTTCAGTTGCAGGCCTCCCCTCACAAGTTAAGAACACACCGACCAACCCTCAGCTGGACGCTGGAGGAACCTCACCGGGAACTTGTCCGTCTGGTTGTTCTTGGTATACTTGTAGAGCCTGTGAAGCTGCTTCGCCTCCAGTTCTGAGAAGAGGGAGACAAATCGCCAGAGCATCCTGCAGGGGAGAAGTCCAAGCCCAAGGCTGAGGGGGGCGGAGCACAGCCCCTCTCCCGCCAGCATTTGTCCTGTGGCCAGGACCACCCAGGGGGAAATGCTGCCTCCTTAGTTTTCGGTTGGGGACATGGAGTAACGGGGATTTGCCAGACCTTGGATACCCTGTATCGGTGAGGAGTCCCCCACACCACACAGCAGTTATTCAATCAGAGGCCATTCTCCCCGGGGTCAGGAGAGGTCTTTGTCTACTCAGTGCTGCCCTGAGTCACTAGCGGACCCTGTTCTCCCCATCCCCCTTCACCATGCTCACTCCAGGATCCTGACTCTTTCACACTAAGATGAAGGACTAGGAGATTTTCACTAAGGTGTGACCTTGATTCTAGAGGGGTCGGCCCAGGAGTGAGTGTAGCGGTAAGGGTAAGGAGGCTGCCCTACTTCCTCCAGTGCTTGATTTCCCAGGCTCGGCAGTAGTGCTGCAGAAAGGTGTTGATGTGGTCCCCTAGGACCACCAGGCTCTGCTTCATGTACTTTAGCTTCTTCTTCTGGGGAAGGTCCCTGGGCAGGTGCAACTTTCGCAGGAACTTCTTCAGCGGCCTTAGATATTCTTTACACTTAGGAGGCAACAGGTGAAGTGAGGGGCCACAGGAAAAAGGAGAGGCAGATGGGCAGCCCCACATAGCCAGCAGGTTGGCCCAGCTGCAACCCTTATGGCCCAGGAAGTGTTGAGGAGGTTCCCGTCAACCTCTTACCCCACTTCCTTCCCAAGAGTGTGTCAAGTGGGGCCATGAACTATGAGTCTGAGGCTTGCCAATTTCTGACCCAGGTCTCCTGACCTGTGGGGAACAGGGGGCAGGGTCCTGGGCTGGCCCCTTACTCACAATTTTGAAGGTGTCCTGGCCCAGGCCCTTGGCCTGGCACACAAGTGAGCCTCTGGCAGGGATGGTGCTGGAGCTCCCCTCTGAGCAGGGTGCATCCGTCCCCTGGGAGGCGGCAGGGGCAGGAGTCAGCTGGGGGGCTTGGGCTACTGCTCCTGAGGGGCAGTGCTGGGCAACCACTGGTCCAGATGCCAGCCAAAGCCCTTCTCTGCTTTCCCAGTGACCTCGTCCTTGAGCCAGCACTCAGGCGAGTGAGCCCCGGGCAAAGAAAACCATCTCTGAGAATCCCTGTTTAGAAAACCTAGAACGCCCGACCCATTTCTTTTATAATAATTATAGCACAGTATACTAGCTAACTTTGCAAAGCACTTGACACACATTAACTCATTTTATTCTCCCACAGATTCTGTGAGGCTAGAAATCATTAATCCTGGTTACAGATGAGAACACTAACGGCACCAAGAAGTTTAAGTAACTCCTTGGGGGAATGATTAGGGATTCATTTACTCATTCATTCAGCACTTATTGAGTGCCTAAATCCCAGGTCCATGGGCTAATGGGCACTCAGAAAGTGTATGACGGTGATGGTGATGACGAGAAGGAACTTTCTGACAGCAAGCTGGGGCAAAAAAAGCTGAAAATTAATAACGACGAAGTGACTGTGGAATAATACTTGAAGTCAGAGCACAGGATTAGACTGACATGGGATTTACACCTGACCTTTCAAAAGCCTCTCAGAAAAGTGAGCATTAATTCCTGCCTGTGTTCAGGGGGCACAAGGAGGATCCAGGCCCAGACCACTCTGAAGGGAGAGACCAGGGAAAGGGAGGGAGAAAGATGGAGAGGGAACGGGACACAGGTTCCTCCAGACCCGAGAGAGAGGGGACTCTGGCTGATCAATTCCATAAACATGCCACACAAATCAGGCAACCACCCTCACAGACCATAACGCATGCGCACACACACATATACACACACACACACACACATGCACACGAGCCTGTGTATCTTCATAAACAACAATCATCTTGCCGAGAACCTTCCCATCATCTAGCCAGGTATATATGTCCTTGATAAACATCTGTCTGAATGAATTAACCTCTTGTTCTTTGTCTCTTGCCAACTCGTGTACCTCACCCTTTTTCTTTCTTCTCTCCTTCCTTGAATTTCATACTCTCTGCCTTCCCAAACCAGCCCCTCCAGGGCCCTCCTTTCCTCCCTCCCTCACATCTCCAACCCCACTTCACCTTCTCTAGTGGCTGGTCCCCTTCACCCCCCTGCCCCTCTGAGGCTTCCATCTCAACAGGTGTGCTGATGGGCTCCAGAGGTAGCACTCCTCAGCCCCCTCAGGCTTCTGACCTACTGCTTCTGGGACCTGAGTGTCTCAGGGAGTGGGCAGGTTGGCACTCAGAACTCGGAGCAAAACCATGGCAACTGCCAACACAGAGCGTGCCCCTCCCCTCCCCTGCCCTCGTTCCCCAGGTGACCAGCCTCTCCTTCAACTGGGACTGGCTTAGGGAAGTGAGCAGGTTGTGCCAGGTAGACCCCGGACTTTGTCAGAGCGCACAGCAGGGCAGGAGGGGCTGGCACCCCTTCTCCCAAGAGAACTGTCAGATGCTGTCCATTTTGAACCCGGGTAAGGCTTTTGAAGTCATTTTCCGGCGTGTGTACCATTCATGCCCCTTCAGTTACAGCGTGGGCTTCCCGAGAGTGAGGACCAGGTCTTGTAACATCGCTTTCCCGATTGGGGACGATGGGCTAGAGGGTGTAGGGAGAAGGGAACGCTGTAAGTCTGTCCTGGGATAGATCTTCTCTTCCATCCCCTGTAATCTCCAGGAAGGGAAGCAGCCCGTTGTGTTGGGTGGTGGCGGTGTTTCTAGAGAGGTGTACAAAAATACTAGCCACACCGTGTATTATCTCAATTAACGCTCACAGCAGTCTTCCCCGGGGTAGGTCCCAGCAGTGATCCGCATTCACAGAAGACTAGCTGAGCTGAGACGCACAGAGGTCCCGTAAATTGCCTTGGGTCCGCCGCCACTAGGTGGGGCGCGAGGGTCTGGGTCGGATTCCGACCGCCCTGGCTTATCCCTCCTGCGTCGCCCTCGGGGGGATCAGAGGTCGCGGGGAGGTCCTCGGAGGCGCTCGGGGGCGCGGGTCCAAGCCGCCCCCTCACCCCTACCGCGGCCCGTGTGGCCGCTCAGGGCGCACAGCGGGTCGGGGCGCTGGTAAGACCGTGCGGCCTCAGTTCCCTAACCTGACCCTCATCTTCTTCCTTGGATCGCGGAACTCCCTCTTCTGGCCCTTGCCTTTCTGTCCTCTGGGCCCGGGTCCCGTTTTCCCCACTCCGTTTGGCCCTCTACCTCCCCTGCCTTCGCGGGCACTGGGTCGGACGGCCGTCGGCCAACCCAGCCCGGGCTGAGGCTGCGGCACGGTCCTCCCAGGTCTCCCTCTCGCCATCTGGCAGCAGTAGACGCGTTTGACAGGGGCATTTAGCTCCTGACGTTCCTAGGGGACAAGGTGGCTTTGCCTCCAAACTGGTGCAGCAATTCAAGATTATTTTGCGGCTATTAAGAAGGATAATTACACTGGCAAGAGTGAGGGGAAAGGAGCTCTTTTACAAACTATTGGGAGTGATAATTAGTAAAAAAAAATGTAATTTAAAATGTTAAATATGCATTCTCTTTGACCCACAAATTCTACTTCTAGAATTAGCCCTGCGGAGAGGTATATGTATGAGGACTGTTACAGTGGTGACAATTTGTAAACAACTGAAGTGTAATCCATAGGAAAGGGTAAATACACTGTGGCACACACATACTTAAAAATACTACTCTAATATTAAGGTTAAGATTAATTTAGAAAATATTGGGCTTCCCTGGTGGCGCAGTGGTTAAGAATCCGCCTGCCAACGCAGGGGACACGGGGAGATCCCACATGCCACAGAGCGACTAAGCCCGTGCGCCACAATTACTGAGCCTGTGCTCTAGAGCCCGAGAGCCACAACTATGGAGCTTGCGAGCCACAACTACTGAAGCCCGCGTGCGCCTAGAGCCCTTGCTCCATAAGGAGAGAAGCCACCGCAATGAGAAGCCCGTGCACCGCAATGAAGAGTAGCCCCTGTTCACAGCAACTAGAGAAAGCCTGTGCGCAGCAACAAAGACCCAACACAGCCAAAAAAAAAAAAAAAAACCTTTACTACTAAAATACTACTAATTATTAAAATACTACCCTACCAAATTAAATTTATAAGAATAAATTTAAATTAAATATGAATTAAAATTTTTAAATTTTAAATTGCTAATCTATATCTGTATTTTATTTATTTATTTATTTATTTATTTATTTATTTATTTATGGCTGTGTTGGGTCTTTGTTTCTGTGCGAGGGCTTTCTCCAGTTGTGGTGAGCGGGGGCCACGCTTCATCGCGGTGCGTGGGCCTCTCGCTGTCGCGGCCTCTCCCGTTGCGGAACACAGGCTCCAGACGCGCAGGCTCAGTAGTTGTGGCTCACGGGCTTAGTTGCTCCGTAGCATGTGGGATCTCCCCAGACCAGAGCTCGAACCCGTGTGCCCTGCATTGGCAGGCAGATTCTCACCCACTGCGCCACCAGGGAAGCCCCTATATCTGTATTTAATGACATGGAAAACAGGAACTGGAACAGCATGTATGGTATGATCCCATTTATTTTAAAATTTATTTTATTGAAGTATAGTTGAGTTACAATGTTTTGTTAATTTCTACTGTACAGCAAAGTGATTCAGTTATACATATATTTACATTCTATTTCATATTCTTTTCCATTATGGTTTATCATGGGATATTGAATATTGTATTGTGCACCTTGTTGTTTATCCATTCTCTATGTAATAGTTTGCATCTACTAATCCCATACCCCCAATCCATCCCTCTCCCACAACCCCTCCCCCTTGGCAACCACAAGTCTGTTCTCTATGTCTGTGAGTCTGTTTCTGTTTCATAGATAAGTTCATTTGTGTCATACTTTATTTATTCATTTATTTTAAATTTATTTATTATTTATTTTTGGCTGCGTTGGGTCTTCACTGCTGCACGCGGGCTTTCTCTAGTTGCGGCGAGCGAGGGCTACTCTTCGTTGCGATGTGTGGGCTTCTCATTGCAGTGGCTTCTCTTGTTGCGGAGCATGGGCTCTAGGCGCGCAGGCTTCAGTAGTTGTGGCTCATGGGCTCTAGAGCGCAGGCTCAGTAGTTGTGGCGCAGGGGCTTAGTTGCTCCGAGGCATGTGAGATCTTCCCGAACTAGGGCTCAAACCCATGTCTCCTGCATTGGCAGGCAGATTCTTAACCACTCCACCACCAGGGAAGTCCCTGTGTCATATTTTAGATTCCACATATAAGTGATATCATATGGTATTTGCCTTTCTCTTTCTGACTTACTTCACTTAGTATGATAATCTCTAGGTCCATCTGTGTTGCTTCAAATAGCATTATTATTATTTTTTTATGGCTGAGTAATATTCCATCATATATCCATTGTATACCACATCTTCTTTATCCATTCATCTGTCGATGGACGTTTAGGTTGTTTCCATGTTTTGGCTATTGTGAGTAGTGCTGCTATGAACATAGGGGTGCATGTATCTTTTTGGATTATAGTTTTATCCGGATATATGCCCAGGAGTGAGATTGCTGGATCATATGGCAACTCTATTTTTAGTTTTTTGAGGAACATCCATGCCATTTTCCATTTATACCAATTTACATTCCCACCAACAGTGTAGGAATGTTCCCTTTTCTCCACACCATCTCCAGCATTTGTTATTTGTAGATTTTTTTGTAATGGCCATTTTGACCAGTGTGAAGTGGTACCTCATTGTGGTTTTGATTTGGATTTCTCTGTTGATTAGTGATGTTGAGCATCTTTTCATGTGCCTGTTGGCCATCTGTATGTCTTCTTTGGAGAAATGTCTGTTTAGGCCTTCTGCCCATTTTTCGATTGGGTTGTTTGTTATTTTGTTGTTGAGTTGTACGAGCTGTTTGTATATTTTGGAAATTAAGCCCTTGTTGGTCGCATCATTTGCAAATGTTTTCTCCCAGTCCATAGGTTGCCTTTTTGTTTTGTTTATGGTTTCCTTTGCTGTGCAAAAGTTTGTAAGTTTGATTAGTTCCCATTTGTTTATTTTTGCTTTTATTTCTATTGCCTTGGGAGACTGACATAAGAAAATATTAGTACGATTTATGTCAGAGAATGTTTTGCCTATGTTCTCTTCTAGGAGTTTTATGGTGTCATGTCTTATATTTAAGTCTTTAAGTCATTTTGAGTTTATTTTTGTGTGTGGTGTGAGGGTGTGTTCTAACTTCATTGATTTACATGCAGTTGTCCAACTTTCCCAACACCACTTGCTGAAGAGACTGTCTTTTTTCCATTGTATGTTCTTGCCTCCTTTGTCGAAGGTTAATGGACCATAGGTGTGTGGGTTTATTTCTGAGCTCTCTATTCTGTTCCATTGATCCGTATGTCTCTTTTTGTGCCCATACCATGCTCTTTTGATTACTGTAGCTTTGTAGTATTGTCTGAAGTCTGGGAGGGTTATGCCTCCTGCTTTGTTCTTTTTACTCAGGATTGTTTTGGCAATTCTGGGTCTTTTATGGTTCTGTATACATTTTAGGATTATTTGTTCTAGTTCTGTGAAAACTTTCATGGGTAATTTGATAGGGTGGTATGATCCCATTTTTGTAGGTATTTATATGCACATAGAAAAAAGTTTTGAGGGCTACACTTCAAAATATTGAGGATGATTTTTCACTTTCTTTTCATGTTATCTGCATTTTTAAAAATAATGAATATGGGGCTTCCCTGGTGGCACAGTGGTTAAGAATCCGCCTGCCAATGCAGGAGACATGGGTTCAAGCCCTGGTCCAGGAAGATCCCACATGCCGCGGAGCAACAATGCCCATGCACCACAGATACCGAGCCTGCACTCTAGAGCCCATGAACCACAACTACTGAGCCCACCTGCCACAACTACTGAAGTCCATGCACCTAGAGCCCATGCTCTGCAAAAAGAGAAGCCACCTCAATGAGAAGCCTGCGCACTGCAATGAACAGTAGCCCCCACTCGCCGCAACTAGAAAAAGCCCACGCGCAGCAATGAAGACCCAACACAGCCAAAAATAAAATAAGTAAAAATAAATTAATTAAAAAAAAAACATAGTGCTAAAAATAATGACTATGCTTTAGATTTACAATCAGAAAGAAAGGAGAGCTCTGTTTTTAAAAGCTATTTAAGGAATAAATAACATCATTAAAAATGTAATATAATGCTAAGTTTAAAAGCATAATGCAGAAGAATATTACATTATAACTCATACTTAGGTAAGTGGATGTGAATATGGACCAAGACTGGATGAAAACAGAGAAAAAAAAAGAAGAAGGAACAAAGAATATATGTACATTTATTCCTCCACCAGCCCCAAACAATATCTAAAATTCAGAAGGGGGAATTAAGTATCAGAACCCCAAAGCTTCTCTGTCTCTGCCTGCTCCCTCACCGCACTCCACCCCTCCTTTTCTCTCCCAGAGCCTCCAGCAAATCCTAGAATCTGGATGTCTGCCCTGTTCCCATAATGGTTTTATTATAAACCATAGGAAGTAGCCTGAAGAGACAATTAAATCTAACAGCAGTCACAAATAATGGCTCAAAGCTCAACGTTAACTAAGACAAAATGAAAATCCATTGCCTTTGGGAAACACTCTTCAAAATCCAATTGGTCAGGGTTCCCTGGTGGTGCAGTGGTTAAGAATCCGCCTGCCAATGCAGGAGGCACGGGTTCGAGCCCTGGCAGGAAGATCCCACATGCCACCGAGCAGTTAAGCCCGTGCACCACAACTACTGAGCCTGCACTCTAGAGCCCGCGTGCCACAACTACTGAAGCCTGCGCACCTAGAGCCCATGCTCTGCAACAAGGGAAGCCACCGCAATGAGAAGCCCGCACACCGCAACGAAGAGTAGCCCCTGCACACCGCAACTAGAGAAAGCCCGTACGCAACAATGAAGACCCAACACAGCCAAAAATAAATTAATTAACTACTTAAAAAAGAATCCAAATGGTCAGCATAAAATGACTCTATAGGGCAAGGCAACTCTTTCAACAGTCATTCCTCTAATATTTAATTTAAAAAATAATCCTGTATGCCACATACTTTAGGCAGGAGGAGATGGGGGTAGAAGGGTGTGTGAATTTGTCCACCCTCCACTTTCTGCAGGCTGGCATGTTCCTTGATGGTATGGACCGATTTCATAATCATCACATTCCCCCCACCCCATAACCTGAAAACTGGGTTCACCTCTTGGTGGGTGTCAAGCCAAAGGACACAACCAAGCCAAAGATTGGGAGAAGGAAGGATTTATTACTTGCAGCAAGGAAGGAGAACACCGGGGATCTTTCCCAAAACAGTGTCTCCCAATGGCATAAGTGGGGAAGTTTTAAGCTAAGGGTGCATGCATCTTCGTGAAGGGGCTTGGGCAAAGAATTCAGCATAAAATTGGGGCAAAGACTGAGAGTCCAAGCTTCAGTTGATTGACATCATAGGGTCAGAAAAGGTCAACATCATCATTCCAACCCCTTAGATCCTGCAGAACTCAAAGATAAGTATCAGATTTTTATGTGTCCCTTGAGGAGGAACTGGGACTCTGTTTTATCACTGAACTATTGTTTCTTTTTCTTTTTTTTTATACTTTTTTAAAAAATAATTTTTATAGATTTATTTTTATTTATTTATTTTTGGCTGCATTGGGTCTTCGTTGCTGCTCGCAGGCTTTCTCTAGTTGTGGCGAATGGGGGCTACTCTTCCTTGCGGTGCGCATGCTTCTCATTGCAGTGGATTCTCTTGTTGCGGAGCAGGGACTCTAGGCGCACGGGCTTCAGTAGTTGTGGCTCACAGACTTAGTTGCTTCACGGCATGTGGGGTCTTCCCGGACCAGGGCTCGAACCCGTGTCTCCTGCATTGGCAGGCGGATTTTTAACCACTGCGCCACCAGGGAAGTCCCTGAACTATTGTTTCTTGACTGTTTTTCCTTTGTTCCTGCTTTCCCTCACTTTCCTTAAGATCATTAATTACTGAGACCTGTTCAAGGGCAAGCATTGCAGCCAGGCTTAGATGACAAAATGGCTTAGGCTAAACTGGCTTCTCTTATGTCAAGAAAGCCATGACTGGTTCTTTTTGTCCGGGGATCTCCTACTCTGTCTGCTTATACCACCCCCCAGTGCACATGGTAGAGCTCACAAAATTCTATGCTCTGAATTCAGTGGACATGGAAAATGACTTGAGCATCTACTGCCTGCGCTTCCTCTCATAGACCTGAAGATTTTCCCATCTCTCTCTCTCTGGGTTAAACAGTGACTCAGAGACTTTTTATTCCCCAGAAGAATTCTGCTCTATTCCTCTTGATGATAAGAAACCCCAGGGTATTTTAGCATTGCCAGAAGAAGCCTCTTGATCTTACTTTGAATTATCCAATTATCCAAATAGAATTATATCAAGACTTCAAGAAAAAGAGGGTCATTCAATGTCTTGTCATAGCTGGAGTGCTGGATCTTCAGGGCTTGAGACAGTTCCCAGTGGAGGGCCAAGGCATCCCTACTCCAAAGCTACCAGGGTCTGAATCACTACCTAAGGCACAGTCTCTTTCTCTCTCTCTCTCTCTCTTTTTTTTAATTTTTATTGAAGTATAGTTGATTTACAATGTTGTGTTTCAGTTGTATGCAAAGTGATTCAGTTATGCATATGTATATAAATATATATATTCGTTTTTTACATTCTCTTCCATTATAGGTTATTACAAGATATTGAGTATAGTTCCCTGTGCTATATAGTAGGTCCTTGTTGGTTATCTAATTTATATATAGTAGTGTGTATATTTTAATCCCCAAAAGAGTCTCTTAATATGGATCCACTGACGGTCTTGGGGAAGTCAACAAGCCCTTTGGAACTCTAACTAGCATATTGTATGCGGGGACCCACAGCCTTCATCAGGCAATCAGAGAAGTCTATAGCCCCCAGAAGGTTAGGAACCAGTGATCTAAGAGATCGCACCTAAAAGTGTGAACCTTCTCAGCCGTAGTTTTCCAGGTGGGTCTTTAAACCTGAGCTGGTGGAAGCAAATAGAGACACTGAGAAATGCCAGAAACACAGCTAGTCTGGAGAGAAACAGGATGGAGGAAGAAGGCAAGAGGTTTTTAGGCCTAACTAACCATATTCCAGACCCAACCGAAGAAACCAGGGACTAAGCAGAAGACCAGTGAGGTCCTTGACCATGTCCAGTAAAGCTAAAGCACTGTGTCCCCTGCCAGGGACCTACAGCCAGCCCTTACCGGTGGGAAGGAAGTATCTCTTGCTCTAATACAAGGGTGAGAGCCTGTCAGGACAGGGCTGCCTGCGTGAGGCTTTTCCCTCCATCGCTGGCAGGACCCAGGCACGTCTGTGCATGCTGATCAGCCACCTCAGTGAGAAGCCCGCGCACCGCAACGAAGAGTAGCCCCCGCTCGCCGCAACTAGAGAAAGCCCACACAGCAACAAAGACACAATGAAGCCAAAAATAATTAATTAAAAAAAAGTCCTCTCTCCCTCAAAAAATAAATAAATAAATAAATAAATAAATAATAAAATAAAAATCAAAATTTATGTATCAGAATTTAGGCATTAAAATGAGTACTGATATTCAAAGTATTCTCTGATTAAAAAAAAAAAAAAGTCCCAAGGGACTTATGCTCACCTCCCCTCTTCCAGGGCACCATATTTGTACCCCCTGCCTTCAGGCCTAGATTTGTTGGTACTGGAGGCTCGTATCAGGTTTTCCAGACTGAGACAAATTCTGATGAGTAAAATCACTTCACCTCAGAGCTTCGGAATCAGAATCTCCCATGAGGGCCTGGGAATCACTATTTTAATGGATGTCCCAGGCAATTCTTATCATCAGGCACATTTGAAAGATGCTGGAGTTGAATCCCAAATTGGCCCTTGTTAGGTCTAATTTACTGAATAATGGACTCCAGCGTTTTGCTAGAGCTAGCTCTGACAGGCTCTAAGAGGCTCACCAGAGCTGATCGGTAAATTTTCAGGAATTTTGTCAGCTGTTTGTTAAACACAGACATTAAATGATATTGAAACTCCACATACTTGTACACTAATGTTCATAGCAACATTATTATCAATAGGTAAAAGGTGGAAATAACCCAAGTGTCCATCAACAGATGAATGGATAAACAAAATGTTGTATATACATACAATAGAATTTTATTCAGCCATAAAAAGGAATGAAAAAAAAATTTAATTTTATTGAAGTATAGTTGATTTACAATGTTGTGTTGATTTCTGCTGTACAGCAAAGTGATTCAGTTATACACATATATATTTTAATTTATTTTTTTATTGAAGTATAGTTGATTTATAATATCATGCCAACCTCTCTGAACAGCAAAGTGACTCAGTTATACACATATACACATTCTTTTTTTATATTCTTTTCCATTATGGTTTATCCCAGGAGACTGGATATAGTTCCCTGTGCTATACAGTAGGACCTTGTTGTTTATCCATCCTATATATAATAGTTTGCATCTGCTAATCCCAAACTCCCAATCCTTTCTTCCCCCTTGGCAACTACAAGTCTGTTCTCCATATCTGTGAGTTTGCTTGTTTTGTAGCTATGTTCATTTGTGTCATATTTTAGATTCCACATATAAGTGATATCATATGGTATTTGTCTTTCTGACTTTCTTTGCTTAGTATGATAATCTCTAGGTCCATCCATGTTGCTGCAAATGGCATTATTTTATAAGGAATGAAATTTTTATATATGGATTTTACAGTATGGATGAACCTTGAAAACATTATGCTAAGTGAAATAAGCCAGATACAAAAGAACAAATATTGTATGATTACACTTATATTAAAAAGACAGAAAGGAAAATAAAAGTTACCAGCATCTGGGAGAAAGAAGGAATAGTTACAGTTTCTGCTGGGGATGATGGAAAAGTTTATTGTTGGAAACAGATAATGGTGATAGCTATACAACATTGTGAATATACTTAATGCCACTGAATTGTACACTTAAAAATGGTTAAGGGCTTCCCTGGTTGCGCAGTGGTTGAGAATCCGCCTGCCAATGCAGGGGACATGGGTTCGATCCCTGGTCCGGGAAGATCCCTCATGCCACGGAGCAACTGGGCCTGTGCGCCACAGCTACTAAGCCTGCGCTCTAGAGCCCGCGAGCCACAGCTACTGAGCCCATGTGCCACAGCTGCTGAGGCCCGTGTGCCCAGAGCCCATGCTCCACAACAAGAGAAGCCACCACAATGAGAAGCCCGCTCACCTCAACAAGGAGTGGCCCCTGCTCGCTGCAACTAGGGAGAGCCCACACACAGCAATGAAGACCCAGTGCAGCCAAAAAAATAATTTAAAAAAATTTTTTTTAAATGGTTAAAATGGTAAATTTTGTGTAATGTATATTTTACCACAATAAAGAAGTTAATTCTGGGACTTCCCTAGCAGTCCAGTGGTTAGGACTGCCCTTCCAATGCAGGGGGCATGGGTTTGATCCCTGGTTGGGGAACTAAGATCCCATATGCCATGCAGTGCAGCCAAAAAAAAAAAGGTTAATTCTGTAAAAATAAAATTATAAACTTAGTTAAATAAATTATATCGGAAAGAAAATAATACTCAAAACTCAGCACTTCTTGATTATTTTTCTACATTTTACAGTGATCTTTGCCTGGGAGATTTTTATGTCTATTGTATCTGTTTGGTGGAGATACTATATCACGGTATCCTGTTAAGCATCTCTTCCCATCTCCAAATTCAGTGATGTCATATTGGTAGCTGGATGTTGGCTGCAGTAGGAGTATTTACACAGCAGAAACCAAAAACACTACAAATTAGGGTCTTCTCCCCACCAAACTGTTGGTTAAGCATTTACCAGCACCCCACTGTCTCTAAGCCATAATTTCCTCAATGGTCAAAAGGAGGTCAAAACCTACCTTATAGAGTTTCTCTGAGGATTAAATAAAGATAGTTCTCTATGTGAGGTGAGGGATGTTAATTAAACTTACTGTGGTGATCGTTTCGCAGTATATACATATGTCAAATCATTATGTTGTACACATTAAACTAGTACAATGTTAGAGAGCAATAAAAAAAATAGAACAAACAAAAAAAGTTTGTTCAGGTAAAGGGGCCCATTCACATGCCTGCTGCACAGGAAGTGCTGGGTTGGCGTCCCTTTCTCTAGAGACCACGAGCTCCTCCAGCAACTTTATAACTCCGGGGGCAGAAGGTGATACCTGCAGGCAAGGAGCCTTATCATCAAAAAGAGATAGCTAAGATGATGTGAAAGAGAAAATGAGAAGAATTTGGCCTTTGTTTTTACTTTCAATCTAGAATGCCAGGGGAGTTCCCTGGCAGTCCAGAGGTTAAGACTCCGCACTTCCACTACCGTGGCCTGGGTTTGACCCCTGGTCGGGGAGCTAAGATCCTGCAAGCTGCGGTGCAGCAATCCATCAATGCATGCCAGAAGGGAGAGGAAGAAAGAGGGGACACTGCAGAGCGAGAAGCCAGCAAAACAGATAATGATAAGCTGGCTCACTGTGGGGTGAGTTGGAAGTTGGGTCAGACGGAGACTACACTTCCAATAAGACATTCCTGGTAAAGTGTGGCCAAGAGGATTAATATGGATTGTATTCACTGGCTGTAAGGTACAAGATGCAACCCTTCACTAAAACCCTTCATGTCTACCCTACTCAACAGCCTAGGATTCGTGTTTCTTTGGGAATGAAATGAATCAAAAAGAATCTAGGCTATCTTATTTTGGGCCCTGGTTGCCAGTGAGAGATAAAGGGACAGCTAAAAGATAAGGTACAGAGGGAAAAATTCAATCAGAAGGTACCACCATGGTGACATAAATTCCTGGGAATTTGGAGAAACCTTGAAAAACACTTTGGACTTCTATCCTCTACAGATTGGAGATCTGCATAAATTTTCTCTAGATTTTAAGAAGCTGGGAGATCTCGGCTGTCAATAGATTGCATTCAATTTTGTTAAAAAATTTAGAGCTATGTAATGTTGCATTGCTTGACAAGTGGGCATTAATACATTTTGGTTTATTTCTATAGTTCAGAAGGTCAGACTTCGAGAAGATTCTTTGTCTTTTTGGACTCCTTCTGGAATTAGGAATATTTTGAGTAAATCCATAAAACCTAAGGCCATTATAGTGTCAAATTACCCTGCTCTCTTTACAAAATGGTTTTTGATGCCCATCAAGATCCGAGCTATCCAAAGAATAGAGTAGGAACAGGGAATGTTAGTAACTTTACAGCGGAGAAGACTGGTAACACTAAATCAACCTAATGATGAAGGTTAATATTACCAATGATGTCATGTGGTTTTCATGTATGCACTCCCAAATATGATGTGTGATGAGAAGGACAGTTCAGCTTCACAGTATTTTTCAAAAAACCCATAACCCCAGTCTAATCATGAGAAAAACATCAGACAAAACAAGATTGGGAGACATTCTACAAGATATCTGGCCAGTCTTCCTCAAGACTGTTAAGACCATGAAAAACAAGGAAAGACCAAGAAACTGTCATGGACTAGAGAGGAGAAGGGAGACATGACAACTAAATGCAAAATGGTACTCTGCGTTGGATCCTGGAACAGAAAGTGAACATTAATGGAAAAACTGGTGAAATCCAAATAAAGCCTGGAGTTTAGATAATAATAATATACCAATGTCTATTTCTTGGCTTTGACAAATATATCATGATAATATAAGATGTTAACAATGGTGGAAGTTGAGTAAGGAGTATATAGAAACTCTCCATAAAACCTTTGCAACTTTTCTGTAAATTAAAAAAATTTATTTTATTGAAGTATAGCTGATTTACAATGTTGTGTTAATTTCTGCTGTACAGCAAATTGATTCAGTTATAAACATATATACATTCTTTTCGTATTCTGCTCCATTATGGTTTATCACAGGATATTGAATATAGTTCCCTGTGCTATACAGTAGGACCTTGTTGTTAAAAAATTTATTTTTAAAAAATCTGGGACTTCCCTGGCAGTCCATTGGTTAAGACTCTGTGCTTGCAATGCAGGGGGTGCGGGTTTGATCCCTGGTTGGGGAACTAAGATCCCACATGCTGTGTGGCGTGGCCAAAAATAAATAAATAAATAAATAAAGTAGGGGTGGAAGCGACCAGCTCTCCATTTAAAAATTAAATAAATAAATAAATAAATAATCTGAATTAAATGGCCTTTGGTCTAACCCAGGGAACCCACATATCCTTATGTTCTGGGCTTTTCTGTTTAAGGAAATATAGCTATATGGTTTATTTGTGCCACCTGGCAGAGTATGTTTCAAGGAATCGTCATTTATCCCCACTGGCAAAAAAATGGGAGTCTCCTAGCCCACAAAAAAGAGATGCCATTTTGGAACCTGGTCTCAGAAAAGACATTCTCCCTTAAGCTGTTTCAGTAGGATCAAACCTGGCTTCCTTTCCAGGCTTGCACTTGGGATGAATTACCCATTGATGTTTCACTTGTACAACTGTAATATATTGAGATTGAGTGCAACTCTGTGCAGAATTCTGTCCTGAGTAGTTGCATGAGATACAACTACAAGAGATCAACTTGTAGTTGATCAACTACAACTACAACTACAAGATACAACAGATACAAGGGAAAGAAGCAAGCAGGTACCATTTGGAAGGAGTTCATAGTTAGTGGAAAGTACATAACTTCATACAAATCCATCATGATGATACAAGTGGGTGACGTCTCCATAAGTGCAAAGTCCCCATGTTTCAGGTTGAATCCAAAGGGCTGGTGAGAAGCAGAGCATAGAAATTGAGAAATGTTAGGTAAGAATGATTTCCTAAAATAAATAATTTATAGGCCAAATCTTATGGATTGGCAAGAAGGGATTAGGATTTCTCTGTGGAAGGAATAGCATAGGCAAAGTCATGGAGATGGTAAAAAAGGAAGAATTGTGTGCAGGAAAGGGATCACATTAGCTTGACTGGAGTGGAGAAGCCAGATTAGAGTGAAGAGATGAGAATGTCAAGGAGGATAGCCACCCAAACCAAGGGCAGCATCTCTGATGTCATCTACAGGTAGAGAAGTGAGCCAGTTAAAGAAGAGAGATGGGCTAGGGATGGGGAGTGGGAAGAGAAAGGGAAGGGCGAGAGAACACTCACAAAGGGCATGGCGGAGTGAGGTATTTGAGGCCATAGTTCCTCTACCTGTTGGACAGAAGGGACTCAATTTCTTTCTTTCTTTCTTTTTTATTGGAGTATAGTTGATTTACAATGTTGTGTTAGTTTCTGTTGTACAGCAAAGTGAATCAGTTATACATACACATATATACACATTTTTTTAGATTCTTTTCCCACATAGGTCATTACAGAGTTCCCTGTGTTATACAGTAGTGGGACTCAATTTCTTATCTGTGAAGGATTTTGTATTTATAGGACTAGCTTGTGTACGTTGAATGAAGTAGAGAATTAATTTACCAAATATGTATATTTACACTGTGCCAACCACTATGCTAGACTCTGGGGATATAGAAGTGAGTGAAACAAGCCCAGTCTCTGCCCTTGGGGAGCTTTATTGTCTACTGGAAGAGAAAGATGTCAGTCAAGTACCCCCAGAAATTTGTAATTAGAGTGACAAGTATGACATCAGGTATCATGAGAGCTATAACAAAAGGACCTGCTGACCAAAAAAAAACTTCAGATTATTAATTTAGTTTCCCAGGTTCCCTGATGCTGGAAGGGGGAAATTCTTTGTTTATTTATTTATTTTTTGCTGTGCTGCATGGCTCGTGGGATCTTAGTTCCCTGACCAGGGATTGAACCCAGGCCATCGGGAGTGAGAACACGGAATCTTAACCACTGGACAGACAGGGAAGTCCTGGGAAATTCTTTTTTTTTTTTTTTAATTTAATTTATTTTTTTGGCTGTGTTGGGTCTTCCATTGCTGTGCACGGGTTTTCTCTAGTTGCAGCGAGCGGGGGCTACTCTTCATTGTGGTGCGCGGGCTTCTCATTGTGGTGGCTTCTCTTGTTGTGGAGCACAGGCTCTAGGCGCCCGGGGTTTGGTAGCCGTGGCACGTGGGCTTAGTTGCTCCGCGGCATGAGGGATCTTCTCGGACCAGGGATTGATCCTGTGTCCCCTGCATTGGCAGGTGGATTCTTAACCACTGCACCACCAGGGAAGTCCCTGGGAAATTCTTAATAGAGACTAATATATCATATATCCCGGAAGAAATTTCTCCTATATAAAAGGCACTAACCATTTAGGTATGTATATTTGTTTCATGGGATTTTATTTTCAGTTTAAAATTCAACTTTACTGAGGTAAAGTGAACCCATTTCAAGCATAGAGTTCAGTGAGTATTAACAAATATGCCCTTATAACCTATAGAGCTACAATCAAGATATAGAACATTCCCATCACACCAAAATTTCCTTTCTCCTTTCCCAGCCAACCTTCACTCCTCCCTCCTCCTTCTACCCTCACCCCCAGGCCCAGGCAACTATTGGTCTGCTTTCCATCATCATCAATTGTCTTTTCTACAGTTTCATATGAATAAATCATACAGGGTGTACTTTTCACACCTGATTTCTTTTGCTCAGCAGAGTGTTTTTGAGATTCTCCCATGTTGTCACATGGATGTATAGTCTGTTCCTTTTTATTGCTGAGTTGTATTCTATTGTATGAATATGTCAGTTTGGGGGGAGTTTTGTTTGTTTGTTTGTTTTCTAAATGGCTATCCAGTTGTTCCAGTACTATTTGTTGAAGAGGTTCTTGCATGAGTTATCTGCTGCTGCTGGAAAATACATTGTTTTAAATTTTAATGGCTTAAGACAATCAATACTTATTATCTGACACAATTTCTGTGGGTCAAGAATCTAGCAGTGGCTTAGTTTGGTGAGTCTGACAATGTTTCTCATGAAGTTGCAGTCAAGATGTCAGCCAGGGGCTTCCCTGGTGGCGCAGTGGTTGAGAGTCTGCCTGCCAATGCAGGGGACATGGGTTCGAGCCCTGGTCTGGGAAGATCCCACATGCCGCGGAGCAACTAGGCCCGTGAGCCACAATTGCTGAGCCTGCGCGTCTGGAGCCTGTGCTCCGCAACAAGAGAGGCCGCGATAGTGAGAGGCCCGCGCACCGCGATGAAGAGTGGCCCCCGCTCGCCGCAACTGGAGAAGGCCCTTGCACAGAAACGAAGACCCAACACAGCCATAAATAAATAAATAAATTTAATTAAAAAAAAAAAAAAAGATGTCAGCCAGGGCTGCGTCATCTGAAGACTTGACAGGGGCTGGAGCATCCACTTCCAAGGTGACTTGCTTGCGTGCCTGGCAACTGAGTGCTGGTTGTTGGTGGGAGGCCTCAGTTCCTCATTAGCTGGACCTCTCCATAAGGCTTTTTGAGTCTCCTCAAGATGACAGTCACGTCAGACTTCTAGCCTACAGAACTGTGAGAGAATAAATTTTGTGTTGTTTTAAGACACCAAGTTTGTGTTAAATTATTACTGCAATAGAAAAGGAATATACTAGGTCATAAAAGGCATGTGCCTTCTTCCTTGCAGCCTCTTTTTTTTCTTCTGAACACTTGCTTTGGGGGAAGCTAGCTGCCATGTTGAATTTTTCGTTTCAGGTATTATATTTCTCACCTTTAGAAGTTTTATGTGGTTATTATATCTTCCATTTCTTTCCTCATTATGTTTGTGTTTTCTTTTAAATACCCCATTGTAGTTATAATAGCTGTTTTATCATTCTTGTCTGCTTATTACATCATCTCTGTCATTTCTGGGTCTGTTTCTGTTGACTGGTTTTTCTCCTGGTTAGGCTATTCTTTTTTTTTTTTTTTAATCAGTCATCAGTTTTTGGTTAGGCTATTCTTTTTCCTGCTTCTTGGCATATACGGTAATTTTTAATCAGATGCTAGGATGTTAACATTGTTGAGTGCCTGAATTTTGTAGTCTTCCCTTAAACACCATAGGCTTTTGTTTTACCAGACATTTAGGTTACTTTCAGATTAATATGATGTTTTTGAGGCTTGTTTTAAAGTTTTGTTAGAGCAGGTCTAGAGTATAATTTACTCTAGAGGTAGTTTAGACCAACTGGTAATGTTTGACACTTCTGAGGTTTCTCTTGAACGTCTTGGGTAGTCAGTGAAGTCTTTCTACTCAGACTGGTCAGAATGTTTCTTAACCCTGTATGAGCTCTGGGAATTGTTCAGTTATATCTCTTTGATTATTCCATGCTCATTCTCCTGGAATTTAACCCTACGTATGGCCACATTAGTATCCAGCAAAGACTCAAGGCCCTCAGCAGATTTTTGGAGCTCTTATTATATAACTTCTTCCATTTTGCTATTTTGTCTAGCAACTTCCAGCTGCCACAGAGACCCTGAACTCCTATCTCTGTCTTCTCAACTCAGTGAGACTGCTGTGTTCTGCCATGTTGTGAATTTATGATCCAGAATGTGCTTCTAGGCATAAAGCCAGGGCAATTGTAGAACTCAGCTCATTTGTTTTTCTTCTCTCGACGATGTCAGTTCTGGACTACCTATTGTCCAATGTCTGAAAAGAATTGTTTTATATATTTTGTTTAGTTTCCTAGTTGTTATGGCAGAGGGTTAGGTCCCTTTAACTGCATCATGGTCAGAAACAAAGGTCCTCTGTTTTATGGTCATTTTATTAGCATAATCCAGTCTGTGAGAAATGATCAATCTGATAAAAGGGAGTTTGTAAACCTAAAAGCTCCTCAAGTGAGGTGACTGCACTAAGATTAGTGTCAACCTGGGAAGCCTTTTATGGGCAGCTAACAAATCTGTCCAGGTGGTATCTCACCCCAATTTCTTACCCCATATTGTTATTTGACAAATGTTTGTTGAATAAGTGAATTACTAAATGAACATAATTACATTTAAGCGAGGTCATTCTAGGATCCAAAAGAATGGCCAGACTGATTTGCTGTATCCTAAGAATTTACTAACTCCTTGATCTATGAGTCTAATGGCAAAGAAGTTATCTAAGCATATTCATCATGAGAAACAATGCTAATTTATCAAAGAATGAATGTTCAGCGTATGTGTGGGCAAAACTCATCAGTGTTCTCACAAAGGAAAAATAACTCACAAAGTAGCAACATGCTTAAGTTCATACTTTATTTTATTTTATAATCCATAGTGTAAGTATAGGTTATGAGCATGATTCTGGATTTAGATTGCCTGGGTTCAAATCCTAGTTCCATTAACTAGTTGTATGACTCTGGGCAAATTATTTAAACCTGATAAACTTCAATTTTCTTCACCTGTAAAACGGAGATAATGATAATATATACCTCATAGGGCTGTTGTGAAGATTAAATGATTTTGGGGCTTCCCTGGTGGTTCAGTGGATAAGAATCTGCCTGCCAATGCAGGGGACACAGGTTCGATCCCTGGTCCAGGAAGATCCCACATGCTGCGGAGCAACTAAATCCGTGCGTCACAACTACTGAGCCTGTGCTCTAGAGCCTGTGTGCCCTAGAGCCCGTGCTCCATAACAAGAGAAGCCACCGCAATTAGAAGCCCATGCACCAGCGTACTACACTGAAGAGTAGCGCCTGCTCGCTGCAACTAGAGAAGGCCCGCGCATAGCAACAAAGACTCAACGCAACCAAAAAAAAAAAAAAAAAAAAGATTAAATGATTTAACAATATGTATAAAAGACCTTAATCCAGTGTCTGACACATATAAGAGCTCAATAAGTGCTAGCAATTATTATTAAATTGTTTAAGAGGATGATCCTTGATTACATATCTCACAAATGAACTCTTTATACATCTTCGGTATAGCTAATACTAATTTTTAGGTGATAACACATCTGGTGTTGATGCAAGGATTTCAGAATAATCAGCTTTGAATGAATAAAATTGTATACATGATGGCCATGAATAAATTTATTAAATGGCCAGCATGTGCTTGTAGAGGTACTAACAGTTCCTGAACTGGGGCTTTTACTAGTGATTATTCTTTGCTTGTTTGGGGATTGTGACACTGACTAAAAAGACCCGCCTTCTCTTTAAGTGTCCTTTTCAAACCAGAAACATGAGAAAGTTGTTTCTGGGCAGCCACTATTTTTAGAGTTTGTGCTCTGGGAGCACAATGATGGTTCTTCAAGAGAGTTAATCCCAGTCTCTTTTTGTTACAAGGAGGCTGATGTGCAACCCTCTGTAATTTCTGCAAAAGCCGAGCCACTCTTACAGATGCCTTTAGTGTGTAGGTAACGCAAAGACCATGGAAAAGCTGAGTTTCAGCGAGGCCAAATCTCCCCTCTCAGAGAGGGATCTTTCCAAGACTAGCTCTTTAAGGAAATGGGATGTGGAGGAATGTAGGCTAAAGTATGGGAGGTGATGGTGTCTTCTTGTAGACATCTGGGAAAAGGGAGAATTAAAGGGTCTTAATGTCCAAAAGTTAATAGAAAGTTCAAGTCAGGACTTGCCCCTGGAATGAAGTATATCAAAATATTAATGCTCAGAACCTATTTCATTTTTTTTGAATTTTGACTATTTCACTTTTTTATTTGGAATTAATTTCAAGCTTACAGGAAAGTTGCAAAAATAAGAATAGTACAAATAATACTTGTATGCCCTTTACTCAGATTCATGTATTGTTAACATTTTACTGAATTTGCTTTATCATTTGCATTCTCCCTCTCTCCCATTCTCTTTATATATTTATATATATAAATACATATGTACATATATAGACACACACACTACATATATATGTGCCTACAATGCATATATACATATATACATATATATATATATATATATATATATATATATATATATATATATATATTCTATCCTCAGATGTAGCACAGTGCCATTTCTGCTGCATTCTATTCATTGAAGCAATCACGCAATCACGAATTTCTGCTCAGGCTCAAGGAGTGGGGAAACTGTTTCCAGAAATTGTGTGTGTATAAAAATAGTCTTTTCCTGAACCATTTAAAAGTAAGTTTCATACATCATGGTCCCTTTTCCCTGAATAACCTCAGTGTATATTTACAAAGAACAGGTGATCACGTCAAGAGATACTGTATTCAAAACACAACCGAGGAGCCTCACTCACAGCTGGACCTGATCTAGATGATGAGATCCCAGACTCCATGCCTGATCCTGATGTCATAACGGGAATTTTGGAGAAAAGGATGAAGGTATATTGCATATGGGAAGAATGTAAATTGTTGTGACCAGAGGGCAGACTGTGGCACAGCAATATTTCTGGAGACTATTTCCCCTCCCTTTGAACCTGGGCAGAACTCTGTGACTGTTTCAATGATTAGAATGCAGCAGAAGTGACACTGCATTATATATAAGGCTACGTCATAAAAGGCGATATGGCTTAGGCTAATCCCCGCCCCCCCCGCCACCGCCCCGCTCATCTTTGGAAGCTAGCCACAACATTGTGAGGAAAGAAGAAACACATTACACGTGTAATCATTCCACTTGACAGTTCCAGCTACAGCCTCAGCCAACAACCAGGATCAACTGCCAGGCATGTGAGTGATCAAACCCTCAGAGGATTCCTACTTCCTAGCTTTCAAGCTGTTGCAGCTGACACTAAATGGAGCAGAGGTTAGTTATCCCCACTGAACCTTGCCCAAATTGCAGCTTCATGAGCAAAATAAATGTTGTCATTGTTTTAAGCCACTAAGTTTTGGGGGATAATTTCTTGTGCAGCAGTAATAACCAGAATCACATACAGTAGCATAGGCATACTCACTCATGTAAGCAAAGACATATGTACTAGAATGTAATTACAATGAGTGCTCTAGCACTTCAGAAGAGTGAAAAAGTAAGTTGGAGATCAATGAGGGATGGAGTATTGAGGATAGAGAAAATCCTTATACTAGTATTTGTATAATGCTAAGTTGGGTGCCGTTAAATAAATGCACACAGGGGCCTATTAACTAGAATTTAACTCTGCCCATCTTTGTTTTTGTTCCATAGCCACAGAAACTAGAAGATTTGGGTTAATTTAACACCCTTTTTTCAGAAGGTTGCCCATGAGTCCAGGACGTGGTCTGAGCTACTAATTAAAAGATAGTTTGACTGAGTGGAGGAAATTTGAACCATTTCCCTATGGATTTTCTGGGAACAATCTTTGTATTTATTGACTACTCTCTTAGATTTTTGTATGAATTAATTGGGATGTCAGTATTATTTACTAATGTACACAAAAGTATGGGCCTCAACAATCTCTTCTGAGTGACATCCGGGCTAAAGTTCATGCATTTGTAGAGATCTACTTTCAACCATTAATTTTTTTTTTTTGGCTGTGCTGCTCGCGGGATTTTAGTTCCTCGACCAGGGATTGAACCCTCGGCAGTGAAAGCACAGAGTCCTAACCACTGGACCACAGGGGAATTCCGTCAACCATTAATTATTATACTTTAGCCTAATTCATTCTTTTAGATCAAATTTTAATGGTGCCTCTTGTGCTGAGAACCTCTTGTCCAGTATTGCCCATTGACAAGCTCAAAGAGATCACAGCAAAATAGAAATCTCACAAAAACAAACTACGTTCTAAAAAATCTGTCTGAAAGCATTCCTCAAATGCTTATAATTCTTACCAAGTGGTAAAAGTGAGAACTGTTGCCTTGCTAGTTAATAATGGATTTTGATTTTTCAGTTGTCTTAGCAGCTAGCTTTGATTTTGGTGGTACAAAAGGCATCTTTTTTTTTTTAAATTTATTTAATTAATTAATTTATTTTTGGCTGTGTTGGGTCTTCATTGCTGCGCGCAGGCTTTCTCTAATTGAAGTGAGCTGGGCTACTCTTCGTTGTGGCGCGTGGACTTCTCATTGCGGTGGCTTCTCTTGCAGTGAATCACAGGCTCTAGGCTCACGGGCTTCAGTAGTTGCAGCACGCGGGCTCAGTAGTTGTGTCGCATGGGCTTAGTTGCTTCGCGGCGTGTGGGATCTTCCCGGCCCAGGGATAGAACCCATGTCCCTTGCATTGGCAGGTGGATTCTCAACCACTGCGCCACCAGGGAAGCCCTGGTACAAAAGGCATTTCTGATGAAGCAGAGCTTCTTTGGAGTTCTACTTTATATCTCTGTGCCTTTATTCACACTCTTCTTTTTTCTTGGCATGCCCCCTCCCCTTATTTGCTTTCCTACCTCCCTGGCTTCACATTCTCACTAAGTCTTCTTGCTTGTTCCCCATCTCTGAACTTCTAATGTTGGAAGCCCTTTGGGAGTGGAACATGTCCTTGGAGATCTTATCCAGTCTCGTGACTTTAAATGCCATCAATCTCTAATGACTCCTCAATTTATATCTCCAGCCTGGACTCTTTCTAACGTCAGACAAGTATTTAACTCTATTCACTTGGGGGTCTAACAGGCATCTCAAACATAACAGGTCCAAAGCTGAGCTCCTGATCTTGCCCCACAAACCTGCTCCTCCAATTGCCTTTCTCATCCAGTGAATTGCAATTCTATCCTCCTAGTTACTTGGGCCACCGACTTGGGAGTTACCCTTGAATATTCTCTCAGACATCCCAATCCAATCTGTCAATAAGTCCTGTTGGTTGTTCCTTCAAATTATTATCTTGGACCCAGCCTCTCACCCCTCAACCTCACTGCCTGGATATCTGTAATTGCCTCTTAACTGGTCTCCCTGTGTTTACCTTGTGTTTATCTCTTCTCTCACCCGCCCATTTTCAACACAGCAATTAAGAAATCATTTAAAAATAGGGAGTTCCCTAGTGGTCCAGTGGTTAGGACTTGGTGTTTTCACAGCTGTGGCCCAGGTTCAATCCCTGGTTGGGGAACTAAGATCCCACATGCTGTGCGGCACGGCCAAAAAGTTTAAAAAAAAAAAAAAAGAGTGAATGAATGGCTGATTTCTTATTCATCCTTCAAGACTCCCGTCGCCCAAGACTTCCCTCCCTCCCTACTTCTTCAGTTTGGACTAACACCTCTCCCTACTTTCGGTTCCCATAACATACTGTGTTTATCCTGATCATAGTACTTCCCACAGGCTTTAAAAAGTTCATCTTTGATTCAGCACAGTCCTTTGCACACAGAAAAATGCTTAATGTTAAAATGAACTATTTGCAACATTCATACCAAATGTTGGGGCGGTGGGAAGATGTTAAATAGGAAGGAGTGAGGGACTTGTCAACTTCCCGTTTTATTATGAGAATTTCCTTCCTCTTTCAAAGAAATCCAGATTTGATTCTAACCCCCAACCCCTGGGGGGCCAGTAATTGAACATAACTGCCAGAAAAATTTTGACCAAATGCTATTGTATAGCTTTCCAATCCTTTTAGAAGAAAATACTGGGATTTTAAAAAAAATTTATTTATTTTATTTATTTATTTATTTTTGGCTGCATTGGGTCTTCGTTGCTATACGCGGGCTCTCTCTAGTTGCGGTGAGCGGGGGCTACTCTTCGAGGCGGTGCGCAGGCTTCTCATCGCCGTGGCTTCTCTTGTTGTGGAGCACGGGCTCTAGGCGCACGGGCTTCAGTAGTGTGGCTCGATTCTTAATCACTGTGCCACCAGGGAAGCCCAATACTGGGACTTTAAACGATGTTAGTTGTTGGATCAGTAACATCAAACAAACGTTTCACCTAAACCTACAATCACAACTTACACATACTGTATAGCTAGCTTCACCTCCTAACTCCTTTTAAGACTCCAATGATTTACTCCATCCTCACTTCCACTGTAAACCCGTGAGTTTTCAAAGTATACCACAATTACTAGCTATTAAAAACTGATATGTAGGCAGGCACATCTCTGTATCAGAATTTTTGAGTATCAGACTTTATTTTTTTGAGCAGTTTTAGGTTCACAGCAGAATTAAGCAGAAGGTACAGAGATTTCCCACTTACCCCCTGCCGCCACACATGCATAGCCTCTTCCATCAAAATAATAGTTATTGATCAAAAGGAAGCCTCAAGAGATGGAGGACAGTTAGACAAACAGCAGACTGGGAGTTCAGTAAAAGGTGGGAAACAGAATAGAAACATTGCATTAATTAGCCATGTGAGAAAAAAAACTCAGCCTGAACTAAAAATAAAAACAGATTTGAGGACTTCCCTGATGGCGCACAGGTTCGAGCCCTGGTCTGGGAAGATCCCACATGCAGCGGAGCAACTAAGCCCATGCACCACAACTACTGAGCCTGTGTGCCACAACTACTGAAGCCCACGTGCCTAGAGCCTGTGCTCTGCAACAAGAGAAGCCACCGCAATGAGAAGCCTGTACACCGCAACGAAGAGTAGCTGCAACTAGAGAGAGCCCGCACGCAGCAACGAAGCCCCAGCGCAGCCAAAAACAAGTAAATAAATTAATTAAACAAACAAACAAACAACCCCGCAAAAGACCAGATCTGAGCTGGCAAAAGAATGTACATTTCAAGAGATAGTAAGATCATAGAATTTTTTTTTTTAATTTTATTTATTTATGGCTGTGTTGGGTCTTCGTTCCTGTGTGAGGGCTTTCTCTAGTTGCGGCAAGTGGGGGCCACTCTTCATTGTGGTGCACGGGCCTCTCACTATCGCGGCCTCTCCTGTTGCGGAGCACAGGCTCCAGGCGCGCAGGCTCAGCAATTGTGGCTCACGGGCCTAGTCGCTCTGCGGCATGTGGGATCTTCCCAGACCAGGGCTCGAGCCCGTGTCCCCTGCATTGGCAGGCAGATTCTCAACCACTGTGCCACCAGGGAAGCCCAATCATAGAATTTAAGACCTGAGAAAAGCCTGACTGAGTTTAAATCGCTCATC
Organism: Balaenoptera physalus; assembly: GCF_965194825.1. NCBI lineage: Eukaryota > Metazoa > Chordata > Mammalia > Artiodactyla > Balaenopteridae > Balaenoptera > Balaenoptera physalus. The sequence continues at coordinate 42,086,450 of NC_138901.1, forward strand.
TACTAGATGAAGAAATCAAAGTCAAAGGTACATTTGGCATTTCTCAGATATCTAAGAAAGCGTATTAGACTGATAAGCTGGACTTTGGATGACTTGACAAAGCTATTTAGAACCTAGAAACTGAAGTAAGGTATATCTTATCTGTTCAGAGCTGGATTCTGTATTATTCTATGTTTTAATTGCTGAGTGGAATTCAATTAATGGACTTATTCTCAAACTTGTAGTTCCTATTTTTCTGGAAAAGACTGGCCTAAGAGTACAATGAAATTGCCATATTGGAAGGAATAAGGAGATCAGAGGAGGACTAAAAGGAAGCTGCTTGATTTTTCAGTAGCTGACAAGAAAAAGCAGCCACTGGTGGTCCTGTCCTTAAGACCCATTTCCTAACATTTGTAAACAATTTAAAAAAGACACAAATACAAGTTAATTGCAGGTGGGGTGGAGGAGGGCAACAGAGGAGCATTATAAAGGCAAAACATCTACTCACAGGTTCAGTGGGTAGTGTAAAATGTTTGCCAAGCATGGACTGTGGCTAAGACAGAAGAAAACTTCTAAAGTAGGTCTAAGTTAAAGGCCCTCACTCTGAATATTGTACTTCTTTCCCATTCTTAGTTTTAGCTTAGGTGTCTTGTGAGTTGGAAGCTCTTAGGGGATGGGCCCTGTTGAAATCTTGCCAATTTTAGGCACCTTTTTTAAAAAAAATTTATTTATTTATTCATTTATTTAATTTTTGGCTGCATTGGGTCTTCACTGCTGCACGCTGGTTTTTCTCTAGTTGCTGAGAGCGGGGGCTACTCTTTGTTGCGGTGCGCGGGCTTCTCATTGTGGTGGCTTCTCTTGTTGCGGAGCACGGGCTCTAGGCTCGCGGGCTTCAGTAGTTGTGACTCGCAGGCTCAGTAGTTGTGGCGCACCGGCTTAGTTGCTCTGCGGCATGTGAGATCTTCCCAGCCCAGGGCTCGAACCCGTGTCTCCTGCATTGGCAGGTGGATTCTTAACCACTGCGCCACCAGGGCAGCCCCTAGGCACCTTTTTAAGAACGATAAATGGGAAAGAGAAACATCTCTAATTGCTGATTAGAGAATGACATCTCTTTAGTCATTCTTCAAATATTTTGTCCAGGTTTAAAATGAAAATGAATTTCATGTCTAGAAAAGCAGGGGTTCAATTCTTTGTTCATAGGATTTGTCATAGTTAAACGGTAATAACAAAGATCAGCTTAACTTGATATTAATGTTAGCAAGGGTGAGGGGAAATTGGTTTTCTCAGATACTCTTGATTAGAATGTAAATTTTATTTTTATTAGATTAGAATGTAAATTGATCCAACTTTTTAGGCAGGCAATTTGGCAACATCTATTGAAACTTAAAAGGTGCATACTCTTAGACTCTGCCATTCCACTTCTGGAAATTCCATCTACAGATACAGTCACATATGTAAAGAAGGATATATGTACTAGGATGTTTATTGCAACAGTATTTGTAATATTGAAATACTTGAAACAATCTAGTGTTCATCAATAGGTAATTGGTTAATTATACATTAAATACAGCTACTATGCTTCTGTTAAAAAGAATAAGATAGATCTGTATGCTGAGATGAAAAGCAGTCTGGGATATTCTATTAAGTGAAGAAAGAAACTGCAGATCAGTAGGTAGACTGAAAAATATGTGTAAAAATAAAGGGAGTATAGATGCATATCTTATATTCATGAAAAATACGGTGGGTATAGTCACAGAAAAGAGGAAGGATACACACTCCTAAGGAATGAGACTGGGTGAAGCAGGGAGTGTGATCTTTTGTTTTAGATACACTTTTGTACTGATGGAAAAATTTTTTTACAATGAGTGGTATTATTTTCATTAAAAAATAGCTTAGGGCTTCCCTGGTGGCGCAGTGGTTGAGAATCTGCCTGCCAATGCAGGGGACATGGGTTCGAGCCCTGGTCTGGGAAGATCCCACATGCCGTGGAGCAACTGGGCCCGTGAGCCACAACTACTGAGCCTGCGCGTCTGGAGCCCGTGCTCCGCAACAAGAGAGGCCGCGACAGTGAGAGGCCCGCGCACCGCGATGAAGAGTGGCCCCCCACTTGCCGCAACTAGAGAAAGCCCTCGCACAGAAACGAAGACCCGACACAGCCATAAATAAATAAAAATAAATAAATAAAAATTTAAAAAAAAAAAAAAATAGCTTAAGGGACTCCCCTGGTGGCACAGTGGTTAGGAATCTCCCTGCCAATGCAGGAGACACGGGTTCGATCCCTGGTCAGGGAAGATTCCACATGCCGCGGAGCAACTAAGCCCGTGTGCCACAACTGCTGAGCCTGTGCTCTAGAGCTTGTGAGCCACAACTACTGAGTGCGTGTGCCACAACTGCTGAGGCCCGCGCGCCTGGAGTCCATGCTCCATAACAAGAGAAGCCACAGCAATGAGAATCCCACACACCGCAACGAAGAGTGGCCCCTGCTCGCCGCAACTAGAGAGAGCCCGCGCACAGAAACGAAGACCCAACGCAGCCAAAAATAAATTAATAAATTTATTTTTTAAAAAACCCAAAAAACTTAAAATGTTTTCAATAAAAATATAATACAAGTAGGGAATTCCCTGGCAGTCCAGTGGTTAGGATTTGGTGCTTTCACTGCCGTGGCTCTGGGGAACTAAGAGCCCACAAGCCATGAAGCACGGCCAAAAAATATATATATATATGGTGACCACAACTTCACATTGTGTCACCATAAGGTAACAAGTCCCTAATTCTGGAAAATCAGTTCTCTTATTGTAGAGTCATACTTCCTACAGTGTTGGCCTCACTTTGTGGCAATCCGATTATACAAAAGTCAGGTGCTGTTCCACCCCTTCTTTATTGTAGTGACCTCCCTGTCTGTGACTTAAGCTTCTTTGGTAAGTACTAAAATGACTCTATCCTATTCCTATGTCAATTCTCTGGGAATATAAACTGAGGAACACTGTCATTTAGCTTGCCCAACTGGAAGTAGAAATTACATACCAATCTCCCATGCTTTACATCTTCATATGGATAACTCTTTCACAGACATGTAATCATAGTTAAAGCAATGGTTGCCCAAGTGTGACCTAATGCTTAAAGTCAGGGGGCTGGTCAACTCTTCAATGGATGAAGTAAAAGATGATGAAACTGAACAAACTAAATGATTAATAGAATTCCTTTCAGCATGACAGGTAGACTTTAGATTTTCTACATCATCAAACTTAAGTGCTGTATCAATTTTAAGTTATAGAGGGATGTTTAACATTTGACTGCCTGATACCGTGTAATACAAAAAGAAAAGCAGGTTTTAATCCCAGCTTAACATTTAAAATTCCCATCAGACATAACTATCTGCTTCACTGCCTTCAATAATATGCTTAATTTAACTTAGACAAGGGAGAAATAGTATTTCCTAGTTTTCTACCTCAACCCATAATTTTGAGTTGTGCTTAATCCATGGTAAACTCCATGATGGGGTGAAATTTTTTATGGCTCCAGGGGAGGCTGGGCCTAAAACCAAGGAGGAAATCTTAAAAGTTCCTGTGTATTAGTACTGCTCTTAAATGTTTCATTATATAGTTTATCTTCTATTCTTTCCTGAGTATTTTGTAATAATTTACTATTTCATGAGATAGATTAATTCCAACCCAATCCCACCTTTCAAGCGGGGCAAGTACTACAAAGAGATAAAACAATTTGCTTCCAATTCTACTGTAAATCAAGAGGGTAGATAATCACCCAGGTCTGTCCTTTGTACAGCAAGGTCGCCTTTAGGTACTGATTATTTAGGACAGTAATAATGCCAAGGCATGCTGCAATTAAACTCTTGAGGGTCCTTTCTCCACAGCTGAGCCCTTTCTTAAGATTCACTTCCCATTAATTACTATAATCTAACTGCAGGCTGAAGATGACTGAGTTGTTTTGTCTGGAGACTTATGTCTATGCCGAACTAATCACGCGGAAATTAAAGGCTTTGAAGTACATTCCCAACCCCCTTATTCATGGCTTTTTAGTAGTGAAACTAATCTGAGGCCTTAAAATTAACTACCTCACAGTGAACTGGAAAGGGCAGCACTGTGACTAATGCCACACCGCTGATCTAGTCTGCCAGGAAAGATGAGTAGAGAGTTAATTACCTTCTCTCTCTAGCAGGACATATTATAATATGTTGGCTTTAGGAACTAAAAATCCTTTTGCTGCCCCTCAATTACCTAAGTAGCACCTTGAGTCTAATCTAATCCAAATGCTTATTTTTCAAATAAATGGTTGTGTTTCCTTATCCAGAAGTTTGATGCTGTGGCTTTCAGGGTGAAGACTAACGAAAGCAAACTGAATTTAAAAAAGCAAGGAACTGAATGTATTCCATTGTACGCATATACTATATTTATTTATTCATCTGTCGATGGACACTTGAACTGCTTCTACCTTTTGGTTACTGTGAATCATATTCTATCAACACAGATGTATAAGTATCTGTTCCTGTCCCTGTTTTTAATTCTTTTGGGTATAATTTCACAAGTGGAATTGCTGGGTCATATGGTAAACCTGGGAAATTCTGATACTGTGCTGCAACATGGACAAACCTTAAGGACATTATGCTAAGTGAAATAAGCCAGTCACAAAAAGGGAAGTACTGTATAATTCTGCTCTTGAGATATTTAAAAATGGTTAGCATGGCCAATTCTCTTATACCTTACCACAATTTAAAAAAATAATAATTAAAAAAAAGCGTAAGAAACGCTGTTATCAGTCTTGTAACTCCCACATTTCTGGCAGGGAGCAACTCTTGCAGATCAGCAAGCTAAGCCTTTGCATTAACAGCTTCCAAAGACTGTGTACACGAAGCAGGCTCAGAGCAGGAGGTGAGCCCAGGGCCGGCAGGACATGCGCCCAGGGCCGGCTAGCTGAGCGTATGTGAAAGGAAATCTAGCGTCAACTGGGATGGGGGATGGGGTAACGCGAAACGGAAGATCTTCTCAACTCTGTCAGAACATTCGCTTTCCTTAAGGATCGCCCCACTAGGATAAAGAATTCTCTGGTGACATGAAATCCCTGAGAGTCTCTTTTCCTTTCACAGCTCCCTCCCAATCAAAAATGTCCTTAACGTTAGGAATGCACCTTCTGCCCGCTCCTTTCTCTCACGAACCGCACCGCTAGGAGCCCCGCACCCTAAGATTCCATTTCTCTTTCAAGATGCGTCTGGGCCCAGGCCAGACCAACAGTCAAAGGCTCCGACCCCGCCCAGCGAGCGCCAGAACATGTGGGCGGGGGGACGGCCTCGAGCGCCCCGGAAGTCGCTGCCCCCCAGGCGGGCGGAGGCTCCTGGGCCTCGCGGCTTCGGATTGGCCGGAAGGTGGCGATGATGCGTTACGCGCGGGGTCTGGCTCCGCCCCTACGCCCCTGCGCGCGGCGAGCGTGGGGCGGGGCGGAGTGGGTGGCCCCAGGCGGCCATTACCCGGAACAATCCCCGGCCTCGGGTCAGGTGACCCTCGGCGGGGCAGGCGGGAGGCGGGGGAGGGAAGAGGGCGTGAGGAGGGAAGGGAAGGGAGGGGAGGAGAGAGGAGAAGGGCGGAGTAAGAGGGAGGGGAAGGGGGCGGGGTGGGAGCGGGTCACGTGATTCGGCATGGAGGCGGTGGCGGCGGCCGGGAGGAGCCGCCGGGGCAGAAGCCGCACTTGTTAGTGTGGGGGGAGGAGGAGGCCGGGGGACGCCAACACCGTCTGCCAGGGACGCCGAGGAGAAGGCGGGAGGGGGGTGGGGGCGAGATCGGGCTCCGACCCCCGGCCGAGGGGATGAGGGGAGCATGGGCGCCAAGGAGTCACGGATCGGATTCCTCAGCTACGAGGAGGCGCTGAGGAGAGGTGAGGGGGGGGAGGGGTCTGGGCGAGCTGCCGGGGAGGCCGGCGACGGGCTGCCCTGAGGGTGGGTGACCGGGGAAGGGGAGGGGAGCTTGAGGGCGTGGGGCCTGAGGCGGAAGGGAAAGGAGGCCACGATGGGGATACCGTGGGGGAGAAGGGTCGGGTGGGAGCAGTGTTTGGGGATTGGGATCGTGTGGACGGGGGCGAAGCTTTCCCAGAGAGAGGGGTGTCAGGCGCTAGCAGGGCACTGCCCTTGCTCTGTGGTGGCGTTGTTATCCTGGATGTGTCCAGGGAAGTCCCTCCTCCCTCTTTTTCTTGGGTGGCACCAGCCCTTCCAGCCCCCCTCATCCTTTACTGCCATTTTCTCCTATCACTCCTTCATAAACCCTCCAGCAACATCCTAACCTCCTACGTAACAACCCCGGCTGGAAAGGGAGACGGGAGGCGGCTGCAAAGCCCTCCTTTTGCGAAGTAGAAGCCCCTTCAAGCCCCTTCCAGTTGTAGTGTCTCTGTCTTTTCCAAGGGCTTTTGGCAGTCTCTTGGGGGCTGTCACCATCCCCTGCCTGCCACCCCCTCACCCTTTGAGCAGCTGACTTTGATAAGAACGACCTGAAATTGAGTTGTGTTTGAGGTGAGATGAGACTGGACAGCTGGTGTTGCCAGAAGACCTTGTCTTCGGTTTCATCGCCTCAGACGTTGGTCAAAGCCTTTCATTGCACTTGATCCCCAGTTCTCATCCCCTCCTTCCCCATAAAATGGCATTCGGAAATCCAGCATTCTGATATTGTGTTATAGCTCCCTTTAGAGACCGGCCTTGCTGTCAGTCCTAGCCTGCTGCTTATTGGCTCTGATGCACTGTATGTTGTCAACCACCTCCAACCCCCTATCACTTACTCTGATACCGCTGTCCATGATCACTAAGGCACACGCTAACTCGAAGTGTCTATTGCACGGTTTATGGCCGGAATGTGACTTAATTTTTCATGACTGGGATTTGAATGTGTGTGTGTGTGTGCGTGCGTGCGCGCGCGCTTGTATTTATTTCTTTTCGACGTTTAATGGATTTTCTTGGTAAGAAGTGAAAACCATTAAGCAGCTTAGGTGCTAGCATTATTGGTAACAGGTTTCTGAGTCAAGAAACCAGCCGTGCTCCAGGTGATGGTTTTAGTAGCTAAAGATATAAAATAAAAAATCTAGATTACAAGACAGGCATTCAAAATGAGAATTTAATAGTGAACTCTTGTTCATGTGTAGGAAGGAAGGGGGTAAGTTCAGTGGGCCATCACCTGAAAATAGATACAGAATTTTGATATATTCTTGTGGACTGACCAGAATAACAAAAATATGCTTTTTAGGTCTTTTTTTTTTTTTTCCCCTGTGGAACAGTATACTGATTGTTCTTAGGGACAATCTCACTTGAACTTTTTTCCTTTCTTCAATATGAGAAATATTCCAAATTCTTGATGTGTTTCCAGCTCTAGAAGGCTAGTCATTTCTGGGATGCTGTTGAGCCTGACAGGTCTGGCCTCAATTAGGCAATGGCTTACATGGCATGAAAGAGGACATCAGTCAAACTGATTTCAGCTTCAAGGTTTAGAAGTGTTTAGTTTCTTAAGTTTGAGGGTGTTTTAGCTGACATTAAGGAATTCTGAAATTAAACTTTTATCCAACTCTAGCCTGCCTACTTTCATATAAAACTAAGATTCTACCTTTGTAAATATAAAGGAAATTAATAGTTGGTGTATTTTAAAGTGATTTGACCGAAGGTATTTGTTCAATTTGTTAGGAAGTGTCTGCTTGTTGAATTTTAAAGCATATATTTGAAGAGGTAGCAAAATATTTGTTAAAACCTTATTTAACTGTTGTTTGAATGAATTTATGTTTTATCATTTTTGCAGCAGAGGAAAATTAAGGCAAGAAAGAGAAGCAGGTTGATAACATAGCATTTCTAAATGTAACCAGCAGCTTTTTCTTTTATAAAGTGGGTAGTTCTTTTGAATATGATACTGTTTACGCTAGTAAATGTCAGATTTTGATATAGAATTTTTTTTAGTAAGGTTATAGAAGGAATTTATAAAGCTTTTGATAGAGCTAGAAAATAGTTTGAGAACTTTTTTAGGGCATGTGAATAATGTAAATAGGTACTGAAACTTCCATCCTTAGTCTTAGCTGCTTGCTTATATTGTATAAGGTGAATGGGAAGGGGGAAAGGATTGGACAAATACACATTGTGTGTTATATGAATCATTGTACAAGTAAAAAGCAAGCTTGATAAACTACTGAAATACCTACTTGCTTGGCTTTACTTAAAAGTACTGAGCACTAAATAATGCCTAACCACAATTAGATAGTATTAAAAAAATATCAAGTACATATTGCCACCTACAAATATGGAGTTACAAGCAGTTTATCTTGCAAAATGGGGCCTTGGAAATGGAGTGTTATGTGACAGATAACTCCTACTGAAAGGGCAGGCTAGTGACTTCTCATTTACATTTCAGAAGCTCTAGAAATTAGAAAGATTGGTTTTGCATACTATTTTAGCTACACTATATCAGTTTAATAAAAATTAATTTCCTTAAAATATACCTTAACTTTTTTTTTTTTCTTTAAGGGAGATGTATTAGTGGTAGCTTTTATTTTTGGCTTGTATCTATCTTTCTTAAATAGAACACAAGCTTTCCCTTGAAGGCTTGACTCTGGTTCAATTGCATGTATTTTCTAAAGTACAGTATTACTGTACTTTATGGATAGTGAGAATTTTAGCATCTAAGTTCTTTATCTCTTTACTTCATTTCCTTATTGCATCTTAAGTTTGTGGCTGTGTATTCCTAAAAATGTATCCTAAGTGCTTGGAACATAGCAATAAAAAAAACATTGAATGAAAGGAATTGCAGTTTAGAGCATTTCAGAACTCTCAAGAAACCTGAAAATATCTTCTCCAGTTCTTTAATTCTTTCTTCCTGCTCCTCTCTTCTTTCCTTGCATCATTCTGGAAACAGAATTATAAGGCTTTTTTTTTTTTTTTTTTAATTAAGAACTGGCTGAATTAAAATTGTCCGTAGCTTTTAAATTGTAGTAATAAAATACAGTAGGTAAATTTCTTCTAATCCCTTTCTTTAAGTAGAATTTGGCACTTATATTAGACTAAGCAGCTGGCTGATGTCAAAAAGTTATGTTGTGGATTCACGTTTCAAGTGTCTCTTTGCTCATACATTCAGCAAATTTTTACTGAGCGCTGTCTATGACTTAGACACTGAAGAAACAGAGATGACTAAGACCCCTCTCCTATAGCCTGGGTCGATGATCTCCACCGAAGTGTACAGTATATATTGTAAGGTGTGTGTAGGACTGTCCATGGCAAGTGGGAATAAAATATTAGAACTTCTATGTTAAGATTCTTTTTTTGTGTTTTTTTGATAATGGGCATAATACTTTCAAAATGTAGTATATATGTATTTAATTTATAAATGATTAACATGCAGTATATTAAGTGCTCCAGTGCTATAGAAGGGAGTGCTGTAGGAATGCAGAGTGTGTGTGGGAGTATTTGGTGGTCTGGAAGTGCCCTATCACCGTACTCATTTCATAGTATGTGCTCAATTAATTGTTTACTAAAGAATTTAATTTCCTAGTCACTTAAAGGTTGTTGTGTTTGCTAGTGGAATAATTAGGCATGTAATAGTTGAGGATTTCAGAACTTTTCATTTTGCTTATCCACCAACCCTAACATGCTCTAAAACATTGACTCCCCAACCAAGATTTTATTCTCCATGTTTTGTAGTATTAATATTACAATTTCATTAGTATTATACTACCTATGATGTGATGTTAGCTGGTTTAGTATAAAATATCATTGTATAAATGGAAATTGAATTTCACAGTTGGTACCTTCTGGGATGCACTATTCTCTTTTATTAAAGCACTAATTTGCCTTCATCTAAATTTGCTAAATTTACCAGTGAACGCTCTAGCATTAGTGTGGAATGGTAGGTTTGGGTCAAGCCTTTTGCAAGTATGCCTCGCCAGCTGTTATTATATGTAAAGGAGAAAAATGGGGCAATTTTAAGTTAGTCTGCTTATATGTAGTCACCTAAGTAGTTACAAAGGTTCTATTCTTCATAATCTCCAGTTTGACACTCCATATGAAGTGTCAGTGACAAAGAGGAGATAAATACACCAATGAACCCTGGATATGGGGGGAATGAGCAGAATGAGGTGACATCACTTGATGGTTAAAGGCCTCCCCATTTACCCAGCTGGACAGCTGTTGTTTGTTTTTTGTTGTTCATTGTTTGTCTTTGTGCTTGGTTAGTGAGACTTCACAGTGACAGCATTCAGGGTTGCCTTCCAGAAAGATGTGTAGGTCACTTAGACTTGGGAATGTGGTGACCAACCAATAGCCAGGTGTTTTCTCAGGAGACAGGGAAGAATTTTGGCACTTGATTTTATGATAGGTCCCAGGAAAAGTTAGGGAAGTGATTATTAGTGTTGCTGTGGCTATAGAAAATCTGATTTTGGAGCACTAGAGATTAATGCTGAGAGTTTAGAAGCTCCAATGTTAAACAGCTGCAGAGGTGAAGAGGTTTTTATTTATAAATTAAAAGTTGGTGGTTTGATAGTAGTACTGAGAAGGCTGGGACTGAGAGTTGTTTTTTTTAATATATCTTTAAACTTTAAAAAAATTATTAAAACATTTTTATTTTATATTGGAGTATAGTTGATTTACAATGTGTTAGTTTCAGGTGTACAGCAAAGTGATTCAGTTATACATATACATATATCTGTTCTTTTTCAGATTCTTTTCCCATTAAGGTTATTACAGAATATTGAGTAGAGTTCCCTGTGCTATACAGTAGGTCCTTGTTGATAACAGTTCTTTCCATACTGTTTCCAGAAAGCATGGCTTCTCTCTTCAGGGCGTGTTTATGCTTCTGCTTTTACCTTTTGGGCTTCATGATATTTGTGTTTAAATTGAGCCACCCACTCAGCCTCTTTCCTTTCTTTTAATAATAAAGAGCTCTCGGAGGTCAGAGATGGATAGTTAATTACTGACCCAAAAGCCTGATAAAACTAGCTTTATGGTATTTACTGTTATAGTCAGAGACCTGTCTGTTAGAAGACCCATCGATTCAAAGATGAAGGCTTTCCCTTGTCACCCTTTTTCATTAGGGATTTAATATTAACATAAGGCTCTTTTTACTTTAGAGGAATCCCAAGTTCATCACTATCTTGTGAACAAGGTTCAGGAAAATTGATGGTTGTTGGAGTCCTTGATACTGGACTGCGTTAAGAGCAAATCTATGCTAAAATGAGGTTTTACAGAGGAAGTTCTCCTCTTTCATTTCTGTAAAGTTAGAATGTCTTAGCATCTTACCCCTTGCAGAAAAAACTTTCAAGGTTTGCTGTGGTGTCTTGCCTTTTCCTAATGACTTGTAAAAGAGTCTAGAGAGGTTGCGTTGTGAAAAGGCCCTTCTATCAAGGTAGGCCTCTCCTAGTCTTTCCCGTGACAGTAAATGGCACCCCTATTCCAACACAGTGGGTAAAGCCAAAAATCTATAGACATCCTTAGTTCCTCTCTTTCACCATCTGACCTGACCTCTTATCCCCAGTTTGAGTCTGTTGCCTAGTCATGTAGTTTGGTATCCAGTCCAGTCTGTTGACTTCTCATCTTCACTGCCACTACTCTAGTCCCAGCTGCCAGCATCTCTTGCTAAGATACCATGCAGTGGTTTCCCAGTTTCACACAGCAGCCAGTGTAATCTTAAATTCAAATCAGATCCTGTCATTCCTTTCTTCTCAGGCTGTTTTCCTCTCAGTCTGGAAAGGCTCTTTACAAATTTTCACATGTCTGGCTCATTCTTCATACCTGAAGTCCGGACTCTGGTTGCCTCAGCTTGACCTTTTCTTATCATCTTATATGAAGTGGTCTTCTGTCAGTATTGCACTATTCTGTATAGTTCATAATTTGTGATTATCATGTTTATCGTCATTCATGGTGATGAATCCCCAGTGCCAAGATAGGTTCAGTGCCTGGTGTATTTTGTGCTCAGCAAATATTGCATGACTGGGTGAATATACAATTGATGGAGAGAAGATTTGGAGAACTGCATAATGTTTGTGAGGTTGGGGGGTAAAGAGTGGAGTATTGACAGGGATTGAGTATTCTGAGCAATCCATCTCAGAATTTCTTTTCCTTTCATCAGCTTTGAAAATCTTTGAAAAAAATTGCTAAAGGTTTTGAATCATAGTTAAAAACATGGGAGCCTTAAAAGTAATATGTAATTTTGTCTGTTTAGTTCAGATATTTAAGTTCATACCTAATAATGTAAAGTCCTGAGTAGTCATTGAGAGACTAGTATGGCAGTAAGTATTATGTTTATGAACACTTAAGAATGTCTTTTAGTAATATATAATATTTAATAATTTTGCTCATGAAGTGATTTATTTTGAAGGGATTTATTTTTATTTTTTTATTTTAAAAAAAATTTAAAAATTTATTTATTTTATTTATTTTTGGCTGCATTGGGTCTTCGTTGCTGCACGTGGGCTTTCTCTAGGTGCAGCGAGTGGGGGCTACTCTTCGTTGCTGTGCGTGGGCTTCTCATTGTCGTGGCTTCTCTTGTTGAGCACGGGCTCTAGACATGCGGGCTTCAGTAGTTATGGCACGCGGGCTCAGTAGTTGTGGCTCGTGGGCTCTAGGTTGCGGGCTCAGCAGTTGTGGTGCAGGGGCTTAGTTGCTCAGGGACTTAGTTGCTCCACGGCATGTGGGATCTTCCCGGCCCAGGGCTCGAACCCATGTCTCCTGCATTGGCAGACGGATTCTTAAACACTGCACCACCAGGGAAGTCCCTAAATTTATTAATTTGGTCTTTATGTCTTGAAATTATATGCTTGTATTGCTACTTTTTTCTTCCATTTAAGGAGTATTTATTGTGTTCCTACTATTAAAGATGAGGACTTGGCTCTTTTTCTATACTGCTACCAGTCCTCAAAGGACACACGTGCTCCTATCCTCCCATTTCCTTATCTTAGTATATGCATATTTTAATTTTGGTTAGGGATCATTGTTTGCTATTTACATAATTAGGCCTTTGTAAATGCTGTTCACCGCTAAGCTATTTAATATACTAGGATTACTTTTCCTTTTCTGTACACTTGATTTCCTCTTAAATATTTCCTTTAATAATTGCTTTTTATATTATTTGCTTAGGTTTCTATTTACTATAATTCAACCGCCAAAGTTACCACCAAATGTTAAATCTACTCCATATGTTTTGTTTTTTTAAAAAATAATTTATTTATTTATTTTTGGCTGTGTTGGGTCTTCGTTGCAGCACGTGGGCTTTCTCTAGTGCCGTGCGCGGCCTTCTCACTGCAGTGGCTTCTCTTGTTATGGAGCACAGGCTCTAGGAGCGTGGGCTTCAGTAGTTGTGGCGCATGGGCTTAGTTGCTCTGCGGCATGTGGGATCTTCCCAGACCAGGGATCGAAACTGTGTCGCCTGCATTGGCAGGTGGATTCTCAACCACTGTGCCACCAGGGAAGTCCCTATTCCATATGTTAATATACATCAGGTGTTCACTCAGTTCACCATATTAGAAAAAACTTTTCCTGGAACTTTCTGGCCTGCTCCAATCTGTACCTTTTGCCTTTGTGCTTAAAGCATAGCTGCCATCCTGGGATCTTCCTCACCATTATTCTGGGGATTTCCTTTGTTGTCCTGTGTTGGATCCTGTTGTCTGTATTCTTCGTTTCCTCTTTCTTGATTTACTCTTCCATTTTGGTGGGACACCACTGCACAGCTTGCGGGATCGAACCCGCCCGCCGGGCAGTGGACAGGGATTGAACCTGTGCCCCCTGCAGTGGAAGCACAGAGTCTTAACCACTGGACCACCAGGGAAGTCCCCAGTCTGGTGCTTTTTTAAAAATAATTCTTATATCTCTACTTTTTAATTTCTGAGAGGCCTTCTATGTTTTTACCAACTAATTATTTTGAAGTTCCTTTTTAATAATCCTTATACTTAATCTTCAGTCATGTGGACCTTAATTTAAGGCTCAGGGCAGATTCACTGCAGTGTTCACTTAGAGACTGGGGTAGGAGGAAGACATTGCCCCAGAATACAGTTTTCATGATCATATGCCACTAGGGTATAAAACTCCATGAGTGTGGGGACGTGTCTTACTCACTGCTGTATCCCTAGCACTTGCACAGTGCCTGTCATACATTAGCTAATCAATACATATTTGTTGAATGAGTGAATTGCATATCAAAGCAATCTTTTCTAAAAACCAGATTGAATTTTTAGAGGAAAATTGGTTCGGATATGTGTGTGTGCCCAGAGGCTTAAAACTCATGTTTTCTTATCTATAGTATATATGTATTCAAATGCATCTTTTGCTTTTAAAAAATGGTTAGTTGTATTAGGCATGTTATTATGTCATTTTTGGCTCTGCTTTAAAGTTGGTTTTGGAATCTATTGGTGAGTAGCTGTGGTAGGAAGCTGTGGTGAGTTTGGAACAGTTGTTTGATTAATAAATTTGGTTTAGAGATTCTTTAGTTTATGTAAGCATCTATAAATGAAATCTTTCACTGTATAGAATTTTATAGATCAGAAGTTATTCATTTTGTCAGAGATGCTGACTTGAGAATACTTCTTTACAGCTGATTATGGAGGGACAAATTGCTTATTCTTTGTAGGCTTAGAGGTGTAGTAAGGAGCAATTACCTAATGGTGGAAACATTTTATATTGTCACATCGCTGGTACCATAGAGATTCAAATTGAAGTTGACAGATGACTGCCAAGCAAATATATTTATTTAAAAAAATTTTTATTTATGGCTGTGTTGGGTCTTCGTTGCTGTGCGTGGGCCCTCTCTAGTTGTGGCGAGTGGGGGCTAGTGCGCGGGCTTCTCATTCCGCTGGCCTATCCCTTTGCGGAGCACGGGCTCTAGGTGCATGGACCTCAGTAGTTGTGGCTCGTGGGCTCCAGAGCGCAGGCTCAGTAGTTGTGGTGCACGGGCTTAGTTGCTCTGCGGAATGTGGGATCTTCCAGGACCAGTGCTCGAACCTGCGTCCCCTGCATTGGCAGGCAGATTTCTAACCACTGCGCCACCAGGGAAGTCCCAAGCAAATGTATTTAAATAATAAAGGAAAATAAGACATCAACTGAATGAACACTTGGCAATGAATAACATCTCATAGAAAAATGTTCCATTTTGAGTGGAGAATGTTTCTTATATTATTTCAGTAGAGTCCAAAACTAAATGCAACTTCGGGCCCAAGCCAGAAACCTAGTCATCAGTTGAGACTCTTTCTTTCCTCTGTTCACATTTAATCAGTCACAGTGTCCTTTTGGTGCTACCTTCTTATTATCTTCTGTTTCTTCTCCACCTTTAAAGTCATTGCCTTAGAAAAGGGCTTCATCTGTTCCCTGGGCTATTAGTCTCGTACCCCTCCAATCCATTATACATCTGGAATAGTCTTTCTGAAATGGACATCTGGTCATTTTACTCAAGTGCCTTTCAGTGGAAGGTACACACGGTTTGAAGTCAGTCTTTTTAGCATGGCAAGCCCTGGTAGTTTCTGTGATTTGGTCCTTGTCTGAATACTCTGTGCCTTTGAAAATGCTGCTTCCTAGATCTGGGAATGCCCCCCTTCATTACTTACATACAACAGAATCTCACTGTACAGCTTGATGAAATTTTAGGTATGTACCCAAGTAACCACCATGCAAAACCAAGATAAAGAACATTCCCACTGCCCCAGTAGGTTCCCTCCTGCCCTCTCCCAGTTGATACTGCCCTTCAGAGGTAACCATTGTTTTGACTTCTATCACTATAGATTAGTTTTGCTTATTTTTGAGTCTCATATGAATAGAATCATGCAATATTTACTTTTTTGTGCACAGTGAACTCATTAAAAAAAAATTGAGTGTGAACTCATTTTTAAGACCAAATTTTAAGCCTTTTCTCTATGAAGTAAATTCTTGAGAAGATTATTAGTGTCTTGAATTAGCGTCAATGTATTATTTTTATTTCTAGAAGCTGACATAGAGGCTGGCATGAAGTACATGCTCATCAATGAATTTACATGCATATTTCTCCCTGAGCTATCTGCCTTACTAGATCCTCATCCATCAAAACTAAACCCAGGCATCAAGTCCTTTTAGAAACCTTCCCTGATATTGCTCCTACTTTCTCTCCTGCTGTAATATACTTTTATTGTAGTAGTTATCCCGCTGCATTATAGCTGCTGGTTTAATTGGCTGTCTCCTCTACTTTATGTTGAGTTCTGAAATCCTTCAGAATGAGAACTTTGGGGTCTAGAAGGTGCCTGGTAGGGCTTATTAAAATGTTGACTGAAAAAAAAAAAAAATGTTGACTGAATGAATG
The DNA here is from genome assembly GCF_965194825.1 of Balaenoptera physalus. Classification (NCBI taxonomy): domain Eukaryota; kingdom Metazoa; phylum Chordata; class Mammalia; order Artiodactyla; family Balaenopteridae; genus Balaenoptera; species Balaenoptera physalus. Next base: position 42,102,703 of record NC_138901.1, read on the forward strand.
GGACAACTTAGTGCCTTTTGAATAAAGGAGAAAGCTCACAGAATAAAGCTAATAGTAATAATCTGGTAAATTGTATTTTTACAGGATAAATTATGGTTGTTTCATGATATTTATGCAAATATTTAAATGTTCCAGGAATATAAACATTTAAAATTGGGTTAAAAACTAGCTCTAAACTAAAATTACATGAATCTACAGAGCACTCAGTAGAAAATACGAGGAAAACAGAAACATGACCTTATATGCAAGGACTAGTAGATTTCTTTTAAAAATATTTATTTATTTATTTGTTTGTTTGTTTAATTTATTCGGTTGCACCAGGTCTTAGTTGTGGCAGGCAGCTCCTTAGTTGTGGCTTGTGGGCTCCTTGGTTGAGGTTCACTGGTTCCTTAGTGGGGGCTCGTGGGCACCTTAGTTGTGGCTTGCCAGCTCCTTAGTTGTGGTGTGCGAACTCTTTTTTTTTTTTTTTTTTTTAATTTTTAACTTTTTAAAAAATCTTTATTGGAGTATAATTGCTTTACAATGGTGTGTTACTTTCTGCTTTATAACAAAGTGAATCAGCTATACATATATATATATATCCCCGTATCTCCTCCCTTTTGCGTCTCCCTCCCACCCTCCCTATCCCACCCCTCTAGGTGGTCACAAACCACCGAGCTGATCTCCCTGTGCTATGTGGCTGCTTCCCACTAGCTACCTATTTTACGTTTGGTAGTGTATATACGTCCATGCCACTCTCTCACTTCGTCCCAGCTTACCCTTCCCCCTCCCTGTGTCCTCAAGTCCATTCTCTACGTCTGTCTCTTTATTCCTGTCCTGACCCTAGGTTCATGAGAACTTTTTTTTTTTTTTTAAACATCTTTATTGGGGTATAATTGCTTTACAATGGTGTGTTAGTTTCTGCTTTACAACAAAGTGAATCAATTATACATGTACATATGTTCCCATATCTCTTCCCTCTTGCGTCTCCCTCCCTCCCACCCTCCCTATCCCACCCCTCTAGGTGGTCACAAACCACTGAGCTGATCTCCCTGTGCTATGCGGCTGCTTCCCACTAGCTATCTATTTTACGTTTGGTAGTGTATATATGTCCATGCCACTCTCTCACTTTGTCACAGCTTACCCTTCCCCCTCCCCGTATCCTCAAGTCCATTCTCTAGTAGGTCTGTGTCTTTATTCCCGTCTTGCCCCTAGGTTCTTCATGACCTTTTTTTTTTTTTTCTTAGATTCCATATATATGTGTTAGCATACTGTATTTGTTTTTCTCTTTCTGACTTACTTCACTCTGTGTGACAGACTCTAGGTCCATCCACCTCATTACAAATAACTCAATTTCGTTTCTTTTTATGGTTGAGTAATATTCCATTGTGTATATGTGCCACATCTTCTTTATCCATTCATCTGTCAGTGGACATTTAGGTTGCTTCCATGTCCTGGCTGTTGTAAATAGAACTGCAATGAACATTGTGGTCCATGTCTCTTTTTGAATTATGGTTTTCTCAGGGTATATGCCCAGTAGTGGGATTGCTGGTTCATATGGTAGTTCTATTTTTAGTTTTTTAAGGAACCTCCATACTGTTCTCCATAGTGGCTGTATCAATCTACATTCCCACCAATAGTGCAAGAGGGTTCCCTTTTCTCCACACCCTCTCCAGCGTTTATTGTTTGTAGATTTTTTGATGATGGCCATTCTGACCGGTGGGAGATGATATATCATTGTAGTTTTGATTTGCATTTCTCTAATGATTAATGATGTTGAGCATTCTTTCATGTGTTTGTTGGCAATCTGTATATCTTCTTTGGAGTAATGTCTATTTAGGTCTTCTGCCCATTTTTGGATTGGGTTGTTTGCTTTTTTGATGTTGAGCTGCCTGAGTTGCTTGTATGTTTTGGAGATTAATCCGTTGTCAGTTGCTTCATTTGCAAATATTTTCTCCCATTCTGAGGGTTGTCTTTCGTCTTGTTTATGGTTTCCTTGTTTATTTTTGTTTTTATTTCCATTTCTCTAAGAGGTGGGTCAAAAAGGATCTTGCTGTGATTTATGTCATAGAGTGTTCTGCCTATGTTTTCCTCTAAGAGCTTTATAGTGTCTGGCCTAACATTTAGGTCTTTAATCCATTTTGAGTTTATTTTTGTGTATGGTGTTAGGGAGTGTTCTAATTTCATACTTTTACATGTAGCTGTCCAGTTTTCCCAGCACTACTTATTGAAGAGGCTCTCTTTTCTCCATTGTATATTCTTGCTTCCTTTATAAAAAATAAGGTGACCATATGTGCGTGGGTTCATCTCTGGGCTTTCTATCCTGTTCCATTGATCTATATGTCTGATTTTGTTCCAGTACCATGCTGTCTTGATTACTGTAGCTTTGTAGTATAGTCTGAAGTCTGGGAGCCTGATTCCTCCAGCTCCGTTTTTCTTCCTCAAGATTGCTTTGGCTATTCGGGGTCTTTTGTGTTTCCATACAGATTGTGAAATTTTTTGTTGTAGTTCTGTAATAAATGCCATTGGTAGTTTGATAGGGATTGCATTGAATCTGTAGATTGCTTTGGGTGGTATAGTCATTCTCACAATGTTGATTCTTCCAGTCCAAGAACATGGTATATCTCTCCATCTGTTTGTATTATCTTTAATTTCTTTCATCAGTGTCTTATAGTTTTCCGCATACAGGTCTTTTGTCTCCTTAGGGAGGTTTATTCCTAGGTATTTTATTCTTTTCGTTGCAATCGTAAATGGGAGGGTTTCCTTAATTTCTCTTTCAGATTTTACATCATTAGTGTATAGCAATGCAAGAGATTTCTGTGCATTAATTTTGTATCCTGCTACTTTACCAAATTCGTTGATTAGCTCTAGTAGTTTTCTGGTGGCATCTTTAGGATTCTCTATGTATAGTATCATGTCATCTGCAAACAGTGACAGCTTTACTTCTTCTTTTCTGATTTGGATTCCTTTTATTTCTTTTTCTTCTCTGATTGCTGTGGCTATAACTTCCAACTATGTTGAATAATAGTGGAGAGAGTGGACAACCTTGTCTTATTCCTGATCTTAGTGGAAATGCTTTCAGTTTTTCACCATTGAGGATGATGTTGGCTGTGAGTTTGTCATATATGGCCTTTATTATGTTGAGGTAAGTTCCCTCTATGCCTACTTTCTGGAGGGATTTTATCATAAATGGGCGTTGAATTTTGTCAAAAGCTTTTTCTGCATCTATTGAGATGATTGTATGGTTTTTCTCCTTCAGTGTGTTAATATGGTTTATCACATTGATTGATTTGTGTATACTGAAGAATCCTTGCATTCCTGGGATAAACCCCACTTGATCATGGTGTATGATCCTTTTAATGTGCTGTTGGATTCTGTTTGCCAGTATTTTGTTGAGGATTTTTGCATCTAAGTTCATCAGTTATATTGGCCTGTAGTTTTCTTTCTTTGTGACATCTTTGTCTGGTTTTGGTATCAGGGTGATGGTGGCCTCGTAGAATGAGTTTGGGAGTGTTCCTCCCTCTGCTATATTTGGAAGAGTTTGAGAAGGATAGGTGTTAGCTCTTCTCTACATATTTGATAGAAATCACCTGTGAAGCCATCTGGTCCTGGACTTTTGTTTGTTGGAAGATTTTAAATCACAGTTTCTATTTCATTACTTGTGATTGGTCTGTTCATATTTTCTGTTTCTTGCTGGTTCAGTCTCAGAAGGTTGTGCTTTTCTAAGAATTTGTCCATGTCTTCCAGGTTGTCCATTTTATTGGCATGTAGTTGCTTGTAGTAGTCTCTCATGATCCTTTGTATTTCTGCATTGTCAGTTGTTACTTCTCCTTTTTCATTTCTAATTCTATTGATTTGAGTCTTCTCCCTTTTTTTCTTGATGAGTCTGGCTAATGGTTTATCAAATTTTGTTTATCTTCTCAAAGAACCAGCTTTTAGTTTTATTGATCTTTGCTATTGTTTCCTTCATTTCTTTTTCATTTATTTCTGATCTGATCTTTATGATTTCTTTCCTTCTGCTAACTTTGGGGGGTTTTTGTTCTTCTTTCTCTAATTGCTTTAGATGTAAAGTTAGGTGTTTTATTTGAGATGTTTCTTGTTTCTTGAGGTAGGATTGTATTGCTATAAACTTCCCTCTTAGAACTGCTTTTGCTGCATCCCATAGGTTTTGGGTCATCGTGTTTCATTGTCATTTGTCTCTAGGTATATTTTGATTTCCTCTTTGATTTCTTCAGTGATGTCTTGGTTATTTAGTAATGTATTGTTTAGCCTCCATGTGTTTGTATTTTTTACAGATTTTTTCCTGTAATTTATATCTAATCCTATACCGTTGTGGTTGGAAAAGATACTTGATACAATTTTAATTTTCTTAAATTTACCAAGGCTTGATTTGTGACCCCAGGTATGATCTGTCCTGGAGAATGCTCCATGAGCACTTCAGAAGAAAGTGTGTTCTGTTTTTTTTGGATGGAATGTCCTATAAATATCAATTAAGTCCATCTTGTTTAATGTATCATTTAAAGCTTGTGTTTGCTTATTTATTTTCATTTTGGATGATCTGTCCATTGGTGAAAGTGGGGTGTTAAAGTCCCCTATTGTGATTGTGTTACTGTCGATTTCCCCTTTAATGGCTGTTAGCACTTGCCTTATGTATTGATGTGCTCCTATGTTGGGTGCATAAATATTTACAATTGTTGCATCTTCTTGGATTGATCCCTTGATCATTATGTAGCGTCCTTCTTTGTCTCTTTTAATAGTCTTTATTTTAAAGTCTATTTTGTCTCATATGAGAAGTGCTGCTCCAGCTTTGTTTTGATTTCCATTTGCATGGAATATCTCTTTCCATCCCCTCACTTTCAGTCTGTATGTGTCCCTAGGTTGAAGTGGGTCTCTTGTAGACAGCATATATATGGGTCTTGTTTGTTTGTTTATTTATTTATTTATTTATTTAATTTTTGGCTGTGTTGGGTCTTCATTTCTGTGCGAGGGCTTTCTCCAGTTGGCGGCGAGTGGGGGCCTCTCACTATCGCGGCCTGTCTTGTTGCGGAGCACAAGCTTCAGACGCGCAGGCTCAGTAGGTGTGGCTCACGGGCCTAGTTGCTCCACATCATGTGGGATCTTCCCAGACCAGTGCACGAACCTGTGTCCCCTGCATCGGCAGGCAGATTCTCAACCACTGCGCCACCAGGGAAGCCCTGGGTCTTGTTTTTGTATCCATTCAGCCAGTCTGTGTCTTTTGGTTGGAGCATTTAATCCATTTATATTTAAGGTAATTGTCGATACGTATGTTCCTGTTACCATTTTCTTAATTGTTTTGGGTTTGTTATTGCAGATCTTTTCCATCTCTTGTGTTTCCTCCCTAGAAAAATTCCTTTAGCATTTGTTGTAAAGCTGCTTTGGTGGTGCTGAATTCTCTTAGCTTTTGCTTGTCTGTAAAGGTTTTAATTTCTCCAACGAATTTGAATGAGATCCTTGCTGGGTAGAGTAATCTTGGTTGTAGGTTTTTCCCTTTCATCACTTTAAATATGTCCTGCCACTCCCTTCTGGCTTGCAGAGTTTCTGCTGAAAGATCAGCTGTTAACCTTATGGGGATTCCCTTGTATGTTATTTGTTGTTTTTCCCTTGCTGCTTTTAATATGTTTTCTTTGTATTTAATTTTTGATAGTTTGATTAATATTTGTCTTGGCGTGTTTCTCCTTGGATTTATCCTGTATGGGACTTTCTGTGCTTCCTGGACTTGATTGACTATTTCCTTTCCCATATTAGGGAAGTTTTCAATTATAATCTCTTCAAATATTTTCTCAATCTCTTTCTTTTTCTCTTCTTCTTCTGTGACCCATATAATTCGAATGTTGGTGTGTTTAATGTTGTCCCAGAGGTCTCTGAGACTGTCCTCAATTCTTTTCATTCTTTTTTCTTTATTCTGTTCTGCTGTAGTTATATCCAGTATTTTATCTTCCAGGTCACTTATCCGTTCTTTTGCCTCAGTTATTCTGCTATTGATTCCTTCTAGAGATTTTTAATTTCATTTATTGTGTTGTTGATCATTGTTTGTTTTCTCTTTAGTTCTTCTGGGTCCTCGTTAAACATTTCTTGTGTTTTCTCCTTTCTATTTCCAAGATTTTGGATCATCTTTACTATCATTATTCTGAATTCTTTTTCAGGTAGACTGCCTATTTCCTCATCATTTGTTTGATCTGGTGGGTTTTTACCTTGCTCCTTCATCTGCTCTGTGTTTCTCTGTCTTCTCATTTTGCTTCACTCACTGTGTTTGGGGTCTCCTTTTCGCAGGCTGCAGGTTCGTAGTTCCCGTTGTTTTTGGTGTCTGACCCCAGTGGCTAAGGCTGGTTCAGTGGGTTGTGGAGGTTTCCTGGTGGAGAGGACTAGTGCCTGTGTTCTGGTGGATGAGGCTGGATCTTGTCTTTCTGGTGGGCAGGACTGTGTCCAGTAGTGTGTTTTGGGGTGTCTGTGACCTTATTATGATTTTAGGCAGCCTCTCTGCTAATGGGTGGGGTTGTGTTCCTGTCTTGCTAGTTGTTTGGCATAGGGTGTCCAGCACTGTAGCTTGCTGATTGTTGAGTGGAGCTGCGTCTTAGCATTGAGATGGAGATCTCCAGGAGAGCTTTCGCCATTTGATATTTTGTGGAGCCAGGAGGTCTCTGGTGGACCGATGTCCTGGACTCAGCTCTCCCACCTCAGAGGCACAGGCCTGACACCCGGGCAGAGCAACAGGAGCCTATCATCCACACGGCTCAGAAGAAAAGGGAGAAAAAAAAAAAGAAAGAAAAAATAAATAAAATAAAGTTATTAAAATAAAAAATAAAAAATAGGGCTTCCCTGGTGGCGCAGTGGTTGAGAATCTGCCTGCCAATGCAGGGAACATGGGTTCGAGCCCTGGTCTGGGAAGATCCCACATGCTGCGGAGCAACTAGGCCCGTGAGCCACAGTTACTTAGCCTGTGTGTCTGGAGCCTGTGCTCCGCAACAAGAGAGGCCGCGATAATGAGAGGCCTGTGCACCACGATGAAGAGTGGCCCCCACTTGCCGCAACTAGAGAAAGCCCTCACACAGAAACGAAGAGCCAACACAGCCATAAATAAATAAATAAATAAATAATTTTTAAAAATAAAAAAAATTAAAAAGTAAGAAACAAAAAGAAAAAAAGAAAGAAAGAAAGATAGAAGAGAGCAACCAAACCAAAAAACAAATCCACCAGTGGTAACAAGCGCTAAAACTATACTTAAAAAAAAAACAAACTGAAAACGGACAGACAAAACCCTAGAACAAATGGTAAAAGCAAAGCTATACAGACAGAATCACACAAAGAAGCATACACATACACACTCACAAAAGAGAAAAAGGGAAAATATATATATATCTGTATATAAAAAAAAAAAAAGGAGGAAGAGAGCAACCAAATCAATAAAGAAATCTACCAATGATAATAAACTCTAAATACTAAACTAAGATAAACCTAAAGCCAGGAACAAATTAGATGCAGAAAGCAAACCCCAAGTCTACAGTTGCTTCCAAAGTCCACCGCCTCAATTTTGGATTGATTCGTTGTCTATTCAGGTATTCCACAGATGCAGGGTACATCAAGTTGATTGTGGAGATTTAATCCACTGCTCTTGAGGCTGCTGGGAGAGATTTCCCTTTCTTTTCTTTGTTCGCACAGCTCCTGGGGTTCAGCTTTGGATTTGGCCCCGCCTCTGCGTGTAGGTTGCCTGAGGGCAACTGTTCTTTGCTGAGACAGGACGGGGTTAAAGGAGCAGCTGATTCGGGGGCTCTGGCTCACTCAGGCTTGGGGGAGGGAGGGGTACAGAATGCGGGGTGAGCCTGCGGTGGCAGAGGCAGACATGACGTTGCAACAGCCTGAGGCATGCTGTGTGTTCTCCCAGGGAAGTTGTCCCTGGATCACGGGACCCTGGCAGTGGCGGGCTGCACAGGCTCCCGGGAGGGGAGGTGTGGATAGTGACCTGTGCTTGCACACTGGCTTCTTGATGGCTGCAGGAGCAGCCTTAGCATTTCATGCCCGTCTCTGGGGTCCACGCTGATAGCCGCGGTTTGTGCCCATCTCTGGAACTCATTTAGGTGTTGCTCTGAATTCCCTCTCTTCACGCTCCCCAAAACAATGATCTCTTGCCCCTTAGGCAGGTCCAGACTTTTTTCTGGACTCCCACTCGGCTAGCTGTGGCGCACTAGCCCCCTTCAGGCTGTGTTCACGCAGCCAACCCCAGTCCTCTCCCTGGGATCTGACCTCCGAAGGCGAAGCCTCAGCTCCCAGCTCCCACCCGCCCTGAGGGTGAGCAGACAAACCTCTCAGGCTGGTGAGTGCTAGTCGGCACCGTTCCTTTGTGCGGAAATCTCTCCGCTTTGACCTCTGCACCCCTGTTGCTGCACTCTCCTTCGTGGCTCCGAAGCTTGCCCCTCCCCTCCTGCCACGCCCCGCCCCCCGCCCCCGCCAGTGAAGGAGCTTCCTAGTGTGTGGAAACTTTTCCTCCTTCACAGCTACCTCCCAGAGGTGCAGGTCCCGTCTCTATTCTTTTGTCTCTGGTTTTTCTTTTTTCTTTTGCCCTACCCAGGTATGTGGGGAGTTTCTTGCCTTTTGGGAAGTCTGAGGTCTTCTGCCAGCGTTCAGTAGGAGTTGTTCCACATGTAGATGTATTTCTGATGTATTTTTGGGGGGGAAGGTGATCTCCAGGTCTTACTCCTCCGCCATCTTGAAGGTCTTGGCATGCGAACTCTTAGTTGCGGCATGCCTGTGGGATCTAGTTCCCTGACCAGGGATTGAATCCTGACCCCCTGCATTGGGAGCTCGGAGTCTTTTTGTTTGTTTGTTTGTTTTTTTAATTTATTTTTTGGCTTCGTTGCTCTTCACGGGCTTTCTCTAGTTGCGGCGAGTGGGGGCTACCCTTTGTTGCGGTGCGTGGGCTTCTCATTGCGGTGGCTTCTCTTGTTGTGGCACATGGGCCCTAGAGCACGCGGGCATCAGTAGTTGCGGCGCGTGGGCTCAGTAGTTGAGGCTCACGGGCCCTAGGGCACACGAGCTTCAGTAGTTGGGCCGCGTGGGCTCAGTATGTGGCGCACAGGCTCAGTAGTTGTGGTGCATGGACTTAGTTGCTCCGCAGCTTGTGGGATCTTCCCAGACCAGGGCTCGAACCCATGTCCCCTGCATTGGCAGGTGGATTCCTAACCACTGCACCACCAGGGAAGTCCCAGGACTAGTAGATTTCTAATTTGTGTTATAATTAACACCTTTGATTAAGTTTGAGTGCCCACTTTTTGCAGATGAGCATTGGTTTGCTTGGTTCTGAGACACATTTCTCATAAACAGTAAATACTTACTGATATGAATAAAAAATAAGGGAAAGTCATGTCAAAAGTCCATGCAATTTTTGGAAACTTCTTTTCATATAATTTACACACTTGGATATATACTCCTACTTAAAAAATTTTAACTTCTCTACAGTAAGCATTATGTGGGCTAGTTGGTTGGTTCTCCTCATTTCATATTTCTGTCATTTGTCTGGGTGACTGTTTCTCTGCTTTCATTTATTCTAATAATTTTATATTGTACAGAGTGTTGGACAGGCAAGATGAGGCTAGAATATGAAGGGATTGTTCTCATTTGATTCTACCCATCTTTCTGGACTTCTAGACTTTGTCTAAATCGTGCCTTCCTCTCTGGAATGTTCCTGGACTATCCAGCACTTACCAGTTTTGAATTCCTGTGACTCTTAATTTGTATCCTTGTTATTTTAATATTTTTATATACATATGGTATTGTTTTATGTTTACTAATTTAATCTTCCTGCTAGATTGCAAATTTCTTGAGGAGGAATCTTTAAAAAAAACACTTTGGGGGGGTGGGATGAATTGGGAGATGGGGATTGATATATATACACTAATATGTATAAAATAGATAATTAATGAGAACCTGCTGTATAGCACAGGGAATTCTATTTCACTGCACTATACAGTAGAAACTAACACAACATTGTGAAACAACTGTACCCCAATAAAAAACAACAACAACAACAAAAACCCACTTTGTACTGTTTTAAGAACAGATAGATGTTCAGCATTTGTTTGGTGATCAAGAGAAGCAGATGGTTACAGTCATTGGTGTCTTTATATGATGATGTGTTGCATTTTAAAATCAGTAGTTATTTCTTATTTAGTTTTATTTTAAGATATACAGTTGGCCCTCTGTCCTCCTTGGGTTTTGCATCTGCGGATAAGGAGGGCTGACTGTATTCATTGTACTGCACCATTTAATGTGAAGGACTTGAGCATCTGTGGATTTTGGTATCCACAGGGGCTCCTGGAACTAGTCCCCCACAGATACCAAGGGACAACTGCACCTTTTAAATTTCATTTCCATGTCTTCATCTGAATGTTTAAATAACATGTGGCTCATACCTCAAACTCCCAATTTGCAAGTTTATAGAAATGTGACTGAAGGTTACAATTATAGGTCCAAGAGAACTGCACTGCATGGCAGTTCTGTATGTGTTAGAAGAATTTATTAGAAGATAGACAATTGTAGGTTGCACTGCTATTTAGAAGACTTTTCTCATCTTACCTATTTGTGTCAGTTTGAGGATTTGAAAATACACCCAAGATGTCTACTTCTCACCGGTGCCTTTGTGATCCTGGCAGGGGTAAGCTAAGCTGAAAGGGTAGACTTTTATGTTTATCTTAGTATCCTGAGTCCTTATACCTGGAATGATAGATGTTTACGTATTTCCCTATGCAAGTGGAAACACTGCAAGTGGATTTTTCAGCCTTTTAAAGTTTTCACATTAAGTCCTTCACAATTATTTCCAATAGTTAAAAAAAAATCTAATTTGACATTTGCACTTCTGTAAAACCCTTTCTAAAAGCTGTGTGTGTGTGTGTGTGTGTGTGTGTGTATTCCTAACATTAACAAGTAAAATAATATACGTTTCTCATACATATGAGATAGAAAGCAAAAATTATACTCAGTTATGATTTCTAATTGCAGTAGGAACATAGCCTTTTGACCAGTATTGTATTTTCAACTGTCTTAGCATTGTTGTAAGGGACTTCTGAAATGTTTCATGTGAATTTTTGTCTCATCTTCACAGACTCAGGTATGTACATAATTTTGTTTTTTTTCTGACTTCAGTCATTTATTACTACTATGGTAAACTATACATAATATTAACTTTACTCTTTGAACCATTTAAAAATGCATAATTCACTGGCATTAAGTACATTCATAATGTTGTGCAACCATCACCAGTATCTATTTCTAGAACTTATTCATCATCCCAAACAGAAACTCTGTAATTGTTAAATAATAACCCCTCCTCCGCCACCCCCTAGCCCCTGGTAACCTCTGTTCTACTTTTTGTCTCTGAATTTGTGTATTCTAGGTACCTCTATAAGTGGAATCATGCAGTGTTTATCCTTTCATGTCTTATTTCACTTAACATAATATTTTCAGGGTTCATCCATGTTTAGCATGTAACAGATTTCATTCCTTTTTATGGCTGAATAATATGTATATTATTAATAATAATGAATATACTATATTTTGTTTATCCATTCATCTGGACATTTGAATTGTTTCTACCTTTTTGTTATTGTGAATAATGCTGCTATGAACATTGGTGTACAAAGATCTGTTTGAGTCCCTGCTTTCAGTTCTTTTGAGTATATACCTAGGAGTGGAATTTCTGGGTCATATGGTACCTCGATATTTAACAGTTTGAGGAACTGCCCATCTGTTTTCCAAAGTGGCTGCACTATTTTACACTCCCACCAGCAATGTATGAGGGTTACGGTTTTTCCACATTCTTGTCTACACTTATCTGTCTTATTTTAGTCATCCTAGTGGATATGAAGTAGTATCTCCTTGTAGTTTTTTTTTTTTTAAGATTTAATTTTATTTATTTTTGGCTGCGTTGGGTCTTCATTGCTGCACGCGGGCTTTCTCTAGTTGTGGCGAACAGGGGCTACTCTTTGATGCGGTGCATGGGCTTCTCGTTGCAGTGGCTTCTCTTGTTGTGGAGCACGGACTCTAGGCCGTGGGCTTCAGTAGTTGTAGCACGCAGGCTCAGTAATTGTGGCACGTGGGCTCTAGAGCGCAGGCTCAGTAGTCATGGCGCACGGGCTTAGTTGCTCCATGGCATGTGGGATCTTCCTGGACCAGGGCTCGAACCCATGTCCCCTGCCTTGGCAGGCAGATTCTTAACCACTGTGCCACGAGGGAAGTCCCAAATTTTCTTCATTTTAAAAAAGTTGTTCCTTTTCATAAAATTAAAAATCAGAGTATAATTGGCAAAAAAATTGAGTGATAACGAAAATGCAGTGCATATTCTGAGTTACTGCTTTTTGATTATGTATGTTGGAAGATATGAATTATCCTTTCTTTCCAGATTAGTTTAGAAGTTAAAGATTTGTTGGGAAAATTAAAAATGACAGGTCAAAATTATTATTTACTTTTTTCACTTTCCTCCTACTGTCATTTTTGTGCTTAGAATTCACATCTCAATTCTGATTGTCATGTTAGACTTACTTCTGCAGCTTTCTGTCGGATTGTCTCTACCAGTGTTGATGGGATAAGGGTAATCATAACTCTGGCCTTATCCATGGAATGTACTCAGCTCTACTGCATTTTAAATAGGAAAAGGAGAAACAGTATTAACCAAAGACATAATTTAATATGTGTTATTTATACACTTTATGGGTGTGTATATATGTGTTTGGTCCTAGAATGCAAATTCTGGCATTGGGCTGTATACTTTATGGTGCATTATAGATATTTCTTTAAATGCTCAATAATACTGTTTATTTAGTACACTATAACTTAAATGATCAGAACTTTTAAAAATTTCTTTGTAAAAAACCTATCGGGAGTAGTTTCAAGCTTCCTTCTTGTTGTATAACTTAAAATATGGAGTGGGCATCTTTTCTTTGGTGAATTGTCATAGTCCTTTCTAAGTATGGGTTACTTCCAACACTTTTTCTCCTTTCAGTGTTGTGAAAGTACCTCTGAGGGTTCCTTAAAAGTTTTTTTGCCAGTGCTGCTTCCTCTGGGACATCTTCATCTTTTTCAACACAACTACTTTCCTTATTTACCTTTCACTAAGTTCCTCTAAATGCATATCTAGTGTCTCTTGAAAGGTAGCAATGTCAATATTTCCATGGTCAGCTGTTTCTTCTAAATCTCCATTTATGTTCAATTTGAATTTAGCATTATCAGTTCATTTATTTGCTACATTTTTATCTTTGTTGGCGAGTTCCCTCTTTTGATTCTCCATTTTCATAAAATATCATGTGGATTTATTACGTAACTACCTTTGCTCTCCACATGAGAACTAAATAACAGATGCTGAGTGACCAGTTATGGACAGACATTTAAAGAAGTGACACTGTTGGTCACTGATCATGATGTGCATCTTTTGTTTACATAGGGATTTGTGCACTGAGGAGATAGCAGTGAAATTTGTACTTTATGCAATTATTTATAGTTAATATAATGTGATGACTGAAATTTGAGCTGTGTTTTGGGGAAACTTGGGTTATTCAGCTAAGCTGTAGTAACTGAAATTCATGAGTATGGGATTTCTTCGATTTCTCAGGAAAGGAATAAATGTGTATGCGGTTTGTAGAGAAAAGGACGTGAGGCTTACCTATATAACCTCAGTCTTTTCTTACACTTAAAAATTCTACGAGCTTACTGCCTTTTTAAAAAATTAATGAATTTATTTTTGGCTGTGCTGGGTCTTTGTAGATGCGCACCGGCTTTCTCTAGTTGCGGCCAGCAGGGGCTGTTAGTCGCAGTGCGTGGGCTTCTCATTGCTGTGGCTTTTCTTGTTGCAGAGCATGGGCTCTAGGCGTGCGGGCTTCAGTAGTTGCAGCATGCAGGCTTTAGAGCATGCAGGCTTCAGTAGTTGTGGTGTGCAGGCTCAGTAGTTGTGGCGTGCAGGCTTTAGAGCACAGGCTCAGTAGTTGTGGCACATGGGCTTAGTTGCACCATGGCATGTGGGATCTTCCCAGACCAGGGATCAAACCCGTGTCCCCTGCATTGGCAGGCGGATTCTTAACCACTGGACCACCAGGGAAGTCCTGAGCTTACTGCTTTTAACGTAGACAATGTATGATGTGCTTATGTTCTGTGGGTAGTTTTTAAGATGCTTTTCGTTTCTTACCTACCTTGTGGACCTGATTAACAAAGATATTCTTTTTTCACCAAAAAGATTTAGTAACAGTTATTTGTTTTAGATTGTTTACAATTAAAAAAAAATATGAACAGCTTAAGTATCCACCAGTAGATTAGTAAAATGAATTATGTTATATCCACACAATGAATATCATATGCCCATTAAAACTGATACTGTAGAAGAATACTTAATAACATGGAATGCTGTTCACAGTATGGTATAGTGAGGAAAACATGAAGTAATATAATGTGTGATCTCATTTTTGTAAAAATTATATACATGTAAAGGAAAACAAATTTGAAGAATATATTGCAAAACATTAACAGATTGACAGGTTATCACTGTGTTGTGAGGTTGAAGGTGATTTTTATTGTCTCCTTGTATATCTGTTTTTCAAAAAAGTTTAAGTTGTATTTTTAAAATTATTTTTTTTATTACCAAAAAAAAAAGAAAAAAAAAAGGCAGCATCACGTTTTAGGCCACTTCATGAGTGACCTGTGTTTGTTTCATATTTAGCTGTAATAAGGAGTTCCATTTCTTTTGGTATTCCAATGGGATTAAAGTCCCATTGTAAAGTTTTTTGTGACTTTTTTTAAGGTTAAATTTTCAGGTTAATATGTAAATGCTTTTTGTGTGTTTTCTAGCCAGTTGTTTCATAAAAATAGATTTGTGTTTTATGAAGCTTTCAACAGCTCTTATTAATTTATTCACTTTGCCATTAATAGCTTTTTAAAGTTTTTTGTGTAGCAGAAAAATTGAGGTTATTTGTTGGCATCACCATTAAAAGTGTTTGTGTTGACAGAATCTGATCAGGTTAAGAGCTTGTTGTTGATCAATATAATTGAAGAAAATTTTCTAAAAAATATAATACATTCTCTTCAACATCAAAGTTTAGAGAATCATCTGATATCTGCCTCTTTCATTAGCTTATGAAGAATTTAAGACGCTTTGAGTTTATCCTTAAGGTAATCTAGGTAAGTTCCTATTAAAGATTTGGATAATACTTTGTCAACCTGAGTTATATAGAGAAGTAAAAGGTAGATTATTTTAAAAATGTTAAAGTAGAAAAAATGAAATTTAATAGTAAGAAATTACATTTCCCTTTTAAAAGTCTCTTCTGTGTGTAATTTATTAGCTCCTTTTGCCTTTTTTCCCTCTTTTTAAAAATTTTATGGTCTGTTTGATTTGACAAAAGCACTTAGATTTCTTATTGAAATAAATAAATAATTGAATGATTACTTATTTATTAAATGCCTACATACTGTTCTAGGCTCTGTGCTGAGTGCTAGGTGTATCAAGACAAATAAGACATGATACGACCTTCAGGAGCTTATTATTCATACAAGATAAAGCAGGGTCATGAAGGAGACAGTAGTTTGGGGATGAAAGGAAAGAGGAGGTGATGTTTTAACCAAGTCACAAAAGATGATTAGATGTTCAGGTGGCATTGTAAAAAGTAGGGTGGTGTCTATAGAGAAGGACGGAGCATTGTAAATAAAGGCAAACAGGGACGTCACCTAACAGCCAATAGCACTTTTGTAAAATTTGCGTAAAAATTATAAAAGCAATACAATAGTATTATGAAAGACTGGAAAAGGGAGAACATTTCACTAATGATCCTGTCACCTAACACAGCTAATTATTTGCTTTTACCCTTTTTTCAAATAAATGTTTTATATTATTTTAATCATAACACATGCAGTTTTATATCTTTTAGTTTTTTCTGAGATGTCTATTTTTATTGGTGCTATACATGCATATAGCTTAAAGCATTAAGTAGTTTGTATAAGATTTGTTGAATAATAAGCCGTTGCCTAATCTTCCTTGGTATTTTCTCCTTCTCAGAAGAGACTACTTTATATTCTAGGCATTATCTATTGACTTCCCACTTCTGAGCGTGTGAATTTAGCTTTCTTCCCCCCCTTCCCCCTTAGCCACTTCCTCTTCACCTCTCCCTATTACTTCATCCTACACTACAGTTATATGGTAATCTTGGTTAGATAAATATTCAGTGTTTACCTTATGACCATGTACATATGATTCACAGCTGAAGTTATGTAGTGAGCTATGATTACTTTTCTAGCACAGTTTTTTGTTTTCCCTAGCGCTAATAATTGTGGTTTTATTTGTGTTTGTTTAGTATTCTAAATATCACTAATTCAACCCTACACTCGCCTCTCAAGATTATCAGATGTTGTCAGTTGCATCTAATGTTTTTGTGTAGCTTTTGGACTGGCTTCAAACTAGATTGGCTACTCTTTGAACCTGGTCCATGGTTATGATCCTGGCAACTCCCTTCACCCTTATCCTGGGGTTTCTCCTGTACTAGATCTTTGTTACTTCTATCCCATATCTTCTGCTTTCTGGATTTTTTCTTGTTTTGGTTTTCTCCAGGAACTTTTTGAACAAGAGTTTATTAGAGGTAAATTATTGAAATTTGTAAATCTGAAAATATCTTAAATCTGTCCTCATACTTAAAGTTTGTCTGAGTTAGAATTCTAAGTTAGAAATCATTTTTCTTTCTTTTTTTAAAATATTTATTTATTTGCCTGCGCTGGGTCTTAGTTGTGGCATGCGGGATCTTTGTTGCAGTGTGTGGGATCTTTTAGTTGCGGCACTTGGGATCTTTAGTTGCGGCATGCGGGCTCTTAGTTGCAGCATGCAGGATCTAGTTCCCTAACCAGGGATCGAACCCTGGCCCCCTGCATTGGGAGTGCAGACTCCCAACCGCTGGACCACCAGGGAAGTCCCTAGAAATCATTTTTCTTCAGAATTTTGAAAAAGTATTGATTCATTTTTAGCCGGGCTTCCCATTTGCTGTTGAGATATCCAGTGCCATTCTAATTCTTGGACTGTTGTATTTGTTTCTGTTTCTGGAAGCTTATAGGATTTTTATCTAAAATGTTCTGAATTTTCACAGTGATGTCCTTTAATATGGCTCTGTTTTCACCTATTTATCGCTAAAAATGGGCTCCTTTAATCTGAAGGCTAATCTCTTTCAGTTCTGGGAAATGAAAAAAATTATCTCATAGATGATTTCCTCTCTTAGATTTTCTTTCTTCTTGCAACTCTTATTTGAATATTGGACCTCCTGGACTGATCCTCTAATTTTCTTAGCTTTTTCCATCTTTGTCTTTTTACTGCTTTGGGGGAGATTTCTTTAAACTTACCTTACAGTTTTTCAATTGATCTTTGTCTTTCTGCTCTCATTTTAAAATTTTTTGAAAATTTTTATTTATTTTGTTTATTTCATTTTTGGCTGCGTTTGGTCTTTGTTGCGTGCGGGCTTTCTCTAGTTGTGGCAGGCGGGGGCTACTCTTCGTTGCGGTGTGTGGGCTTCTCATTGCGGTGGCTTCTCTTGTTGCAGAGCATGGGCTCTAGGTGCGTGGGCTTCAGTAGTTGTGGCACGTGGGCTCAGTAGTTGTGGCTCGCGGGCTCTAGAGCGCAAGCTTAGTAGTTGTGATGCATGGGCTTAGTTGCTCCACGGCATGTGGAATCTTCCCGGACCAGAGCTCGAACCTGTGTCCCCTTCATTGGCAGGCACCACCAGGAAAGCCCTCATTTTTTAATTTTTAAGAGCTCTCAAATTTTTTCTTTACTGAAAATTTTCATTTGATAAAATTATATGTGGTAAAATGCACAAATCTTAAGTGTACACTTCAATGAGATTAAAAAACATGCACTCATGTAATCTACACTCCTAGCAAGATATAGATCTTAAATGTTTAGTTCAGTGATTTCTGACAAATGCTTTATAATTATGTTATTACCCAATTCAAGATATGGAATATTTCCATCACCCCAGAAAGGCGCTTCATGCCTCATTCCAATCAGTCATTCTCCACCCACCAGAGGCATCCACTTTTCTGATTTCTATCATGATATATTAGTTTTGTTTGTTTTTACACTTAATATAAATGGCATCGTATAGTATCCTTTTGCATCTGGCTTTTTTTTTTGGCTCAAAAAATATCTGAGAGATGTGATATTCATCCAAGTTGTTGCTGAGTAGTATTCTACTGTATGAATTGAACACAATCATTTATTCTTCAGTTAGAAATTTGAGTTTCCTAGTTTTGGCTATTAAAGTGGTTATACAATTTTTTTACTTTCACCAGTTTTAGTTGCTCTGCCTCCTTACCAATGCTTGGTATTGTGAGTCTTTTTAATTTTCACACATTCAGATTAGTGGAAAGTAGTATCTCAGTGTGGTTTTAATTTGTATTTCCTTGAAGTCTAATAATGTTGAACATTTTTAATTGTGCATGTTGGCCCTTTGTATGTCCTTAAGAGCCCTTTTTTGTTCTACGAATTTTGTTTAAATAGTATCTTGTTCTTTTTTTTCATCTTTTATCTCTTTGAAGATATTAATGGTACTTTTTTTTAGTAGGTCTTTATTGGAGTATAATTGCTTCACAATACTGTGTTAGTTTCTGTTGCACAACAAAGCAAATCAGCCATATGCATACACATGTCCCCATATCCCCCTCCCTTCTGAGCCTCCCTCCCATCCTCCCTATCCCACCCTTCTAGGTCATCGCAAAGCACCGAGCTGATCTCCCTGTGCTATGCTGCTGCTTCCCACCAGCCAACTATTTTACATGCGGTAGTGTATATATGTTGATGTTACTCTCACTTCGCCCCAGCTTCGCCCTCCCACCCCATGTCCTCAAGTCCATTATCTGTGTCTACCTCTTTATTCCTGCCCTGCAACGAGGTTCATCAGTACCATTTTTTCTTTTTAGATTCCATATGTATGTGTTAGCATATGGTATTTGTTTTTCTCTTTCTGACTTACTTCACTCTGTATGACAGACTCTAGGTCCATCCACCTCACTACAAATAACTGAATTTCGTTTCTTTTTATGGCTGAGTAATATTCCATTGTATATATGTGCCACATCTTCTTTATCCATTCATCTGTCAATGGACACTTAGGTTGCTTCCACGTCCTGGCTGTTGTAAATAGTGCTGCAGTGAACATTGGGGTACATGTCTCTTTTTGAATTATGGTTTTCTCAGGGTATATGCCCAGCAGTGGGATTGCTGGGTAATATGGTAGTTCTATTTTTAGTTTTTTAAGGAACCTCCATACTGTTTTCCATAGTGGTTGTATCAATTTACATTCCCACCAACAGTGCAGGAGGGTTCCCTTTTCACCACACCCTTTCCAGCATTTATTGCTTCTAGATTTTTTTTTTTTTCTGTTGGTGGTTGTTATTGTTGTTTTATACTGTAATGCCCAAAGACTATTTCCTACCAGGCCCTCCCTGCACACACTGGTCACTCAATAAATACTGTGGACAGATTGACAAAACCTGAACTGTATATCCACAATGATTTACTTTTTTTTTTTTTTTTCCACACACACACACTGTATTTTATTTTTACAAGAGATAGACTGACACCAAGCATTGTACATGGATGACCACAACAAAAGCAACAATGATGGCAATTACCAAACATGAAACACACTCATACTATGTCATAATATTGACATTCAGTCCAGTAATCCTCCACTGCAACAGCTCCTTTACTTTGCAGTGAAAATTGATTTGTATATTCTTTGCCTCTGAGTCCTTGTGGGATTTTTTTTTTTTAATTCAGACAGAAAGTCACAAAAATTATACTCATCCTCATCAGTTCACTCAGTCCCATGTAATTAATTTTTTTTTCATCTTGATCTTTTGTTAGCACTTTTATGAGTTCATCAGTTTTTCATTAGAGTTCTGAAAATGCTTATTCATTCAGTTCAGCAGTACAGTCAGTTACCAGAAACCTGTACTTGTCAGAGTCTTTTCCATGAATTTCTTGAAGATGAAACCCTTTTATAGGAACATATTTGCAAAAGCATCACAGTACACCCAGAACTGCCTGTAAATGACAAAAGACTTAAAAATGACCACAGTTAAAGATTTGATGAAAGTTCATAATAATGCAGTTGACAAGAAAATTAGTTATTTCTGAGATATACATTTTAAAGTAATAACTAGGATTATTTCTTATAACATTATACCAGAACATATAAGATTTTTAGAAATTTCATGTAATGTCTGAAACATTTATATTAACATATTTCCATACATATTTCCATACAAATACAAATATAGGATTTTTAGAAATTTCATGTAATGTCTGAAACATTTATATTAACATATTTCCATACAAATAACCCAATGAAAGTTTAGTATTAGTTGTTTTGTTTGTTTGTTTTTTTATACTGCAAGTTCTTATTAGGCATCAATTTTATACACATCAGTGTATACATGTCAATCCCAATCGCCCAATTCAGCACACCACCATCCCCACCCCACCGCAGTTTTCCCCTCTTGGTGTCCATATGTCCATTCTCTACATCTGTCTCAACTTCTGCCCTGCAAACCGGCTCACCTGTACCATTTTCCTAGGTTCCACATACATGCATTAATATACGATATTTGTTTTTCTCTTTCTGACTTACTTCACTCTGTATGACAGTCTCTAGATCCATCCACTTCTCAACAAATGACTCAATTTCATTCCTTTTTATGGCTGAGTAATATTCCATTGTATATATGTACCACAACTTCTTTATCCATTCGTCTGTTGATGGGCATTTAGGTTGCTTCCATGACCTGGCTATTGTAAATAGTGCTGCAATGAACATTCGGGTGCATGTGTCTTTTTGAATTACGGTTTTCTCTGGGTATATGCCCAGTAGTGGGATTGCTGGGTCATATGGTAACTCTATTTTTAGTTTTTTAAGGAACCTCCATATTGTTCTCCATAGTGGGCTGTATCAATTTACATTCCCACCAACAGTGCAAGAGGATTCCCTTTTCTCCTCACCCTCTCCAGCATTTATTGTTTGTAGATTTTTTGATAATGGCCATTCTGACTGGTGTGAGGCGATACCTCATTGTAGTTTTGATTTGCATTTCTCTAATAATTAGTGATGTTGAGCATCTTTTCATGTGCTTCTTGGCCATCTGTATGTCTTCCTTGGTGAAATGTCTATTTAGGTCTTCTGCCCATTTTTTAACTGGATAATTTGTTTTTTTGATATTGAGCTCCATGAGCTGTTTGTATATTTTGGAGATTAATCCTTTGTCTGTTGTTTCATTTGCAAATATTTTCTCCCATTCTGAGGGTTGTCTTTTTGTCTTGTTTATGGTTTCCTTTGCTGTGCAAAAGCTTTTAAGTTTAATTAAGTCCCATTTGTTAATTTTTGTTTTTATTTCTGTTGCTTTAGGAGGTGGGTCAAAAAAGATCTTGCTGTGGTTTATGTCAAAGAGTGTTTTTCCTATGTTTTCCTCTAAGAGTTTTATAGTGTCTGGTCTTCCATTTAAGTCTTTAATCCATTTGGAGTTTATTTTTATGTATGGTGTTAGGTAGTGTTCTAATTTCATTCTTTTACATGTAGCTGTCCAGTTTTCCCAGCACCACTTATTGAAGAGGCTGTCTTTTCTCCATTGTATGTTCTTGCCTCCTGTGTCGTAAATTAGGTGCCCATATGTGCGTGGGTTTATCTCTGGGCATTCTATGTTGTACCACTGATCTATATTTGTGTTTTTGTGCCAGTCTCATACTGTCTTGATTACTGTAGCTTTGTGGTATTGTTTGAAGTCAGGGAGCCTGATTCCTCCAGCTCCGTTTTTCTTTCTCAAGATTGCTTTGGCTATTCGGAGTCTTTTGTGTTTCCATACAAATTGTAAAATTTTTTGTTCTAATTCTGTGAAGAATGCCATTGGTAGTTTGATAGGGATTGCACTGAATCTGTAGATTGCTTTGGGTAGTATAGTCATTTTCACAATATTGATTCTTCCAATCCAAGAACATGGTATATCTCTCCATCTGTTGATATCACCTTTAATTTCTTTCATCAGTGTCTTATAGTTTTCTGCATACAGGTCTTTTGTCTCCCTAGGTAGGTTTATTCCTAGGTATTTTATTCTTTTTGTTGCAATGGTAAATGGGAGTGTTTCCTTAATTTCTCTTTCAGATTTTTCATCATTAGTATATAGGAATGCAAGAGATTTCTGTGCATTAATTTTGTATCCTGCAACTTTACCAAATTCATTGATTAGCTCTAGTAGTTTTCTGGTGGCATCTTTAGGATTCTCTATGTATAGTATCATGTCATCTGCAAACAGTGACAGTTTTATTTCTTCTTATCTGATTTGTATTCCTTTTATTTCTTTTACTTCTCTGATTGCCATGGCTAGGACTTCCAAAACTATGTTGAATAATATAGTGGTGAGAGTGGACATCCTTGTCTTGTTCCTGATCCTAGTGGAAGTGCTTTCAGTTTTTCACCATTGAGTATGATGCTTGCTGTGGATTTGTCATATATGGCCTTTATTATGTTGAGGTAGGTTCCCTCTATGCCCATTTTCTGTAGAGTTTTCATCATAATTGTGTGTTGAATTTTGTCAAAAGCTTTTTCTGCATCTATTGAGATGATCATATGGTTTTTATTCCTTAATTTGTTAATGTGGTGTATCACATTGATTGATTTGCGTATATTGAAGAATCCTTGCATCCCTGGGATAAATCCCACGTGATCATGGTGTATGATCCTTTTAATGTGCTGTTGGATTCTGTTTGCTAGTATTTTGTTCAGGATTTTTGCATCTATGTTCATCATTGATATTGGTGTGTAATTTTCTTTTTTTGTGATATCTTTTTATGGTTTTGGTGTCAGGGTGATGGTGGCTTCGTAGAATGAATTTGGGAGTGTTTCTCCCTCTGCAGTTTTTTGGAAGAGTTTGAGAAGGATAGGTGTTAGCTCTTCTCTAAATGTTTGATAGAAGTCACCTGTGAAGCCATCTGGTCCTGGACTTTTGTTTGTTGGAAGATTTTTAATTACAGTTTCAATTTCATTACTTGTGATAGGTCTGTTTATACTTTCTAATTCTTCTGGTTCAATCTTAGAAATTTGTACCTTTCTAAGAATTTGTCCATTTCTTCCAGGTTGTCCATTTTATTGGCATATAGTTGTTTGTAGTAGTCTCTTATAGTCCTTTGTGTTTCTGCAGTGTCAGTTGTGATTTCTCCTTTTTCATTTCTAATTTTATTGATTTGCATCCTCTCCCTTTTTTTCTTGATGAGTCTGGTTAAGGGTTTATCAATTTTCTTTATCTTCTCCAAGAACCAGCTTTTAGTTTTATTGATCTTTGCTATTGTTTTCTTTGTTTCTATTTCATTTACTTCTGCTCTGATCTTTATGATTTCTTTCCTTCTACTGACTTTGGGTTTTCTTTGTTCTTCTTTCTCAATTTTTTTTTTAAATTTTATTATTATTATTTTTAACATCTTTATTGGAGTATAATTTCTTTACAATGGTGTGTTAGTTTCTCTCTAGATGTTTTAAGTGTAGGGGTTAGATTGTTTATTTGAGATTCTTTTTGTTTCTTGAGGTGAGACTGTATAAGTCAGTATATTTAGGTCTTTACTCAGAGAAGTCCTCTCAGGTCTTCTGTCTGGAGGGTGAATGTCTGACTGCCAGACTCCGGAAGCTCAGAAGAGGAAGAGGGGTGATATCTCTACATTCCCATTCATGTGTTTATTTAATACCCGTGTTTTTAGAATGGCTTATCTAACTTCATTTATGTCTGATGTCCAAATTGTCTGATGTTTCATATCTTCTAGACAATAAACTTCTAGTCTTTTGCCATAGTTGGGGAAGCTTAGTGGCTAGGCTTGTGAAATGGAGTTGGGTATCTCTGGAATGTCACTGTTTCTTAGTTAGCTTTGAGCCAATAGCACAACTACCTTCTTTACTCCCACCTTCTAGAGGTACCCTGGTCCCACTAATCCTGAGCCTTTATAGGATTCTGCATATAAAAAGCTCATCTTCTCCTATTGTCAGCTTAGGGATTCAGCTTTATTATATCTACTAAGTCCTGTATTTAATATTGAATATACATCCATCTGCTTTACAGCTTCCAAAATTTTCTTAGTTTTATCTCCTATCCTGATTTCTTTGTCTTTGGGTTTATGCATTTAAAGAAGCAAACAGTCCCTTTATTGAGTTTTAGTGGGCTTTAAGAAGGGAGTGGAATTAAATGTATTTCAATCCAGTGTTCTTTTATTAGAATTCTGTATTTTTTGTTACATAGTGTATCATATCTTATTTTTTTCAAATTGTTATATTTTCATAATTATAATGATTTTTGGTTGCTTGATATTGCATTGCCTGGATTGCCCATAATTTACTGTTGCCTTATTACTAGATATTTAAGTTTCTTCCAGTTTTTCACTTAATACATTATGCTGAAGTGAACATCTTCATTAATTTAAGATTCCCCCAAATTTAGGATTATTCCCTTAGAATAGAATTCGAGAAATAACATCTTTTTGAATTTTATTTCTTTTTTAAAATTAATTTTATTGAAGTATAATTGATTTACAATGTTGTATTTTTCTGCTGTATAGAAAAGTGATTCATCTATACATATATATATTCTTTTTCATTACATTTATTACAGGATATTGAATATAGTTCCCTGTGCTATATAATAAGACCTTGTTATTTCGTAATCATTTTCTGAAAGTGATATATGAGTGTTGATTTTACTAAACATTTATCAGAATTTGGTATTATAATTTGCCAAAAAAATTATTTGCTAATTGAATAGTCTAAAATGGCAGCTTGTTTTAATTTGTATTTTTTTGTATTAGTTGTCAAGGTAGAAACTTTCCCCACGTTTTTGATAGTTGTATTTACTCACTGTCTTTTTCTCCTTTGTTCTTATCAACATTTTTAGTTCCTAAAACATAAAATAAATCAATTTGTAGACCCTCTTTATAATAAATGCCTTAAACTGTAAACTGTCAGACAGATATGCTATAAATATTCTCTCCAGTTGGTTTACCATTTTTTGATTTTTTTTGCTATTTTTTAATGTGCGTGAGTTTAAAATTTGTATATAGTCAAACCTGTGAACTGTTGTATTTTGTATCACTTTTGAAGTTTCACATTTTTACTCTAAAGATCTCTGAAAGATAATCGATTCTAATTTATGACTTTATATTTTTAGTATTGAACTTAAAAAGAAATTACCTGAAATTTATTTTCGAGTGTAGTAAAAGTTAGTATCTAAATTTATGTTTTGTTTTTGTTTTTCAAGCTGCTAAGCAGCTAATCCAATATGAGCCAGGGGATCATTTCCATTCTTGGTTTTTAAAAAATCTTAAAAAAAAGAATTTGAATATGTGTAATAACTCCTATTTTACCTCATAAATTCTGTTCTAATTATTCCTCCATATAGTTTTGCATCAGAAACTTGTGTATTCCCTCACAGAAACTTGCATTGCATCATATGTAATCTAGACTTCCTTATTTTAAATTAAGTTGTTCTGCTTTGGTTGTTTGGGAAGTGTTTGTACACTTTTGCTTTTATGTAATAAAACTTCAGAATGTTGCCATCTTGAGGTTGTTTATAAAGCCGTGTATGGTTATCAGGAAATTGCTGACAATTATGAAGTGCTTATTGTGTGCAATAGGGAAAAGAAACTCCTAGACATATTTTATGTTTATTTTTTGATGGCCAGATTCAATTCTTGGTTTTAATAGTTTGTTTTGTTTTATTTTTGTTTTTTAACTAGGACCTTAGTTTAGAATATATTTTCCCTATAGCGTTTTTCCCCCAACTACAACTAGTAGTTGGCCCTACAGCTAGCAGCCTTGTTTCTTTTGAACCAGGGCCGTTTGGTGAAAAGATTTTCTTCTAGTAGCAAAGATCCTTTAGATCTTTATATCAGGATTTCTTATTAACAATAGAACTTCTCTTTTCCTTGATTACTAGAAAGTAAAAAAATGGCAAAAAAACCACTACATATTGAAATGAAATTTAGTGTTTATATAACTTTGTCAAATTTTAAAAAATTTTATATTAAAATAAATAAACAGCGAGTGGAACACTACCCAGTATTGTAGTACAGCATGAAATGCTTCATTATCTCTAAATGCTTTATTTTTCTGGCAGCAGGAAGGATGAAATTGTGTTATATGAAATAGGGTGAACTTGGTTATATGGAATGTTTACTTCCTGTCAGCATTTTCTTTTTATTTATTTGTTGGTTTGTTTGTTTATTGCCTGTTAGCTTATATGGCTCTTTGAGTTATATGGGTTTCTTTTAAAAAGTGGGCTTAACAGGGAGATCAGCTCGGTGCTTTGTGACCACCTAGAGGGGTGGGATAGGGTGAGTGGGAGGGAGACGAGACACAAGAGGGAGGAGATATGGGGATATAGGTATATGTATAGCTGATTCACTTTGTTATAAAGCAGAAACTAGCATACCATTGTAAAGCAATTATACTCCAATAAAGATGTTAAAAAAATAAAAATAAAAAATAAAAATTGGGCTTAAGATTCTTATCCACTTTAATAATAGCAGTGTGTTTCTGTTTCTGGGAGAAAAGCAACAGCACCACAATTTTCAAAAATAGACTTAAATTAGAATATTTTTAGAATTATAAAAATCAAGAATCAATAGCAGACTCTTACCAAATCTAATTATATTCTTTTTTCCTAAAAGTGCAGTGAAATATTCATTTCAGTTTTAAATGTCAGAGTACTAAAACTATTACTATAAAAATATAAGTTAATTTCTTCAAAAGGCAGAAGTTTGGATTCAAGGCCAAACTCTTTTTGGTACTTTTGTTTTAATTTTTCCTCTTATATATTTATTCTGTGGCATTATTTTTGATATTTTAATAAAATTATGTATAAAATTTTATTTGTAAAAATGCCTTCTCTGAATGAATCCTTTTAGTAATTACTTTGTTTCCTGACGACTTAATAACCACTGCCATGAAGTCACAGTGTAGAGTAATGAAAAAAGTAATAAAATTTTTGTACATAACTAGGGCAGGAATTCCTTGGGGAAATATTGAGTGAATGATTACAGGAAAGGTAATTCTTTAGTTACAGATTGTCTTGAAAGTTAAATTCAACTTTAAAACAGAGTCATTTTTAAAGCAATAAACTTATTTATGAAACTAGATTAACTGAATAATTAGAGCTTGGTTGACAAGAAAAACTGGAAAACAATGACCATTTTCTTCATTTAAACAAAATTAACTTTCACTTGTTGAAATAACTTTCTTTTTATTTTTCTTCAAACCATAAACTGGTAATGCTGTTGTCTATTACTCTACCTGAATGTTTAATAGAACAGTAATGATTTTTCCCTCCAATGCTTGTTGGTAATCATTGCTGTAGAAAATCTGAGATAAGAGAACTGGTAACGGACAGTATCTAAAATAGTCATGAAAATTAAGTATCTGTGGTACATGAATTCTTTCTATAAAAATTTGAAGCTGTTAGATTTTCTTATAATTTTAATTAAAAATTTTCATATTAAAACATTTGTCATTACCAGGTTGGTATGCACCTTCTTATTATAAAGTATGGGTAAACACTGTTGAGAAAATAGAAAGTAAGAACTCAGTTTGACAATGTAAGTATGTGAATTTCTTTAAAGAATTCAGAATTGTCCACATCTGGCTCTTATCCATTTAAATAATTTTGTTCTGAGTTGCTTTTGGTATCAGAAGGAATAACATATGAAGGTTTTCAGATGTTATATGTTGTTATCATCAGTAGTACTGAAAATGACATTTTTTCCTGTCACTTATTAGGTGTAGTGGCTGCCAAGGCATCAGTTGATTTTCAACAGTTCTTCCTAAATGACAGCAGTGTTGAGAATAGAGGCACTATATGTGTTCTCTTTCACCAGTTTGTCAGGAAAGATGTTAAAAAATTAGTTGTTTCCACTCTGTATGGAAAGTAGAAGAACAGTTCCAAATTTCATTAATACGTTTTCTTCTGACTAATACATTGGTTTTTTTTGTTTCCAAATTTCATTAATTTGTTCTCTTCTAAGGTGTTTTTTTTTTTACAGTACCTTTCAGCAAGGATCGTAATGACACATAAGGTTGAGTGAATTCTCATAGAATTGTGGGAAATTTTTCATGGTTTCTTAATTGAAAGGTACAAGAAAATGACTTTCAACTTGAATATTATGGATTTAGCTAGTACTAGTAGTAGAATGTAGAATATCTGACTTTTAATTCTGTAATCATTTGATAAAGATGTACACCTGTGTTGTTATTTGTGGCTTTCTTTACAAATGGGAACCTAAAATATAAAATTTGACTGTTACTTGGAAGGTGAATCTCACTGGAGGATGAGCTTTCTTTTCTTTGCAGACATCATAGTGAATAATAAAGTTTCCGGAAAGGGGAGATTTAGGATATATTATGTTATAAAAGACTGTTTTTAAAGGGAAAGAGAATGGAAGTAATAACTAATTTTAAATTCATGGATATTAAATGTGATTGGCTTAGCAGGTTTGGGGGGATGGTGGTGAATGAAACATCATTGGTTTCCTTAGGGAACCTGAAAACTTACATATGTGTGTGGGCTGGCCTTCTCTTCCTCCCATCCCCCCATCCTTCCTCCTTGCCCTCCTCCCTTCTTTCCTCTCTCCCTTCCTTTTTTCTTGCCTTTCTGCCTCCCTCCCTCCCCTCCCTCCTTGCCTTCAGTCTTTTTCTCTTTCTCTTTCTCTTTCCCAGTACAGAGAAATATGTTATCCTTATCTTATGAGCCTATTGCAAAAATCTTTTTTTTTTTTTTGGCCACGATGTGTGGCTTGCGGGATCTTAGTTCCCGGACCAGGGATTGAACCCAGGCCCTTGGCAGTGGAAGTTCAGAGTCCTAAACACTGGACCGCCAGGGAATTCCCCCTTTTTTTCTTTTTTTTTTTAAGAATCTTATGAGATAGTGTCTTTGAGTGTGCTTTTTAAAGAGTAAAATGCTAGGTTAGAAACAACACTTACTATTAATCTTTTTTTTTTTTTTAAGGTTAAAGGCACTAATGACAACTTGTCATTCCACTTTGGTTAGACTTGCAGAGGGATTTGGCCTACTAGATGTCTTCTGACTAAGTTTTTTTCCTCTCTGGGGGAAAGGAGGGTACTTGGAAACATACATTTTAATGTAGTTGAACTGATGAGTGCCATGTTGCTGATAGCTCAGAAGTTTATGAACCAGGAGAATGATAAATTGTGTGTTTGACTTGAGAAACTGCTGGAAGCAAGTGAATGAACTAGAAAACTTGTCATCAACATATGTTAAATAGTCATTTTGTTTTATTATGGAGAATAAAAAAAGCTAAGGAATACTTAAAGGCATTCTTTCCATGATGTTTTTAAGACTCTCCTGCAGCGTTTAAGTATACAACAGATTTCCTGTGACCATAAACTAAGTGGTGTCTTTTTTGATTTATGTTCTTATGGGCAGTTTCCAAAGACATATTCGTCCCCAGAAATTATTTGAATTTGTTGACTGTAAAGTGGCATATTTGGCATATTTCAGAATGTGAGCTGCTATTCTTAGTAGAAGAAAGCTTGTACAACTTGCCTATTTCTACATTTGTGCTCTAGGTTGATAAGTTGTTACTGGTTCATTCATTAATAAACTAGCTTAGCTGTCCAGCACACATATTCCATTCTATATTATTTTTCCTTCACATTTTTATGCTTGTTAATAGAAACTAATAGAAAGGAAGAAGCAGAATTTTCTCTTAGACTACTGCAGTTTTTTATGCAGTGCAGCAAAGCTCAGGGATGCTGGGGAACAGAAGTAGTGGCAGATGGTCCAACTTGATGCTCTGCAAAGATAGGGTGGTTCCTTTTGATTACAGACACTGGCAGTCTGTGAAGTGAAGATATGGAGCCACAGTCTATTTTCTAGCATGCACTAACCATGTGTGTTGTGGTAAAGCCTAGAACAACTTTGTATGGGCATAGTAGAAGAGATGACTGCATTCACTTCCAGTTTCCACACACCCACACATAACAATACTGTCAACCTTGTATCTTTGAGTGCTAAGGCTAAATGGTATATACATTGCCACACTGTTTTCTGCTTTGAATTACAGATGATGTGCTCAGGGATAAAACTAGGACATAATAGCAGGGAGCTAGATTTATACCTTCTCAATAACAAGAGAAGTGGAGATTTATTTTCTTCATCATTTAAACAGCTACCCATACAAGGCCATACAGGATAGATTCTTTTAGAAATTTTTATTCGTTTGAATTACAGAGACTATATAAACAACAGTGAATAAAAGGCTAGGAAAAGCCCAATTTTAGGAATGTAAATTGGTAGAGCCACTTGGAAGTTTGGTGGTATTTATTAAATGAAAAAAATGTGAATGGCCTAGTGCTTACTAGAGAAGCATATATTTTTTTTTTCTAAGGAGACATGTACATGATTTTTCATGGCAATTGTTGTATGAAAGAAAAAATGAGAAACAGGCTAAATGTCAACAATAAGTGACATCTAGATGATCTATAGGATTGTTATGTGATGGAATACTAATACTATGCAACACATAAAGGAATGAGCTACATTTCTATGGGTACTTCTTATGAAAGCATGCAAAAAGATCTGAAAGGAGGTAGACCAAACATGATTATCTCTTGGGGAAGGGTGAGGGATCAAGACTACCGGGAGTCAGTGACTAGGGTTTAGTAGTGGTGGTGCCTTTAGCCTTATCTGTATGCACTGTTTGAATTTAAAAGAAGAATACTTTTACTTATTACTTGTGTAATAAAAAATTAATCAAAAAATGATCCCAAAGTACCACCCAATACAACAACCACTTTGTTTTTTGCATAATGTCATTCATTTTTGTGTATATTCTGAACACGTTAAATAATCTTTGGTTAATTTATTATATTACAAACATGTTTTCATGTTTCTATAAAATCTTTTTTTTACCGTCTTTACGGATACTCTTAAATTATTTCTTTAAATGAAATTCCCAGGAATGAACCACATGATCGAAGGATATGAACATTTCCTGCTCTTCTTAAGTATTGCTGTATTACTTTACAAAAGGATTTTGCCAGTGTATAATGCTACCAGCAATGGTGAAGTGCACTAACTTCACGACCTCAGTGTTCAAATTTCTTTTCTTTTTAAAAATTAATTAATTAATTAATTAATTTTTGGCTTGTTGGGTCTTCGTTGCTGCACACAGGCTTTTTCTAGTTGTGGCGAGTGGGGGCTACTCTTCGTTGCGGTGCGTGGGCTTCTCATTGTGGTGGCTTCTCTTGTTGCGGAGCATGGGTTCTAGGCACGCAGGCTTCAGTAGTTGTGGCATGCGGGCTCAGTAGCTGTGGCTCACAGGCTCTAGAGCGCAGGCTCAGTAGTTGTGGCACATGGGCTTAGTTGCTCTGCGGCATGTGAGATCTTCCTGGACCAGGGCTCGAACCCGTGTTCCCTGCACTGGCAGGCGGATTCTTAACCACTGCGCCTCCAGGGAAGCCCTCAAGTTTCTTCTTAAAAGCATAATGTAGAGATTAAGAGTATGGACCCTGGAAACTGAGTCCTTGGGTGCAAATCATGCTTCTGCCACTCAAATGTGTGACCTTGGGCAAGTGACTTTCATGCTTCAACTTCCTCATCTATAAAATGGGAATAATAACAGTGTCTACTCTGTAGGGAAATTACAAGGATTATATGAAATAATATTTGTAAACACCTGGAATACCTGACATAGGGCAAATGTTAGATAAAAAATTTTTTTAAAAAAGGATAGTTTGGAGGCGCTTTGGAGCAAGACCGGGTCATATCCAGTTTGTATCTTATCTGCCTTGTTTGATATTGTGTGATTATTTTTCTTCTAAAATTTGTCACTTTTTATCTTTTGAAGCAAAAACATACCACAAAAATGTATAAATAGTAATTTTTCAGTACATGGTATCTGTTTTAATGATAAGGAAAAAGATGCATTTATCAGAGTTAAGAGATTTTGAGTCATTATTTGATTTTCTGCCTTTGCGCAGGTAAATGTCTAAATTATACCTATTCCACAGCACTTTTAGAATTAATGTACTATATTTCCCACCTGGGTTTCATTCAGTAGGTTACTAAATGAACTCGATTGAAAATTGGTTTTAGGCTGAGGAAAGATGTGAGCAGGAGATACATTTAGTGATGACAAACATCAGGTACAAGATAATGAAAAAACATTTTTATTGAGCCCTTACTGTGAGTCAGTACAGTTTTAGATGCTGTGGTTCAGTAATAAGTGAAAGGCTGTGAATAGAAGAATAGATAGGACATTCATTTGATCATCAAAAAATCTAAATCTTTATCCAAAAATTTATTGAACATCAGTAGTATTTAAGGTTCTTTGTTAGGTGTTGGGATACAGATTAATAAGACCATTTCTTTGCTCTCAAGAGCAGAGGGGAGATACACAATTAAATTAACAAATACAGTATAAGTTGTGTTATTTAAAGGTTAAAACATCTAAAGTTTGATACTGAGTAAATGGTGGTAAGGAAGGTCATTCTATGGGAGGGACACCTACCTTTACTTAGTGAGGCGTGGAAGCCTTTAGAATATGCTTCAAAAAAAAAGTAAAAGAGAGACATTAAGCCAAGTCTTGAAGGATGTTGGGCCAATTAGAGTAATTGGGGATAATAGGCAGAGGACAGTGCAAGGATGATGGCAGTGAGTATTAATATTATTAGGGAAAGGTAAGTACAGTTGACTCTTAACTCAGGTTTGAACTGTGCAGGTCCACTTGTACTCAGATTTTTTTCAATAGTAAAAACATATAGTATTGTATGATCATGGTTGGATAAGTCTGAGGATGTGGACCTGAGGATACAGAGGAACCATGGATACGGAAGAACTGCAGATATGGAGGACCAACTATAAGTTATATGTGGATTTTTCGACTGCATGGAGGGTTGACACTCCTAGCCCCCTGCATTATTTAAGGGTCAACTATAGTTTGGGATAGTTGGAGCCTTTGTATTGCTACTTCTCATTCTAAGGTTTACAATTAAATTTTTCAAAAAAAAAGATTAAAAAAAGAAAGTGGACTTCCCTGGTGGTCCAGTGGTTGGGACTCTATGCTTCCACTTCAGGGGGCAGAGTTTCAATCCCTGGTCTGGGAACTAGGATCCCACATGCCGTGCAGCCAAAAAAAGAAAAAAAAAGATAAAATTTTTCATCTATTTATTGCATGCTAGAACATTTTAGATCTTTTTGTTCTAAGACAAGGATCCTCATCATCAATATTCTGGTCTTGGCTAGTTTCTCCAAATTTGATCTATAATAAACTCCGTCTGTAAAAATTACTTTCATTTTAAATCTAATTTTTAGATGTAAAAACTCTTGCTTGGGGCTCCTGTTTTCAAAGTGGTCTTTTATATTCTTGATGTACAGAGTAACATTATCTTTATTAAACCTTGCCTTTACTGGTTTTCTGATCCTTTGAATTTTGCATTATCTACATTTTTCTAGTACTATTTCTCAGTTGTGAGGTTCTGACCTATAGTAGATTTGTTTCTGATTGCCCCCTTATACATTTTATATATTCAAGTAGCCATTAATTGTATTTTATATGCTTTCCTTATTGTATTAGATATCAAGGTCTACTTCAGAATTTGTTCTTTTCTACTAGGTTAATGTATGTCGTAGTTACCTTTGCAATCTATTCGTGCCAGGCATAATTTATTCATCACTAGTTTGCTTTTTGCAATTTTTCCCGTGTCATATTTGTACAAATTTCTTTGTTTCTATTGTGGGATTTCTTCTATATTACTTCTGCTTTTATGTTTAGTTAACCATTTATATATTGTCATTCTTTTCCTCTCTAATAGATAGATACTTTGAAAACGTTGAAGGAATGGTTATTTTGGCTTTTCCTTCAAAATGCTATATTTCTGTTTTAGTTTAGAGTCAAAAACCAAAGTACTGTGAATGCTTAAAGGGATTTGTGAAAATTTATTTTGGTAGGCATGTTTACTATCAAAAATTAGATTTGTACTATTGTGTGATTTAATGATGTTAGAGAAACATATTGAATTAACTGAGCTATTGAAACGTGTTTTTTTAATCTAAGAGAGAGTAAGCTAGTTTTAAAGTACTCTATACATTGACTTACAAAAGTTTATTTGGAATTTAAAATTTATTTCTCCATAGAAACAGTGTTATAAATGATGATTAGATTCATAGGGTGGTGACTTACAGAAATTTAAGTCACTATGTAGCTGAAATACTGTACATTTGCAATAAAAAAAATAACAGAAACAATTCTGTGGGAATACTAGATGAAGCACAATAACAATAAAATTGAAAAAGTCATTTAAAAATGTATCTAAATGCTAATATTTGAAGATGTGGAATACTATTCCCTGCTAGGTCAGTGAGTCCTTTTCAGATGCAGCTTCAGAGTGTTTATCAACTACTGTTAGTCACATAGAGGGATAAGAGTATTCTTAGGGAATTTTTGTCCATTCGTAAGTAGCTGGGGAGTTGTCAGTACATCAGGTATTTGTATTTGTAGGACTGTTCCTATGCATTTGGGATAGGTTTATTAGTTTTTCATGTAAGTAGAATCTACTCTTTTTATCAGCCTTCTTTTGTTCAGTATAATAACTGTGAGCTTCATCCATGTTACGTGGTTGAGTAGCTTTTGCCTCTTCAGTGCTGAATAGTATTCTATAATATTAATATATCATAATTTTTGTTAACTTGTTCATGAACATTTGGGTCATTTCCAGTTTTTTGCTATTATCAATGAAGTTACGGTGAACATTTTGTACAAGTCTTCTGGGATCATCATATGTTTTTATTTCTCTTAGGTAAATACTTAGTGAAATTGCTAGGTCATAGGATAGGTATGTGTTAACTTAATAAGAAACTGCTAAACCTTTTCACAAAGTAGATATACCATTTTATTATATTCCCACTAGCAGTGAGTAAGAGTTTCAGTTCCTCTATATCCTTGCCAACATTTGGTGTTCTCAGCCTTTTAAATTTTAGCCATTTTAATGGTTGTGTAGTAGTATCTTATCATGGTTTTAATTTGCATTTCCTTGATTGCTAATGAAATTGAACAACTTTTCTGATGTTCTAATGAATACCTTAGCTATCCTCTTTTATGAAATGCTCATTTAAGTCTTTTTTTCCAACTTTCAGTTGGGCTCTCTGTCCTTCTAATGTTTGTTTTAAAGGAAGATAATAAAAGGAGTCTGATAGTTAAAGATCATTCCCTGTGACATGAAGTTGTAGATATTCAGAAGCAGTGTAGTTAATACTCTTAAATCTGGCAATGACTGTTTTCTGGGTTGATGAGGGGTCTTGGCATTGGAATTTTAATGATCTCATTTGCTTTTTGTATTTTGATAGATGGAATTCAGAATAAGTAGAAAGCTTATTAATTTAGACTGTAATAATAGAGTTTATACTTTGGGTTCACAGATACAGCCATAACTGCCATGATCTGCCACAGAAACAGTTTGTATAAGCATTGTTGTAACTCCTATGAGCCATTACTTTTTTTGAGGGCAATATTGCTTAGAGATCAAAATCAGTATTTATAGTTTTAGCATTGTCCTTGATTAGCCAAATCAATCTTTTTTTTGCCTCACTTACAAAAATTGGGAACTTTTATCCTGTCTTATGTTGGTATTGTGGAAAATTGTGATGCTCAGAAGTCCTCTAATCTTTTTAGAAGAATAAATACATAATCATTAAAATTAGTTTTTTATATTATCTTATTTAGAGCTGATTTCCTGTATCAAAACAAATTGATCATTTATATTAGAAACTCTAGTTTACAGAACAAATGTTAGGCCAGTTTCAGAATTTCTAATTTTGTTCCACTTGATTAAAGATTATGAATATGTGTGTGAGTTTAATCATTCAGCCTTGCTTTGCCCCTTTTTAATTTAATTTAATTTTTATTTGTTTTTTTTTTTTTAAATATTTATTTATTTGGTTGCATTGGGTCTTAGTTGCAGCAGGCGGGCTCCTTAGTTGTGGCATGCAAACTCTTAGCTGCGGCATGCATGTGGGATCTAGTTCCCTGACGAGGGATCGAACCCGGGCCTCCTGCATTGGGAGCATGGAGTCTTAACCACTGCGCCACCAGGGAAGTCCCTGCCCCTTCTTATGAGGGAAAAAACTCTTATGACACCATTTGGCCCTGGATATATTCTGAAGCTCTTGTTTTCTGAAGTCACTAGTGGCAAAAAACGTGCTGGTTGTGGGCTGCCTCTTACCTGAGATGTTCCATTTAGGTTGGCCTTTTTTTGCAATAGTTTTTGCTATAGGTAGTCTGCTAGAGAGACTTTTGGTAGGTAAATTCATTTTAGATCAGCTGCACCAAGCACATTTATAATTTAATATTGGTTGTGATTTCTTTGCTACACTGGGCATTTTCCTTCGTCTGTATTTGGAAATTCTTACTCTAGTTTGGCAGTGAAAGGCATATTTCCCAGTGTTTGTTTACTTCTGTGGTTATCTTCTGATTCAGATGTTGTTAAATTTTCATCCATGCCTTTGGAACTAAACTGTTAAAACAGCAATTCCTATCTTTTAGCAAAAATCTGAATGCATGACAAGCTTTGGCTCTATGAGAAAGATGAAGAAATAGATTACTTGGTCCCTGCTTTCGAGAGACTTAAAATCTGCTTGGAGAGATAAGACTTAACCATTACCTTTGAAAAAAAGTTGTGATATAAGGCAGTATATAATAGGAGTATAGAACACCAATATTGTGGTCTAATGTGAAATATTTTATAACCATGTAATGAGTAATAGTGAAGTACTGAACTTTGTTTAAAAAAAAAAGCTTACCTTTACAAAAGTGGATTAAAGTTCATATACTTCACATATGTATATGATTTATTTATTTTTTTAAAATTTATTTATTTATTTATTTGGCTGCACCAGGTCTTACTTGCAGCATGCGGGATCTTTAGTTGCGGCATGTGAACTCTTAGTTTTGGCATGTGGGATCTAGTTCCCTGACCAGGTCCCGGGCCCCCCACATTGGGAGTGCAGAGTCTTAGCCACTGATCCACCAGGGAAGTCCCCTATATGATTTAAATGGAAGTAAAAAGACAGTAGTTACAGCTAGAGTTCAGGGAATGCACATGGAAATGAAAACATCCATCCTGTGTCATTGCAGAAAAAGTTTGATAACTACTGGTATAGATAAAAAAAAAATTTTTAAGAGTATAGAGATGAGCATTGTGCTGTTCTTTCTTTCACACTGAGTTTTTTTTGGTGAGATCACTAAAGTATAGACTTATTTTCCTTTCAAAGACGGTGAGTTCTAATCCCTTCCGCTGATCCTGCAAAAGCCATTTAAATAGCTTTTCTATATAAATTAGAAAGGAGGAGTTGGCCTATTTATTATTGGTACTGTAAATATTGTATTGGTCTGCTGTAACAAAATACCATAGGCTGGGTGGCTTAAAAAACATAAACTAATTTTCTCACATTTGTGGAAGCTGAAAAGTCCAAGATCAAGGTTCTGGCAGGGTTTGGTTTCTGGTGATGGCTCTTTTCCTGGCTTGCAGATGGCCGCCTTATCTCTGTGCCTTCAAGTGGCTTTTCTCCTGTGTGCTTGAAGGGAGAGAAAGAGAGTTCTCAAGCTCTCTGGTGCTAATCTTATTTTTAAACAATCAGGACCCCACCCTTCTGACCTCATTTAACCTTAATTACTTTCCAGTCTAAATATAGCTACACTGGGGTTTAGGGTTTCAACGTATGAATTTTGGGGGACATATCAGTTTATAACATGCTGCCTGCTGGCCCCCCCAAATTAATGTCCTCCTTGCATTGAAAATACATTAATTCCATCCCAGCAGCCTCCAAAGTCTTAACTCATTCCAGCACGAACTGTAAAGTCTGAAGTCTATAGTCTCATCTAAATATCATCTAAATCCAGGTGTGGATGAGACTGGAGATAAGCTTGCAAAAATACAATGCTGGGACAGAATAGGATATACATTCTCATTCCAAAAGGGAAAAGTCGAAAGAAGAAAGGAGTGACAGTTCTCAAGCAAGTCTGAAATTTACAAAGGCAAATTCCATTAGATTTTTTTTTTTAATATTTATTTATTTGGTTGCACTGGGTCTTAGCTGTGGCAGGTGGGCCTCTTGGTTGCGGCTTGCTGGCTCCTTAGTTGCGGCGCGTGGGCTTCTTAGTTGTGGCATGCGAACTCTTAGTTGCGGCATGCATGTGGGATCTAGTTCCCTGACCAGGGATTGAACTCGGGCCCCCTGAATTGGGAGCACAGAGTCTTAACCACTGTGCTACCAGGGAAGTCTCTCCGTTAGATGTTAAGAGTTGAATAATCCTCTTTGGTTTCATGCACTGCCCTCCAGGTGCATTGGGGAAGCAGCGTCACCCCCAAGGCTCTGTGGGGAAGCCTTGCCCCCAGCCCCTGGGCCATGGCCTTGCTCTTGAGGCACTGGGTGGTGGCATCTTGGTCCCTCACCCTCAAACCAAGGAGGCCACACCTTTTGAAGATGAGGAGGAGCCAGCACTACCCCCTGGACCGGTGGTGGGAGTGGCAGCCTTGCCCTCTCAGAATCGCCTTTGGGGTCAGTCTTCCCTTTTCTTGAAGGATGATGCATGTTTGTAGCTGGTAACTATTGTTCCATCCTGTAGAATCCCAGACAGCCTTCTTTCATTCTGTCCCATTTGTTTTCTATTCGTTTTAGTCCCAGCTAGCAGTGTTTCTGCTCCTATAATCCCATCTTTATTCCTGGCTTCTGCTGAAGTGGCTGATTAAGTTTGTGGTTCAACTCCTTATCAAATAGATGTTAGCCACATCTATTGTTAGTGTTCTCTTCAGATCAAGCCTTTATCATTTTTTGCAGCAGTATGGATAGGCTGAGAATTTTCCAAACCTTCAAGTTCTGGGTCCTTTTTGTTTAGCAATTCCTTCAATTTATCTCTTTCCTCACATTTTACTAAAAACAAGTAAGAGAAAAACAAGTCTTCAACACTTTTCTTAGAAATCTCTTCACCCAAATATCCAATTTCATCACTTGAAAGTTCTGTATTCTACAGAACACTAGAACATGACAACAGTTCAGCCAAGTTCTTTGTCACTTTTTAGCAAGGATCACCTCTCCTCCAGTTTTTTGTTCCTCATTTCTGTCTGTGATCTTTTTTTTTAAATTTTTATCTTTTATTTATTTTTGGCTGTGTTGGGTCTTTGTTGTGGCGAGTGGGTGCTACTCTTCGTTGCGGTGTGCAGGCTTCTCACTGCGGTGGCTTCTCTTGTTGCGGAGTACAGGCTTTAGGTGCGCAGGCTTCAGTAATTGTGGCATACAGGCTCAATAGTTGTGGCTCACGGGCTCTAGAGCACAGGCTCAGTAGTTGTGGTGCACGGGCTTAGTTGCTCTGGGGCATGTGGGATCTTCCCAGACCAGGGCTCAAACCTGTGTCCCCTGCGTTGGCAGGCGGATTCTTAACCACTGTGCCACCAGCGAAGTCCCTAAGATATTTTTACCCAACCGAACTTGGGTTCACTTGCCCACCACGCAGTAAAGCCAATCTACTGACACCAGGTTGTGGTGAAGGAAAGTATGGCCTTTATTTGTAGGTCACCAAGCAAGGAGAGTGGGCAGCTAATGATCAAAAAACCTGAACTCCCCCGTGGCTTTCAGGCAAGGGTTTTAAAAGGCAGCATTAGGGATGAGGGTCACAGAGTACATGATCAGCTAGTGGACATTTTTCTGATTGGTTGGTGGTAATGTTCAGGAATCTTAATCATCAACTTTCTGGTTCCAGCCAGTTTAGGGTCTATGTGCTTGTGGTCATGCTTGTGGTCAGCTTGTAGTTACCATCCTCCACTGGGTTGGGGGTCTTAGTTTCGGCAGAACAACTCAAAGATACACGTCAGACTGTTATCTGTATCCCTTCAGTGACTTAGTCCTGTGACTCCATTGTTCAAGCTATTATTACTTCTCTTGCTTGACTGCTTTCCTTTGTTTCTACATTTTCCACTTCTCTAATCATTAACTGCTTGAGTCTGCTCTTTGGCCAAACAAGCGGGGGACACAGAGGGGCTAGTACCCAGGAAGGCTCTGCATGGTCCCACTTGGTTTCAGTCCCCCCTTTTCTTTGATATTCCTCAATCCTGAGGGGAAAGGGGTGGGACAAGAAAGGGCATAAAGTTTTGGATAGAGAGGTTAATCATAAACTCTGCAGGGGAACTTGGTTTTAGGGGGACTTGGTTTCAGTCTCACCAGAATGGCCTTAAGCATGCATATTCCTAACCTACATTCTGTTCATGATGTATTCTTTAAGATGACAGAGACTTTCTCCATAGCCCTCCTCTTTCTAAACTCTCCCTAGAATTGCCTTTGATGTCCATATTTTTGCCAACAGTTCCTTAACAGCAGTCTAAGCCTTTTCTATCAAGTACCTCAAAACTCCCCCCGCCTCTACCCATTACCTAGTTCCAAAGCTGCGTCCACATTTTTAGGCATTTGTTATAGCAGCAGCTCACTTCTCAATACCAAATTCTGTATTAATCAGCTTGGGCTACCATAACAAATATCACAGACTGGGTGGCTTAAACAACAGAAATTTATTTTCTCACAGTTCTGGAGGCTGGAAAGTCTAAGATCAGGGTTCTGGCAGGGTTTGGTTTCTGATGGGGACTCTCTTGGCTTGCAGATGGCTGCCTTCTCTCTGGCTCCTCACATGGCCTTCTGTGTGTATGTGGGGAGCTGGGGGAGAGGTGGCGAGTGCAAGCTCTCTGGTGTTTCTTCTTAGGTGGACACTAATCCAATGGCCCCACCCTTATAATCTCATTTAACAGTAGTTACTTCTTAACTCCAAATGCAGCCACACTGGGGGTCAGGGCTTCAGCATATGAATTTTTTTAGTGACATTCATTTAGTCCGTAACAGAAATGTAAATACAGTTGACCTTTGAATAACTTAGGAGTTCTGGGTGCTGACCCATAGTTGAAAATCTGTGTATGACTTACAGTCGGCCTTCTGTATACAAGGTTCCTCCATATCTGTGGTTCCGCATCTGAGGATTCAACCAACCTCGGATGGCGGATGGATGGCGTAGGCGTAGTCCTCTGTGTTTACTATTGGAAAAAAATCTGCGTATAAGTGTACCTGAGTAGTTTAAACCCACGTTGTTCAAAGGTCAGCTGTACAATGTGAAATATTCAAGTTTTCCTATAGACTTGGTCTTCATCAAGTCTGAGTATAACTTAGAACCAAGCAGACATCTAGAAATCACCATAGATCCTTTTTTCTTTCTTGTTTTTTTCACAGCTAATTATTCATTGAACTCTGTTCAGTCAACTCTTATATCTCTTGAATCTGTCTTACCTTACCTCCTTTTTATAGTTTAAGTCCTCAACTCTTGTCTGAACTAACACAATAGCCTCTCAGCTGCTCTTTATGCTGCTTATCTGGTCTTTTCCCGGTCTTTTAAACACATTAATACGAGTGTGAACATAAATCTGATTGTTATTTCTTTGTTTAAAACTCAGGAATAGCTTAGAGTGTCCTTCCATGCAGTTGCATCTGATATCTCTATCTATCTAGGATTAAGTTTGGATGAATATTAAACAGAAAATATGTAAGATATAGTTCTTTATTTTTCTCATACATAAATCTGGAGATAGAATATCCAGAGGTTGTATGGCAATTCCATGGTCATTAAGCTTTTTCTGTCTCTTTGACTTCACCATCTTTAGTGTATGGTTTTTAACTTCAAGTTCACTTATAGTGTAAAATGGCTTCTGGAGAGGCAGCCATCCCATCTTGAGGTCCAGGTGGGAAGAAGAGATAATAGCAAAAGGACATTGCTAGCTATCTGGAGCTTTTAAGGTGTCTTCTTGCAGCAATTTCTATTACATTTCATTGGCTATTTCTAGTTTCATAGCAAGGGAAGCTGGAAAGTATAGTCTTTTACCTGGGAACATTATCACCTCGAAAAAAGGATTCTGTTTATCTGCCAGTTATCGTTCCAACCTCATTTCCTGCGACTCTGTTTCTTGTACCCTGTACTTCATTTATATCAAACTACCTGCAATCCCCTGATTATCCATGCTACTTTATTCTTTTATATATGTTTTCCTTACATGGATTACACTTTTGCCCTTTTTGGCCAGGTGAACTCCTATCCTTCAAGGGTCAACATCTCTTGGAAGCCTTTCTTAATTACCAACTGGGACAGAATTAATCACTCGCTATTTGGGGACTCCATTTTAATACCTCCTCTTTAACATTTCCTGTCTGGCATTGCAGTTATTTTGGTTTTGTGCCTTTTTTCCCTACTAAATTTTGAAGTATTAGAATGCAGGGACTATGTCTTATTCAT
Organism: Balaenoptera physalus; assembly: GCF_965194825.1. Classification (NCBI taxonomy): domain Eukaryota; kingdom Metazoa; phylum Chordata; class Mammalia; order Artiodactyla; family Balaenopteridae; genus Balaenoptera; species Balaenoptera physalus. The sequence continues at coordinate 42,145,061 of NC_138901.1, forward strand.
TTTGACTGTGCCTGACACATAGGAGACATTTAATAAGTGATTGTTGAAAAAAATCAGCTAAAAGTACAATTTAATAACAGCTAGGTGGAATGTTATTCTTGTAGGCCACATGCAATTAGGAACTGCCTCTAAGAACTACAGATAATGAATATATAGGGTATGTGGACTATAACATTAAAATGATGGAATTAGAGAAAGTTCTGAAATCCCTGGTTGAATGATTTGAACATACTTATTGCTTAAAACAAGGTGAAACAGAATTAGTGTTGATAGCTCTGCTTCGTAAATGAATTTTTGTAAATGAATTTTTTTTTTTTGGCAGATTATGCTTCCCCCTCCTCTTTTAAAACAGTTACAACAAACTAACAGTTATAACAAAGTAGGTCTGTTTCATCTTTGATTTTCTTTCCCAAGGACAGTGTGTCCATTGCCTTGCTAAGTTGTATTTCATTATACAAGTCAAGCTGACTATGAGAAAAGAGAAAATATTCATTTAAACTTTCAGGAAGGAAGGCTCTCAATGGTCTTAGAACCTCATATCAGGAAGTAAAGCTAACCTAATTTTTTTGCCTTGGAATATATTTGCCCTCCCTCCCTTCCTTCCTTCCCCCCGCCACCCTTCTTTCTACAGATTTTAGATACCGAAGTTCTTTGTGAAGAAATAGATCACAGTCTTCTCTCCCCGCCTCCCCTTTTTTTCTCTAAGGCTAGGTTACTCCTAATTTCTGAAATGGTGCCCTTAGATGTAGTACAGATGGGATTTTGATCTCTCCCAATGGGGTTGAAAGTTTAAATCTTCACTTTAGCTCTCTTTGGCTAGAGGTAATGGTTTAGTATTCCTGAAGGAGAGTTGTATGGTTGACTATTTTAGGGCCAACTTCTTTGGTAACACTTTTGACGGAAGTACCATTTTCTTTAGTACTTACGTATCTAACTTGTGTTACAGAGATTTGTAAATATTTAGAAGAGTAGTATAAGATGTGAAATTCTTCAGATGCCTATGGAGAAAAGAAAACCCAGTACAGATGTAATACTTAGTATTCGTGTTTATGGCAGATTATATTTTCAAAAGATAGCTATGACAAATATCTCCCATCCCACAAGCTGGTTACAGTGTGACTTTGACACACTGGAATCTGTGGTTGCTCCTCTTGAACCTGGGCAGGTTTATGACTGCAGCAGAAGTGACAGTCTTGTTATTTCAGCTTTTAAAATTTGGGATACCAGTGGAATGTATGTTGATTTCCTATGCCTCTTTGTATAATATTTTCTCTCTAATCTTTCTGTTTTCACTTTAACTTTCTTGTTTTATTTGCCTTCTTTTCCTCAATCTTGTTCTCTTTCTGTTTCCTGCATCATTTCTTTCTTTGGCCAGGGAGCGAATGATGGGCATTTTGGTAGACATTTTTCCATAATACTGGAGATCTCAAACCGAGGCCGAGTGGCCCTTCTTCCTTCTTCTCTGTTATCAGACAATGAAATAAAATGAGGAGGGATGGATTTGTATGAGGGCTGATGTATGTCTCTCTGGCTTTCTTTTTCAAATTGTAAACTTTTTCAGTGTGGAATATGTTGTGTCTATATGAACACTGAGCACTTAATAGAAGTCTTAGATTTAGTTTTTCATTAGCTTCTAGATTTGCATTCCTAATTTAAAAAATTTACACCTTATTATATACTTCTTTCACACTCTCACCAGAATAACTCCTGAAAAAGTAAAAACTCATTAGCATATTTATCACCCTAGATATTCCTTCCACTTCTCTTCCCATACTTTTCTGTTTTGCAGTCCCCACACTTTACATTCCAGCCTCAAAAACTGTCCTCTAAACATTCCTAACATCTTCTGACTTCTGTGTCATTGCTCACTCCCTTCCTGATACTTGACATGTTCTTCCTGTCTCCCTGTCTTGTACTCATTCTTAACTTTCTAGTATGGGAACTGCCCCCCTTTTATGAAACTTTCCTAGATTCCTCCCTTGTAATCTTTTCTTCTGTACTTCCATATCACTTGTTTATACCCTTTAGGCTATTTATTACAGTCTACTTTGTGTTATTGGTATGTTACTTATGTATTCATTTATTTAGCAAACATTTGAATCCCTGGGTCCTACTTCCAGAGATTTCAATTTATTGGTTTGGGATGGAGCCTGGGCATCAGAATTCTTTAAATGCTCCTCAGTTGATGCCAGGATTAAGAACTAATAGAATAAAGATATAACACAGTGCCCATCTGGCCTGTGATAAGCACTCAAATATTTGTTGACAGATTTTAAGCTTTTAAATCCAAGGACCATAGTTTATTTTTGTATCCCCCATAGCACCCAACACACTATTGCCTACTATTGTATACAGGTTTTCCCTATTATCCAAAAGTAGAGCATTCCTGTGAAACCTTTTGTAAGCTGAAATGGCATAAAGCAGAGAGGCAGTCACCTTAGGACACATCTTGCTAACAATGTACAAAATAAACTGAGATAAAACATAAATGCTCACAGACATAGTTCAGAGCTATGGCAGCTTGATGCTGAGATGCTAGTGTAGTTCCCAGGGAAGGAGCTTGGCAATGCCACTCTTGCTGCTTGGGGTGCGTGATGCCTCTATAATAGCTCTCTGCAAGACAAATGCTAAAAGCTATTTTCGCCTTTTTTTGTAAAAGCAGAAATCCTCTTTAGATTTCTTTTGATTAGCGAAAACAGGTGCTAACGTAGGTTTCTCATGAAAGTGAAGAGGCATAAAGTGAACTTTTGAAAAGCGAGGGATACCTGTATATAATTAGGTGAAATACATAGTTCTTTTCAGTTTTCATGATATTTCATGTAGTTGCAGGGGCCATTCAGAATATGCTTGGATTACTATGTAACTAGAAACTGCTAGACAACCGTAAAATGTTTTTTCTGCTTTTTTTCTTTTTTTTTTTTTTGGCTGTGCCTGTGGGGCAAGTGGGATCCTAGTTCCCCAACCAGGGATTGAACCTGCGCCCCCTGCATTGGAAACACGGAGTCTTAACCACTGGCTCTACAGGGAAGTCCCTGTTTTTTCTGCTCTTGTTTGTATTTTTAAAATAAATTTTAAAACACCCTCTAGAGAAGTCTTGGATTTACTGAACTCTAAACTAGTCTTGTGTTTGATCTGTGGGTTAAATATAAAATATGAGCTCCATTCTTTAATCTGATACAACGTAGTCTTCATAAAATGTGACTTTAGTTCAAGTATGATTAGGAGCCTTTATAGATAAATATAATAAATATAGCAATGAATGTACCCATGCTTCAAGTAAATATAATATTTAGCCCAACCTATAGCCAGTGCATGCAGCAGAATTATCAGATTGAACCTTTGACCTATTCAGACCATATGGCTCCTGACTTACTTCTTTTATGTGATGTTGATAGCAAAATTTGTTTTACAAAGGGAGGTTTTATTTTGTTCATAATTTTTTGGAATGTTAATAACCTTTTAATTAAAAGTGCTTATGAATACTCATACTTATGTGACTAACCTGGCTTTGAGTAAGACAGCACTCATGGTCAAATCTAATACAGTTGGCCCTCTGTATCCACAGGTTCCTCATCTGTGGATTCAACCAAGTGTGGATCGAAAATATTTGGGGGGAAAAATTCCAGAAAGTTCCAAAAAACAAAACTTCAATTTGCCACTCCTGCTACACACAGACAACTATTTATATAGCATTTACATTGTATTTACAACAATTTATTGATACTTAGCATTTACACTGTATTAGGTATTATAAGGAATATAGAGATGATTTAAAGTATAGAGGAGGACTTTTGTAGGTTACATGCAAATACTACACCATTTTCTATAAGGGACTTTGATCGTCTGTGGATTTTGGTATCGGGGTTGGGGTGGGGTGGGTTTGCTGGTCCTGGAACCAATGCCCCGAAGGTACTAAGTGTTGACTTGGGTAGTTCTTTACAATTAATGACAATACTTTCTGTATGCTTGTCTGTCAAACCTACAGAAATTGCCTTCCTCTTCTTGATATTTCCCTTCCTCTTCTGCTTGCTCTCTTTTCCTTCCCTCCCCTTTGTTCCAGTGTTAGGCAGCAGCTGGATCTGCTGGGATGGTAACATTAGTCTATAGGTAAGGAGGAAAAAGGATAGGGGAAGAAAAATTTGTTGTTGTTTGTTGGACTTTTACCTCCTTTCTCCAGTCCTCATTTTCACAACTTTCCTCCAGAGTTAGGAGTAGAAAGTAAACAGGGGCTGCTCTCATTACTGCTAGAAATCTCCTCCTCCCCACGGACTGTCATTATTGGGCATCCATTATTTTTCTGTCTTTGTTATATATATATATATATATATATATATATATATATATATATATATATATATATATATATATATGTAAGTGACCGTGTTGGATTCGAACATATATATATTTTGTTTGTGCCCTTAACCATTTGGCCAGAGGTTGCCAAACTTGGCAGCTGGTGGGTCATATTTAGACTGCATGTTGATTAATTTTTTTTTAAATATTAGCTGCTAACACTTTTAATGTGGAGAGATTTCACAAAAAATTTGTATTACTGGTTTCCTCATTGCCACACTGCAGCACAGGCCTGGAACTTAGTAGCAGCTTCATGCTGTAGGAGGAATATGTGCTCTCTGGGGTTCCACAGACCCCACCTGGCCCTCTTCATCATTTATATTACCCTCCTGCTCCCTGTAGGTATTTCCGTTTTTGAGGTTTGCATCATCAGTCTGTACTACCACCAGTAATTCCTTTTATGCTTGAACTTGTGTTCCAGAGCAGAGGAGCTACAGAATATTTTTATTCATACAGCTTTTCTTCCCAATGTGAGGTCTGACAATAGTCAAGTGTAAGGGAGATGCCTTATGTTTCTGGCCTTTTGAGTTGGAATTACACATATATTTTCATTTATTTGGACAATATTTATTGATAGTGATGGTAAAGGATCAGATGAAATGTGGTTCAGGAATAGAGAGTATTAAAGAAGCACAGGTTTCTTGTCAGCGCCCACGGCCCTGAATATGTAGTCCTTCAGCGAGACATAGACTGCCTGGAGTGAATTCAGTGTCCTCGCCTTAGCTCACCACAGTACACTGTTGCCTTTCACCCTGCTCCGAAAGCCAAGTGATGAGAAAGGGTGGGAAAGTCTTGGATGAGAAGGTGTCCAGGAGGCACAAATTCATGGCTACAATTAACTCAAATCAGCCATGTTAGTCACAGTTATATCAACTGATATAACCTGTAAATCTTACTTAGTTCGGAAGACTACCATTTTCTCTTAAAAACTGGTGATTAGGTTGTTTATGCTGATAAGTTGCTATATTAGGTTTATTATAGATCAAATAGGTCTTGAGAATGTCATGCTATAGATGATCAAATGTAAAAAGAATTCACAAGGAGATCTTTATAGAAAGTGTATATGCAAATAATCACTAGATGCACCTAGCTATCTGTTTTGCTCTAACTTGTGCTTAGTAATGTAGTTTTAGAGCACTCTTCCCCCTTTTTAGATGTTCTTCCTCTGTGCACAACTATGTCTTTTATGTTTACTATATTGTCATTGTTTATTCATGAGTCTGTCTCTTAGCTGTGAGTTCCTTGAAAGCAGAGTTGGAGGTCTTAATAATTTTGTGTTCCTCATGGCCTAGCACAGTGTTTGGGCATATGATCAGTGAGGGCACAGTAGCCTTTAATTAATTAATGATTTGTTGATTGATTGATTGCATTTCAGGAGCGTCTTACTGGAAGGATTCTGTTTCTGTGGTGAGGACCATAATCTTTGTTTTATCTCTTTCAGTATTTGCCCTTTCTGTGTAATTGCTTTTACTTTTGTGCTATAATCATTACGTGATTATCAAGTACTTTCTTTTTCTTACCATATCTTGGTATTTGATTGTGAGTTGCTAATTCTCACTAATGGAATATTTTGAAAACTGAGATGTCTTGAAATCACCAAGGCTTTTTGTTGGATGAGATTTGTGTTAAATTCTCTTGAAAATCTGTTTTGATATGAGAAAAGAAAACTTTCTCCCTTGGTTCTTTGCCTTGGGTGTTCCCTTGTCTTTCATCACGCTTACTTCCTGTTTGAGGAAGGATTTGAGTTCTGTTTCTGTAGTTTTCAATAAGATTCTGGTTAGTTTCTTGACTCTTATGACAGTGTTATAGGTGGACTTGAAGTATTTCTACAGTTCCTTAGATTAAGAAAAACCTAAAGTAAAACCAGCCCTTGAGATTTATTTTTTGAAGGTGAAATACCTCTTTAAGCTATTCCCATTGTGGTCAAATATATTAGTTTACTGTCCAAATGTATTAGTTTACTGTCATGCTTTCCTTTTTTATTCTGGAGTCCTTCATTTCTAATCTAGTCTTGTTCTCTAGGATTATGCATAGCTGTCCTGCTGGGATATCATATCATAATCATCCTGGAAATTCCCTTTACCTCTCTCATGCTACAGTCAGTGTTTCCTGGATCCCTTTTCTTTCCTTTGTTTACCCCCTTATTTTGTTGTAGGACATTCTCCTGTAGCTTTCTGGAAAAGGTACAGGAGAGATTGTTTGTACTTTTTCCTTGTTATATTTTTATAGAACCCTATTCCTATTTGGATGTAATTTTCTTTTTCTCCTTTTCTGAGAATATTTGGAGGTTTTCATATTTTTTTCTTCTTTCTTCATTATTTCTGTTCACCCCTCCCCCTTCCTCTATTTGTTTGTTTTGGTACCTTTCTTTTTGGAATCTTCTTAATTAATTAATCTTAATTTTTGGTGTTCCTTGGCAGTTCATTCATTTTTTTCAGTCTACTCTATTGATATATAATTTACATACAATAAAATGCACAGATTTTAAGTATTCAGTTTAGTAAGTTTTGACAATCATATTCACTTTTGTAGCCACCACCCCGATCAAATATATAAGACATTTCCATCACCTCAGAAGAGTTCCCTCCTATCTCTTTGCAGTGTCTGTTCCCTACAGTTCCAGCCACATACTCCCCACTTCACCACCTGTCAACCACTGTCTTTGACATCACAGCTAGTTTTGCCTCTTTAAATCTTTTATATAATGCAGTCATATGGTATATGTTCTTTTGTGTCTGGCTTATTTTGCTCAGCATAGTTTTTGAGATCCACTTATGTTGGTGCATGAATAAGTGGTTTCTTCATTTTTATTGCAGAATACTATTCCATTGTATGGATATACCACATTTATTTATTCATCTGTTCAAGGATCAAGGGGTTGTTGTTTCTAGTGTTTTTGCTATTGTTAATAAAGCTCCTTTATATGTTTCTGTACAGTATTTTCTTGGGTAAATAGCAAGGATTGGAATTATTGGGTCATAAGGTAAGTATATGCTTAACTTTATAATAACTGCCAAACTGCCTTTTTATTTTAAAGAGTGATGCATTAAAAGATTGACTGGAAGACTTACATGTTTGAGTATATCACTTGTTGACTTGTGGATTTTCCTTTTGGGAACCCAGCCATTTCTAAAGGGGGAATGGAGACATTCCCCTCACCCCATGTCAGTAACAGTAGGTCTTTGTTCTAGAATCATTTACTTTCTTCAGAGAAGAATCCTCATTGATTCTGCCCAGGTGATATATATGTGAGAATAGGGCAAGGGAGGGCAGCTGGATGCAAATGCTCACTTAATCTTCACCTTTTTTCATACCTCATTGTCCTTCCTATAGCTCTCAGCTAAATTAGGTGTTTCCATGTATGGAGCCTTTCTGTGTTAGTGTCTCCAGAGAATGTATCTCTGGTTTTTGATATATATCTACATCTAAAAGTGATGTGCGGGGGGTGGGGGGTAGATGGTAGATTGGTGCGTGACTGTGTTGTGCTGCAAGGGACCTGAGAGTCTAAGCACTCCTCATATAACTTTCAACCAATTTCTCTTCAATCCCACCTTTTACCCTCACCCCTTTTTTTTTGTGGTAATTGGTACAATGAATTCGAGTCTTTTTTGGGTGCTCTAGACAGAGTAAGTTAGTTCACTTTCTTGTTCACATTTCTCAACTGCTGGTGCTTAGGTTTCAATTTTATTTTATCTGCTCAGGTCAGTCACTCCTCCAGACACTAATGTTCCCCAGAAAAAATTGACTGCCTCTTAGATCCTCAGTTCTTTTTTCTCCTATTCTCTTTGTCCTTGTGAGTTTATGTCCTTTTTTATTCTTGCTGTAATTTTAGTGAAGTCTTTGGAGAGAGAGGAGATAGAAAAACCACACATGTTCAGTTTTCTATTTTTTCCAGAAATTGCTTTTTCTTTCTAAAACTAAAATAACTGCATTAATATTATGTTTTCCTACCCTAAAATTTTACTAGGCTTGATTCTCTTTTGTTTTCCATCTTGCCTGAATCTTTATTTTTAAAGTTTTCAAAGTTTCACTTGTACAATGAACGCTTTTATGTATTCCTTATCTACAGACGAACTAATTGTTAGATTGTTTATTTTGAATAAAAATACTATTTATTTTCAGTAAATATGGATCTCTGGCAGTATTTTAGTGTCTGATAGTTTCTTTTGTGCATATACAATAACTTATTCAATCTGTCTTCTGCTGATGGACATTGTTTGCTTTTACAAATGCTTTAAAAAGCTTATATGTACATTTTCTCCTGTTATAAGGGAATAAATTCATTCGTCATCTGGTTGCTATTTTTTTAACATATTACCAAACAGTCCTTCAAATATCTGTAACCAACAGTGTATGAGATTATCATTTTATATCACAATGATTGATTTTTCTTGTCTCCTCCACTAGACTATGAGCATCCTAATTTGTTAGTAAAACCATTAATGAAAATTAGGCATATTGAAGAAATAGGTATTCTGGTAGCTGAAGTAATTTCTTCTTTTTTATTGTAATTTATAAAATGAGCTTTGTTCTGTTTCTCACTTTTGCATTCTAAAAAGGAAAAAAATTAGTAACTTGGGGCTATTAATATTATGAATTCATTTTTTAATGAATTAAGCATCTAGTATTCATACTTTTCTCTAGCTACTTATTCAAGTATTAGTTCTTATTGTTTTATCATTGCCCTACAGGTTGTTGAACTCATGAACTTTCCCTCCCTACCACAGACTTTCATTGAATGATAATCTGTGTGCCAGGGCAGTCTTTAGTCTTTATCTTGCTGGCCCTTTCTGCCTTACTTGAGACTGTAGACCAGCCCTTTTTCTTGTCCTTTGGAGACTACACTCTTGTTTTTCCTGTTCTAACTATTCCTTGTTGATCTTGTTTGAGTATTTTTTCTTTCTCCACAGGTACTGTAAGCTTTGGTTTCTCCCAGTTTTGTCTCTGTCTCATTTGTGCTCTTCATTCATGGCTTTAATTGCCACCTATAGGTTGATGACTCTCATCAAACCTCTCCTAAGCTTTACACTCATAATTGTAAAAACCCAATGGATCTCCCCAAGGTTCCTCATTTTCAGTATGTCCTTATCAGAATTTATCATTTTTTTCTTCCTCACTATTTTTTTAAAAATATTTTTAAAATTTATTTATTTGGCTCTGCTGGGTGTTAGTTGCAGCACGCAGGATCTTTGTTGCTGTGTGCGGGATCTTCATTGCGGCATGCAGAATCTTTAGTTGTGGCATGCAAACCCTTAGTTGCGGCATGTGGGCTCTAATCTAGTTCCCTGACTAGGGATTGAACCTGGGCCCCCTGCATTGGGAGTGCGGAGTCTTAGCCACTGGACCACCAGGGAAGTCCCCACTTCCTCACTTACTCTTTTTCGTACATTTCCTTTCTACATGCTAATACCATCCTTCAAGTTTCCCAGGATAGAATTCTGAGTGTTATTCTAGATTGCTTCTACTTTTAGTCAAGCTTCAGATTCTACTGACTTTTCCTTCTAAATATTTCCCAGATTTAGCTCCTCCTTTTCTTCTCTTAGTAGCAGTCTATCTTTTGCTTCCACATTTGTTCCATTCTCTATAGAACTGGTAAACTATCTGAATTTTATCTGACTGTGTCCTGTTTCCTGTCTGCCTGGAGTTTGTATCTGAATTGTGTCTGACGGAGTCCCTTCCTTATTATGACAGAACCGAATTTCTCTGAATTGGTCAATGACTGCTTTAGGTTTATCACTTATTACTCCCTGCCTTATTCATTTTGTTCTAGTAACATACAATTCTCCATACTCTCTATACATCATGCTCTATGCATTATACTTTGAAACAAACTATTATGTCTGCCTGGCATGCCCTTGTCCATTTTGCCTGGGTTAGCCTTTAAAAGTTTAAGTAATCATCCTCTCTGTCCAGAAGTCTTGTCTTTCTTCTCTAGCATGGGATAAAGGTACCAATTCTGTTACCTCCATAGTGACGATTGTACTGACCACATAATACTAAAGAGTATTTATTTTTCTGTCCTTGTAGACAGAGATTGTTCTATTCAGTGGAAAAAAGCTTCAATGCCTAAAATAAAGTAATGACTCAGTAATTTTTTTTTGAGAGTGGGTGTCTAAAAATTATAGTTTATTAGAATCATCTATTTATAGGTTACTTTCTTTGTAGATGATGACATGGTCTAAGGTAAACTTAGGGGGTGTCTTCTGCATGGATAGATACATGCTCAAAGAGTAGAAATAATATAATTTTTATCCCAGAGGCAATGAGTGCATTGCTGCTAAAAACATATTAATGCCAGCGTCTAAGGCCATTTAGCTTACTTGCTAATTCGAAGTACTTGTTACCTCTTCCTTACCCCTGCCTAAAATTTGTATGCATAATTTAATTTTCTGTCATTTGAAAATAGTGGGTCAGGAATTTGCATATTTATTTTCTAGATTAGATTTGAAAATATTAGAATTATGAAAAATATCTTTGGGTTTATTTGACTTATTTGGAAAGAGAAATAATATTTGCCAATTTTTATTAGGAATTGGGTTGAAAAAATGTAAAGATTTTGAGAGATGACTTTTCTCCTCTAGTTTCTTACCCATCTTCTCTTTCTGAATTGCAGTTACAGATGTAGAGCTGAAACGACTGAAAGATGCCTTCAAGAGGACCTGTGGACTCTCATATTACATGGGCCAGCACTGCTTCATCAGAGAAGTGCTTGGGGATGGAGTGCCTCCAAAAGTTGCTGAGGTAATCTTTATGTTCTAGGTTTTCCTTTGAGTTAGTTACCACCAGCCTGAATTCTTGAGGGTTCTCCTGGTCTTGACAGATTTAATCTTCCCTATAGTTATTTTTCTTGCTGAGTAGGTTAACAGATCTTGTTTTAGATGTCAATATGGCTGTGTTCTTAGAGGCCAAATGGGAGTACTGCAGAGCTGCAATTCTGCTTCTGTGTACTTCTGAGCTTTAATAGCCACTGATTATTATCATGGGACCATTTATATCACTAGCTTCTTATTCTTATAAACTTCATCACTCTGACATATAATTTTTATGTTGGGAGTATTTTTATAAATTTTGAATTTAAAACCTTTCCATATAGTAAAACCTAATTAAATTAATTCTGTAAAATTAAATGTTGTACATGAAATACTAGCTTATTGGAATTTGTAAAGGCTTATTTAAATTCTACTAAAAATTTTAGGTAGAGATAAAATGAGCTAAGTTGATATAAATATCCCCTTTCTAACATTAAGTTCACTATTTTATAGGTATATACACAGATATGTCATTCGAAAGGTGAAATGAGAATAAAATTAATAAAACAGTGAAAATTGTAATAAGAATTTTAAGCTTGGTGTATTTCATAAAACCTTAATTCACCATTCCTAATTAGTGACAGTTGATATTTCTAACCTGTGCTGTGTGCTTTTGAATCTCATGGTTTACATAATATAGAAATTACATTTATTGCTTTTTTGTGTGTTTTAATCTTTTTTTTTTTTTTTTTGGTAGGGATATATGTTGCATTAATTCTGTTACATGTATTCTTGTGTAAAATTATGTACTTTCTTGCTCTGTCATTATTTTGGATTTATGACAGGATTAGTTTTTTTCCTGATATTATTTATTGGGTTCTCTTTTTCAGTATGAATTCATCTTTCTATTTTCTTTTAATTTATTTGTCTTAAGTGCTAGTATAATATAAAAATTTGGAATTCAGAATTTTTCATTTTAGGATATAACTAGCAATTTAATGAGATAATATAAGTTGCCCATTAGAGGAAGGGATTTAAACTGAATCCATAGTATTTAAAACAAGATGCTTCCAAATTCAAATGTATACTAACTTGAGCCTTTCTTTCCCTCAGCTTCTTCCTTAAAGTCAAAACTGTCAGTCTCTGTAAATTCATGGTGCTGGGAAAACTTAGGTCACAATATCTGATTTATCTCTTTGGATCATGTATAAAGATTTACATGTGTACATCTACATACCTATAAACAGATGTCCATTCAGGTCCTTGTCCATTTTTTAATTGGGTTGTCTTTTTATGCTTGAGATGTAAGAGTTCTTTATATATTCTAGGTCCCAGTCCCTTATAAGATACATGATTTGCAAATATATTGTCCCATCACTCTCTTGATGGTGTTCTTTGAAACACAAAACTTTAGGATTTGATAAAGTCCAGTTTACCTGTTTTTCCTTTTATCACTTGTGTTTCTGGTGTTATGTCTAGGAAACCATTGCCTAACCCAACGTCACAAAGATTTACTCTTCTGTTTCCCTCTAAGGATTTTAGCCCTTACCTTTAGGTCTCATCCATCTTGTGCTAATTTTTGTGTATGGTGTGATGAGTCCAACTTCATTCTTTTGGAAATAGTTCTTTAGTCGTCCTGTTACCGAGTCCAAGCTCCTACTGCTTGCCACATGACAGGTCAATAAATTGAGAGACGCGTTGTGGGGGCAAGGAATAACGACTTTATTCCGAAAACCAGCAGACCAAGAAGATGGTGGACTAGTGTCCCAAAGAACCATCTTCCCTGAGTTAGAATTCAGGCTTCTTTTATACTAAAAGGGGAGAGGGTGTGGCTGGTTGTTGCAGACTTCTTGGTGCCTTTGTTCTTGCAGCTGTCCACGGAGGTCTGATCACAATGTTCCTAGACCTCCTGCAAGACAAATGTTATTCTCTGTTCTGTAACTTTTTATCTTATATGAATGAAAAAGTGTTATACCTTTAAAAAGTCAGAGCCTTGAGAATGGGCTATCTTGTATATTTCAGGCTATAGGCAACATTCTTTTACAAAAGGTGCAAAGCCTGCATGACTGAGCACAGGCAACAGAAAGCAAAGGTTAGAGCTAAAGGAATAGATTCAATATGGAGTCAGGTTTATTCTTCTCTGTTATAGTCCGAGCAACTGTTTGTTGAAAAGATTATTCTTTCCCATTGAATCGTCTTATCACTGTTGTTGAAAATCAACTGATCATAAGCATAAGGTTTTACTTCTGGATTCTCAATTCTATTCCATTGCTTTCTGTGTCTATCCTTGCATCAGTATCATATTGTCTTGATTACTCTAGGTTTATAGTAAGTGTTGAAATCAGAAAGTGTCATTTCCCCATCTTTCTAATTTTTCAAGTTGTTGCGTCTATTCTGGGTCCCTTGCATTTACATATGAATTTTTGTATCAGTTTTTCAATTTCTGCAAAAGAAGCAGCTGAGATTTTGATAGGGGTTGCATTGAATCAGTAGATTGATTTGGGGAGTATTGCCATTTTAACAATATTTAAGTCTTCTGACTCACAAAATTAGAATGCCTTTCCATTGATTTAGATTTTTAATTTCTTTCAGCAATGTTTTATAGTTTTCAGTGTACAAGTCAAATGTCCATCAATAGAACAAAATGTGGTATATCTAATCTATAGAATGGAATATTGTTAATAAAAAAGGAATGAAGTTTTCTGATACATGCATGGATGAACCTGCAAAACATTCTAAGTCAAATACAAAACACCATGTATTTTTTTATTCTATTTGTGTGAAATGGCCAAAATAGCCAAATCTATGGAGACAGGAAATAGATTAGTGGCACTTTGTTAAAATTTTAGCTGATTTTTTTCTTACTCGCTTGCATGGTAGCTGCCTCTTCCTGCTGTTGTTTTGGAGGAATCTATCTTTCTTGAAATGTCAGATACAGGTTGCCCTGTTAACTCAGCTCTCCGATATGCTCGAGAAATGTAATATGATAGTTAAATGACTTTTTCTTGTTTTTAGGTTAGGAGTGACACTCAGGCTTTCTACATCTAAGGTGGAAGTGGAACTCCCTGGAGCGTCATTTTTATGTGAATATTTCATAAATTTCATTTCACCCAAAATTATTTCAAGAGTCTCTGTCCTTTGGACTATCTTTTAAGAATCACCACTGGCTAGAATAATTAAAGTATTGAATAATTGTTTTACAAGAATGATCTTAATTTTAAATTGTAAAATCCATAATGATAGTTTCAAATTTCAGTTTCATTGTAGTTAACACTTTTTTGTGTGTAAACTCTAGCACAGTATTAAACACAAATAGAAATTTTATAAATGCTTTTAGTGATGATGGTGAACTTCATTTATCCTATTATTTATGGACCTAGGTTTATTTTAAGTGAGGAAGAGTACTATTAGCATGTGAATATTGATTAGCACATATAACACTGTGTAAGTTTTAAAGTACTATAAGGAACTAAGTACTTCTGTCTTTAATCTCTGGTATTTTCTCATGAAAGGATGTCTTTATAGTGTCTCATACGACAATCTCAAAGGATGAGTGAACCCCATTAAGCTCAGTTCTGGAACAGTTCCAGCATTTATATAAAATGAGCTTGTAGCTTATTTCAGGCATCTCTCCAAGACAGGCAGGTTAGTAGATAGACTTCAACTTTTCTGTGTATTTGGGAAAGGGAGAGAATTTATGAGTATGTTTCATCTTGCAGAGTACAAAGTTATTTGCTAAAGAGGAAATAGTACATTTTAAGTAAAATGGAAGTATATATCTGGGCAGATAGTTTTGAAGTTTGAATTTAGATATAGTGGGTAGGCAGACTCATAGAATGGAGGATCTGTATTCTGTAGTTGCAGCAAAATCTTGTTAAATGATGGGGTTTCTAAACAAAGTGATTAGTTGCAAAGCTAAGGAAGTAATCATTCCACTGTATATGGCTCTTCTGCGATCTTTCCTAAAATCCTTCTAAGAGTTTCCTATGATAAATTCCAAGACAGGCTATTTTGGATAAGGAAAAATAACTCAAAGCAGTTTAAAATTTTTAGAATCAAAGCATTGATTTCATTTGACTCATTATTTTCTAGGATAGATTAGTGTACTTAATATTTTGATGTAATTCTGATCTTGCTTATAATAATAACTATGTGTTATTTGAACAAAATAGTAAATGAATGGAATTTGAGGGAATTAAGAAAACAAGGTCAAAACAAGGTGAATGGAAAACTGTGTTCTACTTGAAATTGGACTTCTCTGAACCAAGGCCACTAACTCTTAATTATTCAGTGTTTTTTCTTTAGTGTGTCACCCATCTCCCAACCCCTATTCCCCCAAAGAAATCTAATGACAAAACATTTCCATGTAGTATTAATTTGTAATCATTTCCTCTTGTTTTCACATTCACTTAAAACTGGTTTTCACCATTTACAAAATATGCGATGCAAGTGAATTGATAGTTGCTACTCCTTAACTATTTCTTTTAACTGGAAACTCTTAAATCTCTATCCCAGGATTGATTTCAATTCTGGATGGCTGTCTAGGATAAAAATTCCACTCCACCTTCCTCCATAAAGCTGTCTCTGACAATTTTAGCCCACACTGTTTTTCTCCCATCCTTAAACTCTTAACAGGCATTAAAGCCTGCCTCTGTACTATGTAGTACAATGTTTTTATTAGATAATGACTAATTGTTCATTTAAATCTTGTCTCAACTAAGTTATGATTCTTGACAGGCAGACATTATGACTTTTAAAAAATTGGCCCCAGAGTGTTGTGCATATAATATAAACTCAGTGAGTATTTTGATTTTTTTGTTTTGTTTTGTTTGTAAGTAATTGTATATTCTGCAAAACCCTATTGTAAGAATGACCAGGACAATGACCAGGAAACCATACTCCTAAAGTCATTTAGCTTTACTAGCTTTGCAGTCTTTGAACATTTAACCTTTTCCAAATTAGAGGAAAATGCACATTTTAAGCAAAAGCAATCATAGAGCCTGGAGTGTTTTTAGACATAGTGGTCAACATGTGAAAACAAGCAGCTGATTAGTAGGATATTTTTCCATTAGTGTTGGTAAATTTATGCTGAGGTATTCATAATGCATTTAGATGCCCCTTGGGACTAGGGACATGCATTTATTGAGTTGGCCAAAAAGTTTGTTGCGGTTTTTCAGTAAGATGTTATGGAAAAACCCGAACGAACTTTTTGGCCAATCCAATACTAGACAGTCTATGTTTAGGGGGCCTATCTGACCGTAG
This sequence comes from Balaenoptera physalus, assembly GCF_965194825.1. Taxonomy (NCBI): domain Eukaryota; kingdom Metazoa; phylum Chordata; class Mammalia; order Artiodactyla; family Balaenopteridae; genus Balaenoptera; species Balaenoptera physalus. The sequence continues at coordinate 42,161,425 of NC_138901.1, forward strand.
AATAATGATTTGTGATTGTGTTTTTGTTTTGATGTTAGTTGATCAGTATTATTGATTACAGCCCTTTATGTTGGATTTACTAGCATCATGGATAACGACTTTCTTGACAACTCTAGCCATTGTCAGCTCCTGATGCTGTTGATCATTGACTATTATAATATACTAAAATAATATGTTCATATCAACCAGAGAAAAGCAGCTAATGTTTTCATGTTACATTAAATCCTAGTCTTGACATTATGGCTAACAGTAGAACGCTAAGCAGGATACTAGTGTAAAATCTTTCTCTGGAACTAGAATCTGTGAAATATCCACTAGTCTTTATCTTAACTGCATCACTTTCGTTCAGTGTAATATTCATGCTAGTTCTTAAATTGCATTGTTGTTGTTGCTTTTTTTGTATTTCTCTTTGTAAGACCAGACAAAAAAGATTCCAGGAGCTCTCTTAGATGAAGATAATAACAGAATATATCACTCCCTTCTTGTAAAATTACATATGGACTTTTTAAAAAAATATGCATTATTGTCTTGATGGTTCTTAACTGCCAAGTTTTATCCTAGAGCAATATTTAAACAGTTTCATAAGCTACTGAAAAACAAAGTTTATAGTAGAAGAGCTGACATGTCATTAAGCATAATGGGACTAGGGAATTCCTTGTATAAAACATTACATCAAATACATTACATAAATTATAAGTGTTCTAAGTGGTATGCCAGATGTCAAAGAAGTTACTCACTTATATTGGTACTAAAAAATACTCTTATAGAAAATAACTTATGCATAATCACTTATTTTGAATCCTTGGTGTATTAAGTGAGCCACTGACGTGACTAGTGTAGTAGATGATAAAAATAATTGACATCCTTTTCAAGTCGGTCTTGATAAGACACTTCTATCCAATAGCATATTACTTAATTGGTATTATAAGGTAAAATAAGGTTGATTTAATTTATAATCGAGAGTGTTAAAAACCTCTGCCTAAATTTAGCTGATAAAATTCAGCTGAGTTTGACTACAGAAGTTGGAAATTTTATATAAAAAGAATTCTAAATGGTGGGAAAAGCAACTAACATTTTCTAAACTTGGGTGAATGTAAAAGAAAGGCATATTCATTCTTACCCTTTTCTCCCTTTCTGCATGCCCATGGAATAAATATAGCTGTATTTTATTGAGCACCTACCTAATAAATTTCTTTTCTTTTTAAAATTTATTTATTTTTGGCTGTGTTGGGTCTTTGTTGCTGTGCGTGGGCTTTCTCTAGTTGCGGAGAGCGGAGGCTACTCTTCCTTGCGGTGCATGGACTTCTTATTGCGGTGGCTTCTCTTGTTGCGGAGCACAGGCTCTAGGCACGCGGGCTTCAGTAGTTGTGGTGCGTGGGCTCAGTAATTGTGGCTCGCGGGCTCTAGAGTGCAGGCTCAGTAGTTGTGGAGCACGGGCTTTGTTGCTCGGCGGCATTTGGGATCTTACTGGACCAGGAATCGAACCCGTGACTCCTGCATTGGCAGGCGGATTCTTAACCACTGTGCCACCAGGGAAGTCCCTAATAAATTTCTATTTGTAGCAGAAATGGAATGATTTTTATGTTTGCCTTGCATATGGTAGTTATTATCTTTTAAGACTATCATCTTTGAGTAATATGAGTTATTATATTCAATACTTAGATTAAAATATAGGGAGAAGAGTTGTGAAATACAGTTGAACTTTCTGTATTTCCATAATTTTGTCATTAAGTGATAAATATGAGAATCCTTCCTTAATGTACTTCTAAATGTAATTTCTTTTTTTAAAAATAATTTTATTCATTTATTTTTGGCTACGTTGGGTCTTTGTTGCCACACATGGGCTTTCTCTAGTTGCGGCGAGTGGGGGCTACTCTTCGTTGCAGTGCACAGGCTTCTCATTGTGGTGGCTTCTCTTGTTGCAGAGCAAGGGCTCTAGGTGTGTGGGCTTCAGTAGTTGCGGCATGCGGGCTCTAGGGCGTGCAGGCTTCAGTAGTTGTGGCTCACGGGCTCTATAGCGCAGGCTCAGTAGTTGTGGCGCACAGGCTTAGTTGCCCCGCGGCATGTGGGATCTTAGTTCCCCAACCAGGAATCAAATCCGTGTCCCCTGCGTTGAGGGCGGATTCTTAACCACTGAACCACCAGGGAAGTCCCCATCCTAAATTTTTTAAACTGAAATTTTTATTAAGATAAATACAGATTCACATGCAGTTAATAAGGAAGAAAACAGAGATCCTTTTTATATTTTGCCAGTTTCTTCTTGAAGATAACATTTTACAAATGCATAAAATCACAATCAGGATATTGTCACTGATGTTATCCACTGATCTTATTTCACTTTCCCCAGTTTTACTGTGTGTGTGTGTGTAAAATTCTGTACAATTTTATAACTGTGTGGATGTATGTATCTACCACCACAGTCAAGATACTAAATAGTTGGTAAAGTCACCAAAGCTTGATAGTTTGATGAGCTTTGAGTTTTCTGGCGTTATAGGTCTTCTGTTGGTAGAAGTCACAGAATGGAACCCAGGTGCAATACGGTTTGCCACTGTCCATTTATCAGTCTTCTTCCAGCAAAGTTCCTTGGGTTTCTGGTTCCGATTGAGTCGACTGAGTTTGGTTTGGGGCACTTCTCATGATACCCCTTAGTTCCTGAGAATTGGAGTCCCTCATTCAAGAATGTTTGAGGATCATTTTGTTTGTCCAAGAGAGCCCTGAAAAAGGATCAGCAGCTTAATTTTACTGGTATTTTGAAAGCTATGTATTGAAGTTTTTTGGACTGAAAAATAGTCCCCATTACTGATTTTCATTTTTTTTTTTTTTCCTCATTAAGGTCGGGAATATTTTTTCAGTAACCCCTGGGAACCACTTTAAGCCCTCACCAGCCTATTTATTTGAAGGATAATAGTATGTTTATTTCATATCCTTGAGCTCCCAAGAGATACTACCTGAACTTATCATTAGTCTGTTTCTCTGTTAGGTCATTTGAGAGCATCATGCTATAATGGCCAAGGTTGTTAATTTTATCCTTCTGTGGGTAATTTCAACTGAACCCAAAATTGGCAATATCATAGTTATATATAATAACATGGTTTGCAAATGTTACAGGAGGTATAAATAAAAGTAATTTGTTTATTTGAAACCAAACCTTTCCCTCAGAGATACTGTATGACTGTGAGAGACTTTGGTTGTTGTTTATTAATATTATATGCTAGTTACTTTATTAGCTGCTTTGCAAATATGTTGTTTAGTACTTTGAACAACCACATTATGCTGTTAATGGGCGTGGTGACTTTGAATACTTGGTAAAGATTGTGTTTGCCTAGTGAATTCACAAATTTTTATCTATTTATTTAAGTTATATGACATTTGTCATGATGCAGGTACTAATGTTACTACCATTTTTTTAAATAAAGATAAGTACTTTTAAAAAAAGTTAATTAATTAATTTTTAGCTGTGTTGGGTCTTTGTTGCTACACGCAGGCTTCCTCTAGCTGCGGCGAGCGGGGGCTACTCTTCCTTGAGGTGCGCAGACTTCTCATTGCGGTGGCTTCTTTCGTTGCAGAGCACGGGCTCTAAGTGCACAGGCTTCTGTAGTTGTGGCGCATGGGCTTCAGTAGTTGTGGCTTGCGGGCTCTAGAGCGCAGGCTCAGTAGTTGTGGTGCACGGGTTTAGTTGTTCTGCAGCATGTGGGATCTTCCCGGACCAGGGCTCGAACCCGTGTCCCCTGCATTGGCAGGTGGATTCTTTTTTTTTTTTTTTTTAACATCTTTATTAGAGTATAATTGCTTTACAATGGTGTGTCAGTTTCTGCTTTATAACAAAGTGAATCAGTTATACATATACATATGTGCCCATATCTCTTCGCTCTTGCATCTCCCTCCCTTCCACCCTCCCTATCCCACCCCTCTAGGTGGTCACAGAGCATTGAGCTGATCTCCCTGTGCTATGCAGCTGCTTCCCACTAGCTATCTATTTTACGTTCAGTAGTATATATATGTCCATGCCACTCTGTCACTTTGTCCCAGCTTACCCTTCCCCCTCCTCGTATCCTCAAGTCCGTTCTCTAGTAGGTCTGCGTCTTTATTCCCATCTTGCCCCTAGGTTCTTCTGACCATTTCCTTTTTTTTTTTTTTTTTAGATTCCATATATATGTGTTAGCATATGGTATTTGTTTTTCTCTTTCTGACTTACTTCACTCTGTATGATAGCCTCTAGGTCCAGCCACCTCACTACAAATAACTCAGTTTCGTTCCTTTTTATGGCTGAGTAATATTCCATTGTATATATGTGCCACATCTTCTTTATCCATTCGTCTGTTGATGGACACTTAGGTTGCTTCCATGTCCTGGCTATTGTAAGTAGAGCTGCAATGAACATTTTGGTACATGACTCTTTCTGAATTATGGTTTTCTCAGGGTATATGCCCAGTAGTGGGATTGCTGGGTCGTATGGTAGTTCTATTTTCAGTTTTTTAAGGAACCTCCATACTGTTCTCCATAGTGGCTGTATCAATTTACATTCCCACCAACAGTGCAAGAGGGTTCCCTTTTCTCCACACCCTCTCCAGCATTTATTGTTTGTAGATTTTTTGATGATGGCCATTCTGACCGGTGTGAGATGATATCTCATTGTAGTTTTGATTTGCATTTCTCTAATGATTAGTGATGTTGAGCATTCTTTCATGTGTTTGTTGGCAATCTGTATATGTTCTTTGGAGAAATGTCTATTTAGGTCTTCTGCCCATTTTTGGATTGGGTTGTTTTTTTTTTTTGATATTGAGCTGTATGAGTTGCTTGTATGTTTTGGAGATTAATCCTTTGTCAGTTGCTTCATTTGCAAATATTTTCTCCCATTCTGAGGGTTGTCTTTTCATCTTGTTTATGGTTTCCTTTGCTGTGCAAAAGCTTTTAAGTTTCATTAGGTCCCATTTGTTTATTTTTGTTTTTATTTCCATTTCTCTAGGAGGTGGGTCAAAAAGGATCTTGCTGTGATTTATGTCATAGAGTGTTCTGCCTATGTTTTCCTCTAAGAGTTTGATGGTGTCTGGACTTACATTTAGGTCTTTAATCCATTTTGAGTTTATTTTTGTGTATGGTGTTAGGGAGTGTTGTAATTTCATTCTTTTACATGTAGCTGTCCAGTTTTCCCAGCACCACTTATTGAAGAGGTTGTCTTTTCTCCACTGTATAGTCTTGCCTCCTCTATCAAAGATAAGGTGACCATATGTGCGTGGGTTTATCTCTGGGCTTTCTATCCTGTTCCGTTGATCTATATTTCTGTTTTAGTGCCAGTACCATACTGTCTTGATTACTGTAGCTTTGTAGTATAGTCTGAAGTCCGGGAGCCTGATTCCTCCAGCTCCGTTTTCTTTCTCAAGATTGCTTTAGCTATTGGGGGTCTTTTGTGTTTCCATACAAATTGTGAAATTTTTTGTTCTAGTTTTGTGAAAAATGCCAGTGGTAGTTTGATAGGGATTGCATTGAATCTGTAGATTGCTTTGGGTAGTAGAGTCATTTTCACAATGTTGATTCTTCCAATCCAGGAACATGGTATATCTCTCCATCTATTTGTATCATCTTTAATTTCTTTCATCAGTGTCTTATAATTTTCTGCATACAGGTCTTTTGTCTCCTTAGGTAGGTTTATTCCTAGATATTTTATTCTTTTTGTTGCAATGGTAAATGGGAGTGTTTCCTTAATTTCACTTTCAGATTTTTCATCATTAGTGTATAGGAATGCAAGAGATTTCTGTGCATTAATTTTGTATCCTGCTACTTTACCAAATTCGTTGATTAGCTCTAGTAGTTTTCTGGTAGCATCTTTAGGATTCTCTATGTATAGTATTATGTCATCTGCAAACAGTGACAGCTTTACTTCTTCTTTTCCAATTTGGATTCCTTTTATTTCTTTTTCTTCTCTGATTGCTGTGGCTAAAACTTCCAAAACTATGTTGAAGAATAATGGTGAGAGTGGACAACCTTGTCTTGTTCCTGATCTTAGTGGAAATGGTTTCAGTTTTTCACCATTGAGGACGATGTTGGCTGTGAGTTTGTCATATATGGCCTTTGTTATGTTGAGGAAAGTTCCCTCTATGCCTACTTTCTGGAGGGTTTTTATCATAAATGGGTGTTGAATTTTGTCGAAAGCTTTTTCTGCATCTATTGAGAAGATCATATGTTTTTTTCTCCTTAAGTTTGTTAATATGGTGTATCACATTGATTGATTTGAGTATATTGAACAATCCCTGCATTCCTGAGATAAACCCCACTTGATCATACTGTATGATCCTTTTAATGTGCTGTTGGATTCTGTTTGCTGGTATTTTGTGGAGGATTTTTGCATCTATGTTCATCAGTGATATTGGCCTGTAGTTTTCTTTCTTTGTGACATCTTTGACTGGTTTTGGTATCAGAGTGATGGTGGCCTCATAGAATGAGTTTGGGCGTGTTCCTCCCTCTGCTATATTTTGGAAGAGTTTGAGAAGGACAGGTGTTAGGTCCTCTCTAAATGTTTGATAGAATTCGTGGCAGGAGGATTCTTAATGACTGCGCCACCAGGGAAGCCCCCTGTTCCTACCATTTTATGAATGAGAAAAAGATACTGAATCTTAAGGATGTTAGGTTACTTGCTCAAGTATTAAAGCTAATGAGCAGATCCAGGATTCAAGTCCAGGTATCCAAATCCTTATTAGCTACTGTTCTGAGTTGCCCCCCGTGGATGATGATAATAACTAAAATTTATAGAGTTATTTACCATGCACCTGGCTTAGGGTAAATATTTTATGTAAGTTGTCTCATTTAATTTTCAGCACACCATGTGAATGTTGCTATTATTAATAGCACCATGGAGGTGCTATTATTATTAATACCATTTTTTAGACTAGCAAATTGAAGTTATATAATTTATTCAAGACCATACAGCTCCTAATTAGAAGAGCTAGGATTTGACCCCGGGTCTTTTTGGTTCCAGAGTTGTTAACAATTATGTTTCACTGAAAACTCAGGTGCAGTTGCAAGCTCATACATTTATTTGTCATGTTGATTCTTTTACTTTTATATAAGATGCACAGCACTGTGTTATTTGGTCTACTGAAAATCTGTCTTGTCTGGTGACTATGGCTTCATTTTTTACCTGATTTAGATCTCTGTCAGTATGATATGGCTTTTGAGGACAATTAGGAAATACATGTCTTTTTTTCTTTCTTATTCTCTTTCTGTACTTTTAAACAAATGATACATTCTCATGGTTCAAAATTTTAAAAAGAACAGACCGTGAAAAAATCTCCTTTCCACCCAGTCCACTAGGCATCTAATTTCCCTCCCAGAAGGAAGGACCTTTCCTACCATTTTTTTTCTTTTTTAGATTTTTTTCTTCTTTTTTTTTTATTTTCTGGCTGTGCCGCTTGACTTGTGAGATCTTAGCTCCCCAACCAGGGATCAAACCCAGGCCGCTGGCAGTGGAAGCACAGAGTCCTAACCACTGGACCTCCAGGGAATTCCCTCCTACTAGTTTTTGATGTATCCTATTAAAGATGTATCTTAAAGGTATGAATTGGGATATGTACTCTATTTTTTAAAAATTGCCATCACAGCAGTTTCTTTAGATTTCTAAAACACTTTGTTATCCTGGAGTTTACAGAATGTAACTCCTGGGCTTTTTTTTTTTTTTTTTTGGTAAGAACATTTAAGTTCTCTTAACAAATTTGAATTAGTGGCATATAATATAGTGTTATCAACTATAGTCACCATGTTGTGCATTAGATCCTCAGATCTCCTTATTCATCTTACAGCTGAGAAGTTTGTGCCTTTTTTTCAACCTGTCCCTGTTTCCCCCAGGCCTTGGCAGCTACTTTTCTACTCAGTTTCTAAGAGTTTGACCTTTTTTTTTTTTTTTTTTAAAGAGATTCCACATATAAGTGATACCATGCATAATTTTTATTTCTCTTTCTGGCTTATTTCTTATAGCACAATGCCCTCAAGGTTTATCCATGTTGCTGCAAATGGCAGGATTTTCTTTTTTCTCATGGCTAAATAATACTCCATTGTATATGTTTACCACATCTTTACTCATTCATCCATTGATGAATACTTAAGTTGTTTCCATATCTTGGCTATTGTGAATAATATATGTTGCATTGGAAATGGGAGTACATGTATGTCTTCAACATCCTGTTTTCATTTCCTTTGGATATATTCCCAGAAGTGGAGTTGCTGGATCATATGGTAATTCTATTTTTAGTGTTTTGGGGAACCTCCATACTGTTTTCCATAATGGCTGCACCAATGTACATTCCTACCAACAGTGCACCAGTGTTGCCTTTTCTCCATATCCTCACCAAGACTTTATTTTTTTCTTCCAATTTAATTGAGATATAAGTTGACATACAGCATTGAAGTTTAAGGTGTACAGCATAATGATTTGATTTACATATTTCTTGAAATGTTATCACAGTAAGTTTCATTAACATCTGTCATTGTATATAGATATAAAAAAGAAAAAAAATTTTTTACTTGTGATAAGAACTCTTTTGATTTACTCTCTTAACAACTTTCATATATGTCATACAACAGTGTCTCTTGTCTTTTTGATGATAGCCATTCTAACAGGTGTGAGGTAGTACCTCCTTGTGATTTTGATTTTGATTTTCCTGATGATTAGTGATGTTGAGCACCTTTTCATGTACCTGTTGATCATTTGTATGTCTTTGGGAAAATGTCTGTATTCAGTTCCTCTGTCCTTTTAAAAACCAGGTTGTTTGATTTTTTTTTCTTTGCTATTGAGTTGTATGAGTTCTTTATGTATTTTGGATATTAACCCCTTATATATAATCTACAAATTTTTTTTCCCATTGTATAGGTTGCTTTTTCATTTTGTTGTTGATTTCCTTTGCTGTGCAGAAGCTTTGTAGCTCGATGTAGTCCTACTTTTTTGTCTTTGTTGCCTAGAATGAATGTGTGTTTGGGTTTGTGTGGTGTTTCTCAAATTTGCCTGATGATAAGATATACCAGAATGCTATTTATTTGTTAACTGTGTATTTTTGGCTACTGAGAGAAATAGGAAGATAAAAATATCTTGGCACAAAGATCTCCATTCTTTAAAATGGCATTTTAGAGCCCACATACTCTTTTTTTCTTAAACATGTTACATTTTATTTTATTTTATTATTTTATTTATTTATTTTTTTGGCTGCGTCAAGTCTTAGTTGTGGCACTCGGGATCTTCGTTGCAGCACGTGAGATCTTTTGTTGCAGCATGTGGGCTTCTCTCTAGTTTTGGCATGTGGGCTCCAGAGCATGTGGGCTCAGTAGTTGTGGCACGTGGGCTCTGTAGTTTGGGGCACACAGACTCTCCATTTGAAGTGCACGGGCTCAGTAGTTGTGGCGTGCGGGCCTAGCAGCCCTGTGGCATGTGGGATCCTAGTTCCCTGACCAGGGATCGAACCGCGTTCTGCGCTTGGAAGGCAGACTCTCAACCACTGGAGCGCCAGGGAAGTCCCCAGAACCAACATATTCTTAAATGTAGCTACAAGGCAGCATCTGCATATGACAGCACCTTGCTGGTATTCTCTTAGTTTCACTGTTGACTTCCCTCCAGGTTTATTATTACCAGTAGCCAGTGTATATATGTGCAGAAAGAGTGCTCTATGCTCATTACTACTTTTTTTTTAAATTTATTTTATTGACATATAGTTGCTTTACTATGTTGTATTAGTTTCTGGTGTGCAGCAAAGTGATTCAGTTATGCATATAGATAATAGTTTCATGCTCATTACTTCTTGACTTGAACTGGATTCATGAGAATAAGACATGAACAAAGGATAGCCAAACATGTTATTACCCTGCTTGATCGATCCATCTTTAGAGGAATGGTGGTCTCGGTTCTGGGAATGTGATTTTGGGTAGATGTATTATCAAGGACATTTCTGGCATGTAGGGACTTGATAATGTGCACTGCCCCTACTCCAGTTGCCCATTCTTTCTTTAGTTTACTTTTGTCTGCTTAAAAATACCAGCAATGGGGACTGCATGGGACCAGGAAAGAGAGGAGAGATGGACTGAGACATTCATATTGTCTTTTTATTTCCTTTTTATCACATAGTGTACACGTTTCCCTGGAAATAATATTTGTAAATAATGACTGCATTCCTGTACTAGCCCCTAAGCTTATTTAGTTCATAATACAGATGAATACATTCATAGTTGTATACTTTTAAAGTCTTCTTTAAATTATTGTTAATTACTCAGTATTTTAACCACATTATAATTTAGGTAGAATTCATGGGGTTAGCCAGGGAAATCTGATCATTATGAGAGAAAATGCATTCTGTATTCAAACAGTTCTTTCCACAAGGTATAGTTTGTGAGTGGGGAATGATTTCCTTGTTTCTTAGTAACTAATCTGCTTGTGAGTTATTTTAAGGGCTGCTTTTGGGTTAGGGTTTTGTTTGATTTTGCTAGTCAATCTTTGAATTTTCTAGGTAATTCCATGACATCAGAGATTTGGACTGGATGAGTGAGGTAGGTCAGGCCTCAAATAAGTCCCTTTCTTTGCTGGATCCTACTGAGCTGAGAGAGCAAATAGTGTTTGTGTTAAAATATATATAACAAAATTTGCTGTTTTAACTATTTTCAAGTATACATTTAAGTGGCATTAATTACATTCACAGTGTTATGGAACTATCACTACTATCTTTATCTAAAATGTCTTCATCACCCCAAACAGAAATTCTGTGCTTATTAAGCGATAATAACGCCACCTACCCCCCCGCCACTTCAGCCACTTTCTGTCTCTATGAATTTGCCTATTCTAAATATTTCATATATGTGAAATCATACAATATTTGTCTTTTTGTGTGTGGCTTATTTCCTTTGCATAATGTTTTCAAGATTCATCCATGTTGTAGTATGTGTTACAACTTCATTTCTTTTTACGGCTGAATAATATCCCATTGTAACTAATAACTTAAAAGTGGTCAGTTTTATCTCAAGCATCCTTCTCTGTAACATTTCTCTTACATTGTTGAAGTTTCTGTGTCTTGCTGAGTGTTGGATGTTGTAAATTGATGTGGCAAATCACCATGAAAATGTAAGATATCATGAATTCAGTGAAATTTTGTTTTTCATTCTACCCCCTTTAAATTTGGGGGCATTGAAACAGTTCTATATATTCACCTGACCTAGTGCCAGCCTCATTTTCTGGTTTTAGAGATAAGGGTGGAGCGAGAAGCCACTGGGGATTTTGGCATGGTATCATGGTCCCAAAGTTTTTGCTGTCACTACTAGAACTCCCATTGGAAATCTGCTACCCCTCAGAGATGGAATTAAGCTATTTGAATTGGGAAATGGGAACCTTCCCTTCTAGGCACATGAACAAGTCCTTTTCCCCTGCTGCTCCTTAACCATAGTTAATATGCCTACTGGTTAATCCCATGCTGTTCTCTAGATGGAATTAGATTAGTGAACAGTAGGAGAATATTTAATTCTTTAATCACTACCATGCAGCATAAAATTGTATTAGCTTAAGCAGAAAGGTCATAGCTTTGTTAGCTAAAATCTCCAAGCTTGATCTTGTTCTTCTATCCTTATGTAGAATACTGAGTTTTTAAAAAATTCTGAATATATTACATTTAATCTTGTTGCATTTAGCCTAGTGTCCCTGCCTAAGATGAATTTGATTCTATATTCTGCTACCTATTTTATTAGCCATTCCTTCCATCTTTGTCATTTACACAATTAACACACATGGCTTCTATGTCATAATCCAAATCACTGGTAAAAAGTGTTTAATAGTTATGATAAAATATAAAGTCCAGGTTGGCACTTCTTTATAGCCTTTTTTTCCAAAGAAGGTATAGAATTTTTAATCAACACTCTTTGTGTTTATAATTTTCAATCAGATTTGCATGACCCTAACTATAATTATTCAGTCCACAATTTACTATATTATCTAAAATGTGTTATTATGAGACCATGTCAAATACTTTCCTAAATAAAGTCAGCATGTTTATCTTAATTCTTATTAGTTAATTTGACCACTTTACCATTTTAAACTTCTGGAACATGATCTTTGTCGTAACGTGGAAGCTAATTAACTTTCTGTAACTTCTAGGCTAGATTTATAGTTAGGCATATGAGGAAACTGGTCTACTTCTTATGTGATCTCTTAAAGGGAAAGGTATATTTTTAAAAAATTCACTTTTCAGCATTTATTTTATTTTATTTTCATTTTTGGCCACAACATGCTGCTTGCAGGATCTTAGTTCCCCACCAGGGTCTTAGTTCCCCATCAAACCCGGGCCCCTTGCAGTGGAATCTCGGAGTCCTAACCACTGGACCGCCAGGAAATACCCACAAAAATTTACTTTTCTAGAGATTTGAATTGAGTCCTTTTTGAAAATAGTAATAGAAAAATGTGAGAATTGATATATTCAATGATTAAAGGATTGTTTCATTCACTTGAAAATAGTTATTTACTGTATTATGGTAAAACAAAAGGTATGTCAAGTTGACCTTTTGCCAGTTCCTATAGACTGTTTATTTTTCCAAAACTAAACATTCATCACATCATTGTAGGAGAATCTGAAGCATAAGATTAATCCAAGTCTAAAATTAATTTTGCTAAGATTTCTATATAAGATTCAAAACCATTTAAGTAAAAACAAGCAATATCCGTATAAATTTGATCTAAAATGCCCTACTTAAGGAGTAAACAAATGACTTATCTATTATAATTATCTTTAAAAATGTATTTTTCTAATATCATTTATATAAAAAGGAATAGTGAGTGCTGAAAAGCAGTAAACAATCAGATAAAATCCCTTACATTTTTGTCAGGAGAGACAGATAATAAGCAAAACATACAAAATGAAAAAATTGCCCGTCTTTTAAAACTCTCAAATGACTGTACTTTGTATAATTTATTCTCTTCAGCTTTCCTTTAAGATAACATTAACAGAAGGGTATATGTTACTAGTTCTTTGATCCTAAGGAGCAGAGAATCACTTTAGTTTCCTTAAATAAATGGTTGGTTATAAGGAATACAAGAAAAGAGGAATCTTAGACTACTACTGTGTCTGGTTTTAACATTGAAATGGGCTCACATTCAGAAGAATGAAATGGAGTTCAGGAACTTCAGAATTGTCTAGGATCCTGTGTATTTTAATCATTAATGTGTCCCATGAATCTACTCCTAATTTCTTACGGTTGACAGCATTTTAATGGAAAGTGAAAAGATGCAATGGGGAAGATTGCTGGTAGGTTGGTCAGAATGGGACTCTAGCTGCCAACAAACCTGGATGGTGGAGTGAAATGTCTATTTTCTTTTTTATTATTAATTAATTAATTAATTTGGCTGCATCGGGTCTTAGTTGTGGCACACGGGGTCTTTCATTGTGGTGCTTGGGCTCTTTGTTGCGGCACATGGGCTTCTCTCTAGTTGTGGCACAGGCTCCAGAGCGCGCTGGCTCAGTAGTTGCAGCACGTGGGCTCTCTAGTTGTGGCGTACGGGCTCTAGAGCGCGCCCCCTGCGTTGGAAGGCAGATTCTTAACCACTGGACCACCAGGGAGGTCCCTGAAATGTCTGTTTTCTTAAGTGCACTCAATAATTCAAAAAATATTTGTTGTCTGTAATGTATGAGGCACTAAAGGATTTATTGTAGTATTTAAGATCTACCAAAAATGTAAAGAAATAAAGCAGAATAAAAGCATTTTCTATACAGATGAAATCCTCTGTACCTTTCTCCCCACAATGTTCATTTCCCCACAGAAATCATAATTGTTTTCCTAAAATTGATGTTTCAGAAAAGTGGTGTTTCCAAAAATTGGTGTTTTAAGCTTTTGGGTTGGAACAAGGCAGGTTTTTTAAAGTGGGAAACAAAATTCAAAGCTGCTTTCTAACAGTAACTTAATAGGTTAAGGCACTAATTGTGTATTTTAAAAATCTTTTCTAAACAAACGAGAACGTTTGTGCTGAACAATCAGGTATAATCAGGTGTTTATTATTAGTTGATAGTGATAAACAGGTTCTAAATAGAAGTTCTCCCATGTTTCTTTGTTTATTTTTAGTATGTTTTAATTGTGGTAAAATATTTATAACATAAAATTTACCATTTTAACTATTTTTAAGTACACGTTTCAGTGGCAATAATTTCATTCACCATGTTATGTTGTGTCCAGTCATCACCACTGTCTATTTCCAAAGTTTTTCATCACTCCAAATAACATAAGATTATTTTTCAGTCATAAAAATCCTGTTGATGGAGTTGGGTGACTCTCCATGACAGCTCTTTTTGTTGGTTCAGCTTTACAGGCAGTGTCAATTTTCCCCCCTTTTTTCTTTTTTTCCTGCACTGAAGCCAAAATGTTTATTTTCAATTTGGTATTCATTCATAAGACAATAGTGCACATTTTAGTGGGTCTTTTTCTTTTAATGAATTTTTTGTGTGTGTGGTATAGTTGATGTACATATATATATGTTTCAGGTGTACAAAATAGTGATTCACAATTTTTAAAGGTTTTATTCCATTTATAGTTATTATAAAATATTGGCTGTATTCCCTGTATTGTACAATATATCCTTGTAGCTTATTTATTTTATACATAGTAGTTTTCATCTCTTAATCCTTTACCCCTTTCTTGCCCCTCCCTTCTTCCTCCTCCCTGCTGGTAACCACTAGTTTGTTCTCTATATCTGTGAGTCTGTTTCTTTTTTGTTGTATTCACTACGTATTTGTTTGTTTGTTTGTTTTAGATTCCACATATGATATCATACCATATTTGTCTTTCTCTGACTTATTTCACTTAGCATAATACCCTCCAGGTCCATCCATGTTGTTGCAGATGGCAAAATTTTATTCTTTTTTATGACTGAGTAGTATTCCGTTGTGTATATGTATGTGTACAAACACACACCCCACATCTTTATGCATTCATCTGTTAATGGATACTTAGATTGCTTCCATATCTTGGCTATTGTAAATAATGCTATGAACATTGGGGTACATGTATCTTTTTGAATTAGTGTTTTTGTTTGGCAGTGTCAAACCTTTGGCACTTACATATCAGAAAGAGCTTCTATAAATCAGTAGTGGAGTAATGGAATTCATGCTAGGGAGAGGTCTTGTGCAATTAGGTGCATGGCCCAGAAGTTGTGTCTGTCATTTCTATTCATAACCTTTTGGCCAGAAGTAGTCATACAGCCCTATTCAGTTGCAAGAAGCATGAGAAAATGTCTCCATGCCTTATGTCCCCAAAGAAAGGAGAACTACCTTTGTGAGAACATCAGAAGTCTTTTCTACAAATATCTAGGCCCAGTATTCTCATGCTTTATGGTCTCAGATTCCCTTTTGAAGTTACCGCTTAGAATTATCTTCTCGTTATCCTACTTCCATGTTACCTTAGTTCAGTGATGTCCTCTAGAAAGGAACATAGAAACATTATTAATATTGAAACATTCAATCGATATCAAAATGTAATGATTAGTTGGAGATGAAATGGAAAAGATTGCATGTATATGGGAGTATTAGTATAAATTCATGATGTGTTTTACTTTCCTAGATCTGTCCACTGAAAAGTTTGAGAAACAGTCACTAATACCCAAGCAATAAGCACCACTAGTATCCTGATTGTGATCTCTAAATACAACTTCCCATTTCAAAGAACAAGGCTGTTTGGAAAAATGTCTGATTCTAGGTCTGGGTCAGGGAATTTATAAAATGAGCTTAGAACATCTTGTCATATCAGAAAGTAAGGAAGGTGTAAGACACTACTTAGAGTCATATAGAAGGGATTCAGGAGCCAATTCGAAGAGTCTCCCTCTACAAAGGGATGGGCAAAAATGGGGAAATTGATCATCACTAAGGATAATTGTAAGGAGATTGAAACATATCAAATATATTTTTTAAAATACTTCTTTTGGGACTTCCCTGGTGGCGCAGTGGTTAAGAATCCGCCTGCCCATGCAGGGGACACGGGTTTGATCCCTGGTCTAGGAAGGTCCCGCATGCCGCGGAGCAACTAAGCCCGTGCGCTACAACTGCTGAGCTTGCGCTCTAGAGCCAACGAGCCACAACTAATGAAGCCCGCGCGCCTAGAGCCCCTGCTCCTCAGCAAGAGAAGCCACCGCAATGAGAAGCCCGTGCGCCACAACTAGAGAAAGCCCGTGTGCGCAGCAATGAAGACCCAACACAGCCAAAATAAAAAAATAAAAATACTCCTTTTGGACACAGGTTTCCAAGACCACCCCCAGATTCATGATTAACAGGAAGGGCTCCCAGGACTGAGCATATATCATACTCACTATTGTGATTTATTATAGCAAAAGGATACAAAGCAAAATCAGCAAAGAAGAAAGGAATATGGGGCAAAGTCTGGAGGAGACCAGGTGCAAGCTTGTAAGAGTCCTCTTCCAGTGGAGTCGCACAGGATGTACTTAGTTTCTCTAGCAATAAGTTGTGACAGCAGGTGTGAAATGTTGTCTACTAGAGAAGCTCTTTAGAGAGACTCAGTGCTCAAGGCTTTTATTGGAGCTGGTCACCTGGGTACCTTCTACCTATCATATAGCAAAATTCCAAACTTCCAAAAGAAAGCAGGTGTTGAGTATAAGCCACATTGTTTTTTGTTTTTTTTATAAATTTATTTTATTTACTTATTTTTGGCTGCGTTGGATCTTCGTTGCTGCAGGTGGGCTTTCTCTAGTTGTGGCGAGCGGGGGCTACTCTTCGTTGTGGTGTGTGACCTTCTCATTGCGGTGGCTTCTCTTGTTGCAGAGCATGGGCTCTAGGTCGCACAGGCTTCAGCAGTTGCAGCGTGCGGGCTCAGTAGTTGTGGCTCGCAGACTCTAGAGCGCAGGCTCAGCAGTTGTGGCACACGAGCTTAGTTGCTCTGTGGCATGTGGGATCTTCTGGGACCAGGGCTCAAACCCGTGTCCCCTGCATTGTCAGGCGGATTCTTAACCACTGTGCCACCAGGGAAGCCCTGCCACATTGTTTTTATAAACAGTTTAGGTAGTTAACCACATTTAACATTTAAGGAATGGTGGAAATCTTCCCGAAATCCAAGTTCACAGATATCAGTCAAGGGCCAAACTGGCAAGCAGACCTAAGGATAGCAGTCTTAGGTCTTCTATATTTTCTTTTTTCTGCGCAGGTACCTTTGAAAGATGCTGGGAAACCAACTCATATTTTAAAAAGTGATTAATGAAGGAAAAGAATCAAACATTTATTCTGGCTCTTCTATACAAAGTGCATCTCAGGGTAACCAAATAGTAGATTAGGAGAATTTTCTCTTTATCGAAATATTTCAGCCAATAAACAAAAGAATTACCAGCCTTTTTTAACCTTTAATGAATTTGTGAATCTAGGCAGTGATCATTAATGGCTATTAATATCACAAAAAGAGAGATAAGCAGTCATTATGTGCCTCCTGATGGAGATACAGTAGCACCAGCTGGGAGGTGGTTCTTGCCAAAAAATATAATTTAAACATGATCAGTTCTTTGGATCTAACTCCCAATTTACAGGAAATACAGAGGATAGGCAATACAATCATCAAAATGCAGACTTTGGAAAACTCCACAGGACAAACATCTTGCTTTCTTCAGCAATTAAATTGTGATGAAAGAGAGAGGGAGTGAGAAGAAGAGGGAGAGAGAAAGAAAACCTACAGCTCAAGAGAGTTAAGAGACTAGCAACCAATTATATATTTTAGCTCCCAAGTTGAGCAAACAAGTTGAAAAAAAAAATAAAACAGTTGGGGAAATTTGAATACTGACTAGATACTTGATGATACTAAGGAATTTTTGTTAGTGTTTGTCTTAGTCCACTTGGGCTGCTGTAGCAGAATACCATATTCTGGATGGCTTATAAACAGAATTGTATTTCCCACAGTTCTGGAGGCTGAGAAGTCCAAGATTAAGGTGCCCGCAGATTCAGTGTCTGGTGAGGGCCCACTTCCTGGTCATAGATGGCCATCGTTTTGCTGTGTCCGCCCATGGCAGAAGGAGCAAAGGAGCTTCTTAGGCCTCTTTTATAAGAGCACTGTTCCCATTCATGAGGGCTTTGCCCTTGTGACCTAATCACCTCCTAAAAGTCCATCTCACACTGGGTTTCAACATATGAATTTTGGGAAGACAGGTTTTTCTTAGTTGTGATAATGATATTATGGTTATATTTTAAAAGTATCTTGTAGAGATAGACAATAAAATATTTACATATCAAATTAAGAATAAACTGTATATCAGGTTTTTAAACTTTATTTACTTATTTAAAAATTTTTTTTATGGAAATAGAGTTGATTTACAATGTTGTGTTAGTTTCTGGTATACAGCAACGTGATTCAATACACACACACACACACACACACACACACACAGTATTTTATATTCTTTTACAGGACGTTGAATATAGTTCCCTGTGCTATACAGTAGGACCTTGTTGTTTATCCATTCTATATATAATAGTTTGCATCTGCTAATCCCCAAATCCCAATCCATCCCTTCTCCACCTCATCCCCCCTCCTGGCAACCACAAGTCTGTTCTCCATGCCTGTGGATATGTTTCTGTTTCATAAATAAGTTCATTTGTGTCATGTTTATTTTTAAAATTAATTTTTTGACCACACCACGAGGCTTGTGGGAGATTGAACCTGGGCCCTCAGCAGTGAAAGCATGGAGTCCTAACCACTAGACTGCCAGGGAATTCCCTGTGTCCTATTTTAGATTCCACGTATAAGTGATATCATGGTACGGAACGCTTCACGAATTTGCGTGTCATCCTTGCATAGGGGCCATGGTAATCTTCTCTGTATCATTTCAGTCTTAGTGTATGCGCTACTGAAGTGAGCACTAACAGGTCTTTTTTTTTTTAAAGCACAAAGAGTTTGTCGTTGTTTAGACATTTCTAGAAAAATCAATTCTATTTATTTATTTGGCTGCGTCGGGTCTTAGTTGCAGCACTCGGGATCTTTGTTGTGGCAAAGCGGGCTTCTCTCTAGTTGTGGTGTGCAGATTTTCTCTTCTCTAGTCGTGGCGCACAGGCTTCAAGGCTTGTGGGCTCTGTAGTTAGCGGCACACGGGCTCTAGTTGAGGCGTGTGAGCTCAGTAGTTGTGGCACGCAGGCTTAGTTGTCCCTCGGCATGTGGGATCTTAGTTCCCCAACCAGGGATTGAACCCACGTCCCCTGCATTGGAGGCGGATTCTTTACCACTGGACCACCAGAGAAGTCCCTATTCTTCTTTCTTTTTAATAGCTAAAGAAGATTATTAGAGGGATTTTAAAATAAAGATCTTATAACAAGTTATAGTAATAAGTTAACACTTATGTGCCTTTTTAAAAGTAGCATCAAAATATCCTTGCCTATCCTGTGCACAACGCCTCTCTTCAATCCTAAAAACAGTGTGAATAGTAATGAGCGTGGCACTTAATATTTCATTAATGTTAAATCATTGTCAGCTATAAGGTGACCGTTGATTTAAAAATAACTTTTTGAGGGTGAAAACAGATATTACACATTTGATGTTAGATGCATGATTTCTGACACATTAATAAAAGGTGGAAAATGCATACATCTTAGAATTCAGGAGATGTGGTGATTTTCCCGGGCCTCCTTTCATCATCTGTTAAATGAACTTTTGAACTTGGTGGTTTTAGAAAGTTATTGCCGTTCTTATATTTTGGGAGTAAGGGACCAGTATATTCCAGCATTCCAACCAGGTGAATTCAAAACAAAATCTTCTACATTTTGCAAATACTTGCAAAATTGAAAATCATATCTTACCCAAAATTTCTTTCTCAAGTTTACTGTTACTACTTTGCTCTCTTTGTACTAAAGTCAGTGATCAAAAGTGAAAAGACCACATTATCAAGTTAAACTGGGGAGAAAGGGATGCCAAAAACATAGTGTCTGTAGATTGGGTTTGTGATAGTTTGAAATTTCTTAATCTTCAATATATTTCACCAAAATGGTATACATCTTGCTGGTGATGTCTTTCATTTCATATAATACTAGAGAATGTATATAATTGTACTATAGAACTGTGAAGTGGTTAAGAGTTCAGTTTCAGGAACCTAGGTTTGAATCTTGACCCTGCAGCTTCATTGATGTATGACTTTGGACAAGTTACTTAGATCTCCTTGGGCTCTAGTTTTCCTCAGCCATAAAATGGGGACACCAGTAATGTCTTCCTCATGGAATCATCTTGAGGCTTAATACTGGTAAAGCACTTACAACAATAGTTATATGCCATGTAATAACCATTTAAGTGTGTTAGCTATTGTTTTTATAATAATAATAATATCAATGGAGTTGATGTTGGGTTAAACACTATAGTGCTATGATTAACTAATTTCTTGCTGACTGGCAATGTACAGACTGAGATACATGGTATAATATCTTAGTATACAACAGTATACTTCCAATTTCTCTGTCCCATCTTTTGTGCTGTTGTCAAGTGCTTTACATATGCTATAAGCACATTAAAATTTTACTATTATTCCGTTAGCCAGCCAGTTGTCTTTTAGAGCAATTAAAAATTAGGAAACGAATAAATTTTATATTTACCTTCATTTATGCTATTTCCCACTCATTTCTTTGTGTAGATACATTTATCTGTTTGATATCATATTTCCTTCAGCCTGAGGTACTACTTTCTTTTGCCCTTTTATGTAGTACACATTCGTTGGTAATGACTTCTCTGGTTTTGTTTTTTTTAAAAAATATTTATTTATTTATTTATTTGGCTGCACTGGGTCTTAGTTGTGGCGTGTGGGATCTTTGTTGCGGTGTGCGGGATCTTCAGTTGTGGCATGCAGGATCTTTTAGTTGCACATGCAAACTCTTAGTTGCAGCATGTGGGATCTAGTTCCCTGACCAGGGATGGAACCCGGGCCCCCTGCATTAGGAGCGTAGAGTCTTAGCCACTGGACCACCAGGGAAGTCCCATGACTTCTCTGTTTTCATTTTCCTGAAAAAGTCTGTTTTTCTTTCTTTTTCAAAGATATTTTCATTGGGTATAGGATTCTCAGTTGTTTTTTTTTTTCCTTTAGTGCTTTAAACATGTCATTGCACTGTTTTCTGGCTTATGTGGTTTTTGATAAGAAATGTTTCTCTCAGTGTAATGCATCTTTTTTCCTCTGGCAGCCTTAAAGATTTTCTTTTTATCTTTTGTTTTGAATAGTTTGGGTATGGTTTGCCTAGTTGGTTTTGGAGGATTAAAAGTATGATTTACCCTACCTGTTCTCTGAACAACTTGTATCTGTGGTTTTGTGTCTTTATTAGTTTTGGAAGATCCTCAGCCTTTATCTCTTCAGATATTTCTTCTGACCCATTCTCTTTTACTTCTTGGATTTCAGTTACATGTATGTTAAACCATTTGCTATTTTCTCACAGCTCTTGGATTTTCTGTTTTGTTCCCTCCCATCCCCACATTTTTTTTCCTTCTGTGTTTCATTTGGATAATCTCTAACTTGAGTCTGTTGAGTTTACTATTGAGCCATTCCAAAGCTTTATTGAACTCTATTCCCATGTTTTTCCTTTGTCAGTGTGTGAGGTTTTGGGTGTTTTTCTCTGCTTCCTTGTGTGACTTATAATTTGTGGTGGAAAGATAGATGTTTTATATAGGACAGTAGAGACTGAGCTAAATAGTATTTATGCCTGGCTAGGTCTTTAGCACAAGTAGTTGTCAGTCTAGTCTGTAGTTGAGCTGGTTTTTTGTGTTGCTATGGCTACTCACAGTGCACTACAGGCTTCAAATTCCAGACTAGGGTTACCTTTTTTAGGGTAGAGTCCTGTTTGCCAGAGAACATTTCTAATGTCTGCTCTATCTTTAACTTTTGATTTTACTTTCTCTCTGTTACTGTACCACAGAGAAGATCTCTCTCCATACTCTTCCCTCTCCTTCGGCAGTAGACTGCTGTTATTTATTCCTCAGTGTTTGCTAGCACAGTGGCGGAGGTGGGTGAGGGGTACTGGTGGGGGGGGGACATTCTCTGTTGTCCGATTTCTGTCTCAGTTCTAGGGGGTCATTATGTCTCTGGATCTTGGAGGGCAAGACTTTCTCAGTGATTCTGCCTTTCCCCCAATGGTAGGGGAGTTTTAAAGGTCTGGGGCTTTATAAATCAGGGATAGAGGGGGTTTTCTGTCACCTTCCTCTGGTTATGCAGGGGCTAACTAAAAATAGTTATTCTATGAAGAATACTTCTTATGTTCTTTTTATGTTTTATATATTCTGATTTGGGGCCATCTCCCTATGCTAGTTTTTGCTCTCAGTGGCACTAAACACACAGTTTTTGGCATCAGCTGTCAGAGTATTATTAAATATATTTATAAGTATCATTTAATGAATATGTATTTTCATATGTTGACCATTTAAGTTTTATTCCTTGAATTATCTTTAATCGTGTATTTCAATGACAAATTCTGCATGGCAGTTACTAGGTCGGGTTTTTTTCTTTTTTCTTTTTTAAACAACACAGCACTTCCGATGCCAAATGTGTGGAGTTTTTTCCCCACATCAATCAGTTCTCCAACTCTCTGAACACCAACTGGGTGTCCTACAATTCAATTAAGTTCTGATACTAACTATCCAGAGTTAGTGCAGACCCCACAGGTCTGCCCCCCACTTCAGAAGTTGCCAATCGCAGGTCCCCGACCTCCTGTACTTCTGACCAATCAGCTGTAAGTCGAGGGTTCCCATGTCCCCCTTCTGGGATTCAGTAATTTGCTAGAATGGCCCACAGAACTCAGGAAGACACTTTATTTAATATCACCAGTTTATTATAAAGGATATAACTCAGGAACAGCCAAATGCAAAAAGATGCATGGGATGGCGGGGGGCGGTTAGGAGGGCGATGGTGCACAGTACTTTCTTGTCCTTTCTGGATGTTCCAACCTTCTTGCACCTTGATGTGTTCACCAACAAACCTGTAGTTTAGGGGTTCTTATAGAAGTTCCATTACATAGGCATGAATGATTAAGTCACTTGCCATTGGTGATTAGCTCAATCTTCAGCTCCTCTCCCTTTCCCTGACTTTGGGAAGTGGGGCTGAAAGTTCTAACCCTCTAATCACATCATTAGTACCTCTGAATACCAGCTCCCATTCTGAAGCTTTGTAAGGACTCACCAAGAGTCACCTTATTAGCATAAATTCAGGTATGGTTTAAAGGGGTATTATCAATAACAAAAGATGCTCCTTTCACCTGTATCACTCTGGGAATTCCAAAGATTTTAGAAGCTCTTGTGTCAGGAACCTGGAGGAAGACCAAATATATGTTTGTTGTATCACACTATCACGCTAGGCACTCAACACAGAATTGTTGAATAAATGAATTTATGTGATTGCTGTTACTGTCCCTTTCTTATGAATAGCTTTTCTTTTTTATTTCTGATTACTATAATACTCAATTCTAAGAGTATAAAAATGTCTTTCTGTATTTTCTTCATTTTTTTACTTAAAATTTGAATATATTTGACATATAACATTGTATAAATTTAAGGTGTACAACATGTTAATTAGGTACATTTATATATTGCAGTGTAATTGCCACTGTATTTCTGAACATTCACTTAGAGAATGTTGATCTTTCAAATCAAAATTATGTGTATATGTTTAACACAGGTTGAAGGAAGCTGTCTAATTGCATGAAATCCTTATCACATTATTGGGACTATTGAAGGGGAGGAACTTATCTTTTTGGACCTTGATGAGGACTCCCAAGAGAAAGAAAATTCAGTGTGTGAGCCAGTGATATATGTACTTTAGGATAAGTACAGTATATTCTTGGCTGAGTGCCATAACAAGGTATAAGGGAGGAAGAAGAGGGAGAAACAACATCATTGCACTAAAATTTACCAGGACCTTGTTTGGAGATGGAGATAAGATTTGTTAAAGATGATATCAGCCTCACATTCCTCGACAACTGAAATGTCTATAGTTGACTGTATCATTCATTTTCTCCTAGGTGATTTATTGTTCTTTTGGTGGAACATCCAAAGGACTGCACTTCAATAACTTAATAGTTGGACTTGTCCTTCTTACAAGAGGCAGAGATGAAGAGAAAGCAAAATGTGAGTACTTTTATTATCTCAAAATGTTAAAATACTACATCTGTGTACAGAATAATCTACCTCAAAATTTTGATGACAGTCAAAGGATTTGAAGTGATGTTTCTCCAAAGAAGATATACAAGTAGCCAGTAAGCACTTGAAAGAATGTTAAACATAAGTAGTTACTTGGGAAGTGTAAATTCAAATTACAATTAGATACCACGTAAGATAGATAATGAAGCCACTTTGGAAAACTAGCAGTTTCTCAAACTGTTAATCACTGAGTTTTCATATGATCCCACAATTTCATTCCTAGGTATATACCCAAGAAAACTGAAAACATATATTCATTAAAAAAAAAAAATGTTCCTAACAGCACTGTTCATAATGGTTACAAAATGGTAACAACCCTAATGCCCATCAACTGATGCATTCAGCATAAACAAAACGTGATATAACCAACAATAGAATATTACTCAACAATAAGAAGGAATAAAGTACTGTGTAAGAGTGGAAAAAATTTCCCTTCTAGGTCTTTTGGCTGATCTAATAATTAAGTTGATATAAGACAGATTTAACAGGAGAAAACCAAACAAATTTGGTATATACGTACAGGAGCCCCATAAAAATATGAGACCCAAAGGGCAGCCAGGTAATTGAGGCTTATATAACATTCTGAGCTAAGGAAAGGGTTAGGGATCTGAGGATACAAGAGGAAGGGAGTCCATTCACAGGAAGGCAGAGGAGATGTTTGGAGAACAAAGGTTGCCCTGTTATACTAGTTTCTTAGGTAAAAAAGTATCTCTGATAATAACTCTCTTTCTGGTATAGGCCTTTTTTCCAATGTAAATTTAGGCTGTTGATGGGGAGGTAATGAGCTTTTCTGAATCTGCTGGGTTTTGACTGCGTTTAAGCTCAAAATAATTGTCAAGCCAAAGTGACGTATTTGGGGGCAACAAATTCTGTTCTCCTCCAAGAGATACATGCTACAACATAGATGAACCTGAAAACGTTATGCTAAGTGATAAATGCCAGTCAAAATAGGCCACACATTATGTGGTTCCAGTCATATGAAATGTCCAGATTAGGCAAATTTATAGAGACAGGATATAGATTAGTGGTTGCCAGAGGCTAGGGGGAGAGGGAAATGGAGAGCTTACTGCCAATGAGTATGGGGTTTCTTTTGTGTGAAAATGTTCTGTAATTAGATAGCGGTGATGATTGCACAGCCGTGTAAGTATATTAAAAAACACTGAATTGTACACTTTAAAAGAGTGAATTTTATGGAACATGCCTTATATCTCAGTAAAGCTGTTATTTAAAAAATAATTCTGAAGACATAGATTTAGCAATCTATTCTTGCCTTACTTCACAAATACAACCAGAAGTTCACTTGATAATACTTTATACAAATTCTTGGTAAAAGGTTTAATTATTTTTAATGGTTTTACTTTTAACTTCAGAGATGAATTGTATCAGGTGAATTATGTAAGCCCAGAAGAGGATGGTACCTTTAAGTTCTACTAAGCAGGGAAATTTTATATTACAATGAGAGGGCATCATTTACCCTCTAAATGTGAAAGGGAAGACAACCTTAGTTGATCATTCATCGTTCATCTGTGTTTCCTAGGATATGCATTTATTTACTTAATTTTTAATTCATTCATTTAATTACTTATAATGTCTTATGTTTCCTCATTCTTTTCTTTGAGCTCCCCCAAGGCAAATCTGCTCTTAACAAGAATATTAGTAAACAATGTAAATTTTATTGAAAATTTTCCAGGGGAGATGAGAGGGAAATGTCAGATGACAGTTAAAATTTAAGTGACAACATGGGAGGACTCAGCTAGAATTGCTCTATCCCTGACACTCTGACCCCAATGTCTGGCACATAGTAGGAATTCAGTAGTATAATTTGACTATTATCAAATAGGGTAGTATAATTTGACTATTATCAAATTTAGTAATATAATTTGACTATTATCATAATTAATGATTCTCAGAGCAAAACATGGGAGAAAGACCAAGACCAAAAGCTAGCTTGACCAATTACTATATGTATGACTCTGGGTCTCTTCCTTGATCTTCTGAGCCCCTGTTTCTCATCACTACAAGGATGAAAGTAACATCCACCAAAAACTTTCATTGTAAAACTCAGAAGAAAAAATTTATGTAAAGCACCTGGCAAGTATCAAGAACTAGCGGGCAATCAATAAATTGTTAACTTTTACTGTTTTCTCAAAGTGATTGTTTATATACACACATATGTACCTACAATTAAACGTGTGAAAAACATTGAGGCCAAAATAAACTTTCAAAGAAGAAAAAAAAGAAGAAAATTTTCCAGGGGAAGTTTAGGAAGGTGTTTATATTAAAGAGTGTGACATTTTGCTCTAAAAATCCCTAGAATTTTACCCTTGCCCACTGGATGCTGGTCTTTCTTCTTTCTTCTTTTTCTAAGCTGCCCTCTTACTGCTTCTAAATCTCTCAGAATCTTCTTTCTCACTTCTGAATTTAGACTGTTGTTCTTCAGCTGTTTCCTTTTTTACAGTTTTGTTGAGGTATAATTGATATACAATAAAATGTACATATTTAAAGAGTGTACATTTTGATGTTTTCAGACATGTATATATCCACATTATCACAATCAAGATAATGAACATATCCCTAAACCCAATTTTATGTATTGGAATTTAACTGAGATCCTGATTTTTTCAAATTAACATCCCTCTACCAACAAACACATACTCTGGCTCCAGGTAGCCAATAAATAAAAATAACCAATTTGAGGGTCATAAACACATATATTTAAAATTTTAAATCATTTTTATTATACAATTGTATTAGTTTCCTAGGGCAGCTGTAGCAAAGTACCACAAACTGGGTGGCTCAAAACAACAGAAATTTATTATCTCACAGTCTAGAGGCTAGAAGTCCAAAATGAAGATGTTAGCAGGGCCTTACTCCCTCTGAAATCTACAGGGAAGAATCCTTCTTTTTACCTAACTTCTGGTGGTAGCCCTCAATCCTTGGTATTCCTTGGCTTGCAGTTGCATCACTCCAGTCTCTTTCCATCTCATCATATGGCTTTCTTCCCACTGTTTCTGTCTTGTCTTCTTATAATTAATCATATTGGTTTAAGACCCACCCTCATGACCTCATCTTAACTTGATTATATCTGCAGAGACCCTGTTTCAAATAATGTCACAATCATGGGTACTGAGGTTAAGACTTCAACATCTTTTGGAGCGGGGGAATATAATTTAACCCATAACAGATGGTCAGAGGCTTCTAGCAAATATTCCCCTTAAGGGAATCAGCCATGGCATGTGGGAGGGCAGGCAATGGAACCCACTGGGCCTTCAGAGGGATGAAATGTCACTTCTATCTTTCTGTCGCCTATCTTTCCAAATAAGGTCATATTCTCAGGTACTTGGAGGTTAGGATTTCAGCATGTCTTTTGGGGGGATGCAGTTCAACTCATAACAGTAATATTTCAAACATACATGTAGTATGTACTTCCACCCAGCTTTATTATTTCTTACCATTGTGTCATATTTGTCCCAGATCTTGTTTTTTAAGAAATAAAAGATTATAGCCAAGGTGAGGCTCTTTCTCAGTATCCCTCCATGTTCCCATCCACATTCTTCCCTTGACAGAAGTAAGCACTCTCATGAAATTGGTGATCTTTCATTTCTCATGCAGGTCTTTATACATTTATGACATTTGTATGTATCCTTAAACATATCTTCAACTGTTTTACAGATTTAAGACTTTTAAAATAAATTGTATACTATACAGGTTTTGTAATTTGCTTTTTCCCCGGAATATTATTGATATTTACCCATGTTGAAACACTTAGTTTCTTTATTCTAACTGCTATATAGTATTTCATTGTGTGTGTGTCTCAGGTTACCTATTTTTTTTGTTGATAGACATTTATCTTTTCTTTCCTAAATTTTGCTATTACAAAGAATACTTCAGTGTATGTTGTACCTCACGCACGTATGTATGAGAGTTTCTCACAAGTGGAGGTGGAGTTGCCTAGAAATTGAATTTCTAGCATAAATATTCATCTTTACTAGATTTTGGCAAGGTGTTCTCCAAAGTGTTACAGTAATCTATACTCATTAACAGTATATAAGAGTTCCTGTTTATCCCAGTTTATTGCTAACACTTGGTATTGTCACACCTAAACATTTTTGCAAATTTGGTATTTGAAAAGGTACCACATTCCTGTTTTAATTAGCATTGTTTTTTTTAAGGAATAAATTAAATTGTATATTTATAAAGTGCTTGGCGCTAGTAATCACTCAATAATTGTTACCTATCTCTTCCCTCCCTACTTCCACCAGAGTACATTTAATCTATGATAAAATTACTTTATTCTTTCTTTCTCCTAGACATTTTTAGTCTTTTTGCAAGTGAATCCGGGAGCTATGTTATACGGGAAGAAATGGAAAGAATGCTCCATGTGGTGGATGGTAAAGTCCCAGATACACTCAGGAAGTGTTTCTCAGAGGTATATTTAAAGATTTACATTTCATCCCTCCCTGTGGACTAAGTATTAACTCTTAGTTGTATAATGAATTTAGCTGTGATGAATAGACATTTATGTGTAGCATATTCTTGACATTTTTCTATTTAATGGTTGATGCTTTAACGATTTTGTGTGTGCTGTGCTCAAAGGTCCATGACGCTTATTACTGCTGTGTTTGTGAATCTGAAAATTCCCAATTCCCAATAAAGGCAACTGTCTATACTTAACGGTATAATGAAACATACTCCCCCACTGTCACACCAGCACACATACAGACACACACACAGGTGATCCTGCAGAAACAGCATTGCTTAGGTTGTGGTGCTCGTTGCTTTTCATCATGAGCATGTAGATATATCACTCATTGGCCTTGAGCCATAGGTGACCTCCATGATCCATCAATGCCTATTTTATCATTTATTTTACTTAATTGATTAGCATAGTGAAATATTTGGGTTTTAAAAATTTGTCATTTTCCTGTTTTCATAAATAATATATTTTCATTGTAAAAAACTTTAACAACAGAAAATGTGTATCTTTAACAGAGAAAATTCTTTTATTTCTTTTCAGAGGTCTGCTAATATGGGAAAAGTCCCAAGAGATGGCAGAGTAAAGTCCTTTTACAAGTTTCTGATTCTTTCCTGCAGCACTCAGTGCTGTATGATTTCTTATGGGTGGCTATTTGACCCACTTCCATTTCACTTTCACTGCTCTTGGTTTTATTCAGAGAGTTTTAATTCAATTTAGTTTAGTCACCTTCCTAACTATATAAGCATTGATTGTTAATACCCCAGCCATATGTGGTTCTTTTTTTTTTTTTAATATAAATTTATTTTATTTATTTATTTATTTTGGCTGTGTTGGGTCTTTGTTGCTGCGCGCGGGCTTTCTCTAGTTGCGGCGAGCAGGGGCTACTCTTCCTTGCAGTGCGTAGACTTCTCATTGTGGTGGCTTCTCTCATTGTGGAGCACAGGCTCTAGGCACGCGGGCTTCAGTAGTTGCGGCATGCAGGCTCAGTAGTTGTGGCTCACGGGCTTAGTTGCTCCGCAGCATGTGGGATCTTCCCGGACCAGGGATCGAACCCGTGTCCCCTGCATTGGCAGGCAGATTCTCAACCACTGCGCCACCAGGGAAGCCCATGTGTGTGGTTCTTATATCTCTTTGGACTCTCTGGCTTTACCTTTAGCTTTTTATCACTCTGGCTTTAAGTTTCCTCTGTGCTGATAGCATCTGGAGATTTCCCTTTCTTGCTTTTGAGCTTGGCTAAGCAGTTTTTGGTAGTAGTTATGGTGTTACATTTTACTCAGCATTTCTGTGTGTTTGGTGCAGAAGGATTGTCCTCCTGCATTTCTGGTTCTGACTTATTGACTGGAAGTTGCTGTGATGATATTTCAGTACCTCAAGACAAACTAGATCATTTTTTTTCCCCCTAATAAAATTTGCTGACCAGAAAAAAAAAACTGATCTAATCTTTACAGGCCTGATTACTTGAATTTTTCACAGAGATGTCAAGTGCTTTGCTCATTTCCGGGGAGAATGTATATATATACATATATGTGTATATTTTAAAATATTTTATTTATTTATTTATTTATTTGTTTGTTTATTTTGCCATGTTGGGTCTTAGTTGTGGCATGCGGGATCCTTTGTTGAGGCATGCGGGCTTCTCTCTAGTTGTGGTGTGAGGGTTTTCTCTCTCTAGTTGTGGCACGCAGGCTCCAGGGCACGTGGGCTCTGTAGTTTGTGGCACGCGGGCTCTAGATGAGACGCGCAGCCTTAGTTGCCCCGCGGCACGTGGGGTCTTAGTTCCCTGACCAGGGATTGAACGGGCATCCCCTGCATTGGAAGGCGGATTCTTTACCACTGGATACCAGGGAAGTTCCTATTTTTTTTTTCATTTTACTAAGGCTTATGCAGACATTACCATTTTATAGATGGGGATTAAATGTGGTTAGCCACCCAGTTCTCTTATAATTTAGGCACAATAGCAGGTACATATATTAGATAATAATTAGTGCTATAGGGAAAAATAAAGTAGACTACAGGGCATAGGTGGTGATGGGGAGGAGGTAGCCAAGTGTAGGTATTTTGTATAGGATAGTTAGGAGAGGCTTATCAGAGAAAGTGACATTTAAACAAAGAATTTTAAGGAAGTGAGAGAGAAAACCCATGCGGATATCTGGGGAAAGCATTTTTCATGAAGAGAATATAGCAAAAGCCCTGAGGGGAAGTGTGCTTGACTTGTTCAAGGAACAAGAAGAGGTCAATTTAGCTGGAATGGAATGAGCAAGGGAATAGTAGGAAATGAAGTTACAGAGGTTGGGGGAGGGGGTGGGATGAGGTAGGGAGATTACACATGGCCCTGTAGGACAGTGTGAGTTCTTCAGCTTTCACCCTGAGTGAGATAGAAATCTTTAGAGGTATTTGAGCAGGAAAATATATGAGTTTTTGTTGCTGTTGTTTAATTACTTTTTTTTTTTTTTTTTGGCTGCGTTGGGTCTTCGTTGCTGTGTGCGGGCTTTCTCTAGTTGCAGCGAGCAGAGGCTACTCTTCGTTGCGATGCGTGGGCTTCTGACTGTGGTGGCTTCTCTTGTTGCGGAGCACAGGCTCTAGGGCGCACAGGCTTCAGTAGTTGTGACTCGCGGGCTCTAGACCACAGGCTCAGTAGTTGTGAAACATGCACTTAGTTGCTCCGCAGCATGTGGGATCTTCCCAGACCAGGGCTCGAACCCGTGTCCCCTGCATTGGCAGGTGGATTCTTAACCACTGCGCCACCAGGGAAGTCCTAATTACATTTTAAACGTCATCATTTTGGCTCTTATGTAGAAAGTACACTGAACAGAGTCTGATTAAGGTATCTGAATAATCCAGGGAAGAGGTCATGGTGTAACAGTGAGGTGATGAGACTTTTCAGATTCTGCATTTATTTTGAAGGTGGAGTTGACAGGACCATTTCTTGTATTGATGATGGGCTGTGAGTGAAAGAGAAAAGGAAGATTAAGGTGTTTCGCTTCATTTAGTAAATGAATGGAGTTGCCATTAACTGAGATGGCTAATGCTATAGGAGAGGGAAGTTGGAGGTTTCAAAAGCAAGAGAAGTTTAAGACATAATTGGAGAATCAGATTAGACATTCAGGTGGAGTTGTAACCGTGCTTTTTGACATATAAGTTGGAGTTCAGAGGAAAGGGTTTCTTGGCTTATAGATGTGGATGAGGTCATCTAGGAGTGAATTAAGATAGAAAACGGATTGGAAGACGGAGTCCTGTACTCTGACGTATGGCGAGATGATGAAGAATCAAAACAGGAGCCTAAGGAATAGCTTGTGAGGAGGAACAAAAGAGAATGGTGTCCTAGAAGCCAAGTGATAAAAATGCTTCAAGAGGGCTTCCCTGGTGGCGCAGTGGTTGAGAATCTGCCTGCCAATGCAGGGGACACGGGTTCGAGCCCTGGTCTGGGAAGATCCCACATGCCGCGGAGCAACTGGGCCCGTGAGCCACAATTACTGAGCCTGCACGTCTGGAGCCTGTGCTCCACAACAAGAGAGGCCGCGATAGTGAGAGGCCCGCGCACCGCGATGAGGAGTGGCCCCCGCTCGCCGCAACTAGAGGAAGCCCTCGCACAGAAACGAAGACCCAACACAGCCATAAATAAATAAATTAATTAAAAAAATAAATGTTTCAAGAGGAAGGAGTATTTAACTACGTCAAATAAACCGAAAGATCAAGTGAGTTGTCCTTTAATCACTGAGAAGTGATCATTAGATTTGACAACATGAAGGGTAGGTGATTGGTGTAGGTCCTGTGGAGTTAAAAAATCACTGGAGTCAGGATACTAGAAGGAGTGTGCTCATTAGAGGAAATTGTGACAGGGAGAGTGGAATGCTTAAAATTGCATTTATTGGAAAGAGAATGGTTATTATAATAAAAATATCAATATAAGACTATGGTAATAAATGGTTAGGTTAGTCTTGTATGAAGGACAAGATCTATGGAAGAGGGAGGATCAAAGAAATGAGAGGTCTAGGTTTTGGGATACTCATGTGTATAGCTGTTTAAATGATTAGGTACTTAAGGTTGGTTAAAAAAACCCAAAAAAACAAGACTGTAAATGGGCTAATTTTACCTAATTCAACTATTTGATGTATTTATCTGCTGTAATTTCTGAGTAACGTGTGTGATGTGATCCAGACCCTTGCTTTTCAAGTTACCATGTTTCAGTAACTTGAAATGAAGGAAATCCACATAGGAGTTATATTGGTTTTTTCTTACTGAATTTTTTTGGTTGTTGATTCTCAAGGTGGAAATTCATATTTTACATTGTTCTTCAAAGATGTATCAGTTTCAGAAATCTGTTTATTTTTAATTGCCTTTTATAATACTGGAAATTTTTTTTCTAGACTGCTATTATGACAGTTTATAAAAGGAGACTTTCCCTTTACTTCCCTTATTTAGAGCCATGATTCAAAACATAAAAAGTCAGGTTTGGCAGATGGAATTTTGGTGCTACCAGTTATGTGGAGTGATCCCAATGGGCAAGTGGGTTTCAGAGATTGCTTTATATTTCACTAAGTCGGCCAGGCAGTGAAGTGTATAGTTTAGGCACAGAGACTTTGGAGCCTTGACTACCTGGGTTCAATCCTATCTCTGCCACGGTATAACCTTGAACGCATAACTTTTTGGAGCCTCAGTTTTCTCATGTGTAAAATGGAGATAATAGTATCTCCTATAGAGGGTTGCTTGAGGATTAAATGAATATAAAAATACTTAGAATGGTGCTTAGGGCATTGTAAATACTCAATAAGTATTACCTATATGTGAAGGTGGTAGAATAATCGGCAGCTTCTTTCTTTCTTAGAGGTACATGAAGGTGCATCTTATAACAACATCTTAGCTTCACTGAAACCATTGAAACTACCACGTTCAACTGAATCTAAGATGCCATCGATTAATAAGATACGCTTTTATGTATTATAAAGAACAAAAAACCTGCGAGTTACAATTGAAGGGTATTATTGATTTTAAGACTTTTCCCAATGTCAGAGATGTTAACTTGTAAAAATGTGCATCAGCTTGTAGGGTTTATACTGCAAACCCTCTTTCTAGACTAAATGTGGGGTAGAGAAAGAATATGGCTATGATTCTCTAAACATGTTGGCAATGTCCTCACATCCCTGCAGCAAGTCTGAATGCCATATTCTTCCATTTAGAAAAACAAGACTTCCAATGTTGTCTTGATTGCTTGGATTGCACTGTTAAATGTTCTGAAACCATGAGGCTTAAGCATGTTGCTATACTTAATAGGATGCTACTAACAATATAGAAATTATTTCTACCATAACTCTTTTAGGTTCTAAGTTATTTGTATCCCTTAATATCTCCATCAAGATTAGAGCTGCTAGGTCATTCTTCATTGTATTTCTATGTGGGTTGCTTCTGCCTTTTTTCTCATAGAAACATCTGGCCCTCACTCTACCTGGGTCCTCTTGTCTTCCAGTCAAAGAGATTGACTTACACAGCCATATGATGTTCTTTCTCAGCCTGGATACTTTTTTTCCTCCAGAGATTTAGCAAGACAAATACTTGGAAAGAAAGCAAAGAAATAGAAATCTCCTTGCTTCTTTCTGTATTCTAGTTGACTTGTGAATACATGTTTTCAGTGATGTCTTTTGGAGGAGGACTCCTGGATAGTTTTTAATTCGCCAATGAAATTTAAAAGAGTATTTAAATTCCATACATATTTAATTAAAATATGCTAATTATGACCAATTGAAGTGCTGAAGAAGAGGGATGAAGCAAGTGAAAAGTTGGTTTTATTAAATATTGAAAGAAATTCAGTTTACTGATTTCAGGATATACCTTAGCAAATAAAATGTGACTTATTAGTAGAAATGCACTGCTTTAATGAATTGATGAAATAATTTGCAATTAGCATA
Organism: Balaenoptera physalus; assembly: GCF_965194825.1. NCBI lineage: Eukaryota > Metazoa > Chordata > Mammalia > Artiodactyla > Balaenopteridae > Balaenoptera > Balaenoptera physalus. The sequence goes on from NC_138901.1 coordinate 42,195,940, forward strand.
TAGATTTTATGCAAATGGAAGTTCTGAAGTACAATTATATTTGAAAAAAGTTTTATTTCCAGGTATATAGCCTATAATGATATTTAGATAATTCTTCCTTTATAGATAGTAGAAGGGTAAATGTCAATTAAATGCAAATTTCAAGTTGTATAAGTTCCAAGTAGGTACCTTAAAATTTGACTAAACCTATGTTTTCTTGTTTTAATTTTAGGGTGAAAAGGTAAACTATGAAAAGTTTAGAAATTGGCTTCTTCTAAACAAAGATGCTTTTACCTTCTCTCGTTGGCTGCTGTCTGGAGGTGTATATGTGACCCTCACTGATGATAGTGATACTCCCACTTTCTACCAAACTCTGGCTGGAGTCACACATTGTAAGTAATGGCATTTCATTGTGTTCTGTTCACTTTTTAATACAATTGCCTGGTAATATGAGAATATGCCTATTATCAGTGGGGTTTTTTCTTCCAAAGTATAGTAAAATGGAATACTGGAGGCTTGAGTACATAGCTGAAAAGGAGAACTCTCTTTTTTGTCTACTCACTGAATACTTTTGTACTCCAAATGTGTGGGGTGCTTTTTTTTTTCCCACACCAAGCAATTCTCCAGTGCTCTATGGATACCAACTGGGTGTCCTGCATCTCAGTTCAGTCTGACACTGTCTACCTGGGGTTAGCACAGACCCCACAGGTTTAGGGCTCAGTCTCGAAAGACTGCCCCTCTGCTCCCCACTTCAGACGCCAAGTCCAGATTGTGACCTGTGCTTCTGACCAACCACCTATAAATGAGACTTCCCATGACCCCCTCCTTGGGTTTGGTAATTTACTAGAACAGTTCACAGAACTTCAGGAAACAGTTACATTTACTGATGCATTATATAATAAAGGATATGTTGAAGGATACAGATGAACAGCTGGATGAACAGATACATAGGGCAGGATCTGGAAGGGCCCCAAACACAGGAACTTCTGTCCCTGTGGAGCTGTGATGCCCCAATTCTTCTGGCATGTAGATGTGTTTACCAGTCTAGAAGCTCTCCAGACCCTGTGCTTTGGGGATTTTTGTGCAGGCTTATTACATAAGCATGATTGATTATTAACTACATTTCTAGTTCATCTTCCGTCTCCAGAGAATGGGGAATGGGGCTGAAAGTTCCGAGTTTCTAATTATGACTTGGTCTTTCTAGTGACCAGCCCCTTTCTAAGAGCTTACCAAAAGTCATCTCAGACATTAAAACAAAAGATTCCTATCACCCAGAAAATTGCGAAGAATTTAGGAGCTCTGTGTCAGAGATTCCTATCACTCAGGAAATTACAGGAATTTGGTCAAAGAGCAAATATTAGCATGAACGAGGGTCAATATTACTATTTCACAATAGCCCTCTACTAATTGTCCTTAACCAAGCTGTATTAGTTTCCTAGGGCTGCTGTAACAAATTACCACAATCTGTAAACTGAAAAAACAGAGATGTATTCTCTCACAGTTCTGGGAGCTGAAATCAAAGTGTTAACAGAGCCTTGTTCCCTCTGAAGGCCCTAGGGAAGAATCTTTCATTGTCTCTCCCAGCTTCTGGTGACCCCAGGCTTTGCTTGGCCTGTAGCAGCGTAACTCCAATCTCTGCGTCTGTCTTCCCATGGCCTTCTCTCTGTGTGTGTCTATGTCCTCTCTTCTTTTAAGGACACCAGTCATTGGATTTAGGGCCCAGTCTAAATTCAGGATGATTTTAACTCAAGGGCCTTTAATTCATTACATCTGCAAAGACCCTATTTCCAATAAGGTCACATTCTGTGATTGCAGGTGATAATGAATTTTTGAGGGACAGTATTTAGTCCTCCACAACACAGACCTAAGTGTTAACTTCTACTGTTCTTCTTTCCTGTGGTTATAGAATTGTACCTACACTGGGCTTTTGCTTATGCTACTTCTTAACACTAGAATGAATGCCTTTCCCTTTTATTCTCCCTATAAACCTTAGTCATCTTTGAAGACTTAAATCACATGCTGCTTGGTTTTCCTAAAACATTTTCTTGCCTTCCTGTGAGAAATCATCTCTCCTTCCTCTGAACTCTCGTAACACCTTTTTTGTACCCTTCTTGAATGAACTTATGACTTTTGTCCTTGTATTATAATTATTTATAACATTCCATTTATTTGTACATGTCATCTCTCTTAAATCATAGAGAGTCTGTATTATTTTTTTATTCACCCTGTGTCAAGCCTTAAATAAGTATTTGTTGACTGAGTAGAGGACCTTGGGTATCAAGTGCTATTTGTATCTATTTGTTCATGTAATTTATGAGTTGGCTACTAGTTATAGACCAGCTACTTTCCCTCTCATTTTCATTCCATTGTCACCAGAAGTTCTGACAGATAAATTCTGGCATGAATAGGCAATGAATTTGATTTTCCTACTTTTCAGTGCCTCCACCTTTATTTTTGATAGGAAAACCTTTAAAAAAAATTGCTTTGTATAAAAAATTAGGGAATCTTTTAATACTAACTTTAAGCTCTATGTTACTTACATTAATATTTAAGTTGTCAGTCATGTGGATATTCTGGTGAACTCTTGCTTTCGTTTGTGATTGTATGGTAAATTATTTTTCTATTATTATTGGCTAAAGGTGTGATTGCTTTCCTTGAATGACTTATGTTACAGAAAAAATTATTCTGACATTTGTTAAAATGGTAAACAAGACTTTATTCAAGACTTTTGCAGTAGCATATTGCAATAGGGGATAGATATTGGTCTTACCTCCAAATATTACAAGGACAAGTAATTTATGTCCAAGGAGCAAGGTGAGGGGGTCAGTGGAGGGAAAATTACTAAGAGGAATCATCAAGGGTAGGGGAATTCTTGCTAAAAGTAGGCTGAAGACTTATTCACTAAATATGGAGTATGAGGAACTTGGTCAGATATCAAGAATAGGGGGATGATTTAGCAGGATTCTTTGCTAAGATTCAGCTGGGCAGGGCTTCCCTGGTGGTGCAGTGGTTAAGAGTCTGCCTGACAATGCAGGGGACACGGGTTCGAGCCCTGGTCCAGGAGGATCCCACGTGCCATGGAGCAACTAAGCCCATGCGCCACAACTACTGAGCCTGCGTTCTAGAGCCCAGGAGCTATAACTACTGAGTCTGTGCGCCACAACTACTGAAGCCCACGTTCCCTAGAGCCTGTGCTCTGCAACAGGAGAAGCCACTACAATGAGAAACCTGCGCACCTCAGCGAAGAGTGGCCCCTGCTCGCTGCAACTAGAGAAAGCTCGCGCGCAGCAACAAAGACCCAACGCAGCCAAAAATAAATAAACAAATAAAATAAATTTATGGGAAAAAGAAAAAGATTCAGCTGGGCAGGCCAAAGACAGGATATGGGGGCCAACTTCGAGGCCTAGTAGAAAAGAGGGCTCAAAGGAGTAGGACTAAAGTTTGGTCAAGGAGAGAGTCTTTGTCAGTTGCTTAAAGTTAAATGAGTTCTGACATACATTGCAAATGCAAATGCAAATGCTACTTATTGCTTGTTTTTGAAAGCACCGTATTAAAGATTACAGATTTATTTAAATTTAATGAGTCAAAATAATTATCAAAATGTTAAAAATATTATCCCATTATATGGCTCCATTTTAATTTGAAAATGATCTTTTCTATTTATTTTTTTATCAAGTGGGAAGATTTTTGGATTTTTAATGGTATCTAAAAGTACAATGCCTTTGCCTTGTTAAAAAATATTTTATCTTGAATTATTTAAAATATTAATGCAGATGCATTGTTTCAGCTGAAATGATGACCTAATTTCTAAACTGAGAGGTTTCTTCATAGGGTCATTCATTGTACCTGCTAATATCTCTGCAGCATTTTAGCACTATTGACCATTAAGTTTTCTTGAAATTCTCTTCTCCTTTGGTTTTGAAACATTGTAGTTTTCTAGCTTTTTATTATTTCTTTTGACTTTTCTTCACTGCTATCCTTTTTCTGTTTACTTTTCGAGTGTAAGTTATTTCTCATGGATCAGCCTTTAGCTCTATTCTATTCTTAAATGGCATATGTGCTTTGCTTCATCACAGCCTTTTTTTTTTTTTTTCTTTTGCATATCTTTGTAGGTGATACCTAGATGAAGTTTTCTGATCTTGAGGTATCTCTCAAACTGCATATTCATTTTAATAAATGCCTCCTGGATATATATTCTAACATCTTACTCTCATGTCTAAAACCAAATTTATCTTTCCTCGCTTCAGTCCATCTATAGGTAAAAAAAGCAAACAGTATATTCTTCCTGCTCTCTTTTCTTTTTTTTTTTAAATTGAAGTATAGTTGCTGTACAATATAATGTAAATTATGGGTGTATAATATAGTGATTCACAATTTTTAAAGGTTATGCTCCATTTCTAGTTATTTAAAATGTTGGCTATATTCCCTGTGTTGTACAATATACCCTTGTAGCTTATTTTATACTTAATAGTTTGTACCTCTTTATTCCCCTGCCTCTATATTGCCCCTCCCCCCTTCCCTCTTCTCACTGGTAACCACTGGTTTGTTCTCTATGTCATCAGTGAGTCTGCTTTTTTTTGTTGTTGTTATATTCACTAGTTTGTTGTATTTTTTAGATTCCATACCTCCTGTCTTTTCCATCTTGGTTACTAGTATCTGTAATTCTAGTAATCCAATTTGAGGCTACCTTTGACTTCTTTATCAAGGTTCATATTAGATCCTATCAATCTTTTTTTTATATATATAAATTTATTTATTAATTTATTTATTTATGGCTGTGTTGGGTCTTTGCTGCTGTGTGCAGGCTTTCTCTAGTTGCAGCAAGTGGGGGCTACTCTTTGTTGCAGTGCACGGGCTTCTTATTGCGGTGGCTTCTCTTGTTGCAGAGCATGGGCTCTAGGCGTGCAGGCTTCAGTAGTTGTGGCACGTGGGCTCAGTAATTGTGGCTTGCAGGCTCTAGAGCTCAGGCTTAGTAGTTGTGGCGCACAGGCTTAGTTGCTCTGTGGCATGTGGGATCTTCCTGGGCCAGGGCTCGAACCCATGTGTCTTGCATTGGCAGGCAGATTCTTAACCACTGTGCCACCAGGAAGCCCTAGATCCTAACAATCTTAACTCAGCTATATTTCTTACATCTTTCTTTGCTACTATCATCATTGTAATAGCTTTCCTTATTTATCTGACTACATGTTAATGATAGGAAAGAATGAAAGACAAGTTTTCTGGTTTTGCTTTTTTAGTTTGTGTTTAAAAAAAAACAAAAACCATTCTTAATTTCCCTGCTTAGAAACCTTTGAAAATTCTTCATATTCTGTAGAATAAAGTTTTAAAATCCTTAGTATAACTCTAAAGTCTCTTGGTTTATTATTCTTAATTTTCCATACCTGTTTCTCCTCACATATGTTCTCTGCTTCAACTACAGAGCCCTGGTCAATATTCCGTGACTATACCATGAAATTTTATAGCTACCCTATCTACCATCACTCCTAATATTCCTTCATTTAAGAATACATTCCATCTTTCAGTTCTTGACAATTGAAATACTTTGTCATCAAACCCAACTCAGATGCTGTCATGCCTTCTCCATTTTTCTGCAGTTTGAATTAATCACTTTTCTCTTTGCATTCCTGCACACTAAACATTTCAATTAAAGCAATTAAGATGCTTTTTGCCTTACCTTAGAGTCAATTGGAAATGCCTTTGTTTTTCATCAGAAGTTACAAGTCCCTTGAGGACAAGGCTTATATCCTATTCTATCTACATTCTAAGTACTGATTTAAACATTTGATTTCCCCAGGAGTGAGCAGGAAGAATATGTTGTTTTAGGATTGTATGACTAAACCCATAGGAGGGAGAAGGACCAAGATAAATCATCATGTTTGAATAAGGTTTAACAGCTTCATAGTATGTGAGTGTTCATATAAAGACATACATTTTTAGGGTGAAAATGAATTATATTTGTTAATTTAAGGAACTGCTTAAGGTTGCAAAGTTACTTGTTCTTAGATCTTACCTTTAAAACTTTTGGTTAGATAAATTATGTGAGCTACAGAAAATTAACTTACTTCAAATACTAAAGAGAATAAGCTATCTGAACTAATTATTTTCTCTCCTCCTGTAACGCACCCATTGGTTTCCTTGGTGGCCATAGAAGTAAATTGGTAGTGTGTGGTAAAAACTTGAAGAAATAAACTGTGCTTTCAGTTTTCTCCGTTATCTATAACATTTTTAATTGCCGATCTCTTGGCTGAATTTTGTTGTATACTTTTTTCTTGTAAGAGGAATACACCAAAATAAAAAGTTAATCAATTATTAAACCACTATTGTATATTGGTAGTTACTAGCCTTTATTGAGCTTCAGAATTATTTGAAGAGGGTATTAAAAGTGCAGGTTACTGGGTCTGTCTTCAAGGATTTTTATCAGTGGTCCCTAGGACTCTGTACTTTTAATAGATATCAAGGGTAATTCTGATATAGATGGACCATGAGCTATATTTTGAGAAATAATACTCATGTGGTATTTAGGAGTTCTTCGGACTCTGAGTCAGACACTCTGGCCCTGCTACTTATTATTCATGTAGCTGTGGGAAATTTAATCTCTATGAACTTCTTTTTTCATCTGGAAAACAGAGATAATGATATAACTGTACCTCATAGCTGTGTTGTAAGGAGTGTGGGGAAGGAAAAGTATTTTCCTCTACTTATCTTGGTTTCATTGGGTGGGGCCCTTTAAATTAAACTAACAAAAGACAGATAACAAGAGAAAAACATAAGCTTACTTTCTTACTATTGATACTTAACTAACTTACTTATGTACCAGAACTTTCAGTGATGAGTAACTCAAAGGGGTGGTTAGAGCTTGAGCTTATATAGCATCTTAGCAAAGAGCAATAATTTTATGGAGATGTGACAAGACAAAAGAAAAGGACTTTGAGCTGCTAGGGATGGCACATTGTGGGAAGGCAAATACATGGAGAAACTGTTGATTGATATGGCTGGTTAATGAGGTTTGTTATGTAGATTCTTTCCTTTGGTGCTATCTCCAGGTTGATAAGTATCCAGAGTGGTCTCTGGTGATTAACTTCTATCCTTCCTGGTGGAAGGGCAGGTAAGACATCTTTATAAATTAGGCTAATAGGGGGAGCTGGAGAACTTTTTTTTGTATCAGCTTCTTCTCAATTGCCTTCAACTCAAAATAACCCTTATGCTAAAGTGGCATGTTTGGGGTGGTATATGGTGCTACCCTTCAGGAATACATACATGAGATAGTACCTTTTTTAAGGGACTTAGCATTATGCCTGGTATAGAATAGGTAGGTGCTTTACAATGAGTATGCATCCTCTTTTTTTTATTTTTGGCCGGGCCGTGTATGCGCTGCATGAGGGATCTTAGTTCCCTGACCAGGGATCAAACCCGTGCCCCCTGCAGTGGAAGCATGGAGTGCTAACCACTGGATCATCAAGGAACTCCCTGCATCCTTTTGTATTAGTGAACACTTGGCTTGGGAATGTCAGTGAGCTTCATCCCACTTTCTCCAGAGAGTAATTGTTTTGGGAGCAAGCAGTTTTCTAAGAGAGGACTGTAGATCAGTACAAAAATTAACTCATCCATGTCTGTGGGAAGAAAGTGTTTTTCTTACCAGTTTGCTTTCTTTTATTTTAGAATTTATAAAAATAAAGAACAAAAATAAACTAGTACAACAGACAACTCATTTGCTGCTGGCTTCAGCAAATGGCTCCTTTCTTAGTGGGCTTTCCTGTGAAAGCATTATGACAGTCAGAATTACTGCTAAATTTCTTACAGAAATTCTGACATGGGTAGGTTTATATTCTGATATCTGTGATTTATCATATTATTTATAAATTCTCAGCTTCTGTGGATGTCTTTGCAGGCTCTTTCACTCAAAGAATATTTGGTACATTAAACTTTTCAAATAATGTGTCAGGAATGTGGAAACGTGGGATAAAAATAGAGAATGTTATTAACTGATTTATAAGTAAACAGAAAATATTTATTTTAAAGCATCACTGACTCCATTTAAATTTGTGTAATGACCCAAGGTATCTAGGAAACAAAAAGGAGTTATAATTTTTCACTTGTAAATAACATTTATGTTAGAGTGCAGATGTCTTTAATTACTTTTTCACATACGATTATAAAGTAAAATTTGAAGTCACAGTAAGTTGAACATACAGCCATTTTTAATCAAATTTTTTCTCTTTCGTGTAAATCACAAATGAAACTGGGGTGCTATTTGTATTCAATACAGAGTTAGAATAACTAACTGATTTGATTTACACAAGATTTTAGATTTTGTCATGGCCAGTACAGTTTTTAGAACTTCAGATTCCAAACTATTGTTACCTTACCTTTTATTTAAGAAATTGAATTAGAACTTTTTTTTGGCTGCACCACCTTGCAGGATCTTAGTTCTCCAACCAGGGATTGAACCCGGGCCCTCAGTAGTGAAAGCACTGAGTTCTAACCACTGGACCGCCAGGGAATTCCCTGAATTAGAACTTTAGCCAAAAGTCCAAGTTTTTATGCTTGAGTAGATCTTAACCAGATTTTTATCAAGACTGGTATATTTTTCTTTTTTTTAATTTTTATAAATTTATTTATTTATTTATTTTCGGCTGTGTTGGGTCTTCGTTTCTGTGCAAGGTCTTTCTCTAGTTGCGGTGAGCGGGGGCCACTCTTCATCGCGGTGCACGGGCCTCTCACTATCGCGGGTTCTCTTGTTGCGGAGCACAAGCTCCAGACGTGCAGGCTCAGTAGTTGTGGCTCACGGGCCCAGTTGCTCCACGGCATGTGGGATCTTCCCAGACCAGGGCTCGAACCCCTGTCCCCTGCATTGGCAGGCGGATTCTCAGCCACTGCACCACCAGGGAAGCCCCCTATTTTTCTTTTATAATTTGCTGTTTAAATACCTAAGATTAGATTTCCTAAAAAGATTTTTTTTGTCAAATATACAGTGTTTTTAATGACAAGTTAATTTTTAAACATTTTGATATTCAGAATCAGAGAACATATATAGAGAACATAAACATGTTCTATATAGTTAAATGTTTGAAATAGTTTGGTACAAGTTTATTTTTATTATTATTGATATCTGAAAGAAGATTCTACTTTCTAAGACTAACTAGTCATTTGGCTTTTTCTTGTAATAGCCTTTCCCCACCCATTTTGTTCATGGTTATTTAGCACCACATAGTGTTGGAATTTGGAGCCACAGATTATAAACTCAAAATAATTTGTTTTAATCAGCTTTTTACAAATTTAGTTCAGTGTATCAAATCCCCTACTATTGTACATGCATAGTCCTATCCAATCACAGTCTGGCACCTCTCTGCTTGAGTTTGAAGGCTCATCCTTTAGATGCTAACCTTTGAAATGTCTACAGTCTAACTGAACTGTCTACTAATTCTAGGTTGAACTGCCATCTTTAACACTCTTTTTTTGTCACTCACTGGAAAGTAAAGTTCTCTCTTGTATTTTGTCTTTTATCTTGTGTCCATAGCATAAATCCTTCTATAGGTTATCCTCTTCCTTTTTTTTGAATTATAGCAGAATACATTGGTTATTCTTTTTGTTTTCCTGTCCTATCACTACCTGTTTTTCCTAGAGACTTTTACACATGCTTTTTTACTTCTGCTTGTAATATCCTTCTTCTGCCACACTAGTTTTCCTTTCCCTGGTCAACCCTTAGATGTTCTGTGTGTACCTCTTTAAATATCAAGACTTCTAGGGCCTCACTGCTTATGTGCTCCCTGAAAACCCTGTGTCTCTGTTCCTTCATTGTACTTTCCACACTGAATTAAAATGACCCATTTTCTCTTCTATTAGAATCTAAACATAATTATTTTGTTCACAATCATGTCTATAATTTTTAGCACAAGGTCAGGCACATAAAATGTTTTTATTGATTGTTTGTAGAATATTAAATGATCTTGACTATAGCTCTTGTACTTTTTTTTTTTTTTTTCCCAAAAATGCTTTGGAAGGTTCCAATTTACCACATACAGATTGAGCCCTTACTAAAGGAGACACTATACTCCTTGTACATTATCTCATTTAATCCTTGTGCCACCTCTGAAGTTCATTTTATCTCAGTTCTAAAAATGAGGAAACCACAGCTACAAGAAGTTAAAGAAACTTTCTCAAGACCAAATGGCTAATAGGTGCCAAAATTGGGGTGTTTGAACCCCAGAGTGCATGATTAGTATCATTTTAGGATTTGAAGACAGTTTATTGACACACAGTCATTTTTTTTCTTTAATCTTTCATGAGCAGCTTGTAATTGCAGATAAAAGGAGGTGGTCATGTGATAGTAGTGGTTGTGGTGAGCCATCTTCCTCAGACTCACTTCAGACAATCTTGCAGCTTCACTTTTCCAATTTCCTTTTTTTTCCCCTTGGGATACCTTCAAATGATTATTATTTTAAATTTCTCTTTAATAATTAACTTCATTTGATCCAGGCAAGGTCACTGAATGATTCCCCATTTACCAACAGTGAAATAGGTAATTGGAAGAACTAAGATTTTAAGAAGTATGTTTTAAGAACTAATTGAGAGGTTTTTTTCCTTAATGATGACCATCTTTTCATAGAGTTTAGCTATATTATTTGGAAGAAAATATGTGTGCTACCTCTTTCTTGTAAATATGTTTTTTAGAGTTTCCCTAAAATGTATCATAAGCGTGATTTCTTTTAAGTAGTAGAATCTGGATCCTGAGGTAATTAATGTAGTATTTTGGGCTAATTTTAGGGCCATTGAACTCATTTTGATTGGTTTTCTTTTCTTATCTAACTCAAATTTATATAACTCAAATGCTTTATTTTAGCATTTATTATCTCAACTAAAAATATGCATATTATTATATTCCCTTGCCACATTTTAGTTTGCAATGTTAAAACCTCCTTTCAGTAAGAGAAAAGTACTTCAGTGATTCTTAGGCCATAAACTGCCTAGTAAATCTGCATGTCCCTCCTTCATTATCCTCTTATCTTGTTGTAAATAATGTAAGGCTTAAATAGATCGCAGAAGGTCATTGCTTTTGAGAACAGGTTGCTTCCTCAGAAATGTTAAAGAACTGTGTTACTGTTTGAAAATACTTGGATATTTTGCTTGGCTTTGTTTTTGTTTTTAAATAAGAATCCTATTCTGGCATTAAAGAACAATTTCTGCAGCTGGAGCCTCCGGTAAGGTGGGACTTGATTAGGATGGCCCAAAGGGCAGGCCAGAAACTATTTAGAATGTTGGGAATATAGTATGCTGCTGTTGTGAACCAGAAAAAATTATACCAATAGGTGGGTGATAAATTCATTCCCATTTAGCTAGTAAAGTATAAGTTTTGATATTTATTTATGAATTGCAAATAGAGTAACTACTGCAGTTGTTAGCCTCTAACTTCTTTAAGTGAAAATAAGGTTAGTTATCTTTCCTCTTCTCAGCAATTCAGCTGCCAACTCATGTAAAATGTTTGGGTAATGATAATATATATAACTTACTTTAGCATGCTTTTGCAAATATTTGATTAACAAATTACAGTCTGTAACTATAAATGAACAGATCACATAAACTTAAAAGGGAGCTGTAGCATAACCAATCTGATCATTTTTGTCTTCTAAATATGTTCTACTTACTTGTCTTTCCACATTTCTACTTCAACAAAAAAAAATGTGTTTTTTAAGGAGATTAATGAACTTAGTTTTCAAAGGTAAAAACATTTGAGAGGAAGTTGATGTGAATTTTCTGTGTTCTAATTTAGTGTATTAACTGAACACCAACTGATCAGAAGTACTCATTGAATACCCATTATATGCTCAGTACCTAGATGTATAAAAATGAGAACATAGTTTCTGTCTTCCACCTTTGGTTTCAGTGTCAGATTTTTTTAATCAGCAGATCTACTACTTGGAAGAAAATTTAGAATTTGAGAAAACTGTTTCTCTGGAGGAACAGAAGAAATTTCTCTTTCTTTCTTCCTTTCACATCATAAATGGAGTAAACAGACATCGTATTTAGGAAAATGAGGCAGTAATGCTCAATTTATATATCAAACTCCTGTGATTACTCTCCCTATTGATAAAATTTTAAATTATTCCTCTTAAATAAATTCAGTCATCTGGGTATTTGAAGTAGATACTTCTGTTAAAAAAAAAAAAAAAAGAAAACTATGGGAATTCCCTGGTGGTCCAGTGGTTAAGACTCAGCACTTTCACTGCAGTGGCCCGGGTTCAAACCCTGGTCGGGGAACTAAAATCCCGCAAGCTGCGCAGCACAGCCAAAAAAACTTTAAAAAAAAAAAAAGAAAGACAGAAAAACCAAAACTGCTAAGGAATAGAGTAAGAATGAATGCTTTGAAATCACTAGAAATTTAAAATACATTGTTCTTGTCTTGCCAGATAACTTGTAAGCTACTTGTCCGTTAAAAAAATATTTCTGGAGTGCTCAAGATGTACCAGATATTATTCTAAGTTTTAGAATATAGCAATGAATAAAATAGACCAAAAAGCCTGCCTACAAGGAGCATATGTTCTAGTTGGAGGAAACAACAAACAAAACAAATAAGTCTTAGAGAGCAAAGTAAAGCAGGGAAGAGGGATGGAGGAATATCATTGGATGGGGTGCAGTTTAGAAGATCCGAGAATGTGACATCGAGTAAAGATCTGAAAGAGTTGTAATAGCCATGCGGGTATCTTGCGAGAAGAATGTTAAAAAAGTTTTGAAGCAGAGAAGTAGCATGATTCTGCTTAAATTTTTCTTCTGAAATGATGTTTTTATTCTTAGTGAAATTAACTCCCCCCCTTTTTATGAATTGTCTGTCTTGTACTTGTTAATTTATTGTAGTCTTAATGCTTTTTAATTCCGTATATTGATGATTTAAACTCACTTCTGTTCTTAGCTGCCCACTAGGCTATTCTTAACTCAGCAGTCAAGAGTGATCCTGTAGGTTGGATCATGTCACTCCTCTGCTTTAGATCCTCCAGTGGTTCACAATTTCACTTAAAATCAAAGTCCTTACAGTGGCCTGTATAATCTGACCCCCATTTTCTTACTGACTTTTATTTTTGGATATTTGTTTCTTGTGGGGAAATTGCTGTTATTGTTATGCTTTTTCTCTTTTATGTTTTCTTACATGTTATTAATGTTATATAGGAAAAGCATTGATTTTTATATATTTATTTTATATCCCTACAGGTTTTTAAACTCAATTATAATTTTTAAATGTTTTCTCTTTGAGTTTTTTGGAATGCATTCTACTTATATGCAAATAATAACCTTGCTTATTTTCTAACATTATACCTCATATTCGTATCTTATTGCATTGGTGAGAATTTTCAGAATCATGTTAAATAACGGGAAAGGTTCTACTTTAGGTTGGGAAGTAGAAGGACATGAAGGATCTTCATTCCCATTTTAATAACATGAAATCACTACATAAACCAAACAATCATAATCTTTAAAGCCACTGAAGACATATCAATACAAAGAAATCTTAAAAAACAAAGCAAAACTGAACTCCAGAGGGACAAGTGCTTCCTAGGTAATCAAAGAATATAAAGGTGCTTTCATTTCTGAGGCCAGAGGCTGCGATTGGGGCTAAGGCTGCCAGAAGAGTGAGCCTGCCTGAGGACAGTCTTTGCTGGGATGAGGAGAATCCAGCCAAACTTTGAAAAACCCGTTTCAGATTTAAATCTGAAGGAACCGCAAGTGCAAAGATAATCATCTCCACCCCGTAATTCTGTCCTGTGGAAATTTTGCTGAGACTGGGGTTAGGCAGTTTCATGAGCTCATAATTTTGAAGTCTCAAAATCTTGAAGGTTGCAGTCTCAAGGCTCTGTGGTCCTGAGCTGCTGTCATTTTATGGAGTTGCAGTCTTGAAGTCCTGTGGTTATGCAGTTTCAACACAGGTATTGACAAACATTTTCTTTAAAAGGCAAATAGTTAATATTTCAGACTTGTAGGCCATATGGCTCTTTGTTACAATTACTCAACTCTGCCATCGTAACACATTAGCAACCATAAACTATATGTAAGTAAATGGCATTGTTGTGTTCTAATAAAACATTATTTATACAAACATGCGTGCAGCCTTCAGGCTGGAGTTTATAGATCTCCAGTTTCAAAAACTAGCAGTTTCTGAGCTCTCCTGAATAGAAATCTGAGCTCACCTTGAGAGCATTTGAACTAGAGGTAAACTTAGTCTAACCAAAGCTGCAACTAAACTCCTATCCAAAATCTGTCATGATTAATGATATCAGATGGACATTATGGACTGGGTGTTTCCTGTTTTCATCATTGCTCTGTGTAGATACTGATTTCCATCTGGTATCATTTAATTTAGTCTGAAGAACATCATTTAACATTCCTTTTGGTACTGTTCTGCTATTGATGAATTCTCTCAGCTTTTGTTTGTCCAAAAAATACTTTATTTTGCCTTTGTTTTTGAAGGATATTTTCATAGGATATAGAATTTGAGATTAACAGTTGTTTTTTTTTTTTCTCCTTTCAAACCCTTTTTTTACCCCCATTAATCTTCTGGCTCCCTTGTTTTCGAAAAGAAATCATTGCTTATCTTAGTTCCTGTGTTTGTAATGTATTTTTTCTCCCCTCTCATGCTGCTTTTAAGATTTTTACTTTATCAGCAGTTGGATCGTGTCTTGCCTTGGTTTGGTTTTCCTTGAATTTTTCTTGCACAAGTTTCATTGAACTTCTGTCTATGGGATTATGGTTTTAATCAAATTTGAAATTTTTTCAGCTGTTATTTGTTTTAAATATTTTCTGCCCACTCTTTTCTGGGACCCCAGTAACATGTATGCTATACTTTTGATATTGTCTTACAGGTCACTAAGAGTCTACTAATTTTTTCAGTCTTTTTTTTCTCCTTATGCTTCCATTTGGATAGTTTCTATTGCTCAGTCTTCAGGTTCACTGACCTTTCCTCTATATTTTTTAATCTGCAGTTAATCTCCCATGAATTTTTAAAATTTCAAGTACAGTTAACCCTCCATATCCACAGATTTCGCATCCACAGATTCAACCAATTGGGGATTGAAAATATTTGAAAAAAATTTTTTTCCAGAAAGTTCCAAAAAGCAAAACTTGAATTTGCCACATACCAGCAACTGTTTATATAGCATCTACATTTTATTAGGTATTATAAGTAATCTAGAGATGATTTAAAGTATACAGGAGGATGTGCATTGGTTATATGCAAATACTACACCATTTTATATAAGGGCCTTGAGCGTCCTTGGATTTTGGTATCCACGGGGGTCCTGGAACCAATCTCCTATGGATACCAAGGGATGATTGTATTGTACTCTTCATCTCTAGTAGTTTCATTTGGTACTTTTTTTTTTAATAGTTTCTGTTTCTCCTTTCAATATAGTCATGGTTTTCCTTAAATTCTGGAGATATTTATAATGGATGTTTTAAAGCCTTGTCTGCTGATTCCATCATCTCTGTTATTTCTATGGCTTTTTCTATTGACTGGTTTTTATCCTGGTTTTGGATCACTTTTTCCTGCTGTTTTATGTACATATATATATTTGGATGCTAGACATTATGAATGTTATATGGCTAATGGATTCTATTGTCATCCTTTAAAATAGGAAGTTTGTTTTGTTTTGATAGGGAGTTATTTGTGGATCAGGTTGATATTTTCTAGAATTTTTTTTTTAAGTTTTTTGGGGGCAAGTCTGGAGTAGCCTTTACTCTAAGAGTTAGTTTTTCCCCTACTGATTAAGTGTGACCCTCTGAGTCTGTGAATGCTCCCAGTGTTCAACAAGGTATCTCCGCTCTGGCTGGTCAGAACTTAGGCATCTCCTAGCCCAGCCTCAATGAATTTCACTCTATGCGTACATAGCTTAGTACTCTGGCGAAACTCAGCAAGACTCCTGTTCATTTTTCTGGAGCTCTTTCTCTACATAACTCTCCTCTCCAGTATTCTGCCCTGTAAACTTGAGCTACCTCAACCTCCCTGAACTACAAGTTCTATTCTTAACTCAGTGAAATTTCACTGCTTAGGTTCCTCATACCTTGCCAAGGTCTGGGAAGAGGCTGCAGGCAGAAAGCCAGGGTAATGGAAGGACTCACCTTGTTTGTTTTCCAAATCTTACTTTAGTTCCTTGGAGGAACTAAAAAAAAAAAAAACAATGCACATATAGAATGTAACCATAGTTGGAGTTTACCTGTGATTTTTAAAAAATACATCTTCTGATGAATGAGGAGAAAAAGATGTTCATGTTTTCATGATGCCCCTATTACCTATCACGTTATAAATCCTGTTCTACTCTCTGTCTTATTTATTGACTTTATTACTTATAACATCTTTTGTCATGTTCATTTTCATTTATTTAATAAGTATTGAATGTGTGTAGTTACCATATCGACAGGATGGATCAGACGTGGGATCCTGCTATTAGGATGTTTATAGTGTAGCCAGGAGAGAATATGTATATAGAATCACTAATTCCAAGATACAGATTGAAAATTACCAAAAATGAGTACAGATAAAAATGGTGTGGGAAGCCAAAAAACAAGGTCTCAGTTGTTTCCTGTTTTGCATATTGGATTTAAATGGGGAACTGCAAAAAAAAAAATTTTCCATTTTAAAGCTTCTTATATGTTAATTTGAATTTAATTTTCATTCCATTTTAAATATAATGTATTTGTCTTTCAGAGTTTTGTTTTAGGTAATTTTTAGCAATTTAACTGGGAAATTAAAATATATCGTTAGAAGTTACATTATCAGGATGAACTAACTGCCCAGAAGAGAAGACTGAGGTTTTATAATCTTGTTTGATTTGACTCTCAGTGGAGGAATCAGACATCATTGATCTGGAGAAACGCTATTGGTTGCTGAAGGCTCAATCCCGAACTGGACGATTTGATTTAGAGACATTTGGCCCATTGGTTTCACCACCAATTCGTCCATCTCTAAGTGAAGGTAGGAATCATTCTATTTCTAGTGTTCCTTGCTTAACACACATAAGACCATCTTTTATTTCTAACCAATACATCTTAACTCTAAAAGGGTATAATGTTACAAGTTTGCAAGTTTCTTGCAAATAGTGTAGTTCAGTGGGAAAAAAAACTAAATTGGGATTTATAGTGTTGAGCTTCCTATTCTACCTATGTAGCCTTGCATAAGTCAGTTTTGCTCTCTCACCTGTATATTCTCATATATAAAACATTTTGACCGAGACAGTGGTTATAAAACTGTACTCCAATGAGGTGCCTCAGCATCTGGTGCAGGGATTAGGGAGGTGGCCACTGAGCAGGCAAAGCTCTAGGCTTCCACACATAGCCCCACCTCTTCCCTCACCTCAAGAGCCTCCACTATTTTTCTTTTACGTAAGAAGGTTCCACTGGGGAATTCCCTGGTGGTCCAGTGGTTAGGACTCTGCACTTTCACTGCTGAGGGCCCGGGTTCAGTCTCTGGTTGGGGAACTAAGATCCTGCAAGCCGTGTGGCGTGGCACCAAAAAAAAAAAAAAGGAAGAAGAAGTTTCCACTGTTGTATCCCTCCCTCCCTCCCCTGCCCAAAAAAGATTAAGAAACCACTGGACTGGACCATCCCTATGCTCCCCACTTAGCCCTAAACTTTTCATTGCTATAACTTTAAAAAATAAAGTTAGGAATGCAAAGGGTAGTTGTTGGTGATATCACAAAAACCATATTTGGAATCTGAATACTTGGGTTCTGCTTCTGGTTCAGACCTTTTTAAACTTTTCTAACTTTTGGCAAGTCATGTAACTACTTCTACCTTTGATTTTCTACTCTTTAAACGGAGGGCACAGAAGTAGAGTCTTACAGACAATCTGTATTCTTCACATTCCCAGTGTATTTCAGAAATACCTGTTAGGGGAGCCAGAACAGATAGGGCTTGTACCTACTTCAAAGGTGCAGTTGTGTTTTTACCTTTCTAGAATTGGAGAGTGATAAGTCATTTTATTTGAAAACAAATTTATTCCATTTCTATTTTTTACAAAAAGTTTGAAAACCACAGGATTATATTATAAATTCCCTTTTATTTCTGAATTTTAAAATATTTATAAATATTAAGTAATACAAAGAAGACTGCAGTACAGAATTTCTTTCTTTGGTAATATAGTGTGTTATTTTTCTTTGCTTCATGAAAGAGCTTAATGGAGCTTATTAATAAGAACACAGTATATCTTTGATATGCAGTTCAACTTTTCTTGTTTTTTCCTTTTTCTTCTTAGTCTTTCCAAATAAGGATAATTGTGGTCTCTGACATTTTTTTTCAGTTCTTGATTTTTTAAACTGATTTTTATTTTTTACATGCTATAGTCATTTTTAGCTATAGGAATTGATATAAGATAGAGACAGGCAGGCAAACAAAACCAAACACTAAATGATAGTAATGTATTTTCTGCTAGAAAGTTAAGCTTTATAATTATACCAGGAAAAAGAGAAATACTTCCTAGGACAATGGGAACTACTGATAAACTTTTTTTTTTTTTTAATTCAGTCAGTTTATGGGAAAGAGTCATGCCTCCTTTCATAAACATGTCATTATTAACACTAGGAAGTTTGTTTGTTGTGATTTACGTTGTCTTCCTATTTTACAGGTTTGTTTAATGCTTTTGATGAAAATCGTGACAATCACATAGATTTTAAGGAGATATCCTGTGGGTTATCAGCCTGTTGCAGAGGACCCCTGGCCGAAAGACAAAAATGTAAGTGTGTTAAACATTGTCACAAAATTTGCAAACTATACAGCGAAAAAAATCAGCATTCATTCATATAAAAATCATCTGTGGATTTAGGCTTGAATTTTCATTACTTTGGCAAATAGCAGTCTCATGTTGAGGTTTTACTGAGGTCGCTGTAAGGATTCAGTCACCTATTTTCTGTGGAGTGATTTGGGATTTGTCATTAGTAACGGGGTTGATTTTTCCAGATGAATGTGCAGTTCATGATAAATGAACTACATCAGTCATGATGTATTTGAAAATGTTAAGCATTTAGAAAATATTTTCTGGTAGTCTATAGAGAATTTTGTGTCTTGCATGACTTGAAGTATAACTTATTTTCTGTCACTTGAATACATTAATATTTTATTAGCAAAGTGAAATTTATGATCAAAACACAGTTTTATTAAATACTAAAATGGTCTTTTAAGCCTAACTAAAATGTTATAGTGTAATTTATAAGCATAAGTATATTAAATTAATAAATCTTAACTATATTTGAGAAAATGCAACAGTTTACATTTAATTGGAACCTGATTCTAATATATTTACAAGTGTCATTATCTCTGTGTCTTTCTAAAATACAGCTTCACAAATGTTGCCTATTTGGGGTATGCTACTTGTTATTTGATATTCTTCAGTAATGTGCTGTGATGCACTCCATTGATTTAATAACATAATTATTATGGGAGTATATGAAATAGATAAGTGTGTAATCTAAAAAATTTATATTTCTTTTTTCTTCCCTGATATGGTATACCATTATTCTAACCTGGCTTTATGATAGATTATTTGTTCCCATTAAAGTTCAAATATTAAATAAAGAGGCCGAAATCTTTGCTTTTCAATTGAGGTTGATTATTGCCTTAAAAATTTTTTAAATTTCTTTTTTGCTAGTGGAAGTTAATAAACTAGAGTGATTCATTTGATGTTAATTAGCAAAGTGCTGCTATTTCTAATTCTTAGTCTGTTGTATATAAACAAAGAATTGAAGAGTTGAAATTGTTCTTTGGCAAAAAATGAGTGTGCCTTAATTACATTGGAGAGGCAAAATCTTTATACAGTTATCCCTCAGTATCTGCTGGGGATTGGTTCTGGGACCTTCTCGGATACCAAAATCCATGGATACTCAAGTCCTTGTATAAAATGGCATAGTATTTGCATATAACCTATGCACATCTTCTTGTGTACTTTACATCATCTCTAGGTTATTTATAATACCTAATACAATGTAAATAGTTGTAAATACAATGTAGATGCTATTAAATAGTTGCCAGTGTGGCAAATTCAAGTTTTGCTCTTGGGGACTTTATGGAAAATTTTTTTCTTAATTTTTATATATTTTCGATCTGTGGTTGTTTGAATCTACAAATGTGGAACCTGTGGATACAAAGGGCCAACTGTACCACCTTGTTATTGTTGATTCTTAATGTAGATGGAACATTTTCAGCATTGTGAGAATCAACTCTGAAGTGATCAGTTTTAAATATTAGAAATTAATTTAAAGGCTTGAACTACCTCTTCAAAATCTGTGAGGTATTATATAGTAATTTGGCTCTTATTTTTCAGTTTGCACGAATTTAACTCTAGATTTGGGGGAAGGATAGGGTTCTCCAACCTGGCTAATGATTTAGATAGAGAGACTTAGCAAGTATGTGTAGGAAGTCCTACAAGTCAGAGGACTTTAATGACATAGTCTGCTCCAGATGAGCAGACTTAATCCAGAGTATACTTGCTTAAGAAACTAAGTAATTTTACTAAGGCAGCTTCCAGTAAAACGTATTGTACTTCAGAATATAAAAGTAATTTCCCTCCATAAGAGTTTCTTTTCTTTAGTTTGCTTCAAGGTGTTTGATGTTGACCGTGATGGAGTTCTCTCCAGGGTTGAACTGAGAGACATGGTGGTTGCACTCTTAGAGGTCTGGAAGGACAACCGCACTGATGACATCCCGGTAAATTCTGGTTGTATACATCTTGTTGCATGTAAATTTCCAACAGGAAAATAGAGTGAAAAATTTTAAAAAGAGATCAAGAGAAAGGGATTTGTTATTACCTCTAGTTGCTATATTATGCTACTCAAAATATCCATAGCTGAAGGTACAAAATTGGGAAAAGAATTTGCCTTAGAAAATTTCATAAACTGAATGTATTGTGTAAAGTAAAAATGAAACCAGAGGGAAATTGGCTTAATTTTTTAAAGCAAGTGTAACAATCTATTAATGGTAATTTTAAAAAATACTTGACCAAAATATTGTATACCTTAGTCACTGACTAATAAAGATGATATCTAGTCTTTTCTAATTATGTCTTTGGGTATCTGTTTTTAAAGGAATTACACATGGATCTATCTGACATTGTAGAAGGCATATTGAATGCACATGACACCACAAAGGTGAGTCTCGCTGGGACTAATCCTTTTCTAAAAATATCTTGTACTCTGAATTGATATATATAGTTTATATACATATTTAAATCTCTTCTACCTCATCCCCACCAAGTGCTTATTTGGATCTGTGGTTACAACACCTCCAAGTTGTCTCTAAAGATAGCCCATTCCATCTTTAAACAACTCCATTAAGTGTTACATACATAAAAACATTTATTATATTTTATAAGCTAGGCATTTTATAAAAATTAAGTAGACACAGCCCTTGCCATCGTTTATAATCTTTATTTCTCCCATTTTAATAAGTTATGGTAGGGCTAACCTTATATCGAGCGAAAGAATGCACAGAAAAAAGGAACACATATTGTATGATTCCATTTATATGAAGTTCGAAAACAGAGGCAAAACTTAAAAATGGTAATAGGTGTTACAACAGTGATTTCGGGGATGAGTGATTTAACTGGGGAGGACCATAAGGATATTTGGGATGATGGAAATGACCTTTTATCTCAATCTGGGTAGTACATATATTCTTTTTTTTTTAATTAATTTATTTAATTTATTTATTTTTGTCTGCACTGGGTGTTTGTTGCTGTGTGCGTGGGCTTTCTCTAGTTGCGGTGAGGGGGGGCTACTCTTCGCTGCGGTGCGTGGGCTTCTCATTGCAGTGGCTTCTCTTGTTGCAGAGCATGGGCTCTAGGCGCAGGCTCAGGAGTTGTGGCTTACGGGCTTAGTTGCTCCGCGGCATGTGGGATCTTCCCGGACCAGGGCTCGAACCTGTGTCCCCTGCATTGGCAGGCGGATTCTTAACCACTGTGCCACCAAGGAAGCCCCACATATATTCTTTTAAAAAATTTAAAAAGTAATATTGGTAAAGGTCTCTTCTGAGTTCTTTAATGGCAGCCAGAATAAGCATGTAATAGCTTACATATATTTTGCCTTCTGTATGAAAATGTAATTTTTGGTACACTTCGACACCAAGAAAATATTGCTTTACTCAACTTTTAAGAGTAATGTTAAATTGTATTTTGGGGAAATGTAATGTAGATACTCATTTTTTATATTTATTAAATTCTGTTAAATCTCTAAGAATTCTGATAAAATTGCCAGATATTTCTAAGAAGGTCTTAGAAAATTGTTAGGATCAAAGGGCACAATCCAAAGAGTCTGCAAAAATGCTTTCAAAATTAGTAAATGCTTCATTTTCCCTACTCAGGGCGTTTTATGGGTTCCATAAGTAACCTTTGAACCAGAAGATACTGTGAGTTATTTCCCAGGTCTTATTGGAAGAAGAAGATTGTTGGTGATAAATTGTCCTCATTGCCATTGACTATTTCAACAAAGTTTGGTTACTTTTAAACTTACCCTAGCTGGCCTACTTCTCAGATGAACACATAGCATCTCCCTTAAAATAAATCAGATTTTATTCAAATACTATAAAAAATGAGATCTTTTAAAATACTGTTTCTCTTTCAGATGGGCCATCTTACTCTAGAAGACTATCAAATCTGGAGTGTGAAAAATGTTCTTGCCAATGAATTTTTGAATCTACTTTTCCAGGTATGTTTAAGGTAAATGACAGGTACAGAGGACAGTGGTACCAGTAGTTCTGCATCTTTTCCATTATGTAATAGTTATTACAACTGGGCTACAAAACCATATATTATAAAAAGAACTACATTATCCCGTCCACGACCTGAAGGATGGTGAGAGAGCATGAGTGCCCACTGAAGCTTCTCAAAGTCATGAGACGATAGGAAAGTAGAATAGAGCTGATTATGTTTATCTTACAACTAATGACAGAGGAGAATGTAGACACATAGAGAATAATTTAAATTGTAAAAGCCATTATAATTTGCTATTTTTCTTCATTGTTGTCTTGTTTAAAGGCCCCTCCTAACAAGTAAGGCTGTGTGAACAGAGAGATGGATCATAAGTAGGCAGCTGTAAATTTTTCACAAAATATACGATCTTCCCAGTTAGGAGATTATCTTAGATGCAAGACTGTTTCTCAGTTTTGTTTTTTTTTTCTAATTCTTTAGAAGGTCCAGAAAAGATTGAAGGAGAAGGAGGAAAGAATAGCTGCTAGCAGTGAGCAGACATATTTTAACTGTTTTCCCAGTTAAAATACTTCTCTTGCTCCAATTTAAAAAAATAACTTATGGTTTCCCATTTTTCATGGTTCTTTATAAATATTTGTTGATTTAATAGTGATATTTTAGATTCTCCTTATTATATTTTCCTTTCCTTGTAAAAGCACCCCTGTGAAAGTCAGGTTTAGTATCTTTGTATGTATCATGGTCTTCCATTGCAAATAAAGAGTAACTTGTCTGCGACACAACGATGTTAGAATAAATGGAAATTGAACTCTTCATGATAGCTAATGACTAATTAATGTATATTTAAAGCATATGCAATCTGATAAGCCTATAATATCCATATAAATCACTCAGCTGCTCCACTATCAGTTTTCAGCAGGGATTTAAGTTGATGGCTTTGTAAAATAAAAAATGTACAAAAATAATATAAATCACTACTATAAACAGAAATGACTTGCTTGGTAATATGAAAATTGATCACCTATTTTTTTATCTCATTTGAAATAATATTCTCAACTACATTAAGTCATAATTAGTTATATAAACATTTTGACCACTTAAGTAAGCTTTATGTTCACTTAATATATGAGTAAGCAGACTGTTATGCTAATTTGTTTTATTTTCTATCTGTGTCTTAAAATAGGTAGAGTTAGCTGGTAAGTTCAGTGATAAAAGCTTGAATTATGCTCTTATTTTATTTGCCAAGATCCCACACTTGCCTGAGTATTTAAGTGTAACATAAGTATCAGTAGAATTAGTAAACCATTCCTGTGGTAATACTTTATTTTCAATCCTTTTTAATAAACTCAGTGCCCAATATTTTGCAGAGGAAGCATGCTAAACATGAGCAGGATCTTCTATCTTATACATTTGTCAGAAAGTATCAAATGTTAAATAATGTGGTAAGCAGAATAACGCACCCTACCCCCACCCCCACCAATATCCATGCCCTAATCCTTGGAACCTGTGAATATGTTATTTTGCATGGCAAAGGGGATTTTGCAGATGTATCAGTTTAAGGACTCTGAGATGGGGAGATTGTCCTGTATTATCCAGATGGGTCCAGTCTAATCACATGAGTCCTTAAAAGTGGAAAATCTTTCTCAGCTGTGGTCAGAGAGAAAGAAATGACGTTGGAAGAAGAGTGAGAGAGGTGCAAGTGGCTAGCTTTGAAGAAAGAGGAAGGGGCCACGAGCAAAGGAATGTGGGTGAACTCTAGAAGCTGGAAAAGGCAAGGAAGCATATTCTTCCTTTGACCTCCGGAAAGGAATACAGCCCTGTTGCCATCTTGATTTTTAGCCTAGTGAGATCCATGCCTTACTTTTGACCTACATAACGGTAAGATAATGAATTTGTGTTGTTTTAAGCTGCAAATTTTGTGATAATTTGTTATAGCAGTAATAAAAAAACCAACACAGAGAGAGATAATCCATATTTATAGATTGGAAGGCTCAATACTTTAAAGACGTCACTTCCCCTTCAGTTGATTTAAAGATTTGTGCACTCACAGTCAGAATCCCAAAAAGTTCATTGTTGTCATTGTGTTTTTGTAGAACTTGACAAGCTGATTCTAAATACACAGAGAAGTATGAAGGGCCAAAAATAAAAATAGCAAAGGTGATATTAAAGAACAGTGGACTTGTATTACCAGATATTAGAACTTGTTATAAATAACAGTATTAAGACAATGTGATATCTGCATAAAGTCAGACAAACCAGTGGAACAGTATTGAGAGTTCTTAAACAGACCTACATAGGTGTGATCACTTGATTTATAACAAAGAAGACATTGCATTGCAGATGCAAAGGGGTGGTCTTTTCAGTAAGTGGTACTGAGTTAATTAGTATTCATATGGTGAAAACATGCATCATTATTCCCACCCCATTATAATACATGGAAAGTAATTTAGGTAGATTATAAATCTAATAAATTTGAACTGTAAACAATAAAATGTCTAGAAAATAATATAGGAGATATTTTAATGCCTTTGAGGTGGCAAAGAGTTCTTAAACAGGACACAGAGAGCACTAAGCATAAAGAAAAGTTTTAAGTTGGACTTCAGTAAAATTAAGAATTCTTTTTATCAAGAGATACCATTAAGAAACTGAAAAGAGGGACTTCCCTGACTGTCCAGTGGTTAAGACGCCACGCTTCTGATGCAGGGGGCACGGGTTTGATCTCTGGTTGGGGAACTAGGTAGGATTCCCCATGCCACACGGCATGGCCAAAAAAAAAAAAAAAAAGTGAAAATATAAGAATATATTTGCTATACCTGTATCCAACAAAAGACTTGTATATAGGGCATACAAAGAGCAAAAATCAATGAAAAAAAGGCAGAAGCTCAATATCAAAGTGTACAAAGAACTTGAACAGGTGCTTCACAAACAAGAATATCCAAATAGCTAATAATTATGAAAGGGGGCTAACTTCTTTAGTCATAATGGAAATACATTTTAAAATCACACTTGGAGTACCATTAGACATCCACTAGAATGGTTAGCTTTGAAGTGATATGAAGCATTGTTGAGGATAACAAGCAACTGGAACTCTTACACATTGCCAGTAGGAATAGAAATTCTTACAAGTATTTTGGAAATTGTTTAGCTGTTTTTATGTATACTCTATGACTCGGCAAATCTACCCCATGTATGTACCCTACAGAAACTTGTATATCTGAGCGCCAAAAAACATAGAATAAGCTCTTTTATTTATTTATTTATTTATTTATTTATTTATTTATTTATTTATTTATTTATTTATGGCTGCATTGGATCTTAGTTTCTGTGCAAGGACTTTCTCTAGTTGTGGCGAGCGGGGGCCACTCTTCATCGCGGTGCGCGGGCCCCTCACTATCGTGGCCTCTCTTGTTGCGGAGCACAAGCTCCAGACGCGCCGGCTCAGTAGTTGTGGCTCACGGGCCCAGCCGCTCCGCGGCATGTGGGATCCTCCCAGACCAGGGCTCGAACCCGTGTCCCCTGCATTGGCAGGCGGATTCTCAACCACTGCACCACCAGGGAAGCCCAGAATAAGTTCTTATAATCACTTTTTGTTACAGCCCCAAACAGAAAATGACCCAAGTACCTATCAACAATAAATACATAAACAGAAATGGTGGCACATGCATACATATGGTTTACTTTAAAGCAATAAAAATAAATATACTAGTGCTACACACAACCACATGGATGAATCTTACATGATTTTGAGTGGAAAATACTGGGCCAGAAAATTCAAAAGCAGACAAAACCAATCCATGGTGGTAGAATTTAGTATAGTGAACACATCAAAGGGGTACAGTGGTGTCTGGGAAAGAACTCAAAGTGGAACTTTGGGGGAGGTAGCAATGTTCTGTTTCTTGACTAGATGAAGGTTACATAGGTGTGTTTACTTTGTGAAAAGTCACTAAACTGTACACTTAAGATTTGTTCACTTTTATCACTTTGCTGTACATGTGAAACTAACACAATATTGTAAATCAACTATACTTCAATTAAAAAATCTTTTAAAAATATGGTTCACTTTTAAGCATGTATATTATATTTCCTTTTTATTAAGTTTGCTTACAAAAAACCAGTTACCTGTGCTTGCCTCGTGGCGCAGTGGTTAAGAATCCACCTGCCAACGCAGGAGACCCGGGTTTGAGCCCTGGTCCAGGAAGATCCCACATGCCGCGGAGCCACTTAAGCCCGTGCGCCACAACTATTGAGCCTGTGCTCTAGAGCCCGCGAGTGACAACTACTGAGCCCATGTGCCACAACTACTGAAACCTGCATGCCCTAGAGCCCGTGCTCTGCAACAAGAGAAGCCACCACAATGAGAAGCCTGTGCACCGCAACCAAGAGTAGACCCCGCTCACCACAACTAGAGAAAGCCCGCGCGCAGCAACGAAGACCCAGCACAGCCAAAAATAAATTAAAATAAAAAAAACAAAACCCAAAGCCCAAGTATTCATCAGTAGGAGAAAGGATAAAATGGTATTTTCAAACTGTGGACTATTACTCAGCAATAAAAAAGAATGAACTACTGATACGTGGATGAATCTTATAAACCTAATTTGTGTACTGTTAAGTAAATTGTACCTCAAAATGTAAACAAAACTATAAACAGGCATGCTGATGTATTTACAGGGAGCTGTACTAATAGCTATAATTTACTTTGAAATGCATGCAAAAATTAAGATGATGAATTGAGGGATGAATAGATTAAGTATAATAAGAATGTAAATGTTAGACTTAGGTAATGGGTATGAGGTGTTCAGTGTAAAATTCTTTCAACTTTTCTGTAGTTTTGAAAGTTTTCATGTTAAATGTTGGGGGAAAAATCATATCTTTTGTGATGATATTTAGAGAAGGCAAATAAATTGAGGAGAAAATGAGCCTTAAAAAAACATATTTAGCACTAGTGGCAATAATGTTTTTCTTAGAGTTGTTCAAATTGAAATGCCACCATTATCCTTCATTTTCTATATCCTTTTCATCTCCCCTTCACCTCTCTGCCCAGGTGCCATGGTATGCTCTTCAGATTTCAGGAAAGGAAGTAATATTCTCTATGTGAGAAAATTAAGATATATAGTGTTAATGAAATATTCTGAAAAGTAGTTTCTTTCTTCCTTTCTTTCTCCTTTTCTTCCTTTCTTCCTTTCTCTGTCTCTCTCTCTCTCTGTCTCTTTCTTATCACGCAGAGATTTGGAAATTGCTTTCCATTGCAATGGTTTGTTTAAAAAGAAACAACAACACAAAAAACTTAAGTTTAAAGTTCAGATTTGCTTAAGTGGATCATTGATAATTCATCAATTGAAAGCTATTGCTGATTAAGATTCCCATCTAGAATATGGATCTCATACAGAGAATGTGAAATAGTCTATAGTCCAGTCATTGGCACCAAAGAAGTTTAATTTACCGCTTTTATCTCTAGGTATGTCACATAGTTCTGGGGTTAAGACCAGCTACTCCAGAAGAGGAAGGACAAATTATTAGGTAAGTTTGTAGATCCAATCTGTATATTTTTCATTAAATAGTTGAAATTTCTGACACCTGAAATATATTGTTACTGAGTAACAGTATGTCCCATTTTAATGTTATCATTACAGTAGCACTTTGTTTCTCCAAAATAGTTATATAATGAAATGTTTTTGTTAAACTAACTTCCTAACCAAGGGATTGGGTTAAGATATTTAAAGTGTACAATGTGATGACTTGATATATTGTATTCATTATGAAAGGATTCCACCCATTGAGTTAATTAACACACCATCATCATCAGCTCACATATTTATTTACCTTTTGGGGGTGGAGGGTGAGAACATTTAAGTTCTGCTCTCTTAGCAGGTTTCATTTATATAATACATTGTTATCAACTATATCACATTGGATTTGAAGACCTTGTATATCTTATAATGGAAATTTGTACCTTTTTACCGACCTCTATTTCTCCCAGCCCCTGGCAACCACTTTTCTCTTCAGTTTCTGAATTTGACTTTTTTTTTTTTGATACCATGCAGTATTTGTCTTTCTCTGTCTGGCTTATTTCACTTAGCTTAATGCCCTCCAGCTTCATCCATGTTTTTATAAATGACATGATTTCCTTCTCTTTTAAGGCTGAATAAAATTCCATTTTATATATATAAAAACACCACATTTTCTTTATCCATTCATCCGTTTTGGGACACTTAGATTGTTTCCATACCTTGGCTAGTGTGAATAATACTCCAATGAACTTGGGAATAGAGCTATCTCTTCAAGATAATGATTTCGTTTCCTTTGGATATATACCCGGGAGTGGGATTGCTGGATCATATGGTAGTTCCATTTTTAATTTCCTGAGAAACCACACTGTTTTCTGTGATGGCTGTATCAGTTTACGTTCCCACCAACAGTGTACAAGGGTTTCTTTTCTCTACATCCTTGCCAGCATTTGTTATCTCTTATCTTTTTTATAATAGCCATCCTAAAAGATGTGAGATGATATCTCATTGTGGTTTTGATTTGTATTTCCCTCATTTTTAGTGATGTTGAGCACCTTTTCATGTAGCCATTGGCCATTTGTATGTTTTCTTTAGAAAAATGTCTATTCAGGTCCTTTGCCCATTTTTTTTTTCTTTGCCCATTTTTTTAATTGGATTGTTTTGGTGTTTTGCTAGTGAACTATATGAGTTCTTTGTATATTTTGGATATCAACCCCTTATCAAATATGTGGTTTGCAAATATTTTCTCCCATTTTATAGGTTACCTTTTCATTTTGTTGATGGTTGCACTATTGGCACTCTATCACATATGCACATACGTGTATACCTCTGATGGAATTTGTAAATTTTTTACAAAAATGAGAATATTCTGAAATATAGTTTTACTTTCTGCTTACATTTCCACTGCAGATAATATAAAATGACACTTTTATTTATCAACAAAAGCCTCTTATAATTTAATTGATTGGCTAATAGGTCCTATTCATTCCCTAATTTTATCTCTATTTTTCTTTAACGTAAGTATATTGGAACAATTTAGTCATAAAGTCTATAAGCCTTTGATTAGGGATTTACTTAGGCAGAATTACTTGAAGTCATATACGTGGGTTAATGAGCCTGTATATTTTTATAGTTATAATTCAATTTTTAATACCTTAAGTATCTTTCATTGCTTTAGGATTACTATTATACTACATGTTTATATAGAAAGTTTTAGAAATATGACTGAATCTCTACTAAACTTTGCTTTTAGAATAAAGTCTCAACATATAGTTTGTCACTTGACTTTTTCCTGAAGTAGTGTGTATACCAATTTTTTAGTAGTTTCTTTTGGCTTTGGACTAATGGATAAAAGAGATTTTACTGAAACAGAGTTGTTGGGAACACCAGAGAACAAGATTACATAGTCACATTTAAATAGGCAGTGCCAATTGAGATTTAGTTAGTTGAAGTAGTAAATATATTCTGCAACTTTTTAAAATGGATTTTTAAAAATGGTCACTTCTTAAAGAAGGTTAGGCAAAATCCATTTTTTAAAATGTTGTTTTCATAAAAACTGTAGTCTCGTGTAGTCTTTTTAACTTTCATACTCAGAAGACTTCTTCTTATTTACAGTTTACAGATGTTGACAGTGTTGCTTGATTTTCTCTAATGTTTAACTCTCGTAAAATAAAAATTAAAAATACATTGAAGTGTACAAATGAGATAGTGTAAGGAAATACTAAAAGGCTTTTATGTAGCTGCAGTAACTTTTTTTTCTGACAGCACTGCAATATAATTTCATGTTATACTAATATCTTCTTAAGTCATTATGACTTAGCATAGATATTAAGAATGCTGTGTAAACTGTATATATATTTCTTGGCTTAATTATTTTGCAAATGTTCATAGTAACCCTATTTAAAAGTATAATGTTGAGATAATCTTATATTTTTATAAAACTTTGTTCTTTGCAAAATACTTCCACTTGGATTATTTCATCTAGTCCTCAGAATAACTGCATGAAAGTAATTTCATCATCCCATTTTGTAAAAGAGAAAACTGAGATTCACAAAAGTTGAGGAACTTACCTAAAACTACATGGAGGTGGCAGAATCAAGTCTAGGACTTTTTTCATTAAAAACACAACTACTGCTTTCCGTATTTCTTATTTTTCAATAAATCTGAATTTTAAATCCTAGATTCCAAATTTTTTATTTCATTTGGATTTCTGAGTTTTGTTTTATTTTGCCTCCACTTTTCACTTCAAAAATTCATTTTACTGTGATGGTTTTTGATGGATGAGTCAGGGAATCACCCTTCTAGTTGCTAGACGGGATGCTACCTGATTCATGAATCACTGAATAAACTGAACTGGATCTTCAAAAAAAAATTTTTTTTTAATAAAAAGTAAAGGATGAGGGACTTCCTTGGTGGTCCAGTGGGTAGGACTCCACGCTCCCAATGCAGGGGGCCCGGATTCAATCCCTGATTGGGGAAATAGATCCTGCACGCATGCCGCAACTAAAGAGTTCACATGCCACAACTAAGAGCCGCATGCCGCAGCTAAGAAGCCCACCTGCTACAACTAAAGATCCCACGTGCCGCAACTAAGACCCAGCACAGCTAAAATAAATAATAAATAAGTAAATATTTTTTAAATAAATAAAGGATGAGTCAGGTTGGTACATAGGCAATGAAGTGAAAGAAATATTTGTCTCAAAGAAAAAAAAGAAAGAAATATTTGTTGCTAACTTAAAGAATCAGTACTTTGTTTAAAAATCAGTATCATGGACTTCCCTGGTGGCGCAGTGGTTAAGAATCCGCCTGCCAATGCAGGGGACACAGGTTTGATCCCTGGTCTGGGAAGATCCCACGTGCTGCAGAGCACCTAAGCCCATGTGCCACAACTACTGAGCCTGCGCTCTAGAACCCGTGTGCCACAACTACTGAGCCTGCGCGCCTAGAGCCCCTGCTCCACAACAAGAGAAGCCACCACAATGAGAAGCCTACGTACCACACTGCAATGAAGAGCAGCCCCCGCTCTCTGCAACTAGAGAAAGCCCACGCGCAGCAATGAAGACCCAAAGCAGTCAAAAAATTAATTAATTTATTTTAAAAAAATCAGTAGCATGATTTCTGCGATGGCTGAGTGAAGATCTCAGCAAATTCTCTCCCCAAAAAGCAACTGGGCAAAATTGTCAACCAACCATTTTAGGACTCTGGAAACTGAACAGAGTTATTCAACAAACTGAGAAGCATTTATTCAAGAAAAACTACTAAACCTTGGTAAGAATAATGGGATTCTGTAGTATTTCTACCTGAGACTGTTCCCATGCCCTCCCATCCAACAGATCTGCATGATAGTTGTACCAGGGCAGGCCAGAGAAGGCTGACTTGATTTGCAGTAGAGCAGGGCTGAGTGCCTGGCCAAGAGAATTGTAAAAAAAAATGGGAGTGGGGGGTGGAATTAGAAGTTTGGGATTAACATATACACACTACTGTATATAAAATAGATAAACAACAAGGGCCTGCTGTATAGGGAACTATATTCAATATCTTATAATAATCTATGATGGAAAAGAATCTGAAAGGAATATATATATATATCTGAATCACTTTGCTGTATACCTAAAACTAACACAACATTGTAAATTAACTATACTTCAATTTAAAAAAGAAAGCAAAAAAAGAAAATAAGAATATAAACAATCTTATAAAAAAAATTGTAAGAAACAGTAGAGATCACATGGTGGCAAATGATCAGGGAACATCACTAGCTTGGGGTTGAGGTACTGGTTAAAGGAAGCAGCAGACTGACAGCCCAGTCAAAATTTTAACAAAGAGATCCAGAGAACAAGATAACCATAGTGAGTATTAATAAACTTCCCCATATTCTAAATGATTTGGAAGGCTGCTAGTATATACAAGACTGCATGCAAACTCAGAAGACACCAAAGCGAGCCTTAGCTGTCTATTCATTCCTGGTTTAATGGGAATCCTTGCACATGCAGAAAGTAAAAGCCTTCCCTTGCACAGAGAAGGTTTGTAACCTTTCTGAACTTGGCATGTGTTTCTCAAATGGTGAACACAGATCCATCAGGGAAGAGGTGCAAGTGGCTCCAGATGTTTAAGCACAGCCTCTCACTAGTCATTGGCTGGCAAGTAAGTTATGCTCTTCCCAAGAAATCCAGGCTTAAAAATAAATATAAGAAATAATAATAAAGAAAACTGGGACTTCTCTGGTGGTCCAGTGGTTAAGAATCTGCCTTCCAATGCAGGGGACGTGGGTTTGATCCCTGGTCGGGGAACTAAGATCCCACATGCCGCGGGGCAACTAAGCCCGCGTGCCACAACTACTGAGCACACGGGCCACAACTAGAGAGCCCAGGCACCACAACTAGAGAGTCCATACATCCTGGAGCCCATGCACCACAACTAGAGAGAAGCCCACGTGCCGCAACGAGGAGCCCGTGTGCCACAGCAGAGGATCCCGCATGCCTAAACGAAGATCCTGCATGCCACAACTAATACCCGATGCAGCCAAAAATAAAATAAATAAATATTTTAAAATAATAATAAAGAAAACTGAGCAGCCTTATACTTGCAGAAGAGACAGACTCTACAGAATTAGTTCAGGAAGTCACAAGGAAGAACACACGTGGGGGCGGTCAGAATCCAGAGTTGCTGAAATATATTATCAAATATGTCTGGTTTTCAATAACAAAAAATTACAAGACATTCAGCAGAATAGGAAAATATGACCCGTATAAGGAGGGAAAACTAGTTGATAGAAACTGTCTCTGAGGTGGCCACTGATGTTAGACTTAATACGCAGACTTCAAAGCAGTATTTGAATATAAGTGTTTTCAAAGAACTAAAGTAAGCTTTGTTTAAAGAATTAAAGTATCATGACAATGACTGCTCAAATACATAATATCAGTAAAGAGACAGAAATTTTAAAAGAGAAGCCAATAGAAATTCTGGAGTTGAAAAGTACAGTAAGTGAAACAAAAATTCACAACAGATTTGAACCGACAGAGAAATAACCAGCAAAATATAACATAGACCAATAGAGATTTTTCCAATATGAAGGACAGAAACAAAAGAATAAATAAAAGTGAACAGCACTTCAGGGACATATGGAATGCCAGAAATAAGTATACCAACATAAACATAATGGAAGTTCCAGAAGGAAAGGAGAGAGAGAGAAAAGAGCAAAGAAAAATATTTGACAAATTAATGGCTGAACCTTCCAAAATGTGTTGAAAATCAGTAATTCAAGAATTCCAGTGAACTGCAAGTAAGTGAAACATAAAGAGATTCATATCTAGACACATGGTCAAACTGTTCAAAGCTATAGGCAAAGAGAAGATCTCAAAAGCAGAAAGAGAAGAATGACTTCTTTTGTAGACGGCAACCCCAATACAGTCAACAGCTGACGTTCTTAAAAGATGGAGGTCAGTAGCCAGTGGGATGGCATTTAAAATGCTGAAAGGGGAAAAACTGTCAATCCAGAATTCTTTAGCCAGCAGAACTATCTTTCAGAAATGAAGGTAAATATAAATACTGAATTTGTTGCTAGTAAACATGTCCTAAGATAAATGCTAAAGAAACTTCTTCAGGCTGAAAGGAAGTGACACCAGACAGTAATTTGTCTCCACACAAAGAAATATAGAGCACCAGTAAACATAATTACATAGTTAATAAAAGACAGTATAAATATATATTTTCTGTTTCTTTTTACTAATTTAAAATTAATGAGATAGTGATTTAAAAATTGTGTTTTTGTAACATAGAGAATGTGTGACAATAATAATACAAAAAGAGTAGGAGGCAGAGCTATATTTGAGTAAGGTTTCTATATATCACTACAATAATTTAGAGTTAATCTGAAGTAGAATATGTTAAGATCCATATTGTAACTCTAGAGCAGCCACTAAGAAAATAATCCCAAAATATGGTTTCTTAAAAAAAATTAAAGTGATATACTAGAAAATATCTATTTAATGCAAAAAAGGAAGTAAAGGAGGAATAGAGGAACAAATAAAAATACTTGAAATAAATAGAAAACAAATAACTAAATAGTAGGCATAAATCCAAACCAATAATTACCTTAAATAATAATGAATTAAACACTCTAATCAAAAGCTAAAGATAGACTGAATCTTTTTAAATCCAACTACAGACAGTCCCTGAGTTATGATTTTTTGACTTTATCATGGTTCAAAAGTAATAACACATTTAGTAGAAACCATATTTTGAATTTTGATCTTTTTCTGAGCTACTGATATGTGGTACGATACTCTCTTGTAATGCTGGGCAGCAGCAGTGAGCTGCAGCTTCCAGTCAGCCACTTAATCACAAGGGTAAGCAACCAATACACTTACAACCATTCTATACTAATACAACCATTGTGTTTTTCACTTCCAGTATAATATTCAATAAATTGCATGAGATATTCAACACTGTATTATAAAATGGGTTTTGTGTTAGATGATTTTGCTCAACTGTAGGCTAATATAAGTGTTCTGAGCACGTTTAAGGTAGCCTAAGCTAATCAATCTATGATGTTCAGCAGATTATGTGTATTAAATACATTTTCAACTTAAGATATTTTCAACTTATGATGAGTTTATCGTGCCATAACCCCATCATAAATTGTGGATGATCTGTACTTGAGATTTAAAGACACAAATAGATTGCAAATAAAAGGATGAAAAAGATATAACCATGCAGATAGTAATCATAAGAGAGCTGGAGTGGCTATACTAATATTAGAATTAAAATGGCTTTTATGCAAAAAAATGTTACTACAGACAGACATTTTATAATGATAAAAGTTTCAATTCATCAGGAAGATATAACAATTGTAAATATATATGCACCCAGTAACAGAATACTCTACCTAGCAAACAGCAGAATACATATTCAAGTGCACATGGAATACAGTCTAGGGCAGACTGTATTCTAGGCCATGGGTTTTCATACTCTGGCCCTTTGGCTAACTTGGGAATGCTACCTGATTTTTATACAGCCTGCAAGCTGAAAATGTTATTTTATATTTTTAAATGTTTGAAAACCATCAAAAGGGGATTAATAATTTGGGACACTTTACAATTAAATGAAACTCTAATCTCAGGGTACACAAACAAAGTTTTATTGGAACACAACTATGCACATTCAAAGAAACCTTTGGGGAATGGAAATTTGTTAACCTGATAAAGATTTCTTGAAAAACCTACAACTGATATATCTAATGGTGGAACACTGAAGACTTTTCCCATAAGATCAGGAAAAAGGCAAGGATGCTTGCTCTCACCATGTCTATCAACTTTGTATTAGAGGTTCTAGCCAGTGAAATCAGGTAAGATTAAATAAATAAATTTTTAAAAGTCATCCAGATTATAAAGGAAGAAGTAAAACTGTTTCTATTTGTGGACATAGATTCTAACTCTTAAAGAATCCACAGAAAATCTATTGGAATTAATAATTAGTTCAACAAGGTTGTAGGATACAAAATCAATATAAAAAAATCAATTGAATTGCTATTTACTAACACTGAATAATTTGAAAGTAAAGTTAAAATTAAGACTCTAGTTCCTTTCTCAATAGAATCAAAATAAATAAAATCCTAGGAAACAAATTTAACGAAAGAAGTGTGAGACTTGTGCACTGAAAACTACAAAGCCAGGCTGAGAGAAATTAAAATCTTTGTAAATGAAGAGACTTTCCACGTTCATGTATTTGAAAACTCAGTACTGTCAAGATTCCCAAACTGATTTATAGATTCAACATGATACCAATCAAAATCCTAGCTTTTTTGTAGAAACTGACAAGATATTCCTAATTTTCATATAGAAACACAAAGAACTCAGATTAGCCTAAACAACTTCAAAAAAAAAAACAGAATTGGAGAACTTCCTGAATTCAAACTTACTATGAGGCTGCATTAATCAAGGTAGTGTGATACTGGCACATGGACAGACACACAGATCAATCAAACTGAACTGACAGTTTAGAAATAAACCTTTATATATTTGGTCAATTAATTTCCTACAAATTTGCCAACAAAATGTAATGGAGAAAGGGTTGTCTTTTCAATAAATTGTGTGGGAATAGTTGGATATCCACCTTGAAAAGATTTAGATCCTTACCTATACCATACAAAAAAAATGTAGTCCAAATGGATCCCATAGACCTAAACATAAAAACTAAAACTATAACACTTCTGGAGAAAAAAAATAGAAAGTCTTTGGGATTTGGTGTTGCCAAGGATTTCTTAGATATAACACTAAAAGCACAATCCATAAATGAATTTGTTTTGATAAATTGGATATAGTCAAAATTAAAATCTTTCAAGGTTCAAGAGACACCATTAACACAGAGACTGGGAGAAAATATTTGCATATCATTTATTCGATAAAGGACTTGTTTCCAGGTTATATGAGTGAGTGTTACAACATGAGAAATTTTAAGTCCAAGTAAAATATGCAAAATACTTGAATAGGCATTTCACTAAACATGTATGAATGAATGGCTAGTACACCCATGCATTTTCAGGGAAGGCAAATTACAAGCACAATGATAGCAGTGACTCAGTGAAACTGGTGTAGTAGGTAGCTCCAAGAGCCTGTCTCTCCACAGAAACAGTGAAAAATAAAGGAAAAACTGTCAAAACAAACTTTGTTAGAACTCTTAAAAAAAAAAAAAAAGGCCAACTGAAAAGCAATAGGAAAACTCTGGCATTTATATTTGCCCTTATCTGGTTCATTGTCAGTCTTGAAGATGGCAACCCATGTTCCTGGTTTAGGCACCTGTGCTTGGTTTCACATAGAACAGAGCACACCATGTCCACAAAGATTTGTGTTTGTTTGTTCTAACCTGTCTGGGTTTATTTGAAGAACTGACACAAGGAGTTCATCTCTGGTATGCCTAACTGAGAACTTAACCAGGCTGGAAAAGCAGTGGGCATTCCAAAAATATTGTAAAGCAAATGAACAAACCGTAATGACCTGGGGCAAAAGATTATAGTTGAGCCGTACAACAGAGTGCCAAAAGTCTAGGAGGAGAAGCTGGAGAGAGTTTCCTTGGAAAATTAGGGCATTTG
Organism: Balaenoptera physalus; assembly: GCF_965194825.1. Classification (NCBI taxonomy): domain Eukaryota; kingdom Metazoa; phylum Chordata; class Mammalia; order Artiodactyla; family Balaenopteridae; genus Balaenoptera; species Balaenoptera physalus. The sequence continues at coordinate 42,233,681 of NC_138901.1, forward strand.
AAAGTACACTTGTGTATACTAGCAAATTTAGAAAGCCTTGCACATACTCGTGGCAAGATGCATGCTCAGAATAGACCTGAGAATACCCCTATGTTTTCACCTCTGGCTAATCTCTAGACTGAGGGCATGTATAAAATGAAGGCTAAGGCAGCTGTAAAGAGCCTGGATAAGCATTGAAGAATTCCCCAGCACAGAGCTATTCTGTAAAGACAGGAATTGTTTTTGTTTCCTCCTCATCTTCTTCCTCTTCCCACCCTGCCCTCCTCCATCCCCTCCTCCCTATTCTTCCTCTCCTCCTCCCTTTTTTTCTTCCCCCTACTATTCCTTTTTTCTCTCTCTCCCCTCGCTCCTGCCATTCAAGGAAATCTCTGTCAAAACACTAGCTGAACACGAGTGAAGTGAGGAGAGACTTCAGAGACCACACATAACAGACTTTACAAAAAATAGTTTAGGAATGTCACTGAACAAACACTATATCAAGCAACAAAAACCAGCGGGGGCAGGGGGAGGATCAGATTTCCAGAGTTGCCACATTATAATATTCAAAAGGTCTAGTTTTCAACAAAAATTATGAACCATGCAGCAAAACAAGAAAGTCCATTGCCCATTCATAGAAGAAATTAACAGAAACTGTCTCTAAGGAAGCACAGACATTGGACTTAGTAGACAAAGATTTTAATCAACTATCTTAAATATGTTCAGAAAGCTGCTGGAAACCATGAACAAAGAGGTTAAAATAACCAGGAGAATAATGTATGAACAAACATAATATCAGTAAAGAGAAAGAAAGTATAAAAAGGAACCAAGCACAAATTCTGGAGCTGAAAAGTACAATAAGCAAAATGAAAAATTCAGTAGAGAGGTTCACCACCAGATTTGAGTAGATAGAAGAAAGAATCAGCAAATTTAAAGGTAGTTCAATTGAACTACCTCAGACTGAGGGGTAGAAAGGAAAAAGAAAGAAGGAAGATGAACGGAGCCTAGGAGACCTGTGAAATAGCAGCAAGCATTCACATGATGGAAACCCCAGAAGGAGAGGAGAGAGAGGAAGTGACAGAATATTTGAAGAAAAAACTTACCAAATCTGATAAAAGACAAGAACCTAAACATTCAAAAAGCTCATTGAACTGCAGGATTAAACTCTAAGAGATCCACATCAAGACACATTATCATCAAGTTGTCAGAAGCCAGGGACAGAATTTTGAAAGCAGCAAGAAAGAAGCTACTTATCACATACAGTGGATCCTCAATAAGATTTAAAGTGCTGAAAGAAAAAACAAAAAACAAGAATTCTACATCCTGCAAACATTTTTCTTCAAGAATGATTTGGATTTTGCAATTAGTTCTTATACATGACCCCCAAAGCATAAGCAACCAAAGAAGAAAATGGATAAATTTGGCTTCATCAGAATTAAAAAACTGTTCATCAAAGGGCATTGTCAAGAAAGTGAAAAGAAAGCCTACAGAATGAGACATAATATTTGTAAATCATAGATCTGACAAGGGTCAAGTAAGTAGAATATATAAAGAACTCCTACAACTCACCAACCAAAAGATAACTCAATTTTAAAATGGGCAAGGGACTTGAATACACATTTCTTCAGAGATGATATACAAGTGGTTATCCAGCAGTTGAAAAGGTGCTCAAAAACATGAGTCATTAAGGAAATTTTGCAATTCAAAACCACATGAAATTCCACTTTGCACCTACTAGGATATTTTTAATTTTTAAAATGGAAAATAAATTTTGTGATGATGTGGAGAATTTGGGATCCTCATTGCACCCCTGGTAGAATTGTAAAATGGTGTAGCTGCTTTAGAAAACAAGTTGGTACTTCTTCAACATGGAATTACCACATAATCCAGCAATTCCACTTCTTAAAACAATTGAAAATAGACACTCAAATACTTGTACCCAAATGTTTATATCAGCACTATTCACAAAAGCCATAAGGTGGAAACAGCCCAAATATCAACCAGTAGATGAATGAATAAACAAAATGTATATCTATGCCATGAAATATTAGCCATAAAAAGGAGTGATGTACTGATACATGCTACATCATGGATGAACCTCATAAATGAAGAAGCCAGACACAATAGGTCACATATTATATGATTCCATTTATATCAGTGGTCCCCAACCTTTTTGGCACCAGGGGCTGGTTTCGTGGACGACAATTTTTCCACAGACTTGGGGGTGTGGGGTGATGGGGAAATGGTTCAGGCAGTAATGTGAGTGATGGTTCAGACGGTAATGCGAGCAATGGGGAGCGATGGGGAGCGGCAGATGAAGCATTGCTTGCTTACCCGCCACTCACCTCCTGCTGTGTGGCCGGTTCCTAACAGGCCACAGACCAATACTGGTCCACGGCCTGGGTGTTGGGGCCTCCTGATTTATATGAAATATCCAGAATAGGTAAATCTATTGGTACAGAAAGCAGATTGGTGATTGTCAAGGGCTGGGGGAAGGGAGTAATAGAAAATAACTGCTTAGTTGGGATGTATGAAAATGTTTTGGAGAAGTTCACATAGCATAAAATTAACAATTGTAGCACTGTTGGTGGGAATGTAAATTGATACAGCCGCTATGGAGAACAGTATGGAGGTTCCTTAAAAAACTAAAAATAGAACTACCATATGACCTAGCAATCCCACTACTGGGCATATACCCTGAGAAAACCATAGTTCAAAAAGAGTCATGTACCACAATGTTCATTGCAGCACTATTTACAACAGCCAGGACGTGGAAGCAACCTAAGTGTCCATTGACAGATGAATGGATAAAGAAGATGTGGCACATATATACAATGGAATATTACTCAGCCATAAAAAGAAATGAAATTGAGTTATTTGTAGTGAGGTGGATGGACCTAGAGACTGTCATACAGAGTGAAGTAAGTCAGAAAGAGAAAAACAAATACCGTATGCTAACATATATGGAATCTAAAAAAAAAAAAAAATGGTTCTGAAGAACCTAGGGGCAGGACAGGAATAAAGACGCAAACGTAGAGAATGGACTTGAGGACATGGGGAGGGAGTAGGGTAAGCTGGGACGAAGTGAGAGAGTGGCATGGACATATGTACACTACCAAATGTAAAATAGATAGCTAGTAGGAAGCAGCCAAATGTCACAGGGAGATCAGCTCCGTGCTTTGTGTCCACCTAGAGGTGTGGGATAGGGAGGGTGGGAGGGAGACGCAAGAGGGAGGAGAAATGGGGATAAATGTATATGTATAGCTGATTCACTTTGTTATACAGTAGAAACTAACACACCATTGTAAAGCAATTATACTCCAATAAAGATGTTTAAAAAAAAAACGATTGTAAAGTATACAATTCAGTGGCATTTAGTACATTTAAAATGTGCAACAACCATCTTATGTTATATGAATTTCTCCTCAATAAGAATAGTGTTTTAAAAATCACAGTGCGGGGACTTCCCTGGTGGTCCAGTGGTAAAGAATCCACCTTACAATGCAGAGGACATGGGTTTGATCCCTGGTCAGGGAACCAACATCCCACATGCCATGGGGCAACTGAGCCCACACGCCACAATTACAGAGCCCACTCACCACAACTACAGAGCCCACGCACCTTGGAGCCTGCATGCCACAACTAAAGAAGAGAAAACCCACAGGCCACAACTAGAGAGAAGCCCGAGCACTGCAACACGAGCACTGCAACAAAGATCCCACGTGCCATAACTAAGACCTGATGCAGCCAAAAATAAATAAAGGAAACCATAAACAAGACGAAAAGACAACCCTCAGAATGGGAGAAAGTATTTGCAAATGAAGCAATAAACAAAGGATTAATCTCCAAAATATACAAACAGCTCATGGAGCTCAATATCAAAAAACAAACAACCCTATTAAAAAATGAGCAGAAGACCTAAATAGACATTTCACCAAAGAAGACATACAGATGACCAAGAGGCACATGAAAAGATTCTCAACATCACTAATTATTAGAGAAATGCAAATCAAAACTACAGTGAGGTATCACCTCACATTGGTCAGAATGGCCATCATCAAAAAATCTACAAACAATAAATGCTGGAGAGGGTGTGGAAAAAAGGGAACCCTTTTGCACTGTTGGTGGGAATGTAAACTGATTCAGCCACTATGGAGAACAGTGTGGAGGTCCCTTAAAAAACTAAAAATAGAGCTACCATATGACCCAGCAATCCCACTCCTGGGCATATACCCTGAGAAAACCATAATTCAAAAGGACACATGTACCCCAGTGTTCATTGTAGCACTGTTTACAATAGCCAGGACATGGAAACAACCTAAATGTCCAACGACAGATGAATGGATAAAGAAGTTGTGGTACATATATGCAATGGAATATTACTCAGCCAGAAAAAGGGATGAAATTGGGTCATTTGTAGAGATGTGGCTGGACCTAGAGTCTGTCATACAGAGTGAAGTAAGCCAGAAAGAGAAAAACAAATATCGTATATTCATGTATATATGTGGAATCTAGAAAAATGGTAGATGAACCTATTTGCAGGGCAGGAATAGAGACATAGACATAGAGAATGGACATGTGGACACAGCAGGGGAAGGGGAGGGTGGGACCAACTGGGAGATTAGGTTTGACATAAATACACTACCATGTGTAAAATAGATAGCTAGTGGGAACCTGCTGTATAGCACAGGGAGCTCAGCTTGGTGCTCTGTGATGACCTAAATGGGTGGGATGGGGGCATGGGAGGGAGGTCCAAGAGGGAGGGGATATAGATATACATATAGCTGATTCACCTCATTGTACAGTAGAAACTAACACATTGTAAAGCAATTATACTCCAATAAAAATAAATAAATAATAAATTAATCTTAAAAATAAAATCACAATGTGACACCACTTCACACCCATTAGGACCTTTGTGATAGAAAAGACAGACAATAACTGATGGGGATGTTAAATGGTGCAGCCACTTTGGAAAACAGTTGGCCAGTTTGAAATTATCAGGTGTTAGATAGATAAACAAAATATGGTGTATATATGTATATATATAATAATATACCTATGGAATATTATTCAGTAATAAAAAAGCACAAACTAGTGATATCTACTCCAACATAGATGAACCTCTAAAACATGCTAAGTAAAAGAGGCCAGATATAAAAGACCATGTGATAACATTCCATTTATTTAAGTTCCTTGTCCATTTAAAAATTGCAAAATGTTCATAAAAAGGAAATTTATAAGAAATAGAAAATAGACTAGTGGTGTCTTGTGGCTGAGGGCAGTAATTTGACTAAAAAATGACTAAAAATAGGCATAAAGTATCTTTTGGGGGTATCTGAAATGTTCTAAAATTGGATTGTGGTGATGGTTGCACATGACTGTAAGTTTACCAAAATCATTGAGTTCTTTACTTAATTCAGGTTACTAGTATGTTATTAAATTATTCCTTAGTTAAGCTGTATTTGAAACATCAGTTGGAGGCTTAATAGTGGTGTTATGACTCCAGAAATTGGCTTATCAATGTTTCACTAATTTAAAATGTGGCCATCTCCCAAGTATATCTGTTTCATGTTTTTCCTTTGAAAAATTTCTGATGATAATTTGTAAGTGCGTGGTCATATGTTTTATACACCATTTTTTGTACTGAATTTCTTTTGTATGTACAGAGGATGGTTAGAACGAGAGAGCAGGTATGGTCTGCAACCCGGACACAATTGGTTTATCATCTCCATGCAGTGGTGGCAGCAGTGGAAAGAATATGTCAAATATGTGAGTAAGATTCCTGTATATCTACATTTTTCATAGGATTATTAACTCCATCAGACTTTGTGTGACTAGTGGCCAGTAATAAAATGCTCCAACCTAAAGATTTGAAGGGGAAAGAAATGAATACCTATATGATGCTACCAACTTGCTTTTCTAAAAAGCAAGTTCCAGAGCAAGTAATAGATTCATTAAGAAATCAGTTACTATACTCAGCATTTGGAGCACATTATGAAAACAAAAGTAGGAGACTATAATCTTCACTTGGGCAGTGGCTGCATAGCAAAATCACATAGAAAGTTTAAAAAAAAAAAAAAAGAAAGAAATGCCTATGCTCCACTCCAGACCAGATAAATCAGAAAGCATAGTTGAAGAAAAAGTTTGAATTAATTTAAATAAGTCATTTTTGTTTACTGAAAATTCTCTTTTGAAATCTAATTTAAATGGAATACATTTTGTTGGTATGGACTCAATATCAGAAAAGCTGTGAAAAGATCAATATTATCTTTAATAAATTGTTATGAAGTCTACAAACTGAAGTCCAAACATATTAATATAAACTAACTACTCAGACCTACTTCACAGGCCATAGGTCAGTGTGAGTCTATTGTTCCATTGTCCATATACAATTTTGACTTCTTTGGTGGGTAGTTGAATTTAAAATATTGATGACCCCAAATCCATACTTAATGTAGACTCCCAGTTTTTAATCATTTGTGTACTATGGTCACCATTTTTTTACCATATAGTTCCCATACTATTATTTTCTTAGTATGTTTATATAAATAACTTTATCATTTTTATGTAAATATATTTTATTTTAAAAGGAAACTTTATATCACTATCTTAAATAGAAAATCAGCGTCACATTCCAGAAATAGAGGATCAAAATAAAATCAATGAAAATAAAATATATTATTAAAGTCTAGCCAAGTAGTGTTGCCTTTTTTTTTTTTTTTAAGAAATTCACGTTCTTTTATTTATTTATTTATTTATTTATGACTGTGTTGAGTCTTCGTTTCTGTGCGAGGGCTTTCTCTAGTTGCGGCAAGTGGGGACCACTCTTCATCGCGGTGCGCAGGCCTCTCACCATCGCGGCCTCTCTTGTTGCGGAGCACAGGCTCCAGACGCGCAGGCTCAGTAATTGTGGCTCACGGGCCCAGTTGCTCCGTGGCATGTGGGATCTTCCCAGACCAGGGCTCGAACCCGTGTCCCCTGCATTGGCAGGCAGATTCTCAACCACTGCGCCACCAGGGAAGCCCAGTGTTGCCTTTTGAAGGCTGATAACTGAGACCTGTTCTCTGTCAAAAAGAGAAATTGTCAAGTATTAGATTAGCAGATCAAGCATTAGATTAACACATGAGTACCAAACTGAGACCCTGTCCTTGAAGTAATCAGAGGATTGAAAGAGAATTGAATAGGGAATAATTTTTTCACTGTGAACTAGGGTTATTTAATACCCAAAATAATCTGGTACCTTTCCCATATTTTAAGAAAGTTAATAATTAATAGAAGATGCTAACACTTGGATCTGTAATAAAGAATGTGAATCTATGTGCTTCTGAACTATTTGAAGTGTTAACAATAAGGCTATTTAAAATTTTTTAGTCCAATAAAGTTAATTGGTATGTAGAAAGAAGTCTAGGTTTCATTCTCATTCTTATTGCCACTCTTTTGATTAAAGGCACTGGAATTTCTTCAGAGCTGGCTTCTGAAGGATTTACAAATTGATAGTATTCACCTGCCTTACAGATCAAAGAGGGAAAAAAATCTAATAAAATGTTGACACAGTGTCTCCTTGTTTTGGCTAAAATTAGGGATGCTGTAATTTCATTAAAAGAATCTAAAGCATCCATTATGCTGTTGCTATTCTGTGACTTGGAGTTTGTCTTTTAAATTTGATGTTTTTCTTGGGTTTCAATTAGTTACTTTATAAGCTGTGCCTTCAAGACCCACATCCATTGATCAGTTTCATCTACTAAAATTCATGTCATTATTTATTGAATGCCGCTTGAGATCCTTTACCCATGCTACTGTCTTATCATTCTCAGATGCCTATGGGATCTTGTTCTACTGGTTAGCCCCTTTAGTCTTTCTCTTTACCCTCTCACTTAAAAATATCCTGATCTTTTTAAAACACTCACAGATATACATTCTCATAGCACCTTCCCTCCAGCTTCTCAAGTCTTAGCTCTCTCTCTCTTTTTTTTTTTGTTTTTTTTCCACAAGTAAACTTAGTAGAGAATAGTTCTATGCTAGCGGCCTCTGCTTCTGGTATTCTGCATCTCCTGATTTTTCTCTGGTCTTTCAGACTCAGTGTCCTTCCCAGATTCTTCTGCTACCTATCCTGTAAATATTGTACTCTCCTTATTCTATATACACCATTTTCTTGTCCTCCCGGAAGTCTGTTGAGCCCCACATTTTTATATCTAGTCTCTTTCTCTGTCCTGAGCACTAGACTCAAATGTCCACACATCTCAGACCAGAATATCCCAAAATAAGGTCATTCCCAAAACGATTCCAGTCACCAATACACCTTATCTTATGAAGGTGCCAACTCCCATCCAGTCATCTAAGCCAGCACCTCATGTCCGACCTTGGAATTATCTGTGCCCCTCTTTCATACACAATTAGTTGTCAAGTTTTTTTTAATCTCCTAGATCCATGCTCTTCTCTCTATCTCCTTACTTATGGATCTGGCTTTTTATGGTTTAGTGCCTCATCATCTCTTGCCTGAATTATTATAGAAGTCTTCTAACTTGTGTCTCAATTTTCAGTTTCTGCCTCAAATCCTTTCTGTACACTAGAGTTATTTTTAAAGCAAAAATTGGGTTATGCTATTCCCCTATTTAAAAGCCTCTCACAGAAAAATCCTGTCAATATAATGTTAAGGGAAAGAAAAACTAGCAATATGCTGTATTTAAAATATGATATCTAACAACAACCAGAATGATAGTTCACATTTACTAAATGCCAGGCATAAAACTCTGAGGTAGATATTAATACTAATATTATCCTAGTTTTTACCCATGAAGGAGCTGAGGCTTATAAGTTTACTTATTGTAAAAGGTCACATAGCTGGGAAGTCAGTGCCCTGCCCTTAATTCTAACTGTATTCTCCACATTTAGTTTTTACATATATGTATATGTTTTCAGTCACAAAAAATAAATGGTGGCATCTGAGTACTTGTGATATTTATTTTCTTCATATTTTTCCATATTTTCTATAATAACAATGTAATCTTTAATAGTAAAAAGAATAAATATTATTTAATTTTTTAGTATCAATAAAAGCTTTCCATGATTTCCAACTTTAAACAGAATAAAGTCTAAATTATTTTATGTGGCACAGAATCCCTTGCAGTCTGTTCCCATTCTGCCTTACCAATTTTATTTATATACACTATTCCCCTTTGAAGAAATTAAAATTTAGTTATACATCAAAATGTTTTTAAGTGGCTGTAGCCAACCACAGGAAGATTAGAAACAATAGACAATTTGTGGATTCATTTTTGAAGGCTGCATAATTGGCAGATTATTAAATTTTACCTCTTAATTTCTGACTTCATGATTTTTAGGATACCAGCCCTGTTGTAATTGAGCCGTCATCTGTTCTGAATGGAGGAAAATATTTATTTGGAACAACAGTACATCCTATAGAGCAGAGTGAAGATAGAATCGGAGGAGGCAGCCCCAGTTATGTGAACACCACAGAAGAGAAATTTTCAGACAACATTTCTACTGCATCTGAAGCCTCGGAAACTGCTGGCAGTGGTAAGCATAGTTTGTTTTCCAAGAGGTTTAGGCAGGGTCATTTCTTAAAGGGGTACACTTTGTCAGAGAGTGTGCTGGGTAGGATATGGGGCGTCAGGTTTCCATTCACAGAAATAAGTTTCGAATGAAATGGTCAATTAATAGATTCTTGAATGTATTAGTAGCTTTACAAAGAGGAACTCTTCTATATTCTACTTCATTAATCTCTCAACTTGAAAATATTTTCACAGTTTTCATTGATTAAGTCAATCTTTCCATATTGTTATTAAATCATTTTGTCAATAAATTTAGATTTGAGAAGACGTAAGAAAACCTAAATTTTTATCTCCAGAACTCTCTCTAACCTAAGCATACATTCATTGGATTAAATGCACCCTCATATCAGATTCTACAGACATTTCAGGATGGAATTTGGGGGTTATTTTGTTAAAATATTTAGAAAGACTTCATAATGTTCCCCATAATCCCCTTCCGTTGTTGATACCTACATAAAACTTAGTGGTTTGGGCTTCCCTGGTGGCGCAGTAGTTGAGAATCTGCCTGCCAATGCAGGGGACACGGGTTCGAGCCCTGGTCTGGGAAGATCCCACATGCTGCGGAGCAACTAGGCCCGTGAGCCACAATTACTGAGCCTGCGCGTCTGGAGCCTGTGCTCCGCAACAAGAGAGGCCACGACAGTGAGAGGCCCGCGCACCGCAATGAGGAGTGGCCCCCGCCCGCCGCAACTAGAGAAAGCCCTCGCAGAGAAACGAAGACCCAACACAGCCAAAAATAAATAAATAAATAAATAATTTAAAAAAAAAACAAAAAAAAAACTTAGTGGTTCTGCACTTATGGGGAAGATGCTTTGGTGTATTTTGGCCCAAATGAATTTAGTTGATCCCTATCATTCTGCTGATACAGTAGCAGGACTCTCAACCTTATTCTGTTGTTGTTTCATCTTTGAGATTTTTTTCTCCTTTTCTGTGGAGGGAGAAGGCAAATTGGACAGAGTTAGCATTTTCTCTACAAAACTCTGTAGAATCTACTGCTTCTTTTTCCCCATCTGACGTTACAGAGATCACTTAGCAGTCCTGGAAGTGCTCTCTCTGATCAGCTTTCACACTAAGATTGTTTCTTGACCCTCCCTAAGATCCTTTTTGATATGTGCTCACTCTGTATAATCTGTGCTATACACATGCTGAGCCATACCACAGATAGAAGGTTCAAAGTAATTGATGGCTAGAAGGTTTACCTGAGATTAACATGTGGTTGAGAGTTGAAATACCTTAAGATACCACTGGGGTTCACAACTCTAAGTTATCACCAGTCATTTTCCTGTGTGTATTTTTCTATTGTAACATTCATGCCTTCCTTTCAAATAGATTTATTACGCAACAGTTTCTTCCCTCCCAGCACTATCCTGTTGGGGTTCTTGTTTTAGCTCCTTCCCTTTGGTTTAGAGACTTGTTATCACCATTATCTACCAAGAACCTTTGCAGGTGGAAGGAAGAATTAAGGGAAGATACGTGAGAGCCCAGCTACTTGACTGTATTTCTTCCTTTCCTATCAGAGGAAAGGAAGAGGATATATAATTCTTGTGAATTATTAGATATTCTAGGAGTCTGGCCAAACATTCATTTGGTAACAATTTTCAAAGCTTTTATTCTACCTAGTGTTATACTAGGTATTGTCCAGAAAGGAATACCTCTCTATTTCCTATCTTCTACAGAATTAATCAGAGTCTAACCCTGTACTGACCTGACCACAGAATAATAGCTTTAACCTAATACATGGACATTGAGTTTGTATATTCAAGCCTATTTATGTATAATAAAATAAAGAGATTCCATCTTCTTTTTCCTTACAGGCTTTCTGTATTCTGCCACACCAGGGGCAGATATGTGCTTTGCTCGACAACATAACACTTCTGACAATAACAACCAGTGTTTACTAGGAACCAGTGGGAATATTTTGTTGCACTTCAATCCTCAGAAACCAGGGGCTATTGATAACCAGCCACTAGTAACTCAAGAACCAGTAAAGGTAAGTAATTTGACATCTCTGTCAAGTTGCTAATAAATTTCATTCTATAGATTTTAGCACATAGAAAATGTCTGTGATTCATTTTATTAACCTGTTGTAGATGGAAATATTTCTGTGAGAATATTTTATGACTTAGTACTTGCGTAGAAGCAGTTTAGTGATCCTTAGAAATGTTTTCCTTACTTAGGACAGCTACTGTAAAAATGTAGTTTCACGTGTATGTGAATTTTTTTTTTCAAAATAATATTTTTTACTGTTGGAAAGAAGTCTGTGAAAACTTTTATTATTTCCAAATGTTCCAGTGACTTTTTTCAAATGATTTGCCTTGAGTTTCATTTCTTAGTTTATTTTGAAAGTTCAAAATAAAAATCTTTTAGAAAATTCATTTTTTTCTAGTGACATGGAACTGAGTAGTGACATGTGTTTATTCTCCTGTATCTAGGTTTTGTTAAAACACAAGAGACTGCAATTTTAAAAGTCAAAATTTGGGGTAATTCCCTGGCAGTCCAGTGGTTAGGACTGCACACTTTCACTGCCGTGGGCCCAGGTTCCATCCCTGGTCTGGGAACTAAGATCACGAAAGCTGCAAGGTGCAGCCAAAAAAAAAAAAAAAATCAACATTTACATTCTATTCTTTCTAAGGCTACATCATTAACACTAGAAGGAGGACGATTAAAACGAACCCCACAGCTGATTCATGGAAGAGATTATGAAATGGTTCCAGAACCTGTATGGAGAGCACTTTATCATTGGTATGGAGCAAACCTGTCCCTACCTAGACCTGTAAGTATCGCCAATATTGCCTTATATAAGGAGCAATTATAGATGGGGTCTTCTATTAATTTTTTATGTGAACCTCACTATCCACAAATTAGTTCTTACCCATGGTAGCAGAGTATTCAGTACCTGTTCAAATTAGCTGAATGAATTTTAGGTTCTTTCATATTCATTCATTCATTTACTCATACATTTATTGAGCACTACATTAGGTACCAACCATACAATGATGTTCCTTTGGGAGTGGGTGACTTATATGGAGTGGAGGAAATAGTCACTGGACTAAATAGAGTCAAGGAATTATGAGGCTAGTCTATTAAATAAGTCATCCACATAAACATAGCCATTAAGATAATGCAGAACTCAGACTGGAGCAGAAGTCTGAGAGCCAGTGCCAAAAAGTTCAGTGAACGTAGAGGAAGTGGTACAGAGGTTACTTCTAAAACTGTTACTCCCATTAACCACACAGGCATCCACTTAGGGATTGGATTCATCTTGTAGCTGTTGGTGGATTTTTGTGGTTTGTCTTTTTGAAAGAGGGACATATAAAGGATCACAACATACGATAAAAAGAATTCAAAGCTAGTGAATTCTGATTGTTGCCATTACTAGAATGAGTCATTTAGAGCATAAGTAAAATGCTCTAAAGTAATTTAAAGGGCTTGGAGTGTGTAATATCAAAATATTAGTGAGTTAACTATTCAACATCATTTGTTCTGCTTATATAGTAAACAGCAGTACTCACTGACCTGAATACTCTTCACATTATTGACGCAGTAAAATACTTTATAAGAAGATTCTTTTACTGTATCAAGAAACACTCTCCCTATATAATGTCCAAGCTAGAACGTTTTTATACCAGGAAGGTTTTACATGGATAAGATATAGTAAGTTAGATCACGTCCAAAAAGAGTAAAAGTCTGCTATATATCTGTAGTCTATAATTTTGATAATGATTTTGAGTTATTAATAATTACGTTTATTAAAAATTATGTTTAAATCACAATCAGGAATTTAGGGTTTGTGTTTGTTGGCTCCAAAAGGTTTCTACTGTATTTGTCAACAGAACTCCTAGGTAGATACATATAAATATGAATATACATAGATACATTTACATATATATTATATTCTTTATTTATTGGGGGGTGGGATAGTCCTTGAGTTAATCACTTAATTTCCGGTGGAACTTTCCTGCTCTAATATTCTTCTTTTTTTTTTTTAATAAATTTATTTATTTATTTGTTTGTTTATTTATGGCTGCGTTGGGTCTTTGTTGCTGCATGCAGGCTTTGTTTAGTTGCGGCAAGCAGGAGCTACTCTTCTTTGTGGTGCGCGGACTTCTCATTGTGGTGGCTTCTCTTGTTGTGGAGCACAGGCTCTAGGCACGTGGGCTTCAGTAGTTGCAGGGCGTGGGCCCAGTAGTTGTAGCTCGTGGGCTCTAGAGCACAGGCTCAATAGTTGTGGCACACAGGGTTGGTTGCTCCGAGGTGTATGGGATCTTCCCGGACCAGGAATTGAACCTGTGTCCCCTGCATTGGCAGAGACGGATCTAATATTCTATATCTGTAGGGGAATCATTGTGATAATTATGTTGGATGGATAGGTAGGTAGGTAGGTAGGTAGGTAGGTAGGCAGGCAGATAGATAGATAGATAGATAGATAGATAGATAGAGTGAGTTTGATGTTTTGGAGTCTGCCTGGATTCAGATTACCAGTGTTCTAATCTCTAAACCTTAGTTTCCTCATCTGTAAAATGGTGATAACAATAATATCTACCTCATTAGAGTTGTTTTGATAAGTAAATAATACATATGATTAGCACAGCACCTGATTTATAGTAAATGGTCAATAAATTTTGCCTGTTGCTACTATCATCACCATCATCATTATAATTATTAAACAAGTTTTTTTGGAACCTCACAAAAGGTCATGTTTTTTAACATTGATGTCAGATAAATATTAGTTTAAATAAGCAGTAATTTTACTACATGAAAGCTTCAGTTGCTGGCTTGATAATATTTTTTTACCTCTAAATATGATAAATTTACCTGATTTCAGGAAAAATTGCTGTAAAAACATTTAGAATATGGTATTTCAAGTTAAAGAATACTAAATATATTTGCCACAGCAAGGTTAAAAATAAATACTTTCATCTTCATATTTACATAAATCATACCATTTAAAAAAAATAGCTTTATTTAATTTGCACATGTACAAGCTCAATGATAACAAATTAAGCAATATAAAAAAAATAAAGAAGAAAATAAAAAGCATACCATATCTACCATATCCTACTACTTAAGAGATAATTACTATTAACATTTTGGTGTTCATGTTTCCAAACATTCCTCTGTGCCTATTCATATACATATATAAATATGTATAGATAATTTAATGAAATTGAATCATATTATACTTGATGTCTTGTGATCTGCTATTTTCAGTCTTAGATGCTATTGATATCTTTCTAGGTTAATAAATTTAGATCTATACCATTACTTTTAATAATTGCATAGTGTTCCTTAATTTATTACATACACACACATATGTACATAAATCACAATTTATTAACCAATCACCACTGATGGACTTTTAGTTTGCCTCTAGATTTTAGTTGTTTAAAGCAATTTTCTGGGACTTTCCTGGCAGTCCAGTGGTTGAGACTCTGTGCTCCCAATGCAGGGGGCACAGGTTCGATCCCTGGTCGGGGAACTAAGATCCTGTGTGCCGCACCACACGACCAAAAAAAAAAACAATTTTCTGGTGAATAGTCTCTTTCTAAACATGTGTGATGATCTCTTTAAGGTAAATTCCTGTAAATGGAATTGCATCTATTGTTTGCCGGTTGTGGTTGAAGTTAATAAGTTCATATACAAGAATAATTAAAATGTAAATAAATATGTATTTATGTATGATTGTGCATGTATATATAAGAATTTGTTAATCTGTAGTTTGCTCGCAAAATCACTTATCTTGGAAAGCAAGCTACAGATTATAAAAATTACTTCTTTGTCATTTCAGATTCTGCCAAAAGTATGTTTTTTATGTAGCCTGACGACTATAGGTGCAGAATTATTGATCTTTCCCAAAATCACAGTTAAACTGAAATCATAAGAGAATTTTACTGTTGGCTTCACAGCTATCAGTGACTCTCTAGAAGTGGACAGACTTTGTTTTCCTCCAGTGTCACGGAGAGCTCCTTTTACTGCTTTAAATAGAAGTTGAAAAAGCTCCCAAGTGGAGCTTTCCTAGTACCATACTATAGCATATCAGAACATGTAGAATACTTTTAAGAAAGAGTCCTAAAGGTTTGGTTTGTAGCATTGTTTTCATCTGGCTCTTTACTGCCCCCTCTTGATATTAAAAAATGCTCTGTTGCAGAATATATTGGTTACTAAGGCAAAAGGAAATGAAACAAAGCCCAATCACTTGAGACTATTAAAGATTCTGTAAGATTTTATGTTTTAAAGAGTTTGAGTGTTGACCCTGCTATCCTTTTGGAATGCTGAATTGATAAGGTGCTACTCTTAAAACTCTTAAAGCACTACTTTGGTAATATGTTTTCCTGTGTTTTGGGGCTAGCAAGCAAGTTATTAGAGGGATTACTGAAAAATCCTGTTTCAACCGTGTGACTTCCAGTTTTGTACATCCAATTTAGTTGTTTTAATCATAGACAAAAAATATATAAACAGTCCAGTTACACAAAACACATAGATAGTAAATTTTTACATGGAAACATTTTTGTTCTCACTACAAATACAAGAAATAAAATTTTAAGCAAATTTATAATATTCTTTATATGTATTAAAGAAATGGGGTTTGTTTGTTTTTTAATTGTATTTATTATTTATTTTTGGTTGCGTTGGGTCTTCGTTGCTGCGCACGGGCTTTCTCTGGTTGTGGCGAGCAGGGGCTACTCTTTGTTGCGGTGCACGGGCTTCTCATTGCGGTGGCTTCTCTTGTTGTGGAGCACGGGCTCTAGGCGCGTGGGCTTTGGTAGTTGTGGCACGTGGGTTCAGTAGTTGTGGCTTGCAGGCTCAGTAGTTGTGGCACACGGGCCTAGTTGCTCCATGGCATATGGGATCTTCCTGGACCAGGGATCGAACCTGTGTCCCCTGCATTGGCAGGAGGGTTCTTAACCACTGCACCACCAGGGAAGCCCAGAAATGGGGTATCTTTAAATGATGTCCAGTGATAAGTTTTTGTGAAAGTAATACATTCATACATTTCCGGGAATAATGCTACATTTTGGGTGGCACTATGACTTATGTAGTTAATGACATGAATACTTCTGTACTTTTATACTAACTCCATTCCTAAGAATTTGTCCTTTAAAATACCATCATTTATATGTATGAAATATGTAAAAGTGAAAAGAGTTATGGTGTGAGAGTGCTAGAATTGTAGATAATATTTAAGATTTTTTCCCCTTAATTTTGATGTTACTTGCTTTTAAATGAAAGGGGAGAAAATACCCACCATGAATCCTAATCCTGGAAAATGGATTTAGGTGCAGGAGGCTGAGGGTCTTTAAACCCATGTAATTTAAACCTGTGAATTTCTATAATCTATCTGAACCATAGGCAGTGAACCTATTGAACATTTTAGTTTAAAAATAAACCTAAGAAATTAGGTAAAAAATGGCAAGTTTTGTTTCTTTTATAGTGATCACTTTATGTCTTTTAAAACAATAGGTAATCAAGAATAGCAAGACAGAAATCCCAGAACTGGAATTATTTCCTCGCTATCTTCTCTTCCTGAGACAGCAGCCTGCCACTCGGACACAGCAGTCTAACATCTGGGTGAATATGGGTATGATGAGCCTGAGAATGTTTCCTCAGCATTTACCAAGAGGTAACTTAAGAATGCAGCAAGAATACCACGCATTTCCTTAAAAAAATAAAAACCAATTTGCTCATAGTCTGGTGCCACTGTACTGATACACATTTTCATCTGTTTTCATACAGAATCAGTAAATCACTTGTGGGGCTTAGATCTACGGTCATGCGCAAGAACTAGATGGGGTAGAGGCAAAATCTCAGCAGCAAACTGAGAAGTGTTGTTCCCTTTTTTGGCTTGTAAACATACAAAGATAATACGTAGAAGTAAATTTTATTTACTTTGTTTCTTTGAGAACAAGACATTGTAAATTATGTGCTTGACCTAAATTAGAGTCTGCCAGTCAATGACTGGTCTTTTCAACTCCACTCAAATTTCTAAGCAGTAATTTCTTTGGCAATATCATCTTTTTTTGTTTGTTTTTTGGTTTTTGGTTTTTTTTAACAAAACATGATACATTTCTCATACTAGGTCCAAGGAGCCTTTATAACAGACCGATAATACAAAGGAAAAGATACATTTTTGAAAATGAAATTGACACATTTTCTTTCAAAAACATCAAGCCTATCAAAATGACATATAAATAAGTTCTCGTTTTAATGTAATACATGCAAAAAGTTCCCTTTTGATTTCTCTATGAGGTTAAATTTTATTTTATTTTATTTTTCTAACATCTTTATTGGAGTATAATTGCTTTACAATGGTGTGTTAGTTTCTGCTTTATAACCAAGTGAATCAGCTATACATATACATATCCCCATATCTCCTCCCTCTTGTGTCTCACTCCCACCCTCCCTATCCCACCCCTCTAGGTGGTCACAAAGCACCAAGCTGATCTATGAGGTTAAATTTTATTGATGGGCCAGACTTGCTCAATGCTTTTGCCTTGCAAATATTTGAAATAGTTCTTCTTCAGCAAAAATAATGAGTTCATCCATTTACACAAAGTCCCAGACTGTGTTAACAATGCCAGAATGTTGTTATAATTAATATAACTTAATATGAAAGAACTACCTTTGAACCCAAACCAACCCTGTAAAGTATCATCCCTCCTTTGAAATGTAATAGAGTAGTTTTATGTCTTCATTAAAGGTTGTATTCAGATAATATATGGAGATTCTTACACATACTGTTTGGTAAGAATTATAGCAAAGCAGTGGCCTCTGCCTAACCAAACTTTGTCTTGGAACACATTAAAATCAAGGAACAGTGAAATAAGAATCTCTCTGAAACACTCTTGGTTTAATTTTCCATTGAATAATAGTATTTGCCTTGCTTCTATGGCACCCTTAGTACATATCTTTTTCAATTCTCTTTGAAAGATAACATGAGAGGCAAGATGTGTTGTTGCGCTTTTAGTAAGTATTCTTTGTAACTCTTGTGCTGATCCTAGATTTTTGCTGCTTCTGTAAATTCCACTAGATTTGTTGGTGCTATTCAAAAGCACAAAATTATGTATAATAAGTGGCTGCCTGCTTAATGAGCTATGCTACAAAAACTGTCTAGAATTCAGATAAATTTCTTATGTGGCTTAAGGACAATAGAAATTGACTTGGACACTACACTTGCAAATGCTTCTGAATCCTAGAACTGGGTAGTTATTACGCTCCAAATTTGTTCTTAATTTGAAATTTTATTTCGTACTAATTAGTTGTGAAATCAATCATTAATCATTTTGAAGTTTATAAAAATATGCTTTCTTGCTGTAATCTTATAACTAATCCTCTGATGTGTTTTTGGAGAAATTTGCTCTTTTGTTTTCTTCTAGGGGTTATCCTTTGCTTGCTGATAGTAAATGATTTGCTTTGCTAGATGTTTAAAAATTGATCATAGTTGGGTTTGTTCTCCATAACGTAGTTTTCATCTTTCTCATTACTCAATTTATCACAGCTGTTTACTAGGCTCTTTTATTCCTTTTGGAATGACAGGTATACAAATCTTGCCACAGTTAACAATGACTTAATTGTAGCCTTTTCAACAAACAAGAAGTCATTGTTAGATGATTTTTCAGCTTATTTTAGGTGAGTTAATTTTTGGAAGTTCTGAAAAAGTGGATGATGCCAGTACTTTTCTCCTCTGTTTAGTAGGTAAAGACTCAAAGCACATTTAATGGGAGGAAAAAAGCTAAGTCACCATTGAATGGATGGAAAACTACCTGGAGTGTATAATTGTACCCTTCATGGATTATATTGATATGTTAAGTGTATTTTAGTTTTGGGTTGCTCAGTAAACTATAACCTCCCATAGGCAGAGATGACCATTTTAAGCTACAGCTTTTGCCTAGATTTTTGTCTGAGTGGTTACCTAGGGTTTAGCAGGTTGTTTTAGCAACCTGTTTTTGATTTCCATAATCTCTTGTCATTTTATCACCCTTTTCTTTTGAAGTATGTGGTTAGACTTGATATATTCTTCCTTCAGTCTTCACTCTTTCCTCTTATTGCCTCTTTTTGTTTCCACCTTGAGCCCTTCAAGAATTCAAGGTCATGTCTGCTTTCCTCTTTTCGGGTGGGCAGGCCATATGATTCCCCCCTTACTACCTTTCAATAGGGCAATTTTTTTGTCATGGGAAATTTCTTGGCTTCACTTTAAAGCTTTGTTTGGCCAAGTAACATCTATGCCTACTTAGAATTCTAAGTACAAGTAACAATTCTTGTGTAATTGTACCAGTGTGCCAGGTAATTGGGCTACTTAATGAGAGTGATGTGATTAGTAACTCAAAGACAGTTTATTTTAAGAAAGTAGATCAGGTAAATCCAATTATCTATCTGTGGAATTCAAATCCAGTCCCATTTTATCTTCCCCATTCTTACACTGAGTTTTGATTTTGCTATTGAGTGTGACCCAGCTGAGGGCAGCCTAGATACGGATGCCCATTGATATTTGCCACTCTTGGGATCCAGATACTGCCAATTATTTGGGCCTCTAATTTTGTTGTTCTTCCTTTCAAAGTTAAGGCTTACTCTAAGACACTTAGTTCTCCTATCTTCATTTTAAAGCTTTCTCTTAAAGTGTCTTAATTTATAAAATTATTAAATCTGTAACTCTCATTTCTCATCATGTCCAAAAATAGTATGGTCCCCTTTGCTGAGAGGGGTGCTTTTTTCTTTTTTTACATCTGCGTTTTTCCTTACTGTGACTACTATGACCATAGGAAATGTACCTTCTCCGAATGCACCATTAAAGCGGGTCTTAGCCTATACAGGCTGTTTTAGTCGAATGCAGACCATCAAGGAAATTCATGAATATCTATCTCAGAGGCTGCGCATCAAAGAGGAAGATATGCGCCTGTGGCTATACAACAGTGAGGTAAGAGACATGTCGGAGTCAAGGAAAGTCCTGATTAAGTGTTAAATCCATGTTTCATAAGTATGGGTTTTTTTATCTACACTAATTGTTCTGAAAGCCATGTCTCGGAATCACAGGGGAAACTTCAACTTTTAAATTACTGGATGCATACATGTAGATATTTGTCATCTGAAACCCATAATAACAGTCATGGATAGTACCATCTTGTGAAGATTATTATTATAAAGTAACGACAAATATCATTTTTTAACAAATAGTTTATTTTTGATTTGTCTTAAAGTAACTTATATACATGTTAAAAAAATTCAAACAATACAAAAGTATGTAGTGAAAATTCTTCCTTTCCATCCTCTGACCCCTATCTTCCATTCTCCTCAGAGGCAGTGCTGTTAATTGCTTATATATTCTTCCTAACACATGCAATATATTTCCATTAATACTCTGAGATTGGATCATAAGTAGTTTTAACCTGTTCTTTATTCCCTAGTTCCTTCTTTCTTACATCCTCCTTTGGTCACCACTGAGAGGTGACCAATAGTATAATAAGTTAAGAGCAGAGGTGCTGGAGCCACACTGCCACGGATTAAATCTTGGCCCTCACACCTGTTAGTTGAATAACCAAGGGCAAGTCCCTTGACTCTCTGTCACAGTTTTCTCATGAGTAAATGGGGAAAATAATAGTATTTCCCTTAGGATAGTTGTAAGAATTAAATGAATTAATTTTCTGAGTGCTTTAGACAGGGTGAGCATCAACAAAAATGTATAATTCTATTGCATGACATTTGGGTTTACATTTTCAGTTCCTAGTAAATAATCAAGTTCCATCTTTTTTTTTTTTTTTTTTTTTAAACTGTGTGTCCCAACCCGGGAGGATTTAATGAGGAGTTTTTTAGGGGTTTTTTGTTTGGTTTTTTTTTTTTAATTTATTTTATTTATTTATGGCTGTGTTGGGTCTTCGTTTCTGTATAAGGGCTTTCTTCTAGTTATGGCAAGTGGGGGCCACTTTTCATCGTGGTGCGTGGGCCTCTCACTGTCGTGGCCTCTCTTGTTGCGGACCACAGGCTCCAGACGCACAGGCTCAGTAATTGTGGCTCACGGGCCCAGTTGCTCCGCGGCATGTGGGATCTTCCCAGACCAGGGCTCAAACCCGTGTCCCCTGCATTGGCAGGCAGACTCTGAACGACTGTGCCACCAGGGAAGCCCCTCAAGTTCCATCTTGACCACAAGCACATTTACTGAATTTCATACTAGATACTAAAAAAAACTTCTTTTCTATAAGCTGTTCAGAAAATCTAAATCTCAATGAATTTTGGTTTGATGTGTGATGAGTCTTTTCTGGTCTCCTCCAAATCCTATATAACTTTTTTAGAGACATAAAGTATGTGTTTACAAAGTATACATTGTCTTTGCCTCATTTTGCCACCAAAATTATGAGCATTTCTGAATAACTATAATACGCTAAATATCTGTCACGAGTTATTAACTACAAGGATGTTTTTAATTGTCATTCATTTTTATTTCCATATTTGTTTCAAGTTTAGTAATTAAATTAACAAAACATTTCCTCCTCCATATACAGAATTACCTCACTCTTCTGGATGATGAGGATCATAGATTGGAATATTTGAAAATCCAGGATGAGCAGCACTTGGTAATTGAAGGTACAAGATGGAAGCATGCATTTGTATTATATTTTTAGGGGAAGAATTTAAAGATTTAATTACTGATAATCCATTTTATAGTTTTTCCAACTGGTATTTGATCACTATATTCTATATAGTAAAGAAAACCCATTAAACCCTTATGTAATCCTACTGTAATGTAATACTATTTGTATTGCTTTAAGAGAAAAACATGTCTACATTCATTGGCTGGCAAGGGTGGAAGCGGTGGGTAAAAACAAGTGAATTCAGTTATAAGTTTATAGCTCCTTAAAATTTTCAAGCTGCCTCTTTGTCAGGAGACTTTCTTGCATAGTTAGTGGTGCAGGCTTTTCATTAGTCAACACTAGTCATTCACCAACATAAGCATAGATTTACACACTGGCATGCACACATCATTGAAAACTTAGTGTGTCTTTTCTCATCAAGATTCATGAAACATTCCTAGCTGCCTCTGTATTAAAATGAATAGATTACTCTGGCAGTTGTCACAATTTAAGAAAGCATTGTAATAGTTCCAATGTATTAAGTTTAAGAACTTTAATTCCTTCTATAGATGGTTGAGTATAATTTTACTTCAGGTATGTAATTGAGGGATTAGCTTACTAATTAATTCTAACCAGTAAAGTCTCCAGTGTAAAGAATTGGAATGGTTTCAGAGGCAATTACTAAAATTAACTTGATTGTTTTTTTTCAGTTTCTGATTTAGAAATAAGAACTTTTTTTTTTTAACAGAAGCAATTTAGTGGGTGTGATTTGAATAGATAAGAAATTAACACATTGCTGTCTCTGTTTTTCCAGTTCGAAACAAAGATATGAGTTGGCCTGAAGAAATGTCCTTTATAGCAAACAGTAGTAAAATAGATAGACACAAGGGTAAGTCTACAGTGTATTATTTTTAAACAAACTATCTTAAAATAATTCTTTTATTTTTCCTTCTCTCAACTATTGAAGTCTTAACAACTTGTAGCTTTCTAGCTCAAAAGCGATTAGGCCCCCTCTTATTTTTCTTTTTCCTGAAGCATCAAATTTCTTTCTAACCATGCAATTAAATAATTTATACATTTTGAAAGACATAATTCTAGGAGAGAATTGTTTGAACTCTAAAAAACGATCATAGCAATTAAAGAGAATCACTGCTGCTTCTAGATTACAAATGAGCGTAGATTATCATGATTGCCGATGATGCTCCATGAAAAAACCTCTACTTAGCATTGCAAGACCCAATAGAGAAATATTAGCTCCATTTAATTGATTAGAAGAGTTATAAAAATCATTGCATTGAATACAAATAACTGTTTGGTCATGACATCTTGCTACAGCTAGGCTTCCGTTCTCGTGTTGTTTGTTCCAGTTCCGACAGAAAAGGGGGCCACAGGTCTGAGTAACCTGGGAAACACATGCTTCATGAACTCAAGCATCCAATGTGTTAGTAACACACAGCCACTGACACAGTATTTTATCTCAGGGAGACATCTTTATGAACTCAACAGGTAATCTTCCTTGAGTCATTGGCTCTTAACTTTTATAACTTTGCTATGAACGCAATATTACCTAAATCTCCTCTTTCTTCACCCTGGGGGAGGAAAGTCTTAATCTTATTTGCCCTATTAAGCGTGAAGTAAGGACCAAATGCTACTTCTCTTATTTTGAAAAGATATTTTGATGTGAGAAAACAGACTCTAGGCATTTCTGTGTCCACATGATTGTGATTTATAAGAATCTTTGGCAACAAATTTTCCTCTCAAACTTCTAGGACAAATCCCATTGGTATGAAGGGGCATATGGCTAAATGCTATGGGGATTTAGTACAGGAACTTTGGAGTGGAACTCAGAAGAATGTTGCCCCATTAAAGCTTCGGGTAAGCATGTTAAAATAATATAAAGGTATATAAGTCCTAAGCAGTTATTAAGTAATTATTTTTCTCTACGTGTTTTTTATATTTAGCTTTTTAGTTTTAGTGTAATGTTTTTGGGTCCTTCACAAGGCATAAACTGATGTCAGATACTTTTACTTCTTCACATATATGCAAAATACTACTATAGACATAGTGGGTAGAAAAAGATCAAAAGTATAGTCTAAATTTGGGATGCCATTCATTTTACTAATTTATCAGGTATCTTACTTGTATATACAGTAAACCTTTCTTTCTTAATCCTTCACTATTAGCAGTATTCTAACTGCAAGGTAGACCTGAGTCTAATTAATGATACTCAGTACATTTTTAACATTACTAAGATAATTAGTTCTATCTGTAGAATTTTAAAAAGTAGCAGAAAGAAAGAATGTAATTAATGGATACAAATTTGACATTAATATCATATGCAGTGAATTCTAGTTGATGTTAGGATTACCACTGTAATAATTGTGTATTAACTCATTTAATCTTCTAAATGGCCCTACAGTATAAAGCAACATTATTATCCCCATTTTATGGCTCAGGAAACTAAGACTCATAGCAGTCAAATAACTTGTCCAAGGTTGCAAGCTAGTTACTAAGTCCTCAAGTTGAACATGAGGCTATTCTGCCTCTAATAATAAAAGTTAGGATACAACAAGACCAGAAAAGCTAACTGTAAAAGAAAACATTATAAAAGGGAATCTTCCAATGTGAGCAAATGCTATTTTACTATTTCCATCTTGTATATTAAATAGCTATGTACCTAAAGAACTGTTTGCTTATATGATGCTAAACCAGGACATAGGATTGGCCATAATACTTTTTTGGGGCTGGGGGAGGGAACATCATTTGAGATTAAGATTAGAAAGATTTCATGATTATCCAAAATATATTTGCTGAAATAGAGACAGACTAAATACTATACTATTTATCTTCTTCTAATGCCTCTAATAGAATTATGGGCATGTTCATTCTAAACTTTATGAGATAGCAAATAATGAGTTTGATTCCTCTTATATTTATAGTGGACCATAGCAAAATATGCTCCCAGGTTTAATGGGTTCCAGCAACAAGACTCCCAAGAACTTCTGGCTTTTCTCTTGGATGGTCTTCATGAAGATCTCAACCGAGTCCATGAGAAGCCATATGTGGAACTAAAGGACAGTGATGGCCGACCAGACTGGGAAGTAGCTGCAGAGGTTTGTCAGTTTTGAGTTTCTAATGTAAGCAATAGATAAAATATTCTGACCACAAGTATGTGTTGCACAACTTAAATGCTAACTAAACTGTTCTGCGGTCAGAATTTTACTGCGAAAATGAAGGAATTTATATTTCTCTGCTTATTTCTTGTGCAGTAATCCTAAAACAAAGCATCTTTAATGAAAATAGAAAAATGTTTCCTCTTCAATGTAAATTTGGGGGAGAGGATGTAGGAATAATTATTCAGTAGAATTTAGGAGCCCCCATAATTGCTAAAGTAATGTGTACAGTGACCAATAGGCATATTTTTTCTGCTTTTTAATGGACAAAGAACTCATCATTGTTACCATGGTAAGAAGAAAGAAAAAAATAGGGTTTTCCATCTGAATTTAATACTTTATAGATTGAGCAGAAAGAATCACATTCTATTCTGGACCGCCAGGGAAGTCCTGATGGTGGTATTTTTAAAGAAGGGAAATACGTAAGCCCAAAGCTGCCTATACAGAGTGATCTGGCTATGTCACTACAGTCTAGATTTACCCCAGTGAGTGCTGCTGCTACACTTGGCAGCTCTTCGGTGTTACCACTGTTGCCAGAATTCTTGAAGTATTTTATGTATTTCTCTACTATCTCAATAGGCAATATATATATATATATATATATATTTGGCAATATATTTTAAATTACATATCCGACTTGTAAATTAGTAGGCACAAAGCTTTTTTTTTTTAAGGGTTATATTCTTGACATTTAAATCTAATATATTTAACCATTTTCTTTGAATTTGGGGAGATAAAAAATTTCTCTAATCTTTTTTCTTGCTAGGCCTGGGACAACCATCTGAGGAGAAATAGATCAATCGTTGTGGATTTGTTCCATGGGCAGCTAAGGTCCCAAGTCAAATGCAAGACATGTGGGCATATAAGTGTCCGATTTGACCCTTTCAATTTTTTGTCTTTGCCACTACCGATGGACAGTTATATGCACTTAGAAATAACAGGTGGGTCGCAAAGTTATGAAAAATTATTTAATTCCCTTGTCTTTTACCTTATTCAAGCAGCCTGCATTTGTAAGTATAGTCATTTGTGTATAATGCGTTCTCATAAAGATTGGTAGTCAGCATGTTATAATTTTTTTTTTAATTTTATTGGTGTTAGTTGGTTTACAGTGTTGTGAGCATGTTACAATTTAACAATCTAATTTCAGGCATGATTTGAGGTTTGAAAGACTTGGAACATGGGTCCATTTTTGTGCCCATTGAGTCTTCTGTTAGTTTCAAATGTGCCAGGAACTCTCTTTAAAATCTTGCAAAGCCACTCACACTTCTGTATCAGATGAATATTCAAAAAATAATGATTTTACTTAAGATTATCTTTAAGCACCATCTGTTGTAGTGTTTACATATAAAATTAAAATTCTAGACTGAAATATTTGCTGTTTCCAAGTCTCTCTCTCACACACACACAGACACACACAGTGTAAAGCTTTCAATGAAACCTGAATTTTACTGGTAAAAAATCTTTTCTCTTTACTAGTTATTACGTTGGATGGTACTACCCCTGTACGATATGGACTAAGACTGAATATGGATGAAAAGTACACAGGTTTAAAAAAACAGCTAAGCGATCTCTGTGGACTTAAATCAGAACAGATCCTTCTTGCAGAAGTACATGGTTCCAACATAAAGGTGATATTAAGTGTTCTTTTTAGGAAACTCTTGATTCCATCCTTCAAAGATCACAGTTAATTAATAATAATGATTATTAATAAGTATTATTATTAATTATTAATAATAATTAATAATTCTCGATTAATTATTGTGTCAAATGACCAAGGGAGATAATAAAACACAACAAAAACTGGAAAAAAATTTGTGAAGTTTTTCGTTCTAGAAGAAACTTAAAAGAGTTGTCCACCAGAATAAAAGAGTAATAATGATGGTGGTATTTTTATTATTATTATTATTTTTGGCCACACTGCATGGCATGCGGGATCTTAGTTCCCCTACAAGGGATCGAACCCATGTCCCCTGCAGTGGAAGCACAGAGTCTTAACCACTGGACCACCAGGGAAGTCCCAATGGTGGTATTTTTAAAGAAGGGAAATATGTAAGCCCAAAGCTACCTATACGGAGTGATCTAGCTGTGTCACTACAGTCTAGATTTACCCCCAGTGACTGCTGCTGCTACACCTAACAGCTCTTCTGTATTACCACTATTGCTAGAATTCTTAAAGTACTTTAGGTATGTATGAATGTGTTCTTTTAGTACTTTTTTTTTAGTACCTTTATGAATATATATACCTGACCTTTCAACAGACTAAGAAACTAAAGAGTAAAGACAGAGTGACACAAATCACTTCTTCTTGCATACCAGCTGGAGAAACAAGAAATTTAATAGATATATTGCCTACCCTGAATTGAGCTCCTACCACTGGTATTATTTATATTCATCTTCGGGGTTTCTGAACAAACTCCCACCTCTTTGACATTTTTTTTCATATGTAATGCGGAGGTGAGATCTCTCTGGGGATTTTGGGTTTAGATTCTTGAAATGACGGACAAAACTTAAGAAGTCAATTATACACATCATACTGCCCTCCTATGAAAGGGGATAATGGTTTTGTCAGGAAGGTTAGTTTTCACTTAGTTTATCAAGCTTTCATTTATAGTTATTTTAGAAAAATTATTCGGACATCTTATTTGTTTTACTGATAAAAGGATCTAAGACATTTGCTTCAGATATATCAGAGAGGTGATTCTCCATTTTATCTGAAACATCTCCCCCTTCTCATCTCGCCTCTTTTTCTATAGAATTTCCCTCAGGACAACCAGAAAGTACGACTCTCAGTGAGTGGATTTTTGTGTGCATTTGAAATTCCCATCCCTGGATCTCCAATTTCAGCTCCTAGTCCAGTACAGACAGGTAAGATAGAACTAGAGCTCCTTCTCATGATTTTAGCTTTGAATAACAGTCTAAGGGTTGTCATCCTTTTTAGGCTTTTGTTTAGGCTAAAAATATTAGAGCAAAAGAATTTTGGAGCCTGAAGGAAACCTTGGTGATCATTTATCTCAAATCCTCATTTTATAGGTGAGGAACCTAAAATTCAGAGAACCTGACTAAGTTAGATAGGTAGTTATTAGCTAAATCTACCACTGGAATTCAGATCTCCTTTAACTCTTTTGTCTAATATTAACATGGTAACAGATGGTGTGAGAGAAATGTACTATGAGAAAACAAAATAATAAATTTGACTAAAAAGGAATCTGTTTATCTAATATTGCCTGTGATTTAATATGGTCATCCAATGAGTCTTTTTGGCCATTAGTGGGGTTTGTCTCCTCTTTATACTGTTGGCAGTTAGATTCATTCCCCAACTATAACGTGCTTCAGAGAGAATGAGGCTCCTGTCACTGGCACTCAGTAGATGGTACTGATGGTTGGGTTGGTGGATGATTTAACATTGCTTTTTGGTTATCATCACTGTCCAGTAGAACTCTCTGCAATGAGGAAAAGTTTCTGTAATCTTTGCCATCCAATACAGTTATCTACTAGTCACATGGACTGTTTAGCACTTGAAATGTGGCTAGTGAAAGGGAGGAAATGTACTTTTAATTTAATTTTAATTTAAAAAGCAGTGACTTTCATCAGCTGTAGCAAATGTTTCACTCTGGTGGGGCAGGTTGCTACTGGGGGAGGCTGTGCTGGGTGGGGGCAGGCAGCAGGTGGGAAATCTCTACCTTGCTCTTTATCTTATTGAGTCTAAAACTGCCCTAAAAAATAGTCTTTTTTAAAAATTAAACAATTTTTTAAAAACCCATCATCTGGCTAGGGACTACTGTCTTAGAACATTTCTAGAAGAATGGAGAAATGAATTTTTAGAGGAGAAGAAAAAGAAAAGCAGTAGAACTGTTTTCGTGCCACAACACGGAGCTAATAAAGACTGTTGGAAAAATTCTACTTACTCTTTCTGTCAGTTACTCGTGCTTTGTCATTTAGTCAGAAGTGTGAGTTATCGAGGTAAAATCTGAAGTTAAAATCTTCCAATTAATCTAGAATTATCATTTGACCTATGATTCCTCCCTGTCCTCTGTTAAAAGAGACTGTCAGTGGTCTGGGTCCCAGCGATATTTGAGAAAAGAGCAAAGATAAAGGTACCACAGACTTGTGATGCTATACTTATCTTTGAATTTGTAGATTTTTCCTCTTCCCCGTCTACAAATGGAATGTTCACCCTAACCACCAATGGGGACCTGGCTCGATCAATATTCATCCCCAATGGAATGCCAAACACTGTTGTGCCATGTGGAACTGAGAAAAACTTCACAAATGGAATGGTGAATGGTCATATGCCATCTCTTCCTGACAGTTCCTTTACAGGCTACATCATTGCAGTCCACCGAAAAATGGTTCGTTTAATGTTAGGCAAGTTACTGCTGGTCTTGCCAGTGTTATTTATGAAACAGCCATTTTCTGTCTTTGCAACATTTTCAGTGTGTGCACTTTCAATGTGTTATGTTCTAAGTGATTGCGGTGTGTTCTAACTGATTGCAGCCAGGATTTAATATCACACATGACGGCCTACGTTTGAAATGACATTCCTCACTCATGTATCAGGCAGCAACAGGAGAGCTGGTGCATCTGAATATAGTACTACTGTCTTTAAAAAGTTTGTGGCTCCTATATGTTCATGTAGCCGTGTACATCTTCTCCGCCATGTAAGTGTAGATGCCTTTGGAGAAGGTTTTGTTTGTTTGTTTTGGAGGGAGAAACAAGAAGATTCTTGGGCAAGACAAGTTGTTTCCTAGGACTGCTGTAACAAATTACCACAAACTTGGTGGCTTAACAACAGAAATTAATTCTTTCACAGTTCTGAAGGCCGGAAGTCTGAAATCAAGGCATCAACAGGGTTGTGCCCCCTCCATAGGTTTTAGGAGAGAATCCTTCTTGCCTCTTCCAACTTGTACAGGCATTCCTTAGCTTGTGGCTGTATAACTCCAATCTCTGCATCTGTCTTGGCCTTCTTCTCCTTCTTCCTCTGCCTTTCACTGTTAAGAATAATTGTCATAGGATTTAGGGGCCATCCAAATAATCCAGGATGATATCTCAATTTAATTACATATGCAAAAACCCTTTTGCCATATAGGGTCACATTCGTAAGTTCTAGGAGTTAGGATGTGGACATATCTTTTGGGGGACCACCAAAATTCACTACAGAAATCATTTATCATAAAATTATCATTTATTCAAAAAACTAAGTACCAAGAAAAAAATTAAATACCTGGAAATAAACTTTACAAAAAATATACAAAGTATCTGTATAGAAAACAATAAAATATTATTGCTCGAAATTAAAGAAGACTCAGATGTTTGAAGGAACAGACCGTATTCATGGATTAGAAGACTCAGTATTTCAAAGATATCCGTTCTCCACAAACAAATCTACAGATTCAATGCACAATCCCAATAAAAATGCATACTCTGTATGTGTATGCTTGTGTGTGTATAACTTGATAAGCCGATTTTAATATATGGAAGCACAAAGCACTAAAATAACCAAGACAGTCTTGAAGAAGAACAAAACATGAAGAATTGAGCTACCAGATATCATGATTTTATAAAGCAATGATACTTGAGACATTGTGATATTGGTGTGAGAAAAGACAAATAGACCAATGGAATAAAATAGAGAGCCCAGAAACAGGTTCACATATGTATGAACACTTGATTTATAACAAAGATGGCATTACAGAGCAGTGAAAGACAGTTTTCTCGGTAAATGGAGCTGGGATAATAGAATAACCATATGAAACTTGACGCACCTACCTCTCACCACATAAAAATCAATTCCAGGTGGACTGCAGAATTAAATATGAAAGCAAAACAGAATAGCAGACCCTAGAAGATAATAAACGTGAATATATTCATGACCTTGGTTTAGAGAAAAAGACTTCTTGAATAGGACACAGAAAGCACTAACCATAAAAGAAAAGATTGATAAATTGTACATCATTAAAATTATGAACTTCGGTTTCATCAAAAGACATCACTAAGAAAATAAAAGGCAAGCCTAGTAGTAGAAGATGTTTGTAACTCATGTAACCAACAAAAAGGCTCAATCCAGAAAATATAAAGGACTCCTGTAAGTCACTAAGAAAAAACAATTCAATAAAAAAATGGCTAATACTTAAATAGGCACATCACAGAAAGGATATCCAAATAGCCAATAATCATATAAAAAAGTGATCAGCCACACTACTAATTAGGGAAATGCAAATTAAAATTACATTACAAAGACTTCCCTGGTGGCGCAGTGGTTAAGAATCCGCCTGCCAATGCAGGGGACACGAGTTCGAGCCCTGGTCCAGGAAGATCCCACATGCCGTGGAGCAACTAAGCCCATGCGCCACAACTACTGAGCCTGAGCTCTAGAACCCACGTGCCACAACTACTGAGCCTGCGTGCCACAACTACTGAAGCCCACAGCCTAGAGCCCTTGCTCCACAACAGGAGAAGCCACCGCAGTGAGAAGCCTGCGCACCACAATGAAGAGCAGCCTGCGCTCTCCGCAAATGAGAAGACCGCGTGCAGCAACGAAGACCCAAGGCAGCCAAAAATAAATAATTGTTTTTAAAAACCCACATTACAATATCACTGCACACCCACCAGAATAGTTATCATTATTAAACAGGTTGACAGTGTTGGTAAGAATAATTGAGCAACAGGAACTCTCATACACTGCTGATGAGAGTGTACATTAATACGGCTACTTGTAAAAATAGTTTTCTAATTAAAGATAAGTAATTCCACTATTCCATTTTGTGTTTTTATGAAAACACAAAATAAAGCCACTAAATGTCCATTAGTAGTAGAAAGGATAAGGAAGTTGAGACATGGTCATATAATAGAATATTATACAACAATGAAAATGAATGAATTTTTAGTTATACCCAACGTAAATGAATCTCATAAACATAATGTGGGAAAGAAGCCAGACACAAAAGAAATACCAATAATATGATTCTATTTATAAATAAAAACTTTAAAGACAGGGAAAATGAAATTTACTGTTTATGCGTAGGGTGTAAAATGATAAAGAAAAGCAAAGAATTGATTACCATAAAATTCAGAAAAACTGTTACCATTAGGAGAAAGGAAGAATTTGTGATTGGGAGGAAGCAAGAGGAAGGCTTTGGAGTGCTGGCTGAATTGTTTCTTGACCCGACTGGTGATTACACAACTATTTGCTCTGTGATAATTCTTTGAAATGCATTTTTTCCCTCCTTTGAATCAGTAACTCCCGAGTTAAAGTGATTTTCTGACCATGTGAACAATGTTCTATGGAACATATTCTAAACAGGATTGTATGAGTGGACATCCTAGAGAATTAAGGGATATATTTGTGTCTTGGAATTTTGTTTAAGCACAGCTCCAACAGGTCCCATCAGCTAAAATAATTGGGGTGATTCATTCATTTCCCCATGTCTTTTTTAATGGAGCATTATCAGATTATATATTAAGAACACTGATGTATTTTTAATCTTTCTTAGAGAACAGCTCTCTTCAGTTATCATGTATATGTTACGTAAAGTGCTTGTAAGTGCTAAAGCATTATATATAGGTTTTTGTAATTATTGGACCATAAAGCCATATTATCAGCTCTAAATTTTCACCTTTTAACCAGTTCCCTGTTTCCAGTTTCCTTCATGATCTAGCAGCTTCTTTGAGAAATGCCTAAAATTGATTTTACCATCTGTCCCAAGTCAACTCCCTTTTCCCATTATTCATGTGAAAGGCAACACCGTTCTTCCATTCTAAAGGCTAAAGGCTAGAAGTGTTCTTAGAATTTTTTCCGCCTTCTAAAACCCTATATTCAGTATATCATCATGCCTTTTAATTTCTTCTTTCAAAATACTACTTGAATTTACCATTTTTCATCATTTTCATTGCCACCTTCTTCTTTCAGACCCTTTGATCTCATGGTTGACTTAACTTTGAAAGTATTTTTCTTCTATTCCCTTCTACAAGATAGAAAAAGAAGGGGAATAAGGCAAGGTAACACAGGCAAGAATATTCAGAGACTAAAGGGAGAAATAGTGTTGTGTTGACACAACAACTAAAGGGAAGTCAGTTTCAAAAAAAAAATTAAGAAAGAAAGATATGGTTACATAGGCCAGAGACATCAAAAAGAATGAAAACTGAGACGTTCGGCTGTGTAACCAAGTAAAGAAATAGGGCAAGAACTTAGCACAGTAGGTCAAGTGAGTTTTTTCAGATTAGAGAAAAAATCGTTAGGAGAGGACAAAAGGACAGTTCCTGGTGCAGTAAAGCTGGGAGCATGCTGAGCAGGTATGGGCCACAGGGCCCTGGGAGAAGTTACCTTCAAGAGGATGAAAATTGTGTGGGTTTAGAAGTGAAATACAGGGACTTCCCTGGTGACATGGTGGTTAAGAATCCACCTGACAAGGCAGGGGACACGGGTTTGAGCCCTGGTCCAGGAAGACCCCACATGCCGCAGAGCAATTAAGCCCGTGCACCACAACTACTGAGCCCATGTGCCACAGCTACTGAAGCCCACGCAGCTAGAGCCCGTGCTGTGCAACAAGAGAAGCCACCACAATGAGAAGCCTGCGCACCGCAATGAAGAGTAGCCCCCGCTCGCCGCAACTAGAGAAAGCCCGCGTGCAGCAACGAAGACCCAACGCAGCCAAAAATAAATTAATTAAAAAAAAAAAAAAGAAGAGAAATACACTGAGAAGAGTAAAGAAATAGTTGCTTAAATGACCTCATTTATTCAGTAAAATAAGTCATCTACCGAGAGTTGGCGTGGAAGAAAAGTAGAAGTTTTAGGAGAGAAAAACTCATCTAAGTTTTTTGATTTTTAAAAAATAGTTCTGAACTCTGTCCACATTTCTGTGGGTCTTATAATAATATAACTACCAACACATGAAATGGGGTCTTAAAATCATGTATTTAGCTAATCTTAAGTGAATAACGGCAAAATAAAATACTTGAGGATCTGAAATAAGAGTCTTTTCACTTAGAAACTAGTGGGTTTATAAGTTGTTGGCTTAGCTTCTCTACTATATAAAGACCAAACTTAAAGAATTAAATGTCCAAGCGCTCATCAGCTTTTTTGAGTAATCCTGCAACTCCCAGCAACCTTTCTATTATACTGAACTTTTGTTTTAAGCCATCATTTCCAAGCTAATTCTGTGCAGTATCTCCATGTTAAGAAATGATAAAAATCTCCTTTAACATACTCAAAGCAAACGTTTCAAAAGTTTACCTTACTTTTATCCTGTCGTGTAATTAAGAATATGATTTTTAATTTTTTTACATATGATTCTGTGTGTGTGAGAAATGTTTATCAGAGAAACCTACGCAGTTTGAAAATATTAAATGCTGAAAACCCAAGTTTGATAGATAGAGAGCAACTCTGAAATTGGCAATACCTCAACCTTTCAGTGATTCCACTTTGAATAACCATTCTCTTCATATTAATAAAAGATGGTCCTATAAATAAAGAGAAGTGTGATAGCGACTAAGTTGAAAATGGTAGTGATGCCTGTTTTTGGCAGTCTTAGAAGAATGAAAGGGAGGAATCAGAGGCCTATCTTCTCCGCTCTTTCTTCTCTTGTTTGTACATACAGATGAGGACAGAACTGTATTTCCTGTCATCTCAGAAGAATCGCCCCAGCCTTTTTGGAATGCCTCTGATTGTTCCGTGTACTGTGCATACCCGGAAGAAAGACCTGTATGATGCGGTTTGGATTCAAGTATCTCGATTAGCCAGCCCACTCCCACCTCAGGAAGCTAGTAATCATGCGCAAGATTGGTGAGTTTCAGGGCATCTTCCTAGATCTTTGGTTTCCAAATGTAGAAAAAGAATTTATGTGAATTCTGTGTGATTTATAGAACCCATTCCATGTCAGGTTAATCACTCCTTGAAGAACCATCCAGAGAACATACAGTTCAACCATTTGGTTTGGTCTTTTGAGTAGGAGAGACTGTACACCTTCCTTTCATCACCTAGACATTCCAGTGTCTAATAATCGTTGTATTCTCTGATCTCTTACCTAAATCTTTCTGGCTAGTATTTTATATGCTTCAGGTAATATCCTTGGCTTCTGTTACTACAAAAGTAGAGAGTATGAATTCACCAGGAAATTTGCATCATCTCAACCCTCTGAAATTCCGAATGGGAGCAGTATCTATACGTGCATATCTATACATGAACTCTGAAAAAGTCTCATGCCATAATAATGATTCAGTTGGATTATCTCCCTACCATGTCATTTTAACAATGAGTAATTTCCTAAATCTTGGTAAAGAAAATAAGCATCTTCTGTTTTTTTTCCATTCCTCTTACCACTGTTCTATTGGATTAGTAAATGTATTTACTTCTAATAATCTTTGGGATTGTGTTGCCTTTTATATCTCATTTGAATTGAAGATCATTTTCTTGTTATCATGGTGCAAGTGGGAGTTCTGCTTCTGTGTTAACTGAGTAAAGAAATTATTTTTGCTGATAGGTTATTTGTTGTGGTATGAGGGTCTTTTGATAATTAGGATAAGGCTTAAGGTAAATAAATTTTAAAGGAAAAGTACAAATAATAGATAAGTGATTTAATTGATGAATGTTGTGTTTAGTAAAAATGACAATAGGGCAAGATTAAATTTGAAGTGAAAATCTAATTGAATTAGAAGGCTTCTAGATGAGGACTTTTCCCAGGGCTTGCTAATGAATCAGATATGGAGTATGAGGGGAGGAGGAATCCAAGCTAGATTTTCAGCCTGAACAATTGTTTGTGAATGCTGGTACCGTTTAATGAAATGAGGAAGACTGGAGAAGGAGTAGGTTTTGGCAAGCGATGACAGGAATCAAGCTAAATTCAAGATCTGTGTTATATTTTCAAGTGGGAAATAGACTTAAGGTCTTTCCAGGAGGTATAACTATAGGTGTCATCAACAAATAGTTGGTATTTAAAGCCCTGAGACCAGTTGATATTATTTAGATAGTAAGAGAGAAGATGCCTAAGATCTAATTCCTGATGCATTCTAGCATTTAGAGGTTGAATAATGGAGGGAGAGACAACAAAGGAGATTCAGAAGGAACAGCCAGTGAAGTAAGAAGAAAACCAGGAGTGAGTAGTGTCCCAGAAGTTAAGTGAAGATAGTGTTTAAGGGAGGACTGATCAGTTTCCAGATGCTACAGAGAGATTAAGAGAAGGACTGGGAATTGACCACTGGATTTGATTAAATGGCAGCCTTTGGTGACCTTGCAAAAGCTGTTTTAGTGGAGCGGTGTAGATGAAGACACAGAGGTTAGAGTAGGTTAAAGAGAAGATGGTCTTACAGACATTCAAAGAATAATAAGAGGGCTTCCCCGGTGGCGCAGTGGTTGAGAGTCTGCCTGCCAGTGCAGGGGACACGGGTTCGAGCCCTGGTCTGGGAGGATCCCACATGCCGCGGAGCAACTGGGCCCGTGAGCCACAATTGCTGAGCCTGCGCGTCTGGAGCCTGTGCTCCACAACAGGAGAGGCCGCGATAGTGAGAGGCCCGCGCACCGCGATGAGGAGTGGCCCCCGCTTGCCGCAACTAGAGAAAGCCCTCGCAAAAAAAAAAAAAAAAAAGAGCTTATCTTTTAGAGATAACACAGTGAAATATTTATGGATGAAAATGATAAAATGCCTCTGATTTTCTTCAAAAGTATCTAGTGGGTCACAGTAGCCAAGAGGTGGAAACAACCCAGAAGTCCATCAACAGATGAATGGATAAACAAAATGTGGTATATACATACAGTGGAGTATTATTCAGCCATAAAAAGGAATGGAGTTCTGATACATACTTCAACATGGATGAGCCTTGAAGACATTACACTCAGTGAAATAAGCTAGACACAAAAGGACAAATGTTTGTATGATTCCACTTTTATGAGGTGTATCTCGAATAGGCAAGTTTATAGACAGAAAGTAGATTAGAGGTTAACAAGGTCTGGGGGGAGGGGAATTTATTATTGCTTAATGGGTAGAGTTTCTGTTTGAGGAGATAAAAAGGTTCTGGAGCTGGGTGGTAGTGATAATTGCACAGCATTGTGAATGTACCTAATGCCTCTGAGTTATACACTTAAAATGATTAAATGGTAAATTTTATGTATATTGTACCACATTTTAAAAAATGGAATAAAAAATCTAGTGGGGCTAGGTAAGGGTATAGATGAAATAAGAGTGGCCAAGAGTTGATGATTAATTGTAGTTGGGTGCTGTTCATTGTACAGTTCTCTACTTTTCTGAGTGTTTATGTCAATAAATTTGAAATTTTAGATTAAATGGACAAATTCCTGGAATTGAGAATCCATGCAAAAGATGATTAGTTTGAGGGACAGTGGATAAGGAGGAAAGTGAGGATTTGAGGGCAGTGATTGGAGGTTTATGTTGGGTCAAAGAATTGTTAGAGTAGTGATACTTGAATAAGTGATCCAAGAAGATAGGAGATGTTTGTTGCAAAGTAGGATGTTTGGAATTGAGATTTTTGGAGATGGTAAAGTCCTTATCATGGCTTCATTACCTTCAGCAGCCATGTAATAGCCACTATCAGTTGACAAGATCTAGAATATGACCATTGGAGAGGGTAGATCAATATAGAATGGAGATTATTGTTGGAAGAGAGAAGGCCGAGGAGTTGTTAGATAAGTTACATTGAAGTCACCAAGAGTAATGATGGACGTGACAGAGAGAAAAACAGTGAACTGGGTTCTAAAATCTTTAGTGAATAAAGAAGAAATGTCCCTACCAAGGAGGAATAGCAAGCAGGTGGTATAATTCAGTAGCAGACGCTACATAGAAACCAGAATTTTACCAGAAGTGGTAAAGAGGAGTAAGGAGGAGACCCATATCACCTTCAGGTTCTGGGGTTTATGAGAAGAAAGCTAGCACTTAAGAGGTGAACTGGAAG
Source organism: Balaenoptera physalus (assembly GCF_965194825.1). NCBI lineage: Eukaryota > Metazoa > Chordata > Mammalia > Artiodactyla > Balaenopteridae > Balaenoptera > Balaenoptera physalus. Next base: position 42,271,862 of record NC_138901.1, read on the forward strand.
CAGAGTCCTCAGGAAAGCCAGGTTTCCGTTAGAGCAAAAAAGTAAAGAAACTTTTTAGAAGAGAGGTGCTGCACAGTTCTCTGCCAGAGTGCTGCCTGGTTGTTTTGTCCCTTTATCTTTCTTTGGATTCCTCACTTACCATTGACCTGGTTTACGTTGACATGATACTGGACAGCATGGGCTATCGATAGTCATTCAATCAACAAGTTATGCAGAAATCTAGGAACTGCTGTGACAGGCATGATACTCACTGTTGCCCTTACAGTGTGTCCTTATCATGGTTTTATTACCTTCAGCAGCCATGCAATAGCCGCTACAAATTGCCAAATGATCCATAAAGTATATTGCTCTTATGTTATAGTCCTTGCATTGCTTCTGATTGGGGCAAGGAGGAATACATTTTTTTTAAGTTGGAGAACTCACAAGGCTATCTTGCAGTTAAGACATTACCCTAAAAATGTTACGTAGCTTATAGCTTTAGATAGTTAAGGCAGGGAAAGGGGGTATCTGCCATGTACCACATCAGGGATTCTGATTAAAGAAGCTTCTAAATATATAGTTAGTCAACTTCTCTAATACCATTATGACCTTTCAGCTTTCTGTGGTGTGTCAGTGTTCTTGTCATGGAAGAGGTCTGGTTTTATGTGAATTAAATCTCTTGATAGAGTTAGGGCTGAAGGATAATTAGCATTTGATTTCATGATTAGCTTATTTCATGAAATTTGCGTGGACCACATGGACTCTCTCAGAGACATCTGGCAGTCTGCTGTGTCTCCCCTCTATAAGCAGGGAGCCCTGAGTGTGGTTGTACAGGGCTGCAGTTTATGGGTTAGGATAACCAGCATTGAGCTGTCGGTGTGAACATACTGCTCTGACAGATGCCCCTTTCTAGGGTTAGTTCAAGAGAAGATGAAAGAGACCTCAACTAAGAAATGTTTCTTATACTCTTTGGTTTATGTTCTGTTTCAGTGATGACAGTATGGGTTATCAGTATCCATTCACTCTACGAGTTGTGCAGAAAGATGGGAACTCCTGTGCTTGGTGCCCATGGTATAGGTAAAGTGACCTTCTGCAAAAGAAAAATTTTAGAATTGCAGCTTCAGATATTATACCTTTTTCATAAGGTTTCCAGTTTTTAGAAGTAATAATGAATAATGAGAAGCTTGAAATAAACTTAAGAGTTCTTCATTCATCTCTTCCCTGTGAGGTCTATAGCTAAGTTTTGCTCTTGAGATTTAGCTGGTTTTGTAAACTCTACAATCCTCATCAAATTCGTAGTTTATGACTAACACTTATCATTCTATACCTTCTGCTCCTTAGATATAAATCAGTTTAGCAATTCTGAGCCCAATAAGACATAGTCTATTTACTAGACCTTGCTGGAAGTCTATTTTTGGTTTTTAGAAGAGTTATGGAGATTGATTGACCATTACTGTCCCAGCTTGGAAAATGCCTGAGTACTGAAGTCAGCCTTCCGAGAAGTGTAATAGCTTTAGCAAACTGAGTCTGTATAGGCCTTGGAACCATGGCCTTTGTCATGGTTCCCTCCCCCGCCCCATAAATTTTTATATATATTTATTTAATGAGCCATTTTACAAACAAGGAAATAGGCATGGTTATGCCAGATAAACTGTCCTACCTCCAAGCATTTAATAACTAAATTTAGAATTTCTTGAGGGTGTATGGTCTCAGATAGCCAATTCCCATATCATTTATTTGCCATAAAGTCCACATATTCATGTGGATTTACAAATGGTTATCAAGTACCTTGAAAAACCAAAGATTTGAGAAGTGATAAGCAGGATTCCCTGAAATAATAATAATTACTAGTACATATTCATGCATTTATCAGTCTGAAGTTAGAAGCCCATGACAAATTGGGACGTCCAAGAAGGAAAGTAGAGAAGTAGAAAGGGGGACTTCCCTGGTGGTGCAGTGGTTAGGAGTCCACCTGCCAATGCAGGGGACATGGGTTCAAGCCCTGGTCCAGGAAGATCCCACATGCCGCACAGCAACTAAGCCTGTGCACCACAACTACTGAGTCTGCGCGCTCTAGAGCCCACGAGCCACAACTACTGAGCCCACGTGCCACAACTACTGAAGCCTGTGAGCCGAGAGCCCATGCTCCACAACAAGAGACGCCACTGCAATAAGAAGCCCGCGTATTGCAGTGAAGAGTAGCCGCCCCCCCCAATGCAATTAGAGAAAGCCCGCAGGCAGCAACAAAGACCCAACGCAGCCATAAATAAATAAATAAATAAATAAACAAATTTATTTTTTTAAAAAAAAGTAGAAAGGGAGAGTTTTGGGGGCTTTTTGGTTTTTTTGTGTTGTTTGGCCACGCCCCACAGCTTGCAGGATCTTAGTTCCCCTACCAGGGATTCAACCCAGGCCGTGGCAGTGAAAGTGACAAGTCCTAACCACTGGACCTCCAGGGAATTCCCGGGGAGGATATTTCTTTTTTTTTTTTTTGAGAATGTTTCTGATAAAGAAAATTTGGATTCCTTCATAATTACTCTTTCCTCAGTAGATCTTTTTTCCCCCTTTAGATTTTGCAGGGGCTGTAAAATTGATTGTGGGGAAGACAGAGCTTTCATTGGAAATGCCTATATTGCTGTGGATTGGGACCCCACGGCCCTTCACCTCCGCTATCAAACATCACAGGAAAGGGTAAGTACTCAAAGCCATCGTGAGATGGTGGTTTTCCTATGTAAAATTTTTCCCAGCTTAACTGTATCATGCCATTTCTATTTTCAGACAGTTTAAAAACAGCTAGAAAAACATTCATTGGCATTCTCTGTGGCACTTAAATATATTAACATGATTATGTGGATGTTTCAGTTTTCCCACTTGTAGAGTTAATTGTATTGGAGCATTGAATTTCAAAAATATTAATAATAAGTAAATCTTGAAACAAAACTTCGGGCGTAATTAAGAAGTTATATTCTCTGGCCATGACATATCAAGCATGCCAGTCTCTCTGCCTGTTTATTAATTATTATTGAAGCTGCAGCATTTGGTAACCACTATTACTTAGCTCAAGTGCATTCCAGGGCTATAGCTGCTACCTTTAATGGGCATAGTGATCAGAAAATTAGAGAAAGAACTGAATGTTTCAAGACAGGGCACCTAATAGTACATCTCCATGCCTGTTCTTCACACTTAGCATTCCTCTACTGCCACTCTGGCTGGAGCAGTTTTTAAATTTTGAAAATGTAACTTCCAAAAGAATACTACCTCCATATCTAAAAATGTTTGCCAAATATTGTTTGAAGGGTAGATTGACTAGATAGCTTGTGCATAGAGAGATGAAGAATCTGGTGGAGATGTAAAAGCAACAGAATCAAAGGAGTTGTTTTAGTCCAGGAAGAGTAGTAGTGGCTTTTGCATTTATATGATTCTTGATGGAAATTTCCTTCACTGTTTCTTAAGGCATTCCCTTTAGATAAGTTAGTAATGAGAATTAACTTTTCTGTCTTTTTTTAAGTATAGTTGACTTACAATGTTGTGTTTCTGGTGTACAGCAAAGTGATTCTGTTATACATACATATATATTCTTTTTTGTATTCTTTTCCATTATGGTTTATTACAGGGTACTGATTATAATTCACTGTGCTATATAATAGGATCTTGTTGTTTATCCATTCGCATATATAATGCACGTATAATAGTTCTCATCTGCTAATCCCAAACTCCCAGTCCAACCCTCCCCCACCCCCTTGGCAACCACAAGTCTGTTCTCTATGGACTTTTCTGTCTTTTTGTGCTATTGAGGAGTGGGGGACTCCCAGTTCCAGACCAAATTCCCTATTTGGATCCCTAAATATGCCCCCACACACCCTAAGGCTCTCACTAGCCAAGGATGAGTACTATTTGTGGATACTTGGCCAAATGAAACATCATTGGGCTAAAGGAAGCTGAAGAGAAGTAGATGTTTTGGCAGATTATGCTCGCTGTAGCAAGGTAGTTCAACAACCTCAACCATGGTTCCTTTGAAGAGGGAAAATTTTAGCAATTGAAAGAAAGATTCTTAAATCTTCATCAGCACAAAATCCAACAGGACATTATTGCGACAAGATACTCCTGTCAAAGATGAACAATTATTTGGCTGTAAATCTCTTTCCCTTTTTAACAAACCCAGTGTGCAATCTGAAAAACTCTGGAGGACATCCTGCTTTATAGGAAGAGGGACCTACGTGACCTGTTAAATCTCATCCCACTTCCATTTTCAGTGATGCTCTTAGGATACCATGGAAACCAAGCTGCTATTGAGATATCCTTCCTTGCTGGGGAATGGGGCCACATGACTAATTTCTTCCTACATGTGGTTTCTTCATGTGCTTGGAGAGTCACGTAGACAAAGGAGATTCAAAATTGAGATTGTTGCCTGTATGTTTTATGGCTTTTATTCCAGTAATTCCCCTTTTAAGAATTTATCCTAGGGAAATACTCTGTGATTTGCTGACAAATTTCATCATAGCATTTGTTAGAATAGTAAAAAATTAGAAGCAACTTGTATTTTTCCCACATTAGAGGCATGTGGTATAGAAATTGGATAAAATATTATGCAGTCATTGAAAATGATGACTACCAGGAGTTTTTCCCGACATACATGGAGAGATGCTTACGATGTCTTGTAAAGTTTTTTATAAAGCAAGATATAAAATTGAAAAAAAAGATATAAAATTGCATACACTGAAAAATCTCTTCATATAAAAAAAGAGCAGAAGAAAATCTGCCAATATTTTGACAGTTTGCCTTTATATTAAGAATATAAAAGGTTTCCTGCCTTTTTACATTTTTCACTGCTTTCCAGAATTTCTACATGAATGTTTTATTTGGTAAGGAGGGAAAAATATAGGCAATTGTGCTTATTCTTTTCATTTTTCCCCTGTTTGGACCTCATATTCCTTAATAAAAAATTAAACTAGATAACTTCTCAGATCTCCCTCTTTTTCTAATAGTCTTATAATGTATGAAAGCTTATTATTTCATTCCTTTATGTTTTGGGCTAAGGATGAGCTTTCAAGCAACTTAGATTAAAACAAAAAAGGAAGAGGGTGCCAATAATAATTTAGACTATTTGAATAATTGTAGAGGATCTGGGAATGGATCCCAAGAGGTAAAGGGAATCGTTATCATTTAGGGAAATTTTATTAATAAATAAAAATTATTTTTGTCCACAGATATGTTTTTCATCCATCTCCTTCCTCCCTGTCTCCATCCAGCTCTATATCCTGTGTGTTCTATAGAACATATAGTCAATAAAAATCAACATTCTTTACTTACTTACTATAATTTGTGGTTGGCCATAAAGCATCCCTGGTAGAGATAATACAGATAATGTTTAACTGGCTGTTAGAAAAGAGACAGTACTATATTTAATACACCTCTTTTTCTATTCTGATTCTAACCACCATGATACAGCATGTTTCCTTTTGAAGCATGTCAGTTTTTCCCTTGGATGACCAGCCCTAAAAATGATGAGAGTTAGTATCAGAAAAGAAGTCAAGGTCAAGCCAGATTTCCCTTCCTAAAAAAAAGAGATTTCCTCTAAGTTCCCCTTTTTAAATAAGCTCTTTAGAAATGGATGGCGATGCAATGATAAAACTCTTCATTGCATAATCAACCCCAACCTTGATAGTTTATAAAAACATTTGACAGCCTGTGACTCAGCCATCTTCTCACGTAGGGAAAAAGTCACACCTGAAAACCTGTTCTAAACTGTGAGCTCAGGAAGGAAAACTTCAGGGAAATTGCCTCAGGCAAAGGCAATTCACCTCCGGAAGGGAGGAGTAATAAGTGGGGTGAGGGACCTGTATGTGACCTGTGCCAAAAAGAGAGGCATTCATTGTTGTACTTGTAGTCCCAGCTCCACCCTGCGACGTGATCCCTGTGGAGTCTCACGGTCATTCATAGTCATGCTATGTATGCCTCACCTGCCGTGGTTCTTGATTGCTTATTAAGTGGCAGCCAAGAATTGGAGAGGGAAAAATCCTTCCTTTCTGTTGCATTCTAGGCCCCTCCTTGTCTCCTTCCTCCTGATTCCCACGCCACCTCCAACATACATCCTTGCACATCTACCCCCCTTTGCTCTCTCCTTCCTCATATTTACCTCCTCCTTGCTTCAAAGCCTAGCATGCTGGTTAACAGGACCACAGAGGTTTGGGCAGGTATTAGGGGTCTTCTCAGCAAAATCAGGCTTTTTTGAGCCTGCTGTTCCTTTTATTGCCATCTCAGATAGAAAGGCACCAAGAGGCAGGAGACAGATAATAATACACATGGTATTTTGATAACTCTGTGTTATGTGGCATCAATATGCAAATGAGTTGTGGCCTGTGAGTTTTAATGCCCTGGGGGTTGTCCTCTTAAGGTTAGCTTTTCTGTATCCTTTCTTATTTAATCCAGATCTGGCATCTGTGTTTCAGTGATATTATTTCTCCTAGCCTCTGTAAAGCCTGCAGCATACTAATAATGTTCTATGTCCCTGCTAAAAAATAAATGGCCTAATCTCAACACCCTGGCTTGAGAGCCAGCCCACATGTAAGCTGTTTTAGGATTTCAAATTGTAAAATAAACAGGCAGTTCCTTGTTTGTTTTTGTTTTTGTCATTTGGAAGCATGCAGAAATTTTTCCCAAAAAAGCTATGGTCATATAAATAGAAATTTGATCAAGGATGTTATTGATGTGATATTTGTGAATAAATGTACAAATGCCCTATTTGCTCAGACTCTAGTTTGGGTTGTATTTTTTTCCTCATGTAAAGTAAATGAGGTTGAGTCACCTAGAAGATGATGCATAGCAGGTGACCATTTTCAACTGCCTCCCTCCCACCCCTTCTCCCATGCCTCCTGTTCCCTCCACCTGCAGGTCGTAGATGAGCACGAGAGTGTGGAGCAGAGTCGGCGAGCGCAAGCTGAGCCCATCAACCTGGACAGCTGTCTGCGTGCTTTCACCAGTGAGGAGGAGCTAGGGGAAAATGAGATGTACTACTGCTCCAAGTGTAAGACCCACTGCTTGGCAACCAAGAAGCTAGATCTCTGGAGGCTCCCCCCCATTCTGGTATGTTACAGTCCCACCTCTGAGAGAGCAAGAGTCTAGCTTGAAGGAAAGAAGTGGGGAACAAATAAGAGTTTTTGAGAATAAGACCCTTCCTGCAGCAGTGTTTAAAACACATTTGCTGTTGCACACAGAGATGAATGGTACTACAGATATTTGCTAGTTTTGCATCCTAAAGAGCATACAGCCTAGAAGGGGAGAGAAGTCATATAGATCAGTAACTGCATTAAGTGCAATATATGAGAAGTGCCACGAGTGGTACAACCTGGTGAATTTGAACTTCAGGAAAAGGTGAAAGCACTTCGGGCTCTAGGGAGAGAGGAAGCTTTAGGCTTGTGCTTTATGGACTACAGAAGAGAACAGAGGCTGAACCTCCGATCCCGCTGTGCTTCATCACATGGCCACAACACGCTGCTGAATTAAATGTGTAGGCACAAGTGCACTGGGGCTTACATATTCTTTCTGATTTGATGTACTTCTGCCTTCTCCATTCATGGATTAGGAGACTCTCCTGTTGCTTGTCAAGAAAGTTTGAGGTGTCAATTCTTCCTATTCATTTAAGAAAGTTTTTTCCTTAAGGGAAGAAATCATATCAAATGTAAGGCACTGGTGTATTTTAACCAGACCTTGTGTGTATTTTTTTATTCATATCTTCTTCCTACTACTCTGTGAGACTGTGAATGTAGACCAGAACAACTTCCCAGGGAAGGATGCACAAGAAATTACTAATGGTGATTAGCTAGCTCCAGGGATGGGAAGCAGAGCACAGGGACAGGCTTGGGAACAGGTAGGTGGAAAGGGGGAAGTTTTTTTTTTTTAATTGAGGTATAGTTAACATGGAATTAAATTCATAGATGTTAAATGTCTAGTTTGATGAGTTTGACAATTATATATACTCATATAACCATCACATAAAACATATCATGAAGTATTGGCTTTTGCAAAACTATGTTTTTGAGGTCTTTAAAGAATAATGAGGAGTAGATGTTATGTTGAGAGCTTGGTGGGCTTCTGTTAAATCCACACACCAGCATGCCCCTTACAGAGGGGTTCTCTTTATATAAACAGTAAATTATTAAGCATTTAGGGTAGAGGGAGCCACCCAAATATCTGTGCCCACAGTAGAGAGCATAATCACACTGCGTAAGGCTAGAGGAATTCATTGCTCTTGAAAAGAAGAAGAGAAGCCAAAAAAGAGAAGGGAGATTCTTATGCTCTTCAGGACAGTGAAACTCCGTGGTAGCAACCAAAGGATGTGGTAAGAAGGAAGAGGCCTCCTATTGGAGATTGGGTAAGTTTCATCTGTAAAAAACGCCTCCATTTTTCTTCAAAACATTCAGTATATAGTATTCTATCCTCATGAGTGTGTTTATGAATGGACCTTCTATGATATTGGAGAGAGGTAAAGGTCGGCGTGCGTCACAAGCCCAGAGAACATGCAAGTGTAGGCTCCTAGGATATTGAAGGAAATTAGGAGGATTACCATGTTAGTCATATAGCTAAAGGGCAGTGGCCTGACTGTTAACTATGTTACATCATAAAATGTATTCTTTTGGGGGAAAAAAAGTTGTATTTTTGGAACATTTACGTGTATTAGACTTGGGGTTTTTTAATGTGTATTTTATATCTTCAGAACTCTTTAATGCAACTGTTTTCTATTCTTCTCCAGATTATTCATCTTAAACGATTTCAATTTGTAAATGGGCGATGGATAAAATCACAGAAAATTGTTAAATTTCCTCGTGAGAGTTTTGACCCTAGTGCTTTTTTGGTGCCGAGAGACCCAGCTCTCTGTCAGCGTAAGCCACTCACACCCCAGGGGGACGACCTCTCTGAGCCCAGGGTCCTGGCAGGAGAGGTGAAGAAAGTGGATGCTCAGAGCTCAGCTGGGGAAGACAACACGCTCCTGAGCAAGAGCCCATCCTCGCTGAGCGCCAACGTCATCAGTAGCCCTAAAGGTGAGGAGGCCTGGGGGACTTCACGGAGCCCAGACGTCACTCTGCAAGGGGCTCTCCAGGGATCCCTCTAGGCTGCGTGTTTCCCTGTTTTCCACTCTGGAGCAACAGCTTGGTTGTACAAGGAACCTGTCTGAAATGTGACTTTTAGCAAGAAGTACAGCCTCGCTAAATCTATTTTCTCATTCATAAAATGAAGATAATGCTAAATTCACAGAGTGAGAAATTGATACATCAAGAGTAAAGCACTTTAGGACTTCCCTGGGTCCAGTTGTTAAGACAGTGCTTCCAGTGCAGGGGGCATGGGTTCAGTCCCTGGTCAGGGAACTAAGATCCCACATGCCATACTGCATAGCCAAAAAAAAACCAAAAAACAAACAAAACATTTAAAAAAAGAAAAAGAGTAAAGAACTTTACATAGAGCCTGACATTTGGTGATCATGAATGATAGTTGTCATCCTTGTTCCCTTACAGCAGGGGTTCTCAAAATATAGTCTGGGAACCCCTAGAGAGTCCCTGAGACCCCTTCTGGAGGATCAGAACTATTTTCATAAAAATACTAAGTATTTGGGGGTTCCCTGGCGGTCCAGTTGTTAGGACACAGTGCTTTCTCTGCTGTGGGCTAAGGTTCAATCCCTGGTCAGGAAACTAAGATCCCACAAGCCATGCAGCAAGGCAAAAAAAAAAGAAAAAGGAAAAAATACTAAGTATTTGCCTTTCCACTCTCATTCTCTCACAAGCGGAGTCAGAGCCAACAATACGTGTGATATTGTCAGTGAAATATATGCTTGTGTGGGACTTCCCTGGTGGTGCAGTGGTTAGGAATCCGTCTGCCAGTGCAGGGGACACGGGTTCGAGCCCTGGCCCGGGAAGATCCCACATGCCAAGGAGCAACTAAGCCCATGCACCACAACTACTGAGCCTGCGCTCTAGAGCCCGAGAGCCACAATTACTGAGCCCGCATGCCACAACTACTGAAGCCCGCGTGCCTAGAGCCTGTGCTCCGCAACAAGAGAAGCCACCGCAGTAAGAAGCCAGCACACCGCAAAGAAGAGTAGCCCCCACTTACCGCAACTAGAGAAAGCCTGCGTGCAGCAACAAAGACCCAACGCAGCCAAAGATTAATTAATTAATTAATTTAAAAAAGAAAGAAAAATATATGCTTGTGTATTGTGTTTTTCAAATTCCTCAGTTTTAATTTCTAGTATGGTAAATATTGATAGATAGAATTTACATAAACAAAAGTTCTAGAGGTCCTCAACAATTCTTAAGGGTATATAAGGGGGTGGGGAGCTGTTTATGGCCTGCTACTTTACAGGATTGTTGTGAGAGGTAGAGATAATAGAGTTCCCAATATCATGCCTAGCAATAGTAAGTGCTTGATAATTAGTGATCGTATTTTTTAATCTAATTTTACAAAGAAGAAGAATATGTATTTGTAAAACTCCTTAGTCTAATATTGTTTTGAACTGAATCTGTCCTAAATCATCTTTCTGCTATTTTCTAAGTCTGTACTTAGTTGTACTTCACATTTTCAGGACATTGCTGCCTTGAGGGGGTTGGCGTTGAGGAAGACAAGAATGTAACCTACTGTCCACATAATAGGAATAAAGCGTAGCCAGTCAGGACGCCCCTGTCTTTACCTTTATGTGTACACTTGTGAAGTTGACTTCATAGTTAGCATTTGGTGGCTGGTTTAACTTGTGGCATTTGGATTTATCTTTTCTTCCCTTTCACAGGTTCACCTTCTTCATCAAGAAAAAGTGGAACCAGCTGTCCCTCCAGCAAAAACAGCAGCCCTAACAGCAGCCCTCGGACTATAGGGAGGAGCAAAGGGAGGCTCCGGCTACCCCAGATCGGCAGCAAAAATAAACTGTCAAGTAGTAAGGAGAACTTGGATGCCAGCAAAGAGAACGGGGCTGGGCAAGTTTGTGAGCTGGCTGATGCCTTGAGCCGAGGGCACATGCTGGGGGGCAGCCAGCCTGAGCTGGTCACCCCGCAGGACCATGAAGTAGCTTTGGCCAACGGCTTCCTTTATGAGCGTGAGGCATGTGGCAATGGCTACAGCAATGGTCAGTTTGAAAACCACAGTGAAGAAGACAGCACCGATGACCAAAGAGAAGATATTCGTGTTAAGCCTATTTATAATCTATATGCAATTTCGGTAAGTGGTTTGTTGTATGTACTCAGAATGATCTGCACTTTCAGTGGTTTGTTTGCTCATCTTCATTCATTCATTCATTCATTCATTCATCATTTTTTCAGGGCCTGCTTATTTGCTGGGCATTGAGCTTGGTGATAGACAAAGTTAGCAGTAGATATCTTGGCCTTTTGGGTAGAATCCAAGATGCTCACAGTGTAATAAAGGGAACAGTCGTGTAATCATTATAACCGGAGTCACAGGTTCAAGTCATTCACAACTGTGTGTTTCTAAGGAATTTTTGCTTTCCAAAAATAATTACAGCAATAAAATGGTAAGATTCAGAGTTTTAAAATTTTCAGTTTTCCTCTTTGATTTGTTTTTGGAAGAAGGAAAACACTTTTTTTTCCCAAAAGTGTTTTCCTGATTGGATCCTAGTACTGTGCCCTGTCAACTACTAATATACCTCCACTTTCTTCTCTCTTATAGTGCCATTCAGGAATTCTGGGCGGGGGCCATTACGTCACTTATGCCAAAAACCCAAACAGCAGGTGGTACTGTTACAATGACAGCAGCTGTAAGGTAAATATCCCCAATCTTTGAATAAAAGAAACAAATGTCAACAGAACTGGAGGGCATTTGTTGAAACAATGGACTTTCTCCTGAATAGGAAATAGTTATTGCTGTTAGAATCATGAAAAAAGAAAAAAGAAATTCCTCTAAGGGAGAATCAGTATATAGATGCCTTCAGTATAAAGGAATAAAAGTGATATGCAGGGAATTCCCTGGCACTCCAGTGGTTGGGACTCGACGCCTTCACTGCGAGGACCCAGGTTTGATCCCTGGTTGGGGTGGGGGCAGTTATGCAGAGCAGAGAATGAAAACAGTGAAGAGGAAGAAGGTATTGGTTATAAGAAAAATTTCTTATCTTTTGAGCTAGTAGAATTTGATGGGTTGTTTTGTTTCATTTTTTGTCATTCTTTTGACTTGTCTATGGTATGAATATTTCCCCAAAACAAACATTGAAAATAATGGGTCTTATTTTAGGGGCAGGTATGAGATAGCCAAAATATTAAGCTGATTGGAAGCAATCAGGTTTAGTAATTAAAGAGTGTTGGTCCTCCCTTCCCTGGTGAGGATTAAGAGCCAGCATAGTGATGGCTTTTTAGTTAAAGCCTTTCTTGCTCCTTCAGGAACTTCACCCTGATGAAATTGACACCGACTCTGCCTACATTCTTTTCTATGAGCAGCAGGGGATAGACTATGCACAATTTCTGCCAAAGATTGACGGCAAAAAGATGGCAGACACAAGCAGCATGGACGAAGACTTTGAGTCTGATTACAAAAAGTACTGTGTGTTACAGTAAAGCTACCACTCTGGCTGCTAGACAGGCTGTGATGAGGGAGATGACTCCCCGTAGCTGACATTGGGCAAAAGCGTCGCTGAAAGGCAAGCTAAATGTGTAGTTATTTTATCCTGTGACCCTGAAGCACAAAATAAAAATCCTAATTAAAATAGCAGTTAACATAACAGTAGTAATAATTTTGTTTGGAAGTGTCTCACACGAGCTCCCTGGTAGAGAACTTTCAGGCAGAGCCCACCATTAGCCTGTAAACAAAAGGGTTTGGCACCAGCCCCCTGGGACCAAATAAGAACTAAGTTGTGCTTGTCCAGATATGAACAAACATGTAGCAAGTATAGTTTACCAATAATCATAACAAAATACTAAGAATTTCCTTGGAGTCAAAGTAAAACAAAAAATTGTAGTGTTGTCTGGGGACGACATGATATGCTACCTCCTTTTTCCTGAAGTTTTATTCCACTGTAGTGACTGACACGATGGAGAAAGCAAGATCACAAAGGTGTGCGAAGGATTCTTACAGCACGGACACAGATTTTTCGATTTACTTTTTAAACCATTTTCCCACTCTTTTTATGTCTTTATTGCTTTTTGTTTTTGTTGTTGTGTTTGTGTTTGAGACACAACCAATCACTGGTGGTAGCAGAGGCATATATAAGTGGTAAGTCTGAAAGGGAGAATCTCTTAAGAGTTGCGTGCCTTCTACCCAGGGCCTTGGTTGGGAGACCCTGCAGAAAAAAAAAAAAAAAAAAGCATCCTGGGAGATCCAGCTAAAATAAAATAGCCCTCCAGATAGAGGCGGCCTACTTTGAGGATACTTCAAGAGCCCTCAAAAATGTTTACCACCACTGCTGAGTGTGGGAGGGGAGTTGCCAAAATTTGCACCATCTTTACATGCACTGTTGCACAGAGAGCTTCTGAGAGGGAAAGTGGCAACAAAGCTAGATGGTATTTTAAAATTAGTGGTTGTTTGTTCTTTGTTTCTTTGTTTTGCACTTTAAAGAAAGAATACGTGCAAATGAACTTTTCAGAACTTGTTCATATTTGATGGCTATAAGGGCTATAAATTAACTTAATTGGGGTATTTTCCCCCATCATATTAAATTTAACAACAAAACACATCCCAAACATTGATAGTGTATAAGTATTTTTAATGAAATTGGTGGTTTTAGGAAGTAAACTTTTGTTTGCATGTCCATATACTTTTTTTATTTTGGTGTTTGTCCTTTTTATTTTTTATTTTTTTACATTTCACAGTAGTGGTCATCAAAAGTTATGTTTCTTTGCTCACTTCATTTTTTTCTTCAATAATTCAAGACTGGAACAAAAGTATATAAATGTTATTTATTTCAGGCAACATTTTTTTCCTGTGTTGTTTTTAAATATGTATTCGAAGTAAATATTTCACTTTTTTTTCAGTCTTTTTTTATTCATCTGGACCCTGGAAGCTGATTCTCATTAATTGTCAGATTCCATTACCCTTCCTTCCTCATAGATAGTAGGTACCAATGTAATTAAGCATTTGTGTTCTGATATCTGAGGTCGGTTGCTATCCAGTTCTTCTCAGAGCATTTGGAAAGGTTGTCATAAATGGCTGTCTAAGTTGAAACCCTATTCAGAAGAAGACTATAATCGCAGGTAGGAAGGAGTGGCCTAAATGGTATAATGTGATAAAGTCAGACAAAATGCAGACTTTATAGTTTCATGATTTTCAGTGTATAAAATCTGTCCATTCCTAACTGGACAAGTCCCATGAAAAAGTGGAAGATTTTAAAGAATTTCCTTACAGATGTTTTATTTAAGCAGGTAGCACAATCTACTAATGTTGTTTGATCTGTGTTGGTTATATTGGTTGTAATTAATTTTTTTAATTCATGATTAGCAGAAAATTTATTAAATTAACTAACTACATTCACTTTGTAAATTACTGTATAAAACTTGTTGACAATGCACTGACTTTAGAAAGATGTTAATGTACATAAATAGAGTGTAAATAAAATAGTGTTGATGTACTGAAATACGAACTGTATAAAAAAGTATTGGTAATTGTATATGGAGTGTAACTGTTTATCTGTAACTATTATCCAAACAAATTAAATACTGTGGATGCATCTATGTGCTGTTTTTCCTCTATACAAGTAAGCACAAAAAAGTCAAATTCTTTAGCCTTCCTCTCTGTGACCCTGTTTTAATTCTCCTAACTTGAATAATACCTACCTGACTTACAGAGTTGGAGGTTCTATCTCTGAGGGAATGCAAGCTGTGTTGAAGGTAGAACAAGATACCTGCAGTGACCGGATAAATTGATTTAAATTTGGTTCACATCCCTGTTAGGAAATTGCTTCGAAGGTATTGAAGGGGTTGGGGAGAAGGGTGGCTTGCTGGTTTGGAACTGAGAATTGATGAAGGAGGTTTCGCAATAGTTTTCCTGCAGATTAAGAGATAAGGTGAAGAAGAGGCCGACTTCTTATTTGTATAATACCTTGAGATGATCCTGGATTTCTAGGGGGCTCTGAGAAACCAGGGATGTCCCTGGTTGTCGTTCTGGGAGATCTCCAGGGAGGCAGTTGACAGTGTTGAGAAGAGTCGAAGATTTAGAGTTGTGGGTCCTTCACATTCAGTCCTATCTATTTACCTTTAAAATCAGAATACCTACCTCTGGGGCTTATATTAAGTAAATGAAGTATATAAATGCCTGACACAGTTTCTTGGGACGTGCTCGATGAATGTGAAATCTTTCCCCCATGAGTTCAGTCCTATACAAGGAGGTTTTTGTATTCCCTGGCCGTACTGACACTAAAAGAATTTGATAGCTCTCTGCTCACATTCTGCAAAAAACAGGAATACACATTAAAAATGTATAGAATGAAACATGTTGAATCAGCAGCAACAGTAGCTTGTTTAAGGAAACGAACAAACAGAAAAAGGATCAGAAAAGTCATCAAAAATGAAGCACGGCTTCCAAAGTGCGGTCTGTGTCTCTGGCTTTTTAAAAGACAACCTTGAGTATCTTCATCTTTGTATCTCAAGCATTGTTCCTGGCACATGGAAGGTAAATAATATATAAAATAAATAATATTTTAATGAAAAAAATAAAAGACAATCTTGAAAAGAAACAGCATACAGAGATGGGCAGGCATTTTATTTCTGGTTCCTGAATGGCCCTGTAAATTGAGAGTGGTCATCAGCCTCTCTGGCTAAGGCAGTTCAACATGGAATCTCCCTTCCACTTGGTGGCATTGCTCACTTATGGGTTCTTTTCTTAGTTGTAGATACCATTGAATTGGAGCAAGTAGATGAATGGCCACATTTTCTCCAACTATTTTAAAGGTTGACTATAGAATTTTACTAGGCTAGAGCCATAATGCGCAGCTTAGGGAACAGAGATCCCAGCTTTCCTTGATGATGTACCACCAGGTTTCTTAGTATTGAAATCAGAAGGTCAGAAACACACCTACGTCTATGATCAGAGACCCATACATGATAGAGCAATAAAAAGAGGTTGCCTTTAGGTTTGCCAAACTTCCTACCAGTGGAAAGCAAGGTAGTAAATAAGAGTGCAGGAGTTGCAAACTCAGAGACCTATAGGGACCAGGTTGGGAACAGAGTGTAAGAGAAGCTGGTCCAGCTGTGGATGAGAATGGGGAATAGTGGTGAGTTGTAGGGCACACATCCTTCTAAAGGCTCCATTTGTTGCCATGCAGGAATGCGGGCCCCAGTGTTAGACCAAACCTTTTTTTTTCCCCCCTAAAGAGAAGCCAGAAATCCAGATATTTATACAAAATATCCAATTTAGACATGTTGGCAGGTTTGTTTTTTAATTTTTAAACATTGTCCTGTCCAAGTAAAACATACTTGCAAGCCAGATACTAGCCACCACTGTTATGCCCTCGGGTAAGTAGGAAGGTCATGGACTTGGAGAGATTCTAGGTCTTGCTATATTACAGCAACTGTGCACTAAAACAAGTTCTTTGGACCCTCAGATTTGTCATGCCCAATGAGAATACCACTTTACTTCAAAGGATTATTATAAGGAATAGATAATGAATGTAAATAGGCACAGGCCCTGACACCTATTGGGTACTCAAATAATAGTATTCTTTCCCCACTTAGAGAAGCAGAACACAGGTATAACATAACAATAATGTTATGCTCAAGTTCATTACCAGTCAAGAAGCGTACAGCTAACGACATATGAGCACATTCTAGGTACAGAGCTCTGTGCTAGATTCTCTGGGGGCAGCTGTTCCCAACCTGGCAATTCATGAGCATCATCAAAATCAACTAGGAGCTTGTTAAATGTGCTGATTCCAGAGTCCCACCCACATTGTCATATTACATCTGTGCTCTGTGCCTATTGACACCCAGATTTATGAGATCATCTTCTCCCAAGCAGTCCAAGAATCTGCATTTTTTAATATAAATTTATTTATTTTATTTATTTTTGGCTGTGTTGGGTCCTCTTTGCTGTGCGCGGGCTTTCTCTAGTTGGGGCGAGCAGGGGCTACTCATTTTTTTTTTTTTAATTAATTAATTTATTTATTTTGGCTGTGTTGGGTCTTCGTTGCTGTGCAAGGACTTTCTCTAGTTGCGGCGAGCGGGGGCCACTCTTCATCGCGGTGCGCGGGCCTCTTGGTTGCGGTGCACAGGCTTCTCATTGCGGTGGCTTCTCTTGTTGCAGAGCGCGGGCTCTAGGCGCGTGGGCTTCAGTAGTTGTGGCTCACAGGCTCAGTAGTTGTGGCGCACGGGTTTAGTTGCTCCGCGGCATGTGGGATCTTCCTGGACCAGGGCTCGAACCCGTGTCCCCTGCATTGGCAGGCTGATTCTTAACCACCGCACCACCAGGGAAGCCCCAGAATCTGCATTTTAATAAGTTCCTCAGGGGAGATTCTTTTGTAGCCAGTTGGCACTGTCCTGCAGATTGGTCATTTATGGAAACCACTGCTCCAGGGAATGAATCATTACTTCCAGTCTAATTAGGGAAAGATGATATGCATATGCACACATGTAAGGAGGACTGGTAGGTATAATTGTCTCCGATGAAATGCTGACTGAGGACGTTAGACAGTAGCTGTTGGCAGAGTACTTAGGGAAAACCATATGGGAAAGGGAAGTGAGCAGCGCCGTGAAGCAAGACCAGGATTTTCTTGTCAGAAGTGTGCAGAGCAGTGTAGCAGTCTGAACAGAAAAGGCAGCCGAGGTGGTGCGTTCCAGAGGCTGTGGAGGCCGTTTGAGGTGAGCTGAAGGTGCACGAGGAGCACAGTAGAAGATAACAAGCAGGAGAAACCATGTTGTGAAGGCCTGAGAAGGTCAGACCTGCTCTCATAAAAGTGTTTCACATTGCCAAGTATTTTGGTATGGTTGCAAAACATTTTCCCATGGTTTTCATTAAGTACACACTAATCTGAGACCACTTAGTTATAAACAAATTTGTGTTTTCTATAACTTAACTTTCTCTTTTTCAAATACACAATCCACTTCTGCTGAAATTTCTCTTGATAATGAACTTTGGACTTTACCACAAGCCCAAGAGGAATGCAGATGGAAACTAGGCTTCAAGTGCTCCAAGAAGATCAAAGGAAGTAGAGGAAAAAGAAAAAAGGAAACCGGCAGGAAATGGGAGGAAAACTAGAAGGGCTGTGGAAAAAGAGAAGGAAGGCAAGCCAGAGAAAGGAGCCCGCCTAGTGTGGCCCGGAGAACAGAGGAGAGGAGGACCAGGAGGGAGAGTGGGCTGGTGGCCGTGTCCAAGATCCTTGGAGGCCCCGGGGGCGGGCGTCTTCAGTTCTTCATGGCGGGATCCTCTTCACTGATGGTAAACCCCAGCGCTCACTGGGGTTATAGAGAGGGGGCCTTCTGTATTGAGGATGAGCAGGGAGCCCCCCAGGATGGATCAGGAGATGCCCGTGGTCAGCAGGGCTGCTCCAGCCCCTAGTTCAGGGCCGTCATCTTAGGTGACCCCACAGAAAGCCATGTTGCTCTGCTTCTTGCAGAACGGTGTGACTTTGGAGTAGGTCACTTGTCTCCCCTGCACCTCTGTTCCATTGTGAATCATGAAGGGTTTGCCTGATGTCAGTGGTCTTAAACGTTTATTTTGAAACAACATTGGGGCAGGACCCTTTCCTCCAATTGTATTATTTTTATGTATAATTTTATTTGTTTTATTTATTTTTTGACTGCGTTGGGTCTTCATGGCTGCGCGCGGGCTTTCTCTAGTTGCAGCCAGCGGGGGTTACTCTTTGTTGTGGTGCGGGGGCTTCTCTTGTTGTGGAGCAGGGGCTCTAGGTGCACTGGCTTGGTAGTTGTGGCTCGTGGGCTCTAGAGCGCAGGCTCAGTAGTTGTGGCTTGTGGGCTCTAGAGCGCAGGCTCAGTAGTTGTGGTGCGTGTGCTTAGCTGCTCCACGGCATGTGGGATCTTCCAGAACCAGAGCTCGAACCCATGTCCCCTGCATTGGCAGGCAGATTCTGAACCACTGCACCACCAGGGAAGCCCCCTCCAACTGTATTTTATCTGAAGGACCCATAGCTGAAGCAGGTGAGGTTGGAGTTGCTCAGGTTGAAGTGAGGGTGGGGGATGGGGTGCTGCTTGAGCAGCCTCTGGGAACTCTGGATCAGATGTTCAGTAAAGCACCTGGGGGCTTCCCTGTTGGCAGCAGTGGTTAAGAATCCACCTGCCAGTGCCGAGGACACGGGTTCGAGCCCTGGTCCGGGAAGATCCCACATGCCCTCGAGCAACTAAGCCCATGTGCACAACTACTGAGCCTGCGCTCTAGAGCCCGAGAGCCACAACAACTGAAGCCCGTGCGCCTAGAGCTCGTTTTCCACAGCAAGAGAAGCCACCGCAATGAGAAGCCTGCACAGTCTAACGAACAGTAGCCCCCGCTCGCTGCAACTAGAGAAAGCCTGCACGCAGCAATGAAGACCCGACGGAGCCAAATATAGATAAATAAATAAATTTTTAAAATTTGTTTTAAAAAATATAAATAAAGCCCCTTGGACACTAAAGCATTCAGAAAGTCGATCATGGGGAATTCCCCGGCAGGCCAGTGGTTAGGACTTGGGGCTTTCACTGCCGTGGCCCCGGGTTCAATCCCTGGTTGGGGAACTGTGCAAGACTCGTTGCGCGGCCAAAAACAAAAAACAAAAAAAAAAAAACAGTCGATCATGATGCAGTGCTGATCCCTGAAGAGCTCCCGGAGAATGGTCCCCAGCAACAGTGCTGTCGAGCCCAAGTTCGAGTACCCGGTGCTGAGGCCAAACAAACCGAAATACCGGAGTTTGGTGCAGAGGAAGGTTTACTGATAGAGAGGGTGGCAACCGAGAAGATGGAAACGTACGTTTGTCTCAGATCCGCTTTACTGGCTGGCCTGGGCGCAAGGCTTTTAGGGATAAAGGGGCGGGGCCTTGGGGTGCGTGACCAGCTCACGCTCAGTCCTCTGACTGGTGCGTGGTGAGGTAACAGGGTGAAGCTTTTCCTGACAACATCAACCACCTGGGGTCTACATGCTTGTGGTCAGCATGCAGTCACCTTCCTCCACCAGATGTGGGTCCTTGTTTCTGCAGAACAATTCAAAGGTATGTGTCAGATTTTTGTATATCCCTTCAGGAGGAATTAGGACTCTGTTTCATAGCTGAACTATTGTTTCTTGACTGCTTTTCCTTTGTTTCTGTATTCCCTCTCTTCCTTAATTACTAACTGCTTGAATCTGCTCTTTGGAACTCAGGGAAGGCCTAGGAGACCACAGCTTGTTTCTACAAACAAGAAACAGGGGGCACAGGGAATTCCCTGGCAATCCAGTGGTTAGGACTCGGCACTTTCACTGCTGAGGGCCCAGGTTCAATCCCTGGTGGGGGAACTGAGGTCCCACAAGCCGCGTGGCACGGCCAAAAAAAGAAAGAAAAAGAAACGGTGGGCATGGAGGGGCTTTTGTAGCAAGGAGGGTCCACAGGGTCTTGCTCGATTTCAACAGCAGAGCATTCTCATTTTCTGCTGGAAATCGCCGTGCCAGCAGGGTGGGCCTTTCCAAAGCCATTTTGCTACTCTCAGTACATCCGGCTGGGCAGGGAGGAAAAGCCAGCCAACTAGAGTGAAGGCCAGTCAACTTCCCTCCCCCGCTTCAGAGACTACTGGAGCAGCCTGTGGCAGGGCATCTATAGGGACCCAGCCCCAGGGCCTGTGGCCTTTCACCTTGCTGGCTGGAGAAAGTCACTGCTGCCACTCCTTGTTTGCAGAACTCCCTTCGGCTTGGAGTTGCAAATAAACATCCTCTCACTTTGGGAGAGACGGGAAAGGGAGAGGGCAGAGTTTATCACTCATACATTAAATGTTTATTGAGCACTTACTATGTGGCATAAAGGATAGTTCTGCCCCTGGAATCGGGAGAAAAGTTGAAGAGGGCACTTTTAGCCATTAAACGGACATTTACTGCTTGCCAGACCCCAAGCTATGCATGTTTCGTTCATTCTTTAATGCTCACCACAGCTCTGTGAGTGATGCATTATCATCTCTTTTTATAGATGAGGAAACAGAATCAGTGAGATTATTGTGATAATCACTGAATGAGAAAGTGAACGTGAACCCCTTTTACAACCAATAACGCTTATGCAAATGCAAAGTATTATTGTTATGTGAGGAGAGGAAGTAGGTGTCCTGAAAGCAGCCTCCTCTCCCTCTTCCTGGAAGATGAAAAACTCTTGGGAGCAAATAGCCATTCAGTGAGTCTTGAGGGAAACCGACTTCCTAGGTTTGTTCTCTTCACCTCTGGAGGCCCAGGGGCTTTAGGAGCCAGACGGAGGGAGGAAGGGGTGTTGAAGGGGAAGTGGGAGCAGGGAGGGAGAAAGAAAGGACTCTGGGGCGGGTCAAGGCCACTAGCTCCAAACTGGACTTTGGAGTGCCTGGTAGTATCAGGGATTTAGCAGGGAGGTGATTGTGCCAGAGGCAGGATGGGAAAGACCAGGATTGAATGAACTGGTTTCAGGAAGGCAAGCCATCAGCCACAGAAGCCGTGAGAATCCCATGTTCCCCACGGGCCCCCTGCCAGACGGGCTACCTGAGATGCCTGACCTACCAAGTACAATGCCTCCTCCCTTCAGCTGAGGCCTTTTCCTTCCTGGCCTTTCCTGGGAAGGGAGGGAGAACAATCGAGCCTGACCATTTATAACTAGGTGTTTGCGCCCATAAGCCTGGGCTTCTAAACCAGATACCACATGTCCATCCAGCCCACAGAGTGGGCCAATCACGCAGCAGGCTGACTCCTCAGCGGCCTTCCATTCAATTCTGACTGTGCTGAGCCCCAAAGAAGCAGCCCATTGTCTTTTTCCCCAGGGTTTATGAGCCCAGCTTTGGTTTTCTCATCTCTCCCCTTTGATGATAATGAAATGTCAAGCCTCAATCCAAAACTCATATACGTCAGGAGAGAGAAAGTATGCCTAATCTGGACTCTGGGAACATAAGCAGTATAAACGTAGAGGGAAATCTAAACTCCCTGACTGATTAGAAAAGAAAGGGAATGTCCTGGAAGTGGCAGCATGGCCACAGCGCCCGGCAAAGGCTTGAACGAAACGTTTCATCTAATCCTGCTTGCATGGGTATTTGTTGAGGCAACCGTTTCCTCATCTAGAGCGCAGACCAGCCTCATCCTGCTCCCTGAACTTGAACCGTCACCAAATTCCACGGACAGCATCTGTGAACCAGCTTCTGTGCCGACTGTGCTGGCCTGGCCAAAGCAACCTTGGGCTTCAGTGAAGGTCACTCTCTGAATACACAGGTTTCAATGGATCTCACTCTTAACTCCTGCAAAAATCCCACTCTCCGTCTACACATTGATGCAGCCTCCGGAGGGTATCTAAATGTGTTTTGAACTAGTCCTTTCAGCTGTCATGTGGTATCCGCTGGGCAGGACCCCCTGATCTTTTAGGCGCCCCTAATCCAACACCACCACTGCCTCCCCCCACAGACTGGGCACCAGGATCAGAGTCCCCCGCTGGGCCCTTCTACTCTGCTAGAGTGTTCCCACAGCAGAGCTGCTGTCCCCCACGTTAGTATTTGGGTAAAATTGCTCTTCCGGTTTTTATAAGCCACTTCCATTCCCCTTATGACCCCAGTGTGAACCCCAGAGGCTGACTGAGAGATGCCACTCCAAACTCCGCATCCCTTCACCCCTACAACTCTGAGGCTTCACGTGGACCCAGCATGTCACACCCAACGCCTCTCCCTTAGGAGAGGTGCCTCCCAGGAGGCCACTCGGGCAATAGTCCCAGCACCCGTGGAGGGTCCTATGACCCTCCAAGCAGCCCCAGTGTGACTCAACCCTTGATTGCATGTGAAGCCACAGCGTAAACTAGAGTGAAACCCCAATTTGACCTGCAGCCTTGTGGAGCCTGGCCAGGCCTGCAGGATGGAGGGGCAAAGGGACTTAGGGCCCAAGGATGGGGAAGCGGATTCACTGGGGAGAACACATGATGCTGGTGCACAGCGGAAGCCAAGGATTAAGCACCTCGTACAGGGCTTCCCTGGTGGCGCAGTGGTTAAGAATCTGCCTGCCAATGCAGGGGACACAGGTTTGAGCCCTGGTCCGGGAAGATCCCAGATGCTGCAGAGCAACTAAGTCCGTGCGCCACAACTACTGAGCTCACGTGCCACAACTACTGAAGCCCACGTGCCTACAGCCCGTGCTCCATAACAAGAGAAGCCACCGCAATGAGAAGCCGGCGCACCACAACAAAGAGTAGCCCCCGCTCGCCACAACTAGAGAAAGCCCGCGTGCAGCAACGAAGACCCAACACAGCCAAAAATAAATAAATAAAGCACCTCTTATGCCCTGGCCCCACGTGTGGAAACAGCTGTTCAAACTATAACAAAACCAAGTTGATTGTGTCAGTTACTGAAGGAAAGTCTGCATAAATAGAGCTCAGAAAACAAGGATTATCTCTCAGGATTGCCCGATGGGCAAGGTAAATATTTAGTCCCAGCCCTGGACTGGTGCCTGCTAATTCTGTGCTTTACTGTCATCTTTCCCTTTATTCACTCACCCTGACATTTGTTGCCTGCCTCCCTCCCGCCCCCCGCCTCCACGTGGCCACCCTGGCCTGGCACTTCCATCCTCCGACAGCTCAGACGGGATCCTCAAGTCTTCCCTTAGGGGGTCTTGGTGGAGAAGGAGGGGAGCAGGGATCGGGGAAGCTTTCACAAAGGAGTTAACTTTTAAGCCAGGTTTTGGCTGCTGTGTGGACCTCATGAGACAAGCCACAAGCAGGGGAAGGGCAGGGAGAGCACTGAAGATCTAGGGAACAGCATGTGTCCCCAGCATCTCTGGCCAGACTGGTGGTTTCTAAATCCAAGCTTCCCTCTGAGGACTCCTTAGAAGCACTTTCAGGCCAGCAGCACTCAGTTCAAGCAGGGACTGTGGGGCTTGTAGATCGGGTGGCCACTCATTGGCTGGCAAGGGGCGAGATCCTTTACCTTGCTAAGCCTTGGTTTCCTTCCGAAAAGGGATGGTAAGAGGGTAGGCTTGAGTATCAGATGGTCTGGGTCCAAATCCTACTACTGCTCTCCTACTTGTCAGCTCTGGGTCCTCTGTCTCGTCTCTTCATCTGAAAGTGGAGGACATGCCCATCTCAGAAGCTCATTCTAAGGATTGAGATAGAGAGCATGTCAAATAGTTTCACCTGAGTAAACGTTAGCTGCTCTGATTATACCTTTATTTGTATAGAGTCAGGAGCAGCAATGCCTGCCCCAGGGTACTTCCAAGTGAGTATTGATTGAGAGCCCACCGCGTGCTCTGTACTGTTCGGACACTTGATGCCCTTGGGGTTGGCTTCCTGAGAAGCTGATGGCGTTGCGTGTGCAGGATGTTTATTAAGGAGTACCTCGAGGACCAGCACCTGTGGGAGGGAAGAGACGGAAGCAGGACTGGGGAGAGAAATGCAGCAGCCACGAGGGCCCAGTGCTAACCTCAACTGGCCCCACCGAGAGCTCTGATGATGGAATGGCCCTTTGGGGTCACCCTAAATGGGGCCGGCCCTTTATCCCACTTTTTCCCCTGTTGGTCAGTCAATGGCTGGGGGTCTGCAGAGAGGAGTGTGACCTTGAGCAAAGAAGCCTCCCCTTCCTGGAGAGGCCAACGGCTGAAGAGGTCCGCACGCCACAGCACCCGGAGCTGGGACACACCATTCCTTGAAGGGGGCTCTGAGCCATGCATCACCATGCCCACCTCGAGCAGGAAACAAAACAGATGAAAATCCCCACTGTCCTGCAGCAGCTGTTCCAGTGGGAGTTTACGTTCTAAAGGTTGCTGTCAGGATGAGATGAGATAGTAGGTGTAAATTACCTTACAAACGGCCTTGCATAACAGTGCAGGAGTGCAAATAGTGAGAGCTAAAGGTCGTTAAACAGATGGGGAGATTACAAGGTGAAAGGAGTTAGAGGAAGAGCATCTGATTTGAACGGACCGGACTCAGTTGTCTGCTGGTGTCTCGATCCTTCTCTGCCTGCACCCCAGGCTGTGACGTGGACGGGCGTTTCAACCCCGTCGGGGTCCTGCACCTCTTGAGACTCTCCTCAGTTTGTAAATAAAATCCTGGCATCAGGCCCCTTCAGACCCCTCCTGGGACAGCCGCCAGGCGCTCCCTGGGGGCTCCCTTCCGCGAGAGGTGGCTGGGATGATGGGCGGGAGCCCGACTGCAGGAAGGGAGCCCCGGCACATCCAGCGCAGCGAGGGGAGCTCGGGCAGAGACCAGGAAAGGGAGATAAAGAGATGTCCTTGGCACCGGCCTCTCCCATTTCTTTGGAAAACAGTGGGGAGGAAATCCACTGGCAGAAGGGCCTGCTCCAGCTCCCTTCTGAGGCGGGCCCAGCTGCCCTCCCCACGGGGAGCCCAATACACCAGAATCTTCTATTCTGGGAGGGAAAACCAGTTGGCTAGCAGTTCCTGGGAGGTGTGGCCAGCCGGAGGGAGAAGGAGAAGGACCAGGAGGAGGAAGGGGTGGTGGTCTCAGCCTCTAGTCCCTTCTTTTGCCCACCCTTCTCTCTTTACCTCAGTTTCCCTGGCGTAGGTGGGATGAGGGTAGGGCCATCAGATTCAGTAAATCCAAATACACGACCCTCGGTGCAATGTAAATCTCAGATAAACAACAGGTAATGTTTTAGTGTAAGTGTGCCCCATGCAACTTGGGAGGGATATATTTATACTAAAATTTACTTGTTTTTCTGTTTATTTGTTGTTTATACTGTCCGGCAGCCCAGACCATGTGCTGGGGGAAGCCCGCAGCAAACGCGAATAGGAGAGGCCCGCTGGCAGACAGCAGGGACAGAGCCCATGCTGGAGAGAGGGACGGATCAGAGGGCGCGTGCGTGAGTTCGCAGCTCCTTGGCAAGAGGGAGGGGAAGGGCTGGAGGAAGGTGAACTAGGAGCCCAATCCCCAGCCCAGTCAATCCCACAGCAGCAAAGCAGACTCCCACCCTGACCCCACCTAGCAAAGCAGGGACAGGAGAGCTGCAGGCAGCCTGGGCCTCCACTGGCCCCCTTGGCTCCTCCTGATGATGTCCTGAGGGACCCTAGGCAACTCTGGGCCGAGGTCGGGCTGGGAGGTCTGGCTCAGTGGACGGCTCTGTGCATGGGTGGGGTGGGGCGGAGGGCTGGGGGGACACCCCTATGTGTCTGAGCAGAGCGGCAGTCCCCGTGAGTGTGTTGGGGATGGGAGGGTCCCCCCTTGGGTAGGAACAGCCCTGCTACCCCACCAAACAGCAGCTGCTGACCCCAGAGGCGAACCAATGCGTCGCTCCTCGGAATTCCAGCCTCTGCCCACCCTTCCCTATCTCCATCCCCGGAAGCAGCCAGTGTTTCCCCATCTGTAGGCCTTACCCATCCTTCAGTGCTCTCTCTCTAGTAAAAAGAATCATAATAGTAACTACAAATTATTGAATACATCCTCCTGGCCAGGCACCTTGTTTCATCTTTACAGCAACCCTATGAGGTAAATGCCGTCCCCGTCCCCATTTTACAGATGAGGAAACAGGCTCAGAATGGTGAATTAAATTACCAAAGTCACCTCACCAAGCTAGTCAGCAGGGGAAAGGGATGCAAACCCCAGGTCTGGGGCCCCTGTGCCCCCCTCACGGCCTATGTTTTGTAGGCCCTCCGGTTGGGAGTCCTGTGGGAAAGGCACAGATGGGCCTTTTTCTCCCTGAATCATCAGTCTCTGGCACAGAGGAAATAATAGTGTTTGTTGAAAGACTCGATCTTGTTGAAAGAAAAATCTTGTTCCATGTACCCACGTCCCTTCCCGGGCCCCTGTGCCTATCCCCACCCTCCCAGGCTTTGCAGCATCAACACTCGGAATATGAGTCCAGTCTCAGCTGGGACTAGGGCTCTGAGGAAGGAACTGGCTTGTGACTTGTCTGTCCTGTCACTCCCTCCAGAGGAAGCCCCTCCCTGGGCACAGGGGGGCCAGGAACATGTCCTTGGTCCCTAGAGGAGATAATGCCTTTGTCTCTATTCAGATAAACAAGCAGAGCCGCTAGAACTCGTGCAATGTAAGGTGCAGGAGCAGCGTCCCACCCACAGACACGGGCCTGGCCTTCCTGCCAAGGTCACCAGCAGGAGCCTGAGGACAGCTAGGCCCCGTTAGATAGAAGGGCCAGCCTTAGCCCATTTTGCAGGGGGATAAGGAGGCCCATAGCAGGGAAGCCACATTTCCATCCCTGCAAGGTTACCAGCTTCCCTGCCTCTTCCCACCCCTAACCCACTCAGAAGCACGGAGCCTCAGGGCCCACCACGCCGGGGCAGCGTTCACAATGCAGTCTCCGTACAGGCAGCCCCTGGAGTTTTGTGACACAGCAGCCTTTACACTTACATGTGCGCCTGGGCACGTCCACCACCACCACGCTTGACTCTGGGCCCCTACAGACCCTACTACTCCCCCCACTCCCTGCTTCCCTTATCCCCCTCCCAACACTGTCAGATCAGAGCCACAGGAACCGGGGCCAGCAAGTGTGCACACTGAGAGCCAAGACGGGGAAGTTTATTTTCTAAGAATCATCTAAACACATGGAGAGTATTTTTAGCCCCTGGCTCCCTCCCAGGTGCCAAATCTAAACAGGGGGCCAGAGGGACAGCCCATCAGGGATACAGAGCAGCACGTGGAGACAGGGTGGGACAGCGTGCTGCAGACCCCACCCCGCCCCTGTTCCAGAGAGAAAGCTGGCCGTGCAGCCCAAGAGGCAGAGAAGTGACCCCCGGTTCTGACAGGTCCCGTAAGCCCTCTCTGTGCCTCAGCATCCTCATCCGTGCGACGGGAGAAATACCCCGCTTATAGGATTGTCGTGTGGCCCATGGCGGCTCCTGCAGGCATTCAGTGAACGTGCATATGGTCTGTGCTAAGGGACCTAGACGTCAGGTGTTGGCCCAAACCTTCAGCCATGGAGCCTTCCCCAGCCCTGGTCGGCCGCAGTGAAGTGTGTGTGCACGCGCGTGTGCTCGTGTGTGTGTGTGCGTACGTTGTTGTACCCAATGCAGGGACTCGGGAGTGAGTGAAAGTAGGGCTGGGGGCTGCTGGTAGCCCCCATCGTCTCTGGTGGAGCTGTGTCAGGAGCCAGGCTGGCTGGGCAACAGGAGCTTAGAGCACCTTCTCCAGAGAAGGGGTCTGCAGAGGGTGCAGGGCGGGGGCTGGCGGGGGCAGGGGAGTGAAACTGCTCAGAATCGGGCGCTCTCAGGAGCACACGCGTGCAGCTCATTGGCCTCGGCCTCCAGGACGCAGGGGCCAGTTCCAGGGGCGGGGCTGCCCCCTCCTGGGGTGACTGGCCAGCAGTGACCTTGCTGTAAGTCGAGTGCTGACAGCACCTGCTCTGGCTTCTGGCCCCCACTGGCCAGGTTTATTACTGCGGGGTCAGAGGGACGGTGGGGGGCGGTGGGGGGCGGTGGGGGGCGGGGGGGAGGGTCGTGTGCCTGCAGCTGGGGTTTGGAGAGGCCCAGGCTCCCCTACTCTCTAGAAAAGAGCTGGGACTTCCTGGTTCTGCTGCCACATTATTCACTGAACGTTGCCTTGAGGGTGTAGTTGGGGGGGAGGGGCAGTTCAGACTTGTGAGAGCCCTGAGCCTGAAAGGGGGAGGGGAGGAGGAGGGCACAGCTTGGATCTTAGATCCCCCCAGCCTGCCTGCGTGGGAACCAAAGAGAACAGGTTCGTGTCCACACACCCCCTGCTGACACAAGCTGCCTGCTGTTGCCATAGTGACAGTAATACCAACCCCCCCCACCAAGGCTGGCTGTGTGGTCAGCAGTGAAGGGAGGGGCTGCTTATTCTTGGTCACGAAGGAGGAAAGGGAGAGGGAGGCTGCAATGGAGGGGGAGCAGCCCTCGTCCCTCAGCCCAGCTGGGGGTGGTCAGGGACTCTGAGGGTATCTGAGTGGGAGAAGGCTTAGAGGTCACCTCCTCCAACCAGCTCCCCTCCAGAGACCGACGGCAAGCCAGGGCTTCCAGCGTCGGGTAATGGAATCCCATGTGTGCTGGCCTAGCTCTGCGTCTTCCTGTGGGAATCTATCTCATCACCTCCAGACGGGAAGCCTGTTACAGGGAGGTTGTCCCCGCACCAGCTGACCTGGCCCTGGCCCCAGGGCCCCTCGCCACCCAGCAAGGCCCATTCTTGGCCTCTTCCCCTCTTCTCACGCTCCTCCAAAATCCATTCTTTTTTTTTTTTAATAAATTTATTTATTTTATTTATTTATTTTTGGCTGCGTTGGGTCCTTGCTGTGCACCGACTTTCTCTAGTTGCGGCGAGCGGGGGCTACTCTTGGTTGCGGTGCGCGGGCTTCTCATTGCAGTGGCTTCTCTTGTTGCGGAGCACGGGCTCTAGGTGTGTGGGCTTCAGTAGTTGCGGCACGTGGGCTTCAGTAGTTGTGGAACGTGGGCTCTAGAGCGCAGGCTCGGTAGTTGTAGTGTACGGGCCTAGTTGCTCCCCAGCATGTGGGATCTTCCCAGACCAGGGCTCAAACCCATGTCCCCTGCATCAGCAGGCAGATTCTTAACCACTGCGCCACCAGGGGAGCCCCCAGAATCCATTCTTAAAATCCATCTCACGCTCCTCCAAAACTCCAGCCCTGCCCTGGATGACGAGGTACCAGAGCCTGAGGCCCCTCAACCCCTGGCCCCCGGGGCCCAGCCTGGCCTGGGACCCAGCTGTGGGGCCCTTATTTCTTTCTCCCTGTTTTCTGGACCCTCCTCTCTGCACCTGCTGCCTCCTAGTCTCACTTCCTTCTTGGGCCCCAGAAAGGAAAAAGCCATTAGAGACACTATCTTGGGGGGGTGGGAGGGGTGCCTTCATTGACAGCTCCTAAGTTCAAGGGCCAAAGACCCTTGGATTCACCTGTGACCCAGTAGCTCCTGGATGAGGCATCAGGCTCCTAACTGCTCCCCTACTCCTCACCCCTGCAGCCCCTGCACCACAGCCCCCGCTCCCCTCTCCCCCTTCCCCCTCCCCACCCTGCTCTCTCGCCCACTGTCTCTCTCCCCCTCCCTCCCTCCCTCCCTCCCTCCCTCCCTCCCCTCCATGCATGAACACTTGCTGGCCTCCAGGTGGCCTCCCCCACTGCCTCCTGCAAGTCTTCTGATGGATGCCCCTTCCCACTGATAGACCACAGCCGTCTGATACAGTGTACAATGTGTCTCTTTATTTATAGTGTCTCCTGCTAGACTGTGAACTCCAGGAGGACAGGCGTTTTGTCTGTCTCATGCCCCGCCATAGCCCCAGTGCCTAGAACATAGATGCTCAAGAAACACTGGGGCAAATAAATGAACCCCACCACCCACCCCGCCTAGGCTGTGCCCACCCAGGACCCACACTCTCCACCCCTAGTACAGGGCGGAAGGTGCTGGCTGGCTCTCAGCTGGCTCTGCCGTGGCCTCACTATGTGGCCTCCACCCAGCCTCCTTTCCTTTCTGGGCCTCAGCTTCCCCCATTATATAATGAAAGGCTGGATTGGAACTTCTCCAGCTGTGGCTGTGTTGGAGCTCTGAGGTCCCTTCGGCATCTCTCCAAATGGGGTGTCAACGGGGAATTCACAAAGGTGGGAGGGGTGCCTGCTCAGAAGAAATCTCCAGGCCCTAAGGCCCCTACCCTGGCACGCTGGGGTGGGTTGAGGGGAACAGGGCAGCAGTAGTCGTGGGAACTAAAAACAGACGTGAGAGAGGTTTCTCCAAAAACACGTCCATATTTTAATCATCACCGAAGTCCAACCCGGGAAGCCTGAGGAACAGAGGCTCAAGCCCTCTTAAGGGCTGAGACCAGAGGTCAAGCGTGCAAACGTGAGTCGTCATCGGAGGAAGCCTGCTGTCAGGCAGGTGAGCGCGAGGGTCAGCAGGGTGGGCAGCAGCAAGGGCAGCAGCCGTCCCGGGGCCTGGGACCTGAAAACCTGGCGCTGCCCCCGGGGCTGCAGGGGCCTGACATTGTCTGTCATTTGCAGCTTCTTCTCGTTGTCATAATACAGCTTCTGAGAGAATGCCAGGATCTGTGGAAGGCACAGGGCTCAGCAGGGAGGGATGAAGCTGGTGGAGCTGCACTCCTCACTGTGTGACCTCAGGCCAGTCGCCTGGCCTCTCTGAGCCCTCTCCGGTTCTTGTGCAGAGGAAAAGCATCAGGGATGTAAAGTGCTTTGCATCCATGGGGGCTCAGCTCCCATGAGTTTCCTAAGCAGAGGGGACTCACAGCTCTGGGCTTTGAGGGCCTGTGATTGCTATTACTGTCATCACCGTTACCAGAGAACAGTGGTTCTCAAGCTTGAGCTTGCATTAGCCTCACCTGGGGGCTTGGTGAGCCCCAGACTGCCTGGGGCCTCCCGCAAAGGGACAGTTTCCAGGAGCTGAGCCAGGGCCCCGTGTACCTGGTCCTTGTGGAGCTGAATGGGCTCCTGGAACACGGTCCAGACCACCTTCTCATCGCAGCCTGGTGTGGTGAGCGAGCCCAGGTAGCGGAAGTAGTGCCTCAGTTTCTCCTTCTTGGGGAGCAGGTCGAAGAGGCTGATGTTGTCTTTCAGCGTGGTGTTCATATCTGGGGAGACTCGCACGCCTCACTCTGAGAGTACAGGCTCCTCCACCATCCAGACCGTCTTTTGTAGGAAGATGTCTTCTCCCCTCCCCCAGCCCCACCCCCCGCCTCCCCTCACCATCCTGACTCACTGGGACTGGGGATGTCAGACAGCGCCTGCACCAGGGGCTGGAAGTTAACATTCTCGGATCTGGCCTGGAACAGGAGGGAAAGGGGCTTGAGAGAGGCTTGTGGGGAGCCGGTGGTGACCCAGTCTGGGGTGGGGCGGGCACGCAGCTTCTGGGACTGAGGCCCTCAAAGGCCCTGGGTTCCCCACATGGGGATGTACAAGTCACTGAGAAACAGAGGGGAAGTCGGGGCTTCTCCAGCCCCCTCCTGCCTTGCTGGGATCCCAGGTCTCTGGATCCTAAGAAGCAGCCCCTCGAACCCTGAGGGATGGCAGCCCCACCTCCACCATGAAGGCCAGCACTGCGATCTCATCTTTGGGGTCCTGGTTCTTGTTCGTGTTCCTCGATGTCCCATTTTCTTTCTCATGTACGATGTGTATCTGGTAAGGGGTGAGAGGGATGGAGAGAGAACCCGTCAGGGTGCTGGACCCTCCTTCTTGCCCAAGGCAAGTATACCCAGAGCCCAGCCAAGGCATCCACCTGGGAAGAGGTCCCTCACCTCCATGGCAAAGCGATCCCCGTCGAAGCTATGCTCCGAGCCCCAATCCATCACCTTGGACCAGTGTAGGTGCAGCTGCTTGGCCCGGTACCGGGCGGTCAGTCCTCCTCCAGCAATCGAGGCCTCATCCCCCAGCAACACCATCACTGGAGGGCACAGGAGGGGGCAGAGTCCTTCCACCCACCTCCCCCAGCCTCTCCCAGCCCCTCATCCCAGCTCCACCCAAGCAGGACCTTCTCTCCTACCTCGCACCCTTCACGGGCTACGGTCCTGGGCCTGAAGGGACAGGAACAGTGGTACAGCCTGGACCTTCCCCTGGCCCCCTCATTGGCCTCCCTGTCTGCCTCTCCCTCTGTACACCCCTCACTGCCCAAACATGCAACTCAGCCCGGTCCCGCCCCTGCTTCAACCCCCTCCACGCGCGGTGTCCCAATGTTCCCAGGGCCACGTCCAGACTCCTCAGCCCTGGGCGACCTGCCCCAGGCCCGGCTGGACTGACCCTGGGCTGGCTCTGGCCGCTCCGGGCTTCGCTCTGTCCTCCATTCACATGGGGCCACATGCAGCCCTTTGAACACCCCAAGCTGTTTCATGCCTCTGTGCCTTTGCACATGCTGTTCCCTCTTCCTAGAACCTGTCCCCTCCCCCACTACAGATTGCTCTGATACAGGATTGAAAATACTCATACAATGTTCCTTCCTTTCCAAAGTCCACCCTGTACAATGTGTCTCTTTGTTTATAGTGTCTCCTGCTAGACTGTGAACTCCAGGAGGACAGGCATTTTGTCTGTCTCATTCCCCACCATAGCCCCAGTGCCTAGAACATAGATGCTCAAGAAACACTGGGGCAAATAAATGAACCCCACCACCCACCCCGCCTAGGCTGTGCCTACATAGGACCTGCACTCTCCCGCCCGCCCAGGGCTTTTCAGCCTCTCCTCAGCAGAAGTGGACCCCCCGGTGTGCCCTCCCAGGAGGAGCCTGACCCTCCAGTCCTTGGGGAACTTGGGTCCCAGGATCCCGCGCCCCTGCTGTCCGGGGCCTGCATCCAGCCCATCTGAGACCTACCTGAGTGGCCATTGTTTTGCACGGCCCACTTTTGCTTCTTGTCGTAGCCGGAGAAGGAGAAGGGTCCCAGGTTTGGGTCCAGCAGTGTCTTGGCAGTGACGATGTTGATGGGAGACTGGCGGTCATTCTGGCAGCTATAGCCCCACTGGTCCGGCCCTGAGCAGGGAGGGAGGGTGGGCCGGGAGTCAGGGGCGCCTGGCACCGAGGTGTGGCGTCCTCCACCCGACTCGGGTCAGGTCCAGCTCAAGGCAGCAAGGTCTTTGGATGGCTGGCAGGCTGTGCTGGGGGGATGCCTGGCACAGAACTCCGCCCTCACCCTTCTCCCTCCTCAGACACACACTCACACTCACACAAAACCAGCAAGGCGTGGTGTTGGACAGGGTGGGACTAGGGTGTGAGCTCTGGGGTAGGGGACCACCTCAGATGCTGGGCTGTGAAAGGAAAGCTCCGTGATAACCTGCTTCCTAGGGGTTCCGAAGTTCAAAGGAGGTGGATGGGAGAGTGCATGGAAGCGGTAGCGTCCCCTGGAAGGGCCGCTTGTGAAAGGACCCCGTGACTTGACACTAAGCCTTATCTGAGCACTGGGAGGCAGGGAAGGAGCCCCAGGGGAGCCCAGCCCCCTGCACCCGGGACCTCCCACACCAGTGAGCGGGGCGGGGGTTGGGGAGCACTGCCCAGTCACCAAAACAGCAACGGTGGGAGGAAAGCAGATTGCAGGAGACCGGGCAGCGCTTGAAAAAGTACAAAGAACCGCCACCCAGGCCCACATGCAGGGGTGTCACTGGAACAGAATCAACTCTCCATTTTGTTATGAGAGGAGCAAACTGAATTTCTCCCTTTGATGCTGCTCCTGATTTATTTCAGAGGACCAGAGGGCTGACTCTCTTGGTGTCAGAGATGATGACAGGAGGTCCCAGTAAAAACTCAGGTCACTCTACGTTCCCTGTGCCCTGAGCACCGGGAGAGAGAGAGAGAGAGAGAGAGAGAGTGTGTGTGTGTGTGTGTGTGTGTGTGTGTTAGGAGCTGATATCTGACTGGGGCCACCATCACCTCATCCTTCCCACCTTCCCTGGGTCTCCATTTCAACCTGGAGGGTCCCTACCACAAGACTTGCTGCACTTACCCAAGCAGGTGTAGTTGGAGGGCTTGACTTGATTCTGGTAGCACCAGTGTGACCCTGGAACAGAGAGAGGAAGGATGTGAGGCCTGTGCAGAAGCATGTCAGTGTATCTGTGTACACACATGTCTGTCTCTAAGAGTGCCGGTGAACTGTGTGCACACAAGCAACTCTGTGTGTTTGTGTGTGTGTGTGTGTGTGTGTGTGTGTGTGTGTGTGTGTACACAGTGGGTCAGAGGCTGGGAATATCCCTGGAGTCAGAACCTGGCCTGGGATGGGATAGAGCATTCCTGGGGTGCCATCCTGGGGGACAGAGGGCCCAGGGGAAGGAGCCTTAAGAAGAAAATGTAGGGATGGAGAAGGAGGCGCTCGAAACCGCCAGGCTCCAGGTGTCCCTGACCCACAGCCAATCCACTGGTCCTCTTGCCCAGGGCACTGTCTTCAGACAATGCAGACCAGACAGCCAGCAGCCCTCGAGGGGCCCTCCAAGGCGGGTCAGCTCTCCCCAGGGGCTAGCCTGGACACTACCTGTTGCTCATCGGCCTCCCCCTCCCTCCTTGCATCCCCGCCCTCAAACCTGGAAGGGAGGCTGGTGAGAGGGGAAGAGGAGGCCCCCCAGGACAATACCGCCACGTTCAGCTTGGCTGCTTTCCCAGAGTTGATGGGATGATGAGGGAGATTAGTCTAGTCCCTCCCTGGAACACACCCTCTTGTGCTATTAAGACCCATTCTTGCCTAAACTCTCACAGTCCTGCAGGGAGGAAGGCAGCTAGGTCTTTTCCCCTGTCCCTCCAACCTGCAGTCCTGGTGTTTGGGACCAGACAGACTTGCCTTCCAATCCCCCACTCTGCCTCCAGACAGGAGAACCAACATCTCTGAAAAGAAGGCTGCATCACGAACGTAGCTCACTAATGCAAGATGTTGACAACAGGGCAAACTGTGCACATGGGAACCCTCTCCTCTGTGCTCTCTGCTTGATGTTTCTGTAAACCTGAAACTGCTCTAAAATTAGTCTATTGATTTTTAAAAGAAAGTCTGTGCCAGCAGGGTGGACAAAGCATTTGATAAGAGCTGGAATTCTAGCTGGGCCACTTAGGAGCTGTGGGTTTATGGACAAGTCACTTAATCTCTC
Source organism: Balaenoptera physalus (assembly GCF_965194825.1). NCBI lineage: Eukaryota > Metazoa > Chordata > Mammalia > Artiodactyla > Balaenopteridae > Balaenoptera > Balaenoptera physalus. Next base: position 42,307,387 of record NC_138901.1, read on the forward strand.
TGAGCCTTAGTTTTGCTGTCTGTAAAATGGAACTAATACCATCCACCTCGTAGGACTGTGGGGAGGATTAAATGAGAGATGGTAGAGAGTGTTCCAGGCAATTGGAATTTAGTCAAGTCCCTGACGAGTCCTTCCCTTCTCCTTGGCTCCCTCCCTCCCTCCCCTCCTCAACCTCCTGTCAGGGCACAGATGGCCAAAGTCAAGGAGGGGTGGAGAGGAGAGAAATGAAGTGAGCTGGAAAGAACTCAGGGATGAGGAAATTCCTAAGAAAAGCAGAGCTTCCTGCTCAGCCTGAGCTAAGGCCTCTGAGCACATCCATCCCCACCCAAGCCCGCCTCCTCTGGGGTCCCTGCAATGGGCATGGGGTGGAGAGGGGGGGCAGGTTCTCAGTAGGGAGTGGGAGGAAGGCCAGGAGACTGAGCATCTATAGGAAATTGGCCACCCCCATACTCTGGGCCCTTCAGAGCCACCTGGGGTTTCCCAGTCTCCCAGGTCTGGATCAAATGCTGTGCCTACTTTGCTGGCACAGCCTCTTTCAGAGATGGACAGTCCCTGCAGTGTCTTCCCCTGGCCAGTCCACCCCCTGCCCGGGACAGGGCTCTGCTGACCCTGGGACTTGCTGCATCTAGGGAAGCCTGACGAGGGTCAGCTCTGCAAAGGGCAGTGGCCACTTCCATCCCGGCCCGTCTCTGCATGTTGGCAGAGCTCTGATGCCGGAGCCCATCACCCGGCCTCCAGTCCTGGCTCTGACTCTTGCTTATTCTCTGCAGGAGAGTTCATTAACTTTTCTGAGCCCACTTTCTTACTTGCTTTCTCAGGCAGAAGGAGCTGCCACTGATCTCCCAGAGTCAGTGTCTAAGGACACACTGGATGGGAGGTCATTTGCATCCGTGAAAGGCTTCCTGTTACGATTCTCCTGGGTCTCCACCTCTCAGAGGTCCTGAAGGCAGAAGGCGCCTCTGAGGTTGAGCTGGCCCCTCCTGGTGACTGATACCCGGGCGGAAGCTGTTTCAGGGGAAGCCTGGCTTGAGCCGGAATCCTCAGGAGCCAGCTCTGATGGGTGGAACCCCTGTCAGCCTCCCTGGAGCCCATCTGGTCCAGGCTGAGCTTTTCTTAGGAATTTGCTCTTCCTTGCTTCTGGCTACAGCTCCTAGGGTTGTCATGGTGACCTCTGATCCACTGTCTTAATCACAGAGACTTTTGACCTGCTTGGTTGAATGCTCTTGAAACTACCCTCTTTAGGAAGCAGAAGCCAGGAAAACATGATGTTGATGAGGCCAAGGCTGGGGGTCAGGTCTATATCCAAAGGCTGAAGGTAGGGGCTGGTTTTTAGGCAAGTGGTGGCAGGGTCACAAACCAGCTCAGGTTCCTGTACTGGTTCATGAGGGAGCGGCCCTTACAGATAATTACCAGCCAGTTCTCTCAGGCCACTTCCTAGAGGGCCTGGGAAGGAGAGGAGCTACCCACAGGTCTTGGCTCCAAGCTCAAGATGCTGCCTAGTCCGTCTGCCCTGACCAGAGATGGAGTGAGAGAACTAACGACCATCGCCAGTCACCCAGCCGCTGTCCCCCACCCTTGACGTGCCCACCACCCCAGCCCCCTGCTTTAGAGCTGATTGAAGAAGTTCTCTCGGGTGGACCTTGCTCACCCCACCCTCCCACTTCAGGGGGAGGGAGGAATCCTGAAAACCAGCTCAGCGAAACCCGAAGATGTCCTGGGCAAAGTCTCAGCAGCTCCTGGCTAGGTCTGGGACTCTGAAGGGGCCTATGACCCTCTCCCCTCCTCTCTCCCTGGCAGCAGATGGTCTGAGGACGTCGATGTACAGCCTGGTCACTCTCCAGCCTCAGGTTCCCTAGGAGATGAAATGGGGGAGGAAGGCAGGACCCTCGGCAGCTCCCAGTCAGAAAGCCCCAGTGCTTAAGGGGAGCACAGCTTGTGAGAGGGGGCGGCTGAGAGAGATTCCTGGCTGGCAGGGCCCAGGCCATGTGGCTATGGAGTGCCTGCTATGTGCCACACAGGCACGGCACTAAGCACCTACGCCCACTATCTTATTTGAATCCTTAGAACAATACCTGAGTCAGATTACTCTGTTTTGTAAGCGAGGAAACTGACTTACCCAAGGAGGAAACTGACTTACCAAGGAGGGAAGTGACCCAAAGCCACACAGCTACAAAGCAGCCACATTAATTGCAAAACATTTCTCTTCTACAAGCCCAGCAGCTTAAGTAGGTTTCAGACCTCCAACCCTACATATAAAAATGTTCACATCCCGCCTTTTCTGTTTCCTCCTCTCCTCGGAAGAGGCCGGGAGTTGCTGCAGGATGCCCCTCATACCCCACCACGGGCCAGCTAAGGGTCTCCTTCTCTGCTGCTGAGGGCACCCTCAGCCCGCACCCATGACTCCAAGAGAGGAGCATCTAGCTTTACAGAGGCGATTCGGCCAGGTGGACCCCAAGGACCATCCGAGGGGTAGCTGAGATGGGGACTGGCAGATGGGTACCTCCTTCCGAGGAGATGGCTCCCCGTGGGGTCGCAGAGAAGGTGCCAGATTGGATCCCTGTGCCCAGACGCTGGAGGCGCCTTCAACTCCTTATCAAATATTAACACCCCTCTCCTGCCACCTTCCACCTAGGCGAATAATTAAGAGCTCGGCCTCACCATTAATCTTTAAAGGAAAATCACCCCGGCCGGAAAGCCGGCTTGGCTCGGGTCTCCGGATGTCCCCCTCCAGGCTCCCTACACAGTTCTGGAGGTGAAGGATGCTGGCAGCGTCCGGGGACAAGGCACCCAGGGTGGGAAGCGGGGATGACCGGGCCCCACCGCACCCAATTTGTTGTCCTTGCCCCGGGCCGGGGGCAGCCACCAAGCACTGAGCCCCCGCGGGACGGACAGCGACCCACGCAGACGGAGGAACACCAGAAAGGGTGAGAAACGGAGGCGTGCGCCGCGGCGGCTCAGAGACGCATCCTTGCCCCGGACCCGCACGGCGCCCGGCCGAGGGCCGCGGGCCCCGCACACCGCAGTCGCGCACACGCTTTGCACCCGCTGCCCCGCGCCCGCCGCGCCCGGCCGCCCGCGCCTCTCCGCTCCCGCCGCCCGCGCCGCCCCATCGCCCCGGGAGCAGCCTCGGCGGGGTGCGCGGGGCCCGAGCGCCGAGGGGCCACGGAAGGGCCACCGAGGGGTCGCGGGGCCGAAGCCCCTGTTCACCTGCGCGGGCCCAGGGCCAGGCGGCGGCGAGGACCAGGAGCGCTGGTAGCAGCCGCATCCTGCGCAGGAGTGGCGACGCCGCCGAGCCGGGGACCGCGCGCTGAGGAGGCCGCCGGGCGGGCCGCGGTGCCGCCGACCCAGGTTTTATAGCGGAGCCGCGACGGGAGGGAGCCCCGACAGCAGGACGCGGGTAGCGGCTCCTCCCCCTGGCGGGTCCTCCCCTCACCTGTCCCTGATCTGAGAGCCTCCACCCCCCACTTGCGCTCCGCACCCACCCCCACCGCCTGGTCACCTTCCGACCGGTGCGCGAGGGCCCCTCACCCACCCGTGTCCTTCAGCTCAGAGGCGGCGTCCTCCTGCCTCGCTCCTCCCCCGTCCCACACCTGGTCTCTGGTTTGGGACCAGCGTAGCGACATCGCAAGGTACTCGATCCACACAAGGGTGGGGACCCCGGATTCCTGCCTTGGATCGTTTTGGCGCTGACCGCTGCGCAGCCCTCTCGCCTCGGAAGCAGCCCGCGGGGGCCTTGGAATGGGCTGGGGCTGGAGGATCGGGGAATGGAGATAGCGTCGGAGGGATGACGGAGTTGAGGGATGTGCGACGGTGTTTCTTGAATCCGGTGTCCCCAGAAAGAGAGCTTGCTTTTCTCTCTCAGGCAGTGACAGCTGATTCTCTGGGTCTTATCTCTTTTTCTGTTCCCTCCCAAGCTGCTCCAAACTTAATTTCTAAGCAACCTAGGTACTCCCGCGGTGGTCCAATGGCTAAGACTCTGTGCTCCCAATTCAGGGGGCCCGGGTTCGACCCCTGGTCAGGGAACTAGATCTCACATGCCGTAACTAAAGATCCCGTATGCCGCAACTAAGACGCGGCGCAGTCAAATAAATATTTGAATTTTATTTAAAAAAAAAAAGAAAAAAGCAACCCAAAGACTGTTCTTCTAACACAGAGTAAGGACACCTATGAATTTCTGTGCGAGTGTGTATGTGATGGCCAGCGCTGGGGATGCTGAGGGGGCGGAACTGAGTAATGGATTGCAAAGAGGCTCAGTGAGAGAGGAACTGACGGGGTCAGAGGAGAGGGGCTGGTCCTGTTGAGCCCACCCCCCTCCCACCCCCAGACTCCAGAGATAAGATGGAAAGAGAAGAGACTGGGGTCTGAATGGACCTCTCCTTTTCTCATCTGCCAGAATCTTCAGAGGAGTTCAGGGAAAGGAAACTTTCCTGGGAGGAGGCCCTAGCATTTAGGGAAATGGGGCGGGGGGCCTCCACGAGAGGAAGCTGCCTCTTGTCTCAGGAGGGACGCCCCCTCTCCTGGACTTGGCTCCCCTGCTACAATGCTTCTATAGACTCCTCCATGGCTCTAGGTACTGTGTGTCCCACATGGGGTGGGGACTTCCGTGGCAGTTTGAGAAGCTCACTCAGACTTGAGTGGGGAAGATGGGCTTGGGTGGGCCTGGGCCCCCTCCTTCAACAGGAAGCCCCAGTTTTCTGGTCTGATCACTTCCCCATCCTCTGCCAACCTCTCAGCGCCCACGGGGCTTTGAACTTAGGCAAGAGACCTCTGAGGAGGGATTGCCTCCTCCAGAACTCTCTGGGCAAAGGGGCTTCCTCCAAGGTTAGAGTCCTAGCTGACTGCCCCCCCCCCACCTTTTGGCCCAGGGTCACACAGCCTCAAGGAGCAGCTTTGATCTTCCAGAGAGGAGGGGGGTGGTATCCACATCAGGCTTAGAGTCCTATTGTCTGTGCTGCGTTAGAATTTCATCACCAGCCTGGGACTTGGACAGTCAGGGGAGGGATTCCACACCCCGGGATCTTTTCTGGGGGAGTGAATTTGTGTTCACAAGGCTGTAAAAATATATCTTTTAGGACTGGGGAATGGAGTGGGGAGGAAGCCCACTCCTGGGAATGAAGTCTACTTCAGGGGTCCCTGTAACCCCAAGCCAGCCCCCCTTACAGGCAGGAGAGAGACTTAGAAACCTTTGGTGGGGTTAAGGGGCTATTGACTGGTGACCTTAGAGTCACTTCAAAGTCCCTTTGGGAAGAGGAAGAGGAAGAGGAAGCTGATTTCTAAGTAATCCTCTCCCTTCCCATCAGCGCATCCCCTACTATGTTTTGGGCCAATGAGCTGGGGGAGGAGAACCACGCCCCTGTGTGGTGTTCCTGCCAAGACATGGGGAGGGGGAGGAGATTAAGAATGGGCACTTCCTCAAGGATGCGTCTTAATCAAGGGTACCACTGAGACCGCACATTTGCGATGCGGGAAGTCAAGGGGGGTGGCTCCTGCTCTATCCATCATCTCTGACTCCAAGGTTACACAAGGCAGGTTACTCTGTGTTACCAAGGTCACCCAGCCTTATCTCCCAGCCTGGACCCCTGTCCTGCCTGCCGTAAAGTTGTCACCTGTCACTATTTAGGTCACCCTGAGCCTAGTTTCCCTGGAAGGGACATGACCGCTCGTTACAACAGGGATCATTAGACCAGGGATGGGCCCTGCCATGTCTTGATGACTTATAGGGCCCATATAGCTGCCAGCCCAGGCCCAGCTGTCCCAGCCCTGCTACAGCCTCCTTCCTCTTACTCCACACAGGGTCCCCGAGCATCCTGCGTTCAAGTCCTTGCTCTTCCTTTGACTCAGGGATGACCTTGGGCAACTTTCTTACTCCTCTCTGATTGCAACTTCCCCATCTATAAAGTGGGGATGATAAACCTTCCCTGCTGACCTCTGCCAATAAACAGTTATTGGGCCAGAGCCTGCCCAGCCCAGACTTTCACAAACAGCCTCCCGGCGCCTTGGGTGTAGCCACTGGCCCATTGCGGATGCAGAAATGAATCACAATTCTCATCCTCTGGGGGTTTTCACGCCATGGCCCTGTCTGGAACAGGAGGGAGGCACTGGGGGAGCTACAGGTCTTTGAGGTCAGACAACCCTGGATCACTTCTGGCTCTACCCACTTGCTTTGTGACATCAGCCAAGCCTTGGTTTTCTTCATCTGTGAAATAAAAATCATACCCCTAACTTCCTCATATGTTTCTTTCTTTTCTTTTTGACATGGACCATTTTTAAAGTCTTCATTGAATTTATTACAATATTGCTTCTGTTTTATATTTTGGTTTTTTGGCTGCGAGGCACATGGGATCTTAGTTCCCCAACCAAGGATCGAACCCGCACCCCCTGCATTGGAAGGCAAAGTCTTAACCACTGGACCACCAGGGAAGTCCCCCTTATAGGTTTCTGATTCTCATAATTCATTGTGAGAACTCAAGTGACTAAAGCCTGAGGAGGGCTGACCAGGGGCCTGGGTACATTAGCACACTTCACCATGACCTCTATCTAAGTGGACGTCCTTTCACCTGGATTGAACATGACCCTAGGCAGGCATGGATGTGACATTGAGTGGAAGCGGACACTGAGCTAGGCCCAGGGAGGGGCCCTGGCACATTCAGGCTCCTCTTGGTCTCCCAAGGCCTAGGGAGGGGTGAGGAAGGCTGAGGGACAAGGAGAGAAGCCCCAACTGCAGGGACCCAAAAAGGTGAGATTCTGATTCAGCCTCTCCTGGGACTCTGATGGGCTTGGGGTGGAGACACAGGGCAGCAAGACGCTGCACTCCTGGTGTTCATCGGTCAGAGGAAGGCCTAGGACATATCCCTTAACAGGAGACTACCAGGTCTGTGATCGGGGGGTGAGGTGGGCAGATGGAGTGGAAGGCAGAAGCTTAGAATAGTTTTTGGAGCAACACTGCCCTGGATTCACATCCCCACCTCACACTCACCCTTCCCTCCTTCAAGCTCAGTGTCCTGATGGGGAAAATGGGGATGAAGACAGTGCCTCCCTCACATGTATGGTTAGGATTCAACTAGATAATGCTGGGTAAAGGGCCTGGTGGAGGTCCAGGCACTTAGCAAGCGCTCAATAAACCTCAGCTGTTAAGCATAACTGTTACGGGTAGGAATAGCAGATGCCCATGAGGTTACAGGAGCCCAGAGGACTGGCACCTGGCCCAGCCAGTGGGTGGGGAGACGGGGCAGGGTAGGGGGGAGGCTTCCTGGAGAAAATGAGACTCAAGCTGAGTATTGGAAGACACACAGATGTTGACACGAAAAGGGAAGGGAAATCCAGGCAAAGGAAACACACTGAGAGAAGGCATAGAGGTGGGGTGAGAGGGAGAGTGCTCAGGAATGAGGCTGGAGAGGTATTTGGCCCCAGAGAGACCAGACTTGTTTGTTGGGATTAGAAAGTTGGACTGATCTTTCCTTTTTTTTTTAAACAAATTTATTTATTTTTGGCTGCATTGGGTCTTCGTTGCTGCGCGCGGGCTTTCTCTAGTTGTGGTGAGCGGAGGCTACTCTTCGCTGCGGTGCACAGGCTTATTTCAGTGGCTTCTCTTGTTGCGGAGCATGGGCTCTCGGCACGCGGGCTTCAGTAGTTGTGGTGCACAGGCTTACTAGCTGTGGCTCGCGGGCTAAGAGTGCAGGCTTAGTAGTTGTGGCGCACGGGCTTAGTTGCTCTGCAGCATGTGGGATCTTCCCAGACCAGGGCTCGAACATGTCCCCTGCATTGGCAGGTGGATTCTTAACCACTGCGCCACCAGGGAAGTCCCCCGATCTTTCCTTTGATAAGGGGTAGATATCAAGATCCTGATTTTATAGGCCAGGAAATATTCTCAGTCACTCGGCCGTAGAAAGAGACAGGGATCCTCAGCTACTTCTTTGAGTTACAGAAGAGGGAGCTGAGGCTCAGAGAGCGTAGTGACTCACCCATGTTGCCCAGCAAGGACAGAGCAGAGCTGGGATTGGAACCCTAGTCTCCTGCCCCACCCCCATTCTCTTTCCATGCCATCTCATCCCCCCAACACACACACCTCCCTCCCATTGGAGCCCCCAGCCTCCATCTCCCCTTGCTTTCTGCACCTGCAGAGTCCCCTTCAATTAACAGGGAAACGTTTGCAGAGACTCCAGCTTTCGTGTCCCTGGATATTGAGATTAAACCTACATGCAAAGGGAGCACGTGCAGGGGCTTCCCTGGTGGCGCAGTGGTTAGGAATCCACCTGCCAATGCAGGGGACACGGGTTCGATCCCTGGTCCTGGAAGATCCCACATGCCGCGGAGCAACTAAGCCCGTGCCCCACCACTACTGAGCCTGCGCTCTAGAGCCCGCGTGCTGCAACTACTGAGCCTGTGGTCTAGAGCCCTTTCTCTGCAGCAAGAGTAGCCACCGCAATGAGAAGCCCGTGCACCGCAACGAAGAGTAGCCCCTGCTCGCCACAACTAGAGAAAGCCCATGCACAGCAACGAAGACCCAACGCAGCCAAAAATAAATAAATAAAATAAATAAATTAAAAAAAAAAAAAGGGAGCACATGCAAAGTGGGCTCCGCCATTCCGGAACCTGGATCTCTGCCATGATCTAGCAGAAACAAGAAAGCGCCTCTCCAGCCAGCATCTGTGGAAGATGCAGTCCCTCTTCCCTGGTCTTCACACCCACCCTATTTCTCTGGTCTGTAGAGAGAACCCCGGGGGAGCAGGAAGGGGGGAACAGAGAGGAGCTATCACGGGGGCAGGATTGGGGCCTCTTTAGTAGAGAGGTTTGTGGAAACTTCTGCCCCTGAAAATTTTGAAATAATAGTAGCAGCAAGAAGCATGGAATAATCCAGCAATGGAGATGCCATATGTCTGTTCCTGCCCCGTAGAGAGTTCAGGAAAACTCCCCCACGGCTGTCCCTCCCCTCTCAGCCACAGGAGCCGGATCACACCAGCAGGAGGCCGGGGTCAGAGCTTCTTTGGATTTTGCAATGTAGTATTCATATATATTCTGGTTTGTGGTGGAAGGAGCTCTAAAGAGGGGGATGAGGGTGGGACCAGGTGGGGAGAAAAGGCAAGAGCCACATAGGCTGCCTTGGGGGGCGGGGGGGAAATGGAACATTCCCTCCTCAGTTAAATGGTATGGCAACACGGAGAGAACAGGCTCTTTTAGGGGGGGTGGTGTGTGTGTGTTAACTTCTTTTTCTCTGGTCATCCAGATAATACCTACTCATTGTAGAATATTTGGAAAGAAGCAGGGGAAAAAATTGCAGGTAACCTTATCTCCCAGAGGTAACCATTTTACAGTTTAACATATTTTTTAAAATTTATTTATTTTATTTATTTATTTTTGGCTGTGTTGGGTCTTCGTTGCTGTGCACGGGCTTTCTCTAGTTTCGACGAGCAGGGGCTACTCTTCATTGCGGTGCACGGGCTTCTCATTGCGGTGGCTTATCTTGTTGCGGAGCACGGGCTCTAGGCGCGCGGGCTTCAGTAGTTGTGGCACAAGGGCTCAGTTGTTGTGGCTCCCAGGCTCTAGAGCGCAGGCTCAGTAGTTGTGGCGCATGGGCTTAGTTGCTCTGGGGCATGTGGGATCTTCCCCGACCAGGGCTCGAACCTGTGTCCCCTGCATTGGCAGGCGGATTCTTAACCACTGCGCCACCAGGGAAGCCCATTTTAATGTTTTTTTTTTTTTTTTTTTTTTTAATTAATAGACTTTTACTTTTTTTTTTTAAGTATTTGTTTATTTATTTATTTATGGCTGTGTTGGGTCTTCGTTTCTGTGCGAGGGCTTTCTCTAGTTGTGGCAAGCGGGGGCCACTCTTCATCGCAGTGTGCGGACCTCTCACTATCGCGGCCTCTCTTGTTGCGGACCACAGGCTCCAGACGCGCAGGCTCAGTAATTGTGGCTCATGGGCCCAGCTGCTCCGCGGCACGTGGGATCTTCCCAGACCAGGGCTCGAACATGTGTCCCCTGCATTGGCAGGCAGACTCTCAACCACTGCGCCACCAGGGAAGTCCAAATGTATTTTTAAGAAAAAATATTTTAAAGAGAATAGTCATCCACCCCCACCTTAATCCATCTGTTTCATTTTTCCAACTTCCCTTTCAAATTTAATCTATATGCAAAACACTACTGACATAGTCCTGCTTTCTAACCTTCACCTTCCAGTGTCAACATGAGTCCATGTTACCTCACAGCCTCTGCAACTGTCATTTTGTGGTTCCACAATGTACACGGCTTGTGTCATCAGCTTACTTTCCATTGTAAATAACACTGAAGAGAATATCTCCCCGCTGGAGAGTCAGGGCCACAGACTGGGGAAGGAAACCAGGGGTCCCAGATCCCTTCCCCAGCTCCTCATTGAGAAAAACTACCTTCAGTTTATGAAAATAGTTTGGAGGTGGGTTAAGGGTCCAAGGGACCCCCAGAGGCCAGTTAAAGACTCTGAGTCAGGAGTTCTAAATCTTTGATCTCTGAAGTACCTGTAAGATAGGGAATGTGGGGGGGGGCAGGGTTCAGGGGGTAAGGAGTGTGTTTCTGTGTAGATTTGCAGGGTAGAGACGGTGTGAGAAAAAGTGTGTGCCTGCGGGCGCCTCCTCTTACGGGTGTGTCTGCACAGCAGCGCCCTCTGCTGTCCCTGCTCCCCCAACAGTTCTGTACCGTTTATGGTTTGAAAGTCCTTCCCCCTAACTTTAGTCTGTCTTTCCCCATATTTCTTTTTCAGTTGTGCAGAGCACAATAAAATAGCATTCAAAGAGTTGAAAAACAATTCTTTAGGTCCACCCTATACCCATTGCCCAGACCTCTAGCCCTGATAAAAAAAAACATACTCATCTGAGTAAACTTTAAAGATCTTATTGGCTTTATTCAGTGATTCATGAATTGGGCAGCATCCAACCTAGCAGATGGAAAGGAGCTGTACAAAACGAAAGACTTGTATAGGCAGAGGGAGCGGGAACAAGGAAGTTATACTAGACAAAAAAGCAGATTGGCTGTGGCAAGGTCACCTTCCTTTAGGGAACAGTAGGGGTCGTTCAGAATGAGGCAGATTACTTAACTAGTGCTGGTTAGGCAATTCCTGACTGATTTAAGATTCCATTTTGGGGAGAAATGAATCTAAGTTAAGTCTCAGGTGGGCGATGTGGGGCTAAGCATAAGTGACTCCATTTGTCTTGTTTTTAACAGCCCCCTTCAGGAGACTTCCAGGACATCACTATCATGTGCAACCTCATTTAATCTGAACGACTCTTAGGTGTCATAGGGAAACTGAGACAAGAAATTGAGAATGTGTCAGCAAGTCCCCTAAAGACCCCACCCTAGCCACTTCCTTCAGGAAGTGACTCCCTGGCCCTGGCTCACCCATGCCCTGGGAACAGACGAGGGTGTCAGAGCTACAGGTAGAAGCTGAGATTTAGCAAGGCTGCATAGATAGCTCACCTCCCCACCTCTGATAACGGCTCCACATGGATACCTGTGGGATGGTTAGATCAATCTGCCCTGACTCTTCTCTTATTGTGGCAACAGAGGATGGGGGTGGCCGTGGTTCTGCTATAGTAAGTAACCCCAAAGTTAATCTTGAAGGGTACAGTTTATTTAATGAATCCCTTGTGGGATGGGTAGGGGCAGGGCCGCCTTCAAGGGCATGGGACTTGTATAGTTGCACAGGGGCTGCACTTGGTGTAATGTTCTGCTGTCGCCGTCTTGAAATTCTTAATTTTTGAACAAGAGGCTCTGCATTTTCATTCTGTAGCAGATCAGAGTTGGGGGCGGTAACGTGCAAGTCTCCTCACTGGATCTCCACACTCCCAGAGCTGGCCGGGAAGCAGCTGCGCAATGGCGCCTCGGAGAACCTGTGGACCAGCGGCCGCTTGTGGAGTCCTCGGCTGGCTTCGGTTCTGCTTTCTCGCAGGAAACGTTCCACACTCGCTTGCCCGAAACCCACGGCGCCGCGCTGCTGCCGTCCCTGCCCTCGAAGCCGGCAGTTCTACGTGCCGGTTCGCGCCTAGGCCTCCGGAGCGCTGCCGGCTCGGTGCAGAGCTGCGTGACTCTGAGGCGCGCGCCACTCCCAGCCCGAGCGCCGGCAACCCGGGTCAGCCTCCGCTGGGAGGTAGTGCCGGGCGCTTTCCGCAGGCTCGGCTCTCCTGGAACGTGCTGGACAGCACCAGCAGGCCCTGCGCTGCAGACTTCTGCCTCCACTATCTGGTTTCACACCGTGCCCGGGGCTGACGATCAGAAGGTGCAAGAAGGCCCTGAGCTGCGTGCGGTCCTGGAAGACCGTGCAGGGGCACAGCGGAAACGCAGATGCGGCGGGACCCTCCCAGGGCTCGGTGGAGTGCACGAGCCCGGCGTGCTGGCTCTTCATTGTACCTTCTGAGCCCTCATTTCTGAACTAGCCCCAGCTTCTTCGGGCTTCCCAGAATTACTACCATTGCGATCTACACCCTCAAGGGCAAAAAATCTGGACCGGGAGTTACGGTACTCTACATTGGGAACAGCTGGCACCTTCCTCCTTGCACAGTCTTTGGGAGGCACGGAATGGGGACGCCCACACGAGCTGGGGGTCACCCAGAGTGAAAGGAGGGCATATTCACTGTGTGAAAGGTACATGCGAGGATTTCTAGGGATTTTTCTCTCCTGCCTTGCAGGCAGCAGAGTCTGCACAGCTTGGATGCTTGTAAGGGGGTTGAGTCCGTGAAAACTGAGGGAGCATTCCCAGTCTCACCAAACAATTCACAAGACAGGTTTGGAGTGGGAAGGGACTATGTCCATAATGTGTGAGCTCCTACCAGCCCCAGGACAGAGTATGAGATTCGAGTTTTGCCCACCTCTCCCACGGTCCCTGCGTCTGGTCCCGCCATGGACATTCTCTCAGGCAAGCTCGGAGCTCCTGCGTGCCTCCAGTTCAAACCGGTGATGGTCTGAATTGTTGAGGCAGACGATGACCCATGCGGGTATTGGACCAGTGTGAACATGCCCTGGAGTTCGGGGCGGATCCTGAGCAGGGGACGCGTCGTCTCCTAGGGGGCGGAGGCCTTGGGGAACTTCAGCACCATGGGATGGACAGCACCCTGGAGGTGCAGGCCTAAGCCCAGCAGGGGCTGTGAGCGCCCAACTTCCCCACGGCGAGCTTTAGGGTGGGAAGCCAGGCGGAGGGACGGTCCGGACGGGGCCGAGCTCCCGGACCCGGGCCTCAAGCCCCAGAGGCTGTGTGGGGCTTGGGGCCAGTGCTCAGAGGATAGGGCCCGAGTTTGAGGTCCCTGATGAGGGGGAAGGAGGCGGGGAGGGAGCCAGAGCCGAGCTAGCCTGGGAAAGCTGGTGTTCCAGAACCGCGGAGCCGACGGCTGAAGGCGACCAGCCGACGGCTGGTCAACCCACCTTGAGCCTCCATCCGGTTCGCTTGGAATTCCAGTGTAGACGCTGACTCTGGTGTTCTTTGCGACAGATCTCTGGCATTCGCAGGCCCAGGTATGCAGCCTCCACTACCCGCCCCCGATTAAAAAGAAAGATAAGGGCATCCCTTGAAGGGAAATGGAGGTGTGGGAGGGCTACTCCAGGGGAGGGAGGCAGAGCACTCGGCAGAGCTGACCTGGTGACCGCGAGGAAAGTTACAGACTTCGAGGAACCGTATAAATGACCCATCATAGGGTTCAGATTACACGCCTCACGGGAGCAGAGCCGCCTCCCTGAAGCCGAACCGTCCCCAGCGCCTCCGTGGCCCGGTCGTAGGGCGTCCCTGTCGGACTGCAGCCCCCGGACTGAGCGGACAAAGGCGGAGGGGGCGGCGCTTGGGATGGGCGGCAACTTGTGGCTCTGGGAGGGCGAGCGCGCAGGTGGCGCGGCAAACCTGACAGGTGCCCCCCTCCCCATCCCGGGGCCAGGATGAAACCCAGGGCTCCCACTAAACATGACTCCATCTAGACACAACGCCCATCCCCTGAACTTGCATTTAAGGCACCTGTCACACCCCACTAACTCATCTCTGGCCACATCCACTCCGCAGGCAGTCCCAGGGTTCCACCTCCTCGCTATTTCGGCCTCCTCGAATTTCTGATTCCACCCACCCGGAACATCCTTCCTAGTCAGGCTTGAAGATCCCCTTTCTCCTGAAATGTCCTAGTTCCAACACCTCCAACCGGGCAGCATGTGCCAGGTCCTCTCCTCTGCCCAGGCTCCCTGCTCTTGTGGCAGATGTCACTCTGCGGGTCTCTCCTCTCTACCCTGGTCAGTCTCTCTCAACCCCAAGGCCCTGAGTTTTCTCAGGTCAGGAACCGGCTTGGCTTCTCCTACAGCAGCACTACACAGTAGGAGCTCCACAAATGTTTGTCAGTGAAGGAGGCTTGTCTTGCTTTACTCAGCGTGGGTAGCATGGACTGAGGAAAGGTGGGCTCCTGAGGGCCAGTGGCTCAGGATCGCCCCGGGGAGAGTCTCGGTGAAATGACTGCCCCCCCGATCCAGCCGCTGGTCCCAATCTGGGTTTATCCAGTTGTAGGATGTATTGGCAGTGTTATGAAAATGACATGACGGGGGAGAACCTTAGGGTCTCGGGCGTTCTGAATTTATTCTACAGATAGGGCTACAGGCCCAGAGACGGGGCTGTAATTTGTCCCAGGTCACATAGCAAGGAAAGGGAGGGCCAATGTCAGAGGTTTTTTAACGATGAACAGATGGGGGAAATCAATTTCCAGCCCCAGAAAACTGAACTGGGGAAAACCTGGCTGCAGTGTGTGTTATTGCTCAAAAAGCTTCAGCTTTCCAACCCTGGCCTGGCAGGATGGCTCCTGCAAAGAAGGGTGGTGAGAAGAAGGGCTGGTCCGCCATCAACTAGGTGGTGGCCAGAGAATACACTATCAACATTCACAAGCACATCCATGGAGCGGGTTTCAAGAAGTGTGCCCCTCAGGCACTCAAAGAAATCTGGAAATTTGCCATGAAGGAGATGGGGACTCCAGATGTATGCATTGACACTAGGCTCAACAAAGCTGTCTGGGCCAAAGGAATAAGGAAGGTCCCATACTATCTCTGTGTGTGGTTGTCCAGAAAACATAATGAAGATGAAGATTCACCAAACAAGCTCTATACGTTGGTTACCTATGTACCTGTTACCACTTTCAAAAATCTACAGGCAGTTAATGTGGATGATAACTTACTGCTGATTGTCCAATCAAGTTATAGACACCCCCCCCCCAAAAAAAAGCTTCAGATGTCCCTGGCCAGGGTGAGACCACTGACATCATCCAGAAACACACAGGCGCTGATCCCGGGTTTGCTGGGCCAGGATAAACGAAGGACTGTAGAGACCGTTTTTGTCCCACTCATTCATTTTATAAGACCTAGAGAGAATAGATCACCGGCCCCAAGCCACACCGCGAGGTAGGGAGAGGGCCTGGGATAGTGTTCTTCTCGGACCTGAACTGTTCATGGACAATTTCCTTCCACGCGAAGGAACCTCGCCCTCCCAGACACGCATGAGGCAACCACCTAGCAAGGTCCTCCAACTTAGCAAGGTCTCTGCCTCGGCCCAGGGACCTGCCACCGATCGAGTGCACGACGCTCTACTTCTAGTCTTGAGTAAAAAGCAGGAGCAATCGATTGGTTTCCCTGCCCGGCGTCGCCGAGCACTGATTGGCTCTGGTTTGGAACGGGGAGCAAGGCGGGGGCGGAGCGGTGGGAGGGGCTTGGCGCCGAGCCTGAAGGTTCTGGAGCAGTAGGAGAGCAGTCCTGTGCAACAGGTACCCGGAGCCCAGAAGCGCTGTCCCGTCTCCAGGTGCTCAGTGAGTGCAGGAGGCCGGGCAGGGGCCGGGGGTCCCATTCCTCTTCACCGCCATGGGGTCTAAGTCCTGTCCAGTCCGCCTTTTAAATCGTCCTCAATCTGGCGCCTCCTTGCCGCGCTCAGAGGCCCTTCCGAGGCTCGCAGGCTCTATTGGCTCCGTCGCTAAAACTCACCCATCTTCTAACCGCTCCTTTAGTCTCGATTTTAAAGTAGTTTTCGAAAGAAGTCATTTGCAAGCGGCCCTCCCGTGCTGAAAGCAGGGCTGGGGGTCTAGGTTCGCGAACCCCTCTCTACACCCCTGGCCTCTGGGGTTCTGCCTTCAAGCACATTCCCGTTCTTTCTTGGTTGCCCGTAATACACAAAACGGTGGCCTTGGAACATTTACTCACCTGGTCACCATTTCCTCAGCTGGAAAGGGAGACAAGTTAGAGTAATAAGATTTGGAATAACAGCGACAACAAAAATCACAACAGCAAAAAATGTTACTAAATGCAATGCCATTTGAGAGAACAAGCTGTCAACAAAATACACTCAATCCTCTGGAAGGGGGGGTGGGGAGGGGGAAGGAAGGTGACTGGAAAATTCCTAGCTGTACTGATACAAATAATCCAAACCTAGATCCAAGAAGTGCAGGCCCAGCCGGTTTAGGGACAGCCGTTTTCCCAGCTTCCCCTGGGGATTCCTGGGCTTTGCTGCCTGCCCTTTACAGTGGAGTCACAATCACACACAAGCTCCCTGAGGCAGTGCTCTGATGGATGTGACCCCAGCCCAGCTGTGTCCTACCATCTGGATAGTGTAATCACTGAGGCTGCCCCAGGGAAGCTGGAAGCAGGCCAGAAGCATCAGTTTCCTCTGAAGGCTCCTCGTATTCATGGAGGTGTGGTCCAGGGCCAGCCCCAGAGGCCAGAGGCAGATTATTGCCCCCAGGAGCCTGGTCTGCACTGGGGGCAGTGGCAAGGACCTCACGGAACAGAGGGCCTGGAAGAAGGGATTCTCCTTCACTCCTTCAGTCCTTTGACCTTAAAAAAAATTCTCTATACTCCAATAAAAGTTTTTAAAAATTCTCTGTAACTTTAGATTTTCCAGCCCTCTAAATAGAAACTTGGAAGCAAAACTCTGTTTTAACATTTTCCAGCACCTGACTACAAACAGCTGGAGTCCTTTAACTGGACTGGCTCAGTGTGACTGCACTGGCCTTGTATTACCCGTGTCACTTTTTCACTCTTACAACCTTGCAGTGTGGGTGGAATCACCCCATTTTATACACGAGGAATGCAAGGCTCAGAGAAGTTCAGCTGAGAAGCCACTCAGCTAGCAGTGGCAGAGCCAGTATTCTGACTCAGGTCTGTCTGATGTCAAAGTCTCTCTGTTGCCCCCCGCTCCCTTCCCAGGCCAGACAGTTAGATGCTCACTTTCCGCGTCCAGCCTCTGGTGTGTTTCTAAGTTAACCAGGAACCAGTGGCTAATAATTTCCTCCTGAAACTGAAAAGGTGGAACAATGAAAGTATCATTAGAGCAATCACTGTTGCTGCATTGATGCTGCAGCTTTGCTTAAAAGTTTGAAATGTGGGAGTTCCCTGGCAGTCCAGTGGTTAGGACCCGGCACATTCACTGCCGAGGGTGTGGGTTCAATCTCTGGTCGGGGAACTAAGAGCCCACAAGCCGTGCGGCACGGTGAAAGTTTGAAATGTATTTTACTTTTTTATGAGGGCTGTATCATGCTTTTTCATAAAGGTTAAGTTCTACACTCAGAACAAATAAAAAAGTTGTTTAAAAAAAATCCCTCAAACTGCCCTCAAGCTTGGAGAAATACCTACACTTTGAAGAGGCAGATGGGAGCTGAGACTTGCTGAGGGGCTGAGGGCCCAGCAGAGTCATGCCTCCCGCCTCAGGCTCAGTCCTGGAGAGGAAAGGAGTGAACTACCTGCACCTTTTGAAATGCTTTCTTTCTCGCTTATTTTATTTTTTAAAAATTTATTTATTTGTTTTTATTTGTGGCTGCTTTGGTCTTTGTTGCTGCGCGCAGACTTTCTCTAGTTGCAGCGAGTGGGGGCTACTCTTCGTTGTGGTGCGTGGGCTTCTCGTTGCGGAGCACGGGCTCTAGGTGCGCGGGCTTCAGTAGTTGCGGCACGCGGGCTCACTAGTTGTGGCTCGCGGGCTCTAGAGCACAGGCTCAGTAGTTGTGGCACACAGGCTTAGTTGCTCCACGGTGTGTGGGATCTTCCAGGACCAGGGATTGAACCCGTGTCCCCTGCATTGGCAGGCAGATTTTTAACCACTGCGCCACCAGGGAAGTCCAAAATTAGTTCATTCTTAGAAGTAGAATTACTGGGGTCCAAGTTATGAAGATTAAGCATCTTGGTGCATACTGCCACAGAAGTAATAGGAGAGATTATGCCCAATATATATACACGCCCCAGTCAAGTTGACATATAAAATTAGGCATTGCAGGGATGAATTACTGATACATGCTACAACATGTATGAAACTTGAAAACATTATGCTAACTGAAAGAAGACAGTCGCAAAGGACCACATATTGTATGTTTCCATTTATATGAAATGTCCAGAATAGGCAAATCTATATAGATAGAAAGTCTCTGTAGTGGTTGCCTAGGGCAAGGAGGATGGATGGATTTGGAGGTGATGACTGAGGGGTGTAGGGTTTCTTTCTGGGGCAATGGGAACGTTCTAAATTTACCATGGTGGCGTTTGCACAGCTCTGTGAGTATAATTAAAGGCATTGAATAGTACACTTTAAATGGATGAATTGTATGTTATGTCAATTATATCTCAATAAAGCTGCTAAAAATATAGCAGTCATTCATTTTAGCCAAAAGAGGGGGTATGCTTGATATTTTATGGGTGGCAGCACAGTGACCTTATTTTTGTCCGTGCTTAGACAAAATTATGAAGGAGCCTTATTTTGTCTCATTTTATCATGGTCTCAGAATAACCTTGACTGAGGTTGGTATTCTGTGATTGTTTATGTCTGACAGAAAGAGAAAATGACCTGGCTCTGAGTGTCTGAGGTCTAACTGTGAACGTCAGATCAGTTCTGGATGTCAGGGGCTGCTTTTTCTTTTCCTCAGCAGACACTGGGAACCTCAGCTGGTCCCCCAGGGGCCCACAGGAATGTGAATAAACATACTTGGAAGGTCCACAGACGCTCTGGTCCCAGCCTCCTGCTGGTGTGAGCCTGGCTCCTGTGCCTGGGATCTGGGAGGTGGGGACACCAGGCCTGAAGAGAACATGTGTCACCTGATTTTTTGTGCTTGTTATGTTTGTTGCTATTGCAAAATATTTAAAGGCAGAAGTTTCCTCCACTGGCTCTGCCAAGGAGGCCCCCCAACATATTCCAGTGACCATGTCCAGCTCCCTCCCTGCTCTGTTTCCTCCCCCAGGACTCCCTCAGTAGCTCAGGGAGGACTTGTAGGGTGGGGGTGAAGGGGATGGGAGAGGGGCTGCAGCTTTTTCAGGCTTGGCAAGAAAGGGACTTTTCCTGTCTCTGCCTGCTCTCCGTTGCAGAGATCCGGACTGAGAGTTCAGGCTATTGATTAAACTTTATTTGTGTTGGGTTTATCTCAACAGACACCAAGGGGTATCCGGAGTCCCTGCAGACCCTTGCTGGTATCAGCTGCCCATCAGAGGACGCAGAGGACAGGATCCAGTAGGGGCTGGGTTCCCACTGAGAAGGCGGCAGCGGAATGGCATGGAAGGAGCACTCGCGGGGGCAGAAGCCTAGGGTTTGAATTCCAGCCCTGCTCCCTTCCTGCAGGAGACGGAAGGGCTTATTCCTAAGGAGAGCCACTCTTGTCTGGGCTTTCTCTCCTATTAACTCAAAGAGGTGGTTGAGCTCCATCGTTTAGGGTCCAGTGACCCCTAACCTGTTTCCTCCCCTATAAAATCAGTGATCCCAACAAATAAGCTCACCCCTCTGGCTCCACGGACCTCCTCTCCAGTCTCACCTCTCAGTGTTCCAGCCTCTCGCCAGATGCTCTGTACACCCTACCTCTGTGCCTTCTCTCATTCTGTTCCCTGTGCTTGGATTGCCCTTCTTTCCTTCTTCGGTTAAAGTCTGCTCATTTCGAAAGACTGAGGTCAGTCGTCACCTCCTCCAGGAAGCCTTCCCCAATCTCCTGCCTACTGGCTGCGTTAGAAGCCTGATTGATACTCTTCTGCTCAGTACCTCTGGGCTTAAGGTTCTGCTTTGGGGTGTGTGTTGTTGGCCCTTCCCTGAGCTGTCAGGACCAGGAGTGTGGGCCTCACTCCCCTGTGTTTCTTCCCCATGTCCAGTATGGGTCCAGGCAGAAATGAATTTAAATCTTACATTATCTGGGGCGGGGGAGGGATAAATTAGGAACTTGGGGTTAACATATACATGCTATTATATGTAAAATAGATAAACAACAAGGTCCTACTGTATAGCACAGGGAAATATATTCAATATCTTTTTCTTTTTTTGTCCAAGCTGCGTGGCTTGCGGGATCTTAGTTCCCCAACCAGGGATTGAACCCAGGCCCTGGCAGTGAATGTGCCGAATCCTAACCAGTGGACTACCAGGAATTCCCTCAAGATCTTTCATAACTCATAATGGAAAAGAATCTGAAAAAGAATATGTATATATTATATATATAACTGAATCACTTTGCTGTACACCTGAAACACTATAAATCAACCATACTTCAATTTTAAAAAATCTTACATTACCTGGTCTGTATATATCCTCCCCATTGTAACCTTCCTCTCACTGCTTCCCACTCCCATTACTGGGTCTTGGTGGTCCAGGAATACCCTGCCCTGTACCTGGGGCCCCAGGGACAACAGGGTGATTGAACTCTTGTATTGGGGACCACACAGACCGACTATCCCCTACTGAGTCAACCCAAGGGCTCTTTTTTAGAAATGCTGGGTCCCTGCCCAGGAGGGACAGGTTTCTGACTTGAGGTTGTGAGTTAACACCTGGGTTTGGCCCAAGGCATAGTGCAGGAGACAGAGCCTGGCACACCTACCCCGAGGCCCAAGCCTTCAGTGACCTCTCTGTAAAATGGCCTCTGAGCAGGTTAAAAAGCCAGTGCACATAAAGCGCTTGGTGCCATGCCTGACACATGCTCAGGGCACCCCGGAAGTTAGCTGGATTACTTGTGGGAAGGGGTTTACTGGGGTAGCTGCCTGCCTCTCACTGGCATCACTGGCATCCGTTCCCACAGGGGCAGGGGCAGTGTTGAAGACCGGCAGGGGGAGGACAGAGGCCCCTGGGGTGGCCACAGGGCCACTGAGTGGCAGCACCACAGCTGGTACAAGAACATATTGTAGAAGCCTGATGAAGAGTGGCAAACTGGTCAAAGGGAACCACCTGCCGGGGCCTCACTTGTGACTTAGCACGTTTACTTTCATAAGACCTTCTCTGTCTGTGAACCCAGGCTGCCAACACCCATGTCTAAGAGCGTTGAGCTCCTGTAGTGTGCCAGCCCTGGGCCAGGCGCTGGAGGTGGGAGGGTGGGGGAGAGCGAAGAACAGTGCATCTTTCAGGCCTTCTGGGGGCTCTCAGTCCCCTGGAAGAGACAGTCAAAGAGACAGATGGGGACGGGAGGGTGAGAAGTGCCGTTACTGAGGGCAGTGCTGGGGGTGGTGGGGACAGAGGGGGGATGCCAAACACGGGAAACAGGAGAGTGCATCTCTGAGATCTGTGTCAAGCAGTGGAGTGGCCCAGGCCTCCGCTCCTGGACAAAGCCTGAACTTCCCCAGAATGCAGAGCACGTGGGCTGTGCCGACTGTGATCACCTCCCACCATCCGCTCACCAGACCAGGGCTGGACTTGGCCAGAGGCCCACACAGCTAGTTTCAGTGGCTCTCTGGTGGTTTTAAGTTTAATTTATTTGAGGAATTCCCTGACAGTCCAGTGGTTAGGACTCTGCCCTTTCATTGCCAAGGGCACAGGTTCAATCCCTAGTCAGGGAACTAAGATCTCACAAGCCCCGTATGGCACAGCAAAAAAAAAAAAACAACTTTGTTTGTGTCTAAGTAATACAGGCAGGTGGTTGAAAAGAAAAAGAGTACTGTGAGGCTTATAACAGCGTCCTCCTCCCACATGTTCCAGGGCAGTTCCCTACTTTGAGAGGCAGCTGCTTTCGGATTGTTCTGTGGCTTTTGGAGCATGTATGTCCATATCTTTAAATCATATGCTTCTGTTGTTACTCACTGAGTTTAAAATTTTAGACATCTGTTCACTTCCTACTTTGATGAGGATTTAGCCTTTACTTTCTTTCCCTACAGTCTCGATATTATTTTATCACAATTTCTGATTAAGTTAATTTGCAATGTCTTTATTATTTTATTATTATTATTATTATTATTATTATTTTGGCTGTGCCATGCGGCTTGCAGGATCTTAGTTCCCTGACCAGGGATCAAACCTGGGTCCCAGCAGTGAGCGCCAAGTCCTAACCACTGGACCACCAGGGAATTCCCTTCATTATTATGATCATGTAAATGTTGTTCACAGCAGAGTCTCATAATGCAATAGAACTGAATTTCCTATGTTGTAAAATGTTTTGTTTTTTCCTGTAGTTAATAGTTAACTTATTTTTCACTTGCTTAGTTTCTTTTATAGCTCATACATTTTATGTCATATTTAAGAACTCTTTCCCAAACGCTTTATCACCCCTTTGTTTTCTTCTAGAATTTTATAGTTTACCTTCTTACGTTTATTTTTATTTATTTATTTTTTAATATTTATTTATTTATTTTTGGCTGCGCTGGGTCTTAGTTGCGGCACACGGGATCTTTGCTGCGACATGCGTGATCTTTTAGTTACGGCATGCGAGCTCATAGTTGTGGCATGCAGCCTTCTTATTTACGGCATGCAGACTTCTTAGTTTCGGCATGTGGACTCTTAGTTGCGGCATGCATGCGAGATCTATTTCCCCAACCAGGGATTGAACCCGGGACCCCTGCATTGGGAGTGCAGAGTCTTACCCACTGGACTACCAGGGAAGTCCCCCTCCTTACATTTAGGTCCATGATCCATTTTGAGTTAATTTTTCTATGTAGCATAAGACTGTAGTTGAATTTTTTTTTTAAGTGCATATGTCAATTTGTTGAAAAGCTTGTTCTTCCCCCCTATTGAATTGCTTTGGCACATTTGTCAAAAATCAGTTGACTGGGAATTCTCTGGTGGTCCAGTGGTTCGGACTCCATGCTTCCACTGCAGGGGGCATGGATTCGATCCCTAGTCGAGGAACGAAGATCTGCAAGCCGCATGGTGTGGCCGATTAAAAAAAAGGAAAAATTCAGCTGACCATATGGTATAGTCCTATTTCTGGATTCTCTATTCTGTTTCTATACACCTATTATTAATTCATTCCCGACCTGACCACAAGAGCCAGCAAACATCCACTGATCATGCTGGCAATCACAGCACGTCCCTCCAGCTCCCTTTCCCCTACAGACATCCTGGAGACTCTCAGACCTCATGCTCCTGTTTGGATTGGGAGCTGCCTAGTGCTGCTGTCACGTAACTGTCACCCAAGAGCATCTCTACGCCTTCGTCTGGGGAGCCCCAGGCCCCTCTCCTATAACAGGTCCTCTTTTTGTGGATCTGGATCCCATGGCTTCCTCATCCTTTTTTTTTTTTTTTTTTTTTAGATCTTTTGGCCAGGACATGGTTATTTCCCAACCAGGGATCGAACCCCTGCCTCCTGCATTGGAACCGCGGAGTCTTAACCACTGGACTACCAGGGAAATCCCGGCTTCCTCATTCTTAGTTCACTTCTTTGTGTTTGTTGTGGAGCATATTCTCTGGCAGTTTCCTGGTAGAGTCACATGGAAGGTAAATTTTTGAGACCTTGAACATCTAATGATATTTTATTTCTACCTTCACGTTTGGTTGATATTTGAATGGATAGATAATTCTATGTTGGAGGTAATTTTCCCTCCAAAGTTTGAAGTTTTCTTCTGTATTCTTCTAGTGTGCTGTAACAATTCATAGTCCCTAGTGTGTCACTACTTTTTTTGCAGAAAGTTTTCGGATCTCTTTATCTATAAGTACTGTTAAAATTGCCAGTGCTGCGCCTTGTGTGATATTTCTCATCCATTGTGTGGGTATGTGGTATGAGTCCCTTCACCCTGTCAACTCATGCTCTTCCATTATGGGGATTAAAAAAATAGTTCTAAAAATTTCCTCCCTACCCTTTTCTCTTTCTAGAACTCCTACTAATATGAAGTTTAATCATCTTAGTTTCTTATCTGTTTTTTAAAAATCCATTCTGTAACTCTCTGGGAAATTTTTCTCAAACTTAGCCTCCGATTCTGCCTGTTTTGAGGGGATGAGAGTATACAGAATTGGGGATGGGGGCAGAAGAGGGGACGGGGACCACCCTGGAGATGTGTATGGGGCGTTGTTACTGCTCTGTACACTGCCCGGTGTGATGTTCCCAACCTCGCCCCTGGTAATCCAGGCTGTGGAATTCTAGTTCACATGGATGCCCAATCATTCAATTCGGCAGGATCCCTGCCATACTGGCCTTTAGAGAAACTCTTTCTCGGTGGTCCCCTGCAGCGGCCCCTCCGCTGCCCTCGCTCTGCCAGGCCTGCTGGATGTGTTTGGACTCACATTCTTCCCCAACAAGAGCCTGGCACAGCTGTGGCTCTCCTACTGCAATGAGAAGCTTAGGCAGCACTTCTGGCTCACCACCTGAGGGCCCAGCATGTGCGGGAGGTGGCAGCACTTCCACCAGGCCCCCTACCCTTCTCCCAGAGTTTGCCCAGCAGCCCCCTTCCTTCTTTGGATGCTGTTCATGTCCTTGCCATGGCTGTGGGGCCAGCCAAGGTCGGGCATGTTGACCCTCAGGCCACAGGAGCCCTCCTCACGTCCTCCTAGGATTCTGTTGTTGAGAGTCTGGAGTGGTCGTTTGTTACTTACCGTGGTAACCAGAGCTGTTTGGCTTTGACGGAGGGGACCGCCATTAGCATCGGCTCCTTGCCGGGTGAAGTGGAGATCACGTGACAGGAAGGAGGGTGTTGCAATAAGCTGAACATCAGAAAGTTGGGGGAATTACCTAGCAGACCAGTGGTTAGGACTCGGAGCTTACACTGCCATGGCTCCAGGTTCAAGCCCTGATCAGGGGAGCTAGATCCAAAAAAAAAAAAAAAAAAGTTGGACTTTCTCTGGGGCTTTGGTGACTGTCCCATGCCTTCTCTGCCCCTATTTTCCCATCTGCCTAATGGGTTTGCTAATATCCACTTTGCTCTCTTGGGGTCACTATGATGCCCAGGGCAACATTAGTTATTAGTCCATTGCCATGGGGGCTACAGTATGGGGCCCATGTGTTGGGGGATGGGGTTAGACCTTCTCATTCTGTGGTTGACTGTCCACTGCCGTCCCACACAGGTATGTCCCTTCAAGGGGCTAAGCGCCACTGGCCATCTTCAGGCACTCATCCAGGGTGCACCAGCAGGCACCCTGAATAAGGAGAGGGGTCAAGCAACTTGATTCACCATGCAGCACAATTTTAAGAATCCTCGTTCTGGGATGATTTAACAATCCTGAGGCTGCCGCCTGCTCTTCCTCATGGTGTGAACTCAACCCTGCCACCGTGCATTGTCCCCTGGGGCTCTTTGAGCCACATTCAGCCAGAATGCACTATATACCGCGGAGAACCTTAAACTGGAGTTGCATGGCAGTTGTGGGCACTGAACTTGGGTACTTTCACGCATCTGAGGAGACCAGGGCATGACATTTGCTTTTGCCAAATGAGTGCTGGCCACAGAGTCAGGTCCTCTGGAGTACCCTTTTAAAACTCTCTAGCCTAGACTTGTACTTCTCTCTCCCAGCCTGAACTGAGGCTCGGCTGATGCTAAGGAGGTACGACTGGGTCCTGGGCTGCCACGATAGCTCTGTGGGGTCCTGGGGTGAGCCAGAACATGGTAGGTCCAGTGTGGGCTTGGTCCTGGACACCAGTGGCTACTCCTTCTGGCATCTTACCAGCCCTCTTTTCTGGACTAATTTCTGCCCTGTACCCAGCTTCTTCATGCTGCCCAGTATCACTGCCATCACAATTATGCTCAAGTCACTGGGCAACCGTGTCATTTACTCCTTCGAGGGCAAGATTCTAGACTCCAAGTTGCAGAGCCCTTCACTGGGGACACCTGATCTCCCCTGCCTGCCTGGACGTTGGGTTGGGGGGAGGGGTTGTGAACATCCACGGAAGTTGAGGGTCATCCAGAATGGAGGGAGAGGCATCTTCACTACAGGGAATGTGTATGGGAGGAATTCCTGGGATTGTCTCACCCCACCCCCTTCAGGTAGCAGGGCCTGCTGGGTTTGGATGCAAGTGGGAAGAATTGAGTTCCTGGAAAGTAAACGGACCCTCCTCTGGGCCCAGTCTCCCCATATGACTCATAGGACAAGTCAGGAGGGGTCAGTGGAGATGCCCATAGTTTTACTGGTTCCAGGATGGAGCACAGGAATTGACTACTGTCCACTCTCCCTGGGCCTCCTCATGGACAAACTTGCTCTCCCTGGGCCTCCTCATGAAAGCTCGGGCCCCCGAGGCGATTCCAGTTTAAACCCGCTAGGCAGACAAGGATCCTTGTGGATTATTAGGCCAGTATGGACGAGACCTGGAGCCTGCCAGGTTGGGAAGGATCTCTGTTCTCAGTTGTCAGGGCGCGGGACGCTTCAGCACCGTGGGCTGGACAGCGCCTTCGGAGCAGGCGAGCGGCGCCCTACGGGAATGACTGTCAACCCTGCCAGAACTTCTCACCGAGGGGACAGGGCGGAGTTTCTGGGGCGGGCCCTGAGGGGGGAGGGGGAGGGAGGGGGCAAGGCATCCTTGACCGCGCGCGGGCCCAGGATTTGACCAAAGAAGGGAAGGCAAAGAGGGTGGCGAATTAAGGCTCTGGAAGGGCGAGCGCACGTGGCACGAGAAACCCTAACAGGCTGGGATCCCCTCTGGGGCTGAGGTGAGGCGCAGGGCTCCTGTTAAAGCGCGATTCAGTCTATACGTAACGCCCAGTCTCCTGAGTCTGGCTGCTCTAGGCCGGTCATAACCCGCTTGCAGGGCCTAATTTCTGACCAGTCCACGTCCGAAGGCTCCTGGACCCAGAACTTTCTGGGCTAGGTCTGCCCGGC
The DNA here is from genome assembly GCF_965194825.1 of Balaenoptera physalus. Classification (NCBI taxonomy): domain Eukaryota; kingdom Metazoa; phylum Chordata; class Mammalia; order Artiodactyla; family Balaenopteridae; genus Balaenoptera; species Balaenoptera physalus. The sequence goes on from NC_138901.1 coordinate 42,334,298, forward strand.
TGGGGCCCCTCATCCTGGACTTCACTCCCTTGGTGCAGAGGTCACGGGGCAGGTCACTGGTTTGTTCCCTGCTCAGTCTCCCCATCCCATCCCCACCCCCAGGAAAGGCACCCGATCGGCTTCTGCCCACGGCCCCAGCGCCCGCTCCGTGCCGGGCAGAAAGTAAAAGCAGCTCCATAATTATTTGTCAGGGGACGAGCCTCACCTTTCTTCCGCGAGGATGGCGGGGGCTGGAAAACAAGCCCGAAGCGCAGATTCCTGCGAAACCTTGTAGGCGGCGCTGTGAAGCATGTCACCTGACCCAGCCAGAGTCGCAGGGTCGCCTTAAGCCGGTGCCGGGACTGGTTATGCAAATGACGTGGGTGGGGAGAACACGGCTTCGCGGGCACGCGTGCTGCCTGTTGCCCCAGCCGCCAGGTCTTACGTACCGCAGGGTGTGCAGTCGGGCTACTGGCCCAGAGAGGGTCTGCGAACCGTTCCAAGTCACACAGCGAGGCAGGGGAGGGGCAGCACTGGGTAGGACCTGCAGCACTGGGGAAATGTCATTCCAACTCAGGTCTATGCGGGAAAACCGCCGAATAGCAGCTCCGAACTTAGCCTCTCGCTCTGGACTTGTGGAACCTCAGTCTGCGTGACCACTTCTCGCCTTTGTCAAGGTGACACATACTGCTATGCTAGATACTCCAGACAAGCTCTCAAGGTCCTGGCAGCATTAAGTGTTTTTTGTTTTTTTTTTTGTAATTTAAATTTATTTATTTATTTATCTATTTATATTTTTGGCTGCATTGGGTCTTCCTTGCTGCGCGGGGCTTTCTCTAGTTGCCACAGGCGGGGGCTACTCTTCGTTGCCGTGCGCGGGCTTCTCACTGCGGTGGCTTCTTTTGGTGCAGAGCAGGGGCTCTAGGCTCGTCGGCTTCAGTAGGTGCGGCGCATGGGCTCTTAGAGCACAGGCTCAGTAGTCGTGGCACATGGGCTTAGTTGCTCCGAGGCATGTGGGATCTTCCCAGACCAGGGCTCGAACCCGTGTCCCCTACATTGGCAGGCGGATTCTTAACCACTGCGCCACCCGGGAAGTTCCAGCCTTGCGTTTTGGACACTGTTCTGGGGTTTGTTGCGGCTGTGAGGCAGTGGGACTGGTTCTCAGGCCACAGCTGTCCCCTCCAGTCCCCGTAAGTGGAGAATGTGACTGAAGGAGCGCTCACTTGCCAGCTGCCAGGAGAACCAGAGCTGTTTGGATCTAATTGGGAAGACGAAGTGCAGATATCAGCTGTCTCCAGGTGTTCTCTTGAAGAAGAGCAATCAGGTAGAGGTGGATGGTACTGTGCCATCAGAAAAGGCCTATGAGCAGCATGGCTCCAGCATGTTTGTATGATAAGAGAGATCCGGGGAGACCCCGATGCAGGAGAGGGCACTTTTTTAAAGCTATGTTCATTTTTAAACTTTTTACTTTGAAATACTGCTTTGAAATGTACAGAAGAAGGTGGTACAAAGAACTTCAGTAAACCCATCGCTCATTTAATTATCCTTAATATTTTGCCAACTTTTCACGATTCCCTGCTTCCTCTCTCTCTCTCTGTGTCTCTCTCTCACTCTCTCGCTGTCTTTGTCTCTCTAGCAGACACACACATTTGTTATTATCACTATTGTTTTCGAACCATTTGTAAATAAGTTGTATATTTCTTACCCACAAGGGGTCTTTGTGAAGGAGCCAGGTCTTTGGGCATTGCTGGGAGCTACAGCCCAGTGGGGAATCAGCCTAAGCGAGATGGAGAGACTTAGGAGGGGGTAGGTGGGGATCTAGGTAGAGTGGTAAGTTCAGTGGGGACACTGAGGGAGCCTGAATCTCATGGTTCTCATCTCTTTAATGAGCCTGTGAGGCAGGTTGTTGCATCCCTCAAAAGGAGGCAGGCAGGGTCCCAGCCTCTGTCAGGGTAAGTGCCCAACCAGGGGAGGAAGCCAGTTCTAGTCCCTAAATCGGTGTGCAAGCTCCCATTGCGGGGCTGGAGTTGGGGAGGGGACTGAATTATCCCCCTACCACTTCCTGACCACCATCTACCATATTCAGCTATGTGCCTTCCCTTTAGTGGGACCAGAATCTTGGTGGGAGAGGGCAGGTGGGGCATTGGGAATAGGAAATGGGTCCTGTCTAAACAGAGTGGGACACCCATACAGCCTTACCTGGGGCCCAGTGGGCGCTGTTGAGACAGTTCTGCTCTGTTTTCCTCCTGTCTTGGGCACAGCTTTGTCACTTTCCTTTCACTCTCTCTTCTCCCCTCTCCCCGCCTCTCTCCGCAGTGTGCTCTCCTGTTCTGTGTCTCTTGCCCAAAGTCCCCTGGCCCCTGGTTGATCTTGCTGCTGTTTCTCACCTGCTGTGTGTCCAGGGAGGCACTGGGCAGCTAAAGGTGGTCAGAGCTGTCAGGTAAATTCCAAGTCCACGGGAGTGGGCCCCATGAATGCAGGAGGACAGGCAGTGGGACCCACTCGGCCTTCACAGTGCTGGGAGGTCTCATCTACCTTTTACTCCTGCGCACGGGGCGGTGAGAGGACTGGGCTGGGCTGCCCTCCTAGGCACTCACTGGGAGGCTTGGGACTCCAGGTTGGAAGGAGTCACCCTGCTGGCCACCAAGCAGTCTTTGCCCCCTGCCCAGGGAGCCCCACAGGAATAGAGGTCACAGGCCAGTCCAGGGCACAGCCTCAAGTGAGATTACAAGACTCCTCGGAATGGCTGGATCCCTGAACTCAGAAAACTGGGAGCCACCTCTGGCTTTCCCCTTCCCAAAGGGACAGACAGGGAAATTAGAGGCAGGAACGGCAGGAGAGGCCGGTGGAGTGTTGAGGGGGTAGAGCCATCCTTGGGGCTGGGGACGGGGATGCAGACAGCAGTGCACTGAGGGGCTCTAGTCTCTTGCCCTTGGGGTGGCCCCCAAGTCCCAAGGGTGTCAAACTGCAACCTCTCTTCCAGAACATTCTCTAACTAGAGCAGTAGCCACACCTGCCACCCAGATGAAACCACTCCTGCCCCAGTGCAGTGTGACACCACCCGGGAGTTCACCAGTGTCTGTGTGGGAAATGTCTGAGTCACCCGGGAAGCAGAGGGGCGTGAGGACAGCTGCGGGCTCAGGCACAGCACTCCCGGGGCGCGGGGATGGGGATGGGCTCACGGGGCTGTGGGGCTGTGGCCCCCGGGGGTGCTGCCTTGCTGCCCGCTGGGGCCGCGAGAGGTTGTGGACAAACTCAACCGGGGGCTTTGAAAGTAAAGAGAAACAAAGAAGAAATGGGGGAAGAGAGACAGAAGGAAAGGGAGACAGAGACTGAAGAAGGAATTTCAAAAGGCGCAGGTAAATCGGACTCCCTGACTCGCATCTGCTCCCTGAGTGAGTGTCCTGAACGGAGACTGAGAGGGGCTGGGGCCTCAGACAGTCTCAGCTCCCGCTGCCTCTTAAAAACTTAGGGATTTCTCCAAGCTATGGGTTGTTCCAGGGTTGTTCTTACAAGTAATTTCTGACTTTTGTGCTGACTTTAGGACCTAACCTTTATGAAGGAGTCTAATATATTCAAACCTTTACAGTAATGCTGGCATCCCTGCAGGAACAGGTTGCTAATAGCTCTAATGACACTTTTGTTTTTCTCCTTTTTCTGTTTGAGGCTGAAATTATTAGCAGCTAGTTCTTGGTCAGCTCAGAAACATACCCGGAGGCTGCAGGTAACTGCTTCCCTCACCAAGCGCTTGGCGGAGCAGGGAGTGTCTGACTGTCCGGCCTGAGGGGGCGAGGAGGGCAGAGGAGGGTGACCAGGCACCAGACAGAGCTGGATTGGAAGGCCGGCTCTGCCGCTGCTGCATGGGTGGCTTGGGCAAGTCATGAAACGCTTTTGGGCCTCGGGTTCCTCGTGTGTGAGGTGCGGGTGACACCACCCACACTGCAGCTTTCCCTCTGGGACGTATCTCAGGCCCTGGTGCTCCCAGACCAGGGCTAAGGCTGCATCTCTTTCTTCCTAGCCTCTGTCCATTATAGGACATGTCCACATGTTCACCCACACTGTCCCTGAGCCCAAGGCTTAAGGTGTGGCTGGATTTACTCAAATCAAATCCTGCTTGTAAAACACAGGCCCATTCAACCATGATCCCTACTAGCCAAAGACTTCTTATGGGGGCATTTAAATTAGAATTCCTGGGACTTCCCCGGTGGCACAGTGGTTAAGAATCCACCTGCCAATGCAGGGGACACGGGTTCGAGCCCTGGTCTGGGAAGATCCCACATGCCTCGGAGCAACTAAGCCCATGTGCCACGACTACTGAGCCTGCGCTCTAGAGCCCGCGAGCCACAACTACTGAGCCCATGCACCACATCTACTGAAGCGCATGCGCCTAGAGCCCGTGCTCCGCAACAAGAGAAGCCACCGGCAATGAGAAGCCCGCACACCGCAACAAAGAGTAGCCCCTGCTCGCTGCAACTAGAGGAAGCCCACACGCAGCAACGAAGACCCAATGCAGCCAAAAATAAAAAAATAAAATAAAGCAACAATTTAAAAAAATAAATTAGAATTTCCTTGAATGTTTAGATGAATTAGGGGATAACTAGCGTTTTTAGCACAGAAGATTAGCATTCCGTTACTTAGGTTCACTTTAAAGTTTTTCTAATTGTTGTATAACTTCCTCCACAACATTTTATGATAGCGTTTTTATGGATTCCCCATGAGCACTTTGGAAGAGAAGGGTATGACTACCCAGGCAAAGTCAGAACGAAATGTGGCTGGAAATTTTGGCCAAAGGAGGAAGTAAGGATTTGTAGTAGATGCATCCCTACGTTCATTGCAGTTTAAGTCAACCAACCCGTGTTTGTTTTCCACAGGCTATTTTGAAGAATAGTGCCTGGTTTCTACAGAGAGGGCTGATCCAAACAATTCTCCTGATCAGATGGTTGCTTGGCCACACCGTTAGTGTTTTCATTTTTTTCAATATGCATAGGCTGAGAATCTTTAAGTTCTGCTCTTTTTTGCTTAGCAATTCCTCCTTTAAGTCATTTCTGTCTTCTCACATTTTATCGGATGCAGTCAAGAGGAGCCAAGCCAGACCTTCAAACGCCTTGCTTAGAAATTTCAGCTAAACATCCAGTGTCATCACTTGCAAGATCGGCCTTCCACAGAACTCTGAAACAGGAACATAGTTCAGCCAAATTCTTTGCCACTTTATACTAAGGATCACCTTTCCTCCAACTTCCAATGTTCTTTAGTTCCTTCTGAGACCTCATCAGAACGGCCTTTACCATCTGTATTTCTACCAACATTCTGTTCACCACCACTTAGGTATTTGCTAAGATATAGCTCTCCTCCTCTTCTGAGCCTTCACTCAAATCACCTTTGAAGGTCCCTTCATGGCAATGTAGGCTTTTTCTAGCATGCATCTCAAAACTCTTCTGGCCTCTTTCACATTTTTAGGTTTATTACAGCAGTACCCTACTTCTTGGTACCAATTTCTGTCTTAGTGCACTTGGACTGCTGTAACAAAAATACTATAAAATGGGTGACTTAAACAACAAACATTTTTTTCTCACAATTCTGGAGGCTGGGAAGTCCAAGATCACAGTGCCAGCAGATTTGGTGTCTGGTGAGAACCCGCTTCCTGCTTCACAGACTGTCACCTTCACACTGTGTCTTCACATGGTGGAAGGAGGGCACGAGAACTCTCTGGGGTATCTTTTATAAGGGCACTAGTACCATTCACGAGGGTTCCATCCTCATGACCTTATCACCTCCCACAGGCCCCACCTCCTAATACTATCACATTGGGGGTTAGGATTTCAATGTATGAATTTTGAGGGGACACAAACATCCAGTTCATAGCAGCCTCCTCGCAGGCACTTGGTATTGCCAGTGTTTGTAATTTTAGTTATTCTAGTAGGTGTGTGGTGTTATATTGTGATTTTAATTTCCATCTGGTGTCATTTTCCTATTGCCTGAGTAACTTTCTTGTGTGGATCTGCTGATGAAGAATTCTCATGTCTTTTATTTGTCTGAAAAGTTGTTATTTTGTATTTAGTTTTAAAAGATGGGGAAGGAAACGGGATCTTACTTCCTTTTCCATGCTCCCCACTGAGCAGAGTTCCTATGCATTTCTGTGTAGGGACCCAGAGTAGGCCACCGCAAAATGTGCCTCAATGGTATATTGATTATTTTGAATTAAAGTTGCATAAGAAATGGCCAATACAAGAGGGATGCTCTGACCCTCCTTGCTGTCTCCTTGAAAGCAGGGAAAAAAACCTCTCATGTGAAAGATGCACTCCCTGCATCTGGAGGTAGAAGGACCCCCTTATTGCCAAAGATAGGGAATTCGGGCCGAGAAGCCTATATAAACAAGCCTTGTTACTTCAATTTACTATCCCGAGCCCAAACTCTGTTCTAGTTCACTAGTTGGGCACCCAAAATCTGTTTCTTTGTCTTGTCAATTTCTCACAAATTCATTGTTTCTTTGTCTAGAAAGTATAAAAGCTGCCTGCTTTGGCCTATTCTTAGGTTTCATTTCTATGGGACCTCCATGCATATGAGTTAAATTTTGTTTCTTTTTCTCTTGTCTTGTGTCAATTTTATTATTAGTGCACTAATTACTATTAGTGCACTATTTATTTATTTATTTATTTATTTAAATTTTTTTTTATTGATTTATTTATTTATGGCTGTGTTGGGTCTTCGTTTCTGTGCGAGAGCTTTCTCCAGTTGCGGCGAGCGGGGGCCACTCTTCATCGCGGTGCACGGGCCTCTCACTGTTGCGGCCTCTCATGTTGCGGAGCACAGGCTCCAGACGCGCAGGCTCAGTAATTGTGGCTCACGGGCCTAGTTTCTCCGCGGCATGTGGGATCTTCCCAGACCAGGGCTCGAACCCGTGTCCCCTGCATTGGCAGGCAGACTGTCAACCACTGCGCCACCAGGGAAGCCCCATAGTGCACTATTTATTATTAACGGCAACCACAAGAACTCAAGAAGCATAGAGGGGGAAATTCTCCCTCCCTGACATCTGCCGTGTGGGAGATAGAGGTGAGTTAGGAGGTTTGTGCAAACCCCACTCCCACTCCACATGGGACCTTTAGAGGTTTCGTGGAGAATCTGTCTGGGAAGTCCTGATTCCTTTGACCTCTGTCCTAGGGAATGTACGATGGGAGATATATGTTGATTTGTATGTGGGAGAGGGTGGGAGAAGAGTGTGGGGTTGTGGGCAGTACGGTGTATTCATGAAACAATGGTGACCTTTAAGGTCTGTGCTCTCCCATCAGTTCTGCTGTCGATAATGCAATTATTTTTCTTTTGTTGTTTGGAAGTTCTCCTTGGAGTCTAACTGAAGGTCAGACTGTCATTGTCTAGAGCTGGGGAATGAATGTCATTTCAAGATAAAATAATATGCAGAGAGTTGGAAATGGATGACTTGGAAACCACAACAGCAGAACCTCAGGCTTCCTTTATTTGATTCGTACCAGCAACCTCACCCCCTTTAACATCTGAACTACTCAGACACCAGAGAGTAAGTGGAGGGGAGGAGATGAGAACCGGGCAGTATAGGTCCTCTAAAGATACCATCCTAGACACTTCTCTTGCTGCCGCCAAGAGGGCGGAGGGATAGAGATGTTAGGGCTGCAGAAAGAAGCTGAGATTTAGCTACACAGAGAGCCCAGCCTTATCAACATCTGGCCTCAGATAAGGGCAACATGCAGCCCGCGTGCCCGCCCCATCATAGCATCAGGGAAGGTGCAGGGCAGTGGTGCACCCTAGTTAGTAACCTGAAAACTCCCGAAGTACTATTAAGCTTTCACCAGGCCAGTGTGGGGTGGCCAGCTTCCAGCTGGATCTCCACCCCAGGGGTTGCCGAGAAGCGCGGGGCGATGGGCACCGCGGGAACTGCCCCTGGACAGCCAGGCGCATTTGGAGCCCTCGGCTGGCCTTGCGTGGGCCTTACTTTCATGGAAGAGACACCGCTGCCCATCCGGTCGCCTGCTTCAGCCCCGCGCTCTCGACCCTCTCTCCCGCCATTTGGCGATGATCGAGGCGCCAGGCAGGCCTGTATTTACTCTTCCCTGAATGGCGAGACAGTATGGCCTCCCACGCAAGGTCGGTGCGAGCGGTGCTCCAGTCCAGCTCAGGCTACGCCAGGGCCGATCTCGATCTGGAGCGCCCTCTGGCGGTGCTGAGTGCCGGGCCTGGGACTCCCCGCGCGTCTCCAGACTTTGGTGTTGGCGCCGGGCTCGGCCCGCCTGGAATGTGCTGGACAGCGCCTGCCAAGCAGCGGAGCTCTGGAAACCGTTCTGCCTCGATTATTACCTCGCCTCTCTCCAGGTCTGGCCCTGCTCCTCGGCTGACGCTGAGAAGGCGTGAGGCAGCCTTAGACAGCCGCTAGGAGGGCGTGATGGGGGACCAGGGAGAGCCAGGCCACATCAGTGTGGACATCTAGTTGCTGGGCCCAGAGTCATACCCGTCTTTCTTCTCTGAACTAGCCATTGCCCAGAGGAGCTGTACCCGGCGTCCTTCACTTCTTGGTGTTCCCCAACCTCATCACCATCAGAGATGAGCCACCTTCTTTCCTGGATATTGGAGCAGGAAGAGTGCGTCTTTCCAGGGAAGCTGGAGGTCACCCAGAGTAGAGGAAGAGGTATTTTTCTGAATGCAACGTGCATGAGAGGAATTCCAGGAATTTTCTTTTTGCTGGAGTCACCATCTCTGGACCCAAAGGTAGGAGAGTCAGCATGGTATGGGTGTGGGTGGGGTCAGGCTGAGCCCCTGAAAATTGTGGAGACTCTCCATGGCCTCAGCCTGCAAATACAACTCACAGGAAAAGTCTGGGTGGGCAGTGGTGAAGTACCTAGTAGGAGAATTTGTGCTGGTGCAAGACAGGGCATGGGGTTCAAATGTGGCCTGGACAAGTCACTGACCTCTGGCCTTCCCTGTTAAGCATGGGCTCTCTGGAATACTTCTGGGTCAAACCAGCAGTGGTCACAACTGTTGAGGAAGACAAGGAACGCTGCAGATTATTAGGTCAGTGTGGAAATGTTGGATTTTGGCCTGAGTTCTGTTTGGAGGCTGGAGGCAGGGGCAGCTGCATGCTGGGGCAGGTAGGCAACCGGAGGGGCCGGTGCCACTTCAGCACTGAGGACTGGACAGCGCCCTCAGGACAGTCTGGCAAAGCCAAAGGAGTGATGGATAGTCACTCAAGCCCAACCCCAGTATGGCTCACCGAGGCTGACAGTGAAACCGTTTTAGAGGGGCCTGAGGTCCAGGAACCTGGGCTCCAGGGACTTGGGGCCTGGAGCCCACGCTCATGGGGTAGGGACCAGGGCTCCAGGAGAGTTGCAGACTCTTCCTAGATATCACATAAATAACCTTTTGTAGCACTTCAGATCACAAACCTTTCTACAGTCTCCTCTCTGCCTTAAATAGCTCAGGAAAGTAGGCCTGAACATCCACTCTAATAGATGTAGGGTAGACAATTGTCCAAGTCATACAGCCAGAGAGGGGTTGGAGCTAAGACTTGAATGACTGCTTTGGTTGTAGCAGATTCATCCCCACAGACTGTGACAGTGGTTCGGGGCTTTTATAATAGTGAGATCCTGAGGGCTGATGGACCAACACAAAGGGGAGGCTCTTGGGGGTGAGGGTGACTTATGGCCCTAAGAGGGCACCCCACACGTGTGGGCTGGGAACCCTGGTTAGGCTGGACAATACTCAGGGCTTTGAGGAGGAGCAGGGCTCCCAATAAAATGTGACTTTGTCTATTCCTAAAGCCTGAGGTGGCATTCAAGGCCCATCACAGTTCACCTCTCTGGACCAGGATCCCCACCTTTGGCCCAGAGGTAACTCATCTGTTCCCTGGCTAATCAATCCCACCCAGGAATTCTCCCTCCTGCCTTCACTCTAAGCCTTAAGGTCCCAGAGACCGTGCCTGCTAATCCCTGGGTGTCCCCAGCCCAGCGGCTGGGCAGTGCGAGGCTCACAGTTGGAGCTCAATAAACATCTATCAGCGGCCAAGCCTCATCTTCCTTTCCTGTGCGAAAGATGGCTGGGAAGGGCACATGTGTGTCATGTGATTTAACGGCCAGTGTGTGGACTTCTCATTTGCTAAAAAAAGCAAATGAGATGTGCGGGGAGAACCCAATGCCCGTGCAAGACTGAGAAAGTCCAAGCCAGAAGGTAAAGGACATTTAATCCCACGTATTCTTTTTACATACATACAGGGCAACAGAACTGGAGAGTGACAGTGACTTGCTGCAAGTCACAGGGCCGCGTAGGGACAGGGACAGGGCTACATAACAAGTTCTTCGACGCCGTGACCTAATCAGAGAGAACCTCTGATGGGGGTACTGGTTGCGCATCGAGTGCATCGACTTTCTACTTCTCAGGCCTGAAACAATGAGCTGGATCAATCCATTGCTTTTGACTGCCAATAAGTGCTGCGCGCTGATTGGTCCTGGTTAAGGAAACGGAAGAAAAGGCGTGCACGTGGGACCTGCGGCGAGAGGTCTGAGCGCCGGGGAGGGAGCGCGTCCCGGGAGAGACCATGGCGTCGCTCAATTGCAGCACCGCTGTCTGCGTTATCTGTTTGGAGAAACCCAAATACCGCTGCCCCGCCTGCCGCGTGCCCTAGTGAGTACCGGGGGTTGTGGGGAGCGGACGGGTGGCGGGGTGGCGGGGTGGCGAGAGGGTCCGCGCGGCCTTCGGTGTTGACGCGGCCTGTGGCTTTGTTTTTACAGCTGCTCGTTGACCTGCTTCCGGGAGCACAAAGGTAAGGCCCCCTCCTCGTGCACGGCAGCCCCCACGTCCCTCCGTCGTCCCCTGCTCCCTCCCGCCTTGCAACGCCTGATCCTGTGGGAGCTCCCCCTCCCGTTGCGGTGGGGGCGGATACCTCTACCTGCGAATGTCTCTCCACATTTTGGACAATCAAAATCCTTTCTTCTGCCCTGCTTTTCCTTCTACGTATCATTCTCTCTCTCTCTCTCTTTTTTTTTTTTTTTTTGGCATGTGCTGCGTGGTATGTGGGATCCTAGTTCCCTGACAAGGGATGGAACCCCTGCCCACTGCATTGGAAGCGCAAAGTCTTAACCACTGAACCGCAAGGGAAGTCTCCTAACCTCTTTTTCTTCTGTAAAAATAGTCGACCAGTTTTGCCGCAGAAATCTCCCCTAGCTGTTCCTTCCTCTTAGTGTTCTGACGCAGCTCCGCATCATTTGCTGCGCTGGCTGAGGTTAACGACGTTTTCTTTCTTTTAAATAATATCTTGATAGAAACGTGGAGGTAGGCCAGTTTACAATAAGGAGCAAGGTCTTTGTCAAGTCTACATTTTTTAAGTCTCTTCAATCCGCACCTCTTCTTAGTCCTTAGGGACTTTCCCACGACCTCTCTCTCAGTGACTGTTCGGTTAAAGTTCCTCATTGGTGGTTTGCCTCTAGTTTCATCTCCTCCAGTCTCTGATTTACAGCTGTGTGTTTCAAGCACCACCCTCTCCGCCTCCCCCCCCCCCCCCCCCGCTTTTTTTTCTTAACCCTAATGTCTCTGGAGCATTTTCAAAAGAAACCTTTCAGCTCAAGATAGACAGGAAAGAAGTAGAAATGCTTTGCTGAAACAGGGTTGGGGAGCTGGGTGTGGAACGCTTCCCTCTGGTCCTGCAGCCCTGTGAGGCCTTACCAAGACCCCCTAGGGCAATCTGGAGCTCTTAACTATGAGACCTGGCAGCTGCCTGGGTAGTTTTTCTGAAATGCAGAGTTGAGTAATTCACTCCCTTGGTGAACACTCCAGTCTCTCTGGCAGTAGTTTTTTTTTTTTTTTTTAAGTGAAGTATAGTTGATTTACAGTGTTTCAGGTGTACAGCAAAGTGATTCAGTGATATATATATATATATATATATATATTCCTTTTTCGTTTTTTTTCCATTATAAGTTATTACAAGATAATGAGTATAGTTCCCTATGCTATACAGTAGGTCTATATTGTTTATTTAATATATGTGTTTCTGTTAATCCCAAATTCCTAATTTATTCCTCCCCCACCCCTTCCCCTTTGGTAACCATAAATTTGTTTTCTATGTCAGTCTGTTTCTGTTTTGTAAATAAATTCACTTGTATCATTTTTTTTAGATTCCACATATAAGAGGTTTCATGATATTTGTCTTTCTCTGACCTACTTCACTCAGTACGATAATCTCTCGGTCCATCCATGTTGCTGCAAATGGCATTATTTCATTCTTTTTTTATTGGCTGAGTAGTATTCCATTGTGTATATATACCTCATATTCTTTATCCATTCATCTGTCTGTGGATATTTAGGTTGCTTCCATGTCTTGGCTATTGTAAATAGTGCTGCTGTGAACATTGGGGTGTATGTATCTTTTTGAATTAAGAGTTTTCTCTGGATATATGTCCAGGAGTGGGATTACTGGATCATATGGCAACTCTGTTTTTAGTGTTTTAAGGAACCTCCATACTGTTCACCATAGTGGTTGTGCCAGTTTACATTCCCACCAACAGTGGTAGGAGGGTTCCCTTTTCTCCACACCATCGCCAGCATTTATTATTTGTAGACTTTTTTTTTTTTTTTGGCTTACTGAATTATTTATTACAAGGCAAACACCACCCAGATGAAGAAAATAGAACTTTGCCATCCACTCCGGGAACCCCTCCACATGACCTGTCCCGATCCAGTGCCCTCGCTTCCTATAAATAACCACTCTCCTGGGACTTTCCTGGCGGTCCAGTAGTTAAGACTTCGCCTTCCAATGCAGGGGGTGCAAGTTCAATCCCTGGTCGGGGAGCTACGATCCCACATGCCTAGGGGCCAAAAAACCAAAACATAAAACAGAAGCAATATTGTAACATATTAAATAAAGACTTTAAAAAACGGTTCACATCAGAAAAATAAAATCTTTAAAAAAAAAAAAAAGTAACCACTGTCCTGACTTTTATAGTAATCACTTCTTTGCTTTTTTAATTTTATTATGTAAATACGTGTCCTGAAAGCATATCATTTAGTCTTACCCATTAAAAAAAAGGTGATATTTCTTTCTTTTTTTGTTGTTGTTTTTGGGCCATGCTGCTCAGCTTGCAGGATCTCAGTTCCCTGAGATCCAGGGATTGGGATTGAACCCAGGCCCCAGCAGTGAAAGTGCCGAGTCCTAACCACTGGACCACCAGGGAATTCCCCAAAAATGTGATATTTCTTTTTTTTTTAAATTTATTTATTTTATTTATTTATTTTTGGCTGCATTGGGTCTTCGTTGCTGCGCGTGGGCTTTCTCTAGCTGCGGAGAGTGTGGGCTACTCTTAGTTGCAGTGTGCGGGCTTCTCATTGAGGTGGCTTCTCTTGTTGCGGAGCACGGGCTCTAGGCGCGCGGGCTTCAGTAGTTGCAGCACGTGGGCTCAGTAGTTGTGGCACACTGGCTGTAGAGCGCAGGCTTAGTAGTTGTGGAGCACGGGCTTAGTTGCTCCGTGGCATGTGGGATCCTCCTGGACCACGGCTTGAACCCACGTCCCGTACATTGGCAGGTGGATTCTTAACCACTGTGCCACCAGGGAAGCCCCTGATATTTCTTTTAAGTCTCTTTTAATCTGTAAATTCCTCCTCCATCCTTTTTTTTTCGTTCTTTTTTCTTAACAATTTCTCTGTTGAAGAATTCAAGCCATTTGACTTGTACAGTTCCCCACAGTCTGGGCTTTGCTGATTGCAAGCTCATGGTGCAGTTAGGCATACTCCTCAGTCCTCTATTTCTTACAAATTGACAGATTAGAGACTGGATCAGAGCTCAGGGTCAGTCTCTCTGGCAAAATTACAGGTGGTCTTAGGCATGACTATAGAAGGTGCATAATGTCTGGTGGTCTTTATCTTTTTTTTTTATTGAAGTATAGTTGATTTACAATGTGTTAACTTCTGCTGTACAGCAAAGTGATTCAGTTATACACATATATATGTATATATAAAATTCTTTTTTCTTTATATTCTTTTCCATTATGGTTTATCACAGGATATTGAATATAATTCTCTGTGCTATGCAGTAGGACCTTGTTATCCGTTCTATATATAAAAGCTTACATCTGCTAACCCCAACCTCCCACTCCATCCCTCCCCCAACCCCCTCCTCCTTGGCAACCGCAGGTCTGTTCTCTGTGTCTGTGCGTCTGTTTCTGTTTTGCAGATAGGTTCATTTGTGCCATATTTTAGATTCCACATATAAGTGGTATCATATGGTATTTGTCTTTCTGACTTACTTCACTTAGTATGATAATCTCTGGTTGCATCCATGTTGCTGCAAATGGCATAATTTCATTCTTTTTAATGGCTGAGTAGTATTCCGTTTTGTATATATACCACATCTTCTTTATTCATTCATCTGTCGATGGACATTTAGGTTGTTTCCATGTCTTGGCTATTGTGAATAGTGCTGCTGTGAACATAGGGGTGCGTGTATCTTTTTGAATTATAGTTTTCTCTGGATATATGCCCAGGAGTGGGATTGCTGGATCACATGGTAATTCTATTTTTAGTTTTCTGAGGAACCTCCATAGTGTTTTCCATAGTGACTGCACCAACTCTTACATTCCTACCAACAGTGTAGAAGGATTCCCTTTTCTCCACACCCTCTACAGCATTTGTTATTTGTAGACTTTTTGATGATAGCCATTCTGATCAGTGAGAGGTGATACTTTGTTGTGGTTTTGATTTGCATTTCTCTAATAATTATCGATGTTGAGCATCTTCTCATGTGCCTGTTGCCCATCTGTATGTCTTCTTTGGAGCACTGTCTATTTAGGTCTTCTGGCAGTGGTTCTTAACCTGGGTATTGCTCTCCCTAGAGACACGTGGTCACAGTGTTTTTGTTCTCACAGTAGCGGAGGCGATGGTGGTACTTCTGGTAACTGGTGTTGACTCACAAAAACAGCCTGGGGTGTGTGAGGTTATCCCACACCATTAAAGATCTCTCCAACCTGAATACAGTAGCGCCCTCTCGGAGAGACACTGGTCTGGGGAAGACAGACAGACCTGTGTGTGGCATTCTTTTGCTCGGCTTCCTCCTCTTGTGCCCCGGCCACATGCCCGGCCTGCCCCGCCCATCAGCTGCCAGTTGCTCATCACCATCTCCTTGCATCTGCCTACTCTTTCAAGAGTCCGGTCCAGCCATGGACTTTTCCCTCTGCCCCACATGCTCTTTCCACCTGGCAGCACCTTCCCCTCTCATCTCCCCGCCCTCTCAGGTGACTCGGATCAGACTCTCCTTATCTTGTCCATATCTCTCATCTGTGCGACTAAACCCCTCCGAGGGCCTGATGGCTTTCATCTGTGTGTTCCCAGCAGCATGTGGTACATGCAAATTAGGTTTCGGAAACTGCTGAGAACACAGTTTGATGCTGATTGAAGTCAGTGTGCTACTGAATCGTGGTGAAAGCCCTGTGCGATTCGGCCAGGCAGGGAGGTTGGAGACAGGCCCTAGGGGGTGCACGAGGCCTGCTTCCTCAGCCCTTCTGCCGGGCTCAGGCTTTTACTGGCCCTTGATTGGATCTCACTTCCTCTCCTTCATCCCCACCCCCACCTACGTCCCTTACCCCATACGTGTGCTTCCCCCTAGAGGCTGGCTTGGTGGTGGCGTGTGCGGCCTTGTCACTCAAGTGGAGGCGATGTGCACCTGAGATTTGTGTCTTTTTCAGAGCAGTGCAACCCTGAAACTCGTCCCGTCGAGAAAGAAATAAGATCGCATCTTACTGCAAAAACTAAAAAGCCTGTGGAAAACGCAGGTGGGTTGGTTGACTCCAAACAAACAAACCTAGAGAAGGGTTTCAAATAGAATATGCTGAAAGGAGAGAGGAGAGAAGACTGGGCTGGGGCCAGGAGTCAAGTTCATTAGGGAGCAGCAGCTTCCTCAGCCCTGAGCACTGGGGCTGGGGGCACACGTCATCACAGGTGATGTTACAGAGCAGCCTGACGGTTCAGGAGAAGAAAGATGGGCGCAGGAGGCAGAGGAGGAGAAAGGCCATCGCCCTGGTTTGGGGGTGAGTGGTGGACACTGCTGGCGGGAGCCTCCTCCAGTCACGGCTTCGGGTCCCCCTCCCTGGGCCTGGCTGGGGCTGTAGGTTCACCTGAGCTGGGCCTAGGCGGGGTGCTGCCTTTGGTCTCGCTGCCGCTGGGGCCCTCACGGCTCACAGCGGGAGTGGGCTGTCATCCTCTCCATCCATCTAGCCTTTCTTTAATGCCTCCTGGGGGCGATGCACCATGCCAGGCTCTGGAAGCAGCCCCTCCCAGCGCCACCAAAGAGGCATTGAACATTCACAGCCAGGGGATGGCCCATTTCTGCCCTTTGAGAAACTGTTGTTGGGTTCAGAAATTTCTGCCCATGCTGAAAACACAGGGGAATCATGTCAGTGGGTTTTTACAGAGCACCTAATCTTTTGGCCATGACAGGGGTGGAGCCGCCATGGTGAGGGGAGATGGGGTGGCAAGAACTGGAAAATAAGGCCCTAAAGCCCACAGACCACAGGGAAACACAGAGTAAGCGTGTGAACACTAGGATGCATTTGTTAGTCACCAGTTCTTCGCTTTCCTAAAAGAGTGTTGGTTTAGTCACAAATTCCAGAGAAGAGGTTACTTTTCTCTGTACCCACTTGCGTATCTCTGTTCCTGTCGCGTGTGTGCACATATATTTTTTATCCATTGAAGGAGTTATTAAAACCTGGCACCTAGGTTTCCTTTTCAGTCATAAGCAGTTGATTGTGTTATATTTCTCAGATGATGATGACTCTGTAGCTGATTTTCTCAGTAGTGATGAGGAAGAGGACAGAGTTTCTTTGCAGAATTTAAAGAATTTAGGTAAGTCTGTGCTGTGCTTGTTTACTTCTTTGTCAACCATTGAGATACACTGGATTGTACAGAATAATTTTTTAAAATAAATTTATTCATTTATTTATTTTTGGTTGCATTGGGTCTTCGTTGCTGCGCGCAGGCTTTCTCTAGTTGTGGCGAGCGGGGGCTACTGTTCGTTGTGGTGCGCGGGCTTCTCATTGCGGTGGCTTCTCTTGTTGCGGAGCACGGGCTCTAGGCGCGCGGGCTTCAGCAGTTGTGGCACGCGGGCTCAGTAGTTGTGGCTCCCAGGTTCTAGAGCGCAGGCTCAGTAGTTATGGCGCATGGGCTTAGTTGCTCCACAGCATGTGGGATCTTCCCAGACCAGGGCTGAAACCCCTGTCCCCTGCATTATCAGGTGGATTCTTAACCACTGCGCCACCAGGGAAGTCCAGAATGTGATTTTGTAAAGCTATTAAACGCTTTAGTATGGCAGGCAGAGCCCTTCCTCCAGCCACGTGATTCTGTAGGCACACAGGGCTTCTACACCTCCCAGCCTGCCTATAAGGCCTTCCTCTGGCCTGGAATCCTACTGACTTTGGGGGTTGGCAAAAATTCTGCTCCTCTTTTTTTTTTTTTTCAATAAATTTATTTATTTATTTCTGGCTGCATTGGGTCTTTGTTGCTGTGCGCGGGCTTTCTCTAGTTGCGGCGAGCAGGGGCTACTCTTTGTTGCAGTGTGTGGGCTTCTCTTGTTGGGAGCATGGACTCTAGGCGTGCGGGCTTCAGTAGTTGCAGCATGCGGGCTCAGTAGTTGTGGCTCACGGGCTCTAGAGCACAGGCTCAGTATTTGTGGTGCACGAGCTTAGTTGCTCTGTGGCCTGTGGGATCTTCCTGGACCAGGGCTCGAACCCGTGTCCCCTGCATTGGCAGGCGGATTCTCTACCACTGCACCACCAGGGAAGCCCAATTCTGCTCCTCTTTCAAGGCTTGGTTCAAATTTCCTTTCCTCAGCTAAACTTTTCTTGACCTTTTGTCTTACTCTCAGAATTAGGTACATTTTCAGCTTCCCATGGTGCCCTGTAATAGACCACCCCCCACGTTTTGTACTAGTTTGTCTCTCTTACACCAATCAGGGGCCTCCGTTTATTCCCGTTCCCAGTGCTCGCTTTACAGTCCAGTCATTCATGCAGACTGGGTCATCCCAGGATTTGATTTTTCAGAGGGACGCGGTGTTAATAATGCCCAGCATTTTTGTAGGACTGCATTTCTGTTATGTGTATAATTAACTGGCCAGTGTAATTCCTAAAAGTGGTGATATTTTCATTTTCCCCATTTCACAGAGGTGGTGCTTTGTACGCAGTCCCATGGGAGTGATTAGTTAGACTGAGGTAGGAGCTGAGCTGGGTATAGGTGTGAATGATTTTGTAAACTGTAAAGCACCATCCACGTTAGTGTCAGTTCACTGCTATTCATCCTGCTTTATGCTGGATCAAGCGCAGACTTAAACATCATTCAGAGATTTGGTGTAACTGTCCTTGTCGCTGAGAACCTTAATGCTTATAGAGAGAAAACATGCCAACATGCTGCTATTCTTTGTATTTGTGCTGGTAAAATAATGCCATTTCAGCCAAGAAAAAATTAAGTTAAAATATTTACAGAGATATAAAGAATAAGAATCTGATAGCGTTTAACTTGGAAATCATCTGATACGCTGATCTCACCTTATGTGAAGTGCTGGGTTAATTTGTGGGTTTAAAGGGTAAGGGGATGCCACATCCTTGGTATTTATTACATTTGAAACATTTGGCTTTCAGCTATCTCTGCCTATTCCCACTTGAACTCGGCTTGGCTCTCTTTCCCTGTTCATTTTTAAGGGGAGTCTGCAGCGCTGAGAAGCTTACTGCTCAGTCCACACCTTAGACAGTTGATGGTCAACCTCGATCAGGCAGACGACAAGGCAAAGCTCATGCGAGCCTGCATGCAGGAGCCTTTGTTTTTGGAGTTTGCTGACTGCTGTTTAAGGATCGTGGAACCATCCCCGAACGAGGATTCTTAAGGTGGATTATTGTGCTGCCTGCTGCTCCCAGGAGGCCAGCTCGCGTGGGGCCCTAAGCAGGGGCGGCGCTTTCCAGGACGTTGAGCAGCTGACGTCGGGTAGGTCCTGCACATCCTTACGTCCATTGCCGCAGGCTGGGGCGCAGGTGGATGGAGGTACTCCAGGTGGCAAACCCTTTATGGAGAGAGAACTTGACATTCAGATGGTTGCTTTTAAATGTTTTATTTTCGGTACAATTAAGACATAAATGATATGGCTTTCACACCCATTTGAGTTAAAACTTGCTCAGTGTTTCAAAATAAAATTAAAGTGTGGTGGTTCTGTGGTGCATTGCATTGCTCAAATTCTTGATTTATAATCTAGTTGCTTGAAATTACATTAAACAACAAATATTTAAATAGTAAGGCTTTGTTCCTTTTAAAGGAACTAAAGGCAAAATTTCTGCCAGCCAAAATTTTAGAGCTCATTTCAAGCTGACTTTGCCTGTGGGGTTGGAGGAGCGGGGTGCCTGCTGTCCGGCACCACCGAGTGGGGTCTGTGAAGGCCCTGAAGTTTCTTAATCCAGGTTTGGTAGCTACCAGCCCTGACACCCATCAGGGCTGGAGGCGTAGATCGGTGTCCCGGGCCACTGGTGCAGCTGCCGCCCCGGCCTGGCCTGCAGGCTGGAGCCGTGGCTCCCCGACGTGTGCTCCGAGTCGCTGTGGGAGTTGTTTGGCAGCTGTGTGTTGGTTAGATGTCTTTGGCAAGGCAGCTGGCAGGAAAAGGCCTTGGAGAAACAAAGGCACCAGGGAGGGCCTGGCCAGGTGAGGATGGAACGTGAGGAGAGATCACACGTGGCCCAGCCTGTGTCTTTCCAGCAGGATCTGATTAAAGCCAGTAACAGTATCGGGCGAAGGTTCAGGGCAGATGTCAGCATAGCGCAGTGGAGACTTTCTGCAGTGAAACTTTATCGAACCCTGGGGAAAGAGATGCAGCTTAACCCCAGCTCCCAGGAGTGCCAGGGCCAAAGGTACCTCACGGAGTGAACGCTAGAAATGCAGGGAGGCGGGGACATGTAAGTAAGTACCCAAGTGAGAGTCACAGCAGTAGCAGGATTGAGTTAGTCAATGTTGTTGTTTTCTCCTTATTCTAAAACAGTGGCAAAGTCCAAAACGGTATTAAAATATAAAATTTCACATCCATTCAATGCAAGACAGATGAGGAAACACTAGGAGGGAGCTTCCCCCCTACTAGGAGTATGGCCTGTCACATTCTTATGCCTGCTTAAAGCTGGAAGATCAAAGAACTGCACTTCTGTTTACACTCTGGCTGGCCTGTGTGTTGTCATGGAGATTTTATCTAGATTATGTCCTATAGGAATTCCTTTGGCAGGAAATTCAGTGTTTCCTTCCTTCTGCCTTGTCAGTGTCACCTAATCCTTGTAAAAGGTCGGTATTAGCCCTTTTCTGTGCTGGCTGGCTCTTTCCCTGGCTGCTCATAATATAAATTCTTGCAGCACTGACTCACGTGCTTGTCATTTCCTCGGCTGGAATAGGGTAAACCAAAGACTACAACTTGGGGAGAACATGGTGCCAAATCCAGCGCCATTGGAGGGAAGAAAGCTGCTGTCATCACGACCACAATTTTTTGGAAGTTGGGCTAATTTAAAGGCGATTCAGAGGAGATGCTAGAACACTTAGAGGCAGCTTTTAAAAAGTGAAAGGGCTCTGGAAAACTCGTAAGGATGCAAACAAAATCCATCTGCAGCCGGTTGGGACGTGCAGGCTTCTGGTTTCCCCAGCAGGGTCACGAGGCTCTTCTCGCAGCCCCAGTCCTGCTCCTGCTGTGACCCCTGGGCTCTGCCCCCTGCCCTCCACGGTGGGGCGTGAGGGATCTGGAGCCATCCTGGCAGGACGGCCAGCCCGTCACACGGCTCACCTGAGGCAGCGCTCGGATGGACGTGACTCCAGCTTGTTCTTGTGCTGTCTGGACAGTGTAGCTGCTGAGGCTGCCCACGGGGAGTGGGAGGCAGGCGAAGACCACCAGCTTCCTCCGGAAGCCACGAGCACCCACAGCGGCGTTGGCCAGGACCAGTCCCAGGGGCCAGACGCGGGTCACTGCCCCCAGGAGCCTGGCCTGTGCCTGGGGCAGTGGAAAGGAGCTCGGGGAACAGGTGACTTGAGACGAGTGTTGTTCTTCCACACCATCCAGTTCTTCAGAAGCGAGGAAGGCCATTCTGATCTTAAAAAGAGAACACCACTTTATAGCTTTCTCTTAATGCAAAACAGAAACCAAGTGTCTGTCTAATAATTCAGCTTAGCAAGGTGAACCGAAGGGCACCTGGTTTGATGTGGCACAACTTTATACCCAAGGCAGCTGTCTGTGCTGAGGCCTTACACACGCTGCTTTAAAAAAACAACAGCCTCTGGGGGTGCTCAGAGCAGGGGGTCTGAGGGAGTGGCTCGTCTGTTTACAACACACCCGGCAGGAATCAGGGTTCATGTGACAAGGGGCACAAAACTTGTGGCCTTCCTATGAACATATACCCAACACGTGTCCCCCGTTCACCTCCACGTGGCTGCTGGGCAGGACCAGTGGGACGGGGCTCAGTACTGGAAGGAAAGCTACAGTATTTAGTGGGGGTGTTTGCCACCTGGAGCCTGTCCGGTCCACGTGTGGCTGGGCCATGAGTGGTGTTACAGGCATAAAGGCTTTGAACCCCTCTCTTCAAGGAAAAAAGAAAAATAGATTCCGTCTATATGCCATTCTGGAAAAGGCAAAACAATGACGACAATAAAAAGATCAGTGGTTGCCAGGAGTTTGGGGGGGAGGGGAGATGAATACATAGAATACAGAAGTTTTTATGAGCGGTGAAAATACTTTGTATGACATTATAATGATTTCATGTCATCATGCTTTTGTCCAAACCCATAGAACGTGCAACACTATTCACTTCATAAAGCGAACCCTAAGATGAACTAGGGACTTTGGTGATTATGATGTGTCAGTGCAGTTCAGCCTTAGTTAAAAAAAAAAAAGTCTTAAAAAGAATTAACACTCAGGGTAGACGTTATTGGCAAAACCTTTGTTTCACTTTTATATATGTATACACATTATATATGTGTGTGTTTGTTGGACTGTGATGTAAAATGTGCTTTTTAGAATAAAAAAGTTTGCAGGTTACTGTAGTTATACTGGCAAATAAAAGCACAAATTAATCTAAAAAGAAAATAATAGCCTTATTGAGATCTAATTGAAATACCATGAGATTCATGCTTTTAAAGCGTACAGTTCCATGGTTTTTAGCATATTCCCAAAGTTGTTTGTGCCACTCTACCGTGTCATAGCCGTCCTGCAGTGTAGGCGGTGTCGTGTCCACTTCATTCACGAGGACACGAGGCCGCCCGCTTTGCAGTGGCGGGGCCCGCACTCCAGCCTGGGTCCATCATTGCCCACCCTGACTTCTCGGGTCAGTACTCACTCTCCACTCCTGCCACGCCCGTTTGATGACCGTGGCAGCTGCGTGCAGCCTCTGGATGTGCTTCCGAGTCAACCAGGAACGAACAGCTGAGGGGTTTGTCCAGAAACAGGAAATAAGAGTAAATGTTTGTCAGAGCTCTCGGTAACCAGGCTGCAGCACCACCAGAGCAGCTGTCAGATATTTGGGTTTCTAGTATTTTTGTTTTTCAAAATGAGGCTGCTGTGTCATGGTTCATACATTGCTTCCTTAATCAGATCTTCTCAGTTTTTACCTTCTCCTTAATTAAACTCAGCACGCCCGGGAGCGCAGGTTATGATAAGAGTTGTCATAAAGGGAAAAAACGGTGGCATAAACAGCTATCTAGGACTGGGAAAGGGGAATTAAAGGCAACTTTGGAGCCTCTACTACCTACAAAGCACCCTTAGTTGTGGTGTGGCCTGGTCTGCACTGAACTGGAGATGCTCTGGGTGAACTGGACAGGGAATTCGAATCCCAGCGCACCACAGGGACATGCAGTTAACCTCTTGAGGCTGGGACACAGTCAGCTTTGGTCTGTGGGGACTCTAGCAGCAGCATTTCGAAAGAAACAGGTATCATGTGGGCTGGATCGTGTGCAGCTGCAGACAGTGGCCGCATCTAGGCCCACCTGCTGGCCAGGAGCAAGGATTGCCGGCCCAGGGCCCCACCTCTCCTACCTGCCTGGATGAGCACGGCAGCCCGCCGCTGCCTCTCCTGCTTGCGGCCCCGGTGTCGCCTCCAGCCACCCTGAATGCAGCGGGCACACTGCTCCAGCACCTGGGCACGCCCGCGTTCCAGAAGCTCCAGCTGGGAGAAGGGGCATCCATTGAGGTCCTCAGCCTCTCCTCCCCCTGCCCTCAGGAGGGCCCAGACCCTGTCCTGCTAAGGACAGCACATGGCTGGCCACTCCTCATCCCAAACCAGCTTACCATGGAGTCCGTCATGAACACCTTGGTCCTGCCACAGTGCACTGGGGCCGGCGTGGCCTCAGCTGGTGCCCGAGCCAGGGCTGGCAGAGTGTGGAGGATGTCCTGGAGGAGGGCTTGCAGCGTGGCCTGCTCGGAGTGTGGAGACCATTCTGGGGGACGGAGACAGAGGTCC
The DNA here is from genome assembly GCF_965194825.1 of Balaenoptera physalus. Taxonomy (NCBI): domain Eukaryota; kingdom Metazoa; phylum Chordata; class Mammalia; order Artiodactyla; family Balaenopteridae; genus Balaenoptera; species Balaenoptera physalus. Next base: position 42,357,727 of record NC_138901.1, read on the forward strand.
CATCAGTGCTTCATTGTCTGCACACTTCTGTGGCCTTAAGAAACTGGTCTGGTCTCCCTAACATTCCACAGGATTCTTTCCTGCTGTTCTTGCCTCTAACCATTTCTACCTCCTTCCTTTTGGGAGGAGGCCAGAAGTGGCCTCCCAGTGTCCCTCAGGTCCCTGACTGTTCTGAGGAATCTCGAAATCCCATTTGAGGCTGTGCCCTGGACTGGCCTGCAGCCTCCATTCCCGTGGGTCCCTTTGGGCAGGGTGGCAGAGGGCACCGGGTGCCTTGACTCCCACATGGACTCCCAAGCTGCTTAGCCAGCATCTGTTTCTACGGCCCCAAACATGCTGAGCGCCAAACAGGGCAGCCGGGCCACTCCCTCTGCCCCTGAGCCCTCCCGCCACTGATGGGAAAAGGGGGAACAAATCCTAGCCCCATGGAGGCCCACCGGGTCCCCCTGCCTGCCCTCCCACACCTGGCAGGGCCGGCTCCTGTAGAAGGAGGATTTACCTGAGGGCTCTGACCACCTTTAGCTGCCCATTGCCTCTCTGGAGGCTGCCAAAGGAAACGCCGCAGACGAGAAACAGCAGCAAGATCAGCCAGAGGCCAGGGGGCTTTGGGCAAGAGACAGAACAGGAGAGCACACCATGGAGAGAGGGGGAGAGAGGGTGGGGAGAAAGGATGAAAGGAAAGTGACAAAATCGTGCCCAAGAGAGGGAAATACACAGCAGTACTGTGCCTGGGCTCTGCCGGGCCCATGGGTGTGGGGTGGTGGTGTGTGTGTCCTGTCCTTGGCCTCTTCTCCGTGTGTGTGTGTGTCCTGTCCTCGGCCTCTTCTCCCTCTGTGTGTGTGTGTGTGTGTGTGTGTGTGTCCTGTCCTTGGCCTCTTCTCCGTGTGTGTGTGTGTGTGTGTGTGTGTGTCCTGTCCTTGGCCTCTTCTCCCTCCACCTGTGCCCAGGCCTTCTCACCGACTCCCACAGCCTCAGTGACGCCACACGCAACAACCCCAGCAGACCAGGCCTTTCCCCTGAGGTGGGAGCTGGCCAGTACCTTGCGGATGTCTCCACTGGCTGGGCAGGGCTCGGCAGCCTCCCCAGACCTCTCTTCCCCACCGGCTGGGCGTGGCTAATTCTCTCCTCTCCTCTCCTACATCGAATCACTTGCTTGCCAAGTCTGGCCAATTTCTTTCCAACATTTCCTGGCTGTGCCCACATCTCTAGCTTCCTCCCCTCTGGCCAACCACGGGGCCCCCCACGGTGGCCTCCAGAAAGCATGAGGCTGACGCCACTCGCTTCCTGCCCCGAAGTGCCTCCCATCTGCCTGGAGGAGAAGGTCCAGCTTCTGCGAGTGGGCCTCCCTGTCCACCAGCCTCACCGCCTACTGTTCTCTGCCCTTACGAGCCAGCAACACTGAACAGCCGGGAGCTCCTCGCACACACAGTGCTGTCCCCTGCCTGTGGAATGCCCCTCACCTGGCTAATCCCATCTAGCCTCAGACACCACCTCCTTCAGGAAGCCTTCCCGATTCATACCCCTCCTAGCACCACCCACAGCATCCTGTTCCTAACTCTGTGTCGCCACTTTCCCCGTTGTTTGTCTTCTTTTAGTCTGTTTCCCCGCACTGAGCCAAGAGCCACGAGGGCAGGGCTGTGTTTTATTCATCTCTGAAGCCCCAGCCCCTCGCCCTGAGATGGCCCAGGTAGGTGCTCGGGAAACTGGGTGAACAAGTGACTGGCAAATGGGCGCCCTCACCTGAGCGCCCTTCATCTGGAGGTGGGCCATGGGGGCTGGGGGCTGCGCCAGGACAGAGCCTTCTCAGTAACTCATACCGCTCCAGGAAGTTCCGGTGAGAGACCCTGGAAGCCAAAGCAGGCAGAAGGAGAGATGAAGTGACTTTGGCCGTGAGCCAGGAGTCACTGTTTAATCTGCTCAGCCACCAGCGAGGTGCTGCCCTGACTGTGCCCACTGAGCGGATGACATTACTAGGGCCCCTTGGCGGGAAGCCAGTGGCGACCACTTTATGCTGGGCCTCCTGCTCCTGCAGCCCTGGTCCTACCCAGACAGAGCCTTGCTCTTTTAGGAGGGGATTTGCAGCCTGCCTCCTCCCAAAGGGGCTCGCCAGCCTCTTCCCAGACACCTGGGTCGTTCCTGCCGTGCACAGGGGCTCAGCACGTCTCCCCTCTGATGCCACGGCCTCCTCCACTGCCTCCCGGGGTCTCGGCTCCCCGTCACGGCAGCGCTTCTCTACACAGCGGTACTTCCTCCTCCTGAGTCTGGCTTCTGCCCCCAAAACTGCACCAGCGTGGCCACCAACTCCAGGGGTCAGTGCTCTGACCAGCCTCTAGGCAGCAGGTGCCCAGCTGACCTCTCTCCCTTGTAGAGCTCGCTCGCTCTCAGCCTCCAGGACACCCACGGTCCTGGCTTCCTCCTTCACCCCGACCCCCTCCAAGTCATTGCTGGTTTCTCGTCATCCACCCTCTAAACGTGAGCGTTCCTCAGGGAATGGCCTCAGACCTCCCTCTCCCCCTGTGATCTCCTTCTTGCTCACGGTGTTAAGAGTCACTGAGGACAAACCCTCACGTGCCCCTCCATTTCAAACCGGACTCTCCCCTCCCCTCTCCCCTAGACCATCATGTGTCCCGATTCATCCACTTGCCTCAGACGGAAGCCTGGAAGTCGCTTCTGCAGCCTGGAAGTTGACAGCTCCCCTGCCCCGTACCCCACGGTCTACCCATTCACGGTCCCACTTCTACGGCAAGCCACACTCCACTTTTACCCACTTCTCTCCATTTGTCACTGGGCCACCATCCCACCCGTCATACCTGTTAACGGCCGCCCGCTCACCTCCTCCCTCCTCTCCTGACCCTGGGGCAGCCTCCGCACAGCAGCCACAGAACAGGAGCGAGCGTGCAGCACGCCCTGCTTACAACGCCCAGCGGCTCCCACGGCTCTCAGGAAGACCGTGGCCTTCACGTGGCCTGGAGCCTCCCCCCTTGCCCCTGTCTGCTGTGTGTGCTCCGGTCACCTTAGCATCTCTCAGTCCTAACCTGGGAGCTTTGGGGTTGCTGTTCCCTGGGTCTCGAATACTCTCCCCTCCTCCACGTCTTCCCAGGCTGGCCCCTTGGCTTTGCTTCCCTAGGCCTGAGCTGCTCAGAGGGCCCCTCCCTGAGCAGCCCTGACCCCTTCCCCGTTAGTCCACCTAACGGCACTTTTTGTTCCTTTCCACAGCAATGTACACCCCAAGAGGGCAAGACTCACCTTTCTTATTCACTGATACACACCAGACACGGTGCCTCCGCAAAACGGGCCACAGAAAGTGAGTGCAGCCCTAGAGCTCCAGGCCGACTTCTGTGGACCTGCCTCTTTCTCTTCATCTCCACATCCTGCTCTGGGCTGGTCAGGCTCTCGTCTGACCTGCGCCCTGAGCTCCACCCTGGCATTGGCCCTGCCCCCTGCACTGGACGGACCGGCCCACTCACCGGATGGGGAAGCCGGCGGCACTGATGTGGATGGTCTCCACGAGGCCACAGGCCTCCAGCTGGCTCAGGACCTGCAGGGGTGGGGAGACAGGGCTGCAGCATGGGGCCAGCAGGCCCCAAATGCCACCCTTCCCGTGGCCCTGCTGGTGTGGATCTGCAGGCTCTCCTGATGGGCAGACAGTCTTTGCGGCAGTGAGAAATCAAGGGACCTTGAGAAAATCTCCCTGTTAGAAAGGGTCCTGGGGGCCCCAGGTTCCCTTACCTGAAGCCTGGCTTCTGGTACAACTGAGGCCAATGCTAGTCCTGGCTGTCTCACCGCTCCCGTCTTTGCCTCACAATGCAGCCCAATCCAATTCCTCTTTTTTATTTATTTTATATTCTGCAGTCGATAGAGTGAGTCACAGCTAAGAAGCAGGGGAGGTTATACTGTGAAGATGCTTCCGGGACCCAACCAAGATCTTTACCACAGAGCAGTGGTCCTATGAATCCTAAGGTCATATCTGCCAGTCGACTGTGGGACACTCTCCAGCATCGTCCAGCTCTCATACCTCTTCCACATCCCTCCAAAGGGCAAAGGGCAGCTGCTGGCCACAGAGTGCTTTTGTGCAAATTTTAGAAACTATCCTTCCATCAGAAACAGTGCACTGTGTCTGGTCTGTAAGGTGACACAGACTTTCAGCTAATCACAAAAGACACCCATTCCTCTGGGCAGCCTCAGTCTCTTGTCAGGGCACATGGCTTGGTGAGCAGAGAGCAAGATGCACTGTAGCCCCTACTTGCCTCCTGTGGTTGGGCCACCGTGCATTGCACAGACCACACAACTGTACATGACTGTCCTGCCAGAGCTGGGGAGATAAGCCCTCCCTAATGTCACTCCATTTGGAGCAGACATCCTGCCCCTTACCCCTCCAGGGTCTTGGCCGAATGGGACCCTCCACAAAGCAGCTCTGGCCCAGTGTGAATTACCTCCTCCTGGTGGAACATCTGCGCCCGGCCCTGGCTGTTGGGCTTGATGCAGCGAATGTAGTGGGGTGTGGTGCTATGCAGGACCTGCAGAAGCTGCTCCAGGGAGGCCTGCAGAGGGGAGAGGCTGTGGGTCAGGCTGCTGGGGGGGCACCGGCTGGGCCCTGGCTAGTGACACGTCCAAGCAGCCCTCCCAGCCCCGAGACCTGGATCCTCACACACCCTGAATGACTCCTGGCGGCTCTCACTGGGTGTGCCCAAAGCACACTCCACTCCTCACCTCCGCCTCCAGGGACCCTTCTTGACCTGTGACCCTCCCCACCTGGTTGGTCTCCCTGCATCTGGTCTCAGCTGCCCCCTCCGAGAGCAACCTTTCCAGAAGAGAAGCATCTCAGAACCCCCTGCCATTTGTTCAGGCGACAGTTGTTCGGGCGACTAAGCCCGTCCTATGTGCTGGAAGCCTTGCCAGGGCTACGACACGGCCGTCTGCCGCTGTCTCACAGCTCAGGGCCTAACGGGCCTTGCAGACGTGGGATGGGCTCTCTCAGTGGTGTCTGAGGCTGGGCAGGAAAGGGCTAACCAAACCTGGGCTCCCCTGGTTGCCTCCTCTGGGAGGTGATGAGAAGGCTGCGGTTGGAAGGAGGACAAGGAATAAACTAAGAAAAGTGGCATGGAGGGCAGGAGTGAGGGTGGAGCTGAGGGGCGGTGGAGCAGAACGTGCAAGGGCTGAGAGACGGCAGGAGGGGACAAGTCTGCGCTGGCCGAGGACAGAGTTTGAGCAGGAAGCTAGGGAACTGGGAGTGGGCCAGTCACAGAGGTTCAGGTAACTACTGCTCTTCCATGATCACCCTATCAGTAGTGGGCGAAAGTCCGCACTGCCACCCATGGGCCCCTAGGCTTCCTGTCACGTCAACTACACACACAGTCCCTCTGTCAGTTTCCGGTCTCTGTCTTCCGTGGACCAGGACCACGGCTCCCTGACTCCTCAGTGCTCCCAGCACACAGCACTGATCCCGGGAGGTGCTTGGTAAGCATTGGAGATTGATGAGTGAACCAAGCACATCCCATCAGCACCACCAGACCCACCTTGAACTTGGACACCACGGTCAACACAGGGGCCCTGCTCTGGCCAGAGGGCTCCTCCTGGGACTTCTCTTCAGGGTCAGCAGGAAACAGCACCTTGAGCAGGGGGTCCTGGGATTGCTGCAGGAGCCTGGTCAGCTCAGGGGGGATGGGGTCCTATGGGGAAAGGACAAGGACAAGGGTGAGAGCAGGCGTGGTGCTGCCCACGGGCTGCCAGCCCTGCTCACCCAGGCCCCAGAAGAAGGGCAGTGCCTGAGCCCAGGAGACTCAGAGCTGGTCTACTGGGTGCCTAGAAACCAAGAAATGCAGTCATTTCTGGGCAGGTTGTGCCTGAGGAGCAGAGACCTCAGACAGGTGGGCCCAAGAGGCGACCCTGGATTCGGGAGGATGTTCAGGAGGGGAGGGTGCACGATAGAAGCTTCCACACACATGCAGCAATGACTCAGCATCTCATTTCACGCAGGGGCCCACAGGCCACGGCCCAGCCCTCACCTTGTTCTTCTCCACCAGGCCTGCGGTGTGGTACCGCACAGACCCCGCATAATGCACCACGATGAAGCTGGGCTCCCGGCTGAGCTTGTTGTGGCCCAGGCAGGGGCTGCCTGCCAGGGAACTCTCAATGCGTGTCTGGAGCTGGGCTGCACTGCTTGGCCGATTAAGGCGGCATTCCTGTGTGGGCCGGGATGGGACAGGCGGTCAGCCACAAAGTGAGAGGGGCTCACAACCCTCAGAGTCCCCACCCCGTGGACCCATGGGAGCATCACAGTGACCCTGAAAAGGAGGGGTTATAGGGCTAGCACACCCATTATGCAGATGGAGAGAAAGAGGCACACAGAGGGCACAGGATGGTCTTCAAGGTCCCAGAGAAGCCCAAAGCCCCACTCGGGTGTTCTGCACACGAGCTGACCCCCCCCACCTCGTTTATGAGGGAGCAGATGCTGATGGGGCTCCCCTCGATGAGATCCAAACAGGTCTGGTTGTCCTGGTAGCTGACAGTCGACCACTCCAGGCCCTCAGCTGTGTACTCCTCCTGGGGGCAGAGGTGGGAGTGGGGTGGCAGAAGGCAACTGCGGTCTGAGGTCCAGGTGGCCATCCCATGCTGGCCTCAGCACCACAGCCCGTTCCAGAGCAGTGTCAAAGAAGGAACCGAAGACGTCTGGTCAGATCCAGGGATGGGGCTGGGGGCCAGGGAGAAAGAGAGGACGCAGGACCACCCTACCCCTCACCTGCTGGGCCCTGAGGTAGTGAGCCACGAAGTGCTGCTGCAGCTTCTCGTTGGCGTAGTTGATGCACAACTGTTCCAGACTGTTGGTGGGGAAGGACTCAAACCCGTACACATCCAGCAGGCCTGGCAGGAAGGGGAGAGCCCGTGGGGCCAGTGCAGGAGGAGGCGGGGCCCGCGGGACGACAGGAGCCCAGGGTAAAGCCTCATGCTTGGCGGCCCGGAGCTGAGGCGGAGCGAGCACGATACCCAGCGGTGAGCAGAGCACCTCCCACCCCAGCGTGGTTCCCAGGGCAGCCTCCTGTCCCCTCAGAGCTCAGAGCAGGAAGAGGCCGAACGAGGTGTCAGGGGACCAGGTCCCGGGGAACGCTGTGTGTCCAGCCCGGTTTGGACGGCCTGAGTCTCACGCGCTCAGTTGGTGCCTAGAATTCCACCATTCTGTGAGCAAACTTCACTGATGCTCCTGAGCTTTACTTCCTCCCCTAGCAGGTTCCCATGATGTTACCATGTCCCCCATGTCCCTTCTAATCTAGCTCCTTCACCATCCCCCACTACTCTCCTGAGACCGGAGCTGGGTCTCCGGGGAGAGAAGGGGCCCTCGTGGCCCGGCCGCCAGCTGAGCCTGCCTGGAGAGCTAGGGACGGTCAGATGCGGGCACCGGAGAGCAGAGACCTCGCCCACACACTGGCGGAGGGTGAGGAGACGGGTGCAGAGGAGGGAAAGGAGCTGCCCGGAGTCCCGCAGTAGACCCAGGGCTCTGCTCTCTGTGCGGGGCACTCCTGTCCTTTTTCTGAAGGAGGGTTCCTGGAGGGTGAGCCCCTGCTACCTATGAACGTGGTCCAGGAGTCGGGGTCCGCACAGATGCTGCTGTTGATCACCGATACCAGCCAGTCAAACAGCCTGTTGGGGCGGGGTGGGGGGAGTGGGCTCTGGTGAGAGGCGTTAGGCTGAGCCTGAGGGGTGGCAGGTCTGTCCCTGCAGCCTGGGTGCCACACCTTGGAGGGCCTGTCTTCTGAGCCTGACAGGTCAAGGGCTAAACACTCTCCTCTCGTGTCCTGCCCATCCTGTCATTGACCCACTACACACGCAGGCTGTGGTCATGCGTGTTTCCGGGCACACGAAGACCTGGCCTGTCCGCGAGCAAGACTGAGCACGGGACCAACTGCAGGCATATCCCTTTTTATTGCGCTTTGCTTTATTGCGTGTTTTACAAATTGAAGGTCTGTGGCAACCCTGCATGGAGCACGTCTATCAGCGCCATTTTCCTAACAGCGTTATTTTAAAATTAAGTTATGCACATTGTTCTTTTGGACATAAAGCTATTGCACACGTAATAGTCTACAGTATGGTGTAAATATAACATTGCTATGCACCACGAAACCAAGAAATTTGTGTGACTCACTTTATTGTGGTGGTCTGGAACTGAACCTGTGATACCACTGAGGTCTGGTATAGCCTCTGGGGCTAGACGGGGAGTGGGTCTGCCTCAGTCCCCTGGCCGGACACCCAGCTGCATCTTGATGAGAAGGGGCTGACAGGCAGCTCTGGGTGGGACTGTGAAGAACTGACTTCACTGGACTCCCCTGCAAACCTCGGCCTGTGGAGGCCAGAGCTCAAGGCCCCACCACATCCCCCTACTCCATCCTGCACGAGGGGGCCCCGAGTCACCCGAGGTGGACAGTGGCATCCTGCACTCTGGAACCACCGCCCCTGAGATGATGGGGTGGTTGCTGTACAACGTGGTGACACATATGACACTACATAAGGGTTTCTTCCTTACCATTTGTTTAAGTGATTGCTCTGCAACTTTTTCTCAATTCAGTAAATGATTCCTGTTTTTGCAACAAGGGCTTCAAATACCCATTTGAGGTACTAAAAATGAGTGGCCTAGTGATACAATGACCTGTTTGCTGTGTGTAAAATGATCCATGATTAGAGACTCACTGTGTCTGTGATCATCACACTTTACCTGCTCATTTTGCAGTGATTTGACACAAAAGCTTTAAAAATCTTTGGCCTCAAATTCTGACCTGAAATTCGCTTCTAGGGAGTGAGAACAGAGTACCTTGCTGAACTGGGTTCAGTCTGGGCCCAGCTGCCCTGGGCCGTTTTCACTCAGAGGATCTTATTCCCTTAGCAGAGCTTCTCAGTCTCTTAGCTCTTGAGAAGTTCGTGAAAGCAGGGGGACCCTCTCCACAGGTACCCAAGTTCCTATAAGCACATGCACACACACATACACACATGTGTTCTGTCCCATAATTCCAGAGGATCCTGGGCCCCCAGACCCTCTCAATGGCACCCCAAAGGGTCTCAGAACCCAGAGTACCAAATCACTCCTTAACCACATGGCCAAAGGGTAGAGATGCCCACAGAACCAACAGGAAAAGGCCAGGACCCCCGCCTTCCCCCTGTTCTGGGCTCCACTTGCTGCATAGTGTTGCTCAAGACTGTGGGCAAAGCTTCTGGCTCTACCACCATCTATCAAATTCCCCAGGTGACTACCAAGAGTACAAGGGCACACAGAGACAGAGGAGCCTATTCACCCATGGGTCTGCACCTGGACCTGGGAGGGACTCACATCACCTCTGGGGCCGGCCTTGCCAGCAGGCAGGCAGGCAGGCCTTCCTCACCTATCACCAAGGTCAAGGCAGGCTCCTGTACTTTAATAACATGCTGAATCTAGGCCAGGTGGCAACTTCTCCACGCAGAGTAGTCCGGAATCAAGCCAAGGGCCTTGCTTGGGGAAAGCCCAGGAGCCACTCCCTCCTGCCCCCCAGGGTCTGGGGAGCAGGGCAGGGAACCCGTCTGCTTTATCTGGCAGCCCTCACCCTGGGCCCAGCCGTACTGCCTGAGGGGTCTGTTCCAACTCCAGATGGGGTGGCGTGGGAGGAGGGCAGGGCCCAGAGCACTCACCGTGCATAGACCAGTTTGGCCAGACAGTCTCTGCGGGTGTCACACTCGGCCCGGGAGCAGGGCTTCCGGAACACCTGCTGCCGCCTGCCTGCCCTGATGGTCCGAACCCGCAGTGTCTCCAGCAGAGGGTCTTCTGGGAGCCGCAGCAGTGAGGCTGATGTCCTGACAGAGCCTGGGAGGCACAAACACCCTCCATCCAAACATCCCTCTGCACAAGGCCCCGTGAAGTCATCACAGTGGAAACACGACCCACCCAATGGGGCAGAGTGAACCCAGGTGCAGGTGGGTGAGGAGGCTTGGCCAAGGCAGAGGCAGGACTTGAACCCAGGGCTTCTGTGTGCCAGTCCACACGGCCATGAGTGGGATAAACCACTTTATAAACCCTCCAACTCTCGTTTTCTCATCTGTAAGATGCGGGTGACGCTATCTGCTGCAGCAGAGATGGGGTGAGGAGTAACTTCTCCAGGGCAGGGCCCTATAGCTTATGGCTTCAAGGGCACTGATTCCAAATTTCACCTTCTGGCCTCCCTCCCACCCAATCCCACCAAATGCTGCCTCTTTTCCGGCAGGGCCTGCCTTGCTCCCTGGGTGTGTGACCAGAGCCTGAGATGCAGGCCCCCCATCCCTGCACTCACACTCAGCATCGTCCATCAGTGGGCAGGGCTGGGCTTCGTTCTCGGAGTCAGCAAACCGGGTGTTGCCGAGGTGCAGCAGTCCAGCTAGGGCCTGAGGGGGCAGGAGAGGACACGAAGTGGGCCCCTTCTCAAGGGCTAGAGCCCAGCCTGGGAAGGGTCTCTCTCCTGCTGAATATGAAGATTATGATAACAGAATAATAACAGCTCTCAATTACTGCCCACTTATTCCATGACTCGGCCAGGCACAATTCTACACAAGTTACATGCATCATTTCATGTTATCTTTTCAACAACCAATGAGGCACGTGCTATGGTGGTGCCCATGATAGAGATGAGATGGGGAGAGGTTAAATCACAAGCCCGAGGCCACACACTTGGTAAAGGAGAAGGGCAGGATGAGAACACAGGCAATCGGACTTCAGATCCCTCCCGGGGCAGCCACTGGGGCCGCCATGTCACCCCCAGTCTGTCCCCCTGCCCCCCGACTCCAGGAGCATACTGTGTGGGAAGGCCGCTCCTGTTCCTCGTGGACCGGCCCTACCTCTGTGTGGCTGGTGGGGGCCTGGCTCTGGCTCCTTCTGGCTCTTTCTCAGCACTGCTGGGCTTCCGACAGCCCAGCCTAGGGCAGGATCTGTGATCTTGGTCTCTGTCCAGCGGGTGCTCCCTTGCCGTCGCACTCAATGACCCGCATGGATGAGCCCCCAGGGGCTGTAGAAAGGGGACCCCTGGGTCCAGCAACTTGGAAACCTTTGGACCTGGTATCGGTAGAGCAGGGCCTCTCCCACCATCCCTGTCTGGTCCCAGAGAGGGTGTGTCCACATGCTACTGGCTTTCAGGCCACAACCCACCTCAGGAGAAGACTACTGTGCTGATGGGCAGTGTGGCTGGGACAGAAGGTCATGCCACCCTCAAGCCGGCACTCCTGTCCAGACTCCTAGTGTCGTCCACTTGTCCTGGGCTTGTCCTATGTGCTGTCCCTCTGGCCAAGCTCTTGGCTGGCGGTGCCCATACTGGCTGTGATCTCCCCCTACAGCCTGAGCAGCCCCCTTCTGGAGGTGGAGGTCTCTTCCCACTGCACTGCCATCTCCCTGCAGCGACATCCCTGTCTCTGCTGCCAGCCAATCCTACAGATCCCCTCCCGCCGCTCTGCAGGAGTGAGGAGAAAGATGGGAGAAGGGAGACCACCAGTGGGGATGAGCGGGGCCCAGTTCCTCTGGGTGAGCACTGTGTCCCAGGAGGAAGAGGGTGGGAAAGCGGAATTACTACGTCTGGTACGAACCCTATCTGCACCACCACTTAGTGCTATCTGGCCGTGGGCAGGTCTCTAGTTTTCTCAAGCATAAAATGGGAATAATCTCCATACCCATGGTCTGTTGAAAAAGACCAAGTGAGCTAAGAGGTGTGAACATGATTTAAAAACTAACACACTAGACAAACATGTGGCAGCATCGTTTCTCTATTCTGATTAATGGAGCCATAACTGACCCAGGCACTTTGCCCTTTGACCTCCGTGGGTCACTGTGCTGGCCTGTTCAATAGCACTATGTGCCCTGCCACTGTCCTCTCTTCCCCCATCCACCCTGACCCCCAGTCTCCAGGCTCAGCCTCACAGAGAGGCGGTCGACTCCTTGGAGATTGTGCAGTGGGGCCTAACGTCCTAGACCCTCAGGAAAAGAGTCTCACACGTTGAGAGAAGGGCCCTATAAAAGGGGCTGCTCATCACCGCTGCCACATGTCAGTGGTGTGGCTTTTCCTCTGACCTGAAAGATGTTGTTCTGGGTGGGGGCATCGATGCCCAAAAGAAGCATGGCCTCCCTGGTCACCTCGAAACAATCCTCTGAAAAGGAATTCAAGTCACAGCCCAGTGTCAGGACCAGAGGTCAGCAGGGGCAGCGAGGGGTGAGGGAGGCAGGCCCTGTCGGGATGGGTGGGTGCTGCTGGGCCGGCCCAAAGTGCTGGGTAAGGCTCCCCCTACCTTCCAAGGTCCTCTCTGGGTTGGGCAGCCAGGAGAAGGCGGCTCCCTCAGGGAGGTGCCACTGGAGCCTCTCGTCCGCACTGGCTCCTTTGCAGATCTGTGGGGACGGGGACGGGGGCTGAGCTGGGGGTGCTGGGGAAGCCTAGGCCTGCGTAAGCCCGGGGTTGGGAAGAGAGCAGTGAGAAACGGCAGCAACGTCACAAGGCTGAGGTTCCCGTAGAGCCCAGGGCAGGCAGGGGGGCAAAAACAGCAGCAAGCAGTTCTGGGCGTCTCCACCCGATGCAAAAAAACTCACTGAGGGGGTCTGCAGTACGATGAAGAAAGCAAAACTCCACCTGGGGAGCCCCCAGTCCCAATCTGAGAGCAGGGAGACGTACTATCCACGCCTTGGGGGTCCCCCAGTCTGATGGAGGAGGCACAGTCTAGGGAAGTCCTTGTTCCCAGTTGCCGTTCGAGGACAAGCCTCTGTCTGAGAGTGAGAGTTTCCATTGCGGAGACAGTCCCAGCCTCAAGGACCTTCTGATCTGACAGAGAAGGCAAGCACGTTCCCATGCCAAAACCATCCCGGGAGCCAAGATCCAGTGTGTGGCAGAAGTGTTACATAAAGTTTGCAGGAATAAGTGGTGGCATCGCTGAAACCAGGTGAATAGGCAGGCATGAAGCAAGGCAGGGAGGGGAAGGTTTAGGGGCACAGACCCATCTCCGCCCTGCATCTGGGCAGCTGTGGGCCCCACCTGGTACAGACCTGATAGAAGATGTGGAAGTTCCTCTCACTGGAGGCCTGGCAGGCCACTCGAGTTTTCTCTAGCAAGTAGGTCTGAACTGCGGCTCCAGTCATCTGCTGGGCCCTGGGCACAAGCAGGCTGGAGCCCATTAGTTGCCTGTTCATTCCATAGACATTTATTGGGCACTTACTGTGTGCCAGACTGCAACCTCCCCCAACTCTTCCACTTAGGCAATGGGGGTTGTGAGGACTAGGGACCACTCAGCAGGTCCTTGGTTGGGGGTCTGGGACATTGCCCTCCAACCAGCTCAGGGGCAGGACCAAGGTCTCTGTACATTATTTGGCCCCATCCCGAGGCAGGAACAGAGCCCCAGCTTCAAGCTCAGAGGTGTGGCCAAGAGGTGGCAGTTTAGCTAGAAGTCTCTGAGCAAGGGTAGAAGCCGGAACACATGGGCTGCACAAGCACATTGCCCCAGGGTCCCTCAGGCTGGAGTAGTTAAGATTTCTCCAGGTTCAAAGATCACCCTCAGGTTCACTTATCACACAGAAAAACATACCAGGAGGAGCCGAGTTCTGCCCACAGGGGTGGCCCAGGCTGGGCACTGCCCCAGCCACTTTCACACTCCCCCCGCCCCCAGCAGCCAGACTGGCACAGAGACTGGCAGCAGAGGTTACCTGTTCAGCTGGAGCTGGATGAACTTCCCAAAGCGGCTACTGTTGTTATTCCTCAGCGTGCACGCGTTCCCTACAGATCACACCTTATGTTTACAGAGTCCCCACGGGCTAAGGTGGCCTCAGGTCTGCTGGGGCCAGGTCTCTATCCTCAAGTCACCTAAAGGCCCCTTCCCTTTGTTGGTTTCCATGTCACAAGGGACAGGACTAGGGACTGGGCACTCGGGCTTTAGCAAATGCGATTCAGCTGAGTTAGAACTTCCTGGCAATGAAGTGGAAAGAGCCAATCTAGGCAGTCAGGGACTATTTTCTTTGAAGGAGAAGAAGGATCAAAAACAAGCTGTTACTGTTGAGGCAGACGGTAAGGCACAACACCTAGAGTGCCAACATGGACACGAACTGCTGTGCGTCCTTAGACAAGTCCCCTTCCCTGAACCATCAGGAAGCTGTTCGGAAGGATGGGGTTTGGACTGGGCGAGCCAGAAGGTCCTCTCCAGCACCACTGCTACACCTGCTCAGGCTAGAGGGAGGGGACGACAGAGTGATGTCACCTCTACTGGAAGGAGGCTGAGGGTACCTGGGAGGAAGTTGGGGATCCATGGCAGTGAATGATAAACTACCCTCCACCCCTCTCCTAAAGAGAACACTGCTCCTTTCCCTGGAAGGTGGCAAATCCCAGAGGAAATGGGACTGAGGTACTGTGCCGAGGACACCAAGCTCACCAAAAGCTTCCATGACAGGGTTGGAGTTCAAGATTCGCTGTTCGATCCTCTCTGCAATCTTGTGGTTTTCCCAGGATGTGGGTGAGGCGGCCACCACAGCGTAGAACTTCATCAGGCAGCGGGACGTCCATGTCTGTGGCAGAAACAGCCCTGTGGGAGCTGTGTCCATGTTCCCTCCCGCTTCTGAGCCTGCCTGCTACAGCCCTCTTTTCCACCATGTATGTTGCTGACCAAAGGGTGAATGCTGAGTTCAGCTGTATCCTTGGGCAAGGCACTTCCCCGTCTGTGAAATGGGGACACTTACTTCTGCTTCTCCTAGCTCCTGAGGATGCATTTAAGAAATGAGGGGGGCTGGGGTAGAGGAGGACAGCCCACCCTGCCCTGAGCAGGCTACTGACCTAAGGAGACTTTCCATGCATTTTCTTACCAACCCTACAGATGCAGATGCAATTACATACTACCTGTTTTCAAAATGATGAAACTCAGGCATAGAAAAAATTTAAATTTTATTGAAGAGTACATATCTAGTAAATGATAGGGCTCTGATTTATACCCAGGCAATCTAGTTACAAAATTCTCACTGTTTTATTTTTAATCACCTGAGATGAGGTCTATTTTCATTTTAATTTCCATTTGTTCATTGCTAGGACATAGAAACAATAGATTTTAATATACTGACTGTATCCTGTCACCTTGATAAACTCCCTACACCTCACTACAAGTTTTTAGCTTTGTTTTTGTTTGGTTTTGGGTCTTTTTGGTAGCTTTTTTGGTAAATTCTTTTAGGTCTCCCTCTGAGGTGGGAGGTGCTCCCTCTCTGCTATTTTCTGAAAGAATTTGTATAGAACCGGTAACATTAATTCCTTAAATACTTGGTAGAATCCATAAAGTGAAGGCACCTGGGCCTGGAGCTTTCTATGAGGAAAGTTTTTTTTTTTTTTGAAGACTCAGGGCCCCCTGCATATCCACACTGTGTCACTTCTCACTCCTCATGTCTCTCCTGTTCCCTTTGTGTTTTTGTGTCTTATTCCCTTAGTTCTTTTTTTCTTTAATTAATTAATTAATTAATTAATTTTTGGCTGTGTTGGCTCTTCGCTGCTGCACGTGGGCTTTCTCTAGTTGCGGCAAGCGGGGGCTACTCTTCGTTGCGGTGCACGGGCTCCCATTGTGGTGGCTTCTCTTGTGGCGGAGCAGGGGCTCTAGGCACGTGGGCTTCAGTAGTTGTGGCTCACAGGCTCTAGAGCGCAGGCTCAGTAGTTGTGGTGTACGGGCTTAGTTGCTCCGCAGCATGTGGGATCTTCCCAGACCAGGGCTCGAACCCGTGTCCCCTGCATTGGCAGGCAGATTCTCAACCACTGCGCCACCAGGGAAGCCCTGAGGAAAGATTTTTAACGATGACTTAAATTTGTCTCATAGATTTAGATATTCAGGTTATATGTTTCTTCTTATGTGAGCTTCAGCAGTTTGTGTATTTCAAAATATTTCTCCATTTTATTAAATTGTAGAATTTATTGTAATAAAGTTAATAAAAATCTCTTATCTGTAGGATCTTTAGTTATGTTTATTCTTTCATTTCTGACATTTATAATTTGTCTAAGTTTGACTAGATTTTATTAATCTTTTCAAAGAAATAACCATTGATCTCACTTGCTTTATTATTTTTGTTTCTATTTTACTGGGTTTTTTTAAACTTTATTTCCTTCTTCTGCTTACTTTGGGTTTACTTTATTCTTTTTCCCTTAGTTTAAGGTAGAGGCTCAGGTCAATTATTTGAGTTTATTCTTTTTGAATATAAGCATTCAACGTTACAACAAATTTCCTACTAAGCACTGCTTTTTTTTTTAAGCACAAATTCTGATATGTTTTGCTTTAATTTTCACTCAGTTCAAAGTGTTTTCTAATATCCCTTGTGATTACTTCTTTGAACCAAAGGATATTTAGAAAGGTATTAATTTCCAAACGCTTTGGGATTTTCTAGATATCTTTGTTATTTACTTCTAGTTCAATTCTACCCAGGGCAGAGAACAGTTTGTATTTTAATCTTTTCAAATTGAGATTTGTTTTGTGGTTCAGAAGATAGCCCATATCAGTTCCATGTGTACTTGAAAAGAATGCACAAATATCAAACAATTAATTTTGATTTTATTTCAATTGTTTTTGCTTTGTGTATTAATATAATTACTTCAGCTTTCCTTTGATTAGTGTTGGAATGGTATATCTTTTCCTATTCTTTTACTTTGAACCTATCTATACCTTTATAGTGGGTTTCTTTTTTTTTTTTTAAAGGAATTCCTTTATTTTTATTTATTTATTTTTGGCTGTGTTGGGTCTTCGTTTCTGTGCGAGGGCTTTCTCTAGTTGCGGCAAGCGGGGGCCACTCTTCATCGCGGTGTGCGGGCCTCTCACTGTCGCGGCCTCTCTTGTTGCGGAGCGCAAGCTCCAGACGCACAGGCTCAGTAGTTGTGGCTCACGGCCACTAGTTGCTCCGCAGCATGTGGGATCTTCCCAAACCAGGGCTCGAACCTGTGTCCCCTGCATTGGCAGGCAGATTCTCAACCACTGCGCCACCAAGGAAGCCCGTGGGTTTCTTTAAGACATCATATAATTTGAGTCTTGCCTTTTTAAAGAAAGCCACTCTGACATTCTCTGTCTTTAATTGAAGAGTTTAGTCCACTTACATTTAATTTAATAATCGCTATGGTTGGGTTTAAATCTACCATCTTATTTCTTTTTGAGTTGTTCCATGTGATCTTTGTTACTTTTTTCTCCTTTTATCGCTTCTGGTTGAATTGAGTACTTTTATGATTCCATTGTACCTCTACAATAAATTGTTACTATCTTCACCTTAGAATGAATGAGTTTTTAAAAAATTTATTTATTCATTCATTCATTCATTTTTTGGGCTGCATTGGGTCTTCATTGCTGCGCGTGGGCTTTCTCTAGTTGCGGCGAGCGGGGGCTACTCTTTGTTGCCATGAGTGGGCTTCTCATTGCGGTGGCTTCTCATTGCGGAGCTTGGGCTCTAGGTGTGCAGGCTTCAGTAGTTGTGGCTCATGGGCTCAGCAGTTGTGGCTCGCGGGCTCTAGAGCACAGGCTCAGTAGTTGTGGTGCACGGGCTTAGCTGCTCCGCAGCATGTGGGATCTTCTGGGACCAGGGCTCAAACCCGTGTCCCCTGCATTGGCAGGCAGATTCTTAACCACTGAGTCACCAGGGAAGTCCCTAGCATTCTTATCTTTGTTCCTCTTTATGTATATTTTCCTGCTTCCTTAAAGATTTTTTCCTTATGTTTGGTTTCAGCAATTTGACTATAATGTGCCTAGGTGTGTCTTCTTTGTATGCATCCTACTTAGTGTTTCCTGAGCTTCTAGGATCTGTACTTGTTATCTTTTGCTAATTTTCTAAGATATTACTTCTGACCCACATTCTCTCTCTTCTCCTGGGACATCAATTACAAGTATGGTAAACCATGTGATATTGTACCAAAGCTCCTGAATGTGCTTTTCTTTTTGTTTTTCAATTTTCTCTCTCTTTTTTGTTTTGTTTTGTTTTGTTTTGGCCACAACATGTGGCACGTGGGATCTTAGTTCCCCAGCCAGGGATCAAGCCCGTGCCCTCTGCAGTGGAAGCACAGGCCCTAACCACTGGACCACCAGGGAATTCCCCAAGTTTCTCTTTATTTTTTGATTTCTATTGACTCACTCTCAAGTTCACTGATGTATTCTTCTGCATGTCTAGTCTGCTGATAAGAGTTGTTCATTGGGCTTTCCTGGTGGCGCAGTGGTTGAGAATCTGCCTGCTAATGCAGGGGACACGGGTTCGAGCCCTGGTCTGGGAAGATCCCACATGCCGCGGAGCAACTAGGCCCGTGAGCCACAACTACTGAGCCTGCGCGTCTGGAGCCTGTGCTCCGTAACAAAAGAGGCCACGATAGTGAGAGGCCCGCGCACCGCGATGAAGAGTGGCCCCCGCTTGCCGCAACTAGAGAAAGCCCTTGCACAGAAACGAAGACCCAACACAGCCAAAAATAAAAAAAAAACAAATAAATAATTAATTAAAAAAAAAAAGAGTTGTTCATGCTTTTATCATTTCCTCTTAACTATAGTTTCCACCTCTCTCATGAAGAGATTGGAAGAATCTTTTCTGGAGATACTGACAAGCTCATGAGACAAGTTATGAACATTCAGGGTTCCACCAGTTTAGAAAGTTATCCATAGTGAGGCCTCCTGTCCATAAACATAAGAGATTCTAATCAGTTGCTTAATGCCTTATTCTGAAGTATGAACAGAAATTCAAGGATCATTAACTATTTGGTAAACTTCTTGTAAACTTCTTTTACATGAATGACAAATATCACAACAAAGGATGAAAAGGAACTAGAAGGAAATAGAAATGAATTTTGGAAATAGAAATGAAAGGAACAGAAGACAAGTAAAAATCATGAAATATCCTCAAAGCTAAGAGAAGAAATAAGACCAGGATGCTGGGGGGAGAATAATATTCAGAGAACAAGAAAGAACTCTTAGAATTAAAATTTTTAATAAAAATTCAAAACTCAAAAGGATTGAAGGGTAGAGAATATCTCCAAGAAGACAGGACAAAATACTAAGAGACAGAAGAATAGATGAGAAAAACAGGATATTAGACAATTTATCAAACTTCCTACTAATACGAATTCCAGAAAGGGAAAACAAGGGGAGTAAATTATTAAATTATTATCAACAGATATAGTATTTTTCCAAACTAAGGGACATGAGTTTCAAGGTTAAAAAGACCCACACAAAGTACCCAGAAAAGCAAGTGAGAAAAGACACGCCACTGTGAATTTCAATACCTATGGATAAAAAAGACGACCCTAAAAACTTTTGGAAAGAAAACACAAATCACCATTTATGGATTGGGACTTTCAACAGCAACACTCAAAAGAACATATAAGAAAATAACTTATAAATTCAGAAAGAAAATGATTTTCAATTTGAAATTATAATATCCAGCCAACATGTCAAATTAAGGCAGAATAAACATTTGCAGATGTGCAACAACTCAAAAATATGCCCTCCAAGTAACCTTTGTCGGGAAGCTACTAGAGAATATGCTCCATAAAAACAAGGCAGTAAAGGATGAAGAGGAAGCCACTGGGCTCCAACAAGAGATTTATCATAGAACAGAGGACAATCTGGATCCCCAGAGTGAGGCAGACAGCTCCCAGGTAATAGCTGTGTGGCAGCAGCCCTTGGCAGCCACCAGTCCGGATGGGAGTAGGAGACATGAGAACTCTAGGAAGGGCATCGCCAAGAAAAAAAAGCACCTGAGGGAATTCCCTGGCGGTCCAGTGGTAAGCGGTGTGGTTAAAAAAAAAATTTTAAAAAGCACCTGTTGGGTAGGTGTTTTCCAGTTTTGGTGACAAGTTTGATAATGAATTAATAATAGGTATATAGAAACTAAACAATAAAAAAGTGGGGGCAATAATTAAGTAGAGGGAAAGTAAAAATTATACAAGAAAAGAAATATAATCATAGTATGTTACAGGGCTCTGCTGGGAACAATACACACATACTTGTAATGTAAATACTATATATTAACTTACCCAGAAATCGTGATATAATTACGTATGTATTTGGGGGCAGGGCAACAGGGCTAAATCCTCATCAAAGTAGTAAATGAACAGATAAGGTCAAAACTGAAAAATCAATAACTAATAATATAAGCATATTGTTTAGAAATATGGATGGAGACACCCAAACAAACTGCTAAAAGATGTGAAAGCACAGGGTTGCTGTTTTTTTATGTAAGCCTTGTAGTATTGCTTGATTTTTGAGCTATGTCACTATGTTTCTACTTATCAAAAATAAATTAAAATTGAAAAAGATACCAGGCCCAGCCCATGACCACAGTGGCTGTTCAATAAAGGGTTACTGAGCTCTGGTTGCATGGGTCTAGGGCCAGGTCCAGCCTCAGCTGCCCAGAGCAATTCTGGAGGACAATGGGCTCATCCAGGAGCTGGGCATCAGCCACTTCACCGGCGACCTTGATATAGCTCTCAAAGATCCCCTCTTCACCCAAGTCCTAGCCCTCATCCCTACAGTTTGCTGTCTCCATCTGTTTCCTTGTCTATCTTTCCCAGTG
Organism: Balaenoptera physalus; assembly: GCF_965194825.1. Classification (NCBI taxonomy): domain Eukaryota; kingdom Metazoa; phylum Chordata; class Mammalia; order Artiodactyla; family Balaenopteridae; genus Balaenoptera; species Balaenoptera physalus. The sequence goes on from NC_138901.1 coordinate 42,378,227, forward strand.
AGCTAAGAGCCCCCTGAAAGCCAGATGTTGCATTTTTCCTCTCTGTTCCTCCCCCTGCCACTCCTTACTGGCTAGCCCAGAGCCTAGAACCTGGCAGGTGCTCAGTGCTCAGCAATGCTTTCACATATGAGTGTAGGCAGAGGGGGTTTATGGTCCAAAGAATCCCTTGTGAAGGTAATGTTGAGGAAAGGGTGGGGTGGCTGGTGAGGCTTGACAAGAAGGTGGCGAGGCCTGGGCCAGTACCCTCCTCTGACCGGCCGTGCAACTCCTCACTCATCCTTGTACAACATCCTGTCTCACCTATTAAGATTTTGCCACCTAGGGACCACATGACCACATCAGGAGATTCTGTCCTTCCCCACAGCTGGCCCAATGCACTGCCCTTGCCATCAAGGGCAACCCAGAGATGCAGGTGGACTACTTCCTTATTGGAACGCTAACTACTTTTGGAGGAGTGCTGCCACATGCCCAGCATGCCACCAAGTGCCTTACGTGCACTAGTTCATTTAACTCTCACAGAAGTCCCATGAGTTACGTGTTGGTCTTTCCCTCCCTGCCATCTTACACGTGAAAGAAATGAGGTTTGCAAAAGCTAAATATCTTTCTGATGTGCTCTTAATAAGCACTATGCTGGAACTCCCAACAGCTGACTTTTGTTTCCAATGGTGTCAGAGCTGAGAGAGTCCTTCAGTGAGAAAATGAAGGCTCAGAGAAAAAAGAATCTCACCCAGGGTGACAGCAGAGCTGGTGGAAGAGCCTGGACTAGAGCCCTGCCTCTTGACTTCCTGCCCAGCTCCTGCCCACTGCTGCACACCGAATCCAAGAGGAGCGACCTCCTCTGCCTCTCTGCCCGTCCAGCCAGTCACGAAGTTGACAGGGTGGGAAAGAGGCCCTCTTACCTTTCCAGCACCACTCTCTCCACTGACGACAACAGACTGGTTGACTGGCTCGATCAGGCTCTTGACACTCCTGTAGGTCTGTTCACCCACAGTGAAGATGTGGGGCTTCAGTTTCTGAAACATCAAGGGGTGAAAGGTCATGTGAGCAAACACCTGTCTTCAAGGAGTGGTTGATCCAATGACGGCTGAGATGGGGAGCCTGCCCACTGCAGTGGCAGAGGCTTTGTCTAGAAAAATTTCCTGGAAGTAACAATGTTAGGCCCAACTGTGGGCTTTACCCATTCATCTTCTCTCAGTTTGGAAGCAGTGCTGGCCTTGACCAGTCTATGACATTAACACTTTATCCTCCCATCTCATCTTACCTCAACAGTCTTATTCTGCTATTTATTATTTTATGTTATTGTACTTTGCAATTTGCAAGAACTTTCTTACAAGGTATTGCCTAAGAAGTCTGTACATTAGTTGGATAGCTAACCGTATTTTATAGATGAGAAATCTGAGGTTCAGACAGGTTAAATAACCTTCTCAAGTCCACACAGCAAATAAGTGCATCCATGTGATTTGAATTCCAAAGTCACTGTTCTCCTTTCCATCAACGAGTATTAATTGCCCTCAATGTGCTGGGCACTGAGGAAACAGAGGGGGCCAGGACATGGCTTTGCCTTTGAGGAAGCAGAGAGTCGGTAAGATACGGGCTCTCTGGCCAGGCCTCCCCTGGCTTCCACTCGGACACTAACCACGCGTGAGCCAGGCCACCTGCACAATGCACAGCCCGCACAGCACCACCTGGCCAGGAATGATTGCTTACCTACAGCTTCTTGAAGGGATAGGGCATCACTCTGGATGGTGTCAGAACCATCCCTCTCTCCCCCTGCCCTCACCCCATCCACCTCCCACCTGGACCATTACAAAGCCTCCAACTGTTTTCTGTCTCCTGTCTCACCTTCCTGAACCCAACTCCCCCAACTTCCAAGGTAATTATCCCCACAGTCGGCTCTGTTCACAGCCCCACCCCCATGCCTGATGAAGAACCTCTGTGGACATGCTGCCTGCTGTGGTGCATCAGACCCTTCAACAGTCCTGGCTTATCTCACCTCCTGCCTCTGTCTGCAATACCTCCCTCTGGCCAGCAAGTCTGCTCTTGCTTCTCCCTGCACTTTAACATCAACTGGTCTATTCCCTGCCTGCACCAGCTCCATCCTCACCCCCACAAGAAGTTACTTGGCGGACTTCCCTGGTGGCGCAGTGGTTAAGAATCCGCCTGCCAAGGCAAGGGACACGGGTTCGAGCCCTGGCCCGGGAAGAACCCACATGCCGCGGAGCAACTAAGCCCGTGCACCACAACTACTGAGCCTGTGCTCTAGAGCTCGTGAGCCACAGGTACTGAGCCCCCGCGCCTAGAGCCTGTGCTCCGCAACAAGAGAAGCCACCGCAATGAGAAGCTCGCGCACCGCAACGAAGAGTAGCCCCCGCTCGCTGCAACTAGAGAAAGCCCGCGCACAGCAACGAAGACCCAACACAGCCAAAAATAAATAAATAAAATAAAATAAATAAATTTATAAAAAAAAGAAGTTACTTGGCATTCCAATCAGTGGAGATGAACATGTGCTGAATTTTCTAGGGCAATCCTTATCACATGTAATTTTATCCTTTTCCCAAAAAAGTGGTTTGTTAAATATACAAATGTACCCTTGTAAATTCTTTCCTACTAATAAATTCACAAAGAAAATAAAAATCACCTGTCCTATGTCCCAATTTTAAGTTCCAAAATCAGTTGAACAACTATTTATCTCTAACTTTACACCTACTGGTATATGTCCAAACTTCTGTGAGCTACTGGTGGGCAGGGCCATGGCACCAGTAGACTTTGAATGACTACATGGCTGATGAATACATGGATGAGGACAGGGAAGCCGCAAGGTAGCCGAGGGGAGGAGGGGGAGCCCTGAGGCCACAGGCAGTGGTGAGTCTTACCTGGGGCTGAGGAGCAGCATGGTACTCTTGCATCAGCTCTGGTGAATAGAGCTGAGGGATGGGCTTGAAGGGGTTCAGAGCCACCAGGGTGCAGCCAGCGTTGGTGTAGAACGTGTCTGCTGTGTACCGGGCCTGCAGACACCTCAGGACTGAGGCAGAGGTGCCTTTAGCAAACTCTGGCTCAAATGGAGACATAACTGCACATACAAACACCCGCCTTACAGCGCTCCCTCTGCAATTAGCCAAGAGGCATTAGATCCCAGCAGCTCCCTAAAGAGTAGGTACAAGATCTAATTAAGCTGAGCCCCACACCTGGAGCAAAGGCTGCACTGGGGAGCCCGGGGGCAGCTGCCAGGCAGAGGTCTGGCTCCAGGTCAGGAGTCCTGCCTGCCTCGGTCTGGCCAGGGGCAGCAGTGCTGAACACCCTCATCACACCTCCACCCACTGGAGACAGCACACTCGAGGAGAGGGGGCGCCCATACCTGTCTCCAGCGTCACAGGATTCACCTTGGTGAGGTCATCCAGCTGGTGCAGCGGGGCCTCCCCGCCCAGGAACTCCTGCAGGTCTTCTCTGAGGGATTCCCCGCCATGGGCATCAGAGCCTGAACTGTGGCCATTAACCTGGGAGGGAGTAACAGGGCCAGGAGAGCTGGGACTCAGACCAGCTGGCAGCTACATGAGGGTGGGGGCCTGTATAGTAGAAAGAGAACAGGCCTCTACTATCATAGCCTGGTTGTTCAAACTTCAGCTCTGCCACTTACTAGGCCTGTGAGAGTCGGTAAGTTACTTAACCTCTCTGAGCCACAGCTTCTTTATTTGTAAATTAGGAAAAATAAAATCAACTCACAGGGCTATTTGGAAGAAAAATAAGAAGACATATACAAAGCACTTAGTCAAGTGCCTGGCACATAACATGTACTCAGTAAATCAATAAATGCTATCCCCTCTCCTCTGCCATGAGTTCCAGCTTCTGGCCGGGCCAGCTACCAGCCTTACTGGGCTGGCAGGGGTGGGGCCCAAGGTGGGGGGTTGCTACAGGAGAACCGCAAAGGAAAAGAACCATGGTTTGGACCTTTTTTGAAAGAGACCATTCAGCTTGAGATGAAAAATCAGCTGTGAGGTAGCCCCACGCCTTCATCACCCGCCTCTTGGGGCTTAAATTTAGCCTGGTTAATTAATTAGCTCCTGCTGCCCTGGTCTACTTGAGAAGAAGCCTGGCTCAGAAGTCAGATGAGGTCAAGAACGAGCACCAAGGGGAAGTGGCCCTTTCTCCCTCTCCCTTGCCCATCCTCGATGCCAACACTTTCCACATGTTTCCTCTCCCCATTTTCCTCCTGTGATCCCATTGCTCCTCTTTTCTCCCTGGGGGCTGCAGGAAAGATGGTGTGGGTAATAGAAGAAGAGAGTAACTTGGCTGAAATCTGCTTTTGGAGGAAGGGGTCCGTGATATAACATGTGTGGGTTTCTAATGAGACTACTTAACCTTAGAGTTCAAACCCTCAAGCCAAGGAGGCAAGTGTCATTTGAGAGGCCCAATAATAAGTTTCTTTCCAAAGATGTTGCCTGTTCTCTGAACTTGGACCCACGATGATGCATGTACAAAGAAGGCTCTTGGCCTCTTGGCCAAGGTCAGAGCATGACTGGGTCCATGCGAATCCTTCTGCTCTAGGGAAAAAAAGAAAATCACTCACAAACCCATCCATAATTTTTTTTTTTTTTTGCTTTTTTTTTTGGCTGCGCTGGGCCTTTGTTGCTGCGCGCAGCCTTTCTCTAGTTGCAGTGAGTGGGGGCTACTCTTCGTTGCGGTGCACGGACTTCTCACTGCGGTGGCTTCTCTTGTTGCGGAGCACGGGCTCTAGGCGCGTGGGCTTCAGTAGTTGCAGCATGCGGGCTCAGTAGTTGTGGCGCACGGGCTTAGTTGCTCCACGGCATGTGGGATCTTCCTGGACCAGGGATCGAACCCATGCCCCTGCATTGGCAGGCGGATTCTTAACCACTGCGCCACCAGGGAAGTCCCCCATCCATTATTTATGAACAGCTCTTATCCTACCAGAGAGGCAGCTGAGTATCATGGTCCTTGACTTGGACTTGAAAGCTAGATTGCCTGGGTTTGAATCCTGATTCTACCACTTCCTAGTTGTATAATCTTGTGTTAAGTTTCTTAATTTCTTTGTGCCTCAATTTTCCTCATCTGTAAAATGGGAATGGTGGTAGTATCTACCTCATAGATGCTAACAAGCACATAAAGTATTTAGAAAAGGCATCTGGTCTCTTCCACCAAAAATTAGCTATTATAATATAGTTTTGTTAAAAGCAGTTCTTCTAATTAGGCAATAATATATTAAAGGCCTTAAAACTACGTATGTCCCTTAAGCCTGCAATTCTTCTTCTAGAACATGATCCTATGTAAAGGTCATAAAAATGTTCAGTATATATAGAAACACTTACAATTGCAAAACAATTGAAAATAACCCAAATGTCCAAACAGTAGCTTAAATTATAGTACATCCTTACAATGGAATAAAGCAGAGTACAAAGAGAATGATACCTTTAAATATTTTAAAAATACATATTTAGGGAAAAAAATCTAGGATATTCTCTGAAACGTCGGTTATCTCTGGGCAGTACAATTATGGGTAACTTTAATGTTCTTTTTGCTTATCTATATTTCCCACATTGCTTATAATGAACTTGACCTTGAATAAGTCACTTAACTGCTCTGAGCCTTATCTCCAAAATGGGGATATAATAGCACTATATATATAATATGGTATCTTTCTCAAGGACTAAACAAAACTATATGTGTAAAATGCTTAGTATAGTGCCTACTATATAGCAAGGGCTCAACACAGAGCAGCTGCTAGTACAGTTATGATAAATGTTACTGCTTTTTAAATAAGAAATAAGTCAAAAATGGACAATAAGAAAAGCCCAGAGTAGATGACTGTCCTGCCTGCTTCTCTCCAGCCTTCAAGCCTGTTTCATGAGCCAAAAGGCTGGGAGAAGGTCAAGCAGCAGAGTCTACCATGACTCCCTTGAGGCTGGCTGACCTCACTCTCGGTTATCCTGCCTTACCTGCCTAGGACTCCACTAGACCGTGATCTCCTAAAGGGCAGGAGTGATCTGCCTCAGGCCAGTGGCAACACTCAGTAAATAAAAATTCAGCAAATATCTACTGGCATTGTCTTTGGACCAAGAGGTGCATGTGAAGGATGATAAGGGTATGAGATAGGGCTCCACAGTGAAGGGCAGGACTGGGGCCATAGGAGCCTTTCAGAGGCAGAGGCCTGGAGTAAGGGCAGGTTTCAAGTCCCTACAGCAACCCACCGTGGACCCCATGATCCATTCATCAGAATTCTTGTATATTTCCACATAGGTCATCTTCTCCCACATTTTCGCACAGGCTGACCTCTTGGCCTGGACTGCTTATTTTCCTTCTCCACCTGGCTAATTCCTACTTTTTTTTTTTGCCACACTGCGTGTCACGCAGGACCTTAGTTCCCCAGCCAGGGATTGAACCCGTGCCCCCTGCAGTGGGAGGGCGGAGTCTTAACCACTGGACTGCCAGGGAAGTCGCAATTCCTACTTATTCTTTAAGGCTCAGCTTCAAGGAACACCTCCTCTTGGAGGCCACAGCCTTCCACTTGCCTTAATAACTCAGGCTGTGAGGGACATCTCTCAGGACTCCCTCACTGGTTCAGGCTTGTAAGGTCACCAAAATGCCCTAAGGATTCCCTCACCCAGCCCATCTTACCCATCCCAGGGAAAAGAGCTAAAAACCACAACAGGGGAGATTCAAATTAGGTATCAGGAAGAGCTTCTTGGAAACAGGTGAAAGGCACTGGAATGACTATCTGAAGACAGAAAAGAAGAAAGACCTTTAAGGGGTCTTTCCCATCCTTCCAGGTCAGAGCAGTGGACGCTTCATTCAGGTAAATGAAAGATGCGGAGGTGCCTCAGGTGCTTGAGAGCCAGGGTTATCGGAGGGTGAGGGTTTACCTGCTGGAGCATCCTGCTTCAATGCGGTCAGCCAGGGTTCTGGGTCGCAGGCACAAGGAGTGCTATCCACCTGGTCATGGGGGCACAGGCTGGGGCATGAGTCCTGCAAAGGGCTCAGTTCTTGAGGAATCTCTGAGACGAATCACCCTAGAGCCTGTGGCATGAGAGAGAAGACAAGGGGCACACACAGGTGAGGGCTTCTCCAGGATGACTCACTCCTGCTCCTCCCACCAAGCAGGAGGAACCAAAATGAGAACCAGGGCGAGCCTGGGCAGAGAGGGAGAGTCTGTCCCGCCCCCTGCCAATGAGGGAACAGGGGAAACTTACAGGAGCCTCCAGAGGCGCCCTGGGCTCCTTCAGGGCCAGTTTTACTACGGGGTTTGAGGTGGGGCTGCAAATCTTCTGGGTCAGCGTGCCATGCAGGATGAGGACACCGGAAGACAGAGATGCCTCGTGCCCTATCCTCTCCAGCACACAGAAATGTCCTATCTTAGTACAGCCAGTAGTCAGTGGGGCAGGGAGGCTGGAGTCAACTTTTGATGTTCCAGGAAAGCTGCTGTGTGGGACGGAAGCCACAGCTCAGTCCTTCACTAGTAAGCCATCACACCTTCCCCACCCACCTTCATTCCTCATCTTGTCTACCTCACAAGGAGTGGCTGTGAAGGGCAACCAGGTGAAAGCACCCTACAAAGTACAAATCTGAATATTCATTCAGAGGAGAAATATTGTTAGTACTAAGGATGGATGGTCCATTTGGGAGCACTAATCAGGTGGAACAGTTCAGTGTCAACTTTAAGAAGGTTAAGATTTCAGAGGAGGGGAACCTGTTCGAGAGAGGGGTGTTGTGAAGCTGGGCTTAGGCCAATCTCTGAAAAACTGTAAGTGACTCATAGACATGGAATTTCCCAGGCTTCACACCTCCCCAGCAAGGAAGGATGAGGATGAGAATGAGGGGTGTCAGCAATGAATTGACCTTGGTGGAGACTTTCTTGAGGCCCTGAATACATCTAGCCTTTGAAAGAACACAGGGATAGGGGCTCCCATGGAAACTGGAAAAACGACAATTCAGGCAGAGGAGGGCATCAGGACTGTGGTGGACACATTCACCCTGGACACTGACGGTACCCCATCCAGGGCACAGCCATGCAGAGGGCGCCAGAGACTCAAGGCCAACAAAGTTCCCTCAACTAGAAGCTCATCTTAAGAGAGAGGATCAGAGGGGAACACAACAGGTTGTAGGGTTAGAATCCAAAGCCCACAACCCCTCAAAAGCAGTTCACAAGACCCCTCTAAGCCTTATTCCGTTCCCTCATTTGCAAAAAGGACTACTAATACCCAGACCTCACAATGCTGAGTTAAGGATCAAATGGGATAGTACCTCTGAGACCGCTTTGCAAATGTTGGTTATTACAATGCAGGGTCCACTTCTTGCCAGAATCAAGTCAGATTAGAGCGGTTTTCTCCAGCTCTCCCAGCTCTTGCTCCCTGTTGGCTTCGAGATTACCAGCCAAGAGTTTCTGGTAAGGGTGTGACCACTGTGGGCAGGAGGGAGCCGGTAATGAATAGATGAAAACCCCTAGTCAGGGCAGGCGGCAACCTGAACATCAGCTCTCCCCCTCCCTCCTCCCCCTCCAGCCTCTGGTTCTTCCTCGGCTCAGACGACAGTGGGAGGGCAGACGAGAAGAGCAGGGTAAGGGTCCTGGGAGCCCCGCCCCCAGGTTCCCGGCGGGAACGGGCACTCCTTGTCCCCGCGAGGTGTCCGCCGGGCCCAGGGCTGGGATGCCGCTCCGGCAGCACCTGGCACGGGGACAGTACGTCCTTCCTGGGAAGGTGGACGTGACCCTGGCCAAGGGCGCGGCTGCCCCGACGCCTCCCCGGGCCAGCCGCCCCCTCCCAGGTCCCTAGGCAAGGAGAGGAGAGGAGAGGAGAGGAGCAGGAGCGGGACCTTTCCCCCACCCCGGGCCGCCCCCTGCCGGCTCGGTGGTGAGTGACTATGAAAGGTCCTTGTTCTGGAAAAAGGCAAAGAGCTGGGCTACCTCCTCCTGGGATACGAGAGGGTCAAAAAGAAAAGAGCAAAGGGAGGGGAAACGGCGCTTTGGAAAGGGGAGGGAGAGACGCCCCCTTCTTCCCCAGCGCCGCGGGGGCCCACCGGCCTCCCCTGTCCCTTCGGGCACGCAAAGGGCTTCGGGCCTGTCTTGGGGTGGCACTCACCGGTCCCACGGCCTGAGCCGCCGAGCGTGCGGCCCCCGCCGGCCAGACTGGAAAGGCAGACGGGCGGGCCGGGTGAGGCGGCGGGAAAAGCCCGGGGAGGAAGGGCGGAGGCGGGGGCAGGAGACAGCCGGAGAGGAGGGAAAGCTGGGAACGCCGGGTCGCAGCCGCGGGCTACAGTCGGGGCCAAGTGGCCGGGAACCAGCACGCTCCTCCCTCGGGGCGGGGCGCGCACTCGCGGCGCGGGGCGCACGTGGCCCGTCCGGGTCGCCGGCATCCGGAGTTGGGGGCTCGCTCCGGGACAAAATATTCTGAGAGCCTGGGGTAAGATGCGGGGGAGAAGGGAGGGAGGGCTTCAGGGCCTCCGGGCCCTCACGGGGCTGTGGGTCTCTCCGTAGGGAGACCAGGCGCCCTGGCCACCCCCATCCCCCACTGACGAGGCCTCGCCGTGGGGTCTGAGGGCCAGTGGTGAGGTGCGGGAAGCGCCTTTCCCGCCCGACTTCCTCTGACCGACCTGCCCGAGGTCAAGGCCCGAGAGCACCTGGGCTAGGCAAGCCCTTGACAGGGAAGGACGCGCATGGGGAGCCTGCGGGGCGTGGGAAACGAGCACTCTCGTGGGCGGGGACGCGCGCGGGGGGCCGGCCCAGAAGCGCAGGCCGCCCGGCGTCTGCCGGAAGCGCTGTTCGGGAGGCGGAAGCGGCTGGCTCGCGCGTGTCCCGCCCTTGCGGGGGTACCCCGCGCCCCGGCTCTCTTACGGGACTCTCTACCTCTGGGCGCAGAGACCACCAGGAACACGTGAGGTAACGGCCCGCGCGGCCAGGGAGCGTGTCTGTCGGGAAAAGGGCTCTTTTATTTTTAAAGGCCAGCAGGTTCGGATCGATTTGTTCTCGGGAGGTAATGCTGCTGGGCCCAGATAGGCCATCACGTATGCATGCATTCTTTTATTCAATATGGTTCTTGTTTGGCCAACAAATGTGTTCTTCCCAGGTGCCACTTTTCAGACATGGATATGTGGCAGAGAGGTGTTTTATATCCCTTTAAAACAATTAACACTAGTGTGTACTTTACGGACCCCTCCTCCACGATTAGCATCCATTCTACCTACCTACACCTTAACCTGTAAATGAGGTAAGGAGCAGCCTGGGGCTCAGGAGATCACTGGAGGATTCGTATTTTGTACTAGAAGCAGGAGGTTCAGAGAGGCTCAGGACAGAAACCAAGGCCCCCAACTCCAAAGTGTACTTAAATACCTTCTCTTTCCCTGTCCCTCTTCTCCTCCCGTCTCAGATTTGACTCTAAATCATTAGTGAGGTGTATTCAATTTTCATTATATTATCTTCATGACCTTTACATGCTTTGTAGTAGGAATTTCTATCCTACCGTAAGTCCACTCTCAGGTTTTGTATCTCACATTCATTTTCTTTGTGAGTCTGCCTTATACTGAGAATAGCTAAAGCTTTTTAACCAGTTATTTCATACTATTAGTATGACATCCTTATCCTCATATATTAGTGTTAGGCTTCTTCCAGCAATCCTTGTAAGGGGAATCGTAAGTCCTGGGTTCTGCTCCGAAACTCAGGAATAAGAGTAAAATCAAGTCAGGTGCATATTTATGCAAATTACCAAGTCATGTACATATATATGCCAGTTCCACAGGAACGTTGCTTTCCACAAATGCATCTTAGTTCTCCTACCAGGGATCGAACCCGTGCCCCCTGCAGTGGAAGCAGAGTCTTAACTACTGGACCGCCAGATTAGCCCCATCCCTTTGCTCTTGTTTTCACAGGAAGAAGAAAAAATGTCTCAGAAGCAGATGAAGGAAGCTTTTGTCAGTAACCACAATGGAACGAGCGTGCTGGAAATCACCGAGGGCTTGTGCTTGCCTGCACTCTGTATCCTGTGTAGAGGGCTCCTGATCATTCTCTCACAGCACTTATGTTCTTCTTCACATACCTGGAGAACTCGATTCTTCATTGACTTTGCTTTCCTAATAGTTCCCCTGGTGACCACTTTGACCATTTTCGCTTCATTTGTCCTCCTTGAGTATCTCATTGTAATTATCTTTGGGGCAGTGCTGCTCTATGAAACATACTGCAGGAGAACTTGCTATGCCAGAATGCCTGTCGGGAAAATCCTTGAAAAATTCTTGAAAATCAGTCTAGAATCAGAATACATTCCAGCCATCTCCTGTTTCCGTGTAATTAACAGTGCATTTACTGCTGTTGCCATTTTGGCTGTGGACTTCCCTCTTTTTCCCAGAAGATTTGCCAAAACCGAGCTCTATGGGACAGGAGCAATGGATTTTGGAGTAGGAGCCTTTATTTTTGGGACTGCAATGGTTTGTCCAGAGGTTAGGAGAAAATATACAAAAGGGTCCAGACTTTGTTATCTTACAAAGTCATTGTACTCTGTTTGGCCATTAGTCTTCCTAGGAATGGGACGATTAGTCATTATAAAATCCATAGGCTATCAGGAACATTTAACTGAGTACGGAGTTCACTGGAATTTTTTCTTTACCTTAATAGTTGTGAAATTGATAACATCACCGCTTTTGATTATTTTTCCCCTAAATAAATCCTGGATTGTGGCTATCAGCATTACTGTATTCTACCAGCTAGCCCTTGATTTTACCCCACTGAAAAGGTTAGTTTTGTATGGCAGTGATGGCAGTGGCACAAGGGTTGGTTTATTAAATGCCAACCGAGAAGGAATAATCTCTACCTTGGGGTATGTGGCAATACACATGGCTGGTGTTCAAACAGGATCATACATACTTAAAAAAAGATCACATATCAAAGACTGGATAAAAGTAGCATGTTATATTCTATTGACAGCTATTGGCTTCTTCATATCTCTTTACATAGTTCAGGTAAATGTAGAAGTAGCATCTCGAAGAATGGCCAATTTAGCCTTTTGTATTTGGATAGTTGCTTCTTGCCTGATCCTTCTTAGTAGTCTATTACTGGGTGATATAATTTTGAATTTTGCCAAATTTCTAATTAAAGGGGCAACAGTACCATGTTCTTGGAAACTTATCCAGTCACCTGCTGCAAATAGAAAGCATTCAGAATCTCAAGTCTCTGAAGCTGAAAGAAAGGAACCCACTCTTTGTTTAATCACAGCAATGAACAGAAACCAGTTAATTTTTTTCTTGCTGTCAAATGTAACAACTGGCCTAGTCAACCTGTTGGTAGATACATTACACAGCAGTACCTTGTGGGCCTTATTTGTACTCAATCTCTACATGTTTACCAACTGCTTAGTTATATATGTGCTGCACTTGCAAGATAAGACGGTAAAATTTTGGTGATCAGTACAGGTAGTATATATTTTGAGCAATATTATTTTAATGAGAAAGAATAAATATAAAATGGGCTTTTGGCAACTCAGTGTTAAGTGTATTTTATTATAAAATTTTCATTCCTACTCTAACAGTAGTGATGCTTAATATTTTAAATGTATCTCAACACCATGTAAAACAAACCAATACAGAAGAAACAAAGCCTTTTGACTTGTTAGAATATTTATAAATTTCAGTATTTTAAAGAAATTGTTGTGTTTACAGTTGTGATACTGGAAGAGTGGAGGGTGAGGAGGAGGATTTTTACTTTCCATCTTTTTTTTTAAAATAAATTTATTTATTTTATTTTTGGCTGTGTTGGGTCTTCATTGCTGCGTGCGGGCTTTCTCTAGTTGCGGTGAGCGGGGGCTACTCTTCGTTGTGGTGTGCACGCTTCTCATTGCGATGGCTTCCCTCGTTGCGGAGCACGGGCTCTAGGTGCACAGGCTTCAGTAGTTGTGGCTCATGGGCTCAGTAGTTGTGGCACGCAGGCTCTAGAGCGCAGGCTCAGTAGTGTGGCGCACGGGCTTAGTTGCTCCACGGCATGTGGGATCTTCCCGGACCAGGGCTTGAACCCGTGTCCCCTGCATTGGCAGGCGGATTCTTAACCACTGCGCCACCAGGGAAGCCCCTACTTTCCATCTTATATCACCTATTATTCTGTATTTTTTATTGTATGTATTTTATAACATTTACATTGAAATATCTCAGTTGTGGAACTGTCAACACTACTGCTCAATTTTAGTCTTTTTAAGAAACCTCAGTATAAGAAAGCAAATGTTTAAAATCAAATACTTATAAAGTCAGAAAACAGTTAAATGCTCCATAGAATAGACTGAATTATTTGTTGTGGTTTATATACTTAATAATTATGGACAATAGTTTTGCCTTGAGACAAAACTGTTGTCTCAAGGCAAAGCTATTCATTTTTTTAGCCTACTCTCTCTCTGCTAGGGATGATAAGCAAAAATTTCCTGATATCTTGGAGCCTGCAATCTAATGGGGGAAACACATGAAACAACTGTTATAAACTGTGGTAAGTCATGAAGTATAGGTTGCCAAGAGTGTCAAATCAAGAATTGACTACAGTAGAGTCAAGAAAGTTCTCCCCGCAGATGGTATTTTTTGAGCTAGAGCTGATGGTTGGGATGAGGAGTTAGTGTTTGTGTGTCTGCAGAGTAGAGGGGCATATGCTGGTAAGAGAGGGGGTAAACAGCAAATATGACTATTATACTAATTAGTTTACTCCAATTTGTTATATTGATGATGGCTAATTTGGTATTTATGTGGCATTTTATCCTTGCTAACTACAATCAGTTATATTTGGAGGTAATCTATTATTGAAAGAAGTTTCCCCCTAAGAAAATCAGTCTATTGAATAGTTATATAGCTATAAAAACAAAAGTCAAATTTTATTTTCAATTGAAAAGGAAGACTTGAGGGACTTCCCTGGAGGTCCGGTGGTTAAGCCTTCGACTTTCAGTGCAGTGGGTGTGGGTTCAATCCCTGGTCGGGGAGTTAGGATCCCACATGCTTCAGGGCCAAAAGAACAAAAATGTAAAACAGAAGCAATAGTGTAACAAATTCAATAAAGACTGAAAAAAAAAGAAAAGACTTGAAATTTAACCAATAAGATTATAGTATGTAAATTAAGCATGACTAGGAAAGGTGATTGGTTTTCCTGCTGTCACAGTGCTAATACCCTACAACTTACCTGTTCAAAGCATTCATAGGAGGCTGAGAGGCTCTAACCATATTGTCCTCTCATTAAAAAAATAGTAATTTAAAGTATTTGATGACTTAATGAGCATGTGTCTAATTGGTCTGCTGCTTCTTGTCCTAGGTCTTAAATATCTCTCAGTAAGTTTGTCTCCCAGTTATAGACATTGAATCATAACTAAGAACGAGATGTACTGTGTGTTTATTCCACCTCCAATTAGGAAAGTCAGGTAAGAGAAAGCTAATGAAATTGCTTTAATAAAAACAGAGAAATTAATTAAAAAAAAGAGACCATTCTGACTTGATTTTAGTTTATAGAAGAGAAAGAGATCATTCAATAAAGGTTTATTGAGTTCCAGTGTGCCAGATATAGGTCCCGGGGGGAAACAATGGAAAATAAGACCCAGCCCTCAAGGAACTTACATTTTAACTTGTGGATCTTATTCTTCCTTTAAAATTTTTTTAGTGGGGAAAATGTACCTCTGTTTTTGACAGATAGAACACAGCTTCCCACTGTCAGGTCATGAAAAAGAAAACCCAATTCACAGATACTCAGATCTGGACAACTGTGGCAATTTAAATAACATCCTGCTGTTGATTTTGCTACCACATAAAACAATGTGGTTATTATAGTGAAAACAACAGTATGTATTCTAATGAATTTTCAACTATCAATTTTGAGGACAGAGAAGGGAGGGGGAAAGAGAAGAAAGGAAGAATATAATCTAGTCTAGGACCTTATCCTATGACCTTCAGAAAGTGACTCATTCCCATGCCTTTAATTTTACAGAGTTAGAAACTGGGGATGTCTACCACATATATATTAATAGCTTTGTGTTCAGAAGGTGACAATTTTATTTTTATTGAGCACCTTGTCCAATAGGTTGTATAAATTATACAAAAACATACTTTGCTCCCTAGGAATTTGTGTATAGTCTATGAAGATAGGAGTATAAGGAACAAATCAATATTCTGCATTTCTTTTAAACCCAGGTAGCTTGGAGACTAGTCATATCTCATTTATGTCTGAGTTTTGTGCTTGCCTTCTCACACATCGTGGACCTCCCAGAGAAGAAAAAGAATGGTATTTTGCTGATAATTTACCACATCTCCATCACACCAACTGTTCTTTATGAGGTACCAGCAAAATGTCTTCTGCTGTTGACTGCCCGCTCTTTCTTGGCCTTTAAAATTCTTTAGCCTTGCCCTTCACATTGCCAATATCGAAATTTAAAAAAGGCAACAACTGGCTTTTCTATGCAGTCATTTATTTTGTCAATTAAAGGTAGGCTCTCTGAGGCAGATTCTTAGTCATGAAATATTTGCTGCAGCACTAAATATTATATTTGCTTAGTTGAAGATAGACCAATAGCGAAAAAGAGTGCCTGCTCTAAAATGAAGATGCATAGTTAAAATGTCTAAAAATTGTTTTACAGGGAAATAATTTCCTAATCATTTTCCCCTGAAATGGTTTTATCACATTTGTAGCGCCCAGGCTACCTCCTTGAGAAAGAGCAATTTATCAAGCAAAATTAGCTTTTTAGCCTTACAGTAAGTACTTACTAAATACCTATAGTATGTGAAACATTGTCCAAAGATACTAAGCAGTGTGCTCAGTGGATCTAAAAGACAAATCCAAATCAGGGAAAGTAATCTCAGATGGAAGGAGACTGTTGTGGTCTCCTCGTTTTGTTACTTTTTATATCTGGGTTTTAATGCCTTTTCTAACTTAGATTTAAACTCCCAGGGTGAATACTCTTTCTTTGCTAGTACCCAGTGTGTACTCAGTAATGAAAGTTATTAAAGTTAGCACCTATATATTGAACTTGTCATTTTCAATGTCCTTTACCAACCGGGTCATCCAAAGGAAGTTTAAAAGGTATAAAGTAGGCACATTAACTGACATAGTCTTTATAGGAGCACCTACAGATCTTAAAAGCCACAGTATTCTTTTTTTCCTTAGGAGCGTTTTACATAAAACACAAGATTCTCTAAAAATGTGCAGATTTTGGCTATGTAGTCTAACTTGTCAGAATCTACATGCACATCCTATATGCCTATTCAATTTAAGCTAAGGACCATACACTGTTCTGCTCTCCTAACATGGCCAAAGACATAAATACTTACTGGATAATCACACCTTTGGGACTGAACAATGGTTCTTCCAGTTTATTATGTCACCTAACCTAACAGTGACCACACAATGTCATAAGTCAACGTGGCTATGGGGTTGCACGCACTATGGGGTTTTTTGTTGCGAATCTCTACGGTCTCATGTGGTGTCCAAAATACTTTTTAAAGATCAGTATCACAGCTCTAGCCTATTCTACCAGGATTAGTTAGTTGTAAGAGCAGCAAATGTATTGATCCTTAAAATCATGAAGGCTTTCATAGGCACAATACTTTCCAACAACTATATTGGCCTCCAAAGCCTTCAGGGTAGGAACCGAGTACATGATGGCACGCAGTGTCTTGACAGCAGCTCTGCTTCTCACGAGAGGGTCAGAGGGAAGGGCCTTTGGCCAGCACCAGCACTTTGCCCAAGGGAATCGGTGTCCTTTCTGAGCCTCTTATTAATATTAACCCAGTCCAAGAAGTTTCTCTGCCCAGGACGCATACACAAGCCACTCTCCACATAGTCTTCTATTTATCTCTAGTGTAACAACGACAATAAAAAGCTGTCAGCACTTAAATATTTTCTGTCCCCTCGGCGGGATCGCGACTTGAGTCTGGGAAGCAGTAATGCGGAAGGCTCCTGGTAGATCAGGGGGTCAGGGAAAGCGGCGTCAAGGACCCAGAGTTTGTCCCTTAGCCCCCAGATGCACGTCTTCCCTCCCTCACTCCCACCTTTTGCTCTCACTGATTTGGAAAGCCTCAGCTCCTCCCCACTTACCCAAGTCCTCACTTGGCCCCGACCCTCGGATCGGCCCTTAGTCACCTCGGCTCCGCTCCCTTCGGCCCTCGGGACAGCGGTTTCCAGCCCCGCGCAGCGGAAGACTGAGTTTAGGCCTACTCATCCCTCCTAGCAGCCCTATTTCGTATTTGTCTGAATAGCTAGGCTCAGTGGAGGGTGCCAGTCACGCGTTGGAGACAGCCGGGGGAGCACCCCACCTCCCCACCCCCTCCGCTAGGTCTTCGAAAAAGGAGACACAGGACCGTGGGTCTGGAGTCTCGCGAGAGGAGGCGGGGCCCCCGCCCGGCGCTCTCGGCCCTTCCCTGCCCCACCCTCCCCACGTCCCCCGCCTTCCCTCCCCCACTCCCCGTGGCGCCAGCGGCTGACTGAACCTGGAGAGGAAACGGCATTCAGAGCCGCGCTCCCGCCCAGGCCGGCCCTGACGCGGGCCTTGTCAGGCGGTAACGGGGAGCCGAGGTGGGGGTCAGGGAGGCGACCACGAAAACGGTGCAGGTCAGAACCGAGAGGTCTCCTCCGAGAAGGGCTAGGAAAGGGTCTGAGTCTCCCACCTCAGACTCCGCAGAGCTGAGGCGGGGTCGACCCCTCCCAGGGGCGGGGTCGCGCTGGGCAACTGCAGCCCAGGGGACTCACTGGGCGGGGCGCGCCCTTAAAGGGGGAGAAGGGTCAGCTGGGGGCTGAGGGCACCCGGGCAGCGGGCTGCGGGCAGTGGAGCGGAGGCCGGGAGTGGGGTTCTAGAGCCGGGACTCCGCTGACGGGCTAGGGAAGCCCTGGGGCCGGCGGGTCCCCTTCGCCTCTCCTTTGGACCCTGACTGGAGGCCGGCGGGGTGGGGGTGGGGGGTGGGGAGGGAGAGCGGCGCGAGGGGGCGGGTCCCGGCGCTGCTCGGCGCTGATTGGCTGAGCGTGTGTGGAATCGGGTGATGGGAAACGCAGCTCAGATCTCCCGTCCCCTCCTGCTCCTCTCCCTCCCCCCCGTGGCGAATGTGCTGCGCGGCGGTGGGTGCTTACGCTCGCGGGGTTTGGCTGTTGCAGGCAGGAGCTGGGAGGAGGCTGCAGCGGCAGGAGCGGCGGCGGCGGCAGCAGCTGGGAGGAGGTGGTGACGGTGGCAACGGCAGCGTCGGGGACGATGGCGCGACTGGTGGCAGTGTGCAGGGACGGGGAGGAGGAGTTCCCCTTCGAGAGGAGGCAGATTCCCCTCTACATAGACGACACCCTCACGGTGAGCGGGCCGGGCCGGGCCAGGCTCGCCGCTCCCCTGGCAGCTGTTTCCCCTCCTCCCCCTCCCCCAGGCCGAGCGCTGCGCACTGGAGAAAGAGTGTGTTGCAACTCCTAGGCGAGGCCTCTCCGGCAGGCCCCGCAAACTCGCCTTTGCAGTGGGTCGCTCGTTAACCTTTGCGGGGCCCCAGGCTAGCGCTCCGTACGCACTTTGAGCCCTTCTCCTCAGCTCTTCCTTCTTTTTTCAACCCTCCAGCTTCACCCTTTCCCTTTAGCAGGCGGTGCTTTTGCCAGAGCACGCGCCTCGGAGACGGGTTGAAGGATCTTGGGCGTCAAGGGCCTATCCCTTACAGAAACCACCTACCCTCGGGGAGGCTTAATTATCTGGAAATGTCGCAGCTGCACTGCTACCTGTCTATTTTCTGTCTTAATACTACAGCTCTTCATAAGCATAATTACTGAGGGCAGAGTGACATGCTCTTGCACAGTAAAGATTCCACTAAAATGATCTGATTTCGATATAGTCTCAGTATGCCCGTACATTAAAACTCTTCGAAATGATTGTATTGCTAGGCCATGACTCTTCAAAACGGGCTTTCTTGTCATTAGTTATTCTTTACAGGTAGCCTTTTCTAAGGAAGCAAAGTGATTGAATGTGTAAGAGCATTATAAAAAGCTGATTGCTCATCTTGAATGTCAAAACCCAGTTCTGAGTAGTTTTCCTTTTTAGCGTGGTACAGCATTACAGACCCTCTGCCCTGTGTTGCTGTAGTATTTCCTTTAAAAGGAAATGGTAGAAATTTGAATTGAATCTGAACAGGAAATGAGTGCAGTTGCTTGCCACAATTTCTTAAGAAATGAAATGAACCTTTTCTGAATATCTTGAAATCTGCGTTTTGATGATGCTGAAGCTTTGGATTATACATTTGCCTGCTTTGATAAGGTGTTAAGTGTCTTCATCGTAACACTTTTGGCTTTTTTCCTTTTCAAAGGCAGTTGATCTGTTTTGTTCCTGAATTTCTTTTTTGCAAATATCTACTGAACTTTTTTCAAATTTTGTATAAAATGCAAGTCATTGTAGAGATGCCAGTCTATGCCTTTCTGTTTGCCAGTCTCAGTTAAGACTTGATTGAGCTGCAGCACCTTTAAAAGGATTAGAAGAGCTATTGAATGACTTAATTTGTTAGAACTTTTTAAGTGAAAGCATCTATAATTATCCAAGTGCATTTTTTTTTCGTGGAAAAAGGTAGAATGATTTGGGCTGATATAAGGTAAATAGAATTTGTGTTGATGAAGTAGAAAGTGTACTTGTATGCCTTGGTCATGATTTCTGCACTTTTTGCATTAAAAGTATAATGGACTTGTATTTTAATTAGTTTTTTAAAAAACTAACACTGATCAAATTAAATGATGCATTTCTCAGTTTGAAAACTAATATGAGTTCATGTGTTGATATTTTCTTTCTTCTCTCTCCCTCCAACACAGACACTTTTCTAGAGCACTTAGTTTGGTATCAACCTTTTATGTTTATTGTCCCAGAAAGCCTTTGAAGTTAAAAAAAAAAAGAGTTCTGTGTGTTTGGACATAAGATTACTATTGAGTGTATACTATCAAAACGGGAGATCAAACATAAGTTTGAGTATTTACAAAAATTTAAAAGACACTGATTCTCCTTATGCTCACATAATCACCTTTAATGTGAATGTAGCATTGATACATCCATCATCTAGTGCTTTAAAATAGTCAACTTTGGGGGTTTTATACTGTATTCTCTGTACAATGATGAATTTCCAAAATTTTCCATAGAAAAAGAGGTAACCTGCCCTGTGATTTTTTATTGTACTTATTTCTCTAGAGAAGTTGGGATTGGACTACCTGGTGGTTGAGTTTTGTTTTTATTGTATTGTGGACTTGTGACCCAGGCAAATAAAATTTAGGCTTACTCAACTATCTTAAAACACCATTTTATTTAGGAAAAGGTGCAGTTTTTCTTTACTGTGGAAGGGTTTTTATCACTAAGGAATGAGTGGGACTATTTGTTGCGTTGTTATGGAACTTATGCATGGTCATTGAATGCTGGTTAGTGAAAAATCTTGTCAAGAATGCATCATATTTAGGGAAACAAGTTTCAGAACCATTCTACCAAACACTACTTAAAGGAATAATGTAGAGCAAACACCTGTTGGGGAAGAGGGAGGGGAGAAGCCTGCAGCAGAGGGTTATGCACGGGTCCATTGTTAGTTTGATGGCATTGTCATCCTGAAGTTAACTTTTGGTTTGGTCTTTGTTCCTAGGGTCCGTAGGTAATACACTGAGGAAACATTGTGTGATCATTATTTCAAGTAGTCTTAGAATCTTGTTAGCTTCTAGATGTTAAGTCTAGTTGTAATGTTTACAATCAGTTACAAATATTTATCGTTTTAGTAACAGAAGCTGAAACCTCTAGCCTTAGGTAAACTGGGCGATTTTAAGTTGGATTTGTAAAATGAAATTAACAAGCTTGTATGTGAGGAAGTAGCCTCCTCTTTTATGTGGTATGTTGTAGCCACATTTAAAAGACTCATATGGCAGTTTAGTGGGTTTGAATACTTGAGTACAGTGCTGGTGTAGGTGTATTTCAGGAAATCTCAAATAAGTAAACTGGTGGAATATTCAGGAAAGTGTTATGCTATGTAGCCAAAATGCTTTTCAGTGTTATTAGAATTATAGAATAGCAGATGGACAGAATACAGATTTTATTTTAAAGACATCTTTGAAGAATTAAGATTTTTAAAGTATTTTTAAAGGAATTAATAGTCAAAATATATACTCCTTATAAAATAATCTTGAAAAATAATTGCAAAACAAATAAAACAAATTATCCTTAACACTACTTCCCAGAGATAGCTAAGAATATAACAGCATTTGGTGTAGTTCCCATCATAGACACACACAGATGCAGAGTTGAGATGTATCGTTTTCTGTAACACTTTATAACTTGCTTTTTTCTCACTAAATGTAATATTGAGAACATTTTCTGTTGTCATTCTTAAACAGCTTTAGTGGCCATGTAATACTTTGTTGTGTGACATTCCATAATGTAATCATTCTCCCTTTGTTGGACATAGAGGTGGTTCTAGTTTTTACTATGAATAATACTCTAAGAATATAAATAATGCATAAATCTTTGCATTAACAATTTTTTTTCAGGGTTTTGGAGGAAAATTACTGTATCAAAGGATAAAAACCTTTCACAAAATTCTTGATGCATACTGTCAGATTGCTACAATATTTCTGGAACATAGTTTACCCTTCTAATTCAAACCAATCTAAAAGGGACTAGAAACTCTGATAAGGGTTTTTGATTGAGACTTAAAAAAGATTTAAAAATGTAGTATATCCTCTTGGGGATTAGGTATTTAGCATCAGTTAGAAGTTTAGTATTTATTGTTTGCTTTCAACTCTTGATTAAATATTTAACTCATTTACCAAAGGTGATAGATGTTGCAGGTGGCTGTGAGGATAAGGAAGTAAAAAAGTAAAACTAAAGGGACAATGATTTTTAATAAATACAAGCTTAGTATTGTTGGGTTAGAGCTTGTGAGAATGTGCTAAGAACAGATTATTTGTGGTCAGGTGAAACCAGGACAGATACTTAAGAGTGAAAGTGGGTAATGGATTCAATAAACTTTATAAAGCAGTAATTGCGGGACAATGACTTGTTCTATCTTTGGCTAGCTAGGGATAGGCAACTTCATCATGAAGCCAAACACTAATGATTCCTCTGTGAGACCACACCTGAAATACTTTACATGACTGTTCCTTTAGGTAACCTGGAATCTGAAGACTAAGTCAAGGAAGTGGTTTTAAAGAATGGGGAAAAATAGTGCTGCTATCCTCTATCTTCTTCTTTTTCTTTTTTCCCTTTTTCTTATTGTGGTGTCATCATTGAAGAACATATAGTGATTGGCCAGTAAACAGCAAGGTAAAAAGCCATTGTCCTAAGTGAAAGGCAAGGACAGTAATTACTTAGTGTGAGTGCAAAGTTTCTAACCCGGTGGTATTGAGTATGTACAAGAGAAAATTTAGTATTATCCAAGCCAGGGAAACCCAGGAAAGATGCAGTAATAGACCTGATCTTGACATTTATCTGTACTAGTTAGGTGAAAATGAAATGGTTGGAAATGAGGGTTTTTTGGGTTTTTTTAAGTTTTAACCCTGTTTAGAGACTTTTTAAAAAGGATTCCTAAAGTAGGTATTATCCATTAAATTTTATATACATATATATTTTAAAGGTCAGCTGGTAGGTCTCAATATGTTAGGTGTATTCTTTGACCTCTGCTTTAATTTTTTTTTCTATAAATTTATTTATTTATTTATTTTTGGCTGTGTTGGGTCTTCGTTGCTGTGCGCAGGCTTTCTCTAGTTGCGGTGAGCGGGGGCTACTCTTCGTTGTGGTGCGCGGGCTTTTCATTGAGGTGGCTTCTCTTTGTTGCGGAGCACGGGCTCTAGGTGCGCAGGCTTCAGTAGTTGTGGCAAGTGGGCTCAGTAGTTGTGGCTCGCGGGCTCTAGAGCTCAGGCTCAGTAGTTGTGGCGCACTGGCTTAGTTGCTCCGTGGCATGTGGGATCTTCCTGGACCAGGGCTCGAACCCGTGTCCCTTGCATTGGCAGGCAGATTCTTAACCACTGCGCCAACAGGGAAGTCCCTGCTTTAATTATTAAAACAATAAAATATAGTTGATCAGAATAAAAATAATTCACTTTCACAGAGTCAATTTAGGACTTCACCTATGAACTGGACTGGAGAGACCTTGATTTGGTAAATTGAGTAGCTTTGATCTTAAAGTAGTATAGGTCATTGTCTCAGTTTTTTTTTATGGTGGCAATTAATATGTGGTGAAATGGTGTATATTTATGTCAAGCAAGTGGAAATCCAAATCAAGGTATTAGTTGCTTAAATGGTAGATGTGGAGTGCCTTGCAGTGTTCTGTTGAGCTGTGTGGCTTTAAAAGTTTATCCTGGCTTCCCTGGTGGCGCAGTGGTTGAGAATCTGCCTGCCAATGCAGGGGACACGGGTTCGAGCCCTGGCCTGGGAAGATCCCACATGCCGCGGAGCAACTGGGCCCGTGAGCCACAACTACTGAGCCTGCGCGTCTGGAGCTTGTGCTCCGCAACAAGAGAGGCCGCAACAGTGAGAGGCCCGCGCACCGCGATGAAGAGTGGCCCCTGCTCGCCGCAACTAGAGAAAGCCCTCGCACAGAAACGAAGACCCAACACAGCTATAAATAAATAAATAAATAAATTTATAAAAAAAAAAAAAAGTTTATCCTATACCTTTTTTATGACTTGACAGTTAATTTCTTTGTGTTTTAAACCATGTGGTGATTCCAGAAAACATAATGTGAGTTAATTGCACTATTCTTTTTTCAGTCTTCATGGGCCAGGATTTCTAATACCAGGATTATTAAGATGACTAGATGACCACTTTTACTTTGTACTGTTGGCAAAGTTAATATATGACAGCGTTTAGAACAATGGCTAGTATGCATAAAGCTACATTAAATGTCTTTATTATTACCACCACCACTCTTTGGAGATAAGACAACTCTGAGAGGGAAAACTGGAGAGAAGTTGATTAACCTGAAAACTGGATAATTGATCCTAAAATTGTGAGATAAGGACATGTAGTCTGTATGTATGGAAGAAGAAACTTCCAGAATAGTAAAAGCTATTGAAATGGAAGCATGTCTCTGAACATGGTATAATGAATATAGAATTGTAAACAAGGAACAGTAGCTCTTTCCCCGGTAATAAGTGGTATATGTGTATTATAATACACTTGGGAAAGATAGGAACATGTAAAGAAAAAAGTCATCTGTCTTTTCACTGCCTAGAGATAGCCACATCTAATATATTATGTATTTTCTTTTTCTGTAAGAAAATATACACATAAAAATTTGAATCATATTGTACATGCAGTTTTTGAGTCTGTGAAATACACTGAAGTCCTCTGGATTCTTGAATCGGTGTTTGCATCATTGACCATCCTTAGTATCCACTTGTCTTTCTAGTTCACATATCCAGTAGTCCCTTCTTAATAAATCAAGAAAAGGTCTTATATCTGTTGCTTACATTTGCCTTAGTTGTTTAGTCCTCAGTTTACTGCTAGAACAAGCATGTTTTTAGGCTCTAATTTCTAATGTGGAGGGGAAAGAATGGTCACTTGATTAAAGAAGCAGGTCTTTGTGGTGCTGGTTGGTGAAGGGAGGAATCTTTTTAAGATCACATTCAGGTGGGTGGGGTTTTTTAGTTTTTTGTTTTTGCCTCAAATGGTCTCTTTATCCTGACTTCACTCTTTGGGTGTGTAGGAGTTTGTGGCCCTTGTCATCTGGAAATAGAAGTTTGTTCTAGCACAGTATGTTTGATACGTTTAACAATGTTTTAGTTAAGATACAAATGTGTTACTTTATTTCATTGTTTTGAAGGCATACTTTTTTTTCACATTTAACATCTCTGAAATTGGTATGCTTCTTTCGTTTGGTGACATCTTCCAGTTATAATGGCTCTTTCCTAGTGGTACATAACTAAGGTACTTCAGTGGTGTCACAAATCAGTGAAATGTGCTGATTACTAATTCCCATTATCTGACATCCTGAGACATCCATAAGCTTTATGTATCCCTCTTCCTCTGGTAGTGAATTTTGATAACTGAATAAATATCTCAGTGTATTTTTTTCTGTTCATGATTAGAGCAAACATTTACTATGTGCTGGGTATTATTCTGAGTGTGTGTGTGTGTGTGTGTGTGTGTGTGTGTGTGTGTGTATAGTGAAGTCATTATATATATAGTCATTTACATGGTAAGATTTATTATATTCTGTAGTTGAATAACTGAAAATATCAGGATATTTAATGTAAGATATCAGGTTATTTCACTTATTAAGTGCTATTATTAGCCACTGCAACAAACACTTTAAAATATAATTTAATCCTCACAACCCATTTGATGAGAGAGATGAAAAATTATTATTTAATCTCATTTTACAAATGAGGAAGCTGAAAATCAGACAGGTTAAATAACTTACCCAGAATTATGACATAAATTGTAAGTGATAGAGCTGGGATTTGAATTCAAGTCTGCCTGCCTTCAGTGCCCTTGCTTCTAATGACTATACCATTTCTAGCTTTAGGAACTGTAACTTGGATTTTTTTTTTTTTTTTTTTTTAACTTTTTGATGGAGGTGGGAGGGAGCAAATCGGGCTTTAGGGGTCTCTTTCTATCCTAGGAGACTATAAAATAGTCTGTATCATGTACTCAAAGAGGATAAAATAATTGATTTTTATTCTTTTGCATATTAAGATGGTGATGGAATTTCCTGACAATGTGTTAAATCTCGATGGGCATCAAAATAATGGTGCACAACTAAAGCAGTTCATTCAGGTAATAGTTTTAAAAATTAATGTTTTAAATGGTGTGTGTGTGTGCGTGTGCGCATGTGTGTGTATGTATGTATGTGTGTTTTAAAGAGTCATTTAAAATTTTACCTGTAAGTATTAATTTTGTTTTACCTAGGACTCTTTAGGTCTTAAGATTGCAGTGAGGTTACTTTCTTTTACTATTGCTCCAGGTATATTTACATACCTGTGATGTGAAAGATTTGGTGGTGGTGTGTTATCATTTTACATGTCTGTAAGGCTTTAATTTCACCAGTTTAAATTTAGTTTAAATTTAATTTCCCTGTTTTTAGAAGGTAGGGCAGACAACTTTTCATTGAGAACTTCGTTTTTTTCTGTAGTAATTGTTTTGTTCAGTAAAAAAAATTAATCTTGTATAGTGAATTTTCTGATTTTTATTTAATTGTTTTTTAATTTAATTTTTTACTGAAGTATAGTTGATTTACAATGTTGTGCTAATTTCTGCTGTACAGCACAGTGACTCAGTTATACACATATATATGTTCTTTATATTCTTTTGCATTATGGTTTATCCCAGGAGATTGGATATAGTTCCCTGTGCTATACAGTAGGACCTTGTTGTTTATCCATTCTAAATGTAGTAGTTTGCATCTACTAACCCAAAACTCCCAGCCTTTTTTAATTCTTAAACACTGTGTTACTTTGTAAATACACTATGTATGATCAAGATAAAGGAAAATAAATGGTTACTTTATTTCAAAATTGTATTTCAACTTTTGGAGAAAACTTTGAATTAAAGGTTAATAGTAAATGTGAGAATATCCTTTTTGGGAGTTATCTTTCTCATCTGTTTTTTTTTTGGTAAACTGGAGGTATTACTTGTAGTGTGACTATAACTCCATCTAAGTAGAAGTTATTTATGAGTTTTGCCCATTTCTCTACAGCTATGGTTCTCAGTCATTTCTCTTCCTTGTCATAACCAACAGATAACATTCATATGCACCAGCATTTTAGTTACTCACTGCAGGCTCCTACATAGGTAAGATAGGCCTTGTTCTCTCCCACTAATCCATGACACACCTGCCCATACCTCCAGGTTGAGCATTGCTGCTCTACATGATCACTATCCTAACTTGACTTGTGTAGCTAAACGTAGTGTGTTGCTAAAGGTTGAGAAAAAGACATGGTAAAGCTGCTTTGTGTCTTTATTCTTTTCTCTCTTCTTTCTTTCCTTTCTAAAATGTTTTATTTTAAGTGAGAGTACTAAGCTTAATGCACATTTGACAGGCACTAAATTTCCACATGCAGGGCTTCTTTTTGCTATCCTGGGTCACATACTGCATAGCCCTGGCATCCTAAGTGGAGTTTTTTATACCCTAGATTCTAGAACAGGGGGATTTGTGGAGCAAACTCAGTACAGCACGGACAAGGCCGACTGCCTTGCCTTACTGACTCAGTTGCAGATAGAGATGGCAAGCCCTGCTCAGGCTGTACTCACTGCACAAGGGTAGGAACCAGAAAGAGTGGTGAAAGAGTCATTTCATGTCTTTCTTACGAACTCTTCTTTATTTTTCTTTCCCTCTTCTCTCAGCGACATAGTATGCTTAAGCAGCAAGATCTAAGTATTGCCATGGTGGTGACATCACGTGAAGTCTTGAGCGCACTTTCTCAGCTTGTCCCATGTGTTGGTTGTCGTCGAAGTGTGGAGCGCCTCTTTTCCCAGCTTGTAGAGTCTGGAAATCCTGCCCTTGAACCCCTGACAGTGGGGTCCAAGGGAGTCCTATCTGTAACCCGAAGCTGCATGACTGATGCAAAGAAGCTTTATACATTATTTTATGTACATGGGTAAGTATAATCAATTAGGAAACAATGAGTTTGTTAAATATTTAAACTTGGTGACAGTGGTAGCTTTTTTTCTAAATTTGGTTGGGGCAAAGCTTGAGTCCAGATTCAACACTTTTATTGAGTAACTTCTATGTGCCAGTGACTGTAAAGTTTCTTTTCTCATGTGGGGAGAGGCAGGCAGTAAACAAATACATAATTTGTCAAGGATGTTAAGTTACAAAGACAAACCAGTAAGGGAGATAGACAATGAGTGGGTAGAATTCTTATGGAGAATGGTCAGGGAAGGCCTCTCTGATAAAATGACATTGAATATAGACTTGAATGAAGTGAGTGAGTGAACCATGTAGATATCTGGGGGAAGGCAAAGAAGGAGCAGCAAGTGTAAAGGTTCAGAGGTTGGAGTTTTCCTGGAATGTTTGAAGAACAACAAGGGAGCCGTTGCGGCTGGAGCCAGATGAATGAAGGGAATGGTAATAAAAGATGAGGTCACAGGAGTACTAAAAGGCCTAATTATGGAGTGCCATCTTGAGGTCTTTTTTTTTTTTTTTAACTCTGAGATAGGAAGATTTGGGAAGGTTTTGAGCAGAGGAATACATGGTCTCCCTTGAAGTTTTGCTTACTGTCACCTCTGTGTTGAGAATAAGTAGAAGGGTCATGGAAGGGTGGAGAAACAGGCTTGTTTAATAGTCCATGCAAGAAATAATAGTGACCAGTATAGTGGCCACGGAGATAATGAGAAATGGTTGGATCCTGGTTATATTTTGAGGAATGAGCCAACAGGATTTTTGGGTAGATTGGATGTGGAGGAGGGCATCAAGGATGATTCCCAGATTTGGGGGTCTGAAGAGCAGGACAGGTGGTTTCCATTGACTGAGGTGGGTAGGACTGGAGGAGGGAGGAGCAGTTTTGCAGAACTCACTTTTGGATGTGTTCATTTGGGATAGCAGCTGGGCGTCCAGGTAGAGTTCAGAGAGTTGTGGCCTAGAGATATAAATTTGTGTCATCAACATATATACAGTATTTATATGTATATTTAAACCCATGAGATGAGATGTGATCACCAAAGGGTAAGTGTAAATAGGAAAAGAGAAGAGGTCTGAAGGCCAAACCTACTTAGAGGTGGTGGTAAAGACTTTGGATTTTTACTCTGCCTGAGAAAAGAAGCCTTGGAGGGTTTTTGAATAGAGAAATAACATAATGTGATTTTTGTTTTGAAAAGATGACTAGCTGCTAAGTGAAACTTAGTGTGTAAAGGCAAACTGTAGAAGCAAAGAGACCATTTGGGAGGCCAGCTGTTGCAGTGGACTAAGCTAGAGAGGCGAGTTGGACAAGGGTGGTAATGGTGGAGGTGATGAGAAGTGATTTGATTCTGAATATATTTAAAAGTTAGAGTTGACAAGCTTTGCTGATTGGATGGATGCAGGGTTTGGATAGTTAGCCTTATGTATTTCTATATTTGCATAAAATTTCTGTTGAAGGCTCCTCATCAAGGATAGTGTATGTTTATTTTATTTTATCTTTTATTGTTTCCTTTTTTTTTTTTTTGGCCGCACTACGTGGCTTGTGGGATTTTATAATAGTTCCCCGACCAGGGATTGAACCCGGGCTCTCAGCAGTGAGAGCACGGAGTCCTAACCACTGGACCGCCAGGGAATTCCCAAGGATAGTGTATGTTTAGATATCTAATGTTTGGACAATGGAGTATGGCTGAGAGTCAGGTAGTAATCAGTCGTAAAATATTTGAGTGCCAGGCACACTGCTAGATACAATGCAGATGCAGGGATGAATGAGACAGGTGTAGTCTAGGGGCAAGAGTATGTTGAATAGGGCAGGTCTTCAACGTTTCGATAGGCTGGGAATGGAAAGGGAATATAAATGTACCGACGCTTGGGTTAGAGTTTGATGAGAAATTTTCAAAGTAAGTGATGTGTCTAATACTTTAAATATACTTCTCACTAAAAGGCATAGAGATTCTGAAAATTCTAAAGAAAAGTTAATATTAATCAAACCTTTAATGGTTTATTTTTAATTAGGTCCAAACTAAATGACATGATAGATGCTATTCCAAAAAGTAAAAAGAACAAGAGATGTCAGTTGCACTCCTTAGATACGCACAAACCAAAACCTTTGGGGTAAGTAGAATTGATTATCAGGATACTTTGTCAGTGTTAAGATTATAAATGTTGATCACATTTGGTAAAAAGAAAAGAAACCCTGCTAGTTTTATTTCATTAATTGTTTACACTGTAACGTAAAAACCATATAATTGGTCAAAATAAATATGTCTCCTGGTTCTGTAGGCCTTTTTGCATTGGGACTATATAGGTTTGATTTTTTTTTTTTAAGTTTTTTTTTTCCCTTGTATTAAATATGTTTCAGAGAAAGGAGGTTGAGATCTTTGTGGAAATTTATGTAGCCAATATTAAATTTTTCAAAGTAGTGGTATCGTTTTTTTAATCTATGTAATAGTCATAATGTATAAATTATTTTTCTTGTCTTTCTTGTCTCTAGGTCTCCCTAGTAATTTATCAAGGATTTAAAAAAAAATCTTGAATCAGTTATAGCAATGTGAATTTATGTAACTAACTTGCAGTTTTCTTCTTGGTTAGGAGCTACAGTGTCCATGGCTGCTTCTGCCCCCATCTCCTAGCACAGTGTCACAGTTGCCCCTTCAAAATTGCTTGGGGTTGGGGGTGGTAAGGAGAAGCAGTGGAATTTGAAGGGAGTTTCTAAGAAGTAACTTTTGTTTGGGGGGGAGAATGGGATGATGTAAAACTATACTTCTGAATTAATTTTAAAAATTAGTTTTTTTGGATATCTCATTAGTAGTGTTGACACCATTGTTAAACTGATATTTTCCTCTCTGGTAAAAAGACCTAGATGACCAGGTGGTGGTGTGTTAATAGTTAATAATCTTTTTTTTTTTTTTTCCTATACTCAGGAACAAAAAAGTTTTTAAACTTTTATCATGAAAACTGTCAAACACATAGAAAAGTAGAGAGACTATACAAGGACCCCCTTACCCCCAAATTCCTTCACCCAGACTCCGTAGTTATCAAGATTTGCCACATTTATTTCATTTGTTCACCTTTTCCTTTGCTGAAGTATTTTAAAGCAAGTTCCAGGCATCATGTTATTTTACTACTACATATTTCCACATTCATCTCTAAATACAGTGACATTTTCCTTCATGACAGTGCCATTGTAACACCTAACAAAACTTTTAACTATAATAATCTAATACCCAGTTCATATTCAGATTTCCCCAACTCTCTCTAAAAGTGTCTTCTTACACTGATTTGTTAGAATCAAGATCTAAACAAGAACCACACATTATATGATTTCTAAATGTGAGAGCTCTGAACCCAGTAAAGCTCTACACAACCTAAAGTGCTTATCTAAGGATAATTATTTCATATACCTGATTTACCAATATCTTTAAAGAATTCCTGACTTTCTGAATGCAGAATCCATTCTAATTTTCTCATTAGACAGTAACCTTTTCTGAATAACCTGTTGACTAAAGCCACAGCGTAGTATGATATAATACAAAGGCTGCCTTCTATGTTTTTGTTACGAATATTCTTCATTGAGGAGCTGAAAAGCAACAGCTACCCCAACATCTTAAACATCTATGCTCATTGCCACCTTCCTTCAAAGACCAGTCCTTCCACTTTTGCTCCGGATTCCAACTCTTCTCTTTTTCTCCCTGACTTTGCTTCGTCAATTATCTACTTTTATTAAATTGACATACAGCTATGTTTTCCTATATTTCAGCTTAAAAACAAAAAACAAACCTCCACAGACTTCACATCCTGCTTCAGCTCTAGCCCCACCACATGGGAAGACAAATGTTTTGGAAGGCTGTTTGCTGACTTATGCAGTCAGTGTGAATGGAGTTAGTTAAGCAACACCTCCTAAGGTAGCTTCAGTTATTCCCACATGCCATGTGGATAGCCGGCCAGAGAGTATAGTCTGCTTAGCCAAGACTTCTCCTCCGCTTTGGATGGTCACTGCCATTCTGTGCTACTATGACTTTTCTTTTTATATTTTCCTTGTGTTGTTCCCCCCTTTCTCTCTTTAGATTTTCTTCAGGGGAAAGTGTAATACAGTTAATTAGCTTTTAGCCTAATCAGTAGTAACAATCTAGTTCAGTCTTCCTGAGAGTATTCTCACATTCATGCAAGTAGACCCAAGTTATTGTCTGTCTGGGAGTAAGTGTGAGGTCTGAAAGAAAGGTCTAGGCCGGAGTTGTAGGCCTGTAGCTGATGAATGATATACGGTTGACTCTTTTTTTTTTTTAATTAATTAATTTATTTGGCTGCGTCGGGTCTTGGTTGCGGCACGTGGGATCATCGTTGGGGCATGTGGGATCTTTTGTTGGGGCATGCGGGATCTTCGTTGCAGCGCGCAGGCTTCAGAGCGCCTGGGCTCAGTAGTTGTGGTGCGTGGGCTTAGTTGCCTTGTGGCACGTGGGAATCTTAGTTCTCCAACCAGGGATCGAACCCGCATCCCCTGCATTGGAAAGCAGATTCTTAACCACTGGACCACCAGGGAAGTCCCTACAGTTGACTCTTGAACAGTACAGGGGTTAGGAGCACCGACCCTCCACGCAATGGAAAATTTGAGTGTAACTTCTAGTTGGCCCTTTGTATACATGGTTCCTTCGTATCCTCAGATTCCATGAACTGCAAATTGTGTAGCACTGTGGTATTTACTACTGAAAAAAATCCGTGCATAAGTGGACCTGTGCAATTCAGCCTCATGTTGTTCAACTGAATAAGATCACCTAGAGGAAGAGTAGAGTAGTAGAAAGGAATGCTGAGGAATTCAGTTTAATGGTAGAAAGAATAAGCCTAAAGAAACTCGAGAAAGAATCGCCAGAGAGGTAGGAGGAAGCCAAGGGAAAAGAGTATGGGGCGGGGAGGTGGGGGGCGGTGGTTGGTAAGCTGTGTTGAAGGTTGCTGAGTTATCAAGGACCCAAAAGTGTCTGTTGGTTATAGCAACACTGAGATAATTGTTGATCTTGATGAGCAGATCTGTGGTTGAATGGAAACAATCTAGATCAGTATGGGTAGAAAAGTGCATGCAATGCAAGGTTGTAATGGGTTGAACTGTGAGTGGAAGGTGTGGGAGTAGAACAAGGAAGTGAAAAGACTTCCTTTTTTAGAGAGCTTGATCTTGAATGGAAGGAGTGATATAAAGACATTTGGTCTGTAGAGATTATGGATAAAATCTTGATTTGAGCTGTAGAATTTTTTTTCAAGCTTTTTCTAGAATAATGCTTTCACATTCTGATGGTATAATAATCATTCCCTGGCTCTGATTTCATGAACCTTTTCCTCAATAATGAGAACTTGAGTTTGAGAGTTACTCAGTTTTAGATTATGGATCACTCAGGCATAGAAAATTGCAAATTTGGGAGATGAGGATAGAAGGATATAACATGCAAGGCAGAGCAGAAGTTGAGGTTTTTGTTTCAAAAATAAGGGACATTGATCCTTGGCCCGAGCCCTTGTGAGATGGGAGTAGGGAGCTGAATTGTACGTATGACCTTATAGGGTGGGCAGGGGGTTGAGAAATACTTATTTAGCTATATAGAGTAGGTTAAGTAAAGATTCAGAAGTTTTTCCATCTCAAGCATCCCAGGTAATGAATTTCTAGGACTGTAGTGAGACCCTGCAGAAGAACAGGCAGGAGCCAGTTGTTCAGAATCATGAAAAATCAAGAAGACTATCATTGAACGGAATATAGAAACATATTTCTCTTGGAATGCACATCTGCAACAAAGCAAAATGCATGACCAGCACCACATTGCAACCTGTGGGGGAGGGAGAGTCTGGGAAGTTTTTAGTAAGTTTTTAAAAAATTATTTGTATAGGACTTACTACTAATTTAGGCTGTGTAAAGTGTTCATCTTAGTATGCTATCTTTATTTTAGTAAATATAAAAATTTCTTTACCATAATTAGATTAATCTGTGACTTTCCCAGTTACTTGTAAATGTGAAGATAGATAAGAATTTTGTTGCCATGGGCTAGCTATAAAATCACATTAAGTAGATCAGCACTTGTTAGTATTTTCAATTTGTGGAAGATTGATCCATGTTTATAGGTGAAAATATTTTATCATTTTTTTTTCAGCCCTTTTGACTTTAAAACATTCCAAGTAGATTTGCTCATAAAATGCTTAGTATGTTAACCAGTTACTGTCTTGATAAGTGTAAATGTTGTTAAATTATATCAGGTAAACTTAATAGTTGAGCAGAAGTTTTTGTATAAAGATATGAGCACCTGTCTAAGTAACATTTTAATATGGTTGAATATGTAATTATATACAAATTTGCAGACTTATCCTGCTAATATCTTAATGTATTAAAGAGTCGATGATTTTAATTTAGACTATAGAAATTACTCCTTCAGATTATCTCAGTGTCACTAAGCTTTGTACTGTGCTGTACTACAGTGAAGGGAGCAGTAGCAGTGTCAGTTCAGAGAAGTTAAGTACAGATAAGAGAAGTAGTGAAGACCACAGGAAGGACAGCAAGTGTAGGATCATTTTCCATTATGGACCTTTCCAGGGAACAGCCAGGTAAAATCAAGCAATCCTTTACTCACCTTTTTTAAATGTTTTACCCTTGTATATTCCTTCTTCTCACTAAGATTTGTTTCTTTCTGCAGAGGTTGTTGGATGGACGTATGGGAACTAATGTCCCAAGAATGCAGGGATGAAGTAGTTTTAATTGACTCTAGTTGTCTTTTAGAAACACTAGAAACGTATCTGCGAAAACACAGGTAAGTCCAAAGATCATCATGGTGTAGTTGGAAGGTGCCTTAGCTGTCAATCATCCAGACTGACCTGTCACTGACCTTCTTCACATAATAGTACTCCAGCCTTCCCGTTAATACCTGACATGAGGCAGAGTTTAATGTTAGGGTAGGCAGTTCCTTTATAGGATGACTCTCAGTGTTGGCCGTCTTGTGTTAGGCCAGCATTTCCATTTTTTGTAATTTCTACCTGTTAGTTCCAGGCCAGCCGTTCAAGAAACGCAAAATAACTGTAAGTCAAGTAAAGTGTACTTAATCACTGTGGGAATTCTAGTACTCCTTGTTTTTATGATAGAAGCATTTCATGATGTCATTTTTCAAAATTAAAGTTAAAATAGCAGCTTTTACTTAGTAATATTTTGAATTATTTTTTCTTTAATTGTCAAGACCTAAAAATAGAGTTGGAATTCATGTGCTTCCTGTACTATAAAAGTAACTTCAGATTTTTCTTTTTAGAATACTACTTTACAAAGGAATTTTCTAAGTGTCATTAACATTTGGAAATTCGTAGGGAGGGAGAGTGCAGTAGGAAAGGAAACTGGTAAGGGAGCCATCTAGAGATGGCGTTCTTGGGGGGGAGTTGTACTGTTTTCATATAAATTTGTCACATGTTGGGTTTGTGGTTGTGTGTTCTTTGACTTTGGGAGAGATATACACAATTACTTTGGGGACACTTCTAGAAAGCATATGTAAATAATAAAAACTGGCATTATCAAGATTGGTGTTTATATGGCAATGAGCTAATGACTTTACCTGCATACTAAGTTTATTAAGTGTTTTTTTTTTTTAGAATTACAAACTTTCTTGTTTTTTGCCTTAGTTGATTATACCCAAGAGAGTAGAGAATATCTTTCTTGTTTTTTGCCTTAGTTGATTATACCCAAGAGAGTAGAGAATATGTCAATTATTTGGAGTTTGGGAGGGGGATTTTTAACCGTAAAACATAAATGTATAGGTCCGTTATAGATTCTTTTCTCTTTCAATATGAATTGATCCTTGTATTCAATATGAATTGGTCCCCAAAAGATAGCTTTTTTGGGTGATAAATTACTAGTTACTATAGCTAATGTTTTGGAATTTCCTATATTGCTTTTAGATATTTCCTGTGTTTAGGGGGCAGTAATTTATAAGAAAGGTGGAGTCCATTTTTTTTTTTTAATTTTATTTATTTATTTATTTATTTATGGCTGTGTTGGGTCTTCGTTTTCTGTGTGAGGGCTTTCTCCAGTTGCGGCAAGCGGGGGCCACTCTTCATCGTGGTGCGCGGGCCTCTCACTATCGCGGCCTCTCTTGTTGCGGAGCACAGGCTCCAGACGTGCAGGCTCAGTAATTGTGGCTCACGGGCCTAGTTGCTCCGCGGCATATGGGATCTTCCCAGACCAGGGCTCAAACCCGTGTCCCCTGCATTGGCAGGCAGATTCTCAACCACTGCGCCACCAGGGAAGCCCCTGGAGTCCATTTTATAAATATGTTAAGGATGAGGGGAGAAGTACAATTAAGAGAGCAATTAAGGGAGGTTGCATTGAATCTGGCTTCTACTGATTATAACTGTACAAGTTACTTTTCTGTGCATCAGTGTTTTTCTTCTTTAAGACAAAAATAATGATAGAAATGGTCTTAATAGGATTTATTATAAGATTAAATTTGTCGTGAGGATTGATGATACATAATAAGACTTAACTTAGAACAATATCTGGCACACAGTAAGCACATCCCTGAACCTTTGCATGCCAGATTTGCAAGTCCTTGTTAATCTTGTGTATCTAGTTCTTGTTTTAGGTACAGGTTGAGTTTTTGAGGTACAGTCAGTTGAAAATGATTTCTAAACGTCTGAATAATGGACCCTCTTGGCACTTCTACTTTATTTAGAGGACTTTTCTGAGCACTGAATAATAAAGATTTTATAACACTATTTAGCCAGTTAAATATTATGATAGTACATTATTAGAAATGAGGTGTTAGGAAACTGAAACCTCTGAATTAAGAAAATTTTTAAAATTTGTGTGCAAGGTTACTTTTGAAAACAGAAAAATCACTTTCATTCTTGAGGCTTACATATAAATTTTTAAATTGCTGTTTACTTATGCTTATGTTACTTATGATTACGTACAAACATATTAGACTGAGGATTTAAAGCAGTAAGATATGGGGAAACTATTTCAAGTTTCATTTTGGTACTGTATGACATTTAGCCATTTATTTACTCAAAAATCTAAACTTACCATTATAGCCTGAAAACGTGGAAGTATTTTTATTTCTGTGTCCGTGACCATTTCTCCCACCAAGGGGAAGATTTTTTTAAATTGTGATAAAAAAACATAACTTATACTTGCCCTCTTAACAGTTTTTAAGTGTTCAGTACAGTATTGTTAACTATTTGCTCATTGTTGTACAGTGGATCTCTAGAATTTTTTCATGTAGCATGACTGAAGCTATACCACATCCATTGAACAATAACTCCTCCTTTACCCCTCCCCTCACCCACTGCAAGCCACCATTCTCTTTTTTGTTACTTTCAGTTCAGTTACTTTATATAACTCACGTGAGTGGAATCATGCAGTATTTTGTCTTTTTGTGTCTGACTTATTTCACTTAGCATAATGTCCATAAGGTTCATCCATGTTGTAACGGATGACAGAATTTTCTTCTTTTTTGAGGATGAATAATGTCCCATTGTATGTATACACCACATTCACCTGTCAGTGGACATTTAGGTTGTTCCCACATCTTGGCTATTGTGAACAATGCTGCAGTGAACCATGAGTGTGTGCAAAAAGCTCTTCGAGATCCTGTTTTTAATTCTTTTGTATATATTCCCAGAACTGGGATTGCTGGATTATATGATAGTTCTGTGTTTAATTTTTTGAAGAAATGCTATGCTATTGGATTGGCCAAAAAGTTCATTCTGGTTTTTCTGTACGATGTCACGGAAAAACCCAAACGCACTTTTTGACCAACCCAATATAATATTTGCCATGCTGGCAGCACCATTTTACAATCCCATCAACAGTGTGCAAGGGTTCCAGTTTCTCCAGATCCTTGCCAACACTTGTTATTTTCTAATTTTTTGATAGTGGCCACACAGTGGGTTTGAGGTGATATTGTGTGGTTTTGATTTGCATTTCCCTGATGATTAGTGATGTTGAGCATTTTGTCATATGCTTATTAGTTATTTGTATATCTTCTTTGGAGAAATGTCTATTCATGTCCTTTGTCCATTTTTTAATCAGGTTTTTTGTTTGTTTTGTTGTTGAGTTGTAAGAGTTCTTTTTTTTTTTTTTAATGCTCCCTCTATTTTTTTTTTAATTTATTTTATTTAATTTATTTTATTTTTGGCTGCGTTAGGTCTTTGTTGCTGCGCGCGGGCTTTCTCTAGTTGTGGCGAGCGGGGGCTACTCTTCCTCGTGGTGTGCGGGCTTCTCATTGCGGTGGCTTCTCTTGTTGCGGAGCATGGGCTCTAGATGCGCGGGCTTCAGTAGTTGTGGCATGCGGGCTCAGTAGTTGTGGCTCGCGGCTCTAGAGCACAGGCTCAGTAGTTGTGGCGCACGGGCTTAGTTGCTCCGCGGCATGTGGGATCTTCCCGGACCAGAGCACGAACCCGTGTCCCCTGCATTGGCAGGCGGGTTCTTAACCACTGCGCCACCAGGGAAGCCCAAGAGTTCTTTATTTATTCTGGATGTTAACCCCTTATTCCAGTATATGGTTTGTAAATATTTTCTCCATTCCATAGGTTGTCCTTCACTCTGTTCATCGTTTCCTTTGCTACACAGAAGTTTTTAAGTTTGATATAGTCTCATTTATCTTATTTTTTCTTTTGTTCCCTGTGCTTTTGATGCCATATCCAAGAAATCATCATCTATTCCATTATTATGTTTTCTTCTAGGAGTTTTATAGTTTCAGGTCTTAATGTTTAGGTCTTTAACCCATTTTGAGTTAATTTTTGTATATTTCTGTGTCTATTTTTTAAACATTAGTGAAACATAATGATTTAACTTTGTCAACATTATTGCCTCTGTTTACAAAATGGGCTTAGAGCTTCTGTTTTAACATATATTCATTTCATTTCACGTCCATCCTTAAGCCTTCTGCAATTCCCATAACTAGAATTCAACTTTCGTGTGTGCCTGCACGCATACACACACACACACGCACGCACACACACAGTAGACTACTACTCAGCCATAGAAAAGAATGAAATAATGCCATTTGCAGCAACATGGATGGACCTAGAGATTATCATACTAAGTGAAGTAAATCAGAAAGACAAATACCATATGATATCACTTGTATGTGGAATCTAAAATATGATACAATGAAACATTTACAAAACAGAAACAGGCTCACAGATGTAGAAAACAAATCTATGGTTACCGAAGGGTGAAGGGAATAGAGGAGGGATAAATTAGGAGTTTGGGATTAGCAGATACAAACTACTATATAGAAAATAGATAAACACAAGGTCCTACTCTCTAGCACAGGGAACAATATTCAATATTCTGTAATAAACCATAATGGAAAAGAATATGAAAAGGGACATATATATATTTATATATCTGAATCACTTTGCTGTACACCAGAAGCTAACACAACATTGTAAGTCAACTATACTTTAATTAAAAAAAAAAATGTAGTCCATTATATATCTGGTGTGTATAGGGGGGCGGGGTAGAGTAGGGGAACCATGAAGGGAGAGGTGAATCTTGGGAAATAAGGCTGGATATAGTAGATTGGGTAAGAGAAGTCACTGAAGGCCTTAATGGGTTTGAACTTTATTCATAGACAGTGGGGAGGTTTTTAAGCTGAGAGTGAGGTAATGAGATTTGTTTAAAAAAATTATTTTGGTATGAGAGATGCATTAGATAGCTAGTAAGAGTGGAAGCAGGGAAACCTGTTAAGAAGCATTTTTAAAAATTGTCTAGGCAATTGAAAAGAATTGACCTTCAAGAGAATTTTAGAAAGAATTGATACCAATTGGCTCCACCCCTAAAAGCAGGACCTAAGGAGGAGTTAGAATTAACTGAGGTTTCATTCTGGGTGACTGTGTGAATGGTGATTTTTTTCTTTTTTATTTCATTTTATTTTATTTTATTTATTTATTTTTTAACATCTTTATTGGAGTATAATTGCTTTACAATGGTGTGTTAGTTTCTGCTTTATAACAAAGTGAATCAGCTATACGTATACATACATCCCCATATTGAATGGTGATTTCTTTTTTCTTTTTTTTTTTTTTTTTATTCTTGTAGGTCTAGCTTTTTTTTTTTTTTTCACACACACACACTGTCTTTTATTTTTACAAGAGATAAATAGACTGACACCAAGCATTGTACATGGATGACCACAACAAAAGCAACAATGATTGCAATTACCAAACATGAAACTGAATGGTGATTTCTTAACACAGGTGGAAGGGAACATAGGAAGGGAACTGTGTTGCCCTTGGTTTTGGACAACAAATTTAATGTGTTGCCTTTTGGACATCTGTGTTGCCGCCCATTTTTTCTGTATGGGTCTGGCCCTCAGGCAAGGACAGAGACTTGAGCAGAGCTGTAGAGTCGAGAGTCAGACATGTTGACTGAAGCTATGGGAATAGATGAGCTCATCTGGGTAGATGAATCTAAATCAAAGAGAGCAAAATTTCCTCATTCCACCACAGCTGATCTTCTCAGAGTTATGAATATTGTGAGCCTGGCTTTTTCGCCAGACCGAATTCTTCCTTATTTCAGGAATTCAAAAATAAAGAAACGAGGCTTTATTCTTTTTTCTTTTCTGATTGAATAGTGAATTATTATGTATATGATATGTTACTGTTGATTTTATTTGCATTTCTTTGATTACTATTGATGCTGTTTATAGTGGAATATATTGCCCACCACCTTAAGTTACTTCTCTGTAAATTGCTCGGTCGTAGTCATAATTCTATTATTTGTGAGTTATTTTCAATTGTTTATAAAGTTGTGTTTAAAAAAAATGGTTTCTAAAAGAAAACTTTTCTACATCCTTCTACATTTACATGCTCTTCTGTACTTTTACCACATTATGTACAGTTAAGTTTAAACCACATTTCTACATATATGTTGTCTATATTATGACTGAGTGTTGAGAAACATGCATTTTCTTTTGGAGGAAAGAATTTGACATTTTGGAAATTACCAGTAAAGTAAAAATTACATGTACGACTTTCCCATTCTTCTTGCCCTTCCCACCCCACATGCTTAGCTAGTGATGTATTAAAATGTAAAAATTTGAATCAAGGTTTACTGGCTGAAGATACCAACTATCTTCAGAGGCTGAAAGGAGAGGGATCCTAGAGTCATTGGTTGGTAGCCTCTGTTGTTTTATTTTCTGACCTGCACAAATAGCTCTTGAAGTGAAGATATGCTAGTCCTTGGCAACTAATATTTTCTGGCCATGTATTTTATGCACTAACAGGTATTTATTTGCCTCATTCTTTTAGGCCCATGTGTTTCTCTAGTTTAAAAAGCATTTGCAAATGGAGATCTGGCTATACCCATGTAATCCCTAAATGTGTATTTACCTTATATGTGTATGTTTTCAATGTGTGTATGGAGGCTTTTTTTAATGCTCTATATGGGAGGGGAGTGTCATTGTCTAGTACACTGTTACATACCTCATGAAATAATTACACAGCCAGTTCTTAATTTTGAGGTTCTTCTTTTCAACAGGTTTTGCACTGATTGCAAAAATAAAGTCCTCCGAGCATACAATATCCTTATTGGTGAACTTGATTGCAGCAAAGAGAAGGGCTATTGTGCTGCACTTTATGAAGGCTTGCGGTGCTGTCCACATGAGCGACACATACATGTTTGCTGTGAGACAGACTTCATTGCACATCTTTTGGGTCGTGCTGAGCCAGAGTTCGCAGGAGGGTATGAGTATGTAATTTGCTAGAATGGGCTATCTAGCGCTTTGCTTCATTTTATCCTTCTGCCTCAGTACATATGATATATGTATAAATTAAAGTGTGCCTGTAAAGATTTTGCTTTCTTTAAAATATGCATTTAGTTGACTGAATATAAAAAGGGAGAAAATGTCGATCAGTTGTCTGCTCCTTGTTGCTTGAAGTAGGCAGGCTTTTTTTGGCTTTCATTATTATAGCTTATCATTTTCATTTGAAAATGATTAGAAGGGATTTTTTTCCCCCTCCATCCATGCGTTTCCATGTTTAAATTTTGTTTATAATGATGGTTTTTGCATAGGAGGTGAGATCTTTGCAGCAGGGGGTTAAGAAATACTTTATTGAATGTAATTCATGAACTGTGTATATTATTATTAAATTATATAGGAAGCTAAAATTTTATCTCTGGCTTTGTTGTAAAAAGAAAACCAAAAAAGTTGTTCACAATAAATTGAACCCACCTCCCCTTGTGTTTTGTGTATCAGCTCTCATTTGAGTGCCTACTTTCTGCTAGGCATTCAGAATACAAACACTTCTTTTATCACTGAAGTTCATGAACACTTCTACTGAAGACTGACCTAGAGGGCTTTTGCCCATGACTGAATCACTTTGGTATTGTCTTTCTCCTCAAAAAAAAGAACAAAAACCAAACAGGCATTTGCTGTAATTGGAAGGTGAACTGTCATGCCTACTTGAGCTGGACACTTAACATATGATGACTTCTCTGTGCTCCAAAAAACATCTCTTTAGGTCCAGTTCCTGAATTACCTTATGTTTAGCAATATTAAGGCTGAGTTCTACCTGCATGTGTATTTCTCATTGGTTTTATACACGTGTGCTCGTGTATTTATATATACATTGAGTTTGAATGTATAACTGTCTTGTTATTAGTTTGTTACTAGGCATGCAGACTGTGTTTAAAACCTGAACTTGCACAGGCATTATCCATCTTTTACTGTTTCAGCTTAAGGGTTTTAGGAAATATGTGTGATTTATTCTCCTTTATAGGAGAAGAGAAAGGCATGCTAAGACAATAGATATAGCTCAAGAAGAAGTTCTGACCTGCTTGGGAATTCATCTTTATGAAAGACTGCATCGAATCTGGCAAAAACTACGGGCAGAAGAGCAGACGTGGCAGATGCTTTTCTATCTTGGTGTTGATGCGTTACGCAAGAGTTTTGAGGTAAGAACAGTGGACTGCTTCAGTGTCCAGATTGCTTAGTTAAGTTATTGGACTGAATCTTAATGTTAATCACCACTCTTACCTTGCCTTAGCTGTGATCTACTGGTCATGGCTTTTGGGGGTTAGGAGAGGAGTTTGCTGGGGAACTGAAATTTAGAAGTTGTTTATGGATTTTTTCTTTGTTTTTTAATCCCGTTACTCTGCCAGCCTTGATTTTTAGACATTCTGACAGTAGAAAACTGAAATTGATGATTATTTAATGAGAAGCTGCTATGAAACATAACTGTTGACAAGTTAAAAGCAACCCAAAAATAAGCATCAAAATTAGAAACATTTAATGAGTCCCAGTTTGCCTGCTTCTTTCCAATCGTATGGAGTAAATGGTGTCTGAATGCCGTGATACAAGAGCTACTTTTTAGAAGCACACTGAAGGAAGGCTCTTTACAATGCTGGTATTGGGTTTCATGCTTGTGATTTGGTAACATTATTTTCAGTTATACTCTGTAGAACATAAATTTTTGGCTAGTGAATATTTTGTTATATTCTAGGGCATGGTTGTAACTCTTCAACTGGTCACCAGTCCTTTTTGAAAATGGTACGAAAGCTATAAACCCTTTTTTCAAAAGCCCATCCATGAACTTTAAACACTGTTCTGGGGAGTCTGAGGAGATTTGTGCTAGTTTTTGCTGAACAGATGTCTTACTCCTTTTCTCTTTGAATGTTTGTGTCTTCAGAAACTAGATCATTTAATCAGGTTATTTAGTCTTCTCGTTGTATGAAGAAATAGATGAATATTTACTTTGCTGTGTTAAAATTCTGAAGTTTGAAACTAGAATATTTCTGGTTTGAAATCGGAGTATGTGTAAGTCTACCTTTCCCATAGGAATTAGTTGTATATTCATTTCCTGAGTAGATTTTAAGACTGTCATCATTTAAGGTATTAAAATTTAAAATTCTTTGTGGGGACTGCCTGACAAAACACAGCAAAGTAAATATTCATCCACTTCTTCATACAATGAGAAGACTGACCTGACAAAATTGCAGCATGAAATACCAGTTTCTGTGTGTGTGATATCATTTAAAATTAACAAGTGAGAATTTCCATGGAAAGTAAAGGGAAGTTTGGGCCAGTATTCAGTCTCAGCTTTGTTTTATAATAGATGACTGTGGAAAAAGTGCAGGGTATCAGTCGATTGGAACAACTTTGTGAAGAATTTTCAGAGGAGGAACGAGTAAGAGAACTCAAGCAAGAAAAGAAGCGCCAAAAACGGAAGAATAGACGAAAAAATAAATGTGTATGTGATATTCCTACTCCCTTACAAACAGCAGATGAAAAGGAAGTAAGCCAAGAGAAGGTAGTATTTCTTGATATTGACTCATAAATATATAGCTTTTTTCTAGATTTCAGCACTTTTACTGTGCTTTCCCAGAATGTGGCTCCTTTGGCTTCTTTATTGGCTTTTTTTCTTACTCTAATCTGTATAAGCCAAAATCTTTAATGTCGTGTGTTTGTTTTCTAGAGACAATGTTGGCTAGTTAACTTATTACGTGACCTTAGTATTCTGCAAGATCATAGTCCAAATGTGAAAAGTTAACTCCATGCATGACCTAGAGCAGTTCTCAACTTTCAGTCTCAGAACGCCTTTGCATTTTTCTGTTTTGTTTTGTTTTTGCTTTTTGGCCGTGCCGCGCAGCATGCGGGATCCTAATTCCCCGACCAGGGATCGAACCCATGCCCCCTGCATTGGAAGTGTGGAGTCCCAACCACCGGACCGCCAGGGAATTCCCTCCTTTGCATTCTTAAAAATTAGGGAGCCCAGTGAGCTTCTGTTTTTGTGGATTATGCTTATCAGCATTTACTGTATTAGAAATTAAAATGGGCAAATTTAAAGTTATTTATTATTCTTTTAAAAATAATAAGCCCACTATATGTTAAAATGAATAACATTTTTTGAAAAATAACTAGAAAAAATTGAGAAGGGTGGCATTAACTTATATTTTTGCAAATCTCTTTAATATTTGGCTTAAAAGGAATCAGGTAAATTCTCATTCAGTCTGTTTGCATATGTTGCTTGGTTATAGCATGTGAAGAAAGTCTGACTTCACCCAGATGTATATAGTAGGAAAAGGGAGGAGTATTTTAATATAAACCTTTTCAGATAGTTGTGGATATTCTTCTTTGGCATTATAACTTGACAGGTGGTAGTTTCTTAAAGATTAGTTGCAATGTGGAACCTGACACCTTATCAGTGACCTTTTCATACTTTTAAATTAAAACTCATCGGTCTATCTTGGCATTTTGAATAGATTTTATTTATGCATGATTCTGTAACATCATGCATTGGTCATTTGAAAGA
Source organism: Balaenoptera physalus (assembly GCF_965194825.1). Classification (NCBI taxonomy): domain Eukaryota; kingdom Metazoa; phylum Chordata; class Mammalia; order Artiodactyla; family Balaenopteridae; genus Balaenoptera; species Balaenoptera physalus. Next base: position 42,423,017 of record NC_138901.1, read on the forward strand.
TAATGGTTCACTGAGTTATGCAGATCTTTCCAGATTTTGACATTCATTATATAATATCATATAATCATGTTAAAACCACTACTCATCAGAAAGGTCTTTTAAGTATTGGGAAGCTTCAAGCTCCTTGTGCTTGTGTATGCAAGTTTTCAAAATTCTGATTGTAGTTTGAAAGTTTGAATTTTATCAATGACTGTCCATTTTTTTCCTTGAAGAGATGGGCTGACTTCATTTTTGAGAAAATGTCTTTTAAATATCCAAGTCTGAATAACCATAATTTGTCTCTTATTCTTTTATTTCAAGTGAAATTGATGTTCCAGGAAAAAGCAGCTAGTTTAGCTTGCAACTTAAACAGTTGCACAAGTACTTTTACTTGAGACAACCATTATACATTGGTATGCATCAAAAGTGCTTTAAGCATTCTTCCCATTTATCACAGAGTAATAAAAAGACCTCTATGCCATGAGTTCGTATTTAATAAAATTAGTATTTTTACTGCTTCATCAAAGACATTCATAAGTGAAATATCGTTTTATGTATTTATTTCCTGATGAGAGTGCTTGACAAGTGAAGAATACAGTGACTGTTAGTACACGCTTTGGTTGCCTCTGCCTTGGTTTGTGCTAAAGAAACTTTTCCCACCATTGCTTTTATATTATCAATGTAAGTGTCAAGACAATGAAAACGGCAAATCACATCTCAGTGTTATGATGAAAATGGTTTTGACCTAGGGAACCCCTGGGGTCAGCAGACTGCACTTTGAGAATAGCTATCCTAGACTTCCCTGATACCATTAAGTCTTAACTTACTTTTGTTGGTTCTTGGTCTTGAAATGAATTAGTAATTTTTCATGAGAATAATTTTTTTCAATTTTTAACCTTGTAACTCCTATCTTAGGTTTAGGAAATTAAAATATAGCCATTATGGAGGTAAAGCTTTTTACAATCTCTTAATATTGATCCTGAAAGGAAACAGACTTCATAGAAAATAGCTGCAAAGCCTGTGGCAGCACTGAAGATGGTAATAGTTGTGTAGAAGTAATTGTTACCAATGAAAATACATCATGTACCTGTCCTAGCAGTGGCAATCTTTTGGGGTCTCCTAAAATAAAGAAAGGTAAGTAAATAGTTTTAAAAAATTAACTCTTAAGTTTATTCTTTTTTTTTTTTTTTTTTTTTAAATATAAGAGCTTTTAGAGATCCTGTAACCTAGAATTTAGGAACTGCTTTACAGCCCTAAGAATATCATAAAATTTAGTCAGACACTTGGTATTTCCTTTTTCTTTATGGTGTTTGATTTGTTAAATAATAACAAAATCAAAAATTGTAAAGCTCCAATCATATTTTCATTATTTAATGCACTTTTTACTTTCAGTAAGCCATCAATTTTGAAATTTTTCTGTGGTCCCCAGTTGGTTCATTCTTTGTCGTAATATATTTATTGGCATGTTAATTGTAACTCTCACTTGATTTATTCTCAGGCTTATCGCCACACTGTAATGGTAGTGATTGTGGATATTCATCTAGCATGGAAGGGAGTGAAACTGGTTCTCGGGAGGGTTCGGACGTTGCTTGCACTGAAGGCATTTGTAATCATGACGAACACGGTAGGTTCAGATTAAGCTTCCCAATTATTTCTGCTACATGGCTGATTTAAACACCCAAATAAGAGATTATTGATTTCTGCAGGTGATGACTCCTGTGTTCATCACTGTGAAGACAAAGAGGATGATGGCGACAGTTGTGTTGAATGTTGGGCAAATTCTGAAGAGAACACCACCAAAGGAAAAAATAAAAAGAAGAAAAAGAAAAGCAAGATGTTGAAATGTGATGAACATGTAAGTGTCATAACTTGGAATCCTTAAACCTTTGTTCTTTTCCTTGGAGTGGCAAATGTGCAGCTTAGCTGCTAGGATTTTTTTTTTTTTTTTTTTTTTTTAAGAATGAGTACCTATGCAGTTCCATTGGTTGCTCATCTTGTGAATTTATATGCATGTGTGTGCCTGATATGGTCATTTGTCCAACAGTCGATGTGAGTCATAAATCCAATTCATTCTTTTCATAATAGTTTTTAATCTTTTAGCTCTGTAATCTTGAGCAGTTTGCTTGATCTGTTTTCCCATCTGTGAAATGTAGATAATAGTTCCTGTCAGATTAGGTTCTGTGAAGATGAAATGAAATTATATTGGTGGGTTAGCATAGTGTTTGGTGTGCAGTAAATGCCTAGTAACTGCCAGCTGTTGCTGTCATTCAGTATTCCTGCTAAAATCTTAACACACTGTCAGGGCATTTTTTTTCTTTAAAAAATAGTAATTGCTATTATTCCCTGCCTTTTTACCTGAGAAATCCTTTTGCTGTGGTTTCAGATCCAAAAGCTTGGAAGCTGTATTACAGATCCAGGTAATCGAGAAGCCTCAGGAAATACCGTGCACACAGTGTTTCACCGTGACAAGACCAAAGATACACATCCTGAAAGCTGTTGCAGCTCTGAAAAGGGTGGGCAGCCACTGCCTTGGTTTGAGCATAGGAAAAATGTACCACAGTTTGCAGAACCTACAGAAGCGTCGTTTGGTCCTGATTCCGGAAAAGGTGCCAAGAGCTTAGTTGAACTCCTTGTAAGTAAGCCATGATTATCTTTTTGTGGATAACTGTTCACGGGGTAGATGTGGGAGGGAACGTATTTGAGGGTTTAACGTTGGGAATGGGAGGAGGCTTATAAGCAGTTAAGGGCAGTATTTCATTATTTTTTGGTCACTTCATTCCTGCTCTTACACTTAACTACTCTGGAGCACATTTCCTCGTCTTCCTTTGTCTCAAAGGTAGAAAAGATTAGTTGGGAGACGAGGATAGAGTTAGCATTATGTCCAGGAGTCTGACTCCTTGACAAGGGTTATTATAAGCAAACTGCCTTTCTGAGTGGCAATTTATGGTAGCCACCCTTCCAGACCAGGAAAGAATATAGAATCTGAACTAGAGCCTACTTTCTAGGTTACTTCCTTTAGGTGTCATGTAGGATAAAAGCATATAACTGAACTTGGAAAATCTTTTATTACTGACTCCAATTCTTGATACTTTAGATGAATTATACCTGATTCCAAGCAACCCAGTGCATAGTTTGTGTGGGACTTGGAGGAGGGGCAAAGAAGGAGAAGGGTGGGATCTTTTCTGTAGTCATTATGGGATCCCAAGGGAACCAAATCCCTTAGAATATTAGCTTTTTTCTTTTTTATAGGGTTGTAAAGTTTAATGGTGATGCTGTGTATTTCGTAAGTTTAAAAAAGGTTATATTTTACTTAATGTGTAGAGATAAAAGTTTCAACATAGAACCAGCCAGAGATAAGTCAGGTTATTTAAAATTTGGTAGCTATTTGTAACCATCCCTAATCACTTTTGAAGGCTGAAGTGTGTTGGGGGAGTCTGCTTGTAGGCTTCTAGGACAAATTACAGATCCAGAGTTTTAAACCAAGTTGAGTTGCCTTTTATTCTTACTTAGTACTTTCTAAGACAGAATGACATTATGCCTATCCTGTAAACATTCCAATTAAACTAAAGGTTAGACTGCTTTAATTTTTCTCTGTCCTCCATCACCGTAGCATTTTGCATTCTTAATTTAAGTCATAGTCTTAACTACTGCTTTAATTTGCAGGATGAGTCTGAATGTACTTCAGATGAGGAAATCTTTATCTCACAAGATGAAATACAGTCATTTATGGCTAATAACCAGTCTTTCTACAGCAATAGAGAACAATACCGACAGCATCTGAAGGAGAAATTTAATAAATACTGCCGCTTAAATGATCACAAGAGCCCCATTTGTAGTGGCTGGTTGACAACGGCTGGAGCAAATTAAATAATAAAATAGCTCTGTCTTTCAATGAAACACTGAAGATGACTACTGCGCCTTCTCTTTCAAAACAAACTCTTAATTTAGTGACTTATGGCAAAATTTTATCTTAAATCAATGTGATTCTTTCTTGTTTTGGGAGACGGTGGAGGTAACCTCCTTAGTTTGTTCTTTCTTCAGGCTTGTGTCTTTAGTTGTGTGGCTGCGCAGGCCTGCCGTATGATTTAAGCCATCCCTTTTCATTAAATGTTTCTCTTCCTGTGAGACTTACTAAAAAGCAACTTAGTGGCAAAAAGTAATGTTGTACTTATACTTCTGTACAGAAATGACAATGAGCTGAATATATGGTTTTACAAAGTAGACATCCACTTGCGAAATGTTTGGATGTAATGTTAAAGCGCAATGTGCAAAATTTAAAATAAAGAATATTTATTAATACGCATAGTAAAATTTGGTGTACATGTTTCTGCTTAATGTGTGGCAGTATTTTAATTTGCCACCTGTGGTCTTGGTACTTGGCCAGTGTTGATGTTAGAGAGGATGAAGAGCAAATGAGGAGAGAGAGACAGATTGCTGAAGACAAAATTCTTCCCTTCATCAGTTGACAACCGAGAAAAGCAGTTTCCAGTCTTCTGTTTTGAAAGAATAAGTTTGCTGCGATACCGTTAAATACTGGCTAGCATCTTACTTCCTCATGAGACTTTTAATTGCTGTTATTAATAACGTTCCCTGATACATAACACAAAGCACCTTAAATTCAGAGGTTCATATTGAACTAGAAGAATGAGAACAAAACTTGGCAGAATTTCAGCCAAAGGTTTCCTGCTAAGTAATTACTCAGCATGTAGAGAACTGGGAGCAGCAGGCTGCACTGAGAGCTAACCGCACTGCAGTCTGTGTGAGCGCCTGTTCCTTACCTGGTTTCCAACAATAAGGTCACTATGGCATTACAGTTTACTGCTTTCACAAGCTGTCTGTGAGTACTGAAGAAGGAGAGATTCCCCTAGGAGTAGCATTTGGCTGCCATTTAAAAGGTTGAGTCAGTAATTCAGTAAACTCATGTGCTTAGAGCTTTGTGTCTACAGGTTGATAATACTTGGTGGGCAGCAGACAAATAGTGGGACGGTCAATACCTCTGTGCGGTGGGGATGGAGTGAATTTTATAGGCTTTCTACCACTTAATCAGACTTCTAATCAGATTTCAAATGGGCAACAGCAGAAGCTTAGTGAGATTTAACTTTTGTAGTTGGTGGCATTTTTCTGATCCACCCCTCAGTTGTCTTTTCAAATCAAAGTGTTGTATAGGGATTGGGGCAGAGATAAAGTGAGTCATTCCTTTCTGACTCTTGTTTGCTTTCATCCTGGAATCCATAAAAAATGACTAAGGGTCTCCCACAGCCCTTGGCTCTGAGCCCAAACCCCTCTGCACCACCTGTCACAGTCAGGTGCTCTCCAGATCCCTAAATTAAGCAAGGGCTGGTTTTGTTTTGTTTTAATCTTTGCCCCTGGGGCCAAACACAGGAGTGCTTGTTGAGTGAATAAACCAGCCACATTGACTGCTTATTCCATTGCTTGCAGTAGCAGGATTCCAGTAGTTATGCAGAGATAAGTTTTCTCTTTGGAAGGATGGCTATATAAAGAATGCAGAAGTGAGGCAGTTTTCATGCTTTGATGGAATATCCTTAGTGGTCAGAAAAGTGAGTTCTACTTTGGACAGAACCAACAACCTACGAAGAGACGAAGGAGAACGGAGTGAAGGCAGTTTAGGAGCACATCCCCTGGCCTAATACTGGACTGCTTGCCATCCAAGCCAGGCTTCACATTTGTCTCAGTATAGTCTATAAAATGAAAGTGTTAATAGGTACTATCTCATATGGCTCTTGGGGATATTAATATATTTAAAGTGCTTATAAAAGTGCCTGTCACACAGTAAGCGCTCAATAAATGTTAGCTATTGCTTTACTCTCTTACATACACCGTGATACATTTGCTCCAATGGGAGTGGGAGGGCTTAGGAAAGTTGTAGACTGTAGGCCATTAGGGATACAACCCCCCCAATACACGTGTACTTCGGGGTCTTTGCATTTTTAACCATCAGTTCTCCTTGGTTAGTAAGGCCAAGGGATCAGGTAGGGTTGAAAGCCCCTCCCAAGGTCACCCAGCATTGACAGCTGAGACACTCAGCCCTTTCTGAGCTGAATCCTTCCCATCAGCCACCGGCTGGTTTAGGAAGGCGTTGGAGTCACCTTAAGTGCCCTTAATTTCTCTTCCTGGCCTTAGGGGTCAGGAACAGGGAAGGCAGACCGAGCAGGAGTCAGGAGTACGTGCGTTCTCGGGCCTGGTGCAAGCCCCCGCCAAACTTCGTTTTCCTCCCCGAAGGGTAGGAGCTCACCAGGAAAGCTGGACCGCGAACTCCCAGCACCGTCCGGCCCTGTCCCGCGAGGAGCAGTTTCCGCCCGGCGCAGACTGGGCGGGGCCGCAGGGGGGCGGGGCCGTGCCCGCGCTGCAGGCGCAGGGGGCGGGGTGGCCAGGCCGCTGTTGGTCCTCCGGCGGGATGGGGCCATTTGCGGAGCAGCGGAGGGTGGAGCCGGGGGCGGAGGCAGGCCAGAGTGGAGGCAGGTCCAGGCGCAGCTCTGACTGGGGCAGGTCGGCGGCGGTTGCCGCGGTGGTGACAAGGGAGTGGCCGGACCCCTACGACCCGGGGCGAAACTCTGCGATCCAAGTGCTCGGCTCCCCAAGCGAGGTGGGCGGGCGGCTCGGGACCCTGGCCAGGGCCGGCATGGAGCGGTGGCGTGACCGGCTGGCACTGGTGACGGGAGCCTCGGGGGGCGTCGGCGCGGCCGTGGCCCGAGCCCTGGTCCAGCAGGGACTGAAGGTGGTGGGTTGTGCCCGCACCGTGGGCAACATCGAGGTAAGGCCCTGCTGGGGAACGGGTCGCTCTGGGTGGCGTCGTTTTCTGCCGGGCTAGGGTCCAGGTGGGGGAGGGGGAGTGGTCGGAGCCAAGCTGTCACGCTGCCCTCACTTGACCGCCACCCCAGGGTCACTTGCAGCAGGCTCAGGGGCAAGAGAGACGGATGCCTAGGCGGAGGGGAGGCTGCTTTTGGACCCCTCAGGGCAGGACTCCACCTTCGCTTTTCAAAGTCCAGTCTTTTAAGGAGCCTTTTCTCCTGACAGCCTCTACTCCAGTATACCAAATCTCTGACTCACTGGCATCTTTCTCCTTCTCCCCGACCTGCATACCCGGGTTGGCTGAGGAAGGGAGAAGCCAGAGATCAGGGACTAAGCCAGGGAGAAGGAAGGAAAGCTTTCCCAACTCAGTGGCTAAGTGGGCTACTGGATTGCTTCCTCTGGTCCCCAGACCTAGCCCACAAAAGCCAAGCAAAGTGAGCAGGAGCTAGAGGTTTTGATCGTGATCATTTTCACCCAGGACTGCGAGTGGGGTTGGGGTGGGAGTGGAACTTTTCTGAAGAGGCTCAGCTCCATATTCCCCCGAAATGTGAGGGTTAGCTCCTACCCGATGGACATAAGGGATGAATGGGATATATAGGTAGACCTTTCTTCAGTCTCACTGTCCCAGGTGGGACTGACTAGGTGAAATAGGGCATTGAACATGTGAGCCCTGGGGGACAAAGCATTGTGGAACTGAACCTCCTGGTTTTTCTCTTAACGTGGGTTGGGAGCCCCAAGAGTTGTAAGCAATAAATGCTCAGAGAAAACTGAAATGAAGTTGGCTATGTTGGAGCAGGGAGGAAGGATACAAGAAACTTCCGTCATAGGATCACTTTGGATTTGCCCCTGGCAAGACCCCTCTCAGGGATTGGGCTAGTGCTTAGCTTTATCTCCACCCTTGCTCAAAGTCCCTGGGTGGGGAGAGGGTGAGGAGGCCTTGGGTGGGGGCAGAGTGGGAAGGTGTACCGGAAGGAGGACGGTCCCCCCCCCCCACCCCGCTGCTGACCAAAGGTGCACTTTATAGCCTCCTAGATAGTCCCAAGGTCACCTGGCTATACTGTTGCCCCACTCTGCCCCTCCCTTTCTCCTATCCTGAGGCGCTCAGGGCCCAGCCCGCACTTTGGAGCCTAGAGGATCAGACCAGGGATTAGACCACTTGATTCCCTAATTCTAAAGCCACTCTTGCCTTCTCTTCTTACCACCTCCCGACCCCCAACCAGCCAGGAAAGGGGTCCCTGAGCCCAAAGGAGATCCCCAGGCTGATCACTCAGCCCCAGGGTATCTCCTTTAATGAGGGAAGAATGGCTCTGCTGTGACGGGACTGACATGATTTCAGGTCATTTTTGAGGATAGATGAGGACAGGTAGGGCAGAGAAGGCAGTGACAGGGAGTCCCTCCATTCTGGCTTTCCTGCAGGGCTTTGAGTCTGGAGGAGGAAGGGAGAAGTTGCATGCCAGGGGAGGGGAGAATTCCAGGCTTCTTTGTCCACAGTCTGCTTTTATGGATTGGTTGATTCACTCATTCATCGATACTAAAACAAAATTTGAGTTCTGGCCTCCTACAACAAGAAGCCCTATTTCCTGAGGTGGTCGTGAGTAGGTGAAATCAGGTGAAAGGGGACTTCTGGGTCCCTGAGGACTGTACCTCTTAAACTCTTGGAAAGTTAAAGCAGAAAAGAATTTCCTAGGTCACCTGACCCAGCCCTTTATTCTCAGCTTGGTCTGGGGGAAGGAAGGTGTTCCAGGGCAGCTGGCCAAGCCGGCCTTCCTCTAGGGCGCCCTGCACCCGCCAACCCTCTCCCTCCCACACATGTACATAGTCACCTTCACGAGGCTCAGGTGCCCGGTCACTCACTGGCCTCCAAGGCTACCACATAGCTTGTTTTCTTCCTGATTCTGAATGGCAGCTTCCCTCATAGCCACCTCTCAATGGCCCGTCTTTCTCAGATCTTTCTCTCTCAGGGATCCTTAGTGTCTTGAGGACCCTGGCAATGCACAGGGGTACCTAATGTCACCTGCCACCTGGCTTGGCTCATAGTGTCCAGAGAAACTTTGGGGTGGAGGGTGGTGCACCGTGGGTCAGAGAGAAAGAATCTGTCCTGACTTCCTGACCCTTTCTATAGGCGGAGTGAGGGGAGACTGGCAGTTGGGGACTCTGAGCCGACTGGCTGCCGTTTGTGGAGGGAGGGCGATAGTTTAGATATAAGCCCTTCTGGGAGGGACTGGATGGAGTGATGGGAGAGAAGAGAATCGAGGCCCTGGTGTAACCAGCTCAGTGACTCTTGGCTCCGGCAGAAGAAGCAGGGGGTTGGGGGAGGATTGCATCTCCCCCACCAGCGGAGGTGTGTTTCTATTGGGAGAGAGTCAGAAAAGAGATATCACTCCATTCCCAGGATCCCTGAGCCCCTTCTCTGACACACTCACAGCCCCAGCCCTTCTCCCCTTTTAGACCTGAAGACTCGAGTTTATCCCTCAGGTTCCTCCGTTGATGATCTCAGCCTCCCCCTCCCTCCCTCAGGTAGTGCTCTCACCCCGTCCCCCCCGCCCCGGGACTTTGACCAAAGAGGACACGCTTTGGGGATGGGCAGTCCTAACATCTCTGTGGCTGCAAGGTGGCCGCCAGAGGCGAGAGTTCTGTGAGCAGTGACACCGGTGGGAGGTTATCTCTGGGTGGGGAGGCGTGGAGTGAGCAGCTCACCCCAGTTAGACCCCTGTTGGGTTTCATAGGAGCTGGCTGCCGAATGTAAGAGTGCAGGCTACCCCGGGACTTTGATCCCCTACAGATGTGACCTGTCAAATGAGGAGGACATCCTCTCCATGTTCTCGGCAGTCCGCTCTCAGCACAGCGGTGTGGACATCTGTATCAACAACGCTGGCTTGGCCCGGCCTGACACCCTGCTCTCAGGCAGCACCAGCGGCTGGAAGGACATGTTCAATGTAAGGGCTGCAGGCCTGCGGCTGGGGGTGACAGGGATGGGGGAGAGGCTGGGAGAAGAGCGGGGAGCCAGGAGCCAGAGAGCTGCTGGGGATAGACGTCTACTGAGAGGGGCCTTCAGTTTCCTACCTGGGGCACTCTCCCCTGCTTCTCCTCCCCCGAAGGAGAGAGAGTGGATGAATGGCCATATCTTTTTCATTCTTCTTTCCTTTGAGCCCCTGGGGGCAGTTCTTAAAGTCTAGGCTGTTTCCTTCTCTTGGAAGAGATATGGATAGGGGAGAGAACTGCTGTCGGTTGAACGTCCCCAAGTGTCAGCACTGTGCTGAGTGCTTGGGACCATGGTCTTATGGGAAGAAAAGGGACCAAGAGACAGGAGATGAAGAAGATGATGATCTCGCTCAGCCCCACCAGTAACTATGTGGCTTCACGCTCTCTGAGCTTCAGTCTTGTCACATTTAATTGGGATGAAACACACCTAGACCATCAATATCTGGAGTCACAAACTCCAGTGTCCGCTGGGGCTGGGTAGGTACGTAAAGGAGGGAGGCGGGTCATATGGGAAAGCACATGGATGTCGGGGGGTCGCTGCGCTGCAGTCTGGGCAGTGCGGCCAGATCCTATGACTTCTCTGAGAGCAGAGGGGACCTAGATTTTCATGTGGAACCTCACCCCTCCCATTCACCGAAACCTCAGCTCCAGGAGGGCAAGGAGTTTTGTCTATTTTACTCTCTGTTATAGCCTCAGCCTGCAAACACTCCACAGATATTTTTTGAATATATGAAACCTTCCAATACATATTGGAAGTGAATTTTTAAATGTTTCAAAACCATGTGTGGACCAAACAGGCTTCAGGACATGGGTTTTCAACTTCTAGACTGTACTGTGAGGCAGTATTGGGGTATGAAAATATTCTGAGAAGTTGAAAGCATTGTGTAAATGGGATGCTTCTTTCCCCTCACAATCCTTTCACATGTGCTCACAATAGATTTAGCACCTAACAGGTGCTTGGGCCCAGAAATATGCAATGAAAGTGGAAACAATAAACGGGAAATGAAGCACTGCCTTTGCCCTCAGAGAGCCTTCTGGAAGATCCGAGTTGTGGTCCTCACCTGCAGTAAGGGAGTCTTTAAACCTGGACCTCAGCTTACCCATCTGTAAAGTGAGGCACATATATTAAATCCCTAAGACCCCTTTCAGCTTGAACACTATGTAATTCTCTTAGGATCGTCTTATGAGGCATCTCCCAATAGAACCGCATCACTGAACACACAGGGAACCCCTGACCCCTATACCTAGGAGAATCCACTCCCCTGGCCCAAGGGGATCTGTTTCTCTTACTCCATCCATCCGTCCTCAGGAGCTGAGTTCTCTGCCCCAGAAACCCACATTGTTAAGAGGACCAGAAGCAGGGCTGGAAACCTCTTATGTCCTGCCGTGAATGCTGGGGCAGGTTTACACCGACAGTATTTGTCCTGATGCCTGGCTCTGACACCCGATAAAGAGAAACATCTAATCTCCCGGCTGGTCAGCTCTCTTCCCCAGAGGAGAGAGCGAAGACCTGCTGAAAGCTTTATCGCTGCTTGTCCTCGTGGGTGAGGCTAAAGGGGTGGGGCTGGGCAGGAGCTTTAGAGCAGCTACACTTCTTCAGGCCTCTGTTCCAGGAAGGGCGGGGATCTGGGGTCACCTCTGCCAGAGGAGCAGGAGTGGGAGTGGGCCAAGGAAGGCAGGAAGCCCCCATGCCCTTGGGACATCCCTTGCCATCCTGTGACAAGTTACCCCACCCTCTGAAGAGTCTCTGTGCCTAGTCTTACAGATGGAACAGAGGTTAAAGGAAGGCGTGGAATGAAGGAGCATCAGGCCTTCTCTCCACTGTAGTCTCAAGGGAGGGACAGGAAAGGCACAGAGAGTAGTGGGTAAGGTGGGGAGAGGCTAGATCTGCCCTGAAGAGAGAGATTTTTAAAGTCATTTTAGGAAGGATTTTAGGCTGATTAGGAGAGAGGCGAGCCAGTGACTCTGTTCCAGAGAAGAGTAGGGTATTTGGAGAAGAAAGGAGATGATTCCCTAAGGTAGAGGTCCTGCTGTTTGCACAGGAGACAGCCAAGACAGGGAGGGTTCCTGGGTCATGGGTGCATTTGGGGGGCATCGTCCAGGGAGAGGTGCTGCCTCTGCTGCCAGCTGGGGCTGGTGGCTTGAGGGGGAGGGGAACCTAAAGCCAGGTGCCCTGTCGCCTTCATTGGTCTCTGATAGGACCCGGACTCTGTTTTGGATGCCCCCCCGCGCCCCCGCCCCAGGGTGCTCTGTGGCTCCATCACCTGCTCAGATGGGCCCAAGCTGGAGACACCCCATTGCCCCTCTGGCCTGCAGGTGAACGTGCTGGGCCTCAGCATCTGCACACGGGAAGCCTATCAGTCCATGAAGGAGCGGAAGGTGGATGACGGGCACATCATTAACATCAACAGGTGAGGCCGGTGGCCGAGGGCTAGAGCTCAGATCACCACGCACCCTCCAAGCTGGGTGATCTGCTGCGGCTCATTTGACCTCTTTGGACCTCCGTTTCCTGGGTGGTAAAACAGGGATTTAACACCCAGTTAATACCCAAATGGCACAACTGTGGTGAGGGGAAGAATAGTATGTGTCAAATGCCAGCTTCTAGTTGGCTGGAAGGGGTAGATCAGCCCCTTTGCAGCTGAAGCCTGGGGGCTCTCCTGGGACTGAGGTTCTCCAGTCCTCAGGCCGCGGCATGAACCTCACCTCGTGGCACAAAGACTGCACAGTCTCTGTCACTGGGGAGTCCCCGGAGACGTGGCCTCTGTCCCACAGATCTCCCAATAGAACCACATCAGCGAACACACAGATGAAATGGAGAGAGTTTTGACAACCTGCGTGGACTGGAGAGTGAATGCTGTGGTCGGCGTAGGGAGGACTTCTAGGAAGAGTGGGGCTCACAGGAGCTGCTTGAATTACAGAAGCTGGGCCAGTGGCCGTGAGGATGGCCTCTGGAGGTCCCGTTTAGAAGGCGTCCAGGGGGTGGGCTTGGCTGGTACAGCAGGGGGCACTGCTTCACTCTCTCCTTTCCCCTTCCCTCCCTCCACCCAGCATGTCTGGCCACCAAGTGCCACCCCAGTCCGTGGCCCATTTCTACAGTGCTACCAAGTACGCCGTCACTGCGCTGACAGAGGGGCTGAGGCAAGAGCTTCGGGAGGCCCAGACCCACATCCGAGCCACGGTGAGGGGTGGCCTGGCCCTGGTAGGGGTGGGGAGGCACCCGCCCGCTCACCTCACACACTCGCGGCCCGGGGGCCCATGTCCTGGCTGTGCTGCTTAGAGCTCCCGGGTCTGTACTGGGCCCACATCTACTGGGCTCTGCTGCTACTTGCGTGGCCCTGCTCACTACTTGAGTTCCCGCATTTCTCGGACTTTGAGGTGGGAGGCGGGTGACCTGAAGGGAACATGGTGGGGTGAGACTGAGGGAAAGCAAGGGATTGTGGGAAACCACGGCTGGAAAGTGGGACTCTGGGCTCTTCTCTTGAAGGCTGTATGACCTTGGGTGACATGCTCAACCTCCCCAAGCCTCAGTCTTCTCATCTGTAAAATGGAGATGATAATACCTCTCAGGTTATGAGGTTTTAAGGGACACCACTTTGTAAAACTGACCTGGCTTATAGTAATGGCTCTGTAGCTGGTAGGAATCATTCTGATAATCCCCAGTGGCAGCTATGGAGGGAGGAGGAGGAGGCTGCTGGACATCGGGCAGCCATCACTGTGAAGCTGGGGCCCTTTGGCTTCCATCCTTTCTCTGCAACCTCCCCAAGGCCTGGCCTCTGACTGGGGCTCAGCTCCTAAGCAGGCTGTCTCTGTTGGCCCAGTGCATCTCTCCAGGAGTGGTGGAGACACAATTCGCCTTCAAACTCCATGACAAGGACCCTGAGAAGGCAGCTGCCACCTATGAACACATGAAGGTGGGGCCCAGGGAAGCCATTCACTTCCTAAATGAAGGCAGAGGGAACCCTTGGCCTTTAGACCTCACCCTTCTACCCAGCCTGTCGCCCCTCCTGCAGGGTGGGGGTGGAATGGGGATGCTGGAGAGGACCTCAATGGTGGGAGGGAACTTGGATCCATCCTGCCCTCATCTCACCCCTTTCCCCTGGTGCTCTCAGTGTCTCAAACCTGAGGATGTGGCCAAGGCTGTCATCTATGTCCTCAGCACCCCGCCACACGTCCAGGTGAGTCTGGCCTTGGATGTCCATCCCCTGGAGGAGCCCAACCATCCCCAGAGGAGACGAGCAGGGAGGCTTTAAGGGGGTGGGGAGAGCATCCTGGCTTCCTCAAGCCTTGTGCCTTCCGCAGATCGGAGATATCCAGATGAGGCCCACGGAGCAGGTGACCTAGTTTCCTGTGGGGAGCTCCTCCTTCCCTCCCTGCCCCTCAAGGCTTGGCACCTGCCTCTGGATTTGGGGTGTTGATTTCTGGACCCTTGGATTCCACTTCCTTTCCCCACCCCCACCAGGGGCTGGAAAACTTGTTTGAGGTTTCATATAATCTTGTCAAATTGTTTCCACCGAATTTGAAAAATGGGCAGGGGAGAGGAGGTGGTGTCCCTGATTGTTTTACCTGCTGATTCATTCTTGGTCTCCGTTTTGGGCTCTTTGGCCTTTGTTTGCTGTCCTTGGTCTCTTCCCTTTGACCTGGGAAAGGGACTGTGGCCAAAAGTGGGGCTTTCCCCTATCTTCTTGCACCCCACCCCTGTCCCTTCAGGATGAGGAGGCAGAGGGAAGCCCTCACCTTCCATCTGAATGGCTTTCGGGGCTCTGGGCTTCCTCCTTTCCCTGCATCCCACCCCCCACCCCATCTATTCCCCGTCCCAGTTCTCCAGCCCCACTGTGGCTTCTCAGCCCCTGGTGGGGTCCTCACTCCACTCTATGGCAGCAGAGTACCAGGGCCTGCCTCCCATGTGGGTTTCACTGTGATCATTAAAAAAGAAAAACTGCGACAACCTACCTTGGCTTCAGAAGTGTCTTTCAGGTCTTCCTCCTTCCTGTGATCAGGAATGGCTGTGTCTCAGGGTTTCTTCCAGGAGAGTGGGAAGGTGGGTGGATTGGGGGCATCACTTCTGGAGTGTGGATTACCTTTGGGCTGGGTCTTGAAAATGGGTAGGAGTTTGCCTGCCAGAAAAGAAGACAACACGGCTTGCAAGGCTGGGAGGCCCAGAAGAGCATGCAGTGTTGTGGGAACAGCACAGAACTTAGTGCAGGAGTGAGGTGGGGCTGAAAAGGTAGCTCCTTGCCTGGATCCCCCCGGGGTCTGAGTGCTGAGCAAGGAGTCTGGCCATTACCTGTGGGCCAAGGGCATCGGTTGGTTTGTCAGCAGGTGCAGGTCAGGCACAGAGCTGTCACTTAGAGAATCAGCGCCATGGCACAGGAAGTTATTGGTGGGGTCCTGCTGACTGGTGCCGACGGTTTGACAGGCAATGGAGGTGTAGAGGAGGGGCTGGATGTAGGAGAATCTTCTGAGGAAAGTCACCAGCGCCCGGTGGAGGACGGGATGTGGGGAGGGACTCACCACGACTAACCAGGTTGAACAGGAAAGCCAACACATCCCCTTAAAGTGTCCTTTGCTGGTACCAGGGTGAGTGAGGTCCTCCAGCCTCCTGGGACCTTGAAGGGTGCAGAACGCAGCCCACGGTAGGGTCAGCTCAGCGGCGAGCACCCCTCGGGCCAGTGACTGGGCGGTGGAGGTCGTCGCTCAGCTGGGCCTGCAGGGGGCGCTGTGGGAACGACCTGGCCGCCGGGCATGCGCCGTGCGGCTCCGGGCCGGGGGCGGGGCCGTCCGAACGCGGAAGCGGAGTGGCTCACGTGGGAGCCGAGAGGGACCTGTGTAGGTTCCGCGGCCGGGTTCTGGCCAGTACCCGACTGGGAATCCTGGCCTTTCCTGTATCTGAGGGGGTGGACCGGGGGCAGCCTTCGGGTCCCCTTCACCCGCTTTGGGGGCCTGGGAGCGGGCCCCGGCGGGGTTGACCACTCCTGAGGACGCAGCTGGGGCATCGACCATGGCACTGCTCTCGGCCGTCGGCGGCGCGACCTGGCATTGCTGCAGTCGCCTCCTCACGCGTCCTTTCTCCCAAGCGGCGGGGCGTGGGGAGCGGCCCGGCGGGGAGGAGCTAAGCCGCCTGCTCCTGGATGACCTGGCGCCGACTCCGCGGCCGGCCGTGGGGCTGGAGCTTCTGTTTGGCCTGTCCCCGTGTCTCCTGGCTCTGCGGGCCGCCCGCCGCCGCGTGGCCCGGCTCCTGCTCCAGGCCGGTAGGTCCGGGCTGCAGGGGGAGCGGGCCGAGCTGCTGCGCGCGGCTGAGGCGCGGGACATCCCGGTTCTGCGGCCCAGACGGCGGAAGCTGGACGTCCTGTGCCGCTACCAGGTCCACCAGGGCGTCTGCATGTTAGTGAGCCCGCTGCGGCCCCGGCCCTGGGCTGAGGCTGGGGAGGCTCGGCCAGGAGACGACCCCCAGCAACTGTGGCTCGTCCTCGAGGGGCTACAGGATCCCCGGAATCTTGGGGCCGTGCTGCGCTCCGCTCATTTTCTCGGAGTGGATAAAGTCATCACCAGCCGGAGAAATAGGCATGGTCTCCCCTTATTCCCCGTGTGCCCCAATTTGGAGGCGCAGCCGAGTTCCTAAGCACCTTGACCCTTGGGTGGTCCCTCAGCCAGGCCTCCCCAACGCCAAAATTCTCACCCCTAACTCTTGGGGGCTGGGGGGAGGGCACGGCACCGGGCTTGAGACTACCCAGCCTCATACGGTGGCATGGGGAAATCTTGCAGCTGCCCGCTCAGTCCTGTAGTCAGCAAGGCCAGCGCCGGGGCTATGGAGGTGATGGACGTGTTCTCCACTGATGACCTGGTCGGTTTTTTACAGGTAATGGCGCGGAGAAGGAGGTGGGGCGGGGTGTCAGTAAAGGAGAAGAAATGAGCCAAGTTCAGTCTCTCCAAGGGCCCCCAGCTAGCAGCTGATGGACGAAAGGGAGAGAAGGGGGCGTGTTGGTATCGCTTCCTACATCCTTCTAAATCCCTTTAGGAAGAGAAGGATCCGGAGTTTTAAAAACCACACATGGTGGGACTTACCTGGCAGTCCAGTGGTTAAGACTCCGCGCTTCAAATGCAGGGGTCGCGGGTTCCATCCGCTGTCGGGGACTAAGATCCCACATGCCCCGCGGCGCGGCCAAAAAAAAAAAAAAAGGAAAGCACACACGCACGGAGCAGAATCTGATGTTAGGGACTTTTACTGCACTCCCTTCCGTGGCGTACATCTTTGCTCCTCCTGCGGGTTTACTCAGTGCCTCACTGCCCAGTAAGTAGTATTCAGTAAATGCTCAGCTGTGAGGAGCAGGTGGCTCCTGGTTCCTCCAGTAGGGGCGCGGCTTGAAAGGCAACCTGAACAGGGACTAGTCTATGCCTTTCCCCTCGTCCCTCCCACAAGCGAAGAAACAAAGCAACAAAAGAAACCCTCAAAACCACCACCACCACCACCAAAAAAAACCACTTTGATGTCTAAGAAGGAAGGGGCAAACCTAAGTATTAATAAAACCCCTCTTCTGGTCCATACACATTTTTCTTCAGCTGTGCTTCCCTTGCTGGACACAAGAGGGCAGTACTGCCCTGTATTTAGCAGCTTCCCTGACCATCCTCTCCCAGGGCTCCCAAGTCACAGTCCTTGGATCTCTTTTCTGTATATATTCATTTCTTGTTGGTCGCATCCAATCTGATGGCTTTAAATGCCATCTATATTCGAATGCCTCCCAGACTTGTATCCCTCCTGGATCTTGCTCCTGAACCTCAGATTTACATATGTAGTTGTCTGCTCAACAGCTCTTTTTTTCTGTCTTATGGGCATTTCAAACAAGATTTCCAAATGTTGTTCCTGTTCCTTTTGCAGACTTAACCAGCTCAATTGATGGCAACTCGTCCATCCCTTCAGTTGTTTAGGCCCCAAAACCTTGGCACCCTCCTTGATTCTTCCTACTCTCACTCCCCATGTCCCACCTGTTGGCATATCCTTTTGTTTTTACCTTGATGTTATTTGCACATTCTCACCATTTCTCACCATCTCCACTGTTACCACTCTGGTCCAAGCCACCATCATCTCTGGCCTGTATCAGTGCAGAAACCTAACTAGTCCGCTTGTTTCTGCTCGTGGCTCTCAACATAGGCAGAGTGATTTCTGTAGAGACATAAGTCAGACCATGTTACTAGTTCTCTGCTCAAAAACCTTTCAAAGCCTTTGCATTTCTCAGAGTAAAAGCCAAAGGCCTTCCAGTGGCCTCTGAGGTCCTACCTCACGTGGCCCTTTGTTTCCTCTCCTGTCTCAGTGGCTCCCTTTCCACTGGCCACCTTGTTCTGCTGCTCCTCACGCATGCCAGGTAAGCACTGGCCTCTGGGCCTTTGCACTTACTGATCTCTGCCTAGAACATTCCTCCCCCAGATGTCTACATGGTGCTCCCTCACCTTCAGGTCTGCATTCAAATGTCACTTCAGTGAGGCCTTCACTGACCAACCCTTCTATGAGGCTAGGATTTGGGCCTGTTTTGTTCATTGCCTTATGCAAGTGCCTAGAACAGAGCCTGCCCGTTCTAGGTGCTTAATAACTATTGACTGAATCTGGTGGCTCAATGAGGGAATGAATATATGGGCAAGGCCGGGGCTGTGATGAAGGTTTGGTGAGCTAGAGCATGATTTCTTCTTCCCTGTTTCAGGCCAAAGCCCGGCAGGGCTGGCTCGTGGCTGGCACGGTGGGCTGCCCGGGGCCTGAGATCTCCCTGCCTTCCGAGATCCCCATCACTAGTTGCTTGGAGTTCCTCTGGGACCAGCCTACTCTTCTAGTGCTGGGTAGGTAGATGCCCCTGCTTTTCTGTGCTCAGACATGCATTTTCTGAGTGCCTGTGTGAACAGCTGGGGCCTCCCTAACCCTCTGGCCCCCGTACCCTGCAGGGAACGAGGGCTCTGGTCTGTCCCCGGAGGTGCAGGCCTCCTGCCAGCTTCTCCTTAGCATCCGGCCCGGCCGGCAGCTGCCTCCTGGACTCGAATCCTTAAATGTCTCCGTGGCTGCAGGTGAGTCCCCACTCCCCTTACTTCTCTCCCTTTAATCACACATGTACAGCTGGTTCATCCTAAACAAGTTTCTCAGTCTTTCTGTGTCTCTGTTGCTTTATGTGCCAAATGAGGAAAATACCTACATCCGCTTGAGGATTAAGTGAGGGAGTGGCTGGCACATGGTCCCTCGTCTTCTCCATCCTTGTCCTTCTGTCTGTCTGTGCAGGAATTCTTCTTCACTCCATTTGCAGCCAGAGGAAGGGTTTCCCGGTGGACGGGAAGAGAGAGCAACCTCTTCAAGACCCCCAAGATCCCTCGGCCTCGTCTGAAGTGCCCAGAGTGGCTCAGCACCCAGGGCTGTCCTCGGGATGAGAAGAGGAGAGGCAGGACGGGGGCTGACTTGGACTGTCCGAGGTGTGTGTGTGCTGGGGGGGGAGCACACACATCCACACGCTCGAATGTGCCGGGGCCTCTTGCCTTCTTGCCTGAGTGTGTGCACCCAGGCCCGTGTTTATAAACTGCTCTCCCAGGGCTGGGAGCTTTGTGGTGGAGACCAGAGGAAGTTCAGTTTCCCATTTTGGCTTTGGACTTGCAATTGGAGATGGCAGCTTGTTAATTTCCAGGCTGTGCTGGGACAGAGGGTCTCTTTCTTTCCAGGCCCTGCCTGGAAGTCAAGGGGAAGTTCAGACATCAGAAGGGAATCAAGCGGCCCAGTCCAGGGGTCCTCTTCCTCTTGGACCAGCGTGAGAATGTAGAGGGAAGCCCGGGGCTCTCTTGTGGGCCAGACAGGTGCAAATCCAGGCTCAAACCCTGCCCTACTGGGGCTTTGCGCACATGGCTTCATCTTTTTGTGTCTCGGGGCCCTTGTCTCCACCTCTCTCGCAGGGCTGTTGTGAGAATCCAATAAAACATCACCTGGTATCCAGCAGGCCCTCAACCAGTGGGCCATTATATCTGATTTCTCCATTAGGTGGCAGCCTCGCTCTTTGGTCCATAGTCTTCAGGAAGCTTTCACAGCCACCTGGGGAGATTCCTGGCTGTGGCCCACCCCCACCCCCCCACCCCAGAGGGGCAGGGGAACGATTAGCAAATACCTCCCACCCTACTGGCTCACCAATAACCCCCACGGGTGAGTCATCAGTCAGTCTGCCTCTGTGGACCGACCCGCTGAACCAGAGCCTTGGCCTTTGATTCTGGGAGGTGGTGAGGACCTCGCAGCATTGCTGTTTATTGTACAACCCAGACAACTTTGGTACTCCTCCCCCAGGGTCCCACAAGTGGAGCAGAGGCCACTAGGATAAGTAACTTAGAGCAGTGTTGGCTGCACATTGGAACCACCTGGCAAGCTTTAAAAAACAAGTGACACTGGGGACCCACCCCTCCCAGCCTGGTGTAATTGGTCAGTGTGCAACATGAACATCTGAATTTTTAAAGCTTCCCACATGGGTTTCATGTGCAGCCCAGACTGGGAACCACTAGTTTTCTCAGCCTCGGCAATACTGACATTCTGGGCTGGGTAACTGTTGTGAAGGCCTGCCCTTGTGCATTGTAGGACGTTTTGCAGCATCTCTGGCCCCTGCCCACAAGATGCTGGTAGCACCCTTCTCTCCCTAGTTGTGACAACCGGAAATGTCTCCAGACACTGCCACGTGTCCCCTGGGGGACAGAGTCGCTCCTAGTTGAGAACCAGTGCTCTGGAGCACGGATCTGGAGGACAGCAGCCCTAGCTGCAGATCCCGATGCTGTGTGACCTTGGCCATTTCCTTACCCACCTGCACCTCAGCCCCCTTCTCGGTCAGAGGGGGATAACCCTACCTTCTTGGGTGGCCGGGAGGATATAGAGGGTGATAGGAACTCAGTGCCTTACACATCATAGGTGCTTGGTAAGTAGTACTGCCCTTTTCTCTGTGGAATGGATTTATCTTGGAATTCTAATGGTGATGCCAGTTTAGAAAGACATTTGAATTTGTTTTAAAAATGCCTAAGATGGCTTTAAATTCAAAGTTATTCCTCTCAAGAAGGAGGAAGAAATCCCTTCATAAACGCCATAGATCTCCATTGCCCGGGTCCCCCCTTGAGCTCTGTCCCTGACTGCCACACAGGCTCTGACCTCTGCTGGCACATGTCCATCTTGGGTGTACTGCACCACCTCCCATATCCCTGCTGCACTCTTGACCAAGAGCCTAGTGTGGTTTTTAACTGTGGCTGTGCCTTAGTGTCCTGGGATCAGGGAGTGGGTGGGTGGGGGCATCACTTTAGTAGTCCAGGTGCCCAGAGGCACAAGGCTGATTGGATCGGCATCTCTGGGGAAAGAGCCAGGCACCAGCATTTCTTAAGAGTTCCCCAGCTGATGCCAGCGTGCAACCAGTTCGAGAATCACTGGCTCTCAAGCCACCCGCAGGTGTCCAGCTGCTTCCAAATCATTCACACCTATGCTTTTGAGTTCATGCCTGAAAGTTTGGGCCAAGCAACCTTTTACCTGTCCCCAAAGTTCTTCAGAAGATGCTGGATCCAGCCCTGACTCTGTGGCTTCCTATCTGGGTGGTGTCTTGGTCTCCTCATCTGTAAAATGGGGATAGTGCCATCGCTGCCAGCTCCAGCTACCCCCTCCCCAATAGGGAGGTTGTAAAAATAAAAAGTATTCTGTAAACTACAGGGCTGTGCACCCCAGGACTGGCACATGATAATACAAACCTGGATATGAGGGTTCAGTTTATGTGTCAACCTGACTGGGCCATGGGGTGACCGGATAGTTGGTCAAACATTATTCTTGGTGGTTCTGTGATGGTGTGTTTGGATGAGATTAGCATTTAAATTGGTAGACTGAGTAAAGCAGATTGCCCTCCCCAGTGTGATGGGCCTTATCCAATCAGTTGAAGATCCGAATAGAACAAAAAGGCTGACCCTTCTGCAAGTAAGAGAATTCTCCCTGCTTTTTGGAACTGAAACATGGCCTCTTCCTGGGTCTCGAGCCTGGCTGGCCTTCAGATGGGGACCACATCGTCAGCTCTCCTGGGTGTCTAGCCCCACCCTGCAGACTTGGGGCTTATCAGCCTCTGTAATCACATGACCCAATTCCTTATAACATACATAGTGTGTATCTGGATGTGGATGTGTATATATGTATATCCTATTGGTTCTGTTTCTGTGGAGAACCCAGACTAATAGACCTGATGAAAACAAACTGAGGTGCCCTGGTGCTCCCCTGCGTGTGCGGGTACAGAATTCAGTTCTGCTCTCTAGAACAAACCCAGCATGGAACCTAGAAGTTGGGGTTTGGTGTCTTTGGGGTCCAGAGCCCCCTCCTTCCCACAGACTCCTCCGTGGTGTCTGGAACCCTATCTAACCTGCCTTGGGCCTGCTGTTCATCAGCTTTCTGATTCCCAGTGGTCTGGGCCACCTAGAGGGCCACTCCCCTGGGCAAACAGCCAGGCCCAGGCGGCTCCTCCCTGCTTCCCCCCCTGGGCAGCAGGCTGGCTGTCCTCCGGCAAGACAGGTTCACTTGGACCAAAGGGAACTGAGGCCGTAATTACCTGCCAGGTACGCACAGGTGTGTAGTTATGTCATGCAAACCAGGCACTCCCAAAACGAAGAAAATGCACCTGAGGCCCTAAGGCCGAGGACGAGGCCTGATTCTCTTTGCACGTGGCCTCGGGTGCTGGCTTCATAGAGGCTGCTCAGCTCAGCAAGCGCGGTTAGAAGCCCAGGAGCTGGGGTGGCTGTGGCCGTGGGTATGAAGGGCGGCAGGGTCGGGATGCAGCCAGAGGAGAGCACAGCGGTGGCTGAGAACATGACCGTGGCTGTTCAGCAGTGTTTGCTTTGAGTTCCAAGTCTGACACTTGCTAGTGGTGTAAATGTGGACGTGTCCTTTAACTTTTCCAAGCCTTGGTTTTCCTCATCTGTAAATGGGGACAATAGTGTCCACTTTGGAGGATCGTGGTATGGATCATTACGAGATTGTGCACGTGAAGCCCTCAGCCCCGTGCCCTCAGACTTCAGGGTGTTCTCACAGCGCCTGGGGGCCAACCTAGAGGTCAGGGCACTGGGCTCTGCCCTCCTACCAACCTGGCCTCAATTTCCCCATAGGCTCTAGGGCCCCTTTCAGCTGCAGTACACAATGGTCTACTGCCAAGAACAGAGGGGGTTGGGGGAGGGGCGGGGGTTGAAATGACATTTGCAGGACCCTCCTTTGTCAGGGTCCCCCAGCCAAGAGGGGACAGGTCTCAGAAGGTTGGTGTTCCCAGAGCAGCTCAATTGTGGCCAGCGCCCCTGCCCCCTCCAGGGCTGGCATCTTTTTCTTTTTCTGGCAGGAGGTTAAATTGCCAATACCCTCCCCCAGGCTGGGGTCCTAAACTCGACCCCCCTCCCCACTCCAGCAGGGCCAGGCGCCAGGGAGCCCCACAGTTTGTAAATGTAATCAACCTTGAGGTCCCTGGCTTCCACAGGTGCAGTTAGCATGCCCATCTGCTAATCCCTGATTAATGATGTTTACAAACATGGGACTCCACTCTCAGAGCTGCTCAGCCCTTCCCCAGGCAGTGAGCAGAGCTGGAGGTCCTTCCTCGGAGCCCCCTGGCCCAACTCTTATTGCACACAGATGGAAAGGAGACCCAGCGAGAGCACCCAGGGAGACCGGAGGCTGGGAGGCCTGGGATCCTGCTCTTCTTTCTTCCCAGTTCTGGTACTTCCAGGACACACGGTCTTGCCGTTACTCACCAGGCCGGCTCTAGCCCCGGGGCCACGCACACATACCTCCCTTCGTGGAGGTGTGGGCCCATCCCCAGTGCCCCAAGGGTTGGGCTCCCCAGCCTCTCCCCAGACACCCCTCCCGCCTTCCTGCTGAGGACTGTGGGTCTGGTCAGAGG
The DNA here is from genome assembly GCF_965194825.1 of Balaenoptera physalus. NCBI lineage: Eukaryota > Metazoa > Chordata > Mammalia > Artiodactyla > Balaenopteridae > Balaenoptera > Balaenoptera physalus. The sequence continues at coordinate 42,446,680 of NC_138901.1, forward strand.
CCCAGCAGCAAGCGTTAGGAGCACACTTCTCAGGGAACTATATTCAGTGTCCTGGGATAATCCGTAATGGAAAAGAATATGGGAAAGAATTTGCTGTGCGGCAGAAATTAACACAACATCATAAATCAACTCTACATCAATTTTAAAAAAAGCCAAAAAAAAAAACAACACACACTTCTGAATCAGACAGTCCTGGGTCCAAATATTGGGTCTGCCTCAGGCCAATCACTTAACCTGATTGAACCGCAGTTTCTTCATCTGTGAAATGGAGATAGGAACAGTACCTGTCATAGAGGTCATTGTGAGCATTAACGATTGGATGTATAAAAAGGACTTAGCGCAGTGCCGGCGACACAGTAGGTGCTCAATAAATGTGAGCTTCTTTATGGCAGTGAAAGTAATGACAATAATAAGAATAATGATGATGATGATCAAAGGAGGCATCAGAAGCTACAGAGATGCCCAAGGAGTCCCCCTCTCTGGGGAGAAGGGCAGGTCCCAGCTCATTACTGGTGGGGGCTGGGTGGAGGTGTCAGATTGGAATCACTCCTGGGTCTATTCGCAGCTTCTCTGTTTCATTAACACCTCCCTGGTGGTCTTCAGCTCATCCTGCTGGGGGAGGTGCCTCCTAGAGCTCCCTGCTCCCCACTCTTGGGTCTGTGTTCAGACCCACATACAGAGAGTTTTATGTGGGAGAGAGGTGTCCACTGGCTGGGAGGCTGTCACTCTCCCCTCCCCCCAAGGTCCTGGGGGCCTGGTCAGGGGGTGTAGCACCTGAGGCTGCCCCTTCCTCTCCCCTCCCCCATCAACCTCATCCCCACTGCATCCCAGCCTGGCCGCTTCTTCCTTCCTTTCGAATCTCCCGTGACTCGGTGTGAACAGGGCTTGATCTTGGGTTCTCATCCTGACCCACCTCTTCCTAGCTTGATGACCTAAGGCAAGTCGCCGTCCTCTAGGACATTTATTCAGTTCTGTAAAATGGGGACACGATACTCACAGCCTGGTAAATTGTTAAACTCTCTACAATGGCAGCCGTTGTTGTTATTTTACAGGGAACAACAACTGCTCTCAGAATTATTTTAAACCGCAGGACTTTGTTTAGCCAACCGGGGTAGGGGAGCATGGCCAGAGCCCTGAGGACCACTAGGTTCAAAGAAGCAGGAAAGGGCGTGAACTTTGCCCCAGTTAATTGTCCCAGTTTCCTCCCCAGACTGGGAAAGGGAGTGGGGCCGTTCATTGAATTGGGACCAGGAGATTTATACCTCGGGCTCTGGGAAGGCTGCTTCTAAACAAGGTTCCCCTCCACTACACTCCAGGAAGAATTCTTATGGAAATGCCTGTCCTTCGGCCCCTGCGTGCCCTCTCTGTCACAATATTCCATTTCAGAGGACGCCCTTCACCAGCTGCGGTGGGCCGGGAGGAGGGGCTGGGCCCGGGCTTCCCACCCCGCCCCCAACCCAGCAGTCTGGCTGAACTTGGCCCCTTCTGCGTTCTCCTGCCACCTCTGCGCCCCTACCCCCGTCCCCCTCAGACACCCTGCTTTTTGCTGAGGTTTGTGGGTGTCAGAAGGGAGACTCTAAAAAGTGGTACCTTTTGTGGTTTATCTGTCACCTCAAAAAAACGTCAGTGGGCTGAACAGTTTCCTTCAGAAAGAAGAAAACGAGACACAAGTCAGCAAACGAGGGAGACAGTAAGACAGTGGGCTTGGTCCCCTCTTGCAAGCAGCCTTACAGGCCTCCTCTGTCCCTTGGTCCCCACAGGCCTCTGCAGACACTACGCCCCTCCCACTGCCTAGGTACACCCACTCCCCTCCTTTAGACTATGGGGCAGGAGTTAGTTAGCTTTACTCCTTTCGTATTCCCCGGTCCCAGCACAGGACCAGGCACATACTGGGGGTTTAAAAACCATGAACGAACAAGCAAATGGGTCCTGAGATGGGAGACTAATTGCCTGCCCCTCCTCTTCTCTATGGTGGGGTGGGGGGCAAATCTCTCAGCATGTTTCCAGCTGGCCCTGACCTTTCACCTTTCAGAGGAGGCAAGATGCAAATGATCCCCCAGCCACAGCTGCTCTTGATTCTCTGAAACAAAGAAGCTAATCGAGGGCTGAGGGGATGCTCTGTAGAGCCCCTCAGCCCTCAGCCCTGCTGAGACCCATCTGCATCCAGGCCTTGCACAGATGCCCCTCCCGTAGATGGGGGTACTAGCTGCAGGTCAGGCACTGCCAGGGGCTGGATCTTGTTTAAGTCAGAGCCCTGAGACCAATACACGTACACAACAGTCTCGCCATGGTGAGTATGGGACCCGCAAGCCGTGCGCTGGCAGCAGGGTGATGATGATGATCGTGATAATGATGATGATGATGGTGGCGATGGGACGAATGTTTATTATGTATGTGCCATGTGCTAGCAGTTTTACATGCCTCGTCTCCTTTAATCCTTATGATGCTTTCGGGTGGGCACTGTTACTACCTTTGGTTTAGAGACAGGAAATAGACCCTGAGGGGTTGAGTAACTGGCCCAAGGTCATGGTGTGGCAGTCAGAAGGGTTTGGGAGGGAGGGAAGGAGGGAAGGGAGACAGGGTGGGGAGCTGGGGTTGGCAGGAGAGGACCTGCAGCCCAAGTGTCCGCTAGGAGGCTGCTGCTCAGGAGGCCAAGCCACATCTGCACACAGCCACCCTCCCTCCCCCCAACACCAAGCCCCTCCCCCACGCAGCACCCCACCCTGTCTCCCCACTCCACCGCTCCCCAGCCATCTCGACAAGCTCTAAGTGGGTCATCCCAGTGCGGGAGCACCTCCACCAGCTCCCGGCTCAGTTGTGGGTGTTCTGCTCAGGCTGGGAGGCCAGAGTGACAGCTCAGGGCTGCTGTGGGTGGCATGTGGCCTAGAGACACCCAGACTTGGGTTTAAATCCTGGCTCTGCTCCCACATCTAAAGGCTCAGGCCTTAGCCGAGTTTCTGAACCTCTCAGCTTAGTTTCCTCCCTGTAAAATGGTGCCCAAACTGGCTTTCTCCCAGGGTTGTGCTGGGGCTTGAGAGAAAATGCCCTGGGCACAAGATAGGCCTTCAGAACTCTTCCTTGCCCCCCTCTTCTGTCTCTCTTGGGGGCCTCCCTCTGTGTCAGCCTCTTTACCCTTCTTAGCTCAGGGTCTGGTTCTTCCTCTCCTTCTCAGCTCTGCCTCTGTTTTCTGATGATCTCCATCCTGTCTGCCTGTCACTGGGGGTCCCTGTTGCTGCTCCCTGTCTGGGGCTGTGTCTCCACATCCTGTATGTCCCTCTCTTTTCCTCTCCTCTGGCTCTACCCTGTAGGGCAGATCGATGGCAGCCGCTAGTTATCGATTGGGGTAGGCATCCAAGTGTGGCTGCCGGAGGCCAACATTGACGGACAGGATCGGTGCCCAGGCTGATGGAGTGGCAGTTGGAGAACCTGGGGCTGCAAGGCAAGAAGGGTTCCCACCTCTCCTGCCAGGACCTGGGAGTGGGAGTTCTTAAAGCTGTAGACCCTGCCGCTAGGATGGGAGTAGAGGGCGGGGCAGAGGGCCTCTGAGGACAGACAGCCAAGGCTTAGCTCCTGCTGTCATTTAACAAGTATTTATTGAGCATCTACTATATGCCAGCTGGGGATACAGCAGTGAGTGAGTCAGCAAAAAATCAATAAGTAAAATTATATAGTGTGTTATGCAAGAAATAGAGCAGGGAAAGGGGGATGGAAGTACAGTTTGGGGGAAGGCTGCATTTTGAATAGTGTAGTTAGGGATAGGCCCCCTTGAAAAGGTGACCGTTATGCAAAGACCTGAAGAAAGAGAAGGGGTGAGCCCTCTGAGAGCATTCTGGGCAGTGGAAACAACAAGTACGAGCAGAGACCCTCTGGTGGGGGCAGGCTTGGTGTGCTCTAGGCTCCCAAGGAGGTTGGTGGTGGAGTGAGGAGAGCAGGAGGAAATGGGTGGGAGGGAGAATGGCAGGGGGAGGGGTAGGCACGTGCATGGCTGGCGGTGGACAGTCAGTCCAGGGCTGTCAGCTGCCCCAGCTCCAATCTGAGAGGCCCGAGCAGCTCCCACACGAGGGTAGCTTCTAGAATATGATTCTGATGCTCCAGCCATGCCGGGAGGTTTTGTTTGTTTGTTTTGGGGGTTTTTTGGTTCTTTTTTTGTTTATGTTTTGGTTTTTTGTTTTGGTTTTTAACTGAAGTATACTTGGTTTACAACATTGTGTTAGTTTCAGGTGTACAGCGCAGTGGTTCAGTGATACATATATATGTGTGTATATATATTCTTTTCTCTTATAAGTTATTACAAAATACTGAGTATGGTTCTCTGTGCTATACAGTAGGTCCTTGTTGGTTATCTAGTTTATATATAGTAGTGTGTATATGTTAATCCCATCCTCCTAATTTATCCCTCCAACAGTGACCACGTTCGAGGTCCTTCACTGGCTTTGTCAATGAGATAATGCTCACAGCAACCCTCTCAGTAAGGATCTCTCAATCCGTGTTCAGTTGGGGAGACTGAGGCTCAGAGACATTTGGCAACTTGCCCCGGGTCATGCAGCTAGGAAACGGCAGAGCTGGGACTCAAACCCAGTTTTGTCTAATTCCAAAATCTTTGCTTTTTCCTTCTTTTTTGCTTACCATCTTAACCATTTTTAAGTGTACAGTTCAGTAGTTAAGTATATTCACATTGTTGTGCAACAGATCTGCGGATCTTTCCATCTCACAGAATTGAAACTCTACACCCATTAAACAACAACTCCCCAGTCCTCTCCCCACCACCATTCTATTTTCTGTTTCTGTGAATTTGACAACTTCAGTTACTCATATATGTGGAATCATAGAGTATTTTTTTTATGACTGGCTTATTTCATTTGGCATAATGTCTTCAAGGTTCATCCATGTAGCATGTGATAGGATTTCCTTCCTTTTTAAAGGCTGAATAATATTCCATAGTATGTATATACCACCTTTTGTTTATCCATTCATCAGTTGATGGACACTTGGTTTGCTTCCATCTCTTGGCTGTTGTTGAATAGTTCTTCCATGAACACGAAGAGTGTGCAAATCTCTTTGAGGTTGTGTTTTTTTTTTTTTTTTAAAACATCTTTATTGAATGAGGTTCTGTTTTTAATTCTTATGGATACACTCCTAGAAGTGTGATTGCTCGATTATTTGGTAGTTCTGTTTTTAATTTTTAAAGAAACCATCATACTATTTTCCAAAGTGGCCACACCATTTTACAATCCCCCCAACAATGCATGAGGGTTCCGGTTTCTCCAGATCCTCACCAACACTTGTTATTTTCTGTTTGTTTGTTTGTTTTTGATAGTAGCCATTCTGATGGGTGTGAGGTGATATCCCACTGTGGGTTTGATCTGTGTTTCCCTAATGATTAGTGATGTTGGGCATCTTTTTTTTTTTTTTTTTTTGGCTGCACCAGGCGGCCTGTGAGATCTTAGTTCCCCGACCAGGGATCGAACCCGCACCCCCTGCATTGGAAGCACAGAGTCTTAACCACTGGACCGCCAGGGAAGTCCCTGAGCGTCTTTTCATATGCTTGTTGGCCATTTGTAAATCATCTTTGGGGAAATGTTTATTCAAGTCCTTTGCCCAATTTTTAACTGTGTTATTTTTTTGTTGATGTTGTTGTTGAGTTGTAGTTCTTCATATATTTTGAATATTAATCCCTCATCAGATAGTGATTTGCAAATATTTTCTCCCATTCTGTAGGTTGCTTTTCACTCTATTGATTGTATCCTCTGATGCACAGAAGTTTTACATTAAAAAAAATTTTTTTAATGTTATTTTTATACAATTTTTAAAGGTTACTTTCCTTTTAGAGTATTACAAAATAGTGGCTATATTCCCTGTGTTGTACAATACATCCTTGAGCCTATTTTACACCCTGTAGTTTGTACCTCCCTCTCCCCCATTCCTAGACTGCCCTCTCCCCCCACTGGTAACCACTAGTTTGTTCTCTATATCTGAGTCTGCTTCTTTTATGCAATATTCACTAGTTTGTTATAGAAGGTTTAAATTTTGATGTAGTCTCATTCATCTATTTTTTCTTTTATTGCCTGTGCTTTTGGTGTCATATCCAAGAATCCATTGCCACTCCTCTCTGCAGTCAACAGTTCTGCTGACACCTTTGGGTGGGTGGGTGGGAGGGAATGGGGGAGGATAGTTTGCAACAGTTGAGGGAATGAGGAAGTGTTTAGCCAGGAGAGCGGAAGCATGTGGGTGGTAGTAGTAGGAGCAGTGGCCGTGGTATTCAAATTACAGAAGTGCTTTCATGGAGCAGAGCAGTGACCCAGAGAGCAGGATTGGGCCCAGTAGGAGGCTCAGGGGGTCAGATAGCAGCTCAGTCTAACAGGATTCCAGAAGTTGAATGGGGTACTTTGGAGGTAGTGAGCTCCCTGTCACTGGAGGAGTGCAAGCATTCAGATGACCACTCAGGCGGGATGTGGCACAGGGGCTTCAGGCACATGATATTAAGGTTGGGTTGATGGCCTCTGATCCCTTCTATGATTCAGTAAGGAAGGAGGGAACTTCAGCCTGTGGGGTGGGGTAGACAGGATTCCACCTGACAAGTGTCCTCTCTCTGCTGTGTCCGGGGAAGTCTTGTAATTTGGGCTTGAGCTGTGGAGGAGATTCCCTGAGTTCCCATCACCCTGGAGCCTGAACCCAAGCTCTGACCTGGATGGCCCAAGGATCTTGGAGCCCTGGGCTGGAAGAGGAGAAGAGAGGTGACGATGTGGCACCTTCATCGCCTGCGAGGTGCTGCTTGCGGGCAGAATGAATTGAGGGAACACAGACTTCAGGGCCTGGCAGACCTTGGTCAGGTGCTGCCTTGGGCACTTGCCGCCTGGGTGGCTGTGGGCAATTTCTTTAACTTCTCTGATCCTCACTTTCCTCAGCTGAGCAAGGGGCCATCGCCTCTCTCGCAGGGTTTTCTGCAGAATGGCAATAACAAGTGCCTGGAGGCTGGCTGGTGCTCAATCATTGCCTTTCACCACCTCCAAAGCCAATGACCTTGAGTGGGCTGTACAACCACCACCCTCGGTGCCGCTTCCCACTGTTCTTGGCCTTGGCCAGCCCCTCTGACCCGGGTGGACCTCGGTCCCTCATTCCTTCTGAGGCTGGGAATCCAGACTGCTGGATCCAGATCCAGAACCCAGCCTGGCCATTGCAGACCCCCAAGCCGGCCCAGGGGCCCTCTCGGCCTGGTTGGGTGGGGCTGGATGGCAGCCTCATCTCCTCTCTGTTGGTCCTCTGTCAGTGCCTGTCCTGATGGCTACTGGCCCTGGAGCCTCCTCAGTGCTGGTTGCCCAGTCCCTCCCAGCCCTGCAAGCTGTGCCTGGGCCCATCTCCTTGTATGTTGCACCCAGAGATCCCCCACGTAACCCCCAGCCCAGCACCCCCCATTGGGGCAAAAAATCAAATCTCATTAAAGGCCATTGATTTTCCTCCAAATTTGCTGCCGGTACGCTTTGAGGATTCTTAAGAGGGTGAGAGGACTGGAGAGCTGTCTGCCAGAGCCCCCAGCCCGCTCTCACCCTTCAGCGCAGCAAGGTTCTGGATATGCCACTGATTTCTGGGCAGTGAGTATTTCTCTGTCTGGCTGCCCCCATCTTCCTACAAGGCTGGGGCAGAGGGGTATGTGTTTCTGTTTGTGTATGTCTGTCTTTGTGTGTCAGTGTGTAATTTTGGGTGTCTGTGTGTGTCCCTGGGTGTCGGTGGTATGTCTCTGTGTCCATTTGTCTCTGTATCTGTGTGTATATCTAAATGTGTGTGTGTGTGTGTGTGTGTGTGTGTGTGTGTTTGCATGACTGCAGCAGGGGATATGACGCTTGGCTGGCAGTTGAACTCTTTTTTTTTTTTTTGGATTTTGTCTGAGAAATGTTTTTCCCATATTTTACTCTGAGGGTTTCAGCTTAAGGGTTTAAGGGTTAAACCCTTAAGGGTTTCAGCTTGTGCTTTTTTTTTTTTTTTTTTAAAGTATTTGTTTATTTACCCATTCATGGCTGCATTGGGTCTTCATTTCTGTGCGAGGGCTTTCTCTAGTTGTGGCAAGTGGGGGCCACTCTTCATCGCGGTGCGCGGGCCTCTCACTATCGCGGCCTCTCTTGTTGCGGAGCACAGGCTCCAGACGCGCAGGCTCAGTAGTTGTGGCGCACGGGCCTAGTTGCTCCGCGGCATGTGGGATCTTCCTGGACCAGGGCTCGAACCCGTGTCCCCTGCATTGGCAGGCAGACTCTCAACCACTGCACCACCAGGGAAGCCCCAGGCAGTTGAAGTCTTGATGCTCTGCTGCCCAGGAACCAGCCAGCCTGGGGAAGGGACTTGACTTGGGGTAAACCCAGGATATGGATCTAGATCCTCCAAGGGGCCGAGGGCTGGGAGGGCTCTGGAGCGGGCATAGGCTTCTCTGCCCTCTCCTACCTACCCCTGCTGCCCCTTTGTCATCTTGGAAATGGGACACCTTGCTGGCTTTGTTGGGGTGTTAGATTTGCGGTTTGGGGGGCTGGTAGAAAAGATTCACAGCCTGATGTTAGGGGGCGGTGCATGAATTCCTCCCTCCCCTCCCTTCCCCCTGAACTAAGAGCCCCAGGTAAATGTTTAGAGTTGAATGGACATATATTCACCTGGTGAGTCTGGAGAGAGTGGATTAGGAGAGAAGGTTGGGCAGGGAGGGTGCCAGGGAGAGGGTGAGTACAGAGGGCATTCCTGTCTGCCAGGGCCGTGTTCCTAGTGCAACATCCAACATCAAGGATGGCCTCAATGGGGATAAAGGTCACACAGGGGCCCTTTAGTGGCTTATGGCCTGACTGTAGGCTGGGCCATTGGCCTCTAGCCCACCTGCCAGGGACAGAGGTCAGCCGTGGTGCTGGACTGGCCTTCTAAGCCCTGGGACATAGCTGAGATGCCCCAGTGAGCAGCCTCGATGGGGCCTCCTACACATTTGGGGGTGGAACGGGCCCTGGGTGTGTGCCCTCAATGAAGCCTCGCCCGCCACCCTCTGCCCCAGCCCTGCACGGGCATGTCATGTGAATTCGCGTATGTGCATGTGTGTTCTCACCACGGCCTCTGCCGGGAGAGCTGGGAGCGGCTCTCCGGGTTCCGGGGACAGGCCAGATTTATGGTGCTGGGAGAAATATTTAGGCCCAAGACAGTTTGGTTGTGTTAATTATGGAAATCTAAAGATAATCTATATTTAATGCTGAATTTTGTCAAATTTGCTAAAGAATTAGGGGAGCATGTGCAAACAGTGACACTTCAATGAAGAACAAGGTGCAATTAAACTCTGAAATTTACAGTGGAATAATTGGAGAGCATGACAAATATAGTTATCAGCAGCAACTAATTAGGGGTGTGCTTGAGGTTTCTGGGCTTGATTAATCTCACCTAGATGCTAATAAGTTATGCTGGGCAGCTGATACCCTTTGTCGCCTCCTACTTCCCACCCTCTCTCCAGAGCACTTGGGGGGCGGGAATGTGGTCTCCATCCCTGGTACAGCCTGGCCTGAAGGGGACCATGGGGACACTGGAGCTCCTCTGCTGAGACCTCTCTCCTCAGCTAAGGATGACCTGAACGCTTTGAGCCTCCCCTGCTCAGGCATCCTGGGGTCTCACTGGTTGGTAAGTTCTTCTTGGTGTCTCACTTGAGCCTTGCTGAGATCGAGGGAGAGAGGTATTGGAGGCTGAATATTAGGGTCTGACTGAGCCTCAGTGGGTCAGATTTGTTCCCTCACTGTTGACATAGTCTACCTCTCACCTCTGCCTCCTACTCCATGCCTTGTGGGAAGGGGTGCTGAACCCCCCTTCCCCCCAGATAGATTCCATGTGCACCCTCCTCCTTCCCTCCCATGTCTCTGCTAATCTTCCTTGCTGCTGTTTGTGGCCAAGGCTTAGATCCATTGATTAAAATTTAGGCCCGAGCTGGCGCTCTTACCCGGCTGGAGTGTGGCCAGCGCCCTGGGCATTGCTGCCAGGCTCAGCTATGAACTAGAATTGTCTGCTTCCTCTCTGCCTCTCACCCTGCCTCTGAGTCTGTTTCCTGCCCAGATGCCTCTCTGAGACCTGCTGTCCTTGTCCCCTTTCAGGGGCCCACCCTTTGCTCAGAAGTTCTCCTGTCTGCCAGGTCCTCTACTCGGGGTCCCCCAGGGCTGGTGGGGCATGGACCCCATCCTGGGCAGCCCCTCTGCTCTTTCCTGCCTTTACTCAATGTCATCTGGCACAGGACAGGGGCTCCGATCGGTAGCCTCAGATGAGGTTGGCGCATCTAAACTGGGAAGTTGGGTGAACTGTGACATTCTTTGTGAATGTCTTCGATACACCAGAACTCAGCATGAGTGTGTGTGGGCGTGTGTCCATGGGAGGCTGGGATCCCGACGTGGCTGGTGGAGAGACTGATGGGGGGTGGGGCAGGAGGGGGACAGGGGTCTTGAGAATGCCTCCCCGTGGTAGCTGGGCCAGAGTGGTCCTCTTTCCGGGAGGAGGGGGCCTTGCTTCCTTGAGGCCTTGGTTTCTCTTCCTGCTTGTGGTCTGAGGAACTTTGAGGTCAGACCCACCTGGGCTTGTGTCCCGGCCCTGGGGGTCCTGGGCTGTTCCTAACTAGGACAGGTCTTGGTTTCCTTCTTTGGAACAGAGATAATGACTTCAGGGCACTTGCCCCACGGTCACGAGGACCTGGGGTAAAAGGTGAGGAGCTGAGCAGACCCTCAGTAAAGGGGGCCCCCTCCCTGCCCCCCTTCCGACCCCCCCTTCATCTTTCAGGGGACTTACATACCTCTTCAGTCAATGCTGGGGCCCTGACTGAAGGAGGCCAGAGTGGGAAGCAGATCCTGGAGCTTCACCCTCCCCAGCACCTGCCTCCAGTCAGGGAACCCACGCAGCTTGAGGCCTGTGTGCAGTGGTTAAAAAAGGGCTTGTGGGCTTCCCTGGTGGCGCAGTGGTTAAGAATCCGCCTGCCAATGCAGGGGACATGGGTTCAAGCCCTGGTCCGGGAAGATCCCACATGCCACGGAGCAACTAAGCCCGTGCGCCACAGCTACTGAGCCTGTGCTCTAAGAGAGCCCACGAGCCACAACTACTGAGCCCACGTGCCACATCACTGAAGCCCCCGCGCTCTAGAGCCCATGCTCCGCAGCAAGAGAAGCCACCAGAATGAGAAGCCCGCGCACCGCAAAGACCCAACACAGCCAAAAATAATAAATTAATTAAAATAAATAAATTAAAAAAAAAAAAGGGCTTGTAAGTTCTCCAGTCAGGCCATGAGGTGTTAACTTTTGTTAATGGAAGGAGGTGGCTCCCATAGCCTTCTTGCCTCCACTTCCTCTCCAAATGATAAGCCTAAAATGCAAATCAGATCTTTCCTGTCCTGGCTCAGAAACCTTCAATGGCTCCTCGTTGCCTCCAGGATAAAGTGCAGACTTCCTAGCCTCAAGGTCAAAGCTATCCACAATCTGCCCCAGTCAGGTTCCTATGTCCTCTTGGGCTCCTTGAAGTCCCTTTGCTCTACCCCTTCCCCCTACCCAAACCCTCTTCCCCAGACCCCTGTGGCACCTGACAGTCTGAAGGCTTTTACTGCGGGCGGTTTCCACTACCTGAAATGTCTTCCTTCCTGCCCCGTGTCCACCTTCCGGGAGACCCAGCTCAAGTCTCACTGCCCCGGCCTCCACAAATCCTGCCCAGATGCTCCCTTTGAACCTGTCTGTCCCTTCCCCACCCCCGTCTGAATTCCTTCTGGTTGCAGTTGTCCCTTGTAGCTGTGTCACACTCCTCCACCAGGGGGCAATAAACGCTGTGGGCACAAGCCAAATGGACCCCTGCCCCCAGCCCTGGCTGCACCCCTCCTTGGACCTACCTCTGCTGTGCTGTCTCCTGGACTTCAGGGCTGGAGGATTTGGGGGCAGGGCATGTTTTGTGCCCTTCTCTGCAGAGCTAACACCCTTTGAAATTTGGATGAAAATGACAGAACTAGCTTCTTAATTTGTACACTGGGGCAAGTTTACCAGGCACCACTGACGTCCTGGGTCCCCAGGGCAGGACTTTGTTGGCCCATTTTACAGATGGGGAAACATGTCTTGGTCATTGCTTAATCTTTCAGAGTCTGACAAGTCACAGATGCAGAACGCATTGGATAAACCGAGGCTCAGAGCAAATTTGCTGAGGGTAACGTGACCTGTGAGGGGGGAACTGGGACTCAAACCCAGGTGTCTTCGATTTTTAGGTTAGCAACTTTTCCTCCACACCAGTTTTTCCAATCATTCAAGACTCTGGTCCAATCCCTCCCTGTCAATGTCACAGCCCCTGTCTCTGAGGCAACTGCAAATGGTGCCTCAGGCTTCTGACTCCAGCCCCCAAATCCTCAAGTGCTGTGTGTCTTTGGACAAGTCACTAGCCTCTCTGATCCACAGCGATCTGTGAAATGGTCAGGCGATGCTTAGTCACTTCTTTGCAGGGTTATTATGGGATGCAAAGAGATGATGGACGCAGAGGCCCCTCTCCCCTAGCATGGACCCCCCCCCCCGCGAACCTGCGCTGGGACGTTCTCCCAGGGACTCTTGGTTTGTCACTGGAGCTGGGAGGGGGAACAGCAAACACCTGCAGGTCTCGTTCAGCCCTTCTCTGGGGAGAGAAGAGAAGTCTGGGGGGATCCTTCCTCAGGAACCTCCAGCCCTTGCAGCTGCTGGAAGTGATAGGGCTCCGTTGCCATGGCAACTCGGGCCAGCCGCCGTTGACCTCACTTAGGATGATTACCTTTCAGCAAATAAAATAATTGTGTTAATAAAGAGGCTGTTCGCCCCCTTGTCCCCCACCCTGCTTTGGCCCATTCCCCATTCCCAGCCTGGGGGAAAGAGAGGCCTCCCAGACCCAGTTACCCCCCGGCCTGTGGGACGCCTTATTTGTAGATAAGTTTTTGGCCCAGACCCTGACTGGGTTTTAATTTTTGCCTGTTTTAAGCATCTCTCACCCTCCCTAGCTTGCCCGCAGCCTCCTTGCCCCGATGTCTCTGTTGCAGAATTGAGATGACAATGCTCTTCCTGTTTTCCTTCGACGTAGCTTTGAACACCAGCCGGGCCTCCCAACTATCAGCATAATAAATTCTACTTATGGAGGGCCTGCTGGGTGTTACACGCTTTACAAGTACCTCCAAATATGTCCTCTTTATTCCCTATCACAACTGTGCAAGTCAGGAGCTTCAGTACCACTTCACAGGGGAGAAGACTGAGGCCCTGGGAGAGGAAATGTTTGTTTGGACAGGGCTGGAAATCTGGGTTGGTCTTGCCTCTGGACCGGAGAATGGGCTCTCCTCACAGGTGTGGCCGTTTGGCCTGGGGACATTCAGTTCAGCTGCTGGTCGATACACACCATTGGCTTGGCACCGGGCTGCAGAGATGGACACATCCACAGAAAACAGAGATGCAAGATGCATGTGACACATGCTCTGAGACCAAGAAAGTGGCAGGGACCCAGCTCGAGGTGCTGTGAGTCCCCGTGGGAGATGAGGAAGACGAGACTGGCCAGTACTGAGCCTCTGGTAAGTGGCTGACGCTGCCGAATGCCTCAGGTTTGTCATCTCACATGATGCTCATTACAACCCCATTTCACAGGTGAGAAGAGTAAGGCTCAGAAAGTTTAAGTGAATTTTTCAAGGTCACACAGCTCGTATGGAGCAAGGCTTCAAACCCAGATTTGCCTGACCTCCCTCGCACGCTCAGTGATCATTCGACTTTATCAGCTAGAGAGAGAGAGAGAGACAGAGAGAAAGAGAGACAGAGAGACAGAGAGAGAGATGGAACACAGTTTCCATACACAGTTCATTATTTGAGGCTCTTGTTCAAAATAAAGAGTGGTTACCAAAATGGTGGCTAGTACTTTTCACCAATGAACACAAAATAATGCAACGTGATTAGGCTATTGGAAAGCTCATTTAAAGCCTTACAGTAATTATTAAATCACGGCTTTGTGGGCAGTGCTGTCCTGTGATGGGGCAAAGCTTTCGAATTGTGAGGGGGACCATCCTCACTAGGTTCTGGGGTCTCTCTGTGACTGGAGGAATAGTGTCACAGGACAGAATGTCAGCAGGCTGGATTTGAGGCCCTTGGGAAATGAGTCCCAGGGCGGAGACCCTTCCTGGTCTTCACCCCTGCCCCCATGAGAGGCCCTGCTCCAGACAAAGTGAACAGACAGGGCAGGGCCAGGCCGGGGCCGGGGCGCCCGCCGGGCACACTAGGTGGCGCTCTGACATCGGCCAATCCTCGGAGCTCCTGGCTGCGCTGTGGCCTGAGGGCCTGGCAGGAGTGACTTTGAGGGGGAAACAGGTCACACTGGACCTGACGCCGGGGTTAGGGCTAGGCGAGGGGCACTGGAGAAGTCAGAAGCCAGGCTCGGGGTCAGGAGCATTGTCCCTCCCACTCGTGACTCCTGGTCATCCACGGGGCCCCAAGTGGTGGGGACTGGAACAGTGGCAGCGGGAGGGACAGAGAGATCAGAGGTGCTGTGTGGGATGGAGGTCAGGGGGTGAGGCCGGAGGAGCCCAGCCGTGTAGGGGGGACCCTGAGCTGGGTGTCCTGTCATTGGCCACTAAAGCCCAGGGTTCTAAACCCAGGGCCCACCTGGAGGTGGGGTTTGCCCACCTTACCTGCCGTTGGAGCCCAGGGCAGGTAAGAGGCTGGGGAGGAAGCGGTATGTTTAAGGCCTCCAGCCTCTATGAAAGGAAGCCTTGAGAGGACTTCCCTGGTGGCGCAGTGGTTGAGAATCTGCCTGCCAATGCAGGGGACACGGGTTCAATCCCTGGTCCGGGAAGATCCCACATGCTGCAGAGAAGCTAAGCCCGTGTGCCACAACTACTGAGCCCGTGCGCTGCAACTACTGAAGCCTGTGCGCCTAGAGCCAGTGCTCTGCAGCAAGAGAAGCCACTGCGATGAGAAGCCCGCGCACTGCAATGAAGAGTAGCCCCCTCTCTCTGCAGCTAGAGAAAGCCCATGAGCAGCAGCAAAGACCCAACACAGCCATAAATAAATAAATAATTTTATATTAAAAAAAAAAAAAAAGGAAGCCTTGAGAGATGTTGGCGAGGGAACAGGTTTGCTCCCAGGGCAAGATGCAGGCACAAGACCACAGGCCTTGAATTCAAAGGTCTCTGTTTAGCTGTGTCCTAGCCATGGGACTAGGGGCCGGCCACTGAGACCTCTGCTTCATTCTTTGTGAAATGGGCGTGATTCTCAGAGTTGTTAGGAAGCTTAAATGAGATTGTGCACACAGAGGCGCTCAGTGTGCCCAGGTGAGGTGTCCTTCTTGGCTGTCGGTTTGCAGGAGTGGCATCTTTCCTTGTCTGAAGGCCCAGTAAATTCTCAGTAATGTTGGTTGATTAACGCCTGGGGTTGGAGGCTGCTGGAGTTGGCAGTGTTCCAAAGGGGCCTTCAAACCTTACCCCACGGGGGACCATCCCTGAGAGACCCCTGCCCGCAGATTTTAGCGTCTTGCCTGTTTAGGAATGCACACCTTAGAGCTGGGCCTGACTGCTCCGCATACCTGTCCTGTGTCTCTCCCCTTGCAGGCCCCTCGCTGCGTGTCTGGGGCTCTGTGGGATCTAGAGAGAAACGGGATCCCCAGCACCCCCTTGGGGTAGAAGGAAGTAAAGGGGCTTCCTTTCTGGTAGTCTGGTTGCCTCCTTCCCTCAGCTCTGGCACAGGTGGGGAAACTGAGGCCAGGGGGAGCCATTGGATCAAAGCACAAATCCCTGAAAGCTGGTAGGTGTGGAGAGGGAGGTGGCAGATTAACTTCCCAGCCACCTTGGGGGTCCTGTGGATTCTGTGACCCTGAACTCCTGGGGGAGATGTGTCACAGTCTGGCTGGAGCCGTGCAAGGAGCCAGGAGAGAGAGGGCAGGAACGTTCCCGGAGGAGAAGCCAAGGGCAAGGGCAGTGGTGGCAGACTTATTCAGTCAATAAACATGCTGCAAATGTTCAGTGGCCCTTAGTGGGCCACACACTGTCACAGGTGCTGGGGATTCAGGGGACCCACCCCGGGGAGGGTCCATGGAGTCAGGCAGCTTGGGGCTTGGCTCCAAGTGGCTTCCCCAAAACGCATAACATCTCTAAGTGCCTGTTTTATCATCTGTGAAATGGGGAGATGGGGATAATAATAACATCTCCCCCATGGGACTGTGTGAACGTCAGATGCCTGGAAAGTGCTGAGCACCAGGCCGGGCACTGAATGAATGCGAACGACTGTGGGATTGTCAGTATTATCATGGTCACTAGCTCTGGAGAATGTGACCTGGATTCAATTGCTTGCCTTCCCTGAACCTTCCTCATCTAAGAAATGGGTTCAGAACATCTGCCCTGCCCACCTCCCAGGACCCTGTTGTGAGGTTTAAACCAATTAAGATA
Organism: Balaenoptera physalus; assembly: GCF_965194825.1. Taxonomy (NCBI): domain Eukaryota; kingdom Metazoa; phylum Chordata; class Mammalia; order Artiodactyla; family Balaenopteridae; genus Balaenoptera; species Balaenoptera physalus. The sequence goes on from NC_138901.1 coordinate 42,463,067, forward strand.
ATGCATGGGGAAGGGTCAGTTTGTTTGTTTGTTTATTTATTTATTTATTTATTTATTTTTGGCTGCATTGGGTCTTCGTTGCTGCGTGCGGGCTTTCTCTAGTTTTGGCGAGCGGGGGCTACTCTTCGTTGCAGTGCGCGGGCTTCTCATTGCGGTGGCTTCTCTTGCTGAGGAGCACGGGCTCTAGGTGCATGGGCTTCAGTAGTTGTGGTGCATGGGCTCAGTAGTTGTGGCTCGTGGGCTCTACAACGCAGGCTCAGTAGTTGTGGTGCATGGCTTTAGTTCCTCCGCGGCGTGTGGGACCTTCCTGGACCAGGGCTCGAACCTGTCTCCCCTGCATTAGGAGGCGGATTCTTAACCACTGTGCCACCAGGGAAGCCCGGAAGGGTCCGTTTAAACTGTGTGTATGTATGTGTGTGTGTTTATGTGGGTGGGTATATCAGAGACCTCAGCATTTGTGCTCTGTGTATCCTGCAGGCCACCGGAGCTCAGGTGAGCCATCAGATGGCTGCGTGGTACCTGGCAGTTCGTGTCAGGACGTCTGTTCCTGGAGCCTTGGGGCTGGGACTGAGGTGCGGGTGGAGACGTGGAGATGAGGGCCAGGCTGAGAATTGCAGCATTTCTCCAAAGGCCTAGGGAAGTCAAGAGAGAAATCTCAGAGACTGAGTTAGGATGAACCCCTCTCCCCGCCCCGGCTCTGGGCTGGGGCCTGGCGGGCCTGTCTGCCGAGGTCAGCGGGTCCTCTCCCCACTCTGTGACCATCCTCTTCTGAGTGAACCTCCCCCTCCGCCCACTAACTTCTCCCTCCAGGCCTAATCCTTGCTGCCAAACTATAGAATGACCCAGGGGTACATATCAATAATACAGTGGGGCTGTATCCCAGAGGTTTTTGATGTTTGCACCTCCCAGCTCCTTGTGCCGATGAGAAGGTGCCTGGTCACTTCCATCAGTGCTGTAAGTGCTTGGGGCTCCCGAACCCCCGCCCACCCAGCCTGCCCAACAGCTGGCTGAGCGGTGGAGTTGGTCAGGGTTCAGCTTGGATGGGGCCGAAGAAGCAAAGAACCGGAACAGGAGTCTCCCATCTGAGAGAATTAGGATTGGGGGCAGCTCCCTCTCCCCCAGGAAATGAGCTGTAAGAGGCAGTGTGGTAGAGTAGGAAGAACATGGGTCTTGGGGTCAGCCAGCCCGGGTTCCAATCCTTTACCTGCTGGGCAAGGTGGGATGGCAGTAGGACCTACTCCGTAGGGTGGAGATGCAACTTTCAGGGGGTAACCTGTGTGACGTGCCTTAGACTGTGAATCCAAGCGTCGCTGATGGGGTCACTTAACTGGGATTTGGGCAATTTTGTGGCTTCCCATCCCCCTGCCCCAATTACTTTCCTTAGTTCATTGATTGATTAATTAGGTGAAAGGCATCATGGGGAATGAGCAAGATGCCATTCAGTTGGGGGATCGGGTGTGAGCAGCAGAAAATCCCAGAGTGTATTTCCTTTCTGAGACGGCAGAGAAGAAAAAGAGCTTTTCTGGTTGGGAGATTACCTGGCCTTGTGAAGGAGGGAGTGCTATGAAACTCCAGGTGGTGGAGAAGGAAGGGGTGCCTGGCAGAGGGAATTAGCGTGGGCAGAGGCCTAGAGGTTGAATAGCTGGGGACACATCCACCCAACTGCAAATAGGCTGCTTTCCTAGGGCAGAGGGCTAGTGAGATGAAGCTGAAAGGGCGTTGTCCCCAGTTCCCGGATTATTAAAACAGAAGTGGAATGCTTTGGGAAGAGAGTAGGAGGCTGAATTATTCGGATACTTACTAAACTGTTCTGTCAAATCCCTGCATTTGAGGAAGCTGCTCTGTCAAGGTAACCCACCTCCTTTTTTTTTCCCTTTCCCTCCAGAATGGAGGCTTACAACACAACAGTGAAGGAACATGTCTCCCAAAGAACACCCGTTTCCCTTCTTTGTCCTCCTCTCCTTCAGCTTCACATTGTGTCTTTAACCCCATTCCCACTCCTTGAAGAAAGAAGGTGGTTCAGGAGGAAGATGGGGGGGAGGAACAGGTGGTCCCCAAGCTGTCCTTGGGGATAATAAGGAGGGACAGCCTAGCACTGGAGGTGGCCGGGGCCACATTTCTTCCTTGGGCCCCCAGGGCAGATACACATCAGGGAGAAACCGGTTCTCTACCAGAAATACTCAGGTCGAGTGATTTACCTTAAACCAGGCTCACTACCCTCTTCGTTCTTCAAACGGATACCCAAGGAAGGAGATGGTGTTTGGGCAGCAGAGATGGAAGAAGGAGGGGGAGGGGAAGGAGGCGGTGGCCAGCTGGCAGAGCTGCTTTTTTATTTCTTGTTCTGGAGCGGGCTGGCAGAGCCTGTCCCTAACCGACAGCAGGCAGGAGGCAGAACGCGGGCTACCGGAGGACACACTGGGCCCTTTTCCCTCCCTGCTTCCGGCTCTAGCTCCCTCCCTCTCTCTGCCTCTCTCTCCCCCTCGTCTCCCAGGTGCCTCCTTAGGCTCCTTGGTGCTTCCTGAGAGCTGCACGGGGTGGAGATGAGTTTTTTGTTCCTTCTCATTTTAGACGGAGCTTGGGCTATCTCATGCCCAGCCACTGAGTGTGGCTTTGGTCCTCTTTGGGGGCCCAGGGGGTGGGTGGGGAGCCCACACGTCTCTCTCCCTCCTTTCCTCCAGAACCCAGCCCATCCGTCATGGGCCTCCAGTCCCCCGCAGGGAATCTGCAAAGCTCCAGAGCCCCTCCTCCCAAAGCATGTCCTGTCTTTTTTTTCTGTGTTTTTTCTTAAATGGACTTACTCCAAAAAAGGATCTAAAGAACGTTAATTTTATTTATTTTTTAAAAATTTATTTACTTATTTATTTTTGGCTGTGTTGGGTCTTCGTTTCTGTGCGAGGGCTTTCTCTAGTTGCGGCGAGCGGGGGCCACTCTTCATCGCAGTGCGCGGGCCTCTCACTGTCGCGGCCTCTCTTGTTGCGGAGCACAGGCTCCAGATGCGCAGGCTCAGTAGTTGTGGAGCACCGGCCTAGTTGCTCCGTGGCATGTGGGATCTTCGCAGACCAGGGCTCGAACCTGTGTCCCCTTCATTGACAGGCAGATTCTCAACCACTGCGCCACGAGGGAAGCCCAATTTTTTTTTTTTTGGCCACGCTGTGAGGCTTGTGGGATCTTAGTTCCCCAGCCAGGGACCAGGGATTGAACCTGGGCCCTAGGCAGTGAAAATGCAGAGTCCTAACTACTGGACCACCAGGGAATTCCAAGAACTTTAATTGCTAAACGTTCACATTCTGGTCAGTTCTTTCTGGATTTTTACTGCCTTCGGGGGTGTTTTTTGTTACCTGAAAGGTCTGGAGGTTTGGGACCTGATTTAACCCTCCCAGGACACCGCGAGCAGGGGCGCTGATCACCTTTTACAAATGGAACAACCGAGGCTTATCAACAGCATTAACCGATGAGGTCGGATTTGAACAGAGTTCTCCCTTGCGCTGGTGCAGGGCTCACTCCCCGGGGGCTTCATGCCCTCTGGATTTCCTGCTTTCACCTAACATCCACTCATGCAGACATTTTCAGGGTGGCAAAGCCCCACTGTCTTGTCATTTTAATGACCACATGGTGTCCCATCATGTTGATGGATCGCCACCTGGTTTGGTCACTCCCTCGTTTGTTGGGTATGTGAGGGATGTCTAATTTCTTTTTTTTTTTTTTTTTTAAGCCTGATTTCCTTTTTTTTTAAAATTAATTAATTAATTAATTTATTTATTTTTGGCTGTGTTGGGTCTTCGTTTCTGCGCGAGGGCTTTCTCTGGTTGCGGCGAGCGGGGGCCACTCTTCATCGCGGTGCGCGGGCCTCTCACTATCGCGGCTTCTCTTGTTGCGGAGCACAGGCTCCAGACGCGCAGGCTCAGTAATTGTGGCTCACGGGCCTAGTTGCTCCGCGGCATGCGGGATCCTCCCAGACCAGGGCTCGAACCCGTGTTCCCTGCATTGGCAGGCAGACTCTCAACCACTGTGCCACCAGGGAAGCCCTCTAATTTCTTACTGTAATAAATGCAGGGGCCGCGAGTATTTTGCTCAAATTACTTGCACTGTCGTCTTCATCCTCAGTACGTTCCATGACTAGGTTCAGGTGGGGCACCCGGGCTCTGCCTCCCGGCTGGGGTCGCACTGGTTGTCAGTCCTTGGTGTCTTGACTCAGAGCATGATCGATGCAGAGAAGGATCCAAGCACCTCTTGTGGTGGATTTAGATTCACCTCCACCCAGAAGAGGTTACACCACCCCTTTGGGAGCCAGTATACTGGTGCAGTGTAAATTCCGTGTGTGCACACGCGGCACGGTCTGTATTACTTCACCACTATATAGCCACCAGCACATCAAAAACCAAGAGCTGAAGTGACCCGGAGAATGCATCTGCCTCAAACATTGGCAGGGGAATTGAATGTTAGCCAAGTGGCCAAGGTCATCAATAGCCAGATTAACACGGAACTGCTAATGCATTTCCCCAAACCGGTAGTGAGATTTAGAGACTGAGCATGGGTAAGTGGTAGAACCATAAAGTTCAGGCTTTAGCCGTAACACGTCTGCACGTTTGGGGTAGAGCATACACTTTATGAACAAAGTAGGTAGTATGAGAAAGTGGAATCAGCTACAGGAAGAGACCCTTATTTCAGTTCCAGCAGAAGGGAGGTCGGTGGTTCAGGTGGTGAATGGGTTTGGGAAGTTAGATGGCCCTCCCAGGGTGTGAGGCTCTTATGAGCTGGCAAAGGAGGGAAGCAGAGGGCATTGGTCACTGCTGAGGGATGAGGAAGGGGCAGATCATCCCAATTCAGTGGGAGGTGAAGGCACAGAGCAGGAAGGGACGTGCCTGGGGTCAGGATTGGACTCCTGTGGAGTTCCAAGCCTCCGAGCCAAGCTGCCTCCTGGTTTTGCAAAGCATGGATATTAATAAGGGTGATTAGTAATCATGACGTGTGAATAATAAGGGATGGTTAATTGTCCTGGTTATGATGAACAGCAGTCACTGGGAGAGGGTGGGGGAGTTGGGACCCCCGAACACACACACACACACACACACACACACATACACACATGTGATTTGTTCTTGGTTGCTGCTTATGAGACCACAGAGCCAGCAAGCTTAGGAGGTATCAATATTTAAAAAAATTGAAGCTAATAAGGCAAATTTCAAAATTCACTTATCCCATGTTAGCAGAAAATTTGGAAAATACAGAAATATTAAGGAAGGAAACAAAAGCACTATAAATATTTCAGTGTACATCCTCCCAGTCTTCTATGTGTGCACAAATATAGCCATAAGCTACATGTAAAACAAGACAAATAGGATTATACTCTGCACAATATTTGATAACTTGATTTTTTTTTTTTAACTTACAAATACTTCTCGTGAAATTTCCATGCTGTCAAATAGTCTTTGAGAGTATGCTTTTTTTCATGAGGGAAAAATATTTTGGGCAAGGGGGAGCCCATTAGACAAGAAGCCCATCCTTTCCAGCCTCCTCCAGTTGGAGAGGCTGGGGTTCTTCAGAGCTACAGGAGGGTGGTACAGGGGTGGGGCAGGGTCACTCAGTGGGCCCAATGGATGGGGAAGTGGGGCAAGGTGCGGCAGGGCTGCTTCAGAACCTGAGCTTGATGGAGGAAAGTATCTTCTGAAAACATATTTTTCTTTCATACTGAGTTGAGGATAGACAACAGCCAGAATCCTCCATCGGGTATTGATGCCAGTGTTATTATGTGGTCCTGGAGACATTTGCCCCTCAGAGCCTCAGCTTCCCCATCTGTATGTAGAGGAAACAGCCCTTACCTCCCACCCGCCTCCTGAAGGGCTATCACCAAGGCCTGAGACACAAGCCCACTTGGGATGTGGAAGAATATTGACTCCGGGGCTCCCATCAAATGGAAAGAGAGCAAACCTCTGGGTATAGAGAGGGGACCACCTGTGTCACCTGAGGGAAGTCCGTCCTCTCCTCGGGACTGACTTTCCTCACGTGTAAATTGCCGAGCTGCACCTGGCAGTCTCTAGCATCCTTAGAGCCTTCAGTTCTGCACTCCGACTTCCTCTGATAGGCTACACTGGGTCCTGCTGTGGACCTTCTGGACACCTGGCTGGTGCCAGGGTACAGGAGGGTCAATGATACTGCTGCCTCGGGGGCCCTGTTCTTGGGAAGAACTTGCAGCTGGAGCCATAGACCCTCTGTCTCATGGTTGGACTTCTGTGAAGAGAACATTTTCTGGTTTGATAGAGATGAGGGATTGAGTGTGATTTCACCCTTCCTAAAAATGGGAAAGAAATCACACGATAGCGAGTGTTGACCTGAGCTCAAGGGCTTTCCCACGAACGCCAAGAAGCCTCAGCTCCATAGAGCTCTGAGGCCAGCTGCCTCTGCCTCTGCCTTGCTTGGCACACCCAGTGTTCATCGGCTGAATGTGTGTTTGGGGGGCTACAGGACCACTGGCACTTCCATACTTGCGGCTTTGTCAGTATTCTTCTGAAATTTTCATTCACTCATTTATTCATCCACTTGATAAATAAGAATTATCCACATCTGTTTCCTGAATAACACTCCTGCTACCAACACGCTTTGTGACCATGGACAAGGGGCTTCACCTCTCTGTCCTCAATCTCCTTATCTGTAAAATGGGGCTATTATAATGGTCCCTATCTCATAGCGTTGATGGGAGGAATAAGGTGAAATTGTAAGTGTAAATTGTGCTTAGAACAATGCTGGAACATAGTGCTCAGTAACTCTTAGCTATCATCATCATCGTCATCGTCACCATCACTATACAACTCCTGTTATGTGTCAGGTACCGGGTAAAGGGATGACTGAAATCACTGAGACCCAGGACCTGCTCTCAGGCAGCACAAAATCAGCTGCAGGAAGCCCTTAGGTCTGGACAGGGTGCTCTGGGGGCAAGAGAAGGGAGCGCCTCCTGTGTAAGTTTTTGGCGAGCTTCCCCCAACCCCACCTCCTGCCTGCTTCCAGCTGTGGCTCCTACAACACGTAGCCCGTCCCCGCCAAGACCCAGCCTAGAGCGCAGCTTCCTCCCGGCTTTAAAAAGCCAGGCCAGCCCCTCCCCCAACCCTCAGCCCCCAGCCCACTTCGGCAGCACGCAGGCTGTTTGGAGAGGTGACAAAAAATTAAAATTAAAGCTAAATTAAAAAGAAGATTTCCATTTCCTCTCCCCATCACACTTTCCACCTTAATTTTATCGCATCTTCCTTCTCGTTTTATTGACTTTCAGAAGCATTGCCACAAGATTTAGTGTGGAGCAGGAGGGGAGGTAATAAATGTGGTACTGCTCTGGCCTCCAATTAATGCCGCCAGGGGGTGGGGGCCGCTGGGGGAGAAGGGGGACGCCTCAGGGTGTGAAGCCCCGGAGGAGAGAAGCGTAGAATCCACAGAGGGGAGGGAGGTTACCCCAAGGTGGAGGCGATGGTTGCTTCTGGCTTTTGTCGCCTCCCTGGGCCCGTTTCCTGGTGACCCAGAGAAGAAGAATTACGCTGAACTGGGCTGATCAGGCCAGAAAACAGAAATCAGAATTTAGTCTCCTTGGTCTGGCTTTACAAACAACTCCAGAACTCTCCCCTCCCCCAAACTCCACCCATATTTCCCGGGACGAAGATTCCCCACCCACCAAACTGATCTTTATTTAATTTTATTTTATTTCATGCTCTGTTGGTGCAAGGCAGTTTCCCCTCCTCTCCCCACCCTCCCTCCTTCCCTCCTCTATTTATTTTTTTCTCCCCCCCCAATCTCTAATATCATTTTCACCCACCCACAGCGACGCTGCGTGTTTGTAATTTTCTTCTGACCCTAATGGCTCCGGTTTCCCCTCAGTATTTAAGCGGAACAAGACAGAGGTAAGTGGCAAATAAACAGCGGTTCCTATTTACGCTGCCAATTTCGGCTGATGGTGGAGAGGCTGCCTTGAAATTAACTCTGCCGCTGTCTGCTGCGGAGGAACGTCTGTCAGGCGCGGAGAACAGCAGGCTCCCTGCCCCCCATGACAGCCCCTCCTGGTTATCCGCTGGGGTTGTGCTGGGTGGATGGGTGGCCGTGAAGAGGTGGTCCCCAAGGTGTTGTTGTTGTTGGGTTTTTTTAACAGGCCCCTCCCCTTCTTGGCTTTGGCCTTTCACCTCTAGGCCAGTAGGTCCTCCCACTGTGGTCCGCGGGACCAGCAGCCTCAGCGTCGCCACGGAACTTGGTACAGATTCAGATTCTCCAACCATCCCAGAACTACTGAATCAGAAACTCTGCGGGTAGGCTTCAGCAATCTGTGTTTTTAAAAAACAACTTTATTGAGGTATAATTCACATACCATAAAATCCACCCTTTTAAAGCATGCTATTCAATGATTTTTTTAGTAAATTTATGGAGTCGTGCAACCATCACCACAACCCAGTTATAGAACATTTCTACCACCCCAATAAGATCCCTGATGTCTGTTTACAGTTAATTCCCCCCCCCCAACCCCACCCCCAAGCCCTAGGCAACTACTAATCTACTTTCTGGCTGTACAGATTTGCTTATTCTGGATGATCTTTTGAGTCTATCTTCTTTTACTTAGCATAATGTTTTGTTTTGTTAACAGCTTTTTCGAGATATAATTCACATACCATACAGTTTACCCATTTAAAGTGTACAGTACAATGGCTTTCAATATATTCACAGTGTTGTGCAACCATCACCACAATCAAATTTAGAACATTTTCATTACCCCAGAAAGAAACCCTGCACCCCTTAGCTGTCACTTCCAAATTCCGTTATCCCCCCAACCCTGGGCAACTACTAATCTACTTTCTGCCTCTAGTAGATTTGCCTATTCTGGACATTTCATATAACGGACTCATATAACATGTGATCCTTTGTGACTGGCTTCTTTCACTTAGTATAATGTTTTCAAGGTTCATCCATGTTGTAGCAGTGTAAAAGCAGTTCAGTCCTTTTATTGCTGAATAGTATTCCATTGTATGGATATGCCACATTTTGTTTATCCATTCACCACTTGATGGACATTTGTGTTGTTGCCACTTTTTGGCTATCGTAATAATGCTATGAAAATACTGTTCAAAAAATTCTGTGTGTATGAACATAAGAAATCCTTATTTGAATCTGATCGTGCTAAACTTGAGGACCACTGGTCTGGGCTTCATCCCCCATCTCTCTTCTAGATTGTTCCTTCCCTCTCCGTCTTCCCACATCAAGCCCCGTGTGTCCAGTCTCTACCTTCTTTCATTCCTTGAACAAACATTAACGCAGCACATACTGTGTGTGCCACGTCCAGGTTATGGTTGATTCGAGGGCAAACAAGAGGTCAGAGTACTCGTGCTTTTCACCGTCCTTCCCATCTAAGCTACTTGCGGGAGCGTGACCGTGGACCCTTCCTTAACCTCTCACTTTCTCGGCTGGTAAAGTGGGTGTATTGCTGGCCCTCTGGGATCCCCAGAGCATCACTGGATGGTGCGGATCCGCCCGGCGAATAGGGCTCCCTACCCTCTACCCCGCCCCTTTTCTACTGATTAAGGGCACCCAGTAGGTGACTCGGTCGACTTTAGATCCCTCTCGTTTCTACATCTTGCCCTGTCACTGGCTCCTCACCAGGGCTGCCTTCCCTTCCTGGAACCCACTGCCCCCTCTTCCCCACTGCTTCCGCAGCCCGCCTCCGATACCGCCCGGTCCGGGGCCAAGCCCGGGGCCGGGGGAGAGGGGGGGAGGGGGGGTGTTGGGGGTGGTGGTGGTGGGAGGAATTGGGAGATTGGGATTGACGTGTATACACTAATATGTATAAAAGCGATAACTAATAAGAACCTGCTGTATAAAAAATAAATAAAATAAAATTCAAAAAAAAGAGACTAAATGAGAAAAAAAATAAAAAATGCAAGGTCTTTTGGAATCAACGGGTCCAATGAGGCCAGGCCCAGGGCGCACCCGCCGCGTCCGCATCCCATCCTGCGGCGGGGCCTGTGTACCCCCAACTGCCAGGTGTTTCAGGAGCCCCTGCTCGATGCCCAGACTCCCTCGCCGAATGTGAGAGTGTCCCATTCTCTCCGCTGTGTGAAAGCAGCCAGCGTCCCGCCCGGGACGACGTTCCTTGGGGCGCCCCCTAGGCACCCTCTCGGCCTCCACCGGCGCGCTCCACTGCCCGGGTGCCTCGGCTCTCGCCCCTCGCCCTTCGGTCTCCTTTGCTCCCCCTCTCCTTCCCCTGTCGCCCCCCTCTCGGGGGGGTCGCCTTCTTCCTGCTCCCCCCTCCTACTCCGGGCCACGAAGGGTGCGCTCGGGTCCTCCCCACCCGCGCTGCCCACCCCACATTAAAGCTGCTTATTAGCGTGTTTGTTTTTATTGGACGCACAGTAACCATAATGGGCGCCGGGCGCGCTCTCTAATTACAGCTATGAATATTCATAGAGCGGGGGCGGCTCTTGGCGGGGGGACGCCCTGGGGAGATGCGCCCGGGGGACTGGGCGCAGGGGGAGGCGGGGAGGGGCGCTGGTCCCGGGCGACCCGGGGTGCCGCGCTGGTCCTGAGGACCGCCGAACCAGGAGGATGGGTGGGATTGGGGCCCCCAGCCGGAATCAAGAGGTCCTCGGAGCCCACAAATCAAAACATCGGCTACAAACTTCCCTCTCGTGCTGTTTCTTCTTTTCTTTTCCTTTCCTTTTCTTTCACCTTGGCTACTTGGCGAAGTATTGATCTCTAGTGGGGGATTTGGGATCTAGAAACGGCCCCACCGCACAGTGCGGACTCCGCAGGGCTTCCTACTTCCCAGGACTCCACCTAGGTCTTCCCGGCCGCCTCGGTTCTCTCCTTCCCTCCCACTCTCTGTTATTCTGTTATCCGGTCTCTTTTTCTTTGTTTTCCCACCCGCCGTTCTCTGCCAAGGAAAGTTCCTGTTACACAAACTCCTGGCGGGGACAATCGAGTTGGGCGCCATAAAGGGAAGCGTGTGCCTTGTGAATTAAGAGATTTAGTCACTTGTGGAATGACTTTATTTTATAGCTACTTCCTCCCCGACTGAGTGATGTTGCATGCATTGGTTGTATTTATAACTTAATAGCTTTTCTCAATTTTATTATACTTTTTATGATACTTGTGGCTTTATGGGACTTAATAATTTTTCTCAGATTCATTAAATCCAGCTGAGGGTGGAGCTAATGACAGGAGCAGGTACCAGATTCCAAGATGGCAGGTGAGCAGGTAGGGTGCCACCCTCCGCATCCCCTGCTCCCCTCAGGCAGTCAGCATTTTGCTGACTGGTGGTCGTGGTGATGGGTCTGTGGGGTCATCTTGGCTTAGTTTACTCCTCTGAGACCTGAGATTTCCAAGAGAATCTGCCAGAGATACAAAGCCCCATCCAGAGTCGTCCCACCTTTGGTCATGTACTGCGTCCGATGTGGGCTTATCCTGGGCCTTCTCTCATTCTTTCCAACACTAATTCCTAGAACCAGAGACACTTCCAGCCCAGATGTCCAACCTCTTCATTGAACAGATGGGGAAACTGAGACTCAGAGAGAGGCCGTTACAGAACTAGGGACAGGCAGAGCCACATCTCCTTACTCCCAATCGGGGCCTCTTTCTACTGCTCTCTGCTGATTCCTAGCAACAGCTTTGGACACTCTTTAGCTTTGCCCCCAATTTCCCTCCTGCCCCCAGATTTTATGTCCTGTTAAGAACCTCAGAGGGAGACAATAATCCTAATAGTTAACATTTACAGAGCACATGCATTATGTCCTTTAATCTTCACAACAGCCCTGCTAGAGCAGCTGTTAGTATTTATCTCCATTTTACAGATGAGGCAACAGAGGCGCAATGAGATTAAAACATTTGCTCAGGTTTGCACAATATGTGGCTGTGCTGGGGTGGAGAGACTCAAGGCTTTTATAGTTTGCAGTGACCTCATCCATGCAGTCAAAGCTAAGTGGATTATTTGCAAATTTTCCTGATGCCTTCTGTCTCCAGGAATCCTTTCTGTTGGGAGGTGGTGGGTAGGAAGAACAAATAGTCTGGAGGATGAACCAATCAGAGTAGGAACTCTCAATTCCAGAACCATGATCTTGGTTGAGGGAAGGGATGGGAAGGCAGAAGAAGAGGTGGGTCAGCTGTGGGTGGAGAGGTTGGTGGGTACCAGTGCCTTCCCCCAAGTGTCTGTGTCACCCTGGCCACCTCTGACATCCAGGAGGGTAGCAGCTACTCTTTGTTAGATGGATGCCTTTGAGTGCTAGTCCCCTGCCTTGCTCAGACTCTCCCTATTGGCCTCTTCTATTTCTGAGGTTCCAATACATTTAAAAAGGAAGAAATGCCAGAAAGGATCACAGAAGTGTCATCTGATTTACATTCCACAAGTTAACACTTTTAACTCACAAAAGACAATACGTATAATTGTGCCTCTCACAAAATCATTTCAAGACTGAGAAAACTGTGAATGTAAGATAAGCTCCACACAGCAGGCTTTTTGTCCCCAGTTTTGTTCCCTGCTGTAGCTGCAGCCTCTAGAGCAGTGCTTGGCACACCGTAGGAGCCTGAGAGCCTTTGCTGCTCCTCTGAGGAGTGAATGGTGCATTCCTGGCGGTGCAGGCAGATGAGACTCCAGTTTAAAGCTGTAAGAGAAACACCTTTCAACACTGCTGGAGTGGCCCTGTGGCTGTCAACATAACCCCATTTGGAGATCATAACAAAAGTGAAAATTGCAGCCTTTGGTGGCTGCAGGGCCAGAGTGCTGTGGTCATCCTGCTCTCCTCCCTCCCACCTCTTGCCCCATGTCACCTTGGTGCTGCCACACTGCTTTCCTTCCCAGCCCTTCTTAGGATCTGCCCCCGCAGGGAGTCTTCCTGGGCTGACCTTGCCAACCCATAACGTCCGGACCCTGTTGCTTAAAGGCCCCCTCCCGTTCAGAGGCTCCTGGACCCTTGAGGCTGTGGACCCTGGTTGGAAAGGAACCCTGTAGTTCTTGCAAGGGGGTCTTCTGACCCCCAAGTGTGCCTCCCATTGCCACCAATAGCGACTCTGTCTTGTCTGTGTTTTAATTTTTTTCCAAGAATATGGTGATGAAAATTTAAATTCCTTTAAAAGTGTGCTTGGATTTATTGTAGCTTTGGGTCATTGGGCACTTTTCTCAATTTACAGATGTTTAGAAGTAGAACCACTAGTGTGCTTGCGAGTGCCTGGGTTGGTGGAGTGTCAAGTAACTTTGGGATGCTAAAAAAGATCCTTGGAATCTGGAGAGTTGGACACTTCTGCTTCAGAGGATGCTATCTTGTTCAGTTTACAACCCGTCAGGTTTACCACTCACGTGGCATGGTGGTGGTGTGACAGGTGTCTGCTCAGAAAGTGTGTTCAATTTCTCAAATAAAACTGGCAGGAATAAGCTCCCTAAAGGCAGTGGTGGGAAGGGTGTGGAGTCAGGGAGCCTGGGTTCAAATCCATGCTCTGCTTGTTAACTAGCAAGTCATCTTGAGCCAAATCACAGCCTCTCCAAGCCTCAGTTTCCTCACCTGTAAAATAGGTGGAATAAAAACCCAGTTCCCTCAAGGGGTGGCAATGACCAGGAAAAACCTTATAAAGTGCCAAATCCGTTGTCATGGCAGTCACCACCACCCTTCAGGCCCTTAACGTGCATGCAGTGGGCACTCCTCAAGCGCCAGATGAAATAGGAGACACAGAATGACCAGCCACACAGAAAAGAAAATGTTCCTCTGGCTCCCACCTTGAAGTTCCCCTGGCTCGAGTGAAGGCTGTGCCCCAGGCTCACCCTGCTAGGGGCCTCCATTCCAGACCTCGGGTACAGGGCCCTCAAGATGCATTTGTAATTTTTATTGTTATATCTTTTAATTTTATGTTGCTCTCCCTGCTGTCTCGAGCAGGGGAGATAGGGAGCTGGTATTTATGGCTGCTCCCGCGACCTACCTCTTGGAATGTATGTATCAGTTAATTTAATCTCCCCTGGTTTTATTTAAACTGTTTTTCCTGATTCACTCTCTTCACTCTCCATCCACAACCCCCCCTCCCCTCTCATCCCAGCCTCTTTTTTGTGTCTGTTTCTGGGCTCTGTCGCTTTCCTCCTTCCTTTCCCGTCGTCTTCTTACTCCTCCTCCTCCCCTCCCCCGTTCTCCTCCCCCAATCCTTCTGCCTTGCCTCTGGCCTGGGCCTTTCCGTTCCCGGGTTCCAGGAGGGTGAAGAAGGCTCTTACACTGGGGTTGCTACAGTATTTTCCTGGCCCCTTTCTCTCTCCCTCTCTCTCTCTCTCACTCTCTGTGCCCCGTTGCCTGATTGACATTTACAAATTATCCAGCTGAAAGTGTTCAATCCCTGACCCGCCTGTTTCTGTTCAGCAATGAGTGAGATTTGCAAGCATTTTGTCATATAATTACTGCAAATCCCTTGAAAATTTCCACAACAAGGCCAGATGAATGGTAATTTGGGGGCCTCCATCTCCCAGTCGCCTTGCCGGTTGACGTGTCATCTGAGGCCAGAAACGCAAACCAGCCCCCAAGTCCTGTGTACTTATTTATTTATTTATTATGGAGGGGGTGGTCGTTTTATTTCCCCCAGAGATTTCTGGGAAAAACTTGAACCGCGCAGACATACACACTTCTCCACCTTCCTCTTTGTGGTGCGCGTGCTGTAAAATGTTTGGATTGGGAGATTTATTTGCTTTACACGGGTGTATTTGTGCTGATTTTATTGTATTGACTAGGCGCATTTTTCCTGCGTTCCACTACAGTTTTATTGTGTGCCAGTCTCGGGCATACATCACCTGCATTGTTTTCTGCAAAAATTACGCCCAGTTTCACTGTGTGTTGATGGGACTTCCTACATTAGTACCTAAGTGGGGAGATTTGCTGCTGCCCTAGCTGCCCTGCTGCCTGGGGCCGCCCCATCTGGGCAGCACCCGGCACTTTGGCCTGAAGACACAGGCACCTGGGTTTCTGTGCCTTGAGGACCCTGGACCCGGGGAGGGGGATGGATGATGGAGGGGGTGGTTAGAGTTGGCCGGGAGGGGGGAAAGGTCAGCAGTCATGGGGTTGAGGGTGGAAGAGGCCACAGCTGGGCAGTAGGATGAAGAGGGAATGAGGTCCCCAAAGAGGGGGACCCTGTTCATCTGTCTGCTTCCTGCCAGCATTTGCTGGATTCATCCCTAGGGAGCATTCATGGGCCTTTCATGGTTTCCCCTGGGGACTAATGAGCATGACGGAGACCCTGAGTCCCACACTTACCGTAGGCAGAAGGTTTGGCTGACATCTTACGGCATAGTTGCTCTCCCCACTTTACAATCGGGCGAATGGTGTCACGGAGACACACGGTCACTTGCCTTGGGTCACAAATTGAGCAAGTGGTGGGTGGGGATTGGAGCTGATGACTGCGTGACACCAGAGCCTGCTACTTACTCCTTGGGAAAGCCCAGGAGGAAGGAGGCATGTACCAAGGATGGTGATTTAAGGCAGGGGAGTTAAAGCTGGGAAGACTCTTAGAAACCATCTAACCTGCTTCCCCAAAGATGGGGACACTGAGGCCTGGGAGGGGTCAGCCACTTGCCCAAAGCCAATGAGTCTGTTGACAGTCAAGCGGAGGAGCTTTATTTTCCTTCTCCTGGGACTGTTTAAGGGGTTGGGGTCCGATTTGGGCGTCTGCCTGGCCTGCCTGGCCCCTCCGTGGTGTGAGAGTTTCTGTGTGTGTGTGAGTGTGTGTGAGTCTGTGTATGTGCGTGTCAGGCAGAGGGCAGGAGGAGTGTGCCGTGGCCTGATCTGGCGGGTGAGATGGATTGCCTGTGTTAGGCCTGGGCTCTCGCTGTCCCCCAGCGTGGCAGTGGACTTGGCCTATGGCCTCACTTCCCAGCGTTTCCTGAAGCCGTCTCAGTGTTTTACTGGGGGCTCTAGGATAGATTGGGAATGCCCCGTTCCCAGAACTTCCACCGTCACCTCCTCATTTACACCCGTGCGCTGTGTCCGCGTGGTCGGTGTGCACACAGGAAATGCAAAGAATTGATTTCAACGTCTCAGCCCCTCCCCCACTCCATACCTCTTTAAAGAAAAACCCCAGAGATTATATAATTAAATTAAAAAATGTGTCCTCTAATAAACTGTCTTTCCTCATGGTAAAGTCCTATTTTTGAGGTAGAGGCTGTAATATCATATCTAGAAATGTTTTCCTTTGGGTATTAGCCATCTTTTTCACTTAATCGTTTCTACCATCATATCATGAGCTCGGAAGAGCAGCCCGGCCTCCAGGAGGGTCCTCCGGAAGGAAGCAGCTGAACCGCAGAGGTCGGGGCAGGCTTGAGGCTGGGGCAGTCTGCCCAGGCCCAGCCGGCTCCCGGGGACAGCCCTGGGAGAAGCTCTGCGCACAGGGACCGCTGCAGGTGGGACCGCGGAAGCCGCTCCTCCTCAACCCTTAGGCACCGGTATGTGCCTCGCCCTGCTGCACGCGCATGCGCATGTGAGCCAGCCCCACATGCGCAGAAACGCTCACACCCACAAACATCACGAATGTGTGGGCAGACAAACTGCCACGTGCAGACGCCAACTCAACTGTGTGAACGAATGCATGCAGGCTTTTGCACGCGGTGGGCACTGCTGGCACTCGTGGGTGTGCAAACTGTATATAAAACTCTTTCCATCAAACTGAAGTCAGCCTGTGGTTTCAGAGTCAAGAGACCAGGTTCCAGCCTTCTCCTCCCAGCTGTGACGCTGTGTAACTTAAGGCAACTCCTTCCCCTCTCTGGGCCCTGCTCTCTCTCAGTAGAAGATCTACTGGCCTCAGCTCTCTGTAAGTCCTCCGCTCCTTGTGGTTGTTTGCTTATCTCTCACTCAGGGTTTTTTTCTCAGAAGGAGGCAGGAAGGGTCTCTCCCCATCCCTGACCTCCAGCCCCTGCTCTGTCTTGTGCACTCAAGGTACCCACACTTCCTCTGACCACTCTTGGTCCCAGAGGCCTTTCCTCCCCACATCAAGAGCCCCGTGGTGTCCAGAGGAGAGCCCAGTGTGGGCCACAAGCACGGGAAAGTAGGCAATGGGTGGACTGACCATGGCTCTCCCCTCACTAGCTGACTGTCAAGGGCATGACCAGTTAAGCCTGAAATTTGGGTCTGGCTGGGAAGCTGTAAGGGGTCTCCTGGGTGCCCTCACCTCAATCCTGAACCTTTCTTCCCTGCGCATCTCCATGCAGTGTCATGGCAAGGACGGTTCATCCCAGCCAACTCGGAGCAGCAACGGTGCGGGACCAGCAAGGGCTGAAGGGATGGGGCGGCAGACGGGGAGGAGCAGGAAGGAGGAAGAGAGAGGCTGCAGAGGAGGCGACGCTGGTAGAGGATATGGGAGATTCTCTACCCCAGGGACACCTGTGCCTCCCTAGGGCGAAGCTCTTGACTCAGTTTCCCCTGACAAAGCCAGAAATGGAAGTAAAAAAGTTTGCAGTCAGGTATATGTGTTCTAGATGGATTTACATAGCATCTCCTTATCTCCCCCTAAATTAATACCCTCAGTGGTTAGTGGGCAGGAAGAGGGGAGAGCAGGGTGGTAGCCAGGGGCAACCCTCCTCTCCCTCCCTCATCCTGAGTTAATGCCGCTGAAGAGCTCTCCATGGCCAGCGCATCACCCACATAATTATCCCTGGAGGTAATGGGCTTGGAGAGGCGGGGGTGGGGAGTGGAGCTCAGGATGAGGGGTTTGTTGAAGCTGGGGGAGCAGAGGGATCTCCCCCTCCGTGGGAGGTGGACGGGGACAGGATGTGGGTGCTGGGCAGGTGTGGGTCCCAGCTGCCAACTCCCCATCCCCCACCCCATGTCTGCATTTCCCAGAAGAATTGGATTTGAGGGCTGGGTTTGTCTTATATTGTCTAGTTGGAAACCTGGTGTGTGTGTGTGTGTGTGTGTCTGAGTGAGTGACAGAGAGAGACAGGGAGAGATTCAAGGCTTTCTAGTTCGGGGAGCGGTAGGAGAAATAGACGAGTGGGCCAAAACTAGGTACAAGAGTATTGTGTTAGGTTCTCCTTCTTTTCACACTGAAGTTCTTTCCTTGGAGGAAGGTGTGTGGAGGAGGGGTGGAAGGGTGTAAGACCCCTACACCGTTGCTGGATTTAGGAGGAAAACTGTAATCTAGGCTTACAGCTTACCACCCTCACCCCCATGACACATGTCTTTCTTTTTTTTTTTTTTATTGAAGTTGATATACAATATTGTGTTAGTTTCAGGAGTACAGCATAGTGATTCAGTTTTTTTGTAGATTATATTCCATTTTAGGTTATTACAAGGTATTGGGTGTAATTCCATGTGCGCGACACATTTCTATTTAGAGCTTAGAGGGAGTGTGTGTGTGTGTCTCTGTGTCTCCGTGTGTATGTGTGTGTGTGTGTGTGTGTGTCAGACAGACAGACAGACACAGAGAGAGACAGCGAGGTGGTGAGGGGTTAAGCTGAACCAGGCTTCCCTGGGAGGTGGGAGGGTGTGACCTTTGGGGATGGAGCTAACTTCTGGGCACAGGGCCCCAGATTGCAAGGCGAGCTTGGGGAGCAGGTCCAATGGCTGGTCTGTATCAGCGTCTGGATGTTTCTCTGCCTCCCGCCAACCCATCCCAGCTCCAGCACAAATTTGCATTTAAATAGAGATTTTTTTTTTTTTAATGAGAAGGACCCAAGGGAGCCCCCAGACTATTAAGTTTTCTTCTGGGGGCTGTGTGGATCCTTCTTCATTTGCCCCTCCACCCGAGCCTCCCACCCCTCCTCCCCCAACTGTCATATTATTCTGCGGCCATATATTCTGAGGGCCAGATGAGGCTCTGGCTCTGACAATCTGAGGGCACTTGTGGGGACAATGGGGCCTGCGCTCCAGGGAAGATAGAGGACGCTTAGTGCTCGACCCTGATACCTCCTTCCTCTTTGTCTGCCGAGGTCCGAGCACCCCACCCTCGACTCTTTAATCTCTCTGCTGGCCCTGGGGAGTGGAGGGACCTGTATTGGGAGTCCCGGCTGCTGGCCCCGGGCTGCAGGCAGTAGTGGCAGAATTCATGTTATCATCATATTTGGCAAAGCGTATTCATTAGGCGGCAGGAGACCCAGTGTGAGTCCTGGCTCTGCCATTCCCATGCTGTGTGACCTTGGGCAAGTTGCTCAACCTCTCTGAGCCTCATTTCCTCATCTGTGGAATGGGGATACTAATAGCTCCTCCTTATGGGTGAGTGTGAGGTTGAATGAGGTAACTTGTTTAGCACAGTGCCTGGCACAGGTTAGGCCCTCAGTGATCAAACTGAGAAGACTGGGTAGAGAGAGATTTCAAGGAAAGTGTCTTGATGCTGTAGTGGAAAGAGCAGGATTTAAGTCGAGAGACCAGGGTTGCTTGTCCTGCTTCCTGGGGAAGCTGTGAGGCTTTCCCATCTATAAACTGGAGATTCTGAGTTAAACCTCAAAGGGCTCTTGTGAGCATCAAATGATACAGCCGGGACTCAGGGTCCCTGGCACCCAGTGGGTACTCAGTAAAGGTCGGCTCTCCTCCACTTTCCCTTCCACAGCGGGGGCAAGCCGGAAAGGTGTTTCAGGGACTTGGAGAATGTTTGGGAGGACTGGTGGGGGGAGGGTATTGGGGTGTCGGGGGGTGTCGAGGGGGGATCAAAGATCTGAAGCTCTGGGGGGGCTGTGGGTGGCCCCAGAGCACCCATCTGGGGGAGGTTGGAGGTTGAAAGCCCCAGATAAAGGAGGCCAGCTCTGCCCTGCCCTGCCTTCTCCCAGACAGCCCCTGTTGGGGGCTGACACGGCTTTGTGTGTGTTCGGGGGTCATGGATATGAGGGTGTCAGCGCGCCCATGGCCGACGGCTGAGGAGCTTGGGAGGGAAATTGAAGGAGAAAAGGTCAGCCCCGGGGGGCTCCCCCTACCTCTCCCCAGCTCTCATCACTAGTTCTGGGAGAAGGAAATGAGACATGACAGGTCCCTGGCCACCTGGGATGGGCTGAGAAGGGAGACAGGGTGGGCAGGGGATGGGTGTGTGTGTGTGTGTGTGTGTGTGTGTGTGTGTGTGTGTGTGTGTGTGACCTGTTAATCCTGATTCACTCCTCGCGCCCAACCCTGAATGCTGGCGGGCCCAGATCAGTCCCGGCATCTCAACTAGCAGAGTGACAGTGACAGGTTCTTTGATTAGAAAAGCCTCCATGGTTTGATCCCCACCTTCTTCCTCTTCTTTCTTTTTTCCTTCCCTTCTCTCCCTCTTTCTCTTTCTCTTTCTCTTCCTTTTTCTCCTCTGTCTCAATTTCTATTTCCCTTCCTCTTTTTCCTTTCTTTTTTCATTTTTAAGGAAATAATGTCTCCTAGACACAGTTGAAGAGCCCCTCCCTCAGGGCCTGGCTAGCCCATGAGGTGCCTCTGTAAGAATTAGGAAAAGGTGACCCCTCCAGGAGGGCCCAGCCCTGTGGGTACAGGGCAAGGCTGGTGGAAGGCGCTTTCTGTGAACAATCAAAGGCCTCCTTCCTCCTGGTGGACACGGCCTCATACCAGGTGTGTCTTGGCAAGTAGAACGAAGGCTGGACTTTAGCCGTCGCCGGCCCCCTTGGGCAGTGAACAACCTGTACTCCCATATGGGGCGGTCCTCCACCCCTAGCCCCACCCCTCCCTCCCACCTAGGGGCTCCATCTATCCTGGCGCCGTTGCTCATACTTCACATCCATGTTTCTGTATTTTTAAAGATTTCTTTCCTTTTCTGGGCTCCTTCAATTCCTTTCTCTTCCTCCTTCTCTTCCCAGAATTCATCTTTTCCCAGAACAAGTCTTACATGCAAGTGTTTTTGCACTTCTGCTTGTGTCTTTATGTAGCAAGTATAGTGTGTGTACATTGTTCTCTCTTCACAGGATGTGTGTCTTTGTGTCTTTCTTTTAGGGCTTGGCACATAGTAGGTGTTGAAAATTGTGTGACTGGGTTGTGTGTCCACGTGTGTCTCTCCACGTGTGTCAGCTCTCTGGAACCACCCCAACCGTCCGTCTCCTCACCCGAGCTTAGAAGGGAGAGGGAATTAGAAGGGGAACCCCACAAGATGGAGGCTCTGTACCCTCCAATCCGCTCTCAGTCTGACACCCAGTCTTCCACAGAGCACCCAAGAAGGGCAAACTGAGGGCCACCTTGCCTTGCCTGCAGTGGCCTTTGGGGTGGGCCCCCCTCTACCCCACTTTCTAGGCTTCCCAAACCCTCCAAGACCAGAGCTGCTGGGGCAGAGGCGGGGGAGGGAGTAGATAGGAGGGAGCCTGAGGAAGCTGGGCAGGGGCTGGCGGCCCCTGGGACCCCTTTCCACGAGGACAGAGGTGGCACCAGCTGCTCCACAGAAGAAATACTCCCCAAAGTCAGAGTGATCGTCTCGTATTTTAAGTGGCCCTTATTTATCACCGTCCTCCTGGGCTCCCTTTCGTGGCAAATGATGATAAAAGACAGCAAGGAGGGGGGGCACGGGGGCTGCTCCCGGCTGGCCCTGCAGCTGTCGGGGGTGGCAGCACCAGGGGAGGTGCAGACAGCAACACATGGGCACAGCGACACGCACACACAGACACACCAACACGCATGCACAATGGTGTGCACACACAGATGCAGACGCAGACACACAGTGCCAGACATGCCAACAACCTCACACACACACACACACGGATTCAGCTACAACAATGACATGCCCACAAATGCTGACCACACACATATATGCGGAGTGACACCCACAGTTGTGAGCATACACATAGTCTGATCTATGCCCAGGGACACACATATACCAACACACGGACAGTGATGGACACAGACACATGCCAGCACATACTCACGTGACACACACACGTATGCTCCCCCAAACAAGCCTGCGTCACATGCCCGTCCGGGGTACTTACTGGCTTCTCCTGCCCATTGTGCCCACGTACCCTTGACCTTCAGTGTGTCTCTACGTGTGTCTGCCTTAGACGGCCCCTACGTGTGTGCTCCCAGATTAAGTGGCTTTCTTTGTGTGGCAGCCAGCACATGGGTGTGTACTCCTCTCCAGACACACGTATCCACACATGTGGATGTGCAAATGCACTCACAGTCCAACTGAAAAAAATGAACATCAACCCTTACCTCATACCACACACAGAGGTTAACTCAAAATGGATCACTGACCTAAATGTAATATGTGGAAACAATAAAATTTCTGGGAAAAAAACGTAAGAGAAGACCTTCACGACCTTGGGGCAGGCAGAGATTTCTCAGGAAGAACACTGATAACCTGGAGTTGCGTGGCTTGTAGCACAGGCTTTGAAATAAGAAAACCTCTCTTTGGTTCCTGTTTTATTACATAACTGGCTGCATTTACTTTGGTAAGTTACTTGCTTTCTCTGACTCACATGTCTTCGTACACTGAAGGTACCCTACTACCTGCCTCTCTGGGTACCTGTAAAGTCCAGAGAACTCATGCATGTGAAATACCCTTTAAAAGTTGTGATGCATCATACAAAGATCAGCTAAACAGAAAAAAAATCAGTTTTGTGTGTTGTAATTATTCGCACACATATACCTGGGCACACCTTCTAAGCAGCAGTCCATAACCCCTATACCTCCCTGTCCTCTCAATCAGGGGAGCCAGGGCTGGGGGCTGAGTTGATCGTCCCCCTGCCCAGGGAAGCCTCCCCTCGCCACACTCATCCCCCACCCTTTTCCACATTAGCTACCCGGTTGCCAATCAACCTCCCTCCCCAGCCTCAGCCCATTAGTACAGCTCCCTGGGGGAATCTATTTTTTAAAGGTTATTAGCAGATTATTGGTTCTTTATCAACCTCAGGCCCCAATCTCCAATCTCCCAATGAAGCCACTGTTGCCTAATCAGATGCACTTGATAATCTTGGCATGAAGGTGGTAGAGGGCCTGTTGGGGGTAGGGGCAGCTGGAAGGAGGGAAGGGTTAATAGCACTGCCCCACCGCCACCCCTTCGGTCCTCAAATAGCTGAACTTCTGTATGTTGTAGTTTTCAACTGCAAATCATCTTTAATAGCAGACATCACGGGATGGCTCATTACATTAAGCTATTTTTCATGCTATCTCCTGTAATATCCTTTAATCCAATGCGTTTCAAATCACCTCGGGCTAAAATAAGAGACATAGCGATGTAATAGCCTAGTGTATTAGTGGGTTAATTGCCCTGTTGTACTCTTTCTAGTAGCTATCTCTGGAATGACTTCTATATTAATTGTAAATTGCTTAATACATTTAACTCCTTGCCACCGCCCCAGCCCCTAACGAAGGAGGCCACTACCCAGTTGCTTGATGGGATTGTGTGTGTGTGTGTGCGCGTGTGTGTGTTTTGTGGGCACTCTTTTCCAACTGTGGTTCCCCTCTGTCCTCTCAACCGGAGCTGGTAGAGCAGGCTTGGGACATACTGCTCAGCCTAATGAGGGAATGAGACAGCATTTATTGAACACCTGCTATATGCCAGGCCCTGGCCTTGGCCCTTTCACCAAATGCTGTCTCCTTGAAGCCTTATAAGACCCTGAGTAGTGGCAGTAGTCTCTCCAGAGGTCATGTGACTTGTTCAAGTTCACAGAGCAAAACCACAATAAAGCTGGATTTGCATCCAGACCTGAACGCTCCTAGAGCCATAGTGCCTGAGAACAGGGCAGGACCTGGGGGGTTCTGAATACTAGCTCAGCTGTGGTCAGCAGGATCGGGGGTGGGGAGGACACACTCCTGGTCTGGAGGGGGGAGACACAGCCTGATGGGGGAGACAGAAACCTCTACTCTGGGGAGCCGCCACTCTGATGGGGGGACAGATCCGCTGCCAAGGGGAAGCGCTCAGGCAAGTGGGGGATGCAGCCCCTGTTCTGGGGAGCGCCCAATCAAATGGGGCTGTCTTGGCGGTGGGGGGTGTCTCCGGTCTGATGAAGAAAGCACAGTTTCTGTCCGGGAGGAACCCTCTGTCACATGGGGGAGACACCAATCTCACCGATCCACACAGAGGAAGCAGAAATAGGGTGCAAGTGAATGAAATTCGAGGCACAGCGAACGGACACCGCAAGCAGTGTGCTCGGAGCAGAAGGGCAGCACTTCGACCCCTGCCGTGCCCAGCGCCTCACTTCCGGATTGGGGCGGGGCCTAAGCGCGGGCCGGGTGAAGGGCGGGGTCAGCACCTCCTCTCCCTTCCTCTGTGTTCATTTCCCCCTGGACTGAGCCCTCCCGTGACTGGCAGGTGGGGGCACCTCAGGCAGGGCAGGGCCGGACACCTCCTCCTCGCCACCGTCCTGGTTCTCTGCGCCGACAGCTCCTTTTCCAAACAGGGCCCCCGTGACCTGCGTGACCAGGACTTGGGGTCTCTCCTGTCTCCCCCTCCCTTGTCTTCTTCGCACGGATGGACAAATGGAGATCCCCGGGGTAGAGGAAAGGAAGATCCAGGAGGGAAAGATCAAGGAGGGGAAAGAAGGGAGCGGGGCTAATGAAGCCACGTCACAACAGAGTCACCGAGATGGGTTAAATGTTTACCGCCGCCGGTGAGCACTTGGCCACCTTCTGCCTGCCCTGCCAGTGACACCCACAAAGCGGTTCCCGCATCAGAAACTAGTCCGTCTGGGGACTCCCGGCGCAGAGCGGAGCAGAGGGACCCAAATGTAAAGTTGTAGCTACACAATGAACGCCTCGCCGGTTTTCCTTATTCCCTCCGTCTGCCATAGAAAAGTGAACTTGAGGTTCTTGGTGAGTTTGGGCCGGGACCCTGTGGCTGCCTGGTCCCGGAGATAAGTCCTTGGGATAAAAATTGAGAGAGAGAGACAGAGACAGCGGCAAAGAGGAAGGCAGAGGGGGCGCAGCAGACGAGGCCGGGAGCCGTCCCTTCCTGGTCTCCTTGGCTGTGCGGGGCTCTGAGCCCGGGTCCTAGGCGGAGGCGGCGGCTTTGTTGGCGGCCGTCTCGGGGAGCAACCTTGAGCGCGGGCGCGGAGACAGTGATTTAGGGGCTGGCATTGAAGCGTGAAGGTAAATGGCCACATTTCACCGTCAGAAGGTGAGCGGGAGGCGCCCGCCCCTTCCCTTCCCCCAAGGCCCCGGGGGTGGGTGTGGGGAGCTGTCGCCGGCACCTCCTTAGATCCCGGCCGAATCCCCGAGTCCCTGCGGCGCCGGAGGAGGGATGCCAGACGCCCAGCACCTCCTTTCCCGACCCGTTGCTACTTGGGGAAGCTAAGTGCTCTGGGACCACGGAGGAGGGCTCCCCTGTCTCCGGTCCCAAAGCTGCTTCAGGAGAGAAGTTGAGAGGCCAAGGCCCAAAGCCCGAGGACCTGCGGGACTGTCTGCTTGCCAGGAGGGGGTGTGGGAGGCACCATCTCCTTAACTCCCTACAGGGGTCCTGAGGCAGGATCTGCCTTATGCCCACAGTGCAGATGTGGAAACTGAGGCTCAGGAGGTTAAGTGACCTGCTGAAGACCACCTGGCTGGGGAGGGATGAGGAGGCAGGGCCGCAGGTCTGTGGGACCCCCTCCCCACCCTGTGTTCAGCCCCCTATGGCCCCAAAACATTGCTTCCAGGAGCTCTGGGGTCTGGGTAGGGGTGGGGAGCTTGTGGGGTGCATGAAATGTTGGCATCCAGCAACCTCCTGCTGCTTTGAAGATAATACATGAAAATAATAATGAAAATAATACATGCTCTTCATATTCAAAAAATACAGAAATGTGGGTGTGATTCGATAACCCTTCATCTTGACCACTCTGCCCCTTCCTCTGGGCAAATCTTCCTTCCCGGAGACCCCTGCATCGCTCCCACAGTACGGAGCCCCTTGAACCCTCCCGGTTCTGAGTCAAGCACATGTAAGTGGAATGTTGAGATGAGTAATTTGATTCATTTTGTTATTTTGCTGAGAAAAAGAGGGAAAAAGAAAGAGGGCCAGGCTGGGGCATGTGTGCCTTGCTTGAGTGGGAGCATAACATTGCAGACTGCCCCCACCCCATCACTGCCCAGGCTTGAGCCACAGAGAGAGGCAGAGTAGGGAGGAGGTGGGGGAAGAGTAAGCCCAGGGCACAAGGTCCGGGCCAGGGAGGCGTCCAGAGGGTGGGAAGCAAACAGCTCCTTGGCTCCACGTGGGGCAGCTTTGGTCATTTTTATACATCATAGCTGCTTTTTACTGGATACCTACTAAATGTTCAGTATACTTTTAATCATGCCAGCAACCCCGTGAAGTATGTATTGTTACCCCCATTTTATAGATAAGAACACTGAGGCTAGGCCCCTGATCTAAAACTCCATTGCTGAGAGGTGGTGGAGCTGGGATTGGACCTGAGTCCCGTTGACCCTAGAGAGATTCTTCTCCCTGCTGTCCACTGCCTGTCTACTTCACTGGGGAGGGGATTGCAGAGGCCTAGGGGGGCCCACCCAGAGCTCAATGGGAAAGGAGGCTGGCATTTACCTCCCTAGTGTGTTTTTCCTAGCGCCATTTCTCCTAAGGAGTCTGGGTCAGACCGCAGGTCAGGGCAGAGGGTAGTCAGGTGCGGTAAGTGGAGGTCTGAGTTCTCAGCTGACAGTTTCCCTCAACCCTGGGCAGACAGGAGGCAAAGGCAGACGGAAGAGGGTCACTCTGTGTGTACGTGTGGGGCTGTGGGTCCTGAGGTTCTAGAGGAAAGTACCGCGGATGGGGTCTGGGGTGGGAGAGAGATCACCTTTCATGGTCTGAATTACTCCTGGAGGGGCCAAAGAAACCAAGTAGAGAAATTCCATGGGGCCAGGGGGCAGGTGTAGACATTCCAGGGAGTCCGTCCTCCCTAGGACGGGGCCTGGGTGGGAGCAAAACCAGCCACGGGACCCAGGTGCACACAGGTTCAGGTGGTGGGGAGGAGAGGCCCATTGTCAGAAAGCCCTAGTTCCTCAGACCCCAGTTAACTACAACAACTTCTAATAGCTGTCATTTATTAAACACTGACTAGGTGCCCCAAACTGTGCTAAGCCTTCTCTTAATCCTGACAGCCGCCGTATTCTGTAGGAACTCTATTAACCCCATCTGACAGATGAGTAAACAGAGGCACAGTCTCCCCTGGGCTGACACTCTCTCCCAGGCCTGCTTCCTACCCCTACAGGGGTGGGGCAGGGGGGCACGGCATACGGAGAGGGGGCTCCAAACCCTTGTAATCTCAGCACAGGGCCTGGCTCCTGGAAGCCCTCAATAGAAGCGGCTCTTATTATTACTCTTGGCTTTCGGTGGGTGGGGGTCGTTAGGTGGGGCCACCTTGCCTTTCAGCCCATTAACTCCGTGCTCGGCTCTGAGAGCCAGGGTCTTGTCTTCTTACCTGAGGTATCAGGGTACACCTGTCTCTCCCAACTTCTGAGTCTGCCCTTGTACCTCCATGTGGCGCTTGATCTAGGGAAGATGCATGGGGGAGCATGTGTGTGTGTGAACATGATGAAAGGGAGTGGGTGGCTTCAGAGATGTCTCTTGTCCTGTGAAGAAGGCCAGGTGGAGAGCCGGGAAGGGTGTCCCAGAAAGGTCCTTCCCAGAACAGGGTCTGATCCTAGGTCTGGAATTTCCCCAGCCCCCGCCAGAGTGGGGAGCTTCAGGATCCCCATTGCTGAGTCAGTCACCTGGATGGAGGTGGGCTGCGTCAGGCTAACCTCTTTTTTTAAAAAAATAAATTTATTTATTTATTTATTTACTTACTTATTTATTGGCTGCGTTGGGTCTTCGTTGCTGCACACGGGCTTTCTCTAGTTGTGGCGAGCGGGGGCTACTCTTCGGTGCGGTGCGCGGGCTTCTCATTGCAGTGGCTTCTCTTGTTGCGGAGCACGGGCTCTAGGTGTGCGGGCTTCAGTAGTTGTGGCATGCGGGCTCAGTTGCTCCGCGGCATGTGGGGTCTTCCCAGACCAGGGATGGAACCCTTGTCCCCTGCATTGGCAGGTGGATTCTTAAGCACTGCGCCACCAGGGAAGTCCCCAAGCTAACCTCTTTTCCTGTCATCTGCCTTCATAGTGGTGACCAGACCAGGGGTCTGTCCTCTTTCTGGGTCCTTGGCCCTCTACTGCCCCCACCCTGGTCCTGGGCAGGGATCCCAGATTCCAGCTTGTCCAACCCCAACTTTTGACAGATAAGGAAAGGGAAGCGCAGAGAAAGGGAGTGACCTGCACAAGGTCATACAGCGAGTTTGTGGCAGGCCTGCCGTCTCTGGATGATGCTGGAGAAGGGAGCCAGAGGAGACTCTCCTAGGGCCCCCAGTTTGGAGGGGCCCCGAGAAGTCAGGGGTGCCCCCTCCCTCCTCTTTCCTGGGGTGTTGTCAGCTTGAGCACTGGCCACCCGCCCCCATCCCCATCCACGCACCAGGTGGAATTGTCTTAATGCAGCAAATTGTTCATACACATGTAAGCAAATATCTCCTCAAATTATCTCTTATCACCAAACAGGCTGCGACGCTCACTGGTTGGAGGGCCGAGGTTGTCTTTCAATCCGCTGATGACGGGGAGGGGGCAGGGGAGGGGGGCTGGCTGACACCAAAAATAAACCAGCTGAGCGGGGATGGTTGTCGCAAGGGGCAGAGCGAAGTTGTCAGGCGGCGAGAGCGTGTGAGGCGGCAGGACGATAATGTGGCATGACACTTCTGAAATGAGCGGCCCGTTGCCATGGTGAGCAGCCAGGAGGGACCGGCTCTCCCGAGGCTGAAATAAAACACGCTTTAAATGATGTTTGATTAGAATTTAGATCATGTAACCGAATACCTCAGTCCTCCTCTTCCCTGTGCTTTTCTGCTTTTCTTCTTTTCTTCTCAATTCTCCCTTTCTCCCCTCCATCCCCTCCCCTCCCTACCAGGGGGAGATAGATGTATGCACACACTTGCACACACATGCCCTTCTTCTCTCTCCTCTCCCCAGTTGTTCTATGCCTTGGTTGGACCTTGTTTCAGAAAATCCAGCTCAGAGAAGATGCCGGGAACTCCTTGGTGGGGTCACAGCGCTGGCGTCGGGGTCCTGGCTTGAGTCTGTGCTGTTCTGCTCTAATAACAGTAGCACTAAAACAATTCATAGGGTCTAAGCCTCTTGTCTGTGCCCCTCACAAAACTCTTCCAAATGAAAGCTCATATTTATTCTCACCACAGCCCTTCGCCTATTTGCCATCATACCCATTTTATAGATGAGGAAGCTAAGGCTCAAAGAGGCCAAATGTCTTGTCCAAGATCACGCAGCTGGCGAGATGTGAATCCAGCCCTGCCGTGGGCTGCCCTTGGGGCTCTTGGGAGGAGCCTCTTTAGAAGGAAGGGAGCAGAGCCAGTTCTCCATCCTCTGGACTCTCAGACCTTGACTTGTCTAACTTGTTTTGAAGTCCTACTTTGCTCTTGGTCTGCCTGTGTGAACCACCCCAAGGATGGGCAGAGAGGCCCCGACTTGCTTCCAGAGGGCTTTGGGACACACTTGGTGATCTTCTGGCTACGTGCTCCGGCTCTTTTGTTTGGTAATGGACATGTTATGTTTGTGGTGGTTTTTCCAGGGCATGCTGCCCAGGTGGGGAAGACAGCCAGTCCTGGGAACAGAGGGCACTGCTGCTGATTATCTAGAGTGGGTCACGGAGGGTAGGTTGGCATGTATGGACAGGGCAGGCAGGGGTGCTTCCGGAACCTCCATTGCTCTTGGTGCCCTGGATTTTCTTGGAGGCCCTGGGGAGGTTATCATCATCCTTCTTCTGTGTCAGAGGGACATGGCTTGACCCAGTGTCCGTCTTCCCCAGCAGACCAATGTCTCCAGATTGTCTCTCTCACCATCAGCCAGTCCATCCATGCATTCACTTAGCCATCACGTACTCGTTCAGCATCAGCTGTGTGCCAGGATGCTAACTGCAGAGGCAGCCCTGGCCTCCACCTTCACAGGTGTGGGGCTTTGTGGGCCAAGGGCAGGTGACCTGGAGTCAGACACCACACACACACACACACACACACACACACACACACACACACACACACACACACACACAGTCTCCTTCGGTGCAGAGTGTGAAGTGATCTGATGGAGGAAGCAAAGTGCTCTGGGAACATCAAGGATGGGAGCCTCCCTGTGTAGGGTGGGGGCCAAGGAAGGCTTCTCAGAGGAGGTGATACATGAAGCAAGACAAGGACTTCTCCGGGTGCTCAGACAGAAAGGACAGCCCGGGAGGAAAGCCCTCGATGTGCAAAGGCCCACCGTCCCCAGCAGATTGGAAGCTCCCTGGGTAGGTGGCGGGGGTCTGGGTCTCTCGCATCAGACTCTAAGCTTTTGAAAGGCAGAGACTGAGCCCCTGGGCACCTCCCCCAAGATGAGGTTACCCTAAGGGTGTGGGAGTGTCTTCTATGTCTTTTACCTTTTCTCCAAATCAAAAGGAATTCATTTCTTTGAATATCCTGTTAGCTCTGAAAGTAGGGGCCCCTCCTTATATGTATAAGTGTCTGGCCTCCCTGGTGTCTGGCACAGGACCTGTTATACAAAAATGAGTCAACATTTATTGAGTACTTACTGTGTACCTGGCATTGTGCTAAATGCTTTACACGTGATTCACTCCTTGACCAGCACTTGACCAGCAACAATTCCCTGGTGTTTCAAGGGCAGGAAAGAGCAAGCAGGGGTTTCAGGGAGGAGAGAAGCCATGAATCAGTGTCTGGGGTCCCCAGAGGGAAGAATGGAGGGTGAGAGGAGCACACAGGTCTGGACTATTTAGCCAGTCAAGGTTGGGAAAGGCCAGAGGAAGTGGGGCCACTGAGATTGACTGGGGTGGGGCAGGGGCTGGCAGGGGCAGCAAGAAATGCAGGCTGGGGGGCAGCTATCACCTAGAACCAGGTGTCTCTCTTCCCTCCCCCTTGCCTTGCCCATCCAGTCACTACCAGCATTTGAATCCAGCCCTTCACTTCTAGCCCCACAGCCCCTGCCCTTGGCCACCAGTATCCCTCGCGTGGACCTCTGCAGCCTTTCTCACTGGCTCCTCACGCCAGACTCTCCTTCCCCCACCTTCCTCCACTGGCTACCTGTTAGCTGCCTATAACTTAAATTTGATTGCTTCATTCCTGTGATTCCTGTGTGCCAAAACCATCATGGCTCCCTACGGCCCAGGGGCTACAGCCCAGACACCCCAGCCTGCTCTCAAGCCCCACCATGATGTGATCCCAGCCTGCCTTTCTGGCCTTGCCTCTCAACTTCTCCTGTTCCAGATTGGTCAGTTCTTGGTGCCCTTTCTTTTTTTTTTTTTTTTTTTAAATTTACTTATTTATTTATTTATTTTTGGCTGTGTTGGGTCTTCGTTTCTGTGCGAGGGCTTTCTCTAGTTGTGGCAAGCGGGGGCCACTCTTCATCGCGGTGCGCGGGCCTCTCATTATCGCGGCCTCTCTTGTTGTGGAGCACAGGCTCCAGACGCGCAGGCTCAGTAGTTGTGGCTTACGGGCCTAGTTGCTCCACGGCATGTGGGATCTTCCCAGACCAGGGCTCGAACCCATGTCCCCTGCATTAGCAGGCAGATTCTCAACCACTGCGCCACCAGGGAAGCCCTTGGTGCCCTTTCTTATCTGCACCTGTGAAGACTCAGAGTGCCCTCTGCGAATGCCCTCTCTCATCCCCAAGTCAAGGCCGGCTGATCTCTTTCTTTGTAGGCTCAGCTCAAGTCTTTCCCACTCTTGGACCCCTTCCCTGACCACTCCTTCCAGAAGGTATGTATCTTAGTCAGCTTGAGTTGCCATAACAAAATACCATAGACTGGGTGGCTTAAACAACAGAAATGTATTCTGCACAGTTCTGGGAAGTCCAAGGTCAAGGCACTGGCTCATTTGGTTCCCTGGTGGGGGAACCTGGGTTTCCTGGCTTGCAGATGGCTGCCTTCTCTCTGATGTCCTCACGTGGTGGACAGAGAGGGAGAGAGAGCTCTGGTCTCTCTTTCTTTTCTTGCAAGGGCACTAATCCCATCATGGGGGCCCCTCCCTCATGACTTCATTAAACCTAATTACCTCCCAAAGGCCTCAGCTCCAAATACCATCACACTGGGGGGTTAGAACTTCAACGTATGAATTTGGGGGGGAACAACGTTCAGCCTATAATAGCATGTCTGTTATATGCAGGTCAGATTTTCATGTTGTCTAATTGTTTCAGGTTATTTCCTCAATTTGACTGTAAGCTCCCTGAGGAGCAAATTTTGGATGGCAATAATTGTGTGTTGATACACTTGGTAATAATACCTACCTATAACAGGATCCAAAAAAAGTTTATACCCAAGGATCTCCATCCCCAGTCTTTACCTTTCCTCTGCCCCCAAGTTTCTGTATTTGGCCCTTTTGGGCCTCAGTAGGCATAGTGGGTTGGAAAGAAAGTTGAAAGAAGCCCAGAAATCTTAGAATAATTTCCTTCAGAAAAGGCAGAGCATCCCTCCTGGCTGAAAAGTATAGAAGAGGATAAAAGGCAGAGGGGAGAGCAAGGAGAGCCAAGCACCTGCAGGGGCTGGGTTTGGTGAGGGCTGTGGAGCCTGAGGCACCATGGCCGAGCTATGGGAAGGAGTGGGAGATGGGAAAAGAAGACTCAAGTAAGTGTCACTTTGTCTTATGAATGTACATGTCCTTTGAGATGCTTGGTAGGAACTGAAGCTGCATTTCCCTGTGTTTTGCTGATGGACTGATGTTTTCTCTGGATGTAGCACCAGTGGAGACTGGCCACAGGTGCCCTAGTTAGGTGATTATGCTGTCATTTGGGCACTGCCTGCCCTGGGGTTAGGAGCTACCTTTACCTGTACTGTTTCTAGTTCTCAAAGTAACACAGCAAGGTCGGTGCTAGGAATGCCATTTTACTGATGGGAAAACTAAGCTTCAGAGAATTCAGGAGCATTGAGGGGAGGGAGAGAGGAGGAGAAGGGGTGAATCTGGTCCTGACTCAGACCTGTAACCCTTGACCTCTAACCTCAGAGCTGTATCTTAGGATGGAGCCACCATGCCCATTAAGCTCCATGTTGGGAGAGATGTAGGAGGCTCATTAGGCTGGAAAATGATTCTATCAGTTCCACTCTATCTACGGGGTCAAAGGTGACCCAGGTCCAGGCCTCTGTAGCCTTCAGAGCCCAGATAACAGTGTGATTCGCTAACCTGGGAAAGCGGTCCTATGAAGCCTGAAATGGGAGAGAATGGAAGGGGGTCCTGGGGGATATGCAGAGAAAGGGCTTGGGGCAGCTGGAGAACTGACCAGGAGGCCTTGTGGCCAAGGACAATCTCGATTGCACAGCTCACTGTCTCCCTGGGCTTCACCTGTTAGCACGTGGGGCCTCTTTGGTAAGGGGACAACCTTACAACTCAGAATAACTTTATTTGGGGGTAAAAGGTAGGCCTTGGTTCACCACAATACAGGAGGAACACCCAGGGCTTGGAGGTCAGGAAATCTAGGTTCGAGGCCCCCAGATTTGGTGCTAGGGGGTGCCTTAACTTTGCCGTGTGCCTGAGCTTCTCCACTGATAAGCTGTGGATGCAAGAGCCATGTTGCTCGTGTCACATGTGCCACAGAAGTGACGGTGTTTGGAGAAGTCGAGTCCACTGTTCACATGTGAGCTGGGTGAGGGTGGGGTCACAGTAACCCTTTAGTGAGATGAAGCCTGTGAGGGCCAGCCCATCACAGGTTCACCCTTGGCGCTGACAGCCCCATGAGGGGGGGCGTCCATGTGAGATCTCTGCAGGGACAGGAAGGGGCCCAGGCGTGGCTGGAATCTGTGGAAGGACAGAGCCGGAAGAGGGGTCCTGGCAGACAGGGCCTGCCACCTGTGCTTTTCAGGACCCCGTGGCAGAAAGAATTCTCCCCTTCTTTTTTTTTCTTTTTCACATCTTTATTGGAGTATAAATGCTTTACAATGTTGTGTTAGTTTCTGCTGTACAACAAAGTGAATCAGCTATACATATACTTATATCCCCATATCCCCTCCCTCTTGCGCCTCCCTCCCACCCTCCCTATCCCACCCCTCTAGGTGGTCACAAAACATCGAGTTGATCTTCTTGTGCTGTGCAGCTGCTTCCCACTAGCCATCCATTTTACATTTGGTAGTGTATATATGTCCATGCTACTTTCTCACTTCATCCCAGCTTCCTCTTCCCCCATTGTGCCCTCAAGTCCGTTCTCTATGTCTGCATCTTTATTCCTGCCCTGCCACTAGGTTCATCAGTACCGCTTTTTAAAATTCCATATATATGCGTTAGCATATAATATTGTTTTTCTCTTTCTGACTTACTTCACTCTCTGACAGAAACGGAGCAGGGCCCTATGGTCCTTGCCCCCCACCTCCTCAGCCTGCCTTTTGTCTGTGGAAAAACTTTAGCCAAAGAATAAGTTTAATCAGAGAAGTGAGAAAATGCAGAAACAGAGGGAAACGTCAAAGGAAACCAAATAATAGTAGTTTAGTCATTAAGCATAGACAGGGACCTTTAGTTTCTCCTTAAGGGCTATAGATAATATTCTGAGCCACATCCTGTGAGCTGTCTTATAGATACTGAAACCTCCACCAGGTGGAAGAAGTTAACTACGTGATGACCAGACTGTAGGCGTGACATAAGCTGCCATAATTACGAGAATTGGCCTCAAAGAAATGGGAACAAACCGCACCTGGAACTGAAGATTAACTGTACCTAAAACAATCAAGATGACACTGGTAAGACCACTGATGACCAATTTCAAGATGACTGTACTGTTTCTACATGTAGCCCCCTCCCTCTGTCTATAAAAGCTCTTGCCCCCTGATTGTCAGGGCGGGGAGTTGGCCATTGGACAGGCATCCGCCCTCGTCCCCGGTTGCCAGCATCCAAAATAAAGCAAACTTTCCTTTCCACCAACCTGGCCTCTTTATTGGCTTTTGAGCGGCCAGCAGCCGGACCCCACTTTCGGTTACACTTCTGTCAACCAACCTGGAGCCTAGCAATGAACACTTCTGCCTCAGAACAACCCTATGTAGAGGGTACTGTTTTATTTAATTTATTTATTTATATTTGGCTGCGCCGGGTCTTAGGTGCGGCCCGTGGGATCTAGTTCCCTGAGCAGGGATCGATCCCACGCCCCCTGCATTGGGAACGTGGAGTCTTAACCACTGGACCACCAAGGAAGTCCCTAGCGTACTGTTTTAATCCCCACTTTGCAGATGCAGAAACCAGAGCAGTTAAGTGACCTTCCCACCGTCACAGAGCTTATAAACGGTGGAGGAATGACTCAGTCTCAGATGGTCCAGGGCTTGTACTGTGCTATCCTGTCAGGAACTAAACCTGAATCCTTTATGCTTCAGAGCACGACTCCTAAGCAAAAGGGACCTCATTTGCCCCACGTGCCAAGGTCCCCTCCCCATTCCCCAAACAGAAGACCTAGATTTGAGTCCCCCCTGGCAGCTGCTCCCTGCTTATGTGTTCTTGGGCAAGTTAGCTCATCTGTAGAATGGGTGGACACACATTTGTTGAGGATCTCTTATGTGCCGCATTGTTTTTTTTTTTTGGCCACACCACATGGCTTGCAGGATCTTAGTTCCCCAAGTAGGGATCAAACCCGGACCCCGGCAGTGAAAGCGCCGAGTCCTAACCACTGGACAGCCAGGGAATTCCCTCATGTGCCACATTTAATTTAAACCTCACTGCAACCTGAGATTGACATTATTTCCTCCAATTAACAGCTGGGGAAGTTGAGGCACAGAGAGGTGAAGCAAATTCCCCAAGGAGCTGATATGGAGCTTAGTCTGTCTTATTCTGGAGCTTGTGCTCTTTCCACTTCCCCTCATTTCTCAAGTTGTAATCCATAAAGCCTCAGTTCCTGGGAGGGTTAATAAGTGTTAATGTGAAAAAAAAAATTCCGTGATCAACTCTGTTTAGGGAAGGCTCTTTTCAAAAAGTTAAAGAGGTTATTTGCTGCAGGACTTTTCAGAGCCTTTATTATGCTGGTGTGCCTTGGGGAGTTCCAAGAGAAGAGCAGAGTTAGTATTAACTTCTTTGCTGTGAAAAAGTTAGTTGGGGAGAATCTTGTGGGAGAAGCATTCCTTGAAACTCACTTTGGGAAAAGCTGTACCTCACCCCGCTGCTTCCCTGATAACAATAATGGTGACAGTAGCAATAACAGTAACACGGTGAAAGAGATCATCATGATCATGTTAGTTTTGCGTCAATTGCAATGATATTTTTCTGTGCATGATTTTTTTTTTTTTTTTGACTGAGCCTTGCGGCACGTGGGTCTTAGTTCCCTGACCAGGGATCGAACCCTGGCCCCCTGCAGTACAGGTGCGGAGTCTGAACCACTGGACCATCAGGGAAGTCCCTGTGCATGATTTTTTGGAGCTTTTTTCTGCATTCCCCCACCCCCAACCCACTGCTGATTTAAGCACCCTGATCCCTTCCTTGAGCTCAGGGCACTTCCAGCCCACAGGGGCTCGCTGTTCTTGTGCCTGGTGCCCCTCTCTCCTTACCTCCAAGCCTTTGCCTGGTGGTGCCCCTCAGGTTGACCTCCCCTTCCTCCCGCTCCTCGCCTTGCTCCTGAGGAAAATGAAGGAGGCTCGGAAAGGGGAAGCGATGTGTCTGGGGCATGTGGTGAGATGGGCACCCTGCATCTCCTGCCCCTCTTCCACAGCCCACCTGCACAGGACACCCCTCTTCTGAGAAGCCTCCCTGATGGACTCGTCCCAGGGCCCACCACGAGCTATTCTGGTTCTCTCTCAGTCCTGTCATACTTGGTCTATATTATGCACTGCAAAACGAAGTCAGGGCTGTCTTTGGTGTACCATATTTATTTTAAAAAACCAGGTTTGTTTAAAGTGTAATTTATAAGCCATAACATTTACCCATTATCATATTCGTTTTAAAATTATTTATTATAATTTTTTTTTTTTTTTACATAGAGAAAAGAGCACAAATCAGTACAGGGAGTGATGAATTTTTACAAAGTAAAAACCCCTGTGTAATCAGCACCCATCTCTGAAGCAGAACATCTCCCGACCCGCAGAACCTCCCTGCTGCATCCTCCCCGTCACCCCAAGGTTAACACTCCTGACTTCCAATCCCACAGAGAGTTGTTTAAAAAATAAACTAACCAATCTGTCCCTTTACTTTTTCCTTTTTCTTCTTCCCTCCTCCCTCCCTCCCTCCCTCCCTTCCTTTCCTCCTTCCCTCCCTCCCTCTCCCCTTCCTTTATCCCCTCACTCCCTCCTTCCTTTCTTACTGGTTCCACTTCCATATCGTTTATTTGAGGTTTATAGTAAGAGGTGCAACAAGAGAGAAGGTAAATGTCTTAACACAGTGCCTTGGGGGGCAGTGTGAGGTGAGGGTCAAGTTGCTGAAAGACCTGACTCCAGACTGGCCACTGCCATCTGTGAGGCCTGGGGCTTGTGACAGAACCTCTCTGTGCCTCCGTTTCCTTATCTGTGGAGTAATAATTCGACTGACTCCAAAGGGTGTTGGGAAGATTAAATAAGATAGTTTCACCTTATGCCTGCAAAGTGTTTAAGTGCACCTGTGCCAGGAAGCCTGGGTAAAGGTCTGCCACATAACTACGTTTCTTCAAGACGGGACTTGTGGACAGGAGATGAGAATCACTGCCATTTGTTGAGTACCTACTGTGTGTTAGGGTTTTGCCTCTCATCCGCGTGGCTGTCCTGCTAGGAGAGATTATTATCTCCATTTTATAGCCCACCCCACTGGGGCGTTGGAGAAGAACAGCCTGCACCCTGCAGAATCTCCTTGTAGGGCCCTGTCCTGCCCGTCAGGACTCGTGGGGTGGGGTCGGAGGGTACAGAGCAGGGCCAGGCAGGTCAGGCATGGGGGTGTTGGTGACTCCTTCAGCTGGGGCAGGACTGGGGTGGTGGGATTTGTCCCCCACCCCTGCTGAGTGCTCCGTAAACAGCAGGTCATAGATTGGGCAGATCCCTGCTATGTCCCCTCCAACAGAGGGAGGGCTCAGCAAGCAGAGGCTGTGTCCTCTCCATCAGATAAGCTCCCCAGGCCAGTTCTGGGGCCCTGAGGCCTCCTTCCTGCCCATCTCCTAGAACCAATGCCTCGTGGTGTGGCCTCGGAGTGCAGGGCAATAAGGGCACCCACCCCGCCCCCCGCTGGTGCCTCAGCCAGCCCCTCACATCTCTGTGAGCCTGGAGGGAGCGCTGACATCACCTGCCCTCTTGCTGGCCTCAACTGTCCCTACCCTGACCTCTGGGCTCCTTGGGGCCAGCCTGGACATCTGTATCCATCTTGCCCCAAACTCTGGAGATTCTGACAAATTTCCTTTCATTGCTTGCAGCCATGTTATTTAAAGTAATTAACCTTAATTTATAAATTTTTATATCAAACTGCCTTTTAACTTTTAGAGCTGGCAAGAGCAGTCTTATCCCTGGGCTCCTAATAGTTCTCCATTTAATCAAAATTCATCCATCAGGTTCCAGTGTTAAATCATCTTTTAATTGGGAGTTACATTCTGGTTAATAGTTTTATAATTCGCCTCCTCTAATAGTTTTTACCACAGGGATCTCTACTCCATTTTTCCTCACTCTATTATTGAGGGCGTGCGGTTCTGCGGGGACGACTTCGCTGGGCCCCGCCTCTCTGGCCTCTGCTGGTCGTCGCCTCTTTTGTTCTTGGTGGTCTCATTAATTCCCGAGGAGAGTTCTCTCTCGTGCTCATTACTAGGGCAGAACTACTCTGCTCAGTTTCCACAACCTCCGGAGCTGTGTTCAGTACCTGCTTCTCTCCAAGAAGAAGCCAGAGCAACAGAAAGGGAGAGGGAGAGAGAGAGAGATGGAGATGCAGAGATGGAGGGAAACACAGAGAGTGTGGAGAGGAAGGAAGGTTCTGGAGGCCCGCAGGTCAGGCCCACAGCGGACGGGCAGCGGACTGGGCGAGAGAAGCAGAGGAGTTTGGAGATGGATGCAGCCCCAGAACTGGCTCTTTCCTGACTCCTGCCCACCACCACCCAGCCATGCCCCTTCACTCGGCAGTTAAAGACGCAGGAAGGAAAGTGGCCCCGCCTGAGACCCAGAGTGGCCAGGCCTGGAGGATTCCTGGAGGTGGGCAGGGAAGTCCAGGCCACGTCGCATTCACTCAGGGCAACTCCATCAAAATTGTCCCAGAGGAGCCATCGGGCCTCCTGATGGGCAGGAGGGGGAGGGCGTAGAGACTGCAGGATCAGGAAGGGCAGAGAGAGGCCAGAGAGAGACAGGGCGGCGGCGGAGAGTCAAGAACAAGAAAAGAAAGGAGAGGGAAGAGAAAGAGGGGAGAAAAAGGGCAAGAAAGGAAGGCAGACGGACAGCGGAGGGGTAGAGAGGACGGGTCCCTCCTGTTGGGAGCCCTGGTCGGTGAGCAGACAAGCCTGTGTGGGCACACACACACACATGTGTGCACACACATGCTCACACGAACCCACACGCTTGCACAGCCCTGAAACCAGACCTAGAGGCACCTCGTGCAGGACTGATGCTGGGCTGGGGGCCAGGCTCAGAGCCTGTGGGTGGGGATCTCTGAGAAGGCATCCAGGGGAGGTGGGCTGGCAAGGGTGAGGGAGGGGCTGAGGAGGGACAGAAGCTGGGGACCCAGGGCGTGGGCTGAGACTGCAGATGTGGGCTTGCATGGGGAAGGAGGACTTGGGGGCTGGCTCAACCCTGAAGTCATGTCCTGCTGAGCCTCCCTCCTCAACCCCCTCCAGTTGGTGACTTTTCATCTCAATGGGTCTCAGCCCTGACTGCATGTTAGAGTCACCTGGGGAGTGTTTAAAATCCCAAGGCCCTGGCCCACCTCACACACTGTGGTGGTTTTAAAATATATCTACAAATTCTCTGGTGGTTCTCCTTCCAAAGATGGAGTCAAATTCCCTTCCCCTAGAACGGGGGTTCCTTCTAACTTACAAATAAAAAAAGCAGAGTGACAATGTGTGATTTATGATGTTCGGGCATAAAAGGCACTGCGGCTTA
The DNA here is from genome assembly GCF_965194825.1 of Balaenoptera physalus. Taxonomy (NCBI): domain Eukaryota; kingdom Metazoa; phylum Chordata; class Mammalia; order Artiodactyla; family Balaenopteridae; genus Balaenoptera; species Balaenoptera physalus. The sequence continues at coordinate 42,502,898 of NC_138901.1, forward strand.
CTTTTTGCACTCCTGTGGATCACATGGCGAGCTGCCATGTCACAAGGACACTTAAGCAGCCCTACAGAGAGGCCCAAGGGACGAGAAACTAAGGCCTCCTGCCAATAGCCATGGGAAGGAGTCGTCTCAGCAGTGGAGCCTCCAGCCCCAGTCAAGCCTTCTGATGACGCAGCCCTGAGAGCCACCTGAACTACAGCCTCATAAGAGATCCTGAGTCAGGACCACCTGGCTAAGTTGCTCCTAGATTCCTGACCCTCAGAAACCTTGTGAGAAAAGAAATGTTGTTTTAAGGTGCTACATGTTGGGGGGTAATTTGTTATGCAGCAATAGATAACTAATACACATTCATTCCATCAGCATCCCTGGGGGTGGGGCTGGACACAGGCATGTTTCAAAGCTCCCCAGGTGACACCAGTGTGCATCCAGGGTCGAGGACCACTGCCCTAAGGCCTTTGTGTGCTTGTGAGAGTATGTGTGCCTGTGACCTGGGTATGTGCACATGCCATGTGCATGTATACGGTGGGGGTGGGGGCACCATGACACATGCATTTGCCAGGATGTGTAAGTACAAGCATCCCCTCGTGTGCATCCCTCTCGGAGTGGGTCAGTACATTTGGCCCAGGTACCTGTGTCAGGGCCTGGCTCAGGAAGGTCTGGAGCATGGAAAGAGCCTCGGAGGTTTTGTGGCCAGACCCGCATGGGTAACCCACCACTTCCTTTCTGTGAGCCCTCTCTGAGCCTCGGTTTCCTCATTTGTGAAATGGGGACACACAGATCACCATTCTGCCCAATCCTTCGAGGAGGTACTATTTGAGCTGGCTGCATACCTCCTGGCCTGGTTTTGGCAATAGTTTGGTAGCACCGGGTCTTTTGCTGTAATGGCTCTTGGTGTAATGAGATCTGACGTGTAGCGCGGTGTAGACATGAAAACAATCAAGTGTGTGGCCCCCTCTGCAGGACCTGACCTGAAGGAGGGTCTGCCCTGGGGGACATCCCTGGGGGTGGGGAGGGGGACAATATTAGTCATGGCTGGGTTAGGGTTTGGGGTTTGAGGCCAATAAATATTCTTGCTCTCTAAATGCCAAGCTGTTCAGATGGGCAGGATGAGAACCGAGGTAGGCTGGTGGTTCCAGCTGAGTCTACACCCCTCTCGTCTGCAAGTCCTTGGCTGAACCTCTTATCCTTGCTTGGCCTCGGTTTCCTCATCTATGAAGTGGAACAGCAAACCATCTCCCACCTGTGCATGTGACATACTGCGTCTCCCCACAACAGCCCCTGGCTGGGAGGTTGGGAGAGGGGGGATTCTGGGTGGGGGAAGCTCCCCTGGGCCTCTAATCACCTGCAGACAGAACTGATTCCCAACCCTGGCTCTCCCTTACTGTTTGACCTTAGGAAAGCCACCGCCCCTCTCTGGGCCTTGGCCACCATCGGTAGGTAACAATGCCTGCCTCATGCGGGTATGGAGAAAATGGACAAAGACGCTGCGTGGGGTGTCCCCGGCATCCAATAAAGGGCAAACTCGCTTGTCACAAGCTCCAGCCAAACTTTTTCAGGTGTAATGAGAAAACAACCGGATGTTTTCCATGGAAAGTGGCTTCTCACTTCCATGAGGAGGAGGGAGAAGTGGGAGAGGGGGCAGAGGAAAGCAGCGTTTGTTGTGAGCCCACCAGGTGCCCCAGGGGCTCGGTGCTCAGACTGCCAGCCCGTTGTGGCATCTTAACCTGGCGACGTTAAGGACAACTGATCCCGCTTTACAGACAAGGAGCTGAGGCTCAGGAAGTTCAAGGAACGTCCTTGCTCAGTGTCGTATGGCTAAGGAGTGCAGAACCAGGCTGGCGCCCAGGTCCAGCGGCTGCAAAACCTGGGCTTCTCTGTGGGCACCTGAGGGCTGGGAGATGTCCAGGCCGTGGGCCCCACCTGCTCCCAGTGGGGGCCGTTGACCTCATTCCTTGTTCCCTCCAGAGGCTGTCGCCAGGTTAGGGGTGGGTGGGTGGAAATGATGGTGGAAAGGGCAGTGAGAGGTGCTCAGGACCACCCCGAAGCTTGAAGGATTTAGGTTAGACTCGTGGGAAGAGTGCAGATCCTGAGTGCCCAGGGTGGCAGATGCAGGGAGCCTGTGGGGACCTCCTCCCTGGGGTGCCCAGGCTCCCCTCACATTCAGTCAGCCTGAGCTTGGGAAAGGGGGCAAAGAGGAAGGTGCGGAGGGATTGTCAGGTTGACCTCTGCAAGGACGCACCAGCCTGTGTTTGGGTGGACGGGCCACAGCTGAGTCTGCTGGTGCAACTAGTTGGTCAAGTTCACAGCCTCCAGATATAAGAGCTTATATTCCAGCCCTCAGCACTTGTGAGCAGAATGACCTTGGACAAACCACCTAACTCCCTGTGCCTCAGTTTCCTTATCTGTAAAATGGGGAGAAGACAACCTGTGTCACGTGTGAGCATTAAATGAGATAAACTCTGCACAGCGTGTAGCCAGCTGCTGGGCACATAGAAATCACGTGGTACGTGGTAATGACTGTTATCCATTGGCTGAGAAGGCGGGGGGGTGTGGGGGGGAAGCAGCACACTCCCTGAGTCTGCAGTCCTGCCTGGGTAGTGCTGAGTGGTCTGAATCCTACTCCTCCCTTTCTGTAAGATCTTGAACAAAGTCCACCAAATCTCTCTGGGCCTCAGTTTCTTTAATTGCCAGCTGGGAACCAAGTTCCTGACCTTCTCTGGGGACGGAAAGACATCAGTGGCTAGAAGTGTGTTGTAGATGCTCTGGGTGTGAGCGGACAGAGCCCATCCCTCGTCTGATTCACGTGGGCCCCTTACGATAATTTTTGTCCTCACTCCCCCATAACAAATTGAAAAAATATTTACTGAAACCCTCTCTGTGCCAGGCACTCTGCCTATGCCAAAGTTACTAGGAGCACTTGCTGGGTGCCAGCTCCATGTTCTAAACACCACACAGCCATCTGTAACCTGTGGGTGTGGGAGACAATCACTCCCACTGTGCAGATGGGGGTGATGCAGTTTGAGCTCTTAGGGAAACTGCTGAGGGTCACAGAGGAAGACAGTCACCCAGCCGTGATTCGAACCCACCTTTTTCTGCCTCCAAAGGCCCATCTCCCACTCCCTCCATCCTATCACTTCCTGTGGAACCCACAGGGTACTCCTGGGAGCTCAGGATTCTTGTGGTTTCTGTAAATGAGCCGTGGAGATTCCCAGAGGCTAAATACCTGTCCAATGCCCTTCCACGGGCAGGTGGCCAAATTTACCCCCAAACTCAGGTTCCTCTGACCCTGGAGCCCTGTTCCCTCTTGCCCCAGTGACTCCTCCCCACTGCGGGACACAGATTCCTTTTAGTCCTAGTCTCTGTTTTCCTGTTTTCTTTGTGACTCTGGGTCCCCGAAACAAGCCTCTGATCTCCAGCGACTCTGCTCGTTGGGGAACTTTGTAACTTACAGGGTCACCTGGGGAAGAGCTCTGTGTGTTGACACCCGAGGATTGTTCAAGAAGGCGTCACAGTCCCCACAGCACATTAGCCAACCCTGGCCCTTAGTGTTGATAGGAAAACTCTCACTGAGCCCATTTCACAGATAAAACAGCTGATGCTCAGAGAGCCTGAGTGGGACCCGGCCATCAGGGCGTTGGAGCAGCTGAGACTCTGGTCTCTGGCAGAATGAGAGGTGAGTGCAGGGGCAGAGAAAGAGGGAGAGGGAGGGGGCGGAGGCAGCAAAGCTCCAAGCAGAGCTGGCCCCTTGGGTGGAGGAGCCCATGCGTGTTTGTGGGGGTCTGAAGAGGGGACGGAGGGATTAGTGCCTCTAGTGCCCTCAGCAGCTGGAGCCAGGCTGGTGTTCACGCCGCAGTGCGGGCGGGCGGGTGGATGTCCAGCTCTGGGCCTGGGTTGGCCGCTGATCAGCCTCCTGGCCCACTTTGCTACCTTCAATACTCAGTGAGTATTGTCACTGAGCCCAGGGGTGATGGACCAGCTGAGGGGGCAAAGAGGTGGGGGACCTGGCAGCAGAAAGGGGAGCAGGGCGGAGAGGTTATTCCTTGCAATCTCAGGGCTTTTAGCACTGCCATTGGGGTGGGGGAGGTGTTAGAACCCCTCCGGCCTTACAGAATGAAGTGTTTATTTTCCCCAGGGGCCGAAGTCAGTGATGGAGGGAAGGAGTAGAGGAGAAGAGGCAGAAGGATTGGAAACTCACCGAGAAACAGAGACCGGGAGACAGAAGCAGGGAGAGAAGGAGAAAGACCAGGGAGAGCCAACAGCAGTCTGACCCGAAGCTGTAGATCCCAATCGAAAAAGGGAGGCAAAGCTTGCATCCTTGGAGCAGTGGCCAGGCCCCAGGGTCTCCGTTTCCATGGGGAAGAATTTGGACTCAGCTGCACAGGGAGAAACCCAGCTTTCCCTTTTGGTGATGGAGGGGGATCAGGCAGGGCTTCTCCAGGCCAGGGTCCCCCCACTTCTCCCACCCAGATCCAGCCTCTCTCTCCCCACCCAGGCTCTCCCACCCTCTGGCTCCCAACCTGGGAGAAGCTGCTGGTTCCTAAGACACGATTCCCAAGGCCGTGTGCTGCCAGGCTACAACCTTAGAAGGAATCACCTTTCTGTCTCACAGATGGGGAACGGAGGCCCTGGCAGGAGCTCTGCTCAGATTTGCGTAGACGAAGCTGGACCGCAGCTTAGAGTAATGATGCAGCCCCGAGCCCACTGATGCCGAGTTCTGGCTGGGTTTTCGTTTTTCGATTATCCTGCGAAAAAGGGGCACAGATCCAGGCCCCCTTTTTATCCCCAACACCACACAAGTGACTTTCTGGTGGGGAAGTGAGTGAGGCTGAGGCACAGGCGTGTAGGGGAAGGGCAGGAAGTCTTTATCAGGGGTCTCCTGGGAGCGGGCGTTTTATATCCCTGCCCTTTTGACCATCACCATCTGTGGGGCAGAAATTATTACTCTCATTTTACACGTGAGGAAAGCTGGACTCAGAAAGGTTAATTAAATTGCCCAAGGTCATTCAGCCGGTGATGACGGAAATCAGGATTCGAATCCAGGTCTGGTCCCAAAGTCTGGCTTTTTCCATGCTGCTGTGTGCTTGGGATCAGGACTGGGAATGGAGGGAGAACCTGCCCTCACACTGGGCCTGGAGAGAGGGACACAGGCCAGGCATTGGCGGGGGGAGGGGGCTGGGTGCGACGGTGCAGGGCATGTCCTCAGACCTGGAAAACCTCGGCTAGAACCCTGGATTTGCCACTCTTCACCCAGGCGAGGTTGGGCAAGTCCCTTCTCCTCTCTGAGCCATACGTGGATGGAGTGGCTGTGAGGTGCCTTCTCCCGGGTGTTTGGTGAGTGAGTGAATGAAAAGGCAAGTGAAGGCATGAGGAGGAAGGCCACTTATTCTAACTTGGGTCTAAGGCTGGAGCGCCATCTTTGACTGGGGACAACGTCCCTGCAGGCACCCAGCCCCCGAATCTCCGCCCCTCTCAATCCACCTAAATGAGGTCCCCCAGCCTTCCCCTTGCACTACCCAGAGGCAGGAGATCCAGCTGATACGTAGTGAATGGTGGGGCACATCCTGGTGGCCCTGATTCTGGTGGCTCCCTGTCACGCTGCGGAATCCCCTCCCCTGTGAAGTCACCCTGAGGTCTCTCTTTCTGGGCTAGGTTAGTTGCTCTTAATTAAACCAGTTGTTGGACTGAATGCCCTCCTTATTAACATGTCTCCTAGACCTATTAATCCCCCACCAGTGGAGGAAGAGGATGGGAGGTGTTGGGGAGGGGAGGGCAGAGGGTCCTAAAAACCAAGCCAAGGGCCTCCCTGGTGGTGCAGTGGTTGAGAATCCACCTGCCAATGCAGGGGACACGGGTTCAAGCCCTGGTCTGGGAAGATCCCACATGCCGCAGAGCAACTAAGCCCGTGAGCCACAGCTACTGAGCCCGTGTGCCACAACTACTGAAGCCTGCACGCCTAGAGCCTGTGCTCTGCAACAAGAGAAGCCCGTGCACCGCAACAAAGAGTAGCCCCCACTCGCCACAACTAGAGAAAAGTCCGAGCGCAGCAACGAAGACCCAATGTAGCCAAAAACAAATAAATAAATAAATTTAAAAAAACAAAACAAAACAAGCCAAGCTGCCTTCTGGAGAAAAGAAGGCGCCTGAGAGACTGAAGCCCACCCCTTTTTCCCTCTTGGGAGGCTTGGAAACTTCCATTCCAGCCTCAGAATTCCTGGAAGCTGTCTGCATCTGCATCCTAAGAGGTTCAGCTGAGGACTTTTGGCCGCCATGACCCTTGGGACCTCTTTCCCACTCAGCTTCCTTTGAGCCTCTGGGGCCGGGCTAGCAAGAGTGGAAGTGACTGCATGGGTTTGAGGTGGGGGTCAAGGGCTTACCTGTGAGGCCAGAAGGGAAGGCTGCATGGGAACGAGGCTTCCAGTTGCAGAGCCAGGGTTATCCCAGCCTTACCCATGCATGCCTGTCCCAGTTCTGTTCCCTCTGCAGATCCCTGGGGCCAGGTGGGGCTCCCCAAACACCTCATGTCTCTGCTCAGGGCTTCCTGGGGGTGGGTGGACCTGGAGGCGTATGTTGGGCCCATGCACGGATGCTCAGACTTCTGGTCGACCTCCCCCTCGTGCCTTCTTCCTTTCTCCTTCCCTCCCAGTTGGCCCTGCCCCGCTCTGCCCCAGTGTCAGGGGCCAGCTGGGGCAGGGAGGGAGCCAGGGTGGGGCCAGCAGAAGGTGCATAAATCATTATTGGCGAAGACCTCAGCCCTGAGCCGCCGGGTGGAGGCCGCTGTTCACAGTCAGGCCAGGGCATAAATCATAATTCCCCTACAATAGATCCTTTTGCAGCCGCCATCAGGAAAACTGTGTTGGTTTTATCGATTTTTTGACATGGGGGCCTAGGCAGCGGGCGGCTCCTGAATCATTATGAAATGAAACTGATTAGGAATTCATGGAATACTAAATAAACTTTACGAGCCCGTTGTAAGTTTTTTGATGCATGGGGAGCGGAAAATGAAAACTAATGATATAAAAATTACACAGCGTGCTGAGTATTATTATACCGCTATTGATTTGTTTCAAACTGTACATCAAAATCGAAGCGGGCTGGGGCGGCTCCTGCAGCAATGCTGGGGATGTTTGGGTTTACCAGGGCTGGAAGGCTTTTTTTTTTTTCCTTCTGTTTTTATTTATTTATTTTTCTACCTCTTTCCTCCAGCCTCCCTGCTCTGTAATCTGACTCCTTTCTCCCCACCCCTGCTCCTCGAGGGGAGGCCCCAGGGGGCCACCTAGCCCCCCACCCACAGGGCAGCCTCCTCTTCAGCTTGGAACCTGGACCCTGGCTCAACTTGAATTCCTGGCCTCCACTGGTCTTTCTCTCTGGAGTTGCATTTTCATTCTGTGAGTTTCTCTTTTCCCTTCTGCCTTTCCCCTGATTTCTCTGGGAAAGGACAGTGTGCTTCAGCGAAAAGAGTTGAAGATCTGTTTCCTGTTAGCACCTTGCTGTGTGATCTTGGGTATGTCACTGTGCCTCTCTGGGTATCAAAATGATTGGACTCATTAGATCAGGGTTTCTCTAAGTATAGTCTGTTGACAGCCCGTATGTCATCTTGAGAGCTTGTCGAAAATACTAATTCCCCAGGTCCTTCCTTAGATGAACTGGCTCTAAGAGTTCAGGAGAGGGATCAGGGAACCTGCATTTTACCCTTGTGACTCCCAGGCATGTTCGATGGCAACCACTGTGCCCCCTGATCCAAAGTGATGTGTCTGAGCCACTTATTCCATTTGGTTGTTAGAAGGGGCCTTAAAGCTGTGATGCTAACCTCTGTATTAGTCAGCTTTCGCTAGGTTGGGATGCAGCAACAAACAGTCCCCAAATCTCAGTGGCTTACAGCAGCAATAGGTAATTTTTTGCTCGTGGTACATGTCTGCTGTGGGTTGTTTGTGGCTCAGCTCTCTATATCTTCATTCTGGGTATCAGACTGAAAAAGCAGCCCTAATCAAAGACATGTTATTTCAGTGGCAGAGGGAAAAGAGCAAGAAAGATGGTGGAAACATTTGACACTCCTAAAGTTTTTGCTAGGATGCAGCGTATGTCATTTCTGCTCCCATTCCATTCACCAAAAAGAGTCATATCATCAAGTCTAGTGTTAATGGAGTGGAAAGTACACTTACTTCTCCCACAGGAGGATGGGCATCAGGGGGAGGCCCTGTAGCGATGGGTTGGGAGAGAAGGCAGCGGATACTGTGATGCCCTGAACCATACCCTCTTGGGCTTGATCTTTGGTCCAGGCTGCCCCAGGATTTGGGGTCCAGGATCTTGGCCCTGTGCAGTTAGGAATGGTGCTGCTTTACACAGGTGTGTCCCTTTTACACAATCATGCGTCTCCGTGACAGTTGTCCACTGCCTCTTTCCTCTGCCTGCTCTGAGATACTCGCCTACCTCTCGGGGGTCCTCATTGGGCAGGGCTTCGGCCCTTTGTCTTTAACGTCTTTGCTTCCTTCATTTCTGCCTTCCTGCCAGGGAGACCTGTAAACAACCACTCTGGATCCTTAGTGGAACTGCTGTAACAACTAGAATCCTTTTATAAAATTGTCCTTTATCCTCTAAATTCAGAGGGTAAATTTAAGTTCTGGGTCTTGGATTTTCTTAAGGTGGACACACTCAGTACTTTTTTTTTTTAGCAAGTGTCTCACTTTTCCACAAGAGGTAACTCATGAAAGATACCTCTCTTGCTAGTATTATTCTTATTATGTTTAACTTTATATTAGCCTGAGTCTCAGAAAGGTTGACCTCTTCCCCTGGACACATAGTGTGTCATTCCCAGAACCACATGACTGCCCAGCTCTGGGCATGACAGAGTACATCCTCAGGAAGCCCATTGATACGTGATGTCCAGGGATCACCTTGGGGGACCCACTGCATTAACTTGGGTCTGGGAGATGTCAGGCATGTCCATGGCATAAGGTTGGCCCTTGGGGACCTCAGTACTTCTCTGAGGACACAGAAACACACACACACACACTCTCTCTCTCTCTCTCTATATATATATATACACACACACACACACTCTGCATATAGATGTTTTCAGAACTAGACAAATGTATCACACATTGCTCCAGAAAGCACACAGGAGTAAGAGTCTTAAGGTTTGAGTTTGAACCACAATTCTGTCCCTAACTGGCTCTTTGGCTTTGAATAAGTAACTTAAAAAAAAACCTCTGGGATTCAGTTTCCTCCACTGCCAAAGATGGATTTGACTCCATTGTCCGAGACTCCTTCCAGAGGATGAGAGTGGGCACAGGTTCACACGCAGGCACAATTCCCACAGGATGTTGTTGCCTACATCTGTCCCAATTCTTTTCAGTTTGGGGAAAGAGGCTGATAGAAACCTAAACTCAAATTGGCTTAAGCAAAAAAGGAGGTTATTGACTATTAAAGAGGCCAAGGGAGTCTTCAGGCACTGTGTGACCTGGAACTTCAGACATGATCAAATATCTGTCTTCTTCTCTCGGTTCTTTTTGTCTTCTAGACGTCTTTCTCAGGCAATGCTTTCTACTTATGGTGACAGAATGGCTGCCAGTAGCACTAAGCCCACATCCTAATGGCTCAACAAAGGGAGCATCTTCTTTCCAATAGTAACAGTAAAATTCTCGAGGCTGAATTTCATTGGCCCAGCTCAGGTCACATGCCCACTCATGAACCAGTCACTGTAGCCGGGGGCAGAGGGAGGATTTAGGCCTATAGGCATCCCTGGCTCTGCCCCTGCAGAACCTTATGGACTCATAGTGGGAGAGGGATGCAGGCTCCCGAGAAAATTTGAGGTACAGTTTCAAAAGAGATCAATTCTGGATAGAGAAAAGTCACAGATGTCCACTGAAGTCCCTGAGGTCAGGGGCAGGAGCAGTGGGGAGGGTGAGGGCAGAATAGGTGAGGTGCTTCTGGCCCTAAGTCACGTCTAGAACTTTGGAGACAGCTGTGATAAAGCCCAAGGTGGGGGGTGAGGGGTCCTTCACATGTCAGGGGAGCTTGAAGACAGCAGGGTAGCACCGAGGCTGCCCCGGGGAAGGGGAAAGAGCGTCCTGTCTTCACCACCAGCATCCTCCTCTCTACGTAAGCCTGGTTGGTACGTCACGAGCAGTGCTGGGCTCTAAAATTACATACCTGGGTTCACATGCAGCTTTACCTCTTTTTAGCTGCGTGACTCAGAGCCAATCCCCTACTCTGAGAAGTGAGTTTCTGAGGATGGAGTGAGAAAATGTAAGTGCTGGCCCCAACCTGGCTCCCAGAAGCTGCTCAGGTAAGACTCGTTTGCTCTCTGGCTCTAGAAGCTGGCCTTGCACGCAGAAATCCTCCCAGGATCTGAATTGATATGTCTGCTGTGTCCTCCCCTCTGGTCTTTGACGGAGGGCAGGACACAGCACATACGTGATTGTTCCCAGGTACCAGCTGTACCTGGCGTGCAGTCTACATCCACGAATGGCTGTGGGATGAATAACAGGGGCAGCTGATCGGTGACCCTCCACATGTGGGACCTGAATGCAGCTGGGCCCCTCAGCCTCTGCTCTGCCCCCGCGCTCACTCTGTAGCAGGCATCACATGTGTATCCAATTCCCAAAGTGTAGGCGAGCAGAGTGGATTTTCCTGAAGTTTTCATGGGAAGACAGATAACATCACACACCATACTCCAAACTCCATCACACATCACACCACCCACTGGGTTTCTCTCTTCTCTCCTTCCAGACATCGCTCCTTCCCTCCTCTCCAATCTCAGTTTCTTAAAAAAAACAAAAACAAAAAACACAAAAAAACCAAATGCCCAAATTCCAACTCTCATTTTGCATCCACACAGCAAAATAAAAGCCTGATAGGACACAGACCACCTGGCCCCATTCGACCTGCTTCCTGCCCTTCTTTGCACTGTGGCCAACCACCAGGCCTCTGGGCCCCTGCATCTCACCAGCCCCTCAAGCTGCCCCCATGTTGATTCCCTGAGGCTCAGAGAGGGCCCTGACTTGCCCCGTGGCACCCAGCCCCTGTGCGGGGCTCCCCCAACCGCAGCTGCGTTGTTGTTGGTGCTGGGGTCTGGGCTTGGCTCCCTCCCTGTGCCCGTTAGCCCATGTGGGTGACAGATGTGGGGTGGGGCAGGATGGCTCCTGGCTGGCTGGCTCCCCGCTTGGAATTTGGGGCGCTACCCACACTGAATTTAGATGTGGCTCTGAGCAGGCCGTTCATTCATTCCGGACCATATCGACTGCAGAATTGAGTGCTACAAGTAAGAAGGAGTTTAGCTATTATTCCCCTACTGATGCGATTTAATGTTTGGTTCATTCCTGGCCCACTCCCCCCTCCTCTCCTCATCAGTGTGATATTTGCATAGTGTTTCCCTGCAGTTTTGTCAAACACACGGTTTTTCTGGCAACTCCCTGCTTTGGCTTCTTCGGGGGAGTTTGGAACTCGCTGAGGCATCTTCCTTCCCTTCCCTGAACTTTTTCCTTCCCCCTGCTGGGGGAGGGGCACACAAATAACCAGATCTCCCTGGTTCTTGCCCCGTTGTGAGCCCGTAAGATTTCCTGTTGTCTGGTGGCCTTCAAGGGTTTCTGAGTGTCCTAGGTGGGTAGGGGTCTCAGCTCACTCATGAACAAGTCTGCACTGCCCCCCCTTCCTGGGTAACGTCTGCCCTTCTCCAGGCACCTCTGCCAATGCCTCGAAATCCTCAGGGCGCTCGAGCTGCCCAGCGGTGAGGAGGCATGTTCTCTCCCCTCTGTCTCGTGCTGCTGCCTTCTGTTAGAGAGGCTCCCACAGCAGGGCTGCCAGGGCCTCAGGGTTTACAGAATACCTGGTTGTCTCAATCTGATGTCACCCAGAAGCAGGCTCCGAGACAAGGAGCCAATGGAAGTAGTTCACCTAGGAGGTGAAAGAGATCTCCGGGAATTGCGGGATGCGGGACGCGGAAGGATACCCTCGTGGGTAGTTGAGGTTAATCCCTCCCCAGTTCTTCAGGTTACTTAACAAGCCTGCGCCCCTGCGGTGAGCGCCCCAGGGAGGAGAGAAGATCAGGCTGGGAGCCCGCCTCCCCACGAGAAGGCTGTCGAGCCAGAAAGGGCTCAGACAGAACGGGGAGCTCTTTGGCAGGAATCTGCACATTCCTGGGCCCCCACTCCTGCACTTGGACCCGTCTCTCCAGCTGGCCCTAGAGCGGAGCCAGAACCGGCGGGATGAGCTGCAGGAAGGCAGCTGGAAGCCCAAGAGGAGACTGACGTGCAGGCAAATGCATCAGCAACGCAATGATGAAAAGTGATCAGACAGAGGTTGAATGATCACCTGCCCAGGGATGCCGTCAGCAGAAGGTGAGGAGCTAGCACGTATTAAACACCTACTGTGTACAAGCCCTAGATATATGGGACTAGAACTCAAGCTTCTTCAAGACTGGGCCCATGTTTTATTTCTCTTTGTATTCTCAGTGCCTACCATTGTGTTGGGCTCCTGGTCATAAAACCTAGAATAACAGGAAAAATAGCAACCATTTACAGTCACTGAGTAGGCACTAAGTGCCTTATATTTATTGTAGTGAATCCTGTGACAATCATTCATGGTAGGTACTATTATCCCCACTTTACAGGTGAGGAAACTGAGGCTCAGTGGCATTTAAATGATTGGCCCAGGGTCACACATCTAAGTGGCAAAGCCAGGATTTGAACTCAGGTGCATCTGCCTTTCAAGTCCTTGACTTCCCCCCTCCTTTGTGGCATGTCCCCGCACAGGGGGGTGGGGGCAGTTAGACTACAGATGTCCTTGGAAGGCCCCCCAACTTGTGAGGTTCTGTCTTGTTAGCCGCCATCCCCCTCCACCCCCTGCCTACCACAAAGAAAGGAAAAGTCCTTCGCTCCTCCTCAGGTGGCTCGTGGCGGATTACTTAGTGCTTGACATGGTGTGTCTCTGTGTCACTGTTCCCGGGTGGAATTAAATCAGGACAGGAAAATATTAATTTGGAGTTGGGGATGGAGGCCGCTCCTTTCCAATTACTCTCCACCCTGTCAGGCTTATCCTGGCGCAAACAAGGAAGGAGGCTGGATTAATTGCTTTGGACTCTGCCCCACTCCAGTCCCAATTACTGGGCCGGCTTGGCTCCCAGCATTATGAAGTGCACTGCTGTGCAGGAAATTGTGTGAAATTTTAACGGATTTTTCAGACGCAATAATGGATCACGGGATTCGGGGCCAGTATTTGGCAGGTGGCTGAGCCCTCTGTGCCTTGGCTGAGGTTAAACTATTTGGGGTTTCTTTGTGTATTAAAGGATCATCTGGTTAACCCCAAAGCCCAGGGCCACCAGAACGGTTCAGGCCCTGACCCTGCAGAGGAAGGGTGGGCTCCTGGAGGACGAGGAAGCCCACTGCCTTCATAACGATAATAATGATGACACCATTTTCTGAGCCTCCACACATGCCAGGTGCTTACTCACAACATCTGCAAGCCTCATCCTTTGAAGTTCTTATTTTCCCCCCACCTTATAAAGGAGGAAAAGGGGGCACAAAGAGATTCAGTAATTTGCACAATGTTAGCTAGTTCCTTAGTGGCAAAGCCAAGATTTGAACTCAGGTCTGTCTCCAAAGCTATTCTATTTTGGGGCACCACTCTGCTTCTTCCCTTCTTCTTAAGGTTGCATTATAAGTGCGTCTCTCTTACCACACTTGACCTTCTAGAGTATGGGGTCCTTTTTCTTTCCTTCTCTGCATCTTCAGCCACTGTCAGGGCACCTGGCACACAACAGGTACCCACGAGAGGTGTGTTGAACTGCACTGAACTTGACCTGGTACCTGAACTCCAGGATTTATTAACGGGATGAAGGGGGTGAGCTGCTGCGACCCAGACACATCTCTGGGTCAATGAGAATGAGCCCCATTTGGGTCCATCTGGAACCCATGGGAAGGGGTGGGGGGGTAAGTGTGTCCCCAGCCATAATGTGTAACTGGCGTTGCCTGGGTGCTTCCCATGTAAAGTTTCTGTTCATCCTTACCAAGACCTAATGAGATAGGTGGCATCACCCACATCTGAGAGCTGTGGGAATGAGACTCAGAGAGGTGAGTGGAGTGGTCCAGGGTCACACAGCTAGTAAAGGAGGGCCTGATGTGTCCCAAGACTTTGGTTTGCCTTAGTCCATCGGGGCTGGAAAGGCCTGGGGTGTGGATTTCCAGCTCCAAGGGTTTTACATCTCTTTAACATCGTGGCACCACCCGTGGTCTAAATAGTAAACAGAATTCTGCCCACAAGTTTAATGTGTCAAGCTAGTAAAAGTGGAAATGCTCTGGTGAAAGAGGGACGTGGGGACCCTGTGTGGCTGCAGAGGATTTGAGGGATGAGGACAGAGTTGGCAAGAGGGGTGACCGACTTGGAGAAGGTGACAGTTGTGTGGAGCTTGGGGAAGTGAGTGCCACGTAGCTTACAAAGCTCAGACTCCAATGGGGCCACTGCACAGAAGGAGAATCAGACTTGAGTGGTGGGGCCCACAGAGGAGGACCCTGGAGACGGTGAGGGTGGCAGAGGAATGAGGGTGAGGCATGCCGTGCTCATCAGTAGCTGTCCCGTTCTCACCTGCCCCTTTTAGCTAAAGGAGAATTAATTATGTGCAGGGGATGCCCCTTAATGGCCATCATTTCGTTTAATTTAAGAAACAGGCCCCTCCGCAGCCCCGCTCCCCACTCCCATCCCACCCCGCAGCCAGCAGCACCACCACTGGCAGCTGCACAGATTAATGGCCTCCTCCTGTTTACATGAGAGCAGAGGTTCTCAAACTGGAGTGAGCCCCAGAATCTCCTGGAGGGCCCATCAAAACAGTTTGCTAGGCCCCATCCCTGGGTGGTGTCCAATTGCATTTCCAACAAGTTCCCAAGTGATACTGATGTTACTGGTCTGGGGAACACCCTTTGGAAATTGCTGGAGTGGAGACAGGGTTTCATGTAAGCACCATCCAGCACTTGAGAACTCGGCCCCTCACCCCAGCAGGGGTCCACTAATCTAATGGGGGAGGGGCACAGCCATCTCTGTCATTTTACTACCCCCAAGTGCACCCATCCCTCCGATGATGTGTAAGACAAGTGCATTTTCTCAGCATCGCAGTAGCCCCTGCCCTGGGCGTTTCTGCTCAGGAATGGAGGGAGGGAAATGTCAAGGGCCTGATTCCTTGACCACGCCACCTGGATGCAGCCCCTCCTAAGCTGGATTCTGGGGACACCCACTTGTTTCATCCTCAGCCCCAAGCCCAGAGGGGCCCAAGGGAAGCTGGGCCCTATTTTGCAGGCCCTCTGCTCCTGCCCACCAGGTGAGAGAGGTCAGGCAGCGAGCATCTCCAGAGGCCTGGCAGCGGCAGGAGGAGGCCTATGGTTACAAGCCTAATTGTGGGCCACGGGCTGCCACCCCCCACCCCCCGCCACTGCCTCCCATTGATCCGGCTCTGCAGGCTTCGCCAGGACTACCATCCAGAGAGCCTGTTTGCACCTGCATCGAGGCGAGCTCAGGAAACCTAATTAGCTAGTTTGGTGTTTTATAATTAGGTCCTTTAAAAGAATTCATAGGTGGCGATAATAAGTCCATTTAGAAATCTATTAAGCTTTGGGGGAAGTTGAAGGGAAACCTTGTAACCATGCGCACACCTGCTTTCTCTGTCCGTGTCCCTTCCCTCCACCTCTCCTCAGTTCTGCTCCTTCCTTGTCTCCTCCTGCCCTCTTTCCCCGTCTGCATTCTCAGTTACTCCGACTCCTGCACATGCTAGATGCTAAGACCTTTTGACTGCCGCTCGACGTCAGGCAGCGGTGCACGCTGATTCACTTAATCGTCCCTACAGCCCTCGGAGTGGGGGCTGATCATCATACCCGCTTTACAGATGAGGAGACTGGAGCGCAAAGAGGTCGAACATCCCCTCTGAAGCTACACGCCCTTAAGTAGCTGAGCCAGGAGGTCTGGCTGTTAATTCCTCCCCAAGCCCCACTTTGTCAGCCTGCATCACCCTCTCCCCTCCAGAGCCCCAGATCTCCGTGTTCTAGTGCTCCCACCAAGCTGGCTGAGCTGGAATTTTACAAATCACATGCCTGCTTTCTCAGAGAATTGGTGCCAGGGCTTCAGAGCTAACTTCAGAGGGGTCTGTAGTGGACAGCAGCTTCAAATACACTTTGCTTCTGTAGCGACTCTTTCCATTTGGATTTCTGCCCATTTGGAGGCTGAATGCCTCCCTCCCTCTCTCCTTTTTCCTTCTTTCCCTCCTTCCCTCTCTACTTCCCTCCCTCCCTTCTCTGTACCGGGGCAGATGAGCCAGAGGTGAAGTCAGCCAGTTTCTAGCTGAGAGCCCAAGGGGGTCCCCTAATGCCTCCATATCTGCATGAGACACCCTGGCTCTCTCTTATCACCCTGTATGTTTCCTTCATAGCACTTATCACAACATGACATTTTCTTGAAGATTTGTTCACTTACTCATTTTCTTGTTTATTACCTATCTCTCCCCATTAGAATACAAGTGCCCTGTGTGTGGGTGAGTGGCAAAGATGTGCCTATATATATCTGCTTTCCCGGGGCCTGCACAGAGCCGGAATGAGCAAATGTTAACGACTAAATGCGTTCAACCTGATCTTCAGTTTCCTTTCTTTTTTTTTGGCTGTGCCGTGCAGCTTGTGGATCTTAGTTCCCCAACCAGGGATCAAACCCGTACCCTTGGCAGTGAAAGCACGGAGTCCTAACCACTGGACCACCAGGGAATTCCCGTGATCTTCAGGTTCCTGATCTCTAAAACGAGAGTACAAGTATCTCCTCTACAGAGTGCTAAAGTGCCTGGTACACAGCAGGAGATCCACGAACGTCAGTGCCCTCACTCCACCCTCCATCCCCTTCAGGTAAGCACTGCAGTGCCCAGGGAAGTTCTGCTACTTAAAAAAACCCTTTGATAACTCCTCTTTTTTATAGTGCAGAGAGTTTTTCTGTAAAGCAAATGAGCCCTCCTAGATTTACCTACTTTGGAAATTGGGTGTTTTTGTTTGTATTGGGCTTTCTTAAAGTGGGCTGACTGAGTGTGTGGAACTGTAGAAATGTATATATTAGTGCCTTGTTACAAGAGTTCATGATTATGCAGCTTCTGAGAATGTAGATTCAAGTTATGCCTTCTTGAAGCATAACCACGACTGCAGAGATATAAAAGCCAGAGGCAGGGCTGCTGCTCTTAGCATGGCTGGCAGAGAGCTTGCCCCAGTGACCGAGCTGGGTTTGCATTGAGGACCCTCCACTCGCTAGTTGAGTGACCAGTGGGCAAGTTATTGAATCTCTCCAAGACTGAGTTTTCTCTTCTATAAAGTGGGGGTGGGTGGGTAATATTTATATCTATCTTATAGCATAACAACCCTGTTAACTGAGACCATGAGCTCAATCATTCATTCAATGAAAGCTTTTAGAACATCTGTGTGCCATGCAATGTTCTGAGCTCTAGGGATTTAGCAGTGAGTGAGACATTCCATGCCCCATGGGGCTTACATTCTAGTGGGAGATAATGCACGTGAAGCACTAAGAACAGTGCTCAGCGAGCGCTGGCCCAGAGGGCGACTGTGCACAGAGTGGCTCTACAGTGACATGGCTTATGGACAAAGGTTTGCACCTCCGTAGCTTCTTCTCTGGAAGAAGATGTACACGTGGCTGGACACAACTCCATGACATCAATCTCCGGCAGGAGTTGGACCTGCTCCTCTCTTTCATGAGGCTGGGATGCTTTGTGTGTGTGTTTTGGGAATCCATGGGCATCGGGGAGCGTGTGGCATTCAGTGGATGGGTCTCAATCTCATCTTTCCTTGCCCCTCTTCATGCACAACTTATTGCCTCTCTCATATGCACACTTCACCTTCACACTCTGCTTTGGTTCACCCCGTTCCCTGCCCCTGGACTGCTTTCTCCCTGTCCTTGCAAACTCCACCCACCCTCCGAGGTCTTCCTTCATAAAGCTGTTCCTGCACCTTCAGCTGGGAGTAATATCTCCCTTGACTCTCCATCCTTCTCCTCTCTCAAAACCTGTGTCCCTCTCCTCCCCAGGGAGGAAACTGTTTCAGTTCCCCTGCTGGACCTTGAGCTCCTTCAGGACTAGACCCTGTGCTGTTCACCTCTGTGTCCTCTGTACCACATTGCTTTACCTGAAATATTCTCAACAAGCATTTCTTAGGCAATTAAACAAATGTGTGGCTCAGCAGATTTATTTGGAATCATTAGATGTCACTTTTTCTGGGGGTGGGAGATCCGAGGCGGGGGCCTTGTGTGGAGCAATAATGGCCTTTTGGGCATGGGCTGCTCTGTTTGTGTGCAGAAGCTCCCGCGTGTATGCTGCAACCCCCTCTCTCTGTACTTTCACATGCATCCACGGGCCCGGGCAGTTGTCTTGGGTGTGTACGCGGTGGTGGGGTATGGTGGCAGCCCAGTGCCCAGTGATGGATGAGGGGGGTGGAGGTGACTTTCCCAGGGGAAGATTAGCGCCTGGCAGCTATGATTTGTCTCGTGCCCTCCTGTCCTTTTGCTGGGCCCCACTGCAGAGTCATTCATTACAAAGGCTGCTGTCACAGGCCTGGGGGCAGGGGCTGAGCAATGTGTGTGTGTGTGTGTGTGTGTGTGTGTGTGTGTGTGTGTGTGTGTGGCAGGCTGGACCCCTCCCCCAGAGAGACTCTCATGCCAGAGACCAGAGCCCTCTGGAGTTGTGAAGAAGAGGACCAAGTTGTAATTCACCTTCTGAGACATAACCCTGCACCCAGGGGTAACACTATGTGATGGGGGTGGGGGGATTCATTCATTCATTCAGCAAACAATTTCACTAAGTGCCCACCAGACCTGTTCTATCCTTTCATGGAACTCACCATTGCTGGAGGTGAGTAAACATGTAAACAGACAGTGCAAGGAGGGTAACAGGCTGGTGAGCCAGGTGCCCTCTAGCCTGGGGGACCTGAGGGCAAGTGAAAAGCCACAGGAGTTGGTGGAAAGAGCAATGAACTTGGAGGCCGAACATTTAGGCTTGAGTCTTGGCTTTATTACTTTCTAGTGTTATGGCCTTGGACAAGGCACTTCAAATCTGCTTAAGCCTTAGTGCCCACATCTATAAAATGGGACCAATGATATGTCCTCCATCCATAAGGCTGTTTTAAAAGTGAAAAAGCTGTCAAAGTGCTTTTAAAATTGGAAGGTGCTATACAGGTGTGTGGGATCATTGCTTCCTCCACCCAGCTGCAGAGGTGGAAGCAGGGTAGCCCGATGATACTCCAAGAAAAAAAAACACAACCCCCCCTTGTATTTATACAGCCCTCTACAGTTTGCAACACAGTTTTATACTCTTTATATTTCTTGATCCTTACAACAACCTTGCAAGCCAGGTCAAGGCAGACATTATTAACTCCTGTTTTGCAGGGTAGGAGGAAGCTCAAAGGGGATAAATGGCTTGCCCAAGGTCACTCAGTAGGTGGATGAGCTAGGACTGGAATCTGGTTTTTTCTGATATTCAAGCCTTTGTGCTCTTTTCCTGTTTCTACACACCAGAGTTCCTTCCCTTTGATAAGACTCTCCCTTCATCTCTTCTCTAGTCTGGGTGACATTACCCCCACCCCTGAGACCCCCCCCCATCTCATGAATGGACACAGCACCTTCCCCATTCCCCACACCTTCATTGTGCCAACTCATGACCACTATTGGACATAGTGATGTCTGGGATGGGGAGGTGAGCAGAGAGGGATCTGTAGGTTTGAGATTGTTAGATGGAGAGAGGAGGGCAAGCTGAGATTTTCCAAGAGTCCTTACCCAGATCTGGCATGCCCACTGCTGTATTAGTATGGTAAGGGGAGAAAGAATAAAACAAGGAGGGAGGAAGGAAGGAAGGAGAAGAAAAGGCAAAAAAGAAAGAGAGACTGGAAGTTGGGGTGGAGAGCTTGAAAAGGAAATACAGGGAGGGGGGAAATATAAGAAAATGGGAAAGAGACAGGAAGGAATCTGGGAGAGGTGAGGACGAAAGGTGAGAAAGGGGGAAGGAGGGAGGCCTAAGCAGCTGGGGAGGGTGTTGGGGGAGGGCCAGCTATGCTCTGGCAAAGGGGTGGGAGATTGAAGACTGAATCACAGCAGGCTGTGGAGGAGAGGAATAAGTCATAAACGCTGCAGGAGCAAAGGTCAAATATAGACTGATGGCTCCATTGTTTCCCAGCCTGTGAGGAGGGCCCTGTTGGGGGTTGCTGAGATGCTTAACCCTTCCCTGCCCAGCTTTTTGATGGTGAGATGCAGAGTGAGAAAAGCACCTGTGTGTCAGGGATGAGGATTGGAGAGTTGGAACTAGGGTTGGGCAGGGGCCCCACAGGGTTGGGACTGACTGGGTCTTGGGAGAAGGGACTCAAGGGTCCTCTCCACTTCAACTCATAGGAGGGGAGTAAATAAAAACATAACCACCTCTCCTTTTCCACTGGTGGGAGTCCTCTTTTGCATCCCTGTGGGGAGAGATTTCCTAGGGCAGAAGGAAGTTCCTGGGAAATGGTTCTCGAGTAACACCTATCCACAATGACAATAATAAATAGTAGTATAAATAGTATAGTAGTATAAATAAATATAGCCATTAAGGGTATAAAATAAATATTTACTAGATAATAAAAACAAAATTAATATCAATATTCATCATGAACACATTAATATATATTATTATATATGTGGTGTTTGTGGTTTGCAAATAACTATAACAAATACAAATCATCTAAATCTAACAATTCTGTGTGATCAGCATTATCACTGTTTACCACTGAAGAAACTGATGCTCAGACTTGTCTAAATGTGCAGGTTAGCCTATTTTCGAATCCTAATCCACAGATCTTTCTGTCACCCCACAACTTTCCTTGGGCAGTATCATACCCACTATAGAGGGCAAAAATAGGGATTTGGGGGATATATTTGGCTCTAAAATGACTTGCCAGTTGAGAAAGCCAAATGTAGTTGGTTAGAGAAGGGGAGAGAGGATAATGTCTGTCAGTGGGACAGGACTTCAGCACCACGGACAGTCCCCAGACGCCTGTGCTCTTGCACCTCTTGCCAGCCAGACCTGCATTACCTGCCTTCTCTCAAGGAGGGGTCCATCATCAGACCCCTTGGGCCCTCCCCAGGGGAGAGCTGGGGGCCAGATCGACTCCTCAAGCGCTGTAACCACCTCCCACCCACCCCCCGCCCCCCGCACCAATGATGTATAGACTGACAAAGGACTTAATGCTGTGAATACATAAAGCGCGAGGCCTGGGCGGTGGAGGGTGACAGCTGCCCTTTAATGCTTGGCTTTTTAAAGATCATGGTAGAGTTCAGAAAGTATAGTCATGAGGTTTAATGATTTAATGGGGACGACTGGGGAGCAAAAATAGTTACTGCCCCCTGGGGAAAAGTGACTCCTCATACATATTACTTTAGCTTAATGGCCTATAACGCCCTCCCCCCGTGCCCACGGGGGGAGTCACGCTACATAGCCACTGTAATACCGAATGGCCTGATTAAATGCATATTAAACAATACTAAATTGGGGGAAAAAAAAGGCAGAGGCCGTGTTAAATGTATTTACTCAGTACGGTGGGGGGAAGATGTGGCTTCTCCTCTGGGGTTGGGTGGAGGAGGTCTTCCTCCCTCCTGCTCCCCCAAAAGATGTGGTGCCCCAGTGGGATCTGGAGGGACGTGGGCACTCCAGTTATCTGGGAGGAACTTAAGGAGGGAGACAACTCAAAAGGGTGGGAGTGGGGAGATGTTAGCCATTAAGCGTCTGGAATGCCAGGAGAAAGAAGGATGAGCCAGACCCAGTGTCCTGAGATCTCATGTGGTTCCCAGTTTGGAGACTTGCCCACAGGAACGTGGTTTGATTCTAATCAGTCATTTCTGAGAGGCTGCTTTTCTGTAGGTTCTGAGGCTACTCTGGGACTCTTGGGTCCACTGTGATGGTCTTTTTACCTGTTAAACCCCACGACCCTCCAACCATGGCCCTGGTCACCAGTTTCTAAGATCTCTGACTAGGCTGGAGTGAGAGTGCAGCCTTAGTTCTTCAATTCACCTGGGTTATTTTATTTTATTTTTTTTGGCCGCACCATGCGGCATGCGGGATCTTTAGTTCCCCAACCAGGGATCGAACCTGTGCCCCCTGCAGTGGAAACGTGGAGTCTTAACAACTGGACCACCAGGGAAGTTCCAATGCACCTGGGGTCTGTAGACCTTGAATGCACATTAAAATCACCAAGGGAGGTTTTTAAAATGCCAGTGTCTTGGGGTTCTATCTCAAGAGATTCTGATTCAGTTGGCCCGAGGTGTGACCCAAGTGCTGGTGTTCTTTAAAAAGCTACCTGGTGATTCCAACGTGCATCCAAAGTTGAGAATCACTTTAGAAGCATGCTAGAGCTGGGAGATAAGCACCTGGTTAAGTTCTTCATTCCGCAGATGAGGAGTTGAATCTCAGAGTGGCCACGGCTTCTCCAAGGTCCATAGGGGTAGATCAGGCTCTTGACTCCCCACCCAATGCTTTTCGCATTACACTCCTCCCTTTTTCATGGTACCATGAACAGGGCCAGTACCAGAAGCAGGGACTAAGAAGAGTTAGCATCTTGGCTCTGTAACTCTCTGCTCCAGACAGGCCAAGGCCAAACATGGACCAGGAAGACTTAAGGCAGCATCTCCTCCCCTGGACTTGGGGAAGAGGGGTTCTTTGTATGGTTACTCAGCCATGTCTGAGACGCTCACACATGTGGGTTTTCTGACCCCAAGAACCTTCTAGACTACCTCCCTGGACCTGGGTCCCCTAGGCCCTGGCTGGCATTAAGAGCACGGGCTCTGGAACCAAGCTGCTTGGATGTAAATCCTGGACCTGCCACTTACTACTGTTGTAACTTTGGGCAAGTTAACCCCTATGTGCTTCAGTTTTCTCATCTACAAAATGAGGGTAACAGTACTGACCTCATAAGGTTGGTGTAAAGATTAAATGAGTTAATATATGTAAAAGTACTTAGAACCATGTCTGACATGTACTGATTGCTATGTAAGTGATAGCTATTGTGGATTTAACATTTTAAATGTGCACTGCAACGCATTAATTTGTTTGTGTATGTGTAGCTGTTCTTCAAGTTCCTTAAGGATGGATTCTAGGGTCTGTACCTCAGGGATTTTGTTTCCTTAGGTCCTGAATGGCCTCAGGTCCTAGTCGGGATCCAGGTAAGTTCATATATCGCCTTGCTCAAAGAGGAGGAGCAAAAAGCCTTCTGCAACTTGGATGAGGATGGGGTCAGGAGGACAGGAACTTAGTTATGTAGAAACGCAGTCAGGCATGAGGCCAGGGTGAAGGCTCTGCCTGTCCTCTTGGGATGTTTGGAACACTTGAGAGTACTTAGGTAGTGATGGGTGCTGGACTCAAAAAAAACCACTGGTAAGTGAATATTAAATAGAAAAATGTCCTGCTTCTGCCTTCCTGGTGGGAATAGTAGGGTCATATGAGTGGACATTTATCTTTTTACTTGCCTACTGCCTAACTTTTTGAGGAGCAATCTTATTTCCAACCAGGCTGGTTTGCTTAGCCGCTGACTGGGATGCAGCGGTCTGGGCCCAGAAACCATTCAAGGCATGAGCTGCGGTCCACAGTGCTCTTCCCCTGCCCCCACCAAGCACCTGCCCTTGTGTCTTGGGGAGAATGAGGCAGGAGTACAGACTTCAGGAAAGGCACCATCTTCTCAGACTAGCATCTGCACTTTCAGCTGCCCGACATATAGGATTCTCTGAGAGTGGCCTTCCCAATGTCATCACTAATGATGACCCTTTCCAAGCCTTCTGTCCTGGACAATGGCCCACTGCCCCTCATTCACATTGCTCCCTCAGATACCTCCAGGCTTGGTTCATCCCACTCCCTTCATCTGAATTGGCTTTCTCCGTTATTTTATGTCCAAATTCTGCTCACCCTTCAAAGCCCAGGTTAAATGTCATCACCGCTAGCAAGCATCCTCTAGTGGAATGGGCTCTTTCTATCTTGAGCACTCTACAGCCTTTACATTTCCTTCCCTCGTTGCCCTTATTACAAACTACATTGTACCACAGTTACCTGGGCTCCTCCTGGCTCAGTCAACCACTGGACTCTAAGCTTCTAGGGTACAGTGCCTTGCCTAGCCAATTTGTGTGTGACCCACTCTCTAAAATATAAAACAGAATTTGGACTTCCCTGGTGACGCAGTGGTTAAGAATCCGCCTGCCAAAGCAGGGGACACGGGTTCGAGCCCTGGTCCAGGAAGATCCCACATGCCATGGAGCAACTAAGCCCGTGCGCCACAACTACTGAGCCTGTGCACCACAACTACTGAGCCTGCACGCCTACAGCCCATGCTCTGCAACAAGAGAAGCCACTGCAATGAGAAGCCTGTGCACCACAACAAAGAGTAGCCCCCGCTCGCCACAACTAGAGAAAGCCCGCGTGCAGCAACGAAGACCCAATGCAGCCAAAAATAGATTCAAATAAACAAGTACATAAATTTAAATAAATAAATAAATAAAACAGGATTTGTCACAGAATTGGCATGTATTGTTGTACAAATGGATGGAAAGTTGAGTGTTCTTACTCAACCTTTCTTATCAAACCTCATATAAGTAAGCATGCATGAGCTAGCCTTCCCTTGACCTGGTCAGAAAGTCTTGGAAGGGGTGAAAAACCTCCCACTTAGGGAGTAAGTGGCAGAAAGCCCTCAGCTCCAACCCTAAACCCTTCCCTTGGGGGAGGAGAAGGGGAAGGAAAACTGTGATTGATTCCTCCTTCCTATTCCACAAGACACTCCTCCACACACTCACACACTGTCACACACACAGACCTCGCTACCTGCCCCCCTACCTTCCTTCTCCCTCACCTGCATTTAAAATAAATGCCTATTAAAAAAAATCCTCCTCTTTCTGTCACTACATGGGCCAGACCCTCCCACCCCCAGGTCCCCGACGCTCTTAGATTTTCCTGCTGCCACGTTCCACCCTGAGCCATGTCTTCTAGTATTTTGCTTTCAAATTGTGTCTCCTGCCATTTGTGCCACATTTAAAATGCTAACAGTACAGAATGTCATTTACAGAACCGGGGCGTTTGCTCCGGAAAATTAATTTGACTTATTCCTTCTGCCTGTTCCTATCTCCAGGCCAATATTATGCTACTCATTCTACAAGAGTAATACTTAATGAATAGGACTATTAATAATGTCAAGGTCCGCGGGGGCCTGGCGGCTAACGGATAGGCGTAGACGGAAGGAACCCATCACCTGACTCCTGGTTTAATGTCCCATGAAAATATCAGGCACTGCAGTGTAATTATGGAGCAGGGAGAGGCGAGTGGCTGACGACCCAGAGTTTCTTAAATATTTTTCAAATTAGTTGATGCTTTTCTTTTTGGGGAAGAGAATGCTTATCCCCCACCCCCCTCTATTTTTAGTTCTGGTCTAGAAGAGGAGGTGGATCTGTTTTTACTGCACACACACACACACACACACACACAAAATGTATAATACAGAGACGCTAATAGCTGCTCTCACTCCAGCGTGTTGAGACACTATGTTGGAAATGAGGAGGAGGAGGGCTTAGGTTTTCATTTAGCAAAAAAAAAGGAAAGGTGGAATCATAAAATCTGATTTACAAAGAGTACCCCTGTGGCCCTCCTTTTCTCCATTCATCTCCCCCTCTCCCAGTGCATACAGAATCACAGAGCTAACACGGGCTTCTAGAGAGAATGTGAGTCCCCTGGTTACCTCCAGGCCCAGCCCCCCTATTGCCCACAGTCCTGAATATTCAAGAAGATGGGAGAATGTACCTTGGTGTACAATTTCTTCTTTGCTTGAAGGCTGATTTCTCTCAAGCCCTGAGATTTTGGTCCTGAGTTTGCCCACGTGGCTGCTTTTACAGGAATGGCCAGCAGGCTTGGGCAGGAGCATGGGGGGGGGGGGGTGAGGGACAGAGGGAGGCCAGGACTGGGGGTGAGGGAGTTGGAGCAGGACCCCTGGGTGTCAGTCTCATCTCATAGGTGGAAAGGGGATAAGAGTATCTGCCATGCAAGATGGTGGGGAGAGTGTGAAAGGCCTGGGGCCATGGCTGGCACATGGAGGGGACTGATAATGTTAGTCTCTTTTGTCCAGTTCACAGATGGTGTGGTCAGACTCAACTACAGCAGGAATCAAGCACCTCTCCTTGGTGCAGGATTGAACAAAGGATGCTCACCTCTTGCCCTAGGGAAGCCTGATGTGTGTGAGCTTCCAGTGTAGTGGGGAACCTCTGTTCTCGAGGAGCCCTCAGACTCCTATGAAGAAGTCATAATCCCTACTCTGGAGGCCCCTAGTCTTATGAGAGAGACTCAGCCTCTGATCTGAGAGGCTTCTGGTTTGTTGGTGGAAGCCCTGTCCTTGGGGCTCCAAGTCTTAAGGAGGAATCACAGTGCCTACAGTGGGGGCCCCAGTCTTATGAGATGGTTCCGGCTCCCAGTCTGGGAGACATTCTAATCCAGTGGGAGAAAGCCTCTGATCAGGGGTGGAGGGCTTCTGATCTGGTTGGCGAAACTGAGCCCCTACCTACCCTTGAGGAAACTCTAGTCTGATAGAGGAGACACACAGCCTCTGTTGTAGGGGTGAGGGGGGAGGATCCCAGTCTGCTGGTAGAGACAATTCTTGCTTCAGGGGAGCTCTAAATCTGGTGAAAGATATATAACCCTGGCATAGTAAAATCCCAATCTGATGGGGAGACAAAGTATGTCTCAGAGAGATTTCAGTCTGATGAGAGTAATAACCGAAAGAAGGCCTCTCTGATGGGAGATAAGAGAGCTCCTAGACTGCTAAGGAAGATAGACCCCCTTGGCCTCAGGGAGTGCCAGCATGATGGGGGGGGGCGCTTTTCTGCAGTGACATGCCCCAGTCTTATTGAAGAGACATAGTGCCCATGCCCAGGCAGCTTCGACCCTGACAGGGACAGCAGGGGGAATAAAGGCAGGCAAAGTGCAGAAACCCCAAGAAAGGGAGGCACACACCGTTCAGTTTAGCTGGGAAGAAATCAGCCCAAGCCCACCAAAGTGGCAGATACTCAGGGAGGTTGAGCGTGCCAACCTGGACCTGTAAGGTCAAACGGGAATCCTGCGGGGAAAACTCCGTGCCTGGAAGAAAAAAAAAAAAAAAAAAAAAAAAAAAAAATCTCCCTTTTCAGCACCACGGCCAGCGACCACATAGCCTTGCGTATCGCAGCCCCGTCGGGCCCTTCTTCACGCCTCTCCATCTACAGGGACCCCGGGCTTAAGGGGATGTGTGTCAGGCGCCTCCCTCGCGCGTCTCTCCGCGAGTATCTGTCTCCCCCATGCGACCGCAGCTCCTCACAGAGACATCGGGAATGTGCATCTGCGTCTCTCTCCTGCACCGCTGCTGGGCCAGAGCCTGACCCCGCAAAGAGGAGAAACACTTCCCCGACCTGCTCTCCCACTCCGGGGTTAGGAAGAGGGTCAAGGGTTCCTCTTGGGGCCAGCGAGATGGGGAGTGTGACAGGTTTCTCTGAAGGCCTCGGGTTGTGTTTGTGTGTGTGTTTGGGGGTGTTGCTGTAAAGGGGTCATCTTGCTATCCACGTCTTCTTGGGACAGTGCAGGGCTGACTATGAGAGGGAGAGCCTCCTTCTGAGCTCTGACTGCTCTGCTCACAGGGTGGGGGTCAGGCCTGGGTCTGCATCTGATCTCAGATGCTCCCTGCCGCCACTCTGGAGCTGTCTGCAAGAGAGTCCTGTGCAGGAACACCTGGCTTCTGCAAGGAAGCCCGAGGGGCTCATCCCGGGCCAGTTTAAGGTCAGAAGATCAGGGACACTACGGGTTCCTCTGTGCCAGCCCTTCCTCTTCCTTCTCCATCACCTGGTTTGGGGCCCTTACCATCTCCCGCAAAAGAATTGTTCACGGCCCCCGCTCCTTTCTGGACCTGAACCTTAACATACCCAGGTGGTCCAACCAGACCCCCATCATTTCTCTCCTCATACCCTAACCTCTTAGAAGAAAGATGAATGGGTTGAACGACCTGGACACAGAGAGATACCCCATCTCCACCACCACCTCCATCCTCAAAAAAAGGCAAATATCGAATCAGCAAAAAGCAAAAAAGAGGGCCAAATAAAAAGTAATAAAGTCATCCAATTAATAATTATTCTGATGGACTCATCACAATTCACAGCCAGGCCAAGAAAAGGGTGGAAAAAGGGGATCAGAGAGGACAAACGTGGGGGGCACCTTCTTGTCCCTCACCCTCAGGTAAGAGTAAAGAACCTCCTGCCAAGTTCTCGTTTTCTCACTTGCTCCTTTTTTTTTTTTTTTTTAATGGGGCATCCTGAGTGTAAAAAATATGACTTGCCTTTATGGTGCTCCAACAGGAATGAAGCTATAAAATTATGAACAGTTTTTATGACGGCTATTCGGGGGATGCTTTTATATTGATGGTATACAGCCTGAATCTGTCTTTTTTGCATCTCACCCCCCCTTCCCTGGGTGGGGAGGGGAAGTCTGTGTAACTATTTTTCATGCATTTAATATATTAATTATCCGGTAAATGCTCCCCAGGCTGTGCTCGGGACATTGGAGAGTGACAGGTTCTCAGCGAGCCTCCAAAGGCAGCGCATCAGCCTGCAGTGTATTATGTCGGTGAGGTCAGGGTGGGGTTAATGTAACTTTTTATTTGCTGATTTTTCATAGGCGGGAGCAAAGCTGGGATGGAGAAGGGAGGGAGGGAGGAGGGGAGGGAGGAGAAGGTGGCGCGAGAGCAGAGATAATGGTGAGGCAGATCTCTCCACCCCCAATTCCCCTCTGTCAATGCCAGGAGGTTTGATTAGGTAGGAAAGGAGCAGTGGCCTCTCCCGGCTGGCTCTGTCACCCAACAGCACATAACACTTCTGAGCTCTTCCTGGCTGCATCTTGCACACTTGAATGCAGGCATGGTTTCGCCATTTGATTCCTTCTTACTCTCTGAAACCGAAACCCAGGATCTCAGGCCTGGAAAAAACCTGTCAGGTTACATGGGACCGTCCGGCCACCTTCCCTCTGCAACTCTCAGATGGGCGCTTGTACATACACACTTGCACCCTGCCATGTGGACTTGTGCAACACACGGCTGGCTTTGTCACTCGGTTCCACATTTTCCCTCCTGCTCTCATGCATCCAATTCTCACCTCGACCTCTTGCCCATTCACAAAGCACAACTTCTGGGGATTAAATAAGAGGATCTAGGAATGGGTCCCACTGGCTATGGTTTCTCATCTCTATCATGACGCCAACTGCCCTCATGTCCAGAGCTGAGGCCTTGTCCCCCCCCAAGAAAGAAAAACTGTCAGACAACCAGACAGCCCATCACTGGGGGGGTGCAGATGCTCCCTGGGCCTGTGTGTGCTCCAGGTCTTGGGAGGGTGAAGGTTGCTGCTTAGACCAAACTGGGACCTCTCTGTCCCTGGCCTCCTGCCCCTGCCCCGCCATCTGCCGGCCCCAAGAGGGCAGCACAGCTGGGTCTTCTCTGCTTTTTACTAGTCTGTGATCCTGAACACCTGCCTCCTGGCTCCCCAACCTTCTGGAGCCTTTATTTTTGTTTTTGTGTGTATATTTTTACTGTAAAGATGTTTACTCATTCAGAAAAGTATAGACTTTTTAAAAAAATTGGTGAAGAGACTTTTGTGTGTCAAGGCAGGACAAGGGCTGTTCCTGTTGAACTGGGAGCCCAGACGCTGGGGCTCAGGGTCTCAGTTCTGCCTGGATGGGCTGTGTGATGCCCCTTTTCCTCCACCAGAGAAGGCAAAGCAAGGGTGAGTATTTCTGAGGCCCTGCAGACGTACCCATCCTTGCCCAGGGGTGGCACTGAAGCATACGTGTGTGTGTGTGTGTTTGTGTGTGTGTGTGCCTTATCTCCCTCAAAGGGGACAAGTTCAGAGTCTGAATCTTAGGAACAGAGCGGCCGGGGTTCAGGTTCTTGCTCTGCTGCTTCCTGCTCTCTGACCTTGGGAGAGTTTCTTCACTGCTTTCAGACTCATTTCCCCATCTGTAAGATGGGGTTTATTATACTGGGAATGAAACCTTATAGGAATGTTGTAAAGAGCAAAGAAGCTAATAGATGTAAGGTGCTAGCTCAGTGCCTGGCACAGACACTATTGTTATTGTTGTCATTATTATTATTTAGATACCACCCGCTCCCACCCACCCGTGTTTTCTACAACCCAACCTCTATGAAGTTACTACCCATCCACAACTTTGCAGATTCTGCATTTTAAGTGGCTATTTCCTGTTAGGCACTTGGTCTGAGTTGTGACACACTGTGAATAGATGAGTGGTGATATCTAGTTATGATCCAAACATCCAAGCAGGCTTAGTATACGCACTTGCCTTCCTCATCCCTGTGAAGCCAGCATAGAGAGTAGCATTAAGAAGCCAGCATTATTGGGCATCTATTGAGGGCTGGGGAGGGGGGTCACATGCATTACCTCCTTTATTTTTCTCAATGGCTTTACGAGGTATATGATATTATTAAACCATCTCACTGGTGGCTTAATAATAATAATCCTCTCCCTGAGGATCAGGGAGACTCAGTCAATGACATGCCAGCCTGAGGTCACCCAGGTGGTATAAGACCCAGGATTGGGATTCAAGGCCACCCTACTCCGAAGCTTGTGTTCTTCCCATTCCCTCAGGCTGCCTCTTGCTCTGTTTTTGAAACGACACATCAAACTAAAGCAGTGATAGCAATCTTGCAAATAAATATATAACTGCCTACTATCTGTCAGGCACTGGTGAGAAGCTCACAGAATGAGATGTTGTTGCTGCCCTGGAGGAGTCTGGAGGCCACTTGGGGGAGATAAGACATTTAGCAAGAGCAGTGGTGTGGTACCTCTACTATTACTGTGCTGCTAACTATACTGTCAGCAGCAACAACCGGAATAGTTAATGCTTACTCGGTGTCAGGCACTTTTCCAGGAACCTTAGCCCAGGTAAACTCATTTTATCCTCATAACCTCATAAGATTGGTACTGTTATTACCCACTGGTCTGTAGATGAGGAAACTGAGATGCTGAGAAATTAAGGTGCAGACAAATTGCGCAACTAGCATGTGGAAAATTCTGGAAGATTCCGAAACTGACTCCGGAGGTGGCGCGGTTAAGCTTGTAACCTGCTCTGTGCCAGGTACCTACCTTTCCATGGCTCCCTCCCCAGTTTGAGATCCTCACTCTTATTTAGGTATATATAAATTTGTTGGCCCTTTTAACATTTCTGTCTTTGTGCAAGTATTCAAAGGAAGTATTTTAAGTGCCATGTGTCTGATCATAATGGTTCTAAGGATGGTGGTTAACAGTGAAGGGTCTACTACGTGCCAGGCTCTGTGTTAGGTGCCTTATCTACATTGCCCCATTTCATTTCCTCCACGCCTTCATGAGGTGCGTTCTGTATTAGCCCTATTTTATAGATGAGGAAACTGAGGTATGGAGGAGGTTAATCAACTTGCCCAAAGTCATACAGTAAGTAGTGGAGCCAGGATTTCAGCCCAGGCAGTCCATCCCCAGAGCGTGAGCTATTGACCCAAAGCTCTTAATGAGAGAAGCTTATGGAATCAAAGGGAGAAGACCCCTGTTGCCTCCCTGTACCCCAATCACACTCTACCTCCCCATCTCCCTCCCCTTCAAAGGGCTATGAGGTAAAGTTTTCATAAATATTTCATATAAAAATATATACAAATGGATTTTTCCCATGAATGTGATCATTCTGTTGTATTGTTCTGTAGTTTGCTTTCCTTTTTTCTCATTTGATCTTGGTATATGTAGATCTATTTAATTCTTTTAACTTCTACCTAATATTCCATGGAATGGGTTCACCATAATTCTCCCACTGATGGACAGGTGGGCTGTTTCCAATTTTTTGATATCAAATGCAATGAGCAATGTTTCCCTGAACATTCTAATACAGGCCTTTTGTGCACATGTGCTCAATACCTAGAAGTAGAATTGCGTAATGGGACAGAGTGTGCCTTTAACATTTTTATAGCTGGTGCCAAACTGTCCTCCAAAAAGGCTGTATGCTTCCCCCCGAAGAATATGAGAGGACACTCATCACCTTGTATCCTTGCCATTAATACTATGATATATCTTTTTCCCATTTTTGCTAAGTTGATGTATGAAAAAAACTTTGTTGTTTTAATTTCACTGATTACTCCTGAGATTGGGGACCTTTATTTTTATTCGCTATTTCTTCTATCTTCTTTGCCCTTTTTACATCTCATCTAGGTGTATGCGTTGCCCATTTTTTGATTGGGTTGAGGGCTTAAGGTGTTTATAATATTAATTTTCTGAGTATAAAAGTAATACATTCTAAATGAAGAACATTAGAAAACACAGACAATAACAGAGAAAGAAAATAGATTCCAAACATAGTCCCTTCACCCTGAGATAACACTTGGCAGCATATCTGTGATTTTTGCACTTTTTTTCTGTGCAAATATATGTGCTTCCTACCTCCACTCTTAGAATACCATGGTATATACAATCTTGTACCGCTTTTCCCATGTGGTGCTATAAAGGACACATTTTCCTGTGCTATTAAATATCTTTCTTTTTTAAAAAATTAAATTTAATTAATTTATTTATTTTTGTCTGCCTTGGGTCTTCGTTGCTGCGCGTGGGCTTTCTCTAGTTGCGGCGAGCCGGGGCTACTCTTCCTTGCGGTGTGCAGGCTTCTCATTGCGGTGGCTTCTCTTGTTGCGGAGCACAGGTTCTAGAGTGCAGGCTCAGTAGTTGTGGAGCACGGGCTTAGCTGTTCTGCGGCATGTGGGATCTTCCTGATCAGGGCTCAAACCCGTGTCTCTTGCATTGGCAGGTGGATTCTTAACCACTGCGCCACCAGGGAAGTCCCCTATTAAATATCTTGAACACAATTTTTAATGTTTACTCAATATTGATCAAATTGATATATCAACATTTATCTAACCATTATTCTAATTGCTGGATGTATAGGTTGCTTCCAGTGTTTTCCCTGTTATAAATTACACTATAGTGAATATCTTTGTACATAAATCTCTGTCTACATCTCTGATTATTTCCTTAGGATAGATTCCTTGACATGGAATTACAGGGTCAAAGGGTATAAATTTTTAAAGATTTTTTATCCGTATTGCCAAATTGTTTTCCGGAAGGGTTATATCGATTTACATCCCCACTAACCATGTAGGAGACATACATTTAAGTGCACACATTATAATTAAAAAAAAAAAAACTTTTCACTTGGGAGATAAATATATCTCATTACTGTCTTAATCTTCATTGTCTCTTGCAGTGAGGTTAAACATATTTTCTACACCTCTAAGCCATTTGTTTTCTATGAATTGTTCGTCCATATTCTTTGCCCACTTTCTATTGGAGTAGTTATCCCCATTTTTTGGGCAAAGAAACTGAGGCTCAGAGTAGTTAAGTAACCCATCCACAAGTACACAGCTGGCAACAGGCAGAGCCAGAATCCAAACCTCTCTTATTCCCAATCCTGAGCTCTTGCACTGTGTTGCTTCTTTGTGCTCTAGAGTAAGAATCAGCAAATTACTGCTCAGCCTGCTGACTGTTTTTGTAAATATAATTATTGGAGCCCAGCCACTCCCACTTACTGACTATCATCTCTGGCTGCTTTTGCACTACAATGGCAGAGTAGTTGCGACAGAGACCATATGGCCCACAAACTGTAAAGTATTCACTGTCTGGTTTTACTGCAATGTTTTACAGAAAATGTCGCATGACCCCTATCCAGAGCAGCGTTGTATGTTTAAGTCTGAATTTCCTAGTAGCCACATTTTAAAAGTAAAAGAAACAGGCAAAATTAATTTAGAGTATATTTTATTTAACTCAATATAACCAAAATATTATCATTTCAACATGTAACCAACATAAAAATTATTAATGAGATATTTTACATCTTTTGGTACTATCTTTGGAATCTGTTGTGTATTTTGCACTGAGAGCACATCTCAATTCAGACAAGCCAAATTTCAAGTGTTTAGTAGCTACGTATGGTTAGTGGCTAACCCTAGGGGACAACACATCTCGAGATCCCCAATTATTTTCATCTGCGAAATATAGACAATGCTAATACCATGCACATCACAGAGTTGTTGGAAGAAGCAATATGTGAAGCAATGTGTGCATGTAGTTTGTAAGATACTACATACATGCAATGGACTGCAAGGATCCAGGGATGACTTGCCTTACACATTGAATGATGGGTAGGAATTTAACAGGCAGAGGGGAGTTTTTGCCAAGTGTAGGTAGCTTAGAGGATCAAACACACACACACGCGCACACACACACACTCATACCACATTTTTGTTTCTTCCCTTCACTGGCTCAGTGTCTCCTGAATAGTATTTACTCTCCGAGGGGGGCAAAAGTCATGCTAACTCAGTCCAGAAGAGACTGTTCCATTAATTCTTATTAACTCCTTAAATGCCCCATCTTTTCCTGTGGGCTGTGCCCATGGCCACAAGAGCTGTCTGTCTCTGAATCACCCTGCTTGGCTGCCAAGCAGACTTAAAATTTGGCTTTTAAATTTACTCCTTTATTCATTCATCAAACCCTTACTGCACACCTATTGTCCGCTAGCCTCTGAGGTGGGAGTTCTTATTTTGCAAAAGATTTTCTCAAAAGATACATTTGCAACAATGTTATCAAAATTAAAATGGAAAAGCAATGAAGAGGTAAAAGTGTCTAGGCATAGAGCTGATGTAACATGAAATTAGGCTCTGAGCTTCTTGGCAACCAGGGCAAAAAGGGAAATATATTGGATTACATCATTTTCACTACCTAGGAGAAAAAAAAATGCTACTCTTTTTTCAAGAGAAACAAACTGTTCCCTGGTACTACATTCAAATAGGCAGTCATCACCTGAGGCGTTGCTCAGGGACTCGGATAGTGTACGGACAAAGGGCTTGTATTGCAGATTTACAGCCTGTGCAGCCCTGATCTTCATGTGGCTGTTTCTGGTATCTGCCCTCAATAAAAGCTGAGGGCACAGTGTGAAAGCTCAGACGCGGTGAAGGCAATCCTGCAGGAGGCTAGCCCAATGTGGTCCAGCTCTGTGTCTTTCTAGGGACTGAGCTGGAAGCAAGGAAAGGGTTTAGAATGCCCTCTGGAGCGTGTGCCCCAGCTGTCCATCCAAATCCAGTCCCTCCTCTTCTTTCCCACTGCCACCACTTTAGGGTGGGTCCTCATCATTTCCTGCCTCTTCCCTCATCTTCCCTAGTCTACCTCCTGACTCTCCTCCACCCAGCAGCCTGTGATCTTTCTGATACACAGACCCCATCATCACCCCCACGCTCCATGGCCTGAAAATCCATCAATGACCCAACTGGTGGGATTTGAGGTGAATTTGTTTGCTCTCAGCTTGGAATTTTTAGTCATTGTTTGAATTTTTATAACAAGTATGGATAATGCTTGCAAAAACAATAGGCTGATTTTCTTTAGGAAAAAAAAAAATCTGGATTAAGATGCCCAGATGTGCTAAGATTCTCACAGTGTTAATTCTGGGTGTTGGGACTATGGTTGATTGTTCTCTTTTTTTTTCTCTATACTTTTAAGTATATTTTTAAGTAAAAAGAAACAACCATTAAATGCTCCCTTGTTGCTTTCCTGTCACCTGGCACCCACCTACTTCTCTACTGAGCTCTCACGGCTTCCTCTGCATAATGACCACATTTATTAGGCACCTACTCTGTGCCAAGCACTGTGCTAGGCACTTTAAAAAAATATAAATATTGCTGCATTTAAACCACATGTTGAGTCCATTTTATGGATGAGGAAAGTGAAGGTAGAGAGGCTACAGAACTTGCATGAAGTCACAGGGCTGGAATGACAGAGCCATGATTACAAAGAACCCAGGCAGTGTGAAGCCAGAGCGTGGATTTGCCTTTATACCACAGTTTCTACTTAGCACGTTGGGTCTTTTAATTTTGTTTTTAACCCCAGCATAGTGCTTGACATGTTCTTGGTGTGCAATAAATGTTTATTGTTGAATAAAGGTACTTCACAAATATCACTTCAGTGGTGGGACATTTTTGAAACACTTATTGCTTTTTTTTCGCCCCTCATAACTTCCCCTCCCTCCACCCCTCAGTACCATTGCCTCAAGGGAGGTAGGGGCAGGTGAAAAGTGGAAATCGTGAAGGCTTTCGGGCTTAGGTGCTCAAAACCTCAGGCCCTTGGGGGAAAGGACACTGTTTCCAGGTTGAGAATTTAGGCTTTGCTGGACCTCAGAGGATGGGGCCCCAAGATCCCAGAAGGCATGGCTGAGAGGTGGGTCTAGGCAGCCAGCATCTGTGGCTTCATGGGGAATCCCATTCCCAGGATAACAGCAGCAGAATCACTAATATGCTTTTCATCATGGCCCCAAACCGTACAGAACTGAAGGTGTAAGTTGGGCAAGAAAGAAGGTCCTCTGAGAGGGTGAACGGATAACATGGTGGATCGTATGGCACCCCCTTGGCCTCAGTACTCTGTATGCCCCTGTAACTTGCAAGTAAGTCTAGGGAAAGGGAAAGAGCTGGAGAAAATCCAGAAATGCCTGAGACTGAATTTTTTTTTCCCACTGCCAGTGGAATGAAGACTCCAAATGGAAATTAAATTGCATTGAAGAAAAATAAAAGTTTTATCTTCCACTTTGAGTCTTTGGACTGAGGCTTTTATTCATCCTCCTAAGCTGGGCATTTTCTCTGGGCTGGAGAAATACATTCCAAGGCTGCACTATCCTCCGAGCATGCAGAAGGAAGCCTAGAATTTCGAATCACCCGCTGAGGGCGGGGAGATCCTCAGGCTTTGGAGCCCAGAGGAGTAGACAACATCCTAAGACTAAAGGAGATTGATAAGTGTTCTTTCCACCTGGAAGGTCTCCCCACTGTGTGTGCAGGTGCTGGAGGGTCCGCTGTAGGCAAACCCAGGGTTTCCCCTCAAGATGGGTCTTTTGGTACCCATCATGCTCACAGACAGGAACTTGATTTAGATCCACAATTCCACACCATCAACCATGACAAGAATGATCTTGGCCTGAAAAGCTTTCAGAGCAGATATGACTGGTTGCTGTGTCCACATCATTAGTGCCCTGGTGGGCTCTCTCCTTCTGAGCAGCTCTGCTCCCTGGGGGACCTTCAAGATGAGTGAGCCATGAAATGGCCCCTCCAGGGATCAAAAAGAAGGGGGTCTACTGAATGAGGTTACTTACCAGTGACCCTTTACATTTGAGTCTATGCCTGCCAAGGACAGTGAATCTGGCTTTGCCATGGTCGATGCTTTCAGGGCTTGGGCTGTGGGGAAGGAGGGACAACACTAGTGGACCACCAGGGCAGTGGACCAGAGCTAGAAGATCTGGACCACATTTCAGCTCTGCTCCTGCCAGCTTGGGCTGGGCAACCCCCTTCCCCTTTTTGAGCTTTAACGTCCCCATCTGTTGGAAATGCCTACCGCCCACAGCTGTGGGGAGGGCACTTGGGAAGCTCTCTGTGGCTTCCCCTAAGGAACCCTCATCCTATTTCACTAGCAGCAGCCTCATCTGGTCTTAGCTGCAACCCCATGTCACCCGTGGAAATCCCGTTATCGCATGAAAATGGTGTGATTCAATGCAATTAGGATAAGGAGGGACTTGGGGGCAGCCGCTAGTGGTTACACTGCAGCTAGAAAGCAAGTGGCCTCTTTACTACCAGGAAGCCCTGCGTGTCTCCCAGCCTAATCGGTTCCAGGCTGGTGCTGTGTCTTCTGGTTGAACCAATACTTTCTGTAAAGCCAGAAATCCCATATTTCAGGCAAACACTTTCATTATGCTCTTCCTCTGGGGTGTGGGGAGGTGGGTGTTCTGGGACCGTTCAGAACAAATTAGCTCTGAGCCTGGAATTCTTTTTGCTTTAGTTGGAATTTTCACAGCAAGAAAGCCACCGGGTGACAATCTTTCCTGTACATGATCTCATTCAAGCCTCAGGACGCTCTGGTAAGGCAAACTAGGTAGGTATTATTTTACTTTTAAATATCTCTCTATTCTGTCCACATCTCTTCATCGCCTTTGCCACCTTCTTAGTCCAAGCCACGGTCGATTCTTTTCGTTAAGCTTTTTTCGAGGTGCAACATTTAGTAAAGTGTGCAAACCCGAAATACACAGTTTGATGAGTTTTTACACCATCGTAACCACCATCCAGATGGAGATATAGACCGTTCCCAGCTTTACAGCGGGTCATGGTCATTACCCTCCCAAAGATAGCAATTATTCTGACCACTGTCCTTATAGATTCCTTTTACCTGTTTTTGAACTTCATATAAATAGAAACATGCAGTATATCTTCTCTTCTGTTGTGGGATTCATCCATGTGGTGTGTCTTAGTAAACTTCTTTTTCATTGCTGTATAATGTTCCACTGTGTGGATATACCATGGTTTATTTGCCCATTCTGCAGTTCTTGGACATTTGGGTTGTTTCCAACTTTTTGCTATTACAAATAAAGCTCATGCCTTTTGGTGGGCCTTATTCTGGGTCATAGTGTATACTTATATTTAACTTTAATAGATATTACCAAATATTTTTTTCAAAGTGATTTTGCTAATTTACACTCTCACCAGCAGTGGATGAGAGTTCCAGTTGCTTCATATCCACACTAACCCTTGGCTGTGTCTGTCTTTTTTTTCTTTTTTTAACATCTTATTGGAGTATAATTGCTTTACAATGGTGTGTTAGCTTCTGCTGTATAACAAAGTGAATCAGCTATATGCATACGTATATCCCCATATTCCCTCCCTCTTGCATCTCCCTCCCACCCTCCCTATCCCACCCCTCTAGGTAGTCACAAAGCACCAAGCTGATCCCCCTGTGCTATACAGCTGCTTCCCACTAGCTATCTATTTTACATTTGGTAGTGTATATATGTCCATGCCACTCTCTCACTTCGTCCCAGCTTACCCGTCCCCCTCCCCGTGTCCTCAAGTCCATTCTCTACATCTGCGTCTTTATTCCTGTCGTGCCCCTAGGTTCTTCAGAACCTTTTTTTTTTTTAGGTTCCATATATATGTGTTAGCACATGGCATTTGTTTTTCTCTTTCTGACTTACTTCACTCTGTATGACAGACTCTAGGTCCACCCACCTCACTACAAATAACTCAATTTTGTTTCTTTTTATGGCTGAGTAATAGTCCATTGTATATATGTGCCACATCTTCTTTATCCGTTCATCTGTCGATGGACACTTAGGTTGTTTCCATGTCCTGGCTATTGTAAATAGAGCTGCAATGTACATGACTCTTTTTGAATTATGGTTTTCTCAGGGTATATGCCCAGTAGTGGGATTGCTGGGTCGTATGGTAGTTCTATTTTTACTTCTTTAAGGAACCTCCACACTGTTCTCCAAATTGGCTGTATCAATTTACACTCCCACCAACAGTGCAAGAGGGTTCCTTTTTCTCCACACCCTCTCCAGCATTTATAGTTTGTAGATTTTTTGATGATGGCCATTCTGACTGGTGTGAGTTGATACCTCATTGTAGTTTTGATTTGCATTTCTCTAATGATTAGTGATGTTGAGCATCCTTTCATGTGTTTGTTGGCAATCTGTATATCTTCTTTGCAGAAATGTCTATTTAGGTCTTCTGCCCATTTTTGGATTGGGTTGTTTTGGTTTTTTTTTTTTGATATTGAGCTGCATGAGCTGCTTGTAAATTTTGGAGATTAATCCTTTGTCACTTGCTTCATTCGCAAATATTTTCTCCCATTGTGAGGATTGTCTTTTTGTCTTGTTTATGGTTTCCTTTGCTGTGCAAAAGCTTTTAAGTTTCATTAGGTCCCATTTGTTTATTTTTGTTTTTATTTCCATTTCTCTAGGAGGTGGGTCAAAAAGGATCTTGCTGTGATTTATGTCATAGAGAGTTCTGCCTATGTTTTCCTCTAAGAGTTTTATAGTGTCTGGCCTTACATTTAAGTCTTTAATCCATTTTGAGTTTATTTTTGTGTATGGTGTTAGGGAGTGTTCTAATTTCATTCTTTTACATGAGCTGTCCAGTTTTCCCAGCACCACTTATTGAAGAGGCTGTCTTTTCTCCACTGTATATTCTTGCATCCTTTATCAAAAATAAGGTGACCATATGTGCGTGGGTTTATCTCTGGGCTTTCTATCCTGTTTCATTGATGTATATTTCTGCTTTTGTGTCAGTACCATACTGTCTTGATTACTGTAGCTTTGTAGTATAGTCTGATGTCCAGGAGCCTGATTCCTCTAGCTCCGTTTTTCTTTCTCAAGATTGCTTTGGCTATTCAGGGTCTTTTGTGTTTCCATACAAATTGTGAAATTTTTTGTTCTAGTTTTGTGAAAAATGCCACTGGTAGTTTGATAGGGATTGCATTGAATCTGTAGATTGCTTTGGGTAGTAAAATCGTTTTCACAATGTTGATTCTTCCAATCCAAGAACATGGTATATCTCTCCATATGTTTGTATCATCTTTAATTTCTTTCATCAGTGTCTTACGGTTTTCTGCATACACGTCTTTTGTCTCCTTAGGTAGGTTTATTCCTAGGTATTTTATTCTTTTTGTTGCAGTGGTAAATGGGAGTGTTTCCTTAATTTCTCTTTCAGATTTCTCATCATTAGTGTATAGGAATGCAAGAGATTTCTGTGCATTAATTTTCTATCCTGCTAGTTTACCAAATTCATTGATTAGCTCTAGTAGTTTTCTGGTGGCATCTTTAGGATTCTCTATGTATAGTATCATGTCATCTGCAAACAGTGACAGTTTTACTTCTTTTTTTCTGATTTGGATTCCTTTTATTTCTTTTTCTTCTCTGATTGTTGTGGCTAAAATTTCCAAAACTATGTTGAATAATAATGCTGAGAGTGGACAACCTTGTCTTATTCCTGATCTTAGTGGAAATGGTTTCAGTTTTTCACCATTGAGGACGATGTTGGCTGTGGGTTTGTCGTATATGGCCTTTATTATGTTGAGGTAAGTTCCCTCTATGCCTACTTTCTGGAGGGTTTTTATCATAAATCGGTGTTGAATTTTGTAGAAAGCTTTCTCTGCATCTATTGAGATGATCATATGGTTTTTCTCCTTCAGTTTGTTAATATGGTGTATCACATTGATTGATTTGCATATATTGAACAATCCCTGCATTCCTGGGATAAACCCCACTTGATCATGGTGTATGATCCTTTTAATGTGCTGCTGCATTCTGTTTGCTAGTAGTTTGTGGAGGATTTTTGCATCTCTGTTCATCAGTGATATTGGCCTGTAGTTTTCTTTCTTTGTGACATCTTTGTCTGGTTTTGGTATCAGGGTGATAGTGGCCTCGTAGAATGAGTTTGGGAGTGTTCCTCCCTCTGCTATATTTTGGAAGAGTTTCAGAAGGATAGATGTTAGCTCTTGTCTAAATGTTTGATAGAATTCACCTGTGAAGCCATCTGGTCCTATGCTTTTGTTTGTTGGAAGATCTTTAATGACAGTCTCCATTTCAGTGTTTGTGATTGGTCTGTTTATATTTTCTATTTCTTCCTGGTTCAGTCTCGGAAGGTTGTGCTTTTCTAAGAATTTGTCCATTTCTTTCAGGTTGTCCATTTTATTGGCATAGAGTTGCTTGTAGTAATCTCTCATGATCCTTTGTATTTCTGCATTGTCAGTTGTTACTTCTCCTTTTTCATTTCTAATTCTATTGATTTGAGTCTTCTCCCTTTTTTTCTTGATGAGTCTGGCTAATGGTTTATCAATTTTGTTTATCTTCTCAGAGAACCAGCTTTTAGTTTTATTGATCTTTGCTATTGTTTCCTTTATTTTTTTCATTTATTTCTGATCTGATCTTTATGATTTCTTTCCTTCTGCTAACTTTGGGGTTTTTTTGTTCTTCTTTCTCTAATTGCTTTAGGTGTAAGGTTAGGTTGTTTATTTGAGATG
Organism: Balaenoptera physalus; assembly: GCF_965194825.1. Lineage (NCBI taxonomy): Eukaryota > Metazoa > Chordata > Mammalia > Artiodactyla > Balaenopteridae > Balaenoptera > Balaenoptera physalus. Next base: position 42,544,808 of record NC_138901.1, read on the forward strand.
TTTCTTGTTTCTTGAGGTAGGATTGTATTGCTATAAACTTCCCTCTTAGAACTGCTTTTGCTTCATCCCATAGGTTTTGGGTCGTCGTGTTTTCATTGTCATTTGTTTCTAGGTATTTTTGATTTCCTCTTTGATTTCTTCAGTGGTCTCTTGGTTATTTAGTAGTGTATTGTTTAGCCTCCATGTGTTTGTATTTTTTACAGATTTTTTCCTGTAATTGATATTTAGTCTCATAGCGTTGTGGTCAGAAAAGATACTTGATATGATTTCAATTTTCTTAAATTTACCAAGGCTTGATTTGTGTCCCAAGATATGATCTATCCTGGAGAATATTCCATGAGCACTTGAGAAGAAAGTGTACTCTGTTGTTTTTGGATGGAATGTCCTATACATATCAATTAAGTCCATCTTGTTTAATGTATCATTTAAGGCTTGTGTTTCCTTATTTATTTTCATTTTGGATGATCTGTCCATTGGTGAAAGTGGGGTGTTAAAGTCCCCTACTATGATTGTGTTACTGTCTATTTCCCCTTTTATGGCTGTTAGCATTTGTCTTATGTATTGAGGTACTCCCATGTTGGGTGCATAAATATTTACAATTGTTATATCTTCTTCTTGGATTGATCCCTTGATCATTATGTAGTGTCCTTTGTCTCTTGTAATAGTCTTTATTTTAAAGTCTATTTTGTCTGATATGAGAATTGCTACTCCAGCTTTCTCTTGATTTCCATTTGCATGGAATATCTTTTTCCATCCCCTCACTTTCAGTCTGTATGTGTCCCTAGGTCTGAAGTGGGTCTCTTGTAGACAGCATATATATGGGTCGTGTTTTTGTATCCATTCAGCCAGTCTACATCTTTTGGTTGGTGCATTTAATACATTTACATTTAAGGTAATTATCAATATGTATGTTCCTATTACCATTTTAATTGTTTTGGGTTTGTTATTGTAGGTCTTTTCCTTCTCTTGTGTTTCCTGCCTAGAGAAGTTTCCTTAGCATTTGTTGTAAAGCTGGTTTGGTGGTGCTGAATTCTCTTAGCTTTTGCTTATCTGTAAAGGTTTTAATTTCTCCGTCGAATCCAAATGAGATCCTTGCTGGGCAGAGTAATCTTGGCTGTAGGTTTTTCCCTTTCATCACTTTAAATATGTCCTGCTACTCCCTTCTGGCTTGCAGAGTTTCTGCTGAAAGATCAGCTGTTAACCTTATGGGGATTCCCTTGTATGTTGTTTGTTGTTTTTCCCTTGCTGCTTTTAATATTTTTTCTTTGTATTTAATTTTTGATAGTTTGATTAATATGTGTCTTGGCATGTTTCTCCTTGGATTTATCCTGTATTGGACTCTCTGCGCTTCCTGGACTTGACCGACTATTTCCTTTCCCATATTAGGGAAGTGTTCAACTATAATCTCTTCAAATATTTTCTCAGTCCCTTTCTTTTTCTCTTCTTCTTCTGGGACCCCTATGATTTGCATGTTGGTGCATTTAATGTTGTCCCAGAGCAGGACTTTAAATATGTCCTGCCACGCCTTTCTGGCTTGCAGAGTTTCTGCTGAAAGATCAGCTGTTAACCTTATGGGGATTCCCTTGTATGTTGTTTGTTGTTTTTCCCTTGCTGCTTTTAATATTTTTTCTTTGTATTTAATTTTTGATAGTTTGATTAATATGTGTCTTGGCGTGTTTCTCCTTGGGTTTATCCTGTATGGGACTCTCTGCGCTTCCTGGACTTGACTATTTCCTTTCCCATATTAGGGAAGTTTTCAACTGTAATCTCTTCAAATATTTTCTCAGTCCCTTTTTTTTCCTCTTCTTCTTCTGGGACCCCTATACTTTGAATGTTGGTGCGCTTAATGTTGTCCCAGAGCTCTCTGAGTCTGTCCTCAATTCTTTTCATTCTTTTTTCTTTATTCTGCTCTGCAGTAGTTATTTCCACTATTTTCTCTTCCACATCATTTATCCGTTCTTCTGCCTCCGTTATTCTGCTATTGATTCCTTCCAGAGAATTTTTAATTTCATTTATTGTGTTGTTCATCATTGTTTGCTCTTTAGTTCTTCTAGGTCCTTGTTAAACGTTTCTTGTATTTTCTCCATTCTATTTCCAAGATTTTGGATCATCTTTGCTATCATAACCCTGAATTCTTTTTCAGGTAGACTGCCTATTTCCTCTTCATTTGTTTGGTCTGGTGGGTTTTTACCTTGCTCCTTCATCTGCTGTGTGTTTCTCCGTCTTCTCATTTTGCTTAACTTACTGTGTTTGGGGTCTCCTTTTCACAGGCTGCAGGTTCACAGTTCCCATCGTTTTTGGTGTCTGCCCCCAGTAGCTAAGGTTGGTTCCGTGGCTTGTGTAGACTTACTGGTGGAGGGGACTAGTGCCTGTGTTCTGGTGGATGAGGCTGGATCTTGTCTTTCTGGTGTGCAGGACCGAGTCCGGTGGTGTGTTTTGGGGTGTCTGTGACCTTATTATGATGTTTGGCAGCCTCTCTGCTTATGGGTGGGTTTGTGTTCCTGTCTTGCTAGTTGTTTGGCATAGGGTGTCCAGCACTGGAGCTTGCTGGTCTTTGAGTGGAGCTGGGTCTTAGCGTTGAGATGGAGATCTCTGGGAGAGCTTTCGCCGTTTGATATTATGTGGAGCCGGGAGGTCTCTGGTGGACCAATGTCCTGAACTCGGCTCTCCCACCTCAGAGGCACAGGGCTGACACCCGGCTGGAGCACCAAGACCCTGTCAGCCACATGACGTTCAGAGGTCTGAGCAGTGGGAACTGCAGCCCTGACTCCAGCAGAGGCCTGAGGCCCAGTCGGTCCTCAGCTAGTGGCAGGATGGGCACTGGGGGCCCCTGAGCACCTTCAGCGCCTTCTGCAGCCTCGGGTTGAGGAGCAGTAACCTCAGGAACTAGAACAGTCCATTCACTGTGAAATTCCTCCTATTTGTGGACTTTTCTGCAGCCCCTGCCCTTCCTTTCCAATCTCTTCAAGATCTGTGGAGATCAGGAACGACCTCCCTCATGTCTGTCTTTTAAATGTTCACCTTTCTGATGGGGATATAGTAGAATCTCACGGTGGTGGTACTGCGTGTTTCTCTGATGATTAATGATATTGAGTATCCTTTCATTTGTTTATTGCAAGCCACTGTTAATGTTCTCACAGACCACTGGGAAGGACTCCGAACCAGTGTTCCTGTTCCTGCTTTGGGCCTCTTCAATCCCATCTGCCCAGTACATCTGTAGCAAGTGGTATTCCTAATATGTAAATTGGATCATGTTACTCTCCTGCCTAAAACCCCTCTGTGGCTTTCTCTTGCCCTTTGGATCAAAGACCAATCTTTGATGTGTCTCCCCCTGCCCAGGATCCCTGCCCACCTCTTCAGCTTCATCTAGACAGCTCTGCCCCTTGTACTCCAGCCACTCTGGCCTCCTTTGGGCATTTGGGTTGTTTCCAGTTTGTGGCTAGTAGAGGTAAACTCATGCCTTTCTCTTTCCCGGCATTCATCACAATTCTGTAATTACATACTGATGTGACGATTTGATTGACGTCTGTCTCTGCTACTAGACTGTAAGCTTCATAGGAGCAAGCCTTACACCTGCCTTGCTCATTATTGTATTTCCAGTGCCCTCCTGGAGGGCAGTGATGGTGTCTATTTTGTTCCCCAATGGATCCCAAACACTCATTACAGTGCCTGGAATATCAGAGACCATTAACATTGGTTGGGTTGATAGTTAACTCTTGGTTGAATTGAAGCATTGTTAGCACAGACCATTGTAAAGAAAAATATCACCTTCCTGCTAAAAGCAGATGCTATGGGACTGTCCACACGTTTTCATTTTGCTGGGATTTTATGGGACTGATTATTGCTCAAATTAGGAAGGTTGGTGACAGGTACCTGGAAATCTGTCCCAGGCTAAATGGCGTTCACTGAAACCTCTATAATCTAAAACTTCTTCTGGTTGCACCTAGGCAAGTTGACTTTCATTTGCCCTCTTGGGATAAAAAGTTAGCCTGAACCATGAAGGATGGAAACAGGAGGACATTCCAAAGGCCATAAGGCACCTACCATAGAGAATTAGGACTTTGTTCATTGTTGGCAAGCAAATTGATGCTGCTCATTGCAAATGGGTCTTATTTGCTCACTATCAAGTCTTATCTGCTCATCCGAGCAGGTCTTGCTGCCGTGCTACTTGGCAGCAAATGGGTCCCAGGGATGGCAGTTCCGTGGAAGTAATAAAGTGGTGTTTCGTTTTCAATTGCCTCTCATTGAGACCTCTCAGTAATTCCGATTGATTGTCCTGTAGCCCAACGCAGGGACTGACTGAGTGAGGTTTATCTGGGCTAGGGTTTTTATCACTGTCTCAGGAACTGAATGATACACACAGCAAGCTTGGTCCACAGCTGCCCAGGGACACTGTCCTTTCCAGCCGGGGGCCAAGACCTGTGTGTGGGTGAGGGGAGAGGAGGCACTTTCAGGCCTGGAACCTGGCTTCTGGTGTCCTGATACATCCCCAGGAACAGGCCTGTGATGGTCTCCATCCCCATGGTGCCTTAGAATTCCCTGCAGCTTCAGGCTTTGTCTGCAGTGCGAATGGCTCGTCCATCCTCTAAGACTCATCCATGCACCTGGGGTTCCAAGATGTTCCCAGGGGTGCAGCTTCTCCACTCCTCCTGTGGCCTGGCCTAAGCTCCAGGTGCCTGCGTCTGCCCAGGCAGAGAAGGTGGGTGGGGGGTAGGGAGAAACAATAGCTCCTTAGTCCTGAGCTGTTTATTGGTTTTACTTTTAGGAGCAGGGAGAGGCGGAGGTTCTGGGGTGCTGAGGGTGAAGCTGGGGTCTGGCAGGGCTCTGCACACCCCTTCACACAAATAGCTAAGCCACCACTCGGAGTCTCTGCTCAGCTCAGAAGCCCCTGGCAAGTCCTGTGTTTAAAGGGCCAGGCCCCTGCCCCTGGGAACCAGGTCAGCCTCATGCTCCCCCATCCCCTTTCCTTTCCATTTCTGTGAATTTTTAGTTCTCCTCCTAGCCCTGTCTCCTCTCTCCCAGCCTTCCGACAGCCCCATCCCCTCAGACCACTCTACCCCAGCCAACTGCCAATTGCAAAGGCCTGAAAATAATGTGAAATAATATAGTTTATCACCCAGAGGCTGCTGACAGGCAGCGCAGCCACCTCTGAAAACAGGCAGGGAGGGCAAGGAAATTACAGGCTGCACAAAGGAGAAAAAGTTAAAGGGAGAGCTCCATAAAAGAAAGTGGAACTATTATGCTGCCAAATACCAACTCATTACAAAGCGGCCAAATAAGAGAGAAATACGGCGCTGCCTGTAATAGCAGTTTACAAGGGAACATTGTACAGCAACAGAAGAGACGCTGCTATAATTTGCTCCGACAACTGCAATTATCCCTTTTATTGATTTGGCAACACATTTAATAGGAGTAGCCACACCTCTTCTGTTACAAATCATTAAAGGTGTTGAACGGTGTAATTTTAAAATTGTCCTCCTCCGGTTGTCAGTATGACAGCATAATTCCCCCTGATTTCAGCTACGTAAACACCGAGGCACGGTCATTTCCCCCTTACAAGGCCAGAGATGTTGTCAGCCTGGGGTTTTTGTGCAGAAACATCCATTTAATACATATCTTTTCTTCCCCAGCCGGCTCTCCTAATGGCAGTGAGGTTTGGTTTAGTTCCCCCCCCCCACCCCGCCCTTTCTCTCGCACTCTTTCCCTCTTTTCTTCCGACGACGAGGTGTGTGTGTAATGGGGATACTGGAGGGAGGGAAATAAAACAGGCTGTTTGCCCTTCTCTTGCTTCTCCCGCAGCCTTAATTGCTACTTAAGTCTGGGCCCTGCACTTAGCATGCGGGGGGCAGGCCCCGCGCTGGGCAGAGCCCCTGGAGGCGCAGTGCGCGTCCCCGGGAGCGGCGGGCGCGCACGAGGCAGCTGGGCCGAGCGGCCCGCGGGGCGGGGGGAGGACGGGCGGTGTCAGGCGGTGTCAGGCGGTGCAGGTGCGGGGTCAGGGTCAGGGTCAGGGTCAGGGTCCTGGTCAGGTGGGAGAGGCCCGCGAGGCCCGCGCGGAATCAGAGGTAGTAAGGGCTGGGCACACGGGGTCGGGGGATGCCCAAGCCGGGCGGCGCCGGGTAGGAGAGACCAGCGTCAAGGGGTCTAGGGACTGGTGGGGTGGAGAGGCCCGGGGAGGGGGGGTTGGAGGGTGGCACTGGGAGGGTGAGCCCCTGCACCGGGGGCGTCTGCTCTGATTCAATCTTTTGTGCGGTAATCGGCCCTACGGCGTCGGGCCTCCCTAGCCGCTTCCTTCCCGCTCATCAGCCCCTTAAAGGGAGTTTTGTCGTTTTTGTCACCTCTGCATCCCAGTGCTTAGCCCAGTGAGGAGGGCTCTCAACAGACATTTGGTGAATGGACGGAAATGTGGCGTGAGAAAGGATGCTGAGGAAAGTAGGCGACCAGGGGCTCCGGTGGCGGGAGGGGGCTCGCGGAGGTGGGGCGACTTGTTGGGTGTCCGACCCTGTGCTGTTAGAAGCCCGTAGGGCTTGGGTGGGTTTGTGAGGGGTGCCTGGGTCAGGCTCATGTCCTCCAAGACCACACCCAAACCCTCTCCACCCCCCTGTGTGTGGACTGTGTCCTCTTGGGTTCAAGTCTGCCAGGGGCCCACGGCTTCTACTAGGAACCAGTGGCCAGGTGCTGTGGGGTAAAGAGCTGTGCTTTGAGGACTCAGGACCCCCTTTCCAGATCCACCGCTGTGAAATCTTGGGCAAGTTCCCCCTCACCCCCTCCCTGACTCGTTTCCTCTGTATGATGGAGTTGTGTCCAGAGCATTGCTGAGGGAGTGCTACCTTAGGTGACTTCCAGTGGGCCAGGTTCCTGAGCAGGTGATCAGAATGAAGTAGGCATCCTGGGAACACGTGCTCTGTGGCCTTGAGCTCCTGCCCTCTACCACTGGAACTGGACCTAAGCTGCAGCTGGAGGGATTTAAGTTAGACGGAAAGAAAGTTAGCTTTCAGGACTACATGGTTCCTTCCAATTAGGTGACTGGGGACTTTCTTAAGGTCCGGAGAGCCCCTTCCTCTGCACTGGGCCAGCTGAAGTGCTCTTGGTTTGCGGCAGCGGGATGCTGACCCAAATACCGTCATCATCGAGAATCTGCAGGGGCTGGACCCCTGCCTTGGCTCCCAGCACAGTTGGGGGATGGGAAGCAGCCCCAGCACCTACCATCTCCTGTCATCTGCCCACACATCTGCAGACCTTGTTTGCCTTCATCAGGGCCTGGCTCTTCCCCCACCTGAGCCTGCTGTGCCCCTGCAGGAGGAAGCTTAGATATCCCTAAGCCCCACTCCTACATCCTCACAGGAGGACGCTTTGGGTCTGCTGGGAGGGACCTCTTCTGTACTCGTGCACAGCAGAGGTGTTGGTGTAGGTATGCGTGCATGCGTGCACATCTGTGGATGCCTCTCTCTTGCTCTCTCTCTAAGCGCTTCTGTGTGTCTTCACTTCTGCCTTCCTCTTTCTCAGCACCTCTGGGTTTCTCTTTGTGCCTTTTTCTCTCTGGCTCTCTTTTTGTGCTTCTCTGGGCTGCTTTTCATCTTTGTGTTTCTTGCTCACTGTACTGTAATTGTTGTTTCCATGCCTGCTCTCTTCCACCAGACTGTGAGCTCTGTGAGGACAAAGAACTCCCTGCGCCTGCACATAGTAGGTGCCTCATACATTCCAGTGGAATAAATCAGTGGATACCTGAATCTGCCCAAGAATCCCTTTGTGTCTGCCCGCGCCTTTCTGGATCTCTGTGACTCTCTCAGAAGCTAGTTTGGTGGCAATACCTGGCTTGTTCTCACGTATATGGGTATTTCTTGTGGTACTGTTCTTCTCCTTGTCTGTGTCTGTCTTCAGCTCTGCTGGTCTGCCTCAATGTCTCTACATGTATTTCTTGTGGTACTGTTCTTCTCCTTGTCTGTGTCTGTCTTCAGCTCTGCTGGTCTGCCTCAATGTCTCTACATGTAGCCCCACATCTCTCCCCATGCCTGCTGGTCTTCAACATGTCGAGGAAAGGGTGCTGTGGGCATTCATGTTGGGGGCACTGGGCATCCAAGTCTGCCACGTGCGTGAGTTTCTCTCAGCCTCTTCATCACGAGAGGCTGTGAGCACCTGAAACCGATCACCTCCTTCTCAGCCTTGGATAGGGGGTGAGCTGTGGTCCTCTCCATCTCTTCCTCTCTCCGTGACCCCAATCACAGCACCTGCCCTTCTCTAATTGGCCGATGACAGTGGAAGGGGGGAGGGAAGCTTGGTCCAAGGAGGAAATCCCACGAGGGGAGCCGGAGCCAAGTTATTAGCAGTTAAGATGTAATTGGAGTTAGTGAATAATCTCATTCGATTCATCGTGTATTTGTGGCACACCCAGCTGTGTGACCTTGGGTGAGGTGCTTCACCTCTCTGATGAAATAAGACCTCAAGGTTTGCCAAGCACCTCTGGATTTCTGGCATTCTGAGTCCCAGAAGCTGGAAGGAATTTCTCTCCACTGATTCTAATAACTTGCTACTGTCCCTCTCTTGGAAGGTACTCATACCTTGCCTCTGAATTATTTGCTCAATTGCCCAAGTTCACCTTCTAAACTGCACTCTTTGAGGACAGGGTCTTATTTATCCCCCACGGTTAAGTGCCTTGCACACAGTGTGTGGTTTATCAGTTTTTTGAATGAATAACTGATTAAGCGCTATGCACTGTGATTAATAATAAAGAAATAGAATTCCAAGATCCTGCACTTAAGCAGCACGCAAGTTCGGGGGAGAGGTATGACCCTGCCCTTTGTTCACTTTGTGAACTTCTGTGAGTTCTTCAGCCTCTTTGTGCCTCTATTTCCTCATTAATAACATGAGGTAATAATAACTACCACACAAGTTATGGATTAAATGTGATCATAGGTATAGTTAAATACTGAATGAAGTGCTTGGCACTTAACGAGGTCCTTACTTAATATGTATTCCTGCTCTGTTCTTAAGTAGAGAAGAGGCAGTAAGCCCTACGGATATCAGAAGGGGAGAAATCAGTATTGGGTGGGTTTTTTGATTGAGGCCGAGGAGTGGGGAATCTATATTGGTGGTTAGACACTGCTTTTTTGTGCCCTGTGGGCTTTTTGGCTTCTTTATGTCCTGCCCCCTGCGCCCAACACACATAAAGATAGATAGCAGGGGCTCTGAAAGTATTTGTTGAATTAATGAATAAAATGAAGGCTATTTCTTTGCTGCTAAAGACAGCAGATCCCAAATTAGGCTCCTCAACTGAATCACCTGGGATCTTTTAAAAAATCTACTTTCTCACCCCCAAAATCCAAAATTCACCCTCATACATATACATATTGATTCAGAATCTCTAGGCTTGGGCTCAGAATCTAGTATTTTTTTAAAGCTACCCAGATGATTCTGACGTATGGACAATTTGGGATACCCTGGTTTAGGACATGACCAAGATTATATATATTTAATATATATTTGAAAATAACTGTTATCTGGTTTTAAGATACAAACGCTAAACATTATTATTTGAACATCGTTTATATAAACGTATGTTCGTACCCTACGTTCCACTCCCATGTCTCCTCAGCTAGGCTGGGGGGTGATTTTCAGGGTAATATTGGGGTCAGGGTGAGGAAGGACGAATAATATTTAATATTTAATATTGGGACTAGAGGGAGAGCTTAGCCCAGGTCACAGATGTGAAGGGATCGAAAGGGAAGGCCAGCAGGCTGGAGGTTATTTGCAAAGCTGTAGACCCTGGAGCGAGTGACCAGCCCCACCCACCTCCTGGAGTCTCCCGAGAGCTCCTCCTGAACTGCCCCCTCCCCAGCCCTGGGAGGGACACAGGAACTGGGAAAGCAGCTTTACTCCCCACATCATGGCTTAGCCCAGTTTCCCAAGGAGTAGAAGGCAGAGGTAGGATGAATGACATAAATACATACAGATGTGGAGGAACCACAGCTACAGGGGGGCCAGCTCTAAGTTATATGTGGATTAACCCCCAGGTTGTTCAAGGGTCAGCTGTAAATGGAAGCTTCTCTGTGGGGCTTTGAGATGTGTTTATGTTTTCAGCATATTTGGTTTATTGTGTCTGCTATGCTTGTCATTACAAGGCATTGCTTCTTCTACTTTGACATGACCAACGCCTGCTGGGTCCCTACTATGTGCTAACCCAACTCCGTAAAGTAGAAGTCATTATTATTTCCATTTTACAGATAGGGGACTGAGGCTCAGAGAGATTGACCAACTGGAGTTCACACAGCCAACAAGAGGTAGAGCTGGGAGCTGACCCCAGTTCCCCTGACCCCGAGGCCCACGATTTCCCCCCACGCCTTCCTGGGAAGGGCCTCAAGCCAAGGGGTTGGGGGTTTCACGCTGAATGTGGCTGAGCCCCAGCAGGGCTGCACCTGGCTGACGCCTGATCACTGCTTTGGTTCCCTCCATTTGTTGAAGGGCTCTGGCTGGCAGAGCCTGGGGAGAAACGACCAGCTGTCTGGACCACACTCCTGTTCTTCTTCTTCCGGGCCCTCATTCTCCCATCCTTTGCCTGAGTAGCCCCTCCTCAAGTGTGTGTCTGGTGCCCAAAGAAGCTCCCCGCTCTCTCCCGGTTTTCCCCGACTTCACTCCTCTCTTCATCCATCAAATCACTCAGCAAGCGTTCACCCAGCTTGGCCGGGCACTGTGCTGGGCTTGGGCATCCAGGGGTGGGGAGGAAGTTCCTGGCCCTTTAGGAGCTTTCAAGTAAGAGAGGGCAGTAAATTCAGTGCCAATATGCTGGGATTAGTACTCTGCAGGAGAGGCAAGAGCAGAGAAGGAAGAACCGGCCTCTAGCTTGGCCCTATGAAAATTGGGCTTTCCACATTGTGTGGGACAAGGGTCCCGCTGGAATGGCTCAAAGTGGCCACAGCGTGGGGTTACGGTGAGCACTCGGGGGCACCGGCTGTTTGGATTGCCTTGAGGATGCCCAGCTGGTCAGTCACATGGGCTGCTGCCCCCTCCCTGGGCTGGAGGGCTCCCGCCTCCTCTAACCTTATCTCTAGGAGCCTGGAGAAGGCTTCTTTTTTTCTGGCTTATCTTCAGGTCCCTCAAAATGATCTCTCCATTCAGAAGGGCTTCTGCTCTTTCTAGGCTGTGTTCTTTCCTGAGTTCTGTTCTCCCACTGCGTGCGTGCGTGTGAAAGAGCAGGAGAAAGGGAGAAGGAATGTGTCCTTCCATCCCATCTTGGCCTTGCTCCATCACTGGTCTCAGGCAGAAGGCGGAGAGCTGGAGCCCCCATTTGAGGCAGAGAGCCCCATTCCTGCCCTGTGCAGGGGGCACAATGGCACAGTGGCTACTGTAGCCCCTACCCTCAGGGAGCTTGCCGCCTGGCAAGCAAGTCATTTTGCAAGACTCGAGAACTCTCACCAGAGCCTAGAAGGAGCCAGGGGAGGAGAGGCAGGAAGTGGAGGAGGAATAAGGAAAGGCCTTGACTGTGGGAAGACCAAGGGAAGAAGCAAGGGATGAATGGCCACAGCTGTCACCTCCCTGGAAGACAGGGACCAGGGACCCTTCAAAGGAGCAAGACTGCCTTCCCCTCTCCCCCCACCCCCCGCCCCATCTCCCTCCTCCAGTGGCTAGACCAAACCAAGTCTAGGCTGTGTCCCCAGTGCGGACAGCACGGGTTGGCGGGGTGGGGGGCAGTTCTTGAGGTCTCAAGGCCAAGGGGTTAAGCCGGCAGCAGAAAAGTTTGTGGCGTCAGCCCTTTTCTATCTGCCTCGCCCTCATCCCGTGCCCCCCACCGGCCAACCCTCCTCCTCCTGTCCCGCTCCTCCTCCCTTTTCCATTTGGAAGAAGGAGGCTTGCTGTCTTTGTATTTTAACTGTAGCAAAAAGATTAAATTGTTTACGAGCCAGGAGCCTCCGCTGGCTGGATGAGCCGGAAGAGACAAAGATAGACATTCTAATTCTCCCCTGTTCTCCGGGCCTCCGTCCCCCTGGCTGCTGCTAATTCTTTTATCTGCCCCCAACACTCCAGGCATTATGTGCATTCATAAAAAAGGGGGGGTGGGAGCGGAGAGAGCCCTCGCCGAAGCCAGCAAAATTACTGTTCTCTGCGCGGATTCTCTGATAGCAATCTCTTGAATGCTGATTACTTTTTTTCCCCCTCTCCCGTGCCCCCTCCCCCCTTCCCCAGCACCCAACATAAGTTGGTCTTTAACCCTTTATCTTTAGCAAGCAGAAAGACACGGAAAACATCTCACTCAGTGGGTGGAAAAAAAAAAAAAAAAAAGCAAGGAGGGGGGAGAGAGAGGAAAAAAAAAAAAGCCAGCACGGAGAAGAATTACTGTTATCTCCCCACCAGAAGAGGAACAGCAGAGATAAGGGAGGCCTGAAGAATTAAAAGAAACGTAGCATTGGGGGCTCTAAATTCATGCCGGAGCTGGTTGTATTTGTCTGTCACGGGGGTTCATAATTTTCCGAGGTTGTTTTGATAGACTTATTGTGCGGACTGCATAGAAAACTCATCAGCATTTGTTGCCTCTGAGCATTATTGTCAGAGGTAACTGCGTTTCTATAGACTGGGGGAGATAATGGCTGAAGTAGAAAGCAGATAAAGCCTGGGCCCTTCTCATTAAGGACTATCTCTGCCTCCACAGACCGGCTGGGATTGAGTGACTGGGGCGGTGGCGGTGCGGGGGCATATGTTATGCCAGCGGAGGGTGGCATCCTGACCGCGGGCAGCCAGGCGGACCCCGTGGCCGCGGCGAATGGTCCAGAGGGGCTCAGTGCGTTCATCAGCGGGGACGTGGGCAGGGGTGTCCCGGGGGGCTTGCTGAGCTGCAGGGGGCTGGGGGAAGGGGTTTGCAGCAAAGCAGAGTGGGAGGTGGAGGCGGTCCTGTGGTTCAAGTCCACATCTGGCACGGAGGAGGACCAGGGAAGGGAAGGGGTGTGCCCGAGGCCTCTGGTGAGGGATGGGCAGAGAAGGTCCTTCTGCTTCCGGCGACTTGCACCTTGGTCCATGCCTCCCGTGTGGAGTGGTTGAGAGAGGACTACTGTCCAGGTGGAGATGTGGAGGGCTGACGTCCCGTGAACATCGAGGACCTGTGGGTCTCTCCCTTCCTTCCCCCTCCCTTTCTCCAGCACGAGTGCCCACAAGGAGCCAGGCGCTGTGGGGCTCTGCGAGCACGTTTTGTGTGTAAACCCACTGGCAGTCCTCCTCTCTGCATCTACCATGGACCACCCTCCTTCAAAGCCAGCAGAGGGGAGTGGGCACATCTGGGCAGAGAGGCTCACAAATGTCCCCAAGCCAAGCCCTGAAGCCAGGTGGGGTCCAAGCCATAAGCCATATGTATGGAGGCTGGAGTCAGCAGAACCGGGCTCTGTGGAGCCTGGGATAAGGGCCCTTCTCTGGCCCTTTTCCCACTGGTGAAATGGGGATAATAATGTAGGCCGCCCCATAGGGTGGTTCTAGGGACTGATGAGATCATTTATTTAAGAAGGTCTGTTAGCACAATGCCTGGACATACTAAGCGCTTCCTCCTTCATCCCGGCCAGCGTGGTGGGATCTCGGGGGAAGTGTCTGAGCTGTAAGCGAATGCCTTATCCTCAGCTCCTCCTCCCGTAAAGCTGAGGCCTTGGTGTTCCCTGAGTCCATCCCTCTCAGTTGGCTGATGGGAAACTGAGGCCCAGAGAAGGAAGGGACTGGCCCAGGGCACACGGCAGGTCCTAGGCAGAGCTGGACAAAGGCCCAAGTCGCACAGCTCTTGGGGAGTTGCTTTCCTTTGCAGCACCCTGCCTTCTGGGCTGGCCAGGCAGGAGAGAGCACTGGTGCTTGCAGCCGTGGGGGGCAGAGGGGACCCAAGGCCCTGCCACTGGCCCCAGGGACGCTGAGGCCATATCTGATGCTGTTCAGGTCTGCAGCTTGCTCAGAATGACCTGGGCCAGGCTCCGGAATGGGAGTGCTTCTAGCAGTTGATTGACCTCCTGCATTTGGTTTGGCTCAGGCGGGTTGAGAATGGGCAGCAGGATCAGCGCAGGGATCTAGTGATGGGATGGGGGATGCGGTCAGGGCAGGAGGAGGGGCCCCAGACAGATCTGGGGAGTAGAGAAGGTCTCTGGTCACAGTGTCTGCAGTGTGGAGAAGGGGGAGCCACCAGACACAGCCTCTCCTGGTGTAGGACGGAGCCCCAGCGTCGCCCACTCACCCTTCTGGGCACTTGGCAAGAGTCCAACACTGGGCAGGGGGTAGGTTAAGGGACTTGGCATCTGTTGAGCACTTCTTACACGTCATAAGTTTTATATATATCTTCTGTTATCCTCACAACCACCTAAGAGGAAGACATTACCATCCCCAGTTTACAGGGGAGACAGCTGAGACCCAGAGAGATGAAGTAACAGGCTTAAGATCACACAGCTAATAAATCAGTGAAACTCAAGACTCAGGAGTCTCTGACTCCAAAGTCTAGGGTTTATTCACCCTGCATCTGCCTCATATCTTCCTTCTAGGGCCAACTGGGTCCCAGTTCCTTCCTTTCCTCTCCTTTCCTCCCCTCTCCTTTCCTCTCCTTTCCCTCCCCTCCCCTCCCTCCCTCCCTCCCTTCCTTCAATGCAATACTTATCATGCCCCTACCATGCCCTAGGCATGTGTTGGGAGGTGATACATGCCTCTGACCCTCTAGGACTAGTTCGGAAGACTGACACGATATAAATTCCTACAAACAAGCAGTGTAATAGGTGTGAGTGCGAGAAGTACAGGAGCACAGAGGAGGGAGAAGCCACGCTGGCCAGGGTGGGGAAAGGAGGGTCATGGGAACAACCGAATCAAGCCTTGAAGGTCAGAAGGTGGACAAAGCGGGGAAGGGCATTCCAGGCAGAGGCAATAGCCTGTACAAAGACCTGGAGGCAAGGAGGGGCATGGAATGAAGGCTGAGGAACAGCCAGCCGTTGGGGGTGTGTACGGGGTGGGGTGCAGGTTGGAAAGGGCTTTCAGTGACAGGGAAGAAGACAGGGCTTTATCCAGTGCATCACTGGAGCCCCTGAGCCTTCCAAATGGTTTGAAACTCTCCCCTCCTGGAAAGTTGGACTCTGCCGATAACCACTTCTCTTATCAACCCCACCCTCCTCAGATGTCAGCAGTTCAATGAGGGACTGATTCCCAACAGCAGAGTTTGGCAGGAGTGGCAGAATGTGGAGTGGCAAGAACACCGCCTCTGGAATGCCTGAATCTTGTGGACCGTGATTCAGATCTCCACTTTAAGCTGTGTGACCTTGAGGGCCAGGCAGGTCATCTCCCTGGACTCAGTTTTCTAATCTGTAAAGTGGGACAACATCTATCTCAGAGAGTTACTGCAAGAATTAGCCCAGGATGGTGTAAAGTAGCTGGAGTGTTGCAGCCTTGAACCAAGTGCCAGTTCTCCCGTCCTCGCCTCCCGCCCTGTGTGCTGCCAGCATTGCAGCTGGGACAGGGCAGCCTGGAACCTCTGTCCTTGCCCTCCCCGGGCAGAGCTCACGTGCAGGTCTCACCTTCCTCGAGGCTCCAGGTAGCTCCATGGGTTTAGTCACACATCGTCTCCCAGTGACCAAGCACTCCTCCCACCCTTTCTTGCTTTTGCTGATGATGACATCCTGGCATCCGTGCCAGCCTGCCCTCCTTGCAGAACACCTGACATTTGCACTCCAGCCCGATTCTCTACCAGTAATACCTGTCAGCCCAGCCCTGCCATGTCCAATATCCCTGGACTTGGCCTTCACCTGCCTAGACCCACAGACTGTTCCCTAGACCCTCCTGCTTCTCCTGACAGCCAGACCTGTCCCTTGTTCACATGACCGTTGTTCCCTTGTCTTGCTCCTGTAACAGAACTAGCTACTGGGAGGTCCTGGCCCCTGAAAGGTCCTACTGTCGCCCTGCAGCTTAGATTGGATGGAGAAGTAGATTTAGGCCATCCTGGTGGCCAGTGGGCTCTGAATGAAGACGCTGGCTGGGGCAGCTCGACCTAGCGGAGAGCATTCTGGCTGAGAATCAGAGAGTTGGCTGAGCCCTGGCTAACTGGCTGTGTGTCTATGTCAAGTCACTGGCCCTCTCTGAGCCTCAGATTATTAACCTGTAATCGGAGATGATCCATCTGTAAAGCCTGTTCCGGCTTCAACGGTCTGGGATTTTAGCGGGGAAGGGCCAGGGGTCCGCAGCGAAGCTCTGTAACCCAATTCCCCCGTGGTGGTGGAGGGGAGCAGGGGAGCCACTTGGCGCTCGGCGCAGCCCCGCCCCCGCTGGCTCCGAGACCCGCTCCCTCCGCGGGATTTACAATGGGCTGAATTCATTTGCATGACAAAATTGGCTCGGGTATCCAAGTGTTGCGGGGAGACAAGTGGAACATTACGCCGAACAAGCAGCCGGGAGGAAGGTTACTGCCGACAACGAGGGAACAAGCCGCCCTCCCACCCTCTGCCTCTGCCAACCTTTCATCCACAGGTGTGGGGGGCTGCCCCGGGTCGGTGTCAGGGGCGGGGGAGGAGAGAGCCGCAGGTTTGGGAGATGACCACCTGCCCAAGGATCTGGAGTTGGGGGGTGGAGAGGTCTCCTGTTCCCAGGGTCTTTCCATTATTAAGGGGAGGAGGTTTCCTTTGCTATTGCTAAATGCCTCCACCCTTTAAACGGTTGCAAGGTTACTTCCTCACTCTCAGGACTTGATAACATAGGCCCTTTGTGAACCACCATCCAAGCCCTCATCCATCTATTCACTCACTCATCCATTTATTGACTCATCCACACATCCACCGTCTATCCATCTACCCACTCACCCATCCAGCCATACATCCATCCATGCATCCGTCCAACCATCCACCCTCCCACTCATCCAGTCATCCTGCCACATGCCCACCCACCCCTATCTACTCACCCATACACTCACCCATTTACCACTCCATCTGCCCCCCCGTATGCACCCATCTGTCCAATCTTTCATACACTCATCCATCTCCCCATATACCCATCCACCCAGCCGTCCATCCACCGATCTGCTCATTAACTTGCCTATCCACCTTTCCATCTCTCTAACAAAGGCAGATATTGGACACTTTGTGTGCCAGGTACAGTTCTAGACATTTCTCTACGCCTCAGGTTCCTCATCTATAAAATAGGGATAAAAATAGTATCTACCTCACAGGGTTGAGCCCAGCCCAGAGGAAGTGCTATGGAAGGTTTTCTACTGTCAATATTATTAGACACTGAGTACCTAAAGGTAAATAAAATGCAGTTGCTGTCCCAGAAGGAATCACAGACTTCTGGGGGGAAGAGATACAAGAAAATTGGTGTTACAGTCCCATAGGCTGTGCTATTGGGAAATATATGGGACTTTGGAGGGGGTGGGTGGGCAGAGCTGGGGTATCCTATCGCATCTGGGACTCTGCTTGGGAGGTAATAGGTAGTGACAGGAAGTACTGTTATTAGTGTCCCTGTGTAACAGGATAAGGTAACTGAGTCTCAGGAAAGTTAAAGGACTGCCCACAACCACACTGCCACACAGAGTCACCAGGACTGAATGCTGTGTCTTTTCATTTGGCCACATCCAAGCAGCCGGGGCCATGCTCTCCCTGGCCCCTTTAGCAGCAAGATGAGGCTTTCTTCCTCCCAAGTTGCATGAGCGGTACCGTGCTGTCCAGATCCCTGAAGACAGAGGATGGCTGAGCTCCAAGAGGCCACACCCAGAGCCCTGGGCCTGTTCTGAGCCCCTCACTTAAGGTAAAGCGGAACAATGACCAGGGGAGATGGGTCAGCTCATGGGAGATGGGGTGGGGAGGGGGTGGCCATCCATTTGGAATCAAGGCCTGAGCAAGGAGAGGACATTTGATCATTTATCACTACAACGATGAGGCTCTAATTAGCAGAACTGCTCCCGGCACAGTGGTCATTTCCGTGTCAGTGAAAGTTCTTAAATATTAGAGGGAGCAGAGTGAGGCCTTTGGAGCGTTTCAGGCCTGGGTTCAAATCCAGATGTTGCCTAATACTATCCCTATGCCCCTAGGCAACTCACTGAACTTCTCTGAGGCCAGTTTGGAAAATGGGAATAATAAACCTCCATCACAATATTTTGTGAGAATTAAGTCATATTCACCAATACTTAGAATGTGTTTTAGTAAATCTGCCTCACAACAAACTCGTGAAACGGTCTTTTAATTTTTTTCATAAACTTCTAAATTTGGAATAATTTTAGATATACAAGAAAGTTGCCAAGATAATAGAGAATTCCCATAGACTCCTCACTCAGATTCCCCTATTGTTAGCATATTACGTAACCACCGTACATTTGTCAAAACCAACATTGGCACATTAGGTCCTTTAATGTTTAATGATCTCGTCTTTACAGATGAGCTTAGGGAGGCACAGAGAAGCTGAGTATCCAGCTTAAGATCACACGGCATCATGATACATGAAATGAAATACACTACGTGGAAAGCCTATTGAATGCCTGGCGTCAATCCCGTTCCCATTCCAGAAAACCTGGATCGGTCTCGGCCTTCACCCTCTCTCTTACTCAATGGCCCTGGCAGGCCGGATCCCAGCCTCTGCATCTGTGTCCCGCTTCCCTGGGGACACAGAGAGACAGCCCTTGGAGAGCACTTTGTAAAGAGCAGAGATTGCTGGAGCAGTAACAGATGACTGCCGTTCTGTCCAGACTGCCTGTCTGATCTGTGCTTATCAGCAGGCACACAGTAGGTACCCAACAAAGGGTTTGTTGACTAAACAAATGAATGAGTGAATGAATGAAGTAGAGGGCATTTCTCTTTGTGTAAGACATTGAATTCAGGCACTTCTAAGGGCTTTTCCAAATCGAAAACTCTGGAATTCTAAAATGACCAGCCCCCCTCCCTGGCCAGGTCCAACGGAGACATTGGAATCACCGATCTGTGTTCTGCCTACAGTAGGTACTGAATGGATGAGGCCGATGCTGATATCTCTATCCACGTTTTTCCTTGGTCTCAATTTCATCTTCACATATTTATGTTTCGTTTTACCTATTTGTGTATTTTTTGGCACGCTGCCTCCAATCCTTGAGGGGTATGTGTGTGTGTGTGTGTTTGTGTTGCGTGGTGTGTGATACATAAAGGACCCCAGGAGTCAGTCACTGATGGTAACAACGGTGGCATGTGTTGAAGGTGAGGTGAGTGGGGGGCTCCCCGCCTCAAGATTCTCAGGGGCCTCCCCTTAGAGTTTCTCCTTGGAGCTAGTCCTCTGTCCATCACTCAGCCAGCAAAGGTGTTGAGCCCCCCACTGTGTGCCAGCCCCATCCTCTGGGTGCTGTGATGAAATGCCCAGCCTCTGCTCTCAGGAGCTCAGTGCCGGGTGGAGGGGTCAATGGAGGACAAGCCAGGGACACCAGGTGTAGCAAGAGTCGCCTGGGGAGCTCCAGGGGAGGACCGTCCCTGCACCCGCACCCACAATCACACACTTGGGCTC
Source organism: Balaenoptera physalus (assembly GCF_965194825.1). Taxonomy (NCBI): domain Eukaryota; kingdom Metazoa; phylum Chordata; class Mammalia; order Artiodactyla; family Balaenopteridae; genus Balaenoptera; species Balaenoptera physalus. The sequence continues at coordinate 42,564,242 of NC_138901.1, forward strand.
AGTTTGGAACTTCCTCCCCACCTGTCTCCTGTGAAGTCCTTCTCGTCCTTCAAGGCTAAACCCAGCATCACCTCCTGACCCTCCCTCATCTCCTCCTGGTCCTCTTGGCAGGCAGCCCCAGCACTCTCTGCCCCACAGCATTGCCAGCCTAAGCCAGGCACTCCCAGGCCCCTCTGTACAGGACTCTGGCTCCCTCTCCCCCGACTACGAGAGCCCCTGTAACTCCTGTAACTCGGCTCCCCCTCTGGCTTCTCGCCAGCACCCAGCACAGTCCCCAGCATGTGGGAAGCATGCAAACAATGCCCTGCTCCCTCTGGGACTGGCGCTCCAATACACGTCTGTGCTCACCCAGTTACGGGGTGGGGGTGAGTGAGGCGGGCACACTCCAGGCTGCTGGGCCCAAGAGGACAGGCCAGGGCTGAGAGGGTTTGATCTGGGGATCCTCCTGCTCTCTCCTCTTCCGTGGTGACCCAGAGAGGCCCTGCAGTGAGTTGAATTATGTTCCCCCCAAAAGATGTGTCCAAAACCTAACCACCGGTACCTGTGAATGTGACCTTATTTGGAAATAGAATCTTTGCAGATGTAATTAATTTAAGGATCTTGAGATGACATCATCCTGGATTTAGGGTGGGCCCTAAATCCAATGACTTGTGTCCTTTTAAGAGAAAGAAGAAGGAGATTCGAGATCCAGAGAAACACAGAGAGGGCCATGTGGAGACAGAGGCAGAGATTGGAGTGATGCAGCTACAAGCCAAGGGATGCCGGCAGCCATCAGAAGGTAAGGAGCAAGGCAGGGAGTAGATTCTCCTTCAGAACCTCCAGGAGGAACTAACCCTGCCAACACCTTGCGTTCAGACTTCTGGCCTGTAGAACTGTGAGCGAATACATTTCTGTTGTTTTAAACCACCAAGCTTGAGGTAATTTGTTGTGGCAGCCCTAGGAGACGAATACAGCCCCTCTCTCAAGATCTCGGTTCACCCGCCTCCAGTGTGATTTTTTGGCAGCCTCGAGAACAGCAAGAGGGCATCCCCCATCCTTGCCCCTCAACCCAGGGACTGTGCAGGGAAATCTCACAAGCAACGCTACCCCCCAGATGCTGGTGAGTACCAGCATGGCCTTCTCTGGTCCTCAGTTTCCCCATCTGTTTGGGGAGTTGGACAAGTTGATTTCTGAGACACTGTCTAGCTTGGAGTAGTCCATGTATCCAGAAGTCAATTTTTTAAAGCCTTTTCTGTTTCCAGAACTTGGTGGTGGTGGAGGCACCAGACCCTTTCCTTATGGTGGCTCTGTGCTCCACCTCCTCTCCACAGCGCAGATTATGACCTGGGGTCCTATGAGGTCCTGTGGTCCATTCCAACCCCACGGGCGACCCCATCATGTACACCCCAGGCATGGGAATCCCAGGAGATTCTAACGTGCATCCCACGATGAGGACCACCAGAGCTGGCTGTCTCCATGTCGCTCTGTGTGCAGGTGATCTCCCTCGCTTGCTTGGATGCTGGCTTCTCTCTCCTGCCACATGCAGGGTCCTCTGAGGGCAAGGCCTTAGAGAACATTGGAGCCAGACCTGGCACAGGGCACAAGCCCCAAATGGCTCTCAGCACCGGATCATTGGAGGAGAGAAGAAACGCATGAGCCTGGGACCCGGGGGTCCAAGCCTGAGGGCAGGGGGTGGGAGAGGAGCACGGGATCTACCAGGCACCCCGGCTGCTGCTGAGAACTGGCAAGAAGAGTAGTAAAGCATTTCTTGAGCTCTCGTCACACGTTGGGACTTGGCTGTGAGCTTTGCCACGTTCTCTCAAGTATTCCTTAGAACAGCCCTGTGAATGAGGGTGTAATACCAATCTAACAGACAGAAAACCAAGCAGTTGCAGGGTTGCCCAAGGTCAAGGATTCTCTGGAAGCCAAGAAGCCCTGTCGTGTGCCGTCCAGCTTGGTGGACGGGGCAGGGTAGGGCAGTCTTGGTGAGAGTGAGCGATTGCTCACAAGGAACTGAAACTCAGTCAGACTTGTGCACGGGAAAAGGAAGGAAGGAGGGAAAGATAAGAGAATGAGGGTGTGGGGAGATTTATGGCAAGATTCAGTGGTCTCTGCCAATGAGAGCCCAACTCAGGCTCCCCGGTCCCCAGGTACCCCTTCAGCCAGCTGCAGCTGCCCCGATTCTCTGCAGCCCCCCAGGTCAGAGTGGGGCCCCCTCTAGGGGACACGAGATTGGGGAGGTGGCGTCAAGCACGTGATGGGATGGGGTGACCTCTCTCGGGAACTCACTTCTCTCTTCTGTCAAGTGAGGGGGTCCAGCCCTCAGGCAGAGCAGGTCTGTGACCCATGACCTCTCTCTAAAAATGACAGTGGCACCTCCTGGCACTGCAGTGTGGCCCAGCAGTTCAGGCAGAGCCAAGTTCCCTGGCCTCTAATCCCCATGCCACCACTTTCTACCTCTGTGGCCTGAATGAGTTTCTTAATGTTTCTATACCTCAGTTTTCCCATCTGTGAAATGGGGATGATGGCTTTATCTCCCTCTTAGACTTTATGGGGACTAGCTGGGCTCACGCATCGATAGAGAGCTGGGGACACAGTAAGCTCTCTGTTCAGGCAGTGTTTGCTGTCATCAGCATCACGGTTTTGTTGTTGTTGTTGTTGTAATATTATTACTAATAATTATTAATAGTATTATTAGTATATTATTAATAGTAATATTATTACTACAACAACATCAGTGAAATACCAAGCATTGTTCTCAGTGCTGTGTTAACTTATTTAATCCTCACAGACACCCAAAAAGGAGGAGACTGGGGCTCTGAGAGATTACATGACTGTTTAGGTCAGGCCCCTAGTCGGTGGAAGAGCCCACGGTCACCCACCAGGCCGTTTGACTCCCAGACCCTACCTACCCAGAACCCAGCACAGTCTTCCAGAGACAGAGCCTGCCCCAGATCCAGTGGGAAGAAGGAGGAAGCATTTACTGAACACCTACTGTTCTCATGATCAGATTTAATCTTTACGACTGGCATAGGTGGTTGGTCTAATTATTCCCAACGTAGAGATGGGGAAACAGAGGCTCAAAGAGCAACTTACCCATTGCCATGTGGTGGAGCAGGACTTGCCACGCTGGTATGATTATACCTGAGAGCAGAGCCAGAACCTTCCCAGACTGGAGCTCGTGTGTGTGTGTGTGTCTGAGTGTGGGCAAATGTTTGCCTCCTTCTTTCCACGGAATGTGGGGCAGGCTCTGTGCATTGTGGGCGTGAGTGGGGTCAGGGTGGGAGAGGTATGTGCATGAGAGAGAAGGATGTGAGAGAGCCAGAAGCAGGTGTGTTTATATCTGTGTGTGCGAGGTGTGTTTGGCCAGGGATAGGGAGCCTTTGTCTCCTGGGATCTGTACACCAGGGTGATGGTTGTAGGGGGTGGGGTCGTGGAGGGGTCACTTTGGAAGGCCTGAGAGCTGGGAGGGGGGAGGAGGGGAGGGTAGCCCATTAATACTGCCCTCCTGGGGGGCAGATGAGTGGCCCCAGGGGACCGTGCTGAGGACCCTCTAACTAGCTTGTTGCCATGGGGATGCTGGCTGTGAATACAGGCCTGAAAGTCCAGCTTGAGGCTTCCAACCCCTCCCCTTCCTGGCAGGTGGAGATCCCCAGCCGGGGTGTGTTTGTATGGGAAGGGGACTGAAGGGCCATCCCGTCTACCCTCTCTGTTCTATAAAGCAAAGGCCTCCATTCCTTCCACCGCCCCTCAGGAGGGCTCTCCTGGGTCAAGGGAGAAAATCTCCACCGTGGGTCTCAGCATCCGGGGGCTGGCCTCCTGCCTCCTCAGGGCTTTGCTGGCAGGTGGCCAGGGCAGGAAGAGAAACACACGTGGTCACACAGCCACACGTCTGTTCCAGACAACACAGCCAAGTCCACCAGGAGACCAGACCCCTGCTGACCCTGGGGAACACTGAGGGGTCTGGGACTCATCCCCAGGTAGTGGCCGGTTTATCTGAGAACCACCAACTCTTCTAGATGGGGTCTATCTGGAGTCAGAACCCCTGAGGGTTTTTGTTAATATTTCATTATGAAAATGTTCAAACATTAAAAACTAGAGAGAGTAGTTTGAGTTCCAAGTACCCATCACTCAGTTACAACAATTATCAGCTTTGCCCATCTTGCTTCATCTACCCCTTCTCCTTTTTTTTTTTTTTTGGCTGGGGTAGTTAAAAGCAAATCAGCAGATAGCAGGTCATTTCATCTGGAAATACTTCAGTGTGTATCTCCCACTGATAACTGACCACGCTGCGATCTCCCCTAACAAAATGAACAGTAATCTCAGTGATGAATATAATCTGATTCTCAGTGTAGCTTCAAATCTGCCATTAAGTATGTAGACTAGAGCTCCGAGGGTGAATGGAGGCCACGTAGAAGACTCTGGGCTAGAGCTTTGGAGCCACCAGAGAGTGATGGGTGAGTACCTGTGGCTTTGGGGAAGTTATTTTGCTTTATGAGGCCCAAGTTTCCTCCTATGCCAAAGATATTTACCTCTTCCAAGGCTGTGGGGAGGATTGAGTGAGATTCTACATGTACCATAACAGGCGCATCGTGGGGACTCAGGAAATGATGGCAATGATCACGATGCTTTCAGAGGAAACTGAACTTCAGAGGATGAGTTGCCCAAGGTCACACAGCTCAGAGTAGTGCGGCTGGGCTGGGAGCGCAGGTCTTCTAAGTGCGCTGGGATGTCCATTCAACACAGCTCCTTCATCCTATGTCCTGCCCCTGATCACCTCCACCATCCTGCACTACAGTGGAAATGACACAGAGGGTGACTTCAACAGGTCCCCCCTTTTTTTTTTGACAACCAGTGTGTCAGTCATGGTGCTGTGGTCTGAGCAGACGATGGGGGACACCAGCAGGCCTGGCTCCAAGAGACCTAGAGCAAGATCCTCTCCCTCCCCGAGCCTCAGTTTCCCCATGGGTACCAGGAGCACACTGACCTCTACTACATGGTCTCCAAGACTCCTCCAGTTCTGCTTTGCTCCCACCAGGGTTACTAACCCTGGGAATGTGGGCGGTATTTGAGGTTGATGGGGGTTTCAAGCAGTCCAAGACCCCAGGCTACAGGACAGTGTGGAGGTGAGGGAGAACTTCCTGTACTGGGGAGCGGGGATGAGATGGCCCAGCTCAGTAGAACTGAAGCTCCCCCTTCTCCCTGGATTGTGGGCCCTCGAAACTGGGATTGTGACTTGCACATTAAAAGTACCACATAGGTGAGCAACAAGAATCCCATTGATGTAATGGATAGAAAAACTAGACAGAAGATCATCAAGGAAATAGAAGACTTAAAAAGCATTATAAACCAACTAGGCCTAACAGACACTGTTTTCTTCCTTTCTCTCTTTCTTTCTTTGGTTGCACTGGGTCTTAGTTGCAGCAGGTGGGCTCCTTAGTTGTGGCATGCGAACTCTTAGTTGCGGCATGCGTGTGGGATCTAGTTCCCTGGCCAAGGCTCGAACCTGGGCCCCCTGCGTTGGGAGTGCAGAGTCTTAACCACTGTACCACCAGGGAAGTCCCCAGACACTATTTTCTAACCTGATAGAATATTCCATCCAGCAACCACAGAATTCACATTCTCAAGTGCTCATGGAACGGTCTGTAGGAGAGACCATATCTTGGGCTACAAAACCAGTCTCCATAAGTTTAAAAAGACTGAACTCATACGTAGCGTGTTTTCTGACGACAGTGGAATGAAATAAAAAAATCAAGAACAGAAGGAAATTTGGAAAAATCACATATATGTGGAGATTAAACAACACACTTCTAAATAACCAGTGGGTCAAAGAAGAAATCACAAGGGAAATTAGAAAATACCTTGAGATGAATGAAAACAAAGACACTACACACCAAAATTTATGAGATTCAGCAAAAGCAATGCTCAGAGGGAAATTTATAGCTGTAAATACCTACATTAAAATAGAAGAAAGGTCTCTAATCAATAACCTCCCACCTTACTAGAAAAAGAAGACTAAACTTAACCCAAAGCCAGCAGCAAGAAGGACATAATAAAGATTAGAGTGGAGATAAATGAAATAGGGAGTTAAAAAAAAAAAAACAATAGAGAAAATCAACAAAACCAAAAGTTGGTTCTCTGAAAAGATCAACAAAATTGACAAACTTTCAGCTAGACTGACCAAGAGAAGAAAAAAGAGAGCGACGACTCAAATTATTAAAATCAGGAATGGAAGTGGAGCCATTACTACCGGCTTTACAGAAATGAAAAGGATTATAAAATTTCATTAATGTAGAGGCTCCAGAGAAGTTCCACAACATTTCTAGAGATGTGAAGAGAACAGCCAAGATGGTCACCAGTCACTGCCTTCAGGGAGTAGGGAGGGGGGCATTTGCTTTTAATTATAAGCACTTACAGGCTGTTTTTGTAAATGTTTTCATTGTGAAATACAACACATGTACAGAAAAGTGAATAAAAAAGAAGTACTCAGCTCAGAAATTTCTCACCAATGGAATACCCATGGAACCACCACCCAGTCAAGAATTAGAATATTGCCAGCTGCCGAGATGGCCCCCTCGTACCCTCACCCAACCCTCTTCCCCAAAGATAACAACCATCCTGACTTTTGTGGAAAGTACTACCTTGCTCTCCTTGATAGTTTTGCCATCTCTAAACACTACAGTTTGGTTCAGTTTGTGCTTTGGACTTTATATAAATCAAACCATACTACAGCAGGTCCTCTTCTGGGTCTGGCTTCTTGCATTTAAACATTATGTGTGTGAGATTCACCCATGCTGTTGAATACAGTAGCTTTCCCTTTTCTTTGCTGTGTTGTATTCCATTTTATGAGTATATCACAATTTATGTGTCCATTCAACTATTGATGGAATGGGCTTTTTAAAAAAGCCACGTACATGAAGATAAATTGATAAAAATATTTACAATAAAATACAAATTAAAGATGGAACTCAGAGAATGTTAGTTCAATTTTCATTTCTAAGACCTTCACCACTTTCTTTTTCTGTTCCAGTCAGCCACAAAGCCGGTCTGGGTCTCAGAGAAAATAGGCTACTTAGGTAAGAGCCCAGAGGGACCAGATCTGAGAGATGCCACACCCCGGGGTTGGGGGCTCTCTTATCAGCCCTCCTGGCCAAATTTTCAGCCTCAGATGAGGGAGGTCTCATAGGTGGAGCAAAGATAACGCCACAGCTTCCACCCAAGGTCTGCAGGTTCCCCAGCACACCTACAAGTGCTCATACAGGCAGCCGGGCAAGACCAAGCACCACATGTGGGCACGCATGTGGGCACATCCTGGAGGGGGCAGTGCCTGCAGACACCTGACCAGCAGGCCAGGTCTGTACACAGAGAAGTTGGTGGAAGAAGAGGAGGAGGTGGGGGGAAAAAATCCCCTCATTTCTGAAGAAATGTCCCAGATTAGATTTGTAAATCAAAAACCAATATATAACATGCAAGAATTGATCTGTTTTATATTCCTCAGTTACATTTTTGTGAAGCACATTTAGAAGATTTAGAACGTATTTGCGCCTGCTGGTTGGGCCATTATATGCTTGAGTTCATACATCTATTTGTGAGGCTATAAAACAGGCATCGACTACCATGTAAATTGTGTTCTCCACAATAAATTATATGCATACTTGCAAAAATACATAACTGCCGTGGCTGGGCCAATGCGGCCGGAATACTAATGAGGGTGAAAGTTGCTTTGTCCCTCTCCTCCGGCCTAATTTAGCCTCTACATCAAAAATTATGTAGGAAAAATCACTTTATCCTCTCACTGAGAAATAAAATAGCACTCACGGGCACCCTCATCTCTTCCTACCCGCCCCCCTTCCTTTTAACCGAACACTACCATTTTCATACTAATTTTAGCTGCTCCAGGTTTCCCCACAAGAAACCTGGCTCAACTAAAGCCAGGAGTCACTGGGCTTTCTGCGTGCCTGTGAGGGCTGTTGGAGCTGGCACATGCGTGAGTGTACACATATTCACACGTGAATGCATGTCCCCTCCTTGTGGTTTGAATTCACTTGTGCCAGGGCAGGTTCACAACATGCAGATGGACCCACATGCAAACTTGGAGCCTTGCCCCAGACACGTGTGCACAGACGTTCCCCAAGCTTCATCCACGTGGCACCTTTTCCCTCCCTCTCCCTGGTACAGACTCATGTGGGTAGTCTCACCTGGAAATTTCAGTTCAGTTCAGTTGAATTCAATTCAATCCAGTTCAGTCCAGCAAATGTTTATTGAGCACCTACTATATGCCATAGACTGTACTTGGCAATGGGAATATTGAAATTTTTTTTTAAAAAATGAGACCTCAGGTCACAGTTCAGGGGAGGAGGGCAGCCTTGAGAACAAAGGCGGCAAGTCAGGGTGCTGAGGGCTGTAGCAGATGTACACACACACATGAACGGGCACATGTAAGCCTCAGCTTAGCTACCTTCCCACTCTCACTGCAGCACGCTGATGTCTGCCTGGCCTCTGTCTTCTCCACAAGCCTGAGTTACCCTCATGCCCTGTCTGGCTTGCCCAGCTCTTTGGGCTCGGTGGCAGAGCCACTTCCAACACTAGGCTGGCTTGCATTGCTCCCGCTTCTCCTAGTGGCCTTGCCCGAGGTCCCGTCCTGGCGGGATTTCCAGAGGGCTATGGAGCGGGGAGAAGTAGGCACAAAGCCCGTCTTGCTTCCATGAGCTCAGGCCAGTCCCTCATCCCGTCACGCCTCACGCCACGTTTATCCATTTTTAAAGCGTGGCAATTGGATCGTCTCTGAGGCCATCAGGCTCCAGATGTTCACAGTTTGTTGCTGAAGAAAGCTGGGCCTCTGTCTAGGTCAGAGAGTACGAGACAACAGCAGAGATGGCCCCAAACTGAAGACTCAGCCCAGCCCTGAGCTCCCAGCCTAAGAGGAGCATGAGCCTGGGGGCAAGGCCAGAGGTGGCAGCCTCACCGGAGCACGTCCTTGAGAAAAGGAGTAGCAATATATGGTGAAGGAGAGACGTGGGACCAGGATCCAATCGGATCCAGCTCAGATGGTTATAGGTGCCAGACGTGGCTCTTGTGGAATTTCATTCTATCTTCAAATACTGGAAGGGCTGCCATGGGCAGAGGGAAGGGACTTCTGTGTGATCCAGTTGATAGAACTAGCACAGTGGGAAAGTGGGCGGAAGCTCCAAAGAGACAGACTGACTTTGGTTCAATGTAATGATTGGTGTGATTTCTGTGTGTGTGTGTGTGTGTGTGTGTGTGTGTGTGTGTGAATTCTGCTCTTGCATTTTTAGTTTCCTTGTAGTCCTTTATCTCATCTACTCCCTTATCTCTCCTCCTATTTCTTTTTCATACCATACTGTTTTCTCTTCATCTCAGCCTGTTCTTTGGGTAGAAAATATTCTCTTTTTAAAAAGTAAATTGTATTTTTATTAACAAAAAGTATTACATACACATGATGAAAAGTTCAAACTGGTCAAAAGTTTTACAGTGAAAAGGAGGTCTCTCTCCCTTCCCAGACTCCCCAGTTTCATAGTCATCCAGTTTCCCTCTCCAGAAACAATCGCCATAACCAGTTTTTATGTTTTCTTTCAGAAATTGTGCATCAAACATCTGTATCTATCTATTGATCGATCAATCGATCTTTCTATCTATTTATCTTTCCAGCCTCTAGATCCTTTATTCTAACACAGAACAGAGCACATATGACCTAACCCTTGCCCCCTCCCTCCGGCCCCCAACCTAACCTATGTACCTTGTTTCTAAGAAAAAGTTTTCCATAGGGGAGTGTCCAACAGTGGAATGAGTTAATGAGTTCCCAACACTGGAGATGTGGAAGCACAGGCTAGATGACCACGTGGAGAAAGGAAATGGGATAGCTGAACCCTTGATTGAGGGAGGGAGGTTAGGCTCCTGCCTTTTAAGGCTCCATCCATCACCCAGTTTCTTTCTTTCTTTCTTTTTTAACCTTTTTTTAATTTGGCGCCGAGTTCTAACCACTGGACTGCCAGGGAATTCCCATCACCCAGTTTCTTAAATACAAAGAGCATGGCTCTTTATCTCACTCTACCCTTTCTCCCCATCCCTCCCAGCCACCCCCCACCAAAGCCAGCCAGGATCACCAGTGCTGAAAGCTGCCCAACCATGGCTTCCAGCCCTACTGTAATTGACAAGAACCCCCCAGAGACAGCCGCCTCTCTCTCCACCAGCCACATGCCACTAAACTTCAGATTAAGAGGCCCAGCTGAGATTTCTCGTATTCCACCCATACCCCTGGGGCCAATCCTCTCTCATTTCAGGAAGGGAATGGAACTAGAAGTTTGGATTTGGGAAGGGGGGTAGAGGGGGCTCACCACCAAAGCTGGTGCCTCTATGCTCCGGAGAGATGTACGTGTCCTACCATGCAGCTTAAGACTTCTCCAAAACACCGTCCCCCCAAATCCAATAAAATTGCAAATTTCACTGTATTTCACAATATCCTAAATAAACATGAACAGCATGCGTTTCTCTTCCTTGCATCAAATATTAATCTGCCCATGGCCAGCGCCCGCTCCCCCGCGTGTGTGCACGTGCTGGGTAAACACCAGGGAGATTGTGATGCCAGACCTTCCCTTCTCTTCCCCAAGTCGAGAGCATGACAAATTTTTTTCCTAATTACACCTGCCATTGTTTGCCTTCTAATACTGTAAATCCTCCATCACATAGTTCTTCAGATTCGGGATTAGGTTCTTTTCCTGTTGTACAAATGATTGGAGGGGGCGGGGATGGGGGAGTGGGTGGGGGTAGGTGTGGGCTGCGTGGCATTGCTTTTCATGATTTCTCTGGGGGGTTCCCTGAGTTGGGCACGAGCAGGGTTCCTAGGCCCCTGACCCTCCTGCAGGGTGGGAAGGAGGTTTCTAGGGGGAGGCGAGAGGAGAGAATGGAGAAAAGACACCTGCTCAGGTGTGCAGAACCTGCTCACCTCAGCTTTATTAGATCCCTAGCTGCCCCCATATCCTGGGCATAAAAAAAAAAATCCCAAGACGAAGGGAGAGGATGGTGAAAAGTGTCCAGTACGATGTCCAGCACACAGTAGGTGAACAATAAACAATAGTTCCCTTCCCCTGTGCTCTATCTCCTGGATGAAGCCAACATCATCTCTCTCCTGGACCATGAGACCTGCCTCCTCACTGGTTTCCCATCTTGCCTCACCCCTCTCCAATGAACCCATTGTCTCCCAGCTGCCAGAGTGTTCTTTCTAAAGCCCAGAGCTCAGACTTCCCTGGTGGTCCACTGGTTAAGACTCCAAGCTTCCACTGCAGGGGGCGCAGGTTTGATCCCTGGTCGGAGAACTAAGATCCCACATGCCACATGCCGTGGCCAGAAAAAAAAAAAGGCCCAGAGCTCTCCAGTCATGGCAGCTCTGCCTTAAAGCCCCCAGTGACCTCCTACCGTGCTTGAATCATGTCCAGTTCCAGCACATAAGACCATCTGCTGCCAGGCCCACCTTGATGCTCTGGCCACGTTTCCAGCCCTCCCCATGCCCCTGTGAATACACTCCACACTGTGGCCCCCCTGCTTACCATCTCACGCTTCCCCAAATGCACCGTGCAAGTTGCCACTTCCATCCATTCCTTTGCCTGTTGAGATTTCGGCTTTCTTTCAGGTGTTCACCCTGATGACAGCACCTCCTTGAGTCTTTCCAGATGCCCCCATCATTCTGAATCGTGGTCTCCTCTGTGTTCCCGTGGGGCTTTGCATCTACCATGTTTTGGCTCAGAACTTTGCCTTGTCTGTCAATGGTGTAAGAGGGTCTCTGGGGGCCTTCGAGGTAGGGAGCATCTCTTGTCAGCTCAGTGTCTCTCTAGCTTCCAAGTCTTGATGCTGCAGAGGGTGATATTCGGTGTGTGGTTGCGAGCAAGGGGCTTCCTGCTGCCCTTAATCTCATGATCAAGTCAACTGCCCACCTGCTCCATCTGTGGGTTAAGAATGTGCCCCCAGGGGCTTCCCTGGTGGCGCAGTGGTTGAGACTCTGCCTGCCAATGCAGGGGACACGGGTTCGAGCCCTGGTCTGGGAGGATCCCACATGCCGCGGAGCAGCTAGGCCCGTGAGCCACAGCTACTGAGCCTGCGCGTCTGGAGCCTGTGCTCCGCAACAAGAGAGGCCGTGATAGTGAGAGGCCCGCGCACCGCGATGAAGAGTGGCCCCCGCTTGCCGCAATTGGAGAAAGCCCTCGCACAGAAACGAAGACCCAACACAGCCATAAATAAATAGATAAATACATAAATACATAAAATTAAAAAAAAAGAAAAGAATGTGCCCCCAGGGCTGGCCACCCAGCCTGGCAGATAGCATGGAGTGCCCACCAGCACAAGAGAATCAACCCCTCAAGGCCACAGTGGCAGACGGGAGGGGGGGCCTATGACCCTCCTGTCCCCCCACTCCTGTGACCAGCTCACCCCCTGCCCCAATTTCCTTCCCTGAGCCTGGGCTGATGGAGTCACCTGCCAGTCATCTGTGTGGTTGGAGCACCCAAGCTGTGCAAACAACACCCAAATCATTCCCGGGGGGCTTTGGCACATACAATATCATTGGCTGCTTTTATTTGGTGAGGAGGTGCAGGTAACAGCTTTGCCTTTCTTATTCTGCTTGGTTCCTAGAGGCCCATCTGCCTCTAGGGATGCCCCATCCCATTGGCAAAGGAGGGAGACCCCACCCTCGGGGGCTGGAGGCCTAGAGTTGGGCTGAGGAGAGAGGTCTTGGGCATGCCCAGAGCTACCCTGGTAAAGCCCCCTTTTACTAGGGGCGGGGGTAAAATCAGCCTCCAGCCTGCCAAAGCCCCCCACCCCAGCTGTTCCTGAAGACTTCTCTCAGAGTCAGCTTGTTCATGAAGCTTGAATAATAACTGGCCCAGGCCCTGGCCCCTCCCCACACATTTCACCTTCAAAGGGCTGGGAGAAATTTCCCTAATTAATTAACTCCTCTGCAGCCTGCCCTCCATGTCGTTGAGTGATTAATTGTCACTGTGCCTTTAAATCCAGAGGCGGAGGGAAGGTGCGTTGAGTTGGCAGTATTGGATGCCAGAAGCAGGCAGGATGGGGTGAGGGCAGCCTGAGGGCCTTTCCTGGGGTTGGAAGACCCCCGCCTCCACCCCCATTCCTGTCCTTGCCCAGGGCCTAAGAGGCCCCAGAGACAGACCACAGATGCATCCGTCAATAATCAATCGATGAGCCTAAATATGACACTGAGGGAACTGGGGCATTCTGGGAGAGGCAGGGTGGCTGGCGCCTATCCTAAAGGCTGCAAAACGGGGCATGGGCTTTGGAGTCAGGAAGAACTGAGTTCTAATCCTGACTCTGCCTCTTTCCGGCCATGTGATCATGGGCAGGTCTCTTTGCCTTCCTGAGCCTCAGTGTTCTCACCTATAAAATGGGGGCTAGTAATAGGACCAACTCCCAGGATTGCTGGGAGGATGAAATGAGATGAATGTGTGTGAAGCTGTTAGCGTGGTACAGGGTACATAGCGCGTGCTCAATAATGGTGGCAGCGATTACCCTGCAACTGATGCCTTCTGAAGGGGCTGTAAGACCACACTCCTCGTCCCCATGCCCATCGAGGACCTTCGCTCCCCCAACTCTGTCCTCCTTAGCAGCTCCTCCCCGGCCCCCTCCTCTGGTGGGGGTAGTCACTCGCCAGATCCCAGCTGCAGCCCTCACCTGCTGAAGCCTGTGGTTTTCAGGTGTGTTCACTTCATTCACTCCCCCACCCTGCCCCGCCCCCAGGAACGCAGACGTGCACAGGTGCCCCGCGCTCACAGGGCGGGTCCTCCAGTGGGAGCGGGGAGCCTGGGGGCATTTGTCCAGTCTCAGAGCAGGTGCAGAGGGACCTAGACGTCTTCTAATGCAGCTCCTGCACTTACCAATGAGAAAGTAAGTGCTGGGGGGACAGGGGCAGGACCTTGCCTAAGGTCACATGGGTTCTTGGTACTAGAACCCAGAACTCTGGGCCGGGGTTTTTCAGAACAGGATTCCCAGTAGGAAGAGTGTCAGCTGGGGGGAAAGGGAGGAGCAGGATTGTTGCCTGTGGTGGGGAGCAGGGCGGGGGGACCTGGCGGAAACAGCATTTGGTGGAACAAGCAGGGGGGCAACTGCATCCAGGAGGTCAGGATGCCAACATTTTTGAGACAGCACAGGGTAAAGTAAACAGGTTTCGGAGCAGAGACACCACACTCCCCTGACACCTTTTACTTCACCCCTCTGACCATCAATCTCCCGAGTGTGAAGTGCTCAGTTCACAGAAAGGCTAAGACAAATGCCAGTTTTCTTCTGTCTCCCTTCTCCTTGCCCCTTCCGTGTGAGCTTCACCCTTGTTGTAGTTCCTGGTCGATTCGTTCTTTTGACAGAAGACTCACGAGGTGCAGGTACGGTTCTAAGCACTGGGTCCAAGCAATGAACAGAGAGACAGAAATGACTGCCCTCCAGGAGGTTACATTCTAGTGGAGGGAGACAGACGGTAAACAGCTTCAGGTGGTGAGTGAAAGAGAAAAGGGGACGTGGAGGCGGTTGTGGAAGTGGGGTCAGTTTAAAATAAGGTAGTCAAGGAGGGCTTCACTGAGAAGGTGACGGCTAAGCAGAGACCTGATCTAGGTGAGCCATGCAGAATTCTGGGGGAAGAGACTTCTGGGCAGAGGGAACAGCTAGTGCAAAAGCCCTGAGGCAAGACGGGGCCTGGCGCACTGGAGGAAAGGCAAGGAGGTGAGTGAAGCGAGTGGCGTGGAAGGGCGTTCCGAGAGGGGAGGGCACAGGAGACAGAAAGGGTGGTCCTGGGGGGTCACCAGAGGACTCTGGCTCTGTGGGAAGCAGGGAGCCACAGTAGGGTTTGAGCAGGGAAGGGACATGATCTGACTCAGGCTTAATGGGTTGACGGTAGACTGTAGGGGAAGGAGATCGGGAGCCAGAGGCCCACGGGGAGGGTGATGAGACCAGAGCGGGTGGGACACGTTGAACACGAACTGGTGGTTTCCTTCTGCTTAGAACGTGTTCTGGTCTCTGTCCCCAACTGGAGCTTCCCCCCTCCAATCGCCTTCTCTTTTCTGCCCGCTGAGGTCCATGGCAGGCATTTCTTCTGGAGTGTGAGCCTTGCAAGGGACCTGCCAGGGGAGGCACGTACACACACACACACACACACACACACACACACACACACACACACGGCAGGCTGCCTCCTGGAGCTTCGAGATACTGTTTTCTGGGATGGGACTCGAGCCTCCCTCCTCCTGCTGCTGAAGCAGAATCAGGAAACCTCAGGTCAAGAAGCTGGAGCCTTTCTGTTTGTCTGAGCCTTGGTGTACTCATATGAGAAGTGGGGTAAAGATTGTGGGAGAGCCCCGGGCCGGGCTGAGGGCCGTGTAGGTGGGAGCTGGACCGTCCGTCTGAGTGTAGTTGCAGTGAGGCCAGGAGGGGGGGTTCGGGAGGGTGTCCAGGTACCCGAGGTGGGGTACAGAGGGGGCAGAGTTTAGAGGAGTGAGGAGGGTCTGCGGACAGGTGTGAGAGGTGGGTCAGGTGTGCGAAGGGCAGGTCCAGAGGGGAGAGGTGCCTGGGAGGCCCTGGGGTGCAGCAGGTCTTCACGGATGTGTGCTGGCTGTGTGACGAGCACTCCAGGTGTGCACGGCCCTATCCCATCCGCCGGGCACCTCTCCCACCTCCTCCCCCAGCCCTCTCCCCTCTGCTCGCTCCGCTGTCCTCATGGGTCCCAGACCCACTCCCACCTCAGGGCCTTTGTCTCTCTTCCCCCAGGCTCCCTCATCCCCTCCATGTCCTCACTGAAAGGTCCCCTCTCGGCGAGGTCTTCCTGACCACCCTCTTTAATGCTGTAGCCCTACCCCCAGCACTCCCCCTTCCCTTCTCCTGCCTAATTTCTCTCCATAGCACTTGTCACCATCTTTCATATATCTTTACTTATTTTGTTTATTGCTCTCTCCTTCCATTAGAATCTAAGCTCCATGAGGGTAAAGACTTCTGTTTTGTTTGTGTTTTTACTGTAGACTATAAATAACGTAGTATTTATCATGTAAATCATTTGTCAGTGTACAATTCAGTGACACCCGACGCATTTGCAATGTTTTATAACCATCACCGCTATCTATATCCTATACTTTTTCACCATCCCCAGCATACACTCCATACCCCTTAAACAATAGCTCTCCGTTCCCTCCTCCCAGCAAATCCTGGTAACCCCTATTCTGCTTTCTGTCTCTGAATTTGCCTATACCTCATATAAGTGGAATCATTCAATATTTGTCCTTCTGTGTCTGGCTTATTTGACTTAGCACAATGTTTTCAAGGTCCACATATGTTGTAGCATGGATTGGAATCTCATTCCTTTTTATGGCCAAACACTACTCCATTGTATGTATATACTGCGTGTTGGTTACAGCTGCAGGCTCAGTGCCTGGCATAGTGCCTGACTCAGAGTTAGTGCCTGATCAATATTTTTTGAATGAATGAGTGAGTGGGTGAATGAATGAATGACAGGCAGGAGTGATAGACCTTTATGGTTTTGCCTTTGTTTTAGTAACATTGCATTTGAGAGCCTAGAGGAGCATTCACGTAGAGATGCCAGCGAGTGTCCTGGGTGCTGAGGATGAAGGGGGCTGAGCAGTAAATGGGCCACTGGGGAGACAAGCAGGGGTATAAGGAGGGACCCAGCTGCTCTCCCAACTCAAGGGGCTCCTTCCAGCCCTGGACAGAGCAGCCCCTCCCTCTCTTCCTCACTCCAGAGGAGACTGGTGGGGGGAGAGATGGTCTTTGGTGGGGATGCAGGCTAGGGCTCCTTGACCTTGCCCTAATCTGGCTTCTTCTCCCTTTGAGGTGCTCGGAGTGTGCGGGTTCTCTGTGCCTATCAAGGGGGGGAGCCCAGGTCCGGCAGACTGGAGATGGTATCCCTGCCGGGCAACTGTCCTCCGCCAGAGTGCACTGAGGGTCTGAACTCACCTGGGAGAGGGTCCAGATGTCCGGCCTCATCCCTGCTAATTAGTGCAATTAATTAACAAGTGGCTCTGTGGCTCTGGGAGTCCGGAGCTCCCTTGGCATTCTGGATCAGGGGTCAGCACTGTAAAGAGGCATTGGGGGTCCATGAGGGGGTGATGGAGACAGACTCCAAGCTGACCCTGCCCTGGGCAGTGAGCGCCCCCTTCCCTGAGTGACTTCAGTGACCTCTCTCTCTTCTCCTGTCCAGCTAGGCCCAGGAGAGCCACAGCTGGAAAAAGGTGGGATCCAGCATACCTAGGTGGGTGGGGGAAGAGGGGGGAGCATTCAGCCAAGCCCCACCAGAGGAGGCCCACGTTCCATGGACAGAGCTGCAGAAGGAACAGGAAACATGGCGCTACCTATTCCAGGTTGATGGAGGAGACATAGGTTCTGCCAGAGGACCCTCTGGGCTGATGGTGGGAGGGGGAGACACAGCTCTGGCAGGAGGGCTCCCTGACCTGATGCAGGAGATGGACTCTGTCCTGGAAAATGTCCCCAATCTGACGACAGAGTCACGGCTGCTGCCCTTGGGGGAACTCCTAGTCTGATGGGGGAGACTCAGTCCCTGCCTTGAGGAAAGCCCCTGGTCTAGTGGGGAAATGGAATAGAGCCCTTTGGGTGATGCATATACAAGAGCCAAAGGAGGGTGTTCAGAGATAGGAGGGTAGATCGGGTCCTCAGGGAAGAGGCTGCCCTGCTCTCCTTGAAGGAGCAGAGAGGGGTTGAGAACACGTGAGCAAGATCTCAGCTCGGATGCCCTTGGCACCTCCTGGGGACAGTGAACTGCAGCACTGAATTGGGACATGGACGTGCTGGCCTAAAGCAGAGGACTGGTTTGAGGGAGAAGATGGCCAAGGCCAGGAAGAGACCTAGCAGACCATGGCCTTGGGACGTCAAGAGGGTAAGGCCCTGCTCAAGGTTGGGTGGACACCTGCCACCCAGCCCCCAGGGACGGGGGCTGGAGGGATGGCGTGCTGGCTCGAGCGATGGAATCAGAGAAGGAGCGGAGGATGCTTCTGATCAATGTTGTGACCAGCAGGTCATGGGCAAGAGAGAGAGGGCAGCCAGGGAGAATGACCGTCGGGAGGGAGGCGTATGGGATGAAGTGATGAGTCTTTTCAGTTGAGCTTTTGTTTAAGAACCACTGCGTTTGAGGTCCGAGAGGAGCATCCAAAGAGAGACGACACGTCGTTAGGAGGGGCCCCGATGCTGAGGAGAGAGGTCAGACCAGAGGTCAGAGAGTCAAGGCAGCCTCAACACCTGTGCCTGGTACTAATTCGCTGTTAACAAATAAGCCCTTGTTCCTCAAAGTGGGGGCCACCAAGCAGCATCGCCTGGGAGCTCGCAGACTCTCAGGCTCCGCCTTGGGCTGCTAATCGGGATCTGCATCTAAACAGGATCCGTGTGCGCCCTCAAGTGCCAGCAGCTCTGCCCCAGGTGCTGTTATTAGTCCCCTGATTTGGGGGTTGAGGCATCTGAGGCTCAGCAGTAGAAGGGGGGCATTGGCTGGTGTGGGGAGTTCAGGGACTCAGGGCCCCTGGGCTTAAGGGACTCACTCAAGGGGCGTAAAGTTCCCAGTGGGAGCAGGAACACGTGTGCTGAGGTGCCCGTGAATGTTTATCAACTGGCTCTCTGGGGAAAAATGTCCTGGCTTGTAGCCTTCACCCATTTCCGAGGGGTAAGTCCTCCCACCATAGCAGGTTTCGAGCTATCCACGTGGCGTCCCTGAACACGGACTTGGAAAGAGGTGTGTGTGATTGGCTCTTGTGAGGTAGGAGCTGACTCCAATGCGTGCACATTTCTTTTCTTGGTCTGAGAAAACTATCAGATGAAAGAGAACCCACCCCTCCCCTACCAGCCTTAACGTGTGTCCTCTCCCTCCCTCCCCGGCCCTAAGTGTGGACAGGTGACCACGAAGACCGATGGCAGGTAGACAGGAGGTGCTGTGCTGGTGCCTCTGCATACAGTTGGCCTTCGGTGCTGTACGTGTACGTGTCCCCTCCTTGGGGACTGGCGATCAGTGACATGGTCGCCTCTGCCCCCTCTCCCAGCTGAGCGTCACCGTCAGCCAGCCTGCGTTTCAGTGAGCCCTCCAGGACGTGAGCACTAGGCTTGGAGCCGGGGCCTGGGGGGCTATCAGTGGCCAGACGTGTCTAGTTCACTCTTTTCACCTGAAAAGCCCGATTTCTCCTAAGAGTCAGGTCACCGTGTGGGAGCAGCCTGAGCAAAAAAGCAGCCCGGCGCCAGGACCTGCCCAGCTGTGGGCTGTTTGCTGCCTTCCTCCCGGACCCCCGGGTCTGGGCTGGCACTCCCTCTCTCCTGAAAAGTCATGGATGGCAGAGAGCCTGGGCAGAGCCCAAAGCTCTGGGTTCTGGCCTTCCCATTGTTGCTGTTTCATGAGCAAGCCTGGAAACCCATCTGTGACGTTTACGCGCTTGTGTGGGGCACTTGTGCGTTCACAAAGCACTGGGACGCAAAGTGTCTCTATCCTCACAACAGTCTTGCAGGGCAGGTGCTCTCATACCTTTTTCTTTTTAGTTAGATGAGGAAGCACGGGGCTCTGTGGCAATAAGAGAGTTTCTCAAAGTCACCCAACGAGGCGGGCAGAGCTGCTGGCTGCAGGGCTCAGGGCCCGCTCCGCCCAGGCTTCCTCTGCCTGCAGGGCCCCGTCACTCTGCTGTGCCCGGTCGACCCACCTGTAAGTGAGAAGGACGGACTCAATTCCCTTTAAAGCCCCGTCCAGTGCTAACATCCTGGGCTTTGCAAAAGGCCGGGGTCGGGGGGTGGAGGGGTGGGAAATGCCAGAGGCTCTTTTATTTTTTTAAACAAACTTGCAGAGTTCTGTAGAGTGCACCAGGTAGATGTGAGTGGGAGGATACGGGTGCGTGGGTGGGCGTACGTGGGTGATCGGGGATATTGAGGGCACGTGGGTGTGGACATGTCTGCGTGTGGGAGGTGTGTATGTGAGCGTGTGCAGGCACACGGGGGTCCTGCTGGGGGTTGGCTGTCGTGAGCATGGGGATAGTTGTGAGTGCGTACAAGAGTGGTTGTGTCTGGGGGCTGAGTGTTTCGTGCGCAGGTGTGCTGCTGGGTGTCCTGAGCCCGTGGACATGTTGCACAAGTGTGTTGCAGAGTGAGTGTGGGTGTGTGAGTAAGTGCACCCGTGAGTGTGCATTCACGTTGGGCGTTCAGTAGGCGAGCGTATGTCGGTGGAGAGAAGCATAGCAGGACAGGTTGGTGTCCGTCTTTGCACCTCTCCGTGACTCCCGTGCTGTGCTCCCTGCAAAAGGGCTCGTGGGGGGGTTTGGAGCTGAGCCAGATCCTGACTGCCCCCCACCCTGAGTGCCAGGACCCCCTCCCGGCCCAGCATGGGGGATCAGAGCCCCTGTCCGGTGGGCTAGTGCCCACAACGGTGCTGGATTAGCGGCTGAGTGATACAATGGGCACATATGGTCCCGAGTGCCGGGTGCGGCCCAGGGCCCCTTACTCAGCGCCACTAGGATTAGACCTAATGAATTGGAAGGAGTTAACAGGCCCAGGAGGCCTGCTCAGACCCTGCGCTGTGACCGCCTTTCACCACGGAGGTGTAATCCGCTTTGAAATCAAAGGTGGTACAAAGTATGAATTTAAATTCGGTATTTACAACTCCGGTGAGATGAAGTATTCTGGAAAGGTCTCTTCTTCTTTAAGGGGTCCAGGGGTGGGGAGAGAGGAAGAGAGAGAAGCCATATACTCTCAGAGGAGGCCCAGGCTGGCCCAGTCCTGGCCAACTTGCCCCCAGGCCTTGGGCCAGAGGAGGGGGCAGCGGGGGGCCTTAGGGGCAGCTGGAAAGGAGGAGGAGGGGCAGTACAATCGGTCTCCCACCCTCAGTTCAGAGGGTCTGCCCAGTGCAGGGCTCCCCTGATCCCAGAGCGTCCCCAGAAGAGCTAGAGCAGAATTCTCGCCAAAGAAGGTTTTGGCCCCGTTTGTTTTCCTGTTGGATTAAAAATTTTTTTTCAATTATGGTAAAATATATACAACATAAAATTTGCCATCTTAACCATTTTCTAAGTGCACAGTTCAGCGGCATTAGTTACATTCACAATGTTGTGCAACCATCACCACTATTTCCAAAACTTTTTCATTGTCCCAAACAGAAACTCTGTACCCATGAAGCAGTGACCTCCTGTTTCCCACTCCCTGCAGCCCCTGGTAACCTCTAATCTACTTTCTGTCTCTACGACTTTGCCCATTCTAGAGATTTCATATAAGTGGAATCATACAATACAGTACATACATACAATAGTTATCCTTTTGTGTCTGGTTTCTTTCACTTAGCATAACGTCTTCAAGGTTCATCCATGTTGTAGGATGTAGCATAACTTCATTCCTTTTTGTGGCTGAATAATACTCCATTGTATGTCCGCAACAAATTTTATTTATCCATTTATCTCCTTTTTTTAATTAATTAATTAAGTTTTTGGCTCTGTTGGGTCTTCGTTGCTGCGTGCAGGCTTTCTCTAGCTGTGGCAAGCAGGGGCTAATCTTTGTTGCGGTGCGCGGGCTTCTCGTTACGGTGGCTTCTCTTTGCTGTGGAGCACGGGCTCTAGGCACGCAGGCCTCAGTAGCTGTGGCGCGTGGGCTCAGTAGTTGTGGCTCACGGGCTCTAGAGCGCAGGCTCAGTAGTTGTGGTGCACGGGCTTAGTTGCTCTGCGGCATGTGGGATCTTCCCAGACCAGGGATCAAACCCGTGTCCCCTGCATTGGCAGGCGGATTCTTAACCACTGCTCCACCAGGGAAGTCCTATCCATTTATCTGTTGATGGACACGAGTTATTTCCACCTTTTTGGCTGTTGTGAATAGTGCTGCTATGAACACAGGCATATCAGTATCTGTTTGCGGCCCTGTTTTCAATTCTTTTTTGGATATACACCAAGGAGTGGAATTGCTGGGTCATATGGTAATATTATGTTTAAGTTTTGTGGACCCTCCAAACTGTTTTCCATAGCAGCTACACCATTTTACCCTCCCACCAGCAATGCACGAGGGTTCTAATTTCTCCACATCTCACCACCATTTGTTTTCTGTGTTTGTTTCTTCGTTTGTTTGTTTTGTTATAGCCATCTTAGAAGAGTGAAATTGTATCTCCATTTCCCTAATGACTAATGATGTTGAGCATCTTTTCATGTGCTTATTTGCCATTTGCGTATCTTCTTTGGAATCTGGTCCCATTTTACAGAGAAGGAAGCTGAGGCTCTAATGTGTGGTGTGGCATTCTGGGCCCATTTTTATTTGGCCCCAGGCTCTCCACCCTCATATCCCCAGCAGCCACAAGGTACTCCCATGTTCCCCAGACACCTCTGGGACTCTGCTGGACTCTGGGCCGGGTAGAGGGGAAAGGAGAGGTATCCACTGTGTGCCAGCTCTGGGCTGGACTCCTTCTCTCTGGCCTGAGTCCCCTTCCCTCTGTCCATCCATCATGACTTCCTGCTTGTTCTTCCAACACAGACAACACCTCCTCCAGGGAGGACTTGGCATCCTCCTCCGGGCTCCCAGAAAGCTCTGTCCTTGTCACACACTGAGCTCCTCACGGCAGAAGGTAAGTTATGGTTGAGGTCCATGTTCAGGGGTTTTTCTCTAAGAGCGGAAGCCATGCCTCTCCCATGGGTGCTCAGCTTGGAGCCCTGGAGCCAATGGGGGCTCCATGTGCTTTATTTTCTCCTCCCGCACCTCATCTCAACAAGCACTTGTTTGGGAGAGCGATAGGGAATGGGAGAACATCCACACTTTCCAACATTTATTGAGCACTTACTATATGCCAGGCCATGCTGAGCCCTTACATCATTTGTCTTAGCTTTACGACAATCTCACAAGGTGTAGGTGTTCTTATTACCTCCTTCTTCAGAAAAATTCACCCCCTCACAGATGGGCACAAGGGGGCCTGCTTCCTGTTGTCCTTGCCTCTTTGATGGGCACCCTTCAGCCCTCCCAAGACTTCCCCTCTCTGGCACAGTCCTTCTGGCTCTTGTATCGTTTCATCCCATATCTGTCATGTCCCAGATTTGAATCAACAGGCCTGGTGGTGAGAAAATGATGTCTGACCCCTTCCCCAAGTGTAGGCCTTAGTGCATCCTAAACTCACGCGTAAGGATTAGTGAGCCCTCTATCTGCTACGTAGGGTGGGGGTTATTCTCCCTTTGTTACAGATGAGGAAACTGAGGCTCAGAGAAATTAAGCAACTTGTCTGATATCACAAGACAGTGGAGATGGAGGCCAGCCTCAGTTTCAGATCTTTTTTTTTTTTTTTAATAAATTTTTATTTATTTACTATTTTGGCTGTGTTGGGTCTTCGTTGCTGCACGCAGGCTTTCTCTAGTTGTGGTGAGTGGGGGCTACTCTTCGTTGCGGTGCACGGGCTTCTCTTGTAGCGGAGTGCAGGCTCTAGAGCACGTGGGCTTCAGTAGATGCGGAACGTGGGCTCTAGAGTGCAGGCTCAGTAGTTGTGGTGCACGGGCTTAGTTGCTCCACGGCATGTGGGATCCTCCCGGACCAGGGCTCGAACCCGTGTCCCCTGCATTGGCAGGCGGATTCTTCACCACTGCGCCACCAGGGAAGCCCAGTTTCAGATCTTTTGCTCAAATCCAGAGCTCTTTTCTCTAACCAGTTTGCCTCTTTAGATCCAAAAGCTTGTCTCATCAACCTCTAACAGACATTTTATTTTATTTTATTTTTTAAAATTATTATTTATCTTATTTATTTATTTTTGGCTGTGTTGGGTGTTTGTTGCTGCCCACGGGCTTTTTCTAGTTGCGGCGAGCGAGGGCTACTCTTCGTTGCGGTGCGCAGGCCTCTCATTGCGGTGGCTTCTCTTGTTGCAGAGCACAGGATCTAGGCACGCAGGCTTCAGTAGTTGTGGCACACAGGCTCAGTAGTTGTGGCACACGGGCTTAGTTGTTGCTCTGCGGCATGTGGGATCTTCCTGGACCAGGGCTTGAACCCGTGTCCCCTGCATTGGCCGGCGGATTCTTAACCACTGCGCCACCAGGGAAGCCCTAACAGACATTTTAAAACACAACCCCAGCCTTAGGTTGACTTGCCTCCAGCCCTTAATGTTCTCATCCCCAAAACGGGACTCATAAAACCTACCTCTCACAGCTGCTGGCGGAGGTTATAATGAATGAAGAGCATCCAGCACGGTGCCTGGCACATAGTAGGTTCTCCGTCGTTTCTTTCCCTGCACTCTTTGGACACATACCCCCCCGTTTCCTTGAGGGTCTGCTGCAGTGGGAAATGAGAATTTCTGGGCTGGGGGGTAGTCGACCGCGTTTGAAGTGACAGTGACAGATGGGTGCGGTGGCTCTCCCAGGCACCCCGCCAGTCCTGCGGTGCGTGTCCGCCAGTCCCCGGACATTTTCTTCCTCCTCCTGGCCACGATGAGATGTCATTTGCCGCCTGTCCCTTCTCGTCATCGATTTCCAAGTCGTTAATTAACGGGGCTTGTCAGCTGGGAAGATGAATTCTGTCCTCAGCTCTCGGGGCCTTTTGTTTTGGGATTGTAAATGTTATAGATCTCCCATGATGGAAGGCCATGGGGTCAGGGGGCGCCGGGCTGCCAGTGGAGGTGGCAGGCAGGGAGAGGAGCCTGTGGGCCGGGCTGGGCCCCGCTGGCCTGGGACAGGCCCCTAGTGGCTCCTCACAGCAGCGTCTCTGGCTTGGCTACCTGGGATTGGGGTGGGAGGGATAGCGGAGTTTTTCTGTCATCCAGAATTTCATTCTGGGAGAAACTGCCTTGTGCCAGATTGTGTAGATTCAGTCGTGCCCAGGATGGCGACTGGCTGGC
Source organism: Balaenoptera physalus (assembly GCF_965194825.1). Lineage (NCBI taxonomy): Eukaryota > Metazoa > Chordata > Mammalia > Artiodactyla > Balaenopteridae > Balaenoptera > Balaenoptera physalus. Next base: position 42,589,050 of record NC_138901.1, read on the forward strand.
GGGGGATACAGACCCTACTCAGTCTGATGGGGGAGACGCAGTTCCTATCCGGGGAGAACCCCCAGTCAGTTGGGGGAGACATAGCTCTGCCTTGGGCCCCCCAATCTCATGGAAAAACACAGATCCTACACTGGGGGAGTTAAAGCCTTGAAAAAATTGTTTTGCTGGCAAAAAAACGACTCAGAGCTTGGTTCAGCTGGGTTTGGATCCTGTTTCCGGGTATCTGAGCAAACCACTCCCTGGGCGGGCAGAGCCATGGGAGGTCTCAGGGCGGATCAATGGTTTCACCAACAGCTGAGCTGAATTCCAGGCAGGCAAAACTGATGCCTAAGCACTCGGGCTGATATAAAAATAAAAATGACGCCCTTGGTTTTTGGTGACCTGAGCCATGGGATTTGTGGTTTTGAACTGGTAACCAACAGCACGGAGCAGCCTCACACATGTGGGAGATCCGGCTTCTCTTCCGCTAAGGATGGGGTGGGGCGGGGAAGGGAAGGCGCCTCATTTCCTGGGTAGTGGGGACTGCCGTGCCCTGAGCCTCGCCAGGACCGGCTGAATGCAGATGAGAGCTCAGGGTAGGCCCTCGGGGGACCAGTTTGAGCCACAAGATTGCTTCTGTCCTGCTGTGTGATTTGGGGGGATTTTCTTCCTGTCTCTGGACCTCTGTTTCCCACGAGAGGAGGAGAGCAGAGGTGCCCCCCACTCTGATGCTCGGGGTGGTGGGTGCAGCTCAGGCTTCCGAGCCAGACCCCTGGGGTGTGAACCTGGCCGTGATCTCTTATCTCGGCCAAGCAGTTCCACCCCTTTGAGCTTCATTTCCTACCTGTAAGTTGGGGATAATTGTAGCATATGCTTCTTGGGGTTGTTGTGATGATTAAAATAGCTGTTATGGGTAAAGTGCTTAGGACAGTACTCGGCTCAGTAAATGTGACTTCATCACTGTCATCTATGAGGTTGTACCACAAACAGGGGCTGAGCGCTGCCCACGGCCCAGCAGCCACATTGGCTGCTTTCAGCCCATTAAGCATTTATGGAAACCGCCGTGGCTGTCCCCCACCTCGGTCATTTCTTCACCCACTCTTCTTTCTGCTCCCTGGGGCCCTGATGCAGGGGCACTTCTCCAGTGTCTGCCTGCTGCTGGGCGTGCGCAGAGGAGACACACGAACCCGGACCTCTCAGAAGCACCCCCGGCTCCCGGGGCCCTGCTAGAGCTGCAGGAAACGCCGCCTGGTTCGGGCAGCCCTGCCTGGGTTGGGGGGAGGGGCTGCCATCAGAAGCCCCAGAAGGTGGCTTCAGTGTCTGGGTGACTTTGAGAGTAAGGTGACTCCAAGAGCCTGTGCCCTCAGGCTGAGGTGAGACGGGGCCCTTGGCCTCGGTGGCAGTCCCAGGGGTGAGGGGGACACCTAAGCAGCAGCTGCCCACCCTCGGCCCTCCTCCAGAATCAGGGAGTTGGGGGCGCAGCATAACACAACTTGTGGGCATGGGGGTCTCTGGGGAAGCCAGCTCAGGGAGTGCTATCCCAGGATATAGACTCCAGGGTGGGAGGCAGTGAGGGTGCCCCTCAGGCCCCCCACCCCACCTGTCCCAGGCCCCCATTACATAGACGGAGGAACTGATGCCCGGAAAAGGCCGCTTACCCAGGGGAACATCGGCGCTCTTTGCAGGGCAGGGACTAGAATCCAGACATCTGGTCACCGTCCAGTGCGCTTTCCCCATCACCACCTGGTGGGATGAGCCCCAGGGCAGACAAGGAGCCCGAGAGCCCCCACCCCATTCCCTCCAGACGCCCCAAAGCTTCCTTTCTGTGCAGTCTGGGCCCTGGCTTTGAGTGAGTGAATAAGTGAATAAACGAAAAATAATGAATGCTGTAGTTTTCTCCTCAGCTCTAGTGGGGCCCTGGCTAGAGCCCTCCCCATTTCAGAGTGATCCCCCAATAGTCCCATTGGACAGATGGAAAACTAGAGGTGAGGGAGAGTGGCTGTGAAATGAACCTCTTTGGGAGCTGATGCTTCCTGGCTTCCCAAGGAGCCTGGGGTGGGGTGGGGTGGAATGCCAGCTGGGAGACAGAAGAGCCATGCCTAGGGGGAGGGGTTGGTGGATGGCTGGGGCCCCTGCTCCAAGCCTGGGGTGAGGACATCCCCTCTGCCAGGGCTGCAGGTACCCACTTCCAGCCTGCAGAGACAGCTTCTGCTTCTCTCCGTCTGTAAATCACAAGCTAAGGGGCTGGAATCTGGGAGGAGGAGCCCGGCAGGGTGCTGTTGGGGAAATTTACAGCGGTGATTTTCTCCTCCACGTTGGGAGCTGAGGGGGCTGCAGTAACTCTGCTGTGGCTCCTTATAAATATCACCCACGCCTCTAGCCTGATGCTCCATTTACCGCACAGGGGCAGGGGCAAGGCTACTGCAGGGAGGCTGGAGGGTAGACTTCAGGCAGAACTTCCCAGGCACCAGGAGGGTCGCAATGGGTGAGTGAAGGAGGCAGCAGTGCACAGAGGCTGGGGGATGGATGGGATGGCCTACGGGGTACCACTCGTCCACTCGGCAAATATTTAATGGGTGCCAGTTTGTGCCAGGCTCTGTCTGTGCCAGGTGCTGTTAAGCATGACGGATGTGAGCTGAACCCACTGGAGTTCAGGGGCAAGATGGGCTTTAATGGGATAAGCCCACAAACACATCCCCAAGGGATGGTGAGCCTGCTTGCAGATTCCTTACGGCCCGAGGGAGTCTGAAGGAATCACTGCCCTCCAGTGTCTGGGCTGGGTCTGAGGCCTGGGAGTTGCCTTCTCTGCCCACACTGACCTCCAATCAAGGTCTTAATTACAGCTGCCTGCCCTGTGCCGGCCTGGTGGTGACATCTTCATGCAGCCCCGGGACCATCAAGTTTGCTGGTCTTTCCTCCCGGTCTCTCCCAAACTAGTCCCAGGGACCCCAGCTTTCTGTGGAGTCAGGACCGGGCTGGGCCGGGCTGGGCTGTGGGGATAGCCCTGGCCATCTCCCTCCCATCCCCACATCGCAAAATGCCCCGAGTTCCAGGACAAGGACTCAGTTAAGAAAGTGACACTTCTTGAGCAGTGGAGGTGAGAGTGGAAGGGAAGAGGGTCATGTCCAAGGCCCTCAGAGAATAATTTAAGATGCTTAACAAAGATCCCAGAGCCAGAGGCAGCCTGGCGAGGAGGAAAGAGCACCGTAGGCATCAGGAAGCCTGATTCTTGGCTCGGTGACCTTTCTGAATGTAACCTTGGGCAACTCACTGAGCCTCCATTGCTCATCTGTAAAATGGGGTTAAACACACCCAACACTGTCATGAGAATTAAATAGGAAAATACTTTGTAAATTGAAAGGGGTACATGTGCAGATTAATAATAACAAACATTATCAAGCACCTATGCTAAGCCAGGCATTAACTTACTCAATCCTCACAGTAACCCGGGGGGGGCAGACATTATTATAACATTTTATAGGCAAAGAAACCTTCGTTCAGAGAAGTTAAGCCATTTGCCGGTCTCACAACGAGTGCTGGCAGGGGGGGTGTTCGGGCTCAGACCTTTGCTTCCAAAGCCTTAAATTTCCACCCAGCGTCTGAGCTGGGTGGGGCGCAGCTGGCCCCGACCTCACCCCGAGCTGTGCCAGCCACGGAATATAAGAACTAGAACAGTTTTTTCAAAAGTAATCTACCTACTTTTACTAGGTAATGCACGCCCGGAGTACCAAATTCAAAAGGACAAATGGGTGAGAATAGGGAGTAAATCTTCCACCTACCCCTGCACCCGACCTCCCAGGTCCCCTCCTTGGAGGCAACCATTATTGCTTGTTTTATCGTGTAGCCTTCCAGAGAGAGCGTAGCTATGTATATTAGGTATATGTATATTTATGTGCATATTTTTATATATTTACATAGATAATTTAAATTTTTAATAAAAAGAGGCACACACTGGATGCACTTATTTCTAGGAAGCACTTTCTGGGGTCAGAGGTGAGCTCCCCATTACAGGAGATGTTCAGGCAGAAGCTGGGTGATTGATGGGATGTTGCAGACGGGAGCCCACCATTGGGTAGGGCTGGTCTGTGCTTCTGTCGGAATCTTCTCCGTCCCCACATTCCGCAGAGGTGGAAGGGACGTGATCCGTCATACAACGAGCCTGTAGAAAAGCTAGTGAAGACCAGGTGGGTGCAAATGACACAGAGGCTGAGCCCATGGGAAGATGCCCAGTAGTGCTTGGGTCCAAGATGGGGGCAGGTGGGGGAGGCCCAGGACATCCCAGGAGAGGGTCCACCGTGCCTTGGGGTTGATGTACAGCGTGTGTACTCCTGCAGCCCTTGCGTTTGTTTGTAAAGGCTCAGGCAGGAATCTGCCCTCGTGATCCTGAGGCCTCAGGTTTCAGGGCTCAGAGCTGGCCCTGGGGACAGAGTGGGGGCAACTGGCGTCTGACCCCCTAAACCCGGTGTCTCCACTGATCACCAGGCCAGATAAGGGGCAGGTCACCCACTGACCTTAGGCCTTGGAGCCCTTGGTGGGGAGGGGGCGGTAGTGCTACAGTTAGAGGGTCCTGCTCTCAGGAAACCCCCAAAGAACTTCTTGGCCACTGTTTCCCAGACGTCACTCATCTGCATTCTGCTTTCACACTGCTGGCCACGTCCGAGTTCCCTGATGTCTTTAAGCTGAAAGTGCACATATTTAAGCACTCAGCTTGATCGATTTTTGCATGTGTTTCCCCCCATCACAATGTGGACCATCTCCAGCTCCCAGAAGGCTCCCTCTTGCCCTCTCCCAGTTGGTACTCTACTCTCCAAAAGTAACCATAGACTAGTTTTGTCTGTTTTTGAACTTCATATAAGTGGGCTCATCTACTAGGCCCTTTTCTTTGCCTTGCTTGCTTCACTCAGCATCTTTCCTGGGAGCTCCATTTGCCATGTTGGGTGAGGCCATAGGTTGCCCTTTTCACACACTGTATAGTATTTTATTCTATTAATACACCGGAGTTTACTTATCCAATATCCTGTTGGTAGACATTTGAGTTTTTTTCTGGGACTATTAAAAACATACTGCTGTGCACAGTCTTAACATGCCGTTTGGTGGATACATGAAAACGTTTCTGTTGTGCATACCTCTGGCTGGGGTGGTGGGGGAAGATACTGGGTCATGGGGTTTCACCCTCTAGTTCTGTTTATATACAGTATTGTTAATGGACCCACATTGGTATAAAATTTGACAGTGTACATACAGAAAAGTACACAACGTATATGGGAATTTCTACATGAATTTTTCATGAAGGAGGGACACATACACCTGTGTAACCAGCACCCAGAATGAGAAAACATAGCCAGAACCCCAGAGATTCCCACAGGCCCCCTTGCAGTCTCAACACCCCCACTCTCCTGACTCCTAACACCAAGAATCAGTTTTGCATTTTTAAAACTTCATAAAAATGGAATCACAGGGGATAGACCCTTTGGTATTTGGCTTCTTGTGCTCAACATTATGTCTATGAGATTCGTTCACATTGCGTGTAACAGTAGTTCGCTCTTTTTCATTGCTGTATAGTATTCCATTGTATGAATATCCCACGATTACTTTATCCACTCTTCTATTGGTGGACATTCAGATATTACCAACAGTCCTGCTCTGAAGAGTCTTGGACAGGCTTGGGTATACACTTCTCTGTTTCTAGAAGTAGAATTGCCTCGTGGACAAACTTCTTAAATACATTCACTGAGTTTTAAATTAACAGACTTTATATTTGAGAGAACTTTTAAGTTTTCAGAAAAATTGAGCAGAACATACAGAGATTTCCCATAGAACCCCATTCCCTCTGCCCACAGTTTCCCCTATTATTAACATCTTGCATTGCTGTGGTACATGTTACAATTAATAAACAAATACTGATATGCTATTATTAACAGAAGTCCACAGTTTATATTAGGGTTCACTCTTTGTGTTGTACAGTTCTATGGGTTCTGACAAATGCATAATTTCATGTGTTTGCCTTTTAAATATCACACAGAATAGTTTCACTGCCTTGAAATTCTCTGTGCTCCACCTATTTATCCCTCCCTCCCCTCAACCATGGATCTTTATACTGTCTCTATAGTTTTGCCTTTTCCAAAATTTCATAGAGGGACTTCCCTGGCAGTCCAGTGGTTAAGATGTTGCCTTCCAATGTAAGGGATGAGGGTTTGATCCCTGGTCAGGGAGCTAAGATCCCACATGCCTCGCGGCCAAAAAACCAAAACATAAAAAAACAGAAGCAATATTGTAACAAATTCAATAAAGACTTTAAAAAGTGGTCCACATCAAAAAACTCTTTTAAAAAAATATCATAGAGTTGGAATCATGCATTACGTAGCCCTTTAGATTGGCTTCTTTCACTTAGTAATATGCATTTAAGTTTGCTGCATGTCTTTTCATGGCCTGAATAGTTCATTTCTTTTTAATACTGAATAATATTCTATTGTATGGACGTACCACAGTTCATTTACCCAGTCACCTTTTGAAAGGCATCTGCTTCCAAGTTTGGGCAATTTTATCAGTAAAGATGCTATAAACATTCATGCACAGTTTTTTGTGTGGACCTAAGTTTCCAACTCATTTGGGTTAACACCAAGGAGTATGATTGCTAGGTCGTATGGTAAGAATATGTTTAGTCTTGTGAGAAACTTCCAACTGTATTCCAAAGTGACTATACCATTTTGCATTCCCACCAGCAATGAATGAGACTTCCTGTTGCTCCACATTTAGTGTCATTGGTATATTGGATGTCAGCCTTTCTAATAGGTAGTTAATGGCATTTCATTGTTATTTTAACTTGCAATCCCCTAATAACATATGATGTGGAACATCTTTCACATGCTTATTTGCCATCTGTATATCTTCTCTGGTGAGATGACCATTCACCTCTTTGGCCCACTTTTGGAGTTGTTTGTTTTCTTACTGTTGAGTTTTAGACATCTGTGTATATTTTGGTTACAAGTCTTTTATCAAATATGTGTTTTGCAAATATTTTCTCCCACTTTGTGGCTTGTCTTTTCATTTTCTTAAAATACATTCATTTAAAAAATGAAACTTCATATCACAGCAATAATGGGGAAACCAGAATCGTTTGCCATGAAAACAGGTAACCATAAAAAAATAAAAGAGAAAATCCCATGTTATTCCATTCTAGCGAGTCTTGTCACCTGCTTCAGAGCTCTGAGCCTGAGGCTTAATCTCTCCTGTTAAAAAGGGAACAAACATGTGGTAGAGAAGTGCAAGCTGTACTAGCACCAAACCAAGACCTTCTCCTGGTCAAAACCAGAAAGTTTGAAAAATAATTGAAGGAGTAACCTTTTTCTCTGTGTACCAGATGTTATTTGATGCTGGCCAAGGTATCTCCTAAATAATCTTTGGGAATCACTGATACAGTCTACCCCTTGGCCCCTGCCTCTAAAGTCCTTTGATCTTTCACCCTGTGTGTGCACACTTCCAGTGAACAGGAAATCCCTCCCTTCCAAGACAACCCATCTCTCCAGGCGGCTCTAGTAGGAGGCTCTTTATTGTATCGAGCTAAAATCTCCCTGTAACTTCCCCCATTGGTCTTCTCTCTCCACCTCGGGGACCCCAGGATCAAAGCCATTAATTTCTCAGAGCCTCAGTTTCTTCATATAAAAATTGGGGGGAATAATACTCACTTACCAGGGAGTTTTAATGATGAAATGAGATATTGTATGTAAAGTGCTCAGCCCCTGGCCTGGTGCCCAGGGAGGTGGGAAGAAACGAGCCTTTCTGTTGATTCTACTGTGAATTCCTCCATAGGAGGAGGTGGGGAGGGGTTGGTACAGTTTTATCTGAGGAGGCAGGCAGTGGGGGGTGTGATGGGGTGTCTCAGCATCACTGAGAGGGACCAGGATCTGAAAGTCTGAGGAGGCCCTGCCATTGAATGACTGGGTCTGTGTCCTAATAGAACCTTGGGGATAATCTGACCCAACTTCATTCCACAGTTTAAGAATCTGGAGATTAGAGCGCCTGAGAGATGTGTCCAAAGCCACAGGATGAGAGGCTGAGCAGAAGCCTGTGCGGACAGACATGAGTTTCTTAGTGCTGGAAGTGGACTTGGAGTCCTGAGCCTTAGATATGAACTATGTAGTTTTGTGGATAACTTGCTGTGCCACCTTGGGCAAATGACTTTCTATCTCTGGGCCTCAGTTTTCTCACTTATAAAATGAGGTATTGACCCAAAGGAATTTTGAGGTTCCTTCTGGCTCTAAAATTCTATTATCAAAGAGGTGGTTCTTGAGCTTGAAGGAAGGGTGGGAGCAACTTATCCAAGATACAATGCATTTCAGGTGAGGAAAACTGTACAAGAAAATATTGGGGAGCTAACTGAATTGGACATTTGGGGAGATGAGAACCCAGAGCCTTTTAAATGTACAGGAAAGCACTTAGCATGGCGTCTAACTCAATAAATTCTTTTCCCTTTCTCTGAGCAAAACTTTCCATTTCCATATCTCTACTTTCTCCATTAAATAGAGGATAATGTTATTGAACCAAAGTCCATTCTCCCCTTCTTCCAAAGCAGTGAAGGTGTGGCTTGGCATGTGGTTGACCAGCTAGGGACCAAATTCCCCCACCCCCTTGTAGCTTGGTGTGATCAAGTGACAACTTCCCCACTAATGGAATGGGAGCTGAAGCGATGTGTTGCTACTTCTAGGCCTGGCCCTTAAAACACTTCTCACGTGCTCTCCCCGTGTCTCTCCTTCCTGGAGACATTACATGGACATGCCTGTGACCCAGCATGACCGTGCAGACAAGGGCAGCACCAAGGGCTGTTGGAGAGAAACTTGAGGAAGCAGCAGGCTCTTGCCTGGCTGTGTGGAGCAGCGCAACCCTCCTACCTACCCTGTTACACGGGAGCAGTGGACTCTTTGTTACAGCAGCTCAGCCTTTTGCCAGGACCAACACGATGTCTCCGGGTGACTAAGGGCAAAGAGGACATCAGGTGGCTCCTCAGTGCTGAGTTCTGAGGGTTTCGGAGGGTTTCTGAGGGCCAGCTCACTGCTCCGTCATGGGGAGCCCAGTCCTTTGGCCCCTCTCCCTGGGTGATGGCTATAAGTCCATTAAAATGAATGGAAGATTCCTATTAAAAAAAGGAAAGAGAAAGAAAAAGAGGTAGTTCCCTTGTGGCCTAGTGGTTAGGATTCTGGGCTTTCACTGCCATGGTCCATGTTCAATCCCTGGTCGTGAACTGAGACCCTGCAAGCCTTGGTGTGGCCAAAAAAGAAAGAAAGAAAGAGAGAGAGAGAGAAGGAGGAAGGAAGGAAGGAAGGAAAAGAAGGATGGGAAAGAAAGAAAGAAAGAAAGAAAGAAAGAAAGAAAGAAAGAAAGAAAGAAAGAAAGAAAGAAAGGAAGGAAGGAAGGAAGGAAGGAAGGAAGGAAGGAAGGAAGGAAGGAAGGAAGGAAGGAAGGAAGGAAGGAAGGAAGGAGGAAGGAAGGAAGGAAGGAAGGAAGGAAGGAAAGAAAGAAAGAAAGAAAGAAAGAAAGAAAGAAAGAAAGGAAGGAAGGAAGGAAGGAAGAAAAAAAGAAAGGAAGGAAGGAAGGAAGGAAGAGAGGGAGGGAGGGAGGGAGGAAGGAAGGAAGGAAAAGAAGGAAGGGAAAGAAAGAAAGAAAGAAAGAAAGAAAGGGAGAAAGAGAGAGAGGAAGAGGGAAGGGAGGGGGAGAGAGTAGGAGAAGGGAAGTCAACCCTGAAGCCAAAGAAAGAATCCTAGGGTCACAGAGGTGTAAGAGGTCTTAGAGATGGTCTCGTCCACCTGCAGCCCTCTGGAGAGTCTCCCTTTTGACTATCTGGGAGGTATAGCCTTAGTTAAACCAAAATATTTGAGAGTTGGTGGGGAGCGGGACCAAGCGGGCGAGGGCACGCGTGTTGCTGTCCGTGGTCCTGAAATGCCGCATACTCGTACAAGTCTCCATTATTTCTTCCATTCTGGGACATCGATGATTCCGGTTCATTCTCTTCTAGGAATTCTGAACCAAGGGAGAGAAGAGGGGGATCATGGGGCAGAAAGGAGGTCACTGAAATAGAAGGGCTTAGGAATAGAAGCTATAGCGAGGCATAGCTGTGACAGATTGTCAGGGAGAAGCCCCTTAAACGTTTTGACGTTTTTTTCAAACAACTGCAGTTACCTGGAAAGAAACCAACCACTACCAACAATAGCCTAAATATAAAATGACTGAAGAAGAATAAGAAATGTATGTTTCAAGTGATGCAAAGCTGTGCACGTGTCAACGTGAGTAAACTAATTCAGATGGGCATGCAGAACACAAATAGGAGGGGTGATGGGGTTGACTGTACTTAGTCTTTGTTTTTCTGTTCTTGCCTGATGAAAAATTTGCAATTTTTACACTGTCACAGAGCAATCAAAACTGTGATTATGTTTCACAATTTTGACAGCTAGTTTCATATACTTTAAGTAGTTCTATTCTGTTATAGACAGTTTAAACAATTTGCTCTTCCCTGGAAAGTTAAGGGAGGACTACACATGCCTCTACTTCCCACTAAGCCCATGTGAGAGCCCATAGAGCTGGAATTTCTTGATCCCTGCTCTAAGTGCATTGTGCATAAGAACTTATTTATCCTTCATAATGACTCAGAGAGGAAGGTGTCCTTAGAGCAGATGAGGAAACAGAGTGTCAGAGTGGTAGGTACCTGGTCTGAGGCGACCAGCTGGAAAATGGCAGGCTGAGATTTGAATCTGGTAGTTTGGTTCCATATCTTTCCTTCTCAGCCCTTCCAAACCTTGGTGTCTTACTTGGCAATAGCAGAACCGTACCCACACTTCCTGATTCCCAGAGTATACCCTTTCTTCCCCATCATCTCCATGTAGGTACAACACAGAACTGAGGTCCATTTGCTGAAGGGAGATGCAGTGATAGGGGGTCCTGTAGATCTGCTATGCAATGGAGGGACAGGGCTGATCTTGGTGGGAGACATGGGGAGGAGAAAGTAGGCTCCTGCTGAGACCTGGGTTCCAGCACCCCTTCATGCCCCAGGGAGCTCTGGCCAGGGAGGAGATCCAATTTCCAGGCATGGTTGAAACCAGAGCTGGGCTGCCCCCTCCCACTTGCCTCCTGTGTCCCTCCCCCATGTGTGCTGATGTGGAATAGGCCGAGGACACAAGGGGAGGTATTGTTCCTGCCCCCACCTTGCATGACCCAGCTCTCAGCAGAGCGTGGAGGAGTTTGTGTAACTTTCCTGGGGGTTAAGAGCAGGTCAGCACAGGGCTGCAGCTCAGGCTACTCTCCCAGCAAAACGAGCCTCAGGCTAAACCGGGCGGCCCCGTGGGAACAGCAGCACATACCTGCTGCCCATGCCCTGAAACGAGAGGGCAGCCTGAGCTGCTGGGTGTGAAGATGCAGACCCCAAATCCCCCAGCTGCCCTCCTCCCAGCCTGGGCCTTGGGCACAGAGGCAGATCACAGAAGCCTGGACTGACAGGGAACTGGAGACAGGCAGCCCAATGACCACATTTGACAGGTGGGCATAATCAGGCCCAAAGAGGAAATAGGAGCTAACATGAATTGTACACCTTACGGAGTGCCATTCATTCATTCACTCATTCATTCATTTATTGAACAATCACTTGTGGAATGTTAAGTGTGGACACTGAGGGGTTCATTACATTTCTCATTCAGAGGAGGAAATAGAGGCTCAGAGAGGGCAGGGATCTTTCCAAAGTCACACAGCTGGTTTGCGTCACATCTACTGAGTGTCAGTCCTAGACTCTCGCCCATGTACCATACATGCAAATGTGTATTTATGTATGGTTCCTAGAAAGTCAGAAGGAGGAGGAGCCTTAAGAACCTATCTGACCCATTCTCCTGTCTCCTGGCAAATATGACTGAGTCTGTTCCACTCAGCGATTTATTTGGTGTCTATTCTGGGCAAAGTACTTAATTGATTCTCTTCTTCTGGGAAGATTTCCAGGAACCAACCAACCTCCTGTATTGGGAAGTTAGTCCTAATAAGATCTTTCCTCCTTTACTTTAAGCCCTTTTCATTTGTCCTACATAGGATGGGAACATCAGTTGTGTTTCAAGCAAAATTCTTCCCCACCACAGGGTGAGTGAAGGCTGGAATAAGGTCATGAATATGGAAGTGCAAAGGTGTGTTCACTGCCTGGCATCTGATGGAGAGTCAGAGCTCAACAGAGACTGCGGGGATGAATGAAAATGTACCTGAAATTCAACATTTAAGCAGTGCTTCAAAAGTTTACAGAAGATGTTCATAGACACTCTCCTTCCACAAAGCAATCCTGGAAGGTAGGCAGGCAGGCATTTTATGCCCATTTCAAAGATGAGAAAGTCGAGGCTCAGAGAGCATAAGTGGGTTGCTGAGAGCCACAGAGCTCATGAGCAGCAGAGTTGGACCTGCCCCCAGGCCTCTTGACTCCCAGTCCAGTGATCCTTCTGTGATGCCATGTGATTCAGGTACATGTGCATGGTACGAGTGGGCAGGATGGTGTTGTGACAGTGGCAGGTGTGTGTCTCTGGCATTCTTGTGGGGAGGGAAATGCTCAGTTGGGCTGTAGCCGTTTCTTCCTTTCCTGGAGTGGAGGTGGAGGAGGGGCCTCTATCCGGCCAGATGTGTTGGGAGGAAGAATGAGTTCATGGCTTGGGTTAATGATCCCTGCAGCCCACATCACTGGGTGGTGGGAACAGGTGGCCAAAGCCAGTCTGATCGTCCAGGGAATGAGGGTGACTGAGTTAGGAGGCACCAGCTGCGGTCCACTCCTCCCATTCCCAGGGAGATGGGACATGGGGTATCTCATCCCACTATCCCCACCTTGGTTCGAACCCTCATCAGCATTCATCCTGGCCATTACAACTATCTCCTAACTGGTCCCCGGTCCCCAGCCCCATCCAGTCCCAAGCTTCCTCCTTGCTGCTGGCAGAGCTGGGTTTATACAGGTCAAACCTGCTCATGTCACCTCTCTCCAGAGAATCCTTCAAGCCCCTCTCCCCCAAGTGCAGAGCCCAACTCCCAAGCAGGCTCTCAGCATTTGACCCCAACTTACACTTCTAAACTTGGGTACAGAACTCCCTTTAGGCACCCTGTGCCCTCACAGTAGCTCCCCCCACCTTTGTCCTTGTTCTTCCCTTTACCTGGAATGACCTCCCCTTCAGGCTCTGACATTGACCTTTCCCTCTTTTCAACTTGCAACTCAGTTTTTCTCTTGCGACATTTCCCACCTTTTCACTTGTGTTTCTGTGCATTTTATCTCCTGACCTGGACCATGAGCTCCTCAAGATATATCTCATTTAGTCCCCGCTGGCCCCGGCACAGCAGTTACTCATGGTAGGGGCTTAGTAGCCTACAGAGCGGTGGGCAGGGGGCAGGAGAGCGGCGTGCTCGCCGTGCAGGCTCCAGAGCCAAGCCGTGCCTGGATTCAAATCCTGCCTCTGCCACTCATTAGCTGTATGACTTAAGCAAGCTGCTTCACACCTGTGCCTCAGTTTCCCTCCTGTCAAATGGGGGTAATAGTATCTGCTTCGTGGGGTTCTTTGAGGATTACATGAGGTAACAGATGTAAAACATTCAGGACAATACCTGGTACATAGTTAGTATTCAATAGATGTTAGGTATTATTAGTAATTTAGTCCTATCAATGGGCTTGACAAGATTTCCTTTTTTAAAAAAAATTTTATTTATTTATTTTTGGCTGCATTGAGTCTTCATTGCTGCGTGCGGGCTTTCTCTAGTTGTGGTGAGCAGGGGCTACTCTTCATTGTGGTGCATGCGGTGCAGGCTTCTCATTACGGTGGCTTCTCCTGTTGCGGAGCACGGGCTCTAGGCACGCAGGCTTCAGTAGTTGTGGCATGCGGGCTCAGTTGTTGTGGCTTGCGGGCTCTAGAGCGCAGGCTCAGTAGTTGTGGCGCACGGGCTTAGTTGCTCCGCGGCATGTGGGATCTTCCCGGACCAGGGCTTGACCCTGTGTCCCCTGCATTGGCAGGCAGATTCTTAACCACTGTGCCACCAAGGAAGTCCCGAGATTTTATTTTCAAATGAGAATTTCAAATGGAGAGTAAGAATCACAATTTATTGAGCACCCACTATGTGCCAGTCAGGGTGCTAAGATTTCCACATGTTTTTCTTCATTTAGTCCTGGCAAGGATGCTGGGAGGTAGGCAGTGCTCCCATTTTTCATATGAAGGATCTGAGGTTCAGAGATTAAGTGATGGACTTGTGGACACACAGGTAGGAAATGGTGGAGCTGAACTTGAACCCAGATCTGTGTAACTCCGTGCTCTAGCCTTTCTTTCTGTTCAACCCTACTGACTCAGGAATCCAGAGAGAGATCCCTGTGAAGTGGTCCCTGGAAGGAGGCACCCCCTTTGCCGCTCCACAAGGCTCGGCACCCTTCACAGTTCCTCTCCAAGGCCCACCCCTCCAGGGAGCAGTGAAGCTGGTACTGAGGTAAGGTGTGGTCTCAGGGGCTGGGGAACTTTCCTGAATCTCTCTCTTCTTTTCTCCTTCAGCAGCTGAGCCAGGACTGCCTCTTGGGCTCAGCCTGTTGACTCCAGGCCAATTGCAGATGTCACATCAGGCCTGGATCCCAAGAGGCAGCAGAGTACAGGCAAGGTGCCTATTCCAGGGGCCATCACAAGGGCGCCATTGTACCTCTTACCCAGGCCCCAGCTGAGTGATAGAAAGCAGGGGCTCTTTGGAAGCTAACCCACGTGTGCTGGAATCCTGGCTCTGGCACCCCCTCAGCTGGCCTCGAGCAAGCTACTTAAGGGCAAAGGGACTCAGTTTCCCCATATGCAAAATGGGGAAAATAATCCCTATTCCCCAGATTGCTATGAGCATTAGTTAAGATGGGGCTTTGTAGGTGCTCCGTAAACACTAGTTTCCCCCCACTGGAGCTCCCCCAAGACCTTCCTCTGAGGGCCTTGTCTAATGCATTTGAGAAGTAGACCTGCCTGAAAGTCCCCCCAGCCCACTCCAGGCAGCAGAAATTACCTGGGGAGCCTGTCCTGTCCACCTTCTGTCCGAGGCCCTGGTCACTTTAGCCTTTCCCTCTAGGTGTGGAGTGGGGAGAGGACTCAGCCTGGTCCTGCCTAGACCGCTTTCCTATCCCTTTGGGGGGGCTTTTAAGTACCCCCTGCGGATACATGAGCCCCAGGCCCTGGGCTGGCTGGGGAAGGAGGTGCACAAGGCCCCAGTCTGCCTGCCTCTTGGCCAAATTCCTGGCATCCCAGCAGGAGCCGACCTTTTCCTTGCCTCAGTCAGGTCAAGGGATCCCCCCATCAACCTCAGTGCACCTTAAGGAGGCTCATCATGAACCCCAGTCAGTGGCTTTATCTGCTCCATGCCCTAGGGCCCCTGAAAGGATGACGTGCTTATTCACACTTTACAGATGGAGAACTTGAAGTTTGGAGAGCATACAACAGGCTGCACCACTGGGAAATGCCTGGGCTGGAGCTCAAGTTTACCTAGCTCCGAAGTCCATAGTCTTTCCCCCATACTCCTTGCCTCCCGGGTCCCGGCCCTGGGAGGAAACACTCCAACCTCACCACCTAAGGAAGGAAGCTCCTTCACCACCTAAATAATGTGGCCTTTGCTTTGAAAGGGCCTTGCTTCTCCTTGCCTAGAATGGACTCCCTTTGATCTATCCCAGAGAGGGGGAAAGAAAGATGATGAATTCCCTGGGGGGAGGCAGAGAGAGTCTGAAGACCACAGTGGAAGGAATTGGCCACTGAAGCTGAATGATAACAACAGAGGTGGGCTTGCCCTGGACTGGTCTCACTGTGGCCAAAATCCCCTGGTAAACATGGTAGACCCCAGGAGGGAGCAGGCTGCCTAGAATAGAAGTGAAGGAAAGTAGATTAGGGGGTACTCTTTTGGCTTTAACTGTGAGGGCTTGCTGGGTGTGCTAACCTTGCAACACACAGCATGCATGTCTGTGAAGACACTTGGTTGCAAGTGAGAGAAAACCCTCCTCCAACAGGCATCAGAAAATGAAGGGAATTATTTGTTCTCATAATAGAGTAGTTCAGGTATAAGCCTGGCTTCAGGTATAGTTTGAATCAGGGCCCAAATGACATCACCAGAAGTCATCTCTCAATTTGGTTGCCCATGGTTGTCTCCATTCTTCAGCTCCATAAGGTGGCAAAAATAGCTGTGCTACACTAGGATAGATACCAACTCACTACAATGGAAAGGAAGGCACTTTCCTTTCCCAGAAGCCCCAGCTTTCATTGGCTCTTATTAGATTATATGCACACCCTGGAATCAATCACTGTGGCTGGAGGTGAGGGTGGGGGACACAAAGATTGAATTAATCCAGAGCCCATCCCTGGAGTTATGGGTGGTACAATCCACTCAAACCCCCTGGGGATGGGGAAGGAGTAGTGTCCCAAAGGGAATTTGGGATTTGGTCTTGAGAAGGGGCAGCAAGTGCTGGGCAGTCAACGGCAGTGGCCCCCACACCATCTCCCCCAGCAAAGAGAACTCCAGTGCCCATTCAGACAGCCCAGCCTTGGTCCTGAATTCTCCTCTCTGCCCCTCTCCTTTCATCTCATCCCATTTCACTCCTGAACTTGCAGCTCAGGCTCTGTCTTAGGTCAGGGTCCCTAGAAGCAGAGCCTGAGACAAGGATTTGGGTACACAAGACTTCTTGGGGGTGTGGTCTCAGGAGAAAGGGAGTGAGAGAAGCAGAATTAGGCAAGGGAAGGAGCTAAGCAAGGTTGCAGTCTCAGCTTCAGCCTGACCCCCCTCAGGGAGCTCTGGAGCATCAGCTGCTCCCGAGGTTGTCCCTTCTCGAGGCAGGGAAGCCAGCCTCTTGCGCTCGCCTCCTCTCCCCATGCCAATCACTCAGCGGTTAAGGGCTACCCAGTGTGCGTGTCCTCTCGGGAGGCAGCTCCCGTTCACCAAGGGTGATCCTCCAGAGGCGGGGGCAGCTCAGAGCCATTAGCAGCTCACACTCATAGCAGCAACGAGGGTTTGGGCAGAGTCCACTACAGGCTTTTGCTTGCCCTTCAGACTGAACACTTAGTCCTGTTTCTTTGGCAGCACTCCCTCAGAGACCTCCCTGGGCTAAATCACCATACTTCTCTGGTTGCTTATAAATGCCTCTCCAAACTTGGTGGACTCCAAGGGCCTCCTACCTTTGACACGGCCCCCAAGGCGGCGCATGGTCCTACCTGGCCCCTGGAGCAGGAACGAACCAGAGATAGGTATCCTGCCCTGGGATGCAGCCTCCTGCAGAAGCAGCATTTATATGGGGCTGCCACGGAGAAGGGCAGAATCGGTGGTCTCCTGGTTTCCTCACTCCTCCCTAGTCTGACCTTCATCTGCTACCTCAGCATTGGGATTCCTGGAACGTCTCCTGCCCACCTTCTAGTGAATGCCATTGAGCCTCTTTCTAGGATGGTCAATTCTGCTGGCCCTTCCAGCTCCCCAGCCCTGGATTCTTCTTTAAGCAGCTGATCCCCTCTGACAAGAGTGGTTCAAGTGAACTCTCTTACCAGGTGCCAACTGCGTTTGAAAGCTTTACTTGGCCTTGTTTGGGGGCTTGGCTTATCTAGTTTAAGAGCAGCCACGCTATACAAACTTAAAGGACAAGCAACAAATGTTTGCAGAGATAGGACCAACAAGGGGTTAACACTGTAATCTACAAAAAGGTTTTATAAATCAATAATTATATATATGAACACTGCAATAAAAAAATTGGTCAAAGGAATTAAACGAGCAATATTATAAAAGAAGGAGTAGGAATCATCAATATGCATACGAGAAGGTGCCTGACCTCACTGGTAATCAAAGAAATTCAAATTAAAGCAGTGATGAGGAATCATTTTTTTCGCTTTTCCAATGGGCAGATATTCCAGTGAGGGTGTGGAGAAATGGCCACCTTCATGCCCTGGTGATGGGACAACAGGAACGTAAAGAGGTACATTTCTGGAGGGCAATTTAGAAACCTTGGCAAGCCTGAAACCTTAGAATCTGCAATTCGACTTCTTGGAATTTATCCTAAGGAAACATAGGAAGATGTGCCCAAGGATGTATGTGCAGTGATGTTTATCTCAGCACTATTTATAATGACGCCTCCAAAAAAAGGAAGTGACATAATGATCCATCAATAGACAACTGGTTAAATCAATTATAGTTCATTCATATAGTGGAATATTATGCAGCCATTAAAAATAATTCACATCTGAAATAAGTCAGAAAGACAAATACCATATGATATCACTTATATGTGGAATCTAAAATATGGCACAAATGAACCTATCTACAAGACAGAAACAGACTCACAGACATAGAGATCAGACTTGTGGTTGCCATGGGGGAGGGAGAGAGGGAGAGGGACGGACTGGGAGCTTGGGGTTAGTAGATGCAAACTATTACATTTAGAATGGATAAACAACAAGGTCCTACTGTATAGCACAGGGAACTATATCCAATCGCCTGGGATAAACCATAATGGAAAAGAATATTTAAGAAAGGATGTGTATATGAGTAAAACTGAGTCACTTTGCTGTACAGCAGAGATTGGAACAACATTGTAAGTCAACTATACTTCAATTAAAAAAAATGATGCACATCTGTGTCCACTAACATCTGAAGAGCCCCATGATCCTTTAAATTTTAAAAAGCTACAAAATATGTAGAGTATGCTTTATCTATGTTGAATTTTATACCTAGGTGTGTAGATAGGCCCAGGAGGTTGTCTGGAAGGATGGTCACCTGTTTCTGGGTGGTAGGAATAGTGGATTCTGTAGGTTGTGCCTTCTTCGGGTAACCAGTGCCACATGGCCCTCTGGGCTTGCCATTGCCCTGCCTTCTCATTCTGGTGGAGTTGACTCACCCCAGGGTCAGAATGACCGGCTGTGCCCCTTGTATAGGCTCAAGGGGATTGATCATGGGGACCCAAACCAATGTGGATTGTTCTGGAGCTCCTGAGAAAGACTGTGTTACATAACAAAGCTCGCCGAAAATTATTGGTATAAAACAACAACCATTTAGGAATTTGGAGAGTGCACAACTGAAATGGCTTATCTCTGATCCATGAAGTCCGGGGCCTCAGCTGGGAAGTTGTAGATGACCAGAATGGCTGGAGGCTGGAATCATCTGGAGAGCTCTTCACTCACACATCTGACACCTAGGATGACTTGAAGGCTGGGCTTAGCTGGAGCTGTCGACAGGAGCAACCTACTCATGGGCTGCACATGGCTTGGGCTTCTGATAGCATGGCAGCTGGGTTATAAGGGGAGGGGAGAATTTGGAGAATACTTCAAGAGATGAAGGTAAAAGCTGCAAAGCTGCTTCGGTCTCAGCCTCGGAAATCATGCCGGCATCACTTCCGTCACATTCTATTGGTTACTAAAGCCAGCTCATATCCAAGGGGAGAGGAACTAGATTCCACCTCTAGTTGATGGGAAGTGCAAGGTCACATTGCAGAAGAGCAGGTGAGATGGGAGATAGTGTGGCCTCTTGTGGAAAGGGCAGTCGGCCACAGACAGTCTTTCTTTCCCGCTGGACTCAAAGTTGAGAGATGTGAGATTTGGAATAGCCATAGCCACCTTGGAACCACAAAGAGGAAGCCTGTGCAGGAAGCCAGCTTGGAGGAGAGCCAAGGGATGTGTGAGAGCCAGAAAGAGAGAGAGACAGAGAGACACAGAGAGAAGGAATATGAATATGAATATGAAAGGGAGAGAGACCAGGTGCAGAGGGCATCATGTGAAGCCAGCCCCACCCCTGGCTCCTCAGTCCCAGGAGCCAATAATCCCCTTATGCTTAATCCAGTTTGAGCTGGTTTTCTATCGATCGTAGAAGAAATGGTCCTAATCAATATAAAGGGATTTTACAAGAATAGTACTCCCTCTTTTTAATACTTTTTCATATGGTTGAATTTTCTACAATGAGTTTGTCACATTTTCAGTGTTTAAAAAATTAAACAGCTGTTTGTGAGTCACCAATGGCAGCTACCATGACTTTAATAACCTCCCATTTTGATCGATCGGAAGACTAACGTCCTTTGCCTTCCATGATCTTTTGTTTGTCGGAGTGCAACACCTACACTCCCATCCCACCATCCCTCACTAATTCCTCAGTGTTCTCTGAGCTTCAAGCACCTTCCAGCTATCCCATCCAATGTACAGTTAACTGGTGGGAGGGTTCTGGTACTGCATGGTTCCTGGCCCCCAGGATTCCTCAGTCCAGGTAGGAGACAGAGGCAGGCAGAATCATTCTGATCAAGGGCTCTGGGTGCTAGGATGGAAGTACAATGTGCTGTGGGAGGAGATGGAGAAAAAGGGGGAAATTCTTACTAAAATGGAGATGAAGGGGGCATTCCAGGCAGAGAGACCAGCTTGAGCCTGGTAGTGAGATCATACGATGTATGGTTCACATGACACAAAGCAAGTGACGGCAAAATAGGGAGCATGATATGGGGGCTTCAGGGGAGACTTAGATGACCGGTTGGAACCTAAGGTGGGAGGGCCTTGAATGCCAGGATAAGGAGTTTTAGCTTTATCCTGAAGATAATGGGAGACACTGGAGAGGTTTAAACAGACAAGTGTCATGATCAGATTTTGAGATGGGATGGTAGCTCTGATGAAGGTGTGGATAACAGATAAGAGAGGCCTGAGACCAGGTAAGCAGCCATTGCAATAGTCTAAATGATCAGTAGTGAGAGCCTAAGTCACCTTGCATCCTTGTAGCTAGTCTGTCCAAGCCTCACCAAAGAGCAGGCCTTCCTTGCTGCCTATGCCCAGATCCTGGGCTGGGGGAGAGAAGGCATTCTGGTGTCCTCCAGAGTCACACTCTGACCTTGAGACCTCGTCCTGCCCGAGCTGCCTCCATACAGTTTCCCTGCTATACCCAGATCCTGGTTCTAGGTAGGCTGTGTGGGAAACAGGGCGTGTTTGTATCTACCCTCGTTCAATCCACCTGACTGAGGAATACCCAGACTGGAGGCAAGTCTTCAAATCACAAAAGGTGAAAACAATAAAGACAAGAACAATCATCACGTACTGCAAGACGGTGTAAACACTTGACATGGATTATCCCATTTCCCCCTCTTGGTAAGCCTCTGAGACAGACCCCAGTGCCCTGTCCACTTCACAGATGAGAACATGGAGTCTCTGAGTCAATGCAATAGCCACTCACACTGGAGGCACCCAGGCCAGGGCATTGCCTGAAGATTCTACCCCAGCAGCTCTGAGGTCCTTGGTCTTCACAAGTGGAATGCAGTGGCCCACTTTCTCCTGCCACTCATCTGTCCAAGATCAACAAGGATGTCCCCTCCTCTAGGCAGCCCCCGACTACCCTGGTCCCATCCCCACCCACGCCAGTGGGGACAGGTTTCCTGCTCCCTTTCCACTGCCCCAGCATTCATCTCGCCACACTGTAATGGTTTGCTTGTCTGTACTACGGGGCCAACTTCCTGAGGATAAGCAGGCAGCTCTCACTCACCCTGCGGTCAGCAACCACCCAGAGCAGACTCACAGTACATGGTCAGACGTTGAAGGGAGGGGTAGGAGGTGCCCCCACTTCCCCACCAGAAGGTGATGGGGCCTTCGGGCTCTACAGAGGGCTGGGCTGCCTCCCCTGACTCCCCTGAAACCTGCCCCACCCCTGCACGGAGGACCAAGGAGGGTCTTTCCGAAGTTGTGTGTCCTCCATCATTACTACTGTTCCCCACCCCTTGCCGGCTCTTTTCCAAATAAGGGTTCAAGTTCAAGGACTGCTGATAATCTCTAAATGAAGCGAGGCTGGTCCCGGCTCAGTCTCATACACCGGGGTGCCGAACCCATGACCAACCTGGAAAAAAATGAGGAGAGAGTAAGAGGTAAAGGAACAAGCTGGAGGCAGATGAAGAAGCGAGAGCGCAAAGTGTCTTCTCCTTTGGAGCCTCTTTTGAGTCAGGGATGTGGAGAAGTGGGGGAGGAATCGGCACAGCCTTTAGCAGACAAAATTGAGCAGTTGTGGTGTGCGGCAGCCTGTGGTACTTAAACACAATAGCTGATCTAATCACCAGCCTCATTCTCTGGGAAGCTTTTTGCTGCATTTTAGCACGGAAAAGTGTTGCCTTTCTCTCTTTTGTGGCTCGAGCTGCTATTTAAGAAAGCAAAAAAAAAAAAAAAAAAAATCAATATGCCTTCTCTGGCTTTCAGTCTTTTTCCCCCAAAAGGTGTTTCTTTGGGGAAGGGGGAAAGGTGAGGGGGGGGGGTCGAGGAGTGTTTTTGTCATTCATAAGCCATGGTGACAAATCCTTGACACCATCCGCAGTTCCTATCGACCAGCCCCATTCGCGGCACCAGAGGACAAATAGAAATCATTTGTCTGTCTTGGCTCCCAAACAGCCCGAGACAAAGGGCTCGGCGGGCAATCAGCAGCTGGAGGTATTAGCAGTGGGTCAAGTTCGGAGGTCAGAGGTCAAACAGGTTGTCATCAGTTTCTCACAGCTATCAGAGCAAGGGCAGGGGAGGGGCCAAGTAAAACCCACCAACAACACAGCTGGTTCTTATTAGCCAAATCCTGCCTCCCTGTAAAGAGAGATGGGCCAGTCGGGTCCACAGCCACCCCAGGGACACCTCAGGGTGCTGGGTTTCATGGCGCAGTGGCAGGGCCAGGGGGTGGTGAGGGGCTAGGAAGAAAAGAAGTGAGATCTGAGCCCTGCCTTCCACTATTCATCCTTTCCACTCTCCCCGGGGAAACCCTGAGTTATTCTGTCCTGGGCCCTGAAAGAGACAGAGGGAAAGACCTTGGGTTTCTTTGGGAGTCTGAGCAAGCGAGTTAATCCTGTAAAATTGGAAGTGGCTTAGATGGCCTGGGAAACAGGGGATACAGCCAGGGGATCCTTGAGTAATTTTAAGTCCCTGATTACACACCACCTGTTTTGGTTTCTCCTCCCACCCTTGGGAGGAGGAGACCCAACTCTTAGGGCAATTAATCTAGAGAAACATACAGAACGATGAGCATGACAAATCCAGCCTCAGGGGAGTAATACATTGGGTGGTGACTCAGGAGGGCAGGAAAAGCACGACAAATAGGATGGCAGCTAACAACCCTTCTCATTGAGCACTCAACACCAAGGCTCTGGGCCTACTGCAGAGGTATCTCACTTAAGCACCATTGAGAGCCCTGTCAGGGCTTATTGGTGCAATTTTACAGATGGGGAGACTGAGACTCAGAGAGATTAGATCACCAGTCCCATTGAAGCTGCAAGAGGACCCCAGCACATACCTGAGTAGATCTCCAGGAAACAAAGGTAGAGGCACCTTTGATGGGGTATATTCTCAGTGAACAGGAGTCCACCTGATAGGAATATGGTGAGAGTTCTGGGTCCCTGGTCTTGTCAGCTGCTCCTTTGGCATGACCCCAAACACCCAAGGACTGTATTGTCTTACAAGGATGAAAGGACCCAGAACTGGAACTTGCAGGCTCAAAGAGGACCCCCACTCAGGGAGAGGAAGGTGATGTGCATGTAGAGCTGATCAATGTGAGCCCAGGTTGGACTGCAGGACTTGACTCCACCAATCAGGTGGTAAAGCCAGCTCTCAGGAGCCTTCTAATCAGGTAACAAGAATGATGATCCTCTTCAGTGCTACAGAGAGACAGGAATGGGCGGGTTTAGTGCCTGTCTAAAGACATGAGTGGCCTGCCACTCAGAGGACTCTGCTGGAACAGGGGCCATTCCCGAGTCCAAGGGTCTCCCGGGGAGACCTTGGAGTGTTTGAAAGAAACCTCAATGATCCATGGGGTAAATAGTCCTTCTGAAACAGAAGACCTTAAAAATAACTAAGGGCTTTGTCTATAAAAGGGTAGCATGAAGGGTCCACAAATCTGCACATGGGATAAAACTGCATAGAACTAAATACACACACCCAACTGGCAAAATCTGAATAGGGTCAATGGATTGTACCAATGTCAGTCTCCTGGTTGTGATATTGTACTATGATTATGCTAGATGCTACCATTGGGGGAAACTGGATGAAGGATACATGAGATCTCTCTGTATTACTTCTTACAACTGCGTGTGAATCTACAATTATCTCAAAAGGAGAAAAGGTATAAAGGCAAAAAATAAGAATTCTGTTCCCTTAACAGAGTTCTAGTCTCTGCTGCTTGACAAAGAGACAGGGAAAAGCAGAGGGAGGAAAGAAACAAGCCCTTGATCCATGAGCTCTCTCAGTGTAGAAGACAGAGAAGAATGACCCACATTATCTTTAATCACACATTATTATCCCATTTTTTGGAGGGGAAAACTGAGGCTCAGGGTTGTGTACTCATTTGGTCTGAGGCCACACTGGCTGAGCAGGCATCCCAGTTCCGGTCCGCTGATTCCAAAGCCTGGGTCCTTTCCACCACATCACCAGGTTGGTAGTGTTCCTATTCCCAGAGTCCCAGAAAGTGTGCTCTCCACAGGTAGGCTTAGCCCAAGAAGAAAATTGTGTCAATTCCATCAAGTATCCATTAAGTACTTTGCCACCAAGAGTATGGAGTTTTTTAAAAAGGGAATAAAAAAAGACCCCTGTCCTCAAGAATCTGTGGTTGTGTACAGAAGACCAGTGCACCTAGGGATGGGCTGGACTTTCATAAGAGCAACACAGGGTCAGAGAAGGGGACATCTGTGGGGAGTGGACAGATAGGGAGGGCCTCTTGAAAAGGGCAACTATGTCTTTTTTTTCCCTGTTTTTTTATTGTGGTAAAATACATATAAAATTTGCTGTCTCAATAATTTTTAAGTGTACAGTTCAGTGGCATTAAGTACACTCAATTATTGTGCAACCGTCACCACCAGCCATCTCCAGAACTCCTTCATCTTGCACAACTGAAATTCTGTATCTATTCAACAACAACTCCTGGGAATTCCCTGGTGGTCGGGTGGTTAGGACTCCATGCTTCCAGTGCAGGGGGCATGGATTCAATCCCTGGTCAGGGAACTAAGATCCCGCAAGCTGCACTGCATCACCAAAATAAAAATAAAAATAAAAAGCTAACTTCCCAATCCCCTCTCCTCCCAGCCCCTGGCAACCACCATTCTTTCTGTCTCTGTGAATTTGACTACTCTAAGTATTTTATATAAGGAGAATCATGCAATATTTGTCTTTCTGGGACTGGCTTATTTTACTTAGCATAATGTCTTTAAGGTTCATCCATACTGTATCAGATGTCAGACATTTCCTTCTTTTTTTAAGGCTGAATAATATTTCATTGTTTGGATATACCATATTTCACTTATGCATTCATCTGTGGATGGATACTTGGGTTGATTCTACTTTTTAGCTATTGGAATAGTGCTGCTATGAGCATAGATATACAAATATCTCTTTGAGACCATGCTTTCAATTCTTTTGAGTGTATACCCAGAAGTGAAATTGCTGGGTCATATGGTAATTCTGTTTTTAATTTTTTGAGAAAAGGGGACAGCTATATCTTAAAGATTATAAGGTTTTTGTTTTAGTTTTTAGTTAGGGTTTTTTCTTTTGTTGCTTATTTTTTGTTGTTGTTTTTTAAAGTAAGTAATATATGTTTATATGGTTCACAATCCAAAAGGTCTAGAAACATCCTGAAAAGTCCCCCTCCCACTCCCATTCCCCAGCTCTCCCCCTACAACCCCCCGCCAGAGATAACCAATGTTAGCAGCTTCTTGCTTATTCTTGAAGAGAGATTTCAGGCATGTACAAACAAATACATATATTTATTAGCAGGGTTTTGGTAAGTGGAGAAAAGAAGAAAGGGCACCAGGAGGTTTAGAATTGTCATGGGGAAAACTCATCCTTGTCCTCTTAAATTTTCTATCTCTTTGTTTTAGGGATGTCTCATAAACAGCATGTAATCTGATTTTAGTTTTCACTCAATCTTCAAGTTTTGTCTTTCACTAAGGAAATTTTACCCATTTACATTTTTTTCCCCCTGTATTTAACTGATTTGGTCATACTGATAGACAAAGGGGAAAGAATTCCTGTGGTGAAAACAAATGCCTCTTAGTTTCACCTCCTGGCTCATTTTTTTTTTAATTAATTTATTTTATTTATCTATTATTTTTGGCTGCGTTTGGTCTTCGTTGCTGCGTGCAGGCTTTCTCTAGTTGCGGCGAGCGGGGTCTACTCTTCGCTGCGGTGCGTGGGCTTCTCGTTACAGTGGTTTCTCTTGCTGCGGAGCACAGGATCTAGGCACATGGGTTTCAGTAGTTGTGGCTTGTGGGCTAGAGCGCAAGCTCAGTAGTTGTGACACACAGGCTTAGTTGCTCCACGGCATGTGGGATCTTCCCAGACCAGGGCTCAAACCTGTGTTCCCTGCATTGGCAGGCAGATTCTTAACCACTGCGCCACCAGGGAAGCCCCTCCTGGTTCATTTTTATTCTTTCAAAGATTCTGATCTTCTAATCTCCACTGTCCCTTTTACCTTTCTTCCCTAGTGTTTTGGAAGAAGTCTTTATTCCATTACCGGTTAACTTTAAAGTTTCGTTTAACAATTCTTTAACTTGTAATCATTTAATATTTTTATTTTGAGATCCTTACACTATAAAGAAATTAAGAAAAATATAATCAACATCTGTATTCCCACCATCCATCATTAGTGTGCCAGTCACCAATGTATTGCCTCTTACCTCCAAATCCATCACTGTTTGCCCTGCTCAGTGATACTGGAGCTGGGCCCTGTAAACACTTTTCTTTTATCATCTGGCATGATGTTAGGCTTTATGAGTAGAGGGCCCTGGAGGTGCACTGCAAGGCATAGCAGAGGAAGGGGCTTCTCTTCCTGGTTCCTGTGTGCAACTCTTCCTCCCATGGCAGAGCTGCTAGCAGCATATGGGAGACCCGGTGGCGCTCACCCTCCAGCAGGTTACGGTGGCACCCCTGTGGGCAGCTTCCTGGTTGCCAGCTGTGGGCCAGCTCTGGCTGAAGCACCTCAGTGAACTCTGTGGGGTCCCTCTTGAGTCTGAACCTCAGTCTTGGGTTGGGGGGGGCCCTCTTCCAAGTGTGTTCCTTCCTTGGATACCCTCTCTTAGCCCTAGATGCAGTAGCTTCTCCTCATGTTTGTTCCTTTAGAGTTCCCTTTTACCCCTCTTAGTAGTTAACTGCCTTCCACCAATTAATAATTTTTTCTGAATTTTTGAATTTTATTTTATTTATTTTTTTATACAGCAGGTTCTTATTAGTTATCCATTTTATACATATTAATGTATATATATCAATCCCAATCTCCCAATTTATCACACCACCACCCCGCCACCACCACTTTCCCCCCTTGGTGTCCAAATAATTTTTTATATTAAATGTTCCCTGTGTTGTTCCTGTCTCCTGATTGGACCCTGACTGATACATTTAGTAAAGTTAATATCTTGTGGGGTTTTCTTGCTTTTGTTTTAAGTGAACTACACATTACAGGTATAGTTAAGACCCTCTCTAACTGCCATTGCCAGTTCTATACTCATTCTGCAAGAAGGAACCATTATTATGAGTTTGAGGTGAATCCTTCCACTTAAGGAAAGTTTTACATCCACTCATAGGTAGTCATAATAGTAATACTGTACTATTTTTATATTTAAAAATGTATATAAGTAGTATACTTTCCATACGATTCTGAATAGTGTTTCTATCCACCCAACATTACATTATTTAAAACTATCCATGTGGGGACTTCTCTGGTGGTCCAGTGGCTAAGACTCCGAGCTCCCAATACAGGGGGCCCCGGTTCGATCCCTGATCAGGGAGCTAGATCCCGCATGCCGCAACTAAAAGATCCTGCACGCCACAACAAAAAAGTCCCGCGTGCCACAACTAAGACCCGGTGCAGCCAAATAAATAAATAAATACATATTTTAAAATAAATAAATAATTAAAATGATCCATGTGGATATGTATAGTCGATCCTCCATATCTGCAGATGCAGAACCTGCAGATATGAGGGCCAACAGTGCTGTGCCCTTGTATATAGGGACTTGAGCATCAGCGGATTTTGCTTTTTGTGGGGGATCCTGGAACCAATCCCCCGTGGATACTGACGGATGACCATATCGATCTAATTCATTCCCACCATATAAACATATCATATGTCATTAATTCATTCCCCTATAGATATTCGCTTATATTGTTTACATTATTTGGCCGCTTGTGAACAATTGTGTAGTATACATCTTGTGTATACACACACCAGAATCCTCCAGGGAACATACCTAGAAACTGAATCTTCTGAATAGGTCTTAGAGTATGTACATTTAAAAATGTTATTAGATGCTGTTTATTTGCTCTCCAAGTGGCAGTATTTACACTTCCACCAGCCCTGTATTACAGTATTATTTTCCTTACATCCTCACCAATGCTTTATATTGTTAGACCTCTTAATTTTTCCCAATCTAATGGGTGAAAAATTGTATCTCACTTTTCTTTTCACAGCTTTAGTGGCTATTTGAATATCCTCCTCTGTGAATTGTCTGTTCATATTGTTTCTCTACTTTTCTGTTAGGTTATCTTTTTCTTACAGATTATAGGAATTCTTTGTACATTCTGATAGATACGTTATATATTGCAAATATCTCCCAGTAAATTGCCCACCTTTTAATCTTGCTTGTGGTATATTTTGCCTTAGACAAGATATAATTTTAATAAAGTTAAATAAATCTATATTTTATTTTATAGGTTGTTCTTATGTTGTTCTTGTTTGAGAAATCTTTCTCCATCCTATTTATGAAAAATATTTTCCTCTAATTGTTTTTCATAGGTCACTAAAACATCTACATTTTATTTTTGGGAATGATGTGTTACAGCTCTATTATTACATAGTCTTTCTTTTCCCTAGTGATTAGTGGTGATATCTCTAACACTGCCATTTTTCTATGTATAGAAATGAATATGTTCCTGGGCTCTCTATTCTGTTTTATGGGTTTATTATCTATGCCTGTGTTAATTAGGATAAAAAAAAAAACAAGCTGATATAAGAAGAGTCCCAACAATTGTGTGACTTAAAGAACAAGGTGTATATTTTATGTACATAATAGTCCAAGGTGGGCTTGGCTCCATGGAGCCATTCAGAAACTCATGTTCTTTCCATCTTGTGGCTCAATCATTCCCTGTTGATATCTGGGTCACTGCCACATATGGGTTCCAGTCTAGGGGAAGGAAGAAGAGCATGGAGAAAACCTTCCTGCTGCTTTAAGAATTGTAGAATTGAAGGGGAACATATCACTTCTGCTCAGATTCCATTGATGACCACGTTTTCTCATAGCCTCACCTAACTATAAGAAAGACTGGGAAAAGCAGTGCCCATCTAGGCCGCCATGTATCTAACTACCACTCTATGAGCATGCAAAATGGGAAAAGTGGATTTGGGAGGACAGCTAGCATCTCCATCACAAACCTTGACCAGTGTTACCCTGATTTCATTACTATTCTGTCCCGTTAGTAGCTCCCTTCATGTTGGCAAATGGCTATCAGGGCTCCAAGCGTCCTATCCTTACGCACTGCTGGCTAGCCATCGATTGCGTCATTATGAGTTACCCCAAAAGGTAGTGGTTTAAACAATAAACTTACAAGTGAAGATGACGGAGCAGAAAGACGGCATCACTCAGCCTTTGAATGAACTAATCCTGCCACAGAACATCTTATTACAGAGATAATAAATCCCCTTAAGGTTGAAGCTAATTTGATCAGGGTTTTCCGTAACTTAGTAGCTGAAAGTAACCTGCCTGATACATATTTTATATTTTTAAATACCTGCTGTATCACTCAGAATGAACTCAGTTATGCTACAGTAATAACCAGCAAAATCCCAGTAGTTTAACACAGCAAAGGCTTTTTTCTCTCTTATACTACGAGTCCATCACAGGTTGGCTAGGGGTTCTGCCTATGCCACACTCACTCTAGTCACCAGCTATTGGAGCAGCCAATATCTGAAATGGTGGTGGTTGCCATGGCAGAGAGAAAGAAAGCACTAGATGGTTTTGTGCCAATAATTAAATGTTCTACCTTGGAAGTGACACAGATCACTTTAGCTCACGACTCATTGGCCCCATGTAACCAAAAGGGACCAGGAATCGTAGCCTTACCATGTGCCAAAGCACTGGGAATATCTAGTGAACAGCACTAACGACCGTGACATATATATTTAAGGTTATAAAATTTCCTCTAAATACTGCTTTAACTGCTCCTTACAATTTTTACCTTGTACTTTCATTATCATTCTTAAATAAACGTTCAATTTTAGAGCAGTTTTAGATTTACAAAAAAAATTGTGACGATGGTACCTAGAGTGTTCCCCTATACCCCACACCCAAATGTCTCTATGTTAATATCTTACATTTAGTGAGTTACATTTGTCACTATCAATGGATCACTACTGATACATTATTATAAACTAAACTCCACACTTCATTCAGCTTTCCTTAGTTTTTAACCTAAGGATCCCATTCAGGATACCACATTACATTAATCATCATGTCTCCTCAAGCTCCATTTGGCTGTGACAGTTTCTCAGGCTTATCTTGTTTTGCATGACCTTGACAGTTTTAAGAGTATTGGTCAGGTATTTTGTAGAATGTTCCTCAACTGGGATTCGTCTGATGTTTTTTCTCATGATTAGACTGGGGTTATAGGTTTTTGAGAGGGAGACCATAGAGATGAAGTGCTATTCTCATCACATCATACCAAGCGTACATACTATCAACATGATATATCACTGTTGATGTTGACCTTGATCACTTGGTTGAGGTAGTGCTTGTCAGATTCTTGTAAAGTTGCTCTTTTTTTAAAAAAATTTATTTATTATTTATTTATTTATGTTTGGCTGTGTTGGGTCTTCGTTGCTGCGCGCGGGCTTTCTCTAGTTGTGGCGAGCGGGGGCTACTCTTTGTTGCAGTGTGCGGGCTTCTCATTGCGGTGGCTTCTCTTATTGCGGAGCACGGACTCTAGGCGCGCAGGCTCAGTAGTTGTGGCTCATGGGCTCTAGAGTACAGGCTCAGTAGTTGTGGCGCATGGGCTTAGTTGCTCCGCGGCATGTGGGATCTTCCCGGACCAGGGCTCGAACTCGTGTCCCCTGCATTGGCAGGTGGATTCTTAACCACTGCGCCACCAGGGAAGTCCCGTAAAGTTGCTCTTTCGTCTCCTTTCCACACTGGCCTGTTTGGAAGGAAGTCACTATGCACAGCCCACTCTTAAGGAGAGAGGAGTTACGCTCCATCTCCTTGAGGGCAGAGTATCAACACAAATTACTTAGAATTTTTCTACACAGATTTTTCTATTCTCCCTATTGATTCAATCATTTATTTAGATCAGTACAGACTCATGGATATTTATTTACTTTGGATTATAATCCAATACCACGGGGGTTTTTTGTTTTTGTTTGTTTGTTTGTTTTGTTTTTTTCTCAAATTGTTCCAGCTTTGGCCACTGGGAGCTCTCAGTTGGCTCCTATGTCTCCTGAACAAACATCCATCAATGTGAGTTGCTTCATATTTGAGCACTTTCTTACTTTCTGGCAAAACAAAATGCTCTAGGATCATCTTGTATATTTCCTGCCCTAGTCCTAGAATCAGTCATGTCTCTAAGGAACTCTGGTTCCTTTCATTGAAGAATGGTATTAGAAACCAAGATCTGAGTACTAGGTATGATCATTGCTACCAGGGTCATTGTTTCTAGGCCCTCTCAGCTGGCAGAGCAAGGAAATATACGTGTGTATACTAACTCATGTATGCATACATATCTATATAAGATTCTATATGTAACCATCTGTATCTTTTATTTATTTATTTATTTATGGCTGCGTTGGGTCTTCGTTGCTGCACATGGGCTTTCTCTAGTTGCCACGAGTGGGGGTTACTCTTTGTTGCGGTGCACGGGCTCAGCAGTTGTGGCTCATGGGCTCTAGAGCGCGGTCTCATTAGTTGTGGCACACGGGCTTAACTGCTCCGTGGCATGGGGGATCTTTCCGGAACAGGGCTCAAACCCGTGTCCTCTGCATTGGCAGGTGGATTCTTAACCACTGCGCCACCAGGGAAGTCCTGTATGTATCTTAAACTAAACATAAATCCATCCTGATGTCTCCAACTCTAATCCATCACCACATGGCTCATTCTAGCCTCAATCTCTTGCTCATCCATAACTTCCCACTACAACAGTGAGAAGCCCATCCATTAACTTAAATGTCTGAGTCCAGTGTACACATACAGTGGTTCAGAACTGTTCAGAATTAACCCTTTAATTATCATTTAATTATAACTAATTAATTTTCGTTGATTTAATGTTTTTTATTGGGGTATAATTGTTTTACAATGTTGTGTTAGTTTCTACTGTACAGAGAAGTGAAGTAGAGTTCCCTGTGCTATACAGCAGGTTCTCATAAAAGGGAACAAAATTGGGTCACTTGTAGAGACATGGATGGACCTAGAGACTGTCATACAGAGTGAAGTAAGTCAGAAAGAGAAAAACAAATATCGTATATTAATGCATACATGTGGAATCATTGATTTAATCTTTAACCACAAATTATTTAGAAGTTTGGCTTTCAGTTTCAAAACATAGAAGGTCTAGACAGATCTCTTTCTATGGTTGATTTCTAATCTTCTTGCATGCGGTCTGGAAACATGTTCCATGTAATGTTGATTCTCTGGAATGTTTTGAGACTTCCTCTAGGATCTAATATATGTTCAATTTTGGTAACAGTTGCATATGTGATTGGAAAAAATGTATAAATTTTGGTACCTCTATGCCATTAAAAACATCATTATGAAAATGTAGAAAGTATACAAATGTTCGCGATAATGTGAAATGAAAAAAAAAGAACGCTAAACACATGCTGTATTTGCAGCAATGTAAACTATTCAGGCATAAAAACAAAGACTGGAAAAGAATAAGCAAAAATGAAAATAAGTATCGACAAATAGTGGGGGGATTCTAAATACATTTTTTTCTCTTCTAAAAATAGTATTTAATGTTGTTTTATTGTTTCTATAATTTATAAAACTCTAAAAAAATCATCCCAGAAGACACTGGTTTGATAAATTAACAAAGGATCAAGAGTATTTTATTCTACAGACATTTTTTGAGCTCCTGCTATGTGTTGCACCATGCTGGATCCTAGGGATCCAGGAATGAGAAGTCAAGGTCACTTTCTTTAGAGACTCTTAGATCAAGAGGTGCACACCAGGCATAAGTAATTCCTACATGAGGCAGATAGTGAACGGTCCCAAAGAGGTCCAGACACAGTACAGCTGGGAGACAGGAACGGGAGAAATTAATTTAGGTTCGGCAGGGAAGATGAGGTATGCAATGTCCTTGGGGGACCAGCGGGCGCCAGAGAGGATTTCAAGGCTCTGTGTGTGGACACTGGGATGGACCATAGGCAAAGGCGAGACCTTGAATAATAATAAAATTTGATGTTTGTATAGACTGTAACTTACAGAATCTTCCAACACACACACACACACACACACACACACACACACACACACAATCTCATTGCTAATATCCTATCTTTATGCTCTTTACCCTGTGAGGCAGATATTACTATTTTTATGCCCATTTTTTTACAGAGCTGGAAACTGAGGTTCAGAGAGGGGAAGCAGCTTGTCCAAGGTTACACAACTAGTAAGTGACAGAGCCAGGACTCAGGTCCTAGTTTTCTAGTTCCAGGTAAAGATTCCTTCATGTAAACCCCCCTTAGAAAATAACTCCTTTGAAGTACACTTAGAAAGAGCCAGAAAAATGGCTCAGCGATGCTGTCCCCCTCAGTGAGAAAGGATATTATCAAATGTCTTCTCAAGGAGAAGCTACCGTGAGAACAGACATTGAGAGTCACGCGAGGTGGGCAGCTGAGCAGAGACAAGACCTAGTTGGGTGTTTTGTGGAATTAGACTCTTGTTCTTTGTTGACCACAGAAGGGGCCCATCCAACCCCCCCAGAGGCACCAACCCACAGTGGTGAGAGCTCAGAGCCAATAGCAGCCATGGGGCCAGGCCAGGGGTTCAAGTTGGGTTACTGTTCCATATCCAGTTGAAAAAAATATGGTGTATACATTTTGGTATATCAGTGTATTAAAAGGATCATTTGAAACATCATGAGACTTGAAAGATGAAAAAGTTGCCCAGAAGAAGAGCATTCCAAGCTGAGGGAGGAGAGTGTGTGAAGGCCTTGGGCTAGGAAGGAGCTGAAGACTTTGGAGGATTGGAAGCCTAAAGCTGGCCGTGGGGCTGGAGCCAGAGAGAGGTGACTGTGGTGGGGAGAAGAAGGCACGGGCCAAGTAATAAATAAAATAGAAATGCATATACGTGAATATGTGCAGAATCTAAAAAATAATACAAATGAATCTATATACAAAACAGAAACAGACTCACAGTAAACAAACTTATGGTTACCAAAGGGGAAAGGGGGGGGGGATAAATTAGGAGTATGGGATTAACAGATACAAACTACTAAAATAGATAAGCAACAAGGATTTACTGTGTAGTACAGGGGACTCTATTCAATATCTTGTAATAACCTACAATGGAAAAAAATCTGATATATATATAGATAGATATATATAAAACACAATCATTTTGCTGTACACCTGAAACTAACGCATTTCTTAAAAAAAGAAATGCGTATAAGTGAATAAGAACCGAAATGCATTACAAGAGCCGATTGTCACCTCCAGGCTCCTAGCCCCTTCCTCCCAAAAGTTCCGTGCAGCATACAGACTTCATTCTGAACTGATTTGGAGTCAGAAAGACAATTCAGAGAGCCAGCGCACCCTGCATTCCCTGAGTCCCCCCTGCCATACTGGATTCCTGGTGCCTGGCCTCAGCCCCAAG
Organism: Balaenoptera physalus; assembly: GCF_965194825.1. Lineage (NCBI taxonomy): Eukaryota > Metazoa > Chordata > Mammalia > Artiodactyla > Balaenopteridae > Balaenoptera > Balaenoptera physalus. The sequence goes on from NC_138901.1 coordinate 42,623,818, forward strand.
ATCCTCACCTGGGGATGATATCAAGGTCAGAGTTCGGGGGAAATAATGGCTGGAAGGCCTGCCTCATAACAGGTGTGCACATGGGACTTCCCTGGTGGCACAGTGGTTCAGACTCCGCACTCCCAGTGCAGGTGGCCCGGGTTCGATCCCTGCTCAGGGAACTAGATCCCGCATGCCGCAACTAAGACCCAGCGCAACCAAATAAATAACTATATTTAAAAAAAAAAACACAGGTGTGCACAACGCCAGTGCCCTGCCTCTGTCCTCCTTCTCTACACTCTTTCAGCCCATTTGGGGCGCTCCTCAGCTGCAGTGTGCCGATGCCTGGGTGCGAATCCCACCGCTCTCAGTTAGCTGTCCCTGGGCTGTGACTCTGGGTGCCTCAGTGTCTGCACCTGTGAAAATGAGGACAATCGCTCCATCCACCTCGAGCTGCGGAGGAGGGGAGGGGTAAATAAGATAATAAGGTACTTTACGTACTTGGCATTGAGTTGAGCCTGGCACATAATAAGCACTCAATAAACGTGGTGTTACTTCTACCCCACTACCATGTCTGGGTGAATGATAACCAGGACGGTCAGGGACAGGACGGTTGCGGGCCTTTGCGGGTGCGTCCCTCCCGCCCCGCCCCGCCGCCCCGCCGCCCCGCCGCCCCGCCGCCCCGCCGCCCCGCCGCCCCGCCACCCCATCCCTCCGGCCTGGCCAAGGGCAGCACCAAGGGCGGACGCCCAGGCAGCAGCTGCGCGGGGCGGAGCTCCACCCCCAGCCCCCGTCGTCGCACGGATCCTCCTGAGCATCCAACTTCATTTCCACTTCAATTTTATCAGCGGCCGGGGAGCCGGGCGGGAGATAGGAGACCGGCCCTGACACGAATTAGCCCGGAGATTGCCGGATACGCTGGCCCGGGCTCTGGCGCGCGCTCGCCTCCCTCGCCTCTCCTTTGTGTCGCCTTGCGGCTCCCGCCCGCCGCCCTCACTCCGGCTGCGCCGGCCCCGGGGCCAGCGAGCTTGTTTGCATTTGGCCACGTTTACCAGACCGAGGCGGGCGGCGGCGCGGGGCTCCCACCCCCGCAGGGCCAGGCAAGGGCACCCTGGGGCCGTCAGGGCGCGCAGGGGCCTCGCTGCTCCTCCCCAAGCCCCTCACCTTCCGAGGGGCGGGGGAGCGCCTGGGAGCCCAGGGGAGCGCGTCCGATGGGGACGTCCTACTGGGGGACCTGTCTCTGTGTAGGGACTCGTAAACACCATCCTATTGAATCTGCCCAAGAACCCTGAGAAATGAAGCGATAAAGGGAAACTGAGGCTCAGAGAAGCAACGGTACTCGCCCAAGGTCACACTGTGCTTAAGGGGTCCGGCCAACATTTGGACTCAGATTTGTTCCTTCCAGGAGCCTTGGTGAGGGGTGGGGGGGTCTGTCATATTTACACAATTGGTATTCCGCCTTTTCCTACTGCAGAAGTCATGGGAATTAATTATTCCCCCAATTTACTGCAAGAGAGTAGGCCCTATAAGATGGAGACGAAGGAGGCTCTGGGGTTTCCAAAAGGGGGTAGGGTAATGACTTCCTTCTGCTTCTTCTGCCCCCAGGTGCCCCCCACCGCGACACACCCCCTCCCAAGATCCCTCCCCACTTTACCCTGCAATCCCCACCCTCACTCCCAGCTCGACCCAGAGAAACCACTTTGCTCTGTTCTAGCCAGGAACCGGCCTCTGGGACACAGGGGGTCTCTCCCCAGACCTTCCCTGGGGCCTGGGGGAGGGGAGGCTAGCCCTAACGGGCTCCCCACCTCTGTTTCCGGGGTGCTGCTGGGGAAAATTTATGACCCTCTCAGGTTTGGGAACTGTTCCCACACTAAAAAGAAAGAAGAAAGAGAGAAAGAAATGATTTTAATTTTTTTTAGGTCCAGAAATGAAGCAGAAGTGAGTAAATTTTAATGAAACGGTGCAAAAATGACATCATTTACTCAGAAATCATTAATTTGTCAGCATTAATATTTCAGCTACAACATTGCCTGTCATTTTGTGCCTGCAATGACTGATAAATCTATAAAAGCGTGCTGCTAATTTACTGAATATTTATGTGCAGTGTCATTTGCAGAGTAAGGATGGAATTTATTTCATGCCGAGTTCTGCAGGAGAACATTCTCCACAAACCTTCACCCTGGTGGGTGGGGGAGGGCAAGGGGAGATTCCAACTTCCTGGAAAGCTGATGACAAGATGGGGACAAAGAGGGCCCCAGGGCTCAGCCCCCCTCCCCGCCCCCACCCCCTCCCCAGCTCCAGTGCACCCGGGAGGGACCATCTTGCTTTTGCGCTGATGGTTTAAAGGCACTTTGGGGACACCCTTCCCTCCCCAATTCTGGCAAGTCCAAATTTTACCGTCAAATGTTCCTGCTCCCAGGAAGCCACCCTGGATTGTGCTGCCCCTGCACTACCGGGAGGTGGGACCACTGTTCAGTGGATGTGGGACTGGCCCTTAGTAGAGAGGATGGCAGGGCAGGTGGGCTCCAGGTCCTGGGTGAGTTATCAGAAGAGGCATCAGAGAAGAGGTCAACTGCTGGGTGTGGGATTCAGGCAACCTGAATCCCAACTCCGGCTCTATGAATGGTCTCAGAAATCTGGGTCTCAGTGTCCTCATGTGGAACATGGGGACACTACCAGTACTTGTTCCTGGAGACCCTGGGGATTGACAGACCTAGTGCACGGAAAGCTTCTTAGCAGAGGACTTCGGGAAAACATTAGCTGCTGCCTTTTTTGAAGGAATCACCACCACGGTCCCTGCTCCTGAAGTGTCCCTTTCCTGGGTCTGTTTCTCCAGATGGGAAGTAGGGGGCCCTGAGACCCCATCCCCATGGTCCTGAGAGGGACATGACCTTGCTCCTTGTTCCTGAATGTGGGTCTGGCTCCATCAACCTCAAAGGAGAGCCTCTCCCCACTCCCTCCTCATTTCCACATGCTTGAGTGACCAGAATTCCGGAGGATCTATCCAGAAGCAGCTTCATGGAAGCATCCAGCTCGTGTTCCCCCGGCCCTGGGAGCTGTTTGGGGAAAGGATGGCTGTCCTTTGAAATGCCTCCATTTTACAGAGACCAAAATCAAGGCTCTGAGAGGGGCACCCGAGCCCGATGACCCCTCACCCCCACTTCCCCATCCCCCATCCCAACAGGAGCACAAATCACAATCCTTCAAGGTTGGCACAATTTTGCTCAATTTCCTGCCTGAATGGCACAGGGCTTGACCCTCTGCAGGTGCTCAGGAAATGTTCGTGGAATCAATAAAGAACAGCTAAATCTCCCATCTTCTGAGAGCGTTGTCTCCTCCTCCCTCCTGCTCCCCACCCTCCAGCAGGGGTGGACTCCGATGGTGGTGGCGGTGTCCTCCCCTGTAATGCCTCTCCAATCGTTCCTTTTTCTTCTTTGCTGCTGCCGCTGCTCCAGTGGCATCCCCCATTAAGTCTTCCCTGGACCACTGCGATAGTCTGCGCACGGCCCTGCCTGCCTCCATTTTCCCACTGCAACGAGGTCAGCACAGGGCTTGGTAAAGAGCAGCCCTGACACTGCCACTCAAAGGGCTCCAGTGGCTTCCGCCGCCTGGGGATGGCGTTCAGCGCGCCCTCCCAGGTCCTTCAGGCCTGCTCCTCTCCACTCTCACAGACCCACCCACTGCTTAATATACACGTCCTGTGTTTTCCGGGCTCCAAGCCTTTGTTGACCCTTCTGCCGAATATCCCTCCATTCCTCACAGCCAAATCCCATCTGTCCTTGCAAGCCCCATCACTACCAGGAAAGCTCTAGAAAGCTTCCCGATCCCCTCAGAAGAATTCCTCCTTATTCCAAGCAGGGCCGAGGGGCAGGGAGCCACGTTTCCTTCCAAGAGGGTCCTGGTGTGGGAGAACCTCTCAGCTAGAGGAGGAGAGGGGCGCCCATTGTCTGAATCCAGGGGAGAACGCTGGATCGGTGGCCAGGGGACATGGCCTCTCATACTTACAGATGAACCCTGTGTGGCCTTGACCTTGCCATACTCTTATGAAATGGGCTGGTCCAACTCTCTCCAGTCCGTATGAATCGGTCATGTCCACAGCTGCATCCTGGCACCAAGCATTGTGCCAGGCAGACAGCAACCACTCAGGAGATACTGGCTGAATGCCCTCCATGCCAAAGTTCTGAGGTCCTGTGACTCAGTATTGTCCAGGCAGTACTGGGGGTTCACCCAGGACAGGCAGAGGGGGATGCTTATGATACTATCATTGAAGAACAACACACTTTCCCATAAATGATGTTATTTAGCCCTCACAGCTGCCCTGTGAGCTGGACTTTCCTGTCCCCATTTCACAGATGAGGAAGGTGAGGCTAGAAGGTAAAGTGACCTGCTTGGGCCTCACACCCAGGCCCTTGACTCCAAATCCAGTGCCCTTCCTGCTGCTGCATCCAAATGCTTTCCTTTGCTCTTAGAATAAACCCTAGTCCTCTGTGGCCTATGAGGCCCGGCATGATGGGGCCCCTGAGACCCTCTCCAAGCTCACTGTCCCCCTGCGTCAGAACCACACTGCCCTTCTGGCCGCTCCTTCAACACTCGAAGCTCATTCTCACCCCTGGGCCTTTGCACTTGCTGTTCCCTCTGCCTGGAAAAAGTTCATCCTCACCATCCAGCTCTCAGCTCTAATGTCACCTTCTCAAGAGGCCTTCCGTGCTCACCCAAACTGAAATATGTGTTTACTTCCTTTCCCTCCTCCACCACCTGAAATGGTCTTATGCACCTGTGTCCTCCATGAGGGTAGGGACGTAGCTGCCTAGCACCTGTAGGCCTAGCACCTGGGGCAGCGCCTGGCTGAGGGCGGCTGGTGGTTAGACAGATCCATGCTCTGGGTCTGCTAGAGTAAAACTGTGAGCTCCTGTCTTCCAGGAGAAGACGTGGGGGCTCTGGGGCCGGTGGGGTGGTAAGGGGGTCGGGGGGCAGGGATGTGGTAGGTCAGGGACACCAGGAATAGACGGTGCTTCCTGCTCCCAGAAGCTGGATCCGAGAGAGGACGAAGCTGGGAGGTGCCTCCCCACCCTCATCCTCACCATCGCCCCCCGCCACCCCCCATGCCTCACACTCATTTCCTTCCTGGAGTCAGTCTCATTTGCTTTCCCTAAAAGCCGCTGGAGGAGCCAATATGTACGTGATGAATATTTCATCTCCTGAGCGTGGGTTTGCGGGAGAGCTGCGATCACCCGGGGAGGGAGCGCTGCCCAGCCGTGCCTGGGAAGGAGGGGGCCTGAGAGGGGTGCTGGCAATAGCATCTCAAAGATGCAGGTTCTCCAGGGCCCACCCTCCTGCTCCTGCGGACACCCTTGGCCTTGGGAGGCTCAGAGCAACTAGGGCAGCCATGAATCTGGGGCACAGATACCTCATGCTCCCTGGGGCTCCCACTCCTTCCTTGGGGTTTGCCTCTGACTAGGGGCAGACTTGACCATAAGCTCAGAGGCTCACATTGCCCAGGCTGGAGGTTTGACTGGCATGGCCGTGGCCAAAGCTGTTGAGTCTGTTCTGGTCGTCGTGTAGAGTGGCTTCTCAACTAGGATCGTGCGAATCCTCTCAGCCCAGGGACTGAGGCTGGGAAACTGCAGACTGAGAAAGGAAGACGGGACAGATAAAGGGACAGACTGAGGCTGGGAAACTGCAGACTGAGAAAGGAAGGAGGGACACTGTGGAGTGGGGCAAGGCAGGGACTGGGAGCGGCCTGTCACTCCTGGGCCATGTCCATCCTCAAACCCTCCATCACGCTTCCCCACACCCATGACTGCATCATCCCCAGGGGGATGGTCAAACTGAGCTTCTCCAGCTCTGGAGTCTGGTGGTCCTGGCTGTCAGTCATCTGCTCCTTCACCGGTTAAGTGACCACTGAACCTCTCTGAGCCTCAGTTTCCTCATCTGAAAGATGGTGTTGGTCACACCACCTGGCAGGGTGATTCTGAGGGGCCAGCAGAGTGCCTGGCACATAGGAAGTACTCAAAGGATTCAAGGCCTGCACTACACACACACACACATACACACACACACACACAGCACCACCATTCCGGTTCCGTTAGCATCCATCTCCGGTTAGAAAACAAAGGACCATCCATCCCCTCCTCCTTCACCCAGGTTCTCTCTTCTCTCCCTCTACCCTGTCCGCCCTTGCTGCCCACCTCACTCCACAACCATGAGCCTCTGCTCCCTAATGAATTGAGGGGGGAAGGAAGGCACCTTGCTTCCTGGGCCTCAGCCAGCCCTGGGTCCAGATGACCCCTTGCCGGGGATCCCTCGGCCCCAGCTCCAACCCTCTGCAGCCAGCCCCTGTCCCTCCACCCCTGGCCAGGAGCAATCCCATCCTTCTCGTCCCTACCCACCACATTACCCTCTGAATACTCTCATTATACCATTACTAATTAGGGCCGCTCAGCAAATTGGCGGCTGCATTAGAGGAAGACAGTGCGTGGGAGCATATGGCATAATATCGTATTAATGAACACTCTAAATTCAAACCCGGGTCAGCTGCTCGCTTCTCGCCGGTGTCACCCACGCTAAAGGGAGGGAGGGGGGAGAAAAGCAGTCAACCTTTCCCTCGCTTGCTTTCCTCGGCTGTCTCCAAACACACATTCCCCAGCGTGGGCTGGGCTGCTGGAGGTTTTTATCATATCTGGAGAGAAAAGAGTCTGGGCCTTCTCGGGGGCTGCAGAAGGACCTCCCCGTCCCAATCATGTATAAGCGTATGCTTAGCATGGTCGGGAAAAATAATAATTAATAATAATACACCAGGCTGTGGGCCAGGCTTTTGAGCCAGAATATCTCTGGCTCCCAATAGCCCTTGGAGGGGTTTTAGCACAGACGGCAAACCAAGGGCTACGGACGGAGGTCGTGGAGCTTACTTAAGGTCACATGGTAGCTGAGCTGGAAAGTCCAGGGGGAAGGGACGAGTCTGAGGAGACTCAAGAAGATCCCAGCACAAGACCCTTTCCCCCCTTTCCCCTCCAGGAGTCCAGTAGCACCCATAGACCCCCGGAGCCCCAAGGTCAACCAGTGAATTCAGGGACAGAACTCAGACCCAGATCCTTGTCTTTAAGCCGCTGGGTGATGCTGGGGGTCGATGCCCCGTCCCTCCCCCAACAGGCTGAGAATTTGGCTTGTGGAGCTCAAATCAGCAAGCCAGGGGTGGACGAGGTCCTTCCTCTTCTCCTTCTCTCTCCCTCACCTCTTTCCCACGTTCCTCAGAGGAGTGCGGAATTCACCGGCTGGGCTGTGAGTCTTGGAGTTGCCCTCCTGCCTCCCTGAATCCTGGCAGGAGGAGGTGAGGGGGGAGACACCTGTGAGTGGGGGCCAGGTTGGGGTCAGTCTGAGGAGGCCTCGAAGAAGAGGGGAGCTCTGACTGAGGCTCCTGAGTGGAAGGCGAGGACCTGCACTACAGCTGCCTCTCCCCCTCCCCCCAGCCAAGGGGGCAGCAGCCACCGATGCCCGGCCTGGGCCCGTCCAAGGCACCCTGACTCTGGCACTTCTGAGCCAGGCTTGAGCTGAAAGGGCCTCCCCGTGCCATCCGTCTCGCTGTCTGATGGGGTGATGTCAGTGATCCTCTAACAGAAACTGGCTTCCTGAGCTCAGAATTCCTCATTTCATCTCCAGATGAAGGGCTGTTCCGTTCCTGCCACCTGCTGAGCTCAGAGCCTGGGAGGAGCACGGGGCTGGTCCACTCAGGCACAGGTCTCCCAACCCCGCCCAGGCTCAGCCTTGCCCTGCTCACGGCATCCCTCAATACTGTCTCCTCTGGGAAGCCTTCCTTGGCTGAGACCACAGAGCCTTGGCATCTGAAAGTGTCTTAGAAGCTCATTTTATGTGATGGCCTCAACCGAGGACCCAGTGTCTCTCAGAGCCCGGCTAGACTCCAGACCAAACCAAACCAAACCACCCTCCTCCCTCTGCCCGTCACACCCCAACGCTGGGGGCCCAGTTCCCTAGGAGGAGGGTTATTTGTCTCAGGTGTGTGTATGGGCTAGGAGACAAGATGGATTTCAACTCCAAATGAGTCACAGTGCAAACCTATTCTAGCACCTACCCTGGCTTCAGTGTTTATGAATTCTCTTCCTCACACCCTCCCTGTCTCCACCCACCTGAGAGGATGGGGACAGGAGCAGCTGTGACGCTCAGTGGATATTCTTGGTCCGGGAAAGGGTTTATTAGGGCCCGCTGGACAGAGCGCTGGAGCCCCCATGAGGAGGCCCTCCTCTCCCGAGTTCCTGTCAACCTCTGGGTTTCTGTGATGTGTATGTGGAGGAGGGATTAAGGGTGGTAGGGCGCTCACCTCCTTCCAGGGCCCCCGTCTGGAATCAGGGAGCAGTCCCCTGACCTTGAACATTTAATGTGGCTGCAGGACTTCGGGGAGTGAGTGCCTTCTCTGTTTACTTTTCCATCTGTGAAATGGGCGTATTGACATTAGCTTAGCCAAGATTGGGGGACGTGTCTGTGAAAGACCCACCCTCAGAGGCAGGAGGCTCTGGCCGAGCCGAGTACCGCCAGGCTCCTCCCCAGTCAGCTCCATCAAAAAGAAAAAGCACCTGGACAAGCAACTGCCCCTCCCCGGGCCGTCCCAGAAGGGTGGCGGCTGGGGGTAGCTCTGCAGCGCTGACCCCTCACGCAGGCTAGCAGGCTGCAAGGCTTGAGGGGCGCCAACAGGGGGTGCGAGAGGGCCCCTCCCCAGCAGACCAGCAGCCCCTAGGAGCGGCATCCCCCGACGGCAGGACGGCAAGACGGCAGGACAGGGCACCTGAAGCCAACACGGGGGCGGGGTGGGGGACCCAGGTTACCGTATGGGGCCCTCCCCTTCCTCCGGCAGCCTGGGCCATGTGGGCGCCCCGGCCGTGGACTGTCTGCGCGTACGCACCGTGCACACCCTGCACCCCCGCCCCCAGCCGCCGCCCCGGCCGCCCGGGCCCCCGAGCCGCGTCGCCCTCTCGCGTCCCTGAGCCCTGCCACTCACGCCCCCGTCATAGGATCATTTTCCTTTGTCTCCAGAACCCGCAGATCCTCTCCCTCCTCTCCCTAGCTCTCCCTGCAGGGGAGCCCAGGAGAAGTAAATAATTGTCGCCCCTCCCGGCCCTGAGCAGCCAGGCGGAACGCGGGGGTGTCATCAAGCAGTGGATGCCAATTACTTTATCCGCCCCCACCAGCCATAACCACGGCACCCTCTGCAGCTCCCCAGCCTCTAGCAGGGGAGGCAAGCCTGGGAAAGGTGCTGGCTGGTCTCTGGATTTCCGAAGCAGCTTGTCTGCACTTGCCTGGGTGCGGGGACACCCCCGCTTCATCTCTCCAGAGGCAGTGATAACAGCTCTGTGTTGAAGCTGTTGGCTCTGGTGTGTGTGTGTGTGCGTGTGTGTGTGTGTGTGTGTGTGTGTGTGTGTCCCTGCGGTAGGTGCCAAGATTCCAAGGTTTGGCCTCCTCCCCAGGAAGGAGTGGCTGAGCTAGAAAGGAGCTGAGAGGTCATCTCCTTGGAAGCCTGAGCTTGGGACCCAGAGAGGTGAGGTGACTTGCCCAGGTGACAAAGACAGCAGGACAGAGCTCCAGGTCCGGGTAAAGTGCACGTTCCACAAGTGACCGCCCTCACTAGATCTCTGTCCAGAGACCCCCTAAGCAACAGAACCCCAGACTCACACTTTGCACACAGCCTTGTCCCACTGGCCCTGTGTCAAGGGCGACAACAGGACCGGCTACAGCATTTGGGGTGCCTAATGCACAATAAAACTTCAGGGCCCCTTGTTCCCGGTTATTAAGACTTCCAAGACAGGAGCAGAAGAACATTAAACCATTAAACCTTCTAATTGAGGGCGCTGTGCACACATCACCAGCCCATGAACCCTGCCCGGCTAGGACCAGGTCAGTCTACTTCCTCTGCAGCTGTGAAGGCCTTGAGTAAAATCCCCACACACATTCTAGAAGCTTCTCTGCCTGGAGTCAGGGTTCTACAGCCACCGTGACCCCACTGCAGCCTCTGCTAGGTGCAGTCAGCCCAGCAACTCCAGCCCAGGTAGGGGGAAGTGGGTCAGCATCTTGGCCTGGGCTGACCCCTAGAATCAGGGGGAGCTGACCTGGGGATCAGATTGGATCTGGCTCTTGCAGACGCAGTAGGCATAGGCTCTGGCATCTAAGGGAGAAGCTTCCAGGCTCTGTGGATTTCAAAAGAGGGCAGGGGCCAGGGGCTGTGCTTTGTCAGTGTTTGCATGTGTCTTGTTGCGATTATGGGCCGTGCAGATATCGTTCATTTCTGTGCCTCCCCGGGTGACCCTTCTGTGCACGGGCTGCACTCAGAGCCTGAGAGCAAGGTGGACAGGCTTTACCCTACCCCCAGCCCCCATCCCGGACCCGAGCTGCCCCCATGGGTGCCCTGGCCTCTGTTATGGTGGATATGTTCCTATCCTCAGGCATTCTGCATTGGAATTCAGGCCCTTGCCAGCCTGTTCCCTGCTTGCTAACTATAAACTATCTGATTTATATTCATTAACCAGTACTAGACAGTGGCAGGCGCAGCAAACTTCGGTGGGAGACATGCCTCCATCGACAGGCGAACTGCATTTCAGTTAATTAAGGGGCTGTAATTGTTGTCCAGGACAAGGGTCCCCAGGGCACAGGCTTTGTAAATAACTACCCTCCGCTGCCCCCACCTCTCACCCTGCCCCTCCCTCCCTCCTTCCCAGACCTCAGAAGCCAGGTAAAGGGAGCTAGGGCCGGAAAGAAGGCTGTGAGCGGTGGAGGTGAGACCTGGATGCGGGGGGTGCCCTGCCAACATCCCAACCCCAGAAAGGCCACAATCCTAGGACCTGGGGTGGGCTGGGGGGGAGTCCTGGGCAGAGCACGGTGCGGCTGGGTCATAGGAACCTGGGTTTTACTGCCCAAACTGGCTCAGTCCAGGAAGGCAGGACCTGCCTGCACGCGCGCACACACACACACACACACACACACACACACACACACTGCACACGTGCTCACACGGAGCACCCCACAAGCCCCAGTAGTTTGTGCTGTTGCCCCCTCTTCTGCCTACATGCCCACCCTGTGAGCTCAACCCTGGAACCTGGGCACGGGGCAGGCTTTCTGGCATCTGTCAGGCACTGGGGGACTTCAGTGGGTCCAGCAGGGAGCTAAACAAACAGGGGGGGTCATCTCACCAGCCCCAACAAATGGAGAGGGAATCTCTTACAAGAATCGAATGAGGAAGGCTTGTCCCTTCTGGAACTCTCAGACCAATGGGGGGACCTGCGGTCTGATGGGGGCATGGGAGTGTGATCAGAGATCCCACTTTGATAGGGGAAAGGGTCCCTCCTCTCAAGAAGTTCCTAGTCTGGTGGAGAGCGAGGAATAGGGGGCAGCCCGGGAAGACAAAAGTGGTGAGAGAGGTGCATGTTGAAGACACCCAGGGCAGCCAGTGTAAATAGACATCATGCAGGCGAGTGGGCCATCCCTGTGGATGACAGAGCAGGAGAAGCCTCCTGGGAGAGGGGTCTGAGCAGGGTTTTGAATGAAGGGTGATCGAGCCTGGAGGCGGGCTTCATCCAGCTCTTCTCTGCGCAGGTGTTTCCAGGTGCCCACAAGGTGCTGGGGACAAAATGGCAAATAAGACCAGCATGTTCCCTGCCCCCCCAGAGAACAAAAAGATGGAGATGTGTGTGCACTCATGTATATGCAGGCCTGCGTGCATGCAGGGCATGTGTGTGCCTATGCATGTGCTATTTGGGCATATTTTCTAAATATCTATTGAGTGCTTGCTGCATTTTATTTTATTTTATTTTTAATGTATTTATTTTATTTATTTATTTTTGGCTGTGTTGGGTCTTTGTTACTGCACCGGGGCTTTCTCTAGTTGTGGCGAGCAGGGGCTACTTCCGTTGTGGTGCGCAGGCTTCTCATTGCGGTGGCTTCTCCTGTTGCGGAGCACGGGCTCTAGGCGCACGGGCTTCAGGAGTTGTGGCACGTGGACTCAGTAGTTGTGGCTTGCGGGCTTAGTTGCTCCGCGGCAATGTGGGATCCTCCCGGACCAGGGATCAAACCCGTGTCCCCTGCATTGGCAGGTGGATTCTTAACCAGTGCGCCACCGGGGAAGTCCCCTTGCTGCATTTTAAACCTATGAGGCACAGGAGAAAACAGCCAGCGTGACGGTGTTTCTGCCCCCGTGGAACTTGCATTGGCCCACGCAGATGTGTGTACACATAGGTGTGCCATGAGTGCTCATGATCTGTGTTCCCTGGGTTCTGTGTCCGTGTGTGCAGGTCCCAGAAAGCACTCACTCAGAACTGGATCCAGGATTCACATTGCTCTGCGACTGTACTACTTTGTGACCTTCCCCAGCCTACCCTCAGAACTATCACCTTCTGACATTTTGAACCTGTGACCACTTCTGCTCACACCTCACCACCCCCATCCCTTGCCCAGAGAACCCACATGCGTTTTGCTTTCAGCCTAAAAAGGTATCAGCTGCCCTTGAATCACTGAATAATCACCTGAAGGCAAATCAGAATTGATTTTTGTTAACCTGGCTTGCAGTTTAGGATGAACTGTGCCCATCTTCCTCTTCCTCACCCCCCATCCCACCCCTGGCATGGATCTCAGGGTTGACCACAACCTTTAACGTGACTTTTGACAAGATGCTCCTGGGAGTAGGTATTTAACTTGGATCTATCGAGACAGTCGAGCAAAGAAGAGAAGTTTCTCTGTCCTCCCCCCACCGCCTCTCCCCCCCCATTTCCACCTATCAGCCCTTATCTGAAAGAAAAATTAGAGAGTTATTAGGAGTTTCATTAGGAGTGAGCAGGTTGGTAATGAAATTACATTTCAGCTCCTTCTCAGCCCCTGTAAGTATTAAGTGGTTTGATCAATGGTGTTCACACAATTAATTCTGCCTGATTGCGGAGAGTGGCTGTATTGACAGTTGGGTTTCACACCTCGAACTTTGTCACTTAGCCAAAACGTGCCTTCAGGAAGGAAGCTTGGAGTGTGAGGGTGGGGACCCCTGTCGATAAAGGCCTTTGCTGAATGCCACATTCAAGCTCATAGATTATTTGCTTCTTTAAGCTTGTAAGGAAATTTCGGTATCACAGCACAATTACTGAACTCTAGACCAGGAGAGGTGATATGACCTGCCCTCCTTCCTCCAGTGTATGAAGTGGACCGGCACCGCGGGAGTCGCCTCGCCAGTTCTCAGGCCTCCTTCCTGGGACGGGGAAGTACAGCCTCCTTCCCCCGGCCTCTCCTGCCTCTCCTGCCTGTTATCCCAGGCTATCAGGAGAGCCTGCCTTGGAGCCCACTCAAATCTCTGCTGCTTTAATTTAATCCACCGACCCTTGTTGGGTCTTCCAGGGATATGGAAGGCAACTTTTATTTGGTCCTTTGTGAAACGACACTACCAACAATAAAGGTCATGTTCTTGAAGATGGGGAACCTCCAGTTCCTGGGACCCTGCCCATCAGGACGTATGTCCTTCCCATCAACCCCATTCCATGTCCCTGCGGCCTCTGGACATGCTGCTCTGGTGAGGATGGGGGAGGCCCTCACACCAGGGTTTTGGGTTTGCAGTGGCTCTTTACACAATCCCAGAGTAAGTCCTGCTTCTCAGTAATGTCCCCCGTAGGAGAGCCCGAGTTTACTGGAGGGGAAGGCTGTAAAAATGTTGGTGACAAGGATGTGCTGGGAAAGGGGTGGAGGGGCAGAGAGAGGGGATGGACAGACTAAGACCGGGACCAACAGTGACATTCTCTGAACCCTCACATGTGCTGTTTTACAGACATGGTTTTGTGAAATCCTCCCAACTGCCCCAGGAAGTACATTCTCTTTTATTCCCCTTTAGCAGATGAGCAAACTGAGGGCCAGAGAAGTCAAATCTTTCCCAGACTCCACCACTTGTAAGTGGTTGAACTTCCTGAGAGGATGGGAAAGAATCATGTCTTCCCTGCTCAGCTAGGCTCACCCAGTTGTGCCAGAGACCACCTTCACCTCCAAGAAGTCCTCCAGCAGAAGCAGAACGTGAGGGGGTTGCCCACACACCCATCACTCATCCCTGCCTGCACTTTTTTTCTCAGCATCAAGAAGGCTTCTGCTTGGGACTTCCCTGGTGGTCCAGTGGTTAAGAATCCGTCTTGCAGCACAAGAGACGCCGGTTCGATCCATGGTCGGGGAACTAGGATCCCACATGCCGCGGGGCAACTAAGCCTGTGCGCCACAACTACTGAGCCTGCGCACCTCAACTAGAGAGAAGCCCACGCACCACAACGAAAGATCCCGCGTGCCGCAGCTAAGACCCAACACAGCCAATAAATAAATAAGTAAGTAAGTAAGTAAGTAAGTAAGGCTTCTGCTTCTGCTGGCTTGTCTGCCTGTGTATCCTGAGTATTTCTGTTGGGTCACTTGTCCAATTCTGGCAGCAATGGGCAAATCGTAACATCCGGCCCCCAGTACTGCAGCATCAAGGCTTAGCAAAGGAAACCCTAGGAGGAAACGGATTCTGTGCTCCCTTCCTAGCAGGAGGTGCTAAGAATGAGGAGGCCAGCTGGTCAGAGCCTTGAGTGAGGGGCTTCTACTCCAGGGAGTGGTCTTTCATCCAGGTGGCTGAAAAGGAAAGGAAAGGATTATTGGGCCCTCCTTGTCTTCATCATAAACCTTCACTCCAGATCCCAGCTCAACAACCACAATGACCAACAATAAAGGATTTAGGCCACCATTTGCCATACATTCATCTGATGGAATATTATGCGACCATTAACAGTACATAAGAACACAGGGACATCAAGGGTGCGGGTGGGAATCGGAATGGAAACAGTATAAGCCCAATCTGGGGTGTGTGGGTGTGACTCTATGTCAGGCCCTAGCGCTGAGCAGCAACCACACGTCTTCAACCTAATCCCGTGGGGCAATAATACTATCCTTTTCTTATAAATGCGGAAACTGAGACTCAGGGCAGTTAGATTAATTACCCAAGGCTGCACAGCTAATAAGTGGTGAAGTCGGGATTCCATTCCAGACGCTCTGACTCCAGCACCTGTGCTCTTAACCGCCACCCTATGATGACCCCGTATCACTGGCCAATCCTTTTCACTTTACGAAGTGCTTTAATGTTTATGATCTTTATACAAATATTCACAACAGCTCTATGAGGTGCCTATTAAAAAGCCCATTTTACAGATGAAGAAACAGAGAAGTTAAGAGACTTGCCCAAAGTCAGTGTCATTCCATGCTGGCAAAAGAAGGTCTCAGACTCAGGTTGTACTTGACAAAGCCCTGCACTAGTTCAAGAACAGAAATAGACGAGAAGGCAACACACACAGATGTCAAAACAGACACAGCAGAGACCAGGAAAAGGGAAGGAAAAGCATTCTCCTCCCTTTGCCTGTCTCTACTCAAATGTAGAGGGGAAAAAATCATTTTAAGCAGGTGACTTACAGCCTTGAATTTAAGAAAAATGCATGGAATTAAGTTCCTAAAAAGCTAGGAAAGCTGAACCAAACCATCATTGGGGCTTGAAATGAGATTTTATGTTTTCCCATTCTGGGCACTGAGCCGTCAGTGGTGCCACGTGCCAGGCTGATGAGGACCACTTGTTCGTTAGAGGCACCAGGGGCTGGTGGCCGTCCGCCCAGCCTGGCCCTGCCCTGGTGAGTGCCAGCTGCTTGCAGCCTATCAGAGGGCTGGGCTCAGAGAACAGACATAGGGCTGTTCTAGCCCCTTGCTTTTCCGAGTGTGGTCCACAGACCGGCAGCATCACCTGAGAGTTTGTTAGGAATGCAGAGCCCTCTCTACCGAATCAGAATTTGTATTTTAACAAGACCTGGAGGTGATGTGTCTGCCTATCACAATTGCAGAAGCCCTGCTTTAGCTAAAATCTGAATAGAGGAAGGACAGGTCCAGGTCTCAAAAGCCCCTTCTCCCCCTGCCCTGGGTCCCCAAGTTCCGAGCAGCTCACACAGACCCTGGGATCCCTGAAGCCCGACAGCATGTGGCCATGGGCACAGGGGAAGGAGGGAGAGAGGAGGCCCTCCCCAACCTGAACCGCTGGAGGTGCCTGCCAGCCACAGCCAGAGAGGGTGGGGGTGGGGAAGTTTTTCTTTGTCAGCACATCTTTCTGGAAGGAGAGTCAAGGTGCCCCTAGTTTCCCCCTCCCACGTGGGGACCGAGTGTAAGGACGCCGTGTGCAGAGATGGCAGGGCAGGTGGCCAAGGGCGCTGGGTTCACCTTCCCCAGAGGCACCAGGGCTCACGTGGTCTGTCCCTGTCCCTCCCAGGCCGGTACTCCCAGAGCTGGTCTCAGAGGGTCAGACCAAGGAGCTGCTTCTCTCCAGCAAAGGGGGGACCTCGGTCCCCTGCTCCTGCCCCAGGCCTGGAGTTTCCCCTCCTCCCTGCCTGCCTTTGGAAGGTTGCTTCCCCAGCTCCTGCAGAGGCACCTGCTCCTGCCCAGCCTGCTCCCCAGCCACCTGGCCAACCGGGCTGGGCCCTCTGCTGGCTCCTAGCGCACCACCTCCTTAAAGAGGCAGCTATGCCATGTTTCTTTGCGGTGTATCCACCCTGAGCACAGAGACGCAGAAGCTGCAGTCTCCAAGCCTGGGGAAGGGGCTGGGCTGCACCCTTAGCCCCGAGAACTAGCCATCCTCTCGTCCAAGGGATTCTCAGCCCTGGCGCACACCTAAATCACCTAAGGAGCTTTAAGGAATACTAATGCCTTTGGCCCAGCCCAGGCCAATTAAATCAGAATTTCTTGGGCTAGTGGGGGAAGGGAGAGGGTCATTTTTAATATGTATTTAAATATTTAACTAATATATTTAAAAAATACCGACTCATGTGCAGCCAGGGAAAAAGAAGCACTGAGCCAGTCCATCAACCTCACTTTCCTGATGAGGACGTGTGGCCCAGATAATCCAATAGTGTAGCTGCATCCCAAGAGAAGGGCTCACTCAGGGTCCCACAGCAGCCGAGCCAAGACCAGAACATACCAGGCAACACAGTGGGCTCTAGGCACTAACAAGTCTACCAACCTCAGGGCCGTATGACCTTGGGTGAGTTTCCTAACCCACCTGACTCTCAGTTTCCTCACCTATAAAATGGGGATAATCATGCCTAAATGATAGACTCATAGCAAGGGTACCTGACACGTGTAGGTGCTCAATAAAATGTTGCCACATGAATGAAGGAAGGAAGGAAGGATGGATGGATGGATGGTGAATGAATTAACACTTGACTGTTCCCTGGGATTGGCATGGGGTGCTCTGCTTAGAAATCTAAAATCTGCAAACCAATCCCAAGAGAATCCTGCTTGTCCAAGGTTCTAGAACTTTTGAAACTTCTACTGGGAGGGGTCACGGCAGAGAACCAGGCAGTGGGAGGCTTTTCTTCAAGGGGCCCCAGGATTTCAGGCCAAGGTGTGGGTAACTTGACAGAAGAATAAGCGCTTCATTCATTTTCCAGCCGCCTCCTGCCCAGCGCGGTTCCACTGGAGTGGCTCTGGCCCCATTGTGGGAGGGCCTGGATGCTCACCTTCCCCTTACCCCTCTCCCTCGCTGGAGCCCAGCCAGGGCACCTGTGGGGTCACAGAGATGCTGGCACGGCCGGCCCCTGGGGTGGGGAAGCCAGGCAGGGGCCCCCTTCCCGTGCTGGCCAGGGTGAGGTCTAGCCAACAGAGGAAGATGGGGGCGGGTGGGGGGGGCCCTCTCAGGACAGGTAAGTGGCCTCCTCAGAGGGCTGGAGGAGGGTGGAGGAGGGGAGGGGGTGATGGGACATCCCTCTCAGCCTCCCCCCTCCATCCCCTACAGGCCCCAGCAGGCACCTTTCTGCCACCACTCCCAGCCAATTTCCTGGTTCTCAAACCTCTCCCGCCTGCTCTGCTTCACTGCCGCTGTTCCCCTCCCATTAGAGCCACAGGTCCTGGCCTTCCTTCCCTCAACTTCCCCACCCCCACCACTTGTCACCATAACCCCCAGGGCAGCCTGGCGCCCAGGTGAACCAGGACAGGGCCCACCCTAATCTGCCCCTTCATCACTGCTCTGATGAGACAGAAATCCTGCGGATGGAGAGATCAAACTAACTGTAGTGGGACATGAATGGGGGCAGGGAGTATCTCCTGGATCTGAGCTGCCATCCTGGGCAGGAGGGGGCACTGGCTTGTTTTCCTTCCTTGAGCAGGTACAAAAGAAGCCACATTAATACAGCCCTGCCTTTGAAGCTCACCTTTGAAACCCGGGTTCCTGGGTCTGAGCCAAGCAGACTCAGCCGCTAGTGCCCTCTCCCCAGCCACGCCAGCCACCCCTCCAGAGATGCTTCGAACTGTGAGATCAAAGGGTCCTGGGCCCCTCCCCACCGTGCAGTTAGAGCCCTGGGTTAGGAGTGACTGTGGTGGGGCTGGGGGGTGGGGGCGTGCTGTGCACAGGGTCCCCTCCAGGTGTGCAGGCCCGGATTTCAGGGCTCCAAGACACATATGCTCCCTAATAGGTATTGGACGTCTACACACGTGGTTGGCCTCATTTCTTCCTCACTGTTGTTATTGTGTTCTCTGTCCCATTTTACAGATGGGGAAACTGAGGCTTTGAGAGGTTAAATAACTTATCCAAGGCATTAGAATTGGAGACCTGATCCCAAATCTAGGGCTATCTCCCCATTGGAAAGTCCTACTCCCACCTGAAAGGTAATTTTCAATTCTTGGTCACCAACCCAATTATATGCTTCAGTCCCCAAAGCCAACAGCTCGCAAAAGGCTGCCATTTTCCTATTTCAAAGTGGCTAATGTCAGGGGGCCCTCTCCTCCCTCCCCAACCTGCACAGGCAGGACAAACAGGCACCCAGGGCTCCACCACAGACCCCAGTTTTCCTTCTTCTGGAGGCACATCCGCGCTCACGTTGCCTTTGTGTTTTCTGCACGGCCGCGAGAACTGGAGAGCTGGCAGTGGGGTTAGCAGGGAACCCAGTCTCAGCACTGAACTCTCCTTAAAATAAAGGAGGGGGCTTCCCTGCTGGCGCAGTGGTTAAGAATCCGCCTGCCCATGCAGGGGACACAGGTTCGAGCCCTGGTCCGGGAGGATCCAACATGCCGTGGAGCAACTAAGCCTGTGCGCCACAACCACTGAGCCTGTGCTCTAGAGCCTGCGAGCCACAACTACTGAGCCCGTGTGCCGCAACTACTGAAGCCCGTGCACCTAGAGCCCGTGCTCCGCAACAAGAGAAGCCACCGCAATGAGAAGCCCCGTGCACCGCAATGAAGAGCAGCCCCCACTCGCCGCAACTAGAGAAAGCCCGCGCACAACAACGAAGACCCAACACAGCCATAAATAAATAAATAAATTTATTTTAAAAAAAGAATAAAGGAGAGATGGGAGGGGCTGGCCCCTGGGCAGGGACTCAGCTCTTTCTCGGGTGGAGAGAGCCTGGGGTGGAAGACTCACCCCCACTCTTTCCAGCGCGGCAGCTGAGTCTCTCACCTGACCACCCACCTGACCCTCTGCTTCCTCTCCTTCCCACCACCCCTCACCTCACTCCAGACTACCTGATCAAAGGCAAGAATTTGGGAGCCATTAATGATCTCCTCTTCCTCCTCCTCTTCCCTCCGGCTCCCCTCTCCACCCCTCCCTCTGCTCTTCCTGCCTGGACACAAATAACTGTTTCCCAAGGTGGAACCAGACTGAGTCAGAGACGGAAGGGCCTTCTACATAGGCTCCTTCATTTTACAGCCGAGCAAGCTGACGCCCAGAGAGGGTGACTTTCTTAAAGCCACATAGCGCATTCATGGCCTGGGACCAGGGCAATATTTAGGTCTTTGGAAGCCTAAATAATGAACTGATTTTGTTTCTCCCCCAGCAAAGGTGTTTCAAAATAGAAACAACATTAAACTGTGAAACATAGCACTAATAAAAATCAGATAGAACTTTCTGCAGTGGTGGAAATGGCCCTATGGTTGGCCAGTAGCCACTTGCGGCTCTTGAGCACTTGAAGTGTGGCTAGTGTGACCGAGGAGGTGAACTTTTAACTTAATTTAATTTAAATGAATCTAAATTTACCTGGAAATAGCCACGTGTGACTACTGGTTGTTGAATTGGACATCCCTTCTTTCTAGATTTTCTGCTTGCAGAATTCTGGTTCAGTTTATTAAAGTGAGAATTTGGGGGATTGGGCTTTGTTTTAGGGGTACCCCAAACCACTAAGTCTGTCTGTTGAGTAATCTAGTCCTGTTTGGAACTCAAATTTGGGTCTGTAAAGGGTGATAAACGGTAAAATAAGATTCTAGGGAGGGACTTCCCTGGTGGCGCAGTGGTTAAGAATCCGCCTGCCAATGCAGGGAACACGGGTTCAAGCCCTGGTCCGGGAAGATCCCACATGCCGCGGAGCAACTAAGCCTGTAACCCACAACTACTGAAGTCCGCACGCCTAGGGCCCGTGCTCTGCAGCAAGAGAAGACACCACAATGAGAAGCCCGCACACCGTAACCAAGAAGTAGCCCCTGCTCACTGCAACTAGAGAAAGCCCATGCGCAGCAACAAAGACCCAACACAGCCATAAATTAATTAATTAATTAAAAAAAAAAAAGATTCTAGGGAGTATCAGAAGAGGAAGGGATTGCATCCAGTATGGGGGTAGGAGGGCCAGTTGAGGGAGAGTTTCATGGAGGAGACATTGAGATAGACCCTGGAGGCAGTGGGAACAGCATAAGGAAAGACACAGAGGCAGGCAGTTCAGGGTCTGCTCGGGGCCAGTGTCCAGTGCCCAGGAGACACAGAGGCTCAGCAGGACACAGAGATTCCCCAGGCCTCTGAGCTGCGGTCCCCTTCACCTTGTCATGCTCTGACTGTTGTCCAGTTTTCCCAGGGAGACTGTGGTGGCCTTGTGTGCCAGAGGAGGAGGAGGCCCATCTGAAGTGATGGGAAGGAAAGCGGGGAGCCAAATGGCCACGGGCTGTGTGAGAACTGAACAGTGATGGGGAGCCCGGGGCCTCCCCATCTGCATCCTAACTCTGGCAGAGACACCAGGAGGGCAGGACAGATGCTGAGGCCATTTAGAGTCACACCCCAAGGAACCGTAGCATCCCAAACTCGTCACCTAAGTTTCTGGTCCAGCGTCCTCAGTAATAGCCTTCTAATCCAGGGGCTTGAGAGTAAGGACGGGGAGTCTGACCTCCACGGTCAGTCTAAACATTTAAAACTTGGGGATCCAGAATATACAAACAACTGAAAATTAATATGACAAAGAAAAAGAACTTGACAGAAAAAGAAAGGTCGGGGTTGGGGGGGCAAAGGATAGGAAGAGGGAATTTACAGAAGAGGAAACACAGATTAATGGTCAATTATCAGGAAAGAATAATCAACCTTGACACATTGTACACTTAAATTTACACCATGTTATATGTCAATTATATCTCAATAAAGCTGGGGGGGGGGAAGAATAATCAACCCCACTAGTAATCAGGACAGTGCAACTAAAACAATCCTGTGACACCATTTCACATCCATTCGATTGGCAAAATTAAAAGTCTGGCAATACCTTTGTATTGGTGTGGACTCCCAGACACCGTTGGCAGGAGACTATACAAGGGTTGGGAGATTATAAACTGATACTTCCTCTTTGGAGAGCCACTTGGCCATATCTCATAACGTTGATGATGCCGTACTCTATTGTGATAGGCTGTCATATTGGTGGTCCCCAATGAACTATACCTTGCAGTATCCACACCCTCCCTCATTGAACTCTAGGCCTGTCCATGTGACTTGCTTTGGCCAACAGGTTATTAGCAAGAGTGAGACAAGCAGAGGCTTAATAAGCACTTGCGCAATGTGGCTTGGAATCCTGGACCACCATGCTGTGAGGAAGCCCAAGCTAGCCACAGGAAGAGGCCATGTGGAAGAAAACTGAGGAACACATCTGACAGCTAGAACCAAGGTCCCACACACATGGCCCCAGTTGAACTGTCCCAGGTGTTCAAGGGGCCCAGACTGAGACCTCAGACATTGTGGAAAAGAGATAGCGCACCACTGTGCCCTGCATGAATTACTAACCCACAGAACTGTGAGCACATAAAAGGGATGTTGTTTGAAGTCACCAAGTTTTGGGGTGGTTTATGATGTAGAAATAGAAAACCGATAAACCTGTCATCCAGCAATTCCATTCCTAGCTATATGCCCAGAGAAAACTTTGCATGTGTGCACAAGGAGATTTGTACAAGGGTGCATATCACAGCCTATTAATAAACGAAGAGTAAACTGAGGCATATATCTTCATTCAATGAATATGGCACAGAGCCACATGGAACAAGAAGGATAAAACGAAAACATGCTGAAGGAAACACCCAAGGTGCAGAAGCTTACATACAGGATGTAATATATAAAGTTTATATAAAGTTGAGAAGCATGCACGCCCATATAGTATAGTGCTTATGTACTGATAATCTAAAGTTAAAACCTGCTTGTAAAGAATAAACCCTAAATTCGGAAAGGTGGTTCCCTCTCAGGGGGAAGGGAGGAGAATGAGCCTTGGGAGGAAGAGACAGGGAGTTTCCATGGTATCGATAATGTTTTGTTTTTTTAGAAAATATAAATCTAAGCAAAAATGGCAAAACATTAAGATTTAACAAAGCTGGGTAGAAGAGACTTGGGTGTTCATTATATTATTGTTTATAGTTTTCTCTGTGTGAGAAATATTTTATAATAAAAAAGATAATTTAAAAAATAAGAATAGAGGTGGGAGGCTCTGAGTAGTGAAGGATAATTTAAGAGGAGATAGAGGGCTTCCCTGGTGGCACAGTGGTTAAGAATCCGCCTGCCAATGCAGGGCACACGGGTTCGAGCCCTGCGCCACAACTACTGAGCCTGCGCTCTAGAGCCCACGAGCCACAACTACTGAAGCCTGCGCGCCTAGAGCCCGTGCTCTGCAATAAGAGAAGCCAGTGCAATGAGAAGCCCGCACACCACAATGAGGAGTAGCCCCCGGTCCGCAACTAGAGAAAGCCCGCGCACAGCAACAAAGACCCAATGCAGCCAAAAATAAATAAATAAGTTAAATTTTTTTTTAAAAAAAAGAGGAGATAGATTTGGAGAGAGGGTTCTGATGCCTCCTAGACATGGTCCCAGTTTCCCCTTTCCCAGGGCAGCTGCATTCCTGCCCATGGGTTCAAGTCCTCCCCATACCCTTATCACAGAGACCCTGTTTCTATTAAAACAAACAAAAAAAAAAACCAAAAAAACTTCTAATAGTTAAGTTGCTTCAGCCTGCAGGGGGTTGGGGGCGGCATGCAGGGAGGGGTGTGCAGGGAAACAGACCAGTAATAGACACCTGACCAAGACTCAGGAGATTTGAGCTGGGGTCCCAGCTCTTTCACAACCCCCTGCATGACCTTGCACAAGGTCTCTCTCTGAGCCTCAGTTTCCTTATCAGCAGTGTGAGATTAGCAGATCCGATCAGGGACAATCAACCAGACAGAGCTATCAGAATCAACATTCCCCCTCCACACCCAGCCAAGGTGACCAGAGTCTCTCTCCATAAGGCAAGGGAAGCAGGCATTTGAAAAAGCACCTGGGGATTGTGGTGCCCACACCTGGGCAAGATGACCTCTCAGAACCCTCCAGGACCAGCACTGTGGGAGTCTAGGATGTGGTAGTCTCTATCTAAATTACGTTAGGATTGTCAGCAAAATTAATAGGGCACATCTGAGGTGTCCACTGTACACACTTCCCCTCAGGCTAGTCTATCCATCCATCCATGCATCTGTCCATCCAACCACCTATCCATTCCCAAAACATTTGTTGAGTGCTTATTATGTGCCAGGCCCTGTGCAAGATTCTGGAAACTCAACAGGGAATGAAATAGACATGATAAAAATTAACACATAAATATCAGCCACTTCAGAACACTTTACATTTATTATTTATCCTCATAAGAGCTCTGTGAAGTAGGCACGATTATCCCATATTACAGATGGGGAAACTGAGGCACAGAGTGGTTAAGTATCTCACTTAAGACCAGCAGAGTATAAGTGGAGGAGCCAGGATGCATCTAAACACTCTGCACCATCACCCTCTGCATCCTTCCTGGCCTCCCACTCGGGTCCCTCTTCCTGGGCTTTCCTCCCACACCTGTCTACACAGAAGAGCACATTTCTCTCAACCCCGACCCCTCACCTCCCACCGGGAAGGGAGGAGGGACTCTGAGTGACACAGGGCCAAGCGGGCCTGCCATGTGTTGGAGACAAGTCTCATCCCTTGTGTTTGTGAAGTCAGAGAGGGCCACGAGCTCCTGCACAGAGGGAGGGAAGGCAGGAGCCTGGATTTCCAATTGGCAGAGCCCAGGGGGTGGGAAGAACTGGCTTCACAGGAGGTGGGTGGGACAGGGCAACAGGGGACCCAGAAGCCATCAGCACAGTAACTACCATTTACTGTGTGTCTGGCAGTGATTCAAGGAAGTGCTTGACAAACATCTCATTTCACAAACTCCCTTAGGTGATAATCGCTACTCCCATTGTATGAATGAGACAACTGAGTGCAGAGGGGCCGAGTGACAATCCCAGTTGCTCAACTGGAATCTGAACCCAGGCTCTCTAACAACAAATACTTCTTGTAGGAGCCAGGCGCTGTTCCAGGCTCTGAGGACAGCAGTGAGAAGGGTGGGCAAGCTTCCTGCCCTACTGGAGATCACATCCTAGTTGGAGCAGGCAGGCAGTAAGTGAGCAAACAGATGATGATCGTTATTTCAAGTAATGACAAGTGCTATGAAGACAAAGTGCCCGAGAGGCTTCAAAGTGCACCATGAGAGTGCCCGAGGGACTTCCATTCCTTACAATACAATGAACTGGACACCCCGCCCCAAACTTCTAATGCAAAACACCTAGAAACCCAGAGTAAAATATACAAATATCCCATTACAGGGAGAGCTGAGGTGGCAAAAATTGAGGGAACTATCAGGGGTCAAAACCAAAGAAGAACCTGGAAATCTGAAGCTTCCACTGCTGGTTTTGGCAATTTTGAGGTTTAATAGTCTTGGAAGGGACAGGAGACAAGTTGGGGAGATGGGAATGAGACACCCATCTCCTACACACACCACTAAAGCCTAGACCCTTGGAAAGCTACACCCTCAGTAAAGAGGAGAACTTGGGGATTGGGGGTGGGGATCTACCTACTCAAAGGAAATCAACAGAGAAACGTGACTGTTCCTGTCTTCCCCTGGACCCTGACTGAAAAGGAAAAAGCCTCTGGTGAGAATTCCATAAGCACAGGCCTGCCTTCAAATGGGTAGGGGTCTACTCTCCACCACTCGTGTGGAGCAGGAAAACCCGAGGCAACAAGTGAGCTAAAATGGACCTAAGCTGGTATTTGCCTTAGGATTGAGGAAAGACAGATTGTCTCCGGAGGGACCTACCTCCAACCCAAGCCTCTCAGAAATCTCATAAATAAGCTCTTCAAGCAAAAGCCCACGTTCCAAATACATAGTACACATCCTACAAAGAAATCAGCAGCCATGAGTGAGAGCCTGCAGACACAATGAGCAGCAGGTTTAGTCCCTGTGAATTTCGTCTCATGGAGTTCTCAGAGAACCCCAAATGTATATATTTAACCTGTCAAAAGAAGTACACAAGGGAATTAAGTATGACTAAAGAGGCAACATTGGACTGGTGGTCAGGGAAGAGCTTGTGAGGAAAAGACTTAGGAGATAAGACTTGAATGAGGGCTTCCCTGGTGGCGCAGTGGTTGAGAATCCGCCTGCCAATGCAGGGGACACGGGTTCGAGCCCTGGTCTGGGAGGATCCCACATGCCGCGGAGCAACTGGGCCCATGAGCCACAACTACTGAGCCTGCACATCTGGAGCCTGTGCTCCGCAACAAGAGAGGCCACGATAGTGAGAGGCCCGTGCACTGCGATGAAGAGTGGCCCCCGCTTGCCGCAACTAGAGAAAGCCCTAGCACAGAAACGAAGACCCAACATAGCAATCAATCAATCAATCAATAAATCTTTTAAAAAAAAAAAAAGATCCCTTAGGGAATGATTAGGACAAAAAAAACAAAAACGAAAGAATGAAAGATCACTTTGGTTTGCCACGTGGAGAAAGTAGGTGATGGGGTCCATGTTAGAGACTAAGACTCCAACTCTAATCAACTCTAGAAGAAGACTCTCCTCGCCCAGAGAGGGGTCCCAGAGGAGTATATGGGGAGTAAGTGTGTGAGATGGGGGTGGGGGTGGGGGTGGGGTTTGGGAGAGAACCTCTTGGTCTGTAAACTCAACCACAGAGACAGAAATAAAGAGCTGAGACTGGGCAGCCCACTCTGACCAAGCCCCAGTGCCCAAATTAGTGACTTAATCCACTGAGTCACTTATTCAGTAAAATGCTACTGGGTGTATCCTCTGTGCCAGGAGTAACCATAGTCATCCTACCTGCTGGGGATGGAGAGCTGTGAGGCCCAGTCTCTGCCCTCCAGGAGTTTGCATTTAACAAAGAATGACAACCCCTGGGGAAGGTTCTGGGCTAGGGAAAGCCTCTGGGAGCACAGAGGGAGGGTAAGGGTCTGTTCTCAGGGAGAGACAGTGTCAGGAATAATTTCTTAGAGGGGGCGACAGGAGCTGCTCCTCCCCTCCATCTCCCAGGACCCACCACATCTCCTGCTAAACATTTCTGCACCTGTCTAAAAGAGTGGGGTGGTTGAACCTCTCCTACCAAGAGCCCTCAGCTGAAGAAGAACTTCCCTGTCGTCCACTGTGGAAGGAAGAGAGCAGACAGCAGCTAATGATAATAACCACAAACCTTAGATCTGGGCCTCTTTCACTTCCATTCCCTTACTCGATGATGTCAGCCGGGCCGGGATCATTACCCCATTTCACAGATGAAGAAACTGAGGCTCAGTGAAGCTAAGTGTCTTATACGAGGCCTCACAGGGAACGTGTGGCTGGGCCCACACCAGAAGTTAGTCTTCTGTTCCAATGCTCTTGAGAGGAATGTCCCTCTGGCCTTCCTCTATGTCCACTGCCCTCACTCCCGGTCCCCCAACTGCCCTCTGCTCCCCATCAGGGCCCCAGCAGCAGAGGTAGTGACAGCCAAGCTGCAGCCAGGAGCAAAGAAACTCGAGGCAGCCACACCAACTTCCGGAGCTGGGCATCCCAACTTCTCTGCAAGTTCCCCAGGAAGAGTTCCCTGGAATGGGGTGCAGGGAACAAACTTTATAAAATTCTCCACAGCCAGCCAAGCGGAACCTATTTTCCCTCACAATGCAATTAACAGCACCAACATTTACAAAATATGATTTCAAGCGCTTTGGTTAAGTAGAGGAAAGTATATTAGATAGCAGCGAGGGGTTGATCTTAATGTGCATTTTTTTGAGAGACTTGCATTTTCTTTGTGCAAATAAAGAGGCCCTAAATTCTCCATAGGCACTAAAATCAATGCAGTGGAACCATGATAACAAACACAGGCTCCACTTTTTGCTACATCCCCCAATTAATTAAGCCTTTCACGGGCATGTAATTAGGAACATTAGCAAGTCATAAAATTGCCGTGAGTCTTTAAATTATGTGCTGGCCCTCAGCAATTTGTTTTTAATTCCTTCTGAAGACAATGGCACTGCGGGGCCCAATAGATCTTCCGAGCGGCCTACTGTGTTCTCCTTTATTGAGGGAGGGCCGGCAGGCAGCCCCGGTGCCCCTACTTCGCTCGCAGGGCCCAGGATGCTGCGAGGCTCTTTCTTCCTCTTTCTTTCCCCCTTCCTTTCTCTTCTTTGTTTTTACTTCCCCTTTAATTCTCCTTCCTCCCTCCCTCCTCACTTTTCCTTCTTTTTCTCTCTTCCTTTTGACCTCTTTACCTCCTCCTCCTCCTCTTTCCTTCTCTCCTTCCTCCTCCTCCACCTTCACTGCTTTCTTCTCTCTCTTCCTCCTCCATCTTTTCTTCCCTGCTCTCCCTCCCAGCTCCCACCCCAGCACCAGGCTCCTCCTTGCCCTTCCCATGATCCCTCAGGAGCGC
Source organism: Balaenoptera physalus (assembly GCF_965194825.1). Taxonomy (NCBI): domain Eukaryota; kingdom Metazoa; phylum Chordata; class Mammalia; order Artiodactyla; family Balaenopteridae; genus Balaenoptera; species Balaenoptera physalus. The sequence goes on from NC_138901.1 coordinate 42,651,769, forward strand.
TGGGCACACAGGACTGCTTCCCCTCCCCTCCCTTCCCCTCCCCTGCCCTCCCGCAGGGCCCAGCCCCTGGCCCCTGATTCCCATCCACGTTGTAAAGGACCATCAGAGGCCATCTAGCCTAACCTGCCACCTCTGATTTATAGCATCAGTTACACTCCTTGAGAGCCAGACACTGAAGCAATGTGGAGGTGCTGGAGGGATGAGGGGCAGGGGTTATGACCCCACTCCCACCACCCTTCCTCCTCTGAGGGAAGGGAAAGTGGGAGGCAAAGCAGAGGGCTGTGGTGTCCGCCTTGCTGGCAAAACGCCCCTGAGAGGGTCTCCATTGGCCTTTCACTCATCTGCCGGGGCCCCCTGGGACCCGAGGGAGTTGGAGAACCCTTCTCCCCATCCCTGCACCCCCAAAAATCCCATGCCCCACAGATTGTTACCCTTCCAAGTTTACAGCCACCAGCTCCAGGACTTAGGGGAATTAGGTCTTTGCGTTTAGGGCTTCTAAACCAAGCCCTGCCCTTACATCCTCCACCCAAGGCTTCCTTTTCTGTCAACCAGAGCTTTCTGAGTTATGAGTCAAGCTCTACTACAAGATGATGTGGAGCCTGGAATGGCAACTCCCCAGGCCTATTGGCACAATCCAAGCCTCCTCCAGGGTTTGCTGAAATTCTGGCTGGGCCCCCTCTCCCTTCCTCTGTACTATCAGCATCCCCTCCCCACTCCTGGAGATCACAAGGCTTCTGTGATATCTTGGAATCTTCACAGTTTAGAGCGGGGAGGAACATTACAAAGGAGCAAGTGAGAACCACACCAGGCAAGAGGTCAGGAACAAAAGACCTGCTTGCTCAGCAGCCAACCACCGTGACCATCTCCTGTTCACAGCTGCCGTGGGGTCAGTGGCTCCTCTGCTTCCCAATCTCTTGTCAGCTTCTCTTCTCACTGAGAACTAGCTCTTTCTCTCCGCACTTCCCAAGTACGAGAGACATTGCTAGTGCTCAATGGTATTTTTGCTTCTGCTTTGCCTTCCGGGCAAGATTATATTCCTGGCCCCACTGAGGTTAGACAAGGCTATGAAACTTACATGGGCCAGTGAAAGGTGAGCAGAAGGGGTATGTGTCACTTCCCGGTAGAAGTCTTTAAGAGCCGATCTTCAATTCTGTGTGTCTTTTTACCCGGCCCCTATGGAAGCACTTGCTGGTATGGAGGTGCCATGGTGAAAGTGGCCCGAAATGCTCAAACCACACATGGTGGCAACTGCTCTGGAGAGCTGCCAGACCCAGCAAAGAATTCGCATGAGCAAAAAGTAGATCTTTGTTGTGTTAAACCACTGAGATTTGGGTGATGTTTGTTACCACAGTGTAACTTAGCCTGTCCTGACTAATCCACCAAAAAAGAGCCTCTGGCTGGTCCAGCTATGACCTTACCTGAGCCAATGTGGGGGGTTAGTTGCCTTTGGATCAAATGCATAGCTTGCCTGAATCCGGGAAAACAGTTCTTCAATATATGTTTCCTATTCTCAACAGAGTAAACATTTAACTTATTTGCAAGGCTCTCAGTGGGCTGACCCCTGCCTACACTCCAACCACATTTCCTGCTACTCCCAGCCCTGTTCCACATCTAAGGCTCAGACACACTGAGCTCCTCCTTATTCCCTCAGCATATCAAGCCATCTCTTTATACTTGCTTGTTCCCTTTGCCTAAAATGCTTTTCCAGTCACACCTCCTCCTGAGGAGATTCTACTAAGTATTTTAAGGTCCCAGGTCAAGTCTTATCTATTCTTTGAAGGCTTCCCTGGTCAATCCTGATGTGTACCCCTCATGGCACATACTTCTATCGTAGACTTCTCACGTGAACTTTTACTTATTTGCTTATCTGTCCGTGTGCTCAGTCCTCCCTAGACGGTAAGGTCCTCGCAGCGTGACTAGCTCCGCAGTCAGCACTGGGCCTCCTCCTCCCTCCCACATATTGCTGCCAACAAACACCACAACGAGGCCACCGTCTACTGATTGCCTACTACTGCCCCGCCTCCGCTACACACCGTACCTAGCTGACCTCCTTGAATGAATATTATCATCATCTTCATTTCACATCCTCCAGAACCTCTCCATCCTACGGCCTCCCCTTATGGTCCTGCAATTTCTCAATAATACTCTGTTGAATGAATGAATGGTTGCCTGCATGAAATTAATGAATGAATAAGTGAATTCTGACTTACACACACGGAGGCCAGGTCTTTGTGGGACATACCTGTGAAAGCCCACCTCCTCCCCGAGTCACATATGCCTGCTTTACAAACTGCCCAGGCTGCTGTTCACTTGTCTGGGATTTTTTGTTTGTTTTGTTTTTTTGCCTGGGATTTTCTTTCATTGAATTTCTAAAATTCACCCAACAAAGTTGAACCATTTCAAAGTGAACAATTCAGTGGATTTGGTACATTCACCTTGCTGTGTAACTATCACCTCTATCCAGTCCCCAAACATTTTCATAACCCCAGAAGGAAACCTTGTACCCTTTTAAGCAGTCATTCCTCATTCGACCTTCACCCCATCCCCCCTTCCACCCCCACCCCACCCCCTCCACGGGCACTTTTAAACCAGGGAGTCTGTGGATGGGCAGGGGTGTCCCCAGGAGGAAGGACATGCATTCCTGGGTCCCCCAGGAGGCACACGCAGGCATTCCTGACCTGAGCCAGCAGCCCTTGAGATTTCTGCTAGCTCAACACCAAGGTAGGCTGGCTGCCCCAGGACCCCAGCCCAGGGCTCTGCTGGGCCCATTTTGAGGCAGCCACATTCCCTAGGAGAGGCAGCTGGGATGGGGAGGCTGACGAGCAGAGTCTAACCTTGAGTAAGTGTTTTCCTGTTGTCATCCGCAGATCTAACTCGAAGTCTGCCGAGAATACTCGGCGGGGACATATATTACACCCAGAGCTTTTTATCTCGCACACGTGACCCTGCCCATCATGAGCTGTGCGTTTTATTCTCGCTGGTAGGACAAAAACCACCTCCCACTGCAGCATATATCAAGGGGAAGAATGTTGAACTTTCTTTGCATTAATATAAATAGCTGTTTAGGCCTCATTCCCCACCCCAGGACCCTCTGTGCACCTGTCCTTCATCAACTCTATTTGGCATCTGGTTCAAGTTTGGTTTATTTAGAGCCCAAGTCGGCAGGCTTTTACATATTAAAGGTGCATTTTAGAAGAGCATTTTCTATTCTAATTTGGGGGAGCCAAGCTCTTTAGGGCTTTCAGGAGCGGTGTCCACCTGATTTACATTTTCCCCACTGGAGCCGAGCCACCGAAGCACACTAGAATGTAAATAATATAGTGATGGAGACGTGTATCTTTAAAGATCCATTTTCTCTCCATGTTTTCTCTCTTTGCGGGGAGGGGACAGGCCAGGGAGGAATGGAAGTACCCAGGCTGTGGGGGCAGAGGAAAGAAAGAGCAGGGAGGGAGGACGCAGTGGGTTCCCTGGGAAGGCTGGCTCCGAGGGAGGAAAGGTTGCAGTTCAGGGGGTTGGGGTGGGGGCAGGGTTTCTGCAAGATGGTGGTCAGCAAACTTGGCAGGGCCAATCCCTTCTCAGTCTGGGGAGAGGCTACTGCGCTGCAATTAAGCCAGTATTCAAATATTGGTTCCTGTGTGACTTTGGAAAATTCACTTTGCCTCTCTGTGCCAGAGGACACCTATCAGGCTATGGGCATCATCATAATCACCCCATCCAGGGCTGGCATGAGGTGTACATGAGAGGACACCTATGAAACACAGGGCAGAGTCCCAGGCACACAGTAGTTGAGCAACTTAATACATGTTAGCTCTTGTTTATTATTATTTTCTTTGTACATTTTGTCTTCTGTGCCAAGCCCCAGTGCCCTGCACATGGTAGACACTTGATTGGCGTGTATCAGCTGGACTCCCCATTCATTCAATGTCAAAAAATTTACCTGGGGAATTCCCTGGTGGTCCAGTGGTTACACCTCTGCGCTTTCCCAGCTGAGGGCCCGGGTTCAATCCCTGGTTAGGGAACTAAGATCCCACAAGCTGCGCGGCGCGGCCAAAAAAAAAAAAAACGGAAATTTACCTGGCTCCTACTCTGGACTATGGACATGGCCCAAGGCCCTGGAGAAAGATGATGACTGAGGCCTGGTCCCTCTTCTCTACCCACTTGCCACTCCCACAGAGGCTCCCGTCTGACCTACCTCTTCAGGTCCCCATTTGAGCCATGCTCTCTCTTGCTTTCAATACCCTCAGTCCAGGACTTCCTCTCCTCTGTTCTTCACCTGAATAAATCTCATTCACCTCTTCCAGGAAGCCTTCCCAACTCTCCAAGCTGAGTGAGGTGCGCTCTTCCCTTCACTCCACCACGCTGCTTACCACCCTGTGTGATAACTCTTTTGTGGGTCCATGTGTCATATAGAGTGTAAGCCCCAGGGGGAGAGAGGAAGAGTGTCTGTTTTGGTCATCATTCTATTCCCAGCCTGACACACAGTAGGCGCTCAACAAATGTTTGCTAAGTGAAATGATGACGTTAATGCTTTCAAGGCAATCACAATCTCGGCGGGGATGGACCCACATACAAGTTGTTGGCCACATACAAAATGAGTTTGGAAGGGGCAGCTGGGTGAGTCAGGAGGGCTTCCCAGAGGAGGTGACAGTTGAGAAGTGCCTTGAAGAATAAGTAGGGACTGTTCCAGAGAAAGAGGGAGAGAATTTGAAGGGAGTGAAAATTTAACAAAAGAGAGACCCTGAATGAGTACAAAAAGAGGTAGAATTCATTTCTGGATTTTGGACCACCTCTTAGAGGTGGGATGGGACCCATCTGGGGGGTGTTTCCCAAATGTGGGCACTAGGCAGATCTAATTGCGAATGGCAAGGAAAGGGTGGAGGGAGCAGGGAGAGGATGCCCACCTGCCCTACCCCCCAACCCGGCTTAGGCCCGGGGCCAGGACAGCGAGGACTGAGGAGGAGGAGATGAGAAGAGGAGGCCCTCCTGGCCTCAGTTTCCCCATCCCGGAAGCTCTGGCTGATGTGACTGCTTCAGAAATGCAGGGGAGAAAGCCTGGGGCCCTCGCTCATGAGCCATCTTGCGGGTGGAAGGCCGGTGGAGACAGGGAAAAAAACAGGAGAGGGGAGGGAACGAAAAGAGAATCCAGTCAGGTGCTGGAAGTGCCCTTGATCCAGAGAAACAGGAAACTATGGGGAGGGAGTGGGAAATGGGAGACGGGACAGCAGGGGCAAGGGGACGTGCAGAACGGGGTGGGGGTCGGGGAAGAGCCTCCCAGGGAGGTTTGACTGTAGCAAGTGCTGGGAGAGGAGAAGGAGCGGGGAAGGGGGGAGGACAGGAGGCAGAGAAGAAGATGAAGATATTCTCTCATCCTCTTCCTGGAGAGAAGGGGCCAGGTTGTGATAGGGAGAATGACGGAAGGTCTCATTGGAGCTGTTGGTTTGAAAGAATTTGTCTTCGGAACAAGCTTTTTGTCAGTCAGCCTTAAAGATCAGGATTCCTCAGAGGCCGCTGCATCTTCCCCTCTCTCCATTTCTCTCTGTCTTACCCTCCTTTCCCGTTCCCTCTGGCTCCCTTCGCAGCTCACGTCCCCTTTTTCGGCCGGTGTCTGTCTCTGTCTGTGCTTTTTTTCCCAAGTCGTGGGAACCCTGGCCATCTTTCTCTGCCCGGCCTCGCTGCTGGCTGACAGCAGGCCAGACCCTCCTCAGAATCTCAAGGGGGCCGTGGGGCCGAGAGGGCAGCGGGCAGGGCCTAGGCTGGCAGAGCCTCCTTCCAGGCTGTATGTCTCCTTTGGCCAAACCATGGAAGCTCTCTGGACCTCTTATTTCCTCCTCTATAAATGGACAGGGTCAGACGCTGTGAGCCTTAAGACTGAGGTGGTGGGTAGGCAGGTATGACAGTCTTCAAGGCGGGGGAGAGCCTTGCGGCTGTCCAGGAGAGGGGATGCCTTAGAGCTGGTGCGCCTTTACCTTCCTTTATCAAATGAGGTCCTGGGGCGGGGGGCTGCCCAGAGTCCTACAGTCCTGTGCTGGCTGACCTCCAGACCTCACCCGGGGAGGGGGAAGGGAGAGGTCTGTGCCTGTGACGGGGGGCAGGGGGCATCAGGGCTACCTTAAGACCTTTAGGTGCCCCTCTCCAAATGTAATTTAAAAACCCACCAACTCAGTGATAAATAGGTATAAGGAAGGCCAACAAATTTGATTCCACCATGTTACTTATATGCTTTCTTAGGAATATTAAATTCTTTCCAAGACCATATTTTGGTGGTCCCACTTTGCTGGTGCTCTCGGCCTGCCCGGTGTGTAATCTAGCACAGCCCACCAGGACACAGCAAACCTAGAGATCATGGGTGAGCCAAGGGCACAGCCACAAAATCCCCTTTCGAGCTGTACTTCAGACAGTGAGGTTGGGGCAGAGAGGGACCGGCCTCTCCTGAGGAAGGTGTGCTCTAGGCCAAGCTAGGAGGCCCTGAGTCCCAGGGAAGAAAGGGGTGGGGACAGCCTGGGGGCCCTGGAGGCCCTTGCCTCTGGCATAGCCTCCCTGCCACCACTACCACTCCAGCCAAAGCTAACTTTCCCACCATGGCCCACCATCCAGGTGTGACTCTCACCTTTGCCCTGTGTCCACAGCAAAGGCAGGTTTGAGGAGCAAAAGGAGAAGCTATCCTCCACCCCCTGGACTCACCAGCAGGCCTCAGAGGGGGTGGATGGCAGGAGCTGGCTTGGAAGGAGTTAGTTAAAGAAAAAATACCCCGAACACTCGGTAAAACTGGTAAGGCAGTCTTGATTCAAGACCATCACGGAAAGCATAGGGACCACTGCAATGGGATTTTGCAAGGATTTGGGGCTCAACTCCAGATACAGCATTGGCAAGTGGGACTTTGTAGCCAAGGAGCCAGGTGGGGATCAGTGGATGGAAAATTACTAAGAGGAAACATCGGGGGTAAAGGGGGGTTACCGACCCGCCAGAATTCTTGCTGAAAACAGGCCAGGGCGATCAGACATCCCCTGGGGGTATCAGATACGGGGTGAGGGAGCTCTTGCCAAACTGACTTAATAGGGTTCTTGCCAAAACTGGATTTCACAAAGAAGTGCACAGATGGGCCTAGGAGAAGGTTCGGGAGGCTGGCTAAAGTTTGGTCAAGCAGAGAGTCTCTGTCGAAGAGAGGGGAGGCACCGCTGGGAGCACCAGCCTGGGTGGAGTGTTGACAGAATGCCAGGTGCTCTCCGCACAGGAGTGGACGAGTCTCAGCCCCGTTTTCCCCAGGGGACGTTGAGACGTTTGCCCAGTGTCACGTGGCAAGCGGCAAGCGAGTGGAACCCATGTGGAGTCCATGGCAGGAAGGGCGCTGGCTCGAGGCCAGAAGGAAGCCGAGTCAGGGAAGGTGGAGGCCTGGGCCCCTGCCTTTTTGCACTTGCCTCTCCTGGAGCGTTAACGTTTTATGTTCCCTACCACCCTCGTCCAAGATAACCTGGCTTTTATCTGCGCCCTGTCTGATGGCCTGGAGGACTCTCATCTCCTGCCCCTGGGTGTTAATGCTAAAATGTTAATGATTTGTTTTTCTTGGAAGGGATAGGGCCGTGGGGTCAGGGGTTTCCTTGGAGCTACCAGGGGTTTCCTTCTTCCAACTCTGACTCTGCGCCTGAGGACCCCCAACCCAGAGGGGTGCGTGACCTGGGGAGGAGGGAGAAGGAGAAAGAGCAAACGGTGGCCTGGGTGTCAGGCCCGAGTGGCAGCTCCAGTAGCCCCCACCTCTGGGTCAGCGACTCTAAGCCGTCTCTGAGGTGCCCACCCTCCAGAGTTTGGAGGTGACCCTCTGGGGCACCCAGGTCCCCTCCCCATGCCTGGCCCTGCTTTTCCCAGGCGCCTGGGATGGGAGGGGGCCGGGCTCGGGGAGGAGCAGGGAGCGCCAGGCCGTGTGTACAGAGAGGCCTCAATTTCACAGGGCTTGCTCCCGAGTGAGTTTCGCATAAAAGGATTAAGGCGAGAGGAAGTGCAGAGGAAATGGGGTGTTGGACACCTTGTTAAACGGGCTGTCAGGGCTCCCAGAGCGTGGGTGCTAACTCTATTCCCTGCCTGCGCCGGGTGCAGGCCCAGCCATCACCTGAGCGATCAAAGATAGGGCCGCCGAGCCCAGCCTGGAGGACAGAGAGGCTGGACCAACCAGAGGAGGGAGGCCCGGACCAGCACCTCGACCCCCAACACGCCCCCTCCTTCAGGCCTCATTCCTGAGGGAATTCCACGGGGCCGGGGCCGGGGAGGAGGGGAAATGAAGGCTCAAAAACTCTTCTCACCTGGGCCTGGAGAGATCTCCGCCCCGGGATTAAATCACAGCATGCTTGGGGCGTGAGGGGATGGGGGCCTGGGGGGCGCTGGACCTAATGATGTGTGGATTATCATTTCCTCCCTTATCTAACACCGAGGGACATTCTTTTTCCTGAGCCCAGGGAATTAGCTCCGTTTGTGAATGAGTCTGATTGGATCAGCACTTTTCCTGAAGAGATAAGGGGGTTATCGGGATGGGGGCGGTACTTCCTGGAGGCAGAAGGGCTGCTGAGGACCTGAGATGCGTGGGGGGGGACTGGCTGTGGGGAGAGACCCCGAGGCCTGCGGGCAGAGGCAGATACCCATCTGTGCAGGGCACCCCTGCCTTTGTCCGTGTCTGTCCCCTGCCCTGTCTGGACCACCTTCTGCCCACTTCACCCAGCCAATTTCTACTCATCCTGGTTCAGGGTTCACAGTCCTGGTTGAACCTTCAGATCACCAGGGAGACTTTAGCCGTGCCCAGGACCCACTTGAGACAGAAGGAACCGGAAGCTCTGGGGGGCTCAAGTACGGCATGGTTTTCAAAGCCCTCGTGGTAAGTCTCAGGAGCAACCAGGGTTAAGAGATGCTTGTCCAGGAAGCTTTCCCTCCCGGGCTGGGTTCGGCTCCCACCCCCTCTGTCTCCTCCGCTCCCTGGGGCATATCTTCACAAGTCACACCTACCACATGGTGGTTTTCTGTTTACTTGTCTGTCTAGACCTTCCACCCCAGACTGTGAACACCTGAATGTCGGGGCAAGGGGCACTCACCATTGTCCCCGGGGCTTCATCCTGCACGTGGTGGACCGTCAATACACACAGCACTGAAGACCGGAGCACGGAAGCAGGACTTAGTCATCTTTCTATCGTTCTCTGTCGCGGGGGTTGGTTAGAGTTAGTGCCCGACAAAGTGACACCTGTGCGTTGACTGCATGATGATCAGTTTCCGCCTCTGAGATGTGGGCATGTGGAAGAGTTAGCAGACACGCCCTCATCTTGCCTATGGTCGGAGGGGGAGGGGGCTTCAGGAGGATGCCTCCTCTGTTCCCACCATCGCCACCACCGCCGATTGTCTTTTATTTATTTTTTAACAATTTTTAAAATTTTTCAAAATTATTTATTTATTTATTCGGCTGCATTGGGTCTTAGTTGCGGCACGCAGGATCTTCGTTGCGGCATGCGGGATCTTCTGTTGCGGTGCATGGGCTCTCTAGTTGTGGTTCGCAGGCTCCAGAGTGTGCAGGCTCAGTAGTTGTGGCGCGCGGGCTTAGTTGCTCCGCGGCATGTGGGATCTTAGTTCCCTGATCAGGGATCAAACCCACGTCCCCTGCATTGGAAGGCAGATTCTTAACCACTGGACCACCCTCGATTGACTCTTAAATGCTTTCAGCTGGGGGAAATGAGAGTTTAGGTCTGTAAAGGGCCAGAGAGTAAATATTTTGAACTATGCGGGCCGTTCTGTCCCTGTCACAACTACTCCACTGTGATACACAGAGGCAGCCATGAACGATACATAAATGAGCAGGCACGGCTGTGTTCCAATTATACCTTATTTAAGGATGCTGAAATTCGAATTTCATATCATTTTCACATGTCACAGAATTTCTTCTTTTGATTTTTTTCAACATTTTAAAAGTCATTCTTAGCTTGTGGCCCAACAAAAACAGGGTGGAGCCAACTGGATTTAGCCAACGGGCTGTCATTTGCAGATGACAAATGACATCTATGCCATCTGATTTCTATGACAGTATTGGTGGCGATTTCCCAAGTCCAAGCTTAGAGCTGAACACTGCTGTTCACCCACGCACCTCTGAGGTTCCCAGGGCCCTGGGCCATGCCAACTGCCCCTCAGTAAGACAGAGGTGTAGGGCTTCCCTGGTGGCGCAGTGGTTAATGCCTGCCAATGCAGGGGACATGGGTTCAATCCCTGGTCCGGGAAGATCCCACAGGCCGAGGAGCAACTAAGCCCGTGCGCTACAAATACTGAGCCTGCGCTCTAGAGCCCGCGTGCCACAACTACTGAAGCCCACGCACCTAGAGCCCGTGCTCCGCAACAACAGAAGCCACCGCAATGAGAAGCCCGCGCACTGCAACGAAGAGTAGCCCCCGCACACTGCAACTAGAGAAAGCCCACGCACAGCAACGAAGACCCAACGCAGCCAAAAAAAAAAAAAAGAGATAGAGGTGTGTGTGAGGGGACCCAAGCAGAAGCCCTGATCCCTTCAGGGATGGGGGAGGGAGCGTGAAGGCGATGAATCCCAGAGACACTCTGATAAGTAATGTGGTTTCACTTCAGGTCATTTCCTGAAAGTCAGATCCACTTTGCACGTGAGGACGAGAGCGGGGAGCTTCAGAATTCACTCTTGGGGCCTCCAAATTAAAAGCCAAATAGGATGTAGCTTTTGCCTGGGCTGCATCTTCATCTGTCAAGAGCAGTTATCTTCATCGTCCACCGCTGGGGCCTGCTGCTGTCATTCACCCCTGCCCAGCACCCGCTTTGTTGTCTCCTCCACATGGAGCACCCCAGCGGGGAGAGGGGTCCACTCATGCGCCCAAGATCCCACTGGTTATTCAAACCAGGCGGGAGGTGAGACTGGGGGCCCCAAAGGGAGGACTCACCCAGCTGGGTCTTTAGAGAAACCTGCCACTTCTGGCCCAAACTCCCAGCCAGAGCCTTGCCGCTCGGGGCCTGGGCCAGACTCCTGGAGTTTCTCTCTGGGGAAAAGGTTGGGAATTCTCTATAAAGGCCCAGCTATCTTAGAGGAGAGTGGCACAGTCTGATGCCCAGAAACTGCCAGCTCCAGGCCCTGGAGGAGAGATGGGAAGGGAGGTGGGAAGGTAGATGGGGACACAGACAGGACCCAGAGAGCAAGGGTCTCCGAGTCACACAGTTTTAGTCCCAGCTCAGACCTTTACCTGCTGTGTGACCTTGGGCCAATCGCTGCACCTCTCTGAGTTTCAGCTTCTTCAAGTGGGATAGTCTTACCAGCCATGCGCCTCTCAGGACTGTCCATTTTAAGGCTCCCAAGAAGCCCAAGAGAGCATCATGGAGGCCCCAAAGTGCCATTCCCGTTCAGGGCTATGCGTCAGCGTGTCCTGGAGGAGAGCCTGGGAGCGGTGGACTCTGCAGTGGACCGCCGAAGTGATGGGGGCCCTCGTTTTCTCCCTGCTCTCCTCCCACAGCTGTTTTTGGGCAGGGGCTTGGAAGCTGCCTCGGGGTGTTTCTTTGTCTCCCTCGTGAACCAGAACTATCAGACAAATTGGCATCATAAAAAAAATAGACATTCTGTAATCAGAAGACTTGGGTTAAGAATCATCTCATCACTAGTGTGATCTCTGGTCAGCTAGCCTCAGGATTCTCATCTGTGAAATGGAAATAACATCTCATTGGGCTAGGGGTGACAAGTCCTTAGGAAAGTACTTTGTTAACCTAGTGGGCTGCACGCGTGATCATACAGATTTATGGGTCCCCTCCTCCCTCCAGCCAGTCACAGGGGTCTCCCCCAGTCCTACTGCCATCCCTAGCCTTGTTCTGTTGACACCTCTACCCCACCCCACCCCCAGGACATTTGTCAGTGCTGGACCTGCCCTAGACGTACTACACTTGATTCACTGCAGAACAGGGCTCTTTACCCACTGACTCAAACCATCCCTGGGGTTCCCTCACCCCCTGTGGCTGAGCCAGACCAGGATGAAGCTTCCAGCCCTGCTCTCCCGCCTAGTGGCCCTGGCCCATCACCTTGGACCCCAGCCCAAGGCATCCAAGGCCTTGAGCCTTGACCTCCCTGCCTTGCTGTGTGAGAATCCCAGGCCCCAAATCCCACGCACTCCAAGTTAGGGTGCCCATCCAAGGCAACCATGCCCTGCACCCAGTAGGTGCTCAGTAAATGTTGTTGGCTGGCCAGTTGAGGGCATATTTTCTTGGCCTTTGGTATAACCCTGTTGAGAGCAGTAAGACCGTAGTTGCCTTGCTCTTGAGGGGCCAGCCGGATTTAGATGTCATTAGGGGTTCAGCTGTTAAGATGTGGGGTGGAATGACTCATGATCAGCAAAATAATGATCCTTCTAATGACAAGATGAAGATGGGGATTCTCGGGCCCTGTTTCTCCACCGGGACATGGCAAGTGATACGTTGTCTCCCTTGAATGGAATTTTTTTCGTTCATTCATGCCCTAGGCAAATACTCACTGAATCCCTACTGTGTGCCAGCCCAGGGAGGGGGATGTCAGCAGTGGAGAGGAAGGGCCCTCGAATAAGGAAACGTGGCTTCCCAGCTGTTAAAAAATCAGGACATTTTCCTGGAGGAGAAGGAATGCGAGTGGAGGTGGGGAGGTGGGGTGGTGGGGAGGGCAGGGACGCGGGCTGAGGGGCTGGCTCTTTCCAGCAGGTGCAGAGCAGTGAGGCCAGGTGCTGTGGTTGACAGTGAGTGTGAGGGGGGCTTGGCCTGAGCCTCCCTAACCCACCTCCCTCTCCCTTTGCTCACCTTCCACCCTGGCCGTGGTAAGAGGAAGGCTGGTCAGGGGGCCCTTTGGCACCCGGCTCCTGAAACCCAGCGATACTTGCAGGGAGGGTGAGAAAGGACTGGTTTGATCTGAGTTGGCCCCTTCAAGGCCGGGAGATAGGTGGGGGAAGAGGAGGGAATGTAATTAAAAAAAAAAAAACACCTTTGTGACTGAGAGTTCTCAACTGGAACAGCCCGACAGCTGGGCCCAAAGCCAGGAGGTAGGGCTACAGGCAGGTCCCAGGATCTGGTGACCCTTCGGTGCCCTCAGGAAGGTTTTGGGCAGGGGAGGGGGAGACTGCTGCTCCCGTCACGCCCCCCCCCCGCCCCCCCCAGCCAGCCTCCTGAGTTCCACCTTGTCTCTCTTCCTCCAGCCTCATGTCTCATTAGTCTGGGGTCTCGAGAAAGAGAGGGCCTAGGTATAGAAACTTCCAGAAGGGGAGGGGTGGTGAGCTTTCACTACATGTACCAGCTAGGCCTCAATGCCTACTGCTCCCGACCCCTGCCAGGCAGCCCCAGGCCAGTTCAGTGCCAGCGTGAGACACTAAGGATGCCAGGACAATAAAGCAGGCCCCGTCCCCTGTGACCTCAGCAGGGCACAGGAACTGCTCAAGACTGTGCGATCAGTGCCGTAGTGGTGGCATCTATGGGTGCTGTGCAGGTTCAGAGACGGGAACGGTTCCCTCTGCCTGGAACCAGAGAGAAGAGGGGGTATCCAGAAGGGTCTCTATGGTTGAGTAGGAGTTGGTCAGGCAGAGAAGCGGTGGGAGGGCATCCTTTGCAGAGGCAAAGCATGAGCAAAGCATGCAGGGTGAGGGAAGCTGGGTTTGAGAAACTGAGGCTGCTTTGCAGAATCGGATCCGAATGCCCGTGTTTGAAGTCCAGCTCCACTTTCTAGCTGGGTCACTTTGGGCAGTTTGCTTACCCTCTCTGTACCTCCATGTCCTCATTGTTACAGGTGTTAATAATAGCTGTGGAAGTCATTAATGCTATTTACCGCTCTTGGCTCTTACCCCTTCCAGGCACGGGTGGGAGGGATTTTCTGGCCCCGCTGTGGTTAGGTGGGGTCATGTGACTAGTCTAGGCCAACGAGCTAGTGAGCAGAAGTGTCATTTCCAGGCCTGGATGTTTCACAGTCGGCAGGAGGGCCTCCAGCACCTTCCGGTTTTCTTTCTGGCCCAGTGCAGTGCCCAAAGGTGTTAGAGATGTGACTGCACGATCTGTCCGAATCTCCAAGTCTCTCCGATGAGCAGAGTCCCTGAGCGCCCACACTAGACACGTACTTTACTAGACAACCTTGGTTGTTTAAGTCAGTGACACGTGGGAGGTGTCTGTCACCACAGGAGAACTTAGCCCGTGCTCACTGAGGGCTGTGACCGGGATGCCATGAGCTAGTACAGGTAAAGCATGGGACCCATGACACTGACATTTCACATTCCATACGTGTGAGCTGCTCTCATCATTAGTTTTGTCAGGGAGGCGGAGAGGGGTGGCCATGGAAAAGGCTAAGATGGGAAGCAGAGCCCGCTCAGGAAGCATCTTGAACACCAGGCTCAGAAGCTCAGGATTGAAGGCAGCAGGGAAGCAATAAAGATTTTTTTAACAGAAGAATGACATGCTTTACAGACAGTTCACTCCAGGACTTGGCAAACAGCAGGCATTTAATAAATACTTCTTGAAAGAATGAATGAATGAATGAATGGAGTTTGGAGGAAGAGGGACCAGTGAGGACATCGTCTCAGCAACCAGGTATCCCACGGAGAGGGCTGGACCCAGGGCAGGTGCCATGCAGTTGGTTGGGACCCACAGCCAGGCACCGGGCTTCCGAGCCCACCCCCACTTGCCCACCCCCAGCCCCACCCGGGCAGGCAGCTCCATCGGCACCGATGCTGGTGTGCAGCGCACACCACCGCCTCATAACTCACTGTGTCTATGATGAAGCGGAGCGGTTGTTTGGGAAGACAGCCACTCTGATACCCACCAGCCCCCAGGGCTGATCCTGATGTTTCTCCTCTACCATCCCCTGGTTAACATGCCAGCTCTGTCTCTCACACCCTGCTCCCCACACCCCCATCAATGGCACCGATCTCTCCCCGCATACACAACCCCCCTCCACCCGCCTCTCCAGTGCTGCAGCCAGAGGAAATTTATTGCAGCCCCAGACTGCTATGGGCAAATACTAATAAAATGCTGTTTTGCTGCAATTTGTTTAATTGGCCACAGAAGAGACGTCTTGAGCATGTGCAGGCTCTGCCTGCGCCCGCCCGCCTGCCTGGCTCACAGATGCTCTCGGCTTCCTGTGCTTTGCCTCCCTGGCTGTGACCACTGGGGATGGGACATTGGGGAAAAGGGGAGTGAGGGAGAGCGGAGGCAGAAGGAGGCCGCTGGACTGGAGAGGGCAGTAAGGAGCCCACTTCCAGATATTCTTTTTTTTTTTTTTTAAACATCTTTATTGGAGTGTAATTGCTTTACATTGTTGTGTTAGTTTCTGCTGTATAACAGTGAATCAGTTATATGCATACATATATCCCCATATCCCCTCCCTCTTACGTCTCCCTCCCACCCTCCCTATCCCACCCCTCTAGGTGGACACAAAGCACGGAGCTGATCTCCCTGTGCTATGCGGCTGCTTCCCACTAGCTATCTATTTTATGTTTGGTAGTGTATATATGTCCATGCCACTCTCTCACTTCGTCCCAGCTTACCTTTCCCCCTCCCCGCGTCCTCAAGTCCATTCTCTACGTCTACGCCTTTATTCCTGTCCTGCCCCTAGGTTCTTCAGAACCATTTTTTTTTTTTAGATTCCATATATATGTATTAGCATACGGTATTTGTTTTTCTCTTTCTGACTTACTTCACTCTGTATGACAGACTCTAGGTCCATCCACCTCAGTACAAATAACTCAATTTCGTTTCTTTTTATGGCTGAGTAATATTCCATTGTATATATGTGCCACATCTTCTTTATCCATTCTTCTGTCGATGGACACTTAGATTGCTTCCATGTCCTGGCTATTGTAAATAGTGCTGCAATGAACATTGTGGTACATGACTCTTTTTGAATTATGGTCTTCTCAGGGTATATGCCCAGTAGTGGGATTGCTGGGTCATATGGTAGTTCTATTTTTAGTTTTTTAAGGAAACTCCATACTGTTCTCCATAGTGGCTGTATCAATTTACATTCCCACCAACAGTGCAAGAGGGTTCCCTTTTCTCCACACCCTCTCCAGCATTTTACTGTTTGTAGATTTTTTGATGATGGCCATTCTGACCAGTATGAGATGATTGTAGTTTTGATTTGAATTTCTCTAGTGATTAGTGATGTTGAGCATCCTTTCATGTGTTTTTTGGTAATCTGTGTATCTTCTTTGGAGAAATGTCTTTTTAGGTCTTCTGTCCAGACGAAAAGACAACCCTCAGAATGGGAGAAAATATTTGCAGGTGAAGCAACTGACAAAGGATTAATCTCCAAAATATATAAGCAGCTCATGCAGCTCAATATCAAAAAAACAAACAACCCAGTCCAGCTATACTTACAACACTTCACGAGTCCTTTCACCCACAGCCCTCGGGATCCTTGTGATCAGCCAGGCTGCCTGAGTTCAAATCCCACCACCTCCTCTTCTTAGCTGTGTGCCCTGAGGCAAGCTACACAACCTCTCCGTGGCCCCAGTTTCCTCGTCTGTAAAATGGGAATGATAATAACAACATTCTGAGGATTAAATGAACTAATCCATACCAAAAAAAAACCCCTTAGAATGACACCTGGCTTGTAGGAAACACAAAATCAATGTTAAGAACTTAGATTGCTTGGGTTCTAATCCCAGCTCTGCCATGCGCCAGCAGTGTGATCTTGGGCAAGTTATTTAACTACTTTGTAGCTCAGTTTCCCCATCTGTGAAATGCGGATAGTCATTACAACTACCTTATAGAGTTGTGCAAAGATTAAATAGTTAATGGTTGTAAAGGGATTAGAACAGAGCCTGGCACATGGTAAGAGCCCAGATGTGTGAGCTGCGATTACTCAACAGCGCATGGCATTACGGTGAGCTCAGTACTCTGGTTAGGGCATTTGGGAAGTCTTTGAACCCCATGTTCCTTCACTGGAGGAAATTGTAGGGCAGGGATGAGTTCCCAGAGATAGGAATTCCCAATGACAAAAAGTTCGAGCTGGTTCCAGGCTAGCTGGCGTGGCTGGTGGGGTAGGGGAAGAGCCTTACTGTCGCCCAGGGGTTGGGAGATGCAGTGACCCTGCTGCAGTTCCCCAGACGGAGCCCTGGGGCTGGGCTGCTGCTGGTGGGGTCAGCCCAGCCCCCCAGCTGCTCCCCTCTTGGCCCCTGGTACCCACACCCTGGGAGCAGGCACCTTGCCACCCACCAGATGGCACCAGCAGAGGCTGGGGCATGGGGGTGAGTGAGGGGGGTTAGGCCAGGCTACAGGATCTGGGCACCCAGGTCTTGAGACAGATGGGCTCGTGTCTGTCCGCAGCACAGGATGCCTGTGGGCAGGGTAAGGGCAGCCACTTCCTCACGACAAAGCTGGGCTTCAAGATTTCCCCATGTCGTTGCCAGAAGAGTGTGACATGGGAGTTGGGAGTTCCCAGGCAGATCCCTTCCCTTCTCTGAGTCTGTTCCTCGTCTGGAAAAGAAGATGTTGCCTAGATGATTTATCTGATTACCCAGGTGAAATGGTTAGCCCGAAGCCCGGAGCCCAAGAAGTCCTCAGTGCCTGTGTTATTATTGTTATTACTTCACAACAGGGCAGAGGTTGAGATTGTGGACTCAGGAGTCAGATAGCCTGCAATTCAAATCCTGACTCTATCACTTGCCTGCTGTGTGACCTTGGGCAAATGACTTAACCTCTCTGTGCCTCGTTTGCCATCCGTAAATGGGCTAGTGATAGAAGACGGTTGTTGTGAGGATTAAATGAAACAGTATTGGACCCTTACTTTGTGCCCTGTCAGGTAAGTGCTATTTTGCTCCATTTTTCTGGTGATGAAACTCAGGGTCAAAGAGGCAAAGACACTGGCCCAAGATCCCACGACCAGCTAAGGGTCAATCTGGAGGCATTTTCAGCCACTGTGGCCCAATGCCCTGTATCTAATCCTGTTTCCCTCTTAAATGAGGCTGGCTGATGCCCACACGAGGCAGTGCACACACACTCACGCACATGTGTGTTCCATGTGTTTCTGATAGCCTTGTTTCAGTTGGCTCAGGAACATTTGTCCAAAGAAAACTTGCCCCTCCAGAAGAAAGCTTTCACCCTGACCTTCAGGTCATGAAAGCTAGGGTGTGCCCCAGGTTACAGAAGGCAGTATAGCATTTATTTATTTATTTGTTTATTTATTTATTAACATCTTTATTGGAGTATGATTGCTTTACAATGGTGTGTTAGTTTCTGCTTTATAACAAAGTGAATCAGCTATACATATACATATATCCCCATATCTCCTCCCTCTTGCGTCTCCCTCCCTCTCAGCCTCCCTATCCCACCCCTCTAGGTGGTCACAAAGCACCGAGCTGATCTCCCTGTGCCATGTGGCTGCTTCCCACTAGCTATCTATTTTACATTTGGTAGCGTATATATGTCCATGCCACTCTCTCACTTTGTTCTAGCTTACCCTTCCCCCGCCCCATGTCCTCAAGTCCATTCTCTATGTCTGTGTCTTTATTCCTGTCCTTCTCCTAGGTTCTTCAGAACCTTTTTTTTTTTTTTTTTAGATTCCATATATACGTGTTAGCATACGGTATTTGTTTTTCTCTTTCTGACTTACTTCACTCTGTGTGACAGACTCTAGGTCCATCCACCTCAGTACAAATAACTCAATTTCATTTCTTTTTATGGCTGAGTAATATTCCACTGTATATATGTGCCACATCTTCTTTATCCATTCATCTGTTGATGGACACTTAGGTTGCTTCCACGTTCCTTGCAGCTCTATTTACAGTATAGCATTTACATACGGCCTTAAAGTCAGATCGACATGAGATGGAATTCTGGTGGGCGAGTCACCTAACTGCTCTGAGCTCTGCTTCCTTCGCCTGTGGAGAAGGTATTTGAGGAGACAGTGGCCCTGAGGTGTCTTTCCCAGAACTCCTTGAGGAAGAGGCAGTATGGCACAGGGGTTGGAAGGGCACTCCCAGGCTAGAGGACCAAGCTTGAATGCCAGCTCTTCCCCTGGGAATTCAACTGGATGCTCTTGGGCAAATAACCTCATCTCTCTGTACCTCACTTTCCTTATCTGTAAAATGGGGGTGATGACAAGAGTACCTACCTCAGAGGGGTGTTGTGAGGGTTAAAAATGAGTTAATACCTGCGAAGTGCAGGAAACAGGGCATGGCACACAGGCAGTCCACATATCCGGGCCACTCAACTGCTCCTGCCCCGTGGTGGTTTCTGTTGTTGCTATGCTGGGCTCTCTGATGGCTGGGGCAGAGACTTGCCCCTTCCCTGGCATATGTTAGGCAGGCAGGCAGTCAATACTTGTTGGCTGGTTGGCCAGATGAGGGGCTGTGCGGTGCCCGGCCTGCCAGAGTGGACGGGTGGCAGGACGGCACCCTTAGCCCACCTTCTGCGGCCCTTGGCCCTCCTGGTTCCTTGAGGCCGGTGCTATTTGCAGCACCAAGGAAAGCCCCTCCCTGCCCTGCCCTGCCCTGGTGAGCGGGTCTTTCACAGTGCAGCTCTGGCCCAGATGCTCTGTGCTTCCCTCCCTTCTAGACTCTTCCCACAGCCTCCTCCCTGTAGCCTCCCAGCCTCTGACTGCTCCCCTACCCAATTCAGGCATAATCTCCAAGCAGGGCTCCACTCCTGTTCTCCGGCCTGTCAAGGCCCTTCCCCAGAAGGTGAGGGCTTTCCCGAAGCAGCCTACATCCCACTGTACAGAAGAGAAAATGGAGGCCCTACAAGGGGGAATGGTACCACCTCTCACAGTCCTGAGTGAAGGCATCCAGCAGAGCCAGGGCTCAGGAATGCAAGAAGGAAGGGAGGAGGGGACGCCATCAGTCCAGGCCTAGGACTGAACAAATGTGTCTTGTCCCCAGCCAGGAACGTTCCCAGGTTCTCTTCACCCTCATCCAGTCTCGGGCATTAAATGGAGTGGGAGGAGGGGGAGGGCAGAGCCTGCCCTTCCTGGCTCTGCAGAGCCCGATGCAGCCAGCTGTGGCAAGCAACAGCTGGATACACACACCAGGATGCACGGTCCCACGCCCTCTGCCAGGCTGGGCAGTTGGAGAGCAGGGGGAGGGCCTGGATCCAGACAGCTGCTGGGGAGGGCAGTGCAGCAGCTCATGAGGCTGGGGGGAGGGTGGAGAGGGGAAGGGGAGGCCTGGGGAGTGCTCAGCCAGCCCCCGAGCCCCAGGTCTCCTCCAGGAGGCCCCCGGGACGCAGGCAACCCACACCCTGACTCGTGGGTGAATTTAGGGGTTCTGTAGAGCAGCCCTGACTGGGGACCTCGTTCCCCACTCTCCATCTCTGGGGAGTGGGCTGCGGTGTGGCAGCAGGAGGCTGATAGGAGTTCACAGGACAGGACAGGTCCCAAGAATGAGTGGGGAAGGTAATCCTTAAGAACAACCCAGGTTGTAATAGCCAAAAACTGGAAACGACAGAAGAATGAATACATAAATTGTGAAACGGCATATAATACCACACATGCATTAAGGAGGGTGTATCAACATGGGTGACTCTCAACAGATAATGTTTAGTTTTAAAAAGAAGGAAGTCACAAAAGAATCCGTACAGTATGATTCTAGTTCAATAATATACAAAATTAAATTGTATATTGTTTAGGATTTGCCCATATGTGATAAAACTATAGAGGAAATGCAAACGAAATTTTAAAAATTGGTTACCTCTGGAGAGAAAGGTTAATGTGATATGATAGGAACTCAGCAAGCTTTGAAAGTTTTGGAAATAAACTCTTCTTAAACTGGGATGTGAGTATAGGGTTATTGTTTTATTATTATTATCATCGTTCAAAGAGTATATGTATGTCATTTACATGTTCTTTTGTACAAATGATATGCTTCATTTTAAAAATGAAAGTTAAAGGCTTAAACTGTATATCAAAAATATCACAAACATTAAAAGGTAATTAACAAAGCAGAAAAAAAAAGAAAGAAGAAAAAGCCAGGGCGGGCTCCCTGACCTCTGTTCCCTATACCCTAGAGCTGTCTGCTCAAGTCCCTTTGAGGAGTTAAAGGGATTCAGGAAGAGCGACGGTGTTGTCAAGCACTTGTTCCTTCACAAGTACTCACTGAGAACCAGCCTCCGTAAACAGGAACACGGGCCTTGGCTTCACAGAGCTCAGAGTCTAATGGAAGAGACAGACAGCAGGCAAGTTCACAGGCAATTCCCAGTCTGTGTTTTAAGGGCTATAATAGGTGTGTGCAAAAGCTTGCGTGGACAAATGGGCACCTAACTGGTAGGGATCAGGGGAGGCTTCCTGGAGGAAGTGACTCCAAACTGAGACCTGGAGGATGAGGAGGTGCTCACCATGAAAGGAGCCAGGGCAGGGAGGAGTACTCCTGACAGAGATGGGTATGTGCAAAGGCCCAGGGCAGGGTGAGGGGGACATTCTGAGGAACCCAGAGTTCAGTGCAGCCAGGAAGGGCGGCAGGTAAGGCTGGAGTGGTGGGCCAGAGCCAGATCTTGGGGAGTTAAGACGTTTGAACTTCATTTTGAAGGCCTTGGAGGCCCGGGAGGGTTTAAGCAGAGGAAGGACAAGCTCCAGTTTGCATTTGAAGAAGAGGGCTCTGATTGCAACTGGAGGCAGGGAGGCCGGGTAGGAGGCTGTTGCAGTAGTCCAAGATGGCGGCCGGGTCTAAAAGAAATGTGTTAGATGCAGAATTGGTGGGACCTGGCAATGACTGGTTGGTGGTGGTTCCAAGGCAGGGAGTCAGGTGTCTGCTTGGCCCAGTCATGGCTGTGGTTTCAGTCACCAAATATGGGACACCAGGGTATGAGCAGCGTTGGTTGATGTGGATGCAGCAGAATCTGGGTTCAGCTTTGGTCCTAGAGAACGTGAGGTGCCAACTCCTCCCACTGTCCCTGTCCCCTATCGTTATCCCCTACGGTTCCTCCTTGCCCAGTGCTCCAAGCATCAGATCCAAGTCTGAGCTTTTGCTTACCAAACATCCTCAGCATGTCAGCAGTGTAGGGAAAACACAGAAATATCCAGCCACCTGGTTCTTGCCCTCCAGGCCCTTCCAGTCAGCAGGGGAGGTGGGCCACGTGCACAAATGGCAGCAACACAAGGTCTGGTCTGAGTCAGAACTTTATTGCTTTTGACCAAGGCTGTCTGCAAAGGCAGTAAATGATTAAGGGCCACATGAGTGGTGCAGATGGTAATGACCTCAGCAGGTCAGAGAGGAGGGAAAGCCCTCCTTGTTAGGGCCTTGGGGATGAAGAAGAGCAGGGCTGCTGAATGACTCCGAGCCAGGGGAGTGGGTTCAAAGACCCAGCTGTGCCCTAACGTGGGTGACTTTGGCCAAAGGGCTGTATCTCTCTGGGCCTCTGTTTCCTCATCTGTAAAATGGGAACAAGGAAAGAGTTCAAGCTTTCTATTCCCAGGCCAGTGTCGGATCAACAGGGTTAATGGACCCAAACCATCTCTGGAAATGTTAAGTATCACTCCTTTGCAAAGGGTTGAGGTCCACTCTGCCCTGGTCACGGAGTTTGTTCTGGAGGCCAGTGCTTTTAGAATCAAGCAGACCAGGGTTCAAATCCTGGTTCTGCCATTTTCTGCCTGGGCACCTTTAGGCAAGCGACATACCTGTCCAGGCCTCAATGTCTGTAAAATGGAATGGATTCTCCTGCATCCAGGGTGAATGAGATCACCATCTATGCCTGGCAAGGGCTCCAGCAGTGACACCCAGTGCTGTGGGCGTGGCACCAAATCTCTGGGACAAGTTGCCCCAGGGCCCTGGCCACTCTTAACCACACATCTTCCCAGCCACACAAGAGGTCCTCATCTGCCCCTCCCTTGCCATCCTGCCCAGTGGGGTAGGGGCCCCAAGTCCCCAGCAGCTCGAGCCCAGATAACACACACGCCAACAGGGACCCTGGGGAAACTTCCCAGATAAATGCTGCCACTCCAGATAACCGGGGCCTATCAGCCTGTCATCTTGTTTTCCAAACCACGTTGCTGGTGATAAAGGGATTGTGTAGGGCTGCATCTGCCCGGGCCCAGGAGGGAGCTTCTCACAGGGTTTTTTTTCTCTCACTCTTATTAACGACAAATGTTTGGCCTCTTCCGGGACAGACCAGTCCTCTGGCAGCCAAAGTCTCCCAGCTCAGCTTCCCCTCCCTCTCCCTCACATCTTCGCAAGAGGGCCATTTGTCCCCTTTGTCATCCTTCCACAGAAGGAGAAGAAGGCAATCAGAGATGGGATTAGGCAGCGGCAAACAGGCAAGTTCTGTTTAGGGGTCTGCGTGAGTGGGGTGCCCTTGTGATAGCGCTTACTACGGATGAGGTATAGCTCATCGGATCCCATGGGAGAGGCCTACTGTCTCCTTTGTTTCCATTTCACGGGAAAGGCAACTGAGGCTCAGGTCACAGACACAACTGATAAATAAATCTGGAAACGAAGGCAAGGGCTGAAGGCTCCAAACCCTGTGTTCTTGCCCTCTGCACCCTGTTCCCAGAGTCTGCCCTGCGCTTGGCCGTTTCTGGGGCATGGAAAGGAAAAAGTGGCTGCTCTCCTGGGCACAAGCAGAAGAATCTAAGCCACAGCTGGAAGCTGGCTTTGGGCCACGGCTGGGCTGGAACCTGGGCCTCATGAAGTCTTGCTGGCCCCCCAACTCTCAGGTCTTCACATCCCAGGGCAGAAACAGCCTTGGAGGTCCACTAGAGCAAGGGTCTCACAGGACAGATGGGGAAATGGAGGCAAAAAGGAGGGATGTGATGTGCCCAGGAGCATCCAGTGGGTGAGTGCTTGGTTTGAAGACTCTGGCTTCATGTGGCCCCAACTCACTGATTTTACAGATGAGGAAACTGAGGCCCAGAGACAGGGAATGACCTACAAAAGGCTCCGTAGGTGATTAAAGCAGAGCTGGGAATCGAATCGATCTGCAGCACAGGGCCGTTTCCACTCTCCTATGTCAGTCACTCACCACGAGATGCAGACATTCACACAAAAACATAGCCAGAGACCCTCATGGATGGAGACTCAGATGCACAAGTAAGGGCCCACCCAGGTGGGCAGGAGACTCACCCACACTTCCAAGTACACATGCTCAGGCTGACACTCCCATGACACTGTATGGGACCCACTGTCCACCTCCCCTGCCCCAGGACCTGGAGGTGACACTGTTTACTTGTTCTCACTCCACCCCCTCTCACGCCCCACCCCTGCCAACCCCCCACCTCCAGAGCAGCACCAAGCCAAGGAGCTCCACGCTGGGCTTAAAGAGGGCACTTAATTTTTCATTCTTAAATGCTGGGATGCTCTTGTCTTCTAGCTTCACCCAAACCCCTTGGTGGAGATGGATGGGGGCGCGGAACAGAGTTATCAGAAAGATTAAGCCGGGACTTGTCATTTTTTTATATCACGAAGAGCAGTCAGCCCTACGAGTGATGTCCTCCACTCCGCCAGGATGAGTCCAGAACCTTTAGTGCCAGTAGTAAAAAAGACTATAAAAAACACCAGCGGAGAAAGGGTAATGATGAAATTTAACTGCCCCCGATCACACACCTGGGGTCTGCTCACCGCGGAACCAGGGCTTCAGCCACATCATCCTTTACTGCTGTGTCCTTGTCTCGGAGTTTAAGGTCCTTCCGCTGAACCAGAACACTGTGTCCACTGCTGGGACCCTGTGGCCCGTCTGCCCCACCCCGCCCTCCCTGGCCAGGAGCACAGAGAGAGGTAGGGAGCAGGACAGACTTGGTCCTGGGAGGCCTTAGGGACTGTTGGGTTGGCAAAGGGGTCATGGGCTGGATTTCCCAGGAGTCCCGCTGAGCTGCAGGTGCTATTGAAAACTGGTGTGAGGCTAGGCTGTGGTTGGCTCTGATTTTATTTCCTTCCTTTCTGCTCTCCCTCCTCCCTCTTTCCCCCTTCATCTCACTTTTCTGTGCCAAGTATTCTGTTACATCCAACATGGGTACCAGGGTCTTCCATTGCTCTTAGGACACAGTACTCTGCTCACCCAATTCCTAGCCATCCCCGCTCTGGTCCCCCTTGCCCCACAGCCCTCTGCCACACTGCCTCTTTATCCCTCCTAACGCTCTGTTCTAGCATATCGAATTTCTTCCAAATAATTTGCTCTTTCCAGCCTCTGAGCTTTCGTGCGTACTGTTCCCTCTGCCTGGAAAACGCCTTGGTTGACTCCTACTCATCAGCAGGTCCCAGCTGTAACTTCCTCCAGGAAGCCCTCCCTGTCGTCCTCCAGGTACACCTTAGGCTTCCTTGCTAAGAGCGCCCTCAGCTGACTGCGCTTCCCGTCCAAGCCTTATATCATCACAGTGTATTGTCATTGTTTGTTTCACTGTAAGGTCTATGATTCTGGGCCTGAGGATTTAGTGGTGAACAAAACAGACAAGATCTCTGGCCTTCACGGAGCTTATATGCCAGTGGAGGTGGGTGGAACAGGACCGTCTGTCTTGTTCAAATTTTGTGGACATGTCACTAAAGCCAAAGTTGAGTTTCAGCCTCAAAAGCCCCTGTGAGGGAGGTGGTATCATCCTGCCTGTACAGCCAAGAGCCCTTGGGTCACCTAGCTGGAGAACAGCAACGCTGAGGTTCAAGGCCAGGTCTGACGGGCGCCCAAGCCGCGGGGTCTCCATTGCATGATCTGCCTCCTCTCACTGACCCTGCTCAGGCCTCAGTGGCCTCCTTGCTACTCCTTGGCATGCGAAGCATGCCCTTGCCTCTGAGGCTTGTCCCTGTTCCTTCAGCCTGGAATACTCTTCCTGCAGAAAACCTTAGGCTCACCCCCTCACCTCCCTCAAGTCTTGGCTCAGATGTCATCTTCTCACTAAAGTCTTCCCTGACACAACTGCACACACACACAAACACACACACTCACACTTCTTTGCACTCCCCCCCTCATATTCTGTCTACCTGACTAGAGTGTTAGTTCCCTGAGGGCAGGGATTTTGCCAATTCTGTTCACTGTTGTATGTCTAGCGCCTATAATAGATGCTCAGGAAACATTTGCTTAGATGGATGGTGGGGGGGATGAGCAGGCGGATGGAAGAGACCCAGAGCTGAATAAGGCTGGGTCCCAGCCCTGAAAGGCCTTGAGGTCCAGCCGAGGGAGAGGGACCGTCTCCTGAGTGAGAGGCGGTTCCTACCAGAGGTGTGTATACAGAGAGGGAGCCACAGCCCCCGGCACTCGTCCCCTCCCCGCCTCAGGACAGGGGCCTCTCCTGAGACTCACCCTCTCCCTGAACACCCGGGCTGTCGGCTGCGGGCAGAGAGCACTCCAGCTGGCCCCAGGGCGGGCAAGCTGGGAGGCGCTGTATGAGCTGGACCCTGGCACAGCCCTGGCACAGTCTCTCTCAGTTCTGGAGCATCCCTGGGGGAGCTGGGGAGAAGAAGCAAGGAAATGGGGCCCCCAGCCCTCTGATGGCTGCTGGTCCTGTGCCCACAGTGCCTGCAAAAGGCCCTTCCCAGGACCCAGGAGGCTCAAAGGCCAGTCCAAGACCCCACCTCTGGGGAGGGATAAATTAGGAGTTTGGGATTAAAATATAAACACTGATATGTATAAAATAGTCCGGTGATTAAGACTGCACATCCATTGCAGGGGGCACGAGTTCGATCCCTGGTTGGGGAACTAAGATCTCGCCTGCCATGCAGCACGACGAAATATATATATAGAATAGATAAGCAACAAGGAAACAGGGACCTACTGCATAGTACAGGGAACTATACTCAATATCTTGTAATATATATATGACTGAATCACTTTTCTATACACCTGCAACTAACACAACATTGTAAATCAACTATATTTCAATAAAAATTTTTAAAAACGAAAATCATAATAACATGGGAAAAAAACAAGACCCCACCACTGACCCACCAAAGGACCTGGAGCAAGTCACCTTCCCTCTCTGAGTCCTAGTGTTTTCTCTCCCATAAAATGAGAAGATTTGAACACACGAATCACTCCAAACCTTTTCGAGTACGAGGATCCCCTTCGAAGTATTTTACTGGAGCATCATGCACATACAGAAACGTACACACATCGTATTCAGTGATATTTCACAAAGTAAGCATGTTCATGTGACCTGCACCCTGATCAAGTAATAGACATTATCAGCTCCCCAGCAGCCTCCTTGGGCCCTTTCTCAGTTCCTCTCTCCCCCAAAGGCAAAGATTCTCCTGATATTTAATGCTATAGGTCAAATTTTGCCTGTTTTTGAACAACCCAAGGATCCGTTTTTAACCTCTGCAAAATGCTCTTTTGATTTCAGTATCCGTGGTAGCCAGCCTCTAAGGTGGCCCCCAATGATACTTTCTGGCTGGTAATTCACGCCCTTTGCAGTCCCCTCCCACACTGCATCAGGGTGATTTTAGTGACCAGTAGAGTATGACAGAGGTAACACTGTATGGCTTCTGAGGCTGGGTCATAAAGTGCATAGTGGCTCTGCCTTGCTCTATCGGATCACTGGCTCAGAGGAAGCTAGCCCCCATGTTGTGAGCCATCCTGTGGAGAGCTCCGCACGTAGAGGAACTGAGGCCTCCCACCCACAGCCAGCACCAATACCAGTCATAGGAATGTGCCACCTTGGAAGCAGATCTTCCAGCCCCAGTGAAGCCTTCAGAGGGCTGCAGCCCAGGCCAACATACGATGTAACCTCATGGGAGATCCTAAGCCAGAACTGCTGGCCAAGCCACTCCTGAATTCCTGACCTATGGAAGCTGTGAAGGCTAATAAATGTTTATTATTATTTTAAGCTACTAATTTGGTGGGGGGGAGGGGGAATAATTTGTTGACAGCAAAAGATAAGTAATATGGTATTCATTGACTGAGCAAATACCCAATGAGCCAAACCTCCTAGGCTTTTAGGAACCCTTTAAAGGAATCCCTTTTTAAATTTATTTATTTAATTTTATTCTTTTGGCCATGCCACAAGGAATGCGAGGATCTTAGTTCCCGGGCCAGGGACTGAACCGGCACCCCCTGCATTGGAAGCATGGCGGCTTAACCACTGGACCACCAGGGAAGCCTCAGAATCCCTTTTTAAAAATTATCTTAATAGTATCCATTCACACTTGAACAAAGGGCCTTCCTTTTGATGCATGACAAAGACTTGATCAGGCCAAGGACTGCAATGACCTCAAGGGTCTGAGGCCCCCAGGACTGGGCCAGGGTGGGGAGCTATGGCTGACTCAGTTCATCACTATGGGTCTTTTCCTACTAAAACTCTGGAATCAGAGACTTTCAGGAAGCCATCTCCCAGTTCTTGATCCCTCTACCTCGTTGGGTGGTAGAACATGATAATGAGGACCCCAAACTTTGGGCTTAAGCAGTCCTGTGGCCAAATCCTGGCTGCTCCTCTTCCAAATCTGGGTGACCTTGCACAAGCAGCTGTACTTCTCTGAATCCCGGTTTCTCATCAGAGGATTTGGAGGACAGATGCCTCGCTTATAGGTTGCTGTATATGCAGAAATAACACATGCCTCGTCACGGTGACACTCTGGAAACACTCAGGAAGCCCAGCAGCTGTAATGATCATCAAGTCACAGACCGGCAGGTGCTCCCAGGGGTGTCGGGGGACTGTGGTCTCCCTCTGGCCCAGGTGGAGGTTCGGTCCTATTCGGCTGCCCCACGTGCTCACGCCCTCCTGGCTCATCCACGCCGCATCCACGCCCCGGCAGCGAGTTTGAGGAACCAGGTGAGCATATGGCCTCGTGACAGAACTTGGTGGGAGACGGGTCTGCTTCCTCTCCCTCGTTAGTGTCGCCCGGGGGGCCTGCGCTCTCCTTAGCAGAGGCCTGGATAACGAAGGCCACAGCCTATTAATTGCGGTGACAGTGATAAAGGAAGAGGGGGAGGCTGCTATTTGTCTTGCCCGTAACCTCTCGCATCACTCCAAGATGAATGAAAACTCATTTTCTGCTTTGATTCGGTCTAATTTCCCTGGGCCCCCTGGGCCTGGTGGGGGGAAGGGACTCACAGCCCCTGCTGAGAAGGAATGGAGGGGAGGAGGGGGAGGGGTCAGAGGTCACAGAGGGAGGAGGACAGGCTCCATCCACTAGGGAACCAAGGACTTGTGGGGGGGAGTGGTTGGTGCGTTCATTCACTAGGCACCAACTGTATGGGGCCTACACAGGTGCTAGCTGATTGGATTCGCAAACAGTCCTGTAAGGAGGGACTCTGCTACCCATTTCACGAATGAGGCAGTAGTGGTGGTGGAGAGAAAGGGGCTTATACAAGGTCACACAGCTAGTGAGGGCTAAAGTCTGGCTTCAGCAGGGAGGGTCTGTCCAGCACCATCACCAGCTCTTTCCTGACACCCACTACATCACCTCCCACCTGGATGAATGAGTGATTTCATCAGAATGGAAGACCCTAGAGGGGAAGGACCGTCCAGGTCGGGGAGCTACCACCCACCCAGGGGACAAGAGCAGACAGGGAGGGAAAAGGATGGAGGGGGGTAGACCTTTTTTTCCATCAAAGAGCAGAGACTGACTGGGGTCCTTCTTGGCAGAGCCATTTTCTTTTTTGTAAGATGGAACCAGCAGTGCCTCCCTCCCAGGACTGCAGGGTGGCTGGGGAGGGGTAATGAGTATATGTGTGAAGGTGCTTCACACCTGGTACTTCCTCTCTGTTTGTGGAAAGGGAGAAGGAACCAGTAGCCCCCCGCGATTTGAGCTGCTTTATCCCAGATGGATTAACCATATGTCCGGGGGTCACCTGCACCCACCCTGCCTGGTCACTTGCTGCATCACCGGGGTCCCCTCTGATGATCCAGAGGTCCAATGAGGCCCAGAGAGTAAGAGGGGCCTGGGCCCCATGACCTGTCTGCTAAAGTGGCCTCGCGGCCCCAGAGAGCTGCATGGGCTGTGAAGAAGGTGGGAGACGCCCCCAGGTCTGATTCACAGCAGGAACTCAGCAAAGCGTGTTGAACACACTTCATACAACATCCTCTTGGGGCTTTGGGGCAGAAGGTAGAGGGGTTGCAATTGGGAGGTTTTAAGTGGTGCGAATGCATGAATAAGAGCGCGGGTTCTGCCAGGCAGCCTGGTGTGAATGCTCTGTCACTGACTACGCATGTGCCCTTGGGCAAGTTGCTTTGCCTCTCTGGACCTCACTTCCCTTACCTGTAAAATGGGGTAATAATGGTATCTCCCTCATAGGATTACCAGTTAGCTTATGTAAAGCACCTAGAGCACTGTTGGGTACAGGTCAGTGCCTGAGTGGTTTTATGAGGGGCATCGGGCCGGAAGGGCTGGTCTGGGCTTGGGATGTGTGTGAGAAGTGAGGCAGCTGACTCCACTCGTGTCCCACCTCCCCGACCTCCTCCAGCGACGTCCTTCCATCTGCCCCAGATCTGAATTGCAAATGGCCTTCCCTTCCCCACCACTCCAGCTCCAGCTGGAGCCAGGACGCAGTCCAGTGAAGATGTGTTTCTGCCGCTGCAGGATGCCTGTAGCCTGGCTTTGTCTCAAAGGGTCTGCAGGAAGAGCCCTCAGACCAGCGCCCCTTTCCCGCAGTCTGGGTAAGGGGAAGCCAGGCCCAGTTAGAAGCACCTAGCCTGACATTCAAGGCCTTCACAGCTTGCTCCCTCCTTCTCTCTCTGCTTTTGTAAGAAACCTCTCCTCCTTCCTCCCCCTGCCCCCTACCTCCAGCCTCAGCTCTACTTCCCACTACCTGATGAGGTGTGCACTGCTGGTCGTCCTATTCTACAGATGGGGGCACTGAGACTCAGAGAGGTTCACAGCTAGCAGGTGGCAGAGCTGGGATGCACAGCGATATCTTGTTCACTCCGGAGCCCAGCACTTCACTGTGACCCTGGCCTGCCACAAAGCAGACTCTTCAATTCTCTGTACAGGAGAAGTGAAGTCAGGGAGTCGGGAACTGCAATGAAGGCATAAAAGGAGCTCCTACAGGAGGTCATTCATTCATTCATTTGATATTTACCAAGCTCCTACTTGGTGCTGGGCACTCAGAGATAATAATGATGTGATGAGAATAGCATCAATGATAGCAGCCACATTAATGACAGTAATAATGTGACAGCAGTTGCTAACATTTCCTGAGCTCTTACTATGTACTCGGCACTGAGCTAGGTGTTTTGTATGCAGGGCCTTAATCCTCATAGTAGTCCTGCAAGGCAGTTCTATTTTTTTTTTTTTTCATTTTATTGACGTATAGTTGATTTACACTGTTGTGTTCATTTCTGCTATGCAGCAAAGTGATTCAGTTATACATATATATTCTTTTTCAAATTCTTTTCCATATTCTTTTCCATTATGGTTTATTACAGGATACTGAATATAGTTCCCTGTGCTATACAGTAGGACCTTGTTGTTTATCCATTCTCTATATAATATTCAATAGTTTCCATCTGCTAATCCCAAACTTCCAATCCTTCCCTCCCCACCCAACCGTCCCTGGCAACCACAAGTCTGTTCTCTATCTCTGTGAGTCTTTTTATATTTCGTAGACATGTTCATTTATGTCGTATTATAGATTCCACATATATGTGATATCATATGACATTTGTCTTTTTCTGACTTACTTCGCTTAGTACGATAATCTCTAGATTCATCCATGTTGCTGCAAATGGCAGTATTTCATTCTTTTTTATAGCTGAGTAATATTCCATTGTCTATATATACCACATCTTCTTTATCCATTCATCTGTCAATGGACATTTAGAATTATTATTACCACATTATCGATGAGTCAGTCAACTGAAGCTCAGAGATCTCAGGTGTCTAAGGTCACACAGATTTCATGCACCTGAGCAAGAACTGAACCCTGGCCTGTTCTGAATAACAATGACAACGATGGCAATCACTGCCTAGCACATAGTGGGCACTTTCTGTGTACCAGACAGTTTGCTAAGCACTCAAAATGACAACGTAACCTTGGGGAGGAGTGACAAGTTTAGACTCAGTAAGCTGATTCATTCACCTGCTTCCAGACTTACTGGGAGCAGAAGACCTGGCCTCAGTCTCTTCCCGCATAATCATGGGCGGCCTGCAGGGTTAGGCGGGTCTGGGTTCTATGAGGATCTGTAAAATGGGAAAATGCTACCCAACTCACAGGATGGTTGTGAACATCTGGAGCATTCCTTATTGGGTAGGATTGACATTTTCTAGCCTGAGAACAGGCCTCCCAGCCAAGTATCACAGGCCCCAGAGCAACCCGTCCTCCTCCCTCCTTGCCCCACCTCCACCCCTTGTGGGGCCCTTTGTCCCCTCTGTCCCCCTGAGAAGCTCAGCCACTTCTGCAAGGGAGTACCTGCTAGATTTTTTTCTTCCACCAAGTTGTGGGTGGTGACATAGCGGAGACACTTGGGGTTTCAGGTAAAGGGAGAGTCTGAGACTCAGAGAGAAAAGTGAGGGAGGGGAGGAGAAAGGAGGGAAGAAACAGAGAGATACCAAGAAGGAAAGAAAATTGAGGTAAAACAGCAAAACAAAACAAAAAGACCAGAATCAAAAGACTAAGACCCCAAGGGACACCACGGAGACAGAAAGATGGAGACAAAACAGAGAAAGGGCAAAAAAAGAGAGAAGTAGCCAAAGCTAGAAAGATGCTGCCAGAGAAAAAGTGAGTCAGAAGGGAAAGGTCCCTCAAGCAGCTGGGGAAGGACAGGGACAAAGCTACCCCCCTCGGCCCCAAGCTGAGCAAGGCTTTTAGACTCTAGCATCCTGCTGCTGAGAGAGAAAAGCCTCTTCTCCCACATTCGAATGAGTTTGATATTCAATCAATGGAGATTAACTCACCGAAGGTAAGGGGGTTTTACATCCATAAGGAAGTCAAATAAGATTATGCAGATGAGAAAATTATCCTGAGATGAGGCACATCTCGTATATGATAATTCCGGGAAAGGGTGGATTCCCACACTGATTAGCATATCTTCAAGACCAGACCGAGATGGGGAGATGAGGACCCAGAAGTGGGCACTTAGGGATGCGCTGACCAGGAATCCCGCTCGGAGATAATGGTCAGAGACGTCTGCTCCCTGATGTCCTTTTCTGGAAAAGAGGACACTCAGCTTCAGTCAGGGGAGACCTTAACGAGAGCCTTGACCCTGCCGTGTCCATTGAAACTCTTTGGACCTCAGCTTGCTCTTGAAACAAAAGAGCGCTCCAGGGCAGGTCTTCTCAAACTTTAGAATGAATACAAATCACCCGGAGATGTTGGTCCTGATTCAGTGGGCCTGGGGTGAGTGTCTGCGTTTCTAACCAGCTCCCAGGTGATGCTGACGTTGTGTCCGCAGGCCACACCTTAGAGAGCCCAGCTCAGTGGTCCTCACCCCGGTGGCACGTTAGAATCACTTGGGGAACATTTGAAAAACTGCCGATGCCCAGGGCCCACCGCAGACCAATTAAATTAGAATGTCCTGGAGAAGAGCCTGGGCGCTGGTATTTTTTTAAAAAGATGATTCTAATATGCAGCCAGGGTTGAGCACCTCTGGCCTGAAGGATGCCTGGGTTCATGAGACGTCTGTGGATCTGTTCCAAGTCTCCAGGGACCCTCATGCCCCCAGACCCTCAGACGTGGGCAGGGCCGTGGAAGAAGTAGGGACTGAAGATGGGGTGCGTAACCCAACGTGGGATGGGCCGAGGACACTGCCCTGGGCCTGCTGGGGAGCCCTGACCGTAACTGCCAAAATCAGCCCTTGTGTATTAAATACCTACTCGATACAACACACATAGTCTCTACTACATATATTCTACTATAGATACACATGTATTCTCTCCAGCCCTTAAGTGGAGATATTATCATTTCCATTTGACAGATAAGGAAATTAGGCTCAGAGAGGCAAAGCGATTTTCCCAAGGTTGTAGAGTCAGGATTCGAACCCGTCTTTGTCTGACCCCCAAAGCCCCATGCTCCTTCTACTCTAGCCATTGCCTCCCACTCACTGGGTCACCTTACCCAAGGGAGTTAGCGGCTGGCATCTGGGCCCTAAGGCCTGACTGAGCCACGGGGGTCCCACTCTGCCAGCTCTGCCTGAAGTAGGCCGACCTCACGTGGTGGAGGTGGGTGAGCAAGAGCTTGGAAGTCAACAGCCCTGGTTTCAAATCCTTCCCTTAGAGCTGTGTGACCTTGGGCAAGTCATTTACCTTCTCTGAGTGGCAGACAGGCTCCTCCTGGGCCAAATAGGGATAATGAGATCAACTTCCGGGGTTGCCAAGAGAGGAGATGAGGTCAGCTAGCACGTGTGTGACATGGAGTAGACACATGTAGACAGAGTGGACCCATGAGTGGACAGAGTAGATTTTCCCTTTGCGAGGGGATGGAAGCTGGTTGAGCCAAGGCTCAAAAGTTCTAGAACTCATGACTCTTCACTCCCATCCTCAGAAACCCGAGAGCCAGAGCCTTGGCCAAGTGACCACAGGCCCCTCCTCCACTTAATTGGTACGACACCAACACGGACATGAACCCAGTGCTTCCCAAGTGATGCATCAGGGCCCAACCCCGGGCTGTCTGAGCCGCATCTGGACTTGTAACCACTATCTCCACAATACGGATGGCTGGGACTGGACCCTCTGCCCAGGAGCCCACCGGGGCAGGTCTCCTCTGCCTCCCCAAGGAAACTTGGGGTATGGCCCCCAGCACCTCTCCCAGAGCAGGTGTCCCATTACCTGTTGGTGAGCAGGGATGGGGGAGTTTTGGCCCTTGAGTTCCCCTCTGTAAAGAGAGGCAGTGGGCCTGGGCTGTCTCCAAGGAAACTTCCAGCACCAGACAGGCTTCCTTTCCTCTCCCAGGAATTTGCCTCGGAGAACCGTCCTGTGTCCGGGGCTGCTGAGTAGGGTTGCACCCTCCACCAGGGGCCAAGTGGGGCAGGAATCCAGCCCCTGATCGGCTCACCAACCTGTGCTTGTTTTGCTAACTGTCACGAAAATACCCTGTGTGTCGTCGGGGAAGAACTTACCTCTGTGGACCTCAGTCTCCCGGTCTGCAAAATGCAGCCAGTAACGGTGCTCCACGAAGGTTCAATCCCTGCCTACTTCCCTCTGGCTTTGCGTGCCTACAACCTCCCCTCACTGCCAGCCGCACCCAGCACCCCTGGCCTCCAGGTCCTCTAACAAACAGGGAAGACCTGGAGCAGGGGGCCCGGGCAGCCAGCAGTGGGTGGCCCCAGTCCTCATTCTGTTTCTATCTCCGCATCACTCCCCAGGATCTCCCCCCGCAGCCAGGGCAAGTGAGGATGCGGGCGAGGAGAGAGAGAGAAGAAAGAGAAGGGAAAGGGTCCGCAGCGAGGGAGTTAGCAGCTGCCTGCGGGCTCACGGCTTTCTCTGTTTTCTGTGCCCTCGACACTATATCGTCTGCCTCCGTCCATGTGTGCCGGGTGTTCGTCTGGGCACCCGTGCGTGTGCGTGAGTGTATCACCGTGACTTCGTGCCTGTGCCTGTCATAGATCTCCGCGAGTCTCTTGCTCTGTGTGTGCCCACCTGTCTCTGTGCCTAATGCATGTGTGGGTCTGGATATGTGTGTGAATCCGGCGGGGAGCGGCTCTCTGTACATGTGTGTCTGAACGGGAGTGTATAGCGTGTGGTGTGTGTGCACATGTGTGTTCGAGTGGGTGTGTGTCAGTAGGTATGGGTGTGAGTCTCTGCACGTGTCTGCACATCACAATGGGTGTGAGGATCTGAGTGTGTGTCCAGGCGAGTGTGTATTAGTATGGGGGACGAGTGTCTGACTGGGTGCATCAGCATCTGTGTGTATCTGCGTCTACATCGGTGTGGGTGTATATCGGTGTGTCTGGTTGTATCTGGGTGTGTCTGGGTGGGCGTGTATCTGTGTGTGGTAGGGCATGAATCTCTGGGTGTGTGTCTGGGCGGGGTTATCAGCTTGGAGGGTGAGTACGTGTGTGCATATCACCATGTGTATCTGCTCATCTGTTTACACGGTGTAGGGTATGAGAGTGCATGTGCGTGGGAGTGGGTGTAGGTGGAGTGTGTCAGTGTGTGGGGACTGTATATCCTGTGTGAGACCAGGTGAGTGTATAGCAGTATGTGGGGTATGTGGGGTATGTGTGTGTGGGTGTAGCAGCGTGTGGGGTGTGTGTGTGCCCTTGGGTGTATCACACAGTGAGCATACCTCTGTGTGGGTCTGAATGGGTGTGTTTCAGTGTGTGGGAGTGTGTATATCTGTGCATGAATCACGGTGAGAGTGCCTGTGTATCCATTTCTGGAAAGGAGGGAGTGTGCATCTTTGTGTCTGAATGGGATGTATCAGAGTGTGTGAGTGTCTGCGTGCGTGTCTCTAGATCTGTGTATCCATGTGGGTCTGCACCTCTCCAGCTTGGCTGGGCCCAGGCACTGTAAATCCATCAACTCCACATGATTTTGTCAATCCTGACAGCTAACTTCAACATGACGACAAATCTGGCCCCAGAGGATATTAAGCAAAGACACATGAGCCTATAATTTTCTGCTTCCACGTGTGAGATGCTATAATAATCAAAAGAAAATGAGTTTCTAACTACCCCAGCTCTTTGTGCTGTTGCCTTCATGCCGGCTGCACTAATTGAATCACCCGGCACCACTGTATCAATGGTAACTTGGGTATTGGGGGGTAATCAGGCGTGTGGGGGGCACCAGCTTGGAGAGGTGCGGGGGCTTTTGTGAAGGTCCCATCTGCCTCGTGCACCAAAGCCGCCCGCTGCCCATCAGCATTTGGCTGGACAAGTGAGCGACTGAAGGGCAGCCCCTCACCGAGGGGAGGGTCCGGGAGGGAATGCCTGGGGGAGGGGGCACCTGTACCCAGATGCTGTGGCTCCAGCCCCTTGGTCCCAAAAGGAGAACTGTGCAAAAATAATAAAGAGCCAGACTTTGGAGATAGGCCTACCTGGGTTCAATCCTGGCTGAAGGTCCGTATGTCATTTGACCTCTGGGACTTGGTTTCCTCGTGTAGAAAATGGGGTGACCTGCCCACCTCACAGGGATAAGGGAGAACACACAGATTAAGCACAGAGGAGGCACTCAGGAATCGTCATTATTTTTGTTGTCACCGATGTTTACAGTGCTTTACCATGCCTTACCTTCACAGTGTGAGACAGGGCTCATTATGCCATTCTACATCTGAAAAATCTGAGGCTCAGAGACGTTAAGTAACTTGGTCAGTTGAGACACAGCTCTCTCTATACAATTGTGGGGTTTGAAGCGGGTCGTGTGTGTGTGTGTGTTTTCAAAGAGGGAGGAAAATAGTTCCTGGTGGCTTCTGGAGGTCCCCCACCAAACAGTCCTGTGACTCAATAAAAATAACAGCTGCTCACCCTTGTATAGCACTTACCATGGGGCATTTACTGTATATTAACTCCTGTAATCCTCATCCTGAGTTTATGAGGTAGAAATGCAATTATCCCTGTTTTACAGATGAGAACACTAAAGTACAGAGAGGCCGAGTAACTTGCCCAAGGTCACATGACTGGTACGTGGTAGAACGGGGCTTCAAGCTAGGAAGTCTGTCTTCACAGTCTTCATTTTAATCTACCACCTGTTCTTCTTAAAGATCCAGCTGTACTCTCACCCTGCATTTTGTTCCTCAGAATCTTCTAAACTGAATCCTTCATTTGCCTCTGAGAAATGTCCTCTCTGCCCAGCCAAGGGACCATTCCTCCTGAAATGAGCCTCCAGAGTGGGATGGAAAGTTCCCCATCCCCAAACCCACTGTGCATCCCCACATCAAGGTGGGAGATCACCCCATGTCACTCTCTGGCTTGGTCCTCACCACTTCCAATCAGACAGCAAGTTGTCACCAAGCAGCTGCTCTGCACCTGGCACTGGGCAGGGAACTGGGTGGTGGGGAGAGGGCTAAAAGAGGAAATTATTATAACTCCATAGTTTTGTACAACACTTTACTGTTTGCAAAGCTAGGAGCAGTAGAAAGGGAAAAGGCTTTGGAGCCAGGCAGATCTGGGTTGTGATTTTGGCACTGTCACTGACTAGCTGGGGGCCCTTGGGCTTGTTACTGAACATCTGTAACTCAATTTTCTCAACTATAAAATGGGAACAATTTTCCCCAAAATATCAGGAACAAGGCAAAGATGTCTGCTCTTACCACCCCTACTTCACACTTTACTGGAGACCCTAGACTGCAGTAAGACAAGAAAAAGAAAAAAAAAAAGACACAGATTGGAAAAGAAAAAGAAAAACCATCTTATTCATAGACATGATCATCTTCACAGAAAACCCTAAGTAACCAACCCTCCTCACCAAAAAAAAAAAAAAAAGCTACTGGAACTAATGAATTTAGTAAAGTTGAAGGATACAAGGTCAATATACAAAATCAATTGTATTTGACATACTAACAATAAACAATTGGAAATTGAAATTAAAATGGGGACGTTAATCCCACGTCACAGGATTGCTGGAAGGAATAAAATGAGATAATATTTATCTTGAGGTATCTAGCTCACCTACTTTCTCATAAACTTCTTTAGAGGTGTAAAGAGAAAGAGACTGGTAGAGACTCTCACCCCACACCCATCCCCTCCTATCTGCACCACAACACCTGGGAGGGAGTGCTTCAGATATGTCCTTAGTAGTTCTGCCAATTACAAATCTTAGGGCTTTATTTATCTACAAATTTGGGGGAACAGGTGGGTGGAGAGGTGGTTCATCAAAATCTGGGGGCTCCTGGGAAACATATTGCCATGAACACGTGAACATTGTCCATCACGTGAGTTGCCTAGAGGAGGAACTGAGACTCACAGCCTGTATGCACTCTGCCTCTTCTCCCTCCATCTGCCCTTCTCATTTTTCTATTATTCAATACTTCTGCTGAGCCAGGCCCAGGATGTACAATGCAACCTGGATAATTCTTAGGTCAATCTCAGCCTGGGTCATATCCAAAAGGAACCCAAAGAGCTTCCAAAAGCACTGATTTGCCACAAAATATTTACCAAACTCTCTTGGACAAGCAGTAAAGTGGAGAAAGAAATTACATCACACAACATACAGCAAAACTCTCTCAAATCCTTTTTAGCCCTGTCTTTCCCCAAAGTCTCACACGGCTTTTTCCTTTGTCTCTCCTAAAACTTCAACTCTACTCTTTTTGGCCACCACCACTTACCAACCACATGGATTCTATTCTG
Organism: Balaenoptera physalus; assembly: GCF_965194825.1. Classification (NCBI taxonomy): domain Eukaryota; kingdom Metazoa; phylum Chordata; class Mammalia; order Artiodactyla; family Balaenopteridae; genus Balaenoptera; species Balaenoptera physalus. The sequence continues at coordinate 42,690,797 of NC_138901.1, forward strand.
ATCCAGCTTTTACTGCTGATAAGTTTATGCTCTTTTTTGGGTAGGAACTCTATGGGAATCTGTGCCTATCCCCTGATCAGCTCAGGTGTGGGAACGTCGGGGCAGGATTGGGGGAGAATGTAAGTATTTAAAGGTAAGGTACACCTTAATATTTTGGTTCCTGCTCATCAGAAGTCCTCAAATCACTCACAACCTTGTAGGGGGAAGATGAGTATAGACGGTTACAGCACACACAGGGACACTCTCCAAGAGACAGGTCCAACACACAACAGATACAAAGAGGTGGCTCAATTCCTTCAGAGTGGAGGCTCAAGAGGAGGTGGCATTGACCCAGGGCTTGAAGGACAGGTAGGCATTCATCTGATTGGAGGACAGAGAGGAAAGGGGAAAGGAACTGGCAGTTATGCTTCACCTCCTGGCACTTGTCATTCATTATCTTCTTTATTACCCACCCACCGCAAGAGTTCTGTGAGGTAAGTGTACCTTAATATTCCCATTTTACTGATTTGGAGATTGAGGCCCAAGAGGAAAATGAACTTGTCAAGGTCACCCAGAGAGTAGTCAACACAGGTAGGATTGAATGCTGGTCTCTATGGCTTCAAAATCTTTATGGTGGGCAGGTGGATGGAGAGGACGAGAACTTCCAATATCCCCTGTGTGTGGAGGGCTAAGAGTGGAAAAGGAGACTCTGGTCACCAAGTCATAGTAGCAGAGATAGCGGGGTGCAGATCAGCGTGAACAGTACACCGCCCTTGGTGGGAAAGGCAGGAAAGGCTATGAATGTGTATCTGCTTATTTTTGCATAACAGATCTCTGGAAGGATACCCAAGAATTGGGGATGTTGATTGCCCTTGGGATGGGAACTGGGGGGTGGGGGAGCCCTGGGAGATGGGAGGGAGCCATTTCACACTCCCTTTTATGTTCTCTGAAATTTGAATCTTGTGAATGTGTTACCTGTTCACAAATAAACCAAACTGGTCTCAAGAAAATATGCAAACAAGTAAAAGAACAAGCGTTATGCAGTCATATTAAAATTCAGCATAAAACAGTGCCCAGACATTGACCATGCACTTGAGGCAGCACGAGATGGGTCACCTCTGGGCCCAGGGCTTGGCCCTGGGGGAGAAGGGATGTGCGTGGGAGCCCAGAGAGGAGAGCCCCGGTGAGCCTGAGTCGGCAGTAAGGCTCTCGCAGCTCGCTGGTGCCGTGGATGTTCCCTCTCTAGCCTGACGGGTGCGGGGCTGTCAGACTGAGGAGGGGTTGCAAGAGAGACGGCGGAGATGGGATGGGATACTTGGGCAGTTGGGGCCGATTTGTTGCCATTTTCACGGGCAGACTTGTGAATTAAGTGGCATGAAATTGAGCACAGACCAGGTCCCCCCCAGAGACAGGGCAGCCCTCACCCAGGCGGGGAGAATGCTGAGGGGGCGGGAGCAGGAGGGGTGGCCGGGCTCCACGCTTGGCTGCTCCTGGGTGCAGATGGAGGGAGAATGGAAGGGGGCTGGGCCAGCTCCTCCTCCCCGACCCCTCCCCACCCTCCTCTCCCCTCAGACAAGCAGAGGGTCTGCCAGACCCCAGCATGCGGCTGAGCCTGGGCTGGCTTCCTTGTGCCCGAGGACCCCTGGGAATCAAGGTGGGGGGTTGCGGCCAGGCAGGAGCCCCATTCAGGAGGCCCCTCAGACCTTCTTGCTTATCTCAGCATCCCTCTGCTGCCATTTTTGCTCAGTGCCCAGGAAATCGAGACTACTGGGAGACAGCGAATCTGCCCCCTCTTCTGGGTGGGGAAGAGGTGAATGGGGCAAAGCATCTACTGGGGAACTAATGGGGACCTAGGTTCCAGTTTGGGTTCCGAAAGCGTGGCTTTGAGTGAGCTACTTATCTTTTTCTGAGCCTCCATCTCCTTATCTGTGAAATAATATTAACATCCAGCATATATATGATGTTGACCATGTGCTTGGCATTGTTCTAAGTGTCTTGTATTCTCTGTGGCACTTCATTCGATCTCAAAAATAAATACCTTATCAGGTGGTACTGTTATCAGTTACACTTCCATTGTGCAGATGAGAAAGCAGATCATCTGGCCAGTGAGCAGTGAATATGAGATTTGCTGTTGAACATTCTGCTGCCTTCGGGAGTCAAGGGGAAGATTAAATGAAACAGTGAACGTCTCTGGTCTAACCCATGGTCCATATGTAACCCAGAGCTGCTGGCATCCCTGCTCTGTTTGCCCTTCAGTGGGGGAACAGGAAGTTCAAATGCAAAACATCAGAACCGGAAGTTCAAATGCAAAACATCAGAACCAGAAGGGATAGTCCGGATCACCTCGTTTGCACTCTCATGGGCTGGACAGATAGAAAACGAGGCCCAGGGAAGGGAAGTAACTTGTACAGGGTCACACATCAAGCTGGGGCTGGGCTAGGACTGACAGGGTCAGTGACCCAAGCCCTTGCTCTTCTGGGGTCCTGAGGACAGTCCGGGCCTTTGGGAGGGAGGCCGACTTTCTTTCCCAGGAGGGAGAAGCATCAGCCTGGAATTTCCATCCCCACGGGCTCTGTGAGCTCTGAGTCTTCCCTCCCCAGGTGGGGTGAGACCTAGTCCCAGCCCCAGCGGGGGTAAGGGGAGGGGCCAGCCTCAGTCTGCCAACCTGGCTGCCTTCTTCTGGGCAGAACTGTGCCCTACAATTAGGAAGGCTGTGTTTGCCTCAGCGCCGGGCCCAACAAGCCCATGAAAGCCATGAGGAACCCGGCAGGTGGGCAGGGGGAGGACAGGCCCCATGGTGCTTAATAGGACCTAATCTCTGCCAGCGTTGTTGGAAATGAAAATGAAAACAGCCGCGATTTTGTGGTTTAAAAATTAGCATGTGTGCCTACATCGTAAGCCCCTGGCCCACATTACCATACAGATTTATCCCAGGCCCAGCACGCGGCCAAAATATGTAATTACACACAGGCTCAGGGTGGCAATGTCACTCCTCTTCCCTATCTCTATAATATGGATTTTTAAAAATGAGAGCTCGATCTGGAATTTTGTGAGGACCTACTTTATGAGGGATGCTGCCTGTGGTGGATTTGGGAAGACGGAGGGTCTCAGCCCCATCAGCAGTATGTGAGGGGGACACATGGATGTGTCTGTCAACTTAAGAGCCACCTCCCTGGACCAGGAGAAAGGAGGGCAGGGAAGGGAAAGGTTTGCTATAAAACACCGTCCTGTCTATGTTCCGGGTCCCACCCAGGGCTCCCATACATCCTCTCCTTTCATCTGCACAGGAAGCCTGAAAAGTAGGTATCTTTATCCCCACTTGAAAGATGAGGAAACTGAGGCTTACAAATGGTGAAACCTAACATTCAAGCCCATGATTCCAGAGTCTGTGCCCTTTCCAAAGTGCTACATATGACCCCCAACTTCATTAGGCTCTCTTCATCTGACAAGTGACCCTAGTTGAAGTCACTGCTGGAGGAAGAATGGGGTGATGGATGCAGGAAAGTGGGTCAATGTTCAACTATGAAGATTGAAGGGGGATCAGGGTCTTCACGTGGGGACCGATGGTAGGCAGAGAAAGAAAAACAAAGATCCCAACCGTTAGCACAAAAACTGACACCTAGTAGATACAACAAATGAATGATTGAGGGAATGAATGGACCAAAGCGCTAAAATAAACATCAGTGTCTTTATTCAGCGTTGGGTGGTGGATAATGTACAGATACTGAGAGAGAAAAATAAATCAGCATCCCCAATGTGGGATCAATGTCCCCATCTGGAGTTGGATGGGAAAGGGTGTCAACATTCCAATGGAGGGATCAATACCCCAATGAAGATTTGGTTGAGGTAATCAGTGTCCCATGTGGGGATCAATGTCCCAATACAGAGTTGGTTGAGAAGAATCAATATTCCACCATAGGGATGGGTAAGGGAATCAACATCCCAATATAGAGATCAATGTCCCAATTCAGAGTCAGTTAAGGGGAATCAATGCCCCAATATCAGGATCAATGGCAGTCAATGTTATACAAAGATGAGTGTGACAGTCAATGTCCCAAAGAGATCGATGATGGCCGAAGTTCCACTCTAGGGATGGATGGGTGTTCATGTCCCAGCGTAGACACCAGCTTGCCAATATGGAGAACGGTAGGGTAGCTATCCATGCCCTCTAGGCTTCCCTGGGGGGCTCTTGCTTCTCTTATTTGCTCTAAAGGGACAATTCCCAGACTCCCTGGCCCTTTTGACCCTCTAGCTAAGTCTTCCACTGCAGAAAAATTGGGGATGGGGTCAGTGTTCTGCCTGCAACATGGCCCAGCCTGCTTTTCCACAGCAGCTCTCCTTGGAGGGCTCCTATTTCCTAGTCTGTCTCCAGAGCCAGCTTGCAAGTGTGTCCAGAGAATCCCACCAGCCTGGGAGAGGCTACTTACTTTCCAGGGATTATTTCCTGCGGGAGATCAAGCCTTGGGCTCTCCCAGGCTCAGCACAAACTAGTAGCAGGTAAGATACAGTCACAGCCAGTTGGTTCTTGCCTCATGGGACTGATATGCGTCTAAAAACCAGTCATCCATGTTTTTTAATGTTACACCTGTCATTTGAATGATTGCTTCTCCCCATTTAACAGACGAGAAAAGTGAGGTCCAGAAGAGCAAACTGACTGACCACAGAGAAGTGGCAGAGATAGAACTAGAAGCCTGATTTCCAGCCCACCAGCTCAGCCCTTTTCCAGCTGCATTAGGTTGACACGACAGAGTACCCCTCCCAACCCCCTGCCAACAGCCCCCCCAAAATAGGTGGGTTCTGGGAGTTTATCACACAGTTTAGGAAAGAGGCTTGAAAGCATCTCTCCCCCAAACCTTCACTTTCCTGCATGTTCCCCATCACCCCTCCAATTCCTAGAAGCTGGGGGACAGGATGAAGGTCCCTGTTGCTTTCCAGCATTGGAGATGGAGTTGGAGGGTGAGATGGGTAAACCACCCAGCCTCAGCCCCCGCAGGGGCTTAAGGGGAGGGTGTGATTTCTCTCTTGCTCAGACAAAGGCCGAGCCATGGCATCTGTCGCCTGACTCTTGTGTCTCACAGCTGCTCAACAGTCAGACCCAAGGCAGGTGCCAGTTTGGGGAGGGAGGGGAACATGGCTGCGTGCACTCACACCCCAATACCCCCTCTCACAGCCCCCCCCACCCCGCACATGCAATGCCTCCTGTTGCCCCTCCCACCCCAGCAAGCCCACTCTGTGCCCCCGAGACCCGGCACTTCGGGAAAGGGCTCCCATCCCACGTGGCCTCACTGCCCTTCCCCCATGTACGTGTCCTGCCGAGCCTGCTGCCAGCGCCCTCGGGCCTTTGCCCAGCCAAGGAGGAGCTCGGAGGAGGGGGTGTCTGGTGGGAGACGGGACCTTGTGCCTGATGGGATGTCTCTCCCTTAAGGTTCTCTGACTGGGGTCGGGGGCTTCCTGAAGATCTCTTAAGAGGCTGGAGGCTCCAGTTCTTCTGGTTCTTCTGACCGGGAAGGGGGAAGGCCAGATACACAAGCTCACAGAGGTGGGCAGACACGGATGGTAGCGGAGAGAGGGAGAGCCCACGGTATCATCAGACCATGTGAAAAGAGCAGAGTGTGTGTGTGTGTGCATTAGTGTCACACACGTAAGAACACACCCAAACACACAGGCATATTCATCCTCATCCTCATTTTTGTGCACACACACGGCTATGTGACAAATTGGAAAAGTGCTTCAGATGCCCAAACAGTCAGTGTTCTGTGCTCTCCAACTTTTCAAAAATTTTTACTACTTATATACTTATTTAAGTCGCGCTACCACCCGACTCCCAATCTGAAAAGAAAAAAAAATTTAAGGTGGCGGAGACTCCTCCATTTAGGCGACTAATTGTAAAATCTATTTTATTGTCCACATATTTTATTTTTAATTCTACGGGCAGAGGAGAGTATGGTAAGGGCAGCAGTGGAGGGGGGTGGATGGAGGGGGGTGAGGGCTGCCCTTGCCCTGTTAAGAAGATGATGCAGGAGGAAAAGAATATTTCCGTGAAAGCTGCTTGGACGGGAAAAAAAAAAAAAAGTATAAATTTTATACAAAGATGCTTCTGAGCCCCTCCGTGGCGCGGTCCTCGTGACCTCTTCCTCCCACTCCCAACCTCCCAGCCGCCTCCCTCTTCTCCTCCCTGCCTGCCCAGGCCTCTCCTTCTCCCCTTCCTCCCCCCCGCCTCCCTCGCAGCCCCCGCCCCTCCCCAGGGCCCCCTCCTCAGATGCAATCCCCCTGCTGTAATTTCTGGGGGAATTGCTTCATCTCGGGTGCAGATATATTTGTGTCAAGGTGCAGCTGCACAGATAGCCTTCCTCTATGCATAGTAAGAGGGTTTCAGAGAGAGAGGTTATGCCCAGAGCAAGGCCTTATCAGAGCAAGCTGCCTGCCATTTATCTGATTCCCCATCAAATAGGAAAACGGGCCTCAGGCTGCTGCTTCCACTTTCCTTGGAAAAGCCATGGGGGGAATAATAATTTACTCCAATCTTTTTGTTTCCAGCACTCACCTTCAGCCTGACATAGCCCTGGGTCTCTCTACCACCCGCCCTGCACCCAGCAATGCCAGCCTGGGGGTACAGACCCCTAAGGCCCACCCCCAGAAATGCCCTTGCTGGTTGAGTGGACCTTCATAATGGATTGGCATGAGCTAGAGAAGATATCCTTTGGCATCAGGGAGGAGAGACACGGGGGGAGGGAGGCAGGGACCCGGTGGGCTGCAGGGGAGGCTTGGCCTGGCTGCAGAGGGCCTGGCCTGGCTCGCTTCCCAGCCCCCCCACACACACGCAGATTCCCCACGAACACGCACTCGGTGTGTGTGCGCACGTGTGCGTGTCTGTGTTCCCATGCGCACGCGTCTGTCAGACTTGACCCTGTGAGCATCCTTGCGTGAGGGCCTATCGGTACCTTTATCTGTGCATGTCCGTCCATCTGTCTGTCTATCTGTGTCTGGGGCAGAGATGAATAGAGCACTGGGGGTGGTTCCTGTTCCACGACCTCGCATCTCAGTTGTCAATCCCAACAGCCAAGAGCCAGCCCAAGACGGGGTGCCAGGGACTGCGCGAAAGCAGGGAGCAGTGGTGAGGGAGGGGTCCCGGCCAGCCTGGCGGCAGTCATTGCGTAACCCTCCCTCGTGGAGCTGGCCCATCTGGTCCAGGAGCCGTGGAGAGGTGGGCAGTGGGGAGGGGACCGCTCCCCACAGGCCAGCCATAAATCACAGTTATGTGGCCAGGGGGCAGGGGGCGGGCAGGGGCCGGGGGCAGCCTCAGCAGCATACACGGGACTGGGCCGAGAGGCCAGGGTCAGGTGCAGCTGTAAATCGTCACCTAAATGCTTCCAAGCCAAGGCTAATCAGGGCACAGTGACAGACCACACCCGGCCCCACCTGGCCCCAGTGGGCACACTCATGTCTGTGCAAGCATATACACACTCACAGCTACAAAAGCACGCCTGCCTATGGTCTGCATACAGAGCCGTGCAGGCAAAGGTGTCACACTCACACCTGGATACCCGTAGACACAGGGGCACACCCAACTTACTGCTGCCATGTATGCATGTTCTCACACGCACACACATACAGAGGCAGCTCTGCACCCGTGTTCGTTCACACCAGGGACACAGAGGTTGTCTAATACACTCAGCGTGTGCACACACACATAGGTGGGCATATGCAAAGTAGTGGGTAGACTGTACAACACCCAGGGCAAGTACAGCTTGGAGGCCAAACCCCCGCAGGGAGAGAGGGGCATAGAGAGAGGTGGACATGCTTAGTGGGTCCCAGCGCCTGGGTTCTCCTCCCAACCCCCCTCCCCCTCCCCACCGGGCCCTCATCCCGTTCAGCAGCCCTCCTTCAGGAGTCCGTCTCTCCTTTGCCAGGAGCTCACACTGTTTGCTCTCTCCCTGCACCGGTGCTGGAGTCAGACTCGTTCATTCACTAGCATTTATTAAGCACTTACTCCGCTCCAGGCACTGTGCTAGGCTCTGGCGGTAGGATCCCTGCCCTCAGACTGAAAACCTAGCCGAGGAGAGAAATGAGCACACAATTACAGCTTATTGCAAAGAGAGGCTAGCCCAGGGCCGGGGGGGCACCCCATCCAGGGTGGAAGAGGACAAGGAAGACTTTCTGGAAAAAGCCATGTCCCAGCTGAGGCCTGATGCCCAGCGGGAGCCAGCCAGGTGGAGAAGCGGAGTAGAAGAGAGGAAGTGCCCACTCCACCCCCCCGCTTCCCCACACCCCACCCTGAGCACGGTGTGTCGTTGGCAGTGGGTAAGTGCTGGAGGGGGCCCTTCCCCGCATGCAGCACCCCACAAGGCACCCACCTTGGGGACTTGATGCCAGCAGGGAGACCCAGTGAACCCCCTCACCTGGACCCCACTGGGGCACCCAATTTCATTTCCCAGGGTTTCCCTAGGCACCCTTGCATTTGTTCAGGGAGAGAACTGATAGCTGGACCAAACTTTCCCAGAAGGCACCACAATCAGCTTGCATACAGGGTGAGGATGGGGGGCTCGTGAGGGGGACAGACAGCAGTGCCCACTAAGCCTGAGGACAGGGACACTGAACCCTCCCCCCAGTCCTGCTCGCTTTGAAAACCTTCTCAGTGTAGGTCTCTGAGTTCCTGGGAGCCCTTCCTAGGACCAGGGGTGGAGAGCGGGGGTTGAAAGCAGGAGTCTGGAACCCCCCAGGCTCAAGGCAACCATTTATCTGCTCACCCTATTGGACTTCCAAACAGGACCTCATTTGAACAAAGGACTCCATGTGTGAAAACCATTAATCCATAGGACAAAGTCCAAAGTCAGCTTGGCATTCAGAACCCTCCCAACCTCTCCGTCCCCAGCCTTTCTCCTGTGACGCAGCCTGATGGTCCCTCCACAGCCCCGAGCACCTCTCCACTCCTCTCATCCTTCCACCCCTTCCACGCACAATGGCCCCATCCCACCCAGAGTCCCCCACCTCCCCAGACAAACTCTGACTCATCATTTTAATTTTTATTTTAATCATTCCTTGAGTGCCTGCAACACAGCAATAGACACATGGTCTTGGTTCATTTCCTCTATAAAATTCTGAGAGGTGTAGCCTCATTTTACTAGTGAGGAAACTGAGTCTCAGAGAGCTTCAATGATCTGCTCAGGGTCACTGTCACCTTGGGAAAGCTAAGGGAGAGATCATTCTAGGGCCACCCTGAGCCTCCAGGCAAGGATCCAGGCTCCTTTCTCCCCTCCCACCCCAGAATGACAGTGGAACAGGGGCCTTCCCCCCTCATCCTTGCCCCAAGGCAAGAGCAGAAAGAGCGGGTTTCGCGGGTCAGTGGCCAGAAGGAGAGAGAGAGGAAGAGGAAGAAGAGGAGCCAGGCATCCTCGGAAGTAGAGAGTCCTGGCTGAGGACTGGGGAGCCCAAGGGCAGTTGTTGGGGGAAGGTGTGCTTGTGGGTCACACGTTCATAAACGGAGTTCGTGTCAGGCCACTGCGGCTGTTTACATCTTCAAGCTTGTCTGGTCTCCTGCCTTGATGGGGTGGCTCTTGGAGGCCGGGCATCGGTGCCTTAGGGAGGCAGAAAAGGAGAGAAGAGAGCAGAGGCTCTGGGCTCTCGGTCATGCTTCTGAACCTCTCGGAGCCTCAGTCTTCCCATCTCCTAAATGGGGATAATAATAATATCTGTCCAGGATTGTTGAGAGAATTAAACGTGACTCTGACAGGAGGCTGCACATAGCAGACCCCCCACAAATGTCAGCAGCTTCCTCCTGACCTGAAAGCATGGGATGGGCTGCGTGCTTCTTGATTGATAGAAATGGCTGGAGTGGGGTAGCGCGTCCTGGGGTTGCTGGGACTGAGAAGGGGCTCTGTTCTGACCTGGCTTGCAGGTGACACGGTTGGGTGAGGGCAGGGAAGTAGCTCATTTCTCCTCCTCCCTTCCCCTTGGCTGTCCTCTCTTGCTCCATGGAAGGACCAGCCCCCTCAGAGTTAAAGTAGATAAAGAAGATAAAGAACATTGAGGGGGGGGCCCTTTTCTAGCAGAGTTTGGCTGGTGAAACAGCCTGTGTTGGGCTGTTCCTTTAGCACCCCCCACCCCACCCCAGCCATACAGAAGCCTCTGATCCCCCTCGCTGATCATCGGGAGTGGGAGCAAGGCTCTCCATCACCAACACAGACAACAGCCGGATACAAACTGGCAGGCAAAGGAGGGGGCAATCGATATGGATTAGAAGGAAGGGCCTCCCCTGGCCTGGGGTCTGGGGCTCCCATTGATCAGCTTCTTGACTGAAGAAGCCAGCTTGGCCGGTGGCCACCGTCCCCCCAGGTGGGGGCCCGGCCCAGTCCACCGCCTCACCGGCCACAGAGCCCTGCGGAGCTGAGGGCCCCCAAGTAGGCCGTGTCGAGAGCGGGCAGGAGAGCAAGAAGGGGTGAGGGAGCCCAGCCTCGGGCCCAGCTAACGTCACATCCCCCAGCCGACTGAGTTTTCTTGGTGTTGAGAAAATGATCAGCAGCTTGTCACAGTGCACTGACTCCAAACGGCTCTCTAGAAATGTTGTTGAATTTCAATCCAAACACAGAGATACCCACATACATGCCCGTCACTCCTCCCACCCCTTCCTTAGACACAAACATAGTTACCTCATGGCTGCGCACACACCGTATGATTCCATTCAGTCCGAAAGCGTTTACTGAGTACCTACGTGAGCCAGGCACTGCAACTACAAACAACTTCATGCCCTAAAGGAACATACATTCTAAGAGGAGAGACAAACATGGAAAGAGGTCATTATCGGGCAAGAGAACAGGTGCAATTACAGGAGCACCAGCCACGCACAGAGGAAAGAGGGATTAACTCTAGGGTCACTCTAGGAGAGCACTTCCTAGAGGAGGTGGTATCTCGTCAGGGTTTTTAAGGATGAATAGGAGTTTGTCAAGTAGATAGAGTGGCAAAGGGTTCATTCTCATTGCCTGCCTCCTGCCAACATCTCTGACCACAGAGTGCGCTCCTCTCCCTTTTTGCCGACTCTGCACTTTCTATTATGAGTTTCTTTCACCCCTAACAGTCTATGCTGTGCCATTTGCCGGAATGTTCTTCCCCTCCTTCCCTTGACTATTTCCTATTCAACCTTCAAGGCTTGCCTTAAAGAATTATGGCTTCCTCAGAGAGAGCTACAGTCTCCTTCTAGATGCTGTCCACTATACCCCTGGAGGGATTAGGAAGTGATGAGATCACCTTCATCGCTAAAGGACACGTACAGAGTACACATGTGCGTGCACACACACACACGCACACATAGCACCTGTACCCACCAGAGCAGGTGACTGAAACTCAACCCAATTTGGCTTAATCCAAAAGAGCAGATTCTTGGCCTGTGTAACTGGGAAGGGCAGGTGGGGCTGCCTTTGGGTGCAGCTAGTTTTAGGCACTTAAGCAATATCGCCAGATCTCTCACCTCTGCTTCTCTCTATGTGCTGCCCACATTCTCTCTTCCTCCTGATGGCTTCCTCCGTGTTGGGTCAGGGGCCATGGGAAGGGATGGGGCATGGCCCATCGAGCTAGTAAGGGAGTGGGAGGGAACTTGCCTTTCTGAGAGTCTGTATATAAAATCCCAGCTAAATATTCTGATGGTTCCAGCTCAGGTCCAATCCCTGTGGTCAGAAGGATGGGGCACTTTGATTGAGCAGGTCTGGATCTCATGTCTGTGCCAGAGGCCAGGAGAGGGCATCCATGGACTCGCAGCTCATCAGGTGACATGGAAAGGAGAGGGTGCTACTCCAAAGGAAAGGGGCGCTATTCTCAGCAGAACAGGGAAGGGATGCTGAACAGTCACACATGACAGATGGCCACAGCAGTGCCATCATAGTTCCGGATAACTAAGGCATATTAGAAAGAGTACTTAGAAATAATAATAATAGCAACAATAACAATAGCTTTTAGAGGATGCCATGCGAGTACCCTGCATACATTGTCTCACTTAATCTCATTTAAACCTAGAGTGAGAAGACCCAGGTTTGAGACCCAGCTCCACCATGTACCAGCCCCGGGGCCTGTCACTGAACCCTTATGAACTTGGTGCCCCATCGGGAAAATGGGAAGAATATAGCCCATCTTCCAGGAGCCTTTGGGGGTTCTCTGTAAACTGCAAACATTGTGTACAATGTCAGGCAGGAAAGGTTCACAGATTCCAAGTGGAGACAAGGAACAAGGAGGTGATTTTAGTGACCCAGAGGCATTCAGGCCAAAGAAGCAGCAGGCCGGCTTCCAGGCTGACATGGCAGGAAGGCCAGGCCTACCCAGGGCACAGAAAGCCCTGTTCTGGGACCCCCTGGCCTGGCCAGTCTTCACCCAGGTGACGGGGGTGAAAAGAGGAGTTAATGGATTACAGGGCTGGGAAGGAAGAAGAGAGGATTTCTCATTTTAAAATGTTTGGAAATAATTCATATTTGTGTTGCAGGATGGCGTTGTGCTCTGTCAGCTCTGTAATAACTTCTAGGCCTTTATTTATTGTTTTGCCTTAATGATTTCGTGTTGCCCCAGTATGGAGAATTCGCAGTGTCTTGTAACACATAATTGCAGAGAAGGCCCAGGTGGAGGCAGGCCCCAAGGGGAGGGGGGTCATGCTTCCCCACAGACGCTGCCCGTCCGCCTGGAGATGACAGAGCCTAGAGCAGGAGGCAGTGGCAGTCAAGCTCTGTGTAAGGTGCTTTATCCGTGAGGGCCAATTCTCACAATGCCCTATGGAGCCGGTACTATTATCCCATTTTACAGAAGGAAAACTGAGCCTTGGAGAGATTACAAGACTTGCCACCTGACTTTGTGTGGCCAAGCTGGGATTTAAATGTAGGTCTGTTGTATTCCAGCACTCTGTATACCGGTGGGTCTTCAACTTTGGTATGTATAGGGTCACCTGGGGAGAATCTTTAGAATATGGATTCCTAGGACACACCTCTGGGGACTGGGCTTTTGTAGGTCTAGGGTGGTGCCTGGGGCTCGGTATTGAACAGGCTGCCCAGATGAATCACAGCCACATTTGGGGACTCAACTGGTGGCTGAGGCCACACTAGCCACACACTTGGACCTTGTCCCTCAAAAGTGTGGTCCCACAATTGGTCATCTCCTCACGGCCCCTCTCTCTTACAAATGTCCCATCAGCTACCCCTGTCTCCCTGTCATTCTCTATCCTGTGTCCCTGAGAGCAAGAACTCCCCACCAGACCTGTAGCCCCTTCAGTGAAGCCAGGAGAGGATGGGGAGGGAAGGGAGGAGAGGCTTGCTTGGTTGCCATGGTGATTCTCCACCTCCCAGTCTGTGGGGGGAAGCAGTTTCATTGTGAGCCTCCAGCCAAGGCCTGGAGGGAAGCAAGCTGTCCTGGGCAGGGAGGAGGCAGAGGGGTGGGGAGAGGACTCTAGTCACTGGGGAGAGGGGTGAGGAGAAGGAGGGGTGGGGAACAGGGTGGGGGACCCTGGGCCCGGGGCAGCCGGAGCAGAGAGCCAGCCCATCCAGATGCTGGGTCTGCCAGCCTTCAGCCCGGGGGTGGGGAGGGGTGTGTGCAGGAGCTGAGGCTGACAGGGCCTGATGCTTCCTGAGCCCAGAGCTGGCAGGAGACCCCGGGCAGGTGGTGGCAGAGATGCAGGGACGGACGAGACAGCCAGAGGCTGGCACAGGGCAGAGTCAGAGCCCCAAGGCTGGGAAAGACCAGGGCTCCGCAGGCAAAGAGGAGCTACGGAAAAATAAAACAAAGCAGCAGAACCTTTCACAGACCCCGCGCTGCAGCCCACTCCCACCCCTATCCGGGCCGTAGCTGGCACAGCCTGGGATCCCAGCCTGCTGGCCTGGGCTGGGCTGGGCTGGCAAGCCGGATGGCACAGGCTGCGGCAGAGGCAGATGGAGTGAGGAGGGGGTCTGACCCCCGGCCCACCGGGGAATGGCTGGGATTGTCTGTTCTTTGGAGCCCTCCCACTGCCCCCCGCCCAAACCTCCCGCCCCTGGGAGCATGGCTGGGGAAACAGGGAAAAAAGAAGCAACCTCTCCGGCCAGCGTCTCCACCTCCTGCTGCTCGCTTTGGCTTTCTTTCCCTGCCAATGGCACACACTGCCTGCTCCCAGCCTGGCTCTGGCAAAGACCCGGACGCCGGGGAGCATGATGTGAGTGTGAGGGAGGGGCAAACCACGAGGCCACATCCTAGAGGGGAGTGAAAGGAAGCCGACGGAAGAGGCCTGGTGGGAGCTACCCCCCCCTCACCCCAAGACGCAAGTATTCACTCTGCCCCAGGCCCCATTAAGCCCTTGACACGAATTAACACACTTAGTCATCACAACAGTCCTAATCAGTAGGTGCTGTTATTCTGATCCCCAGTTTACAGAGGAGAAACCGAGGCAGAGAGGGGTTGAATGATCTGCCCAAGGTCACAAGCTAGGAATTGGCAAAGGGAGGATTCAAGCTCAGGGAAGGTTCAAAGTTCATGCTCCGAGCTCCCACACGCTACTGCCTTTCACCTCATCCCCACATTTTTAGTCTTTTCTTTTTTCCTCTTTGCCCTATCTTTTCTCAGTATTTCTCTAACCAGTCTTTATTCCTTCAGGTAGTGTGTTCCATTCTCTCCGGGGTCCCAGACCAGCACCAGCACATGATTGACCTATGCAAACACATACACGTGTGGACACAGGGACATGCACGTGGACACCCACGTGCATGACCCCACATGTCCATGAACGCACGCGCACCCCTCTACACGATTAGCACGCACAACGTGTGTCCACATATACGAGCGCGGGTCCGTTCACCCGTGTATCCACATTAGGGACCACACCCTGGTAGATCTTCAGTGTTCTCACCAATAGAGTGTTAACTGTGCCTAAATAATCCCAAACAATGGTTGAGCCAAAAAAATCTGTTTGGCTTTGCAATAAAGTGCTGCTTGGCATATGGGGCTTTTGGCAATATATTTACCTTTCTAGGTTTAGCTTGGGCTGATGTGGTCTCCTGCATGTCTGCGGCTTGGCAGCCCTGGGTTCCAGCGTAACCTGCCCCTGAGAACCTGCCAGATGCCAGGCCCTCGGCAAGGCACCTACCAGACGTTCCTACCAGTCCTGAGGCAGGTCCTCCCGTCCCCGTTTTGCAGGTGAGGACCCCACGCCCCAGCAAGTGGCTGTTTGCACTGTCACACAAGGAGGGAGACAGAGGTCTCGAACCCCAGGCCAGCCTGAGGGTCTGCAAAGCTTCAGTGGCTGCACGTGGGTTGGTGAGCCAGACGTGATTTCCCAGGCGTGCCTCATCCGTCTGGAATGCGGCTGCCTCACCGTCTGGTCACGTCTGGGCCCTTTTTCTTCAGCCAGGCTGGTGGGCGTGGATGGGCTGCAGTGGGTTCAGGCCGAGCCACTCTCCAGAAGGCCCCACACAGGCTGTGTATAAGTAGGGACATAAAAGCCTTTCCCCGGTGACAGTGAAGACGATAATGACGGCCCAGACTGACATCGCCCACCACCTAGACTTCAGTATACCCGTTCCTTCAGCATCTCTTAAATATTGAATACCTACTATGTGCCTGGCATTTTATTTTGAGGACAATGCAAACAGAAATCAAAACTGAACTCTGCCTTCCTTCCAATAGCTTAGGAGAACAGTTTTCAGGGATGGATATAGCTTTAAAATAAGTTGTTTTTTTTTTTTTATAATAAACTTCTTGGCTATTTTTGTTTTTTTTTAATTAATTAATTAATTTATTTATTTATGGCTGTGTTGGGTCTTCGTTTCTGTGCAAGGGCTTTCTCTAGTTGTGGCAAGTGGGGGCCACTCTTCATCGCGGTGCGCGGGCCTCTCACTATCCCGGCCTCTCTTGTTGCGGAGCACAGGCTCCAGACGCGCAGGCTCAGTAATTGTGGTTCATGGGCCCAATTGCTCCGCGGCATGTGGGATCCTCCCAGACCAGGGCTCGAACCCGTGTCCCCTGCATTGGCAGGCAGATTCTCAACCACTGCGCCACCAGGGAAGCCCTTAAAATAAGTTTTAAAGAAACCTAAATACTGTTAAGAGAGATGCAGAAAAAAAGTGAGAGATCACTTCCAGCTTGAGACATCAAGGCCGCCCTCCTGGAGAAAGAGGTGTGTGATGGGCCTTGAAGAGTGGGGATGACTTGGTGTGACAAGGGAGGAGAAGGGGTTCTTGGTTTCCCAAGGAGCACCGTCCAAAGGTGCAGGGGGGAGATTGGCAGATGGGCATGGAGAGAACAAGTAGCTCCATTTTTCTGGGGCAAAGACTGGGTGGAGGGAGTGGTGGAAGGTGGGTTGGGGTCAGAACAGATGATTCCAAGACCAAGGACAAGGAGTTTGGACTTTATGGACAACAGGAACCATCAAAGACTGTTGATCACATCACTAATTATTAGAGAAATGAAAATCAAAACCACAATGAGGTATCACCACACACCGGTCAGAATGGACACCATTAAAAAGTCTACAAATAATAAATGCTGCAGAGGGTGTAAAGAAAAGGGAACCCTTCTACACTGTTGGTGGGAATGTAAATTGGTGCAGCCACTATGGAAAACAGTATGGAGGTTCCTCAAAAAACTGAAAATAAAATTGCCATATGATCCAGCAATCCCACTCCTGGGCACATATCTGGAGAAAACTATAATTCAAAAAGATACGTGTACCCCAATGTTCGTAGGAGCCCTACTTACAATAGCCAAGACATGGAAGCAACCTAAATGTCCATCGACAGATGAAAGGATAAAGTATACACAATGGACTACTACTCTGCCGTAAAAAAGAATGAAATAATGCCATTCACAGTAACATGGATGGACCTAGAGATTATCATAATAAGTGAAGTCAGAAAGAGAAAAACAAATACCATATGATATCACTTACATGTGGAATCTAAAATATGGCACAAATGAACTTATTTATGAAGCAGAAACAGACTCACAGACATAGAAAACAAACTTATGGTTACCAAAGGAGTAAGGGGGTATAGGAGGGATGAATTAGGAGTCTGGGATTAACATATACACACTACTATACATAAACTAGATAAGCAACAAGGACCTACTGTATAACACAGGGAACTATATTCAATATCCTGTAATAAACCATAATGGAAAAGAATATGAAAAAGAATATGTATATATATGTATAACTGAATTACTTTTCTGTACACCAGAAACTAACACAATGTTGTAAATCAACTATACTTCAATTTTTTAAGAAAAGTGTTGATCAGAGGAAGGCCTCGGGGACTGTGTTTCATTTGGGAAGACTAATCTGCAATTGTGAGCAAAGTAAATTGGAAATGTACACGCATGCACACATATGCATACATGTACATCCTCAGAGATGTGTAGATACATGTGTACACAAAAGCATAGGGTTAATTCCTGAGCCCAGTTCTTCTTAAATTTTGAATTGTCTTTGTTGATTTGAATAGGTGATACATTCACATGACCTAATATTAAAAAGGAATCTAAGAGAATACACTGAAAAAATAAAGCTACCCCCCACTCCATGCTCCAGGCCCCCAGTTCCTCCACCTAGAAGCAAGCACACTGGCCATTTTGGGAGCCTCTTTCCAGAAATGTTCTGTCCATGGACAAGCAAATATCCAGCTGCATTTTTATTATGTATGTTTTTCTGCACCTTGCTTTTCTCATTTAATAATATACCTTGGAGATCCTTACACATCGGTACATGGAGAGCTGCCTTGATCTTTTTAACTGCAGTATACTATTCCATTATAGTTGGACACTTACGTCATTTCTGGTCTTTGGCTATTACCAAAAATTTTGCGGTGAATAACCTTGAACATATGTCATTTTACATAGTCACCCATCCACTCATTCATTCATTCATTATTCATTCAATAGACATTTATTAAGCACCTACCATGTGCTGGTGCCAAAGATAGAACAGTGAACAAAATCGGCAAAAGTCCCTGCCCTCGTCCGGGGTACGTTTCTGATGTGCATGTGTGAGTAGATCTGCAGGATCTTCCTAGAGGTGGAATCACCAGATCAATGTGGCTGTGCATATTTAAATTGGGGGAGATAAATCTACATTTCCGCCCAGAGAGGTGGTACCAATTTACCCTTGCAGTGTAGGAGAGTGTCTGTTTCCTCACCCTTTCGAAACAAAATGTTATCAAACTTTTTGATCTTTTCTGATGTGACAGGTGAAAATGATGCATTTAATTCACATTTCTCTTATGATGAACGTGGTCCAACATCTTTTCGTATATTTAAGAACAATTTTCAAGTCCTTTTCTGGCAGCTCTCTTCTACCCTTTGCTCATATTTCTATTGGGTTGTGGAGCTTTCTCATATTGATGTGTGAATTCTCTTTATTAAGGAAATTAGCCCTTTGCCTATGGTATGAGTTACAAATAATGTTTCCCTAGCTTGTCAGTTGTACTTGGACTTGATTTATGGTGCTTTCTTTAAATGCAGACTTTTTAAAATGTAAAATAAAATTTATGAAGAATTCTGCTCATTCCCAGCTTTGCCTCCTTTGGTGAAATGCTTGCTACAGTGGAGAGAGATATAGGTCACAATAACATGACCTTGGGTTCCAACCTGGGTTCTTAATAGAAGCACAGGTTCTAAACAAAAGAAGGTGATAGTCCTATCCTGTTCTGATGCCCCATCTCAAGAGATCTTTGGACAAAGGGGAGCAAGCTCAGAGGAGGGTAACCAAGAGGGTAAATAGGCTTGAAATCAAGTCACATAAGGGATGGTAATGGAACTGTGTCCTTGACCTTGGAGCAGGTCGTTGTCTATGAATATCACCTTGGGCAATGGGACTTTCCACATTATGCACAACCAGGGCCTGTGATGGAAACTCTGGGAAGCCAGAGTGTTAGATAACGGGGCTCTTTTTAAGGCAGAGCTGTCTGAAAGTAGAATGGCCTACTTTGTGAGGAAGTGAGCTTCTCATCATTAGAGATATACAAGCCAAAACTGGATGACCACCTACCGGAGATGCCAGGGGTTAGATCAGATGCCTTTCAAAACTTCTTCTAATCCTGAGAGCCTATAATTCTACAAGACAAGGAATCTTAAAATTCCTCACTTTACAGATGAAAAAAGGCAGGGGTGCAGTGTGGGAAACTAATATGCATTGAGCACCTACTTTGTCCCAGGTACTTTGACACATATGACCTGATTTAAAAGGATAAGGACCAGAGAGGTTGAGTGATTCACTGAAGGCTGCACAGCAATCTAGTTGCAGAGGCAGAACTGGAACCCAGGTCCCCAGACTCCAAATCTAGAGCTCTCTCCACTGAACCATCTGTTCTTGTTCAAAATTAAATACATGTTTATTGCATACATACTCTGAATGAACATTAATGTGGCCAATGAGAGCACATTGTATGCAAGCTATTAGCAGAGTCACAGGGTCTTTGCTCTGTAGAAGTTCACTGCCTACTTAGCAAGTACAGTCACCATCTCTGCATTGCCTGGCTCCATGTGAATGTTGCCCTCTGGAGTTGTGCAATGTGGTAGCCCTGGGTGGAGCTATAATGAAATAAGAGGCAATTTGATAAGTGCTCTAACAAAAATGTGTATACAAAGTGCTACGGGAACATAGAAGGCATGATTAGTTCTACCTGGGAAGGCAATCCAGGAAAGCTGCCCAGAGGAGGTGACATCTGAGCAGAGCCTTGAAGGATATGTAAAAGAATAAAGAACAAAAGAGAATAATTTCTGTATTCATTCCACAGACATTTATTGAGCAGCTCCAGGTCGCCAGGAAGAGATGAATAGTTCACAGTGCAGTCGTGCAGACAGACACAGTGCCAATAAGTTGCCAGAGTGTAAATTCAACAGTGGAGACACACTCATGGTGCAAAAGCAAAGGTAACTCCTTCTGGAGTAAAGTGAGGACAGGGCGGGGGCCTGGGAAGGCTCCTGGAGAAGTGAGGCCTGAGATTTGGGGGAGAGAAATAGAAAATTTCCAGGCTGACGATTAGGGAATTGAGAGAGATAGAGAGGCGTTCCCAACGAAGGGAATGGCCTGTGTAAAGTTTCTGAGTCGTCTTCAGAGACCCACAGCAGAGTGTAAAATGCTGGGGTGGTGGGCAGCCAGGTAGGAGGTAGAATGACATACAGGCTTTGAGGCAGGACCTACCAGGTTTCCAGATGAATAGGGAGACGATGTTGGTGTGCATTAGGACTTAGCAGGCTTAGCAACCTTCCTTCAAAGCCGTGCCCCAGACTGAGAGCTGGAAGAGAAAAGTGTGAGCCATAAATCCCCAGCTCCTCCTGCTGTGCCTGGTGCTGCGGAGCCGGGAGTCTCCATGGCTCTCCAGTCCCACCGCTGCGACCCCGGCTAATCCAGCCTCCTGACCCATCTGACACACACTTCCACTTAACATTTTGTTAGCGACTCTATAAACGAGCTCTCCCTGACCTTCAATCCCTGGCTAATTGCTGGTTTCATGCACAAGACTAGCTTAATTTTACGTGATAATTACCTGAGAGTGGCGATACATATGGCATTGCATGTTCAAAATGTCAGGCCTGGAAAACTACCAAGTGGCCATAGTCAGGGGCAAAAGGAGGAGGCAGCTGGGCGACGGGGACCTTGGAGAGGCAGCCAGGGGACGATGAGGCCACCAGGGGAGAGGGGAAACGCCCGGTGCCCACGAGCTCTGGAGAACTGGGGCTCCAGCCTGCAGTAGGGCCCAGAACCCTCTGCTGGCCCAGCGCACCAAGGGGCACAGGTCAGAGGAGCAGCACACGCATTTCACAGTCACACATGCACACGCACGCGCGCACACACACACACACACACACACATCGCAGAGAAACACGGACCAGGTCAGAGGCACAGCTCATGAATGCTCTCGGTCACCCACCCAGCAAATGCTCACAGACCACCTACTACATGCCAGGCAGTGTGTGGACACCTGCACCGGTTTCAAATCCCCACCCCACTCAGAGAGGTTGGGAACACTCGGAGGGCAAGTTTGGGTTTGTCACACTTATCTGCAGGGATGTTACCGGTGCTGCATAATCCAGGTCCAGGAATGCTAAGTGGATGGCAATTCCTAGCACAGTCCCGTTCGATAAAGAATTGCCCACCCCTGGGAGTTCCCTGGTGGTCCAGTGGTTAAGACTCGGTGCTTTCACTGCGTGGCCCCTGGTTCAGTCCCTGGTTGGGGAACTAAGATCCCGTATGCCTTGTGGCGCGGCCAAAAAAAAATAAAGAATTGCCCACCCCAAACCCAGCTGAGAAACCCCAGCTAAGCCAGGCCACAGCTATGAAGAAGACAAGGGGCCCCAGCCCTCTTGGAGTTTACCGTCGGGGAAGGACCATGATGGCAAGGGATTACAATGCATGAGATGTGAGTAAGAAAGAGGACTCAGTACATTTAGCTGGTGGACTAATAAAGTCCAGGGTTCAGAAAAAAACCTTAAAAAGCACCATGTGTCTGCCCAGCATCTCCAGTTCATGCCTAGTGCAGTGCTTGGTACAAAGATAGACAAATACCAACTGGTATCCGTGTGTCTGTACGACGTGCCACACACCTGGGTGCACACGTGCTCTACAGAGGGATGCCCTGGGTTCACTTTTTTTTCATCATTCCAGAATACAGGGCAAGGCGGGTGGGGGGCCAGGGGTGGTAGGACAGGCAAGTATAGGCCGAGAAGGAGAAAGGGGGCCCCTGGCCAGCTGGGAGGGCCTGTCCCCAGGAGGCATGTGTACACACCCAGTCACACGCGCACAGGCCACAGGATGAAGTCGGAAGCACGGTCCCCAGATTAAGGTGAGTTCTAAAAACCCCTTTAGCCTCCTCACGCGTAGAATTGTGCACTCCTGAGCTGTGCTGGAGTAAATTACTTGCTTAATGAGATTTCAATTAACAAAAACAAATTAAAATCACTTTGGTAATTAAGCTGTTGTGAACCTCGCCAGCAGCTCTCCCTCAGACCTCAGATATCCACGTGGAGGGGGCTGGGAATGGGGTCCGCTCAGCAATGCTGCGGAGGCCTCGGCAGAGCCAGAAGCTCCCCGCGCTGGGGGATCCACCCCAGGAACCACAGCTTCCTGGAGCTGTTCTGCAGGCACCAAAAATGTGGGTGGGAGGGAGGGGGCAGCACCTAGCAGCTGAACTTAAATTCAGGCTGTAGCCCTGCCACTTGGCTGTGTGAGCTGGGGCACGTTAGCTGGCCTCTCCGAGCCTCAGTTTCCTCATCTGTGAAATGAGGGTAATAATGGTGCTTACATCATTGGGTTGTGGGAGGATTAAGTGAATGATGCATATAAAATATTTAGAAGAGAACCTGTCCCGCAGCAAGCGGTTTTTTTTTTTTTTAATTTATTTATTTTTGGCTGCGTTGGGTCTTTGTTGCTGCGAGCGGGTTTTTCTCTAGTTGTGGCGAGTGGGGGCTACTCTTCGTTGCGCACGGGCTTCTCATTGCGGTGGCTTCTCTTGTTGCGGAGCACGGGCTCTAGGCGCACAGGCTTCAGTAGTTGTGGCATGCAGGCTCAGTAGTTGCGGCTCGTGGGCTCTAGAGCGCAGGCTCAGCAGTTGTGGCACACGGGCTTAGTTGCTTCGCGGCATGTGGGATCTTCCCGGACCAGGGCTCGAACCCGTGTTCCCTGCATTGACAAGTGGATTCTTAACCACTGCGCCACCAGGGAACTCCCCACGGCAAGGGCTTTTAATCCACTTTTCCCTGTATGGAAAAGTGGATCATTTGCCCTTCACAGGGTGATCTTTCTAACCTTGCAATTCGCATTGTCCTGACCCCCAAGCCCCTCCAGGGCAGCCCTGTTCCTCTGAGTTAGGTAAGTAAGGATCTACCACAGAGGTCCCCTTGGAGGTGAGGTTTCCGCCAGGTTCTGTCTCACCCTGGCCCCATCTCTTTCCATCAGAGCCAGAAGCTCAGATCTGGGAGCTATAAAGTTTTTTTATTCCTAGGTGGCCTGGGAAATACTCCTTTTCTTGGGTTGCAAAATCACCACATCCTCCCACATGAGAAGCCTGAGAGTCAAGGTAATGCAGGGACCACTGGCCTCATTGCACAGATGAGGAAACTGGCTTAATGATTTAGCCAGTGGTTGAAAGGAAAGAACAGTTCTCAGTGCTGGCACAAATACACATATTTAGTCTTGTGAATTTTGAATAATAAAATTTTAGTTTCCATTTTTGAGTCACTCTTTGCTACTTTCATTCAGAGGGACTAAAACAGAAAATTAAATTTTTAAATTTATTATTCAAAATTCATAAAACTAAGTAAGTGTATAATAAATCTAAATCAGGTTTTGAATGATTTCTTTGGTTTTTAAAGTTTGTAGCACTTACACTTGAAGTTATTAAAGCAAAAACTGCACTAAGCCTCTTGGGATAGATATTCATATTATATAGGTGTGTTTTATATATATAAAACATATATTTTATTTATGTAATATGTATATACATATAAATATACACACATCAAATTTTTCTCTGTAGCGGTTGAAATTACAGATGGTTTTATGTGTTCACTTATTCACCCAACAAACTTTTTTTCATATCATTATACTTAACAGCAGCTTTTTTAGTGCCCATGAAGTGCCACAATCAGCAAGCCAGACTCGAACTTTGTTTCAGGGAACTTATAAATTGTTGGTGAAGATGGACATTGGACATGAAACAATGAGGTGAATATTCCAGAAAAGGAAAGGCAGGCCTTGCAGCCTATTACAGAAAGGGCACTCCTGGGGGTGGGGGTAGGGGTCTGCAAGAAACATTTATTTCTTTTGTAATTGGACTAAAATAAGACAATTTATGTATGCATGTGTGTGTGCATATATATATATACATATATGTAATATTTACATTAATCCCAAGAGTCCCATAACTAGTTAGTAATAGAACTAAAAGTAGACCTAAAAGCCTTCCAGTTCCCAGGTAAAAGTGGTCCCACCATCTGTGCACCTGTCAGACCAAGGAGGTGTCCTATTCACACATCCATGCCACATAGAGGTGCACACACACGCACTAAACAGGCCTCAGATCATGGGGGGCTCCCACCCTCCCGTCATCTGTGGAAGAGGAGTCCAAACC
This sequence comes from Balaenoptera physalus, assembly GCF_965194825.1. Classification (NCBI taxonomy): domain Eukaryota; kingdom Metazoa; phylum Chordata; class Mammalia; order Artiodactyla; family Balaenopteridae; genus Balaenoptera; species Balaenoptera physalus. The sequence continues at coordinate 42,714,835 of NC_138901.1, forward strand.
CTGCTTGGCCTGAGCTGCCCCCCACCCTCCCTGCCAGGCTGACCTCTAGCGGTCTTTCAACCTGCCCTTCCAGCCAGGCCAAGGAAAGAACACCCAATCCCCAGGACATCCCCCGCCTGTTCCTCCCACTCCCTGAGAAGCAGCGCTAACCTTGCAGCCCCTCCCCTGCAGCCCCCTCTGCCCTGGGGAGAGAGAGGGCAGGCTGCCATCCTCCAAGCACCCAGCTCAGGTGAGGGCTGCTAAGCCTGTGACGGCCCCCACCTGGAGATGCGGCCAGAAGGGTCCTCCTCTCCCCACCCAGACTCCATGTATCATATTTTGTGCTGACTTCAGGCAACCAAGAGAGGAGGACACAGAGTTGTACTTTCCAAGTAGCTGGAAACCCTTAATCAATGTTAATTGGCTCTAATTAGCATATGTTAATTAATGATATTTACTACAAATTAAAGGTATGAGTGCTCCCAGAGGGTTTCCTGTTCATCCAATTAGTGCCAATTAGTTGCAATTAACACGTGTAAATGAGATTTCATTGAACCCAAAACAAACAGCACAGAATCTCTCAGATTCCCTCTTGCACCTTTTCAGTCAGCCAGGGATTGGGGTAGGGGTGGAGGGTGAGAAGTGAGGGTGGTGGGGGGGCGGAGAGAAAGAGAGAGACCATTGGGCTGACTTCCTGGAGCAAGAGGCTGACTCTCCTCGCACCAGGGAGGAGAGAAGGAAGAGCCAAGTTGGGCCAAGCAGGCTATTGGACAAGTCTGGCTGCCCTGAGGGCAGTCTCCCCAGGCCTTGACTTTGCTCCTGAGGGCCTTGACTTTGCTCTTGGCAGGCCATCCCTTGGGCATCTCTGTACCTGCCAGGGCCTCACCCAGTGCATGGAATATAGTAGGTGCTCAGTAAAAACTGGCAGAATAAAAAGTTGGTTCCTTTGCATCAAGGGCCAATATCTTTACGTATAAAACTAAAAGATGCATGGACCGGGAAAACATGCAGGGTTCTCTTCTCCATAACATCTTCCCAAGAGCTCTATCAAGGAGCAAGACACTGTTTACCTCTATGACATCATTTTAATATAATCTGCGTATGTCTATGGAGATTTTACTTTATGGCTAATGTTGCTATTTCCTAATTTTATTTCCTTTCTATTTAACTACTACCCGGGGACTAAACCACTGTCATGGTGGTAACTGGATATAAAAACAGCCAGAAGGAGCTACCATGGACAGTGAAATGCTACCCCAAGTTCTCCACCCCACAGAAACTTTCATGAAACTGTGATATAAGATCTAGTTCCCAATAAAGTGGTCATTCCTAACTCACTTTGCTACACTTTGCTACCTTCCATTAAAGTTGACATTCATTATTTTAAAATATCTGTTGTTCACTGTGTGTCAGGTACTGTTCCAGGGGCTGGGAGACAGCAGTGAACAAAACATCTACAAATGCCCACACTCGTGGTGCTCACATTCCCTCACGTATTATTGCCCTGATGTATCTAGATTATTGATCTGATGTATCTAGAGTCAGAGAGACTTGGGCTCATATCCCAGTTCTGCCTCTCAGCAGCTGGGGAGAGGGGAGGGCAGGGTACTTAATCTTTCTGGGCCTCAGTTTATTTATCTGTCCCATGGGTACAATAATATACCGACCTACCTATCTTACAGTCATGTTATTGGGAGGATTAAGCCTCCTCCCCTGTCCCATTCCTTGGCAGGGCAGAATTTGGAGTTAAGCCACAGGGAAGGTAGGACAGAAGAAGGTAAAACTCAATATGAGCCCACAAGTGAAAGTCTGATTAAGTCTACATCAAGTCATCTCCTTATCTCCCCCATGCCTTGTTAAGTAAGTAGGGCAGGGAGGAAATAGGTTCAGAAAGGGAAGTGCTTCCTGGGTCACGCAGCTGCTGAGCCCTGACCTCTGCTCCTCTTGGTACATCCTCCTTCATCCATGGCCTGTGATGAGAGACATGAGTAGGGTCCAGAAAGGGTCACTCCAGCTGGCTGGAAGCAGGGATTGGCCCACGTGTGCCAGGATGAGCCTGGCCCAAGGTGAAGCTTTGCACACCAGGCTCCAGGACCCCTTCAGCTCAGCCAGGCCTCCCCCAGGCCAGAGACCACATCCCCGCAGCTTTTGTCCTCTCCATCACCATCTCAACTCGGCCCCCCATGGACCCGCAGGCAGGGTGTTCAATCATTTCAAAGTGCTTTACTGTCCCCTTTATAAAGCAAGAGAGTCTGCCTAGATGACCCTTTTCAGACCTTATGTTCTAGGACTTTGGATCTCCTCTGAAGCATACAGGTTCTGTCTCGACATTCACAGCTGACAGGCAACAAAAGAAGCCTTGATTTCCCTCTTCCTTTGGGGATCCCTCCACCTGTGATGGCCTAAATGGGTCCCACTGGGTCCTTTCTTATCTCTCTACAGCATCCTCCCCACTACCCCAACCTTCTCCTGGATAGTGATGAACCACGAGGCATGGTCCCCAAGACACCAGGCCAGGGGGAAAGTTCTTCCTCGCTCTGATCAAATCAGTTGATTAGGAGGCCAGTGGGAGGAACGGAGAGGGCTGTGCTTAATAAAAAGAGCTCAGCTAGGTTATCTTCCAGGAGGGGTGTGCGGCCGTGTAATGGATGTCTGCATGGGGCCTTCTTGGGGCTCAATATTTCTTCCCCACCTCTGCACCCCACCCCAGGGCCAGTAGGAGATATTGAGGGGGGTCTGGAAACAAGCGGAAAAGACCCTTTTCTGACTGTGTCTCCTTCCAGCAAAAATAGAACCACCACTACCGGATGCCCACCACATGCCAGTCACCGTGCTGGGCCATTAACTTGCATTGTTTCCATTTAGAGGGGATGGCATTTGCTCCATTTTCATCTCCAGGTGCCGTGGACATCTTGGGCTGGGCCTGGCTAGCTTTGGGACCGATGATCAGCTGCATTTGGCCATGGAAGGTAGAGCAGGAAGGCTGCACTGAAAGATGAGGAAAGTACCACCTGCTACGTCCCCCCCGCCCCCTCCCCGCCAGCAGGCGCATGCGCGCACGTACACATGCGCCCGCACGCACTGTTCGTGTATGCACACGTCCCCTCCTCTCTGCCGGCCAGATGGACGCTGGCTGTACCAGTTGGCAGAGGATACCTCTAGCCGGACGAGGCTGCCACTAAGAAGGCTGGGTGAAGACGCTGAAGAAGCCGGGGACAGAGCGGGGTGAATCCTCCGTTTTCAAGGACAAGAATGTTGCCTGCAAACCAGGAGTTGTAGGTGCCCAGGAAACTCTAGGATGGAGAAAAGGGACACAGGCGAAGTGTCTGCACTTTATCCCACTGATGCCTCTTGATAAGTGATATCTCTTGAAAGACAAAGTTCCTGAGATGAAGCTTAACCTGGCCACTTTGGGGAAAAAAACACACCTGTGCTCCAGGAAAGTAACAACAGAAAATAATTAAGGTCTAATAAGGTCAGTGTTCCACCTTAACACCTTTTCAGTTCCAGTTAAAACCTCTACTAATTTGCCGAGAAAAACCAGCCTCACTTGGGTCTTATTATTTGAATCACGTCCTGTCTCTTAATTTAAACGAGAGACTCACATAAGGGTTTTTTTATTTTAAATTACAATGCCGACTTTCTTCCAGTTGATTACGGTATATGACTCTCTGTTGGAAGGCCATTATTTTTTGCTATGATTTACAAAGCATTTAAAGTGAAATCAATGTAATAAATATTGAAGTATTGTAATAGATAATTCCATATATTTAACGGGAGACACAGTGCTGCCCTGGTTTGGGCAGCCAGGAGAGGAGCAGGGAAAGGATGGGGTGGGAGAGTGACCTGATATTCACTCAAAGGGTGACATCTCCTCTTTTCTTCTGGGTTCATTTTGCCAGGACTCACTGAACCCCCCGTAAGGTCCTGCACACTGGACTTGGGACCATGGAGAGGTATGGGATGCCCAAGACATATCCTCCAGGTGCCATAGACTCTTTGGAGAAATTCCCCTGCAAAGGAGGGGGACAGTGCTGAAGGCCACCAGAACCTACGTAAGGAGCCCTGTGATCGGGGAAGGGGTTCAGCAGAGGGAAAGACCTGTGTGTTGCAGGGAACAAGTCAGGAAAGGCCTTCCCTAGCCTGTCCCCTTCTTTCCCTCCCCTACTCAACTCTTTCCTTCCCTCTCCTTCCCCCTCCTCCTCTCTCCCTGGGTTGAGCTGTCTCTAGTCTTCTGGCTGCAGCCAGCATCTGCTGGCCCCTGAGCTGGCCAAGCTTAGCTCAGAACAAACAGCCCAGTATTCAGAGCCCTGAAAGCCCTTGATGCGGGGAGAGGTGTGAAGGGGGAGATGGTGCACCAGTCTCCGTCAGCGCTCTTGGTATGTGACCTTGGGCTCGCCCCCTGGTACAGACACCCCCAGCCAGGAGATGTAGATGCTCCAGGCCCTGCACACGTGAGGAGTCAGATTTGCAGCATCTTGCTCCATTTCTCTCGGCTGGAGTGCAGTGTCCGCAGTGGAGGCCAAGACGGCTTCCCCAATAGCCCAACTAGGGAGCCCTCCTACCTGCCCCTGCCTTGCCCGCCTCACCAATCTCAAAAGGTACCGACGAGCAGGTTCCTTTCCAGCTACCCCATGACCTACCCCCTCGTGGGGAGCATCCCCTTCTTCCCATCCTCAGAGGCACTGCATGTGGGTCACACATCTGTTCCCACGTGGGCTCTGCTCCCAGGTTCCTGGCTTGGTTCAGAAACTCACGCCCACCAGTGAGGGAGACACGCAGGGGGCACCAGCCTATGGGTTGGTCCCAACAACAAACCCCTAGTGCAGGCAGCGTGCTGTCTGCAGAACTATTGGAGCACTGTGGAGATCTTAATAAAGGTTTTGTGGACCGCACAGTGCAGGCTTGTGATGGAGCGTGGGTAGCTCCTGCGCACACACACACGTTTAGCAGATCCCGTAGGAGGAAGATGTATTGTCCCTTGCCTTTCCACCCCAAGCCTGAACCCAAGCCCCAAGTCCCTAGCTCTGAACATGTTCCACCATAAATCCCAGGAGGGAACATACAGAGGGAAAGGAAGCAGAAAAAGGAGATTTACAGCAAACTTCCTTCCTGACACCTCTTTGGCCCATCCCATAAAATAGCAGTACCACCAGATAAATCACACAGAGTCTCAGGGGACCTTACCCTTGTCCTTGTGGGGTCTTTGGTGGGAGTCAGTAGTACATGGTCAGAGGGATTCACCCAGCTACATTCTCCATGACAACATCAGTCCCATACGGCAAGGGGGGTCGGGTCAGCTCTAATCCTTAGAGTATGAGGAGGTGGAGAATGAGGGTAGAGGGCATTAGCTATCATCACCCAAGAGAGAGCAAGGCATTAGACATTCAGCATGGGCTTTGAGCAAATCCCAGCTCCAATTCCTAGTGGTGTGACTTTGAGCAAGTTACTTAACCTCTCTGGGCCTTGGTTTACTCCTCTGTAAAGGCAGGACATAGAATATCCACCTGACAGAATAATGTATACCAAAGTGCCTGGCATATAGCAGTACTCAGAATAAGGTAACTATTCATAATCACAAATGTTTCCCCTCATCTAGGACACAAAACACTATAGTAGTGTTCCCAGCAGAGAGGACCAAATACAGAGAGCCGGGCCCTCTACCGAGATGCCACGCTGCCCCTTTCCTCTTTGGCTGTTTCGGCACGAGGTTAGAAAGGCAGGGCTCACAATGTAACTGTGGGCAGGTTTCTTCCCCTCTCCGGGCTGCAGTGCCCCACCTGTAAAGTGAGGGGTGATGGAAAGTACTTGGTCTTTAAGGCTCAGTCCCTCATAACATCATAAAACCCAACAATTAGGACCAACTCCCAATGGGCTCTGTAACCAAAGAGGAGCAGGCAGGATGGAGGCTGCAGGCATGAGGTGGGCATGGCCATGCTGACCGGGCAGAAGCTGTCACCATCCTGGGAGGGGACAGGATGGTCCTCACAGTTCTGACCACCCCAAGCCAGAGACCCCCGTGGTTATGGTCTGGCTAGCCATTGATGTGGTCAGAGGCATTGCAGTGACTAACCTTCACCCAGAGGTGGGAGCTGGTGGGCGAGGCTGCACCCAGCCTCCTCCCTCGCCTGTGGAGAGACCCCTGGCTTCCCTCCTGCCTGTGTAGCCCCTTCCTTCCCGTCCAACATCCCTGCCCGTCTTCCCACTGCCCCCACCATGCAGGGTGACGCCCTAGTTCTTCCCAGTCTTCCGGCCCCTGCCCTCCCTCCTTTCATCCTTCCTTCACTTCTCCTCCTCCTTTTCCACCTTCTTGATTTCTTTCCCTCTCTCTCCTCCTCCTCCATGCCCTCCCTTTTCCTCTTTCACTCCTGCTTTTCTGTTTTCTGTTTCCTTCCTCTTCTTCCCCCGCTGCACCATTTCTTCTCTTTTCGTCGTCTCCCGGCTCTCCTGCCTACTCTTCGCCTCCTTCATTTTCTCCTCTCTGGGTCTGATTCATGGAGCCAAGGTGGCACTACCCTGAGGGAGTGAGTATGTGTGTAGGGGGAGGGGGGGCTGGAAGGGGCATGCTCTGGCCTGAGCCCCCCACCAGTATCTCTCCAGCCGCAGGAGGATTGGAGTTCACCCGCAGGGCAGCTGTCAGCGGCTCAGTGGATGGATGAGTGAAAGTATAGGGGGTGGGGAGGTGAAGGTGCTGGGGAGGGAGCTGTCTTCAAATAAAAATGAAAGGAGTGTGGTGGGTGAAATAATGGGGCTGTTTAATAACAAGTCCCACCCAAGGCACCTCTGCCCCAGGACCCAGCCCTCCTGCCCACCTCCCTTCCCCATCCCTGAAGTCCCCTCATCACAGAGGCCCATGAGTGTCCCTGATCCTTTGGACAGGCCAGACAGCAGGAGACTCTCCCCCAAGTGCTAGGACCCCTGACCCTCCACCAGCTTTCCCCATCTCCCACTGAGGGGCAGCTGGGATTGGGAGCCCAGGCAACCTGTTCCCAGAGTGGTGTCTGAGCAGATTAGCACCCCAAACCTGGCAGGCCTATTAGGAGGCCTTTGTGGAGAAGGAGGCAGGGGAAGAGGAAGGGGATTTTCCATTCTCTGAGCAACTGGATTACACAGGCAGGGGATCAGGGAAGAACTCATTGCTTAAGCTGCCTCTTCACAGCCCAGCCTCTGCCCTGGCTCTCGGCCTCCTGCATTCTCAGCAGGGATCTCAGTGAGCCTTGCCTTGCCTGCTTCTGAGGTGCCTTTTTTGTGATTTGAGTCAGCCTTGAGGGCAAAACCAAGTCTCATCTCCCCCCACCCCCCCAGAGCTATTACACCAAAGAGGGGCTCAAAGGGGAACAGCTTGCTACCACCTCTGCCAACCCTCACCTCCCATGAAGACCTCAGGTCTGGAGATGGATCCAGAAGTATGGCTCAGAGAGGTGAAGTGACTTGCTCTAAGCCTCACAGCAAGTAAAGGGGTCTGTGCCGGGGAGTGGAAGGAGCCCTAGGCTGCTCTTCTCCCTTTACTAGAAGTGAGCTTCCTCACCCCCAACATCACCTTTAAAGGGAACGGAGCCCTGCTCGCATTCCATCTCTGAGGCTGCAGGGGGCCAGATCATAGCAGATGGTGAAGGGGAGGGGAGGGGAGGGGAGGGGAGGGGAGATGGAAAGGCGATTAGGCTTAAAGAATCTGAATTCTTCAGGTCTAATCCCAGAGTTACCACCAACTTGCTGTGTGACCTTGGGCAACCCAGCGCCCCTCTCTGAGCTTCAACTGCCTTATCTGCAAAACGGAGATAACATCTCTTTCAGAATTGTTTTGAAGGTACTGGAGGAGCATCAGGCATAGCACCTGGTACATACTAGCTGCTCAGAATGATGGTAGGAGCAGAACGGGAGGTGATTTTATTTCCTTTACCCGGAGCTGTGCCCATTCCCCGGAACAAGGGGCTCCAATGCGCATTCAGGCAACTGGTTCTTCCCACTGAGAGGGCAAATCCATCATGTTCAGCAACTATTGGCCTCCCCCACCTGGTGTAAGGTTATTGGGGGGTCATGCCTCCACACCCTGTGTCCACTTTCTAGAAAGAGGCCCAAAGCCCGCCACCCTAGCCCTGTATGGCCCCTAGAGGCCTTTTGCTGAAAAAGTGGCCTTCTCTGACCTTTCCGATGGCCTATGTTCTTTCCAGCCAGAAAATTCTATGATCCTGTGACCCCTGAAAGCCCTGCCCTGCTAATGGTTTTATGATCTTCCCTATGGAATCCTCTCTTTGCCCTCCCTAACCCCCAGTCCCCTTTCAGTAGGTCCTAGTCAAAATAAACAACATTTATGACCAGAGCAGGATTCAAGGTCTGCACTGCAAACAAATGTGGAGCCCTTTGAAGGTGCCTGGGGAATCCATCACATCCTGGGGTGTGATGCTCCCCAGGCCCAATGGGAGGTGGGCCCTGGGAAGGGGCACAGGCGTGGGAAGCTTGGCTCTGGATCTAGATTTAGAATCCAAGGATCCTGAGCTGCGTCTGGGGTTCCCTCCTCGGCACCAAGTCCGGCCTCCCTGCGAGGGAAGGTGAGGAGAGGGGGGAAAGGACTGGGCAGGACCTGAGATGTCCTCTGTGATCAGCAACATTTCTTGCCCAGTGTGCAGGCCCCCTTGGGGGCCGAGACCAGATTTGGTATGTCGTCAGGGGAGAAAATGAAAGGAGACAAAATGAAGGAGACAGGGAAAAATCGAGGCAATTGGAGAAAAAGCAAGCATGAGCGGATGAGAGGGTGAGAGCCCAAACCACAGCGCTCTCTGGCCCCATCACGGCCTCCAGTGCTCACCTGGACAGTAAAGCAACGGTAGGTGCATTGGGACAACCTTCCGAAGGAAGAAAACTAGTCCAAACGCCTTCAGGAGAAAGATCAACCCAGCCTGGCTTGCCTCCTGGGCCGGCCAGCAGAGCTACAGAGAGAGGGAGATTGTGGGAAAGAGCAAGAACCAGACTCCGTCCTGAGTCTCTCAGGGAGACCCCTAACCTGGACTCCAGTGAATGATAACACTGATGGAGGCGTAGGAGCTCTGCATCCAGAATGAACACCTCTTCCTCCATCCCACCCAGGTGAAAGGCAGAGCCCCTCCCCTGCGCTCTGTTAAGCATCCTCCAACTGAGAAAGGGGCCCACAGGCAACAGCCCGCGTGGCCTCATCTCTGCCTCCTGCTCGCCACGTGGCTGAGATGCCTCAGCTGGACTCCGCCTCTTCCAGCAGGTGCGGCTGTGAGCAGATTTGTTTTCGAGAGGGACCGGCTCTGCCTGGGGACCGTGGTTGCAGAATATTAAGGTAGGATTCCCAAAGGCCCAAGTCTGAGAGCAGCTTTCTAGGACACGCAGCTCAAGGCGTTTTCTTCAGCTAGCACACCAGCCTCCAGAACTGGGGCATGGGCCTAGGGGCTGGTGTTCTCTGACTCAGGGCTGGGGCAGGGGGACTTTCCCCAGGAGACCTGTGCCTCATCATTCACCCTACTAAAAATACCACGCTACCTGACAGGTTGGGTGAGGAGCTAGACAGGAAATATGTGCAGTTAACAAGGTATCGATCACATTTATTAGGGACCCACTTATACTATTCGCATCTATGGCAGATAATTAATATATGGAAGATTGGAACAAAGATGGAAGGGAACAAAGAGGGAGCTGGAAACGCAGGCCTGAGTTCTTCCAGCATAAATAGAATTTGTTCAAAGATTATCCTCTTCCTAAACTGAAAGAAGAATAATTTTAATGACTTGTTATGATCTTATACAAGTGAATTAGAACTTCCGGCAGAGTACCCTGGTGCCCAGCACAGTGCTTTATAAATTAAAAGGTCCTCCATGGCATAGAGTTTTAGGGCTAGAAGGGCCTTGGAGAGCATCTAGGCCAGTGGATTCCAACATTGGTTGAACATAGAATCACCTGGGGCACTTTTTTTTTTTCTGGCCGCACCGCTTGTCTTGTGGGATCTTAGTTCCCTGACCAGGGATTGAACCCGGGCCCCAGAAGTGAAAGCACCGAGTCCTAACCACTGGACCACCAGGGAATTCCGTGGGGCACTTTTTAAAAAGTGAAATGCCAGGTACTTACCTCCAGAGATTCTGATCTAATTGGTCTGGGGTGGAGCCCAGGTGTTTTATTTTTTAAAAGCTCCCCAGATGTTTCTACTATGTAGGCAGGGTTGAGAACTACTGGTCTAGGCCAATACTTCAATTAACAGATGTAGAAACTGAGGCCCAGCGAGCCGGTTACCTAGGCTCACACAGATCACTGGCAGCAGACCCAGGACCACAGAAGCCAATCAGATATCTGCCTCATTTGTTAAGTGAGCAAACAAGAGATTGATCCTCTTTTGGAGGCATCTCTTTCTGCAGAGACCAGCTACCCAACCCCTTCCTGCCATCCCACATTTTTGTATTATTTTCATCAGAGGCCGGGCGGGCTGGCATCTTAACCCTACTCCTCCTGGCCTCCCATCCTGAAGGCCTCAGGGCTCATCCAGGACAAACATGCAATTCAGACAATGTCCACCAGGTCTGGAGAGGAACAGGGCAGCTGTGGCACCTTGGCCATATGGAGTGTCAGTGTGTACCCAGGAGCAGGGGTGTGGGAGTATGTGTGTGTGCAAATGTGCACATATACATAGATTCACACTTATGTGGAAAGGACTCTCCTGCGTGTGGGCATGCGTCCTTCCAGGCATGTGTGCACTCTCACCGAGAACACTTGCATGTGGACATGTAAGTATCCACATGCGGGATGGTACACATGTTCACATCAGCATCTGTCTACGCAGCAGGGTAGTTATGGGAGGGGATACGTGTAAATGTACCAGAGAGTCTAAAATGCTGGTATATATGTCTGTAATTGTGTACTAGTGTATAAAGCTGCATCTACGTTTACAGAATCTACATGTGCATTTACTGGTGGAGGCCTGTATATAACAATAGGTACGCGGCCAGCTGGCCATATGAGTATGTGTGACTGGCAGTCTGTGTGTTCGGGGTACAAGTTTATGTGGAGAGAGAAAAGGTTTCTGCTGTTTTCATCACATTTCTCCTAAGGAATCACTGGGAAATGTATGTGTGGAAAAACTGTATCTTTCGTGCTTAGATGTATCTGGCATATATAAACAAAACATGATATTGTGCCAACTGAGATGCTACACATTGACATCGTGTATGTATCATTGATAGAATTAAATAAGCCATGCAAGGCCCCGATAGCATTTCTTACAATTTTATTTAATACTGTTTTGGCCAAGCAGGTTTGGCAAACGCCACGTACACACTGTAGATTACCGCCACAAATGCATAATTTGTAGGATATAATATACAACACATGAGAAGTGTAACAGAGGGGCATCATCTAAAACTTCCAACAGTCCCCATGTTTCTTTGGGCTCAACTTAGTCCCCTTCCTTCCCCAAACGTGATTAAAACCCATCCCTTCACACTTCCCTAGGAGGTCTCTGCATTTGTGGTGAAGAGAGATAAAATGGAGGGTGAGGATTTGGGGTGGGGGAAGAGATAACACTCTAAGACCTGGTCTCTGGAATGCTTCTACTCCTCCCCAGTCTGTCAGAGGCAGGCTCAAGCCCCAGCATGTGTTAAAACAGGGAGGCCGAAGAAAGCATCTTTGTAGGTTTTGCAGCCCCTCGGGTTGACTGACGAAGTTATTCATTCAGAATGAGTAAAAAGAGCATTGAACTTATCAAATTGGTAGTAAATCCTTCATTAAGAGATTCATAGAAATGGTTCCCTGCTTCTCTTTCTTAAGGAGAAACTATATCCTCTCTTGAGCCCAAAGGAGAACGACCTTGCACATAGTTACAGGCCCACCAGCTCCCCTTTCAAAACGTGGGCTGACCCATGGCCTGAAATGTCAGCTAAATTATGAATGGCCTGAGAGAAAAGAAAAACTCAAGAGCTGGGAAGGCTGGGGTCCAAACTAGAACATGAGCAAGAAAATGGGAGAACCACCACTGAGGGTCATCCAAGAGGAAAATGCTCCCTGCCCAGCCACTGGGCCACGAAAAGAGGTCAAGATCCCATGTGGACCCTCCAAGCCCTGTTCTCTGGGATCTCTTCTTACCATCTGTGGGCTTCATTTTGGCTTGGCGCTACCAAGATTGAGACAAGAAACTCCCTACACCTGCCTTCCTGTGTTCTAAGTTTCTGTAACTTCCCTCCGACTGAGACTCCGGAGGCCTGTAAGGTAAAGACAAGCAGCCTAATTTGAACAGCGATTAGAACCGCGCCCCCCACCCCCGCACTCCCCAAATCCTCTGCCACCTGCAGCAAAGCAGTCATCAGAACTATCTTTCCAGACAGCCCCCCCGGCCCCTCTCCGCCAGCAGTGATACCAGCCAACCTGCTTCAGTGCCAGCACCAAAGAGTACTGTATCATCTTCACACGCTGAAGTCTCCAGAGCCTGACGCTGTGGGCTGGCTCCTGAGTGAATATAGAAAAAAGAAAGTTTCCTAATGTTTGGATTAGAAGTAAGAATGGGGAAAAGCATCCATCAATGTGTGTGCCCCTCCCTAGCAGGCGCACGCGCCCACACACACACACACACACACACACACGTCCATGCAGACAAATCATGAATCATCTCCGTGGCTGAACACTTTAGCGTTCAGTAATATTCTCAGAGGCCCATGGTTTTCAGGCAAATCCCAGGTCTGTGCACAAGGACACTGCATAAATCCCTCCCCTTATGAAAGGCAAGTCTGAGCAGATGGGACCACTCTTAAGTACTGCAGAGCCCTCCCCGTCTCTTGAGGAGCAGCAGGGGGCCATCCCTACCAGCCCAGAGAGCAGAGATCTACAGAAGCTGCTCATTTTGAAGCTAATGTTCACATCCCCAACTTATCTCTCTGAGGGAGGTGTCCTGTTTGACCACACAATCCTCCCTCCCCTCCCTCAAGGGGAAATCAGATCTTAAAGGGAGATTGGAGGAAACCACTGCCAGACCAAGTGGTGGCCAGAGTTGTGAAAGCAAAGATGAGCATCGGAGAGCGGTCCACGACTGGGAGGAGGTAAGAGGCAAAAGGGCGCCTCCAACCCAGTTTCTTTCCATGCTAAGTCTGGGGAAATAACCTCACAGCAACTCCACTTTCTGATAACCTGCCTCATTAATATTTATTCAACAGCAGATTTTTTTTTTAAGAAGAAGGAAGGGCCAGATAATTAAACACTCGGCAGAGGTCGAGGCTTCCACCCCGTTCTCTGTCCAGCGCCCCACCTGCAGCCTAGGCCAGATATATATGCCACACCATCTACCACCCAGCCCCTACTCAGCTCCCCAGGTGTGTCAGAAAGAAATAAGGCAGGTGGATGGAGAGAGAGAGACAGACCTGGGCACCCCAGGTGCTCCCCAGGAAATGCACGGACTGTGAAATTACACCAGGGCTGGACAACTTACCACCACGCTGGAACCCTTGGGGTACTGAAATAATTAACTTGCTAATCAGCTACACCTTGCTCTTTCCTTTCTTCCTGGAAAAAACAATTGCAAATCGCCTTCACATCAGGTTCCTATGTCAGTTACTTGGAGACAAACGATGCTTTGGAAGAAATACACTCTCTGCCTGTATTTAAACTGAAATGGGTCCTACCAAGTGAGGCCTCCTCCTCATCCTCCCCACCCCTTCCCGCCAGGCCTGGGGGGTGGGAGTGCAGAGGGACAGAATGTTTCTGGAGAGACAGAGTTGTTTTTTCTGTCCATGGCACAGAGCTTTTCCACCTCCGCTATGCTTTCTCGCTGTCGGTCCTCTTCAGCCTGCTTGCTGGCACTAACCAGCCAAGATCCACGTGGAGAAAAGAGGATTGATTAGAATCGTAATAATAATCCCTGGCATTCGTCTGGCTTTAGCGTTTACAAAGTGTTTCCACACATTCTCTCATTCCGTCAGAGGAGGTCGGAGCTAGAAGGGACCTGAGCAATTATGTAGCCAAATTCCCTCGATTACAGATGGGGAAACTGATGCCCCAAAAGGTTCAGTGTGTTCCCCAAAGGTCATGGCTAAGGACAGTGTGGCCAGGTCCCCATGTTCACTGTCCAGAGACCCTGTGCTGCCTCCCATCCTCTGAAAAGAGGGAAAGGGCATGATCACCTTTCTGCTCCACTGTGGATGTAAACCAAGAAAGCAAAAAATTACAAGAGTAGGACATGAGAATGAGTAAAAGCTACTCTCATAAGACATGGTTTGTGGGGGCTGGGAGTGGAGGAGACTAGTGGACATGCTTCCCTGCTGTCTTTGTCTCTTCACTCCCCCTTCTCTCCAGGTTTAAAAATATGAACATTATGCAGTTTGGGATCTAAGGCTTAATTCGGCCACAGGTCCCAGGGGAGGGGGCCGGGGTGGGAGGTGCTTTCCTTGGATTCAAATCTGGCACCTACACTCCCAGGATTCACAGCATGATGGGCTCACGTGTGCACACGTGTGTCCACTCAAGACATTGGATTTAGTGGTGAAAAACAGGCATCTTGATCCTTTCACAGATCAGATGATTTGCAAATTAATAGCTCTGCCCCCACTCCAGGCTCTGAGGAGGTGAAAAAAGATTTCTGGTGAAGGGAGAAACAAGAGTGGGAAAATATCAAATGGGACAAGGAAGCAAACTGACATTGGATTCTATAGGAAAATACTTCCCTGTGAATGGCACGTGTGTATTTCGACGTGGGTCTTGGCATTTCCATGGGGCCGCCTTGCCCCTGTTGCCCCAGCCTCTCGGAAGGTAAGCGGTTCCTTTGTGTGTTCCGTTTATTACTAAGCCCAACTCTTTTCCCTCTAAAACTCCTTCTTCTCCCTGTTGAGCTGACCATGCTTCTGGATTTATGAAGAGAGATGTTTTAGCAGAAATCCCCCAGAGTGGCCCATCAGCCCTAAATCCCAGGCCCGCTCACCCCCCCCAAGACCCCATGACACACAGCATGCCAACACGGTTTCCTCTTGCCTATGCATTAGCCATCCATTGTGGCAACCTGACATCTCTCACACATAAAACCGTAAGAGAGAAATAAAATATCTGTCTCTTGGCGAAAATAAAGCTTTGCCTCCCTCCTGATGTATAGGATATAAAATAAAGCCGCAGCTCCAATAGTGGCTTTTCCTTATGCCAGAGTTGCCTTTGCACACACGGAGACAATGAAGACGGATGGTTTGGGACGAGGCCCAGCCTCCTGGGGCCGCCTTCACCCTGTTTTATTACCGTCTCTGCCCCCCTACCTGTCTTTTTCTTTCTTCTTCACTTTCTTTCCTTTCTGCTTTGGATGTGCCTTTTATATGCCCTTCTCTTTCTTTCCTCTGGAACTTTATCCCTCTTGCTCACTTTCTTTCTAAAGCATGACGGCAACAGGGAGGGAAGAGCCAAGTTTCTCACTTTCTCAAATACGTGCCCGCCATCTCTCCCCACCTCCCTCTTCTCCAGACCCCCAACTCTCTCCGGACTGCCAGCCCCTATGACGAATTTTGCTGTTACTGCTTGGGGATTTGCTTTGGTCAAATGTACAAATGTTCCCAAGGGACAATTAAAAATGTATTTAGTTGGGGGAGTGGATTTTTTTTTTTCCTGAGGAACTGCCCTCCCCCCTTTCCTCTCCCTAGACTGGGTGGTTTATGGATCTCAGCAATTATTTAGCCTCTGAGGAGCCAACAGAGCAAAGCTGCCACCTCGAAGGGGTGAGAGTTGACATTCACCTCCCAAACCCAAGCCTCAAAGCTGCATCATCAGACAGACTGTGGGCCTTGGGCCCCTTCGGGCCAACTCAGCTACCAGAGGTTTCGTCCCAGTGCAACCCTCTCTCCCCTGCCTCTTTCCCCAGTCCTGAGAACTGAGGGTGCTGTGGGGAAAATAAGAGGGGCCCCTCCCTGCGCTCACACAGAGAGACAGAAACGTCGCCCTCGCAGTCACAGACATGGTCACCTTCCTGCCCTCCCATACACTTGACACTCTCTCCCACGGTACATAGCGGCCACCTTTTTTCTCCTCTGTCCCCAGAGGCCTCACTCTTGCCAGGTGTGCGTTGCTCCCCTCTTGTGTCCCTCCACCCAAGTCTGAGTGGGTTTGTCCCCAGAAGCTTCTTCCCATCCTTGCCCTGACCTCATCCCTCCTGCTGCTTCCTAACTCATTCGAATCTTCGCCTGCTCTGCTAGGGGCTGCAGGACACATCCCAGGCCAGGGAAGAGTAAGTGGTGACTGAAAGAAGGGGGTGCAGGGTCTGGGCTCCTGGGGGAACAACAGGGAAGGGGAGCTTTGGTGTCGCCTGGAGGTAGGCAATGTCCAGCAGAGGGGCAGTGGGTGGCTTTCAGCCTCTGAGATTGATGAAGGGTGTGTGTGTGTGTGTGTGTGTGTGTGTGTGTGTAGGGCTCCTGGGCACCCCTAATCTGAGGAGAGCTTTATTAGTGCAAACATGGAGGGGCTGGTGAGGCAGCAACATCTATGGAACTCTGTCCCCCAAAAAGGGGGGGCTTAGAGCTGCCAAGTGCAGAAAGAACTCAATCCCAGTCCCAAAGATGGTTAGCTTTGGGGTGTCTTTCTCTCTCTCTCCCCACCTGATGTCTCTCCAGATATCAGCAGTGACCACCGCCATTAGGTAAGGGGAGAGAGTCAATTAGTGAGAGGATTAATTACTCAGAGGCACGAGCCCCGTTTGTCTTCCTTACTGGCTGTGAGTGTGTTCAGACAGAGGAACACGGGCACGCACCCAAATACACATTGTTGTCACGCTGTCTTAGACGTTTTATTTATTTGTTGGATTCCTGCCCAGAGCCGCTCACACGCTTTTCCACGGGCTCTGAGTCTCCCACCAAAAAGGCCGCCTCCTTTTCTCCTGCCTGCGATCCCGACTGTCACACACCAGACACCCTCCAGTCACTGCCAGGACCCGCCCGCAACACCTGCTGGGTCCTGGGCTCTGAGCCTCTCCCTGCCGCCTTTTTTGTCGCTGGGTTTCTTTTCCTCCACTCCTCCACGCATTTCCCCCAGTATGTCTTTCCTCCTTTTATTCCCCACTTACTTTTCCCCCCAGTATGTCTTTCCTCCTTTTATTCCCCACTTACTTTTCCACAGTCCTTCTCTGTTTTCCTCTGGGTTTCTGCCCTTATTCGCTGTTCCCATCCCCCTGCCCTGACTTCTGTCTTTCTCTCTCTGTCCCGCCTTCTCCAGCTCACCCTCTCCGTCCCAGACTCTCCATGTCCTGTCTTTGCTCCGCGCGGTGGTGCTGACTTGCATCTGAGATCACCACGCTCGACCTGGCTCCCCCCTTCGTGCCCAGGGTGCCTCCAGCCCTCGTGGGAAGCCTGGCGTTGTTTACCCAGCCCGAGCACGCACCGTGAAGGCCCGGCCGGATGCTGCCCTTTCCTGGCCTCGAGGTCCCCCGCCTCCCCCCACCCGGGCCTTGGAAACATGGCCGGGGCAAGTACACAAAGGGGCAGGGTGACAAGACCCCCAAACTTCTCGCCTTCAGTAGCACACTGACCCAGGAATCTCGGACAAACCCCCTAACTTGGGTTTCTTCCCCGGGAAAGAGCTAATACCGATCCCCCCTCTTACTATGTGGTTCTGGGCAGGTTGCGATAAAAACTGTAAAGTGCTGCACGCAAGTAGATCATTTCCAGGAGAGAGTGTTGGAGTGAGATTAAGGCAACCCGAGGCAGGAGCAAACGAGAGAGGGCAAGAAGAGAGCGGGGAGAGGTCAGATCAGATCCCAGGGACTCGGGCCAGCTTCCTGCGTCGCAAGTGTGGCGTCCTCACCGAGTCTGTGCGGAGCTTGCGTGGCCTCCGGTCCTGGAAGGGTCCCGGACGCGCCCGGCTCGCTCCCTCCTCCCTCTTCCTGGAAGGTGGCGGCTGGTCGCGCCCTATTGCTGCGGGCCGGGCGCAGGTACCCATCTAGAGCCCGCTCCGCCCCAGGCGCCCCCTTTCGCGGCCTCACCACCGGTTTCTGGAGGCCGCGGGCTGTACAGGAGCGCCCTGGGCGAGGAGGGAAGCGGCCGGGGCGGTGGGCGTTATTGGGACCAACAGCAGCCGACCTTGTCGGCAAGCTCGGGTCCTTGGGCCTCCCAAGCCACTCGTCGGGGAGGGAGGCCACGTAGGGCTCGGAATCAAGGAGGCGGCGGGAAGAAAGGGGGTGCAGGAGGGGGAGCCTTCAGCCCCCCAACTGCAGGGCGGCTGGGAAGAGCTGGCAGAACCCTCCCATCCCCCGTTTCCGGGCCAGGTCCCTCCTCTTGGGCTGATCCTCAAGGCGATTCTCATAGCGGAAACCTGTGATGTGAAAGCCGCTTCCAGGGCCCTCTGGGGTCTTTTCCAAGGACGTCTGGGATGAGGTCCAGAGGATTCTGCGGCCACTGAGCGATGACTGGGCGGCAGATTGCCCCTCCCGGCACCCGGTGCAGAATTTACACCACCTGGCAGCCGTGCGCTGTGCGTGGTTGTGGGTATGGGAGACGTGGAGAGCTTTGGGTAGAAAGCGCCTGCGGACTTCAGGACGCAGGCAGTAAGGGTGGCGGAGAGGGTGAGGAGGCAAGTTTGGTGCTCTTGGCTGAGCAGACATGGGTTTAAAAGCAGAGCTGAGCTGAGAAGCTTCGGAGACGGTCAGTTTTCTCTCCATGTCTCTGCGACCAATTACATTTTAAAATAAAAGCTCAATGGAAATAAGAAGAAAACACATTAATCTACTGTGCTGTCGCCTTGGAGGCGTTAAAATTGGACTTAAATTTCTAGAATCAGGAGCCAGGAGGCGCGCTTCGAGTTTCTCACCCCGACGCCCTGCGAGACACCGGGGTTAGTTCCCGCGGACCTGTTTACTGAGCCATCTGGACCCCGGAGCCCGATGGCCTAGAGTCCGCGTCCTGCCCTCGCCCTCAACTCTCTTGCCGCGCTAGTCCGTCCGCAGGGAGGGACCCTCTTTCCCCCACGTCGAGGTCCCCGCACCCCCAAACGGCTGCAGCAAACCTCCTCCAGCCCACTCGAAAGGAGACGGCAGGCCTCGGGTTCAGGAAGGGCCGGCAGCCGGGTCCAGCTGTCGCCCCGTAAGTCCCCGCCGACTGACCCCCACCCCCGCGGTCCCTCTGCTTTGCATGAGAAGGAGCCCAGCTGGGGCGGGGGCGGGGTGGAGCCACTCGGGACAGGGTCCGCTATAGATTCCAGAAAGGGGCGGTTGAGTTGAGGGCGCTGGCGGCGAGAACCAAGACAGCTGGGGGTGTGGGGGTGTGGTGGGGAGAGCGTGGAGACCGCTCACAGGACCACCCCCTCCCGCGGGCCTCACCCGGCGCAGCGGACTGGGGAGGTGCCTCCGGGTCAGGGTGGAGGAGGCGAGGACCCCTCGCCACGCAGCTCTTAGCGCCTCCCCGGGTCCTGGAGTACGGGCTACGGGTCGGCTGGCTCCTGGAAATGCCGGGTCCGCGGGAGGAGCACAAAGCCAAGTCGCATCCTTCGAAGCCGCCCTGCTGGGTTGGAGAGCCGCCCTCCGCATCCCCAGCTCTGCCCTGAGCCCCGGCCTGGGAGAGACCCGCGTAGGGGGCTGTTGCGAGAGACAACCAGCCCCAACGCCGCCCTCCCCGCAGTGGGGAGCCAGAGGCCAGGTGTGTGTGGAGGGGGTGCGGAGAAGGCGAAAGGGCCCTCGCGCCCAGAGGTCAAGATGGGTGGAGCGCCAAAGAGCCTCACTGCCGGCCTTGGCTTCGGCTTCCAGTGAAAAGGTGACGCGGGCGGCAAGGCGGGGGCTGCCGGCGGGCCTCGGGGGTGCAGGGCTGGGCGGGCGGAGGCTTAGAGGAAGGAAAAGAGTGTTGGCAGAGCCCTAAAATCCCAGTCCACAGAGCGCAAACCAAATTCGCTGTTGCGGCTAACCGGTTCGTTCGAAGAGGGTATTCCATTTTGCAAAGAACTGGATTCCTTGCCTGCCACGTTCATAACAATTGCATTGCAGGGCGCATTTCCCCCAACTTAGCTCCGGCCGTGTGTGAGATGTCTGAACCCAGCACCGCGTGGGGGGTCAAAAGGCCATTCTCAAAATACCGGCTAGACCTTGCTGGCTGGCTGCCCATCCTTATTTCCTTCCACACTCGGGCCGAATGCGCCTTCCTAACACCCCTGCCCCCAAAAAACAAAAACGAGGAGCAAATGCGGGACTGCCCAGCCCTGCCACCTTCAGATTTCACTTGGGGAGAAGTCCCGGTTAAGCATAGAAATGGTGCTGTCGAAACGGAATTTGGTATTTGACTGGTATGGGCCGCGGAACTAGAGTGACTCTTCGAGGCTAAGAGTCTCAGGACCCGGACCCGACCCCCACTTCTGGGAAAATCTGCCCCCGTGGGCAGTGGTCCCTAGTTTATACCCTGAGGAAAATTAGGGAAGTATAGGTTGCCTAAGACGTGAACTACCGGAGGTTGTTCTGCGCTTGTTCGGGGAAGCTGGTGCCAGCCCGGAGCCTGGAAAAGGGGACAGGGCGGCCGGGCCCGTATTCTGCACACCCCAATCCTCTGCAGCCTCGCCGTGGAGCCCCCAGGACGTCCCCGTTCCCACCGTCACTACCGCCACCCCCCAGCCGCCGCTATTGCCCCATGGTTTCCCGCCTAGTCTTTTGTTTTTGTATGGAAAAGGTGTCTCCGGATCACAGTTTTCTCACAACTTCTCGCCGGGGTTGCAACTCCTCACCCGAGGCGCTTCCCCACCCACTCTTTTCCCCCGCCCCGGCGCCGCGCCTCCGGTCTCCCCCGCCCCACCAGGAAACCGCCGGAATCAACTTTCCAAGACTGCGCTGCGGGAAACAGACACCCAGATCTCCCAGAGACCCGGACCCTGTGGACTTTGGATGGTCTGGGGGAGGGGGCACAGAAGGAGGAACCGGAGGAAGGAGATTCTGCTGCCAAACGCCCTCCCCCGCCCAACTCCCCCGAAGACAAGCGCTGCGCCCGGGGCAAACTTCTAGGCCAAGAAAGCAAGAGGAAAAAAAAAAAAAAAAAGCCAGCACCCGCTGAACTGCAAAGCCAAAGAGTGCACCTGGGCCGCCGAGGCTCCCGGACCCAGCTGCACCCCAACCTCCAACAAGGCTCGATCTTGGGTTACTGCCCCTCTCCGGCAGAACTCTGCCCTCCGCCTGCGCCTTACTCCCGCGCTCTCTCAGTCTCTCCCACCGAAACCGACGCCTTACCGGAGCAGCAGGGGACCCGGGCACCTCGCTGCCCGCCGCCCGCACCGCGCCGGGCCGCGGTTGCCGCCGCCACTGATCCTCTAAACGCGGTCTCCCGGCACTCTCCCCAGCCGGGGGATGCAGAATGGTTTACAGAGGGACCGCGAGCCGCTGATTGGTCGCAGGCCGCCGTGACGTCGGCGGGCGCTGCATTAAGGCGAGGGGGCTTCCAGAGCCCAGCCAACAGCCAGGAGCAGTGACCGAGCCACCGGAACTGGGGAGAGACGCGCCGGGGCGGCGGACTGGGCCAGGAGACCAGGGACAGAGGGACGCTTGTCCGGGGACAGCCTGCAACGAACTGCGGCCCGGAAGGCGAGAGCGGCGGCCCGTGCCGAGCTGTTCCAGCCGCACAGAACTGTAGCCGCTGCACCAGGACGTTTTTTAAAAAGCTCTTCAAGCTACTCCCCCTCCCCCCCAACTCCTCCCGCTGCAAAAGAAAAGAAAAAAAAAAAAAAGGAAGGAAGGAAAGAGGCTAGAAAGGAAACCCAGATTTGCCATCACAACGAAAAAAGAGGGGAAAAGGAAAAGAAAAGAAAGTCGAGAGACTGTGGGGTTGCACGCAGGCAGCTGGAGCGTGGGCCGAGCGATGTGGGGCTGCGCGCCCAGGCGGCCGCGAGTTGCTACTGGAGCCACGATGCACGGCCAGGCGCGGTGAGGAGCCAGACGGCACCCCCTCCCCGAAGGAGTCCAGGCGCAGGGAGGGCCGTCCCGAGGAGACGGAGGCCGCCAGGCAGGCCACGGGCCGAGGTGACGGGGCTGGGGCGGTGGGGAGCGGGCGCGCGCACCTGGCTGCGTCCGCCCGGAGTTGTTCCTCTCACTCTCGATTGACACAAACACTTCTCCAGAAGGGGGGAAACCTAAGCAACAACAACAATCAACAACGAGATCTTCCTCCTTTCCTCCCTCCCTCCCTTCCCCCGCGGCCTGCCCCCACCCCCTCCCCCAGGCCCACCGCAGGCTCCCAGGGCGTCCCGACCCGTTGCGCGAGGCCGACAGTTTAGGATCCAAAGCTTCCCTACTCGTTTGGTTCTTCTCTTTTATAAAAAGAGGAGGGGAAATTCCGGTGACGGGCAGCCCTGCATACACACACACACCCGCCCTCATACCCCGACAAAAGCAGATGCACTTTGACTTCTGACAGCTCTACCTCAAGCCCGAGAGAACTCAGCGGCGCTTTCCCTGCAAGCCGAGCTCGCCGCGTCGTCCTCTTCCTTCTCCGACTCCGTTTTATTTATTTATTTCCGTTCCTGTCGCCGTTCTCGGTGACCTTCACTCCTTCGCGGGCTCTGGACAGAAGAGTCGCTTTCTCGTCCGCCTGAGACTCTTTCCTCGCCCCAGGAGCGGCGGCGGCGCTGCTGTGCCCCGGGGCCCCGGGGCTGTCGGGCTGCACACTCCACCGAGGCGCCCCCGCCCCCCATCAGCCTCCTCCCTCTCTCTGATTTTCCGGTGCGGGTTTCGGTTTGCACTGCCAAGTGTGTCTCCCCATTTTGGAGGGGCTGGGGAGTTCCTGCCGGTCGTCTTGGTGAATCATCCCCTCGGCTCTACCTGCGCTTCTCTCTCCGGGCCTCACCCGACCAAACCAAAGACCATGGTGCACTGTGCCGGCTGCAAAAGGCCCATACTGGACCGCTTCCTCTTGAACGTGCTGGACAGGGCCTGGCACGTCAAGTGCGTCCAGTGCTGTGAATGTAAATGCAACCTGACCGAGAAGTGCTTCTCCCGGGAAGGCAAGCTCTACTGCAAAAACGACTTCTTCCGGTGAGTACTTCCCTCGCGCGCCTCTGCTGCTCCTTCCCCGCGGGCCCTTCCCAGCCAGCTTCGGATCAGAGGTCAGCGTGGCCGCGGCGGCCGCATTAGGAACTGCCTTTGGAGAGGGCAGCCAAGTCCCGGGGGCTCCCGCCTCTTCGCCAGCTGGCGCGCTGGGCTCCCCGGGACGCGGCCTGCTTTCGTCCTGGAAATTGTGGGTCCGGGCTTGGCTGCACGTGCCTGGGAAGAAAGAGTCTGAGCTCGCCTCTGAGCCAGAAGCCTCTCCAAGCTTGGAAGGAGGTAGCTCAGCCTCAGGAGGTGTAGCCCCGGCTCCTGCCTTTCCCCTTGCAGAGCTCTCCAGCGACTGCATTCTCCGGGCCTCCCGGCTTTGCTCGTCCTCCAGGCTGAGCTTAGAAGCTCGGGCTAGCTCCATGCCACTGTGTTTTCCGTCTCCGAGAAGTCTTGGCGGGAACCGCCGAGCCTTTTGCATGGAGTGTCCGAGTCGCCTGCGGTGGCAGCGGCAGGGAAGCGCTCGGCCATGGTGCCTATCCTGCACGCCCCAGGGTCTTCCTGAAACCCGGATGGGCCTCCCAGCGCCGACCTGGGCACACTACTGCACGGTAGCCTAGACCTTACCCGGCTTCCCGGGTTGGCGGGAGGTTCGGCCTCCGCCCAACGCCGACCTCAGCTCTGAGGCGCAGGCTCCGCTCGGAGCTCTCCCAGGCTCTGCCCGCCACAGCCCGCCACCTCCTTGCCGAAACCTGGGGAAAAGCCGAGACCCGGGTCTTCGGAGCCGGGGGACTTCTCCCGACAACCCTCCTCCGTTTAGCATTTTAATTGAATCCTCTTAAAGTTACTGTCTTGCCACCAAATCCACACAACACACAAGTCAACAGAGAACTGGAGCAAAATCGAATTGAAATTCCCTTGTGCCCGTTTGAAATCTCCCAGTTTACTTGGCTGACTTGGTCTCTGCTTTTCTCTGAGTTTGTGGTAACAGATCAAACTGGGGGACAGAGTGGGGGTTCGAAGCCACCCGGGTCGCTTTGCTCAGAGGTCTGGGACGCGCTGTCCCCAGTGCATCCCCGGGATGCGCGGCTCTGGTTGCGGCGGACCATGGAGCAAAGCTCTGTCCGCTGGTATTGCCGAGAGCAAGCGCAGGCTGAGCCTCTGGGCCTCGGCAGGTGGTGCCGGGCCTCCCGCTACTGGCGGGAGCCGAGCCAGGGAGCGGCGAACGGTGCCGACTGCCAGTGGGCCCCAGAAGCCTGGCTCCCGCGAAGCGCGGCCCGGCACCTAGAGCCCCCATGCGGTCTAGCTTGCGCCAACCTGCTGGGCTTTGGGCTTGAACGTGGCGACGGCCTGGCTGTGGCCATCCGGGCTCTCCGCGGCTGTTTGTTTACCCGCGGCCGGACTGGACCTTGCCAACCCCCAGCGCGTGCGCGCGTTCTTTTTCGACGAAGGAGAGGCAATATAGAGAAAAGCGGCGTTCGAGACGCATTTGTGTGGCGCTCTAATTTTGTTCTCCGAATCTAATCGGAAAATAGGTGCCTCCCTCTCCCTTCCCGTCGCCACCTTGCCGCCTTCTTCGGCAGCGCTTTTTCCCTCTGGGACAACGCTGGGCGTGAGGCTAGGGGTGGGGGCAGCTTGAACTCCTTACTCCATCGTTCTAACCCTGTGTATCTCCTCCCTGACTTTTCACTGGTGCCCCGCGCTTTCTCCTGCTTTCTTGCCTGCTTAATCGGCATTCTGCCTCTCTTTTTGGCTCTCTCTCTCTTTCTCCTTTTCCTCTTTCCTATTCTTCTTTCTCCACTTTCTTTCTCTATCGCCTTTCTCCCTGTTTCTGTCTTCCCCTGGCCCTCGCCAACCTGCCCCCCTGCAGGTGTTTCGGTACCAAATGCGCAGGCTGCGCGCAGGGCATCTCCCCTAGCGACCTGGTGCGGAGAGCCCGGAGCAAAGTGTTTCACCTGAACTGCTTCACCTGCATGATGTGTAACAAGCAGCTCTCCACCGGCGAGGAGCTCTACATCATCGATGAGAACAAGTTCGTCTGCAAAGAGGATTACCTAAGCAACAGCAGCGTCGCCAAAGAGAACAGCCTCCACTCGGGTGAGGCACTAATTCCCGGCTCCTTAGGGGCGGGTGGGTCCCGGGGGAGGAAGGCCCGCCAAGGTTGCTGCTCACCTGTCCCTTCCCTCTCCCCAGCCACCACGGGCAGTGACCCCAGTTTGTCTCCGGACTCCCAAGACCCGTCGCAGGACGACGCCAAGGACTCGGAGAGCGCCAATGTGTCGGACAAGGAAGGCGGCAGCAATGAGAACGACGACCAGAAC
Organism: Balaenoptera physalus; assembly: GCF_965194825.1. Lineage (NCBI taxonomy): Eukaryota > Metazoa > Chordata > Mammalia > Artiodactyla > Balaenopteridae > Balaenoptera > Balaenoptera physalus. The sequence continues at coordinate 42,740,077 of NC_138901.1, forward strand.
CTGGGGGCCAAGCGGAGAGGGCCGCGCACCACCATCAAAGCCAAGCAGCTGGAGACGCTGAAGGCCGCCTTTGCCGCTACACCCAAGCCCACGCGCCACATCCGCGAGCAGCTGGCTCAGGAGACTGGCCTCAACATGCGTGTCATCCAGGTCAGGGCCCGAGCGTGCCACTCAGTTCCCTAGAGGCCCACACAGCTACTCCGTGCAGGCCAAGCTGGGGCTGGGGGCTGTTTTGCGGAGCAGAGCAAGTCCCTGGAGGCTGGCGGAGGGGGAGGGGAGAGGCCCAGACACAACCCTACCCGGTTCGAACTTCGAAGCGTCGCCAGATGTGTAGAGCATCTGGAATTCCCTATACCTCCTCCTCTTCCTGGTCCAGCGCAGGTGAGAGTGGTGACGGTGGGGGAGGGACGGGGAGCATGAGGCTGGAGGAGGGGACACTGTCGGACACTGCGACGAGAGTTGGGACCTATCTGTCTGCGCTACCACCCCTGTTCGGGAGGAGCCAAGAGGTCGCTGTGCATCCGGGAATTAATCGGTTCCGCTGGCTTCTGCACAACGTAATCTCCCTCTGCGGGTCCCCACCCCCAACTTTGTGGGCTCTTGCCCCAGTTAAACAAGCCCCAGAGCAGAGACTTCCCCTCCGAAGAGAGGTGGGCTGTCCAGGTTTGAGGGGAAGGTGGTCGGGGCGGGAGTCAGCTCTACCTCGGCCTGTTCAGAGTAGCATGGGATGGGAGGTGGCCATCCAGGCAGCTGCGCAGGTGCCCGGTGTGAGGTCTTGAGACTGCGTGTATTCAATCGGGCCCGAGTCTTGGGCCCAAGGTTAGGTGTCCGGTGCCTGGAGGCTCTGCGAGGGTATGGGTGGATGTGCCTGGGAGGCTGTGTGCATGGGCACACTATTCAGGCTGCCCTCCACGGGGGCCCTCTGCCTTTGAAAGGTTGTGCGATCTTGTGCGCAGGTGAAGGTGAGGCTGCATGTCTGTGTTACTACCAGTGAGAGGCTGTGGATAAGTACGTTTGGCACTGGGAGATTGTGCGTGGGTGGAAAAGGAGACTGTGGGTTTTGGTGTCACTATCTTTGGGAGACTGTCAACAGGAGGCTGTTTGGATCTCTGTCACTATCATGCGGGGGAGGGGGCTGCCAGGGTCCCTGAAAGGGAAGCTGTGTGTCTGATAATATTTGGGGAGGTTGTGCCTCGGTGTGTACAGCCCCCCGGAAGCTGTAACTGTGTCGGTGGAATTATTAGAAACAACTCCAACTGCCTCATGTTGAGCAGGGCGGCTTGCCCAGGTTCCTCTGTCGGGAATCCTGTTCACCGCGGGCTCAAGGGCCACCCTGCGCAGTCCTACTCAGAGACCGCCCTCCCCCCCCCCCCCCCCCGCCATATACAACACACACACACACACACACACACACACAGCCCGGAATCCGCGAGTTAGGCGATAAGGGGCCAGGTCCGGCCGCGCACCCGAAGTCGTAGGTGGGGTCTCCGGGGCCTCACCCCCCCCCCCCCCGCCGCGTGTGTGCTTCAGGTCTGGTTCCAGAACCGACGGTCCAAGGAACGGAGGATGAAGCAGCTAAGCGCGCTGGGCGCCCGGCGCCACGCCTTCTTCCGCAGTCCGCGCCGGATGCGGCCGCTCGTGGACCGCCTGGAGCCGGGCGAGCTCATCCCCAACGGGCCCTTCTCCTTCTATGGAGGTGCGTGCGCTGCCTAGGGGCAGGGCACGGGCAGGGCGCGGGCAGGGCGCGGGCAGGGCGGGGTTGGCTTCGTCGGAAGCGGGTGGCAGCGCGGAGGCGCTTCTGGCTTTCTTAGAGAAGTGGAGAGTAAGGAAGAGATGGGTGGAGGCTGGGGAGTATAATCGAGGGGAGGTAGTGAGACCAAACCGAATTCCCGATCCTGAATGAGGCGAATGGGCAGGTAGGGAGCAGCTCCAGCGTTCGCACCCAGCCTTCCCCGTGCTCCCAGCCCGGCAGGGGAGCCCGGCGACTGGCGACTTCGCCGAGTTGCCCTCCCCAGCCGGCTCGCGGGCCCGCCTTCCCGCCCCGTCACCCCGCCCCACCCAGGGCCCCGCCCTGACAGCCTCCTCACCGTCGCTCCGCAGATTACCAGAGCGAGTACTACGCTCCCGGAGGCAACTACGACTTCTTCCCGCAAGGCCCCCCGTCCTCGCAGGCTCAGACGCCAGTAGACCTGCCCTTCGTGCCGTCGTCCGGGCCTTCCGGGACACCCCTGGGTGGCCTGGAGCACCCGCTGCCCGGCCACCACCCGTCGAGCGAGGCCCAGCGGTTCACCGACATCCTGGCGCATCCTCCCGGGGACTCGCCCAGCCCCGAGCCCAGCCTGCCCGGGCCTCTCCACTCAATGTCGGCCGAGGTCTTCGGGCCCAGCCCACCCTTCTCGTCGCTGTCGGTCAACGGAGGGGCGAGCTACGGAAACCACCTGTCTCACCCCCCCGAAATGAATGAGGCGGCCGTGTGGTAGCGGAGACGCGCACGATCCGCGGAGTTCGTGGTTGTACAGAAATGAACCTTTATTTAAGAAAAACAGAAAAAAAAAACGAAAAAAAAACATAAAAGCAAGTCATTCCCCCCACTTCCTCCAGCTTGGGGGACCATTTTCCGTCTGGGGAGACCGGATGGGAAAGTGGGACACGAAATAGAATCCAAATCCGCCTGGAGGTAAACTGGGATCCGTGCGCTGGCTGGCAAGGTGCAGAACTGGGGCTCCCGCAGGGAAACGCAGACCTCTCCCCACCTCCCACCTGGACCCGGATCCTTGGACAGACACCGCCGGCGTGAGCGAGAACCCGGCGGGCTGCATAAAAACACCCACGGCAGCTGCGGGGGGCGGCCAGTCGGTGGTGACGCCAGGAGCCGCGGGGAGGGAGGCTGCGCCCGCAGCCGGTTGAGGGCGGTGAAGCGGCCGGGGCGCTCCCGGGCCAGCCAGGAGGGTTCTGGCTCTGGGAAATTTATTAGTGTTGTCTCAGAGTTCAGCAACAGCGACAGCAAACTTATAGCTTCAGAAACGCCGACCTGCTGTGCATCAGGTGGGACTATATATATATATATTTTTTGTCTCTCTGGGTTTTTTGGTTTTTTTGTTTTTGCCAAAATTGCAAAATTCTAAATGTAAAGCCCTCAGTATCAACTCTTCTACCTTCACAAAGCTCTACACACACACACACACACACACACACACACACACACACACACTCAATAGGATGGTCTCCAGCCAGACCTCTTAGTAAAATGACTTGAACATCAGCTGTACAAGAAAAGTATTCTACCTTCACACACACAAAATTAAAAAAAAAAACTATTGAACTAAAAACAGTCAACTGTTTACGTATAACGTTAAATTCAGGAGTTCAGTGTTTTACTAATATATCCTGTTTTGAAACCTCTTGTTCAAAACAAAGTGTTTTGAGCAATCAACCAAAATTGTTCATTTTCTTTTCCTGTAGATGTTCTGACAGATTTACAGGGCTCACAGCTCACTGTGCTAGTATGTAAAAAGGTGTTGTTTACACAAGGCAAAGAGAAAACATGATATTCAGACACTTGCCAAATAGAGTAATTATAGCACAAATACTGTAAAGGTGCCTGGCACCACAACCTGAAAAAGTGTTAAAAAAAAAAAAAAAAAGTGTTACAAGGTTTAAAAAAAAAAATCTTTGCTAATTTTTAGTCCTGTTGAACATTCATGGAATTGTTAATATGACTTATATAGACCCACACAGGTTTTATTTTTGTGTCTTTAAAATAAAAGTCCAAAATATTTAAATTTTATGGTCAAATATGCAGTCAACAGCTGCTACTTTTTTCTTTATATATTAAATTTCTCATATGTCTTTTATTGTTCTGATAAACCTAAGCTTGTGTGACCTCCAGTGCATATTAGACCATTCACTGTATGAAAGAAAACATGTTGAATAAATTTGTGAGTTTTTAATAAAAATAGAAAATCTGATGTTTAGATAATTGGTGTGTTATTTGATGTTTTAACAACTAGAATTGAGCTGTGATGGAGCCGAATGACCTCTCAGAAGCCAGGAGGAAGAGAGACAGGACTGGTGGATCTGTTTTTACCTTGGCTGTAGTTGAACCCCTTTGCTAATGCCAGCCAAGCTTTTCTCTGTGCCTTCCTGCTGTTATTAACTACAGATTTGCATTCTGTGAATTTTAACGGATACAATTGAAGAGATGTTTGCTGATAAGTTAATATAGAACTGGAAATAGAAATCAAATCCATGGCTAAAAATGAGTGGTCCCAGTCTGTCATTAAGCATGAGACCCCATGCACTCTCTCCCTCTCCCCTCTAAACAGGCAAAACCAGACTTCTGAACGTCGGTTACCTCTAAGTAGGTAGTTAGAGGTGGTCCTTTTCTATTTCAATTCATTTCCCATAGATAATCCTGCTTTCTAACTTGGTGGTTTGAAAGATAACATAAAATGAATGTACAGCACAGCTATAAATGAAATACTTTAATCCCTTTCACAGAACTGATGTGAAATAGTTGTTTTATAGTATTTGTTTCATTTGAAGTTTCCCAGAAGGAAAACTATTTTGCTTGGCACAAGATACATATTACTTTCTCTGAAAGAGTAGTAAAAATAACCAATATAGAAATCAAATTTCAACTGAGAGTTGCCATAAGGTTCTGAAAACTAGTTCAATCCCTTCCAAGTCTTCATTAAACATGGAAGGAATTTAAATATTTTATCTGCTGTGAAATACGTGTGTGTGTTTTATTATCAGCCACTACCACAGTTCCAGAATTTCTTTTCCATATCACCTACATTTCAGTCTGGATTCTTTATTTCCTTTTTTTTTTTTTTTTAAATCAAGGGTTTTACATGAAATGGTATGCAATTTCCAGTGTTGTTTTTATATTTTGTTAAGACACAACCAAGTGTATCTTTCTTGCTAAGAAGGCTTTAAAATAAATATTTCACTGCATCCACATGACAGCTTATTCAATGGGGAGGACTATCTGGGTGGAATCTGACAGTGTTCTTTCAGAAATCCAAATTTATGAAATACTGGGGAGACTTTTGAAACTCCTAGCCTCTGCATGCGGCACATTTATTTATCTGCTTTGTATGCAGATGGCCTTGTTTTTGCCCTTTTAGCATTTATATACATTAAATCAGAGCCAACTTATTCATTATAGCCAGCCTCCTTTAAAGACATTCATTTAACTGAACGTATGCTCATTGGGAAGCCACATCTTCCTATCAAGGCTGCTGAATTATTTAGCAGCTTTATTGTGGAATCCGGTACTTGATAAGCATTTTAGAGTTGGGTGCTTGGTGTGGACGCAGTTCTTCTCTCTGACTTCTCTCTGGCAGCAGCTCGGTCTTTCCCCTTGGAAGCTGTGTCCAGAACCTTAACGAATCCCTGGACAGGTGGCAAACTTCAGTGGTCAAATTTGGAGCCGCCCGAGGCGGGGAGGTCTAGGGATGTCAGGGACTGTTCTTGTTGCCATCAGAGCTGTGCTGCCCACCTCTGGCCCTGAGGTACAGAGGAGCGCTGCACCATCCCACTGTGCCTGGGCGCTCCCCGGAGAGGCGTGCGGGCGGGAGGGGAGCGCCCAGGCGGTCCCTTCCGACCCCGAACGCAGTCTCCTCTCCTGCCTGGCTTGGCAGCCTGGTTTCTCCCCGCAGCCATCTTAAAGCTGCCACCTCTGTGCCTCTAGCCACCTGCCCTCAGGGTTCCGGCGACTGGGAGCTGCCATCTGCCCTGGACGAGGGAGGCATAGCTCACCCACCTCTCTTTTCCAGGATGGGGAAAAGTGGGAACTGCTTTAGGGCTAGACAAGGTGGGGGAGGGCGACGTGTGGAGAGCCAGGACAGGCATTGGCAGGGGCCTGGGACCCTTGATAGTATCTGAGAAGGGAGAAAGGTAAGAACATGGTTTCCCTAAACTCTTGAAACTCCTGGTCACCTGAACAGACAGGAGATTGGGACAATGAGGGGGGGTGGTATCCAATGTCACCCCTGCCTATCCTCTGCTCTTCCTACATCTGTGTGCCACTTTGCAGCCCTTAGGCAGCAGGCAGAGGGACCGTGAACTGGGAGACCCTCTGACCTTCTCTGGAGAGGACTGTTCTTTTCGGAGCATGCTCGCATTTATTCCCTTCCCCCTCCTCATCTCATCTGCTCACATCACAGGGGCAGTCAGGGTTTACATTTCTTCTAAGAGGTAGAGTTTTTGAAATAGCCCCTCCCATAGTCCACCTTCCATCTCCACTCCCACTCCCATCAGGAAACCCCTCCTCCCTTCTCAAGAAACTAGAATCAAGTAGGGAGGACCCCCCAGAGAGGGGATTTAGGAGGTTGCTGCCTCGTGCCTCCACATCTCTGAGCTGCATCTTAAGTCCTAGAACTCTTTCTTCTTTCCTCCACTCCTAGAGTCCCCTCCCTACTCTCAGGATGGGGTGAGAAAGCCAGGGAAGCATTTTGGGGGCCCTGGGATGTGTGCAACAGGAGTAGGGTGGTCTTGATTTCTTCCTCAAAAGGCTTCCCAAGTCAGTAGGTGCCTGGACAGAGACAGAAGAGTAGGGAAGCAGGCATTTTCTGCCCAGAATTATCCAGCAGTGTCCTGTTTGCATGACAGCTAGAGGTGCTCTCTGCCTTGCCTCACCTCCCGGCTCCTTTTCTTCCCTTTCTTTACCCTAAGGTCAGGTTCCTAAGCCTTATTAGTGTCCCAAATAGGAAGGGAAGAGGACCAGGGGAGGTAGTTTCCTAAATGTGGGGTGAGGGAAACATTTTTGTCCTTCAAAGCCGGGGGCCATGGCTGTCCCAGTCTGTGGAGCATGCTTTTACTCTGGAGGCCCCAGACGCAGGCACCAGACTGCAATTACAGGGGATATGGTTTGTTTTGTTTTGTTTTTGTTTTAAAGCTGTTTTCGACTGAATTCTATTGCAGGTGGTAAAAAGCAGTTTTCTTTGCCTCAGTTCCTTGCCTAGGGTGCCACCATCCTAGTCTGGAGTGCTTTCCCTTCCCGTGTCTGTGGGCATCTACCCTGAGGGCTTCCTGCCGCCACCTAGGAAGGGGACATGGGACAAGTGGTCTCTTGTTGCTCTTGACGCTGGGGGCGCATATGAAGACTAGGGAAGTCAGGGACCCTCATGTCCCTTGGGTTCCACAGGAGACACTGGAGAACTGAGGGTTCCTCAGGCTGTTCAAGTGTGGGATCCAACCGGCCTGGGCTGTTCCCAGGAAGGGCACAGGGCACCCCTGACCCTGTTTTCTGGATCCATTTGAGGCAGTGTCCGTTTAGGGGCTTCTAGGTCTTTACAGGTGACCTCAAACAGATACTGGAAGGATAGACCACTTTCTACTCCCCTGATCATCCCTTTTTGCAGTTTCTGTTTACATGTTTGTCTGCCCCCCTAGGCTGATCACTGCCAGAAGAGAATCTAACTTACTCATCTTTGTATCTCATTTAGCAGTGCCTGCCACATAGCGGGCAGTCAGGGAATGCTCGATGAAGGAAAGAGCATATAAAGGGATTGTATTTTTCTATGTGCCTGGGTGCAGTTAAATTGATCCTATTGGGTCTTTATATTTTGAGTCTACCTGTGCCCCTCTAACTGTAGACCTGAGTTTTCCCGCATCTGTGCACTGCTTTCAAGTGTCTGAGTATGCCCTCATCCTTGAACAGCAAGGATATCAATACCGATGGGTGTGCAGTAGAGTAATCCCCACTCCATCCCTTTTCCCTGCACAGACAAGGCTACTTGCAGAAGCTACAGAATCAATCTTTATTTACGCACAGCTATAGCGCTTGCTAATTCGTATTAATAAAAATGCCAGTAGTGAACCGCACACTTACACATGCCCATCCCTGAGGCACGATTTCCAAATCGTGGCCATCGCGGGGCCAGAGGCGTGTGCCCGGTCCCAGACTCCTCCAAATTGTGAAATGCCAAACCTTCTTTTGGTCCCAGTCTGTGCGTGCCCTAAAGCACACGTAAGCCTCGAGACGCTTACCCTTTACTCCTCCTCCTTCCCAAATCAGCCACCACGGGTCACACTTTATTTCTAAGCAAATCTTGGACAAATCTTGAGACATACTTTATACAAGAGGACACAGGCTGCTCGCAAGGCTCTCTCGGCTCGGGGCCAGCGGCGGTGCCGTGCCCTTGCGCGCTCCCGCGCTGCCCAACGCACCCCCTCGGCTCACGCGCACGCGCACACGCACACGCGTCAGCCTTCCGGGCGCTTCCGCCTTCATCCTAGCAACGCCCGTAGTGACGCAAGCCCCGCCCCCTCCCGGGAGCCTCCCGGAAGTTGCCGGCCCGGAGCTGGGTGCGCGGCTCCGGGCGTCCCTGGTTGCGCTGGGGCTCAGTCTCTGGGCGAGAGGACTCGGAAGGGGGAGAGCGACATTCAGTAGTGCGGCGCAGGGCGAGACCTGGTGACAATGGCGGGGCCGCAGCCTCTAGCGCTGCAGCTGGAACAGTTGTTGAACCCGCGACCGCGCGAGGCGGATCCTGAGGCAGACCCGGAGGAGGGTGAGGCCTGATGGGGGCAAGGCCACGTGCGGAGCCGTGGGCCGGGCCCAGTGCGGACCCGGGCGGCGTGTGAGGGGCCGGCAGCTGGGCCTCGCCGCCTAGCCTACTCTCCTAACCCTGGCGCAGAGGAAATCTGCTTCCCGGGAGGGTGGCCCCCGGGGCTGGGGAGGAGGGCTTCGGGATCCTTCGGACGTGCGTTCTAGATTTGGTGCTCGGGTGGGCGGAGCGTCCGGAGGACTCAGGCTTGGGTTAACTGTTGATCCAGTGCTGTTGCAGGCAGCCAGAGTCTGGTAGCAGGTTGGAAGTTATCTTTCAGGATGCCCTTACTGGCATTGCGTTAGAAATGAGAAGAAAAAGTCTCATCCTTTTCAAAAAAAAAACTCTGCCTGTCCCTGAGAACCTACTTGGAGGATGAAGGAAGAAGTCGGCTTCCATGGTGCCGTTTAAGCCTTTTCAGGCTTCAGCACACTTGCTTAGCGGCTGACGAATGATATTTCTGATCTGTAAGCTGATGTTCAAGGTCTAGTTGGGAGTAATCCTCCTTTAGGCTTGAGTCAGAGAAGTGTGAGGAAGGGAGAATACGGAGGGATAAATGTGAGTGCTGGACCGTTTCTTAGGAATAATTAGTTGAGGGAACTGGGGCTGTTTAGCCAGGATAAGCAAAAAAAAAAAACAAAAACAAAACTCCCTGAGGGATGGGCTGGAGTGGGATAGAACATGATGATGGCTGACTTAAAATATTTGAGCTGACTGTCACACATGGAAGAGGGATTAGACTAGTTTTCTATGATCCAAGGCCTGGAAATATATCCTTCTAGTAGATGCAGAGAGTCAGCTTTCTGTACAGGAACAGCAGCAAGGTAGCAAGTGGTCTGCCTTGGGAGGTGATGAGGTCCCTGTTCTTGGAAGTTGGTGGGGATTTTGTAGAGGACGTTCAAGCGTGAATTTAGAGGGCTGAACGGGGTTGCCATTTAAGTTTGTTCTAACCAGGAGATTCTCATTACTTTTCCCCCTCCCCCGACAGCCACTGCTGCCAGAGTGATTGACAGGTTTGATGAAGGGGAAGATGGGGAAGGTGATTTCCTGGCGGTGGGTAGCATTAGAAAGCTGGCATCAGCCTCCCTCTTGGACACAGACAAGAGGTATTCTGGCAAGACCACCTCTAGAAGAGCTTGGAAGGAAGACCATTGGGAGCAGACTCTGCCAGGTTCATCTGGTGAGTAGACGTATTTCCATGGTACTCTTTCTTTCCTGATTTTTTGGGGTTAAATTTGTTTTTTGGTTTTTTTTTTGATGCTCTCTGCAGAACTAGTCCGGATGCCCCACTTACTGTCTTAGGAGAGACCACTGATTTGGCATTAGAAAGGGCCCTTTGAAGTACTGAATTTCACTTTGTAAGGAATCTGAAGTCTGGAGCTATTAAGTTGCTATACTCCTAATGTTTGCACTATTGGCTCACCCTAAAACGGAGTGAGAGAAAAGGCCTTGCATATTTGGATTTCGGAGAGGGCTATGTGTTGACAAAGCATCGTGTCTGATGGGCATGCTGCTCATGGATTTTGGCCCTTTTCCTTTGGTCTGTCAAGTCTTGCATCGAGTCACTGGATAATATTAATTTGTGACACTCATTTTTTGCCACTGTAAAAATTTCATAATCCTTTCCTGTTCCCTGCAACAATTAGGAGGATGTGAGCTTATAGTTTTAAAGACTGTGAGTTTCTCAGAGTGGAAGAAGGGGGCGGGATATGGTGATTATTGAGTGGATGCTGTTTGTTTTCCTTTAGAGAGGTCAGAGGGACCATGTTGAGAATCCACAGATCATATAAAAGAAACAATCACTCATGCTGTGATATCCATGATTTAGTCCCTGGTACAGTCCTTGGGGATCCCAGATGATAAGCTCATTTCGTATTCTTTGCTTAGAGAATGATAAACAGAACAGTCCTGGGACCAATATAATATTTATTGAGCTCTCACCACGTGTCAGGCACTGTGGTAAGTCCTTTAAATTCTAAGAGCCTGCTACATAGTAAGTCCTCAGAAAATGTTACCACCGTATCGTTACATGTATTATCTCATTTAATCCTCCCAACAGCCCTGTGAGGTTGGTACTGTTTATCCCCATTTTACAGATAAGGAAATTGAGGGGCACATTGGTTAAGTAACTTGCTCAAGGTCATATATCTAGTAAGTGCAGGCTGGAACTCAAATAAGGCAGTCTGACTCTAAGATCTATACTTTAAACTACTACTCTGTGAATATTTCTTACTTGAGAAATGGCATACATTTAAAGAACTTAAAGGATTATTTCTCTTTACTATTTGGCACTTAGTTTCTGTATATATATATGTTTTTGACAGCCTTCTCTGTCTTGAGTTTATATATTGTTACTTAAAGAAGTACTTAAGACATCATGTTTTCATAAAAATCTTTATTTCATGAAGAAAGTTGTTGGTAACAGGTCCTTGTATGATTATGCTTCCTGTGTTCTACCATGGAAGAGATTGGATAATCATTAAAGACCTGTAAGTATCAGGATACGGCAAGCATAAGTAAAATCAGGAGCCATAACTAATATTCCATTTACTGAAGGATCAAGTTCAGACTCCTTCCTGTGGAAGACAAGACCCCTCCTGATTTGGTCCCTGAGCAACTCTCTGGGCTCATATCCCAGCATTCTGTACCCCAGTGCACTTTTGTGTGCTGGACCTTTGCATCTGCTGCTTTTCCTTTCCTTCCCTCTTCTCTGTCTGATGACCTGTTACTTATGCTTAATAAGTAAAACTATAATGTGTCCTTCACATGAAGCCATCTTTCACCCTTCTCTATACACTGTACTAATGATATTGTAATGTAGTTATTGGTTATGCATATCTACCACTCCTAGCAGACTGTGAACCCGTCCCCACAGATATTACATTCTGTTTGTCAGTCTCTAGTTTTATTCCATGGCTGGTTCATAATAGGTGCTTAATAAGTGTTTAATAAGCATCACTAGGGTGATAGAGATTGTGCATTTGGGACAGTTAGTGATAAACTCTATTTTTTCAGATGCAGGTTTGGGAAAACCAGTATTCCCTCACACCAGATGAAATCTGACCATTTTTCAAGGTCCAGATCAAAGGCTGCCTTTTCCTTATAACCTTGCTTAAATTCACTTGCTCCACAGTTAAAATCTCTTCCTCCTCTTGACTACCAAAACTTTGTCAAAGTGCTTTTAATTCTTCTCTGTATTATAGTTTTTATGGGTCTGTCTTTCCCACTAGAGCCTTTCAGTAGGATAGGACCCATGTTTTTTGTTTTTTTGTTTGTTTGTTTATTTTTTTTTGGCCGTGCCGTGTGGCATGCAGGATCTTAGTTCCCCAACCAGGGATCGAACCCGAGCCCCCTCCATTGGAAGCGTGGAGTCTTAACCACTGGACCGCCAGGGAAATCCCATAGGACCCATGTTTTATTCATTTTTGTTTCTCCCTTAACATTTTAGAGATAGTAGATGTGTAATAAATATTTGTTGAGTTGCATTGAATACAGTAATACTTTTTTTTTTTGGATACGTGTCATGATCCTTTAGTTAAGATGAAAGATATGGCCTAGTATTTGTTTTAAGATAACTTTTTTTTTTTTTCCTTCTTCCCTCCCTTGTTCAGATAAAGAAATATCTGATGAGGAAGGGTCTGGAGATGGAGATTCAGAGGGTCTGGGCCTGGAGGAATCGGGGGAGGACGCCATGAGTGCTGAGGAACAGGAGTGTGGTGATGGTGACAGTAGCCTGGCCTGGAAAAAGAGGAGCAGAGGCCACTCCAGGAAGGCGTCGGGCTTCAGTGTCCAGAGCATCAGTGACTTTGAAAAATTTACCGAGGGAATGGATGGCCTCGGTAGCAGTGAGGAGGAGGAGGAAGACGAAGAGCGGGAGAGTGGTATGGAAGAAGGGGATGGTGAGGAAGACTTCGAAGGTGAGAGTGAGGAAGACAAGGCTGAAGACAGGACCAGTGAGGACGACGGGGTGGTGATGACCTTCTCCGAGGTCAGAGTTTCCGAGGAAGTGGAGAAAGGCCAAGCTGTGAAGAACCAGATAGGTTTGTACACGGCTTGCTGTTTGCTTGTTTTGAGTGTCCACATTTGATCTCCTTTTTGTTTGTTTGTGGCTGTTTGCTCTCTCCTGTGTCCTTCCAGTTAGTTGGTGACGTGCCCCACTTACCTAGAGGCCCAAAGTGCCATTCCCCTGCGCTTGGCCTGCTGTTGCTTCACTCAGCTGCTTTGCTGGTTCTGCTCTAGTACTTCTGGCAGCTGTGGAAGGTTGAAGAGAAGAGCGTCGTCTCCTCTTGTTGGGCCGTAGCATTCTCTCGCTCATGTAGCAAGTCAGTTTGCGTCCAGACACTGGATTTCTTTCCTGTAATAAATAGTTTCCATGGCTTGAAGCTGATAAAGCCATGCTGCTTAGGGACTGCTTTGATTTCCATTCCCTCCCCCTCTCCCTGCCGCAGGAAGATTTTATTAACTGAAGAATGGAATTCTTTTTTCTTTCTCAGCACTGTGGGACCAGCTCTTGGAAGGAAGGATAAAGCTACAAAAAGCTCTGCTGACCACCAATCAGCTTCCTCAACCGGATGTTTTCCCTATTTTCAAGGACAAAGGTGGCCCAGAATTTGCCAGCGCCTTAAAAAACAGTAAGGATACTTATCCCGTATTGGGATGCTTAGAACCACTGGGGATCATTGGGATATACTGGGATTGTGTTCACAGCACCACAGAGTTGAAAAGACTTGGCTTTAGTCATAATATGGTATAAAATAGTGATTTTCAACTTAAAAAAAAATAGCAGTATAATTCTCTTATCAAATGAAGGCAACTTTGATCGAAACAGGTTGGATGCTTGAGTCATGTCTTTTCCTCTTTTTTCCAGCCCTGCTCTCACTTTCCCCTTCCCCTCCTCTTGGCTTTCTGAGCTACTACTTTAGTGCTCAGGGAAAAACCACTGGCACAGAACGAAAGGGAGACAGTGAATGACTAACCTCAGTTCGTTTAACTTGTATATCACGTGCTTAAAGGATGCCTTTCTTTGTTGGGTGGTTTCTAGAACAACATGCTGAGATGACCTTACTCCTGTCTCCCTTTGGGTTACGGAGGGTGATGAAGGATGGTGACCGCAGAGGGAGGAAAAAGTTGTGAAAGAGAATTGCTGGGCTGTAAAGTCCAAGAATTTTAGAAGAGCAAAGGAATTTAGCAATTATTTGGCTCCCAACCCCCTCATTTTACAGAGGAGAGAGCCAAAGCCCAAAGAGAATGAGTTGCCCAAAGTTGCAGAGCTCGATCATGCACGGCAGAGACAGCCGCCTCCAGCTTTTCTGCCTTACGATCTAGGGGCTGCCTTCTGCACCACGCTGCCTCCTGGGTGCCCAGTGGCACCAGAGGACTGGGGCCGAGGAGAGAGATGTGGGGTGAGCGCACGGAGGCTGGACTCTCCATCCCTTACTTGCACGCCGAGACTTAGTGTTGTCATTTGCTCTTTCAAACTTGTTTTTTTGTTTTTTTAATTTATTTTATTTATTTATTTTTTGTCTGCGTTGGTTCTTCTTTGCTGCGCGCAGGCTTTCTCAGTTGTGGCGAGCAGGGGCTACTCTTGGTTACGGTGTACAGGCTTCTCATTGCGGTGGCTTCTCTCCTTGCGGAGCACGGGCTGCTCTCGGCGCGTGGGCTTCAGTAGTTGTGGCACGTGGGCTCAGTAGTTGTGGGTCACGGGCTCTAGAGTGCAGACTCAGTAGTTGTGGTGCACAGGCCTAGTCGCTCTGCGGCATGTGGGATCTTCCCGGACCAGGGCTCGAACCCATGTCCCCTGCATTGGCAGGCGGATTCTTAACCACTGCGCCACCAGGGAAGCCCTCAAACTTGTTTTTATAATATCGTGGAGTTAGCCTGAGAAGGGGCCTGAGGAGGACATCAGTCTGATTTGGCGTCTGCCTCTTGGTAGAATCACCTTAAACCATTTAAGATAAATGGGTAGGATTTCTAGGGTAAGGAATTGTGTGAACCTTTCTTGGAGGGGACTGCTTGGTTTAATTAGGAATTACTTCCCAAGGGCCAGTTTTTTTTTTTTTTTTTTTTTTAAAGATTGATTGATTGATTGATTGATTGATTGCTATGTTGGGTCTTCGTTTCTGTGCTAGGGCTTTCTATAGTTGCGGCAAGCGGGGGCCACTCTTCATCGCGGTGCGCGGGCCTCTCACTATCGTGGCCTCTCTTGTTGTGGAGTACAGGCTCCAGACGCGCAGGCTCAGTAGTTGTGGCTCACGGGCCTAGTTGCTCCACGGCATGTGGGATCTTCCCAGACCAGGGCTCGAACCCGTGTCCCCTGCATTGGCAGGCAGATTCTCAACCACTGCGCCACCAGGGAAGCCCAGGGCCAGTCTTTAGATTGTGTGTCTTGACACACTTGAAGTCAGGAACCCTGCAGATACTGTGAGGGTGGGTCTTTTGTAACCCCTCCTCCAGCTCTTCCCCGCTGCCTCCCTCAAATAAATGATAGCTTGGTGGTTTTCAGCATTTTTGAGATTTTTGGAGCACTTCTCTGCTATTTTTAATGCCCTAGTGCCCTGATTTCCGGTATGCCTTTGGAATGAGACCTAGACTACTCTAGATTAAATGTCTTAAATGTTTCACAATAAGGCCTTTTCCATTTTGTTACTCATTACTCTTCTTGCTTGAGCCAACCCTGCCCCTGCTTTTTTGGGGATTCATCTCAAAGTGTAGATATTTTAAGGGTTAGTCAGTGCTCTGTATAAGGGATGCATTCTTACTCTTGGATACAGTTCAGTTTTTTTAGCTGTTTTAATGTTATTTAACTTTTATTTTGCAACAGTTCCGATCTTTTTAAACACTTTAAAAAAATTTTTTATTTTATTTTATTTTTTTATTTTTTGACCGTGGCATGTAGGATCTTAGTTCCCCCACCAGGGATCGAACCCACGTCCCCTGCATTGGGAGCGCTGTGCCTTAACCACTGGACCGCCAGGGAATTCCCCGATCTCTTTAATCTGTCTCTTTTTGTACTTAACCAATTGCTTCTTTGCCTCGTTGATGAATTCCAGTTAATCTGACAGATGTCTCCTAATCCGACTAGATGGGTTGCAGCGAAAGAGGGAGAAGAAAGGAATGTTTATTTGGTATCACATATTCTAAGGTGGGAGGGTGGAGAGTTTTCTTTTTTTTGAAATTTTTATTGGAGTATAGTTCATTTACAATGTTGTGTTAGTTTCAGGTGTACAGCAAAGTGAATCAGTTATACATATATCCACTCTTTTTTAGATTCTTTTCCCACATAGGCCATTGTGGAATTGAGTATTGAGTAGAGTTCCCTGTGCTATACAGTAGGTCCTTATTAGTTATCTAGGAGCGTTTTCTGGTTACCAGAATTTCTATGCATCTGAAGGGTAGGTAATTCTTGTTTCTACCTTTATGACAATATAATATAATATGTTGTGTATTTCCCTATCTTGGTGAACAGAGTTTAAGAAAAACTTCTTGGTTACGTTACGGTGGATGAACAGTTTATACTATGTTATACAGCTGGTGTGGAACATAGGCTGAATTTGTACTGACCCCAAAACAAACACTGGAACTAACTTTCTTTAATTAAATCTCTTTTCAGTTTGGTTGGTCTTACAGTAAGGTCAGACTGCCTGGGTTTAGATTCCATCTCAGCAGTGGATTAGCTGAATGACCTGGAACAAGTTACTTAACTTCACAGTAAGATGGGGATAATATGATTGTGAAGATTAAAGGACGTAATCGATATAAAGCATTAGCACAGTGTCTGGCACACTGCACACCACAAATGTTAAGTACATGCATTCTCTTCTTCTGCGGAAAGAGGCATTTGGCAGTGTTCAGCCCTGTGAATGACGGTCCTCACTGTAACTAACCATCGTCCCCACTGTCTCCAGTGTTTTTTGACTTTTTGTTAGTGTTCAAATTCCCTATATAATTTAAATTAACCATTTGTTTTGGAAAATGGGTAGTGTTATATTCTTTTATTATTATTATTATTATTTTTAAATAAATTTATTTGTTTACTTTTGGCTGCGTTGGGTCTTCATTGCTGTGCGCGGGCTTCCTCTAGTTGTGTTGAGCGGGGGCTACTCTTCGTTGTGGTGCGCAGGCTTCTCATTGCGGAGCACGGGCTCTAGGCATGTGGGCTTCAGTAGTTGTGGCATACAGGCTCAGTAGTTGTGACTCGTGGGCTTCAGTAGTTGTGGCATGTGGACTTCAGTAGTTGTGGCACGTGGGCTCAGTAGTTGTGGCTCGCGGGCTCTAGAGCGCAGGCTCAGTAGTTGTGGCGCACGGGCTTAGTTGCTTCGCGGCATATGGGATCTTCCCGGACCAGGGCTCGCACCCGTGTCCCCTGCATTGGCAGGCGGATTCTCAACCACTGCACCACCAGGGAAGCCCAGTAGTGTTATATTCTACTGTAATACTTACGATTCAGCTTTGGCCTCTATGACTGTGAGAAGGTGATCAGAGGTTTCCTTATTGCCAGACGCAGCTGCTGCCTCCCTGAAGCTTTCAACCTCTCCTTGAAATTTTTCCCTTAGGTTTTGGTGCTACTGCATGTGATGTGTGGGTTCTCCTGCTTTTCTAACTCCTCTTTTATCCTCTCAGTGTCAGTTTCACTGCATTTAAGATCCTGTTCTCAGGCTGTGTTTTCTTGGCATATTCTCTCCTTGGCTCTGTCATTTACTCTCATAGTCCTAACAGTAGCCTCTAGAACAGAGCAGACTTCCAGCTGTATTTCAGCCACAGTCAAGTCCTGAGCAGCATGCCTGTGTACCCTAAGCACCTTAAGCTCTACTTTTCAGAAACTAAACAAATATCTCCTTTCTTCCCCAACACACTTAGTCCCCAAATCACCCTGATATTACATGTTGGTGATTATACCTCTCGATGTGAAATAATTTCAGAGGCATTTTTTGATATTTTAGTAGTTGCATAAGTGGTAAGTCATGAAGTAACCTTAGCAAAATGAAGGGATTTTCCATGCACAAAACCATTCCTCTAAAGAGGTTAGCTTTTTCCTCTCTGATTTTCTTTTAAAAACTTCTATAGCATTAGGAGGCGGTTCTTTTATGTTGGTAGCAGCAATGTATAAGGAAAAGGCATGTTATTTAAGGAAACCTCAGCATGAGTTGTTTAAAACTTTTCATTATGGAATCAAACCTATATAAAAGTAGAGAGAATTGTATAGTGAACCCATATACCTTTACCAGCTAAACACTTATCAAGTCACGGTGTATCTTATTTCATCTACTTATACTAACTCACCCCCTACTTCTGCTTTATTTTGAAGCAAACACCAGACATCCTATCATTTTATCAGTAAATCAGCATGGATCTCTAAGAGAAAAGCATTTAAAAAAAAAAAATCACAATATCATCCCACACAAAAACACTTAACAGTGATTTCTTAATAAGCATAACTGGTTTGAATGGAGGGGGAATGGAGGGAGCATTCCTGTAACAGGCGCTCTCTATTGTCTTTTCAGAGTTTGCTCTATAACTTTAAATGAAATGATTAAAGGAAAGCCAAACTTCAGCCATAATAAGTTGACCTTTTAGTGAAATGCATGTTATTAATGTATTTAATGAGATGCAGTACAGATTGCAGTGAGCACCATGTTTCATTATAGGTCTAAAATGCAATATCATTAAAGACCTTTAATAGAAACAATGGTTGACATTTTGATATTTCCTATAAGCAAAAACTCCCCAAGAACACAGTATAATGTAATATAAATATAGAGGAAGTGTTGAGATTTTTTACTTGCTTAAGAATATAAACACAAATTCCACTATTAAGAAGTTACGTTTTGCTTGCGCCCCACCCCCCTCGCCCCCATCTTCCCATTTCTAGTTCGAGTTCACCCTCTCATCCCTCTGTGGCCCTTCCCCCAGCCCCTCAACTACTGTGACTTGAATAGACTAAAAATTTTAATGCCAATTTGACCACAGCACTAATAGACACCTTAAAGAACAACTTTTAAAATTTTGAGTAAGTCATGGCAATCGGAATCTTGATAGATAATGTTTCTGTTTTGTTTTTTAAATTTTATGTATTTTTAAGTAGGCAGTGTATTCACATGGCTCAAAATTCAAAAGATGCTAATGACTCTGTAGAGAAAATCCTCCTTCCCACCCCGTACCCCTGCCACCCAGTCCCCTATCCCATAGGCAACCAATATTGTCAGCAAAATTCCCCTTTGTTAATTACTCAGCTGCCTTAGGTGACAAATCCATGAACATCTATTTCAGTGTTCTCTCCATTAACGCTTGGTGGGTTCATGACAGAGTTCTCACAGATGATCTGTAGAACCCTGAAATATTCGTAATTACTTGGGATAGGTTTAAGTATTGCTTGGGACGAAGGCACTTGCAAGCTTCTCCAAGTGTAGCATTGTGTAGGATTAAGGACTCTTATTACTGTAGACTTCATCTAGCCAAGATGGTGTGAGGAAGATTGATCTTTTTGTTTCAGCTGATGGCTATTATTTTTTAAAATAGCTTTACTGTTCTAATTATAAAATCATGTCATGCCTACTTCAGAAATTCAGAAAATACATAAGAGCATAAAGAAGAAAATAAGGATTACCTGTAGTCTTACTACCCAGAGGTAACCAACAGTTGTCATTTTGATGAATATCCTTTCAGACCTTTTTCTGTGTTTACACACACATACACACACACACTTTTTTAAACAAACATGGAATCTTACAAATATGTACTATTTTGTAAGCTTATTTTTTTCTACTTAACATATTTCATGTCAGTATATTTAGATGTACATCAGCATTTTCAGTGGCTACAGAATATTCCATTTTATTGATTTACTGCAGTTTATTTAGCCAATCTGTATTGATGGATACTCAGGTTTATTTCAGCCTTTCACTTTTATAAAGCATGCTTTGATAAACACTCTTGTACATACATATTCGAGCATTTTGCCTAAAAGTAGCACTGTCCAATATAAATATAGTTCAAGTCACATACGGATTTTAAATTTCCTAGTAATCAAATTTTTAGAAAATTGTAAAAAGAAACAGGTAAAATTAATTTTTGTAACATATTTTACTTAATGTAGTATATAACAAATACAAGTTTAACATATAGTCAATATTTAAATACTAATGAGATGTCTTATGTATATTTTTTCATGTCAAGTCTTTGAAATCCAGAGTGTATTCTACATTTACAGTTCATCTTGATTTGGGCTAACCACATTTCGAGTCCTCAGTAGCCACATGTGACTAGTGGATACTGATTTGGACAGCACAGATCTACATTCCTGGAAATTCGATTGCTGGGACAAAGGGATTGTACTTTTGTTTCTTTTTTAAGGCTTTTGGAAGATACTGCCAAGTTGGCCCTTAGAAGAATTATAACCATTTAATTCTCATCTGTAACAGTTGTTTTCCTGGACTCGTGCCACCGCAGAGTATTACTGATCCTCTTATTTTTCCTAAACTGTAGGTGAGAAATGAAGGCAATCATTTCTTGATAACTTTCTGTTTGATATTTACATAATACCTCTTGACTTAGCTTTGAAATCTATGCTATGTTTCGTCTGTTTCTTAGAGAATGAGTTCTACGTAGGAAGACTTTTGGTCCCTATTGAGCTACTACCTAATTTGTCCAACGTGGTTAATTAGGCATTTATACTATGTAGAAAGTAAAGTGGGGTCAACAGAGCAAGTGCTTTTCCAAAGCAACCGAGTGGGGGACCCAGGAGGAGAGTGTCAGATTCTTTCACCCACCCTGAAAAGATGAGCCCTAGATGGCTCACGGAGCTGTGGAAGCTTGAAAACTACTGCAGCCAATCTCGTCAGAACATCTGTTTTATTGTTTTGGGTTTCTTGGGAATTAAGGTTGTCTTCAGGCCTGAAACACTCTTTAATTGTGATGAGTTAAATAAGGAAGCAACCCGGACTTGTAGTAGTACTAGTAGTAGGCAGTAATAGTAGTAGGTAGTACTAGTAGTAAGTAGTAGTCGTCATCGTCGTCGTAGTAGTAGTAACATACGTAGTAGGATTGCCCTATCCGCTGGATTCACAGTGAAGTCATACACATCAGTGTATGTTGGAGTCTCTTTATATGGACATTTTATGAACTCACCTTTAACCATATATGCCTGGCCAAAAGAAAAAGAGGGAGAGAGAAACAGCTTAAGTAGTGCCGGTGATTCTGCCTGCCGTCATTCTCAGTGTGCTCATGCCGTGGAGTAAGCATGGGTGGCAGGTGGAGTCTGTGGCTGCCGTAGTTCTTCTTTGTTCCGGGTACCTCTCCGGTGAGCACCTCGTCAGACAGACTGCGAATCTAGTGGTTACAGTTACAGCCTGCAGTCTTTGTCCAGCACGGTCCCCAAATGTAATCATCTTGTGCTTAATCGACGAAGCGGCTGTAGTGTTGGAGGGGAGAAACTGACCATGTTGAACCTGGACAGAGACTGTGGTGCTGTACTTTCTGGGCAGTTTTTGGGATTTTTAAAGCAGTTTTGTGAGAACTTGATTTTTGCTTTATCCTCAGACTTTAGAACCTGACCACTGCAAAAAGATGCTCCTCTATTATTGTTATTTGTGTCTTAACACTTATTCTTAAATCACTTTATTAAAATTATACATGAATATGATAAATAGTACAGAAGCATTCAGGAAGACAACAGTCCTTTGCCTTACCTTCAGTCTCATTTTATTTCGTTTTCCTTTTATAATTTTAAATAATTTGTTTAGATCTCTATTTCTTGATTTCTTTATCCTCTGGTATGAAAGATGAGAATGCTACTGACAGGTGAAGACGAAGACTGAGCAGTGACCATTTCATTTAGCAACATGGTGGCCATCCTCTACCTTGAAGAGCAGTTTTGGTGGGGTGGGAGGGATGCAGGCTTGACTGGGATGGGTTTGTGAGAGGACGGAAAAAAGGGATCTGAGATAGTGAGTATAGACAGCTCTTTGTAGGAATGTTACTTTAGAGGGGAGCAGAGAAATGGGAGGTTAGATGGAGAAGGATGTGGAGTCGAGAGAAGTGTTTTGTTTTTGAGATGGGAGCAATCACAGCATGTTTGTATGTTGATAAGAGTGATGCAGCAGAGGGGAAATTGATGATGATGGGGGGGGATATCTGTAGCAATGTCCTTGAAGAGGTATGTGAGATGGGACTAGGGCACGAGAACGGTGGCCTTTGATAGTGGGGACAGTTTAATCATAGTGACAGGTGGGAAGACAGTATACGAGTAGACACAGATAGGTAGGAGTCTCTGAAAGTTCTCTTTTGATTGTTCTATTTTCTTTGAACTAGAAACCAAGGTCATAAATTGCGAATGAGGAGTAAGGAAGGAAGGTGGTAGAAATCTGGAGGAAAAGGTATGAGGTAGTCATTCCATTCTTCTTCCACTACATTTTTACATTCTGCCCTGCAACTGCAACCAAGATTCCCGTGCTCTATCCATATGTTGACTCTGGGAGTTGAAAACCAGTCAACTGCATTTACAGTGTGTTATTATCATGTAAATAAGGGTATAATACCAGGGCAGGGAGGGACTGGAAAATTACTTTTTCTTTCCTGTGTGTTCAGAGGCCTGTGTGTAGGAGTATGTTCCTAGTTCAGTACAAGTTCCTAGTTCCTAGTTTAAGTAGATTTTTTATAAACCTCCATCAGTTGCTTAAAATCATGCTGTATTTTAGTTTGCTTCACATTTGTTTTTTTCTTCTTTTTATTTTTTTGTGTTTCTTTTTTCTTTTGTTGTTTTTGTTTTTTGATTCACATTTGGACTGTTTATCTATTATGTCATTTTTTCCCTAGGTCTCTAGATTTTCTTCTTTTCCCCTGATGGCTCAGTTTTATCATCTCAATCCTTCTTCCCCCCAACTTTAAATCATGCGGTCTCTCCTCTTACATTCTCCCAGTTTGAGTGGATTGTTCTCTGGGTCTAGCGCACCGGGTCCTCCTGGGACTTCCTTTCCTTGCTCTTCTAAGGTGGAGCTGTGTTCTGGCTCTTCCTGTATCTCAGTTTGTCAATTTGGTGCCAAACATGGATGGGGGAGTAAATGATCTGATTTTTTGCAGATTTAAAACATGCTCTGCCTCATTTGTCATTGATATCAATATATTCTTCATGGATTGGGTATAAATTTCTGGGTTGAAAATTACTTTCGCTCAGAACTTGAAGGTACTGCCCTGTATTAGTTTCCTATTGTTTTTTGTTTTTAATATTTAATTAATTAATTATTTATTTTGGCTGCACTGGGTCTTAGTTGCAGCATGCGGGATCTTTAGTTGCGGCATGCGAACTGTTAGTTGCGGCATGCATGCAGGATCTAGTTCCCCAACCAGGGATTGAACTCGGGTCCCCTGCATTGGGAGCTTTGGGGTCTTACCCACTGGACCTCCAGGGAAGTCCCAGTTTCCTATTGTTACTACAACAAATTACCACAAACTTGGTGGCTTAAAACAGCAGAACTTTATTGTCTCACAGTCCTGGAGGCTAGAAAATCCTAAAACCCAGGTGTCAGCAGGGCTGTGCTCCTTCCAGAGACTCTGGGGGAGCATCTGTTTCCTTGCTTTTTCCAGCTTCTCGAGGCTGCCTGCATTCCTTGGCTCATGGCTCTTTTCCATCTTCAAAACCAGCAATCCCGTCACACCAAGTGTTCCTTTTCTGACTCTGA
Source organism: Balaenoptera physalus (assembly GCF_965194825.1). Lineage (NCBI taxonomy): Eukaryota > Metazoa > Chordata > Mammalia > Artiodactyla > Balaenopteridae > Balaenoptera > Balaenoptera physalus. Next base: position 42,763,304 of record NC_138901.1, read on the forward strand.
CCCTATCACCTCTCTCGTAAGGACTTCCTGTTTACATTGGGCCCACCTGGCTAACTCAGGATCCTCTCCCCATCGCAGATCCTTAACTTAATCACACCTGCGAAGTCCTTTTGCCTTGTAAAGTAACGTATTCACAGGTTCTGGGGATTAGAATGGCATGTGGACGTCTTTGGGGACCATTGTTCAGCCTTCCACGTGCGCTCTTGTCTTCTGTCATCCAGATGTTGTCCAAGAGAAGGTGGTTGCTGGTTTGAGTCTCATTCCTTTGTAGGTGACTTGTTTTTGTTCTCTGGAAATGTTTGGGATCTTCTGTTTATTCTTGGTGTTCTGAAATTGCCCGAAGCTATGTCTAGGTATGGGTCCTTTATTATTAATTGTGTTGAGTACTTACTGGGCCCTTTTAATCTGAAGATTGTGTGGTCTTTCAGTTTTGGGAAAATCTCTTCTAATATTTCTTTGCTAATTTCCTTCCCTCCATCATCTCTGCTCTCTTTTAGGTATTAAACTGGATTAGTGTTGTTTTTTCTCTGACATGTTCCATCTTTCTGTGATTTTCTGTGTCTGTGTTCAGAAAAATTTTGAGTTTGATTTCCTAGTTCTTTTTTTTTTTGCAATCATATTTTTAATCACTAAAAGATCTTTTGTTTTCTGAGTGTTCCTTTTCTATATAATTAATATACTTAGAGTATATTATGTACATTTAAAGTTCTTTTGCTTTTGTTTTATATTCACTTTAGTTCTTAGAAGTATCCCTATCTCCACCAGCTTTTCTGTTTACTCTGGACTTTTTTCCTCTCTTTTACATTTTTATCCAAGTTAAACATGTATACAATTTAAAGAGTCAAATAATTCTACAGAGCTTGTTATGAAAACTAGTGTCTGCTGACTGTACACTCCACTACCTTGCCATACATAACCCACTCTCCTAAAGCAACAATCATATTTTAAATTATTATTATTATTTTTTGAATTCATGAATTTATCTCCGTATCTCTAATTGACATGTTTCATTTCTACTAGATTTTTCAGTTTTAGGCATTATTTATTGACTCCTCATTATGAAAATGAGGATTTAGCCCTTGTTCCTACTACACTCATGCACACTTTCTGTCCCTTCCTGGTTATATTGTAATTTGGTTAGATCAGGAGTCAGTGTTTACATTATTATGTCTGTGTAAACACTGTTCACAGCTGAGCCGTGTAGTATATATGCCGTGATTACTTTTCCTTTCCCACACATCATTTTGTTTTCTAGAGTTAATAACTGTTACTTTTTTGTTTATTTTGTTTTCTATGCTGTAATTCAAGCCTGAACTTTTCTCTAGTTGTCTAAATCTCCCCTCAAGATAATCAGTTGCATCAGCTCTTCCGCCAGCTTACCTTCCTAAAGAAGTCTCTCCCAGAACCTTTTTTTTAAAAAATTGTATTTATTTATTTATGGCTGTGTTGGGTCTTCGTTGCTGCGCGTGGGCTTTCTCTAGTTGCGGCGAGCGGGGGCTACTCTTCGTTGCGGTGCATGGGCTTCTCATCGCGGTGGCTTCTCTTGTTGAGGAGCACGGGCTCTAGGCGCACGGACTTCAGTAGTTGTGGCTCGTGGGCTCTAGAGCACAGGCTTCAGTAGTTGTGGCGCACGGGCATGCTCTGTGGCATGTGGGATCTTCCTGGACCAGGGCTCGAACCTGTGTCTCCTGCACTGGCAGACGGATTCTTAACCACTGTGCCACCAGGGAAGCCCCGTCTCCCAGAACCTTTTGACCTGCTCTAATCTGGACTGTTACCCTTCTCCGGTGCCTGGCCGTCATGCTGGGATCTCCCTGCACCACCATCCTAGGGATTACCTTCACTTCCCACTTGTGTGAATCTCCTTGTCAGGATCTTTCTTGGCTTATTACCTTATTTTGGTGAAGCACACCCTCTAATAGCTTGCTGAGGAAGGATGCACGAGAGGGAAACTTTTTTAGACCTTGATTGTCTGAAAGTACCTTTACTCTATCATCACAATTGATTGGTTCGCCGACTGTGTATAGTAGTCTATAGAATATTCCTTTGCCTCCCACCTTCCGAAGTTGCTGTTGGTGAGTCAGAAGCCATTCTGATCCCTGATCTTACTGTTTTTTCCTCCCTGTTTTGAATTCTTTGTCCAAAGAATTCTGGAATTTCATGACGCTGCACCGTGGTGTGGATGTGTTTCATCATTGTGCAGAGTGCCTGCAGGCCTTTTCAGGCTGGAGACTCGTATCTTTCAGTCCTCGGAAATTTTCTTGAAATTATTTTGTTAGTGATTTTTCTTCCCTCTGTTTTCTTTTTCTGCAAGGCCTATCATTTGGTGTTAGACTTTTCCTCTGATTTTCTTCTTTTTTTTTTCTCTTCAGTTTTCCAGTTCTTTCTCTCTGTCTTTTTTTTCTTTTCTCTCCCCCCCGCACTTCCTAAGACATTTCCTCAGCTTTATTTTCTCATCTGTTGAGTATTTTTATTTCTTGTCATACATTTTATTTCTCTGGGGATATACCTGGTGTATATATGTATGTATAGTCTTAAGAGTTCTTCCTGAGTAGTCTGTTTACTCCAGGATGCTTTCTTTTCTTTTGTTTTAACCTGGGTATAATACGTTAGATGTTTTCTTCAAATATTTGGTGATCTTTTGTCCGCTGTTGACTTTCAAGAGTGGGTTACTCAAAAGCTGATTAGTAGCTTTGTATGTTTGGATGAGGCTCTTTGTCTGTGGTTTCCATTGTAAAGTGATCTGTCTGGGCCATGTGGGGAAACCCCCATGTCAGTATTTTTAGATCTTTGCTCTTTATGGGATCTTAGTTGCTAGAGAACTTCTAATCTCCTGCCTGGCTGCCAGCATTGTAGGAGGCGGGTAGGCTGGGGGGTCTCAGCATTCAATCTGTGAACTTCTGCTTATTTCCCCGTTTCGAGAACTATGCCCTTGCCTCAACTGTGTCTGGTGTCCCCCTATCCAGAGACCCTATGTTTAACTCTCTTCAAGGGATAAACCTCTAAACGTCTGCCTGAGTAAAGAGGTGTGTCGACTGTTTGTAGCCCTACCTTCCTCTACTCTCCTAGAGGTGCCCAGCACTGCTAGTTCTTGAATCTTCTGGGGTTGTATTTGTGGACCGTGAGGGGATTGCTTCTTTTTCTTCACTGCCAGCACCAAGGTCAACTAGCTCAGGTTTGCTAAGTCAGTTATTTGTCCATCTGCTTAAAAAAAAAAAACTGGTTTACTGAGCTCTAATTGACATACAGTAAACTGCATATAGGTCCCATTCCTGTAACCCTAACCCTGTAAACAGCATCCCTGGAAAGAGTTGTCTGTACTCACTGTCTTGAATCCCTTTCTCTTGTTCTCTCGTGAACACGTTCCAGTCAAGCCTGCATCCCTCTTGCTCCACCAAAACTGCTCCTCAGGGTCACAGATGGCCACCACGTTGCTGAGTTAAATGGTCAGTTCTCAGTCCTCGTCTTGCTTCACCTGTCAGCAGCCTCTGTACAATCTGACCTCTGTGTGCACCACGAAGCCATCACCACAGTCAAGACGATGAGCATATTCCTCATCCCCAGAAGTTCCTCAGCCTCTTTGTAACCTCTCTTTCTGTCCCTCCCCGTTCCTCGGCAACCAATAATCTACTCTCTGTCACTGTAGATTCGTTTGCATTTGCTAGAGTTTTGTATAAATGGAATCACACAGGTTGTACTCTTTTTTGTCTGTCTTTCACTCAGTGTAATTATTTTGAGATTCAGCCCTGTTTTTGCCTATATCAGCAGTTCATTGCTGAGTAGTAGTCCATTATATGGATAGAGCACATTTGCTTTGTTTTGTTCCTGGTTTTTAGCTGTTATGGATGAAGCTGGCATGAACATTTGTGTGCATGTTTTTGTGTGGACATATACTTCCATGCCTCCTGGAGAACTAAGAACGGAATGGCTGGGTCACGTGGTAAATATGTTTAATTTTCATAGAAACTGCCAAGCTGTTTTCTAAAGTGGTTATACCATTTTATAGTCCTACCAGCAGTGTATAAAAGTTCCACTTGCTTCACATCCTTATTAACAGTTGGCATGGTCAGTCTTTTTAATTTCAGACATTCTAATAACCGTGTAGTCATTGGCTTTTTAGCTTACAAAACTTAGTTGCTGTCATCTCTCTTATCCAGGTATACCTCGGAGATATTGCAGGTTCATTTCCAAACCACTGCAATAAAGCGAATATCTCAATAAAGTGAGTCACATGACTGTTTTGGTTTCCCAGTGCGTATAAAAGTTATGGCTACACTCTACTATTAAGTGTATAATAGCGATAGCATTATGTCTAAAAAAAAATCTGCATACCTTAATTAAAAAATGCTTTAGCGCTACAAAATGCTGTCATCTGAGCCTTCAGTGAGTTGTAATCTTTTGGCCGGTGGAGGGTCGTGCCTTGATGTTGATGGCTGCTGACTGATTGCGGGGAGGTGGGGGGGGGTGTTTGCTGAAGGCAGGGGGTGGGGCGTGGCAATTTCTTAAAATAAGACAACAATGAAGTTTGCCGCAGTGATTGACTCTTCCTTTCACGAATGATTTGTCTGTCGCAGGTGATGCTGTTTGATAGCGTTTTACTCACAGTAGAACCTCTTTCAAAATTGGAGTCAGTCCTCTCAAACCCTCCCACTGCTTTATCAGCTAAGTTCATGTAATGTTCTAAATCCTTTGTTGTCATTTCAACAATCAGTTGAGTTCACCGTCTTATATGGGCATGGTTTGTGGCACCCTGAGACAGTCACAACTGTAACATGAAACATCACTGATCACAGATCACCGAAACAGATATGATAATAATGGAAACGCTTGAAATATTGTGAGACTAACCAAACTGTGACACAGAGACACGAAGTGAGCAAATGCGTTGGGAAATGGTGCCTATAGACTCGCTCGATAGAGGGTTGCCAGAAACCTTCAATTTGTAAAACACACAGTATCTGCGAAGTGCAGTGAAACAAGGTATGCTTGTACTTTGTCCTTCCTTTGTGGGTTTATTCCTTTTAAATTTATTTTAGCCAGTGGAATAAAATAGAGAGTTCAGAAATAGATTCTCACAAATACAGGCAATTGACTTTTCACAAAGGTGCAGAGGTAGTGGAGAAAAGATAGTCTTTTCAACAAATGGTGCTAGTACAATAGTACATTCATTTGCAAAAAAAGTGAACTTCAACCTACAGCTCATACTTCATACAAAAGTTAACACAAAATAGTTCATCAACTTGAATGTTAAGCATAAAACTATAAAGTGTTTTGAAGAACACATGGGAGAAAAATCTTCATGACCTTTGGTTAGAGAGAGTTCTTAGATCATCAAAAGCATAATCCTTAAAAGAACAAACTGATGATTGGACTAAATCAGAAGTAAATCTTTTGCTCTGTGAAAGACGCATTAACAGAATGAAAAGAAAGCTACAGACTGAAAGAAAATATTTGCAAATCACTCATCTGACAAAGGATTTGTGTCCAGGATATATAAAGAACTCTCAAAACCCAACAATAAAAAATACCCTTTAAAAAAAAAGGGCAAAATACTTGAACAGAAACTTTACCAAGGAAGATATATGATGACAAATAAGCACATGAAAAGGTGTTTATTTAACATAATCATTAGTGTTGATGGAAATGCAAATTAAAACCACAAGGAGATGCCCCTATATACCTATTAGAATGACTAAAAACAAACACCTGACAACATCAAGTGTCAGCAAGGGTGCAGAGCAGCTGGAACTTCCATGCATTGCTGGTGGGAATGCAAAATGGTATAGCCACTTTGGAAGAAAGCTTAGCAGTTTTTTATAAAGTTAAACGTATATTTATGAGATGATCGAGCAGTCCTACTTTTAGATATTTTCCCTAGAGAAATGAAAACATACGTCCACACAAAGACTTGTATGTGTGTGTTTATAGCAGCATTAATCATAATCACCAAAAACTGGAAATAGCTCAAATGTCCTTCAGTAGACAAACGGATAAATTGTGGTACATTACTCAGCAATAAAAAGGAGCAAAATATTGATAAACGCAGAAGCACTGATGAATCTCAAAGGTATTATGCTAGTGAAAGACGCCAGTCTCAAAATATTATACATATACTTTAACATTCCATTTATATGACATTTTGGGAAAAGTAAAACTAAAGGGACGGAGAATAGATCAGTGGCTGGCAGAGGTTAGGGGTGGGGGAAGGGTTTGACTACAAAGGGGCAGCCCTGCTTTCTTCTTTGTTTCCTGTAAGTTTCTATTTTCCTCTTCGGTAGCCTCATTTCCTTGGAGTGTTTCGGGCCTAAATTTTGTCCACTGGCTTGCCGCTGAACCCTTCTGCTTGGCTTGATTGTGAACATTTTGCTTAGATTGAGGGAGGGGTGTAAATAGTTGTGTGGTTATTCCCACATAACTCTGGGAATATTTCTTATGGTAATGGGTACATGATACAGTACTTCTAGGGATGGAGGAATGGGCTACATCAACCTGTAGTGTCATTTTTGCTTGAAAAATATATCTCTGGTACTAAAACCTTACCCAGAAGAGAATAATAGATTATGCAGAGCTTCTAGATTTTGATGTGGGTTAGAACTGAAAAATGAGATGTCTTTAAACTCCTTTTCCTTCTCTCTTTGATAAGTGATATAATGTGGTTTGGACACTCAGAGATTCCTGAGATTCCAGGTTCTGGTTGATGATTTACTGCAAAATTGCTTATAAATTGAAGTAGAAAATGTTTTGCAGACCTGGCAGCTTTCTGGCTTCACACCCATTTGTCACCCAGCATTTCCCTTTGTGTATAGAACAAGAATTAATTAGACTGCACTGCAGGAAAAGTTTACGGCTATAATTTATATAGGATGAATTTCTTTTTAAAGAGACAGCATTGTTTTGTTATACCTATATACATATAAGTGTGTATATATATAAAGTGAGTTTTTTCCCTTAAAGCAGTGTCTGTGAGCTTCTGGAGTGAACAGTCATTTTTCTTCTTAATGCTAGATGTTGGTGGAATAGATGCTTTTATGGTGATTGCTTTCTGATTAAACTGTTGAGGTTTTTGTTTCTTGTTTTTAAATTCATTGTGTACTAGTGAGCAGGCCTCAGTTTTAGGTTTGCATTTTACACATTGGTCAGACTTGTCTGGTTTCCAGAGCTTTGTATTCTTTTGGTCTCTTCAAAGATTTAGGATTGTGTCTTTTTTTTAGGGTCTTGCTCATTCAATTAATGTTTTCATAATCAATGCAAGTCAGAACTTGCAATTTGTTCCTGATTTGCACATTAAAGAGCTCCATTAATTAAGAATCTTGGTGTTTGGCATGTTCCTGCAGGATCTGTGCCTTATTTACATGGTAAGAGTGCAAGATGCAAGTTTCTCAGTTGTAGTGGCAATTGCAGTTAATCCTGCTTTTTCTTTCCTCTTCTTTTTTTTGGCTTGTGAATGACAATTAATTCACAACTCATTGAAACTACTTAGGGATACATTGTACCAAAGTAGGAACAAGGGATCCAAATGTAGGGGGCCACAGGAAGAGCAGAAAGTAAATCCTTTGTTTAAAGGGAAAAAAAACCTCTGAAACACATAGAGAATTTATGTGTTTGGTTTTTGTTGGTTGTTTCACTTGTCTAAAATGTAGGAGGCATAATTCTGTTTACTCTGAATTTGCAGATTTTTTTTTCCCTCTTGGTAATAATAGTTGTACTGATAAATGAGGTTGCCTTTCATAATCCGAATAACCCCAGACATTTGGAAGAACATACCCCTATGCTTATGTCAAGTATGCTGTTTCATAATATTCCTTTTTTGAGTTTCTTTCTCATGAGATCACTTTCCAAAGTGTTTGGGTTCTGTTACCGTTTCTTTTGGATGCCTTGGTCAAAGCTGGAGGTGGTCTCCATCTTGATATGTTAGATGGTATAAAAGCAGTTGGAAATGTGAAATCAGATCACTGGCTTAGCAGGTTCCTGCTTTCCAGTTTCAACCATGGCTAATGCTTACCTACTCATAATGTATTTTCCCAACAGTAGCTAGTCCATCTTTAAAAATACCATGAGAAGCTGCAAAGCATTTTTCGAAAGAGTGGAGACGTTTTTTCCCCTGATATTTATGAAACTTGCTAGGGCTTTTATGGGACTTAATTTAATTTGTCCTTATACTCTTCCATTACAATATATATGTAAAATCTTTACATATATCTTTATATATAAAGGTATGTATAAAATCTTCACTGTAAAAAAAAAAAATACATAAACAGTAGAGATGTATGTAAAAGAAAAAGTGAAAGTTCTTCCACTTTCCCAAATCCCCATACCTCCTTCTCAGAGAAAACAATGGAGGTGTATTCTTGCAGATATTTTAATATATTTAATATATATTTTCTTCCACTGTATATATTTTTCCATTAAGCTTTAATGGAAGTTTGACAAGGAGAGGAGATTGGGAGGTGTGGGGAAAAAAAGCAAAGGCTATTATTATATTAGTTATAAATTATCTTAGAGAAAGTCAGTATGTCATGATACCTTTAAGACATAATTCTCTCTTGATTATTATAATTATTATATTTATTACCTGTCCCCAAATAAGTTTGCCCATATTACTTGCTTTGAAAGTTTGTTATGCTTGGACTACACTTGACTTTCGTTTGAGTTCTTTGGTAATTTTTCATTTGCTCTCATGTAGTATTGATTGTTTCGCTTGGTGTTTAGTCTCAAATCTCCCAGATTCTATTTTTCTTGAGGCAGTTGAATAAATTTGCTTCTCGATAAGTCCAAAATGCTACTATTTTGAGAGGAGTTTTTACTAGCTATTCATACGGTTTCATGCAAGGAAAATTTTTATAGGTAGAGGGGCTGTTCAGATAATCTTAAAGATTCTTTCATCCTTAAGATGGCGCATAATCTATGCTACGTGAATGTCAGCAGTGGTGGGGCTTTGGAAGAGGGCAGAGACAAACGTGCTAACTCGAGTGATTAGAAAGCATTTCCCGTGTCCTCAGTAAGGCTCATGCGGTAGAAGGACATGAGGGAAAAGAAATCAGAAGTGACCATTTGAGAATCGGGATGGTTAATTTACTTCTATCTTGGTATTTTATTGAGCAAGTACAATGCAGGGTGCCACTATCCTCTAAAAATAATAAAAATAGCTCCCATTTGTTAGTTGGCACTACTCCCCATGCACTGTATTAAGTTTTTACGAATGTCTCATTTAGTTTTCATGGCAGCCTGTGAAATAGGGGCTGGCTGATAACTATGTTGTACAGACGAGGACATCAAGTCTTAGGTTAAGTAACCTGGTTAAGGCCACACAGTTAGAGGCAAGGCCAGTATGACGTCTGCTTTGCTTCAGAACCACTGCTCTAGGGTATGACATCTGCTTTGCTTCAGAACCACTGCTCTAGGCCATCACTATGCACATAGTCTGAACTACTCTAATCTGTGTTTTTTTTTTTTTTTAAATCTTCTCTTTAAAGAAAGTATGAGGGAATAAAGAAATGGAATAAATGCCAAAGCTTAAAGGAATGAAGGCAGGAGAGATATGGAGATGAGTTTGTTGTAAAACAGAAGGCTTAGAGTGTGAGTCGTAAATGTATCCTTCAATTTTTCTAAAGATCATTCCTGCGTACTGCTTTTTCAGTAAGAGAGCTAGAAGGGCCCTTGGGGGATCAGATGATCTAGTCCCTCCCCTATAGGCAGGCAAGACTTTTTTTCAGTGATAAAGAAAAAGATAAAAATGTGTTTTTCTTATTAGAAATGTGCTACATATTCATTATATAAAATTTAGAAAATGGCCAAGGGAAAGTAAGGAAATAATCTTCCTCAATCTCAGCAGCTGGAGTTATGTATTTTTAATATTTTGGTATATGGTATAAATATTTTCTGGTTTCCTCTCCCCCTGTGGGTGTGTAGTTAGAACAAAAATGGAACCATATTCTATATTCTGTTTTGCAGTCTGCTTTTTTCTACTTAACAGAGATCATGAATATTTTTCCATGTCATTAAATATTGTTCTACAGCATTATTTTTAATGGCAGCAGAGACTTTCCATCATACGGGTAGTTTAACTAGTTCTTTATTGTTGGACATTTGGATTGTTTCCAGTTTTTCATTTTTATAAATAATGCAATAAACATTATTGTTAGTAAATCTTTACTCACATCTGTGCTTATTTTGTTTCATAAAATAAATTTCTATATGTGGAATTAGTACATGTTCTAAGGATATACACAATTTTAAGGCATTTGATCTGTATGGCCAATTCGCCCTCCAGAAAAGCTGGATCAGTTTACATTCTCATCTTCTTTATATGAATGTCAGTCTCCCTTATCCTTGTCAACCCTGGATATTATAATTTTGTTTCATCTTTGTCACTTTGGTAGGTGGAAAATGGTTTCTGCTTCTTTTAATTTGCATTTTTAAAAAATTTACATTTCCCAGTGTTTAACGAGGGTAAACATTTTTTCCTTACATTTATTGGTCTTTTGTATTTCTTTTGTGAGTCATACAGGGAAAATTTTAAATTAGTTCTGGGGATGGGTGATCTCCTTTTCAATCAAATGTATGGCCACTTCTAATTTCTCCTGCTTTTATTTTAATCTGTCTTTTTGTTTGATTATTCTGTTGACAGGAAGAGTTATAGCTACCTCAGAAGACCTCTCTGTATTCTTGAATATATTTATTTAATCTTAATCAGCTTTTTAAAAAAATTATTAAAGTGAAGTTTGTAGTAAAAAAAAATTCTTTTTCAAACAGTACTAATTATCCCCCTCCCCCTGACCTAATCCTGAAATACGTAACATGGGTTGTGAAAGTCCTCTTTTTCCTTTCTATTAATAGTGCTCTTCAGAGGGAACTCTCTCTAGCAGTTTGGTGTATATTCTTCTAGGTATTTATGTCAATTGAACCTTTTTTTAAACCGTAAATGCGATCATAAGGATACGTTGAACTAGAACCATCTTCCCATGTTAATAAATGTCTTAACTGTTCTTTCTTTAAAAAAAATACTATGCTATCTTTGTTTTCATTTTCTTTTTCCTGAAGTATTTTAAAGCACTCATCATCATGTCATTTTGCCTCTAAATACTTCTATCAATAGCTCTAAAAAGTAAGACTGTTTCCTGTGTAACCCTGTCATCTCCCCTAACCAAATCACTACTTCCTAACAGTCCTAAGTAATATGTCCACTCCATACTCAGATTACTTCAGTTATCCCCCAAAGTATTTATGGTTTAGTGTATTCAAACCAAATTCTGTTTATACTTACCCTTTTCAACAGCTGCCCAGAAAGTTATCTGGCTAAATACCCTATAAATGGGCACTTAAGATGTTTGCTGTTTTTACCTATTATAAATAATGCTAAAAAATAATGTTTTTTTACCCACCTCTTTGCTTTCTTATCTGATTATTTCTCTAGAATTAATTTCTAGAAGTGGAATAGTAGGGTCAGGAGGTATGCGTGTGTAAAACTTTGATACATTTTGCCAGATTGCTTTCTGCATCCGTTGTGCTAATTAACTCTTATCAGTTGTGTATGGAGAGTGCCCCTTCACATTCTTGCCAGCATCAAGCACTATCAGAAAAGTATCACATTGTTTTAATTTTTTTTTTTAAGTAAAGCTAAGCATCTTTTTTTGGATGTATTTGGCCATTTGAATTTTGGAGACTATTAATCCATTTCTTAACATTTTCTTTTTCGGGTTAAGCAAATATTCTTTTGTCTTACCGGACCTGCCTTCCATCCGTATGATTTGGGCTTTCTTTAGTTTCTCCACTTTGTTTTTTCAAGTGTGAGGAGCAAATTTAGATATAGCATTTTAGCAGAAACTCACTACTGTTTTTTGTTTGTTTGTTTTTTTAATTTATTTATTTGGCTGCTCTGGGTCTTAGTTGCAGCATGCAGGATCTAGTTCCCTAACCGGGGATCGAACCCGGACCCCCTGTATTGGGAGCGTGGAGTCTTAACCACTGGACCACCAGGGAAGTCCCCTCACGAGTGTTTTTTTATTGTGTCGTGGTATTGAGAAGGGCAGTTTTGTCATTTTTTTGGAATTGAAAACTTCATTTAGTTTGCCAGGTAGTTTTGATACGTATCCCATAAGGGTACATTGATCTAGAAAATGAAAAACATGCAGTTTTTTTTTTTTAAAGCTTGTAGTAGTGTTTCATTTTCTTCATCTGTGTAATGGTGATATAATAATAGTATGTACCTGAAAGGATTGTTGTGAGGATTTAAATGAGTTAATACATGAAAAGTGCTCAGGCTGGTGTCTGGTACTTAGTAGGTCCTTGATAAGTGTTAGCTATTAATCTTAATAGTGGTAATAGTTTTTTTCTTAGGCTATAGCTCTGTGGCCACAGTATTTGTTTCCCTCTTCTTAAAAGGGTTATATAAATAAATACTGGTACTGTACTTATAGTTAGTTCTTTGGAGATTTGAAATGCACACACAAAAAGCACATGCCAGGAAGAATATTAGGATGTCATTTTTATTCAGTTTTTCATTCAACAACGTGGAGTCTGCCGTTTGCCAACACCCAGTATACCAAGGTGAGCGGTTCAGTCCCTGCCTCAGGATGCTCACAGCAAGGTGTGGAGATAGGTAAACCACTTTTAAAGCATCATTTAAATGTTTTTACATGAAAGCAACGTCTCAACGTGTTTCATTTTTGGGTTGATGAATAAGCAGTGCTTACCTTCACTAATATTAAAAGGAACGCAAATAAAATAATCTTTTATTTTCTGAGCCTCAGTTTATGCAAGTGGCGATAATGACTGTTTTCATGAGAATGCATTGTAACATGCCTAACAAAAATTGTTAATTATTTTCATGTTTGTAAGTTCTTAAATCTGATACAGTGGTTTTGAGACTCTTAGGAGTAGCCTATACATCTTATAGTTGGCGTGTTCAAATAAGGAAAAAGTTAAGTTTGATTACCTTGCTTCCGTTAACAAAAGGTCCGTTTGTTGAGGATACACAGTTATGGAAGGTAGCAAATAGGGAGTCCACATTTTGTTTGCTTGTCAGCATTTAGATTTGGAAATGATAGTGTAGTTAGATGTTCTGTCATGTGACTTGGGCATCAGTTCTCTGGAACTGAAATATTTGTAGAGTACTTTTTATGGCCCAAGTGATGTGGTGGCTGCTAGAGTGGCAGGACAAGGTCTGTGTCTCAAGCAGCTTACAACGTGCACAGTACAATATGTGTTGTAGCAATGCTGTGAAGGATACTGAGAGAGGAAGGATTAACTGCATGGGAACCCCCATTTCTAGACCCATACTGTATAGAGAATTTGGGCCCTTGGTTCGAGACAGTTCACTACCTGTTTATTTAAAGGCTTTTTAATATGAAAGGATCAGACTATTTTATATGAAACAGAAGGTTACTTGGATTGTGGTTTTAATTTCATTTTTAACAAGTTCCCTTACTTCAGAGTTTAAACTTTAATAGTATTTTAAATTGTAAGAGTAATATGTGCTTATAAAATATTCAAACAGTTCAAAAGTGTATCAAATAAAAATGAAAGTATCCCCACTCTCCCAGGGTAACTCCTATATTAGACAGTTTAAGCAATTACTTGTAAATAAACTTGGATTTTAAGTACCTCGTGCTCTGAGCATTTACCCTTTCTGTTTAAAGGGGAAAAATAAATTTCCCTTTTCAGGTAGGTACTCTGGAACAATGGAGGTTGTCTAGGAACTGTGAAATGGAAGGTAGCTAGTGGGTTTCGGGAAGTACATTGATCAGTTAGATTGCTGTGTCCTGTAGGGCTTTTTAAGGATTTATTGACACACTTCATCAAGGTATTTGAGAGTATTCAGGGAAACCTAAGATATTCTGCACTTCTTTTCCCTTCCTTACACATTCATACCCTGGTCAGAAATTACAGCTTGAGTGGGACGTCCCTCCACTCAAATGCACACTATCTATCATGTTACTTAGTGCGACAGTAATGTAAAATGGGAAGGATTTTTCCTTTTGGTTTCTTTCTGTGAGGGGTCTCACCCAACATATTTTATCCTATGTCTCTTCATCTCTCCCTTATTTCAACTTCCACTTACTCCCCAATTCCCTACATCATTCTCCTAAGAGAAAAAATAAGTTTTGTCCACCGAGTCTTCTTTCTTACTTGATTTAATGTGTCTTGGGCTGAATGTTTCTCACAAAAATACTTTGCATTCAGAATTAGCCCATCAAATCGTTTCCTCCATAGCCCCCTGCACAGACTGCATGCCTTCCGCCATGGGGCTCCCTGAGGTCGCAAAACCCAAGTCTGCTTTTGGCTTAGTTGTCATGATTTTAGAGTATAAGTCCCCACGCTCTGCTTTGGAAAAGTTATCCTGGTGGTGATTTTGTACCATTAAAAAAAAAAATCCTACTTTTGGTTCACACAACCAACCAACACAGTGGGACAGAACTTCTTCTACTGTTCCAGTCGAAACGTGGTCCTCCTAAGAGCACATCCGTTTCTCTAAATCGGGGGATATATATGTGCCCACACCTGTGTATGCGTATACCTACATGGATATATAAAAATTCTAGTTGCACCCACCCTGGAAATGATAGCGACTCATCCACACAGTGGGTGTTAAGGAATTTGTAACCTGCAGTGCTCTTTCTTACTGGTAACGCCATTCTGCTTGGGGAATATAGAACAAGCCCAAACAGTAATACTGACAGAATTCGGAATTATGATACAGTGCAGCCTTCACGTAATTCTTTGTTGAAGAAGTTAGGGCCTAAATGTTAAGGCTTATTGTTATTCCGAGTTGATAATCTCTGCCTTGCTTTAATAATTTTTCCTCATGCCTGGGTAGCCCGCGAGTTGCACAATAATCACTCACACAGCTTTGTAATCAATGCCCAAAGTAATAGGATTCCTCTGGCCACCGGCAATTAATAAATTTGTGTCTTTTTTAAAACACTAGCAAGTCGGGCCTGAAATACGACTGACTGGCTCTCCTCATTTGCATATTTATTGCAGTGGAAAAATTCTTACCAGATGATTGATGCTGAGCCTGCCTCTTGAATTCCAAGCAGCACATTATTATGAAATGAAAAATGCCGGCCATACAGTTGATTAAAGTTGAAGACAGTGGAATCGGTGTTTTTTAAGATTGTGGGAGAATTAAAGGCATATTTTAATGGATGTTGACAAGAAGTGAACTAACAAAAGCAAAGCAAAGGATTTGCTTGAAAAGATTTAATCAAACGTCTTTCTTGGGGGATTAATTGCCGGGGATGACTACTGCAAGTGGCAGGCTTGTATGGATTTGAATGAAAAGTATTGTTCTCAGGCCAGTATATCGTGTGTCCTTTTGACCTATAGTTTAGCTGCAGTCCTAGAGTTACTTTGGAAGGAGGAAAAAAAAAAATGCCCTTGTGATCTGTATATTCTACCTCAATGTATATATCCGGGGTAATAGGAATGTGGGAGTTTATATTACTTGCACATAAATAATTGTATGTTTGCATATTTACTTTAAAAATAATTGTGTGGATATTTAAAAACTGATAAGGTGAGCTTTATTTTACTTTATACATTTGCTCTTCCCGTTGCCCTCCATCCCCTTGCCAGAAGTTTTACTTATTGGTTTATAATCTAATTAATGAACTGTGTGCCCATGTCCAAACTTATTCTCTGCCTACAGTTTTGTTTACGTCAAGCAGCCTAGATGAATCAGGGAAAAAAATAAAGCTGTTAAGTGAAAATGGTTTTTAGATCGGTGACATTTTATATATAGAATGCTTGCATATGGGTAGCATGTAAATGAATACTTAATATAGGAATGTGTGAATACTAGTTCAGTCCTAGTGCTGTAGAGCAGAACAAGCAGAGCTAGAGATTTTCACCATGTGAAAGACGCTGATTTTGTGATAGTAATATACTTTCTCTTTCTACAGCATTAAAAAATTTGCAGAATACCTTAATATATAAAAGCGTTTGTTATTTTTCACCTTAATTCTGCAAGATAAGCAGGCAAAGGATTATCTACATTTTATAGATGAGACCATTGGGACTTGAAGAGATTAAATTGGTCCACTCAGTGGAAAATGACTAGTTAGTGATAGTGTCAGTTAGGATACAGGGCTCCTGACCCTTAGTAAAGTACTCTTTCTTTTTATTCTCTACTTGGGAAATTATTCCTAAAGCCAGTGCCCAGATGCTTGGGTTGAATCGTGGTAATAAGGTGAGGCACATGTCCTTCTTAATCTCCTCTTAAGGGAAAAGCCTCTGGAAATGGACCATGTAAGACAAAATAAACATATATGTCCTTGACAGTCGCCATTTGTTTTGTGGCCAGGTGCCCTAACTTCTTCAACAAAGAATTACGTGAAGGCTCCACTGTATCATAATTCCAAATTCTGTCAGTATTACTGTTTGGGCTTGTTCTTTTGAACAAGAAGAAAGTATCTGCAGCTTTTCTTAACTTTTAACTCAGATGCTAATTGGGAGAAAAACTAGAGGTGAACTAGAAACTGTTGATTCCATTCCCTTTCTCATTCATAGGGTTGAACAAGTAGAATTCAGCCCTATATGAATGCTAAAGAGAGTTGCTTGTTTTGGTTTGGTTTTTGGCTGGGAAGAATTCACTATTGGATTTGAGCCTCTAGGAGAGAGTCTTTCCTCACCCTCATCAGCTGTGGCTTCCAGGAGGCCTACCACGACCAGCAGAGGATTGCTCATCGTCTCTTCAGGTTTTACATAAAATTTTACTAGAAGGAAATGTGGCCCTAATACCACAAAGAAACGAGAATTGGGCTCTGGCTTCTAAATCTCTTCGCAGGAGGTTGTCCATGTGTTGGCCACAGGTGACTTGACTTTGATAAACATTTTTTTTTGTTGTTGTTGTTGGTTAGAAGCACAGAATTGCAGATTTCATCTCTGGTAGGTCTCTTGACACTTTGATGCATGGTGGTGCTATCCCTGAATGGAGCTTAAATACTTTAGGGCTACTTTCTGACTGGGTGAAGGGGTGTATAAAATGAGAACATATGAGAGAGTATTAACAGAAAGGCACACTTTGATTTACTGATATTGGCTCTCTACTTTCTTGTTGGATTGATATGCTGTCTAATATATCTGCAATGGATTTTTTAAAACTGACTTGAACAAAAAAAAAAGGGCTTGTGTAGCTACTTGAAAGTGGCCCTTAAAAGTAGTAGTCTTTTTGTTGGACGTTTTCACAATTCTTAGTTATGTTACATGTGAGAGTCAAATTATGACTTGCTTGTTGGGGGGCAAGCAGCTGTAAACATTATGAACTGCTTTGCAGCTTCTTCCCTGCATGGTTCTTGATCTCATATTTTAGATCATGGACATATGGTACCTAGAGGAAGTAAAGGACAGGCACTTGATTTTCCTGTTCTTATAATTTTTTATTGTGGTAAAAAGACACATAACATGAAATTTACCATCCTGTTTTAAGTGTACAGTTCAGTAGTACTAAATATATTCACATTGTTGTGCAGCCAGTCTCCAGAACTTTTTGATTTTGCAGAACTAAAACTCTATACCCATTAAACAACAACTCTCCATTTCCCTCTCCCCCCAGCCCCTGGCAAGCACTGTTTCTGTTTCTACGAATTGGACTACTCTAGGTACCTCATATAAGTGGGATGATACAGTATTTGTCCTTCTGTGACTGGCTTATTTCACTTAGCATAATGTCCTCAAGGTTCATCCGTGTGGTAACATGTGTCAGAATTCCTCTCCTTTTTAAGGCTGAATAATATTCCATTGTTCTTTTGGACTAGGCTCCAGGTTGAAGGAAGGTAGACGATTTTTTTCTGTAGAGAGATAGACTGGGATGGTAGAATTATTACAACTTTGGTCTTAGGATTTTTTTTTTTTTAAATGATTATTCTATGTTTATTTTTATTTGCTTTATTTATGGCTGTGTTGGGTCTTCGTTTCTGTCCGAGGGCTTTCTCCAGTTGCGGCAAGCGGGGGCCACTCTTCATCGCGGTGCGCGGGCCTCTCACCATCGCGGCCTCTCTTGTAGCGGAGCACAGGCTCCAGACGCGCAGGCTCAGTAACTGTGGCTCACGGGCCCAGCCGCTCCATGGCATGTGGGATCCTCCCAGACCAGGGCTCGAACCCGTGTCCCCTGCATTGGCAGGCAGATTCTCAACCACTGCGCCACCAGGGAAGCCCGGTCTTAGGATTTTTTAAGGTGTTTTTAAAAAGTGTGGTAAAATAGATATGACATAAAATTTACCATTTTTAATCATTTTAAAGTGTACAGTTCAGTAGCAGGTACGTTTGCATTGTTATGCAACCAGCCATTACCACCGTCCATTTCAAAACCTTTTTCATCATCCCAAATTGAAACTCTGTGTCCATTAAACAATAAGTCCCCACTCCCACCTCTCCCCAGCCCTTGGTAACCACCCTTCTATTTTCTGTTTGACCATTTTTTTAGATACTTCATATAAGTGTAATCACACAATATCTGTCCTTTTGCAACTGACTTATTTCACATAGCCTAATATTTTCAAGGTTTAGTCTTGGGAATTTTGAAGACTACTTTGCAAATGCAAAATTGATTTGTGGTTTCACTTTGGAGAACATGGGCTCTCTTAAGATGTAGCTCTTTCTAGAAAAGGAGGTAAAAACAATGGTTCATATTTGCACAGAATTTGGATGAGAGGAGATTTCTGCATTTTCATGGGCTTCCTTCCAAGTATTAGTGTCTCTTCTATTTTCTTAAGGTTCTGGCTGTAACATAACTTTCAGAACCTTAGCTATATGGAATCTCTGTTTATAATTTTCAGCTCTTTTCATAGATGATCATTTGTGGTAACCTAATATTTGTAGTTATTTTTTTTTCTTTTAAATTTTATTTATTTATTTATGGCTGTGTTGGGTCTTCGTTTCTGTGCGAGGGCTTTCTCCAGTTGCGGCAAGCAGGGGCCACCCTTCATCGTGGTGCGCGGACCTCTCACTATCGTGGCCTCTCTTGTTGCGGAGCACAGGCTCCAGACGCGCAGGCTCAGTAATTGTGGCTCACGGGCTTAGTTGCTCCGCGGCATGTGGGATCTTCCCAGACTAGGGCTCGAACCTGTGTCCCCTGCATTGGCAGGCGGATTCTTAACCACTGCGCCACCAGGGAAGCCCTGTAGTTATTTGTATTCTCTGCTTTCCTCATTACTTTAATTTTGCATTATCCTAGTTACACACTTAGCACATTTAAAGTAATTCTTGTCTTTAAAATTATTATATCTTTATTCTTTTTATTCTTCTTGCCTACTTCTCATCTTGTTTGTACCTAATCCATTTCCCCAAAACTGTCCGAAGATTAATTCTGTGTTACTTTTTTCTTCTTCATGAGAGTAACTTTTTATTTTTATATTTGGTGGAAAGGTTTTTTTTGTTTGTTTGTTTTGTTAAGATTCAGAGTAACAGGTTGAGAACCTGGGTTTAGAACACAAGGCATTTTTGATTTTTTTCAGGTAATATTTAGGTATTGCAGGTCCCCCCAAGTGGTGTGGATATGTACTGATTATAAAAGGATTAGAAAGTGGAATTCAGAAAAGGTGTGATCAAGGGTCTTCTGTTACATTAAACAAGCAAGTTGTATTTATATAGTCTTTTTTTTTGGATACAAGAACAATATTTTATTTTATTATTTTTATTAATTAATTAATTTTTTTGGGCTGCATCGGGTCTTTTTTTTTTTTTTTTTTTTTTGGCTGTGTTGGGTCTTCATTGCTGCGTGCGGGCTTCTCATTGTGGTGGCTTCTCTTGTTGCGGAGCATGGGCTCTAGGCGCGTAGGCTTCAGTAGTTGTGGCATGCGGGCTCAGTAGTTGTGGCTTGCAGTCTCTAGAGTGCAGGCTCAGTAGTTATGGTGCATGGGCTTAGTTGCTCCACGGCATGTGGGATCTTCCCAGAGCAGGGATTGAACCCGTGTCCCCTGCATTGGCAGGCAGATTCTTAACTGCTGCGCCACCAGGGAAGTCCCTGCGACGGGTCTTAGTTGTGGCATGCGGGATCTTGGTTGCGGCATGTGGGATCTTTCATTGTGGCTCACGGACTTCTCTAGTTACAGCGCTCAGGCTTCTCTCTAGTTGTGGCGCGTGGGCTCCAGGGTGTGCGGACTTGGTAGTTGCGGCGTGGAGGCTTACTTGCCCCGAGGCATGTGGGATCTTAGTTCCCTGACCAGGGATTGAACCCAAATCCACTGCATTGGAAGGCGGATTCTTAATCACTGGACCACCAGGGAAGTCCCTATATAGTCTTATATGGAGATTATTGGAGGAATGCAAAGTAGCTGTTGGGTCATTGAGTTCCTTCTGACCAGTCTGAGGAGGCTTTCTCAGGTAAGCTCCTAGCCAAATGTTAAAATGGAATGCTGCAGCGTGATCTGTTTGGAGAACTTGTCTGAGTCATGTGTTGGTGTCCCATTGATGAAATAGGTTGAGATGTAAAATAGTGAGGAAGCTACTCATGCTGGGCAAGGTAGAAGCAGAAGAGATAGAATCAAATTCATAAAAATCACTTAAACTGAAGTTCGTGTGGGCTGAAGTTAGTCTGGAATATAAAATAAAAATGAATGTAGGGATTGCTAAATGAGAGTAAGGATGCTTGTGAGAAGATTACAGTTACTAAAGGAAAGCGGGAAGGAGTGATCGAAGCATAGCCAGAGACAGATGGACAACTGTTAGTGACAGGAAGTATGGAAACCACAGGATTTAGCAACTGGCTGAATATATCGAATAAGGGCACCAAAATGTCAGTGATCTCCTGTGAAAACACATTAAACAGAGGTGAGAGAATCAGACAAAGGAGAAGTATTAGGTTGGAAGAAAGAAGTCCTGTTTCTGACGTGGTGAGTTTGAGGGAGTGACGGAGCATCCATGTGAACGTTTTCTTGGCAGTTGCTGGAAATGTGAAAGTTTGATTATAAAGAGAGATGTCTGAGTGCTGTCAAAACTTAACTAGTAGTTATCAATGTCTATTTAGCCCCTTTAGTAGGATTTTGCTGATAAAGAAGGTAAGAGTTTGGTTCTCAGAGGGCCAGATTTTATTCTGAAAGTTCTTGGTCATAGACTTTAACCTTAATCCTGACCAGTTTTATTACACGTGCCTCCTGTTGGTTGTGAGGAGAATGAGGTGAGAACATATTCTTGGTGTGCAAATTTTTAATACACAGTTCAGCACAGTGGAACCTCCATATCCTTGGGTTCCGCATCCACGGATTCAACCAATTTTGGATCAAAAATACTTGGAAAGAAAAAATGTCAGAAGGTTCCAAAAAGCAAAACTTGAATTTGCAGCACTCTAGCAACTATTTACATAGTATTCACAATGATTTTTATAGCATTTACATTGTACTAGTTGTAAGTAATCTAGAGATGATTTAAAGTATGTGGGAGGATGCGTGTAGGTTACATGCAAATACTAGGCCCTTTCATATAGGGAACTTGAGCATCCATGGGTTTCGTTATCCTGGGGGAGAGCTCCTAGAACCAATCCCCTGCGGATACCGAGGGATGACTGTACTGCAAACAGTAAGTCATTAACTTGGGTTTCTACTCATGAACTGGAACCTTCCTTAAGGGTATGTGTTGGGAGATTGAATGAATGAGGTGGTAGCTCACACCAGAGGCAAAGGAGATCTCCTGGGGGAGGGTGGTGGTGGTGGTAGGGACCCCAGGACTAAGCTGTGCTCTTTAGAAGAGAAGGAATTGCTTAAGGAGTTGATCAGTAAAGGGATAATCCAAGAGGTCAATGGGTAACCTGTAGAAAAATATCTGAGAAAGAAGCACCAAAGGAAAAAAATGATTGGTTATGATGACAGGCAAGGAAGGAGTTTGTCAAACTTACTAAATTTAAGAGCTCACAGTTTACTGCAGACGCTCTTCTGAGTACCTTACACATTGTTACCTTGCTTGTTCCTCACAACGACCCTATGAGGTAGGTGCTGTTATTATTTCCTTTCAGGAATTCTGTATTTCAGAGAGTTCTCAGTCCCGGCGTACCCTGTGCCCACCCCCTCAGCCAGTACTGCTCAGGAGTCCAGTGTCATAAGCATCACCTACTTTGGAGAACTGTAGATAATTAACTGTTCCTTCTCTCTGCTTTCTTTCCCAGGTCACAAGGCACTTAAAGCATTGTTGAGGTCATTGGTAGATCTTCAGGAAGAGTTGCTTTTCCAGTATCCAGACACTAGATCTCTAGTAGATGGAACAAAGCCCAAAGCAGAAAGGTAAGGAGGGAATGGAACTATGGAATTGCTTATTTTCTTTTCATCTGAATGGTTTCCCATTATTTATGAAAAAGAAAGTCAGGTCCTTTCCAGGCAGATATCGGACTTAATGTTAGTAAAATAGAAGGAGCCTCTTACGTTTAATTGGTGGCCAGGATGACACGTAAATTGGGAATTAGGTTTTGGATTTTTATGCATAGTTGTGCCTAAGCTTCTTTGTAAGCTTCTGCAAAAATCTTGCCTTCTTTTTAGGTCTAGTGAGATTATAGGTGAAAGCACATTTTTAACATGAACACTTAATTAATGTTTATGAAGCACTTTGTTGCCCATACATGAAATTGCCGGTCACAACTGTTGACTTTTCAGTGAAGGAAGAAGCAGTTATTGCGAAGGGTGGAAAAATTTCAGGAAATAGCAGAAAGAACCATTTTTTCCCTTCCTGAAATTATCACAGTTGATGAAGGTTCTCCTCCACCTCCCCCCTTTGTTTGAGCCTGCCGCATAGGGCACCTGCCTGCTGTTTTCCGTTGGGCTTCCCCTCTGCTCCATACCTTTCTACTGAATTAGTTGGAATGGCAAAGGAGAGGAGCTCGCATTCAGTAAGCACTTCCTGCGCACTGGGGTTGGTGGTCCAGGCAGTGTAGCTGGCTCCGTAGCTGTAGGCTCTCGTGTTCCCTCGCACGGTTGAGGGTATTACAGTCTAGCTCGGATTCTGTGGCCTACCCCTTTGAGTTTTCTTCACATTCTGCTTCTCTTCATTTGGTTTGACCAATATTACTCAGCTTTCCTGAGCAATTGGTTACAGGGAGACATATTTCCCTTATTGATTTGGGGATTGAGGTCATAAAAGTATGATTATATGTTTAATTTTTAAAGACCTCCTGTAGCGGTATAGGCCTGGTTCATGTGCATTTCTAATAATGTTTTTAACAACCTCATTTATTTTTATAGTTGGCTTGCTTTTTAAAAAATATTTTGAAACCATCTATTTTTATATTTATTTGGAAAGTTACACGAGTTTTTGTTTGACCTCACGAACGTTTTCTTCCAGCAACTACAAAAAAGCTGTCCTCACATCTCCCGTGCTATTTAAGATGCAGACAGCATAGGGAAGGCACAAATACTCTTGACTGCATGTGGGCCTAGGTTTTGTTTTTTTTAATTAATTAATTAATTAATTTTACTTTTGGCTGCATTGGGCCTTCGTTGCGTGTGGGCTTTCTCTAGTTGCAGTTGCATGGGCTTCTCATTGCGGTGGCTTCTTCTTGTTGCAGAGCATGGGCTCTAGGTGTGTGGGTTTCAGTAGTTGTGACACAAGGGCTCAGTAGTTGTGGCTCGCGGGCTCCAGAGTGCAGGCTTAGTAGTTGTGGCGCACTGGCTTAGTTGCTCTGTGGGATGTGGGATCTTCCCGGACCAGGGCTCGAACCCGTGTCCCCTGCATTGGCAGGCAGATTCTTAACCACTACGCCACCAGGGAAGTCCCACGCGGAAGTTTTTTTTTTTTTTTTTTCGAAGTTTTTATTTAGGTAACGTTTATTTACATTGGACTCAGTGTTCTTACTGGTTTTCCAGTGAGGAGGAGATTTCCAGTGAAGATGAAGAGCTCGTAGCAGAGAAGAAGCAGCAGCAGCAGAGGAGGGCCCCAGCAAAGAGGAAGCTGGAGACTGAGGACTACCCCAGCTTCATAGCGAAGCGCTTCGCCGACTTCACCGTCTACAGGAACCGCACGCTCCAGAAGTGGCATGATAAGACCAAGCTGGCTTCTGGAAAACTGGGGAAGGCAAGTGTGTGCACTCGTGTGTGTAAGGCAGATCATGGCAACCTGAAGCAGCTGTGAGAAATTGGAAGTACAGCTCCCTTATGTGGATGATGCCTCAGTGTCATAGTAATCAGTCATTTCTGTAGAAAAATTTACTGAACCCTAACGCTAACCCTAACCCTAATCCATTGGGGTTTATGCCATTCAGGCATGGGATTTCAGCTTTATTAGAAAAAGTATTTTATTCTAGAAGTTGTGGTCTTGTAAGTGTTGGAAATACAAAGTACTTTAAAGAAATGGACTTTAAAACAATTATTATTAAAGGAGCCGAAGTTAATCTCTGGGTATAGGAAACTAATATGACCTGCTTAGGGACTAATTTTTTTTTTTTTTTTCTGAGAACAATTAGAGCCATTCAGAAACTCAGTCTTTAACAGAAAGTCCCTCCTGGAAGGAGGATTGTCTGTTTCTCTGCTGACACAGAAAGATAGGGAAACCAACGTAGCTGCCTTCAGCAGAGACTTTCCACGTTATCTGACACTGGTTAATGTTGTTGCAGGGTTTTGGTGCCTTTGAACGTTCAATCTTGACTCAGATTGATCATATTCTGATGGACAAAGAAAGATTACTTCGAAGGACACAGACCAAGCGCTCTATCTACCGAGTTCTTGGCAAACCTGAGCCGGCAGCCCAGCCTGTCCCAGAGAGTTTGCCAGGACAGCCGGTAAGAACTGCGATGCATGGTGATTATGGGAGCAGTTTCTAGGAGGCTAATTAACTGAAAAATCTTATCATCTCCTTGTAGGTATTCCTCTGGGTATAAGAAGTCAGTGAAAGAAAGGGAAAAAAGCACTACTTTCCTAGATTGTTGAGAAACTGAGAATATGTGGGAGGGGAAAGTTTTTTAAAAATGAAGCTATTATTGTGTGTAGCCTTCTCTTAATTTTGAGTTTGAGCTGAGTCTGGTCATGGAAGCATTTGTAATCCAATTTATTTTTTTTAAATAAATTTATTTATTTTATTTGCTTATTTTTGGCTGCATTGGGTCTTTGTTGCTGTGCACGGGCTTTCTCTAGTTGCGATGATCAGGGGCTACTCTTCGTTGCAGTGCATGGGCTTCTCATTGCGGTGACTTCTCTTGTTGCAGAGCACAGGCTCTAGGAATGTGGGCTTCAGTAGTTGTGGCTCACGGGCTCTAGAGTGCAGGCTCACTAGTTGTGGCTCACGGGCTTAGTTGCTCCACGGCATGTGGGATCTTCCCGGACCAGGGCTCGAACTTGTGTCCCCTGCGTTGGCAGGCGGATTCTTAACCACTGTGCCACCAGGGGAGCCCTGTAATCCAATTTTTATTTATTTTTAGCTGTGTTGGGTCTTCGTTTCTGTGCGAGGGCTTTCTCTAGTTGCGGCGAGCGGGGGCCACTCTTCATCGCGGTGCGCGGGCCTCTCACTGTCGCAGCCTCTCTCGTTGCGGAGCACAGGCTCCAGACGCGCAGGCTCAGTAATTGTGGCTCACGGGCCTAGTTGCTCCGCTGCATGTGGGATCTTCCCAGACCAGGGCTCGAACCCGTGTCCCCTGCGTTGGCAGGCAGATTCTCAACCACTGCGCCACCAGGGAAGCCCCAATCCAATTTTTAAAATTCCGTTTTAAAGATTTTTCTTTAGAAATGCCAGTATCGAAGCGAGCGTGTACTTTAGGCTTTCCTTTGGATGTTTAGACGCTCCAGAAGAGGATCCAGGATTGGAATAGGCAGATTCTTCTGTCTAAAGGAAACTTTTATTTATAGTAGAAATATATACTTAATATATTTTTTAAGTTCAGGAGAATTTAAAATGAAAAGTAAAATTCCCCCTAGTCTAAAAAGTCCACTCCTCAGGTTTAACCAATGTTCATAGTTGTAACACACTTCCAGGTATTTTCTATTTATATATATAAATATATACACACACACACACACACACACACACACACACACACATGCATATAACACGTACGCACTTATAAAAATATGGTTGTCTTTTTTTAACTAAATGGGTTGGATATATATATGTGTGTGTGTATAAATATATAAAATGTTATAAACTATATGTAAAATCTTACAACTTTCTAAACTATTCTAGATACTTTTCCATGTCATTACATGTAGATCTACCTCATTTTTCCTCATGGCTAGAGTATTCCATTGTATGGATGTGTACTATAATTTATTTGAACAGTGGATATTTATGTTGTCTCTAGTTTTAGAAACTGTGCTATAGGAAACATTCCTGAGCATTTTTATTTTGGTATTTGTGTGAACATATGGATAGACTTCTAGAAGTGGAAATGTTAAATCAAAGAGAATATACATTTTAAAACCTGATAGATGTTGTAAAATTGCCTCAAAAAGGCTGCATTAATTTCCAATCCCACCAGCTGTGTTTTCCTACTGAAGATTGCCAGTTTTAGAGGTGAAAAATGATGTCTTCTCATTTTAATTTGCATGTATTTAATTAGAATTAGATTAAACATATTTTTGTATAACTGTTGACTGCTTGTGTTTTTTTTCTGTCAAGTGCCTATTAATGTTTTGCCCATTTTTCAGTTGCATTGTTTTTGTTCTTCAACTTTTAAAAATTAATTAATTTATTTATTTTTGGTTGCATTGGGTCTTCGTTGCTGTGCGGGGGCTTCTCATTGCGGTGGCTTCTCTTGTTGCGGAGCACAGGCTCTAGGCACGTGGGCTTCAGTAGTTGTGATATGAGGTCTCAGTAGTTGTGGTCCGTGGGCTCTAGAGCGCAGGCTCGGTAGTTGTGGTGCACAGGCTTAGTTGTTCTGTGGCATGTGGGATCTTCCCAGACCAGGGCTTGAACCCATGTCCCCTGCATTGGCAGGTGGATTCTTAACCACTGCACCACTAGGGAAGTCCTTGTTCTTTAATTTGAAGAGCTCTTTATATCTTAAGGAAAATAGTGCTTTGACTGTTATACACATTATTTATAGTAGCTGCATTACTTTGGTAACCTCATTGGGATTCACTCTTTCCTTCTCATTGATATAGGAGATCCTTCCTCAAGCCCCTGCCAGTGCCCACCTGAAGGACCTGGATGAAGAAATCTTTGATGATGATGACTTTTATCACCAGGTATGATTTTTACACTCTTTTCTTTTGTTATAAATCAGGCTTTAGCATTTTAAAACAGCTGATAGAATTCTCTGACTAAAAGGTAGCTTACTTTGGAAGGATAGAGTCAGATAGGGAGTTAGAACTCTTGTGTTCAGAATCGACTTACTGTGTAGTTCTGGATTTATTGCTTTACTTTTATATTTTTCCTTTTGTAATGAAAATAGCTACAGCTACGTTGTTAGTTGTTGCAGAGTGTGAATTATTTGTAAAACAGTTTCAACTTCTTTGTATCAGATGGTTTATTCTCTCTCAGCAGCTTTTGATGATGTTAATGGAGGATTTTTTTTGTTTGGTTTCTTGTCCTATTACTATTAGATAAGGATATGGAGCTGAAGGGCCGGGATCCCAGAATTCTTGAATTGCACTTCTGGTTCTATTAACCTATTAAGTCTGTTCTCTTAAAACTTTTGTGTATGTGTGCATGTTCACATCAGTTAAGTATTTATATTTATTGAGATTGTCTGCTACTGTTGATTATAATAAGTGTAGTGCTTTGAAGATAGAAGGAATTGCTAGAGGTTGAAATCTAGTCCCGTTCTCAATATCTCTTCACAAACATTTCCCCCGTTCTTTCCCTGACGCTGTGATCTGCTGTTGTGCTGCTCTTTTTTTTTTTTTTTTTAATTTTATTTATTTATTTATTTATTTTTGGCTGTGTTGAGCCTTCGCTGCTGCGTGCTGGCTTTCTCTAGCTGCGGGGAGCGGGGGCTGCTCTTCATTGCGGTGCGCGGGCTTCTCATTGCGGTGGCTTCTCTTGTTGCGGAGCACGGGCTCTAGGCACGCGGGCTTCAGTAGTTGTGGCATGTGGGCTCAGTCGCTGTGGCTCATAGGCTCTAGAGCGCAGGCTCAGTAGTTGTGGTGCACAGGCTTAGTTGCTCCGTGGCATGTGGGATCTTCCCGGCCCAGGGCTCGAACCCGTGTCCCGTGCATTGGCAGGTGGATTCTCACCCACTGCGCCACCAGGGAAGCCCTGTGCTGCTCTTTTTGATGATGGTGGTGACCGTTAAGGTAGACTAAACATCCAGGCTGTTCTAAAGAACTAAAATAATTTCCTGTAATCCTGGGTATCTTGATAAGTCATGCTTCTTAATGAAATGTGCTTTAGGATGCACCCTCTCTAGCTCTGGAGAGTTGAGGATGCTGTTCAGCAGTGATAAACCAGTTTTGATTGAGCCATTATTTTATCAAGATGAATTTTTATTTTCCTCTGCTGAATTTTTAGTGTTAACTTTTGCCGAAGAATTTGCAGATGCTTGTTGGAGGTTTAGCTATGACGACAGTACTATGTAGTATATGGAATACGAAGGAAGGAACTTAGGAAAATTACACTGTGAAGCAAGTAGGACAAGCGATTCTATATTGGGGATGCCTCTGGTTTTGCCCTAAAAAAAAAAAGAGAGAGACTTTTAATTAATCTTGCTGTTCACTCTGTGATGTTCAATAAAATTATTGCTGTAAGTCTCAAAAGTAATGATGAGAGGGTATAGGAAAGAGGATTGATGTAGCCCCAGGTGTTCCTAGTCAGAGGTCCTGATTCCTTTTTCCTTTTGTTCTCTTATTATATCCATTTGTCAGAAGAATAGGGGATTCTGTTTTGTTCTAGAGTGTCCAAGGAAGTACCTGATATGGGATATTAATGCTGTATAATTGTGTGAGATCATGGGAGACAGTCAAAAATATTCCAGTCTTCATTAATTGAAGTGTACATTGTTCAATGGAAAGTGCATCATAAATTAAATAGGCTTAATAAAATAAACTGAAATTACTGGGGGAGACGTTGCTTCCCCTGGCAATCCTTAGTCTGAAAGATATATATATTTATATATTTTTATATATATATATAGAGAGAGAGAGAGAGAGTTTTTTTTTGGCCTGGAGGTCTGCTGAAAAAGAAATAGCATTACTTGATTGGCCCTTCATCCCAATTAATAATTTTAACTTTGATAAATTCTGATTTCAGTTATGACTAGTCACATCTTAGCTTTTCCCCTTGCTGGTTAATTGGGGTGCTGGGGTTAATCTAAATTAAAACTTAAACTAATAGAGGTCAGCAAGGCAGCTGAAACACCTGAGTGAAACAAATGGGGCTGCCAGGTGCAACTTTATCTTGGCTGTTTCCCAAGAGGGAAGTGGCAGCAAATTGGAGTTGTTTCAGCCTTCTGTAAAGGTGAATGATGGGTGACACTTGTTAATGTACAGCATCTCCGGAAGCATTCCAGATTGCTTTGCTGCCGTACCAACTGCTGCCATCCATGCACAGTCAGTAGGAACTGGACCAGTTGCCAACATCTGGCAGCACAGCAAGGAATGGGTGCAAGTCTCGAAACCCTGCAGATTCTAAATATGGTGCTTAGAAGTGTGCAGGCTTTAATCACTTACCACTCTTTGGCAGCAGGCTACGACAGCTTATCCTAGCCTCGTACATCACATCCCGACATCTGCTGAGCCGCAAGGCAGCTGCACATTCATTTTCTTTTCTTGCCTTTTCTCTTTGCCTCCTGTTCCTCTTCTTCCCACTACCATCCCCCCTGCCCCCACCCTGCCTTCCTCCCTTCAGTTTTTCTCCCCCTCCCCAATATGCTTCTTGGGAGAGATGATCTGTAAAGATTACTGCTTCATTGTGTGCAAGTAATTGTGGTGATGCCAGGCCCTTGACAGACACAACATAGCACCTGTTCTGCTGACCTGGTTAATTTCTTCTGTTGAGTGGGATTTGCCAGAGATTGGAGCTGAAGCCAGTTCAATGATAAGGCTAAAGAAAATGGCTGTATGTTTTCTGTCACCTCCCAATTAAATTGGCTTCATAAAGTGCTTTCCTTTATTTGTCAGGGTAGTAAGCCTGAGCTAAGTGTTGCATTCAGAAGTGGTACAATGTATTACAATGGGCCTGTGAGTTTTCATTTGTGTTTTTTTATGTGGTCATAGGGAAGAGCTGGGTGGTGAATATAATACATCTGCCTTTTTTTAAAAAGATAAACCATACTTGAAGCCAGACTCTCTGGGTCCATGTTTTGTAAGGAAGAGATTATAGCCACATTGAATTTTAATGTTTCATTGTAAGGGTTTAAAGGCTTACTTGGTTAATTCAGGTGTCACAAGGCTTTGTAAATGCCCTCACCGTTGAGAATGGTGTTCAGGGTCAGAACACCCAACACATACACACTCTCTTTGTTTCACAATGGGCCTTAAGTTACTACAACTTACAAAATATGTCTGCATTATTTAATAAAGGTACATGTATATGTGTATGTGTGTATAAGCATATACATGGGGGGGGGGACCCTGAGGAGTATCAGATATTGTAAGTAATCATCCCGTTTTTGAGCTGAAAAGAACCACACAAGAACCTGAGTCCCTGAGATGTTAAGTAACTTCATGCAAGTCATATAGTAAATGGCAACACTAGTACTTGACCTCAAGACTGCTTAGGCCAAGTCCTGTTCTTCACATACCTTTATTTCTTAAATATTTCATTCGTGAGCCATAAAAAGGCTTCACTATAGTATTACAGTTTTCAGTTCGTAAAAAACTAAGCTTCATTTTCTTAGAACCAGAAGAAATATTATGTGTGTTAGAAAGTAATTTTTTTCCCTTTGAAGGCAAATGATTTATTAAACTCCTGGTTTCTTAACAATTCTAATGAAAAAATTAGCCTTCTAGTTGTGTTACTGGTTTGTTTGGAAACTGGAGTTGCTGAAAGCCCAAAGTGTGCCCAGTGGTGACCGTTTCAGGAGGGAAACTGTTCACTGGCTGCAAACATTGCCGAATCTCACCCGCTGATGGAATCAGTTTGCATCTGGCTTAGCTCTTGTCAGAGCTCATCCCTGAAGATGAGTTCACAAAAGATGAAGGTTGCAAATGACCATGAAGGATGAGCCATTCAGAAATGTGTTCAGTATCTATTTTTCATTTTCACGATCCCGTTTGCTACTTTTTTAACATCAAGTGCTTTTAAGATGTGTTGTCTGTATCTCCATTTAAAGTTTTTGTTTGTTTTGATTTGCTTTTTTTAAACCATCCATTGATTTTTGACTTGATAGGCCTGAGTTCTTAAAGAATCGAGGAAGGACTAATGTTTACTGAACACTAGTTATGTGCCAGCTCCTGGACTGAGTAGACAGGTACTTGACTCACGTCTTTATTTAATCCTCCCAAGATCTCCATGTTGAGATATGACTGCACTTAGTAATATGCTGTGTAGTAAAGTGACTGGTTTTATTCTTTTCGTAGCCAAGACCTCAAACTAGTTTCTTGTCACCTCGTGAGGTATTTTGTTCTGAAACGACTAATTGAGCTTAGATATTGACAGATTGATACCTGGATTTCTGAGGGTTCATTAGGATTTTGTATGTTGCTTCTAGCTCTGTTTAGTTTTGATCTGGTTTGTCCTGTCACTTTGAATTTAACCAGGAGCGTCTGGAGAAAGGCATAATAGGTTCTGTTCTTTAGATGACCACTTTGATGGGTTAAATCTCTCCTTTCATTTGCCATCAGGACATGTCTGTAACTGACCCTGCCACACGCTGGACTTTTGTGTCCAAGACATTTGATAATGCCATAAACAAGTAATTACTAATTCAGTGAACTATTAAAAGTCAATAATGTTAAGAAATAGAGAAGAGGCAAGCTTTCTGACAAGCTGGTTTACTTTAATTAAATTGGTGAGTGATTAATATGGACGGCTGATGTGGTGGCTTTAATTGTATGCATTTGGATCGTAGTGTGAATAAGGAATGTGTGAAGCCATTCCTACGGTTAAGGCAATACTGTGTTCTTGCTGGCATGTATCTTTCCAGCAGTTCAGTTGATGGCTAAGAGTATGCTTTAAGGTTTGATTTGAACCTCCTCCTTTTAATTTGTTGTGGAAAACAGATCCCTTCTGTTCAGAGCAGTATTTCATTTTTAGGTTGACTTTGAAATGTTGCTGTTATTTAAGATGTGGATGATGTTTCTTAAAATTTTGATAACATTTATTACGTATAGACCTTTATGGTGACTTTAGAGAGGACGTGTATGTGAAGTACACAAATTTGAAGATTGAAATTACAGTTAAAGTTATAGGAGAGAGGGACTTCCCTGCTGGCGCAGTGGTTAAGAATCCGCCTGCCAATGCAGGGGACACAGGTTTAATCCCTGGTCCGGGAAGATCCCACATGCCGCGGAGCAACTAAGCCCGTGCGCCGCAACTACTGAGCCTGCACGCCTAGAGCCCACGAGCCACAACTACTGAAGCCCGCACATCTAGAGCCTGTGCTCCGCAACAAGAGAAGCCACCGCAATGAGAAGCCCGCGCACCGCAACGAAGAGTAGCCCCCGCTCGCCACAGCTAGAGAAAGCCCACGTGCAACAACGAAGACCCAACGCAGCCAAAAAAAAAAAAAGTTATAGGAGAGAGTTAATCAGTTAGATTTCTTTAAGACATAATAAAGGTGTTAAACAAACTCCAAACCAATATCAATGTCCAATTAAGCCCCAGTTTTAATAATTACAAGATTATTTTTTGACCATGTGTAAGAATTTTATTTGAGATGCATTCTAGTTCCTGTGCTGCTGTTGTTGATCTGTCAGTGTTTAGACCCAATACGGTATCAGCATCGGCACTGGATGGCATTGGATGGCATTGGGTTGCCAGCGTGGGCTCACTGTTGTGCAGGCTGCACAGAACAGGAGCCCAGAAGCCACATTTTAAACTCAAGGTCGAGAAATTTCATCACAGGGCAGCGTCAGGGTAAGGCACACACGACTGGCTCTGATTTCTTTCAGTTTCCTTGCTTTAAAAAACACCGGAGCCTGACTTCAGTACTACTGCTTCGTTTAGACAAAGGTAAAAAAAACCTCAGAACAAAGCCTAAAATAGTACATTTGATGGAGCCAGCTAGGAAACAGATAAGAATTGGCTTAGAACTATCGAAGAAACTTTTCGAACATAAGTGGTGCCTTGGCAGTTTACTAGGCAAATATGTGGCCAAAATTGCGTTTTCTATACTACTAATAAGCCCAGTGTCAGCTGGCTGAGTGTAAATTAAACACAGGACTCCAGCAGTATTTTAGTAGACCCAAGTAAAGAATTTAGCACTTCAGAAATGGGGAACACTACCTGTTTACTAAAGTAGGCATGATGTCTCCTTGTGAAATTATATTCAATGTATAGCTCCTTTAAAGTAAATTATAGGGACCATGACTTAGCATAGAAAGGGGAAGTTAATAAGCATCTTAAAATATGTGTATTGTAGATCTAGAATAGAACCTAATTGCTGTAAAGTTAGATAGCGTCTTTGAAAATCATCAATGCCAAACGACTTTTTACAAACTAGGGCCTAGAGGAAGTAAGTGACTAGGATAGGATCACCTCATTTAGGACATTGAAACCCATGTGCTCTTGTTCCCAGTTTGATTTTCTTTCTAGCATATTCTGCCGCCTTTTGATCTGACACACTTAAAAATCCACTTGAGCGTTTCCTTTTCAGATTTATATCTGTTTAGGAAATTGGAGATCCAGTGTATCTGTTTGCATTCTGACAATTCACATGTTACCACTTTTGTGCAATTATGAACTTCATTCACTTAACAACTGCTGTACCAGATGCTAGGTTTACAAAGACTAATAAGAGAAAACCCCTGCCCAAGGAATTTGTGTCATCTGACGAGCAAGATTCTCCTCAATTTTGTATAGTCACACAGCTCCTCTTGAAAAGTATGACTTTGGTAAAATTTAAGTGGTGAAAATAAATGGTGCAAGAGAGCAATCAGGTCCTTGATATAAAAACGTACATGTAGTTGCCTAGTGTTGTCTTACCACAAATGTGCCTCAGACATTCGTTAGCATACAGGTTTTTCCCTCAACAGACACCTGATCTAATTCCTAAAGTCATGTCTCAATAACCTGTAAAAGACTCTAAGAGATGCTGTTAGATATAAACTCTGGATAATAGTATAAATTCACTATTTTCCAGGCATATAGTCATTGTTAGAAGCCAGTATTGAGATGCCGGTATCCACTGAAACCAATTTCAGATTAGAAGAGCATTCAGGGGACTCCCCTGGTTGTCCAGTGGGTAAGACTACATGCTCCCAATGCAGGGGGCCTGGGTTTGATCCCTGGTCGGCGAACTAGATCCTGCATGCCGCAACTAAGAGTCCGCAGGCCGCAACTAAGCAGTCCGCACACCGCAACTGAGACCGGGCACAGCCAAAATAAATAAATAAATATTAAAAAAGAAGAAGAAGAAGAGGAAGAGCATTCAGGGAGACACTGCTTTGGGAAAGATCCCTGGTCTTCTCCTTACTTGCTGCAAGTAATAATAAATCCTTCCTTCTCCTCCACCAAAAAAAAAGGAAAAAAAGAAGAGCATATTCAGGTTGATGATGGGTATTTGAGGGTTCATTTTGCTGTAGCCAACTTTTGTGTATTTTTGAAGTTTTCTGTAATAAAAAGTTAAGGAGAAGAAAAGCCTTCAGATTTCTTTCCTCCATCAATTGTTTCAGCAAATAGGTGAGTATCTACTGTATATTTATTGAGTAACTGTTGTTCTAGGCTGTGCTGCCTAATGCAGTAGCCGCTAGCCACGTGTAGCTATTTAAATTGTAGTTAATTAATTAAAATAAGGTTGAAAATTCAGTTTGTCAGTCATGCGAGCCCCATTTCAAGTGCTGCAGCCACGTGTGCTAGTGGCTACTGTAGTGGACAGTGCAAACACTGAGCATTCCCAGCATCACAGAAAGGTCTCTCGGAGCTCTTTTAGGGGCTGGAACAAAGCCAGGTCCTGCCCTCATGAGCATTCATTCTAGCTTAGAGACAGGATGATAGTGTGAGCCTGCAGTGGAAAACCATTAAAGAAGGGGGTCTAGGGTAGGGATGGGATGGTCCAGGGATAAGGTGGTATTTGAGCAGAGCAGGAAGGGCAGAGAGCAACAGAACCATGTAGGTATTGGGGGAAGAGCGTTGGGGACAAAGGGAATGGCAAGTGCCAAGTCTCTGAGACATTGCAGAGGCTAGCATGTTCCAGGAAAGTCGGGGAGGCCAGTGCCACTGGGGTGAGTAGGTAAGAAAGAGTGGGCTAGGAGAGGAAGTCAGAGAGGTAATGGGGGGCCAGGTCCTGAAGGACCTTGTAGGCCACTGTAAGGCTTTGGCTTTCACTGTGACTGAGATGGGAAGCCACTAGAGGGTTCTGAACAGAGGAGTGACAAGATTGGACTGATATTTTTGAAGAATCGCTCTGATGACTGTGTTGAGAATAAACTCTAAGGAGGCAGGGTGGCAAACAGGAAATAGGAGACTCTCATGATAGTCTGGGCAAGGGATGGTGGTGGCCGGAACTAGGATGCTTTGGAGGGACTGCTGAGAAGTGGTTGGACTCTGAATTTATGCTGAAAGTGGAACTGACAGGATTGGTTGATAGGTTGTGTGTGGAGTGTGGAAAAGAGGTGTCCAGGACTTCAAGATTTTTGGTCTGAGCAATTGGATGGATGAAGTTTCTGTTTACTGAGATGGGGAAAAACAGTGAGAGAAGCTAGTTTGGAGGAGAAATCTGGAACTCAGCTTTGGTTATACTAGGTTTTTTTCCCCCCATGGACCTGTGTTGGCTTTAATTATTTTGATTCTAAATCAGTTACATTAAGTTTAAGATACCTCTGAAGCATTCATAGGGAGCTGTTGAAGAGGTAGTTATGCATATAATTTTGGAGTCCATGGAGAGGTCTGAACAGAAGGTGTGAGTCTTAGAGCCATCAGATTGTATTTAATACCGTGAGACTGGATAAGATCACCTAGGGATTGAAGGTAGAGAGAAAAAGGGAAGAGATTCAAAGCCTAAATCCTGGGGCATTCCAAAATTTAGAGGCTGGGGAGCGAGAGGACCCAGCAAAGGTGTTTGAGAAGGTGAGAGAGAATAAAGGAAGAGTGATTTCCCAGGTTCCATATCAAAGTGTTTCAAGAAGGAGGGAATCCAGTATCATCCTGATACCAAAACCAGGCAAAAACATCACAAAGAAAGAAGATTGCAGACCAATATCTCTAATGAATATAGATGTAAAAGTCAACAATCTACTAGCAAACTCAGTCCAGCAACACATAAAGAAGATTATATACCATGACTAAGTGGGAT
Organism: Balaenoptera physalus; assembly: GCF_965194825.1. Taxonomy (NCBI): domain Eukaryota; kingdom Metazoa; phylum Chordata; class Mammalia; order Artiodactyla; family Balaenopteridae; genus Balaenoptera; species Balaenoptera physalus. The sequence goes on from NC_138901.1 coordinate 42,799,542, forward strand.
TTAGCCCAGGAACGCAAGATTGTTTTAGCATCAAAAATCAATGTGGGACTTCTCTGGTGGCGCAGCGGTTAAGAATCTGCCTGCCAGTGCAGGGGACATGGATTCGAGCCCGGGTCCGGGAAGATCCCACATGCCGCGGAGCAATTAAGCCCGTGCACCACAACTACTGAGCCTGCGCTCTAGAGCCCACGGGCCACAACTACTGAGCCCGTGCACCTAGAGCCCCTGCTCCGCAACAAGAGAAGCCACTGCAATGAGAAGCCCGTGTACCACAAGGAAGAGTAGCCCCTGCTCGCTGCAACTAGAGAAAGCCTGCGTGCAGCAATGAAGACCCAATGCAGCCAAAAATAAATAAATAAATAAATAAATGTAAATAATCAGTTTATGTATGTATACATATAGGTGATTCACTTTGTTGTGCAGCAGAAACTAACAACATTGTAAAGCAATTATACTCCAATAAAGATATTAAAAAATCAATTAATGTAATATACCGTATTGATAGATAAGGACCAAAACCACATGATCATCTCAATAGATGTAGAAAAATATTTGACATCCTTTCATGATTAAAAAAAAAAACACTCAACAAACTAGGGATAGAAGAGAACTTCCTTACCTAGTAAAGAACATCTGTGAAAACCCATAGCTAACATCCTATTCAGTGGTAAGACAGAAAGCTTTCCCCTAAGATTAGGAATATGGCAAGGATGTCCACTCTTGCCGCTAATATTCAACATTGTAGTGGAGTTTCTAGCCAGGGCAGTTAGACAAGATAAAGAAATAAAAGGCATCCAAATTGGAAAAGAAGTAAAACTATCTCTTATTTGCAGATGGCATGATCCTATATATATAGAATCCCAAAGAAGCCACCAGAAAGCTGCTAGCTCTAATAAACAAATCTAGCAGAGTTGCAGGATACAAGATGAACACACAAAAATCAGTTGTGTTTCTATACACCAGCAGTAAGCAATCTGAAAAGGAAACTAAGAAAGCTATTCCATTTACAGTAGCATCCAAAAGCGTAAAATACCTGAGAATAAATTTAACCAAGAAGGTAAAAGACTTGTATGTGGAAAGCTATAAACATTGCTGAAGGAAATTTTAAAAGACCTAAATAAATGGAAAGCCATCCCATGTTCTTGGATTAGAAGACTTCATGTTGTTAAGATGACAGTACTCCCCTAATTGATCTACAGATTCAACATAATCTCTATCAGAATCCCAGCTGCCCTTCTGCAGAAATTGGTGAGCTGATCCTAAAATTCATATGGAAATGCAAGGGACCCAGAATAGCCAAAACAATCTTGAAAAATATCAAAGTTGGAGGACTCATTAATTTCAAAACTTACTGCAAAGCTACAGTAATAAAGATGTTGTGGTACTGGTATAAGGTTAGGCATATAGATCAATAGAATACAATTGAGAATCCAGAAATAAACCTTTACGTTTATGGTCAGTTGATTTTTGACAGGGGTGCCAAGACAATTCGATGGGGAGAGAAGTCTTTTGAATAAACAATGCTAGGACAACTGGATATCCACGTGCAAAAGAATGAAGCTAGAGCCCTCCCTCATACCTACACAAAGATTAACTTGAAGTAGATCATATACGTAAATACAAGAGCTAGAACTATAAAACTTTTAGAAGAAAACACAGGAATAAATCTTCATGACCTTTGGTTAGGAAATAGTTTCTTAAATATGACAACAAAAGCACAAGTGACAAAATGAAAAACAGATACATTGGACTTCATTGAAATTGAAAACTTTTGAGCTGTGAAAGTTACCATCAGGAGTGTGAAAAGACCCACAGAATGGGAGAAAATATTTGCAAATCATATATTTGATAAAGGACTGGTATCTAGAATATATAAAGAACTCTTACACTCAATAATAAAAGCAAATAACCTACTGAAAAATGGCAAATTATCTGAATAAACATTTCTCCAAAGAAGATATTTAAGTGACCAGTAAGGAAGAGATGCTCACCGTCGTTAGTCTTTAGGGAAATGCAAACCAGAACAACAGTGAATACTACTTTTCACTATAGGATAGCTATAATCAAAAAAGACAGATGAGGGAATTCCGTGATGGTCCAGCGGTTAGGGCTCCATGCTTCCACTGAAGGGGCATGGGTTCAATCCCTGGTCTGGGAACTAAGATCCCGAGTGCCGCACAGCGCGGCCAGAAAGAAAAACAACAACAACAAAAGAACACCAAAACAGAAAAAAAGACAGATGATAAGCTTTGGGAGGGTATGGAGAATTTGGAACCCTCATACATTGCTGGGGGGAATATAAATTGGTGCAGCCTCTATGGAATATAGTTTGGTAGTTGCTCAAATCATTAAATGTAGAGTTACCATATGACCTAGCAATTCTACTCTTAGGTATATACCCAAAAGAAATAAAATTATATGTCCACACAGAACTTGTACCTGAATATTTGCAGCATTATTCATAATAGCCACAAAGGAAACAACCCAAATGGCTGTCAACTGATAAATGGATAAACAAAATGTGGTATATCCATATAATAGAATATTATTCGGCCATAAATAGGATAAAGTACTGATCCTTGTTGCTACAACATGGATAAACCTTGAAAGCATTGTGATAAGTTAAGTGAAGCAAGGGATTCACAAAAGACCACCATATATTATATGATTTATGAAATGCTCTGAATAGGCACATTTATAGAAACAGAAAGTGGATTAGTGGTTGTTTAGGGCTGGGAGTGTTGGGGTGAAAGGGGGAGTAACAGCTAATGAGTAATGGGTTTCTTTTGGGAGTGATAAAAATATTCTAAAATTGATTGTGGCGATGGTTGCACAACTCGGTGAATATACAAAACCATTGAATCGTACAATTTAAATTGGTGAATTGTATGGTATGTGAATGGTATCTGAATAAAGTTTTTTTTTTTTTTTAAAGAAGAGAGTGACATACTATGTTAAATGTTGCAGATAGATCAAGTAAGATAAGGAGTGAGAATTGACCATTCGTTTTATTTATTTATTTTTTAAGATTTTTTTTTTTGTTTTTGATGTGGACCATTTTTAAAGTCTTTATTGAATTTGTTACAATATTGCTTCTGTTTTATGTTTTTGGTTTTTTGGCCGAGGGGCATGTGGAATCTTAGCTCCCTGACCAGGGATCGAACCCGCACCCCCTGCGTTGGAAGGCAAAGTCTTAACCACTGGACCGTCAGGGAAGTCCTGACCATTCGTTTTAGCACCATGGAAGCCATTGGTGACCTTCACAAAAACTGTTTTGGTAGAGTGATGAAGCGGCTTCAAGAGAGAACGGAGGGAGAAAAGTTGGAGACAGTGAGTGTAGACAGTCTCGAGGCGGCTTGTGCTAAAGGGAACAAATGGGGTAGCAGAGGGTCCGGAGCGAGTTTTTTGTTTGGTTCTAAGGTAGATGTCCTTTGTATGCTGTTTGTTTCCTGATGGAAATGATCCAGTAGAGGACAGCATGCATGTTTCAGGAATGAGGTCAGAACTGCTGGTGAGTACACAGTAGAGAGGGGATGGTCTGATGGACAGTTCGTCCGTAGGTATTGGAGGGAAGGCAGGGGTGTAGCTGCCCTTGCAAATAGCTGTGGGGTGGGAGCATGTGGAGGTTCTTATCGGAGTGCAGGGGCTGGAGGTTGAGAAAGGAGGAGGTGTGGCAGAGTCACCTAAGCGAGCGGGAGAGTGAGTAGATGGGGAAACGAGTGGAGTTATCCGGTAGCGCTGAAGACCCACATAAGGCTGGTGGAAATGATTTTAAAGTGAGTGAGACCAGTTCACTCCTTCTTGTCTTTTTCTCCAGTCAGCTCAGCCACATGGATGCAGGTACTGAGATTTAACATGGTTTGGGGTTTTGCCAAGGAAGTACAGGTACATGATCCCTTATCTGCAATTCTCAAAATTCAAAGAGTTCTGAAAACTCATAGTATTTTGTTTTGTTTGTTTTGGGAAGTTTGGTAGAACATTGTGGTGGCAACATCTGATCTGAATGGTTCTGAAGCTATATAAACCTGTAAGGCTTTTATTTGTTCCACTTAGTGGAAATGTTCATGTATTTTGCTGCAGAAATATATTAATGTGTTTGACTTCGGGTTGCTGCCCCAGGCTTTACTGGGACATTTATGGTATATACACTGTATCACCTTCCCCCAAATCGAGAAAGTTCTGGATTCCAAGACACATCAATCCTCAAGGGATTGTTAATCTGTATGACAAAGGGACAGCGTGCAGGGGAGTCGAGGATGTTTACCAGGAGTGACTATCCTGATGGACTGTGGAATTACATGCACCTGAGTAAGGAGAGAAGGGAGCATGTGAGGAGCGGAGGAGGCATGCTGAACAGGTGGCAGGATCAATGGGTTATCGATCCCGGTGGGGCTGAAGAATTACTGGAGTCTGAATCCTGGAAAGAGAGGTGGAGGTTTGTTTCAGCTGGGCTCTTAATCCTTAAAGGACATAATTACAGAATACAAGTTGGTACTGCCCTTTTGGTTTCTTACTTGTGAATCCTTTTTAGTAAGATCTCTAGTTCTGAGTGACTCCCTCTTTATTCTTTCGGTACAAACGATATATTGTATGGTGTCATTAAAAGAATCATTGCCAAAGAATGCCCAGAAATAGTCAGTGATTGAGCTGGTGTCCCAAAGGATATATAAGCCCTCTCCTCACCTTTTTTTTTTTTTTTTTTTAATTTTTATTTATTTATTTATTTATTTTTGGCTGTGTTGGGTCTTCGTTTCTGTGCGAGGGCTTTCTCTAGTTGCGGCGAGCGGGGGCCAGTCTTCATCGCGGTGCGCGGGCCTCTCACTCTCGCAGCCTCTCTTGTTGCGGAGCACAGGCTCCAGACGCGCAGGCTCAGTAGCTGTGGCGCACGGGCCTAGTTGCTCCGTGGCATGTGGGATCTTCCCAGACCAGGGCTCGAACCCATGTCCCCTGCACTGGCAGGCAGATTCTCAACCACTGCGCCACCAGGGAAGCCCCTCACCTTTTTTATAGGTAGAATAAATATACATATACACAAACACCAGGACATCTGCCTGGTGACCAAGGGACAGAATACTGGAAATGGGGGCTGTTGGAAGTTCTAAACAATAGCACTCCTGGCACGTTGTAACTTTTGGTATAGATTAGGAAGAGTGGGTTAATGCAGTCACTTAGTCCTTGTACAATTCTTTTTATGTGTAGGAAAAAGAAAGGAAAAGCAAATTGGCAAAAAGAAGTTCTTTAGCAGTCGAATTGCCTAATTCTCACTCTGTCTTCACACATCAGAGCCTAATACTGATAGTGATTTACTTACACTTCTAGTTAATAAGTAGACATTGGGAGACACTATATATCACACCTAATAGAACATATGGGGTCTGATGAGAAAGTTTTCTGTTTTGACTAATAAATTTTAACCCAAATGGCCAAGCCAAGTGAAATATCATGGCCTTTGAAATATTTTAGAACTTGTGCTGAGAAAACAGCGTGACTTTATTCAGTGAATGGATTTATCATCCCTTCCAAATCGCAGGCCTTAGCTCCAGCTCTGGAGTGGAGGCACGAGGCAACACTGAATCAGAAAGTGGAAAAACTAGTCAATCCTTAGAGACCAAGGGCAGTGAGGCAGAGTTAGCTGACTTTTTCAGTGGTAGCCTCTAGCTTTACATTTTCTGATTTTAGTAAGCAAAGGTGGGTTATCTGTAACTTCAGTAGTAAGATGCACTTGGGTTTTATTCATACACCCTGATTTCCCTCCATTCTTCCCTGTGTTATTATTCTGGTAGGTATTGTACTTGCCACTGCAGAAGTTGGGTGCTTTTCATCTTTGATCACAATATCTAGAACTCAACTCTTTCCTTTTAGAAATATCATTGAATAGTCACTGTGTATGAGGCCGTGTGCAGAGTTCTGTGGGAGGAGAGAATTTGAGTGAGAGTGTACCCTGCCCTCAAGACGCTTACAGCCAAGCAAGGGAGACGACATGAACTTAGACAACCAGAGTGCTTGGCGAGGGGGTGATAAAGAATTCAGGAGAGGGAGAGATTAATAACAGTCTGGGAGAATTAGAGAAGGCTGCCGGGAGGAGATGGCATTTGATCCAGGCCCTTGCAAAAGGATAGAGAGGGTGATCTGGAGGGTGAGGTTGAGGGGCAGGCTGAGGAGGAGGGGACTGTGGGAGCAGAGGTGGTGGGGTGGTCACAGATCATGGAAAGGGAAGAGCAGTTAGTTGTCCTAATAGAATAAATGATAAGGGAGAGCATCGCTTTTGCCCCAATTTAGCATGGCCTAGTTTGGGAGAGCTCTGCAAGTAATAGCCTACTTGGCAAGTATTGACTCACTATTTTTTGTGAATCTTCTGTGCTTTTTACATTTTCTTCCTTCCATTCTGCTTTTCCTTCATTTTATGTCTTATTTGTTATCTACTGTTGACAACCAGTAGAAAGGAACATTGAATTACTGTACTTGTTCATTGCTGTTGTTAGCAGCTGTCGTGATTCAGCTCTGGAAGGTGTTGAATTTTCTTGTCCCAAATTGCATTTTGTGATTATCTGATGAGTATTGTTATCTGATGTTGACAGTGTTTCTCTTTATTGGAATATTTACATTTTGCTAAGTGCTTTACTTTTATCATCTTTTAAAATCACAAATCAACTTTATGAGGTACAGTTACTATGAGGAAACTGAGTCTCACTCAGAGAGGTCATATAACTTGTCCCAAACTACGCAGCTAGTAACGGGCATAGCTGGAATTCAGAACCCAGATATGTCAGACTCCAAAGCCCTGGCGTTTTACAGACTCATTGGCAAATGTTTACAGTTACATTGAACCATGGGGCGCACTCACTCACGGAATTGAAAGCTCATATCTGGAAACATGAGATCTCAGAAAATGGGAGATGGAAACCTGCAACTGAGATTTGACAAACCTGTTTCATAGATAAAAGATATTTAAATAGAAAATGCTATACTGAAATTAATTCAGATCTTTATTATAAAGATGTCAAGACACCTTTCTTGTAGTAAAAAACCAACTTGAAGATACTACAGGAAGGGGTCAGGGTGTGGGGGAGTGGTTAGAGGAAGCACAAAAGATCTGTTTCCCCTCTTCTTTTCCCGAGAAGAACCAAGTTTTTTCTTTGGGAAATGAGACCCAAGAGGGAGGCTAGATCTACATCATTTTAACAGTAAAATAATGAGAGGTGTTTAAGATCTTTCCATTCATTTGGATTAAATAGTTTTTTGTTTCTGTTTTTTTAAATTCAGGTACTCTTGGGATGGTTAAAAAAAAGGGTAATTCCTACCCACTTAAACCACCCAGTTCTCTAGGCCCTGTGTGAGATGTGAGAGAAGGAGAATATTGTTTGGGGGAGGAAGTGCTGGTAATGGGTAGTGATTAAAACAAGGATGTTCCTCAGTTGCTTGGGTAGCTAGTGGTGCTCTGGATTAGAGGCAGGGTATTACAGAGTACGATTCCTTTTGTTTAAAAACAAAAGGAGTGTGTGTGTGTTTGTGTGTGTGTGTGTGTGGGGGGCGGGTAAAGTAAACAAAAATTTGGTATTTTCTACCAGAAGCACTTTTTCCCCCTCTGTGTGTATGTATGTTTATTGAGCTGCTTCTATGGCCAGTGGACGGGATAGAGTGGTGAGCACAGTCAGATACATTCTCTGCTCTCTGTGAGGTAGACAGTCGGCCAGTGGAGGAAATAGACAGTAGACACGTAATCCACTAATAAAATGTAAATTAAGTACAGCAAGAACATCACGTGAATGCGTATGGAGGGGTGCAGTTAAGAGAGGCTTTCCTGAGGTGGTTGAGCTGAGATTTAGCGAATGAGAGAAGGTGGGATGTAAGCCGGTTAATGGCTAGGGAAGCTAGGGAAGCATGTTCCAGGCAGTTGCAGGTGCAAAGAAGGGCTGCATGGTGGGAGCGAGCCTGGGAGCATTTCAGGTACAAAAGGAGTGCTGGTGGGACTGGAGCACCGAGGTGGAAGGTTAGGCTGGAGACGTAGGTAGAGGGGCCTTTAGGCTGCAATAAGAATTTTATACTCTGGCATACTTGGCATTTTGAAAATATTACTCTGCCTATAAGCAGCAGAACAAAATGAAGGAGGGGCAAGTGTAAATGTCAGGAATCGTTACACTAACTCAGGTGAGACCACGTCTGTTTCGTTCTTCATTGTTTCCCCAGTGTACTAAATGTTTATGGAATGAATGAAGATGATGATAGCCTATACTAGGGTACAGGCAACGGAGATAGAGAAAAATGGACAGGTTCATGAATTGGTGGATCACATATATAAATCTCAGAGATAGATTAGATATTGAGTGTAAGGGAAAAGGAATTCCAGGGATAACTCTTAGGTCATTGAAGCCTTGAAAACAGAATGAAATTCTTGGGGGGGGGAGCATATGGAGTGAGAAGAAAAGAAAGCTTGGGACTTCCCTGGTGGCACAGTGGTTAGAAATCCACCTGCCAATGCAGGGGACACAGGTTCAAGCCCTGGTCCGGGAGGATCCCACACGCTGCGGAGCAACTGAGCCTGTGAGCAACAACTACTGAGCCTGCGAGCCACAACTACTGAGCATGTGTGCGACAACTACTGAAGCCCGTGCTCCACAACAAGAGAGGCCACCGCAATGAGAAGCCCGCGCACCACAACAGAGTAGGCCCTGCTCACCGCAACCAGAGAAAGCCTGCGCAGAGCAACGAAGACCCAGCACAGCCAAAAATAAATAAATAAATAAATTAATTAATTAATTTAAAAAATAAAGAAAGCTTGGAACTGAGTCTTGAGGGATGTTAGCATTTAATGTTTGGGTAGAGGAGCTGGCTGAATATGGCGTAAAACGAAGGAGGTGCCTCAGAGATGCCAAGAAAAGGGTGTTTCAGGAAGGTGAGATGTCCAGCGTCACTTGCTGCTTCAAGAAGTCTAGAAGGATGAGTCGTGACAGATGTCCATTGGACCCGGGCATCTTGAGACCTGGGCCTGAGGTGTTTCAGTAGAATAATGGAGGCAGAACTGTTGGGTGGTGCAGAGTTGGTTGAGGAGTGAGTGGGCAATGTGCAAAGGGGACAGAGAAAAAATAGTTACCTACGGACAGTGGGTCATCTTATGGCGATTTTATACTATATAGGTGTGGACAATATAGTATATGTGGATTTATCTTTTGTATGCTTCAAATATAGTATGAAAATTGCAGATGACTCCTTTTGGGTATAATTTGAAAGACTGGAGATCGGAGAACTTAAAAAAAAAGGGTAGTAAAGCAGGAGTTAGAGCAGAAATAGATATTTCTTCAGTAAGAATTCTTGTAGGAGCTAGAGAGGAAGCTGAAGGAAGAGTAAACCCAAGCCTTATGAATCCACTTTTTATATCTATCAGTAAGGGAGGGGCTGAAACACATGTAAGAGGGGTTGACTGCACTTCTTTCATGTGCTATGTATTGGAGAGGGAGTTTGAAAAATCCTGACTCAGCGAGGCTAAGTAAGTTACATACAGGGTTGCCCCAACCTTTTTTCCATCTCAAGCATCTGTGGCTATGAACCATGGAAACCTGAGAGGTAGGAGTCAGTAACTGTGGGTTACAAATTCAGAAAGCCAGGGAATATGAGGCTATAAAACCAAATGCTTTAAAAATTACTTGGATTTTTGATAAGGGTGCCAAAACAATTCAATGGGGAAAAGGATAGTCTTTGAAGGGACTTCCCTGGTGGCGCAGTGGTTAAGAATCTGCCTGCCAATGCAGGGAACATGGATTCCATCCCTGATCTGGGCAGATCCCACATGCTGCAGAGCAGCTAAGCCCGTGTACCACAGCTCCTGAGCCTGCGCTCTAGAGCCCGTGCTCCACAACAACAGAAGCCACCACAATGAGAAGCCCACGCACCACAACAAGGAGTAGCCCCGGCTCGCCGCAACTAGAGAAAGCCCGCACACAGCAACGAAGACCCAACGCAGCCAAAAAAAAAAAAAAAAAAAAAAAAGCACAAAAAACAATGTATTCAAATAAAAGTAAATCTATAAAAAAAATTAAGCTGTTAAAAAAAAAAAAAGAATAGTCTTTGAACAAATGGTGCATTTGGATATCCACATGCAATAGAATGAAGTCGGACCCCTACCTCATACCACACATAAAAGTTAACTCAGACTGTATCCTAGATCTAAATATAAGAACTAAAATTATAAAGCTCTTAGAAGAAAACGTGGGAGTAAATCTTCATGACCTTGGGTTAGGCAGTGGCTTCTTAGATACAATACCAAATACACCAATGACAAAAGAAAAAATTGGACCACATCAAAGTTAAAAACTTCGATGACAATCCACAGAATGGGTGTTAATAAGGGACTGGTATCCAGAGTATATAAAGAACTCTTAAAACTCAATCATAAACAGACAACCTAATTAAAGAACGGGCAAATTCTGCATAGACATTTCTCCAAAGAAGATATGCAAATGGCCAGTAAGCACAGAACGATGATTAACTTCATTTGCCATCAGGGAAATGCAAATCAAAACCACAATGAGATAATACTTTACACCCACTAGGGTGGCTATAATGAAAAAGTCAGGTAATAGCAAGTGCTGGCAAGGATGTGGAGAAGTTGAACCCCTCATATGCTGGTAGTGGGAAGGTAAAGTGATGCAGCATTTTTGGAAGACAGTCTGGCAGTTCCTCAAAATGTTAAATGTAGAGTTAACTGCATGACCTAGCAATTCTCCTCTTAGGTATAAACCCAAGAGAGATGGAAGCATATGTCCACACAAAGACTAGTACATGAATGTTCATAGCAGCATTATTCATAATAGCCATAAAGTGGAAGTAACCCAAATGTCCCTCAATGGTGAATGGCTAAACAAAATGTGGTATATACATACAAAGGAATATTTTTTTTATGCACATCATTACAAAAATACTCTGTATGATCAATTTTATTACAAACATGAAATTTTAAAGAATTTTTATTGGAGTATAGTTGATTTACAATGTTGTATTAGTTTCAGGTGTACAGCAAAGTGATTCAGTTATACATATACACCTATCTACTCTTTTTTTAGATTCTTTTCCCATATAGGCCATTACCGAGTATTGAGTAGAGTTCCCTGTGCTATACAGTTGGTCCTTATTAGTTATCTGCTTTATATATAGTAGTGCGTATGTGTCATTCCCAGTCTCCCAGTTTATCCCCCACCCCCCGCTTATTGTGACCGTAAGCTTGTTTTCTACATCTGTGGCTCCACGCAGCGGTGGACGATGCCATGGCATCCGCGAAGGAATGTTACTCAGCCATAAAAAGGAAGGAAGTACCAACATATGCTACAATGTGAATAAAGCTTGAAAACCTGTTAAGTGAAATAAGCCAGTCATATATTATATGATTCTCTTTATATGAGATGTCCAGAATGGGCATCTCTATAAAGACAGAAGGGTTAGTGGTTGCTTAGGGCTACTGGGGTATGTGGCTGGTGGATACTGGGGATGACAGCTAGTATGGGGTTTCTTTTAGGTGGGATGAAAATGTTCTGAAATTAAATATGATTGCACAGTTCTGAATTTACTAGAAAGTGCTGAATTATATACACTCTGAATGGGTGAATTGTATGGTAAGTGAATTATAGCTCAATAAAGTTGTAAACAGTTATTTGGCATTATCTGCAGCAAATCAAAATAAATGTTATTGGTATTATTTCTAGTATGTTTTCATGTTTTATTTTAGGGAACAGAAAAATATTCATAAGAGCTTTAATCAGTATATCCTTGATCCTCCTGTCCTGTAGGAATTGTAAAATTTCTCAGTGTGAATTTGCAGACTGGAAGGATTTTCCAGAAACATCTATACTCTTTCCTCTGGACATTGCTAAATAAATACCGGCAGATTCTTCTTGGGTTCTCCATTACCTAAGAAATGTTAAAATACTGTTGTGCTGAGAAGTCCTGGAGGGTAAAACCTTCTGATACTTTAAGGTTTTTTTTTTTTTTTTTTCCTTTATATAGTTACTTGCATGTTTTTATTTTTTTATTTTTTTAGAAGAGGGAACACTTTTATTTGTTTATTTATTTATTTTTGGCTGCATTGGGTCTTGGTTGCTGTGCGCGGGCTTTCTCTAGTTGAGGCAAGCGGGCTTCTCATTGTGGTGGCTTCTCTTGTTGCGGAGCACGGGCTCTAGGCAAGCGGGCTTCAGTAGTTGTGGCACGCAGGCTCAGTAGTTGTGGCGCATGGGCTTAGTTGCTCTGTGGCATGTGGGATCTTCCCGGACTAAGGCTCGAACCCGTGTCCCCTGCATTGGCAGGTGGACTCTTAACCACTGCACCACCAGGGAAGTGCTACTTACATGGTTTTAAATGACTTGTTTATATGACTGTTGATTTATTGATGTCTGTCATTTTTCAAATCCTCTCTTGATTTCCCATTGTGGTAGTGAGGCCCTGCTCCCTCCTCACTCCCAATACTTCAGTTCTCCATTCTCCTGTTGTACTTATTGTCACAGTTTGTGAAAACAATTGTTTCCAATATTATGATTAAATAAATGTTCACAAATGATGTACTATGGTTACATTTCCTTACAAATTTGTTTTTTCCTAGAGCAAATAATACCCGCTTTTAAAAGATGTACTTAACCTATCATTTTCCCCCTTTCTCCTGGAGCTCCCTGGACTCTTCCTTTCTGGGACAGGCTCTCTGGGGCTGTGCCATCTGTAGCCCTGGGACTTGCCTCACTTCTTTCCTGAGGTAGACCTGTTTTCTAACATCTCCTGTCTTCGTCCTTCTTGCCGTATGCTCTCATTTTACTGAGGCACATCTTCCTGTGAAAGAGTGTGTGGAAAGTAAATTGTTGAGTTCTTGCCTATGTGAAATGCTTTATGTAACTCTCATACTTGGTTAGTCTTTTGGCTGTGGTATGGAACTTGAGGTTGACAGTTATTTTCCTCAGAATTTTGAAGGCCTTGCTCTGCCGTCCTCTGGCATCCGTTATTGCTACTGAGATGTCTAATCCCATTTAGATTTACAGTCCTTAAAATTTAGGGTGACTGTATAATTCATTGTCAGAACTAGGACCCTTGAGGTGCTAGCCTGAAAGAATAGCAGGACAGCAGGCATTAACCAGGACTCTGGGGTCGCTGGGGCCATGTGGACACCCTCTTTACATGTGACCTATTTTTCCTCTAACCATTTAGGATCTTCTCTTTGCTTCTGGAGTTCCACATTTCATGATGATGTGTCTTACAAAAGGTCTTTTTTCCTTCATTGCACTAGGTTGCACTAGGTTGTGGTGGGTTCATTCTCGTCCTTCGATTTGGGGAAGTTTTTAAAATTATTTCATTAATAATTTTCTCCCAGCCTTTGTTAGGCAGGTGTTTGACATTCTGGATTATCCTCTAAGTTTTTTTCTTCTCTCACAAATAATAAAGGGAATATCATCTTTTTACCTTCTTGTTTTATATCTAAGAGATTTTTGTACATTTATCTTCCAGTTATTCTATTGAAATTTTTAAATATTTCTGTTTTGCATTTAATTTCTTGTTTTATTCTTTTCTCATAGCATCCCGTTCTTGTGGAAATGTGTCTTCTCTCACTTCTCTGAGGTCATCCATCGTGAGTTCTTTTCTCTTTCTTTTCTTTTTCTTTTTTTTGTGTGCGTTTGTTCTCTGCATTGCTTTCTTGAGTCCCTTTTTCTTCTGTTTGTTCTGGTCTGTGTCTGAGGCTTTCCTCAGATGCTGGTCATCCTTAACTGTCCCTTCGTGTTTCAGAGTGAGGCACTCCAAAGTGTCTCTGAAACCTGGGCAGAGCTTTTTGGCTCCTTTATATATAATTTTGCTGTGAACGAACGTCTTGGTTGTCAGAACTTGGATATCTTATTTTCTGGGGAGATGGGGGATGACCATGCAGTTTCTCCAGAAAAGGCCCCTCTGCTCTCCTGCCTAGGAAATGTTACACATGGTGCTAGCGTGCTGTGTAGAGGGTGGGGGAAGGAGACAGAAGGTCCTAGAGATGAGCGTCGAGCCTTTCCCTTATGCCCCATCTCAGCCTTCCGTGCCTCGTATCTCTCAGTATGGAGCTTTTGGGGCTCAGTTTTTCCAGAGAATAAAGCTTCTTTTCTCGCTGTGGGGTAGTCACTTGGCTGTGTGGGGTAATGGAGAAAGCCCTGTGGTTCTGCCCCCACCCCCTTCTCCACCTGTCAGGGTAACTGCCCTCCAAGAGCTCATCTCACAGGGATTCTGTGGGCCTCATTAGCTCTACCCTCACCTTTATTCCCTCTGGACATTTGGGTGATAACTTCCTTTTACTCCTTCATCTCCTGACTGTCTTTGAAAATTTTGTGAAAAGCTACTCTCATTAGCTCTCCCTTTTCTCTTCTTTCCTTTTTTTTTTTAAAATTAATTAATTTATTTATTTATTTATTTTTGGCTTGTTCAGTCTTCGTTTCTGTGCAAGGGCTTTCTCTAGTTGCGGCGAGCAGGGGTCACTCTTCATCGTGGTGTGCGGGCCTCTCACTGTCGCGGCCTATCGTTGCGGAGCACAAGCTCCAGACGCGCAGGCTCAGTAGTTGTGGCACGCGGGCTTAGTTGCTCCGCGGCATGTGGGATCTTCCCGGATCAGGGCTCGAACCCGTGTCCCCTGCATTGGCAGGCAGATATTCAACCACTGCGCCACCAGGGAAGCCCTTTCTCTTCTTTCTTGCAGGTTAATACATTTATTTTTTTCCCTCTGCTGTCTTTTAGAGGAGTTGAGAAGGGAGAAGAGATAGACTAATGTGTTCAAAGTGCCATTTTTAACTGATTCTGGCACGCATTTTTCCAGACAAAGTATTATAAATGTTGATTAGATTCTGAATAGTACTATCGGTGCCATTCCTCACATACGTTGTTATGGGTTAAATAGGTTTTTGTGGGCTGACCTGGAAACCCAGCTACATCTATGATTTTCCCCTAGAACTAGAGAAACAATCAAGCCTTTCTGAATTGACTCTCTGGAGGAATTATAACAGACTGGAACAAAAATATTTCATATATCTCTCCATTTTCCAAATCACATAGAAAATTAGGACTATTGTATCATTATTGTTGAAATAAAAAGCTCCAGTAACTAACAGAAACCGGAATTTTAATGGAAAAGTTTGGTCATAAAGTTAAGCTATGAAAATTGAACTGAGAAGCAAAGCTAAGTTCTTCAGCAGTATCCCTAAAACTTCATTTTTCGGCAACTTTTTTGAAAGCATTTTTCCTAATTAAATTTAAGCCCAGTGATAGTCAGAGCTGTGGGAAATAGCAATAGCCACGAGAAGCATTTGTTTACTTATTTTCTTGCTGCTTTCTTATTCCTGCCTTGCACACAAAGGGTCTTCTGAAACATTGGACTGAATAAACTAGACTCAGCCAGATAGACCAATAAAACTCTCTTCCTAACCATGAATGACTAAGAATAGCTGTGAGACACTTGGGTAGTGAAAATGCAACCCAGAATATGTAAAGTACACAGGGTGCTTGAGAGTAAATGCTGCACCAGCTTGGTGTTGGAACTGCAGAGACCACTGCAAGTGTAACAGACCCACTGCGGTCATGCAGCTCCCGTTTCCAGCCTCCCACGTTGTGCTGGGGCAGCCTTCCCTGAGCGCTCCTTCCCAGTGGCCGTGATGGCCCCAGTCTCAAGGGATCAGAGACTATTAGGAAAACCAGGAATTGTGGCTGTTATCTCTTATGTGGCTGGAACGAGGTAAGGGCAATGAGATGTAGTGATTCCATTATTTTCCTTCTTTTTTATTTTGTTTTCTCTTCTCCTTTTTTATTAAAAGAAAAAAAGATTCTTTTTTTAACCTCTCCCCCCACCCCCAACCTTGCTTTTGACAGGATGTTGACTAGGAACCAGAGCCCATTTTGGCTTAGCCTTTAGGGCAGCTGTTTACAGAGTAGCGGTGTTACATAGGGTTCCTGTGTCGTATGTCTGTGTAACACTGGATTTGGATCTTGTATTTAGCTGCCAGAAGTGACTGTGATGAAGTAGCGGAGATAAACTGATAGATTGGCTGCCAGAAAGATGTTGGGAGTCAATCAGATAAACAGGGCAGAGAAATAGCTTGCTGTTTTCTAGTGATAATAAACCAGAGGCCTCTGCTCCCCACATTTTTAAACGTAATTGCCATCGTAGTAATAATGTCTAAAATAAGCAAATGAGAAAACATCACAGGAGGTTTTTTATTTGCGATTGAGATGTCCTTTTCCCTTTTGCAATAAAGTTTCGTCCTATATGGAAATGAATATTTTTACAAATTTGTTTTACTTCTTCCAGTGCCTACTTACATAAACAAATGGCAATTAGAGAGTGAACTACTTTCGTAGGAATTTATCCCTCCTTCCTTATCCTCCCACAGGCTTTGGCTGTTTAATTTGATGAACTATCTATATTGCTCCCATGCCTCACCTACAAAATAATTACTTATTTTTGTGAAGAAACAAGTTTTAAAGTCAAACCTGTGTTATTGACAGGTGATAAGGAGGAAGGAGTTTATTTTAGTGTCTTCCCTTGGATTTCTCTCAGAAGGTTTTTGGAATTTTAATCTCTGTTGCTGTTTCCCTGCACTTGTGTAGGAGAGATGATATCTAGTTTTATTATTGTAATTTAAAATTCTCCTTCTTTAGTGTTTAACTTTTAAATCCATTGCGTCTTCTCACTTGGGACTTTGAGATCCAATGCAAATTCTTCAGTCTGTGTGAAAGATACAGATTTAGGCTTTGATTGCATGCGGTGGAATACCCAGTATTAAGAGGAGAGTAGGAGAGTGATTTAGAGTTCCCATGGAGTTAATTGTGGGGATGAGAGACCGGCTGTCTGTGTTGTGTTTCCAGTACGCACATACGACTTTCTTTAGGTTCCTTCTCAAAGTTGTAGCGGCTGTGAATGTGTTGGTGTCATATACGGTTAAATTATTTATTAGTAAGCATGCTAGGGTACCAGCTGTGGAAAGCAAGAGAGTGAAGTCTACACTTTTAGTTATATCTAATAAAGGCTTTTTGCCTAAGGAAGACCTTCCTGACTGCTGGAGGTTATAGGTCAGAAGTTAACCATGTACCATTATCCTATTGGTGAGAAGCTGATGTGTTTTCCTCTTTGCCACCCAGCCCTTCCCACCTGACCTTTTATAGATTCTCCACTGGTATCGATGAGGTGGACAAAACTAATCATAAAAACAATGAAGGGAATGTTGCATACTCATTGATCCATTTGAAATGAACTGCAGTACAATAAGTCTTTCAAATGGACTTTGTTCTCAGCTATTGCTTATAGCTCTTTTTAAAGATATATAAATATGAAAGGGTTAATGGGAATTCAGTCATGCTCTTGCCACTGAGTTGTCCCTTATTGATTGTAGTTTAGAGCTGTCACTATGCCATTCAGAATCCCTCCTGTGCCCTTTTAAAGTCAGTTGGTTCTGGGAGATGATAAATAAATCACTTGCTTTCCTTTTTCCCCTAGCTCCTTCGAGAACTCATAGAACGGAAGACCAGCTCCTTGGATCCCAATGATCAGGTGGCCATGGGAAGGTAATTTAGATATGGCTTTCTATTCATACAAGTAACCTGTATAATAGTTTCTCCCTCTGAGTCTCCTTAATTCAGCCTCCAACGCAATGATTGGCCCTATAATTATAAAAGTTGAGAGTTCCCTGGTGGCCTAGTGGTTAGGATTCCGGACTTTCACTGCCGTGGCCCAGGTTCAATCCCTAGTCAGGGAACTGAGATCCCACAAGTCGTGCGGCACAGCCGAAAAGAAAAAGGTAAGCTAGATAACAAGAGCTAGACAGACAAAGTGATGGAAATTGTTTACCCTACATTGCCTTAAGTGCAGTTTGACTAAGAGATTATAAAATGCCTATAGGTGTTTATTTTAGGGTTTGTTTCACAAAGTCCTTCTTAATCTCTTTGCTCTCTGATTTGGGCTGTGATTATATCTGTATCAATCTCTGACCAGTGGGTAAAAAGCATCCACCCAAATGCGTGGTCTCAGCTGTCAGGACGTGGCACTGTGCACAACAGGTTCCTTGCTCTGGGAGAGTCTGCCCTAATTTAGACCTCCGCCCCTTCAGTGAAAGCTGCTGCACAATTAGAAATGGAACGTGGCGGCATTACCCAGATGTCAGGGTAGAATGGAAAGTAGTGAAGGAAGGCCCTTGTGTGTATGCTTCATTCTGTGGTTGGAAAATAAAAAGGACATTTAGAGTGCTACCTAATGAATAGTGTACATTTAAATAGCCATGAGCCATAATTTGCAAAAGCATGAAAGGAAACAAAAGCTGCAAGTATCAGAATGGGATTCTGGGGCAGAGCAGCATTTTGAGATCACAATGAAAAATTTGTGTTGATGAAATAATTTTATGTGAGTAAAACATATGAATTTTAGGGTAGGATGTTGATATTTTGTATATCTCTGGAATGCTATAGAGAGCTGTTCACCATAAATTTAATGTGATAGAGCAAATTGCATTTAAGTGGTGATTATATTGTACATTTATCTGACTTTACAATAAAATAGATTATGGTAATTAAGATTATATTAAGATTACAGTAATTGGATTTCCCTGGATTTTTTTTTTTTTGATGTTAAATTTTCATTGTGTAAATCAGGTAAGATGACTAGCTGCTGCTGTTTTTCCTTTTTTTCCCCCACATTTGTTCATATGAGCAATATATGAAGATTTTCTTAGCCCAGTATCTTTTATTTGAAAAATTAATTTCTTTTAATCTAAGACGACTGCAGACTACCAAATGTAAAATAGATAGCTAGTGGGAAGCAGCTACATAGCACAGGGAGATCAGCTCGGTGCTTTGTTGTCCACCTAGAGGGGTGGGACAGGGAGGGTGGGAGGGAGACGCAAGAGGGAGGGGATATGGGGATATATGTATACGTATAGCTGATTCACTTTGTTGTACAGCAGAAACTAACACACCATTGTAAAGCAATTATACTCCAATAAAGATGTTAAAAAAATAAAAATAAAATAAAATGACTGCAGAATATGTGAATCTTGTTTGGATCCTGATTCAAACAAACAAACTGTAAAATTGAGACTACCTGGGAAATTTAGAGAGTGAATATTTGATAGTAAAGAATTATTGTCAACTTTTTTTAGGTGTGACAGTGGTATTGAGATTATATTGGGGCTCTTGGTATTGAGATTGTATTGCGGGAAAAAAAGCCCTTACCTTTGAACAACACATTCTGAAATATTATAGCTGAAATGAAAATTAAATAAATAAAATGACTGTAAAACTAGTATCAATAGTGGATAATTCTTAACACTTAGCAAAAAGTGGGAAGCACAAGAAAAAGCACTTGGGCATTAACAATGGGAAAATTAGATTTAAAGAATTCATGTGCTCAAACCAAACAGCAGCTGCAGTATTAGTCATAGAACAGGCCGCGCAGCTAAAACATTAAAAGCAAACCCAAGCAACTATACTCAGTTTGATGGGTTTTCCTGCAGACTGGTAGATTTAGTGCTTGTCACAGTAACTCCAAATACTAAGGAGCATTGTTAACCAAATTTGCTGTAGAATTTCCCAGCTGCCATTTGTTTTTGTTTTTGTTTTTGTTTCTTTAAGCCATTGCACAAATCCTCTTCTGTTGATTAGTCCCCCGGACTATCTTGAGGAAGTTGATGTAGGTTGATGATTTCTTTCTGCAGTGTTGTTAGTGAGAAAAATTCCCATTTGTCGATACATGTAACTATTTCCGTTAGTGATGATGCATAACATCGCTTGTGAATTTCCTAGGCAATGGCTTGCAATCCAGAAGTTACGAAGCAAAATCCACAAGAAAGTAGATAGGAAAGCCAGCAAAGGAAGGAAACTTCGGTGAGTTACTTTTTAGAAAAAACGTTAATCTTGTGTGTTGTTACCTCTTCTCTTGCATGTTGGCTGTTACATCGTTTTTCTATTTCCTTTGATGATTCTGTTTTTAAGGAGCAGAAAAATAACTAAAGCAATATTTGAAGCTTTTTTGAGACTCCGTTTTTTTTTACTCTGTAACGGAAAGATAGTTTCAGTTACTTCTTGTTCTTCTGTTGTGAATGGATGGGTTAAATGATATTTGCATTTCCCTGAAAGAGAAATAATAAGGAAATAAGACAAGATCGTTGAAATTGCCTTAGTTTTAAAAAATGATTTCTTTAGAACAATATAAAAATTGTATTTTGGAGTCTTATTTAGACATAGAATTATATTGGTCCATTTTCATGATGCCATACATGTACGCAATACGCTAAAAAGGTAAAAATGAAGGATTCCAGAGAATGTTAACACTGTGCTTAAATGAGATGAGGAATATAATTTGTATGAGAACAGAGAGATATTTCTGAGTGTAGGAAAGCCCTCAACCCTGTGAGCCCTTGAAGGAGTCTTAAAAGTATGGAGACAAAAGATGGGGCAAGAGTAGAAGTGACATTGCTATGCTTTCAGACTTAGATTCCTTGTAACTATTTTTATATATTACATAATATCACTCTCACAGGGCCTCAGTGTCAAAGAAACTACTTGTAATTCAGGTGCACATTGAAAAAAAAATGTTAAACTCATTGTGTTAGGACAGTTTTAGGCAGATAGCTAATCCCACATCCTTATTAGAGCCTGCCTGTCATTAAATTCCCTTTAGACAAATGTGGATCTGTCTCATTTTTAAATATCTTCAGAGAAGCAGATTTCACTACTTCAATTAACCTGTTTTAGTATTTAACAAAACTCATCAGGAAATGCTTATTTTTCTTTAACTTTGCAGAAGTGCAAAGTAGCTTTTCATTATCATTTGATTGAAAGTCACTTTTCCTAAATCTCAGGTTAAATTGTTATAATTTGTTTATGTTTTTTCATATGTTGGAGTTTCCAAGTCTTCATACTTCTCCAAGTTTGTTTTCAGTGTACTGGTTAAGAGCATGGTCTCAAGAGCCTGACTGCCTGAGTTTGAATCCCAGCTTTGACAGTCTGGGATATGACACTCTAGTAGTTACTCCGAGCAAGACCCTTAAACTCTCTGTGCTAGTTTCTTCATCTGTAGAATGGGGGTGATAATAGTACGAGACTTGTAGGGTTGCTGTGAGGTTTAAATGAGTAAGTATATATACAGCTTTTAGAACAGTGCCAGGGACACAGCAAGCACTATATACCTGTCTGTTGCCATCATTCCTATCATTATTATTGCTGTTATTATTCCAAGACTGGATCAGTCTCCTCCTGGAATGTTCATTTACTTACTCACTCACATACATGCCTCTTTTGTACCTGTCTCTTCTGCACCTTCCCCCCGCCCCGGAAGGATTTAAAGGAGAATGCTATTACTAGTACTTTGTAATTGACCAGGCTGATTAAGTACCTATTCTTTAAGTTTGAGATTAGACTTCTCTCCAATACTGTGCTTTTAAAATTATAGCTTTGAGAAAGACAAATACTCTGTGTTATCACTTGTATGTGGAATCTAAAAAATGAAACAAACGAATGTACATAACAAAACAGAAAGAGGCTCACAGATACAGAGAACAAACCAGTGCTTACCAGTGGGGAGAGGGAAGGAGGGAGGGGCAAGATAGGGGTATGGGATTAAGAGACACAAACTACTGTGTATAAAATAAATAAGCAGCAAGCATATATTGTACAGCACAGGGAATATAGCCATTATTTTATAGTAACTTTAGATGGAGTATAATCTGTAAAAATATTGAATCACTGTGTTGTACACCTGAAACTAATAATATTGTACATCAACTGTACTTCTGATTAATTAATTTAATAGCTTTGTGAGGCTTTAAATGTCGTCTAGAGGGAGGAGCCCGGGATTTCAAATCAGGGGACTGGCTCTGTCTGGCTCCATGATTTTGGTTGGTCTTTATTCTCTGAGCCTCACTTTTCTCATTTAATAAGTGGAGATACTCATCCCTACTTTATAGATTTGGTTTGAGGATCAAAACAAGGTGAATATGTCTGGTACATAGGAAGCATTCGAAAACGTTAGTTTCTTTGGTTTCTTGTGTTTATCTGTTGACGTTGCTGTTGCAAATATACACTCTTCAGAAGAACAGAGTGGGAAAAAATGCCTTTTCTACATTGTCATATTTTTATGAGTTTTAAAACTATTAGGGCAAGTAGCTATAATTGTGTGTCCCTTGAGGGCAAGCATTGTACTGGTTTTTCAAGACAGTTCCAGTCTTAGCCGTCTACCGTAGTGCCTCGTAGACATGTTTTTGGATGATTATAACAGTAAAATTAACACGCTTGTCAGGTAAGACTCTCTGTAAGATGCAGCATCCACACTTCTCAGTGTGAAGTGAGCAGACTAGGAAGAGTTAGCCTAGGGACAGGCCACAAAGAATAATGTTTGCCAAAACACGGACTTGAGAGTGTACACGTCCATTTTGGGAACTGCAGTTCATTTGTTTTGGCAGAGACTTAAAGTGAGTATGGGGGAATGGCAGGAGAGGAGGCTGTATGAATAAGTGAGTGCTAGATCGTGGTCACGCTCAGAATTCGGACTTTATTTTATAGACTGTAGCGAGTCATTGAAAAATAAGGAAGCCTGAGCACCTGTCACAGATTGGAGGAGACTTAAGGAGACACCACAATTAGGTGCAATGTGGGGTCCTAGGTTGGATCCTGGAAAAGAAAAAGGACACCAGGGTAAAAATGGGTGAAGTCGGGCTTCCCTGGTGGTGCAGTGGTTGAGAGTCTGCCTGCCAATGCAGGGGACACGGGTTCGAGCCCTGGTCTGGGAAGATCCCACATGCCGCGGAGCAGCTAGGCCCGTGAGCCACAATTGCTGAGCCTGCGTGTCTGGAGCCTGTGCTCCGCAACAAGAGAGGCCGCGATAGTGAGAGGCCCATGCACCGCGATGAAGAGTGGCCCCCGCTTGCCACAACTGGAGAAAGCCCTCGCACAGAAACAAAGACCCAACACAGACATAAATAAATAAATAAATAAATTTAAAAAAAAGGGGGTGAAGTTTGAATAAGGTCTATGGTTTAGTTAATAGTATTGTACCAATGTTAATTGTTTCCTAATAGTACTGTAGGAAATGTTTCCTAATTTGTTTCCTAATAGTATTGTAGGAAACAATTAACAATGTTAATTGTTTCCTAATAGTATTGTACCAATGTTGTTTCCTAATTTTGATAATTACACTATATTTGTGTAAGCTGTTAACATTTGAGGAAGCTAGGTGAGGATATACATGAGTTCTCTGCACTAGTTTTGCAACTTTTCTATAAGCCTAAAATTACTGCCAAATAAGAAGTAAAAAGAAAAGTAATAAATAAGGTCATGTGCTTTGAATTGTTTTGCAGTTTTATCATCCGTATTCACCTGGCTCTCTTTGTGAACATGAATGAGTGGGATGTGGTCAGAATCAGAGTGATCTTGTTAGCAATAGCGACAACTAACATTTATAAAACTCTGTTGGGCGCTGCAAAGCAATTGACATGCCGAGGTAGAAAAGGCATAGGCTCTGATGCTAAACTGTCCGGGTTTGAAATCTGACACTTCCACTTACTGGCCTTTAGACCTTGGGCAAGATACTTTACATCTTTGTGCTTCAGTTTCCTCATATGTCAACCTAGCATGATGATAAAAGGCACATCTCATAGGATTGTTATGCAGATTGAATTAGCTAATTCATGTAAAGTAGTTTGGAAGGTAAGTAACTCACCCAGCGTTACAGAACTAGCAAGCACAAACTTGGATTTGAGCTAGTTGGTCTGATTCCAGAGCCCATGCTTCTAACCTGTGGCTATTGAGTTGTTTCTCTGGCCAGGACCTTTGCAGACACCAAAATGATACCTTGACTACATTAGAATTCTGCCATGACGGATTTAACAAGGGGCCCAGGCTAGATGAGAATATCATAAATAACTTCCTTAAATTAGACCCCTGGAAGAGCTGGTGGGATGTGCCAGCTGTCATCACTGGTACTAGATTCCACCAGTGAGCAAGCTTTGCTCTGTGTGATAGGGTTGGAGAGAGAAGAAATGTCCTAGCAAAGATGAACATCACCTTGTGGAAACCTTAGTTTAAATGGTAGCAGGTCAGTGGCATCATCCTGGTCAGACTGGGTGTGGCAATTTGCTAGTTGGATGCTAGAAAATAACTTATAAAAAAAAAATTTTTGGTTTTGGGAAGTAATTATAATTATTGATTATCAGTCTTTTACTCAGCATTATCTGTAAGTGGATTTGATCATGATTTAAGCAGAATTCATAATGTAAATGAATTAAACTCTCGGGCCTTTAATAATGAGGTGTCATACTGTGTTTTGTGTTTGTCTATTCTTCTGCAACAAAATTATATTTATCTCTTCTTAGTATGGTTGGTAAAAGGTATTTTAATACTAAAACATGCATCCATCCTCAGTAGCACTGAGATTAGGTAAAATGCATTGTATTAAGTACACATTACTAAATCTGATTACTTCTTAAAGCCTGTCTTTCATCATGCAGCTAATAGTTATTGAATATATTTTATTAAAGTGTAAAGGTATTCCACGGAGCAGTGCCATCCAATAAAAATATCTTTACATGTGTAATTTTAAATGTTCTAGTAGCCACAATTAAAAAGGGGAAAAAATGAAACAAGTGAACTTAATAATATATTTCACGAAACCCAATATATAAAAAATATTATTTCAACAATTTATTGTTTTAAAAATTATTAGTGATATATTTTACATTTTTTTCATCTCAAGTTTTCAAAATCTGGAGCACATCTCAGTTTGGCACATTTCAGGTGCTCAGTAGCCACGTGTGGCCAGTGACTCCGGATTGGACAACACAACTATAAGGTATAGTTCATAGTCTTTGTCTAGACAGTAAATTAAACCTGTATTTGGACACAGCCAAGAATAGTTTTCATTTTTTCAGATGAACAGTGAAGTTTGGCGAAGCCTAAAGACATTAAAATATATTTATTAATTGTACTTAGGCTTTATACTTAAATAAAAAGGTTATGTAAATAATTATATTCTTGTACGTTAACGTAACCTTTGGGAGGGCATTTACCTTACTTTTTCAATTTTAAATATGCATACTTTTCGATTCACCAGCAAAGCAATTACACATCTCAAAATTTATCCCATGAAATGTGTGAACAAACATACAATAATTTATATGTAAGAATCTTCACGTTAGCTAAGTCAGAAAGAGAAAGACAAATACCATGTGATATCTCTTATATGTGGGATGTAAAATATGACACAAATGAACTTATCTACAAAACAGAAACAGACGCACAGACATAGAGAACAGACTTGTGGTTGCCGAGTGGGGGGCAGTGGGGGAGGGATGGACTGGGAGTTTGGGATTAGCAGATGCAAACTAGTACATATAGGATGGATACACCACAAGGTCCTACTGTATAGCACACGGAACTATATCCAATATCCTGCGATAAACCATAATGGAAAAGAATATGAAAAGGAATTTGTGTGTGTGTGTAACTGAATCACTTTGCTATGCAGCAGAAATTAACACAATTTTGTAAATCAACTATGTGTCAATAAAATAAATTTCTAAAAAAGTTTAAAAAAGTCTTCACTTTTGCACTGTTTAATATGGTTTTTAAAGGGGATAGACTGTATAATGCCTGTCAGTAGGAGGTTTAATAAATTATAATATATTGACATGACAGAATATCCTGTAACTGTGAAAAAGAATAGAATATGACAAAGTGGAAAACATAATGCAGAATATTAAGTATATTACAGTCTCATTTTTATGTGAAAATATATAAAGTTTATATTTGTCTTATATATGGAGAATGCCACAGACAAACTTAACAATGATTAACAGTGATTTAATTAACAGTGATTATTTCTGGGGGATAGGACTACAGGGAACTTGTCAGCTCTCTATACATTTCCGAATTTGGAATTATATATTATTTTTTATAATTAGGAGATAGCGGACATTAAAAAAGTATAGTGAACAGATATTTTGTTGTTGCATCTTATAAAAAGTGAAGAATTGGAAGCAATATGAATGTTCAAATATATGAAAATATATTTATGGTACTTCCATTCCTGGAATTTTGTATATAGCTTTGAGATACAATGCTAAGTGAAAAAACAGATATGAAATTATGTGTGTGTATGGATTACTATATAAAATGAACATAATAACCAAAATATTAACAAAATAATAATATTAATAAATATTAATAACAGTTCTTCTCTAGGTGGAAGAACTATGTATATATTTTTGTGTGTGCTCAGTTGGTTTGTTTTCCAAATTTTCTGTAATGAATTATACTTTTTGTATTACTCTTGGTAATGGGAAAAACCTCATCACTATTATTCTTTTAAATTCAATTGTTAAAAAAATGAATGAAATTTGGGAGGCTTGGCTATTGGTGGTGTAGTAGAGAATCAAATTCTTTGATGTGTGTAAAAATGTTTTTAAAACTGTAAAACATTACACATGTGAAAATATTTATATCATATTTTTTTGTGCATAGTGTTTTGCCCAAGAACAGTTTTTCTGGTTAGAATTTTATTGGGCTGGGCTAAAAGTTCATTTGGGTTTTCCGTAACATGGAAAAACCCAAATGAACTTTTTGGCCAACCAATATACTATGCATCTTGTCCTTCAGCTTCTCCTTTTATAATGAACAGAAAGGGATACCTTCTTTGAATTCTCTTTGGTGTAATTTCTTCTGTATAAGGTCAAATATTTGTTCAGCCCCCCTTCACCAGAGGATCTCAGAGCACTTTGTACAAAAATACCCCTTTTTTCTATTGGTGGGAGATGGAGGTGACATAACTTAAATTTCTGTAATACCTTGACTGAAGATCTAGGGATCAGACTTGTTATGTATTCAGTTGCACGCATCATTTAAAGATGGGCGAGGGGTTTCCCTGGTGGCGCAGTGGTTAGGAATCCGCCTGCCAATGCAGGGAACACGTGTTCGAGCCCTGCTCTGGGAAGATCCCACATGCCGCGGAGCAACTAAGCCCCTGTGCCACGACTACTGAGCCTGCTCTCTAGAGCCCGTGAGCCACAACTACTGAGCCCGTGTGCCACATCTACTGAAGCCCGCGCACCTAGAGCCTGTGCTCCGCAACGAGAGAAGCCACCTCAATGAGAAGCCTGCGCACCGCAGTGAAGAGAAGCCCCCGCTCGCCGCAGCTAGAGAAAGCCTGCGCACAGCAACGAAGACCCAATGCAGCCCAAAAAAAAAAAAAAAAAACGGCAAAATGAAAGACCCGGTGGCGCTAGTGAGTGAAGGTGATTCTAGAAGCCTTTTCTGACTCAAGGAGCTAGTGAGTGATGGTGGTGGTGAGGTGTTCCATTTGAATGTTATGCCACTACCTGTGCTACTGCCAGTAGGTAGCTTTAATGACACTGAAAAATGATTAAGATGTATGTAGAGGAGGGGAAGATGAGGTAGTCAACTCCTCATTGTCTTTTGTCTGGAGTGATGTTTAAGGGGTAGTATATTGCTCAGGGGCACAGGTGTATCTACTCTTTTTTTGGGCTTTGGAGCTCTGTTGAACTACTGTCATTCACAATGTGCTTTTATCACACGTTTCTCCTGTAGTTTTAAGGAAAAAGTGTTTTTATGGTCGTGAGTGGTTCGTGCCTATGAATTGTTCCCTGTTACACTCCGGATCCAGATATACCTGTGATCAGTTCTGGAGTTTGTTACCTGGTAGGGTGTATTTCCTTTTCTAGGTTAATAGCTACTAATGTTGCTGCCTGTTTGTTTCCTACTGTATTAGGTTTCACGTCCTTAGCAAGCTTCTGAGCTTCATGGCACCTATTGACCATACCACAATGAATGATGATGCCAGGTGAGTAATAGATTAATTATATGTCTCAAATGGCTTCATGACAGCCCAATACTGACCAGTTCTGCAGCCTGTCGCCCTCCCCATTTCTTCTTATCAGTGAACCATTTGTCACTGGCATCATAGCAAGGGTCCTTGTCACATCCCTTCACTCCCATCATTACTGTAAGACCAAAACAGAATTTCCGTGAATCTCAGTGCTGCCTCTGGTGGGTTTTTTGTTTGTTTTTGCTGTTTTGTTTTGTTTTTAACTTTAGCCACCTGCCTAGGACATCGGAGCTCTTCTCTAGACGGATGGGTTAGGACAGCACACACACTTGTTTCATGTGTTTGGGGGTTTTATGCATATGTTCTCCTTTTAAAAATGGGTCTAGAGATTGCTCTAGAGATGTGCATTATGTTGTGTTTGTTCAGGCTGCTGTTGAGGTTTTTTGTTTTTTTTGAGTATTTTTACAAAAGAAGTACGTGCTCATTTTACAAAGCTGAAACAAGATAGAAATGTGTACAGAAGAAAATGTATACGTGTACTCAATTCGGAGATAACCACTTTTTAAAGAATCATTCCTTCTGTATTTATTAGTTGGCATTCTACTACATCATAATATTTTTATAATATTATTTATCTATCCATATTCCTTCTCCTTGATTTATTTAGCATTTATTTATTCATTTATATCAGTATGGATTCATGCTCTCCTATTTTATTCAATTAATTATGATCCGTTACTGTCATTATTTATTTTGATTTAAAATTGTCTCAGATTAATAGAAGCCCCTTCAAGCTGGCTTGCATCTTTTTGAGATGTCCCCAATTACTCCTTGAGTGCTTCCTTACTTTCCACCACAGCAAGGTGTTCTAGGCTCATCTTCTATTTTCTCTGTTCCAGCCCTGGAATCAGTCTTTCTCCAAGGAGTCCTCACTCTTTTTAGTGAATTGCGGTTTTTAGAACCTAAGGTCTGGGTGCTGGGGTACTCATCGTTCTGGGTGTCATTGTTCGTAGGCGCTCTCAGCGTATAGAGGTAGGAAATGCGTGTATATACACATACCCGTACATAGGAGACAACCACTTTTAGTATCTCAGAATATTTCCTTTCAGTCTTTGAGTTCCCTTTTAGTATGTTCTGGTTTTTCTTTTTATATAATTAAAATTATATTCAACAATATAGAATTATAGTCTGTATTGTGATTTTTTTCTTTAAATATTTTGTATACTGTGATCATTTCTTGTCATTAAAATTATTCAAAAATTTAAATGACTGTGTAATATTTTTATAATATTACCTATTTAGCCATTCACTAATTGTTGGAAATTTAAATTGTTTTTAATTATCATTGTTGTAATGCTGTGGTAGACATTTTAAAACGTAAGTTTTCACCAAGTGAAATTATTGGTCATAATGTAGGCATGTGTGGGTTTTGCCAGCTTTATCCCTCAAGCTACATTCAACCTTTTTATTTGAGAGTATTTAGTTTGCTAATAAACCCCATCAGATTTCCCCCCTTGCTTGAAAAGTAGTAGATGTGCAAGTTTAGTTGAACACAATGATTATCAATTTTTTGTTTGCATTTGTTCAGTGCTTTGAGTACAAAATAGCTTAGGGGTGGCGCTGAGTCCATTTATACGCACATCTTTCTGACTTCCTATGCTCTCCTGTGCTTTGCAAATGAATGCCTTTGTCTGGCTGGGTTTTGTTTGTTTGTTTTTCCATTTATTTCTGGGTCTAATCTGTTTTTAAAAATAATAGAGTGAGGGACTTCCCTGGTGGTGCAGTGGTTAAGAATCCGCCTGCCAATACAGGGGACACAGGTTCGAGCCCTGGTCCAGGAAGATCATACATGCCATACATAGAGCAACTAAGCCCGTGTGCCACAACTACTGAGCCTGCACTCTAGAGCCCAAGAGCCACAACTGCTGAGCCCCTGCTCCACAACTACTGAAGCCTGTGAGTCCTAGAGCCCATGCGCTGCAACTACTGAGCCCATGCGCCGCAACTACTGAGCCCATGCGCCGCAACTGCTGAGCCCACGCACCAGAACTACTGAAGCCCATGCCCTCTAGGGCCCACGTGCCACAACTACTGAGCCCGCGTACTGCAACTGCTGAGGCCTGTGCGCCTAGAGCCCATGCTCCACAACAAGAGAAGCCACCGAGAAGCCACCACGATGAGAAGCCCGTGCACCGCAACGAAGAGTAGCCCCCGCTTGCCACAACTAGAGAAAGCCCACGTGCAGCAACGAAGACCCAGCGCAGCCAATAAATAAGTAAATAAATAAGTAAATAAATAAATAAAAACGAGAAAAATTAAAAAAATAATAGAGTAAAATGAATGCTTCTTAGGTTCTCTGTCAGGATGACATGAAAAAATTACTTCAATAGAAAAGGAAAACTAGGCACTTAAAAACTAAAATCCATTAAGGTAACATTATTATCCCAGGCATAAAGTGAAATCTAGTTTAAGTATTGGTGGCATCTTTTGAATATAGTACTACTAGATCATTTAGAAATCGATTGTCATTCCTAGCTGGGATTTTTCTTGAATCACCTGATACCCCTGGACACTCAGGTTTCCAGAATCTTGTTTATTCACTCATAGTTTTTGTTTTTGTTTTTTTTTTCCACTCATAGTTTTTAAGGGTCTACTATATGCTAGACATAAAGTTTATTTGAAAACGACGTTATTATTTAGGATTATGTTGGGCTTGGTCTGCAAGAAACATATAAAATATGACTACAGAGGTATAAGCAAATGGGAGTTTATTTTTCTGACAGAATAATCCTAGGGGTGGCAGGTAATTACTGGCAGTGGTTTTTCCCTTTTCAGTAGTATTAAGGCCAGCATACCTTGGTCTTCCCCCTGTGGTCGCAAGGTGGTTGCTGCAGCTTTAGCCATCAAGTATGCATTCCAGTCAGGAAGAAGAGGAAAGGAGTGGTGTCAGCCATACTGATTTTCTTTTGTCAGAATGCCCTCCAAAAACGACTTCTCATATCTCATTGGCCATAACTCTGTTATGTTGCCACTTCAGGTAGAGCAGGCAAGGGAGGAGGAGGGGTTGGGAATGTGTTTGCTGGGTAACAGTGTGGCATTTGGTGTTGGGGATGGGGGGAAGCTATCCCTTGTGGATGTTGCTAATTATCAGCATTGTTCTCCAGCTGGTTTAGCCACTTTGTAACAAGGAATTTACTAAAAGTGTTACAGCTGGAGAACTGAGCATTTGTTTTTACCAAGTACACTCCCTTTGCATTGTGTTTCTTGAGGACACAGAGGCAGACATCCACGTTACTGCTCGTGCTCCATGGTCTGAATAGGCCAGACTAACTATAGGCAGAGTAAGTGAGTATTAGCTCTTTCTGCTTCTGGTATCAAATATTCCAGGGCCCGTAGGTAGTGTTAGGTAGTATCTTTTTTTTAAAAACTGTATGTATCTTAAGAAGGAGGCCGTCATAGCTTCGCCTATTTTGTTTTTTGTTTAGGTAATTCCATAACTGGAAATAATCCAGCACTGTTCTATTTGGTTTCTCACCTTGTACGCCACAAAATATTGAGGAATGGGAAACTTTCATTTCAGCATCAGTGCATACTATTGGTACTTTTCTCCAAGTGAATGGTTCTGGTTTTGATAAGTTACAGATATGTCATTCTTTTTTTTTTTTTTTTTTAACAATGGTATAGATTTATTGAAGGTAAAGTTCTGGGAAAAATTCAACCCATTTTTATAGTTGTATCTATGGTAGAGTAGAACAAAGTTACAGATATGTCATTCTTGGTGTGCATGTATGAATAGAGAATTTTTTATGATTTTGAAGTAGAGAAAGGCTTTGTAAGCACGACACGAAGGCCAGAAGCCACGGGGAAAGTACTAGTAGCTATGACTACATAAGAGTCACAGTGAAAAAGATATCAAAAACAAAGTTATAAGTAAATGACAAACTGGGAAGAAAAAGTTCAATGTAACATTACTGTGTAAGAATGCTATGGAAAGAGTTTTTACAGATCTCTAAGAATATCCCAATAAAAGTAATGGGTAAAGCATGTCAACAAGCAAACTTAGAAATCATAAAAGAAAAACCGCAAATGGCCAAAAAATATAAAGACTGTCAATCTCATTAATCAAATAAATGGATATTAAAATAATGAGATTTCATTTTTTTCTTATTAAATTGGAAAACATTAAAAGAGTGATAATCACTAACGTCGATGGTGTGAGGAAACAGACGCTTTCATTTACTGTTGTTAGGAATGTAAATGGCAAAATCATTTTGGAGGGCTATTTGGCAATGTTTTTCAAAATTTTAAATGTAAATGTATCTGTTGACCCAGAGAAATCCACTTCTAGGAATTGACCTAAGGAGACCTAAGGAAATAGCAAGTTCGCAAATATTTTTATATCAAGGATCTTTATTGCAACATTGTTTATAATGGGGAAAAATAAGAAACAATCCAAATGACCATCAGTAGGGAACTAGTTAAAATAAATCACAGAAAATCATTCAATGAAGTTATAAGCAACTGTTAAAGGAGGAAGTGGAGCTGTAAGTATTAACATAATGTTTAATGTAATAAGTAGGCTACAGAATACTATATCATAATCCTACTTTTGAGTAAATAAACATGTATGATTGAAAAAAAAAGTGGCGCCTTACAAAAAATATATATATATATTATACTGTCATGGAAAGATCTCCAGGTTATTTTGTTAACTAGAAAAAGAAACATCCATTTATGTAATATCCATTTATGTTTTTAAAATAAATATTAAACAGCTGTATATGTATACATATGTATGGATATGTTATAGAGCTTAGGAAAATGCCCGGAAAGGCCATACATAAATAATATTTAAAATGTTTACCTACAGGGAGGGGACTGGGAGGAGGAAGGGGCAAAGGGAGGTTTTCAACTTTTTTTTTTTTTTCATACATCTATTTTGCTCTAATTTCCTGCCATGAGGATGCATTCATATTAACTGTCACTAAAAAAAATAAGAAGCTCTGAAACAGTGTACACCAAACTCTTCACATGTTTATTGCTGGGCAGGGTGCAGTAGAAGACACATTTTACTTTCTAGTCTATTATTTCTGTAGTATTTGATTTTTTTTTTTGCAATAAACTTGTATTGCTTTTTATCAACAGAATAGGACATGTTCATTTTGAAAATCATATCTATAATATAAAGAGGAGGTGGGAAGGTCCTGATTTTCTCTATTGAATTATTACATAAATGAAAGAGCTTCTTTCCCTTAAGGCTTCTGCCCTGTGAGCCATTTGGATAAAACTGGCTTTTGAATACCCGAGTAGCTTCTGTCCCAGCCCACCCCTCCCCTTTTTTAATCATGGTGAAAAATTACATAACAAAATTTCCAGCCCTTTTGATTTCTTATTCTCAGAGGCCACTCTACCTGGGGTTCCTACCATACCCAGGTCTGGAGAGAGAAGCCCTTCTCTTTAGTTGTGTCTTGGGTCCAATTTGTTGCTCCACACGTGTGCCTAAGTTGGATTAATACCCAGTATTAATAAAGAGAGGAGAAGGGGGGAATCCCAGTATGATTACTCATCCTTGAATCCCCCATGTCCGTTGTCCAGTTTGAGCTCAAATTTGGACTTGGTCAAATTGAATTGAGACTAGAACATAGCTTTCATTAAGGGAGAGAGAGCAGAGATCTTTAACACAGGGTATTAAAATACCCTTAGTGGAGGAAGAAGTACTATCTGTAAAAGGATCTTTAGAAAGGTAGTGGCGTCTTCATATTTCTGCTGATACGTATTCTTTTCTCATGCTAGGAAATTTTCTCTTCAAGCAATCTATATTTTAAAAAGTCTTTTTAAATGCAGAGTAGCCCAGTTTGCTCCTGTATTACCAGATTTCCCTTTGGGGCGTCTCTAGGTAAGCTTTGCATACTGATTGAAATGCCTTTACAGGCCCTCAGGTTTCCTTTGCTAGTGAAAGTCTCATGTAACCCCTGACACTTCTGCTGGTCCGGTAGTAGGAGGTAGGCAGGTGGTTTCTATTGCAGGCCTGATGAATGCTCCCAGTTCTGGGAGGAGAGGCGTTGGTGGTATGGTGGTTAGCATAGCTGCCTTTCAGTACTGGGAGGAAAGAAAAGAAATTCAACTTTGCCCCTGTATCATGTGTTGCGTGCGAGAGAGGGGTTACCATGAGTCTAAAAAGGATCGCTGGCTTTGCTGGACCCTCAGGTACTCTTGGCACGGGGCAACACATCTCCCAGAGCAGCTCCTGTTTGCCCTTCAGAGTCATCTTTGCAAAGAGGGCAGAAGTGTCATGTGATGCTGTAGAGGCAGAGTTATCAGTGGGCTGAGGAGGACAAAGGGCTTGCTGTCTCATTGGCAGAGAATCCCTCTAAGCATATTGTCACCACTGAGAACAGGTCAGTGTGTTACTTGCATGATTTACAGGATTGCTGTTCACTTCTCTGACTACTGAAGTTATTCTAAGCTTATCAAGGACATTTTAGAAGCAGAGCTCACTTTACATGGTGTGAAAGCCCTGGAGTGCTGTTAAGACCAGAGGGAGGGTGAAGTGAAAATTCAGGTGATCTTTTATTATCGTTCTAACAAAATGAAGAATTTGTCGGTTGTGGAAATAATCATCTGGGGTTTTGCCTGTGTTTTTGAAAGACCCTCTGAGGCAGACTTTTAAAGAAGTTTGTTCTTTTTCGTTTGCTGGGTAGATGTAGGTCAGATAGTAAAATGCTAGCGTGACAAGTAGGAGAAGTAAATTCTGAGTAAGACTCTGAGACAGGTCGAGATGTGTTCCTCAGAACTGGCCACCGCCCCAGATTTGGGACGGGGAATGCATGGGAACTGCTTACTCTGTCAGCGTGGGTTTTGTTGTCAGCACAGAACAGGTCTAAGCGGCAGCAGTCAGTCTGGTGCCTAAGAAAATTGGTGTTTGCCTTGCACTTACTGCTGCTTCAGAGAGCATTTATTAGATAAACCCAGTTCTGGTACTGTTCATTGAAAGGGTAGGTTATTGTATTTTCCTAAGAAGCTTTTTTTCTCGTTACAAAAATGATAGCAATATCAACATTTTGTAGGTACTCCATTCCTTTGCAAAGAACTTAAATTCTCAGTAGGAACAGCAAGAATTTTCATTTTAACCCCCCACTCTCTGCCCCCAGATAAAAAACCACTTTCCCCTCTCTTTTTATAAAGCTACTGGCTTTAGAAAGAACAAGGAGAGAATCCTTTAATGATAACTGCTAAGCACCAAATACATTATTGTTTTACATCTGGAGTTTTAGAAATGTACAAATGTAATCCAGCCTTGTAAGGTGCTTTGTCAACATCACTGCCACGTTGTTCTTGAAGTGCCTCGGTATAATAGAATTTGTACAGGCAGTTTATCTTCCGCGTGCCATTTTTGTGTGTGGGTCTGTACCCTAAGTATGGGCACATTCTACCACTCTCCTGATGGTGTTCTTTTCTCCCTAATTGGTAATCCAGAGGTTACTTAGACCATTTTTGATTCCCCGTTACCTACTTTACCCCCCCCCCCCATTTTTATTAGCCATAATGCACCGAATCGTGGTGAAATATTCTGATGAAGTTTGCTTAGCATTTGAGAGCACATCAGCTAATAACCCCGGAAATACCCTCCATAGAGCATTTTTCGTTGGTTAAAAACTTGAGAGCAAGAATGGTTAAGATATAGAGGTTTTTTCTGAGGCTTCTTATCTCCTAAAAAGACACAGGTTGTTCTGACAGGTGAAACAAGCCCGAGCAAATATGCAACATTGATCTAATCAGCAGGAACGAGCTCGAAACTTGCACTGGTGCTGTCTTTCCCCAGCATCATTAAAGGCTCCCATTACTCTTATTAGAGGTTCCCTCTTTTCCTTATCAGATTACAGAATGAACATAACTCATGGCAGTGATTTGATCTCTTGTTAAAGAGGATTACAGCTTTGCATTAACTCGGATTGACACAGTTTATAATTTGCTTGTTGATGCTCAGGCGGGCGGCATCACACGTTTGACCCCCCAGCAGTGCTGAAGGGAAAGGACCCCCATATATCATCATTAAAGATGGCGTCCAGCACGGAGCGAGGGGGCCTGGGGCCTTCCTCCTCCAGAAACGTCAGAAAGGACAAAGAGAACATTCTCAAGTTCAAACCTGACACTTGGGCCAGAGTTTTAAAACTGGATTGCAAAGAAAGCACTGCTCTCGTTTCTTCCATATTTCCTGGTTCGCTGGTTTGCAGTCCTCACACAGTTCTAAAGAATTTGCATTCTCAAATTCAAGCCTTGGTTCCAAGCAGGTTGTAGAGAGAGAAAAGCACATTTTCTAGAAGAGATTGTAGATGCTGAACAGATAAATCTTTCCCCAGAATAGGGTTTCTTAACTATAGTTCTCATTTCTGCAGTCAAATTCCCATCATTTCTTCAAAAGATTGTGAATCTTATTCTTCTCCCAAAGGGATATTTCACATTCATTAAAGTGAGTGTAAATGTTTCTCTTAAGGAATTATTATTTTTAAGTTTTTGTATTCTATTATTATTGTCTTTTAAAATGTAATATCTTACAGATACTGTATTAGTCACAATGAAGTAACTTGCAAGGAGGTAGGCCACAGCTAATGTTTTTCACCTGAATTTAGATTAGTCATCCATTCATATTATGAATACATTTCCCACAGTGATCACTGAGCCACCTGAGCAGCTTGGGTTGCTAAGATGTGCAGATCACCTCAGTTTTTGTGTTCATCCTTTGCTCTCATTTATCCACCCTAAGTCTGCCACCCTATTTCTGATTGGCAGTGAAATGGCATGGAATGATAACTTCATATTCCACTTATTATTATTTTTTTTGGATCTCAGTTCCTTGACCAGGGATTGAACTCAGGCCACGGCAGTGAAAGCCCGGAATCCTAACCACTAGGCCACCAGGGAACTCCCTCAGATTCCACTTACTGAACATTTACTATATGTCAGACACTGTTCTAAACTCTTCATATGTATTTTCATTCGGTCCTTATAAGAAACCACTAAAGTGGTTGACCTTATCTGTGTTCTATGCTAAGAATACTGAGGCACAGAGCAGTTGAGTAATTTGCCCAAGACAAACAGCAAGTTTGTAGGGGAGCTGGTTTATGCATCTGGGAGTGTAGCTCCTGACCCCTGCCCCTGTTTTCAAGAAATCAGCAAGCTTATTTATTTTATTTATTTATTTTTGGCTGTGTTGAGTCTTCGTTGCTGCGCCTGGGCTTTCTCTAGTTGTGCTGAGCGGGAGCTACTCTTCGTTGCGGTGCGTGGGCTTCTCATTGCGGTGGCTTCTCTTGTTGCGGAGCACGGGCTCTAGGCGTGCGGGCTTCAGTAGTTGTGGCTCGCGGGCCCTAGAGCGCAGGCTTAGCAGTTGTGGTGCACGGGCCTAGTTGCTCCGTGGCATGTGGGATCTCCGCGGAGACGGGCTCAAACCCGTGTCGCCTGCATTGGCAGGCAGATTCTTAACCACTGCGCCACCAGGGAAGCCCAAGAAGTCAGCAAGCTTTTATGAGACTGACACGCTGCCTGCTTTGCTAAGAGGGCAGACAGCAAGCTTTTAGAAATACGTGGGAATCCTGTGCCAAAGGGAAGCTGCCTCCCCACCCACGGCACACATACACAGAGCCTTTCTCTCCATTAAAAACTTGTTTGGATTAAAATGATTGTTTCTTTCTGTTATAATAAAGATGCTTTCTATATAAGAAGGTTTTACCTGTTAAGCCATTCACAGTTTAGTGTGAATCACTGAATTTCCAGGCCTGCTCTTATGGTTACACCATTCTTTGATTCCAAAGACCCTAAACCTCATAATTAGCTTTGAAACCTGGTCCGGTGTATTCAGTCCATTTGCTCTTGACAGTTCTCTTTCTCCCGGATTCAGGTGCCTGTCACCTTCTTTCCTTAGAGACTACATTTTTCCCCTATAATAAAAACAAAAGGGACTTCCCTGGCAGTCCAGGGGTTAAGACTTTGCCTTCCAGTGCAGGGGATGCGGGTTCGATCCTTGGTCGGGGAGCTAAGATCCCACATTACCTCACGGCCAAAAAACCAAAACATAAATCAGAAGCAATATTGTAACAAATTCAATAAAGACTTTAAAATGGTCCACATCAAAAAGAATCTTGGGCTTCCCTGGTGGCGCAGTGGTTAAGAATCCGCCTGCCAGTGCAGGGAACACGGGTTCGAGCCCTAGTCCGGGAAGATCCCACATGCAGCGGAGCAGCTAAGCCCGTGTGCCACAGCTACTGAGCCAGCGCTCTAGACCCCGCGAGCCACAACTACTGAAGCCTGCGCGCCTAGAGCCTGTGCTCAGCAACAAGAGAAGCCACCGCAGTGAGAAGCCCACGCATCGCAACGAAGAGTAGCCCCTGCTCACCGCAACTAGAGAAAGCCCGCGCGCAGCAACAAAGACCCAGTGCAGCCAAAAATAAATAAATAAATCAATTTATTTTTTTAAAAAATCTTAAAAACAAAAACAGAACCTTCTTATGGAAGAAAATTTGGAAAATACAGAAAGGACAAAGGAAATTCATGTTACCTGCTACTAGGAATTGAATATTATTACTACTACTAATATATATTTTCTTGCAGAACTTTTTGTGTGTATATTTTATAAAGATATATTCATATATGTTTGAATCCCTTTTTCCAGTTAACTTTATATTATAAGCATTTTAATACCATTAAATATTTTAAAGACATCTTAATGACTTTATAATATTCAATTATGGAATATTTATTCTTAGACGTTTAGGTTATTTCTGATTGTTTTCATTTCTCTTTAAGGAATGCTGCAGTGAACATATTTGTATAGAAATCCATGTTCTAGGTTTTGCTTGTATCTTTAGGTTCTAAGGAGTAGAAGGGTAATTCCTGGGTCAAAGGCAAAAACTTAAAAAAAAATTTTTTTTTATTGCAGTATAGTTGTTTTACAATGTCGTGTTAGTTTCTGGTGTATAGCAAAGTGATTCAGTTATATATGTACTTTCAGGGGTTCGTGATGGGTTGTACTGATTTACATCCCCCCTCCCCCCACCTGAGGCTCATGTCATTTACCTTTGCTGATACGGAGAGTTCAACAACAGTGACACTTTACTGAGGCCCTGCAGTGTGCTAGGCACTGGGCTAAGTATCTAATGTTTATTTTCTCATTTAATCATAGCCTTGAAGAGTCTGTATGTTTATTAATCATTTGTATTTCTGTTTTTATCCTTTGTCCAGTTTTTCCTTTGGGTTTAATTTTTCTTTGCAGTTTGTGTGAATTCTACATATTATGATTATATACCATATTTCCTATTTTTTGTAGCTCTCCCCGTTTGCTCACCTGTTGGTATTAACGATCTTTATTGGTCATATGTAAGTTTTACTTTTTATGTGATCTAATAGATAACACCTTTTTCTTAGGAGTGTTTTTCATTGCGTTTATGCTTAGGCATTCCCTCCCGGATCCCAGGGTGAGCTGTTTGCTGATATTTTCTCTTGCTTTTTTCTGATTTCTTACGTTTGGTCTGCTTGGAACTTTATTTTCGTATATCATTCAGTGGTCTCTACTCTCCAGTCCTACGGCTTTGTGAGCCCAGATTTTTTTTCTTCCCACATAGACTGTTAACACCAACAGCTTCTTGACCCCCCGTCTGATTTAATTAGTTCTGTGCATCGTTGCCAGATTGCACCTTCCTAAAATACCACTTAGAAAACGCTATTCCTTGTCGCCTACAGCGTAAAAGCCACACTCGAACCTGCCACTCAAGGCCTGCAGTGATTTGTCACCCTGCTACCTTTCTCTCCTCACCACCTGGTTTGGTGTGCACGTTCTTTGTGCTGTTCTGCCGGCCCCCGAGGTCCCAGCACACACTCCCTCCTCCTCCCGCTTGTGTCTCTTAATTCTGCTCACCCCTGCCCTGCCTGCATCCTTTCCTGTTGCAGGGTCCGTAGTCCTTGGTACACACCAGCCTTTCCAGAGAGCCTTTAATGGTTCCCCACCCCCGACTGAGGTGTGGCTCTTTTGTCCTTGAACCCCTGTTTTATTTGTTCCTCTCTAACTGTACTTATTACAGTTCACAAAAACACTTATTCGGGTTTTTTTCTTGCTAAGAATGCTTCATTTATAAGTCAAAGTACAATAGTATGCGTATGTTTACTATAATCCTGTGTTTGGTATTATCGAGTTAGATGACTTGGAGAGATTTTAGTAAAAATGTATGGTATTATACTCATACATTTGCAATAATATATTTTGATTCCAATTGAATCCTGCCTTACTTACTATATAGCATTTTTGTAGCAGAAGTTTTATTTGCAAAACAATTTAAGTCTTTTCCCAGTTGATGTCAGCCTTCTCTGGGCTAGAGAACTGACTCGGGATCCTTGAGCACCTGTTCTGCCCCAGCTCACAGACAGTGTGACCTTGAAGAAATCTTCTCTCTGGGCCTTAGTTTCCTTCTTTATAAAGTGAAAATAGTCCTTCTTGCTTATTAGAGTCTTGAGAATGAAATGTTCTTTATAATTTTTTTGTTTCTGAGAAGGACTGTTTTAATGATATCTGTACAAATAGGTAAATAAACAAAATTTACATTTTCCCATGTGTACATATTATGTCATTGTTCCTTTGCCTGCAACGCAGACATACCCATTTCTGTGCAAACCTGAGAAGAGTTGGCTGTAGGTCTCCTGTCTGAAATGCCTTTAAAGGCCTTCAGCTTATGAGTCTGTTGCTTGTAAGCAATTTGCTGGTAAGATTATTTTTGCAAACAATCCCTATAAGATGAATGAACAAAGGCTTCTTGCCTCTTTTACTAAAATCTCTCCAAGTCATCTAACTC
Organism: Balaenoptera physalus; assembly: GCF_965194825.1. Taxonomy (NCBI): domain Eukaryota; kingdom Metazoa; phylum Chordata; class Mammalia; order Artiodactyla; family Balaenopteridae; genus Balaenoptera; species Balaenoptera physalus. The sequence goes on from NC_138901.1 coordinate 42,840,177, forward strand.
TAATATACAGATCTTCATCGACTTACAGTGGGGTTACATCTCGATAAACCTATTGCAGTTTAAAAATAACATAAGTCGAAAATGCATTTAATACACCTGAGCTACTGACATCACTGCCTGAACCTCGCCCACCTTAACCGTGCTCAGAACACTCACATTAGCCTGCAGTTGGGCAGAATCATCCAACACAAAGCCTATTTCATAATAAAGTGTTGAGTGTCTCATGTCATTGATCGAATACTGTACTGAGAGTGAACAACGGGAGGGCTGTCTGGGCACAGAGTGGTTGTCAGTGTGTCGGTTGTCCAGCCCCGTGATCGTGTGGCTGACCGGGGGCTGCGCTGCCCAGCATCCCAAGAGGGGATCTGCCGCACATCCCCGGCCCGGAAAGAGAGAGGTCACAGCTCAAAACTGGAAGTACACTTTCTACTAAGTGCACATTGCTTTCGCACCATCGTAAAGTGGAAACATCCTGAGTCGAGCCGTTGTAAGTCGGGGACCGTCCACACTTTGCCCTGTTCCCACGGCACTCTGTACACGGCAGTTCACCGGCCGTGCAGACCCTAATCCTCTCCACGCGAGGATGTCGCACCGCCTGAGAGCCGGCTCCATAGTTTGTTCTTCGCTCCTGGCCACATTGGAAAAGCCCTAGAAATAAGGAGAGTCCAGCTCTGGGACTTGTCATGCCCAGTCCTTTACTTAGAGAGTTTTGGAGGTCTTTTAACTTAGGATGAACCCTGGGAAAAGATCTTTCAAGAACACTCTTGTATTTCAATTGCTCCCAAGGGTGTACACCACAAACTTGTTCATACTGTTGGTTTTCTCCTGCCCATCTTGGCTGTGATAACCATACCGGGTTTGGTTTCTGGTGGCCCTTCTACAAATTATTAGTTACTGTGGAAACATGGAGTGTTCAGACAGGGCTCAGTGATGACCAGTTCTCATTGTAGGTCAGCTTTTTTGGAATGCTCTCAGGATTTGTTTGGTTTAAGAAGACAGTTCTGGAATGACTCCTGTACGTGCATTAACAAGGCATAATAGTCCTTGGTTCCCTTTTGTTATTTTTAGTGTTGGTATTAAGTGTCACAGCAAAAAAAAGATATTTAGAGAAAGGGCATTGCCTGAGTGTACTTGGAGTTCCAGGTGCTGGGAAGCAGGGCATTTGTAATGGGAAGCTGTTACTAACTACCCTGGAAACAAGGTCTTGAATGAGCCAACCACACCTTGTGTTTTATCCATTGTCTTCCTCTGGGGAGCAGAACACTTTATAAACATTAACTCTTTTACCCTCTGGGCACATCCACTTAAAAGGTAAATAAGACTGAAGGCTCTTTCTTCTCCAATATAGATGAGGAAACGTCAGCCCAGAGAGGGAAATTACTGGATCCGAAGAAGGGGAGGCGTTCGTGGCCTGGGGTGTTTGGAGTCCGCACCTTGGACCTGGCAGCCTGGTGGCCACAGGAGCTGCCCCTTTCTGCTTCCCGGAGGCGGGCGAGGGCTGGGCCTTCTGTCGCGCGTGGGATGTGAAAGGCTGCAGGGAGGAGCAGCTGTCCTTCAGCGCTCCGTGCTCCTCTACAAGAAGGGAGAGATCAATACACATTTTCTCCTACGGCGCTGGCGGCGCTCGGCCTCCTCGTCCTCGCCCGCCTCTCCATCCTGCAGGGGAGGCGCAGCCGGGCCGCAGAACAGAGTCACCAGCTTCCAGGGGCAGAAACGCAGACCTCTCGTTCTGCACGGAGCAGCCAGGCTTTTAAAAACCAGTCCCATAACTGGCCAAGGTCATCAGATTGCTGACTTCAGTGACTAGCTGGTGAACCGAGTTGCGTGGGTGGGGAGGTGGCCAGTTGCAGACACCCGGAAGCTGATGGCTCCTGGGCACTCCTCGTGGGGTTAGTTGCCCCGGCAGGTGTCTGGGAGAAACCTTTTTTCCAAATTTCTCTCTGATTTACGGAGGAGAGGAGGAAGTTCTTTGAAGGAAACCATTAAAAACCAAGAAAGAGTGACAGAGGGAGGGCATCAGTTTGCATTCTGTCAATTAATATAAGTGAACTGTCCAAACAAGATCCCTATCTCAGGGAGGATTTTATTTTTTAATCAGAAAATGTGGTGTTGGTACCTATAACTTTGTAGCTTCCTACCATTAAACAGTTAAGTGTTGGACATGAATAACAGAATCTGCTGCCATGATTAACAAAGGTAGTTGAGGTGGCAGAATCGCCCTGCAGGGCCTGGTGCCGTCAGTGGCCAGTTTATTGGAGTTGGATGCAGTGCGAAGGTGGGACGTGGGCCCTCTGGCCGTAGGCGGCTTTTGCACCCAGGAGATCGGCAGGGCTGAGAGCGTGGATGAGTTGGCCAGGGGAGGGGTCGAGAGAGAAGGGAGGAGGGCCTAGAACAGAACCCAGGAGAAGGGCTATGGGAGGAAGATAAAAAAGACCAAGAGGGCAGAGCAGAAACAGAACGCGGGCGGGCGCACCCTGGGGGGAGCGTGTGGATGGTGACCTTTGTGTCCTGCGGGCTGGTGTTTGTGTGCTCAGTAGTTGCCGCTTGTATGTTCGGATTAGGACTGGGTATTTTTTGGTAAAGTAAGTAATGGAATGCCTTGCTGAAACTCTGTGGGTTGACGACAGATACCCTTGTTAATTTCTGTGTGTTTTGATCCCCTCAGAGTAGCCTTAAACTGGAGCTGAGAGAAGCATCATACGCCCGCCCCTGCCTGGCCCTGGGTCATTGGGCAGCGGTCCTGATAGGGATACAAATGTAACTCAGTGTCAGCCTCCCCTTCCGTGGGGTTGAAGGAAGTGATTCACGTCTAAGCAGTGAAGCATCCCCTGGCTTTTAACAGGAGCTGTTAGAGGGGCTGCTGTTTGGACAAGGAGCTTCATCTTCCTGAAGCCAGCAGCCACAAAGCCATAAACACAACACCAGCCAACTCTATTGCCAGCATCGCGGGGGCTTGTGGCGTTAATATTAAACATCGCCAGCAAGGCAGAGAGCTCCGCAGCCCAGCCACAGAATAAAAATAAATAAAAGTAAAGAGAAGACCCCACTAAAAGCGGTGAGATGATTTGTCGTCTTCCCTTTGTGAGGCCATTTGTCTTCTCTCGCGTCAAATCTGTTATAAAACAGTCAAACTGTGAAAGTGGAAATCATCCCAGGAATATGGAATATTAATGCACAGGAGAGGAGGCGACATCCCTTTTGTCAACAGTCCCTCCCACCCCCCTCCACTTTTTTGCAAGTCCCACCAAGGTAAATTATTTTTCTTTAAAAGAATTTGAAAGGCTTGAAACTAGTGGTAGGGATGATGGAAGTTTCAAGTGTTTTTCTTCCTTGTGTAAGTGGAGTGAATTTGTAACTGGCTTGGGAGCAAGGAGGGAGCGCAAGTGGGGAGAAAACCTTTACAGATTCACCCCTCGCTCCCTCTCACCTCTCCTTCCTCCTCCCAGCCGTTCAGTTCCTTTGTTTGGGGCCTGAACCTGCATCTTTGAACATTTATAAATCTTGAGTCTGTCTGATCTTTAGGAGACGGGCCAGAGGCCGTGTCATCATCTGTAATTTAAAGCTGTAGGGCTAAAAGCATTTGCAGAGGTTTGAAGGACCTGGTTCTGACCTGACCAAAGGAGCGAAATGGAACAGACCTTCCCGAGTCTCCTTCAAGCACTGGGGAGGATGGCGAGGAGAGCAGACACTCTAGGTAATTTATGGCCAGTTTGCTGGGAGCCTTGGTAGTTAGTTGCCTGGTCCACTGAGAAATGCGTCGTGTGCTGCCACCTTGTGGCAGATTTGGGCAGCTGCGGTGGGCTGCCTTGGAGCTTGTGAAGAGTTGAGCCTGGTTCTGATGGGAGATTTGCTTTGGGTCCAGATTTAGGTAATTAGTGATAGGTGAGGGCATTCTCTGAGTCACTATTACTTTGCCAACTTGATCCTGTTAAGAAATAAGACCTCAGTAAGAGAAGGTCGCTTTCTTCTCTTTTCATGTTTCTTGTGTGTGTGTGTGTGTGTGTGTGTGTGTGTGTGTGTGTGTGTGTTATTTTTTAGTATGCAGTTGTGCCGGCGTTTCGGGAGAGAAGCCCGAGACCCACTTTTTGTTAAGTGCTGGCCTTTCGGCTGCATTCAAAAATTCTGAGTCTTCTACTCGTTTTGTTTTACGTCATCCTACGTGATGCTCCCTCCGTTACAGGACGTACTTCTGTCCCTTCGCCTGCATTGTCCTCCTCACAACGCAGGCTCCCTGAGAGATGAAGGCCCGGAGTGTGGGCCCTGCCTCTGATCCCGCTGCTGTGATGTGCACGTGGGCCCCAGGAGCGCAGGGCAGCCTCCTGCCATCTGGACCAATATAGTCCCCCTCTTAGGTCATAGAAACAGTTCTCAGGCGTCTTTCTCTCGCCTGTAAAGTCTCTGATACAGAGTAGAGTGGATTGGGGTCAGAGGAGGCAGAAGGAATGAAAGGTTAAGGGAGGTGCCGTCGCGTCTCTAGTATCTGGGGAGCAGACCTCAAGGCAGCCAGAAGGTTAGGTTGGGAGGACCCCTTGGTTTGGTGCCAAGTGATGACTGGCAAGATATCTTTTTCAGCTGGCACTTGGGATGCCCTGGGCACGCTGGCAGGCAGAACAGAGAGACTGGAAGCTCTGTGAGGGCAGGAAAGGACGGGCTGAGAACAGAGGAGGTGGTAGAGCTCGCCCCGCGCACCTGGGCCGCCTGGACTGTCCAGACACGTGGGTGTGGGCTCGGAGAGCGAGGGCCTGCCCGTCAGCTCCTCGGCAACCTGGAGGGCTCCGAGGGGTTCCGCCAGGCCAGCAGGAGGACTCCAGCTCTGTCATGGCGGGAATGGAGTGAACTGTTTTCTTTTCACCCAGAAGAGACCAGATTTAGTCAGGGGAAGGCAGCAGTGGTTGAAATGCTGCCACGGGGAGGAGCAAGGAGCTGTCCCTCCTGGCTCCGGAGGACTGGACTGTGGGAGGGTCCCACAGCAGCAGAGGGGCGCCCGGCGAGAGGGAGAACATTGCCACCTCTCCGAGTGGAGTGGGCTGTCCAGACGGAGTTACCTGATACGTTCACCTTCCCCACGCAGGTTCCGCCGCGTTGTTCTTGTCTCTGTAATCCTACGAAAACCTAGCAGAGCAAATAGGCGTTCCTGTGTGTTTTATGAATTTATTATACCTTTGTGTTATACTTTGAGGGCAGGGACCATCCTCACGTAATACACATTTATAAGCCTCTACAGCACTAACAAGTAAAATGTTTTCCAAACACAAACGTGAAAAACATGCATCAGTAACATTGCCAGTGATTTTTAAAAGTACATCTGCAGTCAGCAACCACAGTGGTCAGCGTGAGTTTCTGTTCTTGCTGTGTCTGGACTGACTCGCAGGGATTCGGGTTTCGTTGAGGTTCTGCTGGACACGAGTGCTGCTGGAATTGGAGCCCTTAGTCTCACTTTCCCTTTGTGCGTTTCGTCACCCTTGGATTCTCAAATGTATGTCTAAGACATCAAGTTCCGCAGAAGCACGCGGCACAGGGCCCTCGGGTGTGCAGGGAAGGGGAGGGGATTATGGGGGAGGGAGGGCCCCCCCGCACACTCTGGGATGCGTCTTGTATATTTAGGGAGGACAACCCCCCGTCCCCCCCAGTGAAGCAACTAATGAACAATCTCAAATTAATCAAGGACAGATTCTGTGTATAGTTTTAATCAGGAAAGCAGCGATATTGTTTCTAGGGGCACACCCTGAAATCCCTGCGTATTGTACTTGCTCGGAGAATGGGATGTACTTTTGGAGGCTGTGCAGGTTTCTTTGGGGAGCGGTGGCCTGGCTGCTTTCTCCCTGCTGTCTGCTCGCCTTTGGCCCCAGGGCCAGGGGGGTGCAGCTTGGGGGTGTCCGGGCCGGAGGAGGAGGAGGAGGAGCGGGGTGTCTGGGGCGAGGCCTGGGCGGCTCCTTCAGTCCCAGGTGCCGCGAGCTCCTGACCGAGCCAGCTGCCCCCCCGCACAGATCCTCTGCAGGGTTCAGGTGGCTCCTTTGTACTGTTTGCCCCGATGATGGCGTGGAAGCCCCTGGTCTGTGTCGCGGTCAGTGAGGAGTGCGCGTGGCTGGATGGCACCATGACGCACGTCCACCCGCGTCTCATTTAGGGCTGCTTCAAACCTCGCCCGCCACTCAAGTGATGGCATCTCACAGCCAGCTCGACCGGGCGCGCTTAAGTCTCTTCACAAGAGTCACATAATAAATAAGCCGAATCCCAGTACACACACACACACACACACACACACACACACACACACACACACACACACACACACACACACTCTGTCTTTATGGAAGATGGCTACTAATCCATGATCATTTTTTTCCAGAAACAGGTTTTATGATAATATAGTAAAAATATTAAATTAGAAAATGCCTCACTAAAGGTTATAAAACCTTACTACATTAGAGATAGGTAATTATCCCCTCTATAGCCTAAATGACAGTTTAAAAGAAATAAAAATGTTAGTGCTCATTACTTGCTTTTGTAGTTGCAATAAAGGGTAAGTTAAATTTTAATTCAAGGAAGAGCCCCTGCTACCGACCTTCTACCTTAGGTCCAAGTCCTGTTAATTACTCTGCAGGTTATTCTCCTGCATGATACCCACATTAATACATTTTCTACAGTGGACATTCCCACTGGCCATTGAGGCCAGGAGTGTGGGGGGAGGGTGACAGAGGGGGGAAGGCATTTCAGCTCAGTGATTCAAATCTTGATTCTTAATGTGATAGGGAGCAGGAATTATATATTTTTAAAAAACCAACTTCGTTATGCATAGCCTTAAGGGGACCTCAAGTATTAAACTATACACTTACCCTGGAGAATCGGACGGAGATGAGGTTAACCTGAAGGACTGATAGCTCAGCTTCTCTGGGCGGCTCAGTCCCGGTTAGGAAGGATGCTGCAGGGAAAGGCGCTTTGTGCAGCAGAAGGCAGCCCGACCCTCTGTCCCATGGTGGCTTTTCATCCCCTAGTTCTGTTTTTAGTTTTGTGTTCCCGCCTTGGGATGGGATAGGGATATGGACGCAGCCTGTTTCTTTCCAGTGCCTTCCCCTGCCCTGAGCACTGGCCCCAGGTCTAGCATCTGCCTGGGTCTGGGGCAACGCTCAGGACGCCCTCCGCCTCAGTCTTCCTCCTGGGCCGTGCAGAAATCTTCCCACCGGAAAGGAGACAGAGAGGTGGCAGGAATCAGATTTCCAGCTCTTTCCTGAGAGGCTCTCAGCAGCCCTGCCTGAGAGCCTGCCCGAGCCGGAGCTGCCAGTCCTCCTTCTCCCTCGCCTTTCGCAGTTGTCCTCTCCAGACACGAAGCCCCTCCTTACCCTGACATGGGACGTTACTCTGGAGTGGGGAACCTCACAAAAGGACCGGTCAAAATACGGTGTAGGCATTGCAACCGGCCGTGACCCAGGACTGGGTAACAGAGCCCTGCCGGTCAGGTGGCTTCCAGGTCTTTATTCTCAGCAAAATTGCAGGAGAACCTAATTGAGTTGTCAGCTGGTAGATCATTAAAACTAAGTTTTGGTGGTAGATCACTCTGTGATTGGGGGGTGGTTAATTCAGAAGGAATTAAAAGAATTGAGTATCATTGCTATAACAAAACTCTCCCATTCCCACATCTACTTGTTTGTGTGGCAAGGTTTCTCATCACTTCTGTCTACAAAAACTAAAAAATTGGAATAGAATTGGTGCTGAACCCTCTTTCATTCTAGCAATAAATTATATTCATCCATGGAATGGGAATGGAGGGGAAAGCCTCGTCCATATCATTGAGAGATAATTTCCAGTAACATTTTACATATTTATGTATATTAAAATTTTACCAAAATTATACTACATTTTATTATATTGTTATTGTATATATCAGTTATATCCTAATAATAATTGTAATGATAACACAATCCAGAAGTAATTTTTAGAAATTACTTAGAGCCTTATGGTCCCAAGAAATGAAAATATTTCAACTTTTCAAATTTCAGAAAGTGTTTCAATTTGCATACTTATTTTTGTGGCCAAGAAGTATGATAGTGTGATCAATAAAAGACTTTCAAGCATAAAACAATTATATTAGGACAAAAATCTGTAGGGAAAAATCAAATGGAAATACAAGTTTAAAAAGAGAAAGATGCTGTAAAATTTCCAAATTAAAGAGTTTGTTTATGTGTTGTTTAAGTGAGTGATGATGGGTATCAGATCAGTATGGCATATAGATTCCATTGGGCGTTATTACAAAATGGATGTAAGAGTTATTTTAAAAGTTGGTATTCACAGATTTGTGGTAATTATATCCTTTGTGACTATTAACTTCATCAAGAAAAATATTATATGTCAACTTAAAAATGTGTGCAGGGGCTGTGGGATTTTGTAGAGTTCTGTTAGGGGGTACGCAGAGAGACTCGAGGACCAGCCCCTGGACCCCACCCTTCGTGGCCGTGGTTTTCCCAGCTCTGTCCCCGGCGGGTCCTCCGCAGGGAAAAAGAAGGGCTTGGGCCGAGCTGAGCAGCCGGAGTCTGGGGGTCTTCATCCTGGTGATACTCCTGGACCCCAGGAAGGTCTGCTTTGTCCATCTCTAGAGTCCTTAGAGTTGGGGCTGAGGGGGATGGAGGCGGGGGAAGAGGAGACGGGAACAGGAAAGTCTTTTAGGAGGCTGTCACCGCATTCTGGGTAAGAGATGGTAAGATCTGAAATAACGGAGCCTGGAGGAGCAGGGAAGTTTGAGATACTTTGAAGGTAAAAACGGTCACTGATTGGTGGTCATGGGTGAGGGAGACTTAAAGTTGAAATTGCTTGGGGATTCTTAGATTGGAATAATCCCTTACTCATATTTTCTCCCTTTTCTGTAAAAATATTTTAAGAGCCCAGACCACTCAGCTTTCCAGGTTGCTTTGCCATGAACAGCTGCATGTTTGTCAGCTTTGCCCACCTGAGTGTGAAATGATGTTCTATCAAAACGTGGGTTTCAGCATTTCCCTCTCTGCTCCTGACACGTGAACCCTGCTGCGGGCAGTAACTGCCGCGTTAGCCCAGACGGTTTGCCGATGTCACTGCGCGGAGAGGAAGCATTTGCTCGGTGGTAATGATGGGGTCTGGTGCAGGCGAGCACGGCGAGGCTGGGAAGGGATGATTGTGAAGGGCTAAATGGTATGGTGCCTCTGCAGCTCCCTCTCATCAGATGTCTCAGCCTTAAAGCCACACTGTCCTCTTTGTCATGGCGACTCTCCCCTTAACACCATTTAATTTCTTTGTGGAACTGGCTAGAGAGACTTGTACTTATTGGCAAGTAGGCAGGCCATCGCGTGATAAAGTGACGCCTGGGCAGGGCATCTCTGTCCTTTGTGTGATGGAGCTGGTGATTTGGCAGCCACTGCCTCTGGAAGGGAGGCTGCCTGCCTCTCATTTGCATGTGGTCTGAAGCTGCCTTCCGCCTTTGTACGCGCGTGTCCGGGCCGGCCAAGGCCGAGCCAGGCAGATGTGTACAGCTCAGGAACAAAAGAGACCCTGGAGCTCCGGGTGAACCTGCATCCTTTGTTTATAGGTCCAGGGGCACCATGGTCGGCTGAGGGCACCAGCAAATTCTTGGCAATAAAATTCCTATAATAATACAGGAGACCCACTGTTTTCTGGCTGCACTTTCCCTGCCTGCCACGTGGTCCCCAGCATGATAAGGTTTGTTTATATCCGTGGCTTCTGCGGTTCCTTCTTTAAGACTTTTCCCTTTCAAAAAGTTTTAATATGCTATTCCTATTGCTGGGTTTTCTAATTATTATGTCTCTTTTGGTACACACCACTATAGTAAGGTGACTTCAAAAACAGACTTGTAAGTTTTTGTGTTGAAGTCTAGCAGGACCAAAAATAGCTGTTTGAAGGGTGGGGTTTTTTTTGTCTTCTGTTTTGTTTTGAAAATCAGATTTGCTGCTGATGACTGTCAGATGATGAGAGCAGTTCTGTCAGGAAAAGCCTGTTTTCCTAACAAGGAGGGCAGGCTGTAGATCTTGAAAACACAAGCAGAGCAGGCACAGCTTTCTCCGAGGTCGTTTACTCGCTGGTCCATGGCCTTCGCCCAGGTGCCTTCCCTCCTTCCCGGAGGGCACGGGCGTGGTCCCCGCCTCCCCGTGGGTTTGACCTGCTTGGACCCTCCTGGCTCCTGGCATCTCCACAGGGAGACTCTGCCCTCCATCCAGGGAAGTGTTCTGGAGCTGCGGGCTCGGTGCCGGTGCTGGGAGGGCCTCGCCCACCCCCGACAGGTGCCTTTGGCCAGGTGGTGGTGGAAACAGAGGTGGCAAGTGGTCACTTACTTCATTTTCAGGGACGCAAGACCCTGGCATGTTAGGATTTTTTTTTTAACATCAGACCCAGCTTTAGAAATAAATTAGCCAATCGAATTATTTATTAGATGGAGAATAGTGGAAGGGCCGGGGCGTGGGGAAGAGCCTTGGTGCCCGAGCAGCTGCACGTGTGCTGGTAATTGGAATCTTGTTGCTGGGTCATTTTCATTGTTTTTCAAGTACTGCCAAGTCCAAGAAAATGTATGAAAACTGAATTATATCCCCTACATCCCATGTCTGATTGAATCCTCCTCCTCGTGCGGCAGTCTCATACATCCTATTAAAATATTCAATCTTGTTTTCTTACTTGAAGAGCCTGTGTGTAAAGGGCAAACTTATAGAAAACTCGTTCCCTGGAGACAGGGCATCCAGCCACGCTGGACTATTTACATACTCTGCTGTTTGGCCGCTTCTAGGTTCCTTCCCTCCTTCGTATTTGTGAATAAGAGCTGTGGGATGCATTTTTAATTATGTGGCTGTGTTTCCAATGGAAGAATCAGACTGGGGTATTTCCCAGCTTCTTGGTTCTTTTTTAACCTTGAAAAGTTAACCAACGCGTTAACCAGTTTGTTTCGTTTGTCTTCCAGGACAGAGCTGTATCGATCTCTTTTTGGCCAACTCAGCCCCCCTGACGAAGGCCACAGGGACTGACAGCGCCCATGTCCCTCTGGCCCGAGGCCTGAGGCAGGACCTCCGCACACCCAGCCCCAAATAGAGGAACTCGGGAAATCCCGGGAACGTGTGCTGTTCAGAACACGGGCCTGACGAGTGCCCGGAAACCTGGATCCAGCATCTGTGTCACCAGTGCGTCCGTGTGCAAAGGGCTTGCCCCCCACGGCCTTGAACCACCACAAATAAAGAGTGTTTTTACTGTTGCCGCCGCTGCCACACTCGATTCCTTAAGCAGCACAGAGTGAGTGATGTGGCGTTCCCGCAGGGTGACAGGTTCTTTGGGAGGGTTTTCATTGTTTTCCCAGCCAAATGGCCGCCTTTCACAATATAAAATACTTCATGGAAGGAATAATCCTAGGGTAGATGCCGCTTTCGGGGTGAGTCACCTTTAGCGATTGATCGCGGCCATGAGGAGCAGGGAGTCCCCCAAAACCTGTCAGCTCTGCCCCGGAGGCATTGTAGCTTGGAGGTATCTGCCTATTTGTTGCTAAATACAAATCTCTGACTTCTTTTTTGTTTCCTCTTTTCACCCATAAAGATTCTTCCAGAGTCCTTTTCCATTCTCACCATTCCTAAATCACTTTATTGAGATTAGCTCTGGTGTAAATCTAGCAGGGGGAAATGATTCACTTGTTTTTCATCCAAAGGTCAAAAGCTGGAAATTAAATCCTCATAAGGGGGATTTATTGGCCTGCTGTGGTCAGTATGCAATGAGACGATCTTGCATAAGTAATGTGTGCATGCCCGCACTCAAGGCCGACCATCTCCCGGGTCCTTTGCCCAAATCTGTATTTTGAGCTATGGAATTAAAGGAATGTTGCGTACAGGCAGCTGAGGGCAGTCGTAGTTGATAACTAGTCATTGTTTTTAGAGTCAGGTTTTGGTATTGTTTTAAAATGTCAAAACCAAGTGACAGATTTTTGTGCCCAGGAATCCCACGTGTCACTGACATGGTGTCTGGGGACTGCGACACAGCGCCTAGAGGCTGGGCTCCAAACGAAGTGAGTCTGGGATGTAATCTGCATCACAGTTTAGTATTAACATCTGAGTGTGTCTGCTGGGCTCGGACGGGGCAAATGGGGGGAGGAGGATTTCTCCATCTCACATTAATTGGACCTTGGTACATCCTGATCTGTTTTTCTTGTCTTGGTAAGTTACCTCTTGGGCTTGATTGTCAAGGAAACGTTTAATTTTCAGTGTGTCTCCAGTTACCTAAAAGATCACTCAACAGAAATAGAAGATTTCCCCCACAGTCACTCCCTTCACCGTGATCACTTTTTAAAATATAGACCATCCAACCCCATCCATCTAGCCTGAGGATCCCGGATAAACCCACGTTAGAACAGCAAGTAAGTAACCTCTTAACCCGGCACTTCCCGTGAGCATGATGCAGACCCACGATTCCTAAAGAGATGCAACCTTTGTCACAGTCACTCTCTACCTGATGAAGAAAAAAATTTAAGGCAGGTCCTTCAAAATATTTGGAGTCCATCATGTTTAATTAAAATGAATTAAAATCAGGAGAGATGAGAAAGAACGGATAGAATTTTCAGTAAAGGGAGGCTTGCATTTTAAAATTCAGAGGACCACCCTCCTTCCAGCCAAGAATAAATTGGAAACTATTTTAATTGACACGGATACTGCAATTCAACTGTTACTAGAAAGACAGATTAGTTGATTGATTTGCATTTTAATAAAACGAATACTTTACATTTTGGTGGCTAATGCTGATTTTGAAATGAGTTGAGAACTGTTATCAAGAGTTTCAATCCAGGGTCCTTTTTCAGTGTTGACTGAAGCATTCCTCCCTTTTGTGCGGAGTTGGCTTATTTTCTTTTCGTCCAGTTGACTCCTTCACGCATGACCCTCCTAAACCACAGCCCCGGAAGACACCATCAGAGCAGTGAGGAAACCGCAGGGCCCACCCAGCCTAGGTTTGCACCCGGGGCCAGAAGCAGGCCATGGGCTTTGCCCTTCGGGATAGAGAAGCTAAGGCTGGTTTCTCGTCTTAGTTTATTTTACATCAAACATTAATTACAGAAAAGTGGAAGGAACAAATGGAAATAAGACTTGGCTGTAATCCCACCACTCAGAAAGATCCCCTTCTCGTAGCTAACCTGTATTCCTTCGCAGCCCTCTTCAGTATAGATGCTGTGATACCCAGTAGACTCCTCTCTGGGGGGAGGGCCCAGGGAGCAGTGCAGGTGGAAGACTTCGTTTTTCCTTCTGGACCGTTAGACATGTTACCCTTTTAAAAACAGTAAAAACAAAGTGCCCGTGCAGCATGTCCCCCTCCGCATAACACACGTATACCACCCGTTGAGAACCAGTGGTACGTTGTATTCTGCATTTTAATATTAATAGTGGATGGGAAGGTTGTTTCCACGTTTTTGCAGATCTCATTGAAGTATTTTAACTGCTAACTAATTCCATTGGGGGCATGTCTCTTCAGCACTGAACCAGATCCCCTCTTGTTGAACACTTAAATTGTTATAATTATTTGCTATTATGAATAATGTTAAAGGAAAATATTTGTGCATAAAGCTTGTTTGTTGTCTTTTAAAATTTTTTGGCATAGTTTTTTTTGGCATAGATTTTTGGGAGTAAAGTGAACCAAGTGAAAGAGTCCAAATATTTCAAACGCTCTTGGTCCCTATGACGGAGGCTTGTCTTAGGGCCCGTGCACTTCTCACCTGCCCTAGGATGGACCATCTGCAACAAAGGGTGTTGAAAGGCAGAGAGGAGGTTGGCCCTGGAGTCTGATCCTGTGGTTTATTTCTTGCTCCCCAGGGAACCCTTCAAATCAGCATCCTCCTCTGGGAGGATTAAAGAGCTGCTGCCTGTAATGTGCTTTGAGATGCTCCAATGAAAGATGGTGGACAAATAGGAAGTGACACCATCCTCTCCCTCCCCAACCTTCCTATCTGTTTTCTGGCTGCTAGATCGCATATAATTTGCTCTCCACCCTCCCCACTGGTTTTCATGCTCTTGCTACTTTCAATGCCTTCATCCTGGGGATCTCTCTGGTGGGTTTTCCTTGCCTTGTATGAGTTTATGTTCCTCCCCATACTGTCTTTGGTGCATAGCCATTCTTTCCAGGTCACCGACCAAGAACACTTGTTGAGCATCACTTGGAAACCCTGAGAGCCAACAGAACACCAGAGAAAGCCAGCTCCGACCAGTTCAGCAACAGACACTGCATCTCCAGTTCAGAAAAGTTTCCTTTTAGTGGTTGAGTTTCCTGGTCTCCACATATGACTTCTACAAGATTATTGCCTCTTTATCTCTTACCATTTCATCCAAAGGGAGCTGAGTTTGAGGCTCAGTGGATCCAAATGGGACATTCGTCAACCTTCACCACCACGGAGGGGTCACTGTGTATGTGGGACACCAAGATCTGTGTCTCCCTGGGCCAGGCTCACAGGTGAGGAGCAAAACTATAGAGAGGAGAGGTAAAGGGTGTCATGGAGAAGCCTGAGGCTGTGGCTGCAGAAATGTGGGTGTTTTATGCCAGGGCAGCTGGCGCCCGTCTGCTGACACCCTGATAGGCTACCCTGTGCACGTGGCGTTTAAGAAAGGCAAATACAAGCAGTGAGCCTTGTCTAAAGTGAATGAACCTTGTTTTCTGCATCTGAGTTTGTGTTTTTGCTTTTTGATTTATGTGTGTGTTTGTGTACCGGGGGGCGGCAGTTGTGCTAGGCATTAAGTTGAGTTTGCCTTGGTCATTCTCTTTTTTTGTTTAAATCTTATCTATCTCATTTCCTTTCTTTCTTCCTTTTTTTTTTTGCTTTGTCTTTCTTCATAACATTTCAGAAATAATTGCCAGTAATTTGGTAAGTTCATTAACTAATTCTTAAGTCCAGGGGATCCATATCGCCCTACTGATTTGTGTATGTTCAGTTTGTCCAACAGCCGTATTGATGAAGCCCTCGTTACCTGCTCCTTGTCTGGAGAGGAGGGGAATGGTGCAAATGCAGAGTGAGTATGCCTTATCTAACTTCGTTTTTCTTGCATATCTGTAGATTTCCTTTACTGGGTCATCGCCTCAGCGGCATTTATATTCCTGAGAAGTTTGCTTGGTTTATTTCCCTGGTTCAGGGTTCTCAGTTCATTTGTTGAGGTCACGGACACTGAATTCTCAGAAAAGAGAATTTAAAAGAACGTAGAGAAAAAACAAAACAAAACCAATCCCACATTACCGATAGGGTAGAGAAAGAATATAAGGTCCCCGATAGGCACGGTGACAGTAACACATAAAGATTCCTGCCCACCCTCCTCCATCCCTGTCTTTCTCTTTACGGCTGGGTCGGAAATGAGCTCAGCCTGCCCTCGGCCGGTAGGCTCCCCGCCACGTGGTGCTGGCTGCTTCTGCCGCCCTCATCTACCCTCCCCGAGGTGTTTAGGGGTGTGTTACCGGCTCTCACAGAGACTTGGGGGCACAGAATTCATCCTTGAAGGGGCTGATGTGACATTCTGAGTCAAGGATTGATTTGAACAGAAGGTGGCGTAATGGCAAGAACCTTGGATCAGAAATCAGACCTGCCAGGTGTGACCTTGAGGAAGTCTTTTGACCTCTGGGCCTCAGGGGTCCTCCTCAGTACTGGGAGGGTCAGCCACGCTGGTTCCTGAGGACCTCCTCGTCCTAAAGCAGCGGTTTCTATGGAAAGGCAGCTTGGGTCTAGCACCAATGCAGGAATGTTTTTGCCATCCATTCATTCAGGTATGTGTTGACCTCCTGCTGTGTGCCAGGCGCTGGGGGAGGTTTACAGAGCACAGGGTTGTTTGGGCAGCTGACCTGGTCTCTAGTGGGGCTCTGTTCCCCTCTTCAGTCGAGTGAGTCCTGAATTCTCTAACTTCGGTCTGATCAGACCCATTACCTGCGCTGGAGTTGCCTCTGTTAATCCTGGCGGGAGTCCTGGCAGCCCAGGCTCTGGCCGTTTTTCAGGCTCAGCATCACTCTCCCAGGGCTCCTGCTCTACAGGGCGAGAGCTCGGCGGGGCAGGAGGGCAGCAGCCCTGGTGCTCGTGGGCTTCCAAGAGCCAGACCCTGGGATGGCCCGGGGCGTTAGTACGCAGGTGGGGCTGACGCTGAGCGCCCCGCACCTAGGCCGCTGCTCCGTGGCTCCCGCTCCTCCACGGCGAGGGCGGCTCCGGGCTCCAGGGCTTCTTGCGCCCTCGTGGCCCGCTGCCTTCCCCTCTTACCCTCCTGGGGAGCCTCTTCTAACCCCAGGCGCGTCCAGAGGGCCTAGACCACAGCTGTCCAGTAGCACTTCCGGGGAGGATGGGAGCCCAGGCAGTCAGTAGTCACCAGCCACGTGTGGCTTTTGCGCCCTTGCAGCGTGGCTGGTGGCCACCGGATTGGCTAGATGAGGTCGACGCGGGTACTTCCCAGCCTTTCACAAGTCCCAGCAAACGCCAGAGCTGGAGCCGGGTAAGTGCTAACAGGTGAGGCGGCGAGAGCTGCCGCTGTCCCGAGGCCGAGGGGCCCAGCCGGGTCGGGGGCCCTGCTCCAGGCTCGGCAGCGGCCGAGAGTGTGACCTGGGGCTCACGAGGGGGCAGGAAGCGAGGGGTTTCCCGCCTCGGTGCCCAGCGTGGCCGAGGGGAGCCTGGGAGCGAACCCGGCCCCGCTCTCCTCCTGAGGGTTGAGGCCGGGAACGGACTCCCTGAGGCCATAAAATTATTTTCCAGTTTGACTTGTGTCCTTTAAAGTTGTAGCGCACTGCACTTGGTTTCAAGAGCTAAACGTAAGGCTAATGCGGAACACTTTCCATGTGATAACTCCGAGTTCATATTGTTGGGGGAGATAAGCCGTAGGAGCAGGTGCTTTTGAATTCACTTATCGGCGTTCGCGCAGCCTCCGCGCCGCCTCGCCCCCCACCTGGGCGCTGTGAGGTTCCGGGAGGGTCTCGGCAGCGGAGGCTTTTCATCTGCTGACCTCGCTGCAAAGGTCAGGCCTTTGTTCGCGGCGGGAGCGCGGGCCCAGGTGTGCGCCGGCCCGAGGGGAGGGGAGGGGAGGGGAGGCGAGGGGAGGGGAGCGCAGCCCTGCGGAGAGTCTGCGTGTTAAGCTCACATCCTGGTCTTCGAGGAGGAGGGTAAGGGGACGAATGCAAGGCCTAGTTCTCAGTTATGTAATTAAACCGAGATGTGCCTTTCTGAAGGAGCAAAAAGAGGCCAAGGACAGCTTAATTGAAACCTTAAGATTGCTTCTCCAGGAGTGGCCCGAGCAAGTGGGCCGAGGCAGACTGTCACCGTCTGGCTGGCGGGCCACGTGGCCCCGCAGGTGCCGTCCACGGGGGGTGGGGGGTGGGGGGGTTCGCTTGGCACGGGAGCCTCCCCTTCGCTTCCTGGGAGGATGAGCCTTTGGTTCCTCGGGTCCCAACGGGGAGGTCCACACGGGAACTGGCCGCGCTGATGCCGCCTGGGCTCGGCACTGACCCTCCCGTCGCCCTGTGGGTCCCTAAATAGCAGTGCCTCGCAGCTCCCCCCGACCGGTCTCGAGGGCCTTTAAAAGGCACGCCTCTCTCAGCGAGGCCGTCGGCCAGGCCGGCTGTTACGAAGTCGTTCATTACCAGATAAGTGACGGCGAAACAGTGACGCTTTATTAACTGCAGACAGGGCTGCTCCTGAGAACCCAAGCGTGCGCTCTTGATACCTGTGTATCTACTTGCTCCGGACTGGAGGGACTCTCCTCCTCTCTCCTTCCCTCTATCCCACCCCCAGAAGAGAATTTCAACTTTAAGACAAACAACTTCATTTACAAGTGTGTCTCTAATTAGCTGCAGAATTAGGAAAGCTGAGTTTCCCCCCATAGATCGGCTAAACCCTCGAGGGAGACTGGTGGGATAGAGAGAATCGCATTTCCAATTATTTTGTTGAATTGCTAATTTAGTTATTGTGCCTGGTGTAATTGTGATGGGTATTGGGTGTGCAATTCAATTTGTTTTAAATATTTGTGGGAAGGCTGATCAGTAATGGAGCTGACCTATTTTGTGGCCCAAATTGAGAAAAAAAAAGCCTAAAACACAACAGCCACAAAGATATAGTTTGTTTCCATTTTTATTCTGATGTCTCTCATCCTCTTAAGACCATTGATGCAACAAAAGGATTAAATTAAAAGATGACAGCACTTTGATCTTCTCCCTTTGAAAGCTTAACTGTCCTTGGTCGTTTAACATGCAGATATTTTAGGGTGGAGTTTCAGACGCAAGGCTGGAGTTGAGAGGTTTCTGCCTCTCATAATTGCGCTTTTGTGTGTGCCTAGACGTGGTTTGGGTGGTTGACTTTTGTATGCGCGTGTATCAGGCGGTGGAGGTAGTGTCTACAGCACCCAGGGCCAAATCAGTCCAGCTCCTGGGGTTGGGAGACCCTGTGGGAAGGCAGGCACCTTCCCTCCAGGCAGCGCCGCTCACAGGGGTCGGCAACCCGGGCAGTGTTTGCATCTGCTCTGCCCCGGGTAGGCTGTGCTGGTGGTTAGTTGAGCCTGTGTGCTTGTGACCAGGGTTATGTGTGAAGTCCCCTCACTGCTGGCTGTGACGCCAGGCGGAGCTCCCTGACGGCCGGCCGAGCTCGAATTTCCCTCTTCAGGGTCTCCCCACCACTCAGCCAGCGTCTGGACCAGCAGGAGTACCTGTGATGTAATATTGTTTACATGCCTGTCGGGTGCTGAGTAAATCAATCCAGCCTGGGCCTGGAGCAGGGCTGTGGCTTGTAGGGAAGAGCATCAGCTAGGGCTCTGCTGGGACTTCAGGTCACAGAAACGAAGTGCAGGACTCTGCCTGGTTATTGTGAAACGTGCGTGTGAGTACCAGGTTTTGTGACGGCCAAGGTTGCTTGCAGGTGACTGGAGCCCTCACCCCTGGTGTCATCCTGCTGGGCCTCTGCTGGGTCCCAGCAAGGCCTTCTCAGACACAGGCAGGGCTTGGTTGGGTGAGATCAGAGGGTGGTAGACCAGAATAGATTTGGAGGAAAAGTAGTAATAAAATGGGTCATAGAAGCAAAATGATCCTAAAAAGATCATTTTGTAACTCGATTAACTTAGAAAGGTACCAGGGTCAGTCTCTGTGTTTAGCTGCTGAATAGAAGTTTAAACTTTATTCCTACATGAGAGATCACCAGGGGTCCTGCTTTTCTCTCAACAAGACTTTCTCAAGGAACTGGGAGGGAAGAGCTAGAGGACACAGCTCTGGATCTGGAGGAGGATCTGAGTCCTGTGGGAGGGTAGACAGGAAGACAGTCATTGCACAGGCGATGCTGTGAGCTGAATATAAACCACTCCCTGGGGAGTCTGCGAGGGTCTCCGCACAGAGAACCGTGGGTGTCGGAGGAGGGGTTTGCTCTGTGGAGCAGAGGCAGGAGGGCAGACTGTTGGGTGTTGGTGGTAAGGTTAGTGCACTCCTACTCCTTGCTGGTTACGGTTTTTTGCAGCTTTGATATTGAGGTGTAATTTACTTAGCATAAAATTCACTCATTGTAAATGTACAATTACAGGATTTTTAGTAAGTATGTAGAGCTGTGCTACCATCAGCACACTCCATTTTTAGAACATTTCATCACCCCAGCAAATAACTGTGCTGGTTTGCAGTCAATCCTCAATCCCATCCCCGCCCCAGGGCAATGACTGATCAGCTTTCTGTAGCTATAGATTTGTCTTTCCTGGATGTTTCATTTAAATAGGATCATATTGTACAATATGTAGTCTTTGTGTGCGGCTTCTTTCACTGAGCTTAATGGTTCAGCCAGCAGAGCATATGTGGTTAATTTGTTTCTTTTTGTTGCTGACTGGCACCCAGTGTATGGATACACCATATTTTATCTATCTCTTTGCCTACTGATGACCATTTGGGTTGTTTCCAGATTTTGGCCATTGTGTATAAAGCTGATATAAACAATCACAAGTCTTTGTGGAACATGTTTTCATTTCTCTTGGCTGGATACCTAGGTGTGGAATTTTTTTTTTTTTTCATTGAGGTATAGTTGCTTTACAATGTTGTGTTAGTTTCTGAATTGCTGGGTCATATGGTAAGTTTATGTTTAAGCTTTTGAGAAACGGCCAAAATGTTTTCCACAGTGGCTGCACTTTACACTCCCAGCAGCAATGTGAGAGTTCCAGTTGCTCCACAGCCTCACTCCTTATTGTCTATATTGTGATTATAGCCATTCTAGTGAGCAGTGGGCTCTCATTGTGGCTTTAATTTCTATTTCCTTAATGACTAGTGATGTGGAACAGCTTTTCATGTGTTTATTAGCCATTCATGTATCTGCCTTCTTTGGTGAAACGTCTTTTCAGATCTTTGGCTCATTTTTTTTTTTAATTAATTTATTTATTTTTGGCTGAGTTGGGTCTTCGTTTCTGTGCAAGGGCTTTCTCTAGTTGCGGCGAGCGGGGGCCACTCTTCATCGCGGTGCGCGGGCCTCTCACTGTCGCGGCCTCTCTTGTTGCGGAGCACAGGCTCCAGACGCGCAGGCTCAGTCGTTGTGGCTCACGGGCCCAGTTGCTCCGAGGCATGTGGGATCTTCCCAGACCAGGGCTCAAACCCGTGTCCCCTGCATTGGCAGGCAGACTCTCAACCACTGCGCCCCCAGGGAAGCCCCTTTGGCTCATTTTTAATTGAGTTGCTTGTCTTATTACATCATAAGAATTCTTTATATATTCTAAATACAGATTCCTTATCAGAAAATGATTTGCAGATATTTTCTCCCAGTCTATAGTGAGCCTTTTCATTTTCTTAATGTTGTCTTTTGAATCATAAACATTTAAAATTTTGATGTTCTAATTTATCAGTTTTTTTTTCTTTTATGGATTGTTTTTGGTGTCAGATCTAAAAAATCTTAACGTGACCCAAGGTCATAAAGATTTTTCTCCTGTTTTCCTCCGAAGTTTTATAGTTTTAACTCTTACATTTAGGTTTATAATCCATTTTGAGTTAATTTTTGCATATGATGTGAGGGTCTAAAAATATAATTTTGCATGTGCATATCCAATTGTCCCAGTATCATTTGTCGGAAAGACTATTTTTCCCCTTGTTGAACTGCCTTAACTCCTTTGTAGAAAATCAACTGACCATAAATGTGAGGATTTATTTCCAGCCTCTTAATTTTGTTCCATTCTATTTGCCTGTTTTTACACCAGTGAAAGTTTTGTAATTGGATAGTTTAATTCCTCCAAATTTTTATCAAAATCATTTTGGCTATTCTGGGTCCATTGTATTTCCATGTACATTTTGGGATAAATTTGTTAATTTCTATAACAACGCCTGCTGGGATTTTGATAGGGATTACATTGAATCTATAGATCAATTTAAGGAGAATTGCCATCTTAACAATGTTGTCTTCCAACAATGTTGTATTCCATGAACATGGAATATCTCCTCATTTATTTATATTCAGTTTCTCTCAGCAGTGTTTTATAATTTTCAGTGTACAGATCTTGCAGTTCTTTTGTCAAATTTATTCCTGAGTATTTTATTGTTTTTGATGATATTGTCAATTAAATGTTTTTCCTTAATTTCATTTTTGGATTGTTCCTTGCTAGTATATAGAAATGCAGTTGATTTATTTGGTGGTTCTAGTTTTAAAAAATGGATTCCTCCCACAGGATCATTTCATCTGTGAATAAAGACAGTTTTAATCCTTTCTTTCCAATATATAAGCCTTTAATTTTTATTTATTTAGCCTATTGCACTGGCTAGAACCTCTGATACAATGCTGAGTAGAAGTGGCAAGGGTTAATATTCTTGCCTTATTCCTGATCTTAAGAGGAAAAATATTCAGTCTTTCACCGTTAAGTATCACATTAGTTGAGGTTTTTCATATAAGCCCTTTGTCAGGTTGAGGAAATTCCTTTCTCTTCATAGTTTGCAGAAAATTTTTATCTGGAATGGCTGTTGGAGTTCACGAAATGCTTTTTCTGCATCTATTGAGATGATCATGTGGTTTTTGTCCTTTATTCTATTAATACGGTGTATTACATTAGTTCATTTGGATGTTAAACGCACTTTGCAGTCCTGGGACAAATCACATCTGGCTATGGTGTATAATTTTTTAAAAATATACTAGCAAATATGTTCAATTTGCTAGTATTTGCTAAGGATTTTTCTGTCTATCTTAATGAGAGATATTGGTCTATAGTTTTCCTTTCTTTTGATGTCTTTGTTGGCTTTGGTATCAGGATAATACTGGCCTCTAGAATGAATTGGAAAATGTTCTCTTCTGTTCTCCAAAAAAGTTTGTGAAAGATTGGTATTTCTTCTTTAAATATTTGATAGCAAATTCAACAGTGAAATCTTCCAGGACTGGGCTTTTCTTTGTGAGAAGGTTTTTAATTACTAATTTATTTTTTTTTTAATGTGTTAAAGGTCTATTCAGATTTTCTGTTTCCTCTCAAGTCAGTTTTGGTGAATTTGTGTCTTTCTAGGACATTTTATTTAAGTTGTCTAATTTGTTGGCATAGAGTGGCTTATAAAATTCCTTTATAATCCTTTTAATTTCAGTACAAGGTCACTAGTAGGGTCTCCTCTTTCATTTCTGATTTTGGAAATTTTGTCTTCTCTCTTTTCATCTTGTTTGTCAATTAAAAAAGATCTTTTCAAAGCACTGACTTTTGGTTTTATTAATTTTTCTCTATTTTTTGTTTTCTATCTCATCAGTTACCACTCTAGTCTTTATTTTTTCATTCATTCTGCTCGCTTTGGGTTCAGTTTGTTCTTTTTTACCCCCCCGTTTCTTAGGATGGAAGTTATTGATCCAAGGGCCTGTTACTGTTGAATTGTCTATTTATTCTTTTTTTTTTCTGGCTGCATTGGGTCTTTGTTGCTGCGCGCGGGCTTTCTCTAGTTGTGGCGAGCAGGGGCTACTCTTTGTTGCAGTGCGCAGGCTTCTCACTGCAGTGGCTTCTCTTGTTGTAGAGCACGGGCTCTAGGCATGCGGGCTTCAGTAGTTGCAGTACATGGGCTCAATAGTTGTGGCTCACGGGCTTTGGAGTGCAGGCTCAGTAGTTGTGGCACACGGGCTTAGTTGCTCCGTGGCATGTGGGATCTTCCTGGACCAGGAATCAAACCCGTGTCCCCTGCAATGGCAGGCGGATTCTTAACCACTGCACCACCCGGGAAGTCCTGCTATTCTTTTATTAACTTCTGTTAATTTTTCCCTTATGTATTTTGGGGCTCTGTTTTTAGGTGTGTATACATTTATAATTGTTGTAGCTCCTGACAAATTGATGCTTTAATCATTATAATTTTTCCTCTTTGTCTCTAGTGATATTTATCTTAATGTATATTTTCTCCAATGTTAATGTAGCCACTCCAGCTCTCCTATGGTTACTGTTTATATGGTATATGGTTTTCTATACTTTGTCTTTGAATCTAAAGTGTGTTCCTTGTAGACAGCATAGAGTTGAGTTTTCTGTATCTAGTCTGAGAGTGTCTGCCTTTTGATTGGAGTGTTTAGTCCTTTCAAACTTAGTGTAGTTACTGATAAGTTTTTTGTCCGTTTGTTCCTCCTTTATTGCCTTCTTTTGTGTTAAGTAGTATGCCATTTTAATTCCATTGTTGTTTTGTTTACCATGGATTTATTCTTTTTTAAAAATTGTGGTAAAATACTTAAAATTTACTATCTTAACCATTTTAAAGTGTACAGTTCAGTAATGTTAAGTATATTCCCATTGTTGTGCAACAGATCTCCAGAACTTACTCATTTTGTAAAAACTGAAACTCTATACCCATTAAGCAATAACTCCCCATTTTCCTCTCCCTCAGCCCCTGGTAACCACCATTGTACATTCTTTTTCATGAATTTTAACTACTTTATTTTTTATTTAAAAAAAATTTTGGCCACACCATGCGGCATGCAGGATCTTAGTTCCCCGACCAGGGATTGAGCCCGTGCCCCCTACATTGGAAGGGCAGAGTCTTACCCGCTGGACTACCAGGGAAATCCCTTGACTACTTTAGATATCTCATATAAATGGAATCATACAGTATTTGTCTTTTTTGTGACTGGCTTATTTCACGAAGCATAATGTTCTCTGCTTTCAATTCTTTTGGATATATATCTAGAATTGGGATTGTTGGGTCATACAGTAATTCTATTTTTAATTTTTTTCAGGAATTGCCACACTGTTTTCCATAGTGGTTGCACCATTTTACAATTTCACCAACAGTGCAAAGGGTTCTAATTTCTCTACATCTTTGCCAACACTATTTTCTGGTTTTTTGATAGAAGCCATCGTGATGGGTGTGGGGTGATATCTCATTGTGATTGATTTGCATTTCTCTAAAGATTAGTGATGCTGAGCATCTTTTCGTGTGCTTTTTGGCCATTTGTATATAATCTTAAGAGAAATGTCTATTCAAGTTGTATGCCCATTTTAAAATCAAGTTATTTGGGTTTTTCTGTTGTTGAATTGTAGAAGTTCTTTATATATTCTGCATATTAACCCCCTATTAGATATATCATTTGCATTTACTATATATTTTTAAGTTATTTTCTTAGTGGCTGTTCTAGGGATTACACTACAATCTATTTGAGATAAATACTAACTTCTGGTAAAATATAGAAATTTGTTTTTGATATAGCTTAATTTTTCTTCCCCTTTGTCTAATTATCATATCACGTTTATATATGCTATAGACCCCCAAAATATAGCAATATAATTATTGTTTTATGTAATTTTATTTCTTTTACAAAGTTAAAAGAGAACACACACACACTGTCTTTTATATTTACTCATATATTTACCTTTTCAAGTGCCTCTCCATATCTTTGTGTAGATTCAAATTACCATCTGGAATCATCTGAATGGTTGCCTTTAATTCTTATAAAGCAAATTTTCTATCAGTGAATTCTTCCCCTTTTTTGGTGGTGGTGGGGGATATCTTTATTTCATCTTTGTTTTGCTGGATATAGGATTTTTGGTTGACAGTTGTTTGTTTAAATTCTTGTAGCACTTTGAATATATCAGCCCACTGCCTTCTGGCTTCCATTGCTGTTATTTGTCATTTATTATTTGTTTTGTTGTTCCTCTATATATGATGAGTTGTTTTTCTCTAGCTTTTTTCAAGACTTTGTCTTTTAACAGGTTGGCTATGAAGTGTCTAGGTATAGATCTTTTTGTATTTATCCTTCTTGGGATCTATTGAGCTTCTTGGATCTGCAGGTTGTTTTCCATCATATTTGGAAGGTTTCAGCCATGATTTGATTTTTCCTGTCCCTTTGTCTACTCTCCTTCTGGCATTCCCATTACACATCAATTGTTATACCTGATGTTGTTGTATGGATCTCTGAGGCTCTGTTCATTTTTCATTCTTTCTTCTTTCTGTTCTTCATGTTGGATACTTTCTATTGCTCTATCTTCAAGTTCACAGATTCTTTCTTCTGCCTTCCTGAGTTTACTATTTAGTCCCTCTAGTTAATTTTTCATTTGTTATTGTACTTTACAACTCCAGAATTTCTTTTTTTTCATTGTGGTAAAATATACATAACATAAACTTTACCAT
This sequence comes from Balaenoptera physalus, assembly GCF_965194825.1. Classification (NCBI taxonomy): domain Eukaryota; kingdom Metazoa; phylum Chordata; class Mammalia; order Artiodactyla; family Balaenopteridae; genus Balaenoptera; species Balaenoptera physalus. The sequence continues at coordinate 42,865,683 of NC_138901.1, forward strand.
TTTAACAGTTTTTAAGTGCACAGTTCAGCAGCATTAAGTACATTCACTTTGTTGTGCAACCATCACCACTGTCCATCTCCAGAACTTTTTCATCATCCCAAACTGAAACCGTACACTCATTAAACAATAACTCCCCATTTCCTCCTCCCTACAGCCCCTAGTAACCCCTATTCTACTTTCTGTCTCTGTGAATTTGATAATTCTCCATACCTCATATAAGTGGAATCGCACAATATTTCCCATTTTGTATCTGGCATAATGTGTCACTTGCATAATGTCTTCAAGGGTGAAAGCTCTCTTCTAGGTTGCATTCATCTTGTTGTATCCCCACATGGTCACAAAAGTACTTGTTAGTATGGGCAAAAATGCTGTTAGCTTTTTCTTAATTCAGGGCCTGGATGTCTTTGTTTCCGTCTCTCCTCACCCCAATCCTTCCTGGTCACCCCAGAAGGCCAGTCATAGAATCAGGATGTCTGGGATTAGGCCCATCATCCGACCCACTTTGAGCTGCCATCTGTCTCATCTCCTTACAGTTCCTAATGGGCTGAGCCCACTGGGTGGGTCCAAGTCCCCTCAGAGCTGAGGCTCCGTAATCATTCCACCCCTCCACCAACCACAGGGAATCCCATGTTTTGGAAGATTTTGTTTACTGAAATACTGCATTTATGAAGATGTCCTGTTTCCATTATTTATTATTATTAACTGCCCATTGGAGCTTTTGGCCAGCATGAGGAATCCAGTACCATTTCCTGGGTAGGTAAATCTCTTAGTTATCAGAAAAACAACAGCATGGTGAGCCTTGGTCACCTGACTGAGGCACATGTAGGATTTGTGGAGTATTAAAAATAGTGGACAGTCGCCCATTACTATTTCTGTGCTTCCTGGGGTGGCCTGGGCTTACTCTCCTGGGTGACCCCTGCAGCTCAGGGACATACACATGTGGAGCTGAGCTTGGAGCCAGATTTCTTGGCACCCAAGGTTGTGCTCTTTTCATTTAATTAGGCTGATTTCTAAACCTTCTTACCCAATCTTCCCATACCCCCAAACCATCAAAGGTGACCCACTCTCTTCAGGAACATACCTTTGTTTCCTGGCCCAGCACTTAAAGCTCATCATGCTCTACTGCCTACTTGCTTTTTCACATTTCATTGTCCCTCCTCCCCCAGATGACTGCTGTGCTCCTAGCCAACATTCCTAGTGTCTCTTGAATAACTGCAGGTGCGAGCGCTTGACTGGGGGCACCTGCCTTACTCTCCCAGCTGGAAGCCTCTCTGCCCGTAGGCTTCAGCCCTGCACTGTCGTCTGCACACTCATGTGGTCCTTAGCACTCTCTGCCTCACCATGTGGATCAGGGCAGGCCTGGGTTTTACCTTCTTGTGCCCAGGCTGAGGAGCCAGCATTTGAATGAAGGTTCACCTCCAGCTCAGCACCTCTCCAGGCCTCTCACCACAGCCTGCTGCGAAGGAGCACGCGAAGGGTCCTCCCTGTGATGGTCGTGAGGTGCTGGCATTTGTCACTGTGTTCTTGTTTTTCAGTTGGGGAAAGATGTGTGGGCCCAGCTTAGATCCCATTTCCCAAAAGACTGAACCCTCGCTGTTCAACCTTTTCCTTATTACCCCAAAGTAATACTGATGAAAGCTTTAAACTTTCTTTTATTAAAAAGACTGATGAAGGAAATGGCATTCCCCAACAACGGATGAAAGCACTGTACGTATCAGGCAAGTTCCCAGAGGCAGCAGTGCAATCTTCCCATTCATCTTGCTGACCTTCCTGAGAACCACCAACGGGTGCTGGCCGAGAGCAGGGATGGCGCCAAGTTTACACTTGGGGTCTGGTTCTCGGCTGCCTGCTTAGCGGGGAGAGAAGGCCCAAGGCCTCTGCGCCACCCAGCATCCCCCGCCCATGGAGAGCAGCAGCTGGAGGCAAAAAGCGGCACCTTCCCCCGGATCCTGAATCTCCCTTCCTGCTCCCCTTTCTAGAATATCTAGCATAGGGTGATTGAAACTGATATTTTGTAAACTGCCAAAAGCCACCCTTTGCTTTGCTGTACATCCTAAAGAAAGAGACGGACACAGCACCAAGTTTAATAGTCAGCAAAGGCCGGTGCTTCCCCTCCCTCCTCTCTTGTGGCCCGTGCCTTTCTCTGCAGATGTTATTCCTGCTTCAACCACATGGATTCATAGAAACTGAGGCAGAGGGTTGAAGGCACACAAGCCTGAGTTTCCTGCCCCTAGTACCTTTTTGTGCCCAAAGTTAGCGTTCAAAAGCCATGAAGTAGCTAAATTATTCAGAGAATCTAAAACCTCTCCATAAAGGGGGCCCGAAGTGGTCTCTGAAAATGGTTTGCTATTCACTTGACCCAGAAAATGCCACAAATCACGCAAACCCAGAGGTTCAAACCTCGTGTTCACTTCAAGACCCATGAAACTGCCCAGCCTATCAAGGGTACGTGGACCCGAAAACTGCCCAGGTGGGGAATGGTGTCGTTTGCAGGAGCACCACACGCCACTCTGTCCTTACACTGGCTCTGCTTTCGGCAGGGGTAGGGCTTGCCCTTACAAAGCTCCCCTACTCAGAGTGGAACCAGAGTGAGGTGCTGGGCGTGGGCTAAAGTGACACACAGTGACTCATCTACAAACGTGGAGGTTTATTTCAACAAAACATGAAAAGAATACATTTGACTGAAGCTCCTTGCTCATCAGGCTGTGCGTCCCTCGAGTGCTCAGTGAGACACGTGAAGGCTGCTTTGTGACCGAAGTGAGCGGACAACGTGGTGATCCTAGCTCAGGCGGGTCTCAGCTGATACATCGCTCACCCTCCTCCTGCCTCGGTAACCTCCTGTGTGTAACGGGCTGTGTCTCTTCCTGACTTCTCCATGGGAAAGAGCCCTGGCCAGGTAAGACCTAAAGTGAGGCGCCCTGGGGATGGGGGGTGGTGAGCATCGCCGAGTTCTAGAGACTAAATGTATTCATTTAATGTGTCATAATTTTGTTGGGGGCTGGGGGGAGGTAAACAAGTGTCACCCGCCCTCTGCCCCGAAGAAATGCCAGGGCAAGCACAGGACTCCACACCACCTGTAGGTGTGTGGAATTTTATTTATTGTAGAAAAGTGTAGAGGAATTATCTGGTCAAAAGGTGAATCCACACTTACTGGGTAAGCGAACACCAGCAACAGTGGACGTGCTTCCTGGACTGAAAATTGTTCCCCACCTTCTCCCGCCCTTCTTGGCTTGGATGGCGCCGGGCCGAGGCTCCAGGCTCCCGGGGGCAGGTGGCAACCCATCCAGCCACACGGTGCCCATCTGCACAAACAGTTCCCGAGGAGAGGAGTGGAGCTCTTCCTTGTGCGTGAACTGTAGGGTTAAGGCTCAAAACCGTAGCTCGTCCGGAAGTATTCGTGCTGCTGCTTCTCAGACGTCGTAGTGACGTCCCCCTTGGTCATCAGTGACAAGTGCGGTTAGATGCACTGTAGGAACTGGATGCCGCCCCGGCCCTGATCACCTGCCACTCTTGCTTTAGGAACACCGACGGGGGGATCAGTCAGCTCTCTCCTTGAATAAACTGGTTGTTGAAAATAAACTCTCCATCACCCATGAGGAGGCCAGGGAGGGACCCGTGGGCCTGGAAGACAGCAGCACCATGATGGGGTTGTGGATAATCTTAAGGTCACATGGATTCTGTGTTCCCTGGAAGCCTCCCCAAAGCGGGGAAGGCCAGTTCCCAGCGCCGAGAGCACTGATGTCACCAGGGCTCCTTTCCATGGCTGTGGGGAGACCGGCTGTGCCTGTGTACATTCAAGGAAGAGATGAGACCCAAAGTGAGTAAGAGTGTCAGCTGCGGGAAGAGTGGCCCCAGAAACAGAGACGATGGCCCTGTAGGCACCATTAACCTCCTGTAACGATCAAAGCTCCAGGCTTAATAGTAACAACCTTCCGCGTCCTAAAGAGAGACTGGCTGCCCCGCTCTCGCTGTCGCATGGCGACTACTTTCCATCAGTGACGGGAAGGGCAGCTCGCCTGGCTCCTCCTCTGCCCACTCGGGCTACGGCACTGCCCGTGGGACCCCCGGGCATCTCAGCTAGCCGAGCAGCGGCACTCGGGGCAGTGGCAGGTCAGCCATCTCTGCGCTTGTTCTGAGAAGGGAGCCCCCGGGTGAGGCCCCTAAATCGACAACAGTGACTTGGACTCTTTGCTTTCTCTGCTTCTTGGATCGTGGTTTTGCCCTCATCTTTGAGTTCCATGGAGCTTGCAGATTTCATGCTCTAATTTTTATTCATAAGCAGTACCTTGGCGTGATGAAACTGGGTGCCTGGTGTGGACCGGGCTGAGTGTGGGGTGAGAAACAACAGACCCGAGGCTTCCTCCTCTCCCACGCCTGCTACTGGGCCTGTGGCCTCAGCCCCGGCCCTCCTCTGCTGCCGGTGGCTGCAGGCTCACGGGGCCAGGGGCAAGCGCGGGCTGCTGACTGCCGGGCAACAGCTCCCACTTGCCGGGGCCGGACCGAGGGGCGGGCAGGACAGGAGGGTGGCCCTGCTGGGTGTAGTAAGACCTCTGGGTACGTGCTTGTACCCGTCATTGCCTTCTTGGGTCCTGGGCAGGGAGAGAGGACTGCCGTCACAGCCAGGGTAATAATAAATACTGAACGGGGTAGGTGTGACCGGTGGGCTGGAGTGGGGGCTTGTGACCCTACGTCCCAGTATGTCATGCGTAACCTGAAAACATCGAGGGGAAGCAAAATGCCACTTTGATTCCAGTGCTGGTCTCCTGTGCCTTCTAATTACAGTGGCTTCAGGTGTGAAAGGCAGCTCTAGCCCTTTTCTCCGGAGGCAGGGCAGGGGTGGGCAGAAAGCTCTTCCTACGTTGACGGGGAGTCCATCGTGGAGAGGATCCGAACGACTTCTGCTCGCTGCGTGGGCGAGATGTGCTGGGTCATGTGGACGATGGAATCCATGGCAACCTCTGGATTGGCCTGTACCAAGCTGGAGGGGAAGATTCGGGACGGTGAGGACGAGAGAGAGGCAGCAGGGCCTAGATCAGAGTAGCTTCAGAACTGCCCAGGAAACCTGCTCCCAGAGTCCACTGCAGACCCTGCAAACCCTGCCTCACCTGATTCGTTTTCCTACGTGAAAAATGTCCCCAGCAGCAAGGTACCACAAGAACCCGAAACATTTTGCTATGTCAGAAAGTGAGGAAGTAACCTCAAAAAACAAAAACAAAAACCCCGATGGGGTCATGTCGCAAAGATAGTGGACCCAGCCTGAAGGTGCTCCCACTGGCTAAATCTGCGACATTTGGGGCATAAAAATAATGAATTACAAATCATTGAAAAAAGACATTCACTAGTCTACACCAATAACGAATATATAATAAATGGAGGAGGAGAGGACTTTTGCTTACAGGAGAATTGGGGTGGTGAGATGTGATTGTGCAGGATGTGCAGGAGTTGGAACACTGTCATTTTGCAACCTCACTGTAAAGACTGCATCAGGGACTTACCTGGTGGCACAGTAGCTGAGAATCTGCCTGCCAACGCGGGGGACACGGGTTCGAGCCCTGGTCTGGGAAGATCCCACATGCTGCAGAGCAACTAAGCCCGTGCGCCACAACTACTGAGCCTGCGCTCTAGAGCCTGCGTGCCACAGCTACTGAAGCCCGCACGCCTAGAGTCCGGGCTCCACAAGAGAAGCCACCGCAATGAGAAGCCCACGCACCACCACCGAAAGTAGACCCCGCTCACCACAACTAGAGAGAGCCCGCGTGCAGCGACGAAGACCCAACGCAGCCCAAAATAAAAATAAATAAATAAATTAAAAAAAAAAAAAAAAGACCGGATCAGGCAAGAATCAGCCCTGGATGCTAAATCTAGGTGGAAATTCTGATGAGCAGGAATTTGCATGGCCTTTAAGTGTCTCTCCTCAGGCTGCTTATTAGGTTCAAGGGGGACGGGAAAATCAGGAATTATACAGTGTAGAAGTTGAGTAACAGCTTGATCAGGCGATGGAAACTAACACTGGGACAGGCAGATGACATCATGTGCCTCCAGATATGGTGCCTCGTGAAGGCCAAATCATCATGGATGTAATATTCTGGCTACAAATGCACAGCCTGAATCTAATCATGAGGAAACATCAGACAAACTCAAAATGAGCAATGTCTACAAATGGTGGTTTAGATAAAATGTTCAATTTATAAAAATTAATCATTTTACTATGGTTATGTAAGAGAATATCCCTATTAGCAAAGGCATACTGAACTATTGGGGGTAAAGGGCCATGATGGGCCATGACATATGTAACTTACCCTTAAATGGTTCAGAAAAAGAAATATATATACACACACACACACACACATATATGAGTGTGCTTACTCTTATATAAAAGAGTAAGCACATACACAAATGATACATCAAAAAGGGTAAAACGTAAATACCAGGCACATTTGGGTACAGATTTGTTCTCTGTACTGTTTTCAGTTTTGCATTTTTTCTGTAAATGAAATGTGTCCGAATAAAAAGTTTAAAAAATGTCCCCAGCAGTCTCCACCACCCAGCCTGTGGAGAAGACGGAAGCCTCTAGAACACAACTAACTCTTGGCTGGGGGAGGGGAGGAGGTACTTTCCCAGGAAACTCTGACGCAATCAGCTTTTCCTCACAGAATCGTTCATCCAGTTTGAGTGTCTGCATTTGGAGCTAATAGTTGGGCACAATGAACTAAGCCATCGTTGCTAAGTGCCCCTGGGGGCCAGCAGCTGAGCGAGAATGTGCTTCAGGGCTCTTCTGATCTGTGGCTCAGCCACAGCGTCTCAAACAGAACGGGACCACAAAGACTACGCGGCCTCATCACCTCACGGTTTGCCCTCGAGTCACTCGTCCCCGAGAAGCGAGCCCCACTTCCACCCAGGAGCACTCCCACCCGCCCCCGCGGGTCTCACCTGCGGATCTGCTTGAGGACGTAGTCTCTGCTGATGTACTTGATGTTCTCCTCTATTACCGAGCGAGCGCCATCCTCCTCTGCCAGCTGTTTCTCCAGCCACTCCACCAGGTCCTTGTTGTTGTCCCAGACGTAGGCCTGCAAACAGATGACGCCTGCTTGGACACCGGGGCCCAGGCCAGGCTGGACACCCGGACTAGTCTGCATCTGGGAAGTGCACCGCAAAAGCCTGCTCGACGTAAACAAGTCGTTCCCAGCTCTCCATTACTGTTGGCTTTGCAGGAGGAGGAAGCAGGCCTCAAGACAGGAGCCTTCCTCGTCTTCCCTGCCCGGCTTTTGAAGTGTCCACCTGGGCCCCCCAGAGGCATCCGTGCTCACACGGACGCTGGTCCCGTCCCCCTACCTGTTCCACAAAGGCTACGGGAATTTAGTCCCCTGACCGATTGTTTAGTGAAGTGCAGACTGAGAGGGAAATGTTGTTTACTTGGTGTTTTTAAAGTGAAATGTGTGCTTTTTGAGGAACTGAGTCACGATTCTTAAATTTAAGTCTCTAGTCGCAGCAGGGTGTGTGGCAGGTGAGCAGCCTGGCCGTGGAGGCCTCCTGCCATGGAGCTGGAGGAGGCCAGAGGTGAGGGGAGTCCTGCCGCAGGGCCGGAAACCTAAACCCCAGTTCGTTCTCTGTGAGGGTTTTCCAAAGGGTCAGGATGTCCATCACCCTGAAAGTCTCAACAAACCACCTCTCACCTCCTCCTTTCAAGATCATTTAGCTGAGCATTTCCCAGGTAGTTGACTACATAATAATTCAGGAGTGTGTTAGAAACCTAATAGCCTTCTCCTGGCTCTCTGTCTCCGCTCATTTTCTTTACAAATCATTTAGGAATCGTTTTGTTAATGGTTTCCGGAAAACCAAGTACCGCCATTAGGGCTCATTCATATTTATGTCATTTTGTTTGGGTAATTAAACACAAAGCTCGTCATTTAAAGGTGCGCTGTCCTCCTCTGTTATCACTAACCGAGTCAAAGTCAGAATGACAATGAGTTTGGCGCTGTAATTTAATAGGTGGGTGCGTTAGGGAGCTCGGGAGGTGGCTCAGGAAGCCTGAATTCCAGCAGAGGCGCCGAGCCACGGCTGGGACCCCAGGGCCTGCAAAGCACGGAGGGTGCGTTCTCAGCGCCCGCCAGAGGCGTCACGCAGGAGGAGACTGGGCGCTGAGCTGTTTCCTAAGGTTCTACTTCGGGCCTTTCAAAATAATGGTTTCTTTTCAGACTCTCGCTTCCCGATCTCCACCTTGGCCGGCGAGTTCGCGGTGCTGCTTGTTTATTATATGTCCTGTAACTGACGTCCACGTTTCTAACAACCCTTAAGGAGTCCTTCACAGTTGAAGGATTAAGGAGCCCCCAGGATTAAGGATCAGCAACGTGCCTTTTCTAGTTCTTGTGTCCAGTTCTTTTTCTGGCCCCAGATTTGTCCATCTCTGTTTGTAATCACTGACAAGAAGATCAGCTCTCCTGGTCAGGGTGGTGCGGCCCGGACAGTGAGAAGCTGAGGGGGCCTTCCCACCTCTCCGTGCTGCAGGTCCTGCCCGGCACCTCTGAGGCTGAACACACAAGCGTTTTGCACATCAATCTCTACTGACAAGGGTGGCGGTGGTGATGTTTCCCACAGTGTGGCCGTCTCAACTCTCACGCGCCAGCTCCTGCCCACCCCACACATGGACGGATGCGCCTGCACTCCTAAGCACTGCCCCTGAACTCCGACGTTTCCATCTCCATCATGGTAATTTGGACTTCTGCACATGCCCTTACTTATGAGGATTTGGGGTGAGGAAAAAAGAAAACAATGCGTGCTTCTTGGGTTTCAGAATGGAAAAAAAAAACTAGATTTACCCAAGAATCCCAAAGCCTTTAGTTTAAGAGAATATTTAATACTCTTATTAATCATTTTTAATCCGTTTGCTTTTAATTAAGAAACAGCATGATGCTTTCCTATCAACATATGCCAGGGAGCAGATTAATTGTGGCTTAAGATAACTCTCCTTGATTGGTGTAATGTATTAGCTAACGAGATGCCTGCTTCTAACGATGCTCAGACACTGCACTGGAAAGCCAGCGCCCTCCAGAGAAAACTCTTCTGCCGCCCCTCCTGTAGCCAGAATACGCTAGGTATTTAAATTAAACATTGAAAAAGCTCCCAGACAGAATTAAAGCAACACATTCCAAGTTTTTGAAAATATAGGCCCCTTATATGAAAGATTTGCTGTTCACTCAAAATACGACTGGGTGATGACCACCAAGTCAAACCCTGGTCAAGTTTTGACCACAGCACAGAGCACACGGAGGCCATGGGGTCGCAATCCTAGCCAACAGCGTTTTTAGCAAGAATCAACAAACGCAGGCGCCACGGCACCACAGGTTTTTTGTAACAGACCTGGGAGGGTTTCCTCTACTGTGTGAGCGTGCTTCCCCCATGAGGGTCAGGGAGTCTGCAGTTCCTCGTTTGCCCTCCAGGAACAGAGCTGTGGGAATCATCATTCCGGCCAGAAGGACGGGCAACCCTATGCTGTTTACATTTCCCTCCTTAAATTTATGAGAACGTGGCTGATTATTCCCACTGTGGATTGTAACCACGTGTGACGTGCTGGGTGCTAACCTCATGACAGGCCTGGGCCCCTATGTCACCTGCCTGCCCTCATCCCAGTCAGAACATTTTAATACCAATGAAATATCAATAATTAAACGTCACAACAGTGGCCTTACAGTATGTGTTCAGCTGGCACTTTATCCCGCTCTGCATCAGTGGGTCAGTATCTCTGGCACTACTCAGCTCACTAATTGTATGTAGTAATTAGTCTATCTTACAAAATCTAAATGACCTGTTTGTTTGGAAAGTTTCACTTCTAACGTATCGGATTGCTGTTAAGCCCTCCTTAGTCAATGGTACAGCAGGGCCTGGGAGTGACCAGGGCACAGGCTGATGGATGTGAGCCCTGATTACCATGCCCTGCAGATAAGTCACCTTGTGAGCTGCCTGGAGACACCTCAGCAAAGTGATTTTTTCTGAGGCTTTGGAGTACAATAGCAAGTAGCCATGTGGGCTGGGGTGGCCTGCTGGCCCCACTTCCTGAGAGCCACTCCAGCCTCAGCCTCAGGCCCAAGCCATGCTGCCCAGGTTCTGCCTCACCTTTTCGCTCCCTGGCCCTAGATCAGAAATTTGGTGCATGAGACTTATCCACGGGAAGCTTGGGGACAGTAGAAGTCAAACAACCCTATCAATGGTGCTTTTTCCTCTACCTTCCTCACAGGGGCCTCCACTGACGATTCATCTCATTTGGAAATCCAGACTAAGAATGAATGGGTTGGGACTTCCCCGGTGGCGCCGTGGTTAAGAATCTGCCTGCCAATGCAGGGGACACAGGTTCAAGCCCTGGTCCGGGAAAATCCCACATGCCACAGAGACACTAAGCCCGTGCGCCGCAACTACTGAGCCTGCACTCTAGAGCCTGTGAGCCACAACTACTGGGCCCTCATGCCACAACTACTGAAGCCTGCGTGCCTAGAGCCCGTGCTCCACAACAAGAGAAGCCACCGCAATGAGAAGCCCGCGCACCGCAACAAAGAGTAGCCCCTGCTCGCTGCAACTAGAGAAAGCCCGCGAGCAGCAACGAAGACCCAACACAGCCAAAAAATAAAAATTAAAAAAAGAGTGAATGGGTAGCTTCCTGGACAGTAAGGGTGCCTGTGGCATCCTAGATCATGGATAAATTAGAGCACGCCAAGTCAGAAAACACCGACTGAGAATCTACTGGGCACATGGCTCCCATCAAGACCATTTCAGCTGCACTGAAACTCTCAGTCCACCTTCTAACGTGCTGTGCTGAGGGAGGAGGAAACTGAGCGCCAGACATGGTGCCTGATACTTACGATGTCCTATAAAACGCACTAAACCTCGTGAGATAAACATCCCTATTTTTACACATGAGGAAAGGGAGGCTTAAGTATGTCTAAGCCAGTAAATTGTAAAGCTGGGATCCAAAAATTGTGAGATTCCAAATACCACATTCTTCTCAATTTCTACCACTTGGGCTTGGGGGAAAAATCAGCTTGTCTGAAAAACCACATACCTTAAACTATGGATCTAAGAATCAGGAGAAGAAACGTGCCCATGAAACAGATGTGTGCCTTGTTCTTATGACCCAATTTAAATCTAAGCTCTCGCTATTTTTTCAGGGAGCTCTGGTGATGCTTCTCTTCTGCCTGCAGTGAAACTGTGAACCATAAACCCTACTATCCCCTACAATGGGACTGTCCCTGTGGACTCAGACAGCATCCCGTAACTCATGGTAACTCAGACTCCTCTAAGGGAAACAAAAGAATTCTACTGCTCAGTCATATAACATCACAGTGTGAATCTCTTTTTTCAGGATTAAGATTTTTACAAAAAAACAAAACTCTATGAAGAAAACACACAGCAAGGACCAGAGGGTCACTTCTTGAGGCAAAGCCAGGTTTAGACCTTGGGAGAGACAGCATACAATATCCATCCCTGACTGAAGAATCGAGGAAAGGCGCCAGTTTTGGGGTTTCGGCCGTTCCCAAGCACCGAGCAGACTTGGTCCCTCGGAGGCAGCCACTCGGCTTTTGAACACGGCAATACTTTCTTCTCTCAAGGGCGCTGCAGATTTTATCACCAGCCCCACACTAAACCGGGTCCTGCTGAGCCCGCAGAATCCGGAAGGAGGTTTCAAAGCCACATTGTGGGACCACCTGCCCTTCCTCTCTCTCCTCGACTGTCCTCCTGGACTGAGAGCTCAGGGGGACGCTCTCTTCTGTAGACGGGGGGCAGGGGAGACGGCCTCGGTTCTTGGGTACGTTTGAGTCCCAGAGCCTCTGGCCTCCCCTCCTCAGCCATGGGGCCAGGCTGTCTTCTACACTTGATCTCCAGCCAGGAGTCTGTGCACACAGGTGACTGTTTTCTCCATCGACAAGATGGCGATGACCTGCTTCTCCAGACACGCTGTCCCGTGGGAGTGGGATGTTAAGGCGCAACTGAAGGGCCTGTGCGCTGGCTTCACGCTCGGAGAGGAGCCGTCCTTCCCCGCATCCTTGTGCCCACTGAGGCCGTGCACGTCCGTTAGTGACTAATGGCGGAGGAAGGCGTGCGGGCCTCTCCTGGCTGCACACGCACACTCCATTGACCTGGCCGGCCGCTCCTAACTGGAGAACAGCCTCTTATTTTACACTTGCGTGACTTTCAATGCCAACTTCCACTGGAAGCTGCCAGTGGCCACTGACAAAATTGTCTCACTCAATTATGATGCCAAAGAGTGACCTTAACCTGAACCACATGTCGCATGAGGCTGCACGTCTGAAATATTTATCCAAGGAAGCTTTTCGGTCATAAAGAAACGGGTAGACTTAACACAGAGGTGAATGTTAGAAGCACCCCGACTCACTGACTTTAAAACTGACAGCAAATCTTGGGGTTCCTTCCTGGGAACAGTCAGCAGAGACCTCAAGCAACACTTCCCAGGAGGAGGCGGGTGTGCCCTCCATCCGGCCCTCCAGCAGTTCTCTAAGCCGGCAGTCACCAACTGTTTTCGATCACATAGCTATCAGGAAAAGAGACAAGTGTATTTCCAGCACATACTACCCATATTCTGCTAAAATGTATATATGATGTATATGATTTAATCCAGATACTAACTATGAATAAAGGTTGATTTCTTTCTTTTTCTTAGTAAAAATAAATAGAAATAAAAGTCCCAACTTTTTCTTCCCATCCTCCCATGGACCGTCTCGTGTAGCCCAGGATTCCAGAAGCAAATGCTGGTGCCTGGCTGTCCCGGCCTCAGACCTGTCCCGGCCTCAGCCCCGGGGCAGGAGCACGAGGGACACCATCTCGGCGGGCACTGCTCCAAGGTGTGTGCCTTCCCCGCGAGATCACCCCCAGGAGATGCCAGATCCGTAGTTCCCTACAGGGTGGACGTCTCCTTCCAGCTCGGATTTGCAATCAGAAGACCTTCAGCTGGAGTCACAGTGTCTGCCGCCTGAATCACCATCCCCTCCTGTTAGGCTTCTGCTCGTGCCCCCTCAGCGCCGCCCTCCACGCAGCCCCCCGAGTGGTCTCTCTACAACACGCATCACAGTATGTCCCTCTGCCGCTTCAAATTCTCAGTGGCTTCCCAGGCCTCGGGACAAAGTCCCAGCCCCTCCACGTGGCTCTCCTGGCCCTACGCCATCCCGGGCTCTGAGCCGTCCTGAAATTCCTGCAGTGCCTTGGGTGCACGGTACTCTTGCTGTCAGGCTTGGAGCATGCGGTTCCTTCTGCCTGGAACATTCCTCCTGTCTCTTAATCCAGCCTTTTCCTCTGGTTCATTCCTACTTTGTTTTCAGGTCTCTGCTGAGACATTACTTCTAGAAGTCTTCCCAGACTCTGCCCTCCCTTCCCACACAGCAGATCAGGTAGCCCTTCTCTGTGCTCTACGATGCCCTGGGTTTGCCATGTTTGACGTTGGCCTCACTGTTGTATGTGACCCCTTGAATCTGTCTCCCTGCCTTGGTGGTGAGCTCTGCGAGGACAGGAGCATATGCCTGCCTCCTTCACGGTCTGGTGTACAGGAAGCATTCAGAAAGGTTTGCTGAATGATTGACTGAGCTGCAAAGAACACCCTACCACCTCCTCTCACAAGCCGTCAGGACATATTACTGTGGGGAGGACACAGGCCGAGGCCCACATCTCCCTTCCACTCCCGAGGCCCGGGGATTCTTAGATAACAAGCCTTGCGGTGCCAGGGGCTGGCGGGGGGCGGTGAGGAGCAGAACGTGAAGGCTCCTCCAAGGGGGCCCACCTACCTTCACTGTCCCTTCCACTTCCACAAACCAGCGCCTTAACATTGCCTGGATCTGGCCGTCGGTCAGCTCGGGGTTGGCGTTGTGGATTTTCTTCTTGACCAGGTCCTCCAGCAAGAGACGCCTCAGCCTCCAGTAGAAGAAGGTGCGGGATGTCTTCCAATCCAGGATGTCCTGCACCCAGGCAACAGTAAGCTTAGTCGCCCCAGCTCGGTGCCCAGCGGGGACCCCACGGGCACAAACCCTACCCTCCAGCGAGCCCTCAGAGACTCAAGAGTGGCCGCGAGCTCCCAGCCCCTGCAGACGGCTGCCCAGTTCGGAGCGCAGCCCCACGCCCCGCCGACCGCAGCACTGCACGGGGAGGGGCCTGGCCATCACTCGGCCCACAAGGAGCTGAGATGTTCGGGGGTGCAGGGCTCAGACTCCCGGGTAACAGCGCGGGGCTGGTTTTGAGCAGGCGGTTCAGACAGCTTGCACGCAGGTCAAGTGTGAGCTAGCCGCTGCTGGGACCTTGACATTGGGGTAACCCACAGCCTGAGGACCCCCGGGCAGCTGTCCCCAGTGGAGTGTCTGGGACTCAGTTTCTCGCCAGCAAAATGGAGCCTGTCTCCTGAGGAGTCCCCAGGAACCTAACTCATAAGCTGTTTTAGGATGGTAGTGGGCACAGAAAAAGGGGAAAGTCTCTCCAGAAGAGCTGAACACGGTTTGATCTGCACACGCTGTTTTAATGCAGCCCCGACAGCTCCCTGCGTGGGAGCCCGTGGGCGCGAGACAGACACGGGCTGGTGGCGGGTCTCTGACAAGTGAGGAGAAGTGGCGACGCCGTACTTACGTTGATAACACCCTTCTCCTGCATCCGGCCCGGCGTGTCGTGCAGGTCAGCGAACTGCACGGCTACCTGGTGGTAAATGGGAAGGAGGAATTCCTCCCGCTCCTTCAGCTTGCTCTCCAGCTCCTTCCGCTCGGCCGCGCTTAGCTCGGGGGTGCCTGCGGGGAGACAGACCGTCGGGCTGGGTGGGCTGGGGAGACAGACCGTCGGGCTGGGCGGGCCGGGGGGACAGACCGTTGGGCTGGGCGGGCCCGGACTCTCTGCTCAGGGGCAGCCACAGTCACGGGAAGCTCTGAGGCCCAGCTCTCCAGCGTCTTCACCACCTCTCTGCTGGCAACTGGACTCTGCCAGATGCCAGACCTGTCCCTGCCTGGCCATGGGGCTCCCGTGTCCTCCCTTCCCTGTGGGGCTGACAACTATGAAAGCAACCTGGGGGGGGCCCACTCCCCGAGCGGGTGCCAGCCCGTGCCCCTCACCACCTCTCTGACAGCGGGCCCCTCATCCCCACGAAGGGCACCGTGCCGTGCCCTGCTGACCAGCACGAGAGCGGCCGGACCGCTCCGGGTGTGGGACACGCTGGGGGGGGGGCACGCCCTGCGCCTCCGCACACAGACCAGCAGCTCTTCTTCCCCACGTCCACACCGTCACCTGCCCGCCTGGACAGGACCTGATGACTCCTCAGTTCGCAAGCTGCTTTACTTCACAGCTTTAATCTCAGGTTTGCATACTCTTAACCTGAAATTAGTAGAATCCGATCCAATTAGAGCCAGAGGCATGTGTCTCATGCCAGCTCGGTGGATTAGCCAGCCTCCTAGTCTCCTGCCTGGGCTGCTACTGCCAGAGCCAACCCCTGACCACAGTGACAAAGACATTCTAGTTCTTGGGCTAAAAGCACAGGAGGAGGGAAAAAGAGAAAGGCAGTCCACAAACCCCATTTGGATCCCCAAGTTTATGAGCACATGGCACCCTTACGCAACAGATGAGAGTTTGGACTCCTTATAACAAGCAGCCTCCAACCCCCACTCAGCAGTGTCCCAGGAGAGGCGCTGCTACGTTGTGCTTTTCTTCCTAATTACTCTCAGAATGGGACTTGCAATCAATACCGAGAATTTATCTGCCTGCCCAGTAAGGAGGAGTAAGTCTAACTGAAAGAGCAATAGGTGACAGCCCCTGGGGTTGGGGACAACCTCAAGTGCTTTGTCACCAAAGCTGACAAATAAATACATGACCACAGGTGATGGGATGCAAAAGAGAAAGGTCTATTTCAAGCATGTCTGTCTGGAACGGGCCTTGCTTTTTATGCCACTATGAATCACATGCCATAAACAGCCTTGGGCTGCTGAGTGAGCCGTATTATACCCAAACACATGTAGAACTCTAGTACCTAGCTTCAGTCTCATGAGGTTTTTGGATGCCCAAGTCCACCTTTTTTTTTTTTTTTTTTTTTTTAAACCCATCACTACTTTGAAACTGTGATGAAGAGTGCAGAGGGCTATCTTTCCTTGGGCTCTCACACAGAGGCAACCACTGACCCATCACGTTGGGCCCCTGACCCCTCAGCAGCCTTCTTTCCAAACCAGGTAAACAGCAGTGGGTCCCACACTGTGGGATGAGATGGAGGCCCGTTCATTCTAGGTGGACCTGCCTGGAGAGTTCCTGGGAGGAGAGCTGACCAGCTTCTTCTGAGATGAGATGGTCTCGGGTCTAACACCCTTGACAGGGAAGCAAACATTTTTCCTTCTCCAACCAAAGGAACCAAGACTCTTTGGAGAAACGATTTATTCCGGGGCTGGGGCAGGAGAAATATAAGATGAGCCTAGAGTGTATTGTCACAAAAAGCGGAGAAGCACTCAAAAACTGACTGGGACATGTTAAAAGGACACAGGAACCAGTGTGAAGGTGTTCTGACCGGCTAAATCTGTGACAATTTGAGCATCGGATAGAATATTTATGGAATTAAATAAGAACCCATGAGTCACCCTGACATAAATAAATGGGGGAGAAGGGAAGGGAAAGCCCTCTCTCTCCCCAGACTAACAATTAATAGAGAAGGAATGATGGAATTAGAAAATCACCATTTTACAGCCATCACAGTCATTGATTCTGCCAAGAATTATCAACAGATACTAAAACTAGTGGGTGAGCGTTTGAGGAGGAATAGGATATTTACATAGTTTCAAAGTAGCTTCTTACAAATTACTTACTAATTATAAAGGTGAAGATG
Source organism: Balaenoptera physalus (assembly GCF_965194825.1). Taxonomy (NCBI): domain Eukaryota; kingdom Metazoa; phylum Chordata; class Mammalia; order Artiodactyla; family Balaenopteridae; genus Balaenoptera; species Balaenoptera physalus. The sequence continues at coordinate 42,882,514 of NC_138901.1, forward strand.
GCAACTTTACAGTGGATTAACCCAGTGAACAAAACCTTAAAACAAGTAATCAGAGCTAACCAGCACCGAGAACAGGACAAGCTGACATCACGTGCCTCCTAATACGACATCCTGAGAAGGACATGACATCACTTTTGCAGTATTCCTGCCAAAAATGCATAATCTGAATCTAACCATGGAAAATATAAGACAGATTCAAATTGAGGAATGCTACAAAAAGTGGCTTGGACTCTTCAAAAAATGTCAAGATCATGAAAGACAAAGAAAGGCTAAAGAACTATTCCAGGTTAAAAGAGACAAAATACTGGACAACAAATTGCAACATGTGCTCTGAGATAAGATCTCAGATATGGACCCAAAAAAAAAAAAAAGGCTATAAAGGACATTATTGGGACAACCGGTAAAATTTTAATATGAATTATGGATTAGACAGCAGTATTGTATCAATGTTATAGCTTCTGATTTTAATAAATGTATTTTGCTTATGTAAAAGAAAGTCTGTGTTCTTAGAAACACACACTGAATATTTACGGATAAAGGATCGTGATGTCTACAGATTAGCTCACATGGTTCAAAGAAAACACGTATGTGTGCAGAAAGAGTGAGCGAGGGAGCTTGTGCATGTGAAAATTGTAAAGCAAGTCGAAGAAGATGGTTAACTGTAGGTGAACTGTACCATTCCTGTAACTTTCCTGTAAAATTATATCAAATGGAAAGTTAAAAAAATAAGTACAACTAAAAAAAAAAATTTATCCTCGCTCCCCAGTGCATATAATCAGTAATCAAAGCTATTATTTACAGGGCACTGAGCACTGTTCTAAGTGCTTTACATCTATTAACCCATTTAATCCTACAACAACCTTATGAGGTTGGTATTCCTATTCTCCTCATCTTACAGGTGAGGAAACTGGGGCACTGAGAATTTATGTAACTTACCAAGGTCACAAGCTAGAAAGGGGCAGAGGCAGGACCTGGACGTAGCAGCTTGGCTCCCAAAGCTTTTGAACACTGTGTTGTGTGTGTTTCTGGCTTATGTGTACAAGCGCTTCGGTACTAGTATCCCTTTAACTTCAGAAAAGGCTAAATGAGGATGGCAGACTCCTGCCTGATAAAGCTGAGGTTCCACCTCAGTCCCACCCCACGACTAGACCGAGACGGCATCTCCAATAATTCCCATTCTGTATGCAAGTCTCTAGGGTAGCGCCTCCTGTTACAGGCATACCTAGAGAATATTGCTAAAAAATGCCAAAACAAGTATAAAAACATCAAAACATAACATCAAAGATCACTGATCACAGATCACCATAAGAAATATAATAATAATGAAAAAGTTTGAAAGCACAGTAAAGCGAGTTATACCTGTACTGTATTTGTTATGGTGAAATCCAACAATGCTGTCAAGCAGGACTGCACACTATAGAGAAATCGTTTGTGAAGAGTCAATCGATGCAGCAAACCTCACTGGTGTCTTATTTTAAGAAATTGCCACGCTCCCCCCCACCAGCCTTCAGCGACCACCGCCCTGATCAGTCAGCAGCCACTAACGTCGAGGCAGGACCCTCCACCAGCAAAAAGATTATGATTCACGGAAGGCTCAGATAATGGTGAGCATTTTTTAGCACTAAAGTATTTTTAAATTAGAGTATGTACATTGTTTTTCAGATATAATGTTCTTGCACACTTATAGTGTAAACATAACTTTTCTATGCACTGGGAAACCAAAAAAGTCACGTGACTCGCTTTATTACGATATTCACTTTATTGTGGTGGTCTGGAAGTGAACTCGCAGTATCTCTGAGGCATTGCGAGATCATCAGGTAAAATCACAGCCCTGCTGGGGGGCGGGGGATGGCAGGACCGTGAATATGGCTGAATAGGGACTTCCAGACCCTCACAACGTTCTCCCTCAGGGTCAACAACATATATACATATATGCGCCCTGTATACAACACACACCATTTATTGAGCATTTCCTATGCGCCAGGCACTGCACTCCGTGATTTTAGGATCACACAGCTCATAAGTCACCACGCGCAGTTCAGACCCAGGTCTGGTCAGCTGCTAACACTGCTGCCAAGCGGAATACCTCAGAGTTGCTGAACGCTTTCCAAGTTGCTTCAGATACATCATCTCTAATCTTTATAATAACCCAACCTTACAGACAGGGTCTCTGTTTCACAAATGAGAAAACCAAGGCTCTGAAACGTAAAAGTGACTTGCCCAGTGACACCCAGCTCTTAAGTAGAAAAGTCAGGATTTACACTTGGGTCTGGCTGTCTCTGACGCCTGTGTTCTTCTACATTAAATGGTACTGAAAGTGGCCAAGCAGGAGACCTGGCAGTGGCCACAGAAGGGCAATTAGCTGGAGAGTTTGGTTCACTGTGTTAGGAGGAGTTGAGAGCACAGCTCAGCCCTGGGTGCAGAGCAGGGGGACTTCTGCACTTAGGAACAGAGCACTGGGGGAATAAGACCGTGGCTTTACCCAGCTGGAGGGACAGAGGAGGCTAATTCCTGGACTAACAAAATTCTCATCCACCCAATCAAGCTATCCTAGAGCTCTGAAAGAATACCAAAATAAACACCTACAATACTCTGGCCCTCCTGAGTGAGACTAGGAAGATCCCAGAGCATTCCCCCAAAGCCTGCCTTGTCTGATTCCTTTGGTGATGCCTCTGATTGCAGTTCAAGACCTACCTCAAAAAAGCATCAAAGCAAGGAAAAGACAGAAGTAGAGAATGTAAGTATTTTTAAATGCCCACGAGAAAGAGAAAGATTTGTGTGCTTTGTTTTAAGGGGGAAAAAAGGTTTTCTACATTTTATTTTCTAAAAATCAAAGGCTGCTCTTAAGGTAGTTTTACACCCTCCTGTAGCACACTGAGGGCCCCTCTCCTTGTACAGCAAAGCAGCCAGCCCCAGTAATGATTTAGGGGAGATTAACAAATATGTCAATGTCTATTTTCTGCTTAATTTAAAAGCAGCGTCTATAAAGATTTTTGACTTCTGAACCCTGCTCTCCTGAAAGAAAGAAGGTAAGAATGAGGAGGGGGATAAAGAGTGATTATCCTATCATTGATCGTTTGTCAGGAGCATTTCTTATTCACTGGACTATTGTAAAAAGCTAAGCTCTCGATCAATCCTATAAGCTCCCTGTACAATTAAATATCTTGGAATGGTTTTCTTTCTTTTCTAGCCAGATTGCAGGGCCTCAGGGTTTTTAGGAAAGCAAGCCAGTGTGTGTGTATGTGTGAGTGTGTTTAAGAATATGCTACAGAGAGGAAAGTCATTCTTTCTAGAATCCTACTTTAGGAAAAGGCTGAACTGGGAAAAGGGAAAAGAGAGGTAGGTCACTCCCATGCCTTCCTTCCCAAAATAAAGAGTCCCCACGAAATCCTAAAAATCCAACCTTACAATTAAAAATGTTTAAAGAGTTAAACGCAAGAGGTATTACTAGTCTGATCAAATGAAAGCTAACATTATTGAGATGTTACCAGATACTCGTGCTGTTTAAGTACTTTTCATCTCATTTCATCCTCACGACAACCCTAAAAGATTGCTGTGATCTTATCGATGGGGAAACTGAGGCACACAAAAAAAGTGAAGTAACTTGTCCAAGTCCACAAAGCCAGGAAATGATGGACCTGTGATTTGGCTTTAGGCAGTCTGGCTTCAGAGTCCATGCTTTTTAAATGAAACAAGTTAAATTGACCTGCAAGTGTCCACAGGACAGCAGCCTGTCAGGTATTCCAGGGGCCAGGACATAATGAAAAGCCACATCTCTCCTCCATGGGGTCAAAGCTGAAGAGAAGCTTTTGAGGAGACGGCTGATTTCTGCGGCAGGAGGTGCTTTTACCCAGCCTTGACCCTGGGGGAGGGCGGGAGGTGGCTAGCCTTACCGTATGGATGAGCAGACCACGGAGTAGGATTTGGGGGGAGGGTGAGACCTTCAAAGCTTAGAATAGAAATCAGAGTGGTAGGCTAAAAATTCTCTGCTCAGCCAAAGGCACTAGGTGACCTTGCAGAAATCTCTTTCCTTTTCTGAGCTATTTCTCATTAATGTAACAACCATCCTAATCTGGCAAACAGGAAAAATGTTGTATAAAAGGATGTGATATTAAAGTGTGTGTTCTTTTAATTCTTAACTTTTTTTTTTAGTTCTATCAAGAAGCCTATGTAAATTTAAACCCAATTTTAACTTTTATGTGCCCTTCCTCCTCCTCTGAAGAAGAAGGCAATTTGCTGTGATTGGTTAAATACTGCTAAAGAAAAGGACTAGATCACCCTCCCCACTAAGCTCCTGAATATCTCAGATATGAGAACACATACCCATTCCTCAACCTTAAGATTGAAAAATCAGCATAAAAAAGACTGGAATCTTATTAAGATTCAGAAGTACAAACATGAGTAGCTGTTTCAAAGATCTATGTAACCACATTTTCTATGTTGAAAGAAATTTCTCTAAAAGACAGTAAGATAGGGTGAAAAAAAAAAAAAACCTGCAAAACTATTTCCGTATCCATAACAGGTGTGCCTTTCTTTACACAAAAGCATTCTTGAAAAACTGCGGAAATCAGATTCTGTTTTAAATGCCTTAAGGGAGCTATTTAGAAGGAACCCTGCAGTGAATCCTTTGGTAAAGCAAATAATCCTTTTGTAATGGGAATAATTTCTCCCAGTGTATCTAGTTTTTTTTTTAAATCCCATTTTCATATATCTGCTTTTCTTCGAAGGGGGCCATAACTATCTAAATACAACTGTATATGCATATTGATTTTAACAGCAATCCTCTCAAGGGATGTTTAACCCTGAGGTTCCTTGCGATGGCGTTAGTGCTCTACTGTTCATATTTTTAAAAATCATTATAGTAAACCCAGAGATTTCCAAATGGGGATAAAAAAATATATTAGATACATTACTCCCCCTGCAGCCTTGTCCCCTGTGCCCCCGTGCAAACATCCCACACAAAAGAGTCAGGAAACAGCACAGAATTCTCTGAATTCTAGTGGCAATTAAGCCTGGCAGTCTGTACTATTTTCTTTCTCTAAGTTGCTCTTCCTAAGTCTGGCAGGTGGGAGGACAAGGATCTGGGTCATCTGGGACCAAGTGGGGAAGAGGGTCCCTCAGACGAGTTCTCATGACAGCCTCAGGCAGGCAGAAGCGTAGGTACAGTCTAACAAAATGCCTGCCAGGTCCCTCCAGCCTGAGGGAATTGTGGCTCACTCCTTCCTGGGAAGAGGCAAGCCCAGATGCTTCTATAAATACAATCAGATTAACAGATCACACCAAAAGGACGACCCCTTCTCCTTCCCAGAAAATGTTGTCACTATTGCACTAAATTGCATCAAGCCAAAGAGCTTCTGAATCGGTGTGACGAGGTGGGTTTTAAGCTGCTGCTAAACTTAAGGGAGGAGCCCATCATCTCTACCTTCATGATAGAAAGTCTTACGTTGTTTCTCAGCAGCCTACCTACCAAGGAGCCAGTGCTTGGAGGCCTTGGTGCCAGGGAGGACACTGTGTACAACAGGGGAGAGGGCCAGAGGCCACTCCCCAGGCTATTAGGACTTCTTTCTTTCCCATGATCAACTTTCCAGGTAAGGACACTGCTTTCTGCCTCAAATAAGCAACCTGGGCTCTTTTCAGCATCTTGAAGAGGGCACAAGAGATAGAAAAGCACACACAGCACAGAAACTTCGATCACCTCCGCCAGAAAAGCAGCTTAACCCTTGAGTCCCCGTAACTCAGGGAAGCATCCATTTCCTGTCATCCCGCTGGCTAAAGAGAAGGCTTGGGAGTGAGGCATTCCTGAGGATTTTCACAGACACATGCATCCTCCCCCGCAGCCACAATACTCCACCTACGCCCAGGGTGCCTCAGGCCGGGAGGCGTGCGGGGTGCGGGCTAGGGCCGAACGGCCAAGCAGGGGCCAGCAGTGGTGCTCGCCGCTGCCCGTGTCAGACCGTCACTCCCAGAACGCGCTCCGGCCACGTGGGCACGGCCAGTGCGCTGCATGGCAGGCTGCCCGGCTGTCTGGGAACAGGGCCACGACCAAGACGTGTGTCTGGAGCAGAATAAAGTTCCACCAAGCGGCTCCTTTGCCCAGGTGCTCTTTGTACTGAGGAGAGGGACGGCGGGGAGCTTACAGTGGCTTCACACTTGGGCCAGAGGGTTCTCTCTCTACCTAAATTGATTTGTCACTTCCCTCGGAACACAGAGGAAGATGAGGATCCAGAAGAGGCTCTCACGTCACAGCATCAAGAGGCCAGGCTGGGAAGGCTGTCCCGCTCCAAGGCCGCTGTCCTGCTCTAAGGCCGCTCTCCCTGTCCTGGAGGTACAAGGATATCAGAGAGACACAGGGGAGCCTTGGAGGGCTGCGCTCTGTTTCCAAAGAAGGAATTTAATTTCCTTAAGGCAACCAGAATGGTAGGACATTTTCCTCTCTGCACTGACTCTCCCAAGCCCCGGTTCTGAGAACCCAGGGTCAGAACTGGTCCAGCAATGCAAGACTCTGGTATTTGGTCTGACATCACATTTCTTGCTGGGGTAATTCTTCCCTTTACCTTTATCAGGGACCAATCTATGTACTATTTTCATACTCTCTGTTATAATCACAGAACTGTAAACTAGTAATTCACCACCTCTACCCAAACTAACTATATAAAATGACAAAAGGCCATTTAAAAAAAATAAGAATCCTGAAAGAGATGACGTTAGCTGTTCAGAAGTTAAATATTACTCATTATCCTTAGAGAGTATTTTGAGCACAGTCAATTACCATGCACTGGTTTGTCTAAGTGACCTGATGGCACGCTCCCCCGTGCAGAGGCCCATTTGGGAAGAGACTGGGAACACAGGGTAACATCTACTCCTCAGGCGTCCTCCTATGTCAGATTCCTCTCCGTGGAGTTGGCTTCAGATCACAAAGGGAAAGCACTCGTTTAAAGAACTCGTTTAGGGACTTCCCTGGTGGTGCAGTGGTTAAGAATCCACCTGCCAATGCAGGGGACACGGATTCGAGCCCTGGCCCGGGAAGATCCCACATGCCACAGAGCAACTAAGACCGTGAGCCACAACTACTGAGCCTGAGTTCTAGAGCCTGCAAGCCACAACTACTGAGCCCACGTGCCACAACTACTGAAGCCCACGCGCCTAGAGCCCGTGCTCCGCAACAAGAGAAGCCACCTCAATGAGAAGCCTGCACACCACAAGGAACAGTAGCCCTCACTCACCGCAACTAGAGAAAGCCCGCACGCAGCAACAAAGACCCAAAGCAGCCAAAAATAAATAAATAAATAAATACATTTATAAAAACAGAACTCCTGTTTACTTTTGATCAGGCTTAGTATTCAGCTGAGGTAAAAATCTGAGGAAATCCTGAGAAAGGTAGCACACAGGAAACCAGAATTCCCTTCTGGGCACTAGCGTACATTTACTTTGTACCTTGGATGACTTACTTAACTCTTCCTTCTGCCTCGATCTTCCAATCTGGAAACTGAGGTCATTTTTACCCACTTTGTGAAAAAGCATTTTGGCAGTCTGCTTCTAGGCACTGAGAAAGGAGCCAAAAGCCAATGTGAAACCAAAAGGAGCCAGGTTCACAAATGTTTCTTCTGTTACATCCCCACTGATCTCTTCTGTCACGAACACACCTGAACGTCTATGGTCTCCCTGACTGACTGAGAATACCTGAGACAAGACTGCTTCTTCTGCTTCTTTCGTATTTCCTTCCCTATACCACTCGCTCCCAAAGGGGCCTAAGCCACAGAAAATGCTCGATTACAAACATGGCATCTGCTTCTTCCACTGATTAGGATGGAAAGGAAACGATGCCAATCGCCATGTTTGAAAAATGCTTCGCAGATTCAAAGACAGAGCACATTCATCTGATCCTCACACGGGCTAGGTGGGAGCGTTACCCCCCTCTCTAGATGAAGAAGCTGATGTTTGGAGAAGTTAAACAACTTACCTGCAAGCAACGTACCCAGGACCTGTACGTAGTTATTTTTACTCCAGCTCCCCTGCTCATGCCCCAAGCTGCCCTGGGCCAGCGCCTGCTTCACATTTAGCCCACTAAGGATTCTTCCTCTAGTGCCGTTTTGGTCAAGGTTAAATAAATACGGTTTTCTTCAATGTGGATAGGAAATTGATAATGAGATGATTTGTAACAAATGACTAAACGGCCATCCCTTGGGAATCTCCTCCCTTTCCCCTTTCCGTGTTTCAAAAGTTAAAAGATGCTGGGTGAACCTGGGAGCGATATCACTTTCCTTCAAGAGGAAGACGCTTCAGCCCCCCACCCCTCACCATCCAGTCATTCTGCAAACAGATGTTAGAGAGGATCCCTCTTCCTACCATCCAGTTACTCTGAAGGGACGATGACAGCCACTGGGGGGTTAAAAAGAGGCAGTGAACCCCAGGTAATGAGCAGGAATTCAGCAGGCAGTGTAAGATAAATGGAGCTCTCTCTCTGCTGGAGTCAGCATGAACTGCGGCCCTGCGGCTTGTTTGTGGCAAATGGAGTGCGCGAAATATCAAAGGGCAGTGATCCAGAAGGAGACCGACTTTGACAAATTTTAAATTGGCCAGAAAGAAAATCAGGAAAAAAGAAGAAAAGGAAGAAAAAGAAGAAAAAAAAGAAAATTATGCAATTCGCTGTGTCCTGCAATTGTGGCGTTGCTGCCTTCGTGCAGAATTAGTGGTAAAAACGGCGATGGCGGCGATCGCTGGATGCTGGGAGCAATTATGAGCCATCTAAGTGAGATGCTTATCAGTGGCTGAAGCTTTTAGAGCTCTCTCTGTGTACAGTTGTGAGTAACTTGCTCTTGAGCTGCAGTTACTTTAATTAAAGTGTATGGGGTTGGTCAGAAGTAATTATCCTATTTGGAGAAGAAAGAGGAAAAAAAAAAAACCACCTCAATGATTCTGGGTGGCAATAGATTTTAGAAACAACTTTGCCAATTTCTTGTTGTATGTGTGCATTTCCTATAAAAGGATCAGGCTGCGGTGGGGTAGAGTCATTGGTGGCTGTTTCCTAATGGCAAACAATGGGACACAGACAGGGTTTACGGTAACCCGAGTCGCTGTGTATGGCAAGCAACATTGTGCACGGCTCAGGGCTCTGATGCCAGGACGTGCGGTCCCTAGGGTGAGGGCAGGCAAACTCAGAAGTTTCTGTGTCTCTGGATGGTGAGGATGTAAAGAGTTCACAAATGGTACTTTATTAATTAACTTACTATTTGGAACATAAATGAGCTAGCATCTCTTTTTTTATGTCTTCCATTCACTGAGTTTCACTACCTTTTAAAGACAATCTCCCTGTTGTCTTTAAAAAACAAAAACAAACCAAACCAGCAAACAAAAGACCCTTAAGCCATTATCTTTACTAACATAGCAAAGGACTCAATGGGAGACCTGGGCAGAAAATCAGTGTTTTAAGAGACTCTGAAACTCATTCAGACTCTGGACTTGACACAGGGCTCCCACAGTTTAGTCCAATGTTCAGATTGCAAGCGCCTTCCAAAAGCTCCAGAAACAAACGAGCGACACAGTAACGGCTGGAAGCATGGGAGTGCAAATGCTCCAGGGATTCTGCTGCTCGGCCTCTGTTTTAAGTGCACAGTGTACAATCTTTACTTCCATTTCTCCAGCTCAGGATGGCCCTGGGATGCCGCCTGGGTAGGCCTCTGGCTTTTCCATCCTGTGACACTGACTCTTCAGAAACAAGGCAGGCTCGTCCAGAGAGACAAGCAGGAACAGGATACTTAAGCCTAGCACGTTCTCTGCCTGATCAGCCTGCCCCCAACAGCAACTTCCAGCTAATCATTCTTTACAAGGACATCCACAAGCCTAGAAAGATGGGCTGTTTGAACTACAAGGAAATATCAGAAGAAAAAATCGGGTGACTTTTGCTTTTTTAAGGGCCCACTTTCCCTCCTATTACACACACTATTTCATTCTACCAGGGTTCTTACCATAGAGAGGACAGTAAATAAAGATGATCATGAATTTGATCAAATGCTTCAGTGCCTCCTCCCCTGGCCTATGAATGCACTCATTACAAATCAGCTGAACGGCTCATTGATTTGCCAGGAGGACAAGCAGACATACCCAATCGCTCAGCCAAGTGGATGTAGACGGGGTCCACCCGACGCATGGTTTTCACCAGATCCTTTCTGCGGAATTTGATTTCTACTGTCCCTTCTGGCTCCAGAACTGATCCCCTGGATCACAGAGAAAGGAAAGGAAACAAAACAAAACAGAAATAGAGGCACTTTAACGGAAGGAGACAACAGAATGAGGCCAGTTACAATCTGTGGACCAGGAAATAGCTTCATTATGGTTTTACCCACCCGCGGTTCACAGAGGGAACCCCAGGGAGAGAAGCAGGCACCAGAGAAGAGTCTAAGTGGGGTATGAGAAAGGCCTGGCAAAAAGCAATTAAAATAATTCTTATTACGACATCAGTCTACTTCCATCTCAAAAGGAGAGGAATACAGATTCCACCACCTACAGCTGATAAGGGTAACAGGAATCACATTTTTC